>NC_141558.1:33718068-36210568 GCF_036417535.1 Chlamydotis macqueenii
GAATCAAGCTGTGTGGACTTAATTTCTGACTTGCTTAGTGAGTGTAGGCATATTTCCCATGTGCAAAAATTGAGGGTCATTGGGGCTACGGCTAAACTGTGGAGCTCAGGGTTCTTCATAGCACCCAGCAGCAAGTAGACGTTGCTTGTGGCCCAACTCCGTTTAGGACAAGATCTGCATGAATGGTATCACTCATTCACCTTGCTTTTAATTGGAATTGGTGGCTTGGTAGGGAGCTGTAGGTGACTGGGAATCAGGATTGTAAGGCTTTGAGGTGTGCTAAATATATTAGGACTGAAGCCCAGACAACCCAATTCACTACTGAAATGAATCAATAAAACTGCATTCTTTGGGCTTTGAGCTGCCATTTAATAATTGTTAATGACAGATCTGCTAAATAGCTTGAAATATACTGTGGAGTCACTAAAATGTGTAATTTTGTGGCAAGCCAGGGGCTAATGGTGCCTCTGCCAGCAGCTGTTGGTGCAGAAGACCAAATATAGTCTGTAGTTACCTGTGCTTCAGTTTCCGTCTCTTTTATTCTGTGGTGTCTTAGAGTCAACTGGGTCTAGTGGAACCACAAAGCTGTACGCATTGAGAATGGCCTGGGAAAGGAGCATAAGATACTGTCTAAAAAGCACGGATGCCTGAGAGGTATTAAAGGAATCAAAAAACAGTGGATAGGTGGTAGGGTAATAAATGCCTTGAAAAGGTAACTGTGCCAAGAACAAATGTGGCACAAGATGTTTCTACCCAGCAGATGGAGATCTGGTCTGAGTGCCTCAGTCAGCCTGGCAGTGGCACCCCATGTCGCATGGGGTCATTTTGCCCCAAGGTCCTTTGCAGTGGGGCCCCAGGACACAGTGGCCTGGCTGCAGTGATGTGGACTCAGAGGTATTTCTGTGAGAATGACCTTGTCTTTTGCAATTACTGGTTGGATGATGCTTAACATAAATTTGCAATATTTAGTGGGTCACTTTCAGTTTCTTTTATATAGAACCACTGTCTAGTTGAACTTTTGTGCAGCTGATTATGTCTAGGCAGGTGCCCAACTGTATTCTTACTGAGGTGTATCTTATTTTTTTTAAGGTCCGTTCTTCATTCTGTGAAGATCAATCAGAATTCCCATACTGCACACCATAAACTTGACTCCAGCATTTTTATGCTTTCCCAGCTCCCAGCATCACCTGCAGTTTCAGTGGCAGTGCTCTCTTTGCCATTGAGCTCATAAGGTAAACAGCTGTAGATCCAGCAGAGATTCCTCTGGAATGCCCCTTGAGATTTCCAGTTTGGCAATTAAACGCTGATAATTAGTCTCCAAGCACATTTACATGAAAAAATTAAGTATGCCAGGGAATGATTCTGGGATCAGGACTCCATCATTTTTGCTATTTATAAAGTGCTAGAACAGTAATGCGTGTGATTTTGGTCCAAGCTAGCTAACACTTTCTCAAGTGATGTTTGAGCACGGGTGAGGCTGACACAAACCAGAGGACATGGATCGCTTTGGCTGAGCAACAGGCACCTTAGGTGTGGTCACCATGTTATGGAGGGGAAGGAAGTTAAACAATGTGAACATAGATGCCATGACATCTCTGCATCAGGAGATGGGTCTAAGCATAGTTTACTTCACTTGTAGATTTGTGTTTTCTGGATATAGTTTTTTCATATTTACAATTTGTACATTATTTATTTATTTCCAAGTTATTTATGAAAAGATGATATATGACAGTGCCAGAAAGAGTGTGAATGTTAAGATACACAACATTGACTGCATTTCCCTTATCCGTAAGGCCCAAAATCCTTTTGTAGGAGGAAATTAGATGGAATTGTCAGAACTATATTGATTCTGACTCATCTCCTTGCTATTTTCTAAACATTTTCAAATAGCATGGATTTTAATTCTAGTACTGACCTGAAGTTAGACTGACTGACCTTTAATCCTCTGACTCCCATTTCCCTCATTTTCTGAAGAAAGACCCTTGATTTGCCCTTTACCAGCCTTCTGGAGCCTCAACTATCCTCCATGATCTCTTCAAGGTGATAGCTTTGAAATGACATCAGAGTAAATTTAATGAAACCAGCTTTTATCACTGCTCTTTCGTCTGCTACTTCCCTGCTTAAGACTGGATTTTTGTTCTCTTCTCACTCACAGTAATACCATTATCTCCTTTGAACTTTTGAATGTTGTTGTAAGCTTTCCTCTTCCACCAAGCAGAAAGCCATTCTTTGAAAGGTCTTCAGATATTACCTTGAAATAAGACACAATTTTTAATAAATTTGAGTATTCTGTTGAGCTGTAGGAAAGCAAGACATTCACAGGTCTATGATCCCAGAACAAAACCTGGTTTTTTTTTTTTTCAGTTGTTAAATACATTTGTGTGAGACATTTGAGAAAATATAGGAATGAGTTATGTCAAAAGCTTAAAGACTGTTTTGTTTTTCACAGTGATTCTTCTACCTTTAACAGTCGTTACACTGTTTAACTTAAATATGAAAGAGCAGCTTATGCATGCATACATGGCAAAGCCTATAGGAAATCACTATCATTTGTCAAAACCTGTGCTGAACAAACTGAGACAGTGTTATGCAGACTTTCTTTTTTTGGGGGAGTGATATGAGTGACTAACTTGGTAATGGAATTGGCAGAGACAATGTTGGCTAAGTGCTTGGACCAAGAGCTTTGATGTAGTAAAGCTGCACTTTCAAGGCCTTTTCTGCAGTGTTTTGGACAGTCAGGAGATCCAGTGATTTCTGTTCCATTATATCAGTCCCAGCGGGTACTGCATGCTGATCCCCACTAAGTTGCTTAAGTGAATTAGCTTCCAAGAACTTATAATTTAACTAATATATTTTTTAAAAAATTTCTGGATTAGATTTATTAATTAGTCTTACATGGATTTGGAAATTCCGTGTATTTCATGTTTATTTCTGGTAGGAATGTGAGTGTGCTTCTGAGTCTTAATGGAAGTGGAAAAGCCACTTTAATCTCTCCTCTATCAGTTTCATTTTGATTGAAACCTTTTGTTTTCACATGGACTCTAGTTAGGAGCATTCTTAATTACATGGTTACTGGTAGAATTGTTAGAGAATTTTATCTTTGTCGCAGGCACAGTCGCCCACTGAGACATGATGTATTCATCATCTGTTCTCATGTGTAGAACATATTTAATGATAGTTTGACATTTCCTAAGTTTTCTGATCTGATATTCTGGAATACTCTATTCTGGGTAGAATTAGAATACCATAATAATAAAATAACATCACATTTTTTAGCAAAATCCATCAATTCCTCTTAGATATTTAATATCTAAAATACATTTTTGTGATACTGATGCTTCCACTCTACTAGTACAGTGTTTAGCTATTTATTGACTTCTGTTACTAACATATGGTAAAAATGGTAACAGATTTTATCAGAATGTTGGTCAGTGGTATATATGAGACTGAGCAATCTCTCAGGGTAGGATTCATTTGAAACTGAGACACCTAAATTTAGACCCATAAATATAGGTGCTTGGGAGTTCCTATTAGGAAATCAATGGTGCTTGAAGACTAGCCACTAACATCTTAATCTGATTGTCTTAAGATGTCTATCATTACTTGAGGTGCTTTAGGATGTATGAGACATCTGCAGGACAAGAAGACCTCTCTCTTGACGTGAAGATTAAGGTGAAGCAGTATGCCCTACTTGAGATTATACAAAAGGCAGTGAGTGTTTAGTTTTAGGCAAATGAATCAAGCCCTTAACATTTCTTTTGGGGCACAACAAACAGCTCTGCAGGGTCCGCTGACTGGGCTGACCAGAATGCTGCTGTCTGTGGAAAGCTTGCACAGCTGGCTCACATGTGGATGTCTACACGTAGACATCTAATTTAGGTATTTGAATCTGGAGCCAAGTTCCACTGTGGTGCAGGAACTGGGAGCTTGCAAACAACTTGGAATATTGTGCACATAAAACCGTTGTAGATGGAACAAAGAGAAACAATTCCATGTTTAGAAAAAACAATTTCTGTGAAGTTCATGGAATACTGTTAGGGATTTTTTTTAAAAAAATCTTTATCTTACATCTTCTATACCATTCTTATTTTCTCCGGTGGCTAGAAACAAACTCTCTTACCTATCAGAGTCACTCTTAAACTTTTGTAAATTCATGGTTTGCTGCAGATAGCATTTGGTTTTCCACATATTGGTCAAACCTGTGGTTAACATGAGTGGTGAAATCAAGCACAAAATGCTGTTTTCACTCACTTAAGATGTACTCCTTAGAAGGATTTCATCCTCATCTTTGCATGGAAAGGCACACATTCGTTAGCCTTCCTATGACCAAAACAGTCCTTTTAAAGGTGTCCACAAAATTAACTGACAGTCCTATGTTCTCAGCTTTCTCTATCTGTTCACAAAACTCCAGAGAAGATCCTGACAGCTAAGGAGAGAATTATGGAATAACTTTACAATAGGGAAGGCTCAGAGTTTCTCAGTCCAATTGCATAAAAGTTTTGGAGGGGTCAGAAATGCTTTGAGGTGCATTAGGATTTTTTCAAGATGGATAACAAAATTATCTGAAACTAATGCTGTTCCCTTGCTCGTCATGCAAAAGATATGCAAATGAGCCCTCAGGTAAGGGAAAGACTGCAATCATACATTTATGCCTGTCAGATGTACTTTAAAAGACTGGAGCCTTATTCTCAAATCCACCCAAGGAGTAAACAGCAAAAAATATCTTTTAACTGCATTATGGGTGAACATTTCTCCTTATATGGGGGAAATTAGCTGCTAGAAAGTCAGCAGGATCACCCTCTGATCTCCAGTGCCAGCTCCTTTGTTACTCGCAGTAATGGGAAGCAGTTGTCCTTACTTGTGCTGGAGCATCATCACAGAATGGTGACAGGCACTTCCCTACTTGCTTTTTGGTTTGGTCAGAATTTCGTTGGAATGAGCTAAAGACAAAAACATGAAACCTGAGGCAATCCCTTTGTTAGTGGTGGGACAATGTTGAATGAAGCCTCTGAAGAAAGTTCAGTGTAGGGGCTCTTTACACCATGATACGTGTAAAGACATTTCTGTATTGTTGATTCAACATTGCTATAAACTTGTATGCTAAACTCATTACAAATCCCATCTAGCTTGGCATTAGTTACAGACCAGTAATCCTGTTTGAGACTTTCAGCTTATGTCATGACACATAGCTGGACTGAAGAAAGTAAAAGATTTTCAGTAATGCTGGGCTTGTTTTCTGACGTAGGCTTGGTTTAAACAGCTCTCAAGATCTGTCACATTTTAGTAAAATGGAAGTTGGGAACTCTTTCAAAAAGCAGAGATTCTTGACAGCATTACCTGCAACAAAATCTGGTGCTGCTGAGAGAAGAAACTGCTAACAGTCATTCTGCTCTTCATTGTGAAGCAGATAACACATGTAAGGGAGCGTAGTATGTAAGTCAAGGTTTTGCTCCAAGGAAAGTTCTACCTGACACACATTATAACATTGGTGCTCAGTTTCAGCACCAGCTTTTACTCCTTGACCCGTGGAGGAGGACTACTTGTTCATTCTAACATCCAGCATGCAATGAAACTGATGAGGTTATGAATCAGGGCTGTTTTGCAAAAAGCTGGGTTATGACTGAAACAAAGTGCTCTGAAAGGCAAAGTGGAGAGTATGTTTCTAAAAGCATTAGGCACCTTCAGGTGGCACTGGTGGCAGTAGCTTTGGGTTCTTCCTGGAGAGGAGCGGCGTGAAGGAGGTGTCTCTCTCTCCAGGCTGCCCCAAGAGTGATGGGGTTCCACTGCAATGTGTAATGAATTCCTGCTAGGATACTTGCCTGGAAAAGAGTGTGTTTTTACCAGTTCAAGTCTAAATAAATTAAATATCTCATCTTGTGCAAGAACCCATCAAGGCTTAGAGAACAAGCACACAATTTTCTTGAGCAAGTAACTCTGACCAGATGACTGAAATGTGAAATTCCTGCTATGCTGTTAATAGCAACTGCATTTTATGAAAAAAAAGAACAAAAATGCAGGGTTATAGTATTGACAAGGAACAAAACATTTCAGAGATCTATTAATTTATGCTTCCTAGTTTTATATGACAGATTTTTCTTTCTTGTTCCTTGAGCTGCTCTGCATTTGATTTCCATGTCTCTGCTTAATTCTTGCAAATTTGTTGTGTAAGTGATATGTTTCTCTATGTCATGGTATTCGGAGGCTTTTTTTTCCCCCCAGATATTCTCCTGTCTGTGTCACATCCTGCTGTCACTTTCAAGCTATCTTTGGTTACAGGTATATCATTTGTATTTTCATGTACTTCTAACACAGTACCACAAATAACCTCAGAAATGCTATACTGTTTAGAGACTGGACTGTTGCACACAGTCATCCGCCTATGAGATCCGGTTACACAATGTAATTTTTAAGGTTCTATGCTGGTGATGTTGTGAGACCTTTTTTTTTTTTTTAGACAAAGCCCTTCTTGTATTGAAGTCAATGGTAAAACTGTCATTTAATCACAAATGTTTCTCTGATATCTGTGGTGCTCTGTGAAGAATTTACAAAATCTTGTTCAGGCTAACTGTCCTGACCTATTGTGTCATGTCATGTCAGTGAAATTTGTCTCAGATTGCCTTGATTTCTTCCTGAAAAGATCCTTCTCTCTTCACTGATGGATAAAATCCAGTTGGACTGGCTTCATGCACATGGCCGAGGTCATACCTTTATGGGACAAAGTGACTTTTCATGCTTACTACTAGCATGAGTTTTCTTGGCTGATATTCTTAGTCAAACTGATGGTAGCCTGGTGGTACCTTAGCAAGTTACAAACAGCTGAAGAGAAAATTTGATCAGTACTGACGTTTGCATATTCTAAATGAAGATAGGATGTTCAAGAATATTCAGTGCTGACCCGATCACATCACCATTGTGAAGAATGGCAATACTGACAAGATTCCTGCTAGGAGGGCATATAGCTTATTTTACAAAACATAAAAGAGTCATGGTATTTATTAGCCTTTCCCTCCTTTGATTTCTTTGATAAATTGGTGGATTTAATATCCAGATATGTGGCCAGATACTAAAAAAAAAAGTAATGCAAATCCTTTCATTATCACAAGCCAGAAAATATTGGAATCCTGATGGTATTTATGGGAGGATCAGCAGTTAGCAATTACCCAGATAGACTGAAACTGCAATTTCAGAAGGAGGCTAGTGTCCTGTTGCTGATGAACACAAAATCCAAATTTAAACTCTTGTTGCATTCCCACAGAAGATCTGTAAGTATTCTGGTGAGAAAAAAACAAAACTTAAAACCAATTTTATAGAACCATTGCTACTTAAGTCTTAAAATGTTGTTACATTTGTGCTTGAAAAGCAGAGGGATGTAAACAGTTCTCTGTAGATTTAATAGTAATTCCAGTACCATTGAAGTGCACTAGGCTTCATTCTTGTACTTTAAAGCTTTGTATTAGACTGCTGTGTGTACATGTGTGAGTTCGGAATGTGCGCGTGTGATAGCCAGGGGACAACAAGCATGCCTGGGTTAGCGTGGACACTGTTTCCATTCCACAGTTATAATCAAATGAAAACATGTAGAAATTTAATTCAAAAAGCACCGTTCAATTGTAAAACATAGTAGTGCTAGGACACAAACCACATGGGAAAGTGGTGATTACAATCTCGCATTTCTTCTTGTGGGCTCTGTTGGGTTCCTATGACGTGTGCTACCAAAGCATGTCTGTTCTTTCCTTTTCTTGGCGGAACAAAAGTCTTATAATTGCTGCTGTCTTCTGCATTAGCCATGATGTTTTATTTTGCTCTGTTGACATGCCATCAGTCCTGTCACTGGGTTCTGTTTCAGCACAGTGTTTAGGTTCATGAAGTGTCTCCATCAAGACCAGCAGGACTTTCCTCCGTCACCTGCTGTGTTGCATGCTGGCTGGCAAAGGTGACACAGTGGATCTCAATAGGTTCGTGGTGTGTGACAGCTAAAAGCACTTCCCTATGTGGTTTATTTATAGATGATAACTAATAGAGGCTGGACTATATAATGGAGTAGACTACATGGTCTCTTGTAAATACTATCTTATTTCCTAAGTGTCAGCATTGAAGAATTACTTGTAACCCCACAAACTGGCACCATTTCAGCAGTTTTGGTCAACTCATAAAGCTGACAGCTTCCAGGGGCAGTGCAAGCAGCATCTTCTGGTTTTTAGCATTTCCCCCAGCCTGCTACAACTATAAAGAAAGGCTATGAATGGTTTCATTATGAATCACTGAGCTGATGCCAACTAAAGATAGAGCAGAGCTCTCTTCCATCAAAGATCCTAAGGACTTGCTTGGGACCCTGTAATTCTGGCCCCTCGCAGACTTGACAACTGTCAAGCTGATCTGTCTCACTAGTAAAGGGTAAGAAAGTGGCAGGTCATACAAAATCAGATACTTCACCACCCAGTTGATTCATCTGACAAACTGAATTAAGCTCCTCGGGAGGTTATCTGAAGTCTTTATTAGAGAGGCTCCCAGCAGCTCTCCTGGGTGAGCTCCAGAGTGAGTTGAAGTCGAGATCCTGAACGGCAGAGAAGGGAGCTGACGACAGGGAAGCCTTGTGGTGTTGGTGAGAGCTTGAGCCTGAGGAACACACCTCCAGCTAGGCTATGATAAATAGGTCAATAATGTCTGCACTGGAAAGAAAAGAGGCCACCACTCGGGTGGCAAAAGACAGGGCTCTGACAGCTTGTTAAAAGGCTAGTGGGACACCTGGACACTTGCCTCCGGGGGAGGAGAGCTGCCAGTGTTTCTCTCACTACTGAATATGTATCCTGGCTCTTTTTGGGATGCCCAGCTCTCCCTCACACACAGGTGTTGGAGGGGGCTCCCTTGCTTCTGGGGATCACTTCAACTCCCCTAAAGCTTTGTCCATGAGTCCCTTTTTGGGGAGCTTATAGACCTGCGGTGCCTCAAAAGATATTTTAATGCCAGCCCTGTCTCTGCTGGTGAAGAAATTATTACTCTTGGAGAAAAAGAAAAATCTATGTATGCTGACATAAACCCACGAACTGTAATTTTCTAAACTATATGTGACGTAGAGATCGCATCGATTACACTGTAGTTGTATTAGTTGTCTTTCACTAGGATGTGTTTTGGTATGTAAAGTCTACACAAAAAAAAACCAGATCTAAGTTTTCTAATTTTCAGGATTACTATTCTCTTTCATCAGGAGCCTAAAAATCATGAGCATGTTAAACAGAAAAGCTGTAACATATGCAACTTTCCAATAGATTTTTTTTTTATTTTACAAACTGATCAGAAACCAAGTTGGATAACAACTGCAGACTTAAAAATTTGTCTGTACCTGAAAGACTGCATTTCACTCTGTTATATACATGTAAATACAGAGTAGGTCCAAATCCTAATCCAAATCCAAAATTCATTTTCAGCATGTATAAATGTAGACACTAGAGACATCGGTTTTGTCTTGTGAATGGAAATATTATTATATTAATTAAAAAAGTATTCAGCTTTTACATAAGTAAAAAATAGCCACAGGAAAAATAAATAATTAAAACAAGATTCACATGCTTTTTCTTTCATGGTTAATAACACAAGAGAAAGGAAAATCACATGTGCACTTGTTCCACAGAGAAAATGAAGCTTCTACAGTTTTTAGAAAGAGCTCCAGATACTCATTTTTGTAGCTGAACACATATCTATTTCACCTCTAGTTAATTGGTGAGATGAAAACAGATTAATTTTCATAGCCTATTACAATTAAAAAGACTCTACAACCTTCTACTCTTTTCTTTATTTAAGCATCACAAATCCCATAGCTTAGTGAAATACAAAATTACTCTTGAAATAAAATTTCCTATAAGGTCTTAAAGAAATAGAGGTTTTACTCCATCATGAGCAAAAATTAAAACCTTGGAGAAACCACTATTATAATTGTGGTTATAATTTATTGAAAAAGTGTGGTTATTTGTATTCATGAACAACCAGGAAAATAAATCTCTCTACGGTGTTTTGACTGTAGAAATGTCACTTCAGCTGTGCTCTGCTTATGCCGTGTCTCCTAGACTTGTTCTGCAGAGAATAGGTGGTTTGAAAGAAAGGAATTAATCAGCTGGCACGTGAAAAGATGCAGGACCACAGGCAAGATTTCAGCTCAGCAGGTCTTTGATTTTTTAATGTATCATATTATTCTGAAAGAGACTTTGAGGCGTTATTTAATCCATCTGCTTGGCTAACTGCAGGCGTGTGGGATTCACCATCATTCTTGACTCCAGTGTTTCACCTGTTCTTGTCTCTTCAGACACAGAGATTACTTGACCATGGAGGTGCTCCAGTTCAGCACTTTTTAACTGCTAGATTGATTTCAAGATTTCTCTCCCCTATTCCGCAGTTTCAAACCAATGACTTGTTGTCCTGCTCATAGTAGAGGACAGTTTGTTTCTTTCTTTTCTGCATCAGACTTGTGTATATGAAGACTGTTACTCCTTTAGACTAAATATCTTCATGTTCTTTAGTTGTGTTTTCTGAAAATAATCCTGTTTTCATTTTTTGTAGGCTTTTGCAGATGTTCTCTGGATTCTCTCCATTTGCTTGAGTGAAATGCCCTAAATTGCACTGTATTGTGCCTAGAACAAAATGTATTTAGGTATAGTTAATTTTAGCTAGGAATGAAAGTGGGAAAAAAAACCATTTTTGTGCTTTCAATAAGGGTTTCCCTGAAATATAGTTTAACAGGATTCTCTCTGTTACTCTGCTTCATATTACATTCTCCCTTCCAGACAATAAAAATCAGTTTACATCTTGGAGACCACAGTTGAGTAATCATAAAATAAAATGTATGATGTCAAGACTGAGATAAACAAGCTAAAGGCAATCTGGCAATATGATAAAGAACTGGTTTAATTGTAAGAAATGGCCAAATAGATAAAAGGGGAAACCCAAGTAAGGGTAAACACAGATGAAAGCCCTAGTAATGGAGTTTCTGTTAACTTTTTAACTAGAATAATACTTAGCTATGATATTTTCCAGCAAACATAATAGAAAAGTCTTTTTAAGTTATTAGCTGATAAAATGACCACTGTAGAATTATAATTTTCCAGTTACTCCATATAAATTATAGCTGAGAACACAGGTTATTGTCGCTTATTCCTGAGGAAATCATTAAACTCCACAAAGCCTGGATAAAAATACACATAATAAGTTTTGTGTGTTCTAGCTACTCTGTTGAGGAGTACCTACCCATTTCTAGATAGTTCTTGAGCAAATAGGCTTCCCTTCAACTTCCATGGATGATAGAGCTCTTGCAGAAATTCAGGTGAGTGAGGATGCTCTGTAGCCTAGAGAAGCAGTCTGATAACAACCCACTTTTCTTCTCACATATCTGGTATCTGCTCCTGTGTATTCATTTGCTGGAAAACACCTATACTTGATCAGATATCCCGTTTCTCACCACTGTAATGAGCTTCCGTGTGTCCTTCTACCTTCTCTTATGTTAGGGTGGACAGTCCTCTGCTGAGGACTCTTGTGGCAGAGGACATTTTTGCAGTCATATGGAAACCCAAGAATCAAGGGAGGAAGGGAGTTCTTCTTCTCTGAGGCTGATTACCTGCTGTCACAGTCCTGGTGAGGTTCACAGAAAATCTATTCCCCATACCGCAAACCACAAGACCACTTCACAATGTCCTCCACCACTGTCAATGGATAGTTGAAGCTAAAGGTGAGACAAGCTACAAAAGACTCTAAACTGTTATACCTGGGAGTTCTGGGTCTAACCACAGGCACATCCAAGCTCATGTCAGTGCACCCTCCCTAAACTCTTGGTTCTATAGAAAGGGAGCTTGGCTATGTAGGCTAGAAAGGAACTGTGGCAGATTGTGACCACTTGCCTTGCTTGGAGACTTGGAAGATATGGAGCCGAGAGTGTGATCACACTCATTGTAAATGTAGCCTGTGCTATAGGATTATACTGAATATTGTGATTTATTTTGTGAATTCTTCAGTCAGTATGTTTACTGTAATTCTTAAAAAACATCATCAGCCAGAAATCACAAGAATCGTATCACAAGAATTACTTCATTGAGGGGTTCTGCTGGGATCAGAGATTATGGTAATAGTAGATCTGTAGTCTATTTTGATTTTGCCATTACATCAGATAAATGACTGCTATTACTGCTCTGCTGGTTGTTTACTTAGCAAATGAACTTCATTCCAATTCACTTTATTGTACTTCATGATTTATATGCTTAGTATTGTTTACAGTGTGACTAAGTGACCAAGGCTTTATCATGTTTTCTTTGAGAATGCTGTGAAGAGAACTAGACTGGTTGGTGTGTGTCCCGTGCATAGGGAATGTTCCACTGTGGCAAGCCACTAGCAACTTGATAGCTACTGATACTAGGGGAAAAAAACGCTACTCAAAACTGATGGACTTGTAAACCCACAAATTTTAACCTACACTTTTTATTTTCTTAAAATAAACCTCATAATCACAGCTTCCTTCTGTTTTTTTTTTTTTTCAGAACTTTTCATCATTGCCAGATGAGTATTCTCATGCCAGTATGTATTCTTATGATGGAGGATGCTCCCAGGCCCAGGGTGACTCCATCCCTTTCTGATGCAACTCTGAACCTTTCTGTGCTGTTACCTTTGTTTCCTGTCTAAGCACGTCTTGATCATACAAGTGTTCTGGTAAGTTGTATGCAGCAAGTGATGCAGGGTTGAATTCCTCAGGCTCTGCTCTTTTGCAGAGTTCATATCCACATGCAGTGACTTTTCCAGCCTGCTATGGTTTGGGAGAAGAGTCAGCCTGTACTAGTCAGGAAAGGAGGTTTGCACTCTTAAATCCAGTTATAGCAATGAGCAGCACCATGTTTTGCTCCAGTCATCTGGAAAAGCAACCGTCTCCCTCCCACCAAGTCATCGTTGTCTGAAATGATCACATATTCCAGAGTAAATGTTTAGAGATAGCATTTTCAAGGTTCAAAGAGAATTTTATACCAGTGTTAGGAGAGCTGGTTGTTGGCTTAATTAGGGCCATAGATGCCTCTGTTAGGCTGAAGAATGTTTGTCAAATAACACAGTTTGAGTCTGAGAGTGTCTGTGCTCATTTGACTTTTCACTCATTGAACTCTCATTCTGCTGTAATGATAAAAACAGAGCAAATTGGAGCTAATTAGGGAACATGACCTGCAAGAGAAAACATACAATAAAATACAACAATTACTGGAAAATGTCAAAGCATTTTTATGTGGAACCTTTTGGATTAATTTGGTGGCCATTTGGAGAGCTGAGACAGTGTCGGAGCCAGAGGACAGGGCATGTAGGCATCCAGGATTAATCATGAATCAAAACACGTGAAGAATAAAAACTAAATGAGATGTACATGCTGTGGAGCTGCATCGTTATGAGCCTTGTTAGTCTGGGAAACCTGGTTAGCTGAGTGTTATCTCATTGCCACCTCTGTGACTCTTGCTGATCACATTTGCACAAGAACCATGTTTTAAAAATTCTTTATACTTTATTGTTATTTAATATTACATTTGAATCTGGTATTACTTATGTGGAAAAACATGTGCTTATCAGTGTTATATTGACTATGTTTATTTATTTAATTATTTTAAAGAATAGCTTCTGTAGGAGCACATGGCAGACAAATCTGAATTTTAACAGTAGAACATGTACATTAAAATCACTGTTCATCCACACTATTGTCTTCATATGTTTTGCATGTCAACTTGGATGGCATAACCGCATTTTATCTAAACAGATTTCCCTCTGCCTCATGGCACTATTTGGGGTTGATGCATTAACATTCTGATCTTGAAAAGTATGCTATGAGGAAGAAACATGTTTGTCTTCATAGTACAAGTTATTCACTGTGCTTCTCTTACTTATGGACTAAATCATAGAGTCATAGAATCATAGAATAATTTAGGCTGGAAAAGACCCTTAAGATCATGGAATCCAACTGTAAGCCTAACACTGCCAAGTCCACCACTAAACCATGTCCCTAAGTGCCACGTCTACATGGCTTTTAAATACCTTCAGGGATAGTGGCTCCACCACTTCCCTGGGAAGCCTGTTGCAATGCTTGACAAACCTTTCAGTGAATAAATTTTTCCTAATATCTGATCTAAACCTCCCCTGGTGTTTGAGGCCATTTCCTCTCATCCTATCACTTGTTACCTGGGAAAAGAGACTGACATCTACGTCACCACAACCTCCTTTCAGACAATGATAAGGTCTCTCCTGAACCTCCTTTTCTCCAGACTAAACAACCCCAGTTCTCTCAGCTGCTCCTCATAAGACTTGTTCTCCAGACCCTTCACCAGCTTTGTTGCTCTTCTTTGGATGCACTCCAGCACCTCAATGTCTTTCTTGTAGTTAGGGATCTGAAACTGAACACAGCATTTGAGATGCGGCCTCACCAGTGCCAAGTACAGGGGTATGATCACTTCTCTACTTCTGCTGGCCACACTGTTTCTGATACAAGTCAGGATGCTATTGGCTCTCTTGGCCACCTGGGCACACTGGTGGCTCATGTTCAGCCGGCTGTCTACCAGCAACCCCAGGTCCTTTTCCTCCAGGCAGCTTTCCAGCCACTCTTCCCCAAGCCTGTAGCATTGCACAGAGTTGGTGTGATCCAAGTAGAGGACTTGACGCAGCCTTGTTGAATCTTGGACAGTTGCCCTCAGCTGTTCAATCCAACCTGTCCAGATCCCTCTGTAGAGTCTTTCTACCCTGAAGCAGATCAACACTCCCACCCAACTTGGTGTAATCCACAAACTTACTGAGGGTGCACTCGGTTCCCTCGTCCAGATCATTGATAAAGATACAAAACTGAACTGTCTCCAATACTAAGCCCTGGGGAACATGACTTGTAACCAGCCACCAGCTAGATTTAACTCCATTCACAACTCTTTGGGCCTGACCATCCAGACAGTTTTGCACCCAGCAAAAAGTATGCCTATCCAGGCCATGAATAGCCAGTTTCTCTAGGAGAATGCTGTGGGAAACAGTGTCAAAGTCTTTACTAAAGTCTGGGTAAACAACATCCACAGCCTTTCCCTCATCCACTAAGTGAGTCACCTTGTCATAGAAGGAGACCAGGTTAGTGAATTAGGTCATAAACTCTCTTTTTTTTCCCCTGAGTTCCAGCCAAAGCTCTCTGTTCAGTCAGGCCAGTCTTCCTCCCCACTGACTTGCCTTTTGGCACATGGAGATGGCCTGTTCCAGCCTTCCTGGACTTCTTTGCCCTTCAGGACTGCCTCCCAAGAGACTCTGTAAACCAGACTTCTAAACAGGCCAAAGTCTGTCCCCTGGAAGTCCAAGGTGCCAGTTCTGCTAAACCCTCTCCTTACTTCTCTGAGGATCAAAAACTCTATCATTTTGTCATCACTATGCCCAAGACAGCCTCCAACAATCACATCAGCCACAAGTCCTTCTCTGTTCATGAAAAAAAGGTCCAGCAAGGTGCCTTCCCTAGTTGGCTCACTCATCAGCTGTATCTGGAATTTATCTTCTACACACTCCAGGAACCTCCTAGGCTGTTTCCTCTCCAGTGTGTTGTATTTCCAGCAGGCATCTGGTAAGTTGAAGTCCCCCGTGAGAACAAGGGCCAGCGATTGTGAGACTTCTCCCAGCTGCTTATAGAATATTTAATCCATCTCTTTATCCTGATTGGATGGTCTATGACAGAATCCCACAATCCCTGCCTTGTTGGTCCTTCTCCTGATTCTTACCCATAAAAACTTGACCCTTTCATCTCTGTCACACTCTAGACAGTCAAAACACTCCCTAACGTACAAGGCTACCCTAGTGCCTCTCCTTCCATGATTATCCTTTTTGAAGTGTTTATAGCCATCCATTGCAGCACTCCAGTTGTGTGAGTCATCCCAGCATGTTTCCATGATCACAACTATATCATAGTTTTTCCAGTGCACAATGGCTTCCAGCTCCTCCTATTTGTTGTCCATGCTGTGTGCATTGGTGTAGATGCATTTCCGTTGGGCTATTGATCCCATCACCTTTTTGGGTGGAGAAGTCCTAATTCCTAGTGACTGTTCTCAGGTGCTTCCATGATTTCTAACACATCAATAACCCTTGTGTCTTTGCTGCCATGTGGATCTCCATCCCCTCCAGGCTTATGTCTAGTGAGCCTGGAACAAGGTAACACTATGAGCTATACAGCTCATGGTTATGGTAAGAGAATATTATTCAGTGACAAAACTATCCCAGCAGAATTATTTCATTGATAAATTAAACCAGATCAAACTCTAGAAAACATGTGAATAGTCTGGCCATGTTAGGATTGATAGTAATTAAGGTTTTCTGATTTTCTGATTTTCTGCTATTATGTCCATTCTTTCTTATGTTTCTGGTGTTTTTAGAACTTGAATGACCACATTTCTAACTATATGGGGTAAATTATAGAGTAAGATTGATACATCTTTGTGAAGTTCCTGATCTGTATATATGGCAGATATGAAAGAACTTTAATTTTGGAGAGGGTAAAATGAGCAGTGCAAATATGTAGAGATTTTTTTTGTTGAATCACTTCATTTAACTTAAGAAATTTCCTGATGAATTGCTCAACAAATGCAGTGCCTGCACCAGTACCTGAGACTCATGACAACAGATTTGCTAACTTGCATCTGTTGCTGTTGTTAGCATGTTTTCAGTTTGTCTTGTGTACAGAGCAATCCCACAGAAATTTTGGCCTGTAACTTATTTATCCATATTAACGATAATAAGTGTATGTGTATAGCTGCTTGTCTATGACTATTTCTGGAAGAAAATTATTTTGGCTTTCTGCAGCAAAAGACTCTCAGTGCTGTATTTCACTTTCTTTGCTCTTTTCACTATGGTATGGTATTATAATATTTCAAAATTAATCCTGTATATTTTACATTTTAGTTCATAAATCACCCTTGAATTGTTATTCAAACATTTCCTTATAAGGATACATAATTCTTGGATTAACATCTGTCCAATAATGTTTTGGGTTTGTATCAGCAATACAAAACAGTTACAGCAGAAATTAAATTTCAGTTATCGTCCCTGGTAAGAAAAGGTAATCTCTGGCACATGCATATAAAATCTTCCTCTAACACAGTCCATGTACTGACAAACAACAATATTATGACTGTTTCTTCAAGATATCCTTGTTCTTCTGCTAATTTATGTTGTTTTCTGTAGCCTAAATAACCCAAAAAGATAGTGGGACATTGGCAAGCAGAAACACCTGCTCTCCAAGGGCCAGAAGAGACTTATTTGTATGGACAGTGAGCACATTCTTGAAAAAAATACACAGCAGCAATGAAATCCTTGGTTTCTGGCACCTCAGTGGAGATGGAAATTGGCCTGAAGTTGTTTGCTATGCTGGTGTTTGTGATGGCAGAGAGGCTTTCTCTGATGACAGGAACCCAACCCCTCTCAAGATACTCCCGTGTGAGCTTTTACAGGCAAGCATGGTCTAGCTCTACTAAAGTCCTAGCAAATGTTAGCTGGCTCTTGCATCTGGTCACTTCCGAACACAGGTGAGTCCAGCCCACAGGGGCTTACAAAAGGTGGTGTCGATAAACCATTCATTTAACTGTCCTTAAAAAATCCACGCATGATTATGCTAAGGAGAGGGGAACCTTTCAGGCAGAACAAAGCGGGAAGTTAAAGCCAACGGTTTGCACCCAATGTGGGTTCAGCATGTGATGGAAAACTGAACTATCAAGCACCCTCAAGATTAGTTTTATCTGCCATGTCCAATGTAAATATTTGAACACACACTAAAATGGGCTATCTCAAGCACTTGACAACTTGAGAAGGAGAATTCAGGCATGCATGGTAACATATTGCCAGCCCAAGCTCTCACTCAAGCAGTTTGGATGCACCAGGTGCAAGGCAGGATTACTGCAGTCCAGTCTGTCAGCAGGCGTCCTGTACATGACTCTTCCTATGCACTTGGTAGATGTTTCTGATGCTGGAGCCAGGACACAGCTGAGTTTCAGACATCATGATGTCTGGCAGCTGTAAACCTTAGCTTCACAAGACAGACATGACCTAAGGATGCTTAGCTGTTACTTGAGTCTAAAAAATTCTGGGAAACATGGGAAAAAAAGAAATACAGAAGAAATCCAAGTAATCTTTGAGTATCTGCTATGAAATAAGATATAGGAAGAAATATAAGATAGACATAAGGAAGAAATTTTTTACAATGAGGGTATTGAAACACTGGAACGGGTTGCCCAGAGAAGTGGTGGATGCCCCAGCCCTGGAACCATTCAAGGCCGGGTTGGATGGGGCTCTGAGCAACCTGATCTAGTTGGAGATGTCCCTGGCCCTTGCAGCGGGCTTGGACTAGATGACCTTTAAAGGTCCCTTCCAACCCAAACTATTCTATGATTCTGCAATTCTGTGAAATGTAAATCCATTTCTTTATTGTCTTCTTATTCTACATCAGTAAATTTGTATTTTGGAGATGAAAGGTGAATAGAAATGTACTGAATTTTCCAAAATGCCTCAAAATTTCTGCGTCCATACTTTGAAGCCAACACACAAATTAATAGCTATGGTAACTTCTACTACAAAGTATGTGGATTCTGTGTCATAATAACATTCCATTTGGCACAGTACCTAGTCTTTGCCAGTGGCCAACAGTAGGTGCTGGAGAGGAGAATAAAAATATCAAGCAGATCATGATACTGCCCAGAATAATCTAGTCTCCAGAAGTCTGTGACTTCTTCACTTGAGGCAGTTACATAGTCCGTGACTAATTGTTCTTACATGAATGTGTGGAATGGCCTTTAGACTTGTGACATTCTGTTGAAATGCATTTGAGAGGTTAAGTGGATATTGTGTGAAGAATACCTCCTCGTCTTCACTCAGAACTTTTTATGTGCTGACTTCCTCTGATAGCCCTCTATTTTGGGAGAGTTCAGAGGCCAAGCACTGGAACAGCAAAAATACAAGAACAAAAAAGTTGTAGACTGCCCTTATGCAGTCTAAGTAAAAGTCTTTGGCTAAATGTGAGAACAACCAAACCTGTAGATGTTTGAATCTAGGGCCCAACTTTTGCCTTCTGTACTCATTTCTAAGGAAAACACAGTACCCAAGGCACATTTGTGAAACAGAGCTGAAGCCACTCTCCAGGAGGTTCCCATGAACTGCTCTGAGGAGCTGTGTTGTATGGTCACCCTTGCTGTGATCTCCCACTGCTGTCAGAGGCAATTTGGAGAGCAGAAGGCATGCAGAACAGCCAGTGCAAACCTGCGCTTTGGGTCGGAGATAATTTCCCTCAGAGCATTTGAAATAGCAGACACAGCTGGGGATGATTTCCTTTTCCAAACAAACATCATAACCTGATCTGGCTCTTCAAACACTTGAAAATTCCATTTTCTTCAAAAATTCATCCAAAGTAATATATTAGAGAGAAGATCTTAAAAGGACTATGACTAAAAGAGCTCTAGGGAAACAAGATGAACTGATCAGGCATTTTTGTGTAGTTTGATAATTCAGGAACTCTTTATTCTCATATTTTTGGTACATCTAAAAGTAAAGTATTCATTACTCTATAAATAGTTTGTCAGCTAGAGAAGCAGAGTGACAGACCATATATTATTTGGTTGCTTTAATTTAAAAGATGTGTTCTGTTCTAACTCCTACAGTGTATCCATGTGTTTGTGTAGCTTTTGAAGGACAGTCTAGTGACTGTCTCTGTCTATTTGTTCATCTCAGGATCCCTCAAACAATGATTTTTATCCGTATGAAGGAACAGATCACAGAAGGATGTGATGGGAACTGGCAGGCCAAACTGAAATCAATATGCCTTGTTTCATACTGAGCCTAGAATGAATCTATGGAGAGACAGCAAGGATGATGTATGAAGGAAGATAAGGTCAATAAGCTTTTGAAAGACAATGGTTACTAAAAAACATTGTTAAAAACTATTTGCATCCTTAATGCTCCACTGTCTTTGAGTGAAATGAAGTCCTGCTGTAGTACCTCTGAACTTGAGGCTTTCGTAGCTGAACTCTCGAATCTGTAAGTAGAGATGTTATGTAGTCCACACAGGTCAGAGATCTTGCACCCTTTCTTCAGTCTAAGATCATATAGATGGATACATTTACTTAAAGAAGTGTGCTGCTCTCAGGATGTACTAGGCAAATGCTATGAGAAGGTGTTGGCTTTCAGTGGATTTGAACTCCAATTCAAAGATTTCTGAGAATGTTTCCCTTAGTTTTGTTGTCCTCTCAAAGACCATTCAACAACTGGTAATTTCTCTGAGTTACCATCTTGTAATCTGTTGCTGTGATTTTTGGAGTTCACTCCCAAATGTTTTTGTGCTACTGAACTTGAGTAAGACCATGGCATCCTTTTCTCCCAACCTATCTGCCTCCAGCCTGTCTGTCTGATTTACAGAACAAACAGTTTCATTCTTCGATCTCCTCCAGATGCTTGCTGCCTTCTCTTCTCACACCCCTCTTCAAATTTACTACATAAATTCACATTCTGTACAAGTTTATAATTTCCTAGCAATAATAAGACTTCTCTATCTTGAAAAAAGCAAACATTCTACCATAGCATGATCCCCATGAAGAAAAAAAAAATCTCTTCTAGTAAGTCATATATATGGTTTCTGCTACAAAGTTTAGAAATGTGAAATAAAACCATGACATGTGAAATAAAACAATGAATTGCTTTTTCAAGCGATAGCTTTGTTCAAGTATTGTCTTCTGGGCAGAAAGTTTTCTCAGGTGCAAGCATTGCTTTGGGTTCCAGTGACATATCTGTAAACCAGCCTTTACGTATTATACATACAAGTTTAAAACAAGAGCTTTCTATGAACATGTGATAGTGCATGCGGTTTGTATTTGGATACTTCACCACTTTTTATGGAAATGATGTGTAGAATGCTGTGTGTGGCAGCCAAAGTGGGACATGGGACATTTAACTCTCTGCAGCCTGTGAAAGAGGACTTTTAAATGAGGGTGACCCTGACTGGTTTTTTTTGCTGGGAAGAGATAGATACTTATACAGCAAACAAGGGAGATGCTGAATCTGGTAGACTGACAGAGGTGAGGCTGCACATCTCCATGCTTTAGGTCCAACCAGTAGTGAGACTGAGCACGTACTATTCCCAGTAGCCACACAGGCACATATGCACATGTATGCAGTACATATATCCACACATCTGGCCACACAGATTGACACAGACAGACACACTCAGCACTCGCACAATCACAAAAAGCGTCCATGTCATCATCATGGTCCCTTCTTCTGGCTGATCAGGAAGATCTGTTAGCGGGAAATATGTATACACACATGTACAATCTGGGTACCCCCAGCAGCTGGGCTTAGCCACTGGGCTGCTTGCTCTCCTGTGATGGGCCTGCATGCTCTCCTGTGATGGGCCTGGGAAGAGCTGGGGCTGGCTGTTAGTTGAGATTTCCCCCATCTGCTGTTGTCCCTCTCTGCTCCTTTCCACGTCCGTGGAGATAAGCTCTTCATCGTATAAGCTGACATGTGTAGTATAGAATCAAAAATTATTGGCTTTGAAATACTGGATAGCAAAGGAGTGAACAAGCATCTGAAGAAGTCAGTAGAAATCCAGGCACAACAGCTACTGTAGTATACTTACAAGCAACCCACAGCAAGTGTTAAATGTTAACAGCTGGCACACAGGCTACAAGGGTAATGTCCCCTCTGCATGATGAACTAAAAGCGCTCAATAAGCTGAACTTGTTTTTGCCTTTGCAAGCCTTATGTTTGCTTTAGTTTTCAGCTGAGAAATGATATGAGTTCTGAATGTCCATTTGTCATCTTGCATCACAACACTTCTGTTTAAAAGCAGCTTTGGGATTCAAAATACTGAGTGGAAAATTCTCATAAAACCGAATAAATTGAAAGATTTACAGAGAGAGTCTAGAAAAAAATTTGAAGTTTGGCAAAATTACATCTGCAGATCTGACTTATCCTATTCTGAATGTTGAAGATATGTTTATTATTATTATTTTAAATAATAACAGTAGTAATAATGTAGGGTGTGGTCTTCGATGAAATAGCCATGCTCACGCAGAACCATGGCTGCCCAAACCCTTTTCCAGCATTGTGAATCCTTGGATAATGCTTGGCAGTGCTTTTCTACTGATTCCTCACATAAGGCTTTGTGTTTCTTATGAAGATGAAGGACTTGAGTTGTTTTGAGACATGAAAATAAAAGGAATTTCATTAGACTTCACAAAATATTTCACTTACCTCCAACAAATGAGTGAGACGTGAAAGTTTAACGCATGCAGCTGACGTTTGCTAAGCCTGAAAAATATGACTTTCCAGGACCTCTACGCTTTTGGACTTGGGAACACATTCACAAGCAATGGAAGGTCACGGCTGACACTGAGCAGCTGGGCCTGTTTTGAAAGTTCGTGGTCTGGGAGCGGTAAAATAAACAGCGGTTCAGCAGAGTCCTACTATAAAATAAATAGAGCATGTTATCCTCAACTTTTGAACAACTAGGAAAAAGTACCATCACATTGAGCATGGATGTTATTAGTTATAGTTTTAAAAAATGACCAGAAGGTCTTGATTTGTGGGAATTTGGTTTTCATCTAGAGGAGAACAATACTGTTCATAGTGGTTGGGTTACATATCCCATGACCTTCGTGAAAATAGCAGATTGATTTTCACTTGAATCATCTTCCTTTATGTACAGCTGATACTCAAAGTTCAGTTCATGGAGCTGACTGTGTATTCCAGCTAATTGTGCTTAAAGATTAATTATGACTAAGTTTAAAGGTTTCTTCTGCATTTTCCCCCAACTTCTGTTTATAGCTTCATACAAAAATGGCATCCACAGAGTGCCAGTCTCAAAGCTGAATGTGAAACTGGTGGTCCTGAACTATACTCCTGTAGTTTAACATGTACTTGGCCTCTCTTCTCTTTTTAAAAAACAAATTATGATAACATCTATTGGTTTTCATTTTAATGCACTAGAATTAGCTGTAATATAAGTTTTCCAAAGCTCTCTAAGCAGAAGTATATAAAGTTGTGCCAAAAAGACTATGAATAATAGATCTGAAGAAAATCCTGGAAGTGCATGAGTTCCACTATCAGACTGCATTAGACAGAGCTCATTTGGCAAATTTACTAGGTTTTAGTACTTATTTTTATTTTTCTTTGTTCCATTTTTACTCTGTGGAACCAACAATCCACACACTATATATCAGTCATTGGATGGGAAATTTGTAGTGTTTTACAGAACAAAATAGATTAAAAATACAAATTTTATTTTTTTTTTTAATTTTTTTTAAATAAGAACTTGTAGGTTGCTTTACTGAATGCTAAAGAAATACCTGGAGAAAATCAGAGAGCCTTGTTTGTTTCTTCTCCACACACCCTGTAAAAGTGTGTATCTTCAGATCTTCTCCACAGATAGCTCCAAACTCTTAAAGGTCTTCAGAATAGTGTTATTGCATTCAGGGGAGCTGTTAAAACTTAACTTTTTCTGTATTTCATATCATCTTGAGTGATTCGGCAAAATGAAGGTTGAAGAGATGAAAATATTAAAAAAATGAAGCGAGTTCTCTGCCCTGTCCCAAGCCAGGTTTGCTTTTCAAATTTAAGGCTTGACTTGACAATGAAGAGTCACTAATATTTGTCTAAGGGGCTAAAATAAAATACATAGGCTAGACTGGGCTTAAATGAAGTACCTTTTAAAAATTTTCTGGAAGGGGCAAGTATTTGCAGACATTTTTTTCTCTTTTTTTTTCAGCTGTAAGTCAACGTGGACACTTTTAATGTTGTTGAGAGCTCCCATGTGTTTCTTTCAGTTCTTAAATGCTGTTCTAGTCTACAATTATAAAAGTCCTTAAGGGGTAGAGTTTTAAATATTAAATATTTAAATAATGATACAATGACCTAAAGAAAACAACAATTTACAAGCTGAATCTAAATACAACCTTCTCTTATAAGGAGCTCCAGGACAGAGGTTTTCAATTAGTCAACTTTTATCACAGGTATTGAGGTATTTAAACGTTTTGTTTGTTTCACCTCTTAAACTGCTGTAATTTAGGCTTAGGCAAGTATAAGGAATGGTCATGTTAAGAAAGAAAGTATGTTTTTTTTCTGAGGCAGAAGAGGTATAAAGATCTAATACAGATGCAGTAGGAACATACAAATGGACAGACTGAATTCTCTAACTCATGGTGGCATGGAAGAACTGTGTTTGCAGACAGGGAAAGTTAAATTAAAAATGTTGCAAGGTCTGACACAATTTTAGTTTGGTTACTGCTTCATTGCTGTGACCAGATATGAGGTTTAAGAAGAGAGAACATGCTTTTTACTGTTAACTTGTTACTTTTTAATAGCTGAAGCAGATAAGTAGATTTAGAGTTTGTCAACATTTGAAGTAAAAGATCACCATCAACAAGGTGGAAAACCACCGCAAATGGCTGTTTCTGCCATGCTGCTTTCCAGCAGCATGTACTGGTGCATAAGGTTATTCCTCTCCAGGAGCAGGGCTTTCCATTTACCTTTGTTATCGTGAGGTTCCTGTCCATACATTTCTCTAGCTTGTCCAGATCTCTCTGAACAGCAGCACACTCATCTGGTCTGTTGACTGGTCCTCCTAGTTTTGTACTGTTTGCAGCCTTGCTAAGGGTACACTCTGCCCCATTGCCCACGTCATTAATGAAGATGTTAAACAGTATTGGCCCTAGTATTGACCCCTGGGATATATCACTTGTGACTGGCTTCCAACTGAACTTTGTGTTGCTAACAGCCCTTGGAACTTGCCAGTTTAGACAGTTTTCAGTCCACCTCATTGTTCACTTATCTGCTCTGTATTCCACCAGCTTGCCTTTGAGGATTTTACGATTGTGCTGAAAACCTCACTAAAGTCAGGGTAAACAATGTCCCCTCCTCTCCACTTATCCACTGAACTAGTCATCTCATCACAGAAGCTAGTCAAGCATGATGTCCCTTCATAAATCCATGATCACTACTCTCAATCACCTTATTGTCTGTCATGTGTTTGGAAATGGCTTTCCAAAATCAGTTGTTCCACCATCTTCCTAGAGATTGAGGTGAGTTGGACTGGTTTGTAGCTCCCTGGATCCTCCTTCTTGGCCTTGAAGACAGGAGTGACATTTACTTTCTTCCTATCCTCAGGGACTTGTCCCAGTCACCATGATCTTTCAAATACGATACAGAGTGGCTTTCTGATGACACTGGCCAGCTCTCTCAGCTGCACTTGTGGTTGCATCACATCAGGCCCCATGGACTTATGTATATTCAGTTTGTTTAAATGTTCGCTGATGTGATCCTCCCCCACCGAGGATGTCTCAGTTTCTCCACACTTTCCTACTGGTCTCAGGGACGTGGAATTCCTGAAATCCAGTCTGATAAGAAGAAGGAATGAGGCCAAGGAAGCATTAAGTACCCTGCAGACTCAGCAGCAACAACAGTAGGAGTGGCTGCACTGAGGTCCCCAAAAAGCTCCCAGCAGTCCTCCAACCATCCCAAGAGAAGTTCCAGAAGATCTTGAAGTAAAGCCTAGAAACTGCTGAGCAAACTGCTGTGTGTTGGCTGCCTCTGCTGGCTATGATCTTCTGTGGGCCTTATATATATATGGGCTAGAGTTTTAGCTGCCTCTAGGAATAAGAAGTGGCTGCTGATTGAGAAAGAGTTTAAAGAATATTTATATTTTGGGTTATTAACTTAATGTTAAATCCTTTATTAAGCAGTGAAGTTTTTGGATTTTGCTCCATGTTCATAAGCCTTAAGGTATCAATGAAGCCTACAAAAATACTTCCACTGAAGTCAACAGACTTTGGAGTAAGTCTTGTGGTTTCAAGTCATTAATATCAAATACATTTCTGCTCACAGTGCCTTCTGGCATCCTTGCAAATGTTATGTGAAAAGATTTCTATAAAGACAAGAAGAATCTATTGTGCTTTAAAATTTCTAGAAATTCTAAAAACTAGGCAATAAACCATACTTGCCCACATAGATGGAATTTGTAGCACTATAAAGGGATTTTGTTGCTCCTTTTTATGTATGACACAAAGTTTTTAAGCTAAAATGTATATATTCTGCATCTCAAAGCAGAAAGCAGTTTAAATGGCTCACTATTACAAAAGCTTTTATCTTCAGACTGGAAAAGGTCATAACCAAACCATGGCCAGTCTTGCTTTTTATCTTACTGGGAAATGTACTTTGTGGAGCCTGAATCATGTTTGTAGTTCTTTCTTTGACCATTTCCAGTTAGTTGGCTTTCTTTGCAATATGTTGGCAACAGAGTTAATTGCAATACTCAAGTAATGACCTATTTACAATTTCCCTGCTGCCTCTAAATACCATTTTATTTTCCTTTAGAATTGCGCTTTGACTTTTTTTTTCAGCTTGACTTGTTTTTTTAAATGAGCTTGATTCCTTAGACCGTTTAAAGGCTCTGTCCTTTAGCTGCAGTGAAGGACTTGGAAGGATTTGGAATTAGATTGTCTGACTTTTAAAAATAAGGCTACATTTTGCCAGATACAATAGGTTTGCACATAATTTTAAACTTAGAATTCTGTCTATTTTTATGTGTTCTTCAATAAGACCCAGCTCATATTAATTGATCTGAACTGAACAAAACCTCATCAAAGAAGGTATTATTTTCTGTCATTGGATGCAAATCTTGTAGTAGTAAACTGTTTCTTTTCCTAAGGTTATTAAGACATGTACCTTCATATAGAGAAACTGCATCATAGACAAGAATAAATAGGCACATTTGAGAAATTTGTCCTACCTTCAGGACAAATCACAAACATAACATTACTTGAAAGCATTTTCTTGACTCAGCTCTGTTTTGTCAGAGTAGACATTCAAAAGATGTCTATAAACACTAAGGGAACTGAGAAAAGCAGCAAGGGATCTCCTGTACTCCTTGCAATTTCTATCTTTGCTTTGAGGCTGAGGTTTAGCCATCAGCTTAAGCCAGCCAAAGGTGGCTTGTCTGCCAAAAGGTGGCATTCAGAAATGTGCTTCTGGAGTGTGTGAAGGAGAAGTGGCAGCATGAGTGTAGATGTTCTTACAACAACTGTGAAACCATCCCCTGGGGGGACTACAGTGTGTAGGAGAGGGTGTGAGTGTGACTTTAAAATGAGTAGAGAGTCCAGCCTTTAAAATCCCATCACAGAACTGGTTACCAGTAATGCAGACACAACGTCATCTTCAGACCAGGAATGTTTTGTGTCAGTATTGTAATTTCCATCTCCCCTCTTGCATTTCAAAACTACTAGAAATTATTAGATTGATTCCAGACCATTGGGAGATGGAACTGATTTACAGCTCTGTTCCACAATATATTGAGTGGAAAAGAGTTATGTCAGGTTCAGTCAAAGTTGTAGTCATTTTTTATTCATCCTTGTAAGTGTCCGCTTGTTTTACTTTCAAAATGTTGAGCAGTATATTTGCTCAATATATTACAAATATGATTGGTTAGATATTTCTGATATGAAATAGCTTCTGGAAAAAGTATGCTGGTTAGTTTCCATGATATATTTTGTATTACTGTTCTCTTGAAGTAGCTCTCAGAAGGGAAACCATCACTTAAGTTATTTGTCCAATCTGGCTATAAATCTGTGTAGACTACACTGCAGAAAATATTCCTTCATTGGCAGGCGCTACGATGGGATGACCTCATCATTTTTTCCATCTCCAGTATGGAGGTGTCTAAGATTTATTGCAATCTTAATATAAATTCAAGACTATGGATATGTTTTTATGTCTTATTGTCACGACAATGACAAAAAAAGGCCAACATAAGTACAAGGTAGCTTTATAGTGTCAGTATATTAAAATACATCAATCCAAGTTTATGGTGAAATTTAAATAGGAAGCATCTGAAAATGGGATATTTTCTCATCTCCATTATTTTCTAGTATATTAAACTAGATTCTGTTACATTTTTCTCTGTAATTCTACTACAGAGAAACAATGTTCTTCCTATCAATTCGGTACATGACTTAAAAAGAAAATTGCAATTTCAGGATTATTTTAAAACAATATCATTACTAATCTTGCTGGAACAGATTCCAGATAACCACGTCCATATTGTGACAAAGGTTTAGAGTAGGAACCAGATCAAAGAAAGAATACAGGCCTGAATGAGAAGACTTCTGTTGCCTTGTTCAAAGATGTAGTCTGGATACTTCTTAACTAATACTTCTTTCATCCTGACGTTTTTAAATGTCAGTAAGAATACTCTTTTCACCCTGAAAACTCAACATTTAACTTAGTGGCTAGATGCCTACCCTCCATCTAACCATCCCTGGAATTCAGAAACAAGAGAAGGACAAATCTAGTATCCTGAGTGACTTTTCTGATATTACTGGGCAAAGTAAACCCTGACAGTACTTTCAGAAATGCTGGTGTTAGGTTAACAGGACATATTACTGAATAATTACTAAGATACTTGGAGAAAAGCTCAGAAATAATAGGAGAACTAAGGGTGTTAAGGGAACCTCTCAGATAGGGCAAGGAGGTCAAAATGACACTCCTTAGGAGTGAGAAGGAAAGCTGAGCAGGACCACAGAGTAAAGGGTTATGCCAGACAACAGAGAAAAATAAAAGGGAGTCTGGAAGCCATCCACACAAAATGGGATGTGCAAAACCATCTATGTTTTGTAGATCCTGCTAAAGATGAGAAGGGGAAACTTAGCACTGGGGGAACACAGTTGCCATGTAAAGTCAAGTTGTAGTTTTTCAGCACTAATCTGTGAAAGAAGACACAAGCTGTGAGCCCAAATAAGTGTCTGCCGTGTCCTCAGCTCAACCTCATTCCTACTGTACGTACAAGCCGTGCGCTGAGCCTGAGTCAGAACGGATCTGGCCTTCCTGGAATCCAGATATTTTCAGTGGGTGATAGATCAGACCACTGAAATTATCCAGGCTACTGTCTACAGGATCTTGGACCAGTTCCTCAGGTCATAACTTTCCCCCCTTGTGACTGAACCACATTTCCTGTTGGTTCTGTTACGCAACAGGGAAATACGTTTAACTGTCGTTTTGTCACCCCCTTTCTTAAGGATGAGATCTGTGGTATATTTGCATTTGTCAGCAGATGCCACAGTTACATAATGAATGCAATGTCTATGGTGCTTATTTGTGTTTATATTCTGCAGCTGTGGTCTCTAGGAAGAGCTTTCCCATGCCTGGTCTCTGGATGACAGTTTGGACTGCCCTTCCGAGCCTCCTTTAACCATGACCATCAGGTGGCCATCATATGGCCCTTCAGAGTTTCCTTTAATGACATGTACTAAATGATCGAGAAACAAATACTCTCCAGCTAAGTCACAGAATCCACCCCAGACTACTGACGTCTCTTCAGACTCTAACTCACATTGGGCTACTTTGTGACTGTGACTCTTTTTTCCATGCAACTTTGATAATTCATTTTTGTCTCGTTTGATTTTCCGTCTGCAATGGTCCAGCTAGTCTTTGCAATCAAGTGACATTGCAAGCATGCCCACAGAGTCAGGACTGCTGTCAAGAGTTGCTTCAAGCTGGAGAGCTCAAGCATGCCTTCTCCCAAAACACCCTTTAAAGGCAGAATGTGTGTGGACAGCAACAGCAGGCAGACTCCCTGAAGTGTATGTAATGTCCTTTTTTTTTAACTTTGGTGTTAAGAATGGAGTGCAAGAATGATACAGAAACAAGAAACAGAAACTCAAGTCAACATCACTGAACTTCCAAAACAGTAACAAATCTTATTGAACATGCCACACACCTAAAACTATTTTTCTTTGCCTGTGGTTGCTCTGCTAGGATACTCTTCATGCAAAATATATAAGTACGTACGGGCAGGAAGGCTCAAGATGAATACACAGTGTGCAATGTGGCATGCAGTAATGATGTCTAGAGAAAGTCAACAGGGAATGGCTGATTGCATCCAGCTGGGTGGTGATTCTCCAAGCACTTTCCAGAAAAGGACTGTTTGAGCACTACACATTGATTAGAGGCACTTGACTCTACTGAGACCATGAATTTTTTTCTGGTTAATGGCAGAGAATAATACCAGGGAATATCACATCCTTGGGATGAGTTGGCAGAGTTGCAAAGTCAACATGGTTGGCAAAAAGGAATTTGGGGCTGGGAGGAGGCTGTTCGTAGGAATGATCTGGGAAAAAGAGTGGAATCGGATGGAATTGTTGTCCCCAAGCAAAGGGAGAAAATTATAAGCTTGGGATGTCTGGTGATCCAGATCGTTAGAGTGTGTCAGAGAGAAATGGGAACATGAAAGGTAAAAAAAACCTGCCATGGTCAACAAAGTAGCTGAAGGAGCTGTGTCTGAGCAGCCATGGAAAGGAAAGATGAGGAAGAGAAGGTAGAAGAGTAGCAGGTCACCTAGGACTTCCGTGGGGAAAAGAGGTATACAAAAGTGAAAGGAACGTGTGGTGATCCCTATAAAGGCAATGATGAGGAAAAATAACCTCTCACCCTTATTAATGCATTTTCAGGTTAAAATATGGTTATTTATAATAAACATTACATGTGACTGGCTTTCAGATAAAGATGTTTAATTAAATGCCAAATTCATATGTCAGTGGCAAAACTGTAAGTCAAATCAGTCCAAAGATGCTACCAACACAGTATAAAACACTGCTAAAGGAAAAAAAAAACATTTCATTTTGGCATTATATAAAAGAAGTAGATTAACTATAGGAAAAGTATTTTTATCACCTCCACCTCTGTACTTTCCACCATCATTCAAATGCCCACATCCCATGAAGACTTCGGGACTGGCTGCCCATTCATAAATGCTTCATTAGCTATTTATCACAGTCATAAGTGCTGGACAAATGTTTTTCTTGGACTGCCAGCCTGTAATAGTCTTTTTAAAGTAGTTGTTGCTTCCATTATGTTATTTCCTCACTGTTGGCTGCTGTTCTATGATTCGGACTTTTTGCTGGTGATAATTTGTTTCAGTCCACAGTGTTCAATGGCTTAGCTTCTCCAGAATACCAGATATTAGGAAGGTAAATAGCTACGACCAGTGGCATTGAAGACAGAAGAGACACTTTCATATTTGTGGGAATGCAGTTGCAGAGGAAGAAGTCGCACAGATTCATAGCATAGGAGCTCAGGAAAGACGACTATGTCTAGTTTGTTTCATCTGGCACAGCCTGTAAATTTTTGGAATGTCTTATAAAAAAAAGCATCAGAACTCAGTGTTACCCATGAAAATGAAGACAGTACTTGATCTTTCTATGTTTGCTTTGATAGGAAGTGTCTTGGAAACTTCTGTGTAAGGATACACTTATAATTTGTGGTTCCTCAAGGCTAACAAATTTAATTTGTGGACAAATGAAAGTGTGGTTGTTAGGCATAAGATCACTCACTGCTTAGGTGCACTCTGACAGGTTTTTGTCTTGTTTACAAGAGAAAAAGAATTGCTTGGTTTGGTGATTTTCCCAAATGACCTTCTTGGTGTTTCACAGGGAAAGAGGAAGAGTACCAACTCCACAAACTAAAAGGTCAATCATGGTTCACAGCTGATTGGTCCAATGGAAAGAAAATTGGTTTTGCATGTATCTGTATGTAACAGCTGTCACAGGATCTCCACTTTTAAGGTAGTGGTTGAAGCACAAGCCTGTGCTCATACACTGAAGACTGAATCAGTCTTTTGACCCCTTGCTGCTGCTGACATGTTTCTTTTTCGTGTGTATAATTTCTTGATAAGTCTAGGAGGAGTTTGCATCTCTGTGAAGCTATGGCAGAACCTGGGGTGTGTGGAAGGTGGTGGGCTGCACTCCCTCAGAGGGTTTGGCTCCAGCTGCCCTCTCATATTCTGACTCTTTTCTATGGGGCTGGGGAGACTGGTGTGCTCTGATTGGTGTATTTAGCATCTCTCCATCTGCATTTGCACAAAGGTAGTGACGGAGAGACTATGCAGTCTCTCTTGGATTTAAAGCTTCCACATCTTCCCTTCCCACCCATATCTCCAGGCTGAAAGTGACACAGGTTACTTAATCAGAGGAAAACTCTGTGTTTCCTCTCTGTGCCACACTTGGTATATAGCTGGCAGCAGTGCCAACTGCAACACTGTAATTAAACCACCAGTGTTTACAGGAAAAGTCCTCCAGTACTTCAATTTTCCAAGTATAGCCTGATTTTTCCACACCTTACGGGCGCACTAGCTTCCACACTTTCCATGTAGAACATGGAGCTCCTCAGTCATCTAATGAATTTGAAGCCCTGTGATGGATGTGCAGCTATCTGCCTCAATGGTGTATTCTGTGTATCCTATGGCTAGAGAACTGACATGACGCAAAGGAATACCTGGTGCTCCTTAAAACAGTAGTTCTTATGGCTAACCTGGCTAAATGTTACAGTGAATGTATTGAAATAAAACACTTGGAGAGTACCCAGGGGAATGAGAGTTTTATTTCTGGTAGATAAATGAAAACATTTTAGAGTTCTACTTGAGTTGTAAGTGGATTCTTGATGATTGTAGCCTTAACAGGTCTGTTAATCCAACTAGCACTGCAACTGTATACATCTGTGTTTCATCAGTCTTGACCCTGAGGATCTAAGAGCATGAAAGGACAAACACAGACAGTGATAATCAGCCTAGAGGCTTGCTTCCTAACTTGCAAATATAAAATCTTCTAGGTCAGAAAGAGGAGGGATGGAGGAAAGGTTAAGCTGCTATCCAGAGAGGACAGAGAAGGCACCCTGATATGGAGAAGTAGGCAGTTGAGGTTTTCATTGTTGTTTTTTTTTTTTTTTCTCTTGTCGTTGGATGGAAAATAAAACTGATTCTGAGCTGTTACACCCAAGTAGCTGTGGCACCCATTGACCTGGCTTGCAGAAGGGTAAACCAGCCCACGTGGATATCTTAGTTAAATTTTCAATACAGCTGACATTTCCTTCAGAGGACATTAAACTTTCAACTAAACCATTTGTATGGATAAGCTGATAAAGGTTATGCAGGAATTTTATAATTTATGAGATAGCAAATCAATAAGGTGAATGTATGTACCCTGAGCTTTGGTTGGTTATTATACAAATGTCATTGCTGTTAGATAAATGGACAAATTTATTTGGACAATCTTTTTAAAGCTTCTCCAGAGTCAGCTGAGGGCTGATCCACTTAAGGGGAGCTGCATTAAGATGGATAGAGGCAAGAGCCTTGATAAGAAATCTATATGTGGTGGCTTCTGGTGAGTTTTTCCTGTAGTAGGCTGATGAAATTTGTCTGAGCTCTTTTGAGGAGGGATCCATATAAGGAGGAGAACTCTGTCCTAGTACAGAGGTTGCTTTCAGATACGCACCTTTGTGAGATCTTAGCTAGGATATGAATGAAGCTGGACTTACACATTAATTTTATGTATAAGGTATCAGGACTTTAAAATCTGCTTCCAGTAGTAAGTGATGTGTATTTAACAAAATGCCAAAGCCAAGAGCTCAGCCATTTAATTTCATGCATTCCGTTGTGCCTTAAAATGTCATAATTACCACCACTTGAAGTAAAGGAGTAATTACATCAATTGTAATTGAAGAAGAGAAGTGCATTAGATGAATCTTGGTCTGTGGGGCCTGAAAGTATCCTTGCTTTTCTTTATGCATGGGAAAGTTAGGATCTTAATTTAAATCAGACTTCTTTTATTGCCAAGAGATAGAGAGACTCTTAAAAGGTGATTAATTTTATTCTAATATCCTAAGATACCTGTTTCTTTGCAACAGTACTTTGCAGATTTCAAGACTGTTAGGAAGTTTTCCTTCAATCTTCTTTAAGCTAAATAACTCAATTTCTTTCAACCTGTCCTCATAGCATATATTTTCTGAAGTCTATCCAATAGGTCTACAGTCAGAGGAAAAAAAAATGAGCACAATGATCCAGTTGAGGACCACATGAGTTCTGAGTAGAACAGGTGGTTTACTTCACATGTGTTACCATTGACTCCTGCTCAAGTATCCCATAATATTGTTTGTCCTTTTTGAGGCAGCCTGACAACATTAAGTTATGTTTAGATCGTGCCTGTTTAGATTGCTGTTGGGCAAGCTGTCCCCCACCCAGTTGCTCATTGCTACAAAAATGTTGAAATTTGCACTTGTTTTTATGAAATTGCATCTTACTTTTTTCAGACCACTTCTCCAATGTGTAGAGAGAATTAAAATTATTTATCCTGTCATTTAATACTCTCTTAGCTGTTGATGTGCTTATTTACACTTTTTCTCATTGTTAAGATGAAGATACTGACCAGATCTGGAACCGTAACTTAATACCACTGAATATGTGCTTTCATTTTGATACTGAATATTTAAAACCTTTTTTCTGAGTACTGTTTTCAAACAAGTTTTGCACTACCCTATAATGGTTTCATCTAGACTACGTTCCCCTATTTCACTTCCAAGAGTATTCCCCTATTTCACTTTGGGAAAGTGATGTCAAAATGCCTACTAAAGCTGAGATATATGTAATGTATGCATTCTCCTATCCCCAGCACCACTTAGATAAATGTTTTAGTTGATCTAACACACTAAAAAGCCGTGTTATTCATATAAGTAATGTATGGAAAAAAGCTGCTAAAATTATACTGAATAATGCTGCTTAAAGACATCCTTTAAAAAGTCATGTTAACATGGTTGTCTTAATCAGATTATACTTAAATATTGCTGTGAATTTTGTCTCCTGAAAGCACGTTCCTGTGACTACTATTTTTTTCTACGCGTTTTTGTGAGTTTTTTTTACTAAAATGAAGTCCTCTCCCTTTTTAGAGGAGACGATTACCTCACACTCACTCCTCTATTTCCTTTATTGTAACACTCCCAAATCCACCTGACTTAGGGAGCTATTTAGAAAATTAATCTCTCTCTTTTTTTTTCCTCTCATCAAAAGAACAATGTAAATGAATTATAAGTTAGACCACCAGGTTAGCCCCTGCAGACCCTTATTTTTAAAGGATTTGTTTTTAGATCAGTGAAAGACAAAGATGTATTGTACTTGGCACATGCAGAGACAGTGGAAAAACATTTCCTTAAGAGTAGGTTTCCTGTATTTCAGTACAATCTTCCTTTCAGTCTATTTGAAGGGCAATACAGTGACAATTTAGGAAAATAAAGGAATAAATGCTCTACAATAATGGTTGCCAGAATATGTCTGCAAATAGACTAGAGTTCATGCAAACAAAAGTGAGGAGTTGAACATTGATATTCGCACTGTATTTCACATTTATGAGTTACACAGAATTTGTTGCAAAAACTTGTAACAAAAACTTATTTTTGTTTGCAAAGTGTCTTGAGATACCTTATATAAACATTTCTGAAGAAGACTGAGCTGCCCTGAAGTGGAATGGAATGACATATTTATTTTGAGATTTTAAAAAAAAAGATAATGATCAAATGAACCCTGGAACCAGAGAGCACTCTAAATACAATTCTTGTAACATCTGCAATATCTGATTAAGTTGTTGTGAATGTTTGTGGTATGTCTTCCAGAAGCAGCACAGAATATTCCTCCATATATGAAAAACACAATCTTGGTCAATTTTATAACACAAAACTTTTCTTGTTTCTTTCCCAAGAATATTGTAGTAGTATGGCAAGTGGCAGCTGTGTTCTGGACCCATAGAAAAGGTGGTTTTCCCTTAGTCTTGGAGGACAGTGAAGGCATGTTGCTGCAGTAAAAGGAAAGGGTAGATATTTGCAAGTCTGCTGTGAGGCATTAAACATGTTCTGATTTATTATAACTATATTAGGGTTTCTGAAATTACATCTACAGGAAAGACTATCTTATAACTTAATCCCTCTGATATTAATTTTTCATAGTTTATGTATGCACATATTTATCCATATATAAGAATAACTATTAGAGAAATTTATATGTAAAATAATATGCCTGATGTGGCACAAAGAGAGCAACATTTTATTTGACCATATCTTGAATTAACGTTGGTTGCCCTGGTTTTCAAACCAAAGTTCTTTCCTCTGTGATAATTTGTCTGTCTAAATTCCTTCTTCATCACATCACATATGGATACTTCTTTGTTAGAAAAGTAGCCTGCAAAGTCTAATTTGGACTACTTATAATTTCTTTGTTTCCTGACAAAAAGCCAGCACTTCTATTAAAGCAATTTTGCTGTACAGGTTGACTATTCATGACATTCAAAAAGTATTGGCTAAACTTATACTAGTAAGCTAGTACTCGCCAAGGTCAGTCCACTGCTACAAGACTATTTGGCATGGCTTGGTCATGTCCCTTCTCTTTGTCTGTTTCCCTACAAAGCAGGTGGATACACCCAGTGTCTGCTGAGAATGAGCCCTGGACCAAGCCAGCTCCCCAGCTGTGCCCAGTACTCCTCTGGGAGAGCTGCCATCTGTCTGGCCAAAACCATGCTTGTAGAAGAGCATGGTCTTGTGTCTGGAAACATTCCCTGGCACTGCTCGTTTTACTTGTATAAACGTAGCCATGATGTCTACCTTGAGGACACTGGTAAATCGGGCCATTAGGGTAGTAAAAGTTATGCTTCCTAAACTAGATTTAAAAAAAAAAAAAAGTTTAGATGATGATGAGTTATAAACATATAAAAACTCTGATACAGATAGTTTATTTATTTACAAAAATAACAGGTATAAATTGTTATAACTGCCATTCACATGCAACTATAGCAACGCAGCATATGCAGTTGGTACATGCAGGGTACAAAACGCTGACATACAAAATTAATTGCAACATCACACTGCCTGCTGTGGCACACATGCACCCTTCCCCAGACCCTGGTGAGGCTGATGGCTGCAGTGAGGGAAAAGACACAGGGGTGGGTGGGTGGGTTGGCTGGCAAGGCTGCACTTTATCTTCTTTTACTTTCTCGATCTTCCAAGCCCATGGCCCAGGACAACACATCAATCCTCCTGGGGCTGTCAGCCCCTGCCCCAGTGATGCTGTGGCAGGGTCAATCCCCAGCTCTCCTGCCCGGCCTTGGCCTATCCATGTCCCCAGGGAGGTGCCCAAAGTCCAGGGCTGGGGCTGACTCACTGCTCCTGTTTGCCCTGCCCCTGGCAGCCTGTAGGACACTATCATAGCAATTCCTCTTGCTTTCCTTATCCTTCTCAATAACAGCGTGTTCCAGATGATGGAGTCAGAAAGACATCTCTCTTCAAGGGAAAGCACAAAAGCCATCTGAAATATTTTCTTGAGTATTTTAACTGTCACCATTTGGCATTTCAGGTAGTCCTGCTCTACTAGCATTACTCTAGGAATTAGGGAAAAAAAGCTACTGTGAAGAACATTAACTCTATCCCAGCCCAAACCATCACACTTCTAGATATACCTTCCTGAGTGCCTTTTCTAGACTTAACATAAATTGCTCGGCCTCTATGATTATGCTAAGATCTTTCCAAAGGTTTCAACCTCTCATCAAAAGCACATACTCCATCTAAATATTGTTCCACTTATGTCAAATGGCAGGACGTATATAAGCTTTTACACCAAAGATGAAGAATGTCATTATGATGACTTAAGAAGTCCCGTTGAACAGATACATATAAGAAAGCTGGGAAAATAAAATTCTGAACACTTTAATTTTCAGGAGAAATGTCAATGTCATTTTCACCGTAAGTTTCTGCTGTATTTAAAATTTGCACTTGTATTATTGAGATCAAGCAAATAGGAAAAATGAAGAAACCTCAACTGGAATTTTAAAAACACAAAAGTTTGCAGAGTTAATAGAGAACACGTATCAAAAGAAAGCATAACATCTCCCCAAATAATACATGGAATTGTATTTTGAAATGATCATCAGTTAGTGTTTTATTGTAAATTGGCTCAAATACAGCCAAGAGGCAGGAAAATACAGCATGTTATTATAAAATAAAGATGTTTTATGTACATTGGTAAGCTCATTAAGTAGTACAATACATTATGTGCGAAAAGTCAAGGATTGTTTCTGAATTCCTAGATCACATAAAATTAAAAATTATTTGGGTTAATCATACCAATAGTAAAATAAATTCATTTCCTATGTAATGGAATTTGGTTTATTGTGCATCCTTTAATTAATTAGCACAGAGTGCGATGCTATCTTCTACTTATTTTAAATAATTTAATTTTACCGTCAACAAACAGTAATTATTACAGAGAAATCCTAATATTTGTAAGAGTATAACATTATTACAGTTCTTGGAGAAGTCTTAATTTCATCATCTGCACATGAAAAATTGCCCATGGATTTCACACATCCTTTACAAATAAATTTTTAATATATAAATATTTCCCTATTTATATAGAATGAATTCAAGTGCAACAAACTGCAGCAAAGGCAGTGGATAATTTATTTGAATTCAGAAATGTTTTAGCCCTGCTTGTTCTGAATGAAGACAGAATGTATTGAGAAAAATAACTTTTACAAGTAGTTGAAATCTACCCTTTTATATGTTACATTTTTAAGTACCAGAGTTAGTCAACTTTCACAAATGAAACTAATATTCAACTGACTTTCATAACCTTGCCTAGACATGGACAAACACCATTGGTAAGTTTGAGGATGACAAAAGTAGTTCAGGGGACATCAGAAGATGGTTTAGTCGAGAGGTCTGCACTGAGGGATTGTGAATAGATGTAAAGCACACTTACTAAAAATCTCCAAAGATTTCCTAAAGCAGTCTAGCAATCTTTTATTTTTTTTTTTTTTACCAACTTACTGACTGGAGTTTTTACTTCATGTTCAACACTAGATCTTCCTCTTTGGAAATTACATAAATTTATTCTGCATAGCTGTTAAGTCTGAAAGAGAATAGCTGATTTGCCAAGGAAAACAGCTGGTTACAATCCTATAGCACTTTTTATGCACTGGAAAATAGTTATCCTGCTTTCTTTCTGTCTTTTTAGAGTAATCAAAGCTAATTTCTTCATCAATCATGTGTCTTAAATTTCTTAGCATTCTTGCTACTCTCATCTGTGTTGTCGCAAATTGTCTACCTTTTTCTTGAAGGCTTATGCCTGGACTAGACCCAGCAGAAGCTTTCCTTCTGCTGCTTGCACTCAAATATTCACCTGCTGTGCCTTTCATTAGATGCTTTGTTAATGGAATCTAGGAATTGCTTTATTTTCTTCTTCTTCTTCTTTTTTTTTTAACAGAAAAGCTATTTAATATATTATTTTATATATATATTATTTTATATATATAATATAATATTTAATATATTATATTTATATATTTAATAGAAAAGCTATGTCATTGCTGCCTTACATTTCCTTTGTGAACCACTAAGGCCTCTGGACCTTGTTCCACCAGTCTCTAGTCCTTTTCCTTTTTAGAAAAGTTTTCATTCCCACTTCTGTTGTATCAGCCTTTACAGATCATTTCTCCATTTCAGCATTATTTTCAATTGTAATGTACTTGCAAATCTTCCTAGTCTTGTATCATCCACACATTTTATCAGTACAATTTCTACTCCAAATACAAGTTACTAATTAAAATGCTGACTGGGTTTGGGGTGGACAAATCTTTGACAAGCCTTAAAAGAAAATATTCTAGTTGTTGACTACTTTTGAGATAAATTTTCCATCTTTTTATACTCATTTCTAGCTTATTATAGCAAAATTATGTTCCCTTAGCTGCCTTATAAGATAGTCATGTAGGACAATGTCAGAAGTCTTATGAATGTTGAGATCTACTATCTTCACTATTCACCTTGCCACCTACCAGGTCAAAGAAAGAGATGACACTAATTTAGGAAGACATTTTCCTGACTAATAAATTTTTACTGTTTTTTTTATTTTTTATTTTCGAGTCATTTACCAAGTGTTTGCTTTGGTTTTTTTTTTGGTTTTGGGTTTTTTTTTTGTTTTTTTTTTGTGTGGTTTTTTTTTGTTTTTAATTCTGGATTCTTTCTGAAGTTGGGCTGTAGTTCCTCTGGCTATTTCTTTTTCCTTTCTTTAAAAAGTTGGATACTTCAATGTCCTTTTCCAGTTTTCAGACATCTTCACTGTCCTCAGTGAATTTATAGCACAACAAAAATATTGATAACAATATAGGGAAAACTGAAAAGAGAGAATACTAAGAAGAAATCTGTAATGAAACATAGTGAGACATTAGTATTTCTACAAAGTGAAAATACAAGATGGATAATCACAGAAAAATAGCATTTGAATGAGGGTTATAAGTGCATCCAGAAGAAGCCCTGTGAACCTGCTTTAAAGAAATGCCAGGTAATGAGAAGAATAACAGTGCTGGAAGTGCAAAAAACTGATCCTTCTAGTCTAGGAAATTTGTGTAACATGCCTTGCTTAGACTGCCTCACAAGCTGGAAAAAGGGAATAGGAAAGGAAGTGTAATGGAGACCTCTTTCTACATTGATGTGTACGTTTTCATTGCTTACCTAGGGCATCCTATGCTAATGTAGGTTACAATCTCTCAAACAGGGAAAACTTGCTACGGATACCCTGCGCGGTGATGCCTCGGTGCACATACTAAGAACACTTCTCAATGTGGCAGACTTGCCAAAGAAGTCAGTGATAAATTGAAGGCTGGGGTTTAAAGTAAAAGCATGCAGCTCTTTTGTTTGCATGTGCAGTCTTCAGCTTCGTGGCCTTTTCACACAGTCTTTGAATCTCTAGCTGGACAGGATTATCGCATTTGATTTCCCTGTACTGTTGTACAGCTGAAAATGTGGTGGTGGCACAATACTTGCTGAATTTCTCTCATTTTTAGGTAGTTCAATATTTTTTAACATTTTCTCTAAAAGCTATCATTCCTTGGTGTTTTTCTGGACTCCATTCAGCTGCACTCTGGCAGATTCTGTACAGTAATCCTGACTGATACTCCCTGTTGACTAGAAAAGGAGAAGTTCTGAAAAGGCATACAAGAAATCTAAATCAAGTTATATATGCTTTTGAGACACAGCCTGTGCTATTTGATTTTGGCTGAGAATCTGGCCCTCAGCCGCTGTACAGCTTTAGAGTTGTATTATAATTCTATTTTAGACCCCTAGGAAATATGTAACATTTGAAAAGTGTATTATCCATTTCAAAGTATACTACTGTCCTTGGGCCAACAGTTTTGTGTCTCGTATGTGAAGATTTTTAATCTCACAACATCAGCAAAGATGTGAGAATTATGTTCCCACTTTCCTGCTGTGTGTTTTAGAAGTTACCATCTGGAAGAGCAAGAAGCTGCAGTTAAGGACAAGTCCTTTACCAGACATGATGAGGGGAGGGGGTGAGAAACGTGGCTTGAACTTCGCGTTCTGCTTCCAGAGCTGAAAGCCAAACCTACTCCTGGCATGTCTTCGAACAGCCTGGAGGATGCACTAAATAATTCTGGCTTTATGCCTGCTAATGACTCATGTAAGCATTCTTATCGCAAAGGGACTTCAGCAGAAGCCAAGGATCAAGCCTTATTTGTGTATCTGTGTGAGTAAGTGATAGCAGAAGGGAACGAAGCAATTCTTCCTCTTCTTTTTCTATAGGTAAATGCTTATCTTGTTCTTTAATGAAATGTCTTGCATGGGAAGCAACTAGGCATCAGTTATGCATTCCTAAAATATTTTTGGACTTGTAAACAACTTACATATGCAAGTCTTCTGCAAACGAATCTGTGAGAATTGAGCAGAGCATGTCATTTTTGGAAAGAATGTGGACTTTTTCTAAATGGGAACTATTAGAGTTTTAGCCATAAACCCTTAAAACTCCTTCACTTTAGAAAGTGTTGGATATTGACATCCCTAAGAAATGCAAATTGAAAAAAATGTGCAACTGTGCTCTATGTATGTAATACTTTGTGTCATCACAGTGAGCGTGAAAGACCTGCCACATCACTTGGAGCTGAGGCAAATTATCAGGATACACAGCACAGTTTAGCCTGTTCTCATAACTTCCATGCAAAAGCAGTGTTGGATGATGTTTCCTAAAACATAGTTTTCCAAACTAGAATGTAGGCTCAAGGCAATATTAGTTGTGTATAATGAACAAAATCTTGTTTTAGATATTCCATTAGCTAATGTAGAGGTTTTTTATATAGCTCAAAATGTGGCTTTTTGGCTTTTTGTGATGCTATTACTCATGTGAAGTTCAAAACTAGAATTCAACAGTTTGTTTCTAGATTCTTTTTTTTTTTAAATAGATGGCTCTATTCTAGACTGTAAAAGAAACAGATTTTTTTTTTTTGAAAGACAGGGTCCACATTTACTTTAAAATTTATCTTGCAGCTTGGTTTAACTGGGATGAGCTGTGAAGTCAGGTTCTTCCTGTTGCAATGGAGATTTTAGTGTCTGATAGAACAGTTTTCTTTACTAATTTTCTTTGAAGGAAGAGGGAATGCTGAGAGTGAATACAGGTTAATGTTTCTTCATTTTAGTGGCAAATGAGAATTGAGTGGCTGCTTGCTGTACAGATTTTTTCCAATCATATTTCTATTTTTTTTTTTCCACTCATAGACTTTCAGAAGTGATGTTATATATGTGGAGTTTTGTTATATTTTTTCAAAGACGAACATCAATTTCTATGTCATAGAAAATATAGACTATTTTTCAGTTGCTGACTAAAGCAAAGTGTTTCTTTTTATTGCTGTCCAGCAATAGCCTCTGACTGGGATATGCTGCACAACTTCAAGGCAAGACCTTAAGGAAGGTGTTGTGTGGCAGAATTAATACAAGTCTCAAGCTATAAGAACAGAGGAAAAGGAATGCTGTTTCTTTCTTCAAGTCAGAAAGCTGCATGAGAGAAGAAGGACATCATGGAAGCCAGAGCCGTGGGGAGTGAAAGTCATTCCAGTCCTTGACAAACCTCTCTGAACCTTTGGGAAGACAACTAAGCTGAATTTGCGTGCCAGCAGACCATTATGCCCCAGCTCCACATTATATAGTTCTACTTCTATAATAATAGAATCATTGAATGATTTGGGTTGGAAGGGACCTTTAAAGGTCTTCTAGTCCAACCGCCCTGCAAGAAGCAGGGACATCTCCAACTATATCAGGTATGAGTTTTCAGGCTTTTTAAAAATTATTATTATTTTCAAGTACTTCTTAGCTTTCTCTTTTCCTACTTGACTTTTAAATTGTCTGTAAAAAAGCAGCATATGCAAACCTTCTCAGTTTTTTTTTACATGTGCAAATAAGTGCATAGCTGTGAGCATACACCAGATCATATCCACAGAGAGATGCCCTCAGCTTTGCACAGCCCTGTATATTGAGCCATTAGTAGAATACAATTTTGTGTTAATCCTTAAAAGACTTAGAGAGCTGAAGATAGCAAAATTTATATTTCAATAAATAAATAATTATCAAATCTCCACTTACTAAGTGATTTGATCAATAATACTATGCATCCTCTGGAGGCAAAAGATGACCACACCACTGTATCACATAAAAGAAATTCCAAGAAGAAAGTGAAAAACTTGAACCTAAGGTCACAGTACAGACATTTGCTTTTAGATTTTTAGCACTTGAACAGTTTCAAATGACACCTAAAAAAGAATAAAATCATTCTTTGCTGTTAATTTGCAGAACGTCTTAAAAACTTCTTCAGACACTATGAATTATTTAAATCAATATCTCAAACTTCTGTTCCACTTTGAACTTAACGCTCTCCATGTTGTGATTTAGTCTTAGTCAGATGTTTTACTACATTCTTAATTTAGTTGTATATTAGTGATAATAGATTATAAAGAGTATGTAATGAGAATGAGAGAAGGAATTGGCAAAGCAAGAAGGTAAAAGAAGGAAAATTGTCACCTAAAGGAAAAAAATTAATATTTTCGTAAAGAATATTTATCGAGATAATGTAAAAGTTGAAGAATGAAATCTGTGAAAATTACAAATGTTTGCAGCCCCTGTAGATGCTTTACCCAACAAAGTGAAACATCAAAGGCATTGTCTTTCTAGCTCCTCCTCCAGTAAAGGCCTCATTGTCACTCACAGACATTTAAAAAAATAGTTGAAGTGAGCAACGTCAGGTCCCATTCTGAATGAGCGTAGAGATTCGAAAGTTGTGATTCAATAGCAAGTTTAAATAGGAGGTTTAAGATTTCATTTTCCTTTAAAACTTTCTGTTTCTTTCAATTCCAGGTTCAGAAGAAAATTGAGAAACTTAAGAGAAAGGCTATACATTTACAAGAAATTAAATAAAATACACAAACAAACCCTTGTTCACATAAAAGCTCCTACCATTGTGATATGATAATGCAAACAAAATGATAAAATACGGCACAATGATACAACGCTTATAAGAAGTATAAAGTGCTTGTAAGTAGCAGGGCAATTGTTTAAAGGTCCTATTCAAGGCTCAGAATAAATGTGTATGACTAACTGGAAAAGACTTAAAGGACCAAACCAAAAAGATTCAGTGAAGCAATAGAAGAGAAATCCTTTGTACAAATGAAAGAAATACAAGAGAAAAAAAAAAAAAATCGAGATCTAGTGGAGTAAATGGCTATAGCATAAATTCAAATCATAAGATGTCAATGTATTTTCAAATATACTGGATGCAGGAAGTCTGGCAGAAGTCTGAGATATAAAACAGATGTCAAGGTCATCCATAGCAGAAAAGTTGAACAAATTATTTGTGCTGGTGATACCCTTCCTCAGATGCTCTGTAATTATCTTCCTCTCCGAAGTCTTTAAAAACTTGAGAAGAGGATAATGTCTCAAGTGTCAATGAAGTATTTTTGAAAAATTAGAATAAAATAATGGAAGTAGTATTCAATATGGGATGATAGTAAAGTATGTAGTTAAAATGGTATAAACCCCACACTACTTCTAAACTATCTGACGTTGTGGGGGTTGCTGCTAGATGAAGGCTTACTTCCTATTGGCTTTGTTTCTTACATCCTCTCTCAGGATGTGCTACTAACCTCTATCACATATGGGACGCTGGGACAGAAGAAACCCTAGTCTTAACTGGTAACAGTGGTGACAGACTCCTGCATTTACCTCAGAAAACACAGGAGATTATTACAGCTATTTTGTTGTTTAACTTTTTTCACATTGTTCATATTACTTTTTATTAGGATTACAAAACCAAAAAACTTCACCTATCCGTGCTAAAGCACATCTCACACGGCAGTAAGCTTCCTGTCAGCTGTTGCAACAACTCTTGTGGTGGTGGTTGCAGTATCTTATCTTCAACTAGAAAGAAAGTAAAAAGAGAGAAATACAGGAAAAGAAAAATAAAGATGACTGTGTAAGTAAGCCTTACATAGTGGTGGTGTAGTAGTGTGAGTTTTCTAATTGTGCAAAGATAAAAGATACAACTTTTGTGATACTAATTAACAAAAAGATGGACATTTGCAATTATGTCAGTAATAATCCCAACTTCTTGTTCATTATATGAAATTCAAAGTTTCTGTGTTATAAAAAGAGAGAAAAATCTTTGTTTCATAAATTTACTGGAGTTAGAAGAAATTCACTGTATACTTCAAATATTAATTTGCTTCAGGTTAGTTTTTTAGTAGTTCAGTGGTAGCTCAGCCTGGCTCATATCATTAACATTCATAAAAATTTAGAAATACCCTGAAACTCTTGTTTCTGGTGGGCCGAAAATTTTTACATGGGAAAGCACTGTCCTTCTCTTACGCACATGATGAACCCTTTTCCTGTCTATACGTTGCTGCCTTTATTGTGGTAAATGGTTAAGATTGCTGTCTGACCATGAGCTGTGATTAATAATGGCTTTTGCTATCAAAGACCCACACACACACTTAAGAGCAACAATATACAAGCTGAGAAGTACTCCAGATTAGTAATGCTTATTTGGTCATTCTTGTGTTCCTCACAGCTCTGAAAATGCTTTAGTTGAATGCTAGCAAATTACACCTCATTGTATGAAGCAAGCCCATGGGACGAAACAAAAACTTTTTTTTGGGAAGGGAAACAACCCAGCTGTTGCCAATAATTGTTGGATACAACATAAAAAAATGCTAATAGTGACTTGAAATCTGAATAAAGTAAATTTGTGATATTCATTGAAAAAAATCTGTCTGAACCTTTGCTTCAAAAACGTTGAAACATTTTGCTCATCTTGGTTTTTCTGTTGTGCACAGATACACATCGACTGTTGCAATGTAGGAAGGAATCTTTGAAATTGCCTGCTAAATGGCACAGTGACCGTTAAAGTAATGCGGGGGATCTGTGCTCAGTAAAAATCCTTTTTTAGTAAGAGCTAGAAAGAGGCAAGAGCTCTACAAAAGGACAGTGTTCTCACTGTCTGCTGCAGAGTAACTCCAGTTGGTGGCAGGAAGAGAAAGTCTTCCCTGTTGTGCCTCCCATCAGCCTGCTGGTGAAATGTCCTTAGCATGAAGTCTCTCAACATTTTGTACGCCTGTGTTAAAGAACAAGTTTGCATCTTGGTAAGTGTAAAAAAAGAAAGTACTTCGACCTGTTAGGATAAGATTACTGTGCCTTATACCAAGAGCACTCAACTTTTACTGGGGAGAAGGAGGGAAGGTATCTACCATTTTTTTTTGTGTGTTTGTATTTATATAGAATGAATTCAAGTGCAACAAACTGCAGCAAATTTTTCCCTTGAGTAGAAGAACCTGAGAATAGAGGGCTCATTAATTCAGTTTGCATCAACCCCATGGCTAATCATTACTAGCATTTCTGTGACTGCTTCAAGGCACTGAAACTTACATCGGGTGAATCATTCAAATGAGGTGGGCCAATATTTACAGTCCTTTTTTGTTCTTAAGTTTTATGTAATGGGTATTTTATCAGCCTTATTTACCTCAAGATACAGAATCATAGAACCATTTAGGTTGGAAAAGACCTTTAAGACCACTGAGCCCAACCATTAACCTAACACTGTAAAGACCACCAGTAAACCATGTTCCTAAACACGACATCTACATGTCTTTTAAATACCTTCAGGGATGGTGACCCCACCACTTGCCTGTGAAGCCAATGCCTGAAAACCCTTTCAGTGAAGAATTTTTTCCTAATGTCCAATCTAAACCTCCCCAGTGCAATCTGAGGTCGTTTCCACTCGTCCTATCAGTTGTTACTTAGGAGAAGAGGCCAACATCCATCTTGTTACAACTTCCTTTCAGGTAGTCGAAGAAAGCAATAAGGTCTCCCCTCAGCCTTCTTTTCTCCAGGATAAACAACCCCACTTTCCTCAGCCATTCTTCATAAGACTTGTTCTCTAGACCCTTCACCATCTTCATTGTTCAGACACGATCCAGCACCTGTGTGTGGATGAACATTTATCTTTCATGATTGTCTTGATATCTCACCATTACTTACAGATTTTATCTTTCTACCAAGATAGATGGGAACAGCCATCATACTAAAGAGGACAAATGGAAGAACACGGGTAGGTTACATGGCCATAGATCCACTCAAGTAAAGGGGCCGACATAGCATGAGTGAGGACCAACTCATAATCTGTCTACCTAATATCCTGTTTCTGATGATGAGTTCATCTACTTCAAAAGAAAATACAGAAAACTGAAAATAGATTTATAGGTGTGGAAGATTATACCAGAAAAGTTTCACCCTAATCTCTTGTAGTTACAGATTTGTTTAGCCTTCTAAAGTATTTTTTGACATTTATAACTATGGAAATGATTAATCTATGTAAGTGTCTGCTCACTCTTTCCTGCCTGAGAATATGAATGTGAAGTATTTGTGAGGGAATCCTGAAGTTAAATGGAAGAGCTTGACTCCCCCAGCCAATGACGGTGGCATTTCATATAATTTACAGATATTTTCCAGTACACACTGGTTTTAAGATGCCTTTAACACAACTCTAAGCAATTTAAAGAAGTACAATTATTCAGAACCTTAGCTTGTTCAGTTTATGCATTTCTCTCCCATTAAAAATCAGACTCAAGTGACACTACAGCACATGTACATGCATGCATACATGCACATCCACACCTTTCCCTGAAGACTAAATTTGCTGTTCTTCCTTTTTTACTGAAAAACATCTGCTAAATATTTTTTTGCTCAAAGATAAAAGAATGGTGGGTGTTTTAGCCCTTGCTTTTTCAGTCATTAAGTGATGTTTATTCTGCATATTGTTAGAACATGAAATCATGCTCTTCTCCATGACTTTTATATTGTTTTAATATCTGATATAAGAAATACTATACCAATTAGTCACTATCCTCAAATTGCTTCCTTCATTGCATTGAGTTGTTGAGTCAAAGACTGAGATAAAATAATATAACTACAGGGGAAAGTATTAGAAAAAAATAATCAAAGAGAGAGACTCCTGGGAAATTTGAGATATTGGTCAGACTTGAGAAATCTGCCTCAGCATACCTTCAGTTTAATGATTTTACCATTTGCATCTCTCTTTTCTAAGGAGATTGTGACATCTCTAGCTCCAGGCAACAGCTTCTGGGAAAGGTGAGCCTGACACAATTACACTTGTGACGAGTACCTGTTAATTCCTGACCTCAAGTTACCGCTGGTAACATCTGCACTGATAGACAGAGCCTGGCATGCATGATGCCTCATTTTACTCCCCTAAAGGCTTACTGTTCTTCCGTCATAATGAGCAGTTCTGACAAGTGTGGACCGAGATAGCAGATACCTTGCAAATGGCACTGAACTGGAAACTCCCTGAGATTGAAGAACCACTGTCAGAACCAGGCAAAATATGCAGAATTTCACCTTTCCAGATTAGTGCTGCGGATGTCTTACTGGTGTGCACAAAACAGTGTGACAACTGGCAAAATATTCTCAATGCAGGCACATCTATGTATAAATGATAGCTTTTCTACTGTAAAATTAAGAAACAGCCTCCAAGCAGCGGGCACAGCTTGTGTGAGCTGCATGCCTCATTCTCCTGTCCTTTGCTCTAGGTCTCAGGAGCTGCGCTGGAGTCTGGAAGCATGGAGAGTCCCACAGATGGTCTTGACTGATGTTAAGTGGGGGCAGAAACGAGATTGTCCAGCCATCCTGATCCCTGCCTTACTCTACACAAGGGCTGTATCCACTGCTGTCTTTTGAACAACAGTTTCCTGTTTAAAGACAGCCAAAGCCTGCCCTTAGGGAGCTTTGCATTCCTGAGAAGTCCTTTTTTTTTTTTTTTTTTTTTTTTTTCTCTTTGTCAAAGGCAGAAAGAAACTAAAATGTCTTGCAAAGTTCTCTGTCATGATGGGAAGCAAATCAGCCTTCCAATTTATGACATCATGTTGCACCAGCTCTGCCATTTTGCTGTAGAAAAAGGTAGAAAACAGTGTCAGTGTCTGAGCAGCAGCATTTAGGTCAGTGATGTCTGCCAAGAGGAGGATGCAATTAGGAAGGTCTCTGTCTAGCACTGACCTTGTCATGGAAGACTTTAATGGTGCTCACCTTGACATGAAGAAGGAGTCTACTAGGGAAGCAAAACCAGTAATCAGTCTCCAGCCTAGGGAAAGCATCCTTCCCTGACAGAGAAAAGGGTAAGTAGGAAGGAAAGAGGTCAGCAAAAAGATTATGAGAGGAGTTTGGGGCAACTGAGACAGGATGCATTCTACATGTGAAAACAGTGAGATACATTTAAAAAGAAGCAAAAGAGGAATTATTATACTGAATAAAACCCTAAACTAGGAGACGTAGTGTATATAAATCTGCTTAGGAAGGATTCAGAAATGGCAGAAGTATTAAATCTTAACAGGCTTATTACCTTCCAACTGTCAAGCTTTTCACTGTTAAATATGTGTTTCAAAAAATGAGCTAAAATGGTCTTTAGGCAATTTAATTAAAATTTTCTGCTCTATTAAGTGGTTGCTCTTGCTAGAATCTCAGTTCTTTGTTTCTGTTAAGCTCACCTTTTTCTGACTGTCCAGCAATTACAACTTTTAATGACCTGTGGTATCATATATAAATTAAGTTTTAAGTGGAATATGAATCTTTCTGTCAAAGAATGTCCAGGTATGGATAATGTATGTTCTTAAAAACTAATTATTTGGTACATTGGTAAGGTGAATAGTCTAGGAAAATGGGAATTGCTGACTTAAAAAAAAAACCAAAAACACAAGGTGAAGGTGAATACAATACTGCTTATAAAAAAAAGTTCTATTAAATTAATATTTGAGACTCTGGAAAGAAATTAAAGGCTCAGTCCTTGAAGTCAATGGGATAATTTACAGCAAGTGATATGGCCTTTTGCTGAACTGAGCTGCAAAGCTCACCAGTCAGTGTCTTGAAGTACTTGCTTAGGAGACCACAGTAGGCATAATTCAAAAAGTTAATTATTTTAGTTTAATTTTACCTTATGCAAAAAAAGAAGTTATATTTTGGAGGTCTATTAACTTTTGGGCTGACACCTTGAATGTTTTTTTTTTATTCTTTTTTTTCAGCTCTTTACATATAGTCAATTGTAAGAAGAGAAGCTGAAGGGAAAAATGCGATTCTTAGCAGTTTCTCTTAAAATACTGTAGTCTACAGCACAGAACAGGGGTAGCAAAACTTTTTACTTCGTGGACTAAGTGCATTTTTCTTGGTTACTCTGGAAGACACATGGTAGGCAGTTCCCCTCTGTATGGTGCCAACAGGGGGAGCCTGGTGCTGTGCAGCAACCTGGAGTTCTCCTGGTGTAGTCCCAAATGCCATGTACACCAATGCCTGTTGCTTCAGGGACTCAGCATGTGTACCCCAGTGAGTCCCATCCATCTTCATTACTCCTTTGGTATTCACTCAGATGATGGCTTCAGATCCTACCTATCTCAAAGACATTTATTTTTTCCATAGTTCACCTTTTTACAGTGGCTGGCTTAAGTTTTTTTTTACCAATGTTGGTAGAATTTAATTCTGTCAAAGATAAAGTGAATGCTTCAAGTATCCTCTGTGAGTCATGCACAGTGTTCAGACCTGACAAACTGCTCAGACCATGAAGGAATAGTGGGTTTGATTTTGTCTCTGCTTCCACTCCTGTTCACCTACCACTGCTAAAAGCTAAAAGTTTTGGGTGGAACTAGTACCACCAAAGCAGTACATCCCTCCTGCCAACTTCATCGTCACAATGATTGAGTTCACTGCCGTATACCTGAGGAATGAAAACAATAGGGAAATTTGGGGCATATGACTCTGCTTTAACTGTTGAGTTAGTACTGACCATGGAGATAACACCTTAAATGTGAAACCCACAGTCTCTTGCAATCAAGACCATAATTTTTCTGTTTCCCTTAGTCTGCTTTCATCCAGTGATAAGTAAGTGAAGTTTGCAAATATGTAACTAAAACTTCAACCACCTCTGATACTGCTAAAGGGGAAGTCTTTCTTTTGGCCTTAATTGATTTTAGACCAGGCTTTTAAAGTTAATAAGTGGTTTATTAACTTGAAGAAGGTTCCAATTTCTAAGTATGATTGATTCTGGCAGGGCTCATGCAGAGTAGCCACTGTGATGATAAACTGTCAGCTGTTACGGTGCTGTGAATTAAATGTTCTGCTGAGGAACTGAAGGTCTACCCTTTCAAAAGGTTATCATCTTGCATAGTTCACAGTTATTCTTTTTTCAGGAAAATTACTTCACTTGTATAACTATCAAAAGTTTAATACATGGGCTGTAAAAATGAGACATTTTCCACATTAATTAGTCTAAAGCAGAAATAAAATATTTTTGCCATTATAGCAGTTCTTCATTGTTAGCCATATTTCAACATAAGTTAAAGCTTGAACAGTGTTCAAAGATTTTTTTTTTTGGTGCTGAGCAAAAGCACAACTTTTTTAAAGAATCTCACGTAGAACACATAGGTCTATTTCTCTGGCTCAGTGATCCAATTCTAACTGTTTTATATTTACGTGAACAGTACATACACTCAAAACTCTTTTGGCAAGAAAAGAGCTAATGTGTGTGTGGTACACCATAAAATTTCACTGGATGGATGGATATTTTCTTTTATGTTACAGCTATGATTTCAATTATTCAAAATTATTGCTGTGTTTTAGAAACACAGAAATGGACAGGGTTGTTGACATAAAAATCAGTTTATTTATATTTAAGTGATTCTTTTATAAATTATCATGTAACACCAAAAAGACCTAAATCAATGTAAATTAATCTGAAATGCTTTTATTTCTGGAGTTAATTAATGCATTTCATGTCTCTTTCTGCCATTCATTTTCAGTTGTATGAACAGCTAAGCTGCACTGCAAAGTTCCAAGTTTCTGTATTTAAAAAAAATCCTAGTAATAACATCTCATTTTTAAAGAGATACAATTTTAATGTAGATTTTAAAAAGGTTAAAGCTAGATATAAAATGCAAATACTTTGCTTTGCCTTTGCATTTGCTCTTTTCTTTCTACTGCACAGATATATGTACTGTGAGAGTTGTTCCAAAGTAACATTCCTGGATAAATCAAAGCTACACAGCAACAGAGGTTATATCTATATTGATGACCGGGGCAAAGTGCTTAGTTTATTCTCTGTGCAATTTCACAAGTGAAAAGATAGCCCTCTTAAGCTGCAGTAATCAGAAATAGCAGCTCAGCAGGTATCCACAGGGCCACCTTACAGTTTGGAACATACCTTTTGGCAGGTCTTAATGAGTTTTGTAGTTGTTGCTCAAAGCACTCTTGTGGTCTGTTGCAAAATAACATATAGCTGAAAGACTCACAAGGCAACTGTAATAATTCAGGTTTTGGAAAACTGGGCTCACTGAGGGTAGCATCAGATATTCAGCTATTATAAATGACTCTGACTGCACTAATGTCAATACTGACTTATATTCTACAAGGGCCTGATAATCCCAGTTTGCAAGAAGAGTGTTCCCTAAAGATCTGATCCAAAGACCAATGAAGTCATTGTGAGGTTTTCCATTAATTTCAGTGAGTTTTAGATCAGTCTGCAAGTATTTAATGTTAATCTATTTTTAAAAAAAGTACAGGTAACCTTGGAAGCAAGTACACACACACACATATATTTAGAAAAAGACATATCCAAAACATAAAACTTCAAACGAGAAACAGATTCAGAATCTCTAACAACTTTAGGCAATGAATTCCACAGATTATCACCACTATTACAGGCTGTACTTTGCTCTCCCACTATAACTCTTCTTAGTTTTTATCTCCAATATGAAGTGCATGTAAACACATGCATCGGTATAGCATCGTACAATTACAACGTAGAGAGAAATATTTATAGCAAAGACTTGGAGCTGGACAACTAATGAGATAAATTTTGACCAATGTGTCCAGCTGAATCTATGGTGATCTATGCCGTTTTCATTTTTTTTTCAGTATTTTATGACTGATCACTGGAGATCCATTCAAAGCAATATGTGTGTTTATGAGCTGTTTGATTGACTTAATGTACAGCCATATGCATTAGTGCCTACATAACAGAGTGACAGTGGTGAATTGTTATTGGAGGACAGGAAGAGAGATGCCATCCATTTTAGCGATGGTACTGTTACCTTGTGCTAGAACAGACTGCTTGTAGAACTACAGCCTAAAATAAAGCATAGCTATAGACACTGACCTCATGAATAAAAATCCAGGTCATTAGGTCTTTGAGCATATAGCCCTGATAAACACATGAGCACTCTTGTAATTAGATTTCAGACATCTACTTCTTCCATACTTGGGGCCTCTTAATTCTCCCTTTTTTTCCCTCTGATGAGAGTTATGCACAGCAACATTTATAAGAAATCAAACCATCTTGGCTATTAGTGAAAAATAACTCTTTGTCCGTATAATAAAAATGGTCTTATGATAATTTTGAAAAGTTATTTTTATGAATATTGCAAAACATTTATAAATAATGTAAAAATTCATTAAAATCTTGACCCAGACGTGGACATTTTATGGGCAGGAAAAAGTGACTCCTTCCATTTATGAAAAAAAGAATCACAACCCAGGCAAAAGCATTATTTTTTTCTCACACAGCCAATCATGTACGAAGAGTGAAATAGTACTGGTAGTACCTAGTTTATAAAGTCATAAAAATTATGACTTCATTATAAAAAAATAGTTAACTGAAAATGCCTGACAAAATTTTCTGCTCTTTGTTCAGCAAAGGAGAACCAGTATGTGTAAAACTATTATAATAAATTATTTAAGGAAAAAAGAGATCAGGGGTTTAAAAAGACACTCTGGTCTTGAATTATTAAAGATTTAGGACCAATTTCAGACAACATGAGAGAAAACTCAGCTTTGTTGATGTTAGTGATTGTAAAGGAGGCAGGAGCACTTCAGCCTTGCCTCAAGTTAATATTTCTACTATCACTAAATAATATTTTCTGGTTTAGACAAAGAACAATATATTGCTCATAGTTTTGTTTGATTCATTTGAACTTTTAATTATTCCAAACTGCTGTTATTTTGAAGTAAAGTTCTATAGAGTTAGCATAGGAAAATGATACAGTATAAGCTTCTATGAAAAGTACTCTTACTGTACCAAGCAATGTGTTCAGCTGCGCTGAAGTCAATGTGGTCTTTTGGCAACAATTACTTGTTGTTCTGTAAACAAATTTACATTTTCCAAGGACCTTTACCCTCTTGATGGAGAGCAGTACTGCTGCTGGCATTTTCCCTCCTTTACATTCTTGTTTGATGATATTCAGCAGAGGGGTTATGCTGCTGATGCAGAAAATTATGTGGGAAGAAGTTCCTGAGATAAGGCACATGGCAAATAGCAGGAGAAGACACTATAGACATTGCTGTGGCAGGCCAGAGTAGTCTGTCACTACCCTGAAGATACCGCTAGCTCTTCTCTTTCTATTGGTGTCCTGAAGGTTGCTCATAAGGTTTTTTCCTCCTGTTTCCCATGCTATTTGTGGATTGCTCTCTTCATTCCCAACCAACATCTCTCTTTTACTGAAAACAGAAAAAGTTGCCACGCCAGTAAAATTATCGAGATACGGATCCTAAATCCAACATGTTCCACATGAATCTTTCCCTGGACATCTCTGGTTTTGGAAAAGATTCTAGCAATGACCAGAAGAACTAGTCTTCTAACCTTTGGGCTTTTCTGTTGTAATATAAAAATATGCCTTTTTCTTGCGCTCCGATGTCTATAATCTGTGATGATGAATCCTTCTGTTATTAACTTAAATGAAAGAATGCCATAAAATTCAGGTGTAACATGCAACCAGCATTTTGCAGTGTTTGATGTGTATCTCTTCTTTTATCCTGAGGAAGTAGGTGGAATAGTACCAAGCAGTAACGGACCTTTGCTGTCCAGTAAGGAAAATGAAAACTATCAGCTCAGTCATAATTTTTTATGCTATTTTTTTTTTTGCCAGGTTCCAGAAGACTCTGAGTTATTGGTAAAATTGCATATAGCTTTAAACTAAATAAGCTATATTCCCAATTTGCTTCTGCTATCAAACTGTTTTCCTTGATTTAATACTCAGCAGTGTCATAGTAAATTGCTGGAACAAACTTGTTTTTTTTTTTTCCTTATTTACCAACATATAAGTGGCATCAGTTGCAGCAGTTAATAACCTTTTTGATGTGGTTCTTACTGTATACCACAGGCACTACCATAAAAATATGACTTAGGGTCATGTTTAAATAGGATACTTAGAAAGTCTGTCATGACCAAGTGAACACACAGATTATATACATATTATGAAATATTTGATTTTTCAACTTGAATTCATTGAATATGTTTTCAAAAGTTTCAGTGCTCTATGAAAAGAAAATCTGTGTATGGAAGTTTTGGTGTCAAAAACATTCTTCCAAAAGTTGTAAAAATGAAGCTGATTTAGATATAAATTATTCAAACCTGTCTAGGGGCCTGAGTTATACTGTTGTTTCTTGGCATTAAGCGTCTATTCTTGCTGGAGTGTGTCATATTTTCTGTTAGAAAGTGTAAAAAACCTGACCAGATGATGTCAGCACAGACAAGGTGGCTCCTGGCAGCAGATGTTAAATAACGGCTGGGCTTAAAAGCTGTGAAATGCATTTGGCTAGCTGGCGGCAGGCTGCTCGGTGTGACCTCTCCTCCTAGGTGCATTAGCCCCAGCCAGCAGAGTCCCTGGCATGGGGACATGAGCACGAGTGTGGAAACATCTATTTATTTTGGGCAGAGGCACAGGGGCAGCTCCTCTTGTCTCTCCTCTGGCTGGAAACACCGCTCTTGAAGGTTGCTCCTCTGGAAGGAGCAAAACATTAAATTAGGGGTTCACAAAGTTTTATTTCTGGAGGACTATGTGATAAGTGGGAAGATCGTAATAAAAGCCAACCGCTCTCCAATATCTACAGGCTTCCCTATTCCCTCTCTCCTCTGCTCCAGACTCTGCGAGGCTGTATACAAAGACAGATGCCTGGTCCTTTTGTTCTCCCAACTGCTGCGACTATGGTGGACTAGTGTCCAGTCCTGACAATGCCCATGAAGCAGACCTTGCTGAGACTTCCTGGGGTTATTGCAAAGGTGTGAAATAGGTTTGGGCCTGGAACATGCACTGAAGTCCCCAGCATCCATCAGGTGCGTCAGTATCAGCCTCTGACTATATAGAGACTCACCTAGGACCTGGCATGAAGTTGCAGCTCTCTTTGGGGGATCTCTGCACTAGAGGGGACCTGCCTTGCACCCTCAGCTGAGACTGCCATGCTGTCACTCACTTCTTTGTTAAATAATGCATCTCTCTTCTTATGCAACAAATAAAACAAAATGTTGTAAAACAAGGAAGCAAAAACCCTACCTGCAAACTAACAGACAAACCCAAGAGTGCTTTGACAACTAGGCAGCTGGATCTGTCTTCTGAATTTGCTGTTTGTAAGCCCCTTCAGGTATAGTTTGAAGTTCTCACTTGACACACTTTCTGCTCCTGTAAGAAGTGGCTCAACTTCCCCTGCTGCTGAGGTGAGGATGTCAGCCTCATCTTCTTTTAGAGGAGAAAAGCAAATACTGACCCATGTGTCAGGTTTTTGCATGATCCTATTTCCACTTGTCTCTCCTGGAACAAGGCAGCATTGATACCTTAAGATATCTGACCTCTCTCTTTGGAATTACTTAAAACCACTGTCTTTCATACGCTTGAAAAAGAACTGGTTAAAATGTTTTCTTTTCTGCGTTTGATATCACGGAGTGCCCCTGACAGCCTGCGTGTGGCTCTGAAGGGCTCCTGTTCACACTAGTGGTGTTATCTGACTACCCTGCCATGCCAGCCTCTCCCTCAGGCCAAACTGGCAGCATTACGTGGGTGAAAGCATCCTTATGACACAGGAAATGGTTTTCACCTTTTCGTCTTAAATGAATTTTTACTGCAGAAAGCTACAACTCAAATGAGCTCAGAGGCTGCTAATGACTTCTACTTCCTAACACTCACCCAGACACCTCCTGCTGCCCTTCCAGTTCCATTCATTCACTCCAAATGCCTTCTTTCTCCTCTTTCTCTGGTTAGCTTGGGCTGTGAGACACTCTGTGATGTGCTGCCCAGGAGGGATAAGAGGGGAGAAGAAGCAGAGGGAAGTGGCCAAGTAGGAGACAGAAGTCCTCTGGCAGGGCCAGTATGTGGCAGAACTTTCTTCTAGGCCAGCCAGCAGTCAGGAGACATAAATAGTCTGACTGGCACCAGCTGGGAAGCACGCCGTCAAAAGGCGCACGTTGCCTCATCCCTGGTGGGCAGCAGATGCTGCCTTGTGGGCCATACCTGGCCTGCGAGCTGGCTGCAGTGCAGGCCTGCCTTACAACCTGAGCTGGAGAATATGATTTTCCTTCTAGAATAAAGAAAAAAAATGCTGTTAATTTACTGTGCTATTTTGGAATATGAGATGCAATTGCTAAGTTAGTTACTTGGATCAGTGTTGCTCCCTTATTTGAATTTTCCAGAGAATGACGTGCATGTCATCAGCAAGGCATGCCTTTCTGGTCCCTACTTCTCCTCGCCTCATTCACGTCCAGTGCTTTTTAGTCATGTAAGATTAGCTGTTCCTGCTACCTGGCCTGGAATAACAGCCTCTGCCCCACGACTTCTTTCTCCGCTACAACAATCTTACTTAAACCAGAGGTTGTGTTCTAGAAAACACTAGCATTTTCCAATTAAAACACATAGGTTTTCCTCCTGTATGAAGAACGCCTTTATTCTTCTTCAGAATATCAGTTCCAAGTAACACTCCTATGCCACTGCCCCACTCCCTCCAGCTCCCTTGCTTATTTAACGTAGTTGGTTATAAAATAGTTAACCATTTTCCATTAATATTCTTCACTGACCTTGGCAGGGCATTATTTTCTACAGTCCCCTTCCAGAAGAGAGGATTTTTTTCCAACTGGTCAGGTGATATAAAAATGTGTTCTTGAAAATGAACCCAGATCTCATGCTACAGCCCTCAGTCTTAGCTGACAAATAGGTATTATTTGATGGAGGAAGAGCATTCAAAGACACTGGTGGCTTAGAATTTGCTAGTAGGTGGTTTGTGGTTCTATTCCTTCACTGGTCTTTCCCACAATAGTGGGCAATCCCGTTGAAAATGTCCAATCCTTCTTCCTTTCTTATGAAGTAAAATCTTCTGTGTTATGTACAAGCAAACTCTGATTCTCTGCTTTTTATTTCCACTAGCTTGCATAGCTTAGTACTTTGTCTTGCTATTTCCCTTATAATTATCAGCAATACTCTCTGTGATCCAGCTGCTTTTGTGCTGATCCCACACGTTTTTCTAGCCTGCAGACGGGTGCACCTTTGCTGTCTGCTCTGATCACTTTGCTGAATGCTACAGGTTAGTGGTTGACTATTGTATTCCAGTAACTCTTTTTCCCGCATTAGCAATGAGGTAGTTTTGTTCTAGGCTGGCCTGTACTGTCACGTCCCACACTCACAGACCTTTTTTTTTTTTGTGGCTGGAAGCCTGAGACGATTTTCTAAATCTCTGCAAGCTTTTCCAACTTCTCATTTCTATACAGTGTTTTTTTTTTTTGGTACAAGAAAAAAAGGCAGAGGGAAATTATAGCTTCTCTCTTTTCCCCAATTTCCCCGTTCATTAGGAAGTGCTTAATGATCATTCTTTCTAAGGTTACATTCTAATTCAAGCATTTTCCCTGGGTATTCTGATCAAGAGAAGCAAGAAAAGTGTCACCTGGCAAAAGCCACTGCCTTCTGGGACTACCTAGGGATGTAGGTAGAACAGAACCAGGAAGCACAGTATTATCCTACGGGATTTAAGATACACCAAACTCATTATTTTGGTAGAATAGGGAAGGAAGAGTTACAGCAACCAGCCTTCAACTTCTCCATGAAAGCCAAACTCACAGTACAAAAAAAAATTTCATTAATTGCTCTGGGAGCTGATAAAATAATAGTAATGGATGTATTTGGAAAGAAAGATGGTTGTTAACACACTCTCATTTTCTGGCAACAGGAGTGTGGGGGCTAAAGTCAATGTCATTTCACTCTATCTGTGTTGAGGAAAAGAACACAAAAGAATCTGATTTCTTTATTGTTAAGCTGGCAGTACACAGACTCACAGTTTCTCAGTTCTGGAAAGCCAGACATTCTTCTTAACTGAAGAGTATTAAAGTAAGACAGCTTGAACTCTGCTTTAGGCCCAGGAGTGTAAATCTGGAATAAGTTCACTGGTTTTGATGAGGATACTTTGGATTTACACCAGTGACTGAGAATAGAACTTGGCTCTGTATCTTATCCTTCTGGTGGTTGTGAAAAATATGATCCTAATACAGACGTGCAAGTGATCACAGGAGTATTCTTATACTTGTTCTACACTTATCTTTTAGGTGCAGAGTTTAAGACTGTGGAACATCGTCCAACTCACACAAGAGTACCTTTGAGCAAGCTAGTAAAGAGGATCTATAAGAGAAGTAGCAATCTAATGTTTGCATGGCTCATACAGCTTTCCTCTACAGACCTCTCTTACCTCATGAGAGGAGATTCAGAAAATACAGTCATGTTTTAGTTTTTTAATTTATTGAAGTTCATGGGTATAACAAACAAAAATAGTTTATTCAGTAATTGGTCAGAAAAAAAGCTATGTGGAGTTGGAGGAACTGAATAAGCCTGAATAGTGTGTGTTGTAATGCCTTTACAGAAGTGTCATCATTTCTGTAGGAGTAGATCATTACAGACACTGGCATTGCCAGCTTTTGAACAGCAGCATTATTCTTTCTAGCCCAAACTTGTTTTATTCCAAGTAATTTGTTCGCAGATGGAAATGTTACAAACACAGTAAAGCTGTATGCGTATGTATTACAGTCATAGAGCTAGAAACAGTTCTAGTCTTCAAAGGTTAATTATTTTTTTATTTCAGATAATATTCCATGCCTTGCTATGACATTCCATTTTCTACTTGCTATAGCACAAAAACTTCCTGAGCCACCCTTCTTGGCATGATAAATCCAGAGACACAGTGCTTTAAAATGGTACACAGATGGGAAAGTTTCTAACACGCATCAAAGCCATTAGATTTCTTTTGCTTTTCCTATTGTTTGGTAATCACTGAGAGGGAGCAGATCCCTCTGTGACCTGGCTAATTGAAATGAAAGCCACAGAGTATTAAAAACAAATGAGAAGATGGAAAAGAAAGTTGCAGTAGGATTTTCAAAGGAGTTTTCAATCTCATGGACATTCATTGTCACTTGAGTGCCCAATTGCCTAAGGCTGTATTGGAAGTCACATTATGAGAGCTGGAAAAAACAAAACCCAGCTAACCCATACCTCCAAACCTAAAAAAAAAAAAAAAAAAAAAGAAGCTACAGTCACAGACTAAAGAGAGCATGAGTTGGGGCCATGCTGTGTGTCTGCCACTGGCTTTAATTGGGCAAGCATGTTCATGTGCTTTGTTTTTTCCTAGAGACAGAAAAGAATCAATAGAAGTGTCATCAAGCAGCATATTTTGCTTTTTATTCACTTTGATAATCTCTATCCTTAGCTTCAAACTGATGCCAGTGCACTTAAAATGTAATGTCCAAATTGCACAATACCTTAAACTCAATGAGATGATGTTCTTTAAAGTTTACAGGGATGATACAAGAAAACCCAAACACTTTTAGTGCTGAACATTCATGAAACACAGTGTCTCTGGCTTTTCTCCCATTTCTGAATACTTAACAGTTGAAACCAAGTGATGTTCTAGTCCAGCAAAGCACTTACCCTTTGCATAATACTTGAGAGACATGAATAACTTTGTGAAATCAATTGAACCACTTATGAAGTTAAAATAACTAGATGATGCTTTCAGATAGTTTCTAGCCTAGTTTACTCCAAGACAACAAATAGATCTTATTTTTTTTTTCTGTTGTTTGGTACTTATTTCAGCCTTCATTTTCCATTATTCTGTCAATGCATGAGAAATTGGGATAAACCAACAGACTGACTTCACTAGTGTGGGCTCCTTTTGAGGCAGAGAACCATGCCTAGATGTTGTAAAAGAAGTGCCTAAGCACATATCATTGGGCATAATGAACAGGACTTTCTCTGATGTCATTAGAGATGATATATTTAATGATGTCTACTGTCTAATGAGAAGTATGTTCAGTCATACAGATGGTACATCTGTTTTATATGACATTTCTTGGGAGTTATTTACATAAAAGTCCGTTACTATTCTGGATTCTGGTTATATTTGTTGGGACTTTCCCACATGGGGTTGTTGGACATACTTTAGTGCCTACAGAACCACCAGCACTGCACAGTTACAGTAAAATACATACAGCTTTCTGGGTAATCAGTGTGACACAGGTGAAACCATAAACACAAATTAACTCAACATGACTGTTTGATTTTTTTTTTTTGTCTTTCATTTGCTCTGTTCATAGAAAAGATCCATAAAGTATATTCAAGTATTACCCAGGCATTACTGTTTTGTTTTTAAGTTTTCGGTGTTTTTTGGGACAGCAAGAATTTTTACCAGTGGTCACTATGTTCTGCTAGTGGTATGGCAGAAATATTGCTAGGGGTTGACAAAGCTTTTATTAACATTCCTTGATCTCTCTGTAACAATGACGCAAGACTGAAAGCTTTTATTGCTACTATGCTGATTGACAACTGTATGGCTGCACACTAAGAAATCTGAGCTTCTCCAGTGATGAGAGAGTCTTAGGTCTACAAAGGAAAAATCAAATTCAGTTTTTCTCCGTAACCTTCAAAACCAAATATTGTTCAAATGTGCTCGGACTGTAGCTCAGGTAATTCTACTGTTTTCTGGCTTATTGGATATGCATTTAGTCTATCAGTATAGATATTAAAAACTGCATGGCGTTAGCGGTCAGTGGGACAATTAGAAGCCTGCTTGCAATACAAATTACACTATGCTTATTTCAGTTAAAGACTAATGGAATCAGAAAATAATTGCCAGTAAATATCATCACGATTGTTAGCTGATCTTTAACCAGTTAGAGAGAGCAACACAGCACCAGAAAAAATGGGCATGTATTCTCTTTGTACTTGAAATACTACTTCTTAACATATAAGAACTGATGTACCTTCTCCAAAATCCTTCTTCAGTTAAAGCTTAGTCTCATTAGTCTGTCAGTGTTCTCATTAAAATAGGATACCAACTTTTACTCCATATTCTGAAAGCATAAAACAGGTTATAGTAAGGATAGGAGAAATACCTTATTTCCTTGTCAGAGGTTCCACTGGTTTAGAGAGACAGACAAAATCCCTGAATCTATAGGATTATATAAATGTTAAGGCAATTATTAAGCCTTAAAGCATAGATCTATTGCTATAGAAAAAGTGATGTCACTTCTGAGTTGGTAAAGTATTTACAGCATCTTAAGCACCGACACAGCAGGAGTGCTTTTAATATCTAGTTGCTGAAAAACATTCTTAATTTGAAAGACCAAATTTGTTATCTATTCACACTGCATGGCTGACATCAGTCAGAGTGTTGAAATCTATGTTTTGACATGCAATGCTTTGAATGTCCTGGGAGCATCGAAAAAGCTGTGTGATTGAATCTTTGTCCTCTTTCAAATAAGTCTTTCAGGCATAACTCTGGCATTGTATCAGCAAAGCCTAGGCTGACTGTCCCGACCAGGCTGATAGGAGACCTTTTTTTCTTCTTCTTCTCTTCTTTGCCGGTCTATGCGTAGCCCCATGGATTCATCCTTCTCTTCTGCCTCCCAGACAATCAAGACAAAACAAAGAAAAGAAACAAATCTTGTGGCACATGTAACTAAGAAGGCTGATTGGACTTGTAACCTCATTTATTTGTATTTTTACTTGGTAAATCCTTCACAGCAGGAACTGTCTCCTTCTCAAGTTTGTACAAGATGCAACACTGCAGGGGGCCTTTGGGAAAGACTACCACCAGTCCTAAAATAACAAGTGCTGAGTTTGATCCAGAATGGTGTGTTTGCAGGGCATATGCACAGTACATTCTAAGTTTCCAAATTTAGTGTGGTTAACACAGTGAAAGGGAAAAATCTTTCCTCCTCTTCCTTATATGACTAAACAAACATTTATAAATGGCTTTAATTAGAACTTGTAGGCAAATTTCACAGCTCTCAAGATATGATACAACAAAAATGAACTATGCTACAGCTTCAAATCTTCAATAGCATTTCTGTATAAATCTGAGAAGCCTCTGATTGCTTGACAGTCTGAACTGGTTTCTGATATCTAACTTATTATTGAAGATGTACATAGGGTAGATCAGTACAGAAATGCCATAACAAGTTTCATATTTTAAATTGAATATACCAATATATAGAAGTTATATAACACAGACCAATAGCTCTTGCATAACTTACATCATTTTTCCGAGCCTTTTCTGCAACTTGCATTTCTTCTACTAATTCTTCCCTTTCAAGCTCTCTGCCTCATTGATTTTGCAACTCTTGTACCCACTTGTGGCAAGTCATGCGACTTTTATGCAATGGTAACTAGTAAGCAAAGCTACCCAGTGTGTCACCCAGGATTTAACACGGTGAACTCTGTGGTGGTGTGACCTACAGCCCCTTCCCTGCTAGGGAGCGGCTGAAGTCTCTACCACAGCTCACTGACAGCCACAGAGGGGCTTGCAAAGGTTGCTGCATGGGACAAACCCTTACAGGGGTGTGAGACCCACTGATGAATGTCAAAGATGGGTGTTCACGACTCAGTCACTGCCTGTGGTGCAGCATGGGACCTTATGGTCTGCGTTCTCCAACTCTACCTCCTGCCGTGCCTGGTTTTTCCAGCTTGATCTCTTGCCTATTGTTGCTTTGCTCCCAGTTTCAGTTCCCATTCTGTTGATTTGGCTGCAGTCAGCAGGGTTTATGACTGTCTTATACAAACCCTGAGGGACAGCTTTGTTGGTGTGAATAATTCTCCCTGTAAGTCCCCTAATTACTGCTAATATTTGTTTTGTTTTCATAACAGCTCCAAGCCAGATTTTCCATGAGGAGTTTACCAATAATGCTGCGTACCCCAAGGACTTCATGTGCATGCTCTCCTGCTGTGTCAACTTTTTACTCATTCTTGGTAAACAGATCTTGTCTGGGACAAGTGTGGCCCGAAAGATGACACGTGGTGCACTGATGCTCATCTGGATTTTGGGAAAATGCATGAGCAGTTGAAGTCAGTCCCGTATCTGTGACTGCTGATGGTATCAGATTTCCCTCACACACTGTCTCCTCTGCACGAGCAGCCAAAGCTGAGCTGCTTCAAGGCACGGGCCAGATTACAGCAGTGCTGTTTAATTTCCTGTCCAGCATTTAGCTCCCCACATTTTCCTTGTGGATTACTCCAAATTGCCAGTCTGACCACGTGATGCAATGTGCAGCCAGCTGGCCTGAGTACAGTCAGAGCCTGGTCAATATTTGGAAAGAAGTGCACACGCTGCTTGATTTCAGCTGAAATAATGGGATATCCATAAATACAACACAATTTTTGAAGAGGTTCAGCAGCTAGCCATTTGCCAGATTGGTTAACTGTGCCCTTAGTTTATGCATCAGACAAATTAAAGCGTTTCTACAAAAGCAAATAAGAAAACAAGGTAGGGCAAAGCTGTTTCAAGCACCTTGCTGGTGGTCCAAAACCTTGAACTTTGCCTCTCACCATTCAATTTCTCAAAAGAAGCAGCAAAAGTTGGGGTGAGTGGACAGGATTATGAACTGGCTGCAGGATAACATGTATGTATTTCCACAAAGTTGTCTCTCCAACCATTCAGTAATGTTTAGGTCCTCAATATTCCTCTGCATTTCTGTCTGACCTTTTGAGCTTCAGTGACTTGGGCAGTTTGGGCAACAGAAGTATTACACTACAAGGAAAAAACAGAAGTAGGAAAAAAACCCCATTCCAAGGGAGGAAGGACCTCTCACTTTTGCTGCCTGATTTCCTTTCATTTATTTAAGAATTTACAGAACTGCACTCTCATTTCTATTCTACCTTGGAGTTTGAGTTTGGTGCATTTGCTTTTGTAGGAGAGTTTTTAAAAAATACTGATCTTAGTCATAGAATCATAGAATCATAGAATGGTTAGGGTTGGAAGGGACCTGCAAAGGTCATCTAGTCCAACCCCCCTGCAATGAGCAAGGACATCTCCAACTAGATCAGGTTGCTCAGAGCCTCACCTAACCTGGCCTTGAACGTTGCCAGGGATAGGGCATCAATAACCTCTCTGGGCAACCTGTTCCAGTGCTCCACCACCCTCATTTTAAAAAATTTTTTCCTAATATCGAATCTAAATCTACCTCTCTCTATTTTGAAACTGTTACCCCTAGTCCTGTCACAACAGACCCTACTGAATAGTCTCTCCCCATCTTTCTTGTAGGCCCCCTTGAGGTACTGGAAGACCGCTATCAGGTCTCCCCAGAGCCTCCTCTTCTCCAGGCTGAACAACCCCAACTCTCTCAGCCTGTCCTCATAGGAGAGGTGCTCCAGCCCTCTGATCATCTTTGTGACCCTCCTCTGGACCCTCTGCAACTGGTCCATGTCCTTCTTATGTTGGGGGCTCCAGAACTGGACGCAGTACTCCAGGTGGGATCTCATCAGGGCAGAGTAGAGGGGCAGAATCACCTCCCTAAACCTGCTGCTCCCTAGATCTGCTCCTCTTGATACAGCCCAGGATGTAGCTGGCCGCCTGGACCGCAAGGGCGCGTTGCCTGCTTGTGTTAGTCATGGTTACAAGGAGTCTCACGCATACCTTTTCATCGCATGTATTGTCTATGAGCCAACCACTTCATCCCATAAATATGACAGCTTAAGTGAGCTTTCTTTGAGATCTCCCTCCGAGGCAGCATGGCTGCACGGCGGTGATCTCCTTTTGAGCTGGGACACCTCTCAAGGTTAATCCTCGAAGCAGAGAGATATTTTACCAGTGGCAGATCTTTGGTAAGCGACCAGTATTGTGCATAACTTTATATTATGGTAAATTTGATTGCCTGTTGAATTGATACTAATGAAACATTACTTTGTATTTCTTCCATTATACATAAACCGTTGTTCAAGTCTGATACTAAGATTTGATCTAGCTACACCTAGGCTCCACAAGGATCCACTCTGAATCTTGTGATGCAACAGGGTCTTCCTTACACTCTTGCATTTCCAGTCTCTGTGTGAATCATTCTAACTCAATTATAATTCTATGTTCCTTTGTATGTTTCTTCCCTACAGTAATTAATAGAGTGAACCTTGCCATTGAACTTGGTTAAGTTGCACTATCACAACATTGCGTTAAAACCACTTTTGCTAATTCCTTTGTCAGTGGTTCTTTAAATGATCTAAATCACCCATTTGTGACAAATTGGCATAGACAGCAGAATCCTAAATTGGAATTCATGACAAATTGGTGTAGCTAGCAGGATCCTAAATCAGGATTCGTAGCACTATGCCACAGTCACTTGTCTTACCCCTTAATTGGTTTCTATATTAATGAATCTGTATTAATCAATCTCTTTATGGAGTAGGAAGTTAAATAATTTTTTTAAGTAACTGGATGACATCCTGGCCCAACTCTTATTGACCTCAATGCAAGCATTTTACCCCTCACGTCTTGAAAAAAACAGTGACTTAGATATCGCTTGCTTACCTAAATACAAACAGATTATGCTATTAAATTACCTCATCACTTTTATATTAATGTGGGATTTATTTATTTATGAGGAAGAATGCAAACATGAATGCTGTAATGCAGCTGAGAAACTTAGTGAAGAATAAAAGTAGGATGGATGTCTTTCAGTAAATATATTTACTTTAATTCACAACCCAGGCCTAATTCTTGCCATGATTTTGTTATAATAAATTCTAAGAAAACAAGATTACAGTGATAAAACAACATCTCTTACCAATGAGTGCCTAGTGCACACATGTAAACAGTTAGGCTGCCTGCCTACTCTGCCAACTAAAAAACACCTCAGCTTAATATTTCACTATTATTTCCAAAATCACCTTTGAAGTTTGATCTGAAACAGCTCATCCCCTGAACAATGTCTCAGACTTCCCTGCCTAAAACAAATAATTCAATTAGAAGAAAAACAAACAATGCTATCGTTCCCATGATTAATACTCACTTTTGCCTGAAACCTACATCTAGTAGATCTCTTCCGTCATAAATCCTTTGTTGATATGCATCTGAATTGCTTGAAGTAAGACATTTTTCAATTACAGCAATCCAGAAGTATTAAAAATGTAAAGTTTTTGGTCAGGAAATACAATTTAATTGAAAGCAAGTTGTTCCTCAGGAAGGAACACTTGAATTAACTGTTTGATCTAGAAACAAAAATAATTCTGAAATTTTTATGATGTGAAATTTTAAAAATAATTAAATTTTTAAAATAATTCTTAAAATTATTTTTAAAAATGTCTGTTCAGACATAATAAATTCACAGTTATTTGTAAGTGTATGACATTTAGTGGTATGTATAAGGTTAGCACTGCTAAGAGATGTCTACTAGCTAATTCAATGCTTACATCTGAGAAGATATCTCAAATGAAGAATGAGAAACAGTTAAAATGGAGCTTCACATGCAGTAGCTTATTGCATTGGCTTTTTTATTATCCGTTGAGAAACTGACACTATTAAAGTGCGACAATTTTACACATCTCCTTTAGAATGAAATGATTTGCACTTAAAAGTGTCTATAACTATGCCCTTTATACCTTAGGATTACTATCTCAGCTATAGATGTCTACAACAAGTGAGATAAATCAAAAGAAAGAAGAATTAAAATATACATATTGCCATGTTACATCGTTTCAACTTTCCCTATAATTCCTGTTTTTCTGAGATTTGTCTTAGTATAAAATTTCAAGGCTTTCTGATTCTAGAAAACTAGGTTACTGAGAGTAAAACTCCCTCTCCCACTAATGTTTTCCAAGCTGCATATAGTGATTTAGTCACTTGCATATTGCAAAATCAGCAGCAGAAAAAAGAACTAACAATTCCTGTATTTTTTTTTTTTTATAAAGTTGTCACGCACAGCTACAGTCTTGCAATGTGGTGAAGTTGACATCATGACAAAATAGTCTGGTTATAACAGGAGCAATAAATGGGAAAAAACCCCTAAACTGTAAATTTTTTGAAAAGAAATGAAAGCAGTAAGATTTTGCAATTTTATCTCTTTATTTAGTTAATATTTATTTTGCAGTACAAAACTGGATCTCAGTGTTCTAGTATACCTCTAATGACCTTTGGCTGTGAAATATCTCTATGCACAGATGACAGGATAAGATAGGCTAGGCTAGGCTAGGCTAGGCTAGGCTAGGCTATTCCAATTGTAAGGGTCCTACAACAATCGTCCAGTCCAACTGCCTGACCACTGGGGTCACCAAAAGTTAAAGCACTTTGTTAAGAGCACTGTCCAAATGCCTTTTAAACACTGAGAGGCTTGGGGCATTGACCACCTCTCTAGGAAGCCTGTTCCAGCGCTTGACAACCACTGTGGTAAATAAGTGCTTCCTATTGTCCAGTCTAAATCTCCCCTGGTGCAGTTTTGAACCATTCCCGTGTCCTAACGGGATACCAGGCAGAGATCAGCATTTCCCTCTCCACTTCCCCTCCTCAGGAAGCTGTAGAGAGCAATGAGGTCACCCGTCAGCCTCCTTTTCTCCAAACTAGAAAAACTCATGCAATTGTAGAGGTTAGAAGAAAAATCAGGAAAACTAAAGAAAAAGAAAATGAAACTGTTTGCTTTGCCTTTCCCTTGAGGTAGCAAATAATAATAACTTTTGATTCCAAAAGTGCAAAAAAAGTTCAAATGTGATGTGCATGTGTGTGTCTCTGGGTCCTTCTGCCTGCCTCTTGTTCCTAAAGCTTGCTAATCCTTTTCCATCCTTGTGAAACTAGTTCTTCTCTCCAAATAATCCTCTCTAATGCCAGACTTAAAATTGCTACTAACCAGTTTCCATTAGTACCAAATGGAAACAAAGTTGCAAAGTTGCAAAGTTTTTTTTTAGGACCTGAGAAGTAGAAATTTCACAGGCCTACCTTGTGTAATTTTTTAGCCATCTTATTAATATATTAAGCAACAAAGTCTAGAAGAAAGAGTTCATAAAAAAAGGACAGCTTTTCCAAAGTTTTTCTAATGAAAACACAGTTTACATGTATGACTTAGATATGCCCCAGCAAAAAGTGCATTTTCAGTTTTCTTTTACTATACCATGAAATCCCTGAATCTATAAGTTGTCACTAAAACTGGCTCTGTAACCATCTGCAGTTTTCTGCTGAGATGCCAAGAGAATGAGGGTGCTTTAAGTCTAATTAGGAAATGAAAAGAAACTTGAATGTGTAAGTGGCACTCTTAGATGCCTAAATTTCTTGATTGTATATTGCAAATGGGATGTCAGCTTCCATGTCATTCTGATATAATTAAAAATTGTATCATAAATCTTTTAAAGTTTACTGCTTAGGTGTGACAGTAGCAGATGTTTCATAAACTCCTGTGCCAGACTAGGAGAATAGATCAAATTAGAAGATACAGTGAGGTACTAATTTTGCGAGTATTTGTAAATATTGTCCAAAAAATACAGGTTCATGCCAAGTAGGTATGCACAAATACATAGTCCCCACCATTTGATGACTTATAGAATCATAGAATCATTCAGGTTGAACAAGACCTTTAAGATCATTGAGTCCAATGTTAAACGTAACACTGCAAAGTCCACCACTAAACCATGTCCCTAAGCACCACATCCATACATCTTTTAAACACCTCCAGGGATGGTGACTCCACCACTTCCCTGGGAAGCCTGTTCCAATGCTTGATAATCCTTTCAGTGAATAATTTTTTCCCAATATCCGATCTAAACCTCCCCTGGTGCAATTTGAGGCCATTTCCTCTTGTCCTATTGCTTGTTACTTGGGAGAAGAGACCAACACTCACCTCGCCAAAACCTCCTTTCAGGTAGCTGTAGAGAGCAATGAGGTCTCCCCTCAGCCTCCTCTTCTCCAGACTAAACAACCCCATGTTCCTCAGCTGCTCCTCATAAGACTTGTTCTCCAGAACCTTCACCAGCTTTGTTGCTCTTCTTTGGACACGCTCCAGCACCTCAATGTCTTTCTTGTAGTGAGAGGCCTGAAACTGAACACAGTATTTGAGATGCAGCCTCACCAGTGCCAAGTACAGGGACACAGTCACTTCCCTGTCAAGTACAGGGACACAATCACATTGTTTGAAACCACTTAAAGACTTACATTTTTTTTAATAAACCTTTTTCACATTAATGTTCTATTTAAGCATGACACAGTCCGTCGTAACTCAAACTGCAGTCTGATTTTCCTATGACTTTTCTTATAGCACTGTGTTTTTTTTTTCTTGGAAGTATAGCTTGCAAATAAGTGACCTTCATGGATGAAGGTAATTGTTTGTCATGTAAATAATAGGAAAATGATGGAGAAAAACCACAGAGAAAAACCACAATAGCTGGCTTTTTGAAAAAGGAGAAAAACAACACTCCCCTAAACCTGAACAGAAAATTTTAATTAAGGTATTTTTTTCTAGCTACAAGAATAGTCCAAATAAATAACCCTGATTACACAAGGAAAATATTTAGACCAATGTGATGGCAGTAAACTAATAATTTTAATTAATTTTTAAAATTTGCACTCTTTTCTGAACTACATCCAGTACCTTATTGTTCTAACACCAGCTTCTTTGCTGCACTCTGCTGAACTACAAAGGTTCTCTGCCTTCACGTGACTAGCTCTTTCACTACCTTACATATGGCTGAGTTGACTCCCTTAACCCCTTTATGTCAGGCTACATACAGCTTTTTTTTTTCCAATTGTCTAGTACACTCTAAGAACCTTAGTATGCACTAAGGACCTTGGATTAGGGCTGTTTTTCAGAACATATCTGTATTTTCAATTATCTTGAGACATTTTTCTATTAATACTACTAGATTCTGGAATTTAATTATTTGTCGTCATCCAAAATTCTGATTTAAGCACGTTGAATGTATTGAGATAAAGACAGTTTAATGGGTAAAGCAAAAGCCGTGCTCAAAAGCAGAAGAAAACAAGGAATTCATTCACTACTTCCCATCAGCAGGCAGGTGTACTCAGAGCACTCCAGTACTTTTATGTGTGGACTGTAAGGTTTTAAATTAAAATGTATGGGCCTTAAGTGGATACCTGTCTGTTTTTTAAAGATTGCAGGCAACCTGTCAGTGCACACATAGATGTTATGTCTCTGGCAGTGCTTAAGATAAGAAGGTTACAAATTCTTTCTTTTCCTTAACTATGCAGGAAGCCAGGCTTTGCTGGATGCAAATTTTTTTTTGCCTATTCTTTTGAACTCAGACACAATAGCAGGGGCAATACCTAAGACAGAATCTAATAAATGCCCTAACATCAGAGATTGTCTGGGAGTATCCATATTTCAGAAGAGTATGAAGGATTCTTCATCTGGATGATTGCAATGTTACTACAGTTTTTGTGTAAGGACTGTATACTTTAAAGCTTGTATTATGCAACAACCCTTTTTTGGAGCTGTGATTTTTTTTTTGTAACAGTTGTGTCATGGCAAAGAGTGTAATGTGGCTCATTAGGTTTGCTAGCTTTTAAATTTTATTGGCAATAGGAGTTCAGGCACGTAGGAAGTGAAATCAGCCTGCTAACTGAACTTGTAAAACCCCTGTGATGTTGACTTAGCTGCTGTTTTAGTCAAAGTATGTTAATAAAGTTTGCTTGTTTGTTTATCTGGTTTAGTTAAGCAGTGTGAACATACTCTGTGACTGAAGATCAGAAGGAACATATGAGACACAGGGGAAGAAACAAGAAAGAAGAGACGGAGCTACAGATCCTGAGAGTTCAACTTTGTGTTGCTATAGAGTGTGTAACTATGGAAATAACTTACCATTTCTATTGTATTTTTAAAAATGCATCTTATTGCACAGTAAGTTCTATTTTGCAGATTTTTTTTTCCTTATTAAGAGTGTTAACTTAAGATAAATATAAATAATGAAGATATTGCTTTCATTAAAATGAAAGTGTTGTAACAGAGACAGATGCTGGAGGGAGCAGATGGTAAAAAGAAAGAGAGTTTAAATAAAATGAATATACAGGAATGCATAGAAACTCCGGTAACCTTGGAAGACAGGAAGGTTGCGGTTTTAATTGTTTTGACTGTTTAGTGAAAAAAAGGAGAACATAGTCTCACTATCTCTCATCAGCACAGGAACTCTAAACATGTCTAAACATCGTTTAGAAAGTTGCTAACATCTATGCATGACAGAAGGCTATAACCACTAACAAAGCATAGGATAATGGTCAGTGCTCACAAATGAAGGATGTTAGAGCCCATGGTCTTTGGCTTTCAGATGTTTGATGTTTGGACTCGGCTGCCTTGTAGGTTTAGCAAAAATATAGCAATGTCTGATTGTTACTTTCCAAGTTGTCTAAATGAAGGCACCAGAAAACATAATTCATTTTGCTTAGCATTAGAGGTCCACTACTCACTCTACGTATCCTGCGTAGTCAATGAATAGGAAAAGGCTCTTTGAAGTGTACGTCCTCTGAAGTACTTTAGACAGCTGCCTCAGAATAAGGAGAATCATCCTTTTCTGTTAACTAAACAGAGTGAATTCTCTCTTTTATGAAACCAGCTTATAGGTTGAGATGCATGTTTGTTAACATGGATCCCACCCTGAGAGTCGGATGTGCTGCCAGGTGATATTTATGACTTTGTAACTGGTAAGAAGAATAGACTTTGGGAGCACCTGGATGGGACCAGGGACTCTGGAGGGATCTGTAAAGCCTTGGGGTTGCTGCAAGGAGGATAGAGGAGGTGATTCCAGAAGGAACATCCATTAAAGAGATAAAAGTGGTAATTTCCCTAACAGACAACTCACTTGAATAAGATGAAACTAGAGCTTTGTCTGCACAGAGCTTTCTTTTATTAAAATACTGATAACTATTCAAGGAATGCTTCCACCCACTCAAGGGGAGACATTATGAAATGTGAATTTTATGACTATTTTGTCATTGACGTCACTGTATGGTAAAACTCCCTTATCACTCTGGAAAGAAAAAAAAAGAAGAATTTGTCTAAGTGTGTAAAGAATCAAGTGACAATCTCCAGTAGGGGGAATAAAAGCAACCTCGGAGCCAATTTCAGGACTTTACAGAACTAATTCATAATTGTTGAATTTTGTGGGTTTGCTAAAATTGCATTGTATTTCAATTTTTTTCTATGATGTTCTGTGGCAGAGTATGTAGGGATATTTGCAAGCATTCTGAATACCAAAGAATTTTGTGAGCCATCTCTTCAGACTTTCTAGGGAGCCTGATGGGAAACATCTCACGGTCTCCGGAAGCAATTGAAATAATGCTGCTGTGCTGGTATTCTCCTGTTGGCACGCTCCTTTTCTATTAAGTGTTTCTTTTTGATAGAGAGAAATAAATATTTAAGAGCTCAGTGCTACAGAAGTTTGTAATATCATCATTGTATACCTGAAAAAAGAACAATAGGTACTGTATAAATTATCAATATATTTCTCAGCATGGCCTATCAGGAGAGATCAGATCATGTTGGGAATTACTTGTCATAAATTTGACATTTCTTTCTTTCTACGTTGTCAGTATATTTCTATTTGTTTATTAGCTGGTTATCTGTCTGACGTACATTGGTGGTTTCAATTTAGTCTCTGTTGTGCAGGCATGTATCTCTATCTGATAGTGCTTCAATTAATTCAGCTGAAGCTGAAGACTGGAGGAGTTGGGTGAAATGAGCTGCTTTTTCCTCCTAAAGCTAGCACTTGTCTATCAGAGATGAGTATAATCGGCATAACAGCTATTTACATAATCCTGAACAGAGATGCTGAAGTACATGGCCCATCTGCAGTTCTGGTGGTATTAGTAGAAAAATACCACATGAACATTATTTTGGACATACTTTTCCTAAGAGCTGAAAGAGACAAACTTATTCATGCTTAATTAGACCTGCAGAAATGTTAATTTACCAGTAGCATAATTGCCAACAGTAGTCTTACAGAATGACTGAGTACAGGATGCATGGCAGAGAATGGAGGTGCTTTGTCAGTGAAGACAAAATGTTCTTCCTTTTGAGCATGCTGCCAGAAAATGCTGTTGATGTAAAAATACCATCAGTAAGGAAGCGACCAAAGTGGTAGATGGATTGCAGCAGCGGAATGACTCATTTTCTCCAGGTGGGTTAACCCTGAAGAGGGTTAATGATGATATGAAGGCTTTGTGTACAGAAGACTCAAGGCTAGTCATGCTTGCTAGTAGGGAGAAATAACTGTGTTTTGTTTTGTTTTGTTTTTTCCTATGAAGAATGAAATTATTTTGTAAGGTGTTTCAAAACTTACTGCTGAATGGAATGAAGCTGTCATCCTTCATGTATTAAGTTTATTCCTTTTACGGTATTCCCTGAACAAGAAGAGTAAGTATTCCAACTTCCATCTGGATGCAGTTCTGAAATATATTAAAGACAGTGACCAGGCCTTGATGTGGATGAGGTTAGTGGAAAAGAAGTTTCATAATCATACAAATATTCTCTATCACAGGGAAAGATTCACATTCTAATATATCTTATAGTAAAATTTCCATCTGATTTATCAAGATTCATTCTATGCAGATATTAAAACACCCACTAACAAATGAATAACTGCTGATGTATACATTGACGGATATACACAAATTCCTTGTATTGTAACTTTCATTAAAAGGTATTTCTAGGACTGATGTTAAGACAAAAATGTATGCCAGACTCTTTCTTCTATTTCCAGTGCCAGTGCAGAAAAATTATATGAAGAAAACTGAAAATAATTTGTTCTATACATCCCTAAAATGATCTTGCCGTGAGTCTTTAATTTCTCTTTTGGAGTTCCTAGTAGACTTTCCAGGAGGAAATTAAAAACTAATCCCCAAAGACCTCCTCTTTTAATTATTTTATCAGAGCTGGTTCCTATGAAGAGAAACTTACTACGAAACTTCCAGGAAGAATCCTAAAAACCCCAGAAGCTACCTTTAATAAATACTATGTGTCACCTCAGCGCATTTCTTCATTATGACCTCATGGTAATTTCAGTACAGGTTTCTTGTTCTTCCTCTTAATCCCCACTGTATGCAAATGGACAACATAGGACATCTCTATCTTGAATTGAAGTGTTAGAGACATTCTTAGAGAGAAGGCATGGTTACAAGCAGGTCCAATAATTCCAGGGTACGAAAATGGAAGCACTGGATCGTCTCAAATTGCCGTTAAAAATATTTTCTTAACTTGCTTTTCCAGCTGGCTTAGATTCTTTGTTTTACCTCTGTGGAAATAAGATTCATCTTGACCCTGAATGCATTGATGAGTTCCTGGTCCATTTGTTATTACAAATGGTTACTTTTTAGAGGAAAAACAGTGGCAAGGAGAAATGTCACAGAAATGTTATCTTAACTGTGGCAGACCATGGGAAATCCAGATTTGGGTGAAAATTTAACCTTTTGCTTTCACTACAGGGTGGGAGCATTTAAATTCTACTGACTTTTGCTAATTTCACATTTCTTTAAAAAGACCCTTTGTGGTCTGTAATAAATTATGTGGGTCTCCAAAAACAGCTATGTGGACTATGTGTGCTGTTTTTCCTAGTATTTCATCAGACTTATTATTAACATTAGACAAATCAAAGGAATAGCCAATATAAAGCAAACTGTAACAGCTGTGGAGATGCACATTTCTGCATAGTGGCAGTGTAATTTTTTAATTATGCTTCTTAACTAATCTCATTAAAACTTATCCTTTGGAAAAAATCAAACACATATCTATGTTTTTTTTCAAAGCTTTTAAGCTTTCTGCTTCCCTTGTATTCCTGAAGTGATGGAAATATGGTGCAAAATATCACAGGCCAAGAGATTACAATAGAAACGTGCTTGAGATATATAAAAAATTGAAAACTGCAGCTGTAGTGGTTCTTTAGTACGAGAGAGTTACTGGGAAGCTAAAGCAAATTCAGAGGGCCACCTAGTTGGTGTACTGGAAAACATGGAGTGGGAGGGCTACTGGTTTGTTCAGCCTGTAAGAGAGCATAAGGTTAATGGGCCTGAAATCCTCCACTGCCTCAAGAAGATCATAGGGATGGCAGGACCAGACTCTCCCCAGAGGTGTGCAGTGAGGAGACAAAAGGCAGGGGTCATAAGCTGTAGCAAGGGAAATTCCTATCAGGTAAAGGGAAAAAAAAAAAAGAAAAAGATTATGGTGTGGAAGTCATCCAATCCCACTTCTTGCCCATAACAAGGTTATGTCAAAGTTACAGCAGGGTGCCATGTCCAGTCATGTTTTGAAAATTTCCAGTCATGACAGTTTATTAAATATTTGTGTGAATAACCTAAACAATTCTAAAGCTTTTAATTATTATAGAAAATATAAATAAATAGCACATTGGATAAAACTGGTACAAATTTGTGACCTTATAAAATTTAAGTATTGATATAACAATGTATTTTTTTAAAGTCAGAACTTTTCTGAATCACAAAAACATTTAAGTCATCTTTCAATTCGCCACAGTTTCTAATTACTTGTTCTTGAAGTAATAACTTTGATAATTGGATAAGAGTATTTTCCCAAAGGCATCCTACACCTTGTTTGACAAAGGCTGAGCATATTTTCTTATTAGGCAGTAAGGCTTAAATGCTTAAATACTCACGCAAACAGAAACAAACAAAAATATTTGGTGTAGGAATTGAAGAAATTCTTTAAATTGTGCAAATGAGGGACGCTGTTTAAATGACTATTCTAATAACAGACACATTAATTTTCTTCAGAAATCAGTGCATCAAAACCAGGATGTGAATCAAAACAATGAGCAATTTACTTAAGTACAATTAGAAATATACTTTTGGAAACTACTAAATTTGAATTTTCATGTCAATGGGCTCTGACATTAAGTGGATTATTTTAAACTCTTCTGTTCATGTTCCCCATGCTACGCACTGCAGTGAAGTCTCTGGATCTATGGGGAACTCAGAGGAGGAGGACAATGAAACTTATTAGACTGACTCAAGCTAGCTGATCAGCTGATCAGCTGCTTTCTGCTCTTGGATCCTTTGCTAAGCTCTCATATCACAGCATTTGTGAGTAATATTTCACGGTCTCCAGTTGGCTCAGAGACCATGTCCCACTCTGATGGGCAATGACCTGGCCTCTATTATTCATGCATTCATCACCTCTTGGCTAGAGTATAACCGTGTGATAAATCTGGGCATTATGCCTACAGGCCAATAGACAAGGCTGAAACACATCTCTGCAGGCACACTAGCTACCATGGCTCCACCAAGCCTCCCTACAGAGATTTCCCATGAAATTTCAGCTCAAATTTAAATTCTTTTTCTATTAGTAAAAAAACAGATTGTAACTCTCTGATGCAGACTGTGATTAAGAGTTTTGCTCTTTTGCTATGGATGTTGCATTGTAAATAGGGTAAAGCTTATCTGTCAGCGCTTTCTTGTGGTTCAAACTGAGTCCTAGAGTTCCTGCAGGGTCAAAAGAACATCATTAATTTCTTCTCAGCTTGTCTTTCACTTTGCCTTCTCTAAGATAAACTTATGATAGTTTTTGTAATCCTAAAGCTTAAACCCACCAGAACACTGTTCCTTCTGGAGAGGATAAGAAAAGAGAAATCATGCTAGACATGCATAGTCCTGTTTCTCACGGCAAAGTAGGAGGTCAAGGAGTAAGTGGGGACTGAGGACTGCAGCCAGGAGGACCTATGTGGTGGACCAGATTGATCACGCACAGTTAATAACAAGTTCAGAGTCAAAGTTGCAGCTTTCTTTTGAACAGGAGGTGTTAAAAGGCATAGTGGCTAAATTTAGTGACGGAAAACATTTTGCGAGTTCACTGAAAAATTCCTCTTGTTCACTAACACTAGAAACAGTTGATAAAATCAGAGAAATATTTTCAGGCTTTAATTCATCAAAGTATTTACCCAGACAGCTAAGTCCATTCCTATTTAGTGAAGTATGTGAGTATTTTAATGTTTTGTGTCTACAACTTTTCTATTTGTATTGGCCAAGTGAGAAGTAGACCTGGATATTAATACAAGAAGGAAGCAAGTTTCAGAGTTTTCTGTCATGGCAGCAGAATATCTGACATGTTAATGTAAATACAAAATTGGACAAACTAAGAATGCTTCACTAGTCCCTCTGAAGTAAGCAACTAGTCCTCAGAGCAGAACTGAAGATGACTGCAGTTTATACTGCTTGGACTCCTAACAAAGAAGAGATTATCGCTCTATGTATGACTGATAAGGATATGCAATTCCTACATCCACTTCAAGTAGAATAATAATAATAATAATAAAATGTTGTTAGGTAGAACTTCCAAAACTCTGCCTTCTGAATATAGTCTCTGGAAAAAAAAACCCCACAAATAACTTTCTAAGTATTTAGATGGGGTCTCTCCACATAACTAACTATGGCTTCTCCTAGGGAACTCTGTAAACCTCCTCTTTAACACTTTCCTTATTTAATTCTTCTGTATATGATACAGTGAAACCAATCCCTTCTGCGTAACACAGCTGACCTACTGAGTTTGAGAGAAACGCAATAAAAATAGCTAAAGAATGTGCTGATGAGAACAGTTACTAAGGGAAGTTGTCATGAGGTTTACAGAACTTTCTTATTTTGCTGTTGCCTAAGATCAGCTGAGGTAGGAAAGAAAGCACAGAACTGCAGCTGGGAATTGAAGCCAGCTTTCAAATGCAAGTGTTATTGATATTACAGAGGAACACATCTGAAGAAGAAAGTAGGACATGCCTTGACAGCACCAAGAATCTGTCCATCCTATGATTTTCCCTAGACCTAAGATTTTGTGATCTATCTAGGAAGGAATTTAAGGGATTTTGACAGCTAAAAAGGCAGGTTTGTAAGTCTTTATGTAGGTACATTCCAGGTTCATAAGAACAATTCTTTTTTTTTTTAAAATGCTATATTGAATTCAGTGTGAAATGGCTGAACTCTTCTGACTTCAAGGAATTCAAAGAAGTCTTGCAATGAATGTAGCTCTGTAGTGCACTGGAGTTGTGTGCATTTCTATTGTCAGCTTTTGAATAAGGTCTGGCAGCTCACTAAAATAATTCTGACACCTCCACTTGAATGCTTTTTTCCTTGTAACTTCTCAGTCAGTTTGTCAACAGGGAACTCCAGCCATGGCTAACAAGGATGATGAACCAGTTACCTGACAAAGCAGTTCTATTTCACTGTTTCACATGGGTCAAAAGAACACAGTTCAGCTGTAAATTTCACTTTCTCACACGTCAGTGTGAAAACCACATTGTCAACGAAAATAAATCACCTGTGGAAGCTTCGAAGATTTCTATCTGAAAACCTATGTGTTGGTATAAATTAAATACATCATACAAACCCTATCAATTTAGGAGTTGAACAGTTTGTGGACTAATCAGTGCCGCACACGTCTAAATAATACAAGTAACAGGTACAACAAAAGAAAAGAAGGAGGAGGAATAAGGAAAGTAACACAGTAATCACAAATAACTGCTGAGAACTTTCTTAGAACTACTGGGAGCTTTCCTGGTTATCCCATGGTATGCTCGAGGTATACTATGGAAACAGTTTCAGTTATGCAAAGAAAAAGCAAAGAGAAGAAAGAGAAAAAATAATTTTATTATGTTCTTTTTAGTCACATATGTAGCAGATCATGTTGATACCTACACCTCTGTTCCTTAACCTAGACAGACCATCTGTGGGTCATTCAACTCTTGGTGGAGGTCAGTGAGAATTTGGTTGGTGGCTTTGTTCTGTTATATTGTGTTGTTATATAGCAAATGTATTATATTCCTCTCCTATGCAAAAAGTGCTGTGGGTACTTCAAGGATGATTTCAATTGATGAAAGAAAAGATACACATAACTGCAGATTGAAAATGAGATTGTTAATACAAGTGCACACTAAAGAACACATTGTTTTCCTTGCCATTGTGCTCTTCAGAGCCTTTGCACAGAATGCTTTCACTGTTTCCTGTAAAAGTTGTTTGTCACTCAGTAACAAGTTAAGATCACAGTGGTCAGGCTATTTTTTCTTTCTTCATTGTTCTTTATTTATAACTTGCTGCATAAACTATGCAGGAATTTTCCAGACATAAAGACAAGAGCTATTGCTACATATTCTTGAGCATCCAGAATAACAAAGATATTTGGAAATGCTCTCACTATACTAAGTCCCAGATGACAGCATTAGCTCATTTCTATTGTGATTTCCTTTGTTTGTGTTCCTAAGTATAAATGATGCGAATAGTATGACTACAAATAATATAATAATAGTGCACTAGTTCATTGCTGGCAAAAAGAACTGTAGAACTGTCTTACTAAGGCTACATCCACACTTTCCCCCTTGGATACCCTCCATTCAGCAAAGAGCAAGACTTAAATTTATCTGTTCTGACAGCCCTCAGTGCAGCACCCAATGGCTCCAGTAGCTGGCCTCTGGACCGGCAGGCAAGCTCTGTTATGAGCAGATTTGTTAATGTAATTCCTCTCATGCTTTAACAAAACAATACCCTGTGAGATTTTCAAAACACTCTAAAAAGGAGATAAATTTTCTCTAAAATGTGAGAAATGTGCCCAAATTAAGGACTATGTAGAAGATTTTTGTGAATCAGGGGTATTTTGCTGTCTCCTTTTTGAGTCACATGATGTCACAGAAGGTATGGATGGACATGATGCAAGAGGTACAACTTCAAGAAGCAAAAGGCAGATCTTTCTGTACAGGAAGTCTTATCACTCCACTGGCCAGCATGAGCTTTCATCACCTCCAAATGCTGTTGCAGTCATAGAATCATAGAATAGTTAGGGTTGGAAGGGACCTTTAAAAAGGCCCCAAGTTGAGGGAACAATGCTCTATTGAATGGAGGAACAAAACATCTGAAAGACTAGTGGCCAAAAAGGCATATATATTTTTTTTTTTCTTATGTAACTCTGTGGGTCCATGGCAACACCCACCACCAGACTTTGTCATAAGGTGATACATTTCATAATTCTGAACACACTTTTAGGAGTAAATTGTTTTGACATTGTAAATCAGAATTAATTAATTTTTTTTTTTTCAGGGCCAAAAATGATAAAACTAACAATAGAAATGAGGTTATTCCGAGGATCAAACAGTAAAAAAAAAAAAAATAAAGATCCTAAAAGGTGATTTTTTTTTTTTAATCAGTGACCTTTAAGAAGTTTTATACTACAAACATGAAAAAGTTATAGCGTGACAGGGAAAAAAGAATAAAGAAGATTTTTTTTTTTTTCTTCAGATATCTCCTATGTTAGAAATAGGCTGTTAATTTGAAATTTAAAGAAGGGTGCCAAGGATAACAAGTGTAACAAGGATGCCAAGGACTTCATGGGGATAAACTTTTACCAGGGCCTTTTGTGATAGGACATGGGGTAATGGCTTTAAACTAGAAGGGGGTAGATTTAGGATAGACATAATCAAGAAACTTTTTACACTGAGGGTGGTGGAACACTGGAACAGGTTGCTCAGAGAGGTGGTAGATGCCCCATCCCTGGAAACATTCACAGCCAGGTTGGACGGCACTCTGAGCAAACTGATCTGGTTGGAGATGTCCCTGATCCTTGCAGGGGTGTTGGACTAGATGGCCTTTAAAGGTCCCTTCCAACCCAAACTGCTCTATGATTCTATGATAATAATTGTGCTTAGCTTCATCTGGAATCTAATCTCATACCATATACATGTTTTTTGAAATATCTGACACAATCATAGAATCATAGAATCATAGTTTGGTTAGGGTTGGAATTAATTTAATATGTTGGTTAAATGAATTCAAAGACTCCAAGAAACAATATTCTGAGTAAACAATATTCTAATTTATACTTATCAGCCATCCAAGCAGTTCTCTTCTATTCCAAATAGGGAGTTCGTTTCTTCAGGATGATCTGCTACAGGGAGGCAGTCCCATTTATCATAAAATATTTTTTTTTCCCACTAGTTATAATTATTGTAACTTAATGCTGGGCAATAGTGCAAGTGTGTGTATACATGTAGAGTTAGGGGCAGGATGGAGGGAATGAGGGCAGAAAAAATAAAGTCAACTTCATGCTCTTCCCACTGAAAAAAAGCCTAATTACTTACATAGACCTTAGACTATTCTCTCTAATTTTGCCTAACAGTTCTTTTGATGTAAATGGAAATTCCAAATGTAGAATGAAGACAGAATACAGCTTATTGTCATTTTAGAGCATAACAAAATATAAACCAGCCATTTATAAAATATTTCTAATTACAACCGTTGCAGAAGACCTCATTCTTGGTAAGTTTTCACAAATGTGAAGGTAGGAGTCACCCAAACTGGTAAACAGAATTCAATGCAAAGTAATATAAACATGTACTTTTAGGTTTTAAAAGTAATGGCTGTATATCTTTCCCTCACAAACGGCAGCCAAGAATTGTCAGATGAAAGATGCTTGTTATCCCTGCTAATGATGTCACCAGTTTACTTTTTTACATGCATATATTAATCATTTTGTTTATAAGGTGATTTGAAAGAAAAAAATCAAGCTGCCTCATTAAAAACAACCCAATAAGATAAAAAAAAATGGGCACACCAGATATTAAATAGTTATTAAAAAAGATTTTATCATTCATTAATCAGTTTAAGTGGTTTTATACGATTGTTGTGCCAGTTAATATGCCTATGACTGTAACTCTTATAACATAAAAAAAAACTGCAATGGGAGAGGCAAATCATTTCTATATGTTTATTTCCAGGCAAACTTAATCCAAAATCCAGAAAGGATGCAGATTTTGATCTTACTGTGACCCTGACTGCAAATGTACATAAGCTGATTTCTTGGAAGTTCTTTTCAATTGTTTTTTTTGGTATGTAGCAGAGTAGTGCTGGATAAAAAATAGAAAATGCTGAACTGCAATTTTTGACTCAATTTCTTTTCCTGTAACTGTGTTTAACAGTTCAGTAGCATACTGTATCAGAAATTGTGTAACCTCCCAATAATTTTTCTGTGAAGACCTGAGCAATGTAACCATGTCCAGACTTCCAGGTGGGTTGGCCATTCAGTCAAGTGAAATGGCTTTAGGACGTGGGAGTTCATAGCTAATGATGATCTAGGTTGGAATGCAGACAGCAACAGACTTTGCAGACAAAGTTCATTTCTTTGCAATTGCAAGCAGCTATGATGTTTAGCCTAGAAGCCACCGCCTATCCAACAGGCTTTGTCCACCTCTCCTTCCGCACAGCAAAACTAAGTGTGCTTGCAAAATACCAGAAAACACAAGATTGACCACATGCTCTGGTAAGCCACTAGTAGCTTTCAAATGGTGCTACCACAGTCCTGTAAGAGGAGACTTTCATGGATCTGCCTAGAACCTGGTGAAGAATGGATCCTGTTCACTATAAAAGAAAAGGTAAAAGTATAAATACAAAGATATCTTGTTTTCTCTCACAGCAGACTTGGGGAGAATTCCTTCCTGAGTGCTGATCTGATGTCACGTACATCATAAGCAAGGTCCAGTCACCTGGCATGGGGGACATTTCTAGCCATCTGGAGATGCTGTAAGTCCTGATTAAGCAAAACTCAGTGAAACTATTGATACCTTTTTACTAAATTTTTACCTCTTCAGATGACAGTGGACCTGAGTATGAACAGATTTGCTGTTGCTGGAGCTGTTTACCAGCTCTAGTCTGCATGCACCACATGCTGCAGTAGGATTAAAGTAGCTCATTGCTGCATCTACTGGACACATAGGCAATGACAACCTTGACTACTGAGTGAAGGTACATTCAACTCAAAGTTTTCAAAGCCTTTACAATGAAACAATTTGCTCACAAGTTGTAAAAGACTGTGTCAAATATTTGTCTCAACATTGTCGAAACATCAAACCATCACCCGAACAATGGCTTCCCGTTATCTTGCAAGCCAAGTCCTGTTGTCTTGCGAACCTGAATGCACAGCTGATTTCGAGAAATTTAGCCCTACCCTTCCCCCCAGCATGCAGCCAGAGACAGTAATGGGCATGCATATCACATGATAATGGATCACCTGGTAATGGGCATGCATATCACCGCCAGGTGAGGGGTGCGGCTAGGAAAGCCAGCTCTTGAAATACAATGAAAACAACCAACATAAAAGGGGAATACACATTGACGGAATATTCATTCATTCAACGGAATACACATTCGCCGGAATACATATCCACAGAACCGACATCGAAATGACCAACACCAGATGGATCATTCCCCCATCAAGCGAACTGGACTGTCGGGACACCGCAGTTCCATGGTGGTAGCTATTACAACCGAAACTCTTTTCCCTCTTTCCTTTCTTTCTCTCCTTTCTTTTGCATTTGCAAACTTCTTGTCAGGTTAATAAAGTTACCTGGCACTTGCCTCCGTTTTGAGTCTTAATTCTGTTCCCGAGAATATGAGCAAAACCACGCTCCGGTGTGTGAGAGGTTGATCCAGCCGTCCCTAGCCTCCCAGACTCATCTGAGGTTGGCTAGAACACAAGGGGGCCTTCCTCTCATCCGAAATTGGAACGTGACACAAGTGTGGGCCTCAAATAAGTCTTTTTCCTTTATGAGAGTAGTATACTCTGTGATTCCAGAAACCTGAGCTCCTGAGGTCTGCTCCAACCTCAACACTTCTCTGATCCTGTGATTCTAGTATTATGATTAATTGTGATAAATTATAATTACATGTGTCGACTAATTATTATTAAGGAGGCATATGCAAACATTTAGTGCTCATGGGTGTATAGATCTGTGTGTGTGCAGGTAAAGATTTGCTGTGCACGGAGCCCTGAAGAGATCCTAGTCTCCATCATCTCTTGCTAGGCTACCGCGGCACCAGCATCCCTAGAAATGCAAACAGGAATATTGCCATAAAAGGGTGGCACTGATGAGACATACTCAGAGGTGGGAACTTCAAGACTGTGGGAACCTGTGGTTTCTGGTCTTGTGGGAGGAACCTTCCCCTTTGCATACCAAAAGAGACTGAGTGCCTTGCTGCTGAGACAGTCTCCCCTGTGTGAGGCTGTAGGCCAGCATCCTCATCCGCACTGGGCGTGAGTCCCTCCTTCCTCCTCAATATGTGATGGTGATGGAAACGATGAGACAATACATAAATCCCAGAAGAATTTTTGTCCACATCCAAATAAAAATTAACTTAATCTAACTTCCTCCTGGCTGTGTCTCATTAAAAGCAACATGTATTGAACATTCAGAACTGTTTAGCAATGTCAAAATTTAATTACTATTTAGTGGAAATTAAAGTAGGTATGTAAATTGCACAATTTTCAGGGAAAGTCAATCTTTGGATGGTGTGCTAATAAGAACTGGGCGATCTTTGGCATTTACTGTGGAAAGATAAATGTATTACAGAATGGAAAATAAAGCCTATGTTAAGCATGTGCAAAAGTACAGAATTAAGTAGACAGATACTCTAGAACCCATAATTATACTGAACTCATGTTTCTAGCCACAAGGGTGAAGTTTCTCCCAAACATTGCAATAGCTGCAAGATCCCTAAGCCTCAGCATTCCTTTGTTGTTTAGTAAATCACTGTGAAGTCTACTGAATAATTTGCTTTTCATCCTTTTCTATTGGTTTATCCTCACAGGGAATAACTGCCTCATTGTTCCAGCTGAGTTAAAATAGTAGCTGCAACCTGAAATATAGGAAAGTATAAAACTTTGAAAAATTAGTAAACTTCTCACATTAACTTATAAGGATGCTCCATATGTCTAAACTAGGGCACCACAAATTAATAGGCATGTAAGAGTTTTGATCTGACATATTTTGATAATTTATGTCAGTTTTGAATCCCGGTTCCCTCGTTAGCTTCACGAGTTTCACTCCTCACTTTTCCTCAAATGACTCTTTTGCCTTCAAGATATCCACTGTTGAAGAAAAAGCTCATGGCTCAGGAGCACTTGGGAAGTCCTGCAGCTCGATTCAGCTATGTCACTTTACCAGTTGCCTTGTTAAACTATTTGCAATCTAATAAAGCACCTTTCTGTACCTTCACATTTCTTTTAATGTGAGAAAGGAATTCTACCACTAGATTTACTGGAGAAGGGGGGGGGTCTCAAAGAAAACAGTTATAATTAATGACTGACCTGAGGACCTAGATTTAAATAAAAGTTAAAACAGATGCTGTCTGGGAGAACTTGAGACAGGAATGGGCATGTGTGTTGTCTCTGCATTCCCAGAAGACCGTATGATTTTAAAATCTAGATGACCTCTAATCTCAGAATCCTTTAATGAGGACCTCAAATTAATCAGAGAAAATAATCTGACAATCTTTAAAATTATCTGAGAAATTCTCTAGTCTGGAGTAATTTAGCATTTTTTTTTGTCATTAATTAGAGCAAACTCAAGCTCTAGCATTAATTCTTGTTAACCTGCTTTTCCAGATTTCTTTTGTCTTATTTTTAAGTTTCTCTAACTTTTCTGTAGTTCCTAATCACTAGGCAATTGAGCATTGAAACATTCCTTTGCAAATACATTTCACTATGTATCAGGCTTGTTTAGGGTAACTACTCACATAGGGACAACGATGCTGTTGTGATCATACAACCTACAATCAGATCTCAGCCTTGAGAATCGGACTCTCAGGAGAGGTTTCAGTGCTACTATCATTCCTCTAGTGGCTTGTTCTGTTCTACTTCTACCGATACCTAAAGTTTGAGGGTCACAACATTATATAATCTCCTTGGAGGACATTAAAACAGCAGTAAAATACAACGCCAGTCCATACAATTGGTCACAAATTATTTTGAATTGTCTTTATATATAATTCTATAATTGGTTTGGGAAGATATATCACTGCTGCAGCTTGCATGCAAAAAAAAGTGCAAATGCAGGTATACTGAAGTTAGCAGAAATGTTAGGAAAACGTTGCTTCCAGCTCAGGGATTAAGTGAGTTAATACCTTCATGCTAAAGAATTCCCTTTACTGCTGGGTTGTGTGAACTCATTATCTAGGCTAGTTAAAGAACGTTTCAGGCCAACATGTCTTGCAATTTTAATTATGTTTAATTATGAAAGTACTTTCAGAAGCGTTGTCCATAATCAGTGCATATATGTACTATATTATATATAGTGGCCTTTGCTTTAAATTATGTATGGTATGTAAGTATTTCTGTGTAGAAAGAAAAACCACACAAACAACATTACTGAACGACGTCCACCTGTATCCGAGGCATACACTCACTTAACAATCAGTGTCTATGCCCAAAGACAGTCCTAGGCTTTCTGGAACTGTTGTGCCGCTTTGGTTCTCAGCTACAAAGAAGATGGACTCAGATTTCTGTCTTGGCCAAACAATGCCATGCGACACTATGTTTACTTATTGCAGAAGAATGAAGAACCAGATCTACTGTAGACAGAAAGTGAATTAATGGATTTGTAATTCCTATGTGTTTCCAACGTGGCTTACATGGCTTTTCTCACTTTGATTTCATTTGATAAAAATAGCTGTTACAGGTCTGGGAATTAACAAATTAAATTTGAAAGGTGTGTATAGGAATCACAGAATCATACAATATATATTTATAGTAAGTATGATAAAACCTTTTTTGATAATAGCTATGAATTCTTTGATAAGTCCTTCCTGCAATAGGAATATTTTTAATTATTTTTATTTTTTTTTTGCATATAAAACACATCTCAGATTGTTCTTATCTCCCTGAACCTACTTTCCTAGAATCTTAGCTAGCTCACAGTAGCATAGACGCAATTTATCCTATTCTGCCTCAAAAATGGGCACTGTACAGTGCTCCTCTGAATATGCTAAATATCCAACTAAAAGAAATCCTTTACAGAGTCACTGAAATGAAAGGAAAATAGCTAATTAGGCCTTGATCCTAACAATCCTATCCTAACAATCATGCTGACTTCCATTGTGTCACTGAGTTTTGTATCCAGTCTTTGGAACTACAAACAACAACAAACTGAAGCAAATCTTTACTTCCCAATAGAGTTTCATTAATGCTTCCCTCCAACTTCTTGAAATTAAAAACGTGCTTACTGTTTTGCTGGATCAGAATCGCAGACCATAAGACTTAAGTGTTAAGAAATTATATTTTATCTGTACTTTGAAGTACCACAAGGTTTTCTGGCATTGAATAAATCTTTAAAAGGGTAATGATAATGAAACACTGTGGAACTTGGATAACTTGATTTAAAATTGCATGACAAATAAAACCATTATCTATGTCATGGGGTTAATTTAACCAATTATGTTCCTCTGGGGGTTTATACATTTTTTTTTCAGCATTGTCATAAGATACTAGAGTGCCATCTTTGTGTTTGAGAATTAGGCACGTGTGGATTATAAAAAAAGAAGGTGGTAGGATCATTGCAGTTTTGGTGAGACAAATCTGAAGATTCAGATGTCATAAGGTTTGTTAACAGGAATTGCTGAGCATGGCATATCTGTTTTCCATGATTAGTGAGTTATCCTGCCAGAGAAGTTCAGGAGCATCCTCACCTCCTATACTCTGGTTAGTTATCTCCTTTGGTTTTGATCAAGCTTATTGAAACAAAGCTTGGACAACTGAAAGAATACAATTACTTTGGGTTTTACATTAGGAAATATAAAAATAAAAGAATTCTGATACAGTATCTGTAGAACATGCAAAAACACAACCACAATGGCATGTGAATAAATACCCACCAAAGTCTGTATGTACAGCCACTTGTGGCGGATAACATGTTTTGACTACCAATTTACTGAACTGTTACTTGAAATTCAGATACAGATTTTAATACAGTTGTGCAAACACTGTTACTCTGATGCTGTGGAAGGCTGACCCACAAGTAGCCACGATTTAACAAAAGTCATGTAATGATGTAGGCAGTATGAGATCTCTTCTTCAAATGTTCCACAAGTCCAATTGCACAGCTCTTGGGCCAGGGATCAGTACGGTCACCTTCACCTATATTTCATGGGAATAGCTGAAAATCTTAGAGAGTTTGCCTAAAATTCCCCCTTTTAATGCTGTTTCCTCTCTTTTTCACATGGTGTCTAAGCAAGTAGAGTATGAAACTTTATGTTCTCTTGCAGGATCCTGTAAACCTTTTGAAGAATGAAGATTTTTTTTTTTTACTAATGGCATCATATATTAAAAAACTACACACATTATTCAAATCACAGCATAAAAATAAATTTGAAAGCAAACTTCAAGATCAACAAACTAGCATTTCAGGAATCCTATCTTAGTCATAGAAATGACATAAGAAAACCAAGAGGACAGCCATGACAAAGGGAGTATGAGTCAGTGGTTCCTAAGTTAATCAAAGATAAACAAAGATGAGAGTTAAAGAAACCAGATGCACAATTTTATTTTCCATATTAGGAAAGAATTACAGTTTTATAGTCCCTACAGAGAAACTCAAATGCTAATAATCATATTGTTAAAAAACAAAACACTGAGAAGGGGAAATTTTAGTGACATGAAATTTTAGACATAAAATTTTCCCTCTTGTCACCTTAGTCAATTTGACAGCTTTTGTTCTCACTAGTGGAATCTGAGGCTCTAGACTACATTTTGCTTTTCTTTACCAAACAAAGGCCAAGAAGAAATTTTAAATCCAGATGAACTACAGCATACTAGACTGCAAATGGCATACTGCTGGGATTTGTCCTCTGATGCGCTACTGATTTTCTATCCAATTTCTGTTGCTTCTTAGTGCCTAAATTTCATTTTTACAGAAGCTGAATATTGACCCACAACTCTCTCGCTCATGGTCCAAACAGGTGACAGAGGCCTTTGAGTCAGCTCAAAATCTGAAAAAAATACAAAACAGAAATAACAAAAAATGTGCCTAGGTATGCCTTAATTGTGGTTTTTCAATAAAAAAGGATGGAAGATGGAGGGATAGGATAAAAAAAGAGGGAACTATATGCTATTTTAGACTGGGAACATGGAAGTTTTCCTTTCAGGCTTGACTTTATCATGACTTCCTAGTAGCATTGAACAAATCCTCTTATCTTCAGCTTTTTTTTTCCTATCTGTTTTGACTCATACTTCTCTTGTCTGTCTTCATGGGATGTTGTTTTTTTAAAGTGCTTTGAATTGCACAAGACCTACAGAATGGCTAAGTATAAAAGTGTACTACTAAGCCTGCAGTGCAGAGCAATTCCAAACAACAAATTCACTTTTAAAAGAGTGATATTAAACACGATATTAAAGATACTGTAATGAACTAAGTTTCACACTTGGCATCCCTTCTACAATAAAAGGATTTGGCAAGTTTTTCTTTGTAAGTAAAATAGAAGCCAGTTAGAAAAAAAGTTATTTTGTTATTGTGTGGTGAATTTTAAGTAAAAATTGCTAATTTGCCTGAAGCAGAAAACTGCTTAAAAAATATGTTCAATAGAAAATTAGAAATCTGATAATAATTTGGGGACATAGTTTTAAGTAAACCTTTGTGAGATGATGAGAAGGAAACACTTCACTTATTTTGTAAGTAGGTGGGATGTTGGCTTGCTTAAGAATGGTATGGAGCACTAAAATCTGAAAAGACATCTACACAGCTCCTGGATCCTCTATATTACAGAAAATATTTTGATTAGTGCTTGTTGCACAAAATATATCTTATCCAGTCAGGAAATGAAACCAAATTATGTTATATAGATATTTTTTTTTGACACTGGCACAAGTTCTGCGCAAAGTCTGATTCATCTTGAGTGTAGCAACTTGCAAACATATGGCCCTTTCACCTGAGTAGACACAAGGATTTTTTTTGAAACTTAATATTCTAAAAGCAAGGATAGTCTTTGGAATAGTGGCAAATCCAACATTGCTACTTCAAACAGTTCTGGTGAGTGAGATGATATTCTTGCCAAAGCAACACCAATGCTTTTATAAGCACCAGCTCAGAATTGTCACTGACTAATATAAATGTTGTGTTATTTATGTCCTGGTGAGCTACCCAGTTCAGTTGAGAAATAAGCATCACTCAGTATCATGTGGACAGAAGGAGTCTAGTTCTATCAACTCTGATCTGTTGAAGTTTTGTTCCATCTTTAGGCTGTAGAACTGGGATGTGCCTTTCTTTGACCCTCTCTGTTAATCCAGCCAGCTCCCTAGTCCTTAAATCCTCATAAAACATTTACTTATGTCCTAGAAATGCTCTGTATGAAAGAAACCCACAGAAAAGTTGCTGCAATCCACTGCCAAGATTCTGCAAGGAGTTAAGAGCTGACTGTGATGGCTTGTCTGCTTCCACAGCCAGGAACAAAATTTTTGCCACAGGAAATAAGATAACGCACCAACAACTTAATTTATCTTCCAATAGAAGCACCTTGCTATGGGGAGGTACATGCCAGATGCTTTTACACCAAAATCTGAAGCAATTTTGTTATTGATCTTTCAAATAAGGAATAATGATTTATTCAGAGATCTATTTGAGGAGTCCCTCTTAAGGACTTACAGAAAACATAGAACCTAGAGTGTTAGTTGATTGCAATTACCTGTATCAAGGGCAAAAAGGTAAAATAAAGCCAGAGAAACAGCCTGTCAGGGCCCTGAGATCACTAGAAGGTCTCCATTGGGGCCACCCTCCACCCCTGTCCATGGCCCAGGACCCTGTTCAGCCCATCCCAGAGCTGTCAGCCCTTGTCCCAGTGACATTGCAGCAATGCCAGCCTCCATTTCCCATGTCCATCCCTGCAGGTAGTTGGCCTCCTAGATGGACCCTCTATCCCCGCAATATATGCTGCACCTTGTCTCCAGCCCTGCCTCTGACCCCAGCTCCTTTTGGTCCTGATAGGAGCACCTGGTTAGACCTTGGCCCTGGTCCATTGCTCGGTATTTCTGGCACAGCTATAGACAGACACGGCCAAAGATTAAGCCATGTAAGATGACAACAGTCATGTTTTCATAAAATCATTATTGCATTGGATATATTTCAGGACTGTCCTTGTGCTTATCCACTAAGTGAAAGTCATAAGGTGATGAAAAATTAGTCAAGGTAAGTAATGGTAAAAACCTCTGTAGTTAATAATAAACTGTTGATTGATTCAAGCATGGAAGAGGTCTTTCAGAGGGTGAAGGAGAAATTTAACAAAATCTGGTTGAAAGTTGAATTAATCTACCTGTTAGATAGTCTTTTGACTCAGATCAACAAAGCTGGTAGCCAAACTGACAAATCTGTGCTTTTGACTATTTCTCTGCATAATAGCACAGATAGAAACTGATAGAGGGAGGCAAATGCTAGTAGTAAATGAAAAAAAAAAAAGTTGGCCTGGAATTAAGTGATGACTGGGTGGAGTTGGGACGAGATTTGTTAAAGGTTTTTCTAACTTACTTCATAGCAGGAAAAAATTACATCACATTAAATGCATTCATTATACCAAGATAACAAAAACTGTAACTGTTGTACCACAGAAGAAAAAGGAATAGACCAAGGGAAAGAAATGGGAGCAATAGAGTAATGGGTGTATTTAGTGCTCCAAATTAAAAACTACTTGGAAGAAAACTAACAAAAACATGAACAATTTGAAAGAAATGCAGCTTGAGTGAGCTGAGAGGGATAGAAACAGTAAGAGAAATAATTCACCAAACTGCTCAAGAAAAAGCAGGAAAAGTAGTACTAACAAATTGGTAGAAAGATTATTTGTAAAGGGACTAAGACAACAGCTTGGTTATTACATGTAGCACACTTCAGACTTTGATTGAAACAGAGAATGTAGGTGTTGATTCAAAATCCAGTAAAGTCAATGGGAATATTTACTGTGAGTAATAAAGAGCTTTGGGACAGGACCTCAGATATTGGGGTGTGTCCAGATGTCAAAGAAATATCTTATTAGGAAAAAACATTCAAGAACTAAAGTAAATGGAAGAAAACTGCAACCTTCTCTAACTACAGATTATGGAGACTTGAGTAGTACCACAATTATGTGACATTCCAGTGGTAAAACCCTTAGGCGCATCTGTGTAAGGAGGTGTTCTGGTTAGAGATCAGATTGCACATTTTCAAGCGGAAATGTTGTTTCCATTTAAGTGTGGAAAGGGACAATTGGTGCCAAAGTAGAGGCCATCAGCATTATGGTTATGTAAACCAAGACTAGTGTGAATATGAATTCACATATTCATATATAATTATATGTCTAGAGAAGCAGGTTTTCAGGGCATACATTTTGTTTGTTTCAATCTAAATAGTTATTCTTTAAAATAAATGCAAAAATGAGTTGCCATTTCTCCATTATATTTCATGTGTATATCTGAAGTTTGTAAATTCTGCACCTTTCTACTCTTATTGGCTGAGTAATGATATTTGTGATTTAACATTGCTATTTTCAAATGTGAATATTATTACTAAGTTCTCTTATTTTTCATTGTCAAAAGGAATGAAATGCTATAGGTTTGCTAAGAAAAATAACTTCCCAATGCATATAGAAGTTATTAGTTATCTTATAGCTCTTACAGTCACTTTTAAGGCTCTATGTTATAAGCAAATAGCCCCTAGTAAGTATTTGGATGGAAGTAGTTTATTCGTATCTCATATTTAAAATGGTCATAGTTTTATCACAAGTCTTGAAATATTTGTTCTTTGTAAAAGAGTTTCTACTGCTGAGAGAAGGCACTGATTGCAATAACTCAGCTTTGACCGACAAAAAGTTCTTACTTCCCATGAATGTCAAAAATATCTTGAGCTCATGAGCTGACATCTTGTTCTCTCGGAAACAAAAAGTTAAATAATCCCCCAATTTCTGTATTGAAAAGTTTGAGCACACATTTTAACACGGCTGATAATATGGTGTGATTCTGCATGTCCTGACTGAATGATCTCATTTCTGTAGATAAGAATATTAGAAAATTACCAGTGAACGTATTTTATTCACTCCAATCCTCTGAATTCATCTTCAAAAGAAGATAAGTAGAGTGAAGCAAAGATTATCCTGAGTAATATAGATAAGGAGTGCGGTAATAGGGTTATATGTCAAAGATTAAATGTAGGTCAGACTGCCTAGATCTTCTGGCTCCCTGTCTAATGCCTTAAGCACAAGACCTTATTTGAACTTCAAGTATTTCAGTAAGAAAATTGAGAGGATTTCAGAGAAAAAAAGGACATGTTAAAGTCCAAAGTCTACCTCCATGCTCCAGAGAAGTACTCCTGTAGGTTATAGGGCTATCCCTCTTGGATATATAAACACATTTCTCTTGTTGACCTAGAGCCCTGCTAAGATAAAGATACTGAAGCAAACAACTATGCTTACAAGTTGATGTCCTCACAATAGTGTTCTCATAGTTAAATGAGAATACAACCAGAATACAAAAACATCGTGGTGAAGGTACACGAAGAGAAGTGAAACAAAAATAAAAATCGTGGACTGAAGCACAGGCTGTGTTTTCTGAATAATTTGTGACTGCCTCTAACTCTTCATGTCTACACTTTTACACTGAAGAGGACACTGTAAGATACCCCTTGCTGGTTGTGACTTGGGATGGTAAAGCTACTTTGCAATGTTGTCTTTCATTTTAAAGTACAGTTAGGGTGATTTTAAAACTTATTTTATGTCATGATTGCAAGAACTTTTTAAAATCCTTTTTTTTAAATTTCAAATATTAACATATTATATGAAAGACAGGTCAGTTTTTGTTGCAATACGCTTTTCTGTTATTAAAGTGAAATTTAACTTAATATTAAGTCTTCGCTATTAAATTATTTCAGTGAACTTAACTACAAGTGACAGTATCAGAACTAGGATCTGCTTAGGAGTTCCTTCCTTTTGGAATCCTGGAAACCTATATTTTAAGAAGAAGTGTACTCTAATATTTTCATTTCTTCTTGGAGTTCAACAAGACATGGATGTTTAAGTACTCAGTTTAACATCTAAATTGGGACTTGCCATTTAATATGTTACACAAGTGAGTTAAAAGAATATGGCACGTTCTCATCTCAAATCGTGTTCTTATACATGAATAAATGTCTTAAGTAAAATCAGGTCTGAGTCTTGGAGATTAGAACAGAGTTTAATACTGGAGATCATAGAATCACAGAATCCTAGAATGGTATGAGTTCGAAGGGACCTTAAAGATCAACTAGTTCCAACTCCCCTGCCATTGGCAGGAACACCTTCCACTGGCTGAAAGCCCCATCCAGCCTGACCTTGAACATTTCCAGGGATGGGACATCCACAGCTTCTCTGGGCAACCTGTTCCAGTGCCTCACTACCCTCACAGTAAAGAATTTCTTCCTTATCTCTAGTCAAAATCTATCCTCTTTCAGTTTGAAGCCATTACCCCTTGTCCTATCACTACATATTCTTGTCAAAAGTCCCTCCTCAGTTTTCTCCTAGGCTCCTTTTAGGTACTGGAAGGTACCTAAGGTCTCCCCAGAGCCTTCTCTTCTCCAGGCTGAACAGTCCCAACTCTCTCAGCCTGTCCTCATAGGAGAGGTTCTCCAGTCCTCTGATCATCTTCATGGCCTTCCTCTGGACTTGCCTCAACAGATCCATATCCTTCTTATGTTGGGGGCTCCAGATTTGGACACAGTACTCCAGGTGGGGTCTCATGAGAGCAGAGTAGAAGTGCAGAATCCCCTTCCTCAACCTGCTGGCCACACTTCTTTTGATACAGCCCAGGATACAATTGTCTGTCTGAGCTATGAGCACACATTGCCAGCTCATGTTGAGCTTCTCATCAAGCAACACTCCCAAGTCCTTCTCCTCAGGGCTGCTCTCGATCTATTCTCTGCCCAGCTTATATTTGTTCTTGGGATTGCCCTGACTCATGTGCAGGACTTTAATCTTGATCTTGTTGAACTTTGTTAGGTTTGCATGGGCCAGCCTTTCAAGCCTGTCAAGGTTCGTCTGGATGGCTACTATCTCATGTCTATGGTAGTTGTTTAATGTCTCATTTCTGAGTACTTCCTAACTGTCATAACTTTGTAGGTTGTTGACCAGATGGCTTTCTGGTCTGGTCCAGTAAAGAAAAATGCAGACATCCAGAAATTCCTCTGTTGAGTGAACAGAGGAATTAAATAACTAAATAACTTCACACAGTGCCTCAATTGAAGTAGCTCTAGAAGTATTTTGACTGAATCTTAAAATGCTTATGAAAATGCTGGAGAAAAAGGGGATCAGAACCTCCATATTCTGTCTCTCAAGCAGGAATCACAACTCATTGATATTTCTTCCCTGTTCTCATAGTGTCTAGCATCTGTGTTCAGCAACCACTTCCTGAAGAGGGCAAGAAAGCCTCCTGATACCCTTCCCGGAAACCCTGGGGGATCTTGGTAGATATCACCGAAGCTGCCTCTTCTCCAGGCTGAACAAGTCCAGTTTCCTCAGACTCTCCTCAAAGGGCAAATAAACCAGCCACTATCATTTTGGTGACCTCCACTGAACTTGCTCCTGTTTATCAATGTTTTTTCCTACACTGGAAAGTGCAAAACAGGCTGCAGTATCCTAGATGTGGTAAGTAGGAGTAAAGGGTGAAGATCGCTTCTGTTGATCAACAGGCTGTGATCCTCTATGATACAGCCTAGAATGACTTCTTGCTGACAGGGTCACTGCTGGCTCATGCTCAGCTCACTGCCTGAAAGAGCCCCAAGTCTTTTCCTGCAGAACTGCACCCTGGGAAGGCACTCCCAGCCTATACTGCTGCAAGTGGGTCTTCCTTGAAGGGCAATTCCTTCCTCTTCAACAATTTGTTCTTTTTGGATTTAATAATTTTGTCCAATTTCTCCATCTTTTCCACGTCCTTATGGGTGGCAGCCCTGCCCTGCACCACTCAGTTTCTTGTTAACTGCAAGCTTGCTGTCACCTCTTCGAGTCACTAATAAAGATGTTGAACAAGACCCCACAGTACTCCATTAGCCTCCAGGTAGAGAAAAATCCATTAGCTGTTTCCTTCTGAACCCGATCCTCAAACCAGGTTTTTACCTCAGCAAGTTCATCGATGACACCAAGTTTTGTGCTGCAGTTGACACACTGGAGGGAAGGGATGTCATCCAGAGGGACCTTGACAGGCTGGAGAGGTGGGCCCTTGCAAACCTCATTGAAGTTCAAGGCCAAGTGCAAGGTCTTGCAGATGGGCCAAGGCACACTCAAGCACAAACACAGACTGGATGGAGAATGGATCAAGAGTAGTCCTGAGGAGAAGGACTTAGGAGTGCTGGTGGATGAGAAGCTCAATACGAGCCAGCGATGCCTGCTTGCAGCCCAGAAAGCCAACTGCATCCTGGGCTGCATCAAAAGAAGTGTGGCCAGCAAGTCGAGGGAGGTGATCCTGCTCCTCTACTCTGCTCTCATGAGACCCCTCCGGAGCTGATTGAGAAGAATTTCTTGTGATAGGAACGACTGCAGATGCCATGGTCAGTGAAGAACAAGGGGGAGAAGTAATGTTGCTCCTGGCCAAGATTCCCCTGCAGCCTGTGGTGATGACCATGGTGAAGCAGGCTGTCCCCCTGCAGCCCATGGAGGCCCACGGAGGAGGAGAGATCCACCAGCAGTCCATGTAGGACCCTATGCTGGGGCAGGTGGATGCCTGAAGGAGGCTGTGGCCCATGAAGGGCCCGATGGGGCAGCCATTCCTGAGGGATTGCACCCAGTGGAACAAATTACCCACACTGGAGCAGTTCACAGAGGACTGTAGCCCATGGGCGGGACCCCACGATGGAGCAGGGGAGGAATGTGAGGAGTTCGTCCTCCGAGGAGGAAGGAGTGGTGTAAAGCGACATGTGATCAACTGACCCTAACCCCCATTCCCTTTTCCCCCCTGTGCCACTCGGGAGGGAAGGAGGTAGAGTTAATGCTAAGCCCGGGAAGAGGGAGGGGTAAGGGGAAGTTATCTTGTTCTCTTTCTCATTATCCTGCTTTGTTTTCAGAAATAAATGAATAGTTTTCCCTAAGTCAAGTCTGTTTTGCTCATAATGGTAACTTTAAGGATTTCTCCCTGCCCTTATCTCAAACCTCGAGCCCTTTTTTTTTTTTAATATTATCTCTCCCTATTCCCTCGGAGGGTGGGGGGAGTGAGAGAGACACTGCTTAGTCTGGTTCCAAGCGTGGCTAAACCGTGACAGGTAACATGTGAGGAGATGTGTTGAGGGCAATTCTCGTTTCTTCAGTTTTCTTGCAGTCCACTAACACTGTTTCAAGACTCTTGAGAGGTTCAAGGTTTCGCACACCTTCCCAGTCACTTGCACCACAGCAGACAGCAGCATGTTGCTCTTGAGCATTGATGTAGCCGTTCATTCTTCTGACTTGTCACAATGGAGAATGAAACCATTTTCATCTTTTACATCTGGCAACACTTCAAGAAACATGTGTAGAAAGCTGCTTACGAGAGACAACTTGAAATTTAAAACCACCAGGAATTCTGAGCCAGAGAAAAACCTAAAAATTCAATAAGTAGTGTTTCTTATTTTAGAGTGTTACTGGAATATATTCTATTTACTTTGTAGCTTTATTCAGAGCCCTGCCTTTTGAAGAGCACTTTGGCAATAAAAATTACAAAGACAATTTGCTAGCACATTCCTTACTTAGAACAAGTGCTTCCAAGCAACTGTTAAGCAACCTATCACTGGACAGACAGGCAGATACACTGAACACAGATACCATAATTCAGTCTCATTCTTTATTTCATGGAATGTCTGGTCATCTTCCATGTTGGCTTAGGTATCCTAAAGCATCTATGACTCCTGCTGTTATTCAGCAATTGTGTTAGAGCTTCTGAATCAGTGGAATTACTTATTACATCATACTTACCTGGTTCGGCAAATGAGCCTTTACCAGGGAAGTGTTTGTTTCCTGTACAGGTAGGTTTAATTTGCAGCACAAACTGTTATATACTAATCTCCCCAAGGGGAGTGTGCAAGGGAGTGTGCAAGAACTGAAAAGCTGTTTGACCACTGACGTAAGATAGCTATTGGTCTTTCTGTAAGGGAGGAACATTTGTACAGTGGATCAAAAGGAGAGAAATGTCAGGCTGAGAGAGCTGGGGTTGTTCAGCCTGGTGAAGAGAAAGCTCCAGGGAGACCTTATTGAGGTCTTTTAATGCTTGAAGGGGTCTTATAAGAACTATGGGGAGAAACTTTTTAGCATGGCTTGTTGCAACAGGACAAGGGGTAACAGTTTTAAATTAGAAGGAGGTAGATTTAGACTAGATCTAAGGAAGACGTTCTTTCTCATTAGGGTGGTGGAACATTGGCACAGGTTGACCAGAGAGGTGATGGATGCCCCATCCCTGGAAGCATTCAAGGCCAGGTTGGATGGGGCTCTGAGCAACCTGATCTGGTTGGAGATGTCCCTGTCCTTGCAGGCAGGTTGGACTAGGTGACCTGTAAAGGTCCTTTTCGAATGTTATGACACAGCCTTTCATCACACACACTCAACTCACAGCCTCCCTTTTCCAACTCCTGTACTCAACCCACAGCTGTCCCAGTTCCTTCTGCACAAAACCCCATTTGCCAGGGAAACAACCTAGCCCACAGCTCTCCATTCACTTGGTACATCTCCCTCCTGACTCTCTCCCAAGGAGGACCCTTTCTCACCCCATCAATCCTGTACTTCAGCCTGTACAGGATCAATAAGCTGGCAGCATCCATCTTTTAGTATTGTGTATACTCAGATTTTCTGAGTGCATAATTCCTAGGAATGAACAGTGGATTTAGAGTTGGGTTATGGCTAGTCTCTCCGTGTTCATGAAACACCATGAAATATGAACTATACAGAAGACACTCAGTGACTGCAACCTGGTAAATCAGATTTAATTCAGTCTTCAGAGTTTGCATGAATTGTTAATATTTGAAAGCAATTTAAAATCCAGAGGAAGAAACTCTCCCAAAACAAGCTCAGATCAACAAAAGAGAAATTTCTGTGTATTTCTTATATGCCATGGCAAACTGTTTTGTGGGTTAGCTTTCGTTAAAAAAAGAAGTTGCTACATTTTATTGTCTTCTGTAGAAAAAGGCATATAACATAGTGCATTCTGTGATTATATAAATTTCAGATTTATATTTTGGCTTGCTCATGCAGTTTCCAGTATTCCAGATTATTGCCTGTGACCCTTCATTCCAACATAGCTCTGTGGAGATTGAAAACTGAGTTGATACACATTGCCTATGACAAACTCGTTAGCCTTCTCAGAGCATTTGTCCCAGTGTCTGTGCATCCTGTATTTGTGAATCAAACACAGGTCGCTGGGCTCAGCGTTCAGCTGCTGTGAACTATCTTCAGAGAAGCATTACTGAAGTAAACCCACTGCTGAGTTGTCTTATGATGTGAAAAGGGAAACCAGAGACAATCCAAATAACATAATGATTGCTTTTTGTTGGTAAGTATCGGTATGGTATAACTTGGTCAAGGCATGCTAAAAGGTAAAAGGTATAAAGTTTAGAACAGATTGGCTGCTTGACTGCAAATATTTGGTAGAACTTAGTGGGGCATAAAGTCTGGCATAAAGGATCCTGAAATTAAAATGTGAAAATATATAAAAGTTAAAAAATGAACACTGGTTGTAACATTTTCACATCTTATGAATGAATTTATTAGAATTAATAGATAATTAGCTGTCACAAGCATTTAGAATAACTCCTGTTAACTTCTAACCAATGTGATGTATACTATTTTCTTGGACAATTTCCACATCCTCTCATATCTTTTTTTAAAAAAGTCGTATTTCTTTAAATATCAAGTTGGACTGTGCTGAACTGTGTCAGATAATAGATTTTTCTAGGATTTAACTTCATATACAATGGTTAACAAACAAAGTTTATATTTCACAAGAAATGCAATATTAAGAAACAAATTTGTAGGAATAGAGCAAATTTCATCCTACCACAGACAAAAGATAATACTTGGACAAATCATAGTAAAATCTAGGTGTAGGCAATTAGGCAAAATGAAGCATAGAGCTCTTTCCTGCAGGAAGTTAATCTAACTAGACTATCTTTTCTAATGTTTACCAAAATATCTATGCAGGTAGCTGGAGCGGACAGGCTAATATTAATCATGAAATTCTAGTGTAGTTCAGGTTATTAGGACTTTGGTGTGATCAGGATTTCATCCACAGGCTGTACAGGCAGATGATCAATTTAAGAGACCCCCAAATGAGGAATAACAAAATGCACAACTGCATTGGATGCTGATATTTCAGATACTTTTCTCAGCCAAAGCCGTTGCTGTGTTTGGCTCAGTCAGATCTTGCCACACAGTGTATGGTACAGAGTTGATGCATCTTGAATGTGTTTCAGCACATGGCTATTATTAGACAAGCACTATCACCACTCATAACTAGAGAAAAGTTTTGCACTTTTTTTTTGTATGTGAGGTAGAACAGTTCCTGAGAGCTAGAACTAGGTATAACAACTGCAGCTGTTTTTTTTTTTTTAATATGTCTGCTATTCCACAGAATCAGAAACACTGACCCTTACTTCAGAGATCAAATAAAACTGAAGGAGAAGATTTCAGAGTTTTCTGAATCTCAGTGTGTGAACTGAAACTATAAGAACACTTTCCTCTTTTTTTTTCAAGAGGAATATAAGGAATTATCTTCTTATATTTTTCTTCTCTACACGTAGATCTCCTGGCTCATTCACTGACACAGTAGATTTATTATGACAATATTTAATACTTATAGAATATAATATATAGTTTGAGAGAGCAATAGAATTGAACCGAACTCTTTTCCTTCTGGAAGATACTCACCAAATTAAAATGTTTTGTAGTGTGAATGTGAAGAACACTAGGATCTTGCATCAGTCAGAAAACTATATTCTTATACTGTCATAGGTGACACAATACCAGACCCTACAGGGAAATGTGTTGTGAGAAACTGTGATTCACATTGTTTTAAAAAAGGTGCTGAGAGCATTAGGATGCTGACCTTTGAAATGTGAATGCAAAGGCAAACTTTATGGGTACAGACAAAGCTGCGTGTTATGCATACATCAAGTTGACTTGATGTTTTAAGTCTGTTCCAGTAAGAGGAAAAAAAAAAAAGCAAAACACACGGAAATTATATTTCTGTGTAGAATAAAGAACTCTATGTACTCTTGATTGTATCTGTTATTTCACACCATTTTAAAAAAGAATCTGAGTTAACTAATGGAATCTTATAAGGAGATTAACATCACATTCATTTTATAGATCAATAAATTGAGACAAATAATTAAATCACTCATCAAAGACTGTGCCAGAAATGACTTACTGACTGATTTAAAATAGCACTAATGGAATCTCCATCTATACTTTTCATCAACTTAAGATGTGAACAGGTAAAAAGTTGAGTAGTATTTAATTCAATGCAATGTGTTTAATGTTTCACATTTCTAGATATTTGCAAGTAAATCTAAGTTACTTGTTTAGGAAAACCCCCAAAGAATACTGTGCTGGCTGTCCTACAGGTTTTCCTCCAAAAGGTCCAGAAAAAGGTGATGTGGACAATACTTTCTTGATCACCCATGCAGCTGAATCTCAAAATGTAATTTTCTGTTCACTAAAATTGAAGCTATACTGGAAGATTAAATGTCTTTTTTCAACCAACACCAGAAAGAGATAAAATTATTGATGATAAAAATCAGCTGTCTTGACTGAAGTTACATCAGAAATTAATTCAATTTAGAAATTACTTAGCTCTGTATTGCTTCTGAGCAATTGTTACATACTAATAAATGTTACCTCAGACCAATAGACCTCACTTCTTGTTAATTCTGGGGCTTGTGCTATGTAACTCTCTATCTAAGTTGGATAAATGATACCTGCAGCTCATATTAAGTCTTTGTGAAAAATTTTAAAAGTAGACTGTAACTAAAAAATGCATTGCTATTTTTTTTTTTCCTCCCTGAATTGAGGAAAGCAAATGTCTTCTTAACACTACAGGTTTCTCATTTGATTTTCTCCACATTTCTCCTGGCAACATGGCCAAGTTACCTCTTTGTTGTTTCAGAAATGGATAAACTACCATTTAGCAACTTCCCTTACTTTAGGAATTTTTTCCTGATGTCTAGCCTGAAACATCCTTTTTTAATATTAAGCACAACAGATTCTTGTCATGTCTATGACTGACAGGAGGAGAGGTAATTCCCCTTCTTTGGCAAAAACTTTTCATGGCACTCCTTTTGTTCTCTTAGTCTTTTAACACTGATCATTTGATTTTTCTGTTTTTCTGATTAAGTTGTATTTGCTGTAACTCTGTGTATTCCTGCTGCTCTCCTCTGCATTGCCATTGCTTGACTTTGGTGTGGTGCTCACAGACTTGGTTTCGTATTCTCTGCAGAGAACTCCAGTCAGGGCACTGCAGTTGTTGGATATAAGAGTCATCCTTCACATGTCCTGCAGGCTCTATTCATTCTTTTCAGATTCAGATAGTGATGACTGCTTTTCTCCAAGACACTTTGGCATTATGAGTCATTATCCAGTTTACAATCTGTGATAATTCATCTGCCCTCCCTTGACCAGGTGGAATGTATCTGGGTTTGTCATCTGCTTGTCTTGGTCCAGGTTTAAAGTTGTTCTCAAAACCCGGCAAGTAATTTTGCAGCATTCTTAGATTTGCTGGTGAAGGAATAGAGCTGTGACAACGGTGAAGGAAACCTTCACTTGAGGAGCAATTCAGACAGTATCATTAGTTACCTTCTCTTGAGCTGTTAAAATTCACTAGTGATTGAATCCAATGTGAAAAAATAGAGTATATTTTAGATTTTTTTTTAGCTGACCAGTTGACTGCTCAAATCTTTGTTAGATGTTAGTTAAACTACTAAAGAACAGCCCTTGGATGTTTTGTAAATAGTGTGCTAATCTCACTGGGATTGTCTACTTATCACTGTAAAAGTAACTAAACATTTTAAAGATAAAATATTGAAATTGAGACTGTATTCATAGAATCATAGAACACTTTGGATTGGAAGGGATCTTTAACAGTCATCTAGTCCAACCCCCCTGCAAGGAGCAGGGACATCAGCTAGATCAGGTTGCTGAGAGCCCTGTCCAGCCTGTCCCTGAATGTTTCCAGGGATGGGGCATCCACCACCTCTCTGAGCAACGTGTTTCAGTGCCTTACCACCCTCATTGCAGAAGATTTCCTTATATCAAGTCTAAATCTACCCTTTTCTATTTTAAAACAATTATCCTATCACAACAGACCTTGCTAAAAAGTTTGTCCCCATCATCTTTCTTATAAGCCCCCTTTTCTTCTTTAGTACTAGTCTCCTTTAAGTATTGAAGGGGCTCCCCGGAGCCTTCTCTTCTCCAGGCTGAACAGCCCCAACTCTCTAAGCCTGTCCTCAAAGGAGAGGTGCTCCAGTCCTCTGATCATCTTTGTGGCCCTCGTCCGGAGTCTCTCCGACAGGTCCATGTCCTTCTTATGTTGGGGGCTCCAGAGTTGGACACAGTACTCCAGGTGCGGTCTCACAAGAGCTGAGTAGAGGGGCAGAATCACCTCCCTCAACCTGCTGGCTATGCTCCTCTTGATGCAGCCCAGGATGCTGTTGGATTTCTGGGCTGCAAGTGCACATTAACATCTCATGTTGAGCTTCTCATCCAGGAGTAGTATTAAAATCTAGACTTAGAAAAAGCCTAATAGCCATTAGAAGAGAGCTACTCTCCCTGTTTGGTTTCAATTATTATGAAGTGGTGTGGGCCGAATTCTAAGTGTTGCACAACCCTTCATATTTTTGTCAGGTAAAGGTTAGATGTTTTTGACATTAGTGATATCTTTTTACTTTCTTTACATGAAATTGCTGCACTGTTCTTCTTGAAAGGCCCAGCTTGCTGCTAGGACACAAGGTTGTCAAAAATGGTTACTTCAAAGAGGAATATTTTCCACCCTATGAAGATTAATTGGGTCTCCTCAAATGTAACTTTATCAGGGAAAAAAGGAAGCAGTTACTCATCAATAGTCATAATGTCTCCCAGGCACATGGAAAAATGTGATGCTGGGCAGATCTTAAAAATTGCTGAGCTTAAGTAGTGTGTAGGCTGGAGAAAGGAAGAAGCTGGGTGCAGTATCACACACACATTTTTATTTTCTGTATGACTGTTCTGCAATAACCAGTCCCAGTAGTGCAATACAGAAGCACACTGGGAAGCTGATTATAAACTCAAATTTCTCTAGTGTGTGGTCATAGTTCAGCTGAAACAGCGTTCTACCTGGAAAGTAGTCTTTGAGTGGTTTGTTTCTTAACTCCCCAAAGAGTTCCCTGTTGCAGAATGGCTGTCCCTCATCTCCCCTAGCCATCCACATTCTGCAAAAGAGCCCATGCAGCTTTTTAGCCATTTTGCCTATGTTGCTTACAGAAAAATGTATTTACTTGCAAGAAAGCAAATTCATAGGAGAAAATCCCAGCTGTGCATACTGACATATGCTTTTGTTTCCAAGTAAAACATAGAGTGGTGGGATACTTATTCGTCATAGAACATAACATATAATTGAACTGTCTGAGGTAAGTGAAAGATCTTTTTTCCATAGGAACAACTATAGGAAGTGTTTCGTTATGTCATTAAAAATAAGACTGTATTGCTTTTTTTTTCAGTTGCAGATCCTACAGCAAAATAAAATGTTTTCCAGATAGTGAGATGAAGATCCAATGTCAGTCATCTTCAGCTGCTTCTTTTTTTTTTTTTATGGGAACTTCTTTCAATTTCCCATTATTTGCCAAATTTCTATAATTTGTATTCCTCTGATGCCAAGAACAAGATAATAGATAACTTTAAAATTCCATAAAAGACTGATACATTCTTCTTTGCTGAGTTTTTCCTTTTAGAAAAAAAATATTCCTTTGTTACCAGGAGGATGGAATTTTCAGGAGAATGAAATGCCATGATTTATATGCAATGCTTTTTGTTTGAAACATGATTATTACAGCTCTGTGTGCATGTTTGCCTGCCACATAGCCACAGATCTATTTCTCTGATATTGAATGGAAGAGCTATTTTTGATACCTGTGTTAACAGGGCTGTTTCTGCCACAGGTAAAGCTGCTAGTGCTGCCAAGTACTTGTCCCTTACTTCCTTTGTTAGACCTTGCAATATTTTGTTGTTGTTGTCATTGAAAACCTAAACTGAAAGGAATTGGAATTGCCCTGTCTTGAAAAATAAATAAATTAAAAACAAAATAAAAGGAAGGCACACATCCAGGAGCTGTGGGAGATTTGAACTAACTTGTGAGAGAGGTTGCAAATGTGATCCAGGAAAAGACAGGAACAGACTGAGGCTAAAATTGGGAAACACATTGGGTTTCATGGCTGGAAGAAGGCAATTTGGGAAAAATGAGGAAGACTTGCAGACAGATACTGGAAAAATTAAATTCAGCAGGGATGTGAGGGGAGGCAGAGGCCAGAGGGATGTGGACACTGAGGCTGGCTGGGATAGAAAATGGGCATCAAGAACCATGAAGCAAGATGGAAAAAAGATGCAAAGAAGTGCTGTGGGAACGGCAGGGGAATCAAATGTGGCTTGGGATAGAAAACAAAGTGGAGTCAAGGAGACACAGTAAGGAAAGGAAGTGAGAGAAAATGGAATGGGAGGGAGTGGAGAGGAAGGAAGTGTAAATGGGGGCAAATAATGAAATGAGGTAAGGTGCTGAGGAGGAGTACATGGATTTACTGAGTGAAGAGATGTACAGTAATTGCTGGATCTCTGTCACAACTCTCTCCTTTGGCACCCACTTCTGCTCTTCTAAAAGAGACTTTCTTTTAATATTATCTCTTTGATTTGTGACCTCTGGTATCCAATGTTCACAGCAAGATCCAGTTGTGGTGTTTCCATTTTCTTTGTCATTTTTTCTCTTCCTCAGGGTAATTGCCACTTTCAGTTCCTCTTGGTCCATTCGATACTATCCAGACTTCTATGGAAACCAAGTGTTGCACTCTCTCTGGGCTGTTGGGATGAATTTGAAGCCTGATTCTGTGGTCTTTTAGCAGTTGCTCTCCACTCATTGTCCTCCTGACCACTTGTTCCCAGTTTTCTTGTCAGGTTATTTGTAACTTTTTTTTTTTTTTTTGTGCAGCGCCACAAGCAGTTGTACCCACACAAAGTGGTGGTGGTGTGTAAGAAGGACTACAGGGCTCCAGATGACAGTGGCAAGCAGGAATGCTTCAATTAGCACTGATGTTTATACAAACTCCAGTAGAAGTCCCATGGTATGCCAATGTACAGATGCTGAAGCAGGTAAAGTGTTCCTAAAAATACTACAGAACATGTTTCTGTTGTTTTCAGAGTGGGTAGGCAGAATGCTTTTCCCCATGGGGATACATAGCTTTACAGATTGAACGATCTGGAGGCTTCATTGTGCTCTAGTGTCAGTAAATAGCTTTAAAAAGTTTAATCTCATCTAATACCTCTGATACGCAGAATGACAGCCTATTACTGTTTGTATAGATTTTGTTAACACATGTGGTGTGATGGGTCTGCTCAGCTTTGCTGATAACCATGCAGGTGTTAATACAATGCCAACAGACGGATCTTCTTTTCATATACATCTATGCACACACACTAAGCTCCTATACAGAGAAGTTAGCTTGTTTATGAAGATAATGCACAAATTGCTTGTGTTTTTCCACTGCTGAGGAACAGCTGATGACTCTGGTTCTTTTAATTTAATCTGAAATTATGAAGGTTGGAATTATTTTATTTGAACTAATGTGTAACTAATCAATTACTTCAGCTGACAGCAATTACATTTCACTTAGTTACAAGAAGCTGAACTTAGCTCAACTTTTGTTCTTTTAAATATGACAACTTGTTATTGGAAGGGAAGATTTGTTTTTATCTTTATGTTGCATTATTTATTTGAGTAGATTTTTAAGTAGCTCAAAACAGAATATAAAATCTAAATTTGGAATACTATATCCCCTAAGTGTATGTTATTATTGAAAAAAATCTAAACAAACTAAGAATGCCTAAAAAAGAGCATTGCCAGGGAGTGGAGAGCAGTATTTTCCTCTATTTAGCACTTTTAAGGATGCATCTGGAGTACAGTTTTCGTTTTGAAGCCTCCCGGTTTGAAATAAACTAGTAAAAATAAGAAAAAGTTCCCCAAATTGAGACTTTTTTTTTTGCCTGTGATTACCTTCTAGCAGTTGGTCCTTGCCATTCCTTTCTCTCTGAAACAGAGTTCTTTAGTACCATATATTTCCTTTTCGGCAAAGGATGCCTAAATTGTAATCAAGCTGTCTACAAGTCTTTTTGGTGAATCTATAAACTATTGATGGACAGAGCATTGCAATATTTATCTATGCTGTTATGCAAGAAGATAAAATAAACTTTACCCTTATTTACCTACCCACCTTAAATAACTTTTGCTGAGATATCTAAACAAGAGCTTATGTTGAGCTCCTCATTACTGTTCTTTCTTCACCTTTCACAGGTATAAATCCTGTCTGCCTCTGTCCTCCATGACTGGATGTGCTCTACATTCAACCTCCTGAAATTTTGCACTTGTCTGCACTTTTTAAATTGGCACAGCTTCTGAAATTATGCAAACCACTCAGTATGAATGCCCCATTCTCATTTAGAAATGGAGAAACTTCTCCTCTTCTCTCTACTCCCCTACTCACAACCTTCTTCTGCTGGCTACCAATTTACTTATGGCTATCAGTTTTCATAAAGAATCAGTGATGATGCAAAAAGTGGATACAGTACAAGAGAAGGTCAAACATAGTAATAACTCCCAAAAAAGGAGCACTAAGGAGTTACACATTGGTTAATCTGATTTGGCCTCAGGAACGGTGACTCAAGAAATTATAAAGCTATGCCCACAAAAGATAAAGCAACCAGAATGTAAATAGCCAGAATACATGGCAAAACCTGTCCAATACAGTTTGTCAAGGATAGGCCATATGAAATACATCTAATTTTCTTCTATCACTAAATCTAATTTTCTCCTTTGGCAAGATAAGTGGCTAAATGGATAATGGGAAGGTACATGCACAATATTCTGAGCTTAATAAGACTTTTCATGTTCTTCTGCGTGACATTTTCTTAACCTAAGGAAATAGGATGCAGTTACAGTGACTGTAAGGTGAGTACAGATTTGGTTGAAAAATTTGTCTCAGAAAACAGTTAACATTGTCAATCAGAAAAAAAAAAATGAGGCCATATTTACAGAGTGATAGTATGGAAGAAGAAAATAAATTTCAAGGTTTATAATGAAATGTGAAAATAACAGTGCCATTGCAAATTTTTATCCTTAGTTGGTAAGTAGAAATATGGAGTAGGAAAAAGTAGTGCTTAAGACCAGATGTCACTTTGATTTTCTCTTATTCATTAGATTTTATCAAGGTATTTTCTGGACTTGCCTGTAGCATATGGGAGTAACTGCAAATGAAAGAGGGGAAGGAAAGGAGGTAGGAAACTACTCATAAAATGTCAGTGAACAAAAAATGTACATGGAAGATCTATGTTTGAGGCTTTTACTGTTTTGGGTGAATTAAGTCAAATAAAGAACCCCAAGAGCATTATTCTTATGTTGCAATTATTAGTAATCATTGTCTACATAATAATTTCTAATACAGTAAACCCAGCATTTCTTGATTCTTACTGGGATTCTGATACCTTTGTCCTGAGAAAGGAAGAAAAGAAGAAAGGAAGAAAGGAAGAAAAAGAAGGGAGATATACTTACAGTGGTAAGTAAAAGCATTCGGTCCCAAAGGGAGAGGTAGACATCTGCACTTCATTAGAGGAGAAAGCTTTTATAAGAAGTGTTTAGGCTGGGGAAGAGAACTTACTTTCCAAACAAATATTGCAACAAGATCTGCTCATACCCTGACTCTTTGGTGACAGGACCACAGATGAAGACCTACAAAGAGCCCATTTTGCAGTCACAGTGCTGTTTTCATATATTGCCTTATGAGTTGAAGGACCCTGAAGACACAGGTCCCGGGAGATGATCTGATATGAAATCCTCTTTGCTGCTTATAGCTACATAGTTGTTCGCAATATTATGTCCTTAAAATTTGAAGCTGACAAGGCAAAAATCCCACTCCCACCCCAGAAAAAACCAAAACCCACCTAACCCAAAACATTGGCATCAAATTAGAGACATTTTCATAAAAATACAAGTAGGATGCCTGATCATCTTCAAAAGCACTTCTTAAAGGTGATATCTTCACATGTGTTTAATCTCTCTGAACTTGAGGTGTTTAATAGTTAAACATTCAGAAGCAGTTAGTGGTTTAGGATCCTACTGTGACCATATAATCCTGAATGCTGACCATGCCATATTTCTGCCCTGTTTGGGAGCCATGTTGAGTTAACATACGAATCAGAGATCTCTACTGAAAATCCAAGAGGTTGAGACGACTAAGGGATAAAATTCTGGAGCAAAGGGTGTCTAAAACTAAGGGTGTTACATTTGAATGAACTTGTACTTTCTTGTCATATAGATTTGATTTCCTTCAGCTCTCCCTTTGATCCTTGCAATCTTGTTTTTTTTTTTTTTTTTTTGCAGTGGCATGCTGGTAAAATAAGGAATGTTTTATGATGGTTCATCGGTTTCCACTTCATCACCAGCTACAGGTGTTTGAGTGGCTAAGCATTTCCAGTTTGATTAGGACCTTTCTTCTGCATTTCTGCCATTCTGACTTGGCTGTTGCTTTTTTTTTTTTTTTGTACAGGCAGAGCATGTGAATTATATTTATTCACATACTAGCTGATAGCTACTTCCTTCATAGTTAGATATTTTCCCCTTCCTCCCACTCCATACCCCGTGCTGATTTCCATTCCCTGTGCTAATTTGGAAAGAAAAAAAAAATCCAGCTAGTATCCATGATCAGACCAGCATGCCCATATACGAGTGTTCCAGCATATCAAAGCATAACTGTCCTGTCTGTTTTCGAAAAGACCCTTTTAGAGTACAGGTGATCAGACCAGCTAGGAATCAGCCAGTGACCATCCTGGGAGAGGATGGGCAATTCATAGGAATTAATTAGAAAAGTGTTCCTTTTTGAGTCAGACGTCACACCTCTGCAAAGCAGCCACACTTGATCTCAGGAAGCACTTGATCCTTGGAAGAAAAACAAATTCTTAACTGATTGAGACATTAATTGAAAACCACTGAAACACAACATATCCTGTAAAAGGAACTGTGACATTTTCTCCAGTCTGGGGCTGTTGTTAAAACTACCAAGTGTTTGTGTGCTACATCTAGTTTATAATCCAGAGAAGCCCAGAATGCTGAGCTGTAAAGCAAGAGCAACAGGGGATGACAAAGGCAACGACCGGGACCTGGTTTGTTCCATGTACCAGGAGCTATGTTAGCCATCAACAAAGACTGTTTGAGTAGCTGTCTGTATCTTTCTAAATCCATGGTTGTTAACAAGAGTAATATACTTATCACTGAATTAAGTGGGACTCACAATGGTCTCATGGTGTTTTATAGTCTTCCAGCCTGTTGACACCAGAGACGTCCCACTAATATCTGTGGAAGTCCTATTCTCACAAGCTCTGTGAGATGACGCCCTGGGCCCTGTCTGCTATCAGTGCATATTAACGAGCCTTCTCTTCCAGTGCATTTCAGAAAGTCACATTTTCCTCTCTGTGTTTTGTATCCAGGAGCATCAAAGTGGGATATTTTGTGCATAATTGGGAAAAATGGTTGAAGAAAATTTAGCACCATAAGGAAACAAAGTGAAACAAACATACAAGTTAAAATTACTGAGCACCTGCCCTTTTTCAGATTTCAGTAAAAGGCAGAGAATCAGTGGGGACTTTCCCCTACAAACCAGCATGGGGCAGTGTTATCCAAGCAAATTCACACTGTGCCTACTGGCAGATACATTAGCACCAGTATCTGCAAGGTTTGGACATAAACGTCTGAGTGGGCTTGGGACTTTTTGTAAGTAACTGGCTTGGACAAATATAGCTACACAAGAAACACAAAAACCACCATCTTCAGCAACAGTATTAAATATGTTGCTTTGTGTTACATATTTCCAGAAGCTCACAGTGTGTCGTAACAGCTAGTCACAGGTGTACCCAACTGTGATGATTATGATGACGATGACAATAATGATAATTAATATTGTGTCCAGTAGCTGAAGATCAAGAAACAGTAAAGCTAGTCTTGTTCAAAGTCATGCTAGAAAGGTAATGCAGAGAGGTGCAGGCAGAGGGAGACACCAGAAAAGAAAAAAGACATGGTACCGTTGAGCAAGATAAGCTGATAAACAGGTTAAAAAGTCAGATTTTAAAGGGTTAGTTTGTATGCATCTTTACAAGTGAGAGCTTTGTGGAAAAATGACAGGATTTTTAAAAGCAGCAAAAGAAGTGTCCAGTACAGCTTTCAAAAGCTGTACTTCACCAGTGTGCTCAACTCCTGTTGCTTCTAATTGATGTTAGAGATCTGGCTAAAGATAACTAAATTATGTACCTGAATTCAGAAAATATATATTTATTTCATTGTTAAGAGATAGTAATGGGTTTAACCCATTACTGCTTCCATCTTTGTAAGACTATCTTCACAAAAACACGTTTTCCTGAAAAGCAGCCACATAAATCCTGCTTTAGCTTTCTATGGACATTCAGGCACTTATTTTACACATTTTCCAGGTGACTTGATGACATTCAGGCTCACAGCAATAATGATGGAAAATTATTTCACTAAGCCTTTTGATGTGGTAGCTAGACAAGGACTCATCTGTAGCACACAGACGATCAATCAAACATGGACTGTTTCAGGAAGGAGTGTGGAACCCAAAGAGAAATCTTTCAGCAGCTCCTTGAAGATGCTAAAATCCACAGCCACAAAGTGGTACTTGGCTGGAGTAAGAGTCACCACTTCGCAATCACTGCTGATCACACGGACAGAGGGGAAGACGAAGCCTGTTAAGGGAAGACGAAGCCTGTTAAGGGAAGAGGGATCTCAGTTGGTGATGAGAAGGAGATTCTGAACCCTCCTACAAGCCTGTTAGAGGACAATGCTAGAGTAGAGGTGATACCCCACAGGAATTGTACAGCCTCGTATGTGAATAATGGTAAAGCACTTGAAAAATAGGGCTTCTCTGTTGCTTTATTTGAGTTCTGTCTGTAAAGGGACACTTGGCCTACAAAAATAACCATTTAGGCCTTAGAAGCCCAAGATAAAACATAAAGGAATAGAAAACAAATTCTGAATTTACTGGCAATGAGGAGTCCTTAATATTTCATAAATTGCACTGAAATTCATTAAGTGACCTGCAGAAGGACATGCTGTTTCAACAAATCAGTTGTTCTAGGTGTCAGGAGCACTTGATTGCCTGGTTTTGTCAACCACCTGAAGTTTTGGCAGTTTACCACACTATCCTAGGTCTCCTTTATACCCTTTGTCACCTCTGAATCTACTAAGGGTGTATTTACATTTGTACTAAGCCAGACACAATGGGGAGGTTGTCTTGGCAGGATCTCTCCAGGTTTGTTTTCACTGTGATGATGAACTGAATAATGGGGCCTGAACCTGTTACTGCTGAGAAGCTGAAGACACAGACTTGTGTTCTGCTTTTACCTCCTCTCCTCTCCACCCATGGCACATTTTCTGCTCTGGCACATTACTTTTCTTTCTCCTGGAGTAAATTGTTCTAAAGCATATGTGCTTCAATTGTACAGGCTAGTTTTTGGCCTTAAAAGCTTAAGTGTAATATCCCTGAAGTACAGATTTATGATGTGTTTAATTACTAACCATTGTAATTTTTTTCTTTCTTTGAAAATTGAAACTCAAATTTCCTTTGAATATGCTTTTAAGAGGTTTTTTTTTTGTTACACGGTGAAATGTACCACTTGTGGGAGTATGCTTTTAAAAATAGAGTAGACATTTTCAGGATTTCCTCATTAAAATAAATAAATGTTGAAATATTTGTTACAGATGATATAAAATACTATTCAAATCTCCCTCCTGCCAAATTTATGTCTCTGATCTCTTCTGATGGCTCTGTGTGGAACTACAAAATGTGACATGTGCAAAACTGTCTGATACAACAATAGCAGCACCTGTTAGTGCCTATAGGGTCTTCCTCAGCATCTGCACAGCCTATGGTGTCAGGCTGGAAATCTTCAAGATTATAAACATTTTAAAATCAAAATGAGATAGATTAAATTATGTACAAGTATTGCATTCTGAGTAAAGTCACAAATGTGAAAGTATCTTCATTCTTTAATTGCATGTATTAAAACCGTTTTAGAAATGATGATGCAATCCTGTGCTATTTACTTAGTTTAATATTACTATTAAACATTAGTTTAAAATTAGGAGAAAATGTAAACAGATTTCTCTCTCACAAAAGCTAGGTGGTGTTGAGGACTCCTTCTGTCGCGTTTGTTCTTTTTATTCCCTTTTATGACTGGATTCCACTGCCGCTGACAACTTCAGTTAATGTGCCATGTGTTTGCTTCTTTCCTTGTAACAGCTCCAGAGAAAATGATGTTTCTTTTGTAGAAACCAAATGCTAAATGGAGACTGTCAGGTATATCATCACATTTAATTTATCACACATGAGGAGGGTAGTGTTTGCCCAGATGACCTGATAGTAGATTTAGGACACTGCTAATTTGTGGACTGCTGACAAATTGACAAGTTGGCAAAACAATAACGTTGTTTAAAAAAAGAAGAAGAGAAGCTAAGCCAGTTTTTTTTTTTTTCAAATAAACAGTGGATAATATTGCTGGGTCTGTTTCATATTCTTAAAAATTAAACAGGAATGAAAAGTCAGGAAAAAGAGAATTATTAAAATTGATACCAAAACATGTTTAGCATGTATTTTTTCGGATAAAAATAAATAACAAGATGTCTCTATGATTCAATCTATAATTATAAGAGATGTTTACAAATAGAACTGGAAAAAAATACTTTTTAATAATAGCCAGATTTCTGTGATATAATATCCCTGAGATGGAGTTATGTGACTCTGGGAGCAAGTACACTGTGGGGAAGCACAGTTCAATTTAAATATTTTGAGAAGAAAATAAGAAATGAGATTTGAGAATAGGAAAAAAAGACTTAAGCGTTAAGAGTACATTTTCTGTAATGTGATACAGAAGACAGAAAAACAGACACTTTCTGTCTTGTTCTATCCCAAAATCAAATGGTAACATTAACATTTATTTCTAAGTAACAAAGCTGTGAAAAGACACTTGTGGCTCCTGAGATTATTACGTTTTGAACATATTGAATACATTAATTTTTTAAAAGAAAATTAATCCACTTTGTGAAACTGTTTTGTTTGTTTGTTTTCCTTTGGAACCACTATTTTGGTGCTGTAAAAATAAGAAATAATTAAATGTCCATATTAAAGGTTTTTAAAAATGCTTCAGAAAGAATTCTTCACAAACACCAAAGTGGGGTAAACTTCTAAAAAAGAAGTTCCTGTCTTAAAAGCAAGGACATATCAGAGGAATGCAGGTCAGGACAATAAAGGAATACAGCAAAACCCATTCTGTCCTGACGCCCCTGAGGAACCAGCCCCTGGCAAATTTGTGCTTGCGGTTTGAACACAACAGAGGTTATGGAATGCAAAGTACAGTACTGCCAGCTTCCAGCAAAAAGTCCAAGAGACTTCAGATTGTCAGGGAGGAAAATTTGCAGCTCAGTCTTGGGTTGGATCACTTGTGCCATGTCTGTGGTGCACATTTTCAGCTCAGCCTGAATTACTTTTGCAGAAGTGCCCTGGACAATCCATTTGTTTAAAAGTATGAAGTCTTAAGTGTTCTTTAGAAGAATGAACAGGCAGTGCAGTTTGGAGGAATGTTATTTAAAAATGCTTTTGGCTGGGCCTGATGCCTCAGTCTTTAATCACAGTGAGTTGTATCTGAGTGTTGCACTGAAATTATGCTCAAAATCATCTGGTGAAGAGGCAGCTGCCTTAGGAGAAAACCTGGGTAGAACTCGACTTGTGATGACAATTTCTTCTTTGGTCTTGCCCCTGGACAAGAATGATTTGCTACAGCTCTTTATCAAACTCTGGGGCCGATCCCAGGCTTCACTGACCTCCTACTGCCTTCCACCTTCTCCTTGCTCAGCCAAGTATTTTGCCATCCTTTTCGTTAAGTTGAAGAAGTCCATGTCTCACAAGAAACATCTCAAGTCAGTATAGGGTGCTGGAAAGGCCCAACACTGGGGCCACAATGGCCACTGTTGTAGTTCAGCCCCGATTGCGGCTGAACTACAGACTACCAGACTACCTGACTACTAGTCAATCTACCAGTTGACTAAATAGGGCAGGAATCAGACCTCAGCATAATCCCATTCTTGTTTATACTGTTTCATTGTTTGACTGCTCTTTGAAAAATGGCAAAGTTCTTTGAAATTTTTCAAGTAGAGTGTATTAGAGGTGATAATTCATAAGTAGTAAGTTAGGTAAAACAAACCAGTAAATAAAAATTAAAGGGACACAAATGTATGCCATACACGTAGCTCAACAATTGATGTAATTCATTTTACAAAACTCTTTTAAAATTGCTTTTCCACATTTCAAAATCATAAAATGACAGCAGGGAGTCCTATGCACAAAACTCATTGCACCACTAGTCCGAAGTGAATTTTATCAAAAGTAATACAACTAAACATTTAGCAAAATAATCAGGACAACTCTTACACAGAAAAAAAAATCCCTAAGTATCCCAAATAAATTATTCTAACCTTTATCAAACCAGTCATCACTAGCAAATCTATAAATGCTAAGCTTAAATTTGACTTCTGAACACTTCTTCTTTTAGATATGCAAAATATGTCTTCGTCTGGGCAAAAGTGTAACTTAAATTTTGAATAGCTTAGCAGATAATTGGCATTGCAGGAGGAAGGTAAGTGTGAGGGAGACTGCAGAAGAGCCTGGGAAGAGACATACTAGAGTTTAGGACTTGCAACATCAGGATTTTGACAATAAGGGAAGTCTGCTTCAAAACATTCTAAAACAGTGCTCTTCATCTTAGAACACCCAAGTGATCAAAACTTCAGGATAGAACTCCCTTGATGGGTGATATTTCTATGAGTATAATTAGAAAATTCCCCAAGTTATGAACATATTTTTTTTTTCCTAAAGTAGGGCAAAATCATAATGGGAAAAGATAGAAATTAGAGGGAAATAAGAAAAAAAAAAATCTCTCTCTCTGGTCTTATGCGCCCCACTGAGTTCGAGCAGGTTTGTTCTCAGTCCAGCAACTGTTACCAGCTTCCTGAACTGCAGCAACCTCTTCCCAGTCTCCACGGGTCCCTAGGACAAGTGTCTCTTTGCAGCACTTCTGAAGCCTGGCTACATATGACTTCCCTTCTCAGGCTCTGCTTGTGTCGATGGTTTCTTCTTGCTCAGTCTCTTCCCCCATGCCAGCTCACGCTGCCTGCTGGGGGAGAATTTCAGCATTTCATAATGTAATGCTGATTGTTTTCTGCCCTGTCTGTTGCGTGGGACAGATAATTACCTTTGTCTCCACTCTCTTACATGATTAGAGATTGTTTTTCTTCATTATATTAAGTTATCTTCATTAGGAAACACTTCTTTACTGAAAGAGTGATCAGGCACTGGAACAGGCTGCCAAAGAAAGTGGTGGAGTCACCACCCCTGGAGGTGTTCAAAGAACATGTAGACATGGCACTTCAGGACATGGTTTAATAGGCATGGTGGTGTTAGGTTAATGGTTGGACTTCATCATCTTGGAGGTCTTTTCCAGCCTTAAAGATTCTATGATTCAGTTAATTCAGTCTCTTTTTGTACATTGTATTGTAGGTTGCTGATCACGGAGCTTTTCTCAAGTCTGTTCCCTGGACTTTCTGCAGTCTGTCCAAATTCTTCTTAAAGCAAAATGCCTTAAGCACAACAAAAGATCAAGAGCTGAAATATATAAAGCAGCAACCAAGTTCAGTTTTGAAATGCCACTTGTTGATACCTTCTGGGATATGTGATTCTTTGGGCTTTCCTGTAGGTGCAATTTCCCTGTCAAGTACATCTCTCAAGATGCATCACAGTCTCTTCTCTTGGTGTAATGAAATTGCTGCGTCTTATAAGTTTCAGAAAAGAAAAGAGGTATAGGATAGCTGAACTATAACTTCCAAGACATACAGAACTGAAAAAAAAATTATTTTAGTTGCACCAATTTTTTTTAGACCAAATGATTTTACAGCTTTGTCATGGATTTTTTTTCTTAACTTAAAGACTTCATTGTAACCTTTTATTAATTATTAGTACACATTGTCTTTCACAAGAATTTCACACTTTCCATACTTTAATACATTGGAAAATACATTTCTGTGGTCATCCTAGCACAATGCCCTAAAAATCCCTATCCCAAGTAAAAATCACTGCTTTTGAGAGACAGGAAATTTTAGTTTAAGTTTAAACTACTGCTAATACAGCTTCATACCTTCCAAATGATGCTGAACACATTTATATGAAGTGCGAGCAGAAGGAGATTGCATCTGCTTCTAAAATCTGTGTGGAGTACTGAAATACACCCAAACACCAAAACATTTACAAGCCCTAATTTTTTTGTAACCTGTCTCTATGGGAATGATTGTTAGCCCTGCTAGATACCCACATGACTCCAACTGCTGCAAAATGCAGAGGATTTGACTTTGAGGTCTTGGATGTATGTGCCATAGTACGAAAGCTAACATACAGCCACAGCTTGCAAACCTTATACTTTGAAAATGGTGAGTCATGACCTCAAGACATGAAAAAGCCTTATTGATGGGACCCCAGTCAAGCCAGTGCCTTGAGCTGGAGTTGCTCCACCACTAAAACTGAGCAGTTCTCTAAAACTAAGCATGCCAAAAGACACTGAAGGCTTCCAATCTCTAGAGGTGTATTTCAATAAAATTCAAAATTAGTAAGCTGGAACATGGCAATTCTTTCCAGAGAGGATTCTTTCTCACTCAGGATTTCTGACTGAGATCAGTTATGTCTTGAAAACAAATCTTCCTCTTCTCACTTGCATCCTGACAGGACAGGACCTTTCCTTTTAGCTTTCCTTTCAGTCCAGAAACCTTTGGTGGTTTCCTGAGTTGCAGGAACCATACACAGGTCTCCTCTGAGGTCTCCAGGAAAGCCTTCTCTAGGAGTCCTATGGTGCATCTTGACTCCTTGGTTGCTCTATGCATGACTGTACATTGGCCTCCTCTTGCAGTTGGAGACCTCTGGCTGCAGATGTTCATTTTTGTTTCTGTTAAAAGACAATGAATCTCCTGTCCCTCCTGAGAAGTTATGCTAATCCAGAAGGCAGCAGCCAGAAAGCAGCACATGATCCTCCTTCTTCCAGATTCTTTAGCAAAATGTACAATATGCAGTGACCTGAAAACAAAGCAATTAAACTGCCATACGCATCTGTCATCACTTGAAATGATGAGATTTAAGGATTTTTTTTTTTTCTGAGCAGTGAAATCAATAATGTCTGATTTCCTAAAGATTTACTCCCCTCTCTGCCGTCCCACACATTTCAGTAATCCCATTTTTCCTTTAATGGCCCTGGGGTAAGCATTACGCCTACTTTGGAGCTGTGTGCCTGCTGATCTGTCAGGCCAGCAAACACACTCTGTTTGGCCAACAGGAAGCCGCAAAAATTCAATGTATAAACGTGGAGCTTTCCTTCCCTTTCCTGCATACATCAGGAACTTTCTTCTAAATCAAACTGATTTTCATGACACTTATGGGATTTTCTGTTGAGACTTCAATTTACTTTTTTCATCTAAGTAGAACTGGCTGATGGGTTCCAAAATTGCTAGAAAGGGAGAGGCAGACAGATGACTGGACAGAAATACACACAGAGAGACAACAAGATGTCACATGCATATTAACTAATTTCTGAGTAACACTAAATTAAAATACTGATCTACTTACTATGGTTTTTATCTATATCTTTCTTAATAAGCCTTTACTGTTCACCTTGCTGACACTTTTAAATTTTAGTGTATTATCTTTTAATGAAAGCTGAGCTTAATAATTAGATTTAAATGTTGCACTACTGAGTCTGGAAGTCTATCAAAGAAGGTATGGTTGGTTAATTTCTGTTTTTCTCTCTTTTCCAATAAAATAGACGTATCAGTATAATATCCAGAGCTCATGTGGTTGCGAGGATGTATTTAACATTTATAACGTGTATTACATTTATTGTTTTTATAATTGCACTCAAAGACCTTATTCGCAAACAAAGTTCAGAAGTTCCTGGGATTACATTTTCTGGAGTGTTAGCATTCTCATGCAGTAGTTTCACAATCATTAGAGAAAGAAAATTTTACTTAGTTATGTATTATTCGTTATGTATTCGTCATTCTATTAGAGTTCTGGCACTCTTGCAAAGTAAAAGAACATATAACTATTACGCTCTAAAAAACCAAAAGAAGTTCTATTTTAAATTAGTACATTTGAAAAAAAAGAGAGCAAATACAATCCTCATCTGGGAAAATTCTCAACAAATAAGGGAGATTGAATAGGACAAGGAGGGAAGAAAAACAATGTAAAAAGGGTTTTTAAAAAACTCATGAAGAAGTCAGTGTAACAGGTTCCATTATATCCTTGTATTTCTGCCCTTGCAGTGCTTCTGCAAATTTGCTTCTTGATTGTTACAGTAATTAGTAGCCTGTTTATCTATTTACATTTGCATAACAGACTTTTAATGTAAAGTAAAGCAAAATGCAAATATTGTATAGAAGACCAGTGTAAATTCAAATGTTAAATATCATTTGAAGACTAGGTGGAAGCCGGCTGCCTGAAAAAATGTTTAATCCAAGATCTCCTCTCTCACCTGCAGTGCCTATATACATGTATATATACAGGAACACATTTGTGTTACAGGGAGTTTTACAAGAAGTGACAAACACAATATATAATTATATAAAAAGCAAAATCCTATCAGCTTTTCTTTATTATTCTGAATAAGCTTGATTATAGAAGAAATACATTACAGTTCTGATCAGTACCAGTGAGGTGTGAAATGAAGCAAATTTCATTAAAATCAACACATTCTTCTGAAGAAGCTTATGTATTTTCTTTAAAGCTGCCTGAAGATTTTTGTTTACTTCTTGCAGAGGAGATAAATTGGACAGGGAAATACTACATTAAGAAGTCATATAGTAAAATTTCCATGCCATGTATCTTAGATGAAATAATAAAGCTTGGGCCATTCAAGGTCACCCTCTGACAGACATATAATTTGTGAGTTTGTATGCTGACCCTGAAAACATAATAACAGACAGAAAAACTTTACAGTATTTTCACATTTTAATGAATAGATGGCCTTCATTAAATTTCCAGTGGTTTCTTCCTTTTCATTGGGTCCCAAACCTTTTTCTAGTGCAATAACCGTGTTCAGGGATACTCTTTGACTGCCTCAAAGTTTCCCATAGGTTATTTGCAGAAATAGTGAATGATATCTGTAGCAGTCAGATTTTTTTTTCCTTCTAATGGTGAATAAGACTATTAACCTTCTGTCCACATTCGGTGCGTAGACTAAAAGTTGACTCTTTTAAGGCGTGGAGCTCATGAAGACGCTAACCCAGATTAGACAGTAGCATCTTACAATTTTAATGGCCATTAAAGGAGGTCATTTGTAGACAGCAAGGCTGTGAAAAGCTAACAAAACAAACATCTGCTCTGCTTTCAAATGCATTCCAGCACTTTCCCCCCCAGATTTGCAATCTTCTCTAACCTTGAGTTGATTTTGAATGTTGCCTGATAATACTTTGTTTTTCAATATTAGAAACATTCACACTCTTGCTGTCTGTCCTTCTGTCATGCTAGGGAGAAACCACAAAATCAAACTGAAAGTCCAAGTGCTAATGCAAGCATCAATAAAGGGAAAAACCTATGTTCATAAGAGCTGTTCATCAACCAGTTAAAGCTCAGTCAAGAGTATAAGGTTTCTACAAGATGAGAGCTTTTCTGAAGTGTCATGGAAAATCTCCACAGATACATTTGAGAAAACTTGGGATAAACCAAAATGTGAAAGTCAGCTGAATACTTGTTGAATAAAGAAAGAATCAGTGATGGATGGGGTAAAACTTGCTCAGCTACTTTATAAATTGATAATTTTATAATTCTCTCCTGTGACTAAGAATCTGAGGAGCTAGCAACTGCCTAATACTAGTAGTTTTTGCTTATGTAGCTAACAGTATGAGGTGACAAAGGTACTTTTTTTCACTGTTACTCAGTTTGTACATTCTTATCTTGAAACTTTGGAAATCCATTTTAAAGAATAGTGAAAAGTGCGCTTTATGCTAAAACAACATGAAACACAACATAAGCTTACTCTAAGCAGCCAAGTTATTGCCCCTGAAAGCTAGAAAACAAAAATCAGGATACGTTAAAAGATAATACTCCCATGCCAAACCAATGAACATCGCAACTTTCTTGTGTTAAATCATATGATGAAACAATGCTCAAAGGAAAATTGATAATGAAGGTAGAGAGATCACATGCATATACTACTTTTTATAAGAAATCATATCAGTATGTATTTATGTTACCTTGTAATAGCCATTTCCTAGGTAAGAAATAGTTTAAATTCGCTGAAATTCAGGATGTATGATATGCTTGCAAGCACATTAATATTGTTTGAAGCTGAAGATAAAACAGATAAAGATGCAATGTTTATGTTGCATGTTAGCCTTTATTATTATGTATTCATTATTATATTATTTGTACATGCTACTTCTATTTCACCTAAGCCTCTAGAACACTTAGAAAGATGGTTCCTGTCATTAGTTTATAAATCCAAAGAACAAAAGTGACAAACCAACAATTTATATTCTGGAGATTTACAAAATAATTTTGGAAGTATAATGCCTTCTTTAGTTTTCGGGTAAGCAAAAGTTGAAATAAGAAACCTGAGTAATTTGTTTTCTGTGAAAGTTCTTACAGAACTGATTTACATTATAAATTAAACTCAAAGATTCATGGGCCATAAAATTGCTTACCTGGAGATTTTAGAAGATGAAGAACTAGAAATTCTCACCAGAAAAAAGGTGAGAAAGGTGAGACATGCCTCAGGATAGACTGAAGTCATGTGCAGCAGAAGCCTGTATGGCGGAAACATGATGAGCTTCGTGGGGCCAGAAGCTGGGGTAGGAACAGAGGGGTAGGCAAGAGCTACTGTCCTGCAACCTTCTCTCATGGAGGTAGAGGAGCACAGAATTGGAGGCAACCCTGACCTCTTGCAGCAAACACTGGCGGCTATGGTAAAGGAGCAACCCCATGTACTGGTAAACCAGTGCGAGATTCACCCAATCCCAGTCACAATTCTGGAGGTCTCCAGTCTTTGTGGCACTTGATAGGATTATCCTCTACTGTGGTGAGATGATTTCCGTCGCATGAATGCACTGATAGTGGTGCAGCAAGGGCTTGGCTCCTGCTGGCCATTGCAGGAGACTGTGTACATGGCTAACTAGAAGTTTAGTGTGAGGTAACACAGCTGTTCTTATACTTTTCTTACTAAATACATCTCTTTATGCATAACCAATGTGAAATGTAATAAGTACATTTGTAAAGGTAATCATTAAGACATATACAGACAAATCTTCAAGAAGTATAAATTGGACCAGCTCCACACAGTCTGTGAATTTACATCTGATTATGGACTACTCAGAACATTCAATTCTCTTTTGAAAACAGTGCAACACAGATGCACAGTTCTATAAAATATGAATATGAAAGTTCATTTTTTGAGGTGTCAGTTTTTATGAGTTGCCAGTCTTAAACATTAAATATCTGATTGAAGGAATCAGATTTCATGACAGCAGAGCATGAAACATTCAGGCAGAATTCAAGAAGCAGAAAATCATTAATTTAAAATAACAAATTAAATTTCCATTACATATTGTGAGAAAACCCATGTGAAATGTTTCCAATGAAATGTGGATATAGATGAAGTTCAGATGCAGGCATATTTTGTTATGAACGTGAGACTTGGCCCATATTTGCTAAAGTTTGTGAATAGGATTCCAGCTGAGTCAACATAAGCTAGTTTGTGGTTCAAATAAGAAAACAGGTGGAAATTCACCGTGAAATTTTTTGTCCTGAAAATTCACTACCCATGATTAAACTCCTGAGAGATAAGATTATGTAAACCAGATATAAGGAAAACTTTGTTTAGAAATTAGTCTAATCTGACATTTTGCATTGAAATCCTTTCCTGTATCAGAGTGACTGAGCTGTGCAGATTTTAAAATCTCCGTTTAAAATAATACATATATTTCTTTTGATTTGAGGCAGAGCTACAATTCGAAGGGAGCCCTCTAGAAATTTAAACATAATCAGTTTCTTATACAGTTTCATGAGATTTCTTGTAAGAACAGAAAATTTCATGAGAATTCTACACATTTAGGTTTATAACTTTCAAACAGTATGTAAGAATTCATAATTTTTAAACATCCAAACTAAATATCTGCCTTCTTGATATGACTGGTCTACACCACTGTAGTAAACAAATCAGAACAGTTCCAAAAATGATGATAGTGTTCTTGGAAGGCAAAGAATTATGTCCAAATGCAAATTTTTAAGAAGTTATTGGAGGAAAGCCAGCAGAGTGAAAGGTATGAGGCAGAGACCTTTGCGGGCAGTGGTCCACTCAAGCTGGATCAAACATCAAGGTGTCCAAAAAGACCAGTCTTTTCTGGAGGTACTAGTCAAAGCTGTAAGAACTGCATGTCTCCTCCTTCAAATTCTTTTCTTAGACCATTTTATTCTGATACTCACAGACAAATACCTTTCCTAAACATTGTTGGCAGACCTCATTTTCTTTTAAGAGGTAAATATGTTTCATCTGTGTAATATTTTGTTTTCTGACAGATAAATTAGCTGATATATTTCTTTAATTCTTTGTATATAAGTAACAAGTTTGGAATGGCCAGGCAGACTTCAAGTATGTCCAGATGGTGCACATCATGCCAAAAGGAGGAAGAGAGTAAGGGTTAACAAGCCCAGATGAACTCTTTCCCTTCAATTCTATGTATGTAAAGGAATAACATTTTATTTTTCGAATTTCACCTTTATTAAAAAGAAAAAAAAAATCAAGTTACAGGCATTAAAGTAGATTTGTGCTTCATTCAAAACCAGTTTAAAACAGTACTAACAGTGTACTTTAATAATTTTAGAAGATTTGGTCTCCAGTACTCTAAACCCTTGTTCTATGTGATAGTTATCTGAAACAGACATTAGCAGAAACAGATGTTGTCGGCTTTTTTTCTCACCGCATGGAGATTTCTCCAGAATAAAAGATAAAGAAACCAAAAGGAAACATATTTTCTTGGTGCACATGTTTTCTACACTTGGCCTACTAAACTGGGATATTATAATTGCCAGACATACCTCCTTTGAAATAGTAGATATGGAATAAAATACTCATGGTGGGAAAACACTTGAAGGTGACATCAGATACAACGTCATTTACATATGCCTTTGAAATTCCACACAAAATTGAATGATGCAGCCAATTCTGTTGCTTTGCTGTGTAAATAAGCTACGTTTTAATGGTACTCATTTAGAAATGTGTAAATAAGTACTCAACAGAAAAAATGTACAACTCTGGGTAAATAAAGAACTGAAATGAAAAATAAGAGAATAAAGATAAAAAACAGGTTAACAGGGAAAATAATGTTTTAAAAGTATTTTAATTTCTATTCAGGATCAATCAGAAAAAGAAAAAAAGGGCCTAGTGATGTAAAGCTTGCAAAGATGGAGAAAAGGAATGCAGTAACATGTTTTTCTTTAAGACAAGTATTTCTTTAAGACTAAGTACTTTTTCATAGTTGTGTAGCATTCTCTTTGGCTCTATTTAAATTTAGTAGACAGCTACAAGTGGAGAGAAGCCCAAAGCAGCTGGACACAAATATTATATTACATTATGACCAAAAGGTTAAAATTATGAGCAGAAGAGAGTTCATTACACTTGGAAAAACACAAATAAGATATTTGGTGAAACTAATGCAAACCATGGATAGCCAGTGACTTGTAACACATAGATGCCAAAAAGAAATGGCAGCATGAATGACTAGCTCTAAAGTTTAGCTGTCAATGAAATGTGGCAGCAAAGAAGGCTAACATTTTAGCCTAAGACATTAAAATAAAATAATATCATAGTGCAGGGGCTGGAACTGCAACTTCCTGTAGCACTTAGGCTGCATCTGGAATGCTCCACAACCTCCAGCACCTCACTACTGGAAACACATTAGCAAACTGGATGCAGTTCAGGGAAGGATCGCAAAAATAATATTGGATTCATGAGAAAAGTTTAAAATAGCTAGATAAAACATAACTTTGTTAAGTCACAGACAATTGAGACAGACATGCTAACTGAAAAGTGTTTAAGGATGTTTTCTTCAATCATGTGTGGTTATGAACAACAACAGGAAAGAAAAATTTATTCTGTTTGGAGAAAAATTATTTCAAGAATAAGATGTAATTGGTGTATGGAAACCATATGGGAAGAGTTTAGTACACTTAAAACAACAAAACAATTACTAAATGTAGAAAACAAATCTATAATTACAGAGGGATTAAGTGGATATAACAAAACTTTTTTTGGGGGTTTTGACTTTATGACACTTGTGCTTGCCTCTGGAAAGGACATTTTAGCACTATTCAGGAAAGTAAGATGCCTCAGTTGTTGTGGTTCCTTTTGTTTTAACCTAGGGCTAGCTACTTAAAACTGTTATTAGCTGTTCAGAAAGAGAGATCAGCTGTTCTTTTTTAAGCTTTTACATTAATGCTTAGCTGGATGAGGCTTATGTTATGAGCACAGAGTAGATACTAGGAGAACAAAACCAGTCTTCATGAGAACTGAGCTTGGCTGATGTTCACAGTAAACATGTGATAAGGATGACCTACAAGCAAACTTATAAGGATGATCAAAAGAGGGAAATGTTTTTTCAAGGCTTGTGTGACAAAAGCTCTGTACCTTTATGCATACAATCTATAGCACATACTATAAGTCTTTTCCTTCTGGGAACTCCACAGATCCTGGGGGATCAAAATCAGCCAGAATTATTCTTCAGGCACGTAAGTGACTCTTCTGGCACTGTGGTCCGTGATATCCCTTCTTTGTGGTGTTCGTGTAGAGAAAGTTCTCCAGCTGATATCTGACCTGGAGATTGACAAAATGAGTCCTCAAGAAGTGTGAGAGAGGGGACAAAACACATGGCATTCATGCTGCACTATCCAGTGTCCCTCTTGGACTAACATCCAACTTTTCTAATTCACTTATGGCTTTCCTCCTGCTTTGAGAGTATCTTCTGGTTTACAGCTTAATTATGATGTGGCTTGAGATAAACAGAGATGTTGAGAAAGTCAGATAGGGCAGGATGTTTTAGATAGTACTAATGAGTGCTTTATCTCAATAAAGTAACACAAAAGATCAATTACTATTTACTCATACCTGCTACAGCTGTTGTATAAACATGCATTATCGTTAACATGGACTGACCATATCTGAATTACGAGAATGACTTTTAAGGAAGATTATCAGACTTGTTTACCAGTTATTTGCAGGTAGATAGGCTTAATGTATAAGTATCTAAATTTGGGCCGGCTGAACCTTTTTGTTCTTCCTCAGTGTCTCCTTTTTTAACATGTACTTAGTCTTTCACATGATACCTGAACTATGTAGCAGCTGTGTGCTATAGCGCTCTTCAGACTGTTGACTCCTTCATCATCCAAGCCAGGGATGGTTTTCTGCAGCTCCTTATGGCGCACAACCTCGGTTTGTGTGTCATGGCAGGGTGGATGTAAGGCACAATAGGGAGTTTGACTGTGGTTGCAGGCAGAACTGGATGTGGGACCTGGGAAACCATTCTGGATCTTCTAGTTTAAACAGGGCAATAAGGTGTGATGGTGTGATGTTTACTTGGAAGGACAAAGTACATGCTCTCCTTTGGGCCTCTTTTTAATCCTGTTAAATGACTTTATTGAGAGGAATGGTGAAGACATGGTTTGACTGGTCTTTACTCTTATTTGCAAACCTGAGTGTGTCATCTTTGCCATATTCAGACTCATGTACAGCTGCAACTGGACTCAATGGTCTGGTTCAGGATGCTTCTAAATTTGAAAGGACAGAGTTAGAAGACCTTAATTTCCCTGTGGTTTTTTTCATGCAGTTGTTGCCAGAATAAAAATTAATTTTCTTTCAAAAGTAATCCTGACACTGTAACTAATTTGAATCTTGTATAAAATTGAAAGTAAACTATATACAACCTCTTTTTATACATCAACGTTGGTCTACTTATATTTTGTCATATACAAGTATCTAAAAATAGCTATTAATATTTTATGGAACAGAATGTTCATATTTTAGAACAATAAATCTTCTCACTCTAAAGCATTGCATTATTTTAGCTTGAATTTATCCCTTGTTTCAACAGTATGAAGAGAAAATACGAATTTCTACTCCCCCAGAAAGATACAATAGGTCTACATTTTTTATAACCCTTGGATTTGAATACACAGGAAGGATCTGTGACTCTAAATCAAAGAGATTAGGACTCACATATGAATGAACTTTGATTTAGAAACGGGTTGCAAGGTCAAGTGGGATAAGATTGTTCATACTAATGCATTTTCTCATTCGTTGAATACTGAAGAGTTATGAAGCAATATTTCTAGAAAGTATTGTTGGTATGTCTCAGTAGAGCAGTATATTTCCTCCTGAATTCCCAGGTCAAAATATTTTTCTAATTTCATAAAAAAAAAAAAAGTAACTCTGTTACAAAGTAGCTCTGCAACACAATCAGGTGAATTTTGCCTTCTTTAGTTTTTCATTTATAATTGTCTGGTTTTAAGCTATCTGTGGAAATTCTCTGGCACTAAGTGTACTGCAATGGCCAGATAAAGCAGGTGAGAGTAGTCCAAAGACGCGATGTCACTTCTCAAAGCAGCATAATCATTCAACTGAAATGTTCTTCCAAGATTCCATGTTTCAAAATATTGCTAATAAACACTTAGTGACAGTATTCAAAATGTATCAGTAAAACACACTAAAGGCATATCTTGAACTCCTTTCTGAGATAAAATTAATAGATGACAGGCTGTTGCTAGAAAACAATGCAAATGGGGCCTCTTAGTGCTTGTGGCTTTTTATGTGCTATTAGGGCTTTTGGTGCAGGAGCCAGGATTTGCTCTCAGCGATAGTCACCAAACTCTGACTTCTCTGGTCTGATGAATTCATCAAAATTGTAAGAAGCAAGCTGGCTCTTTTTGACCTAATGCTTTTGGATTGTCCTTTTTTTTTTTTTTATTTGCTTCTTTTTAATATGGAGAAATAACATTTTTCATTAATTTATGAAACAGTTAGTCTGACAGCTTTAAATTATTTTATTTTCTGTAGACTGAAACTAACCAAGTTGTAGCAACAATTTCCTGAAATATCTGAGAGCAATTTATTGGGAAAAAACCTAAACCTAAACCAAACAAAAAACCCCAACTAAAATAGATTTTCACCCCTGAAGTCAGTTGGTGTCTTTGCATTTATCCCAAATAAGAATGGCCCCTCATACAAAGCTTTGAGTACCTGCAATTTGTTGACCTGAGAAAGCAACTGACTATGACTTGAAAGGAAGTAAGAGCCATAATGGAAGCCTTGGGAGAGCCCAGTGTTTCTGAGGAGGTACATTTCAAGATCCAAAATGAACTGCTGAATTTCAGCATCTACCTATTAAGTTCTGTCCTGTGCAGTGCCTTGGTTAGGGCTTAAATGAATGAGAATCTGCATGCAGTTAGCTACAATTGATATTATAGTCAAGTTTAAATGTCACTGCTGTAGAATTGATTTTAAGCTTACTAACTCAGGAAAAAAGATTATGTAACCTTAAAAATAATGAAGGTGGAGAAGAAATGTGCTTTGATGTGTATGAACTACATTATCTGAGCTTATTTCTCAGTCATTTACATAGTCTCTGAATTAGAATAATAGAATCATAGAATAGTTAGGGTTGGAAGGGACCTTTAAAGGTCATCTAGTCCAACTGCCCTGTACGGAGCAGGGACATCTCCAACTAGATCAGGTTGCTCAGAGCCCCGTCCAACCTGGCCTTGAATGTTTCCAGGGATGGGGCATCCACCACCTCTCTGGGCAACATGGGCCAGTGTTCCACCACTCTCATAGTGAAGAATTCCTTTCTCATATCTAGTCTAAATCTACCCTCTCTTAGTTTAAAACCATTACCCCTTGTCCTGTTGCAACAGGCCTTGTGAAAAGTTTCTCCTTATCTTTCTTATAAGTCCCCTTTAAGTACTGAAAGGCAGCAATAAGGTCTCCCCAGAGATCTTCTTAATAATTTTCATCTTTGTCATGAGAACTACCTTGAATGAAAGCTAAAGGAAATTAATTTTAAATCATTACTTTGATTTTGGGAACATTATTACTTCAACAAAAAGGAAGCTCTAGAGAGTATAAGGAACGTTCCCTTATATTTTAGCTTAAAATAAGTGCAATTTTTGCAGCTTGTTTTTCACACCTGCTATATAATATCTCAGACAAATTATTTTGATGTTAGACAAGTTCACTTTATGTATAAGATAAATCTCAAAACTGAAAATGCCAATTTACCGCTAGAAATTCTAAATTTTCCAAAGAAGCCAAGGCTAAAGCTGGCTATAATCATAGAATCATAGAATCATAGAATGATTTGGGTCGGAAGGGACCTTCAAAGGTCATCTAGTCCAACCCCCCTGCAAGGAGCAGGGACATCTCCAACCAGATCAGGTTGCTCAGAGCCTCATCCAACCTGGCCTTGAACGTTTCCACGGATGGGGCATTCACCACCTCTCTGGGCAGCCTGTTCCAGTGTTCTACCACCCACATTGTAAAAAAATTTTTCCTAATATCTAATCTAAATTTATCTCCCTCTATTTTGAAACCATTACCCCATGTCCTGTCATAACAGGCCCTACTGAAGAGTTTCTCCCCATCTTTCCTGTAGCCCCCTTTAGGTACTGGAAGACCACTAATATCTGGGATCCCTGTCTCCATTTGTCTCACTAAGTGCATCTCTGAAATCACAACCAATGTATAAAGTTTGTAGCAATCAGGCAATTGTATGTGAGGTAGATATAGGATCCTTCCAATTAGCCACTTGAGATCTGGGACCTCCCCTGTTAAACAAGACTGCTGATAAGACTGCTGATACATGATGGAGAGTCAGTCCTGTAGTTATTGAACATTTCTGGATAGGGCACTATTATTTATAAGGCAAGCTATCTCATTGGTTGCTCCATTTATGTACCCAAATCAGAAAACATGGCTTTATATCTGAGGTTTGTCTCCAGCAAGTCTCAGTCTGTTTTAAAAACGAGCCATGATGGTATTAATCACACAATATTTTCCCTCACACCATTACTCAGACTGTGGAGGTAATGGCACTGAGCATTTCTAATATTACTGTGATCTTTTTTTTCTTACAAATCCTCTCCTTACTGAGATCGTGCTACCAGTTGCTACTTCAACAATTGTATTCTTGATAGATGTGTCACAACAATATATCACAAGCTGAATGTATTTTGATGACAGAATATGCACTTTTTCGTTTGATGTGCATCAGACCCTTGTGGAGCAGAGTCTCTTGGGCTCAGGGGACTGTAACAAGAGAGTGCATGTGGAAGATCTTCATTACCAGCTTGTATGTGCATCACAGCATCTGTCTTTAGTGGCAAGAGTTTGGATGGTTTATAGGGGAACTGATCTGGCTGTCAGTTCCATCATGAGATAGTACAGGGGTTGTATAATCACTCCCTGGTGTTCTCAGATACTCCATTATTGGCTCATTTCCCACTTCTTGGTGGTGTGGTATTCACCATCTCTCTTCTTATCTGATTAGTGCAGAAGTGCAATCCCTCTCTGATTTCCTTGTGGTGGGACAAGGCTTGGCTTTCCCTCCTTGTGGTCTCAAGCCTCAATTCTCAGGGACAATAAAGGATAATGAATGGCAGATATGAGGTAAGTACCAAAGTCTCCGTTATCCCATATACTATGTGCTGGAAGTTATAGTTTCTGTTGAAGGATCTGTTTGTGTTGTTGAGGGATTTCCTAATGATTGCTGAAGTACTGATTCATCCTCTGACTCTGTAATGAAATATATCTACTCATTCCTTCCATATCCTTTGGAGATATAGGTCATATATCATTCCAGTAACCAAATATCCAAGGTTGCAATGGCTGGTCTTTGTGCTGCTACTGTGTGCAAGAGTTTAGGGTGCAAAGGAGACAGGGCCAGTTGGGGCCAGTTGGAGACAGGGGCAAGTGGAGATGCTCCCTCACCCCCTGCATGCAGGGGTCAGGTTACCTGGCCTCCAGTGCAAGTTCCTCACACGTGGTATGGATGCAATGGCAAGAAATGTTTCCAGTTGTTTTGAAAACCACAAACCAGCCTTGTGGCTTCCCAGGGTCCCTGTGATTCCCAGCATTGGTACAGCAAGTCCCCTGGCTATAACAACTACGCTAGGAAACTTCACAAGAAAGAACCTCCAGTCTACTGTGGGTGCAGCTTTTGCTGCTAGACACAATTGACTCTGTAATGCACATGCTTGTCTGAACTAAATCTGGTTTGCATTGCAGCTGCCCTGTGCATTTGAGGAAGTTTCTTCTTCAGCAGATGGTAATAATTTTTTTTTTGCCAAACTTTGCAAAGAGTTAGACATTTACTGAAAGACACATGCTTACTGCATGGTAACCATGTGCATCTCTTGCTTGCATAGCACTGCCAAAACCTTCCACAGGCCTGGTTTGCATTTGTGTAACAAACTTAACTTTCAGTCCAGAATGCAACACAGAAAAGGTCTTGCACAGATTTCTCCTGGCACATCCTAGTGAACTTGACATTGCACACATTTAAAAGCCTGAATGCTCAAGTGTTAGCAGCAAATGCTGTAAAATCTTTCCTCAGATCTGCTCACTAACTAGTGTCAGCCAAGATCACTGGTTCTGCAATTAGGAGATGTCATTGCATTCAAGAAAGCGCAGAAAACACTATGAATCTCTGCCTGGAATTTCAAACCTTATACCGTCATTGTAGGACTGTAGGATTTTTGAATCCTTTTCAATTCTGATGTCAAGTGCAGTGTCAATGTCAGACATGCACAAGAAAACAATGCTGTATGCATTCTGCACACCCTGTATATAATCAATATATAATCTATTTTGCATACCACAAACTCATCCTCAGAATTCAAGCCATAGCCAAACAGAAATGACAAGAAAAAAAAAATAGCATGGGCTGTAGGGACCTGACGTTTAAAAAAACATGACAAACTCTGATGTGGAAACCTGGTATACTGCATGTCAGAGAAAAAAAGTGCTAAATGAAAGTCTGTTTGGAATTATGTAACAACACTGATACCAAAAAAAAAAAAAAAAATAAACAAACCTCATGATTTTAAATGTTCTTTTGCCTCTTACTTCTTTAAATGATTTTTCACATTATGAAAAATGAAGAAAATTTACGAAATGGAGAAGAGACCTGCGAGATGAGGAAAACAACAAGAAATATCACTTCAGCAGATGGGTTTACATTTTCAGTAGAAACTTTCCTTACCTTATACCTAGAAAAGAATGGAAAGTTTCTTTTGCAGAAAGACCTATACAGTATTTAGGTCAGGTTAAATGATAACAATTGTGCTCTGTACACTTTGTACTTCTTTTGCAGAAAAAATGTTAATACCATTTGTCAGCAATATGATGATGGATGAGGCTGAATCTTGAAATATAAAAATCAAAAGCTGGAGATCAAAAGCATTATATAAAAATGATGACCATGTAAATACTTATATACTAATGGCACAGCTGTTTGCACAGAATTTTGGCAGTTGCTTATTAAAGAAATGGACAGGAGTGTCATTTCTTTCTGCTTAAGGACCATGTGGTGTCCGAATTCAGAGTGTGTGGGGGAAGAAAAGCGTTCCAGGGAGCAGTCATTTACGGGGATGAAAGAAATGTGTCCTGGGAAGATCCACATGACAGCAGCAACAGCAGGGCTAGAGGCAGGAATTAATTGGCACTGGTGGGGTTGTTAGAGTTTCTTCCACTGATTTCTGCTTTGGACGTTCCCGTACTCTGCTAAATGTGTACGTGTTTGAGTCTGTTTCTGCCTTTTTCCTTACTGACCAAATGATGTGTGTGAGCTTACAAAAGAAAATGCAACATGAAAATGGATCCACTAAGCAATGCAGCTGGGGACTTCTGTACACAAATGTTCTTGAAGTGTTTTAATGCAAGATTAACAACTCTATATTCTCATAAAATTTTCTACTTTAAGATAAACAAGCTGATTCAGTGAAACCTCAAGTATATGCAGGGGAGTGATCAAACACTGCAGAAAGATATCCTACTGAAAATAAAAAAAAAGAAAAAATTGTAGTAGTGCATGAGCAAAGCATTCTGCTTGTGGGCAAAAAAAATCCCACAAGTGTGAGACTGCACTTGAAAGGAGGGGAAATAGTCTCCTTGGCCCTTGAAAGCAGCTATCCTGCTTCAATGAATCTGGTGCATCTGCCTCAGGGTGGGAATTCCTCACATGGAGATGCAGAACCAAGAACACCCAGACCAGATGGAAATTTGGGAGAGGGAGCAAAGGTAACCTAGCCAATTCCAACTGCCTCGGAGGGACAATTGGTTGCTCAAACAGTGTGGGCTTAAGACTGAATGCTGGATGAATAGGAAAAAATAATAATCATTCAGACATGATTTACCTTACTTTTTAATAAAAACAAAGTTCTAGTTTATTTGAAAGGATTTTCTTTATTTGAAGAAATAAGTAAATAGAACTCAGGCAAAATATTAAAATCTATTGGGGAAAACAAACTTTAGCAATTCCACATGTTTTTTTTAAGATATTGCTAAAAGATGCTGAATCTGTTGAAATACAGTACAACATTTTTGTGTGTATTGTGCATTGCTCAACACTTCAGCTAATTCAGAGTATTCTGTAATTCTAAAACCATTTTGTTCCATTTTGTTTTGTTTAAAACCAAAATCCCATATTGTATTGAGTGAGCAGACATCTTTGGACCAATTCAAACATCAATATTTATATCACTATTTAGTTCTAATTTGCATTTATAAAAATGATAGATATTTAGCATATTTGAAAACCAAGACTTTTCTGGTGCCTAACTTTAGGAAATGATGTTTGGATATTTTAGATGTTATTTCATTAGACAGTAAGTTAAAGGAATAAAAAGTCCACATTGTAAATACAAGATTCAATATACAGTGTATAGCTCTTTAAGTCTCCATTTCACAAGTATTTCTCTTACATACTGTTGATCTTTCCAGTGCATTTCTGTACTTAGCATGTTAATACCTAACTATTTTGTGATAACCCAGCAATGGTTGGAAAGAGTTGAGTCTTTTCTTGTTTATTGTAAAAAAAAACAACAAAAAAAGTAAAAGGCATACATATGCCTTTTCCTGCCTAGGCCTGTCGCTTCTCTCAGTCAAACATCTTTCTTCATTGAATTCTGCATAGTTTCATTCACAAGTCTAGAAAGAAATGTACTCAGAAGAAAATCATTCCAGCATAGGAACAACTAAGTTGGAGCTACTTGGGGAAAACAAAGAAAGAAAAAGAAAGATATTTCACATATTTGCAAAGATATTAGCACAGTGGTACATGAGTTTTGGCTGGAGCCTTTGGCACTGTGTAGTGCAAATGCTAAAAAATTATCACCGAGGAAGACTGCTGTACGGTGAAATGCCTAATTAAAGAGGCACATCATGCAATGTCCTTGTGTCTCACACAGCAGCTGACTAAAACAATTTGGACTCAGCTTATTCTGTGGTTAGTTGACATCTTGAACTCATGGCCCTTCAGTGCATGCTCTGTCCTAATTAAAAAAAGCTTTTCAAACAGTCTTTACTACTGCATCCAAAGACTATGTTGGCCACACAAGCAGAAGAAATGCTTCTTTCAGCCATCTCCAGTCTTATTTGTCACAGTAAAAATAAGAAGTTTTGTACAATTTAAAAGGTTTTCAAAGCAAATTTCCAGAAAGAAGAGTATTTATAAAGCACCTTAGTTTTAGAGAGGGCAGTAAATACGATATCAGGCTGTAACTGGGTAAATGTGCCTTTGGGAACAAAAATGAAACCTGTGAAAATTAAAGGATTGGTCAACTTTTCAAGATGCACTGGAATCTCAGTTGGCCATTTAACAGGACATGTGGGTCATAGAAGGGTTTTTTTTTTTAATTCTGAGTTTGTTATTTTCATATACCTAGATAAGCACTAAAACCGACGGTAGTGCGGATGGGGAATTTCTAGTGATACAGTGCTAGTTCTTATTTCCAGTGGGGCACATCTGGATTTCCTGTGTTGGTGGATCAGTACGTGGAAGAAGAACTGTCTGTTTATTTACAGAAATTTATTCACTTTATCCTCTAGCCATGATTCTGGGAGAAATTAATATTGCTGTATAAGCATAAAAGCTTAATCCAACAGTTCTCATCCTCACGGCTTCTCTAGTATAGCCAAACGTAGCTACATCTAGTCAATAAGTACAACAGAACTGCAAGCAGTGAAAGTCGAGGAAGAATCTCTCTTAGTTATGTTGTTTCCTTTCATGATATTATAAAATCGGGTTTGCACCTACTCACAGTCCCTGTGCCGGTCCACCCAACTGAATACAGGGGTTATCCTTAGATTCACACCACCAAAGAAAAACAACATTTAGAGTATTGCTATTTTGAACAGTCAAATGATGACTGATAGTTTCCTTAATATTCTTAAGTGATTCTGCACATCGGCAGAGAGATTATTCATCTGAATTGTAAGTAGGTGAGACTGGCAATATGTCTGTGGAGGGAGTTCTGTGCTGAAAAGCACTAGAAGCAGCATTTGTCCGCCTCTGGAAATCAGAGATCGGGCAAATGAAGGCAATGAGAAATGCATCTCCGAACACTGCAGAAAAGAGCAAAATGTAGCAGGCAAGCAACATGCGGAAAGACAGAGAGAATACATAGCTGAAAAGAGGAAGAAGGCTTTCAATCCTACTGCATACCTAGATGCTGTTCAAAAACTCCCCTGCAGTCCTTTGGAAAGATTCCTGCTGACTTTTGGATGCTCTTTTTTATGATTTGTTTTTGAAAACAATTGAGATCTTTTGCTTTCTCAGTAAGAGGAATCTCAAACTGGGTCGCTGAGTCTCCATAAGCCTTCAAGCAAGAGCTTGAATGGTCTGGGTGGTTTATTCCTTGGGATAGTGGGAGCTGTAGACTATTGTCTATCTGCCAGGCTAATGTTTATGGACTGCTTCTGCACTTACCATTCTCCCTTTGACTACAAAGTATAGCAGAGGGAATATTACTGTCTAAGCTCTTGTTTTCCCTATTTGAATAATAGAAAAAAGGTAAATACTTTTAACTGTTGTCTAGAAAACAGGGTAAAAGCACAATGCTCAGTGTGACTTCCAACTTGGAAGAGCTTTTTTTCTGACAGTGGGCACAGGCTGTTATACAGCATAGATGGCTTCAGGAGGCATCCCCTTACTCATTAAAGACAGGCAGCAGTGAACTTTGAAAGCCTGCACCAATGGACTTAAAAATGCACTGGTGTGTAAGTGGTTTAAAATGAGACCTGTAGAAATAGCATAGAAATTGCTCTAAAGACACTAAAAGATCTAATTGTCAATAATTCCCAGGATCTGGAAATTAAACCAGACTTTCTGTGATGCAAAAATATACTGAACAATTTGGCTTCTACTGGCTTCATAAAATCCTTGAGTCCTAAACACCATGGGTACAGATAGTTTTGATTCCACTAAACCTACGCTACCTAACTGCTGTGTGTTAGGAGTTCCTAAGAAAATACTTAGAGGAAAGTTATAGACAGTTTATCAGGAATTTTTTTTTTCTTGGAGCTACATGTTACAATTTTATCCTTGCTACAACTTTCTAATGGTGTGTTTAAAGGTCATTTTTTATTAAATAGTATTTGACTTTTTTTTCCACTAGGATCTTTAACCTTGTTCATTCCATACTTAACTTCCACAGGATTTTGCTTCAAATAAATTGTCTTGTCTGTAGTTAGTCCAACGACAAGGCAGGAGGCAGTAAATGCACAAGTTAAAAAAATATATTGGAAGTAAAAAAAGTATTGGTAAGTGGGGATCTGCTGGAGAGCTCTAATATGACCAGGAAAAGCACTGCTGGAAAAAATCCGGGGAAGGAAAAACAAGGACTGGTGCCAGGTACTGTAAGTGCAAAGTCTCGGGATAGATGTGCAGCCAGAGAAGTGTCAGTGACATTGGTGTGGAAAGCAGCCACTTAAAGCTGTGATGTGGCAGGGGATCACAGACTACCGCTGCCGCAGCTCCGCGCAGGGAAGAAGCAACATTGCCAAACAGTTGGGCTCTGTCACACAGGCTTGAAGACTTGCCCCGGTTGTCAATCAACCTTTAAAAAACGCATTTTGCTTTAAAATATGCATATATTTCTGAGAGATAACTCTACCTGCTTTCTTTCTACCCCTGAAAAAGAAAGCAGAAATGAAATTTGCATGTTGTTTTTCAGAAAAATATTAATTTTCTTTTGATTGGATAATCAAAGAAGAGATGTTGTTTATGCCTGTTTTACAATGTGCGTAGTTTTGTGTGGATTAGTGGAACCCAGATGACAACGTCCTGTTGCATAGGCTTCCAAATGGCAGGATATTTGTCCAGATTGTTTATGGTAATCGTTTCCGCTGACCTGTGGATTTGTATGCTTGAGCTTTTGTTTTAAAAGCCAAAGGCAGAACTTGACCTTGTTGTCTTGGATAGCTGACTGAAACCATGAATTTTGTTCTCATCATCAAACTTCTCCAATGCCTCTCATTGTCATCTGGGACAGGATATTTTTCTTCTTTCATTAAATGCCATGGAGAGGGCCAGCAGGGGTGGGGTGATGACTATACCCAACATTTTATTGCTTTGTTTATGAAGTTGTTCAAGACAGATTCAGATTATTAAGGCGTTAAGGGCCTGAACATACAAGATCATCCTTGTTTATTTTCCACTGAGATCTATGGGAGCTTACAGTACCTGCCAGATTTCAGCTTTCACCCTGAGCAAGGATGACTATACAACTTCATCCTACTCATCAGCATATGACAAGATAAAAGAAGTATGCCAAACATATTCATTGTTAATATTGTACAGAAATAAACATTTCTGTGTGTAGATAAGAGTGACCACAAAACTTGGATGTAAATTCAGGGGGATACTGGGAAACAGTACGAGTTTTGTGCATCTCTGGAAATAAGCAAGAAAACTACCAAAAAGCTTTAATTGCTTTTGCCACAAAGTCTATTGAAACTGACAAGGTTTAGAAAAGGTCTGCAGGTTTTTGAAAGCCTGAGTGTAAAAGTGACTGACCAGAAAAATTCAACATATTTAGTTTATCCAGGGCAAGGTTGAAAAGTTCAGTAGGAGTCTCTTGCAGAAAAAGATACATGACTCATAGGTCTAAGAGAAAAAGGAAAATCAGGCTGCACTGGGTCTACTGTGTAGGCAAGTGCTAGTAAATGCTTTAATAGATTCATAATTGTTAATATAGAGTAAACTAGCTCTCACATATCCAAAAAAGCTTATTATAACTTTTAAAATTTAGCATTCACTATTTAGCTATTGTTGGTTAAAAGTTGAAACTAGATACTATTTAGACATGACAAGGTAATATTTTCAAAGTCAGGGAAAGAAATAATGAAGGATATATATTTTTATAAATCTGTATTTTATGTAAATAAGTATATATAAATGTATCAACATATATTTGTATACCTAAACTTGTAGATATATATTTAGCTTTTTATTGATAATGCTGTAAACTTGTGGTCTTTAGGTGACATTATCTCTGGAAAAATTATAGATTTACATTGTCTTCAAGACTGTTCTTAACACCCAATGTAATTAGTAGAGTTACACACATAGGTGAGATACCATTAAGCTTAGGACAGATAACAGGCAAAAGTTAATGAGAAAAATCTTTTAGTGTAACATAGGACTTCAGATGCTGCCTACTTAGAAAGAGACAGCTGAAAAGTTACCACCATTTGTTTTACATATACTTTGCAGAATAGACAGCGTTTGATCATTGTATGGTTTTTTTCAGCTTAATTATTGACTGTTATCTTACTTTACCCCATATTTACCAAGTTTCACTCCAATGACAAAGGGATCTTCTAGTGCATATGGCAAAAGCCTGTTATTTTGCAGTTCATTATAACTCTAAGGAGACCTTAAAGAAGGAAAATATTGATTTCTGAAGATTTTTCCTGTATTTTCAGTGCCAGATTATTGTAAGGGGGTGTCCATACGCTTTTCATTGTATTTTGACATTCAAGTTCAGAGCTGGTTACATACTTGAACACCAAGAGCCAATAAAAACAACTAAATCTGGGATATATTAAGACTCTAAAGGCATAGGAACTGGAAAAGCTGCAGTGATTGTGCATGACCATGATTTACTGTAGCCTCAGGTTTGGTCATAAAATATTATAATTATCATGCAGGTTATTATGTTATTCACTATAATCCTGATAATTTATCAAATTAATTGAGAAGTTATTTATTACCTCTTCTAGAGAGAAGGGCCTTTGTAAAGTTTTTTTTTCATTAGGTCTGAACAAATTTATTTCACTTTTTAATATTGATGTAGCTTTTGTCAGATGGCACATTGCTTTTAGAAGAGTTATTTGTTCTATTCTACCTTTCATGTAATTTCAGAAAGATTTTCTTAAGTCCTTTAATATCTATAATTGACAGATGAGTGTCTATCAAAGAGGATTTTTCACTAAGGTGTCATTTGCTTTTACTACAATACTACAGTAAGTGAAAAAAATGTTAGGCACTTTTGTGTAACATGACTATATTCAATGAAAGTGAAATACAGGTTTATAATTTTCTTTAAATATTTCTTTTACTTATTGGAATAAATAAGTATGCATTTTTGTCACGCGTGCATGTGACTCTGATACGCAAATGGCCCCAATTTCTCAGTGAAATGATTTTTTTCCTGAGCTACTAATTTGATTAAAATATCATTTAACACCTTAGTCATGAATGTGAAAAAATGCACTAGGTTCTCAGTATCTGTTGTAGATTGTATTTCATATCTTCTTGGAAGATAAAAAATGTGAATAAATGAAATAGTATTACATATAAAAAGTAAATTCCAGTACTAGAAGAAATATGTTTTTACACAGAACAAAAATACACTTTACCACAGATATTATAAAATATCTCTACCTCTTCTACTGTATATAGCTATTTTAGATTATATTCAACCTGGAACCTGGTTTATTTTTATGACATTTAGGGAATAATGAGAAATTTACCTGTGCCTTATTTATCGCAAAACTGAGGAAAAGTAGATCTGGGAATTTATGTATGGGGCACCTACAAAAAACATGTCTTTAATTGTTATTCTGGATTATTTTAACACTGGAAACCTGGATTTCCTTAGCAACTTCCACCATAATCTCAGTAACCAACATTCTTTCAACATTTTTTTTTTTGTGATACAAGCAGTAAAAACAGTTGAACCTCTTCAAGACATAAGTTTAGGCCCTTTCTAATTTTCATGAACATCCCTTCCTTTAAAAACATTAAACTCTTTTCCTGTTCACCTAAGAAGAGTTAGTGACATGACATCTTTTCTTCTCCATATCCAATTTTTCTCAAGTTGTTTAACTGCTTAATGAAATTTTATTTGATCTGTGGTTCTATAGTTTCAATTGTGTTACTTCCTGTTGAACATCTAGCAGGAAACCATATCGATTTGTTTAATGAAAGATATTATGTATCCCTCCATAAACCCCTTTGGTCTGCCACTGGTCATCCTAGGGAGCACAGTCCTTTAAGAGCACATTCCTGATTCTGTTAATAATGCTGCCCAAGTAGTTCAGCCTGGGCAGTATTTTGTTTAAAAAAGCCTCTAGTTCACTCATGACCAGAATGGAAATTCTGCCAAAGCAGCATTGACAATGCAAATCAAAGCTATAGAAAACTGCTCTTACCTTGTCAGCGAGCTGTCTCTGACCTCTGCAACTGAGAGCTACGTCATGAAGAGGACATCAAATGCCAGAGTAGCTTCACAGAGATTAAGTCATTGTATCTGGAATAAAGAAAAAAAAATAAATCAGGTTACAAACAAAGCTGTATGTGTATGACATAACTGTCATCACTGTTTGTGTTGAATGCTTGCAAAAATCAGTGTACAATCATCACACCAAGCCTTTTGGACAATTCCATGTGGAAGGACTTCCTGTCCTGTCCTCGGTAGTGTAAGAATCTGGATAAGCCCTGGAGTGCTGTCTTAGAGCCTTCAGAATTTTTTTTTGCCATTAAAACAATGCTCTTTTAGGCTTGGCTATGCTGGTCTGGGTATATGGTAGACATTGGACAATTAGCTGCACAAAGCCACTTTAAACAGATAATCGAAATGTAGTGAGGACCTGGGAATTAGGACAGTGAAGTGAAGAAGTATTCAATCAGGGAATGCTGCATACTATCATGTTATTTATAAAGTGGAAATTGCAGTGGAGTGTTTGCTGTAACAAGGAACATGTACTCTCAGAGTCTATCAGCCAAAACCAAAATAAGTTTGTATGAGAAACTATAGTTGTGTCTATGCATTGCTAAGGTGTTAAGGAAATTGGACAATTTCCTCAACAGTTGGATTGAAAAAGCTGAACTGCATGCACCATTGGACATCTATTATCATGTTAGCATCCAGAATGAAATGGAACGGAAGGTCTATGCTAGAGATCGTACTATCAAGGGGTTGTGGCATGACAACACTGGAGATTTCCATCAATGTGAAAAGTTGGAAGCAATGGCTGAATGATGACCAAAGTTTATGCACTCACATAAGAAAGTCTGGTTACAACACTCCTCATCTGTATCTTTCTTTAGTGATTTGCTTTGACAGAATTCTTACAGATTTGTGAAAAGAAAGGCATTGTCCACGCCTTTCCAACATCTCATCCTCCCAGCTGAAGAAAAAAACTCCTATTAAATCAACACTATCTTAAACATTGAACCTCTTCTTGTGTGCAGCAGAATTTCATCATTTGTGAGCACCAGAAACAGCTTCCCTTAATTTGATACTTTGTATGTACTTAAGTCAGTGATGGATGAATTTAATGCCAGACAAATCTTCAAAAGCAAAAGAATTATTTTGTTTTTAATTAGAACTTGGCTTTTTTTTTAGAAATGAAATTTAGATCCTTCAGCTTTTACCATTGTATTTTTGGAAATGTACTTCTAAACACTCTCCAGAATGTATATGGTCATGTCACCACCCTTCCTAGATTCGACATCTGCTTGTATCAGAGTGCATGTTGTAGTCTTGTTATACTGGATGCAACTATACATTTTAATTAGTTAATTTATTTCAGCTGTTCTAATGCCATTTTTTCTTCATTTAAATACTCTAAATAAATTTAAAGAATTTGTGGTTTTAGTCCTTTTAATTAGTAAAGTTTCAGTTGATTGATCTGTAAGAAAAAGACATGCTAGTTTTGTATATTCTCAAGGTTGTTCAAATTAAATAAGTAATTTATTATGATTTACATCTGATATCAGGAATACACAAAAAGGATGCATAAATTTTTTTCACTTGTGAATACCATGCCAGAATATTTTTCTACAGTGAGGCTAAGATCCAGAAAGATATTTAGGCCTATAATTCCTATTTCACAGCCACAGGGTTTCACTTATCAAGTACTTCAAAAATTCTGGCTCCCGTTCACTGTTACATAGGACTGTTACATAGGACCCTGATGCCTGTTTGGCATTTCAACTTTTTATAGAGATCACGCAATGCACATTCATGTGTAACATGAACCCTGCTCATTGTTTGGTCTCTTTCTAGGCTCTCATTTTCCTATGTAATTCCTCTCAACTGAATACTTCAGTCTTGGTTTGTTTCCCTAGCTAGAGAAGTGCTTATTTTCTCAGTAACTTCTAGTTTTGGTCCCAGTCTTGACTCTCATAGAGAAAGAAATGTAAGAAGACATATTACAAGACATAACTGTATTTTCTGTGTTGAGACTAAATATTTTTCACCTTTACATATATATTTCACTACAAAGATATTAAGTTATGAGTAATGATAATCAATACACATTACTAGAAACGTACAAGGGGACTGAAAACCTTTCAACAGATTTAAAAAACCTTCTTTAAAAAGGCTTTTTTTAAAAAAAAAAAAGATATTTTTATTGTCCATTGTTTACTGTGTCCAAAATCACAAAGAAATTCTGGCATGTCTATCTGTGTAATTGAATAGGTTTCTGTACAACAATTTTGGATGTACCACCAATGTTTAAAGAAATCTTTAGAAATACATATGTATATAGAACTGCTTTTTAGAAATATTTTGAAATATAACATAGCAGAATTACTAGATAAATAGACTTTTCTAAAGATAGCTCACACTCAAAACTACTCACTCAAGTCCAATTGAATTTTGCACTGTTTTAAAGGGAAAATGTAAACAAAATACAGTTTTGCATGACTAAAGTCTGCTGCATAATGCACCATCTAATACATCTGCTTCAGATGTGAGATGTGTTCCCAAATTCTGAGCTAAGATGATGCCATCTGTGCAAGGAGTACATCTGGTATTTACTACTTAGATTAGAGTCTTGCAAAGAATGACCACTTGAAGCCAATTTCATTGATGCTAAACCTACTTTTGAATTAGCTGCAAGCCCAAACATTGCCTGAATGTCAATATAGTTTCCTCAGGAAATTTAGCAGGGCAGGAGATCAGAAAAATACCTGTGGATCCCCAGTTTACTGTTCTGAGACATCTCTAGATAGCAGAGCACTAATAATGAAATGCCAATAGTTTAGACTCTAAAAGGTTGAAGGAGTTTAAAGCACAGTCTGTATTTTGCATAGTGTCAATATTTTCGTCTGAAGAGCCTACCCACTTCATAAAATAAAAAATTCTTTTCTGAAAAGATACACATGTCATCTCAGTCTCAGAGAAGTTAACGCAGACCCTTCGGCATAATAACTATACTTCCACTCCAAATGTTTACTGAATGAAAGTAGGGAAGTGCTTGGGAGGATCTAGGAAATATCTTTATATCCTCTTGAGAATAAAGGCGTTTTCCTGCCAGTATACATGTAAAAGAAAAAGAATTAACACCGATACAATACAGCTGGAACAAATGAGCTTCACAGGAGAGTAAGATGAAAGCTGATTTCCCTATACACCCACACTGGATCTGGGTCTTCAAATATTTTACAGTTTCACTACCCAGTAGAACATTATTTGTTCATAATGCTTTCCTGAGTTCTACTCTGATTGTGGTAAAACAACAGTCATGGACACACCAGAAAGGCTTTATCTTATTGTCTATTCCATGGAGATCTTGTGGAAACATAAGTAGGCACACAAACATGCTTCAAATTCCTTTTGAAATGGTAATTCAGCAAGTATTGTATCTATTCCTTTCTGAAAATTAATTAATCATCTTTCTAATGAATCAGAGGTCTCTGAAGCAGTAGCTCTCACTATGCAGAAAATTTAAAATATGTTCTTGTGATTTACTATTCAGAACACAGTAAAGACAATTCCTGTTAGTTTTATGTCATTGTGCCACTGCAGTTGTGTAATACTTAGTAAATACTTGGGAACTCCATAAACATTAACATCTTGTTATCGTTCATCCAAACCCAGGATTAGTTTGATCCAAAACAGATGAATGAGGAAAACAGCTACTGTTTTAAATAGATCAATTGTACATTTTCCAGGCAGAAGACAAACTAGCTGTAAATCACAGCTGGTCAGTTTAACATGGTCTTCACAGTCTCATCAGAGCAAAATCAAACTCTGGAATCATTAGGATGTAATATTTCCCATGGGTGTGGTGTTAACCCAGCCACAGGGATGGAGAAGCACACACTATATGCTACTTTAAGCATCATTGCAAATAAATCTCATGTTTCTTAGAATGTGAAATATACGATTACTTTAAAAGTTGATGATTGCTTCATACTGAAGGGGACTTTATAAAAAAGGTTACTCCGTATCATTAAGCACTGTATTATAACTTGTACTACATGGCTGTTCTGGAAAGAAAATGGTTGTATTTATGCAGTTGATACCAGAAAACTCATGAAAATTATTTTATTCTCACTGCTGTTAGTTTAATGTTATGATAGTTATTCCATGTTTTCATTAGATGATCTTTTCCACACAAAAGACATTTACCTTTATTGTACATTCTTATACTAATTCATTGCCTAGTGATTTCATAAACCCATAATTATATTGTACTATCTGCTGCGTTGCAGGGGGATCTTTCCCACGTTCTGTTAGGCTTCAGGGATGGTAACTGACAGATTTCTCCTTGTCTGTTCAAACAAACAGATGCAAGAAGCCACCCTCGTTGCTATAACATCTATGGCAGACTGAGGAATCTCCTCACTGGCAAACGTAGAAGGTTGTGTTTCCATACAGACTGACTACATTAGTATTTGGTAAGTGATTTTCAGTGACCACTGTGGCCCTTTCTTGGCTATTGAATCATCTTACCTGAAGTTTTGTGTGACATAATATTTCATCCAATCCTATGCTCTTCACTAAAGAAACATTTTCGTCATTCAGATGATGTTGATTACTAATCATATAATTTCTTAACTTTTTTTTTTGAAACTGAAATAAACTCACTGAACAGCTTTTCCAGAACTCAGATATATCTCCTGAGTCTTTTCCCATTTCCCATTTCATATGCTTGAAGACATGCTATCAAGAAAATCCCTGAGCTGCCATTTACTGAAGCTGCAGATCAATCTGTAATAACTCTTAGATTGTCCAGGGCTCCAACCTTGATACTCCTAGGAAATAAGAAATATGTTTTCATTGTGATTTTATGACTATTTTGAAAATATGAACATAGGAAATTTCACATTTAAGCATCTGGCCTTCTGCTGACTAGTATTAATAGCGAATTTTGCCAGATTCCCTTCTCTGTTTCACCAGGACAGCACTGAGAGTCTCTCTGGAAGTCAGTGTTCCCATTCAACCAGCTCTCAGTTTCCTTGAATGTGAGGTAATTCCTGTGCCACCTGCTAGGAGTTAACTTCATCCTCAACAGTGCAATAAGCATTTAAACCAGCTGCAATAAAGTGTATGCTATTGCTCTGGATTGACATTGACTTAAACATACTAAATACTGGATAAAGTTGCAGTGCTTTTCTCAGTCCTTGCAGAGTGTTTTTGGTCTTGAGGGCTAAGTAAATATTTTGGAGAGAAGATTCTCTTAACTGCCAAGAGCAGTATATTTACTTGCCTCACATCAGAATTCAGTAATGCCATAAGTTTTTTTCAATAAATAGGATGTTGAATCTCAATTTCACCTTGATTTGTGGTTTTATTTTGCTGGAATATATTCAAAATACCCACTTTGAGAAAATATTGAGAGGGTATTCACAAACAGAATAATGTTTCCATGAATATTCTCTCAAGAGTGACTTTGTCTCACTCAGGGTCTTCCACCTGATTGGAAGTTAAAATTTAGATTAAAAAGCCTTGGTTCAGCCTCTGGAAAGGATTAAACGGTGGTGTGTGGTGCCATTTGAACTTTTCTGTGATACCCCAGGACTCAAAACAAACTTCTTCCCCCAGGTAACATTCAGAGTTTATGTGCAGCTTTCTACCATTTTCTAGTGGCAAAACTAGATGAAGAGCCTGAGGCTACCAGTGGCTGTGAGGGAATTCCCTTGTTCCAGCTGTAGATGCTCTAAAGAAGTCCTTGGTTAAATAAAATCCTCTATGGCCTGAAAAGGGACAGTGTTACACATATGTATGGTACATACGTGTTTTTTTGATCTCATTAAATCCTTTACTTTGAAGATGACTTACTAATGAATTCTGTAATAAGCTATGGCTCTTAAAGTATTTCTTTTAATGATTTGCAAATGTAGTTTCTTTGTATACTGGTGATTGCTTCCTTGTTTTTGAAAATGAATATTTGATTTATGTTTTTATGGTTCTGTCCTCTTATATTTGCCTGTAGATCTAAAAGACTAATTTACTATTGTCAATATTCAACTTCATGTATTCTCTTTAATATAGACCAGTGAACTTAATCTAATTTTTTTTTAACATCTTTCTGAGATTAGGAATCAAAGTTGAGTCACACTGCAGGTAATATGTATTTTCAACATTATCCTCCACCACATCCTTAATGTAGACCAGTATTTTGATTGCCTTTGGAGGGGTTTAGACCAGAACTTAAGTGATTTTCTAGGAGTATCAGAATTCCATTGTCCGTAATTTGTTCATCATTTTTTTTCAACATTTCACAAAGCTTACCAACCTATAGCACATAAATCCCCAAATGACTGGGAAAGGCAGAGAAAACTAGTGGAAGAGCCACGTGGTTTTGCTAGTAACTCATTTTGTTGTGGTCTTAAAAAAAACAAACAAGAAAATATTGTGCAAATGAATTAATAAGAAAGTGGACTTCAAGTTTGAAGAAGCAGCCCCAGCCCTCGAAGCTGCTGCTTCTGCATCTAGTTTTTCCCAAAGTAAGTTTATGACCTGACTGCATGTTACACGGCTGTGGCACATGGCAAAGCTACTTCCTTTCTTTTTTTTTTTCCTTTCTTTGCTCAGCTGTGCTGTCCATTTCCTTCGAAACAGTTTCTATCCAGAAAGAACTCAGCCACTGCCATTGACATCAGCAAGGAAAAGCCAAAAATGAGAAGAAATAATTTCTTGGTCTCAACTGTGTTGTAGTAACTCTCATAATTGTTGTAAGATGTGTTTTTTCCTTATAAACCTGCAGATCATAATGAATGCTGGGAGATCACATAGCCAAAAAAATAATCCAAGGTAAATACATGTACTCTATCAACCCAACTTGCTTTTATACTCACACTAGGAACAGTAATGTAAAAAACATTGCTGGAAAGCACAATTCACTTGGAAGTTCTCTATTAAGTCCTATAGCTACCACTGAAGGCTTTGTTTCAGGATGTGTTTGTGTCAGGAAACTGACATATTCGGGAGATTTTCCTAGACTTTTTAGGAGATAATTTTCTTTGCTTTGCTCAAGAGCTAACCAGAGAAAGGTGCCTAACTGCACTGTCATTGTTCATGAATTATACTTAGGAAAACATATTTTGTTCATAGAGTATTATTCTATTACTCTGGGGGAAATTTTAGGTCCAGTAAACTCAATAGGATGTTGCCACTGACTTTTACTGAGCCAAGGTTCCACTTCCTGCATAGGATTTTTGCCTCTGAGAAAGGCCCCTGGTATTGTAAATGAGCCAAAAGGTGAAGATTGAGATGTTAGCACATGGCTAAAGTGCTGTCAAGGGGTTCTAACTTATATGACAATTAGAACCCTAATAAACAGTGGAAAAAGTTAATAAAAATTCTTGTTCAGATCCTCAGTTGTGATAATTCCATGTAGATGGGTATATTTAACCTCGTGAAGTCGCCCTCACACTAGCTGAGGATCCAGTCAAAATGTATTTTAATAGTATTTTGATAGTATTACTATCGTAAGATTTACTTATTTTAAAAAATAGGTGATTAAGTGATAAGACATTAATATTATTATTAATTTTAATTTTGAAAAATTCAGAACAAAATTCTTCAAACGTATTAATATACATCAAGGACCAGATTCAGAGATAAGACTAATCTTGTCATTGTCAGCTTTCCAAAACCCATACCAAAAGGAAGATGAGTTTTATTGGGTAAAAAAATCCAAGAGTCTTTTCATAGCAATATATAATTACGTGTTTTAGAATAACTTTAATTCTATACATAGTTTTATGTATTTTTTTATTCTCAGCAGTAGAACAGTGTAAAAATGCCCTGAATTCTCTGTGATATGGTTGAATTTCACCCCATTCTCCCATGCAATTATGTTTATTTGTAAAGCGGAACAAAAAGCTGTCTACTTCCTTTGGGTTAGCACACTGAAGAAGCTAAATACATGAACCATATATATATAAGAATAAACTTACATAATTTGCACCATCTAAATAATCAGTAAGTACTATGTAAAACATATCTGTTGTTACCTTATGTATAATATTAAAAAAAAAAAACTTGTATGAGGACTAGTCCTTGGTCAAGTGTGTATTTTGGTTTGTTATTTTTGATAAAGCTGAGTTTATAAAGAGAAAGAAGAATGTGTTGTATGTCTGCATGCAAAGTATGAGAACTTTCTGCAGAATACAAAGTTAACCTTTAGAATAAAGTGCATAACTAAACTATAAAAAATATATTGTATTAAGCTAGGTTTTTAAACTTGATTTTTTTTTAGATTGCGTATTTTTATCATTACATTATATATAAATATTATATATAATATGTTATACATAAATTTTGAGAAGTTTTTTGACCATAGAAGAAAGTTAACTTCTACATTACATGAGAAAAGAATAATATATGGGATTCCATATTTATAAATAAACCCAAACCACAAATTAACAAAAATATATCCTGTAACATTGAAAACAGTTGTAAAACTGATGTGAGTGGGTATTAAAGAAAACCTAACGCACAGCAGTTCCAGACTAGTTTCTTATTCCTTCAGGAATGCAAAATCCATGCAAGTGCAAAAAGAAGATTATTTTTAACACATAAATTTTAAAGGAAAAGTAAATAATTCTAGCTCATTTAAACAAATTTGCAGGCAGGTTTCTGATGGGTTTAGTATAATATTTCTTTTCTAGAAGTGGAACTTTTAATGTGAAGTGGTAGTAAACTTTACCAAAAATATTGAATATAGTTCATACTCTGTATTGAGATAAATAATGTTCTTAGTTTTTAAGAAATAAGACAGAGAATAATTTATAGTCTTCAAGAATTTTATATGTAGATTTTCAGTATTGCAAAAGTGGACCATTACAAATAATCTTTTATTATGTTTGTTCTGTCTTACATGAACATAATCTTTGACTACTGTAGCTACTTCCTGTTAGAGTTTGCACATGTAGCTCATTATTTAAGTACCTCCATCCTTCTGGAGATACATAGCATTTACTGACAAAATTTGCATTACCCCTTAGTATAGGCATTAAGTGTGGATGGAAATAGCTGGTGTCCAGGACCAATATTCAGACTATACATGTTTCCGGAGGTTTTATTTCAGACTAGTACAATTCAATCTAGTGGATAACATGTTAATCAGTGGTGGAAGCTCATTTAATGGTCTCTTGGAGCCCATTTGTCACTTTAGTTTCAGGCAGAAGGAATCCAGTTTGCATATTCTGAGATCACTCAGTGCATTAAGTGATGGTCTTTGGGAGATTTCTTTCAAAGGTGTAGCCCTGATCATTAATTGTAGTTTGGTTAATGGAAATGCTAATGTAGACATAGCATAGTAAACCAAATGATGAATTAAGAGTGCAAAACATTAATATGCTTCAAGCTACAGAAGCTACACAGAAAAGTTTTTATATAGAATGTGTATCCTTCTGTATTACTGAGATGACTGTAGATGTACTTTATTAACTAGTTACAGAGTAATTAATTTTGTCTGAAAATTCAAAGGAAACATCTCAGAAACATGATTTTACCAGCATGTCTGAGTGTCTGAGTTGGTGTTTTCCTTGCACTTTGTATATTGAAAATCCCACGTAGGAATAGGATAAGATTAAGAAAGTAATTTTATAACATTATAAACTAAAGCAAAAGCATATTACTAGACACTATATATTCCACACATATATAAAATGTAAAAAATGATTGCATGGTAAGATTTCATGGCACAGCCATTGAGTAATTCTTAAAGGGGATGTGTTACTGAGCACAAACAGGTCAAGGTTGCCACTCCAGCCCTAGTTAACTTGATGAGTTCACAGTAAAGTGTTATATTATGGAAAAGAATTGTTAAAATTCAAGTTAGAATTACACAATCAATGTTAAAATGTCTTTTTTTCAAATGAATTTATTTTTTCCCCCATTTATTTTGACTAAAAATGAAAAATAATTTTTGAAGTAACAGAAGTCTGAAGTTTCATCTGAAAGATGAAGTTCACAAACTATGATTACTATTACAAAAATAGGATTCCTTTGTGATTAAAATGAGTCTTTTCCCCCGGGGGAATTTATGTCTATGATTTATTAGTTTATGCAGTGTAAGTAAAGATGAACCTCTGAAGTCTTCTTTTTGTTGTAAAAATTTTAAAAGATAACCAAAACAGACTGTAAAAAGTTGATGAGCCTGAAAAAATCTGTAATAAGGACAGAAAGAAAATTTGTTTAATGGTTTCTCTATAATTCACACTAATATCCTGTATAGATAAATTTTCACAGATAAGGCTCAGTGAATTTGGCTACTTTTTGCACAGAAATATATCTAATTCATGCATTTTTACCAATCTAGTTTTAGGCCTTGGTAGGTGATGCTTCAGTATAGAGGCAAAGTGTATTCATCACAGTGAGAACAACATAGCTAGTTCATCTACTGGAATACAGTTATGAAGCAAACGAGGTAGAATGAATCACTGATGTTACCTATTTATGTAATAAAGCCAATTCCTAACCTATCTTGTGAATATTCATGCAAGTGAATATCATTCCTAGCTTAACAAGGATTTGAGTTTGTCCAACAGGATTTGGGGGAAAAAAGTTGTAGAATATTTCTGTGTTTGTTCGTGGATTGTGTGAATCAATGCTTACAGTTGATTTTTTGTCTCTGCAAGCTAATAACACAGTCTTTGTCCTCTGATATACACACACAAAACAACAATTAGATGAGATATTTTATGCAGAACAGGACTGTATTTCTATCACACCTGTGAAACTGTTAAACCATTGGTATTTCCTCCATAATATTTGACATCACTTGGGCAATTCTTGAGTTATTGGTGTGCATATAGCAGTAAATATAATTCTAGAATAATTTGTAAGGTAATTTCTTAATTTATAAACTTCATCAATTTTACTCTTTGGATTATTAGTAAATAGATCCATGATGGGTTTATTTCTAAAAGTGAGCTAGATGGCTAGCATTTTGTGGCTTAATATGTTAATATAATATACTATAATTTATTCTAACATACTCTGAGAGATTGAAATACATACAGTAGAATACTGTATATTTGTCCATAGAGGAGTTATTAAATAAATGCTCAAGTGATGTGTTCTTTCTCCCATACTAACACAGGTCAAACACTGTACAAGCTACAAAATGAGTATGATAGTGTTACTGTTTAGCATCAAAAGAACTGATGCTTTGGGACCTGCCCACAAACCTGGGAGGTTTTGAAGTCAACTGCCTCTTTGTAAAAGAGATAGTGCAAACTGTTTACTGGAAAGAAACATTTCCATAAAACTCAACACGTAGTCTTGTCCTCACATTGTCTTTCAAGAAATGCTCTCCAGACAGTACTTAAAAACTCTTCTGGCTGTTTTTATACTAGAAAGTACCACCTGTTTTTTTTTTTCACTCAGGAGCACAGTATAGCTTGTACCTATATGAATGCTCTCCTTTCCCAATACCAAATGACCCACCTACAATATTGCCCATTTAGAGAAACTGCTGGCTCATCCTGTCCTCCAAACTGTGCTCAGGTATCATCTGACACACATTAAAATTATGCCAGAGAAATTATTAGAAATGAAACAGTATGGATATTTCTATGTCAGTGCTTGAACCTGCACTGTAGCTTTTTCTAATTTACTAATAAAGACTCTGTGCCCTGACCTCTCACATATATCACTTTTCTTAGAATCACTAAGGAGGAAAGAATGATGTATTTACATGTTTCTTTATTTATCATAAAGAAAATTATCTTTCAGATATTTTTTTTGTTATTGCTAATTTGTCATTTCTCTCAAAAATGTCAGTCTCCAGTACTGCCATTTTTAAACATGCAAGAGGAATATTTTTCTTGTCATAGAACTTTCTACAGATTGCATGTGTGCTAAGCCTGGCCCTTTGGAAAGCCCCATTCTCCACTTTCTTTTAATGAGTTCTCTCTTCTTGCCCTCCTTAAAGGTCAGCTAGTCAATTCACAACCTGACGCGTATGTCAGAGTGAGTCAGTGTTATCTTCAGCTCCTGGCATCTGTGCTCAGAGGACAGAAAGTGGTTAGCAAATCTTAGGGGTCCCAGCTCAGTATGAGTCCCTTGTTTCACATTTATTTTATTGTATTAACAGGTTTCTTTAAAAAGTCTTGAGTAGATCTTCCTTTCTATTAGTCCAAAGAAGCACAGATGTCACAGAAACAGTACTTAATACATATTTATCTTCTGATGTTTCTTCCACCCACTGCTTATAGTTTTGCTGTTCAACACATTTTCCTTTTATTTAACTTGTTTATATGGGACAACTACTTGGTTTTGGAAATAGTGATTACTGACTCCTATATGGCTGCCTAAAGAAGAAAAATAAATTATGAACTTTTAATGATGATATTTTTAAACAAAACAACAACTTCCTAGAAATATAAAGTCTTCTGTTTTTCATTACGTTATTTCCCACTGAGAAAAATTCACACCTTAATTTCCAGCCACACTCCATCAGATTTTCCCCCAAATTAACAGTAATTTCCACTGGTGAGATGTTACCATGTCCATTCTCTTAAGTGGTATTTTTAAATTATCCCTTTGTACCTAACTCACCAATTAACAGATAACTCTAGTTATTAAGAGTTCATTGAAGGGGTTTATTCATTCTTTCATTCAAGCTTTTTTGTTAGTAATATGAAACCTCACTGATATATTTATATAAAGGTGGGTTAGGCTAAAGACTACTTTTTAAGCTTCCTCGGGAAAAAAATTTAGTGGAGAATCAGAGCTCTTCATAATCACAGGCAACACCTACAATTAACCGTGTCTGAGTTCTCATCTGAGGTCACCATATGTGGCTTCCTATATAAGATCTTAATTTGCCTGTGACACATACAGCATCCACTCTCATTCTTTCACACCATTCCCCTAAGAGCATTATCTCACTTTACTCATATGCACCGCATCCACCTGTAATTTTCCACTGTGTTCTCCATAAGGACCCCTTACCCACACCCACCTTCCAACATCCATGCTGAATTTGCTGCAAAAGCATGCTTTTTGCTGGAAAAGAAAATAAGAAACACAACCACGAACAGAAGTCATAGGTGCATTTGCAGTGTCTGTGATAGGTCCTCAATCACCAGAAACTGTAAGACTGCGCGAGTGTCCAATCAGTGAGAATTATTACTCAAGGGTGGACTGCTGTTGTCCTTAGCTGTGGACACAGATTCCTGTACCACTCACTGATCTTAATCCTTCATGCCCTTCCTCTGGACTTGGCAGAAGGCTTGGAACACATTTCATATGGGTGACACTGCTGTATCCGCTTTTCAAGAAATCATCCTAGCACTAATCCTAACCCTACTCTCACCTCAACAAGGAATGACCACCACTGACACCAGCTATCTCCCTAACAACACTGATACAGCATGAAGCTGGTGCAGTTGCACAGCAGTTAAGGACCATTGCCGGTTGCTTTGCATGTCAGTGAGTTGAATAAATATTTTCAATCAACTTATTATTTGATTCCTAGAGAAGGTGGAAATGAACTCCCTACAGTGAGAATTCATAACTATTCAAATTTATCATGACACTTCAGAACACGTAATGGCACGGTGTGCCATATAGGTCAACATCTATAGAATACATTGAAGGAAAGCTTCATCTCCTGCAGATAAACAAAGCTGCAATTAAGTGAGATTTGAGTAGATCTTACTTGTCACTGCAGTAGAGTCCAGGTTCCTCTGCTGTTGGATTTTTTTATTGCAAGGTCACATCAACTTTTGCGCAGCTCCTTACTTATAAACTTAGTACTCCAAGTGGTCTTCAGGGCTTTCTTACTATAAGAGTAACAGTGCCTCCCACTGATTCTGTAAAATGCATTTGTAGTTTAAGGTGTGTTTCAAAATATTTGCAGGAATCTCTGCCTACAGTACCTTCATACAAAACTGTTTCAAGTCCTAATCTAATTCAGAAGCTTAACTCAAATATGCCCAGTTGACTTCTCTCTCCAATGTAAGACAACGTAAATTATTTAAAAAAAAAAATAATCCTTGTCCTAAACTTGGGCTGGTGTTGACTGTGATCAAACAGAGAATGGATTGACAGCAGCCCTGAGGAGAAGGACTTGGGTGTGCTAGTGGATGAGAAGCTCAACATGAGCTGGCAATGTGTGCTCATAGCTCAGACAGACAATTGTATCCTGGGCTGTATCAAAAGAAGTGTGGCCAGCAGGTTGAGGAAGGGGATTCTGCACTTCTACTCTGCTCTCATGAGACCCCACCTGGAGTACTGTGTCCAAATCTGGAGCCCCCAACATAAGAAGGATATGGATCTGTTGAGGCAAGTCCAGAGGAAGGCCATGAAGATGATCAGAGGACTGGAGAACCTCTCCTATGAGGACAGGCTGAGAGAGTTGGGACTGTTCAGCCTGGAGAAGAGAAGGCTCTGGGGAGACCTTATAGCAGCATTCCAGTACCTAAAGAGGGCCTATAAGAAAGATGGGGAGAAACTCTTCAGCAGACCCTGTTGCGATAGGACGAGGGGTAATGGTTTTAAAATAGAGGGAGGTAGATTCAGACTAGACATCAGGAAAAAAATTTTTACAATGTGGGTGGTAGAACACTGGAACAGGTTGCCCAGAATGGTGGTAGATGCCCCATCCCTGGAAACATTCAAGGACAGGTTGGATGGGGCTCTGAGCAACCTGATCTGGTTGGAGATGTCCCTGCTCCTTGCAGGCAGGTTGGACTAGGTGACCTTTGAATGTCCCCTCCAACCCAAACTATTCTATGATTCTAAACATAAATGTTTTTTTTTTACTGGAAGGATGGATCCTGTGGCAATCATTAGAGTTAGGATTAGATTTGGATAACATTTTGGTAATATGAAAACTTGAAGAAGCCAGTTAATTCTTTTCTGCCCACAGGAGTTTGGAATAGAGCTGGAGTCGGTTGTCAACTTTTTTTTCCTTCCCCCCCTTTTTTTTTTTTTACTTTGTGTATAGTTCTTGTTTCTTTTAGTGATAACTACTCTTATTTGGGGGCTTGTAAATCTAAAACTGGAGTATAGTTTTGTCCTTGTGACTGAGAAGCCTTCAGAGAGAAGACTGGATAGAAGTCTGGAGTCAATTGTGGTCAACAGCTTATGTTCCCTTCGCTGGATGGGTGGTTCCCTTGGCTAGAATTATTTTTAAGGGTAAGGTTATTTGGGGGAATGTAATGACTGGAGAACCCATTTCAACATATGATGCCTTGCCCTCAGAATAAGGACAAGGAGTTGCTTTAGGCCAATATTTTGTGCTTCTTCTTTCTTATAATTTTTTTTCCATGACCTTGGTTAAGTTCAGTTCTTATGTTTGAGCTAGTGTTTGGGAATCTACAGGCTGAAGAAGGCAGTTAAATGCTGGATGCTACATGTCTCAAGATTAAGAAGAAAGATGTTAAGGACAGTTGATGCTTCTGTCCTGTTTGTTGGAGAGTTGCAATCTCTGACCATTACTTAGGGCTGGAGTCGGGGGTTTTAGAGTTGGAAAGTGAAGAGCTCCTGCTAATGCTTGAAGCCGTATGCTCTTTAGTATTGTGAAAACAAATTGTATGACCTGTGCATTGTGTCTTTTTTCAATCTTTTTTTTTTTTCTTTTCAGTGTTGTTTCTCTCTTTTTTTTTTTTTTGTTGCGTTTGCTTCCTGGGCAGCAATTTTAAGCTAGGTTCAGGATAGGGTAGCTTGAGGTGAATATTCATTTTATGGCTTGGATTGGGCTCAGGTTGAGGTTTGAGATGGTTCAAGAAATTAAATGTTGCGTATCTCATTTTGTTTCTGGAGGATTTGGGGACTTAGCATTCAGAAAGTGGCTTGTTTGATTGGGGTCTATACGTTTTGGTCTACAGTGAACGTTGACAGCCAAAGTAAGACTAGGTTTAGACTGAATAACCTGAAGATTGAAGATACTACTCAGACTCCGTGTACTAATAGCAGGAAGTCCTAGTGATGGGCTACAGCTGAATTATGGTTAGAGTAGACAGTGTAAAGTACGAAGAGCCGTCTTCCTTATGAGATAACGTAGGACCTTCAGAGGTCAGTGTCTATCATTACCAAAACATAATTTCCTTTGCTGTAGTTACATATGTTTACTTTAGAGTTAGGCATGAAAGCAGGACACAGCCCACTTGAATTGCCTGTCTCAGGACACACAGAGTTAAGGAGAAGACTGATATAATGGAAATCAATGTGTTATTTCTTCTCTCACACACAGAGATTAGTTCCCTAAGTTATTAAAAGGTAGTTGTTATTTGTTTGGTACTAGTTCATTTATGTTTATAAAATGTAAATAAATATGTGTTTTGTCAAACAATCAGTTTCCATTACACTTATGTTAATTCACTTCTGTGAGAATCTTTTGAGAGGTTAGTTAACCAGATCTCTCTGAACAGAGTTCAGCTCAAGGGATATGTATCTTTATAATTTGGTATAGAATAGAATCATAGAATAGAATCATAGAATAGTTTGGGTTGGAAGGGACTTTTAAAGGTCATCTAGTCCAACCTCCCTGCAAGGAGCAGGGACATCTCCAACCAGATCAGGTTGCTCAGAGCCCTGTCCAACCTGGCCTTGAATGTTTCCAGGGATGGGGCATCAACCACCTCTCTGGGCAACCTGTTCCACCACCCTCATTGTAAAAAATTTTTTCCTGATATCTAGTCTGAATCTACCTTCTTCTATTTTAAAACCATTACCCCTCACCCTATCACAGAAGGCCTTGCTAAAGAGTTTCTCTCCATCTTTCTTATAAGCCCCCTTACGCACTGGAAGGCCGCTATAAGGTCTCCCTGGAGCCTTCTCTTCTCCAGGCTGAACAGCCCCAACTCTCTCAGCCTGTCTGTACAATTTATCTGTACTATTTTTTAGAGACCACATGGATAAGTTTGTGACAGATTTGTCTCCCCTTCTACACACTCCTCAGATTTCCCCATAAAGGCTTCAGTTCTTGAAACACGAATTCTCATTGTTCTAGAAAAAACAGTACTCTCCTCATCAGCACTATGGGGCTCACATTATTTTCTTCTTTCCTTTCTGTGCAGTTTTTGATCTCCCTGGTGCCTGTGTACACAGGGATAGATAGCCAGAGACATGTCTAGCACTGGAGAGTTCATTTAAAAATTCCTTCCAATAAATATGTCTGTCACATGTCTTTCTATTCTGTACTATCCTTATCAACTGTATGGAGTTTTCCTTGGTCTCCTAGGCAATGCCTCAGCATCCAGGGATATGTTTACGAGTAAATTCTTGCTTTCTGCATCCCACTTCAAGTGGCATAACACCAGTCATTTTGTGTTGCCCTACAGTGTAAGGCAGCCTCATCCATATTCTATTTGGGAACAGTCTCTGCTCTACAATAACCTCTGAGCTGTACTCACACATTATTTGCAATAACAGTGGATGGTACAGGCAAACCTCATATATGCTAAGAATTACATAATGTGGACAATTTCACACTAGTGTTCAACCCATACCTTGTCCTTGATTAGCTTATTAGTATAGACATGGGTGTACTTCTTCTACAAGAAAAATCTGCTTTCCTCTTCCCATTTTTCAATGGAAATCTGTCAGTGGAAGCAGATACTACATACAAAGTCATGATAATTGCTTTAAGAAACAGTTAAAATAAAAACAAAAACTTGAAAACGAAATTCAGAAGAAAAAAAAACCTCAACAAATGTGGATAAAAACAATGAATTAAGTGGTAAGTCTGTAGCAATTTCAACTTTAACTCCCACTGCAAATTCCATCATCCGTGAACAACACTCAAGGTGAATGAAAGTGACCCATGCAGGCAAGACAGGGCTTTGCTTTATTTTATTGCAAGTTAGACAAGGTCTCCAAATATGTGTTATATTTAGCAATGAAGAATGTAAATGCAGATAAATTCCAAAGGCTTCAGTGGAATTGTTTCAAGCATGAAAGCCAAAGCAAAGCTTGGATCCAAAAATCTATCTGTGATAACAGTGATCAGAATAATAAAGACAATCTCTTTCATTGCACTCTGATAAAACACATGGTAAGGACTTGTTTTGGTTAGAAAATAGCAGCAGTTTATCTACAGCACTGCAAATGCAGACTTTTAAAAAGTCAGGAGCCAAATACACTCTTTTGAAAGAATACTCTAATATATAGAGTGTCACAGGGGAGTTTATTTCGCCACTGCATTTCTTTGATCTTGCTAATGCTTTCACAACACTATTTTTTCTTTTGCTTCTTTTGGTCATGAGGTCATAAACTCAGTTTTATGATGGCATTAGTCTTTTGCCACAGAATGATTGGTATGTCCCAGATTCAGCCTTGTGGGCTAAACATGAGCAACCAAGAAAAAAACTGTCTGAAAGAGATTTAATTCTTTTAAAAAGAAAAATATTTTTAGTAATAAATAAATGGGAAAAATTAAAATCAAACCAGGTGAATATTAATTGTGGGATGTTTGAACATACTATTTATCTAGAAACATTAGAAAAGTTTTGTTTTGATAAGGATTATTCTGCAGTATTATTAACTTTTCAGGATGTTATTTCTGAAGCACTGAAGTATATGTTATTGAGAATATAGAAAACTTATGACTGTGCTGAGAAGTTTACACAGAGGACAACACTGAAGACTCACTCATATTAACTATAGTGAAATTCATGTGCTTTTATGTTCAGTGGTTGTGTTGTTTGCATATCCCTAAGTATTACATATGCTAACAGTAGTCCTAAGCAAAAAAAAAACATTTTTGGAATTATCATGGAATGTTTGAAAATTTGAGTTACCATGGACATTATGTAGCAACATTTTCAAATTTAGAGTCTATGGAATGAAAAAATTCCAGAATGCTTTCCAGGTAAATTAGGATAAAAATCCAAATCTCTGGATTGTGTTATAGGAATTATGCTGAGCTATAGTATAGGAAGCCACGCCTTCTTTGTGTGGAGGTGACAATGTATATATGGAAGATTTATTAATAAGTCTGTCTGAATAAACACCCATAAATCCAAGCATTCAAGAGCAAATCCTTTACCATGTCTTTCTAGTCTCAGCAAAGGTATTTGAGTGAGTCATCTTGGTACACTCCTTGAACGGTTTTATACACAGAGAAACAAATGTAATTTCTGAAATATTGTGCTAATTCTTACGAAATAATCCCAGAGTCACCCTCCAGGTTTAGTCAGTATGTTCAAGAGCCTCCCTGAGCAAGAATTTTCAGGGTTGTTGAGGTTTGCTTCCAAAGTCTGGGAAATTATCAGACCAAACAAAGCTGTGAATCTTTGCTGAGTGGTGATGCATAGGGTACCTCTCTACATGATGCCTACAAGGCAGTACTGAAGTGGACTAAGATATTTTCATAACATCTACTTGAGGGAAGATGGGAAATGGAATCAGGAGACAAAATGTGGTGGTACCTTGCAACTTTTCTGAAGTGGCTGCTTGTTGCCTGGCCTGCCATAACACTATGAATGAAAAGGGATGGCTGTCACAGAGGAAACCTGTGATGGTTGTGAGTTCAGGCTATTCTTTTTGATAGCAGAGCTGTATTTTGCTGGGTTTGCCTTACAGGTAATTTTTACCATCCTTGTAGGTAACTTTCACGTAGAAGAGATCTAGTCACCTGCATATCCCACTTCCCCTTGTAGCAAACATAGCAGTAGCTCTGTAAGCTGGGGTCTTATCACATGAGGCCCCAATTCAGATGGAGCCTCAAAGTGGAATTTTCCCATTTTTTTCCTTAAAGTGAGAATGTCAAGATTCTTTTGAAATTTTTATTTATGAAGTTCCATTTTGCCGAAAACCAAAATTTATCTGGAATATCATAAGCTAAATAAAACTTAGAAAAGTTTACTGATGGAGACTAACTGAACAAAAATAATTCTGCTGCCCATGGTGTCTTTAGAAGATGATAAATTATTTCTTTAGTGTTACTTTTCGGACCAGCAGCTTTCAGTGATTTACTGCTATTTGCCTCACTGATATTACTCTGTAGAATCTGCTCCCAGGTATAGATGCTGAGGTGAGGATGTGGATTTATATACTTCAGTTGGCCATATGAGACCCTTGCCTACAAAATCTTACTCTCACAGCTGGAATGTTAGTTTCAGAAGTCCTCCAGAAACCTCCTGTGTCCAGCTTCCCGGCACTGACTTTGAGTGCCTTTCAGAGATGAAAAAGACAGTTAATAATTACTCATGCAGTTAACTTAATCTTACATATATATTTACACTTAAACTTATAAATACAGATATATTCATTTATGTTTTAAATGTTATCATTCTTATTTCGTAATATCTTTTTTTTTTTTCTGGGATGACTGCAAAATGTGTATCTTGCACTTGACTCAAAATAGCATTTTTAAAAAAAATGTTTTGAATTTGTTGCAGAACAGAAATTCCTAATTCAACCAATGCAATAAAATGGTTTTTTTCCTCCTCTAGGCTATGCTTTACTTTTGGCTTAGCCACATCTCTTCCAGTACTAATGAAACCAAAGAGAACTGAGATCTGTTGTTTCATATTCAGAAGTGTCTTTCCATTGTCTTCAATTCTTAGCAGTTACTTACATATGTACAAAAATACTGAAGATGGCTGTGAAATCAGGGACAATATTTATAGCATTTCAAAAGTCATTTGTTAAAAAGAACACTCAAAAATCTATGCTCTACTGGAGGAGAATGATAGACGAGCAGGAACTGAGAAAGTCTGTAGGAAATGCCTTTTTAAGATAAATATATGGATTTCACACCAACTCTGGACTTACTGTACAAAGTGAAAACACTGAATGTAACCACTTGTCTGAGTAATGATAAATCCACAATCTGCCAGATCAATCTCTGCTCTTGAACGCTTACTTTTCTACAGCTGAACAGGAGTACACATCTGCAGTCTCTCCAAGGGGTTCTCACCTGATGTCTGCTATGAAGATGGCTCATAAAGGCAGCTGCTCAGGATTCAGAATTTCCATCCAGTAGGAAACTCCAAGATTAACCAGAAATTCTGATTTTAAAAGAAAAATTGAAAGTTAAATATTTATTTTACATAGTAGTAAACTTAAATATGAGAAACATACCATTCTGGGGGGTGTGGGGGGGGGGGGAGAGGGGGTATTAGACCAGCATTTTTACCAAATTGTTTTTTCTTTTTCCTAAAAGAGGTGCACTTTTCCTTGCAATATGTTTCCAATAGGCTAGAATTTTCCTATGGCTAAATATTTAATCAGCTCTACTTATGAAAAGATGTTTCTGAGAAATGCAAGTCTCCTACCATTTCTAGATTGATGCTAACATTTTAAATGGCAGCCAAAATAAAATTAATATGTTGCAATCCCAAAATCACAGTGAAATATCTTGCAGGGGAGGGTGAGCGTAGAATAAACAAATGTATAGCTTCAAAGGGATACCAAAGATAAAATTTTATAGGCACACTTTGATAGGCGGAGTGTGTATTTTACCAGTTGATTGTAACAAGGCTTTAAACCCAAAATAAAAATATTAGCAAATACAGAGGATAACAAGTAACCCTAATATTACTGCTCTAAATGAAGCAAATAACAGGTGAGTATCAACCAAGACCATCCGTCTTCGCTAAAAGCATCTCAACGGGGGTGAGAAAAGTGGAAATCTAAAGAGTAGAATCTGTAAAGACATTATAAATACCAGATAGTTTCACCCTATATTCTGAATGTAGGGTGACTTAATCTTAAATTAACCAAACTTAAATTTACAAAATCTAGAAAGGCACACTCGAACATGCACACTAACAATTCAGTCACTCCTAAAATAATTAGCGGTTGCAACTGCACAGAGAAACAAGAGCATTACGCAGACTGTTTTATTAACTAATAATCCAAAAGATGCTTGTAGAGTAAAAAAATTTTGTGTCTTTTCTGGCAGCTAGAAGGGAAAAGCAGCAACTGTCGTTGGACAGATTAGTCTTTGTCTTATTACTGGAGCAGGCTATTTCAGTGGAAAGTCTTTGATATCCAGCTAATAAAATAAATCAAAGTATTCCTCACAGATACTGCTTATGTTGCAGGTTTTAAGACAGGCTAATATTTCAACTGAATAAAGCAAACAGAAATATGTGCCTAGCCCTATGGTCCTGTGACAATGTCAGTTGCAAAAGTTTGTAATTAAAACAAGGGACAATAGTTGTGCACAAATGCAAAGCAACATGGTTTGGTTCTTTACAAAAAACCAGTTTTTACAGGTCACATTTAAATTCTGTGTCAGTAGCTAAACTGAAACAAGACTGGATTTCAACATCTGCAAGACAATCTGATTTCATCCAGATGGGTTTATTTTTTTAAATATTAGACAATACAAAATATATACAGTCAATCCCACCACAGGAAAGTAGCCTCAGATGATAGATCAGAAAATAAAATACAATAAAGAAACTTCAGCTGATGTGTCAAACTAGCAAATTTCATATGCTACCTTTTTTACTTGAATTAACTTCTGAAACTAAACTTTAAAAAAAATGAGATTTTCTATTTTGCAAGCACTCACATATACTTATGTCCTCTTAGAACTGCAGGAAATTCTCAGCCAAAAAAATGTATTAAACAAATGATTTCACATAAAGTAAGCATCAGAAATGCCCAAAAATCCCAGAAATTTATCTCATTGAAATGTTCACTTTAAAGTCAGCAATGCTTGACTAAAGCCTAGGCATTTCCTCTTTCATTAACATTTTCCTTTCTGTAGCACTCAGTGTAGAATTTCTAACTACTGTTCCTTCTATTTTCTTGGCCTGCTTCTTGTATTTCATTTTCACTTCTGCTAAATCATTCAGCTTTTTACTACTGCTGTATAAATATGTGTTCAACCTTTCTGCCTCCAGTTAGTGGAAATGTATATTACTGTAATACTATCCTCCCAAACACATCATGTTTTCCCCATATGTGCCCTTGCATCCTGCTAGTTTTAGACCTCTGCAAGGCTGAAATTTTGTTCAAGGTTTGGTTTTTGGATCTGGTTTTATTTTTTAGGTATAAGAATAATTCAGGCAAATGTTCTGTCTGCTTTTGACACATCTGCTAGTGTCTTCTGTGGATCTTCTTTATGTCAAGCACAGTGCTGTCTCTGCCTGAAGAATATCAGAACATTCCTAAATGATTAGTAAATAGTAGTGGTATATGAATAATTTGAAGAGACCTTCCGTGACAACACAGGATTATGCTAAATTTTCTCATGACTAATTCTTTCTTGCCAGCAGAGCACCAGTGTTTGCCCATGTGGGAAGAATTTTTCCCTGAATGCTGTTACCTACCAGTGCTCACACCAAGCTGAGAAACTTGGTGGGAAAGACACATGACCTTCCGTGAAACGTAAACTTGTTCCATGTTTCAGACAGTTACAGGACTTGTGCATACATAATGCCTTCTTTGAACATGTTATTTCTGGAGAAACAGAGTGCCTTTTACTTGTAAAAGTTTACAGTTCTGCTTTTAGGAGAGAAAATTAATGAAGAGTTAACAAGCAAAGGCTTAATTTTCTATTACAGAACTGGGGAAAATATTACAGAAAAAACAGGAACAAGGTCATTAACACTGTGGGTTAGAATATATTTGCAACATTTTGCTGATTTCTCACTTAGGATTTTTCCTAGGCATGGCTTGGTCATCATAGACCAAGGACCACTCTGCTCTTGAGATATGTTTTTCGGGATCAAATGCCTTAACCCTGAAATTTTATATCTTATATCTTATGTCTAATTAAAATCTCGTTACTGTAGAACACACAAAAAGTTTCAGTGTACCCTAGGAGCTATGTTTCCTTTTCTATTATGATTTTAGGAAATGTATCATTAGGTAACTTTGATTATTGGTTCATATTTATTGGAAGACACATATAACTTGTTTTTAGTTTGATTAGTTGTTTTTCTACAATATGCAAAAAGTTTTTTGGAACATAAATTCCTCATCTGTTTTACATTCTTGCTTAGGAAGCCAATCGAATTAGAGGGTGATCTGACTCCTCCCTTCTCAAACAACATGATGTCCACTGTGAGCACTTTTCCCCGTGGCTTTGTAAGACCTTGAAAAATGTGGAGGGAGAAAGGTATTAATTGTACAACTGCTTGATTATTCCAGACTGACACATCATTGCCTTCTCATAGCAATCCCTTAAAATATACAAATAAAACAGATAAACTATTTACCACATGAATTAGTTTGTCCAAACTACTCCTTTCCATCTGTCTTGTTATTGACTATGTTAATCCTAAAATTGCATCCTGTTAGTTCTTGCCAGGGATAGGCAGAGAATGTAAAACTTCTGCCTTGGTGTAAGGATGGGAAGTAGGTACTTCTAAAAGCAAGAAAGATTAAGTAATAGTCATAATCTTACATAACAAGAAATAAAAATATTTCACATTCTTACAACCTCAAAGAGTGAAAAATAAAAAATCTGACACAAAAGTATGCAGGGAGGAAAAAGTTAAGTACTTTGGGCAGTATGAATGTGTTTTAAAATATTGGACATTAGAGTTTTCTTTTTCCATGTTTCTGCTTACAGAAAAATCTACAAAGAGCTAGTAATTCTTTATTAAAGTACGAAAAATACTTCCATATATGAATTTCTTTTGCCATGTCCCTTCAAAAGGGTCTTGATCAACCGACAGATAGAAAAAACAAGCTTGGGAAAGAGCCGCTGGAGAAAATCTGTCCATTATTTCTACTTCATGAACACCTGAAAGAATTAATACTGGCTTTGGATAATGCTTTGCGGAAAAGGAATTTAGGAAAGGAGCAGAGATTATTTCCTAGAAATGAGGGGGGAGAAAAAAAAAGGAAGTGGAAATAATTCTTCATTCAAGGTTATTCAAGATAAGCTGTCTGTGTGAGTTAGCCCATGAAGAAATGATACAGACAAATAGGATAGGAAGAGTGAGTACACTGTAGTACAAGATTCTGAAAAAAAAAATACAGATGGTAGATGGTAAAGTGAAATGTGAGGAGCACATTGATGGAAATATTGTCAGGTGGTGAATTAGTAAAAACTCTTATGGAAAGTAAAGCTAGACAGGGGATATTCAGTGTCTGCATGACACGAGGTGAAAGCTATTGCCCTTGGAAGGACAGGAAGCTGAAGAAATTTGTCAAGTCCCAAAACATAGGTTTTTTTATGGCAAGTACCATGAGAAGATGCCCTGGAACAGGATCATATGGAGAAGTTGTTTGTATAGGACCACTGTTATCCTTGCCGTACTCATGTAAGAAAATATTTGTTAATGAATATTTACATAATAGTGAGACAGTTTTTTTTTTTATGTAGTTTTCCTCCACTTGTGTCAGAAATCTGTGATCTCCCGTTTTCTCAGAAGTCCCTAATGGCTGCCTCAGTCAGCAGCTCTTCTACCCACCTGTTTCCTGCTGCATTGGCTGTACTTCAGGTTTATACTTGAAAGTGAGTTAAATTATTTACAAAATTGGGGAACAGAAGCTTGAGGTAAACCTCATGTTTTTATTTGATGGAGTTCATTCAGTCTGACAGTTCATTAGCAAAAGCTAGTCATTGAGCTAGAAGTACCAGCTGTAACTGCCGTATACAGCTGACAGGCACACTGGGAATGACAGATGAAGACTTTGGGGAAAAGAAGTCGTCTTTTTTGGAAAAAGAAGAAGTAAAAAGGAATGTTTTAGTACCAAAGGAATATGTCTTCTGGGTAATTTCTGGTCTGTAAGTGGAAAGATGGAAGCGGTTCATAGCTTCTGGACTCTGAGATACTGTTGACTATCTGTGACTAGAAGGTCCTATTAATGTTGCTACTGGCAATCTTTAAGAGGTTATTTGTGGGCAAAAAGGTTTATGGCAGATTACAGGCAGTAACTACAATGTGATAGATCTGATAACATAGTTCCTTGATTTACAAAGAAGTACTCACTAATGTTTTCTGATTTTATGTAGCCAGTGCTTCCGAAACTTGGCAAGTTTTATCAGAAAAAGGAGGATGTTGAAAACACAATTTATTGCACTAAACCAAGGGTTTTTAGGAATCACACACACTTTACCTCCAAAAGTTTAAGATTAAGTGAAATTCTGAAAGTTATCCCGAATTTCTATAGCAATGTGTCCAGACATGTGTACCAAAGGCTGATAGTTCCTTTAAGACACAGTTACACTTAGGTTGTATTCTGTGATGATTATCATATAGAGATAAGAAAGTTTATTTTTCAAGAGTACCTTCACAAGATGAAGAGATGGGCTGAAATAAAAAATTCTGTTTGAGACAACTGTTAAGGTTTGAAATTTTGTTTTTCTTCTGAAGTAGAACAAAACAAAAACCCTTCAAATATTTTCAGGAAAAGGAATTGTGGTGAAACATCTGTTTTCTGATCAGAAAGGTCAACTTCTGAATTTATATCTCTTGCCACTAAAAACAATCCAAGAATCTACCCTGAAATCTCCCACTGTAAATGTTGTCAAAATCAGTATTTCTCTGCCAGACTTTCTGGCTTTGATACAGCTGCTTGTTTTGATCAAAAGCAAACAAACAAGCTGTCAGACCTGCTGATTAGTTCTAGTTAGAAACAAACTAGATTGGAAAGATGAGGAGGAGACAGGAACTTTGATATTAGCAGTGTAGCTTAACAATTCCCCATGAGAACATGTGTAACTGGGGAGCCAGGGCCATAGGCAAGAGTGACTGACTCTGGGGTCAAATTCCATAATCACTGCAGATGACTTCCTACTGCATGCAACCCTTCCTGCTGCTTCTAATGAATCATAATTCCCTTTTAAACTTTATAAAATACACATACTGACACCTGGTAATTCATGTTTATTGTCGTAATTTGGTCATACGAACAAGGGCAACTTCAGTCAATTGAAAGTTATTACCAGAATATGCCAAGAACCAAAACAAATAGCTAGAGCTGAGTATGCTTTCTTTTTTGCCTGATATAAAATGGCATAGAATAATAACACAGTGGAATTTTATTGAAAAATGTAAAATTAGATTTTATAGAGGGCTCAGTGGGGTAACATATTATTGGATTTTATTGAAGCCTAACATTGTCCTCAGCTTCTCAGACATAGTGTATTTCAGTGCCCACTACATTATTCCAAATAGCTGTTGTGGACAGATTCTGGCGAAGGCTTATATAGCATTTATAGTCCTCAATAAGACAGTATTCCCAACAGAATTTCTAAGTTTCTCCACATTTAAAATGCCTTTGTACTTCAGTAAATGTTGAGTCAGCTCTACTTAGATTGTGCAAGATATCTTATGAGAAAGTGTGTGCATTGAGCTAAGAAAATCTCAGCACTTAATTAGAGGCAGAGATCAAATTTATTACACAATTTATTCTGCTAAATGTTAATGCTGTATACTGTAACCTTTACTAGTACCTCATATAATCCTGTATTTTCATGGTTCTAAAGTACTCTACATAAATTTAACAAAGGCACTAATGACAATATCTCACTTGAATCAGGATTACCTGATTATTTTTTTTTTTGCGACGCTGAGCATTGTGCTTTGTACGTGCTATTCTAAAATTTCCTAATATTTTATAATACTCCCCAGAAGATTTTGTTTCTCTATCAGTGTCCCTGCTGATGTGCACAATAAGGCTGAACAGGTTGGGAGAATAAGATGGAGTCAGCTGGCCTTGGGAAATGAGATACAGCTGCTGTTTTATGAATTTCTGAGTTATGCAAGTAATTTTTCATGACACACATAGCTTCATGGTTTGCTTTTTGTGTGACCCTGCTGGAGCAGAAATAAAATTGTCAGGGACCTGGATGATTTTGGCTGCTGTTGGTAGGCAGAAGGGAATGACTCTTTTGAGATAAAGTGGCAATAATCATCAGGATTATTGTCCTATGTATCTGTGTCCTACTTGGTGCTAGGAGAAACTGTGCTTGCAGTGGCCCTGTAGGGTACTATGACATTTGCTTTATGCTGCGGAAATCTGTGTTCACTGACATGCTGGCGTTGTATTAATGGCCTTCCAAACCCTCACTGAGACTCCTTCTCCTGCAGTCTCTGACAAGCGCTCTGCTGGAACAATGCCTACCACATTATAAAGGGTAAAAATTAGGCTCAGACTTGCTCTTTCTGACATGAGGAACAGAATTTTCGCTTAATGGAGTTTATCACTGGTAGTGCTGTGTAATAAGACAAACCTATATAACTTTCCCCTTTTTATTCTACTTACCTGTATTTTAAAGGTATGCAACTTCTTGCACTGACACCATTAAAATTCTAGTTAAAGGAATTTCCCTTAGCACAGCTTGACCTAAGAGATGCTTGTTACTCCTTTTTCACGTTATTTTCCATTTACCAACTTCCTTTCTGTGCAGGAAAACCAGGAGGAGCTTCTGTTTGTTGGTTGCATGTGGTGAGGAGCAGGAAAATGAGGCAGAGGCAAGGGAAGGGAGGCAGACAGCTGAGGCCTTTGTGGGACAGGGGTGATTTTGATCCGGCAGCTCGTGGAAACTCTCCGCTTATAAGCCAGTCTCTTGCTGCTGAGACAGCCTCACGTGCTTTTCTTTGCCATACACACTGCTTGCCAAGGGCATGCAGCTTTGCTTCCAAGAGGTGTTTGCTTTCTCTCAGCTTATGTTAAACATTACCAATGAAAAGGGAAGCAATTAAAAGATTTGTATTAACTGTTTAAGGAGAAAATCATATTTGCAAAAAGCCCAAATGGATTTTATATTTTGCTTTGTTTTTATATGAAAACATTCAGTAGTTTGTTTTTCACATATTTCTAAAGCAACCAAACCATTGTTTGTTTTTGGAAAGACCTGATAGACAATTAAGGAAAAATTGATGAAATTGTTTAACTAATATTGAGATTAAAGGAGAGTAAGATGCTGTGGTCCTGACAGTCATCTTTGTTTGCACTACAGGCTTCTGTGTTGTAGTGCAGTGTTGATTTTGGGGGACAATAAGAAGAAAAAAGCAACATTTGCAGAAAAGCACATTTAGGCACTGTAATATGACAGTCAATCTCAACTCTTTCTCCTAAGAAAATACCACAGAACAGTTAAGGTCAGAGGTGAAACCACAGGTATGTGTTTGTGGTATGTTTTAGAAAGATGTGAGCTGGTTCAGGAGAATGGTAGCCAGACATTATGTAAGATGCTGGTTCAGTTGGTTCAGTCCAAGCTAATACACCTTTCTTGACAGCAATGGCCTGGCTGGAGCTTTAGAATTACCAGTCTGCAGTGGCTCCACATGCTAGATGACTTGGCATACTGTCAAAGGGACCTTGCAAAACAGTAGATAGATGTACTCTTACTCCAGGAAACTGTAGGTGGCACTAACTGAGGTTTTGAATCTAAGGCCAATATTCCGCCATCAGCTGTACGCTTAGAAGTTCCTTTCAAATGTAGTAGACTGCTGAGCTCTCTGTGTCTACGTGATGGGTGTTTGAAGAAAATACTGGGTTTTAGTGACCTGCCAGAAGAGAAGTCCCTCTCCCCTTTATCTACCCTTTTAAATATTCTCCTGTTCTCTGCTGAGTTCTTATTAAAGTTTCTGCCTAAAATTTTGGCTATTTCAAACCCACAAAGTCTCACTTTTGGAAAATAACTTTTTGGGAGCCTCAGTTGTGCTTGTGTTCTCTTGAAAATCTTACCATTATTCTCTGTGTGTCTTAATAGTCTGTGTTTGCGTCAGGCTGCAGAAGATAGGAAAGTCTTTTACTCCACAGATATGTAGGACTTCATGCATATGTCCACAGGATAACTGGGATTCCTACATACCCCTGCCTTAGAAATAAATACCAAAGACACTCTTACAGGATTTTCCTGACCATATATTGCTTCGGGTATCACTCAACTATCTTACTTAATGCACAGCTTACCAACACATTAAAACTGTTGCTTGGAAACAGTTTGTATTCCTGTATTTGCCCTTTGTAAATCCCCTTTATTCATGCTAAGCCCCTAACAGAAATATGTTCCTAATCCTATGATAACTTCTTCAGTACAGAACCTCTTTCAAAATAGTTGCTCTGGGCTTTTGTTGGCTTTCTGTAGTTCTAATTATGCTGTTTTCTCTTTTCTTACCCACTAATAAAAGCCATTAAATATGTCATTTCTATTTCTTAAAAACAGAAGTCGGTCTCTTTTCCTTGGGACACTGTCTTCTTTTCTGCTTAAACAACAAGGCTAAGGAATAGTTTAAGCCTAAGGCAATGTCATTGTTATTTACATAGTGCTTCACTTTGAAATGTCCCATTCTCCACTGTTCACTGTTTGCTTCCATGCCTACTGTGTGTATTCCCGACAGGAACCTACATCCCCATGCAAACAGCATATTTTATTTAACCACCCCACAGTTTCCTCTATTTCTCATTCTCCTTTATGTAATACCATTTATTTTTAATTGGCATATTCTAAATCCCATTCAAATGACCTTTACCTCTTTCATCAACTTGGAAATTGAAATATGTCACAGTCCAATAAGCTGTTCCATGCAGCTGGGCTCTGATCTACTTAAAAAACACTGCGAAGTTGTCAGAATTGTCATGTGGAGAGAGAGTTGCACCTTTACAAAAGTCTGTATGGCTGGTGCCAGTGTCTTAGGCAGGAAACAATTCAATTTCAAAAAGGAATAAAAGAGTCTTTTTAATATCACATTAGAAATACTTCTACTAATATAGTTACTATGGTAGGGCAGGACTTTAGCTAAGATAGAACCTGGATCTTGACCTCCCACTGGAGGTAGTGGGTCCAAGGTGAGCTGACTGGTGCCACCACTGTCATGAGCCAGACAGAAGCAAGGGACAGTCCTGGTCTCTCAGGCTTGACCACCTGTACCCTGGGAGACGTCTCAGGTGTGGCAGGTATCTCCTTCCCAACCAGTTCCGTGCTTTGGGGGTGGGGCTGTTCTCAACAAGCAGTTTGGGCACTGTCACAGTGTTTTGGAGGCTAAGAGTCTGACCGTCTAGATGTGGCCAACTCCTACCCTGTGGCCAAAGGATGGACTCTGGAAAACAACGTTATTGTTTTTCCTTCCATTTCATTCTATTTTTTCTTTCTAATCTACCTTTCACCTCTCAAGTGAAGAAGGAAATGCAAATCACTTTACTGCTCATTTTCAATCCTATTCCTTTGTCACAAAACCCTTTGTCTTTCTCTTGCATAAAAGAAATGATGCACATGGCTTCCATATATGTTGCATAGATATACAATTGTATGGTATGATTCCTTGATTATTCACTTTTAATCCCTTTGAGTATTCATGCAAATATGCTGGTTTATGAGACAGTAACTTGTTTGTCAGCTGGAATATTTATTTACAGCATAACAAACACTGAAGTGTAGCTGTGACATCAGGACTTGGAATAAATGAGCCTTTAATCAAGAAAGCAGCCTGACCTTCCCTAATTCCATCATACTGTTGTCCCCAAGGCTTCTGTATTTCCATTTCCAAGTCCCAATTGCCGACTTCTTAGCTTAAAAGCTGTAGCCATAATTATGGTGAAAAGTAGATGTACTATACAGAAAGCACTTAATCCAGCCTAATTCTTCTTCATAATAACTGTACTTAAGAAGTTGATGGTTGAATGGCATTCCTATTGCACAAGCAGTCATAGTAAATGATAGCTTAAATTGTAGACAACTATGGAGTGCATTAATAGTAGATGCTGTATGACTGGACAAAGATATTTATCACTTTAGATGGTAATTCATAGAAAATCTGGTAAACAATGTTATCCATATCTGACAGCTGCTTTCCAAACAGAAAAATGAGCATATTTCTGCCCCTGCAACTATGACATGAGAAACTTGAACACAAAATGAGGGAGCAGGAGGAAAGGTAATTTTGCTTTGGGCTTCTATTGAACAAGACCTGTTCATATGCATTTATTACTTTGCTTAGTTGTATTCCTTTTCTCCACCTCTGCTAATTTTTTTTTTTTTTTTTGTAGAACTGGTAGCCCTTTGGGTTGGAAATTTTCATTAACAGTGAGTCAAAGGGACTTTCTGTATGGTGAGGGCCTTGGAAAGTCTGGCCGTTTACACATTACTTAGCATGGAAGACCACAGCTTGGCTGGTCTCTATGAATGAAGAGAATATAAATGTTGATTCATATATTCATCAAAACTGAAGAAAAGGGAAATAAAAAAGTAAACAGAAAAAGATTAGAAATTACAAAAATGTAATGACATATAGTATGATGCATCCGTCCTTTCATCAATACAAGTTCCTTGCAGTTAGTCTTCCTCTAAACTAAGAAAGATCTTATAAGAGTATCAACAAGACTTTATTTATGCATCAGAAAACACATGATTTTTGTCTGTAAACCAAATCAAGTCTTGATTGCTTCTGCTCCATATAGTGAGGGTTTTTTTCTTTAATTCAGAACCTTACTCAATCCAAAAATAGTCACATTTAAGAAGAAGTATACAAAATATACCTATGCTTTACAGGAAATACAGATTCATTTATGTTACCTCATGTGATGATATTGGAGATAAGGTAGAACAGTATTCTTTCAAAGCTTATTAAAACTGAAGTGCAATCTGATAAAGATTTGCTGTGAGACAGAGATGCACAGCCACATCTGTAGCCTGTCCTTGGCAGAAATGTATTTCTTGACTCTGTGGCTGATAAATTTTGTTCTTTCTTTTCTGTCTTTCATTCTTCCTTTCCTGTCTTTCATTCTTCCTTTCTTCCTTCCCTTCTTTCTTTTTTTTTCTTTCCTGCCTTCTTTCTTACTTTCTTTCTTTCTTCAACCGAAAGCATGATGTTTCTAAATGCCTCTTTGCAGGGATGGAAACATACTGAATGGAACAGAATCATATACTTAGGAAGCTAAAGGGTAACATGGAACTTTTTACCTTCCATTACTCTGTCAGCCATCATAACTCTTCCACTACCCTAACTGCTTTGCTAGCTCTCATTTTGCCCAAGAGAGTGTACGAAATATAACCTGCAGCTCAAGGGGGAAAGTACTGCTCTTCAGCTTGTTATAAGAATGCCAGTGCTCGATCAAGGCTGCCTCACTAACTTGTCCCTGAAAAGAAGAAATGTATCTCCAGTCTCCAATTTTCTCTTTCTTCCTTTCCCCTCACTACATTTATTCAATTGTCATTTTTACTCTTATTTAGACAAGCAAGCTCAAATACAGCACGTAACCCCTGATTTTTATTTGTGTCACATCCTCATCTGAGGTAAATCAATAACAGTCTGCTGCTGTCAGCAAAGCTAAATGAGTCTTTGCTTGACAACAACCTAGTTTGTTGGTTTTTTTTAAGTAAATAGGATAAGGATCTAGAAACATGAAAAACAGAACATTTTTTCTTGTTCTTATGTTTTAATGTTTATAACACTGTTCCATTATTTGTACATAATTTGTATGAAAACAATTATGCTTTGAAACATATATCATATATAGATAGATCTGATAGATAGATCTTTTTACCATACTTATTAATGAGCATGTCTGTCTCAGTAGCACTGATATAAAAGCATTCCTGTTTGTGAAATCTGCCCTAGAGAACCAAGACACCTGGGAAGAAGGAAAAAGGAAAAGGGTTTTTCTAAAGTCTTTTTCCAACTGTAATGACTTCATGCAATACCATGAATCACATAGAAAAACAATCCCCTTAATTTATAAAAGGATACACTATAAGACACATAACAAAATGTGTGCCTTTTCTCGGAACAAAAATCAAAAGTCATGAAGAAAAAGTTTGTTGGGAGATACAGTTGGATTCTATTGTGATAATGCATTAATTTTAAAATCACTGATGTATGATATGCTTTTGTTTCAAATAGCATGATAACTCATTTTTGTTCCTTTCACAGGTATTTCTTGTTGTTTACATTATTTATGTGTTGCTTCTTCTCTTCCTTTGCTCCTTATGGACAAATTTAAACTTTCTGGCATACCACAGCACATCGTCTCCCCAGAAATAGTTCTTGGTAACCTGTGCTGTGATAGGAAATAGGAGAAGAGAGGCAACCACTGAGAGTCACTTCACCGTGATTCAGGGATATCCTACATCCCCTTGTTGGTTGCTTTGGCTTGTCATTTCTATTTGCTGAATCTGTGAACAGGCACTGCAGGAAAAAAGATGTTCCTCTCTGTGAAGATTTCAACAAAAAAAAGTCTCTTGGCTTTTGTCTGATGGTATTTGAATATAATATTTCTAACCCAAAGACATGTCTGTCCAGTGAGTTTAAAGAGTTGCTCCTAAACTACATGAAGTAAATCCTGGCAAGTGTGGTCAATTTAGAGCTGAGCAGGAGGGTGCAGACAAGGTTTCCAGGACTGGTGGTGAGCACACCTGCTTTGTGCCAATGACTGGGGAAGATATTAGCTGGAGAGGTACTATGCTTCTATCTAAATACAGAAAAGCAGTCTAAGACCTTCTGGCATGGTGTTCTTTACATAGCATCTAACCTTTGTGAATGCTTCACAACTTGGTTCACTATCAACATACCCCCTCTGGAGCATACCAGTCTGACTGTTGCACAGATGTGGTGACTGATGTTTTATTTTCAGCATGTGAAAGGCTTTACAGAAGAGAAAAAAAGTATTTCAATTACATTTGTTTATCATAAAGTAAATTTACCTAGTAGACTTCATAGAAAACAACTGTAACAAGTGCTCGATCTCAACAAAGAAAAGAAAAATGAAAGGGATGTAGTTTCATTAAGTTCATTTCTCCTGGAAACGTCACCTGGTAATAAATTGCAGGATTTTTTAAAGAAGATTCTTTCCAATCCCTGTTATTTTGGTTTGGTCCCTGCTGAGGCTTTATTACTTTCCTGTCTGAGGAGGCTCAAAGTTAATGCATGCCCTTCTGTCGAGTAAAAGTATCTCCTCTGTGCTCAGTACTGGAAAACACCCTCCCTGTATTTTCCTAATTGTCTATTCTGAATTGTATTTTCAACTCAGGTTTACCCTCAAAGCCCTGTATGTGTCAAACACCTGTCCTTGATCCCTGCCTTTTGTAGAGACAATTTCAAGAAATTACATCTAGGAAAAAAATTAGTCCAGTGGAACTTTGATATTAAGGAGTAGCATAGTTGGCCAATGGTTCAAAATCACGATCAGCAATCCATCTTCCAGTCAGCACTGAATATCATTCATGAACCGTAGTAAGGGTTATGTAGATGCTCACATGGAAAATCACCTGATTATGGTCATCAGCAAAGGATTCCAGAACCAGTAGCACTTCAAAAAGGGGGAAAAAAAATATTGTACTAGCTGCAATGTTATATTCTTGCTTCTCAATAATACATTTAACAAGATCAATTGTCAATAACTAGATAACATTACATCATAAAAAACCTCTTAAATTTATGTCTACATTATAAGCAGCCAGGATTCATTGCCAAATACAGTATATTAACTGTTTAACTGTAAATCAACTTTATAGATGCATGTGTTAAAACCGTTTCTTTTAAACTGCAAATAACACTTGAAATGTCCCCGTTTGGCAGTAACAAGGGATGATTTTCAACCAAAAGAACACTGGGCCAACTGAATAAGTTCTGAAGTACATTTTATATTCCACAAAAGCCCAACTGAAAAGAAAGTGATGAAAATGTCCAAACATAGGACACTCATGGATTGGTATACTCTTTAGTTAATATGTTTACTTTCCAATAGTTCAATAGTTTCAATATATATATTGTTTCAGTCTGGAAGCAATAAAGTTGGTGTATGAAAGGAAGGCGTGCCTTTTCTCTGGACCCCATAGACTCAAAATTATTAGTCTACCTGAGTGGAAAGAAAAAGTTTTGGCACACTTCAGTGAATGGAAAAATATCTGGAAAAAAATGATAGAGATATCCAGAACCTGAATGCTAAAGAATGGATTTTTGTATAACATTATAAGCAAGTGTCTCTGCTTGATCCAATTAGATATTTTGCAGTTCATGAGAGCTGTTGTACAGATTTCCATTTTTTAAGGGTGTGTGTTTAGAATCTAAGTTTCAGCATCTTAGTTTGTTAAAAGAAAATTTAAATAAGTTGTCTTGATTTACATAACAATCCAAAAAGGCAATTAATTAGCTATTTAATTTAACTTTTCCTAGTATATAAACACAACAGTTTTGGACAAAGAAATGAAAAAGAGAAGCTGAACACAAAATCTTTGAAGAAGAAAATTTAACAAAACTTAATTTGGCTTTGGAGAAGATGGTTTAGGAGACATCCAAAGATACACTTTGAAGAAGGGTGTCTCATTGTTCTTTCTTATGGGTGTGGCAAAGAAACATGACCACTAAGAACCAACTGTGTCTTCCTTTGTGAAAATGTAACTAGTGACATAAAAAATTAGATGAAAAATGTACCATGTTGAAGATGAGTAATTTCTGAAAGAAAACATCTTCAGAGATTCCCATTATATACGAATGAGTCTTGAAGATTACTTTTCTTTGTGGTCCTGCTGCTGTCAGTAATACATCTATGCCTGGTAATGTGCGAATTAACATGTATAGCTCCTGCTGACACATTGTAGATAATGTAAGACTCCATATAATATCCTAAGAGAGCAGTGTTGAAATCCAGAAAAAATATGTTAAATAAAGAACGACTCGGTACATCTGGACTGTTTTCGAAAAGAGATGACATAGCGGGTCCTTAAAACGGTACTACTGCCTTTTCAGACGTCAGTGATAGTGAGATAATTGCAGACTCAAAGGACATTTCTGGGTTATTTCATAGTCTATCGGTGAACTGTTTGTGATTTTCCATTATATATTCCTTCCCCTGCATTTACAGACTTTTCAAAACACCTTGAAGTTCTTGAAAAAAATAATTGCATATTGTTGCTGTAAAACTCAAGACGGTGTATGGTTATAGTTCAACTCAGTCTGGCTTCGAGAGCTTTGTCAGGTATTTGATGGGTGCTTGAGGTTCTGCAGTTCTTAAGAAATGAAGAAACATGTAAGTTCAGAAATACTCGTATGAACCAGGATACAAGAGAGAACTGAAATTTAAACTATGGACATCAGTATTTCTAACATTCACATCTGAACAGTCAGCTGACCCCAAAGTCGTGTAAGCCAAACTCAGAGAAGATTCAAAGAAAGTTCTGAAGTAGGATCTATTTTCTTTTGCATCACAGTCTCAGGATGTTTCTTTCAGTATTTTTATTTAAGATTCCATTCAGTAGGCATTCATAATTACAGAAAACCTCTGTCTTACAAATATATAGCAGAATATGGAATGCTAACCTCTTGTGACTGAAGGATTCTTACTCCCTTGCCTCTGTGCAAGTTAAAAAGCTGTGCAACTGTCTATTAAAACTGAGTAATCTCATCATAAAAAGCTATCGAGTTAGACAGACTTAATTTATCCTAGGTAAATTCATGCTCAGTCTTCCCAACTACTGTCTTGCCGGTCAAAAATGGACTGCCAGAGGACTTAGTCCACAGTCTTCATGAGGTCAGGCTGAGAAAGCCCGTATCTTCCTGATTTTTACCCTTGTCCTTCTTGAAGACGTATATGATATTTGCCTTCTTTCTGGTTGTCAGGAAAGTTATGTGATTGATATCACCTTTCAAAGATTAATGAGAGTGGCTTTGTGATTATATCTACAAGAACCCACAGGGATGCCTCTTGTCTCATCCTGTGGACTTGTAATGTCCAAATGGCTTAAGTGTTCCCTAACCATTATCTTCCTTCACAATGACTGATGCTACCTTCCCACACATTGTGTGATGCCAGCACATCTCAGTATTTCCAGTGATGTCATAGATGTCTGACTGTGCTGGACTCTGATTCCTCCTACTTATTTCTCATGTGCATGTACTTGTGTACCAAACACTTAAGATAGGCTCCAGCTGTACCACCTTCTGAAGTGGTGTGAGAAAGATAGCCCTGTCCTTTGAGTATTTCCTCTCTGTTTTCCCTTCACTCACTTTGCTTTGGGCACCATCCTCCACACACCTAGTTTAAAATCCTCCTCAATATGTTAGTAAAGCCAGTTAGCTAACATGCTCATGTACCCCTTTGTCAGATGGATTTCAAGTCTCCCAGAAATTCTCATTCCCTGATCATAAAAGCCAATGCTTTGCCTGCAATGTCAGCCATGCAGACATGTCTTGGTCTGCAGGATGCATCCACTCCTGTGTCCCTCACTCTAGCTGCTAGAGCTGCTTCATCCATTCAAAATTTCCTCTGGTGATGTCATTATTTCCCATTGAATGAGTTGCAAAAAGTCTGAAGGTGACAGGATCTTTCCACGGCTCATGCTTCTTTCCAAGATGCAGCACTTCCATCTCCCATAGTGCCCCACAATGACAGACTCCTCTCCCACGATATACACCAAATGCTGCACTCCCCTCCTGCAAGGTGGCTGCAAGGGTCTCCAGGAGCCTCATCGGAGGCAGCAGTGGAGTCAGGTCAGCCAGCCAAGAGCCTCCCAGCACAATGCCTCTGTCATGTTCTTTCAGAAGTGATGTGCAGTATGGTTGTCAGATCACAGTGCTGTTTCTCCTCATGTACCATCTACTCCTACCATTGCTGCAAGAGGAAACAGTGTCACTCTAGTGTGATTTTTAACTACATGTCCTTTGCTAGCTTTCCTAACCACAGGTAAACATCAACCATCCTGTTTTGTGCACAATAAACAAGGGCATCTTGCAAATCTCTTTGATTATGTTAGGGTTTTTTTTTTTTTTCAAAATTAGTGTGAAGAAAAAGTACAAATATTTTCTAAATAGAAGTTAGTTAGAGTTCCTTATGGCACCTTAACAAACTAAAGATCCAAAATTCTGTCATATCCAGATTTACTGCCTGAAATACTTTAAAAAAAATTCCATTTTATGATTCATGCATTTTGCAAACAGAGTAAAGCTGCTAAAACGAGCCAAACAACAACACCAAAAAGAACAGTTAGCAGATGCTAGGCTTATGGTGTGCAGCATACAAATATTTTCCTTCTGAAGGCACTTCTGCTATTTACAAAAGAAAGTTCAGAAAATAAGTGGTGGTGAGCTTCTGGGTTGCTAAGAATTCCTAAAGATTGAGGTAAAGATTTTAGTTTAGTCCCCATAGCAACTATTTGGAGGCAGCCTCCCTCTTCTTGCAATCATCTTAATTAGGAATTTACTTCACTGTAGGTAAAAAGCCCAGTGTAAGAAACATAAAATGTATCCCTATTAGAAGTGATGTGTAAAAATAATAATTGTTTTTGTGTTATTATAAAGCTCTGTTTAATAGGTAGATTTTAATGTGGAGCCTCAGGTTTCTACAAACTTATTGTGTGAGTCTCTCTAGGATTCACAGAAGACCAACTTCTAAGTGTGCTGACAATGAAGCTTCCTTGTGCTTACCTGTGTGATTGCTAGCACTTATTTATGACTCTTTGCCATTCTGCAGTAATTGCTGGAAGAGTAAAAAGAGGGGCATAAATGCATGAAATATCCATCTAATTTGTGTCTTTTCTCCTCCTTTTAAAATAATTCTAAGAAAATAAATAAATAATAGTCTGTAGTCATCAAGAATCATAGCAGTAAATAATAATCCAGAAGGTCAGGGAAATACAGAGCTGCAAAACCTAGAAGGTGTAGCAGTCTGTTCCAGGACTTGCAGTCTATTGGTCTGTATATACATAGAGCCTTTCGGGCAATTAACAATCTCTATGAATTTAGAGCATGGGCAAAAGAAATAAGTGGAACAGCTCCATTGCATTTGTAGTAAAGCTCTTTGGAAGCACTTTGAGAAATGTATTTTGGTGCATGCAGCTGAAGACTGATGGCAAAACATACACATCCCAACAGTTTACATCCCTGCAAACAGTGCACAAAGGAGAAGATTAGCAACAAAAACCTAGAACAAACAGTATTGTGTGTTGGCTGTGGAGGAACAGTTACAGGAATGGAAAAGAGTCTGCTCTGACATCACTGATGCAAGAATGACTCCAGGAACACGTTAACAGGAGGATTTTCCACAACTCTGAAAGGTTTGCAACATCTCACAGCTGTGGCATTTGTTTGAACGGACATTTGTTTTCTGAGGCAAATTACTTACTAAAAATGCTGTGTGAACAACAAAGGCAAGTAAGTTTATGCCAGAGATTTGTAGCCAGGGTTCTTTACATAGCTGAGCATGCACAGCTGTGACAGCAATTGAGAGCAAAAGGTTTTCTTTTCTTTGGTTAATTGTTGTGATGAAATTGTTTCTAAAGCTTGGAGAAGTCAGTAGAAAGCAACTGGGAGTAAGGAAAATGGTCACAGACTCCTGGCAATTAATAAAACAGAGCTGAAACATAAACAGCACAGTGTAGGTAGAGACATTTGTTGCTAATCTTCTTGTGATTCAGTAAAATACATAGCCTTTTTCTCAGGGTAATGCATCAGAGCAGCCACATGGGCTTGTAGCATAACTGATGAAGGAGGCCATTGACAAACCAGTGATGGCCATGCTGGATGATTGAAGCAGAGGTTCATGATCTCACCACAAAACAGTTAGGAGAAAGAGTGGTAAGAGTTCTGAAGTCTACTTTCTTCTGAAGATAACTGGCTTTTTTGGCCTGAATGCTAGTACCATTCTGATGGTTCATGCTAAGGGGATGAAAAAAGGACGGGGGAATGGGTCAGTCAAGTACTAAAAAGGGTCATATTAAACTACAAAAACATTGGTTTTGGAATCAGTCTCTTTCCTTTTTGCTGTCCTCAGTGATTCTCCATGCTTTTCAACTTTTTCTTTCCCCTTCAGTATTTAAATGCTAGTTCTACTGTAAATGCAATAAAATACAATGCATAAAGGTGTATTCTGTGCTCTAAGATGACAGAAGTAATGTCAGGAAAAAAATCAATCTCCTCAAATCTCCATTGCTTCATCAAGTATGCATTCCAGCAGGAATATTCAGTTTTCCCACTACTGGGTGGTAGCAGAGCAAAACCTTCACAAACACAACACTACGTGGCTTCTCTCAGCCTGCCAGCACAGATCTGCCCAACTTCCTTCCCTCTGCCTCCTGCTTTGATCTGCAGCCTGAGCCCCAAGCGAATATCCTGTTCACTGCCACATTTCTAGGAGACTGGGTAATCTAACTCTTAGTACAGAATAGAAAGCACTTAATTTTGGGTTAACATTGCCAATTAGTTTCTTTAGTTCTTTCCATTGTTCTTAGTCTTGAAAGACTTTGCTTCATATATCCACCTATATCTAATAGAACAATTTTTTTTTTTGTATGATCACAATTTATTTCCTCATAACTTTCTGGTTCTGTATGTCTCTGTTATGTTCTCTTTTTTTCTTTACTGACACTCTTTGCCTCTTTGCTGGTATTTTCTGAGTATGGCTTGTTATTTATATGCCTCTCTTTTTTTTCTTCTAACTGTACCCTAGAGCTACATTCCATTAGAAAAAGTTTTTTCTTTTTTTCCAATGAATAGTGAGGATATGACAAAACGTTATTTGATGATTTAATACCAGGTGGATAGACATCTGGCACCACACATGGTAGATAGATATCTGATAAACGCAACAATTTTGGAAAGAAGTTCTGCTGGGATTAGTAAACAGCCATTCTACACAAATCCCTAACAATGGCTTCCTTGGTTCCAGTATTCATAGAATGGACCTTAATTTAGTTCAATAAAGTTAGAAGAAACTAAACTTGGCTTTAAAACTTACGGAAGATAGATTTTATTTGGTTGTTATTGTTCAGTTATTAATATTAATATTATTGTTCTTGGCCTTATGACGCCGGTATTTGGAGAATTTCAGAGTTTTCCATGGAACTGAGGAAAGATTCAGAGGACTGACTTGTTCTTCTCTTACATTTGTGTAAATAAAGAACAATGGAAGAAGAATGACCAGTAAAAAATGTTGTCAGGACTGAAGGGGAAACATTGGAAGTAAATTTCTTTTTTTTCAGAATGACTCTTCAGTCCTGAGGAGAACTGAGATCAAAGCAATGCTGGCATACTGTACATTTAAAAAAACCTGTTCTCGTTTCAGTCTACTCTTCCTTTCTAAGCTCAATGAAGTGGTAGCAAGCTCTGTAAGCCATCTGCCTGATGAAGACATCACAAATGTCAAATTTAGCCTAGGAATGCTGCCCCTCTTTCTTCTCTGGTTGACAATTCAGGGCAGAGCTAAATTTTAAGCTTTCTGAACTTTTTCTGTCTCCACTTACCGTAGTGGCAGATTAGGCTTTAACTTTCTGACTATCCCTTTCTTCATGTAGTATGTAGTTTAAACATAAAACTGGTTATTAAATTTCCCCCAACTACTCTTATGCTTGAGCCAGGTAACTTTTGTTTTATGAGAGAAAAATCTTTAAGACATCCTGTCTTGATTTGGAGAAGACGAAAGTGGGAAATCCATCATACCTCTCCTAGCGTGCTAGAAATAGCCAGTAGGCTTCACTATTAAAATATTTGGCATTTTTATCTGAAGTAGCTGAGCTCAGAGCCCTTCTATTACCCTTCTTTACCACTTCCTGTTTGATTAAAGAGCCCTGTAATGTTTGGTTATTTCCCTTAAAGAAAATAGTGATTCCATCTTTTGCATGAACTAAGCAGGAAGCCCATTAGCTCTTCCTCACACAGTATCAAACTGGGAGCTGTGGATTAATTTTGTTCAAGTCTGCCATCCTTTCCACAGTTATGCCTTTCTCCATTGTCCTGTTTTTCTGGTTTCTTGATTTAGAACTTTGTACTTGGTTCTATTACAACATTGTGTTGTTTTTTTTTTTTTAATTTTCAAAATCTGTACTCTTTGATAAACATGTACCTGTCTATGCCTGATGTGTCATCTCTCTTTTCCTTTCCACCAGTCTTAATGTTATTGACAAAGCTTATCAGCAGTGATTTAATATGATAATCCTGTGTAAATACAGAAATACTGTGTAGCATTTGCTATATGAAATGCTCTAGGGCCTCAGGTTTAGTACCAGTCCCTGTGATGCTATAGCAGAAATTCACTGAATCACCTGAAATTTATTTATGATTACTTGTTGTTCTATTTTTGTTAATAATACTGGTTTTACTTAGTAGTGTTGTCATCTGAGCAAAATAATTTTCCTTCACTGAGGTTTATATCTTTAACTAAAATGACAGAGAAATAAGAGAGGCACTTGGGAGCCTCTGATTGTAAATTTTCAGTGACACAAAGCCAGCTCAGTTTTTGCATCACTGAGCAAGAAAAATGAGGTATTGATTTCCCAAGTCAACTGCACTGCACTTGCCCCTTTATTCCAGTATTTTAAAGAAATCTTTAGCCAACTGTGAAGGAGGGAAGAGATTGAAGTGTTCCCAAGTGTGATGGAATCCAAAGCTCGAGGAAAGTAATCTTTACACCAATGATCCTTCATTGATGTCACAGAAGGTATTTTGGGCAAGGCAAAAGTTGAAGTATATTACATTCCTCCAATCTTTAGCAGAGGAGCAATGCCTGTGTGATATTCCCAACAGAAAATGTTTTAGTAGCCTTCACACTTAAAAGTGAACCAAGCTGAGGGTGGCTTTTCCCTCTCACATTGTTTTTCACCATTGAGCTCAGAGTTGTTTTTGATTTATACTGACATATAGATGAGGACTGAAGGTACAAGTGGCATTGTCATAAATTCAAGCATGACTTCCATGAGTCAAAACTACAGGATACAGCTCTGAAAAAGGTACAAGGCCATCTGGAGAGGCAGACTCGAAACCAGATGAACTACTCACCAATTAAGCTTGATGAAAAGTGGTTTCAGAACAAAAAATGTTAGCTCCTCAGCACGCAGGGTAAGAACTTGGTCATTATACATGTATTTGAAAAGGCTAAATTCAGTATTAGTAGTTAAAATTTAGAATATATAAATGCTACTAATACAATTGTGTAAGACTGAACTTTCTTCTAGTTAATTACCTTAATAATATATTAATTATTTTCTCTATATTTCCACCTAATAAGCTTCATACTTTACTTAACTTGTTTGGTTTCTGCATCAGAAATTACTCCTGTCTATTCTGGACATGAAAGGAGCACACCTATTAAGCTCTGTAAAAAAAAATCATCTAAGTAAATATGACCTTAAAGAGCTATGGAAAAACACTGCTTCTAGGGAGTCCACTTCAGTAAAATAAATGATGACATTTTACCTTGCATATGCTCACTCTTCATGGTGTTAAAGCCTGGAGTAGCATCTGAACATACTTTATTCTCTCCTTTTGGCCCCTAAATTACTCCAAGTAAAGAATTTGTTGTGTTGTAGAATATAGAGCAAAGCCTACTACCGTTTCATGTCAGAGACTAAAATATAAATATTCAGAAATATAAACATTAATATGCCTGTTTTCCAAATGGCTTCAATTTCACTGGTGTCAGTTGTAAAGTCTGCTTCCCTCCCATATGCTTCTGGCATATGATCAGTGTTATAGATCACTCATAAAAAGGTGTGGACTGTGCAAAAATCAGGTACAGACATAGTTCTCCTCTAGATATGAGGACTTGAAACTGTTTATTGGTACATTTAAATTTATTGTTAATGAATTTTAATGACTAAGCAGCAATTCAGTGTTCATAGAAGTTAGAGAAAACGACTATGAAGCAGCACAGAAACACTGAAAAGAGCAGCTTTTTACACAGCTCTTATTTCTTTGAAGTGTTACACTGCTGTCTTACCATAAAATGGCAGTGAGTAAAAAAAAGAATATTAATAGGTTAGGATAAATCTATGATGAAGGAAAAACTGAAAACCCCAAACAAACTTATGTACTTAGGAAAATCCATTTTTACATTGTTCTACTCTGCCCTCAGACTCTTTTCTGAGACATTTCCTCTCAAGAGTGCAAAAGATTTTGCAATTAAATTTTCTTCATTGAGAGATGATAAAATCACTCTAAATGAACTAATTTCAACACCAGCATGGTGCAGGAACCATATTGGGCCCAGCTTGGCATGCTTACAGGGAGGAAGGGTCAACTCAGGTCTTCTCCCTTGAGAACTCTGTTTGGTGTCTCAAGGACTGCAAGCAAGTTGGTCCTTTCTTGGCCCATGCTTGATGAAACAGATATTTTGGGGAGCTTATACTACTGCACTTCTCTCTAAAATACTTTCTGTGGGGCCCTTCTATTACAAGATTGGCTAAAAGAACCAAGGGCTTAAGAAGGAAAGCTTTGCTAGGAAAAAAAAACTTAGAAGTTCTCCCACAAACTCTACTAGTAAAAATTACTTTAAAAAAATGCTTCTAGTTAAAATTCTCTTAAAAATAAGGGGTGTAATCTACAACAACTAAGGCACAACATCTTTTCCTACAGATACAGAAAATGCAGGCCTAAGCCTTCTAGAAAGCAAATATGGTAATTCAAATGCACATCCAGTCATTTTAATATTCTTTGTTCCATTGTTACTGTTGTAGGTCAGCCCTGATCAGGACCAGATTACACAGTCTTTCTCTCGCTCTCCCCCCACCCTCCAGTGGGGCAGAAGGGAGAATTGGTAAACAACAACAACAAAAAAAACCAGCAAAAACACACAGGTTGAGATGGAACACACACAAAAATATAAATTTAACAGCAAGAACAGAAGAAAACAAAACAGCAATAGAAAACAAGTACAGTATAATGGCTTACAACAAAACTCCACACCTAGTTTCTTCCAAGTAGTAGGAGGCCCCCCTCAGCACCCTCCTCACTTATATACTGAGCATGACGTCAGATGGGATGGAATAGACCTTCGGCTAATTTGGGTAAATTAACCCCAGCTGTTAGCTAATTAATTAATTATCCCAGCTGGGTGCCCCAGCCCTAGGGGCTACCAGCTCCAGTTCTCCACCCAGCTCAGGTGAATATTAACTCTATCCTAGCCAGAACCAGGACAGCTACTAATAATCGTGTTCCTCCCAAGGCCATCTAGGAAGACAAATGATTGTACCAAGAAGGCTTTCTGCAGAAAAGGGATACAGAAATGAAGAATTTTTGTTAATACAATTTATAAAGAAATAGGTTTTGCAGGTGTTCCATATAATACATTTGGATTTCCAAATCTGCACCTAGTAATTTTTCTTTTCATAGTGAGTATGGTAGATTAATCTTTATCCAAATATGTTTAAAAAGAACATTCTAATTCAATTGCCTAAATTTGGTATGGATTTTGAAACAGAGAAAAAGTTCATGTTTGCTGTAAGTGTTGGCACCTCTTCTAGATCACTCCAGGAGTGGTTCCTGCACTAGTAGGCTGAGTAAATGATGAAACTTATTTTTTAAAGAAAATTCGTTTATAAAAGGTGATATTTGTTTATTTTTTTAGCACTTATTAAGCAGAAGTGTCTTTTTAATTTAATTTTTTTCATTCATCCTTGTCTACTAGTGCCAAAAAAACCCCAGACTTAATTTGGCACTCTCCATGCCCTCTCTGGAGCTTGTGGAAGAGAGGGGTAAGGCAAATTCAGGCACAGTATATGTATGACATAAGGAGCTCCTTGAAATCCAGTGTAACAGCCTGAACTTAACATGATGGGCTGTACATGCGAAGAGCAGAGAAGAACAGGCTGATGGTAAGAAAAAAAAAAAAAAGTCAATATAAGGTTTCTCTTCATTTTATACAAGTCCTTCTGGCTTTTGAGCTTATGTATAATCTTGACCCTTCAGTACTGTTTAGCTGTACAGTGGCTTGTCTTGCTCAGAATGTGGTCGGCTTGGTCCCCTAGGAGAAAGGGCTTAAAACTGTAGGAGGGATGGTGAGTTCGTCTGGAAGGAAAGGTGTGGATCATGGCTCCTGCCAGTACGGTAGTGTATCATCCAGAACTGGTATGATGGACTGTGGTTTCATCTCATGATGGACTGTGGTTTCATCTCATGATGAAAGGAAATAGGTTTGATGACAGTCATGGACTGTCTGAGAGATGCACTTGTATGGCAGATCTGCTGTATGTTACTTCACACCAGCAATGATGCTAATAGAATGAAATACAACCTTTCTAACGTGATTTACATAGTAACAGGACACCAATGCTTTTCAAATAAGATTAAGAAGCAGTGTGGAGATATGTGGCTTCCTTTAGTGCAATGCTTCCTAATCCCTCTTTCTTGATCGACTCCTAAGGAAATAAAACTGTTATTTTAAAGTGTCACGAGCTTCACTGTAACTGCATGCATACGCACCCTTCAGAGAGTGATGGATAAATCAGATTAATTGGAATAAATTTGATAGCTGGAACGATAAAAATAGGCACAGAAGGGGAATGTGAAAGATTTTCTTTTGAACAGAGCATTAGGAAATGACTATCTATCTCCTCTGAATTCCCTTCCAGATCATGATATTACTGATTAAATTCCTGGGGTTGCATATTAACTTTAACAGCTGTACTCAGACTTCCCTTCTGAGGAAAGAACTTGTCTGTGACATGGAGGAGATGTACAATGTAAGTCACTTCCAACTCCTCAAGAATGCACAGAACTAAGGATTTCAAGTGATGACAAACTTAAATTGTGGATAAATGAAATAATTTCCTTGAGATGTATACTGTGACATGACATGTTTCTTGACTTGTTTTAATCCACAGCAGAATTAGAATTTTTGAAAGCTAGTGGAGAATTTATGAACTCTAGGATTATTTCTAGAGATACTCTAATTCACAGTCACAGAAAAATTTGAATAATACAATTATATATTCAATATTTAATATCATAGGGTAAAGGTATAGGGCAAAAATTGACAATTTCCCAAGAAAATTCTTTCAGTCATATTTTCACTGTGATTGGAAAAAATTTGAGCAGTTCTCATAGTATTGTACTTTCATATCAGCTCCTGCTATTATTATTATAATAGCACAGATTGACCAGGAAATACCCTGGGGCATTCCATGTATCTCCCAAAGAAGTGGCAAAATATAATAGTCAAATGAGGGGTTCTTTTTTTTTTTCCATTTTTTTCCTTTTATTGACATGAAATTAAGTAGTAAGTTGAAATAATAAAAAAAAATCACTAACAAAAAAACCTGTTCCTAGAAAAATAACTTTGGGAAATTAAGTTGTCTTTATAGAAGCTTTCTGTTCACTCTTCCACATTCATTCTTCTGACTTTGACTAAAAATTGATGGTCCTTTTTGAATGTTTACTATACTTGAAATTGCTCATAATATTACTGTGTTAAACACTTCACTCAATTTCACTGTTCCATCACGTCCTGTTTTTATTGTTTTCCTATAAGTTTTTTTCCACTTGTGAAAAATGTGTAAAAATGTTTGGTCATGTATAAGTCCATTATATGGACCATTGTGTTATACTTATTTCTAAGTATGTGCTCCGGGGAAAATGATTTCTCCCTCTCAACAAGTTTATTCCTGCAAAGAACTATTTATTTACATACTAAAGAATGTAGTGATGCTTGGAGAAAGTGATAGAAGCTGAAAATATATATTTTTTAGTGGAAGTTGAATAAAGATGATTGTCTGAGTTTAGGTAACACTCTAATTTAGGGCTGAGTATAAACTAGTAATAATAGGATCCTTCTAAATTTAGATTGAAACAATGTTGAATAGGAGAAATATAGAAAGAGCTTCATTTAGGTTTGTAAGATCCTGAGATTATAACTTCCCTTCGTTGCTTTCATCAATTAAGATATCTTTAGTAAAATTTGAAACACAACCTATTCTGAGTACTCTACATTCGTATTTGTTCATCCAAGATACATTCCATGAGTCATTGGCTACTTGGGTTAAATGAACAGTGTCCATTTTAGATCAGACATCTCTCAACGCCATATTAACTGTCAAAATATTTTGGAAGGCCAGTTACCGGTAATGGTGTATTTGGCAGCTAATAACAATTGCGTAATTATCTTTCATTTTCCATTGTCCAGTGATCTAATAGAAAAAGCATTAGATACTACAGGCTGTTGTTTTTTTTTTTCTCTTATAACTATTTTCAAATTGTTATTCAGTAGAAAGTTAACCTAGAGCAAAGGTAATAAATAACCATGTTCTCAGGTACTTGCTTGAATACAGTTAGTAAAAGCACATGTTTATAAACTGTTTCCCGACTTGTGTCAGAGTCCTAATTTTTTACAAGTCACACATGACCAAGTAGTACTGCAGACTGGGGATAAATAGTTTTGCTATGGAATAAGAGGACTTCTCTGGCAGCTTTGTGCCTAGCCTGTTTTGTCAGACAAGAGGCAGGGATTGTTCCCCAAGATTGTTCCTAGTGTACATAATCATAACTAATATAAACATGCTAGATGGGAGCATTCAAGGACAGGGAAATCTAACTGACATTCACAGAACAACCAGCCCTCAGATGAATCTGCAGAGGGAGAAAGGCATAAAAGCTGGAAAGCAAGAAAAAGAAGACAGCATTGAAATACCAGTTAAAGTTGGAAAAGTAAAATTAAATTTTTAAAAGGGAAAGAAAAAACCAGAAATTATATGGGCTGTTCATACATTGCTTTTCTCAATAAATACATGAAGATGTGAATGGCATGGATTTTTCTTACAGAGGTTTATTCGATTTGCTTCTCACTTCTTTTCCCACTTCCTTGGCTCCTTCAAGCTTCACAATACGCCTTTAGGCCTCTCCTCCTCCTCCTGTCTTTTCCATGCTTCCTCTACTTCCCCAGAGTACAGTCTCCCTCCATACGTTCTTCTTCAGGTGCTCCATTCTAAAGGCTTGCTTTCATCCTTCAAGTCCAAGGTCCTTATCCCATAATCCTATTGTACACCATAAAATTGGAGACTTCAGAAGTGCCTTTCATTTCAGCTACAGACATTTTTTGCCCCACCTCACCTTGTTGCCAGTAGCTAGTTAATGTGCATGTAGGAATGCACTGCATAGTTGAAACTCTCCTTTTCTGAATGTAGACAGTAAGTCTTTATAAATTGAAACCAGCTCACGTAATTTGGTTCTAAACAGTGAAAATGCTCACTTACATTTTGCTTATATCTGATATATGCTGAACTACTGCCTAAAATTCATTTATATTGCACGAGTCTCCTTGAAGTATAAGGAATAAGTGAAGCAAAACATAAGTGGATCTTTTCTTGGCTCAGAATTAACATTTAAAAATATTTTTGGATGCACTAAGAAATCACTCAAAAATTAGATCTGAAGTTATCAGGCTGGAAAAGAAGACAAAACATGATATCCACTGAATTAAACTTCTATTTTCGCTCGGGTTGTAGCTGTCTTAGGTCTAGAGTGGCATACTGATTTTGGGTAAGTGGAGAGATGGATCACAAAGAATACATTTCCCAAAGTGGGCTTCAGTTCTTTATTACTAAATAAATTTAAAAAAAATCTTCCTAGGCCAAACCCAACCAAAAAAACCCAAGCATACAGTGGAAACAAAGAGGGTACGCTGAAACTCTGTATTGCATTTTGAATCAGTAAGAGGACTGGGTGCATTCTAAATAAGACACTACTTAAACTGCAGTACCTTCCGTCATTTGGTCTTCCTAAAGTCAATCCTTTCATCTAACTGATCTGTTAGACAACTTTTTTTTAACAATAACATTTAAAGTAATTGCTTAGTATTAAAAATTCAGTAAGAGTGCTTATCTGTATTTAGCAGCTTGAAGTATTATTTATATATACACTCCTCTGTATTTTATTGTAACTTACATTAGTCTCCTTACTAACTTAACTGTCCCAGGGCCTATTTTCTGCCAGAAAAAAAAATTGGCATAGTTTGACCATACTATTAAACTCACTTTGTTTCCAAATCACGTCTGAATTACCTTTTGGGAATGGCCTGTGGCCCATTCTAACTCCTGATCTGTGTAGGGAATCGTTATTAGATGTCCCAGGCAAAAAAAAAAAAAATAAAAATCATCCAACAGATTATTACATTTTAAGAGTGTAGCCAGTTGAGTTCCAGTGCCTGGTTGTCTGCCATAACAAATAGACATAGAATCATAGAATCACATGGTTGGATGGGACCTATAAGACCATCTAGTCCAACCGTCTTCCCACTACCATTGCTGCCACAGCCACTAAACCTTATCTTGTAGCTCCTCATCAAGCCGCCTCTTGAACACTGCCAGGGACGGCGACTCCACCACCTCCCTGGGCAGGCCATTCCAGTGCCTGACCACTCTTTGGGAGAAAAAGTTTTTCCTCACGTCCAATCAAAACCTCCTCTGGTACAACTTGTGGCCATGACTGGAGAGTACTAGAACAGGAATCATTGCTGCACTTACATTGAGCAGACATATGATTTTCATAAAAAAAAATTCACTTCTGAATCAAATAGAAGCTGTGCTGGTTTATACACTTTAATAGTTTTTTTTTTATATACTAAAAACTGAAGAAAACTTGGAATGGAAATAACAATGGAGCTATCTATCCTAGCTGGGTTTAATTTTTGTGATTCAACACATTTTTGGTTGGATTGATTGTTTTTTTTTTTTGTTTGCTTGATATTTTGCAATGCCTGTGATTCACTTACAGCGGCAGATCTGTTAAAAAACAGTGTGCTAAAGGCAAAATTTGAAACTAAACTGAACTGCAGTCTTTGTACTGTGATTTCTTTTTGCAGAATATCTAGAATACACAGAACTTAACCTGCTTCCAAACCCTCCTTCTCGATGAGATAAGTTTCAGTGGAAGAGGAAACAAGCCTGCTAAAAAACCTGTCCACATAGCACTTCTTTTTTTTTTGTCTGTGCTGAAGATAATTTGCTCCAATTTGTCAAATGGGATGTTGAAATCATAGCTGGTTGTTGAATATCTCATTCTCAGTCTCCTCATGCCCTGTTCCTTATTGCTCCCACCATTTTTCCAGAATCAAGCCAGGGACACTTGGTTTACCAAACAGCTTCTCTCTCTTCTCTTGCTCCTCAGACTTGGCATCCTTTCCATCCTCCTCCTTCTGGTGGGATACCCAGTCCCTGACAGCTGCCTGGGCTTACTGCTACACTTGACCCTACCCTTCCACAAACTGGCCTCAGTTGTCAAGCTGGGTGATACTGAACGGGCACTGCATCTTTATCTTTGGGTCTTGCAAGAGTGCTGTCCCAAATCTTAGAATCAGAACTCTAATCCTAATGGCCAATAGGTCATCAGATTTAGCAAATAATCTGGATTTGTATGTGGCAGCATTTTGAAGAGGTGCAAGCCTCCAGTAAATATATTCCAGTTTTCTTAACTGTTTTGCAAATGACAGATTTCCAAAAGGGTGTTTTTACATTTTTTTTTTAACGCGATTGTCGTAGTTCAGCCCTGATTGGGACCAGACTATGCAGTCTCTCTCTCGCTCCCCGCACCCTCCGAGAGAATAGGGGGAGATGATATAAGGAAAAACAGCTCGAGGTTTGAGATAAGGACAGGGAGAAATCCTTAAAGTTACCGTCATGGGCAAAACAGACTCAACTTGGGGAAAAGTATTCATTTATTTCTAAAACTAGCAGGAGAATGAGACAGGGAACAAGATAACTTCCCCCCACCCCTTCCTCTTCCCGGGCTTAACATTCTCTACTACCTTCCCCCCACCCCCGAGCGGCACAGGAGGAGAAGAGGGAATGGGGGTCACGGTCAGTTCATCACGCACTGTTTCATGCCGCTGCTTCATCGTCAGGGGAAAAACTCCGCGCATTCCTCCTCTGCTCCAGTGTGGGGTCCCTCCCACGGGCCACAGTTCTTCGTGAAACTGCTTTGGCGTGGGTCATCTCTTCCACGGGGTGCAGTCCCTCCAGTACAGCTGCCCCAGCAGGCCCTCCATGGGCCACAGCCTCCTTCAGGCCTCCACCTGCTCCGGTGTGGGGTCCTCCACGGACTGCAGGCGAATCTCTGCTCCTCCGTAGACCTCCATGAGCTGCAGGGGGACAACCTGCTCCACCATGGTCGTCACCACAGGCTGCAGGGGAATCTTGGCCAGGAGCCGTGTTACTCCTCCCTCTCCTTCTTCACTGACCTTGGCGTCTGCAGGTGTTCCTCACAACAGGCTGGCAGACGCCTCTCAGGATCCTTTTTACATCTTATTCACTTCAACTGCTCATCTCCTCTCCACTTCTTGCAGCCAGGCTGGGCTGAGTTGGGCCCAGTAAGCTGCCTGGTGGGAGGCTAGAGGGTGAGGCCTGCAAGGCCCACAAGGCTCACGCCTCTCCCTCTCTTCCCCTGCTCAGCTGCTTCACATCTTCTCCTTTATTTGTTTTCTGTTTTCCCCTTCTTAAATATGTTATCGCAGAGGTGTTATCACGGGACATTCTGCTACCAATTGGCTCGGCCTTGGCCAGCAGCGGGTCCGCCTTAGGCCCGTCCGAGTCCATTAAACAAAGGGGAGATTTAGAGAGAAGGATGTCGTGCGGGACAGTGTCAAAAGCTTTGCACAAGTCCGGGTAGATTACATCTGTTCCTCGTCCCTTGTCCACCGATGCTGTCACCCCATCATAGGCAGCCACCAAATTGGTTAGGCACAATCTGCCCTTGGTGAAGCCATGTTGGCTGTCACCAGCCACCTCCTTGCTCTCCATGTGCCTTAGCATGGTTTCCAGGAGAATCTACTCCGTGACATTGCCAGGCACAGAGGTGAGGCTGACCGACCTGTAGTTGGGTCTGGGTCTCCCTTGTTCCCCTTTTTAAAAATTGGGGTTATGTTCCCTCTCTTTGTCACGTTCCGATTTCGGACGAGAGGAAGGCCCCCTTGCGTTCTAGCCGACCTCAGACGAGTCTGGGAGGCTAGGGGCGGCTGGACCGACCTCTCACACACCGGAGCGTGGTTTTGTTCATATTCTCGGGAACAGAATTAAGACTCAAAATGGAGTCAAGTGCCAGGTAGCTTTATTAACCCGATAAGAAGTTTGTAAATGGAAGAGAAAGGAGAGAAAGAAAGGAAAGAGGGAAAAGAGTTTCGGTTGTAATAGCTACCACCACGGAGCTGCGGCGTCCCGACAGTTCAGTTTGCTCGATGGGGGAACGATCCGTCCGGTGTTGATCGTCTCGATGTCGGTTCCGTGGATGTGTATTCCGGCGAATGTGTATTCCGTTGAATGAAGTGAAGTGTAGAAGAAGAAGTCTGAGTCTGTAGTGTCGAAGAAGTGTAGAAGAAGTCTCGAAGTGTAGAAGAAGTGTCGAAGAAGTGTCTCAGTCTCAAAGAAGTGTCTAAGTCTAAATCTAAAAGTCTAGAAGTGTCCCTTTTTGTGTTGCTTGTTTTCATTGTATTTCGAGAGCTGGTTTTCCTAGCCGCACCCCTCACCTGGCGGTGATATGCATGCCCATTAGCGGGTGATCCATTACCGGGCGATATGCATGCCCATTACCGGGGGCTAGGGCTAGGTTTCTCGGAACCAGCTCTGCATTCAGGTTTGCAAGACAACAGGAGTTGCCTTGCAAGATAACGGGAAGCCATTGCTAGGGTGGTGGCCCGCTGTTTCAACAATGTTGAGACAAATTTTTGACACAGTCTTTTACACCACCAACATTGCTCAACATTGTTGCCTCAGGAACGGAGTTCTGTGGTGGCATAAATGATAGAGGAAAGGAGAAAGAAAATAATAAAAAAGAGAAGAAGAATAAAAGAAAAGAAAAAAAATACATATACAATTCTGAACATTATTGTTTATCAGTTAGTGTACAAAGAGATATAAATGCTAGATACTTCGATTTAATTAACAATATCTTATCTAAGTAAATGACAAAACCAGAACATTAACATATCAACATTTATCATACACAACTGAAAATTTGTCCCAGGCCAAGTTTGAGGCTTATGGCTCTGGGGGATCAGAAGAAGCAAGTAATTGTTTGCAAGGACAATCACAAGGTAAACAAAGATAAACCAACAAAACTATAGCAATGCACAACATCATAAATGTCCCAAGATAAAGCACCATGAAAATATTAAGCATTTTGTTCATTTTTGCAACCATTTTTTTTTCTTTGGCAAAACAGTTCAGTTTTTGCTTTTTGGTGAGGCTGGCAACCAAGTCCTCGTGGAGCTTGTGGCTGTGGAATTCTGGTCCACTGGAACTGGGGTCTGGATACACAGCAGGAAAATGGACACTATAAATTTGCTGTCAATTTTATATCACCCCGTGGACCCATGGTGGTTCCAAAAAAAAAGAAAAAGAAAAAAAAAAACTAACAAAAAGAAAACAAAACAAAACAAAAAAACAACCAACCAAACAAAATCTCATATCTTTCCATCGTCTAGCGATGTTGAGACGTTAATTAACCTTTTCAGTCTGTATCACCACCCCATGGCTCAGCATCACTCACCAAGGTTGAAGGGGGAAAAGGAAAAAAAAAGAAGAGGGAAGGGGGGGTGAAGTGACTTAGTTATGCTTATAATATACATATATGGCCACAAAATGGGTTTATATTGTTGTATGATACGTTGAGGGGTTTCTTCATTTTTAATATCGACCACCCCAAGGTAACATACCTTAATCCAGGTCACATATAGCAATTTGTGGATATGATGTTCACAGATCCAATGATGTCAAATAACCTATTCAAAATCATACATGTAACACAAATAAAGATTAATAGATTAACCATGACTATAGTAATCATCAAAACCATAGATTTAAGTATCAATAATATTTTTCCCACCCCGTGAATCTCAATATTTTCCTAAAAAATAAAGTTTTAGGTCACAGTGACCGCTTGCATGCGAGTCACCACACTTTGGATTAATTGAATTAGGCACGGTATAATACAAGGCAAAAACATTAAGGCTGCTAACCCACATAGCAAATAAAATAAAAGTCGTTTCATCCATAGTGTTCCTGGTAGCCAGGACCACAAATCACTATCCCAGCCATTCCATGTCTGAATGGAGACATGGGCTAGTTTTCTAATATCTGAGGTTAGTTGTAGAACCACCTCACCTACATCCCTTATTTTTAAACAACAATTAGAAATATTTAACTTCCCACATACTCCTCCCTCTTCAGCCAACAAATAATCCAAAACCATGCGGTGTTGCAAGATCGCAGTGCGCATCTCTCGAGATTGTTGATTCAAGAGATCTATAGCATCGGCAGTTTTGTTGGTAATGATTTCCAAAACTGCCTGCAAGCGAATTATGCGGTTCAGGTTATAAATTGGTTCCCGAGCCCCTGTTAACAATTCAGTAGGATTCCAAGTGGCCGGCCCATAATGCTGTATTATCCTCTCGGGAGGCCACTCATTTTTCCCCATTTTTGCTTTCCACCTATGTCAATCTCGATAGCTCACTTATTGCGTGCAACACCTTCATCACCCAAATTATCATACAGTTTCACTCCTAGTTGGGAACTCTCTGCTTCTGGAAGCAGGAAAAAAGTAGAGGCCAGATAATTCCAATATAACAAACCCCTGACCAGTTTGCTGGTAGTATTTTGTAGGCAGTGTGTCCACAGATCCAGTAATGTCCTTTTCTGGCTCTGACCCCTCCAGCAAACGGCCCAGCTGCAGTCTGTGGGTGTTGCAAGTAGGTTGTATTATAGTCTCCTAAAGGGAGACGTCTTCGTTGATAGGTTTTATCACTTGCTCTGCAGGCGTGTCGGGTTCTGGTCTGGTGCTTTCTTCCTCCTACAAAACAGAACTCGCTTCTCGGGTGAGAGAAAGAGGAATAGAATAGGTAAAAAAAAAAAAGAAAAAGCAATCGAGAGGCGGGTTGGGGGAAGTTGTTGCTTGTTTTGACAAAGTCAAAATTCCACATTGCTCCGCCTCAATATGCATCAGTGTGGTGACTTGTGCTCCTGTGTTAACCACAAAGGTTACTGTTCTTTTCTGTGGCCCTACAGCCACTGTAATCAACAAATCCCCTCTCACATTTAAGGTGAGTTGTTTTATTAACATCCACCTTCTTTTCTGCATCAGTTTCTTCCCCAAGGTCTATCCATGGTGGGGCACTATGGGTTGTTCCAAAATTGACTTTTTGCCCCGACCATGTTTGCACAAGTTTCTCCAATTTCTGTGTTGGAAGCCCATCCATTAAATCTCGGGGAATACCTGTCTGGAGTCCCAGTTGCCACCATTCCTGATGGCTGAGGGGTCTCCCTCTCCCAGAATCAGTAAGTCGGACCAACTTAGAATCGTGACTTCTCTTGACCAGTGCTGGCCACCCTTCACCTTTTTTTGTGGCTCTTACAGCTCTGGTTTCAGTTTTTTTTTTTCCCAAATTCACCAACGGGACCGTATTTCCTCCCAAAATTTGTGAGTTCTTGGGCCACTTCTGCCCATGTCCATACTTTCCTCCCTGTCCTTCTATGAGCAGGGGTCACTGTTCCCTCCAGAGCACCAGTAAGTCTGTCTGCCACAGGGGTACTCTGTATCTTCCCCTGTAGCTGGATCCCAATGGGATCTTTTCATCAAACAGTCATTTAACTTTATAAAACTTCTAAAATAAAGCTTTGTAAAATGCTCCATAATAGATAGCACAGAAGTGAATCTGATTTTTCCTAGACACATACTGTTGCACTTTCAGCGGATAATATTTTGCTTTTGTGAAGAACTAAAATAGCATTATGGATAAAAGAAATAGATTACAATATATTCTAGCTAAATTTCGTATGTATCTGATGCACATCAAAGGAAAATAGCTCCATGAAATATTTGGCCTTTTCTTTTCATAAACCAGACAAGATATTTTCTCATCAAGTTTGCAACACATGCATGCTGTTTCAACCGGTTCAAATATACATTAGTTGTAAAAGACAAAGATAGACCTAAAGGAAACATAGAAAGTAGGTAAACCAGAAATGTACACATAATGCTGTAATACTGCTTAGCCCCACAAATCAGAAATCTCAATTTTTTTTTTCACGTTTTCAGCTGAACTATTATTCTGTTTAAGGAAAATTCACAGATTTCAACTTTGTACTCCACATGATGGACATTTTTGTCAGTATAAGACAAGAATTTGGTTTCAAGACAATTATTTCCAGAATCTGGAATTGTTCCTTACTGTACTTTTTTTTGGGAAAAAAAAAGATAAAGTACAGAAAAAGACACTGTCATGAGAAGCAGTTTATTTCTTACTAAACTGACTTGGACCTAAGTCCTCTGACTTTTTTTTTTCACTAATAATTTTCACCAGATGAATGTTTTCCCAGCTTTTCATCCCCAGTGTTGACGTTTCTCAATATTGACATCTGTGAGCAGCCCTTTTTTGATCCATCTTCACTTCTTCTCACATATTACATTCATATTTTCCCAAAAGCTAGCTTGTGTCTGAATCGTGGTTTCTTTCAAAATAATCTGGCTTGCTTTCACACTTATAGATTCCATTCTTTTATTAATTTGAACCATATTTGCTACAGTGTAAAAGGACACATAAATGTATCTGCAGGGGCATAAGAAAGACTTCAATGAAATTCAAAATTATTTTTAAATTGTTAACAGAAAATGGGGAAATCCTTAAGCAACATAACTTTTGCAGTTTCTTTAAAATTTGTTGTTAGATTTGGATTGTATTGTCAAAGTCTAACTATATAGAGTGAACTACATCAGGTATATCCATTACCATTAGTATTTAAAGTTCTTCAGCACTTTTGACACTAACAGTTACTTTATTCTGAGTTCATGTATTTTCCCTTTCATATACTTCAAAAATAGTTTCACATGCATACATAGTTTTCACATACTTTCCCCTTATCTCTCTTTTCCCACGTTTGTCCCTCTCCAAGTCACCTAAATTAATCCCTTTCCTCCTCTAAACATCCCGTAGTACTGTGCTCTCCTGGACCCTATGATCCCTCACCAGGGATCAGGTGAGAAAGGCTAAAGCCTTGGAATTTAATCTGGCCAGGGATATAAAAAGCAACAAGAAAGTCTTCTATAGGTATGTAGGGGACAAAAGAAAGTCCAAGGAGAATGTAGGCCCCTTCCAGAAGGAAACTGGTGTCCTGGTTATCCGGGACATGGAGAAGGCTGAGGTACTCAACGACTTTTTTGCCTCAGTCTTCACTGATAAGGGCTCTTGTCACACCACTCAAGCTGTGGAAGGCACAAGCAGGGACTGGGAGAATGAAGAACCGCACACTGTACTGGAAGAGCAGGTTCGGGATCATCTGAGGAACTAGAAGGTGCACAAGTCCATGGGACCTGATGAGATCCATCCGTGGGTCCTCAGGGAACTGGCAGATGAAGTTGCCAAGGCACTGGCTATTGTACTTGAGAAGTCGTGGCGGTCTGGTGAGGTCTCCGATGACTGGAAGAGAGGGAACATAACCCGCATTTTTAAAAAGGGGACAAGGGAGACCCAGGCAACTACAGGCCGGTCAGCCTCACCTCTGTGCCTGGCAATGTCACGGAGTAGATTCTCCTGGAAACCATGCTAAGGCACATGGAGAGCAAGGAGGTGGCTGGTGACAGCCAACATGGCTTCACCAAGGGCAGATTGTGCCTAACCAATTTGGTGGCTGCCTATGATGGGGTGACAGCATCGGTGGACAAGGGACGAGGAACAGATGTAATCTACCCGGACTTGTGCAAAGCTTTTGACACTGTCCCGCACAACATCCTTCTCTCTAAACTAGAGAGGCATGGCTTTGATGGATCGACCACTTGGTGGGTAAGGAGTTGACTGGATGGCCGCACTCAGAGAGTGGTGGTCAACAGCTCAATGTCCATGTGGAGACTGGTCACGAGTGGCATCCCTCAGGGGTCCGTGTTGGGCCCAGCCCTGTTCAACATCTTTGTCAGCGACGTGGACAGTGGGGTAAAGTGCACCCTCAGCAAGTTCGCCGATGACACCAAGCTGTGTGATGCCGTCGACACACTGGAAGGGAGGGATGCCATCCAGAGGGACCTTGACAGGCTGGAGAGGTGGGCCCGTGCCAGCCTTATGAAGTTCAACCAGGCCAAGTGCAAGGTCCTGCACCTAGGTCGTGGCAATCCCAGGCACAAATACAGGCTGGGTGAAGAATGGATCGAGAGCAGCCCTGAGGAGAAGGACTTGGGAGTGCTGGTGGATGAGAAGCTCAACACGAGCTGGCAATGCGCCCTTGCGGCCCAGAAGGCCAACCGCATCCTGGGCTGCATCAAGAGGAGCATGGCCAGCAGGTCGAGGGAGATGATTCTCCCCCTCTACTCTGCCCTGGTGAGACTCCACCTGGAGTACTGTGTCCGGTTCTGGAGCCCCCAACATAAGAAGGACATGGACCAGTTGGAGAAGGTCCAGAGGAGGGCCACGAAGATGATCAGAGGGCTGGAGCACCTTTCCTATGAGGACAGGCTGAGAGTTGGGGCTGTTCAGCCTGGAGAAGAGGAGGCTGCAGGGAGATCTTATAGCAGTCTTCCAGTACCCCAAGGGAGCCTACAAGAAAGATGGGGAGAGACTGTTCAGTAGGGCCTGTTGTGATAGGACGAGGGGTAATGTTTTTAAAATAGATGGAGGTAGATTTAGATTGGATATTAGGAAAAAATTTTTTACAATGAGGGTTGTAGAACACTGGAACAGGTTGCCCAGAGAGGTGGTGGATGCCCTATCCCTGGAAACGTTCAAGGCCAGGCTGGATGAAGCTCTGAGCAACCTGATCTAGTTGGGGATGTCCCTGCTCCTTGCAGGGGGGTTGGACTAGATGACCTTTGAAGGTCTGTTCCAACTCTAACCATTCTATGATTCTATGATTCTATATGGCCTGAAACTGTGATGATTGTAAATGAAAGCTATTATGGATTATATTTTTAAAAAATCTTTACCTACTGAGCCTTTCAGTGAGCACATGCTCATGACTTTCAGATTCTCTTTGAAATCATAGACTTAGAAGTGCAATGACCTCTTAATGACATAGAGATTCATTTGCAATCATTGCACTCCAGGGTCTTTAGTGACAGTAAATGCCATGAAAGTCATGATTGGTGCTTGTAATCCTGTGACCGCCTCTAATGAGATAAACAATAACTAATTAGAGTAAGATACTTCTGAGTGTATATACAGTTCTTGACATTGTATGGGATCAGAACAGTGAAAGCAGAAAGTCTTTAGCAGAGCTGTAGCTGGCTGTTAGGGCTCACAGAGCTTTTGGGAGCCACCCAAGTGTGGGCAGCTTGTGGAAGGATGACAAATTAGGGAGAAGGCACTGCAGCATGCTGCTGTGTTACAGAGTGCTGGCATAAATTAATGATTGTAGGGAAGGAGAAACTGATGAAGGGTCAAAGGGAGAGAGCAAGCACTTTCCGAAAGTTTAGTCAATTGTGAAAAGATTAGCACATTTTAATATCTGAATGTTGCTATCTATCCAAACTAAACTAAAGGGTGAATCTTTCTGTAGTCAGCCTACCACAAGCTTAGATCCCTTTCTATGCTATCATAGATGCCTCCACGGCAAAAAAGTGTGATGCAAGCAAACTGATGTCTTCAGGTGGGAATAAGCAGAGAGCACACCTTAAAGGCAATAATTAATGATAAATGTTGCAGGTAAGTCTAGATTTAGAAACACAGCCTGTCAACAGATTTTTCAAAACTAACGTTGCAAATTTTGCAGAAGGCATCTTTCAACAATTTTAAATAGAAACTCAATTTTATGTACAATGTTTTTCTATTCTTAAAGGTGATAACTACAAATGGATCATCTCTATTTGCCTACTTAGGATTTCCTGAGTGTATAACAGACTTTTGCCTGTATATTTTCTCCCACAGCTCATTCCATGGAAGGAATAGTTGAAATTCTAACACTCAAATTTATTTTCATAAGAAGAAAAATAAAAAGGATCATGTTTTCATGCTTGTCTTATTGGGCACTTCTTTTTGGCTCCTAAAATTGTTGAGAGGCAGCCGGAAAGATGCTTGAAACTCTACCACTGTGGAAACCTTTTAACTTATTTTCTTACTGACAAAAGTCTCTTATTTCCTGGAACGATTCATGGGGGACTTTCAGTTTCACGCTGACCACCTCTCTGTTTCTTTGCCTGCCCCTCAGTTTCTTTTTTACTCTGGTTTTTTTTTATTGAGAGAGGAGAAGTCTTCTTCTGATCTCCTGTCTCATTGCTAATATCCAGTGTCTTCCACTCGTTTTCCCAGGTCTAAGAGATTCAGCATTAAGTCTGATGGATTCAGAAAATCTTGAAGGTCACCGAAGAGAACTGACGGCAGTTCTGGAGTGCTCATGTTTTGGAGGAGAAAGTGAACACTTGGAAGCTTTACTCCAGCTCACATTGCACCCAGGTCCCACCTTGGGTGTCCAAAGGATGCCTGGCTCCTAGGAAGAGCTTTATAAAGTGAGGGTGCCAGCTCATGCCTGGGGCAGTGAAGTGACACTTGAAATTAGAGCCTTTGAGTAAAGGATGTGAAAGACCAGCCAAATGGGGGAAGCTCCAGAAGTGCAACAATCTGAAAGATCCTTACATAAACAAACCTATGTATGCACCTCCACTTGCTGCCCCACAAAATCTTTGGATGGATATTTGAGGTACACAACTAGAATGACATATACATATCCATTGTGTTGCAGTACAGCCTCTTCTGCTTTCCTTTTTCCTACATTTTTTTCCCTTTTTTATCTAAACATCTCCTCCCACAGTTCCAATCTCATTTTCTCATTTCTGTGACCTATGCAAACAAATCTGTCTGGCATGCATAATGTAGAGCTTGATTCCTGGGTATATTCCTATAAGCATACCTGAAAATTGTACTTTCATGATTCTGTGTCTATACTATGCCAGAATGACGTATTGCACATTATGTACAGCAACAAGCATTGATATGTATATGCTTTTTTTTTTTTTTTTTCTGTGAAAACAGCAAAAGAAACATTTTCGGAGAAGAGTAAATATGTTTTTTTTTTTCTTTTTTTTGGCAAATTCCAAGAGAAGGAAGGCTGTGCATATGGTAGAGTTCATTTTCCTTTGTTTGTAAAGGAAGCACTTTTCTTGGTAAAAGGAACCTAAAAGTTATCTGAGAGAGTATGAAAGTAAGAATGGAAAGAGCATAATTGTCTTATTTAAATCTCCCTTAGAAAATATCCATTATTTCTTCAAAATTTAACTGCATTTCCTATTTAAAATGATCAGTATTCTACACTAAACTTCTCATGAGGCTTAAGACTTCATTTTGTATTAGTACTATTCTACAATAAAAGCCACAATATTGGAGTTTTATTTTACTTCTTTTGGGATAGACCTTATGGACAGAGCTGTTCTGCCTTCTAAATTTGCAGCATATGCAGCTCTAATATTTGGTTTAATAGCTTCGGAATACTGGCAGAGAAGAGTTGACGGATTAACAAAGACAAAACCAAAATTTTCCATCCCACAATTTCAAATATTATATCCAGAAGTTGATTCTTCTTCCAGAAATAGATTATTGAGGCATCAACACAAGAGAAGTGCCAACAAATGCAGAAGAGACCCTCACACTCATATGTAGAAGTTCTACACTGTATTTTGAAGGCATTTTCCCTTTGCTTACAGAAGCCAGTGGAAATGGGCCATGAAAGTTCATTATCATGAGAGTAGAGATGTCACAACAAGTTTACAGGTTTGGATTTTTTTTACCTTTTCATAGTGATTCTCAGCCAAACACAGAGGATCAGTGTCTAAATATATAATCTTGACTTTCGCTTATCTGCTCAAAGTAGTTATCGTCCCCCACCTTCAGATCCAGGCAAGTTCAACAACAATGAATAGTTTCATAATAACTGAATTAGTGATATATTTTGAGACAATGAGTATTGTGCTGTAGCTGGGACTTTCAAACAGATGCGGATATTTGGCCAATGAAGTATAGTTTAGCACATCACAGCTGGGACAGAGATGAAGAATGAGCTAATCAGGATGAAGCAGAAAGATGTTCTCATGAACTTTCAAAAAATCAAGTTAATGAGGGGAAATGCAGAAGCCACTTAACCAGTCAAGCATTCCTGAAACTGAAATTCAAGAACAATAACAACAATAATCCAGACTGTAACTCTGGAAACTTGAATCTGATTGTTTTGCCTTAATTTGTTTTATTTTCCCATGCTTTCATTTCCTTTTGTTGTTTGCTTTTGGTTTCCCTCCTACATCAGCTCTTTTCTTCGCTCATTTCAGAAGAGATTTATTTTTGGTAACACAAATTTTGTCTTAATGGAAACCATTTTCAGATAAGTCTGCTACAGCGTCAAAACATAAATCACTCTTTTTATGTATACAGGTTTCAAAAACTCCATATACTGTGTTCGGGAGCTCATTTGGTGATTCTTTTATTATATCATGAGTTAAAGAACAAACACCTGAAAATATAAGGCAGAAGAAAAACAGAGGCAGAGGGCATAGATTTTTTCCCTTCTGCATGTTCTATATATTTACAACTTAGAAATAATAAAAATTGCCAAACTGATTTCACTGGGAAGGCAGTTGAAAGGGTGGTTTGCATGAGCCTGAACCTGTAACCACTGAAGTTCCCTAACTGCTTTGCTTTACAGTGAGAGCAGGATCTTCAGATTGCCTACACCAGATTACGATTAAGAACCAGGCCTGCAATCCATTAAATTCACTATCCATGGATCAGTAAGCTCTTCTGTGTCATTTACAGCAGCAGTAGAACTTAGATCACGTTTTCTTCTATTTCAAAATTGGAGTGCAGCAAACCAAGCCTTATTTTTCCGTAGTACAGCTCTATATTAGGCTGGCAAAGCGTACCTAACCCAGCATCTCAAACTCCCTCTAGACTAAGGTTTTGTTTTTTTTTTTTATGCACTAGTAAAAGTCTAGACTAATTGTAGCAACAGTAATGGAATTACTCATATTATATCTTGTAACTATGCAGGCTGGTGGACTGAAGCCTGAGCAAGAAGAGCTGTTGCTCCCCAGGGACTGGAAAAACAGTCTTCCCATGGGTTCTGAGGGCAACGGTAAAAAACAGAGGGACATGGTGGCTAGAGTGGGCCAATATACAGGCAGAAATAAGTCCAAGTTTCATACAACTTGGCAATAGCATGTGACACTTCTATTAAAAACAGTTCTGTTATAAAGTTGAGGGAATTATACGATGTCGTTCAGAATCAGGTTGTGAAAAGCATGGGCAAATAATTTTCAGAGAGCCTGGGCTGAGGGTTTGCAACCTGACCCGAAGAAAAACTGCACAAAGAATTATAAGAATTGGTTGTTTCGGGAAAAAAAAAAGAGAATACTCGATACTGAACACGTCAACTGTGGCATGGATGCTGAATAGATCGTGCCTATCAGTGACTGCTTTCCCTGGAGCTGAAATACTGCCAGGGGCTTCTGTGCAAGGAGTGGCTCAGCAAGTCAGGAGCAGCAGAGAAGGAGACCAGCCAACAGAGTGAATGTTAAAGCAATGTGGTGAACCTGGCTAATTTAAATGACTGTAAAAGGCCATGGCCAGAGAGGATTATTAGAAGCAAATACGATTTGCAGGAAATCCAGAAAACTCAGCTATGGATGATTGGTGGGGAACTGGTAAAATGGAGCAACCAGCAGCAGCAGCTTTGAGCAGGAAAAGCAAATAGTTTAACAGGATGGGAGCCATGTGGTGAGGCTCTCCCCTCCCCAATAGGGACAGGCTGCTGAGGGCCTCCAAAATTCAGCCTCTTCCCTTCCTCAGGGCAGCCAGTGAGTGAGCTGTAGGAGGGAAAAGGAGGAGCAAACAGATGCCCAGTCATGCGGTTTTCAGAGAAGGACTTGACTTTGGACAACTACCAGAGAGCTTTCTTGGGGTTAATGGTAATTTGCCACTTGTTGCTGCAGTTATTTTTTCTTCCCTTCTGCTCTCTGCAGACCAAATGAACTCTTACTTCCTTATGTCCATCTGTTGAACTTACCACCTCACTGAGCATCCAGATGATTTAATTTCCTAGATCTTTGCCTGGAAGCTCAAGCCAATGACTTTTTGTAAGGATCTTTTTGAGAGATGAAGACTATCAAAGGGGAATGGGGAAGAGAAACAGAGCAGAGGAATGAAGATTTTAGATGTGAGTGCTGCTCAGACTGTGGGAGTAAGACAGCTTTGGAGGCTCCCACTGGGATTATGGTGGCCATGAATTGGTAATTCATAGGTGTGGATTTGGGTAGATGTGTGCAGGATTAGGAGTTTTGTGAGACGGGTGCAGTATGGCTATACTTAATTTATTTCCTGAGTGAGCAACATTTGGTTTCTGGTGGCTGGTGACACTTTGTCTTGAATGTCTCTGACTGTTGTCAGTTATATTTCAGACAGAAAGAGTACTTGTTCCTCCACAGGAGTGTGAGAATAACAAGCATACAAAATGGTTGTAAGGCATACAGAATTCAGGTTTTCTATGGCCCAGAACTGAGCATATATTTTGTCTGTGATGTTAAAAGAGGCTAAGATAAGCTTAAGGTAAAGCACAAAAGCTAACATATGCAAGACTGCAAAATTTTGCAGCATAAATATGATAATTGTGAATAAAATTTAAAACATGGTATGTCCACCATGAAATCTATGAGCACTCTACACAGTACATGTTGATGGTCTCTGACATTTTTCTGATTTACTCCAGAAAGGTCTGTTTTCAGCTGAGAGGAAGTGGAAGGTCGCTTATATTGGATTGCTGTGGTCCTAACTTGATCTAAACTCTAATATCCTCTCACTGAGACCACATAAGTGTTGCTCATAGGAAGTGAAACTTGCCGTAATAAAAATGGCAAGTTGATATGTTTTTCTGCTTAGGTCACAAGTAGAAATTACTTCAATGATCTCATCGCAGTCCCAAGTCGACATTCGTCTCCATCAGAAACAATTTCAGTTTGACATGTTTTGAAAATTATGTGAAGATGACAACTGAGGATGGAACAGCATACATTTAGCAAATTACACTTTTTAAATTAAAATTTATGATGGAATAATTTTGTATAAAATACAGTTCTTCCAAAGAAAGACAGAAAGAACTTTTTTAATGAGTTAAGCTCATTGCTTCTCCTTGGCACATAAAAACATATTTAATATAAATACAGGAGATTCATACCTCCTGCTGGATTAAATTAATGAAGATCATCTGGCTTAGATCAATTTAGCTTCATTGACTTTAATATAGCTGCACTAACAAAACAGTAGCTAACTAGGTAGGCACATATATGAATCACTCATACAAAAATTGAAACCTTTGCAGTAAAGATAGGCAAAATACATGAACATTAGTATAATTCCTCATTAAAGATTCAGTCCCTTGCAATCTGAGTCTGTGAGACTGTTGCCCAAGACAAATTCAAACGTCAACAGTGAGTACATAATACTTAGAATGCTGTGAATTCTGTGGAAGCATGTATTTATACAATCCCCTGCTTACTGAGGGCACAACTTAAACTCTTAAATATATTTTGCAGCCCAACCCAACAGAGAATCAAATGGCTGTCAAAGTGCATGTCATACTGAAACATATGTCTTCTGAAGTAGCTATCAGCTGTAAATGCCTCCATTGATAATATTAGATTCAGCACTACAACTGGAAAATAACTTTCTAAATTATTATGCTTTAATTTTTTTTTACTTAGAACAGCTTCCTTCTCAATATAACACAACACTGTAAAAATATTCTAAAAGAAGCTAACCTGTAAAGTCCCAATAGGCATTTACTTACAGAAATCTACAGCTAAGCTATATAAATTATGTTTGTTTTTTTTTTATTTTCCCTCAGAGTGGTGGGGGATGATACATGGCATGTGCGCTACACATGAAAATCTTAAATGCCTAATTTGAAATAAAATATTGACCCTGTTTCCTCCTGGCAAATGAGCTCTGGGATTTAGAGGAAAAGTCCACACACTGACATTAACAGTGACATTGTTATTGTTATTATTGTTATTGTTACTGTTACTGTTATTTATACAAGGCTTTTTTTGCAATAGCAGTCATCATGTACATCTTAAATAGAGAGGATTATAATGTGACCCAAAGACAGTAAGGAGACAGATGTGTGAATCCAGTGAGGGTACTTTTGACGTACATGAGATGCTGTTAGAAAGTGTTTTTGAGATTAAGCCTCATATTAAAAAGTCTTTTTTTTTTTTACATTGCAGATAAAAAGGGAAGAGCAGGGAGAAAACGTAGTAGCATAGACGTAAGAATAGAGCCTTTCTGTTTTTTATATTAGCTTGTGATCTCAGTTTGTATTAAATCTTTGTGACAATCACAGTCTGTAATCTAGAGCTGAAGAGTTACTATCTGAGGAGGCGTGAAAGTAGGGCTCAAAACAGTTAGCTTCCACATTTTGGGTAAAAATACTAGAACCATGAAACTATACATGCATGAGATACCTTGGAGATAAATGGCTAAGGATTTAGTTAGAGCACTAACTGTTTGCAAAAGAAGACATCTCAGATATTCAGCATTCTTCTTCTCTTTACTAAGCTATTGGGATTCTGACTATGCTAACAGGGTATCAATATATATTTGCTAGATATTTACACGGTATTCTTAAGAATGCGAAGTTTATTTCTTCTTGGTTTTGCAGTGCAAGCATATGATATTTCATATAGTAACTTCTATCACATTTGTGTGACAATATAGAAAGATTATCGTAATTAAATCAGAAGTACTTAACTGGCTTATCTTTATTTTACCATCCATAAGGAAAACTAGATTCAGACCTTTGTTAAACCTACTGTTAATCCCTGAGTCTTTGAATATGCGCAACTCAACCTGAATTTGATTGAGTAACAAACAGACAGCTGCAGGTAGGAATGGAAGATGGCTGTGGTGTATTTGCAGGTAAAATATACAAAAGACCTTGTCCTTGGGTTAAGTTTCCTAAATACTGGATGCTTCATGCCCAAATATATCACATAGTTGCATGCCAGCCTAGAGGGGACCAAGATGTGTTACTGAGATAGGCAGGCATAGAAGGCTTCTCAAAAAAAAGCTGGAGAAATTATTAAAATACTATTTGTAAAATTTCTCTAAAAGTGAGGAGCATCTGTCAGCAACCCTCAGTACTGGATTTACTGTCTGCACGTTCAACAAAAACAAATTGTCAGGTAGTTCCAAATTCTTTGAAATTTCCAGTAGCAAAATATGCTCTTTTTTGGATTCAGGTTCAACAAGCAATTCTTTCACAAGCTAAATTCTGAATTGTCTTGTTGTGGTTGTTGATATGTTTGTTTGTACTGAAGGATGCTTTTGTTATGCCTGCACATGATGTTCCTTTTCTATTTCAAACAGCAAACTGTTACTGCATTTCCTTCCATGTGGAGCTGAATTTCAGTGCCAGTGAAACAAACACGATGCAGTCACCATCTAAGTCTACAGTGTTCACAATGTCTCTTCTATATCCTGATTAAATCAATTCCCATAGCATCCAGCACCTCAACAGTCTGCAAAGTGCTCTGGCTCCAGAGAAATGGCAACATAGAAATACATGTCACCATTGAGGACACATTTCTAAACTGGTATGAGAGAATGTAGATTCATTTAAAAGTAGTTTTCTCATACTGAGCATGGAAGGAATTTAAGCATGATTGAAAAAAGGCAGAGGTTTAATTATGTTTTCAGAAATCAAAAGATTGGAGAGCTTAAGTATTGCAGCATGAAACCTATTATCAAAAATAGACGAATTGAGAAGATTGATTGATCTTGTGTGCTTTTATAGCAACTCATGGTCACATGAATCACTTCTTTTCACTCATGTTACAAGCATACAACTTGGTAATCATTACATGCAATCCTCAGAGGCTGATTATCACATTTCCATAGAAGTTAATCTCTTCTGCAGAAGGCAGACTGTTAAAGTCAATTACTCAGAGTCTGTAGAAACTGTATTTTCTTTTGAAGATCTAGTGTCAAAGTTTGACACTCCTTACTACTAAACTAATCTGAGCTGCAAAGAAATCTCTTTGCTGTTGAACAAAGGATGAGAGCATGGTATTAGGCTTTTGTCTATGTCTATTAAAATACCCTTGAAAGAGCATGTTATGCCACTTCTGGAGTGGAACAGATATTCTCAAATGAAATTTTATGTATTAGAAAACATGAATTGAGAGAAACTAGAACTTTTGCCATATTGCACCTATTTAAATGGCAAAAACAACGGCAGCTGCAATGGTTGTCTTCAGGTCCCAGACAGAATACCTGGTCAAAAAATCTGTCTGAAAACAGACACAGTATGGGAGACTGAAGGGCCAGGTAGGAGTTCTTTGATCATTTAATAAAGAAGAATAATTTAATAATGACAAAAAAACCTTGCCCAAAACCAGACAAAGCAGAGCCTTGTCCTGAGCTGCGTGTAGCCTTATGCAAGTCCCTAGCCTGTTGTGTAATCAGCTCATGAATGAAGTGACTCTTTTTATTATGTGAATTTTGTTTCCTTCTGATAGGAAAAGAAAAAATATCAGACCTGGATTTTTTTCACCAAATGAAATTCCTGTTTTCTGAATACTTCTGGTGCTTCCCTGATTGATTTAATCACACTTTAGGTTTAAATGGAGGTCAGAAAGTCACAGAACTGTTGGCTGGAAGAGATCTCAGGAGTTTGTCTTATCTACTCGCTGCCTCTCATAGTTCTGTCTTTCTTATTCCTGACAGATGTTGGAAGTGCTTCTGAACATTCCTGATGCTGAAGAGCCCTCAGCATGCCTGGGTTTTCTATTACACTTTTAATACCCCTTTTTCCGGTTGCAGTTTAAGACCATTACTACTTAACCTGTCTGTTAGTAGCCAACAAGTATGTTTAAAGGACTTTATGTTGTTTCTTTCATATTATTATTCCTTGCTTTAAAAAAAAAAAAGCACATCAAATTTTCTCTAGCAATTAAATCCTTGTTTGGGTTATGTACTAGGACTTTCTGCTTCTAAAGTTTACTTCCCGTGTCTCTTGCATTGGAATTGGAAGACATTTCTGATTAGCAGTTGATGTGCTGTCACAGTTTTTCTCTCTTTTGATTCTGTCATGCAAAATTTTGTCCCACTACCTTTTAAGCTTTTGTCCTCTTTCTCCTTACCTGGAGGAATTTGTTCCCTCTCCCCTCAATCCTAATTTAAAACATTCCTCATTACATATGCAAGTGTGCAAAGAGAACTCTTCCTTGTCTTCTTTTGGGAGAGTCCATCCTCACTCCTTAGTTCACAGAATATCATTCCATAGTGAAGGAGAGCAAAGCCCCGCTGCTTACATTATTGACCTGGCCATATTTCCCCTCAGGCAGTGTTTGTCCCTGTTTGAACCCTGATTTTTTCCTGGGAGGGCTGGTGAGAGTAACCCAGATTACTGTCTTTGCATGAGGGAGAGCACGTATCAGGAGCCCAGATGTGGCTGAGCTCTTTAGGCTGTCAGTAACATTTTGGATAGCAATAACCAGGGCTGGGAGACAGATGGGTCTCTTCACTACCAGCAGGGGGAAGTCACCAACTACTTTTACATTTTGGTTTTCCTCCTGAGAACGAGGGCAGTGAATCTCCCGGTCTTTCAGTTTTGTGCCTTTTCTTCCTCTGCCATTGGCATTGCATCCTCTTGTGCTATCTGAGCTGCATATTTATTTCTGAAAGAATTAAAAAGGAATAGCAGCCCTCCTCTGAAGAGGTGAGGTAGTCGTTACTAGGTAGTTTTGACTGTAGTTTTGCCCAAACTTTTGCTTTTGTGGCTGACTTTTAGGTTGTGCTTTAGTTTGAAATGGTGGCTTAAAAGGTCTACAGTATCTCCTTGCAAATGGACTTGACTCTTATTTTTATCTTCTGCTCTGGGGAAAGCAAGGATCAAGTATGTGGTTCTTATCCTTTATCCATAAACCACGTACTGCTCTGATATTACAGAGCATCCTGCTGGGAAAATACAAATTCCTCTGGGTGTTCATATATAATTTAAAATATTATTAATGAAACATTGCCACTTCAAAGTTTAAACAGCAAAATAAGGATGCATAAAATAAATATTAAATTATGTACATTTTTATTATATTTTCATTATCTTTTTCATGTCAAATGTGTCTTGATGGCATTCTTGTACATATAAACAGTATTGATTCACTACAAACAGTGCTACCCAGAAGATTAAGCTAGCTAAATAATGCCAACAATGACTTGAAGGTATTTATGTGAACAAACATGAAAAATTTACTGCATATTTGCACTGATCCATCATTTATTGATTAAGCATTCACATAGTTGTGAGGTTATTCATAAGAATATTAGGTTTTCACATATAATTATAAATTGGCTGAAAATTTATCTCAGAAATAATTTTTTAAATTTGCATTTTTTGAAAGTAAGCATTCTTACCTATTGATCCAAAAAGCAGAAGGAGCAGTATATGATTTAAGTCGTTAGTCACACTTCAGTAGAAATCTATCAATCACATGCAACTGAATTGGTTTTATGAGTCAAGAAATCTGAAAGCTGAAATGAGTTTGCAGCAAGCGTTATTTGAAATTTAAACACACAAAATATATGACAATATTGATCTCCATCAAGAAAGGATTTGCTGATACAAAAAAAAAACAGAAGTGATTTTTTTTTTCACAATGTGATCATTATTAATAATTAAATTTCCTCTTTTGCCATGTTGCATTTTTGCTGTTGACAAGGGAGTTGAGATTAGTACTTCGAATCTCTTTTTCAGTTTTTCATCTTTTGAATGTTTTTTCAGTAGTGATATAAGAATGTTTGCAAAATAAACACCTAGTAAAAATAGTTTGTGGCAATATGTTTCAAATCTTAATTGAGCAAAACCAGGCAGTTGAGGGGAGAATTCCATCTTTTGTTATGGTCCTGTTTACTTGAGAATATGTGGCACTGGCAAATCTACTTGATTGCTGTGGCAGTATTTTCACAGTGGAAGAATATGGTTTTATTTATTAAAAAAATATAGTTTTCAGAACAGTACAGAAAGGGTAACAGGAAAAGCAGAAAATACTTTTTTTTTCATTATATTCAGAGTCCTCTGTTGTCTTGGAGATCCAGCCTCATGACAAAAGTTCATGTAAAATTAGGTAGGGGTTCACCCTTTTCAGCTGTTCTCTTGCGTGGAAAAAAAAAAAGTTGGTACGTCATGCAGTACAGCTTCTCTGGGTCATTTATATAAACCATGTGCTGTGTGTTATTCTCAAACACTAAAGGCTGGCACACAAAATATTAAAGCTGTGAAGGCAATAAGATAGGACTCTGTTATTGCAGGGTTCATGTAGCTAATGTTTCTAAATCCATCTCTTTGGAGCAAAGCTTTTAGGCATACACTTAAATACACCTCCATGAATAATCTAATGTAAGGCTATGAAGCCCATATACATGCTTATAGATAAGTAGCTTTTGAAGTGTTTTCCTGCTGCAAAATAATGGGTGATTCAGTTCAAGAATTAAAACTCGAAGTTTTAGGACTGATGGGCTCCCGACGCTCAAGACGAGTGCCTGAGAAATGCTGCACTTGGGTTCAGCAAGGAGGCCAGCCATGCCACAGTCTGACAGCCCAGGCTCACACAACACAAAAAGCTAAGATGGTCCTTGTCCTCTCTGCACTGATTGGAAGGGTCTCCTTGAAAAACAGAGAGGCAATTACACCTATAGGTGTAAGGATAGTTTGTATTATAAGGATAGTTTGGGATTGTTTACTCACTTGGCATTGTCTGTGTTTTTCTGCTTGATACTGTCATGATCATCTGAGTTGGATGGGAATGGATTTTACAATAAAGCTGAGAGGTGAGTCCATTCTCAATGTGAAATATTCCACAATCCTTAACTATGATAATTTGTTTCAGAATTATCTCGGTCTCTGATTCAAAGAAAACAAACAAAGAACAAGCAGATATTTAATTTATTTTGTGACTGCAACACTCCAGGACAAATGGTGGTGTAAGGCAGGGTAATCAATATTTGTCTTCAATCAATTTCACTTCAGTTTCATCTCTTGTTGAGTGCTGCCAAAATAAATGGCTAGATAGCCAATCTCAAATGCTGGTTTAAATGAGTCACTCGTATTGTTTGCATAGCGGGTCAGATAATTGTTATTCAGTTTATCAGCATCTTGTCTTGTTTCTTTGAAGCAGCAATGAATATAAATAATTTTTGAGGGAATGCAAGTGGATAATCTCCAGTGTCAGTGTGGTGTGCTTCATACTGCTCACAGGACTCTTGCTTTGCTTTCTGCCAGTGACTTAATCCTTGTGTTTCAGATGGACTGCTATTTGCAATGATTTTGACAATAGGGAATAAATACCAGGAGCAAATATTTTTAGCATCATACTACTGTGATTTAAACAAAGATCGTCATGATTTTCTTACATTCTTGTGGTTTTCATCATTTGAGTTCAATGTGATTTGAAGCTTTCCTGCCAAAAAAAAAAAAGAAAAAAAAAAAGAGGAAAGAAAAAAAAAGGGCAGGACTGGGCAGGACAGGAAAGGGAGTTTAATTTTTTAAGTCTAAAAACTAGATATGAACTAGAAGATAAAATACACCCTACCTTTCCACCAGAAGCTATGGTAACTATGCAGACACATTTTATACTTCTGTAAAAGGGAGCTGGGAGTTGCTGAAGCCCTACTGGAGAGCTGGAGAGCAGATTATAACTCCTCGTGCTGGCGACAATCCAGGAATGATGTTGTGGCCAGCCCTGTGGCTCAGAGGGGCTGGGCAGAAAGCTACTGAAATTGCTGATGCTTGCAGGCCTCTGGACATTTCACACAAGAATTGTGTCCATACGGATGACTGAGCATTTTGAGCTAAAGCTTGCATCATGGGAGCTTCCAGGTCTTCCACAATGGGCCTGTGATAGTCTGGGTACTGATGAGGCATATGGTGGTGGAGTGCTGCTGCTGCTGAAGATTTGCAGGAAGATTTGGGGAAGTCTTCAGCTGCACGATGCCAGCCAGGCAGGAAACTCCGAGGCAGAAGACAGAAAGCACCTGATGTGATGCATGGGAAAGAAAGGGCTCCCTTTGTGCAACTGCTGATGCCTGGAGCAGCAGATGAACAGCAGCGCATCCCTAAGGCTGCCTCCCATGAAAGGACACGTCAGGCAGTCTGGTGATGAGAAGACATATCTCCTCTGCTCTTCCTCTCCCAACTCTCCTTCAAGGCCTTGTAAGATTTGTTCTGAAAAAGTAATACTCCCCAAACTCAGTCATTACTTGAGGTACGTCACAGAAAAGAAACACTCTGAGGCATTTTCCCATGTTGGAGGCTAATGGCTGTAAAACTCTGCTTTAATGTCTATGAGTGCAATAAAACTTACTGATACATACATCATTTCTCTAAGTAGAAAGAGCTAAATCACTTCTAAATGCTTGTTATTAAATTTGACAGTATTATTGCCTTTCAAAACATTCAAAACCTGACTTGTTCTTTAGAGCAAAAGACTTGTATTTTTTTTTAAGTATTATGTGAAAAACAAAGTGAAATTTATGCTATGACCACCACATAGGGCCCATTATCCTGGACCTGAAAGGAGAAAACAAGAAGGAGGGATGTGGTTTATTTAGGCTGCACATTTATTAATCGAACTTGTCTGGCAAATGTGCAGCAGTAACTTTCACACTGGGGATCACATTTCCTTATGGAGCTGTTTCTGCTTAATAAATAGCTGCCTTTCCCTCTTTCCCTGACTGAGCCCCTAACACCTTTCCTCGCACAGGCATGATGGGGCATCCCAGCTTGTTTTGGGGATACTTTCCTCTTAATATCCTTCTAGCTCAATTTTACAAGGAGGTTGAGCCCCTTCTGGAAGATGAACCCATATGATACCCCTGAAATCTGCTGCATGTCAGCAACTGGTTGGGTACTTCCTTGCCTCTCCTGCTTTCTCCTTGGTGTTACATGGAGCAGAGAAAGTGTATACTGTGCAGGCACCTCAGTGACATGGTGAATAATCCTTTCTGGTTTTCCCAGAAAGATGATTAGAGTAATCTTTTCAATAGGTCCTAAAAACATGTCTCTATGTTAAACTGAGGGCTGAATAGCAAACCTGGGTGTGACAGAGTTTTAGGATGGTGAAAGACACTCCAGGACTTTTTCAAAGGCCAGCAGAAACCAATGAGGTGCCATGCATCCACCTTTTCTTTACCAATTTTCCTCTCCGTCCCACTGAGGGGTGGGAGGAGTGAGCGAGAGACTGCGTAGCTTGGTCCTGAGCGGGGCTAAACTATGACATTCCCTCATCTCGGCTGTGAAGACACTGTCTTTATCTCAATCTGTGAGTTTCCCTCTCTTCCTAATTCTCTCCCTCATCCCATTGGGGTGAGAAGAGTGAGCAAGTGGCTACTTAGTTACCGTCTGGGGTTAAATCATGATAGTCCTTTTTTCCCTATTTGTCTAGGAAGTCTGCTAATGCTTAAGCTTGTGACATTTATATTTATGTTTCTGTGATGAAATTCTACTGCTAAAATACCTTACACAAAACTTGCCTCACTTTGGTGTGCTGGGGAGTTTGCAAAGTGCGAATATATCATTTTTCAAGTTTTCTGTAGCAGAACATTGTGACAACTGGATTTTTTCTTTGAGAGAAACATAGCCTTTGCTCATGCTCCTTACAATCAGATTTTAAACATGTAAGGCATGAGTAAGGAGCCAAAGATTGATGTCATAAAATCTGAATTGGTATAAGACATTATTTAAAATATATTGTACTTACGTCTACTATTTGGTGTTTACTGTAAGTGTGAAGAAGTCTGTAAACATATAAGTTACCTATAGGAGAAAAAGGACCTGTGTACGACTGCTGTGATGCTCATCTTCCAACATGCAATTAAAATAAAACAATGACATTTGCATTGGAAATTAAATGCTCATCTTTTCAAATTCTATACTGTAATTTCCATAAGCCGGCCGGTGGTGAACAACTCTCATCTGGAATGCTGACGCGGCCTCTGCTGTCAGACGTCTTTCCTAATAAGGTAAATCACACAGTGGCTGGTCAATCAAACTAAACTCAGGGAATTATTCCAGCTTAAGATCATTTAGCCAAAAGACACAACCACAGGTTAAAGTTCATGTCTACCAATAATATATTACCAGTCCAACAAGAAATGCAATCAGGATGTATTTGTTACCTCCGAAAAAAAGCCTATACTATTGTTTTTAAATGACAGCTTTTCTTTAGAGCAGTCTTCTTTCTGTCATCTGAGAAAGCTTATCTGAAACAGCTGGGAAATAGCCTCACTATTTTTTCAGAGCTTTTTTTTCCTTATTACTATTTTTTAAATTGTATTTCTTAGATGTGGGACTAAGGAGTCTGCTTTTAGTTTGTTAGAAACAAGAAGAAAAGGGTATGACTTCTGCATATGGCCTGTCCTTGTAAGTCTGTCCCATTGATTCTCTGTCATTTCTTGAAATTATTACAAAGCAGTATGCCAAATACTTATATTCTATGCTCTTTTAAAAAATTTAATGGTAAGAGTACAAGCAGATGATAAATATTATTCCCTATGAGAAAATATCCATGTAAAGGGTGTGGCATTGTGTAGAAATAAATAATTCAAACTTGGATCATGCATAGCATATACATGGGTCAATAGAAGTAGAGATATGTGGGGTAACTGTGGATGTATAAAAGGATGTGAGCTAGGCTTTTCTTTGGCTCTCTTCTGGTTAATAACTAGCTATCTCTTTCTCTGCCTACCTATCTAATATCTGTTGTTTTTATAGTGTCATGCAGGATCATACTGCTTATGAATTTTCGTATAAAATCAATACTGAGCTGTTCAAAATCTCTCAGCCTTCTTCCTTTTCAGAGTAAAATATTATCATTCCCTATTTTTGAATTTTTGTAAAAGTTTATTTTCACTGGTAAGGGTTTATAAGAAAAGACCTTCAGCATAACAGGCATAATTTCTGTGTTTTATGGTATTTCTTCAAAGAGAAAGGTTTCCTGGACCACTCCAACATGGGAAGGTGCCTTATCTTCTCCAGGAGCTGGTGACATCTATTCAGCTCAGACTGCTCCATCCCTAGCTCCAGCATGGTTTCTGGCCAGCATCTTCCCAAAGCAGAGCAATTACTAAAGGTGCTTAATGGAAAACTGCAAAATTGAGACTTGTGAAATTTCTCTGAAAACTGTGATTCATGTCTTAATTGTGTGCCAGAGGATCATGAGGAGCCAGGGAATGGATTTAAGGCTCCTATGCCTGCAGTGTTGTGGATCTTTAAGAAAGCGGGCAGAGGCACAAGGTATAGACTAAAAGGTGATCTTAATGTACCCAGATATTGATATCTGAATTAAAACTATTATTAATATGGCATTAATTAATAATATACTTAGCATTAATACAGTACAATTAATGCAGGGACATTGATTTCCACACCAGAATCACTATACTTATGATGAAACAATCAAAATAATTCCTTTGCATTCTAGAGGGAAAAGAAATGTTCTAATATTTTAGCACTACTTGTCACCCCATGTTAATGAAAAGGGGAATTCTACTTTGAGGTTCAAAAGAATTTGATAAAAAGAGGCTTTAATGACATCTGAGAGTGTCAAACCAAATGAGAAACGGAACAGTTTGAAGACACAGCAGTTCTAAAGATGAATGCTTAAACCGGGCAAAATAGTACTTAAATATGTGCAGAGCTGAGATTTGGTCCATTGTGTTTCCTACTGTGTAATACTGCGGCTGTCTTGGAAAGTCTGAAGAATTATGGGTGGTTTTAATAATTTAAGCCAGAAATAGCTGTCTGGGTACACAGTTAAATAAATCATGCATGATAAAATACAAAATATTTTTGGTGCTTCCAAAAATATAGTAGCTTATAGAGTTTTCACTCTATAAGCTACTGAGTAGCTTCCTGAAACTGGTTTATTCAAGATAAACTTTCTGTGAGTATGTAGAGAACTTCAGGAGAAGACAGAAGAAAACACATGAATATGGAAACTAAACATTCGTAGTACCTCTTTCTGGGACACAGTATCATTTGTAGGACATTTATGGGATTCAAAGCAGGACAGAGATCTAAATAACTGTGCATGCATATCCTCTTTTTGATACTCAGCCAAGAGGATCAATCCTATACTGTGGTTCCATAGCTTTGTGATACCAGGGAGGACACAGCAGGGAAGAGAAGCAACTACTCAGTACTTTGTCAGCCATCTGTTCAAAAAATCGGCTTTTTCTCCGCTTCTGTGGGTTGGACTCCTGAGAAAGGCCCTGGTCTTGTGAATGGATCTGTGCCTGGTGTTGATTGTGTGAACCTATGTCTGAGTGGTTAAACAGAAACAAATCAGCAACTTCCCTTTGAAATAGAATTTCAGTTTTATGTGTCATTTACACTACTTACTTAAGTGTGAAAAAGATCTTATTGCTTCCTCTCCTAGACTAGATGCCAGGAGTACACTCCTTGGTCAAAGGACAGCTGTTTTTCCCACAGGGCTGAAATGTGATGGCAGATGCTGCTCCTTGATAAAAAGAACCTGAGATTCAGGACTTTTCAAATGCATATAAGTGTCTCTTGGCTTTATGAACTATGATCTAAACAGAGAAATAAGGAAAAAAAGATTAAATAGCAGAAGATCTAAGAGTACAATCTAATATTCACTTTGCATAATTGTGGTATAACTACAATTTCCTTTGAAAAGATACGATATATTTGCCAGCTATGTAAATACAGATTCAATTAATATTGTTCACTGTTAATCCTGCATCAAGCAGACCTGTCAAAACTATCACAAATTTAACACCTGGAACGTCTTAACACTGCAATCATTAAACCTCTGTGGAAGGCAAAATATTCAAGGCAAGGAGGAAGTAAGCACAGATCTCTCAAAAATTCTATAGGAGTCTGGCAAATACAAGACAAAATGTTTTCATTATGATCAGACTCAAAAAATGCAGCTTTAACCAACTTTTCCATAAATCCTTCAACTGTATTAATTTTGTCTATTATTGGTTAGAGTACTTATTTGTTTTAACAATTACTAAACACAAACTTGGATATCGTCTTTACCAAACTATCCGTTTGTTTACATAGCTTGTGGTTTTCTGTCATAGCTGGGAACTCAGCTCAACCTGGGAGGAGCCTTCTTGTCTACATAAATTGGAACAGAATTGGGCTGCCCTGGTCATTGATGATAAAGAACAAGGTACACTTTTTGTAGTGAATAGATGAACACTATTAAGTTTTAATTAACTATTCATCATGATGATATACAGTCATCTGCAGACCAGTGTACAATTTAAGTTTTACTGTGGGTAGGCAATTACAAGGAAATGGTGATGTGCTGTTGTTCCTTGGCCTTTTATTTTCATATTTAAAGAAGGAGTAAAATTTAATATAATTTAATTTTATCTCTATTAATTAGTTTAACCCATATTAATTTTTTTTTTCCTTTCTGGCAAAGAAGGCAGTTTAACTGAGGTGTCCTACGTTTTGAGTGAATTTGCAAATCACAGAGCTTATACTCACATAGCTGTGCCTCCTGCCAAAGAGTCAGCTCTGAGCCTCCATCCAGCCCACAGCAGGGCAATGGACACAGCCCACAGCTACAGGATGGCTTTGCCACCTCTCTGCTTATGCTACTGAACTTAGGACGATCATAACTGCACCTGTGGGCTGTTTGGTCTAAGGTGGTTAATTCTGTCCTTGTGTGGTGTAGGGAGTACTTGACTCACAGAGATCAGAGGGGCTGCATACTGCAGTGCCCAGGCACAGGTCCTGGGTGCAAAGGAAAAGTCAGGTGAGACAGAAGGCTGTGGAAAGGCAGGCTGGTGGCAGCTGCTCCTGTGGGAATGTGTGGGTGAGGACATAAGGGAGAAACTATGGCCAGGCATGAAGGGGAAGGAGCTCCCAGGAAAAGCCATCCCATGAAAATTTCCTTCTTGTCTTCCAATTACTGACAAGCCCAATTCACCAGATCTCTCCAACTCCAGCCAGTCCCTTTCTCTGCTATTTCCTTTTTTGTGGCTGAAGATTTGCTCCTCCATCTTGAATCTACAAAGTTCGGTTTTGTTTACTGCTGCTGAGGCAGCTTGAGTTGGCTATGAAAGGACCAATTCACCTCCCCCCCCTCAAAAAAAAAATACAGCTTCAGTGAAGTGGAATTACTTGAATATTTTCTTCATCTAAAAATCTAACTGTCAAAAACCTGAAATGTCTTAAGAAAACTTTTTTGAAAACTTTTTTTGAAGACTCTTTTAAAGAAAATCATTCTGTTGTTGTCATTATGCCCTCTTTTTTTTTTTTTTTTTCCTTCCCTAAAGAAGGACTCCTCCTTGGCTTTCCTGAAGCAGTTCAATCCTCTCTACAGACCACAGTCCATCTGACACTGTGTTACATAAACTTCAGACCACGGAGGGAAGAGGCACAAAAAGGGAATACATACTTGTCTACGATAGTTTTCGGCACATGTTCACAGTTGTCAGAGTCTTACCTTCTTTTTAGTCTTGCTTCCTTGGAAAAAAACCTTTTGGAGTGTTGGGGCATTTGTCAAAGAACAAGAAATGCAATACCCAGACAGTTAGATATATCACACCAGCCAGACCAGATTGTATGTAAATTAAGTAGTTACACAGTGAAGTAATAACCTTTTCAAATGACTGATAATAACACTTACAAATACTTGGAATAGCCCTGCTGGCTGAAGAGAAGCAAATCAAACTGAAAAACAGAAGACAACCAGCATGACAAATAGTGTCCAGTCCATCACATTTCTTTCCTCAGGAAAATACTTCCATTAATGCAAATGTAGGTATAATTTAATATTGAAAACCTTCAGAAGGGTAAAAAGTAAATAAAGGACAAACTGTACCAGGAAAATATGACCAGATGATTTGACAGCATTACAGGAATAGTCAGATCACGAAAACATTCCATTTGAGGGACCATTACTTAGAAGTGATCTGATTCATAGTTTGTTTTTGTTTTGTTTTTCTTTTATAGCATTTAGGTCAAAAGAGATCACTGGAAAATCCAGGCTATCCCCTTGTTTGCGAAGAGACTACATTTCACCCAAAATCTTATGTCTAAAATCTCTGCTTTTTTCTTTTTTATTGTTGTTGCATTCCCTGTGTTTGGCTGTTGTATATTCAGAATTACATTCAGTCCTGAGCTGAAGAACCAAGGAGGGGTTATTCTGTCACCCTCCCGTTGGGAGTTCACCTCAGTGGTTTGTGATTTACACCCAAAAATATCTTGACCAATTTTTGACTTTGATTTTCACTGATGACATGACATAATTAGATTTTTCAGTGAGGCACTTACTAAAGCATTTAATACTGGAATAATTTTGTTTAGAAATGGTTTAGAGAATCATTACTAGAGTTACTGATAAACTCTGAGATTTTGGTGTGTGTTAGGAAAGGCCTGTTCCTGCCTTCCAAACATTTTTTTTTCTTTCGAAACAAATCTCAAATATTGTGCAACTTCTTCTATTTTCACATGCTGTTCTGAATCTTGAACTCCGGCTGCATTTCAGCAGGTTTCACAAGCCGTTTGCAAAGCGCAGGGCCGAAGCAGCACCTTTGCTCTATGCTCTACTTGTACAAGAACTTATGAAAAAGGGAAGGAGGGGAAGAGGTGGAAGGTGAGATGCTGTGCCCAAATTGGTAAGCAATCTCCTGGCTTCTGAGAGATGGTTTGAAATCCTTGTACTTTATTCAGCTGAGAGATCTGGGTTCGAGCATCTTGTAATCCACACTTGCCTGCTCTAATGATTGGCTTTTATAAAGCAGCTGCCTTGTTTCTGTCTTTTGGAGCTATTTCAGTTTCCAAACATGATTAAGTAAGCACTGGTGTTGACGCTTGATCTTAGCTCTCCCACACAGCAGAGAAGTGCACCAGCTGAAGTGCGCCACCTGTCAGCACTTTGTTCCTCCTCTTTCACAGCCAAAAAAAATAACCTTAGAGTACAGACGTATCATCACACACAATTAAATTATTTCATCTTGGTGAGATATCCCCTTGCCAGAATGTGGTGTCAGAGCATCCCAGCTGTAAGTTAAAATGCAGTAGTTTAAATGACAGTGGAGATGGGTTAGGCTCATAAATTTCACTTCACACCTAAGATAAGCAAACAAGGCAGCCTTGAAATGACTTCATAGTCAACTAGGAAGAGGTAACCTCTCAAACTGTCACAACTGGAGCACTTTTGGTTACATAGGACTATGTCTATGCACATAGGACAGTTAATTTTCTTTCACTTAAACTTACCATACAATTGGTTTCTACTTAATTACTTTTTTTTTTTCCTCAAAACTATACAAAATGACTGGCAAACAGCATATGTAAACACAATTTAAAACCTTGTTTTAAAACTTTTCTACTTGACTTCATTTTCTAATAAAAGCCTTATCTTGGAAATAGCTTGGCCAATGTGAAACTGTGAACCTGATTCAAATTTTGGTTGAATAAGAGTTAATCAGCAATTGATTAATTATTTGTAGCAGCAAATATTTTTCTCATTCATTGCTTATTGACAGAACTGTCAGGTGCTATACTGAACAATGAGCCATTTCTTCTTTGTTCCCACTCCTCCCCCAGGCGCAAACTGAACCCAAATTCTGGCTCCAAATACTCCCACATTATTTCAGGGGCGGGGAAAACTAATTTTGGATCAAAACAGTATTGTCAAAGCCAATCCCACTAGCAATCCAATCTTCTTTCTAAAGGAGATGCTTTAGCTCCTGTCAGAGTTACCATGTTTTCACACATTTTGACACAGGGTATAAAGGTTTTGTTTGTGCTCCATTTACTGTATGTACACCATATGTTCTGCCTTACTAAAGACGTGTTGTTGAGCAAGGTAGAAGGTGGCCTTATCCTGTCTCTCATATTCTGGGTCAGAAACATCTGGTGGAGGGGAGGTAGCACCTTCCTGGGGAGCAACCCAGCATTCACATGCAGAGCGAAGCCATGGGCTGAGCAAGCAGGGAGGTGGCAAATGTGCGTCAGGGCTGGGAGGCTCCTGGGTCATAGGCAGGATGCAGGCCAACAGCCAGCATTTGGAGGTGCTTGGAAAAAAATCACCTCCTGGCTCAGGCAGGATAACGTGAACAGTGACACTACTCAGGAAGGTGTTGAAAGTTGCTGGGCTGAGGACAAGTCTAGGGTGGAAGGCTGGTCTTGAACCATGCAGTACACAGAGGGGAGGCTGGTTTTCTAACCTTCTTGCTTGCCCTGAAGAGCTGAGTTTTCTCTGTTTCAAAAGTTATTGTTTTAAAGTTATTTTAGCAGTTTTACATTGACCATTATGAAGAAAAAGTGTGAAGGGTCAACTTTACAGACACCTATGTAGTCTGTATTTATGTAACTTGCAGTGCTTTAAAAGAATTTCCTTTAAAATAATTTCCTCAGATAATCCTCACTGAATATATCCTGAAGTAGGAGAGAGTGGAGTAGTGTTAGAGAAAGTTTTCCAGGATAAGGTTCCCATTGTACTTTAACAGGCTTAACTAGTTCCAATACTTAACAACACTTTGTTTTTACAAATAATCACAAAGTAGCAGGTCTGAATAAATAGTAAGTCAGGAAAGACCTACCACTTGTGTTATGCTACGGTCCAATTAGGTGATGGCAATGGTCCTCTTTCAGCTACTGGGTCTGATATAATGGAGCTTTGTACCTATACGAGGTGTGAACTTGCCTGAATCATAGAATCATAGAATGGTTAGGGTTGGAAGGGACCTTCAAAGGTCATCTAGTCCACCCCCCCCTGCAAGGAGCAGGGACATCCCCAACTAGATCAGGTTGCTCAGAGCCTCATCCAGCCTGGCCTTGAACGTTTCCAGGGATGTAGCATCCACCACCTCTCTGGGCAACCTGTTCCAGCATTCTACAACCCTTATTGTAAAATTTTTTTTCCTAATATCCAATCTAAATCTACCTCCCTCTATTTTAAAACTATTACCCTCCATTTAAACCTACATTTAAACCATTTAATAAAAAAAGAAATGGTCTGGAAGTGTTTTGTTGCTATTTGCCTTTTCTACAATTCCTTTCCTATTTATATTTAATGACAAAAGGTATTAAGGACCTGACCAATTTGATCTAACTTTGAAGTTAGCCCTTTAGTGAACAGGGCTAGATAAGGAACCCTGCAGAGGTCCTGTCCAACCTAAATTATTTTCTGATCCTATAACTCAAATTGTCCTCTCACCCTGTGAATTTACCTTTTCTTACTTAAATTTTGTAGAATAATAATAATAATAATAATAATAATAAAAAGCCATAGTTTACCCAAAATAAGAATGTATCTTTTCAAAGCTGTAGAATTTTGAGTTGTTTCAAATAATAGTGATGATAATTTTTCATTATTAGAAATCCAGTTAATGTCTGTTGCCTAAAATAATCCAAGATGTAAGAGAACTTAAAAGTCTTTAAGTTGGTAATATATTTCTTTTGATCCTTTGTTCTTTTATTAGTATAAATTCACTGCACAACAAAGAAACATGTTCTCCCATTGTCATTGCTCAGAATCCAGCTACGCATCTGTGCTCTTTTGTGCTAATTACAGGGGAGAAACCCATGAGACTACCTCAGCTATAGTGTGTCAATCAAACAGCTAGAAGCTTTTATGCTATTCTGTGTCAATTTTTTTTTTTTTTCCAGAATTTGTGAAATAAGGGAATTAATTAATTTGGGAGTTAATTATACCTCTCATATACCAGAGAAGTTTCTTCTGCTGGTTCATTTCCCTACCTAGATTGCCAAATCTCTCAGCTTGGCTGATTGATAAATCTCTATATTTTTCTACGTACCACTAGAAAATATTTTATATAAAATACTGAAGAAGAAACTTTTATTTTCAGTATGTGTCAGTTTTTCACTATATTTAAAAAAATAGTGAAGGATAATAATCCATTTAGCATGTGCCATTATACTATTTGCTTCACCTATGACACATGCCAGGCTCTTCTTTCACTGCTCCATCTTTGCCATAAACAATGTGTAAAACTTGATTTAAAAATACTTCAGATTTTTCTTTAACTCCTTTGCCTAAATTTTCAAAGTTTTTTGTCCAGGCATTAAGTCCAAAGTCTCTGTAAATCTTTCCTCTGCATCTATATTCATTCTCCTGATTTCATATTACAACAAAATGCAATAGGGTTACATTCAGAAGCAACAGTAGTAACATCCTTATTGAGGGTGATTTCCCTAAAGTTTCCATTTCAAACCAAATTTTGGACTTTCTCTATCATTTAATAAAAGTTCTTTGAATGTCAAATATATTCTTCTGGAACATGGCCAGGACAAAATAGTTGTTGGTTTCTTTGAAAAACAGATCCAAGTTATTTTTAACAAGCTGATTTTAAAAGGAAACATTAATTACAGCTGCTTGTAACCAATTTTTACCACATCCTACCTACAAAGCAAATTGCTAGCTACACTTCAAATGAAGCCTATCTGAAAGATTACAGCAAGGTAAAATGTGTAAGATTAAATGCATAAGATTGAAGTGAACACTTAAGATCAAATTAGAAACCGTTGAAAGGTTTTATAAAGGTCACTAAGGTTCCAGTAACAAGCTTTACAAAACTGCTGAGATTAATAAAATCTGCCAGACCTCCAGCTAGATTCCTGCTTTCCAAACTACCTACAAAACACCCACGTTACTGGAGAGTAACACCGCAGAATAATTCCACATGTGTCTCTAGGTAGCAGCTTGGACCTCATAGATCTCCCTTGTTTCAGCTGTTTCAGTACTTCTACTGAAGAGCTTAGCTGCTCCAGAGGAACATGCAAATTTTCTAACCAAAGTACGTGACATTTTCGGTGCTGTAATGATTCCCAGTTTGTCCACCTACAAGTAATGATCTTTTCCAGTTCATGGTAGGGCTGATCTGGGACACTCCTGTTTCATGGTCTTAAATTAGGATGAGTACCAGAAGCAAGACATGAGGGTCTCATTCCTAGACCTACACTCTGCCCTTACTCTGCACGCAGGGCTCTGCATCCCAGCTGTGCCACTGATGGACACCCTTGTTGGTCCACCTCAGTGAGCAGTTTCTATCTTTTAGTATAAATAATATGTTGCAATATACAGCTGCAGCTGTAAATTACAATGCGGCAAACATTTCATCACGGGAATAGTTTTCTTTGATATCCATCATGAACTCACTAAGTTTTTGACTAATGAACCTGAAACTCCAATATCAAAGAAAATACTCTATCACTTTCAGTCTACCTTTTGTGACATATGTGGCTCCTGTTCCCATTAGGACATGAGAATATCTTCTCTCTCAATTTACCTTTGCTGAGTTATTAATGCCAATAAACACAAGAGGAACTAAGATAAAAGTGACCTGCCTGAAATCACACAGGAACATTGTAAAAACTGGAAAGCAAAGCTTTGAGTCCACAATGGTTAAGCAGACAGATATCATATATCACATATCACCATAATCCAGCAACAATTCAATTATTATTATAGGCGTGTAGTGACTCAAAGTAGGAAGACAAGGCGGTGCAGAAAGGTAACACTGATTTACTAGACTAAATGTGAAAGACTGTGTTTGAAGAAAATGTTCAAACTATATTATCAATTTCTTGATTTTCAAATTTAAAAAGCATTTGTAGAAATTTTTATTTTATAAAGGTGGTAATGTCAAATGTGTGTTAGGTTAAGTCAGATTCTTGTCACTCTTATGCCTCAAGACAGAATCACTTTGAAAAAAAAAATATAAGTTATTCTCATTCTGCATGGTAGAAGTCACTTAGTACTGGGTAAAGTAAGAAGACAACAAATTCAATGTGAAAACTATTTGAAAAAAAAAACCAAGTTCCATTAAAATCTCCCATCTACTCAACATTTGAGTAAATTAGTGTATGTGGTGTGTGATAGTAGGAATAAAATGAGTTAGGAAAATCAGTGATAATGGATGTATAGCAATGCATAGAGAGAAAAAAACCTAAATATATCCTAAACAACTACACTAGCTACCTACATACAAACACACACACATGTTTAATGAAGGGCTCTGAATTAGAGATTACTACTCAGGAAAAAGATCTTGGGATTAAAATTCATATTTCAATGAATAGTTCAGTATCAGCCATGGAAGCAGCCCAAGTAGTAGGAGGTACAAGGAAAGGCACAGAGTGGAAAAAAAAATAGTTTCATTATCTGACTCTGAGTCCACAGTGCAGCCCTGTCTTGACTACAGAGTACTGTTCTCTTCTACTCATCTCAAAAATGCTGAGACAGAGCTGAAAAGGATTCAGAGAAAGGAGATAAGGGTGACAAAGGGCCTAGAAATCTTCCATGAAAGGAGTGATTCAATAAAGCGGGTCTCTTCAGCAAGGAAACGAGACAACTGCAGCAAGGATATGAAAGAAGCCTGTAAAATCTCAGAGGGTGAGGGTGCATAAAGCACAACCAGAAAACAGTTGCTACTTGTTTTTCGTAATATGGAAACTAGGAGCCATCAAATCAGACTATCAGCTGTCAAGGTGCAAAATGGACAATGGCAAGTATCATAGAATCATAGAATCATAGAATGGTTAGAGTTGGAAGAGACCTTCAAAGGTCATCTAGTCCAACCCCCTGCAAGGAGCATCAAAATGATGGAATCTATGCCCTCAAGGCAATGTGGATGCCAAAAATTTAGATTGCTTCAAATGCAAGTACACTGAATTATATATGGAATAAATTCATCAAAGGCAAGTTGGAGGTTGTCTAAACTCAAAAGGGTAATTGAAGGACTATTAATTATAGATCTGGTGAATCATAGATGGCTACAAGTTAGTGTATTTTGGGGAAAATGATCTTTTACCCATTGCTATGTATCTATTGCTGTTGGTGATGGTATCAATCAGGATAGACTTAATACAGTCATTCTTCTGAAAAGTATGACTATATGGTATCAGGTCTATTTGAAAAAGAAGTTTTCATTAAACTGCTCTATATTACAACTAGACTGGACTATAATCAGAAAGATACAGAGAAAGTCATTAGCATAAATGTCTGGTTGAATTCTGACTATTTGCTGAAATAGTGAGATAAGCTTATTCTAGCAATGCCCACACTCTCTGATGTTATACTTCCTGAAAACTGTCCATGTGTTCATTCCCTTGAAGCTTTAAAATCTAATGAATAATGACTTTTCTATTGTTCTTGATGAAAATAGGACTTAAAATGAGCATTTTGTTGCCAAATTGACTCATGTTCAGCTGGTTAGACACACTACTGTGTAGGAACAAAATTTCAGAAGATAGGTAGGTAGGTCAAGTGATCAATCTGAATAGTATAGACTATGAGGGGTTCAAAAATCCCCAGATCAATACCAAAAAACTGTAGCCTTGTAGCCTAGTAAATATGGTGTTGCCATGGCTTGTAATATGCCACGTATTTTTGTAAATCTCCTAATGACATAGGTATATTTTATTCTTAGTTAATTTAATGCTCAGCTTCATAGAAACTAATTTTAAGCACATTTCTCATTAGTCTTTCATTGTAATTCTGTGACAATTTTTCCAATACTGGCAAAGATATCACACTGTTTACAAACAGATGATGTTGCAACAAAATAAAAGATCAAACTACTTTAATACTCAAACTTTCATTATTCTTAATATTTCTGCTGTGTTTATCATCACCTGTAATCATCCATTCTGACTTGATATGCGTTTATGAATATCTTGAAATAGGAATTAACTTTTGGCACTTTGACAGATTTTGTAGAGGAAAGAGTTTTCTTGCAACGCTTTTCCAATTACATGAACATATGCTAGGTAGAATAAAAATTACTTTTTTTTTCTATTGTTTGTTTCAGTTTGCTTCTTGTTATTATTATGAGAACAAAATTTGGCAGCAGAATGAGGAGCTCTTGCTTCTTTTTGTATGGTGTAATGAGAGAAATAAAACCCTGGTGAAAGGGAAAGATGTTTCAGTACTTTTGAAATGAAGAACACTGCACTTGTGCCAACATCTCCTGAACCCAAAAGACGCACTCAAGTTTGGATAATGAAACCACTAAAAAATAGCTTTAAATGGATTGAATCAGTCTCAAACTCAGCCAAAACAAACTGACTGGTTTTAATGATTTTTACCAAGCAATGGGCAAAAGGATTCTTGAGAGAGTCTTTCAGATAGAGAAGAGAAGGCAAGCGATTGTATGGTTTTAAGTGTTGGCATTAGGGTCACACTTTCTCCCTCTGAGCTTGTAAAAACTTTCTGTGCCAGGTGTCTGTGCACATGGAAGAAGAGGCTACAACTGGGGGAATCTGTTTGTTTTTCCATTTAAGTAGAATATTTTCTCAGAATTGTAAATTCAGAGAGCAGCAACACAACTTGGCTAGGAAACTTCACGCTTGCTTGAATTTCTCTGGAAACATTTACGCTACGCTTCTGAAAAAAAACCGCATACTTGGTCTACTGATAGACTTGGGCTAAGGCTGGAAGCATGGGTGGGGTTGATTTGTGGGCTACACAGTGGAGCAACTGCCCTCTCTTATATTTTCTTGTGATGCTCCAATAAATCTGTCTCTCCCAGTGTCTGATGCTACTTGCAAGCCACAGAACGATGGTACTATAGAAGGCCCTTGAGTATACTGAATTTTTAAAAATGAAGTTTTTTACAATTTGGGACACTTCAAGGGTAAAAGAAATCAAAAGCTCTTCAGAAATACTCCCTATGTCCTGAAGAGTTATTTTGGAAAAAAACCAACCAAACAAACAAAAACCAGTCTCTTTCCTATCAATTGACACTACATATCCAATTATCTTTAAGAGAAACAGCAGTAATATCATTCTGTGATATCAGAAGATGAGATATTACTTTATTCTTTCTGTAAGCTGTGCATTAGAATTCTAAAAGGCTCCCACAGGAATCTGCCACCTAATTAAGTTTAAGGAACAATATTTCACAATTGCTATTTATTCTGGCTATTCTAAGCTGTTTTGGAGAGTGGTTGAATATTTCCATCACAGTAGCCAGAATATGTCTGATTTGTAAGATTAGACTGTTGGAGTCTGTTATCTCAGAGCATTATAATGACACTAATAAAAATGATCTCACACAGAATGATCAGTGTGGTTATTCATTGTGCAGTACTTGTTCCATAAATGTGACTTTAAGAATGTGCTTGTTACACTCATTTAGGCAAGTTTTAAAGTTTCTTAATAGGGTAATGTTACTGTTTTAAAGAACTTCTTTGCGTTGTTAAAGATTCGGTCTTCTTTATCAGGTTCACCAATTTCAGGGGAAAAAGATTATGAAGATGTATAATGAGCTTAAATAATGACCTTAATTCAAGTATTCTGAAGAGAAATGTCAATGTTACAATACAGGAAAGTAGTATAATTGAAATACGTATCTAATTCTTACTCCTCATTCTAGGCAGCCTTCCTTCCACATGAACCACAAACTGCAATACCACTCAAGGATATTTCTCAGAATATAAAGTGACAAGAGAAAGGAAATAAAAACTATATTTCATTAACAACTTATAACTGCTGGACACATTATACCTGTACTTTCCAAAAGAACTAGACTTACGCACTGTCTCAGCTGCCACTTGTACAGAAAGATCAGATTGTCCTCCATTTCCACAATAAAATGTCCTTAACGTTTTGCCTGTGCTTTATATTGGAGTTTTGGAGTGTTGTTACTAACATTGATATTGCCTATTCAGAATAAAGACAACAATATCTGGATGGGTACATAAGTGTCGATAACCCTGAATACACATCGTTTATTTAGGAGAAGCTTATTTTGATTATTCTAAAGTGTGTTTCATTAAGATCTGTAGCCTCACTGAAATCTCAGCAACAAAGGCTGCGCTCACTTTCTAGGCAAGGGAAAGGAGGTAATTCCCAAGCAATTACTTTTTAGAGCACCATTTAAATAAAGCTACATATGTTACATGCTTATCCCAGTAGCATTAAGGGGAAATTTTTCAGCGTTTGATAGGTAGGTGAGTTATAAGCAAATAACTCCTAAAGAACACTGATGTATATATACACTTAGTCAAATGTAAACTGAACATCCACACCTTTTAACTGATTTCTCTTTTCCTGACATCTGGCAGTTCAAAGTAATTGCACTTATCGCTGTGGAAGCTAAGGCTTTCAGCTCCTAGGGAATGTGATGAAAATAAAGGAGTTTTGCTTACCACCAGGATGGCTCCAGCAACACATGATTGGAAACATAGCTTCCTGCAACATAAATAATCAGTACAATGAAGTGTTAAAGACAGGCAATGCACTGGTGGTCAACCTGAAATTAAGAAGCTAAATTCAGAACAATTACTTAGAATAGTCCTCAGATGAGATTTTTCTGGAAATGCAAGAGTCCTTGAGGAGCAGCCACTTACTCACTGCCAGAATTTGTTTACCACTAGGCTCTGATGGAGGACCTGCCTCACCCTGCACAACATTTCCATTTTATACCCTCTGATCACCAAGCTGTTCCAAATGCACAGAAGTATCTTAAATTACTCTTTTATTTGCATCTGAACTAAAAAGCCTTTGTGCAACTACTTGGCTCTTTTCTGGGTATCTAGTTTTACAGTAGGGATTGCCATGGTGCTATTTGAAGAGCAACTACCAAGGCGCATTGGTAACATGGAAGCAAGAGATTTTAAATAGGCTGTAAGGAGAAACGACGAGTAGTATCTACCCAGGAGAAAGTTCTAGTACTGACTATGTGTTCGAGTGCTAAAAGGCTCAAAATCTGAAATATCACCAGAGATATTTGGATTTAAAAGCTACAAGTTCACTATTAAGAACAGTTTTTGGTGTTTCTGAATACAGCTGTGTCCTTTCTGATCTGTCCACTCTAAGCCTCCAGGCTGTGCTGTGGGCATGGTCCCTGAAGCCATGCTTGCCTCTCTGCTCCTCTGGGGCGGCGTGCCCAGCCCATTCAGTTATCTCCTATAGCATTGTGGCCCCATGACTATCAGTCCCTACACCCTGCCTGCCTGCCTACAGGTACCACTCTTCTCACACCTCTTCTACTTCAAAGTCCCTATAGAAGATAGGAATTTTGTGTCTGAGAGGAGGTTGGAGGTGCAAACATCCTCCAGCCTTTTCACAGACAAGAGGGTCACCAGCTTTATTCATATTTCACTAAGTATCATTATGGCAGGAAATCATCCAGCCTCAGGGCTTATATACAGCTAGAGAGCGTGTGCTTTCTGAGAACATATATCAAAGAGGAACAGTTACAAGTAAGTAACTTTCTTTTTTTCCAAATAAAAAATGTTCAGGGTTTTAGGATTTTTTTTTTTTTTTTTCAGAAAATTGCAACCAGCCATAATGTAGGTGAAAATATCTTATACAGTTGCCTCAGGAACAGAAACTTTAAAACTGCTCTTCAGCAATTATGATCCCAAGTTTAAACAGCTTCTGGGAAACTATATTTATAATTACTCAGTGAATATAATTTCCATATAGACTTTCTGTTTAGTATGTACATTTAATAAAGCAGCTTCTCTACTTCACAGTGAATTAAGTGCACGGAGCACATTCAAATAGGAAGAAAAAGTATCCTACTGACCTGTTATCTTCTTTCTAATGCTGGTATATCTCTCCTAGAAATCATGAGAAAAGATCTTTTAGCATTTTGCAATCAAGAACTGTAGAAAAAAAAAAGTAATTTAGTTTCATTTTTTAATAATTTGTAGACTCTACAGTAGAAAATTCACATCTTTCTACAGTTGATAGTTTTGCTGAAATTAATAATTGAACAGATTAGTTTAATACCTACTTGTTTTGCTACTGCTTGTTGAAGAAAATCTAAATTGCAATGGAATGCTTTTCATGTTCTTCTATATAATATGACATTTGTCTAGTTCAGTGCAAATGTCTTTCAGCTTAGTCCATTAAAATTTCATAGCTGAGCCTCAACAAAAACTGAAAATTTATTTTTTTAGGACATGATTACGGACACACTAAACAACTTGTTAGGAATAGCCATGACAATTTTAAAATCAGTGGTTTTGGAATTTTTTTACCTGAAGTAATGAGAAGGGATGTTTAACTGATATGATACAGTTATTTAATTTGTGTAGAAGTAGTTTGTAGGATGAATTGGTTGACTTTACTTCAAAGGTATGTAACTGCCCATGCACACGGAATGATGCAGGCAATTTGAAATAAGTGTAGTATGTGTAATAGTAGAAGGATTTTGTCATTAACTCTTCTATGTAATTTAGAAGCCATAAAGGAATTCCAAGAAAGCTCTACATTTTTGCTTTGCTGTTTTCGGTGAGAAGGACAAAGAACTTGCTTCATATAGAGAGATAATCAAAGGCAGATTTTAAGAAAATGAAAATAAAAATATGTACAAAATGAAAAAAATGTTATACATAAGCTACAAAGTATTTCTTAAGTGGATCAGACTTCAAAACAAGAATTGACTATCTCCTTTCTTTCCACCCATGCATTGATTTTTATCTTTGTAAGTCAGCTATCTTTTGGTGCATTGGGTTAAGAATAGCTCACTTGGACTGACAATCTTTTAAGCAATGCATATGAAGAGCCATTTAAACTACTCTAATATCAAGTGGTCTCTATGTCTCATGCTTAGGACTAATACTCGTTTTCAAATAAAATTACTACCTCCAGTTCTAGAAGAGGTATGGCTAGAAGTCTCTTGTCTCCATACATTCCCAGTGCATGAATTCCCACACTGTTTTTATGCTGCTGAAAACCAGTGACACAGATGCAAGCGTAGTCAGCATAGAGGATTTTCTCTAGGTTCACTGCCAGTTTAAGTGGATCTTTATTTAAAGCTATCAAAATAATATGAGGCTTTTCAGATTTAATGCCCTCAATACTCGCAACCCCTTATTTAGCCTCCATAGCATGTCTAGTTTGATAAATGCGGTCTCAACAGCTCCAGACAATGACTTCAGCACTGTGCCTTCCGCTGTTGTTCCTGGCTGGGCTTCAGAAGGAAGAACAGTAGTAAGCTTTTAATCTGGACATGCCTTAGTGAAGATCACTGAAGTTTCGCTCCATTAGCCTGTCAGGCCACTGTGAAGACCTTTTGCTCTGCTCAGCCACATGAACTTAGTCAGGGTTTAGGTGCTTAGGGAACATATACAGCTCTTTGGAACACTTCCTATTTGCATAATAATGGAAAGCTTAGCTTTGTGAAGATCCAGTTATAGCCTGTTGTACTATTCATTAGAAACTCTACTTTGATGCTTAGAGACTCATTAAAATATTTTTCTCATCACACAACAACTGGTTTTGCACCTTCTTTGTTTACAATTGTTTGAAAACAATTGTCAACAGCTTCAGAAGCCCCTTCATGACTCTAACAGAATTAACTTGTTTTGTGTACTCCAGGCCAAGTGCATGTTGGCTGAGCACTCTCATATACTCTCTCAGTATTATCTTGAATTGCAAGCTGCCTTCTCTTGCCTTCTTTATGCAAATCAGCCAGAGTAAGGAACAGAGATTTTTGATCTGAATACTGGATTTAATCCTTTTGATGCCACCATAGTGAGACTGAAAAAAACCTCCACAGCTTTCAACACCCAAATTACAGGCAATTCACGCTTCAAACACCATCATAAGAGTAATTGGGTGTGAATATATACTCTACAAACTGGGTACTCTAGGAAGGGCCTACTTGTCCTGTCTAGATTAGCCTTTCCTGATGGTGTTCCCTCCTGACTTCTACCATTCATATGGTGTCCTCCTGACCACCATCAGGAAGGAGAAGAGTCATTTCTATCCAAGTGTACCTACGTGGCAGCTTCAGAAGGTGTATAACTCTAGCTCTGAAGCCTCCCAAAGCTACTGAAGGATGGCAAAAATATCAGTGAAAACATCTCTATGACTCAGAATTAAAGCATTCTCCCAGTCTGTGGTGCCTCAAGCCATCTGCCCTGCCTGCTAACCCCAGTCATTTCACCTTTCCTGCTGCTCTTAGGGAGGTTGTGGTTCCCCATCCCTACTATAATTAACAGTCTGGAAAAATAACCAGACTGAGGCTGTGGGGGCCCCTTGAAGGGTGAAATACAGTCTTAGACAACAGTTAGGAGGGAGCAAGAACACAGAAGAGTCCAGACTGCAGCCTGGCTTGCATATCTATGTTACAAAATTGAATGTTAGCAGAGGGAAGGGATGAATTTATCAGAGGTGCTGCAGTGTCTTTGCAAGTCAGTAGAATCTCAAACCTACTTTGGTTTGTTGAAGGTTTGATGTTCAAAGCAAGCTCTCCATGTTGTGTTAATATACACAAGCTCCTCAGAGCCAACATAGGTTCTCACACTGAGGTATAATGGAAAGCCCTTAGCTCACGCTCATATCACACAAATACTGCTGTTGTAGTTATTTTCAACCTCAAAAAAGCAAATATTCTGCCAAAAGTCACAGCAAGAACAAAAAGTACCATTATTATAAGCAGTGAAGGGCACAACATGCTGTTGCCCACAATATCCCTTGCAGCCAGATCTCTGGACAAGTGCTTTGAAAAATACAACTTTTCCATAGTCTAAGTAAAACTGTTCCCTTAGACTTATAGAGTGGTGGGGGAGGGTTGAGTTTTGCAGCCAGCATTGTAAATAGGGCATAACCAACATTAGGCTAAGTCTGTTTTCAGTTTGTTTGGCAAACTATTTTGTTCACCTCTACTTCTTGCTGTAGGCTGCTGGCGTTGAAATAGAGAAGGGAGACAATGTGGCAAATGCTCTTTTAAGTCTTCATTTAAAAAGAAGACTTAATAGATGAGCTAGTACTTCAGCATACCATTCACCCTCTGCAATCTGTTTCTAGATTATTTTTAGAGGCAGAAGTCATCAGCGTAATTTAAATATAAGGGCCAAATCTTGATCTCAACTGCATGAAATTATAGCTACAGAGGCATCTGCCCATACTTCAGGCCTGATTATTTTACTACCAAATGGCCAACTGCTGAAATCATTACAGCTTGTTGATTTACTCTTAGATGAGCAAAATTCCCATTCAGTGGATATTTCTCCAGGGTAAGGATATTTGCACTGTCTGTCCACATAGTGTCCCTCATGATCATAACATCTGTGTATATTAGAAACACAGAACTGAACACTGCAGCATCTTATTATCCCCCATTTGGGGAATAAGGATGCAAAGAAATTGAATAACATGCCACTTGTATCATAAGGTGTCTGTGGCAGAATTAGGAAACTATCCTGTGTTTACTGTATACCAATCCACAGCCTTAATGACGAAACTACTTTTTTTTTTTTTCCTCTCAAAACCTAGTCCAGTGCACATGCCAATTAATGATACACAGAAGCTAAAGAAACTTTTTAAGTGGTCAGCTTCATGACAAAGCTAGCAGTGTGCTTAGTTAGGGACTAAGCTCTAAAAGCTTTCTCCTTTGGGATTTAGAGATGCCTGTTTACAGTTCTTGTTTTTTAACTCAGATTTTCCAATTAAGCTGACTTTCTTTAAAGGGTCTGAGCCAGTTCCCACATATAAACTTGCTGGTTATGCCTGGCCACCACTTTCTGCCAGCTGTGGGTAGTAGCCAGCAAGAGCCAGGCACTAAAGTAAGCGTATCCTGAATCCCAGCATTCAGAGATAGCCCTGTCTGCCCCAGGATGAATGAGAACAAAGCTGCTGCTCCTAGAGTGTCAAGGACTGAGAAAGTAATTATATTATGCCAGCTCTGTGGGGGTAATGGGGAGGAACACTTCATATTTTATATTCTGGTTCAGATTATTCAGGCATGGAAAGCATGCGTAGTCTGCTAGATGCACACATTCCTAAAAAATGCTACACATTTCTGCCATTTCTGCCATGCATACTATCTGAAGAATGCAGAGATGCTTGCCTCTTCAGATTTGAACTGGAATTCCCATAGAAAGGAACATTCAGCTAAATATAAATCAACTCTCAAGCTGGCTAAGAAGGAAAGTGTCCTAAAATGTACTAGTACGTGTTTTGATGAGGAACGAAGGAACATTTTATTACTATCTATATACAGCCAATTCAAAACATATGCTCTGTACACAGTGTTTTAGGGTAAAGTTTCACCAGTAAAGCAAACTTAGTCTACACTTAGTGACTTACTGAAGTGATGGGCCAAAGGAAACCTGTATGGTTTTCCTGTTGTATCTAAAGAATAACTGAATATGGAAGCCTTCCTTTTGCTGGCAAACAGGGATGACTGATTGATTGGCTGACAGGATTAGGCTACTAACATAAAAATTTTTGCTCATTAATAAAAATTTGGAAGCAGTTATTTTCTGAGTATCCATGGCTCCACTGAGGGATCATGCAGGCAGGAAGGGACCATGCTTCATAATGTGATTGGTCACTCTTGTGATATATGTCCAAAATATTTCTGGCCATAGAAATCAACCTGAAGTATTAGACGAAGTTTGGTTTTGAAGAGTATATATCTGAATTTCCACCTGAGAAATACTGATTTTGAGAACTCTGCCTAGAAACTGAGAATCATTTTTAAGCTTTCAGTCTGGTTCATTTACCTGCGACACAGAAGAAATAAAAGAAAAATGTTTGTTCTAAGTAAGTGGACATTGCTAAGAAGTCCTTGAAAGTTCATTTTTACATTCTTAAATTGCTGGAAGCCAATTTGATAATAATTTTTACAGCTCATACAGTTTGATTCAGTTTATAGCCGGGAGAACTTGGCAAAGCAGAGAGCAGTCTAAAGGTCTGTTCGTCTCTGTTATATGTGAAATAATTGGGCATAATAGGGAACTGAGTGCTATCCCAGAGACATAGATTACCAATTAACTTATTCAGCTTCAGTGGAGGCTGGATTATTTCAAACTGCTTGAGTTAAGAGAAATCAGAAAATTATATGGCACTAATATCGCACTCATTTCCACTGAAGTCATGGGACAAGAATTCTGGGTGCGTACTCTGACAGCTGGTTCTGTGGCTGTCTGAAATTCTTATGTAAAATCATGGGAAGTTAGGTTTGCTTCTTTACTCACTCTACTGCTAATTGTCATTACTCCAGGGATAATGTTAAGGTAAAAAGGACAAGGTATGCGCCTGACCTCATTTCAGGGATTGATAGCAGGCTACCCACCACACTAGTGCTACTTTCCATCTAGCTACCAAGTACTAACAACTGCCTTAGGAATTACCACCATCACTCAGTCCTCCTCACAGTCATCTTCACAGCAGATAACAACCTTGAGTAAAACCTTTCCTTTCCATTGCTTTTAGTTAAGCAATATTTCAAACTATTTTCTCATCTTCTGAAGAAACTAAGAGGTTTGATTCAAATGTCAGGTTGATAAAATCAGGGCCAAAGCAGACTTTACAGGGGTCTTACACATTATATACCTGAATCCACTAATTTATCCAAAAATCTTTTAGCGTAAAGCCTCGGACATAGTATTTGTAAACATTAATAAGCTTGAAGCAACAGCCATAGTTAAAGATGGTTGGCTTGGAAACAATAACAGAGAACTGTATGGGTGATAAGGATGTTTCATATGCTACTTCCTGCAAAGAAGTCAAAAGTGAACCCTTTCTCTTACATGATATTGTCCCTCCTACTTAATTACATTATCATATTTTAATAGTGTGGCTATTAAAATAGCAAAGAAAATAAATTTTGAGTCATATTTTTATAGATTTCATGGACTTGGAGGATTACTACAACTTTGCTCTCTTACTTCATCCTTTGCTGTAATAAATCACTATTGAAATTCATTCCCAAAGTCTCAAACTTCCAACAAAATTTTAATCTTACGCGACTTACTTTTTTAGTTTTATTACAGAAGGTTCATTTTGGTTTGTACTTCACAGTAGCCTCATTTTAATTAGTCATTTTAGAGTATAGATGTAAGGAGTTTGGTAGATGAGAGATATATAATCTACATTATGTATATGTAGCAGCAGTGGTTTGTAGGAATTCTTGTTGTATCTGCTGAATTAAATGAAGATGCAGTCAACACACTGAGAATGTCATTCTGGCACATGCTGATTAGCTGTCACACTCTTCCAGAGCCTATTGATAACCCAGTGTAGATGTAGACCAGTGTATCATAATTTAATATCACCCCAATTATTTCTTTATTCTTCTCTCTAGATAAGTCAAGCAAGCTACTCCTTAATATTAAACAGAATCTGAAGATGTTCTTAGCATTGTCATTCCGTATAAATAGATCATATGAAGCATACAAGACACTTGAAAATCAGTCAGACCCATGTAAATGTTTGTTAGCTCTCAAACAGCTGACTATCTACCATTTGCTGTAACATGAAAATAGAAAATGAAGTTGCTTAGCTACACCTCTCTCTCCTATACCCAGTACTCACCAGATTTTCTCACCAGCCAGCAAAATCCATAGCTTTAAAACTGGAAGACACGGATGACAGGAAAAGTGACAAAGAACAGCCACCAGGTAGGGGCGGTAGACTATTCTGAGTCATAATACACATCTGCAGATTGTACTACAGTACAATCTGTGCAGTGAAATCACTCAAATGCAATTTTCAAATATTTACCTACATTACAGGAATAGTATATTGGCTCTGCCAGCTTCTGTGTTCCCAGTTGTCGTGGTTTTGTTAGTAAGGGGGGCCTAAGGTGGTAGCTTCTGTAGGAAACTGCTAGAAGTCACTCCCCTTTGTTCAGGGGACTTGGCCAGGCCTAGGGCGGACCTGCTGCTGGCCAAGGCCGAGCCGATTGGTAGCAGAATGTCTCGTGATAACGCCTCTGCGATAACGTATTTAAGAATGGGAAAACAGAAAAAAAAGAGAGAGGAGAGAAGATGTGACGGAGCTGAGCGGGGGCAGAGGCGCAGAGGGGGAGGCGCAGGCCTCATGGGCCTTGCAGGCCTCACCCTCTGGCCTCTCGCCAGGCAGTAGACTGGGCCCGACTCGGTCCAGCCCAGCTGCGAGAAGTGGAAAGGAGATGAGAAGTGAATAAGATGTAAAAAAGATCCTGAGAGACATCTACCAGCCTGTTGTGAGGAACGGCTGCAGACGCCAAGGTCAGTTCAGAAGGAGGGGGAGGAGTAATGCGGCTCCTGGCCAAGATTCCCCTGCAGCCTGTGGTGACGACCATGGTGGAGCAGGTTGTCCCCCTGCAGCCCATGGAGGCCCACGGAGGAGCAGAGATCCACTTGGAGCCCGTGAAGGACCCCGTACCGGGGGAGGTGGATGCCTGAAGGCAGCTGTGGCCCGTGGAGGGCCCGCTGGGACAGCTGTTCTGGAGAGACTGAACTCCGTGGAAGAGATGACCCACGCCGGAGCAGTTCCACGAAGGACTGTGCCCCGTGGGAGGGACCCCACAATGGAGCAGGGGAGGAATGTGAGGAGTTCTTCCCCCGACCATGAAGCAGCGGCGTAAAACAACGTATGATGAACTGACTGCAAACCCCATTCCCTCTTCCCCCCTGTGCCGCTCGGGGGGGGGGGGGAAGGTAGTAGAGATAATGTTAAGCTTGGGAAGAGGGAGGGGTGGATGGAGGTTATCTTGTTCTCTGTCTCATTATCCTGCTGTTTGTAGTAATAAATGAATAGTTTTCCCCAAGTTGAGTCTGTTTTGCCCGTGACGGTAACTTTAAGGATTTCTCCCTGTCCTTATCTCAAACCTTGAGCCGTTTTTCCTTATATTTTCTCTCCCTGTTCTCTCGGAGTGTGGGGGGAGTGAGAGAGAGAGAGAGAGACTGCGTAGTCTGGTCCGATCGGGGCTGAACTACGACACCAGTGCATGACTCTGAGTCTAAGCAATGAGAAAAGGGTGGTATGTGTGGAGTGTACTGGGATTAACCCATTCAACTCAAATTAGCCACTGGGACGTTCATACCTATGCCGGACTTGGGCAGAATATGTGTGATTCATAAACCACTTCTGACATTCCTTGTGGAAGCTGGCCACCACAAAGAATTAAAACCTTCTCCAGCAGGCCTTTTTTGGTCTGATCCGAGAAAGGACAGTACTGTTTGGTGATGAAAGGTAAGAAAACATCAGTCTGATATTACAATTCACAGCTTTATTTTTGTGCCTTTTTTTTTTTTCTCAGGTTTACACTGGTAAGGTCTGCCTTCAGACGTCCCAGGTTCCTGAACCTAACAAAGAACACAGAGTCTGTGGGAGTGAAGCATTACCCACAGTGGAGAAAGAACAAGTCTTAGAGTATTAAGCCAACAGTAAAAACACAAGCCCTGGAAACAAGATGGGAGATATCCCGTGGTGCAGAGGAAGCTACACCAGGAAACGATTTGGATTTTATGGTAATAGTGGGTCATGTTGGAAACTGAATGTGCTGTGAAATGGGATATTATAAGAACGTAAGATGCATTAAGTTTAGATGGAGAGTCGACAGGAGGTTGCATAACATGTTTGCCAAGACCCGGGACATCCACATTGCTTCTGTTCCTCTACAGTGAAAAGGGACTCAACTTGCCTGTTTGGTGTTTTGACCTACAGATCAAGCAAACTGGAAATCACTTTAGCCATGATTTTCAAGAATGAGCTTCTCTGAGTTAGATGCCTTGCCTCAGGAGAGAACTATGGTCTCTGTCTCAAGGGAATAACGTGAAATTATGAGTAATCAAGTAAGCCTCAAAGGAGAAGAGAATTCAGATATAAAAGCGTATTTAGTTTTTCCCAACATCTGGCTCTGCTGTCTCCTCAATGAACATGTGAGAACACTGAATTGTTCCACTGAGTCTTCTAATCCAACCTGCTGGTTTAGAATATAAATTCTTCTCCATGGGTTGTTGCTGTAATATGATACTGATGGCTACGATTTGCAGGTGGCCAGATTAGATGATCTGGCAGTCCTTCAGCAATTCATAGTATGTGATGCATATATTGTACCCATTACAGGCTTTTTCTCTCTGTAAGTTGCCCATAAATCAATCAAGATAGTTATTAATTTGCTTGCTATTCATGGTTGCTCAGGGGATTGTATTTATAACTATGATTTGGACTGCAGGAATTTGGTAGCTACTACTATAAGAGCTCATTTGATTATCAACATTAAGGATCTGATTGGTGAAAATGATTGCTTAAATTCCACAGAAAGCTTTTATTGCAATTGACTGAGAGAAATGGTTTAATGTGAGTGTTGAATAAAAAGATTGATAGGGACCCTGCTCTTGAAGAAGGCGAAGGGTGAACCTGTCTGGAAGGGTGAACCTTTCTGGAATATTCAGGCCAATGATTCTGGAGATCAATCACAATAAATATGTTACTATCGCAGATAGTTGACTACATTTATGGTGGCTCTCAATCAAAAAGAACTGTAATAAGTTAAGAGTGTTACTCCGATACTGATGTTGTTGTCAGGATATATGTTTATGCACCAGTTGATATATACATAAGGTTAAGCAGATGGATGTCATTCATACTGAAATGTATGTACTGAGGGCGAGTGTCTTAGCTTAAACATCTGAATTTCCCTTTATAGCCACTGGAGAAAAATAGACACCTCTAGAAGGCGAGTACTTCTATGAAAGACTTCTTAAGTTAGGTCATGTAAATGTTTTTGTATTTTCATAGTATCTTAGGTTGACTTAAATGGGTAGCCAATGTTAAAACTTCCTCACATAAGCACGTGATGACAAATCAAACAACTGAACACATTAAGAAGTGGCCAGCTTTCCAACATACTACCAATTCAAGTTCCTCCATTCAAGCTAAACATACCAGTCTCTCTGTTGGCATTTCAGAGATCAAGTGAGGAGGAAATGTGGTCCAGTGATCAGTGGTATCCAGGAAATGTGGCAGTTTCTGGTATGTTATGAGCTCATGAGGTCCATGCCAGAAGCCCAAGTGCACCTAAGGTGCTTGTCACACTAGGACAAAACCATGTTTCTGCATCTTCCTTTTTATAAAGACACATTATTTTCAACTTTTTGAGGTCTGGTTGAAGACAAGGGAAGTAGATAGTTCAGAAGGCTATTGAAGTAAGATTCTGCAGTTGTACAAACCAACACAGTCACAGAGGGAGACAGACAAACGTTACAAATGACATCTCCATGGCCAACTTCCCTAGTTTTACCCTGTAGAACTTACTCTGTAAGCCCTCATTTTCACGACTCTGAATACAAGTGATAATATTAAAAAGGAGTAGCTCATAAAAAGTGGTTTGAAAGTACATGTTTCAGTGACACTCTTTTTCTTGACCAGCTAGTGTGGTCAGGCGACTGTCCTCAGGGTCACTGTCTTGTCCTGGTTTCTGAAACAGAAACAAGAACCTTAGCAATCAATTAAAACCAAAAAGAAATGCTCACAGTTTAATTAGGTGTTTATTGGGTCACGTCTGTAAGAAAACATTGTTAGAATCTTTTCAATAAAAGGGATGTAAGCAGATGGATGGAGAAGACAGAAAGTTAATGGCTAAGGAGAAAAGAGATGCATCTTCTTTGCAACTTGTGGAATACAGAAGCGGGTGGAGGGAAAGGGTACTCTCTCAAAGTTTATGTGTTTTACTGTTCAGTAGTATTGTGGATTTTATTCCCCACATTGGTTGAAGGTGTTTTTTTACTCTCTTTTAAGGACCAGACATGACAGACTTGAGATGGAGTAGTATAAACTGTTCCCTTGCTGATAGCTGAGTGGCTTACCCTTTTATCAGTGCTTTTTATAAGATCATTCTGCTGTATTGTGGCTATTTAGTTTCACTTCCATTATTATCATGAGGGTTTTTCAGTGCATAATAAGAGCAAAGTGCAAGTATAAGATCCAGATATAAATTTGTTGGGTTTTTTAAGTACGTAAGTATATGCTGAACTCTATGTCATCCACCTTTTCCGTTACGTTGTCTTGAGTTTTGAAATCAGCTCAGCATGCCAGTAAGTCAAAAGAATCAGAATGTGAGATTCAGCAGTAGATCTAAAACCAAAATTGCAAGGAATAACAAAAAAAAAAAAGCTGCAATGGAAAGCTTTCAAGCCTAGCATTTACAAATATTGCAAATGTGGCAACATTTGCTGTAAAAAATCATGCAATACTTTGTTATACTACTTTAAATACATCTTTTAGAACATTTCTTAAGGACCTACATAGGTACTCCAAAACCTGTCTTGACATTTAAAAAGTGTAACAAAATCTTTCCATATTTTATGCATTTTAAAATGCCTTTACTTTTTAAATTATTCATACCACTGACATTTAAAGTACAGTGTTTTCAAAGGCTTTTCTAGGTTGTAATATTAGATATGTAATCAGAGAAGGACTCCAGGTAAAACTCGTCAAACTTTGTAACTGAATAACAACTCTGTTACTAAAAAATCATTGCTCATTATATGAGCAATGCAAGCCTGTCTGCATGCCTTTTTCATACAGAAATCAGTGGTAAACATATCCAGGCTACCAAAGATTAGTACCAAGGACTGATAAAAAATTGAAAAAAAAAAAAAAAAAGGTATTTCTCAAGACAGTACGTAGTTTTAACCTAGACCAGAAGGTCTTAAGCACACTATACTGCTTACATATTCTAAATGGAAAGCATAAATCAGATGGAAAATATTTTTCTCAGGGAGGGTTACGTTTCATTCCAATTTTAAGGAAGACTTGGGTGATCTGAAATTTCCAGTGGATGAGCTGCTGACATTGATAAAACAGCTGATGCAAATGTTAATTTTGCACTAGAGTTCTGAAAACATTTGAGACCTGTTATTTTGAAGAGTTTTGTACATTTATGGTGACATCAGATGGCACTCAGAACATAGGCTTGCTCTTGTGTTCTTGGCTAGTTTTTTGAAAGCATATATTTAAATTAATTTTAGAATTTCCAATATTTCAGTGGTAGAGGATGAGGCAGTCAGGCTGAAGAAAATCAAAAGCAATTAAAAAAATGCCAGCAAAGTAGGAAGAGAATCATGGGCAAATGATCTATCACAGCAAGATTCCTTTGTAGATATCTGTCTAAAATAGCACAGCATATAGATCTGAAAAAACGATAAATCTACTTTCATGTAACAGGGAGTGTGCTAGAAGATACAGTCCAGAACTGAGTGATGCATAAATATCCTACCCTTAATACTGGGAGACACTGCAGCGCAGGGCTGGAAAGGCCAAGAACGTGATCAGCTAATTCTTTTTTGCCAAGTTATTTAGTGCTTGGTCCCTACAAATAGGCTGATGTGGACGAGAAAGGTAAAGCAAATCCTTCACTCCTCAGTGTCCAGAAGTCTCAGGCAATGTCTGGGTAATCAGTGCAGAAATGCGGTGAGGGCTGAGGGTAACTCCTTTCCACTGCCTCTGCCTGCCAGCTGTTTGCTATCGCACTCTTGCTGGAAGCAATCTATCCCACAGCAGGGTCAGTGGAAGGAATTGTTCTCATCTGCTTCAGCCAGATACAGAGTCAAGCACTTTATTTTACAGGGCCTTCAGAAGCAAGTTCAACTTAGGAAATGAATTTTTCGCTGACATGGATAAGAATTGCTTACAACTTGATCTCTGGGTTCATACGCAAAGGGGATTGACTCCAGCAGAGATGTGACTGAAAAAATCTTACGGTTCAGAGTGCAGGCATAACGTAAAACAATGTGGCTATTTTCTGGAGTGACTTTCGACTATGGTCTTATTAGCAGCATCAGTCTTAAAAATGTAATATCAGCAGGTAGGCACTGCAAAATGAGTGTAAAATGGCATTAAGAAAAATCCTAGAAATTAGAGCCTTCTCTTCGTGATGTTTCTAGCTAGCACACTTTGCAAATCTGATTTCTTTTGGCTTAATGCCATTAGGAATTGAAATAATAACAACAATCTTTTAGAATACATGAATCAAAAGGGGCACATAATGTAATAAAAATACACTTCTTTCCCTGATTAATGTATAAACTGGCAGTGCTTTCACTAAGATTATTTCTTCAGTGATTAATTGCTTCTAGGCACCTATTAGAAAGAATATGAATTATAACTTGTTACTTATGAACCATTATGAGTGCTCATCGTACTGTGCTACCAAAGTTGTTGATAATAAAGACGTACAGCATAATAAATTCCTGAGCTTTAAAATGATCATTCATGACAAGGGATATGCCTAGAGTATTAGTATTTGCAAAAGGAGTCTTCAATAGTCTGTCAAATTTTTTACCTATGAAAAGACAGGAAGAGAAAAAAAAAAAAGGGTAAACAAGCTGTCAGCAAAGACCCATTGTGTGTAGGAGTCAATGGGGTGATGGGGCTCACAGCTCCTCACTCCAACAGTTTCACAGGACATTTGTTTATGCCTTTTGGGTAAGTTTGGCTAATAGGCCAAATTTTTACAATTGTTTTGCAGAAAAAATATTGCCCGTCTTGGGAGATTTTAATTTTTGATTCTCATTTCTGTTTTTGCAAGTAAAGTAATTTTTCCATTTTGATAATCTGTAAAATAGACATTACAATTTGTGAATTGCACAAACTTTTAAATGTTATTTAAAATGCACAATGTGTTGAAAGCATGGACTATTTCTAGGCTACGTTCATTTTATTTCCAGAAAATCCCACAATCCAAAAACCTCAATGAATGCTGCTAAAAAGACATAACAACAGGGATTCAAAACATGGTATGTTTAAGAGGAGGAGAGGAGAATTCAACTGCATAGCCTCTAATAGAGAAATAAATTTCCCCAGATACTCTTTGAGGATTGCAGTAGAGGAATGGTTTTAATCCACCCACTAGTCTGCATGGGACCTAAAGACTGGCACTAACAAGTGCTCTTACTGTGTTTCCAAAGCTGACCATAACATCTCTATTAAACAGCAAGATTTTCTTCTCAAGAAAAAGACTGGAAGCTTATAAAACTACTGACTCTGCCATGTGATGAAGTGGCTTCTTCAAACTTTATAAATATAGCAACAAAATTATACCATGTAACAGGGAGTACCAAAACCTAATTTTTAGTGCCCTCATAACTTTCACTATCTTTAAAAGTTCGCATCAGTGGAAAATGTGAATGGCTGTAAGTGGTATTAGCATCAGAGTGTGCCTAATTCGTAATTACCTACTTTGTGCACAGTAACAATTTACAAGCCCTCTATTCACTGGCAATTTGAAAAGAACTTTCAGACGGGATGTTTGGTAAATTTCTGTTACACTAGAAATGCCTTGGAGGGCCAGTTACATATTGTGATACTTATGCAGACATCAAAGATTTAGTTGTTTAGACAAGGAAAAGAAAGGCCATCTGACTATTCAGGGTATTTAGGAAGAGTTCTGTTTATTTGAACCTAGAATTTTACCATAAATAGATGTCTCAGTTACAAAAAGCATTACTCGTTCTGATAAACTAAACTTCTACATCAGTTGTGTCCATAACTTGCAATCTTAAAAATGTTTTTTTTTCTTTTTCTTTTTTTTTTTTTTTTTAATGTACACTACTACATGGATAGCATACTATTGAAGAAAATCCTACACTGTCATTTTTGCTGTAGTTTTCATGAACAGAAATTCATAAGTACCACTGGAGTTCAGAATAAGTTCAGATATTTTAAACTTTGAAAAATTAATAGGCTTAGATTTTTTTTTCCAGACTATTTGATAATGATCTGAGTAGTCCATTTTCTAAACTGTATGGAAGAGTTGTATTTGAATTTGACTCTCCATGTTTACAATGCTTTTTCTAGTTCACCGTTGTTCCTTCTAAACTAATCCTAGCCTTTGCCAGAAGAGGCAGCAGACTGACTTGGGTTTATCACTAAATAAACTGCTAAACTAATAAGCTGTTAAATCATTGAGCTTTTTTAAAAAAAGCTGACTAAAAACATGAGTGCCCACCGTTCTTCCTTGAGGGTCAGGTAGGATGAGTACCCTTGGCTGGTACTCATTTTGTTTCTGAAACAGCAGTTACCTCTTTTTTTTTTTTTTTCCTGGCAGTTTGATATGTGGAACTTCTGCAAAAGGGAGGCAATGGAAGCATGGCTTCTTCTCATCCTCAGCAGTACTGAGAGACAGTGATAGTTGGTAGAAACACAGAATATGAGAAAAAAAAACAAAACTGGGAAGATAATTAAGCAGGTTACCCACAGAGGTTGTGTAGCCTGACTGTACAAAGCCCTTAAGTAACCTGGCCTAACTTTGGTGTTGGCCCAGCTTTGAGGAGGAGATTGGACTAGGTGGCCTTGGAGATCCCTTCCTGGCATGGTGCTATGCAATCATGCTTTTTAAGTCCCAGCAGGGCACATGCACCAGTGGGCCATGGGTATCCTTAACTAAAGTACTGTGTCTGTGCATCAGGGTGAGTGGTCTTCCTGCTGTGGCAGAGTCAGAGTCACCCAGCAGCCCTAACAAGTCTGTTTCTGTCTCTGCAGTGACTCAGCTTGAAAAGGCAAGGTGGGTTTCTCAAGTGTACCTGCTGATGCAGTAGTCAGAACATCTTCTGAAGTAAGGTTTAATCCTGTCTTTCTCATCTGAACCACTATTGCAAAAGAGCAGATAATTGGCATCTTTTCCATTAAAGATCACTTGTCAGCATGTGAAAGCAAAGTAATTAATTTGGGGAACTTTTGGGATAAGTGTATAAAGATCGAGTGGACAAGGGAAGAACTAGAGATGTCATCTACCTGGTCTTCTGTAAGGTGTTTTATACAGCCTCCGTCAACATGCTTACCTCTAAATTGGAGAGATATGGGTTTGAAGGATGGAGTGTTAGATAGATAAGGAATTGACTGGACGGCTGTGTCCAAAGAGTTACAGTCAATGGCTTAAAGTCCAAGTGGAAACCAGTAATGAATGGTGTCCATGAAAAGTCCATACTAGGAACAATACTATTAAGTATCTTAATCAATGATATAGTCAGTGGGATTGAGTGCACCCTCACCAGGTTTGCAGATGACATCAAGCTGAGTGGTGCAGTTGATTTGCTGGAGGGAAGGGATGCCATCCAGTGGGATCTTGACAGACTTGAGGAGTGGGCCCATTAGAACCTCATGAAGTTCAATAAGGACAAATACAAGGTCCTGCACATGGGTAGGGGCAATCCCAAACATAGATGCAGGGTGGGCGATGAGTGGATTTAGAGCAGCCCTGCAGAGAAGGACTTCAGAATACTGGTGGCTGAAAAACCAGACATGAGCCAACAAAGCATGCCTACAGCCCAGGAAGCTATCTGTGTCCTGGGCTGCAACAAAAGCAGCACGGCCAGCAGGTCATGGGAGGTGATTCTCCCCCTCTACTTTTCTCTGGTGAGATCCAAGCTGGAGTGCTGCATTCAGCTCTGGAACCCCCAACATAGGAAGGGGTTCTGGACCTCGTTGGAGCAGGTCAGAGGAGGGCCACAAAAAAGATAAGAGGAATGGAACACCTCTCCTGTGAGCACAGGGTGAGAGAGTTGGAGTGGTTCAGCCAGGAGAAGAGAAGGTTCTGTGGAGAATTTATTAAGGCCCTTCAGTATTTAAAGGAGGCCTACAAGAAAAGGGGAGAGATATTGGACATAAGGAAGACATTTTTTACAATGAGAATGGTTAGACACTGGAATAGGTTGCCCAGAGAAGTTGTGGATGCCCCATCGTTGGAAGTATTCAAGGTCAGGTTGGGTAAGGCTTTGAGCATTGTGCTCTAGTGAAAAACGTCTCTGCCTGTGGCAAGAGGATTGAACTAGACAATCTGTAAAGGTCCCACATGATCATGTAGGTCTGGAAAGCGCCATCAGATCAGTTAGAGATATTGTCCAGCAGGCAAGATTCAAAAAAGCTCATGATTTTCTGTAACATTTGAGAGTACAGAATCAAAAAGTGTTATGAGCAAAAAATGCATGGTTATATCTTATTTCATATACCCTGTGGTTTGTATTTGAAACACCCTGGAGTAGAAAATAAACATGCCTGTACAGAAATGAAACATATTTTTGAAAATTCCTGAGTTTTACCAAAATGTGTTGTTGATTCCTCTTGTCCTACATGTAAAGTCATGTCATATAAGATATTTATTTTCACATTACTATATGGCTAAGAAGAGATTAGATTTATTTTGGGGCCACATATTGAATTTGTTTAGTGCTATGGCAGGGTTCTTATATATAGATCAATTGAGAATAATTTGACATGAACATATGATATTTCTGGTCAGTAAGAAATCAAAACAATATTCATAAAGAAAGACAGCTGTGAAATATGGGAAAAGAAGCATGTAAATTGAAAACATGACAACACAGAAAACTTGAGATTAAATAAATCCATCTATCATCCATATCTGTCAGTGTCTTTCTGTAACATGGTCCATTCCACTCCGCTTGTCATTTGATTAAGTTAATGAAAATTTTCCTTATTTTTTTGTTTACAAATGTTCTTGGAACTTCAAGGTTTCTCTCTGATTCCTTGAGAAACATTGATTGTCCATTTCTATGAACACTAAACCTAGGGCTAGATACTAGTAAACAAAACAGTCAGGGGAAAGGACTGCTTACTGGCACACAGATGTCCATATTAAAAATTTGGTAACTTAGTTTGGTCCAGCCCAGTTAACTCTAATGTCTGGCTAAATCTGGGGGTTTAGCACAGGCTATGGGTAGTTTTCTAGCAGGTGGTTTAGATGTGGATATTCTGTGTCAGCAGATAAGAAAGCTTAGCTGTTCATATGGAAGAGAGCCAGGTTATGCCAGTTGGCCTTAGGGCAGATAGTGGCCCCTAAAATATGTTATTTATTTGTGCGTGTGTGCTGTAGGGTTTGAGACACTAGTTAGAGTTTGACTACTGGCTCATCAGCAGGGATCTGGAAATTCTGAGAAAGCCAGCTTCTACTTTTGGTGTTGCTTTGTTCTAAGATGCAAGACTGGACCCCAGGCTGGCTTCTGAAACTCGGGCTTAGGCACTTCCAAGTAGCTGAGCTACCGCAACTGCCCCAAAGTTAGGTTCTGGGAGCTTCTTCCTAACTGTCCAGTGAAGCTGATATTCATGAAACTGCTTTAGCTTAGCATTGTCTTCTGATTTTACTGAAGAACTGAGGCTCTGGCAGGTTGGCTTTTGGTAGTGGTCATGGCGGGGTTTCTTGATGTATAATCTTGCTGAGTTTTAGCTTTATTTTTTTTTAATGTGGATGTCAGGTCTAATTTCTGTGAATGGAAGCTGGATTGGTTTTCAACTAGCTTGAATGCTGATCAATTGTAATTAGCCACACATGTGTTACACAGTACAGATTTTATTCTTCAACCGGAAGAATGTCACTCCAGACCAACTGATAAGTATATTTATTTTCTCAGAAGTCACATCAAGAAGACACTTCAGAATAGTAGTTTGAAATGTGCTGTTTCCCTGAATACTGCTTCCAGAATAAATGTTTGTTAAGATTAGGGGTTGAACAATGAAACGAATATAGAGGAATGCAGTTCCCTGTGGTTCAGGAACCTTTACTTCTCCATAATTCTTCCTTCTCTTTGACTGCTGCAGTGGGAGCTCCCTCTTGATAAATATATGAATTCCCAGAAAAGGAATGAGAAAGGAGAAGAAATACATACAGAATGAACTCAGTTGTTTTTTTTTTTTTAACTAAGTATTTCTGGAAAATAATTTGTAGTATTTGCTCAGCCCTATTAAGTGATCCAAACCATTTTACTGACACTGAAGGTTATCCATATAATCATTACAGCTGCACTGACTTCAACAAAACTACTCTCAATTGTTGCAGACGAGGATCAAGATTAGGGAATTAGCATGCTGGCAAATACACTATCAGATGCTCTCAGTGATACTGTATTAGAGGTTCATAACACAATGAAAAGAGCTGTAAGTTGATAACCAGTCTATATTGTCCCTTTGTTTCTTTTACCCCCACTGGTCTTTGTCTATAGCTGTAATGCCACAAGTACAGCCCTCTGTCCTTGGTATTTATTCATGTTACTGTCATATTCTCATTTACCGAGGGTAACTATTCTGTCTTATTGCTCTTCCCTTAGACACTTAGCTTTGATTTTTTTCCAGACTAATTAACAGAGAAAGGTGTCATCGGGAACTGCACAGCACCAGCAAGATTCTTGGATGGGTGAAGACCATGACAATTTACCAGAAATAAGCAGATTACGATTCCTAGTTCCATTGGTGCATCTATACCCCAGACAGGATTTGGGTGAGCAATTACAAGAAATGCCCTTTCCTAGGTCTGAAACTCATCAAAGTCAGTGGGAATGTGTCAGCAGCTTCAGTGGCATTTTAACCAGGCTGTGAATTAGTCCTGAATATACCCATTTGATGGCACTATAAGGAAAGACAAAGATTAATATTAAAGTAGTTTAAAATTACTATTTGCTATTTTACATGAAGATTGGTTACTGTAACAGATAACCTCATATTCTTTCAAGTTTGAACTGACTAACACTAAAACAAAGTTTAAGATTGGAATAAAGACAGTGGTCTTCCAGCTAGTCTAGGATAGGTATACCATATCCACTGAAGAAAATAAGGAAATTTTTATAGGAAAAGTAGATAAGCGACACAGGCCTGCCTTTAATATGTATCCAAGCACAGATAAGAACAAAAAGGGACCTTAAATTTATCTCCCATTTTTTATATTATTTTAGTAAGCATGAAACGGCATTCCACAGGGGACATTAATAATGCCGAGCACAGAGGTAAAAACAGATACCTTCTACTACTGTGGAAACTGCTAGAGACAGACTTTTTTATTGTAAAGTAATCAGGAATCCAGATCTATTTTAACTAAAGAAAGTGTGAAATATATCCCAGCAGAAGACAAACTCAACATGACTAATAAAGAGTCTACGTACCACTACCTATGCCTTTTTCAGTGTATAGATCTTAAAGACCCAACAGGATAAAGGTGGATAAGAAAAGACAAAAAGAAAGTCTGGCTGTGGAAAACTCTTTCATTCCTTTGCATGTTGGATATTTCAGTATTGTGCTTTGTCTGATCTTAGATTCACAGATTTTTTTTTTTCACAGGTGCCTAGAAATGTGAAATTCTGTGTTGATATTGCCTTTTTAGTAAGTCTCTTTTACAATATTTATGACTAATATCCAGAGATGCCACACATTGGATTTTTTTGTTCTTTGATAAGAACTCAGTACAAAAAAAAACCCCACCCTTTTGTACTTGGAAGCTAACTCTACATATTTTCTATGTAGTTGCATTTTTTTTTCCTACGGCTATTATTTTAGTCCGATGCACCTCTAGGAGTAAAGTTAGGGTAGTAAACTTCATTATGATGAACAAACTGTTTTGGTAAATTGTAAACTTCCTGGAGAAAAGTGTGTGTTTAAAGCCCTAGGATAGCACAAGTGGCAGACTTGCTCTTTCATTTGAAGTGATGTGTTGATTTGATATCATATGGTTGATACGTTATGTAACCTGTAATGTAAGTGCCAATGCATTACAAAAACCCAGTAAGGATAGAGCATGTATGCATGCATAAGTGTTATGAAGCCATCTATATTCAATATGTAACAAATCAAAACAACTCACAAAATCACAGTAGGATCAGGCACTCTTTACTAGTAACTGGGAGAACACCACCACAATAGTTAGAAGACTTGGCATTCATTGTGAAAAAAACCCACCATCTTCCTTGTTCAATACTTTATCATCCCAAACCTAAGAAAAAGAGTATTTAAGAGGAGTGGCAGATCCGGTGGTATTTCTGGCAAGTCTTTTCACTGTTCTGCACTGGGATTTCCTCACCAATTCAATAAAATAAAGACTTTATCTTTGAAGTACTTTGTGGTCAATGCAGTTGTCAAATGTAATCTTCAGAAAGATTTAGTATCAATTTCCAATACAAAATTGTGAGATAATGTTACCACTATCTTTTCATCTTAACACCCAGCATTGCTGGTATATGAAATCAAAAGACTAATTCTGCAGCCCTAAATCCCACTGAGAAGTAGCTAGTCACGTGAGGAGTCCCATACCTCCTCAGTCTTCTTTCTGTTCATCAGTTTCCCACTTGTCCTATAGAGGAATGAAGAAAACAGCTTCTGCACTCATCTGTTCCTAAACTTCCATGACATCTGTACAATTTAACTCTAAGATAAAGAAAACCTTTTACAGATTCATAAATTTTTAAGGCAATAAAACAGATCAAAGAAGTGTTCCTAATGTTTCAATATTAAGACCATAAATTATGCTTGAACTAAAACTTTAGCTCTTAGAAAGACACTCTGTCTTTATTTAAACAGCTCATATAACAAAGAAATCCATATATCCCTAAATAAATCTCACAAGTCAGAGTCCCAGTGTGGCAAGAACTCAGAATATGGAATAGAAAGTTAAAGATTAGTTAATAAATATAAATATGGTAAGATCTAATTGTAAAAATATTACAGTACTGAAGCTATCGAATTCTGTCTTCTGAGACAGGAGGAGAGTTGCATTTGTCTGTTAATATCAAATGAACTTAAAAAAAAGTCTTCATGTCAGAAATCTGCAAGGGGATACACAATTTCATTATCTCACCCACTGCTGGTCAATCTATGTGTAACCTTTCTGATTTTGCTATCATGTATCTCAGAAACATTTCAGAACCTGCAATAAAGATACAAAAATCTTGATAAATTAATATAAGGTCACTGAGAAAAAAAAGGATGAAATGCCAGCTTTCAGCAGAATTCAAATCCACTGAAACTGCTCTGAGATTTTAAAATGTCTCATTAATTGGCTTTGTTATTTTTGTTGGTCTTTGCTCTTCCAGGCTTAAGCTAGGACCTGAAGCAAAACAAGCATTTGTGGAACATCGCTTATGTTTATGACATATTTAACAAGATGTAGTGAAGGGTATTATAACTATATTATTTGTCAAGTGAACACTTTCAAAACATGTTATGTTTGATTGTTATTTGCAATTTAGACCATATGTGACCTAATAACAGGGATTTGAGCATTAATATCCACTTACTGTAGCCTATTTCTAATTATTTTTGAGATGTGTTGAAATGCTAAAGAACATCACAAAGCCCTTCAGAGACATTCATAAAATAGGAGGCATTGTTTGCAAAAGAGGACATTTAGCTTGCCAAAAAACCCAGAGATTCCACTTCTACCAACAACAGCTCTCCTTTCAATATATTGATATGGACAATAATTTTCCAGAAGAAGAGTCACTAAGCAGAAAATATAGGTCCTTTGTAGATACAAGTGTATGCCTCATGTCCATAGGAATGGCATACAAGAGGTAGGGGAAAAGAATCTTCTAAAAATTCTCTTGAGCAATAGTGTGCTTAGAGTGCCAGAAAACTATATTTAGGCACATTGCTTTGCATAGCTAGAGACATACACAGGAGACCAATCCCCTGACCATGGATGAAGATATGCTCTGAAAGAGACACCTTGCTTTCCAGTAAGACTTTTCTATCCTACCACTGTGTCTGTATGACTAGTCTTTATAAGTATGTTTATTTTTTTTCTTGCTTTATCTCTTTGTTTCCTGTCATTTGCCTCTGCATCCTGGCAGCAAATGTTTCAGAATTAGAGTAGAGCACATAATAAGTAGCAAAGTGTGATGCAACAGCTTTGCAGGTAAAAAATCCTAATTAAATCATTACAGTTCTCATTGCAGTATTTACTTTTTGCATCTCAAATTTTCAGTCATCTTTTGCAGGTAAAAATAATTGCATTGCATGACATGATATGTAAAGATTTAAAGTAGTAAACAATACAGCATAATAAGCCTTTCCAAAATTCTTAACAAGGTCTTTTATTGGGCTATGGGTAGTAATAACTTTACTGTGGAAACTGCTGACTTACAAATTGCAAAATACATTCACACGTTCTTTTGCTTGAAATGAGCTAGGTGGCTAGAATGCTTTTCGTATGTTTCTCTTATGCACACCCAATGTCTGGCCTCAGCCTCATAAAATAGGCAAAAACAATACTGAAAACAGGAATGAAATGTGGAGTAATTGAATTAACAGATGGAGGGTGTCAGAACTTCCTCTGTATATCATTAATAGGGAAAGAAAAAGATGCAAAATTAAAACAAAAGAGGACTGGAAAAAATTCTGCCCATTTAATGAAGGAATGAAGTCTTTCCTTTAAAATATTGCACAAGGCTTTTGAGCATATGACTTGCTTTTGCCCTCTGGTGACTCCTCTGAAATGGAATCTCACAAAATTCTAATTGGATGCATCATTTTCTGAAAATGCAAAAAAAAAAAAAATTTAAATATCCAAGCATTTAAAAAAAACCCTATCACCACAGCCCTTAAGACAATGTATGCTATGTTAAAATGTTGAAGTGATACTATGACTATTATTTATAATTGTTTAGATCTCTGAAGTCTTTTGTAATAGAACTATGAAAGTTATATCTGTGTAGTTAAAAAAAAAAAAGAATGCCAGGAAGCATTTCCAGTTACTGAAACTGGATTGTCTATATAGCTACATTGCTAGAAAGGTCCGTCATGCGTTTTTGGTCCAGAATAGCTAGCTCACTTTCTGACAGCTCCTGGTGAGGCTCAGAGACTAGACAGACCAAGAATCACTCGAAATAGGTTGTTTGTCTCCAGCTACGTAATTTCTCATAGGCAGTTTTAGACATGGGCAATTGAATGCCAGTTGGCCTCATTGCCAAAAGAGCAATCCCAAGTACCTTTAATTTACTGCTATTGACGTAGTCATTGTGTCTATCCAATACTTTTCACCATGTGAAGAGTCCAAGCCCAGCTGTTACCACAGGGACGACAAAAAGTGGCGCTTTTTACAGATTTGCCTTCTGCCTCCATCCGAGTCTCTCTAATAAGTGAAGTTGTCTGCCCCTCCTCACACCAACCTTTAATTTCACAGCTTTCCCACTTCTGGATCGAAGTTTGATTAAAACCTAATTAAAATTGTCTATTTGTAGCAAGCAGTCAGTGCTACGCAATGTTCCAACAATTTTTTTCTTGGAGAAGTTTGTGATAAGTGCTATTGCACCAGAAACCTCCTTTAAATAAAAAGCTCTGTTAAGAAATGGACAAAACGTTTGAACATTATGTACACTTATAAAACAACAGTCTACACATTTGTTAAAAATCAGTCAATTTTGTGTTTTCACCCACAAGTTTAATTAAAAAAAACCTCATCATATACTCTCTTTGGAGTCCCAGTAGCAGAAGAGGTACTGGATGTCTTCTTTTAGCTAGTCCAGGAGCATCGGGAGTCATTGTTGTCTCTGGTTTGCCCTCCATGGAATATTTCCTCCAGTCTACAGTTCCTTGCTTAAGGAAAATTACTTTTTACATAGACTTCAGGCTTCTGAGTCCCCTTACCATGCACCTTCTACAAGCAGAGGTAGGTGTTCACCATCCTTTTCCCAGTCGCCTAGCCAAGACAGCATTGCTTTATATGGGCAGTCTTTGTGGGTTCTAATCACTAGCCTCATGTCTATGAGAGAATGCTCTCCCTGCTCCCAGTTAACCATGGAGAAAACACATTTTGACTTATGGATGGGTATTTATCACCCAATATGGTATGTCACAACCATAAAGATGTGTGCTGTGCTCAGTCCAAATATCTCTGCAAGAACTTTTGAAAAGAAAAAATGTAACACACTCAAATAACAGCAGCAATGCTTCCCTACAGTATTTCATAAATGCTTCACAAAGGCAAGGAATGGAGAATTTTATATTATTTTCAGCACTCAGTTGCCCAGAGGAAGTGGTGAAAACTCCATTATTCAGAAATTTTAAACTAAGATGTATAAAGTGCTAAGAAATTTAGTGTAGAGAACAGTTTAACTTTGAGAGAAGGATGACGAACATGACTCCCATTTCAAATATCTACAGTTGTTGACATAAGAATCATCAACACTGCATCATTAAGTTAAAATATCAATTTAAAAGATTCATTATGGCTTAGGGACATCTAAAAATGTAGGGAGTCAGATATGACTTGGAAAAGCATATGAAAAAGAAAATATAGGTTGACATGAAAAAAGAAAGTCAATATATCTTACAGAAAGTTTTAAGTTGCTTTTGGTGCCCTTTGAAGGTATTTACATCTGCTAAGAATCGTATTCCTTTCAAATAAGTTTTGAGGGTATAGTTGAGAAGGATGAGGGTATACTTGAGAAGGATCCAGCAGGCAAGTCAGTTTCATCGAGGGCCCAACTTAAATGCCCCCGTGCAAACACATGTAGCATGGGAAAAAAACATGAGGAGTTAGAATCCTGTGCACATCTGCGGGGCTATGATCTTGTATGCCCTCCCCTCCCCTTCCCTCCCCTCCCCTCCCCTGGCCAGAGTCCAACCAGACAGCTGCCCAATGGGAGGCCAGAAGGCAAGGCTTGCACCTCCTTCTCTCTGCCTGCACTTCTGTTTTATTTTCCCCTTCTTAAATACATTATCATATAGGTGCTATCACCATCACCAATTGATTTGGCCTCGGCCAGCGGCGGGTCCGCCATTAAGCCAGTCGGGTTCACTGGACAAACGAGCAACAGCTTCTTCTAGTAGCTTCTTGCAGAAGTCACCACTGTAACCCCCTGCACTACACAAACTCAACACAATGTTGCATCCCTGGAAATGTTCAAGGCCAGGTTGGATGGGGCTGGATTAAAGATTGTTGCCTCACAAAAAAAAAAAAAAAATAGTTCTAGAATTGCTATAATGCAGTTAATGAAATACTTCAGCACTCCCAGTAATGTAGGATATATGGTAAACTATGAAGTCCTGAACCAATGACCTCACTTCCAAACAATGACTGTACCACTGTTCTTGTTTCTGATCAAACTGGTGACTGCAGACAAGCCAGGTCTCACAGGCAGCATTTAGTTTAAATTATAGGTTTGGTTTTTGATGCACGGTGTTGTGCACTTCTGAACCCTTCTCCAGATCAGATCTTTGTTATGCACATGTCACAGTCCTCTCTGAGCCATTCACTTTCATTTCCTTAGCACAGAAACAGAGGTGTGGCAAAGAAAGAGGGAGAAGGGCCTCTTATAGACCAGCACCTTAGCCTATCACAGGAGCAGGATGTGGTCAGGGCACCTACCTGAACCCAGGCTTCCCGGATGGGAAACATCCTTGGGAGATGCAGACATTTTACGTTACAAACAAAAGGATAAAAAGTCTGATCACAGTCTGGACTGCCTTTAATCATCTGCCCTGTCTGAATCCAGAAAAGAATCCACTGTAAAGACCCATAATCTTTGAAGGATTTAAACCTAGCAACAGCAGCTATTTTTGCAAGTGGAATTTACTTTTTTCTAGAATCCATTGTTACATTTAAAGGGAAATTTGTAATGAAACTGAGGGGTCGTAATAAAGGACATACCTGCAGCTTCAAACTAAAAAGTGATTCCTTTAAATCCTCAGAAATCCTCTAAAATTATTAATGCATGTGATCCCAGTGCAGAGAGAATAAGTTTCTGTTAAGCATGAACTTTCATTCACATAACTTAGGAGATTGGCTTGCTTAGCATGTTTGTCTTTACTGCTTGTTTCAACAAATTAATGAAAGGGCTGGCTTCATGACTGTGGTTCTTTTAATTTGGCCACCAGGGATGTGCTGAAGTTCTGATGCAAACTGCTTAGGAAAGACTACTAGCTTGTTAAAGTTGACCCTGTAATCCCGTGGGTCAGACTGTAAATAAAATAATCACTGAGGTTGTGCCTTGCTAAGCCTGCCTACTGCCTTCTAGTCGGGAAGCAAGGCCAGCACTAAATTAACAGACCCCCTTCTTGCTGCTTGGACCCTTCAGTACTAAGGGACTTCTTTTTATTAGACTGTTTTTTTTCAATAAGGAGGAGTTAGGAACTGATCCAACAAAATGTCTAAGTATAGGCTTTATTTCTAACACCTGAGTGTTTATCCTTGGAAGTGATACTCACATGCATAAAGGTAATCATGGGCTGAAGGGTTTTGTTGAGTTGAGGTCTCAAGACTCCAGCCATGCTGTCCATAATGAGTTTTAACTTACCACTGAGTCTACGTCTCTCCACAGAAGAGGAGCCAGGATGTGATACCCTGGAAAGGAGACAGCCTTAATCCTCCTTTTCACTACTTCTGTATTGAACTCATTATTGTAATTGAGTTGAGACTCTCTAATAAATTTAGCTTCTGTTTTCCAAGATGTAGACTGGACTGGTCCTTAGTTCCCATATACTGTTTTGCCACATTCATATAAGTCATCACTTGGACCGTATGGCATCCTCTTGCCAAATCTACTGTACATGTATTTAATAGGAACATTCCAGACAAAACCCTGAACAGCTGTCATCACTAATATTTTTTCATCTTTCCTTGCAAAACTTTTCCCATCATATAGACAATTATTTTTTTTTCTCCTTGTAAAATATGTCCAAAATTATGCACTAATACACTTTAATTAAATTAGATTTTAAATCTGTCTCTGATGCGAGGCCTCTGTACCTATATTACTGAACTGCACTGGTCTTTTAAAACTTGGGCTCTCACTACCCTTTGCTAAAGTAATTATCTCTTCCTTTCCTGCAGTCTAAAACCAAGCTCGTGTGCCTCCAGCTTGCCAGACTTTTTCCTTCAAAATTCTTTCTGACTTCAGAAATCTCTCTAGGCTTGGGCCTTCAGGGCATACAACCAGGTACAGACTATGAGCAGCTGTCGGAGGCCACATACCCCAGTAGCCTGTGTCCTGCTGCTGCTGCCATCTCCAGCTCTCCTCAGAAGGAGTTGCAGACTCCCAGACCTTAGTAATTTGATGCTGCCTTCCTCTTGAGGGGAATGTTTCCCATTTGTGACAGCTGCCATACCACGGCGACACAAGATCAGTAAACCTTATTGTCACTAACATTTTATTTTTTTCTCACTGCTGAGCAGAATCTTTGCATTAACACAGCCGGTTGACTGAGAGGCAGGGGTCAGGAACTTTCCTATCTACAAGTCCAGCAAAAACCGAGACCCTCCAAAGTGTCTTATCTTGCAATAGTAGGTACTGGCAAAGCACTCCTTGTTAGAGAAAATTTGGAAGATCAGGGAATGAAAAGCCTCAGTTCATCCTCATCTGAATCCAAAGTCATGAAGGGTTTAGATAGCAATCGTGCCTTACTGATTTGCTTTTTGTAAAATTGTTAATGTATTACAAAAGTGTCTTGATCAACTCAGTAGGAGCGTTGATAGTATCATAATCTGCCAGTGTAAAAAGAAAAGCTGTAAGTGCATTTGCAAGCATGTTTTAATAACGTGTGATATCTTCCATCTCTTCCTCTTCAGGTTAGCTTGTGCCTGTTTGTGTTGGCAATCCAGTTGTGTAAATCACGTTACACGGACTGGATTACTCCAACACTCTGAAGCCCAAACTGTTGAAATATCCAAACAGAATCATTCTGGCAGCCAAGAGCAAAGCATCTCCTCTTTTCCAAGGCAGAAACACACAGCATCTTCATTACCTAAGATTATTTTCCTTCACCCAGGTAATTTTTCCCTGTGAGAACTGCAGATGTTATCACAGCACATATCAGTGCAGGGTGTTCCAGGTGCCCCTCAGACCTCATTTCTCTATCAGAGCACATCCCAGCCTCTCCACTGTAGCAGTACCTTCTATGCCAAATGGGCTGGGAGCCCACACTGAGCTCTTACGCCAGTCTGGCTCCTGCACAGCCCCACACAAAACGATCCAAGCCTACAACCTGTGCCAGGCCTATTTACATATTAAAGTGTCCTGCTCATCTATCAATTTCATCACACAGCTGTGGAGTCCATGGGGTATACCAAAATAAAATCACTGCTGGAGTGAGACTGGGATAGTCTCAGCACCACCAGTAACATACTCGGGTCAAAAACCATACAAGGACAGCTTGATGCCTTTTCTTCTTCTTCTTTTGGCTTTTAATTACATGTGTGTTGGCTTCCTCTGCTTCCCTTTTTTATCTGCCTGCTGCTTCTCACAAAATTGTGACAAGGAGCAGGAGCATGCATGACTCCCAGGAGCAGAGGACAACCAGCAGTCTGGAGGGTAGGCAAGGCGGTGAAAATTGGAGGCCTGGGGATGACAGCAAACCTCTCCCACAGGGCATCCTCCTAATGTGGTGAGATATTTTACCGGGTACAGTAGTGCCCTGTCAGGGTGTTTAAACAGTACACAGTATTTACATCCCGTCTTGGCCTTTACCCTTGCGTGCACAAATTTGACCAGGAAACTTGGCTTAAAAATGGAATCCCCTTGTAGACTGAAGGGACTCAGACTTGGAGTTTTGGAAAAGCTTAAACTGAAGATTGAAATACAGCTTTGAATTCCTGAATGCCCAAACTCTGGGAAGTATTTGGATGCAACAATATTTTTTCAGTTCACATAAAATACATGATGACTGTGGATGCTCCACTCTCAGGCACATTTGAGTAGGAACTTTTCAATGTGAACAAAAAGAACCCTGTTCTTCCATTTCAATATTCAAGATGGAAGAGTATTTATTATCTTCCCTATTACACATTGTATTCATAAATTTTTTAAAGCAATGGGAATATATATGCATTTTGGAGAAAGTCCTCCAGGAATGATTTTTTTTGGATCATGGCTAAATGATGTGAGAAATATTTAAAGAGGCCAAGAGGCTCTTCTTTTTTGTTCATGTGAATGCTCAGTAGTAGAAACATCCTTTGCCAAGCTAAATGACCTTTCAGTAAACTGAGAAAACAATACAATTAAGGGAATGGAAGTCTTGCAGACATCTGAAATCTACAAAGATACACAGAGAAAAACTTTTATTTTATTTTTTAAAAACACGGCCTTTGGCTGAAAAATGTCTATAAGCATCTGTGTGTGTAAAGCATCTGAAAGAACTGAGCAGAAGTGACGGTGAGTTCTATATTTTTGAAAATACTTTTCCTGAACACTGTAAAATTTGAGAGGATTCTGTAGAAGTTCCCTTCTGCTTGAAACAGGCACCACAAGATGGCACATTCTGAAGATAATATTTAACATTTAAATGAAAAAATATCATAATTTTATAAAGGACTGTTATTGAACATACGGTGGATATGAATGAAAAATGGAACAGGGACTAAGCAATAAGATGGGGAAACATAATGTAATCTTTGGCACTTATAAATACACAATCCATGACTGAAAATCTTTATATAGATGTTTAGCTTTGTGACTAATACAGTAACTATACTGTACATGCATACATTACATACTTGTAACAAATGCCAGGTCTTATAGTACATTTTTCACCCCTACGTAGAAGATTTGGGCATAAGCTCCAAAATCTGTACAGCAGACAATGATAGTTGCAAAATACAAACACGTCCCAGTTCTTTTAGTTAGGAGATCAATATTGTATTTTGGTGAGTTATTCTGGTTTTAAATAAAAATTATGAAAATTCTGGATATATTTTATAACTTAACTGGTGAGGTGTATAGATGAGAATCAATATTCTTCCTTGCTGCAGCAAATTTTTCTCTCTAAGTAATACAGCTGTAGATATATGTGCACAAACACATCTCATATTTTGCATACACACAGGGCTAGTATGTACACAAGAAGACATCTCCTACTTGAAGTGCATTTCTTTTTTAATGTTTTTTTTTCTCTGAACAACTATTAGTAGTGTTCCTGAAACAAGTTGTTTTAAAGACACTATGACTTTTAAAGTGTTTGAAAGAAGTACAAGTAAACTAATCACCTTCCCTGGCAAAACATCTTACCAACAGAATTGGTGGGTGTACCTTAAAGCATTACCATTTAACCTCTTTAATCTCAACATTTACTGATGTCTAATCCTTCTGTGGAGGGAAACTCAGACACCTCGCCATTAACAGGACAGAGGGGGTTTTGGTGGCAGGATACCGGCAATGGCAAGTAGATCAACAGGCAAGAGCTGCACAGCCCTCATTTGCAGGAGAGCCTCTGCTGGGGTGCAGGGGAGCCTCTGCTGGTGTACAGGGCATGGAATCTGTGCCACTGCAGCGCTGCTGGCAGCGGGGTGCTCAGCCCCCTGTCTCCCCACCAGCAAACAGAGCTTTAACAACTTGCCAGTCTTGAGGGTCCTGAGATGGAGGGTTGGGATGTCAAAGCAAATAATTGTACACTCTCATGGTTTTAAAGACTGTCCAGTGGAGCAGGAGTGGGTGAGAATCAAGAGTGGCCTATGCAAGCTGATTTTCAGTCCAAAGGGAGATTTTCAAGAAATGTAGTTATCAATAGACTGGTTCAGTGGTTTTGTTATGGGTTCCTTTTTTTTTGGCTCTGGAGCTCCCTGTGTCTTCTCACTAATATGAATAGGATGGATTGTTTCCTGTTGGCATTGGTGTCTCTTTCCATCCAGAAGGCATTTTCCTGTGTTACTGATGGAGCAGAAGTTGGCATGGTTTTTCAGATGTTCACTAGTGTGGCTGTCAGCTTGTCCAATGCCAGGAATGATCACAATATATCTGTCTCTGGAGAAGGAATTTTTTGTTCATTTAGCCTTCCTCTTTTTACTGTGTACTCCCACAAAAAAAAAAAAAAAAACACAAGTGGTTTGCAGTGATACTTCTTAGGTGACTGACCCCTGGATATCTGCCACAGAAGCCAGTGAAATGCACTTGAGTGTCTCAGTGTAAACCGTTTGAAAGATCTTTTAAGCCAATATTATTAGGTCATTGAATCAGAATATAGCAGAGATGTGGTTAAAATTGTGTGTTATTCTTTCCACTTCCCTGTGGAGACTTCTAGCTCAGAGCACTTCAGAACAATAATCCTCTATGAAATTTGTTACCTTAAATTTAGACACCAGAGAACATCCTTTACCTAATTATGAAAGATTTGAAATATTTCAAAATCTGAAGCTGAAAATTGCTTGCTTCAAGTAATTTAATTTAATATCTCAGTTCTTAGCACATCCACTTGCTATGAGGTCCTGTCATAAAATCCAATTACTTCACAGAACATTTCACTGGCAAATTATCTTTTCCAATATTATGGGATGAATAGAGCAATACCAATTCAACAGAAAGCAGATTTTCTGAAAATTAGTTATTAAACTATATTGCCACCACCTGTAGAATGATAGTCTTTTTCCTATATACCATAATTTTACATCAATGCAAGACTATAGAGATAAATAAGATAAATTTATATTGTGTGTTTTTAAAGACATTGTATTTTAGACCAAAAATGTCAAACACAAGATTTAAATGCTGGTCATTTGCCAAATGGTTGAAACCACACAGCCAGCAATTCTTCCTTACGATTAACAGAGGTCTTACTTGCAAGTATGAAATTTATAGTTTCTGATAATGTGATAAGATAATATATTTTCATTGGTGTCAAGCACAATAAGCAAAAAGTACATGAACCTGAATGATTAACGGAGGAGAGAAAACCACGGAAATAGATAAAGGCAAGAGCCACAACATTGCAAAACAAAACATGGAAGAAAATATTTAGTACAATCTGAGGTTCCAATCAGTCACACTGACCCCTTCACAAGCTTCTAAATTATGTCAGCCTGTAAAAATGGATTGCTTCACTTTCTAGGTAAGTCAGTGATATGTGAGTTCACTGAACACAATGCCTTTATAATAGCCATTAATCTTGATGGAAAAAAATGCTCTATGTGCTCTGGAATGCACTGCATCCATTCTGCTCTGAAACTCATCTTTGTTCCTACTAATTACCATCTGTTTCTAATTTCTGACATTCTGTGTCAGTGGCAAAGACTATTCAAGCTTCTGTACACAATATGAGCTAAGATAGTTAATGTATTTTTATAGAATAAGGCAATATTTCTAAAAGAAATAAATAAAATCTAGCTTGTAAAGCAGAATCTATATATGTACTTCTACTGATGCCAGTTTAAACAAAAGTAGGAACTGGAGACCATTTACAGATCTTGCTGTAAGCAGCCCATACATTCTGCTTGCATGTATGTCAAGATTACAAGTCTAAACTTACAAAACAACCAAACTTTGTAAGAACAAAAGAACACAAAATCTCTGCAGCAACACATTTTTCCAACACAGGCAATTAGTTAATATAAACAGTATCCTTGTGCAAAGGAATCAAGTTATATTTCCATCCTGCAAGAAAGGTTGGACATTCATTGAGAAAACTCCAGGATTTGCACTTTTGTCTTTGAACCAAACTGGACACTTTCAGAATCTCTATTTTAACATAAATCAGATGGCTAAAGGATCATACTTTAGCAGTTTTGAGGTAGAGGTTTCTTTCTTCCCCGGCTTTGTTTAAACTCTTGCAAAGCTTGCAAACTTACTAAGATTTTTCAAAAGAATAGAATAGTTTGACCAGCAGGTGGCTTCTAACCCGGAGTTCCTTGCCCTGCTTGAAGGTTTACTTGGCTTGTTTGTTTTAACCCTGAATGTAAAAGAAAATCAACATAATGTGCCCTTCTAAGCCACATGCCATCAACTTAAAAGTAATGACTTCTCTACTGACTGATGTGTTGGGCCAAGGTTTGAAGAAAACATAACCCCCTCCAAAAGAGCTGCTTGCGTCACTGCAGATTCTATGAGACATTCTAACAGTTAAAGAAAACATTTCAAGAATAAGAATATGCTGCGTTTGGGGGAGTAGGTGGAATGATTTCCCCCTTGAAGACAGCTGGCCAATACTTCTGAAAGAAAAAAAAAAAAAGGCATTTCCTCTACCCAATGAGCCAAGAATATGCGTCACTCTGGCATGTCAGGTAATTTTGGGGCCTGATCCAAAGCCTGATGAAATAAATGGAAATAATCCAATGGTGAATTTCCCGATTGGCTCAGCTGAGCCTGTCTAGTCTGGGTCTCTCATGACACTTACAATCTCTACTTAACACACACAAAGAAAGAATAATGAAGGAGAAAAAAAAAAGACAGGACAATGTCATAGCCTCCAGTTGACAAGATTTTACTTGTTCTTACAGGTATATTCATTTTATACAGGCCTAGGATGTCACAGTTGCCCTGTTTTTATGTGCTAATGGACCCTTGCTCTGCCCTGAATGCACCTCTGCCTCCCATGAAGAGAAGAGCTTGAGGGCCTTCTGCAGGATACTCTCCTCTGGCAGCACTTTCCAGTGTTCAGGAGTGCTGAAATATTGCTCTTTGGATCACGGCAATGATGAGTAGGATGGATAATATGCATGAGTAGGGAGATAACAGGTATTTGCCAGCCCACATATTTCACTTATTTGTCTCAGCTTGACAATAAGAATATTTTCTTAACCTGATGCCAAAGTATCAGCTTATCATGGCTTTTCTTTGAATTGGGATCTGTATATCTTTGGAGAAATACAACTGTAGATAAAAGAGTTGTTTGTTTTGGCCTTTTAATTACTGACTATGAATAACGGGGAAAGGGAAGGGATATCTAAGTTAAAGAACTATGTTGGCGCAAGAACCAGTGTGCGTAAACCGGTCAGGAACTTGGTCTGGAAATCATAAGAATTCAAATAATAAAAACAATGGTATTCTGTAATTACTTTCCTGGGGCTGTAGTATGGACTAGAAATCTAACCAATTTTAAGATAAATTTATGAACATGATTAGATCAAGTGGTTTCTGAAGTAGCAGGGGACTTGAATCAATGACACAAGAAGTACTTTCCAGTGCTGGATCACAAGATCATAAATTAAACTACTGTTGCTCCACTTCTCTCCTTCAAGTAGCAGCATGGAGCAAGAAATTAAATTCATGTCTCTATAGTCAATCCTCTGTTATCCAATATGTTATGAGATTGTCCTGGATAAGGGTAGTGGAACATGCTGGCCAGGCCGGATTAAGGCCGAATCTGGCAGAAACGTCTCTGCTGAGTTTCCTGCATCCATATGCCAAGCAAATAATTTCTGACAGACCAGAGCTGAGCCCTGGAGCTCCTGTCTGCCAGTGTTGGGCTCCTGAATATTCCATGTGGCTGGGAAAATTAAGGTGGGCAAATATTTCTTAAAGGCATGGAACCACTACCCCCATTTAATGCACTGCCGCTCTCAAAAATGCTGGGAAGCCTGGTACAGAGACCTAAGCAGCTCTGCAGGAGTGAGCTTCTTAGCTCTGGCTTACTGTCAGTCATGCCAGACCCTGCTAACTCAAAAAACAACAACCCAACCATGCTTGTGCTTCTCTCCTCCTGCTCTGCATTTCAGGAGCTGCTTTTGGCCTGAAGCAGAACTGGACCTGATTTGGCTGTAATAAATCCTCTCAAAACACAACCTGTTGCAAAAAGGGAGCACAGAAACCAGTATGGTCCTTCAGGGGCTAGAAAATACCTGCGTCCTTTGCAGACTTTCCTGGTGTCCAGTGAGTAGTGTTGGGAATAGATTGTCTCATTGCTTGTAGATAACGATGTGATTCCTACAATTGTGATATATTGGTGATACAGGATACTTACATATATTATGCACCATGCTGCACACAAAATTTTAAACCTGATAGACATCCAACTACAAAGAAACATCTTGAATTTTCCTCTTACTGGTCCTGCCCAGTGGCAGAACTTTTTTTTCTCTTCTCCAAATTTTTATTTTATTTTTATCCCCTTCCACCCTTACTCATCTTGCCTCATTCAGTACACAGGATGGAAGCGATGCAAGAATGGTGATGTATAATGATCATGCACAAATACCCAATATTTTTCTTCATTCTGTCTCCTGGAGAAATGAAAATGAGAGTACTTTTAAAGCTTTTATTTTTTTTTTTTTAATTATTTCTGATGGAAAGACTACTTTCCTGGCAAATTTGAAGTTCTTGTGGGAAGAATGGCAGGTAGATCGTTTTAACTTGACTTTTTTTTTTTTTTTTATTGCTGTAAATCAGTATTTTTCTCTGTTTTTCAGCAACAGCTGAAGTATTTTGTCTGATATTTTCTAAAGCTATTCAGCCAAAGGAAAACACCTATCACAGAAAATTTCACATACATGGTTTACATTTGCAACATTATAAATGTCTATCAGAAAGTGGAATGTATCGGACAATCTAACAGTCGTCCCATACCCTTCATCCTCTGCTGCTCTCAATTTACTTCCAGTTAGTGTTGATCAAAACTTTAAGAGAATTTCCTTCTATTGGGAAACCCTTTTATTGTTTTTAAAGGTCTTCTCTATAAAGCAGAAAGAAAACTGAATTTTAAAAATATTTCCCTGGGAGTTACACTTTCTTTCCCATAGCCAGTTCCACTTCATGGATGAAGGCTCTTGGAAGCCTTGAGAGCCCTGGCCCTAGGACTAGAAGATAGATGCTGGAAGCCCAGGAATTCCCAGTCCTTCCATAAGGCAGAATTGCTTGTGAAATGTCAGTCCTGGAAATTCAAAGTTCCTGAACATGATCTGACAAGAGAAATAATTTTACTGGCAGAAATCCTAGCTGGCCCTATTTTTACTGGCAATTCAAGGGACTGGTCTGAACTGTCCAAGACAGCAGGTGACTGGAGATCATCTCTCCGGTCAAGACCCACAAAGTTGGCTATTCATGAGATTCAAACCGAACAGCAGGTCTGTAGCTCTCTGCTTGGCAAAGCAGGTGCTTAAAGGTAGTTGACTGGAAATACTAGGCAAAGATGGTAGCTGGACACACTTTTCCTTGGAGCTGAGCATCCTCTCCTGAAGACATGAATGCTAACTTTGTCAAACAGCCTCAGCCCTAGGTCATAGACCTAATTTATCTCAGGAGATTCAGCCTCAGGGCTTTGAATTCCCAGAGAAGTACCTCTAGGCTATACTCAGAATTGCAGCGAAGGGGCAGCCTCCAATGACTGTCTGACACAAAAGGAATAAACAGCTGGCTAAGTGAGGAACAGAGTTGTTCCACACAATGAATGGAAGGAGAATGGTGACTGTAACTCCCTGTTGCTACTGCCCAGCATGGCTCTTTTGCCACCCCTGCCAGCCAGGGCAGGTCAGAAAACCCCCAGTGTGTCTCCAAGGCTAACTAATGCCTGATACAATCTCAAACAGATAAGCTTTAGCTGAATCAAATCCCAAAAGCAGACTTCAGTGCTACAATAAGACAAGATTTGCAAAAGATGCCTTCATTTCTTCATTTGGCTAGGATGTGAGTGCTACATCTTTGAACTGAAGTAACTAGATCAAAGGACTAATCAAGACAGGCTTCTCTGTTAGCTGAATAATAAGTTGGTGAAGCTAAAAGTCTCTAAACAAACCTGGCAGATTTGTATACATTTCCAGAAGGAGGAATTTTAACATGTGTGCCTAACTGGCTTCATCTTTGGTAACTCATGAAAAATGATAGGTAGATGGTTAACAGTCAGTGCCAGAATCAACGTTCTTTCTTTTCCTAGAAGTTGAAGATTTAAAGATTTTCCCATCAGAAGGATTTATGGATCCTGAAAAAGTTGGCTTAACCTGTATTATTCCTCTGTCTTTTGAAAATTTTATTTTTAACTAACTTTTTTTTTTTTTAAATACAAAAATAGGGAGCACTTCTTCATGAAGTCCATGAGACCACATTTTAAGCCCACTCATTATATTTTACTTTTATTTAACAGTTTTTGCAGTCTTGTTATAATACTTATCACTGGAAAAGCTGCTAATCGACATAAACTGCATACAGTAGAAGTAATACTTTAATCAGTAATGAAATCTAATTGCACTAAATGCACACATTCAGAGCTCTAGAAATTGTTATTCTAATTAGTTTCCTTTCTCTGGCAGCTGTTACTGCTTTCCCTCACCTTAACAACAATGACATGGAAAGCATTACTCTTGATCTATTCTGGTGCAAATTACATCAGAATTACATCTTGATCTATTTATTTGTAAAAGGATTAGGTTTTCTTATCTCCTCTGAAGCATTTGAAAGGGAGATAAACACTGTAAAAATCTTATAAATTGTGGCAGAAAAATGTGAATCCAGAAAATGTGAATCCACAACAACACTGCTTTGTCATGCAAAGATTAACTGTGCTCAGAAGTTTATCACAATTAATATCAATAATAAAGAGAGGAATTGAAGATAGAATAGAAAAAAAGTCTTGATGAATACTCATTCAACTAGGATGTTGTCAAATCAGCTGGCCCTGCTGTAATTCACCTGAGGACATTTACAAAACTGAGTGAAACAATTTCCAAGCTACTAGCAATTGTCTTTGAGAACACACAAGGGAACTATGAAGTTCTGAGAGCCTGGAAAATGGCAAATATTAAGCCTATCTTTAGAAGGGGGAAAAAAGAAAGAGTCAGGGATTTGCAGAAGAATCATCTTAACTTTGGTTCTTGGAAAAGTACTGGAACAATACTCAACTAAACTATTTGTAAGCACTTGGAAGATAACAGGGAGGTTAGTAAGAGCCAACATGGATTTGCTGAGAATAAACCTCTCCAAACTAGCTTCGCTTCTACTTTTGACAGAGTAAGAGGCCTTGTGGACAGAAAAGAGGCAACAGATGCCAGATATCTCTTGACTTTAGTCGGAATTTTGACAGTTTCTCACATAACATTCTCATAAGCAATTTTAAGAAATATGCTTAGTAAACTATAGCAAGATTAGTGCAAGACTAAAGAGTAACGGTATGTAGGGTTTCTACTTGTCTTAGAGCCAGTGTAGGTGTTTGGCTAGAATGTGGTATTAACCACGTTGGGACCCTCAAGCACAGTAGAAGGCAGTAGTACAATCCTCACAAATTGAAAATATAGTCCAAAAAATAAGATATAGTTTAGTAAACGTACTCAAGCATATAGAATAGTATGTGTAAACAATCTGATCAGCAGGTTGAGTAGCAATTATTCAGGAGAAGCTCAGAGGGTTATAATATATCACAAACTCTGCATGAAAAAACAATGTCATGTGGCTGGGGAAAGAGGTAAGTATTGTTCTGAGATATACAGAAAGAAAATTTCATCTATAAGGTATATCTACGCAATATGATAAGACCACAGTAAGAGCACAATATTTTGTTTTCAAGGTCTTTATTCAAGGGATATATAGACCATTTAGAAAAAGTACAAAGAAGAATGACCTGAGGTCTAGAAAGTATGATCTATGGAAAAAAAATATGCCAAAGGAATTTGGAATGTTTAGACTGGACAAGGGGTGGCTGGAGGGGGTGATAACACTCTTTAAATATGTAAAAGGTATTAAATAGAATGAACTGTTCTGTCTTTAGTAGGCTGAGATTAGAGGCACTGCAGTTCAGACTCAAGTGACAAAACCCTGTCAGTGAGCAGAGTGGGGACTGGAACAGGCTGTCTGAGGATATTGTGGACTCTCTGCCACCGGATATTTTGAAGATCAGTATTAGATAATCATATGCCAAGAATGGTTTGAGTATATTCAGTATTCTCATGGAGAAGGATTCAGTGACTCTGTGACGTTTCTTCCACTCTGTTTTCTATGTACTATGGTAAATACAATCTAACAATAAACCATTGTGTTTTGGCCCTTTTAATTCAGTATGTGGACAGTTCTTCCGAAACAGGAGATTTTCATAGTACCATGGTGCTAAAGAGACTACATTTCAGGCAAGGAAAATGAGGCAGTTGAAGACATCCAAAATGTCTTCAGTACCTACTGTGTTACACTTACAAAAAATCAAAATGTTCTCAAAAGAAGGAGTACAGCACATATTTTGATTAGTTTATTTGGATGTGACTTTCAATGGGAAGTTACCTACCACATACTTAGTGGTAGCTTCTTATAAACTTCTGGAGTTTTACTAACCATCAACAGTCATTGTTGCTGAGGTAATGCCCTGTAGCAAAGATTCATCACACTAAGATCATAAATGACCATAAATTATTAGAACCAATATTAATGGTAAGCCTCTGGCTCAATTTTTCACTCAATTTTTAATACATTTTTATAATTATCTCAGCACACAACACTATTGTTAATTATTATTACATCTTCTATTACCTTTGTAAGGTTTTACTGAAGTTTATAATGTAACACAACACATCAGTGCAACTGCAGCATGCAGTCTTCAGAAGAGGTTCAGTGCCCTGGTAGCAGAGGAGGTGCTGGGACCTGTGTTCAGGGGATGTTTTGGAGAGGCTGACAAGGTTTGTTTAGCCCTGAGACCGCTATCCTCTCAGCTCTTCCACTGGCACAACAATGATATTGTTAGAGGCAACCTGGAGCATATAAGCATGAATGCACGGCTCCAGAAGTGGTGATCAAGGTTAACGGGGGCCCAGGTGGATTCTTCTCAATCCTGCAGATGAAGGTGGAGGACTTGAGGAGGACTCGAGGAGGACTCTATGGATTGTATAAGTAAACAATGGGTTTCACTGCTGTTTTTAACAACAAGAATTCGGCTTTTACAACCATGGGACCACCTTTGAGGACAAAGGACTGCTTGGAAGAGATGAGATCCACCTGAATAAGTGAAGTAATGGGCCGGCCACCCTCGTGAGGAGAGTTTTAAATTAGGAGCGATGGAGGAAGGAGAGGATAATCAACAATGAAGTGAGGAAGTCGTGGACTGTTTGGCAAGCAAAGGGTGTGGGATGATATGAACACTGCAGGACACAAGGAATCCAGGAGGTTTCTGAAGTGTGTTGATGAAAGCTTCCTGACATAGGTGATCAAGGAACCAGCATGGGTATGTGCTCTGCTGGACATACTTGCAAACAAGGAATAACTGCTTGGGAAGATGAAGACTGGGGACAGTTTTGGCTGCGGTGAGTGTGAGATGGTGGAGTTCAGGATACTAAGAGGAGGGAACAGGATAAAAAGCACGGTCACAATCCTGAACTTCAGGAGAGCACACTTGAACCTGTTCAGGTACCTACTTGGAAGAATCCTATGGGAATTAGTCCTGGAAAGAAGAGCAGTTCTGGAGAGCTAGTTGATATTCAAGGATTACCTTCTTCAAGCTCAAGAAACTTCCACCCCCATGTACTGGAAGTTAAGCAAATGCATTAGGTGGCCTGCAAGGTTGAGCATGATCTTCCTGATAAAACAAACACAAAAAGAAAGATCAGGGAAATTTGAATGGGGCAGAGGAATTTGTGACAAGGGATCTGGAAAAGACAAAGTTTTAAATACTTCTTGGTTTCAGTCTTTCCTGGTAGGACAGACCTTTAGGAATCCCATACCCCTGAGATACAAGGAAAAGTCTGGAGCAGTAGAGACTTATCCTCACTGGAGGAGAATCATATTAGGAAACACTTAAACTGGACATAGAGACATCCATGAGACCTGATGGTATACAACCATGAGAGCTGAAAGAGCTAGCTGATGCCACTGTGAGGCCACCTTTGATTGTCTTTGAAAGATCATGTCACTCAGGGAAGATTCCCAAGGATTGATAGAAAGCAAATGTCACCTCTATCTTCAAGTAGGGAAAGACAGAGGATCTGGGGAACCACAAGCCTTACTTCAAAACACAACAAGATCTATGGAGCAAATTCTCCTTGAAACCTTTTCTAAACACATGAAGTACAAGGTAGTACTTGTACTTCAAGTACGACTACAAGCAATTGGGAGTAGTCGGCTTAGATTTGCAAAGGTGAAATCACATTTCACGAACTTAATGACCTTCTCTACTGGATGACTGCCTTGGTGGATGAAGTGAGAGCACTGGATATTTTTTACTTTGACTTTGGTAAGGCTTTCAACACTCGCTCTCTCCCATAACTTTCTTACTGATAAACTGATAAAAGTACTAGGCAAAAAACTAGGCAAGAAGACAATAAGAAGAACTGAAGAGGTTGAACTGCAGAGCTCAAAGAATTGTGATCAAAAGCATAAAATGCAGCACTTAGATTGATACTGAGGCCAGTACTGTTAATTTCCTTGTTAATGACCTGGACAAAGGGGCAGAAGGCACCCCTAACAAGTCTGCAGATAATACAAAACAGGGAGGAGTGGCTTATACACCACATGAGGTGTGCTGTCATTCAAAAGGACCCTGACAGACTGAAGAAATGAATTGGCAAGGGTCTTGTGAAATTCAACAACTGCAAATACAAAGTCCTAACCAAGGGTAGAAACAGCCCTAGGCACTAGGAAATACTGAGAGTGCCCAGCTGGGAAGGAGCTTTGCAGAAAAAGACCTGGAGATCCTGATGGACATCAGCTTGAACATGAGCCAACAACGTGCCCTGGCCAACAGTGTCCTGGGCTGCATTAGGAGAACTGCTACCACCAGCTAGAGAAAGGTGCTCTTTCCTGTTTGCACAGTGCTAGTGAAAACTATCTGTACTGCTGGGTCCAGTTCTGGGCTCCCCAGTGCAATGTGGGGTCTAGCAAAGGGTCAGTAAGATGATTAAGGGACTGAAGCATCTCTCCTATAAGGAAAGGCTTATAAGAAAGATGAGAAACTCTTTAGCAGGGCTTGTTTTGATAGGACAAGGGGTAATGATTTTAAAATAGCAGGAAACAGATTCAAACTAGATATTTGGAAAAAAAAATATTTACAATGAGTGTGGTGGAACACTGGAACAAGTTGCCCAGAGAGGTGGTGGATGCCCCATCCCTGGAAACATTTGAGGCCAGGTTGGATGGGGCTCTGAGCAACCTGATCTAGTTGGAGATGTCCCTGCTCCTTGCAGAGGGGTTGGACTAGGTGATCTTTAAAGATCTCTTCCAAACCAAACTCTTATATGATTCTATAACAGGTGATGACAGATAGAATCTAAAGACAGAACAGCTCAGGTAAGACTAGTTGCTATTTTGACAGGGGAGGGTTGCTGACAACTGAAACAAGTTTCTTAGTGATAGGAAGGATTTGCTGTGATGAATGTCTCTAAATCAAGACTGAATGGCTTTCTAGGATAGTCTGTAGATATGACGAAGCAATTTGTAAGTGCATAAATTAGCAATTTAATGTACTGGAAAGGCTGTATTTTATGCACATTTGCCTTTGCCTTCAAACTCAAGAATGAAGCAGTTTTTCTCCTGGTGAGGGGCATACAACAGTGTGCCAACAAGATCACCCCAAATGCAATGTGAACACAAGATCCTTCAGCAGTTAACGCTATACATGTGTGGTATAAACCTAAGACCACTATGTAGCAATAATTTCACTACCAGAAAATATATTTGTCAGCACATTTTCCAGGAACCATAAAAGACCACAATAGGTCAAGCTCTCTTCATTTTCCCTTTGTGCTTTAGAAGCACCCAGTAAGTGAAATGCTATAATGTGTTTGGTCCTGGAACAAAGATCAGCTGGATTCACTATGTCCTGGGCTCTCTGATAGTCTTCAGAGACAGATTTCCTAAAGTTGAAGGGGTCTGACATTTTCCTGTTTTCCTTTGACAATTTATATTTTTGTGATGATCCAGAATTCTATGCAAAATCTTTAATTTATTTCTCATGGAGCCTTGTAATAATTTCTGTACATCAGCAACAGTAGATTGTGTTACGTCATAAGTAAGTCATCGTGTGTTGTTTTCAGTTTGGTAAATGTCATCAGTGACAACTCAGTGCTTCTTATGAGATCAGGCATTTTCTGTGCCATCACAGTAGTGTTATTTTAATCTCCAGGGTGATTGTAAATAGCTGTGTTTGAGTTCTCTCATTACTGTCCCATCATTTGCAAAGCAGATTTTCTTAAGGCTTTCAAGTTTGACTTCTAGTGAAAGTATATCTGATTATTAATTTAAAAGTTTTTGTTTCCTTTCTTGAATTTGAAGTCATTCTTCCACAAGTAAAGTCAACAAAGCACTTTTCATTGACCTTTTTTAAGGGACATCAGCAAATTATTTAACAAACCTGTTTGAAACCAGATTATACAGGATAGATGCTTTTGTGCACAACTTCATTTTGCTTCTCCATGGTGTTACAGCATGTCACTTCTCTTAGTCATCTTCAGTCTCCCTGGAATAAATTTTTAGACAATAGAGTTACTGAAGACATGTGTGATTGGAATATGGAAAAGCATATAAACTTTTCCAGGAATCTTTCTACTTTGGGTACTGCTATTTAAAGTACTGTTATTTGTGATAGTCTCTACTTTGTCATTTCTCAGATTAATACATTCTTCAGCTAATTTGCACTATGCTATTCACCAAGTATGTAAGTTCCAGTCTCGCTAGAACAATATTTTCCTTTTTTATTTCCTTGCCATAGTTTGAGAACTGTTTAATATGCTTCTCCTGCTGATCCAGAGCCATAGTCCAAGTTGCGGTATCATTTCCATCTGCTAGCATGTCTGCCATTTTCCTTTGGAACACTTCTGGTTCATCTGAGATACCACAAGAAATGCTTTTGTTATCCAATAATATACCACATCTACTTATTAGTGATGTGAAAATATGTAAACATAAAAATTGGTAACATAGTGTTTCCAAAAGAAGAAAGGTCAGATTCTGACACCAGCTGAACAGAAGTTAATGAGCTGGGTGACATAATGAAGCATAATGTTCTTCCCAGTGAGTGGAAAATGTTTATAAGCTATAGAAATCCCTGGTTGATAAACTCAAGTACAAGCTTCCCTCCATCTCTTAGAAGCATTATGATATCTGATAGGTGCAAAGGCAGACCACAACTTCTGCACAAATACAGATATCCCTCAGCAAGGGCTGAAAGAGTCTCACAAGAACTTTGATGCTGTTTAAACAGGAGAGCAGTCAGCAAGCAGAGAGAACCCAGCAGATATATTTATCAAAGAAAATGTCAAAGCAATTGGTAAGGACTCTCCTTGAGATGCAATGTACTAAGATCATATGTGGCATTGACACCAGGAAGATTTGCTGTGTAGTTAGAATATTTAAGAATTAGGCTACTTAATCTTGGCATCAAAGTCAGAATCTAAATCTGGACCTCTATTATTCAAAATGTTGTCCCTATGCTGCAACAGCTACAAGAATACTGTTCGTTTTCTTGCAGTTTTTGCTGTGTCCAATATTAAAACCAGATCCTCATCTACTGAAGCTGATTTAAAATGAGTGAACACAGTCTCATTACATTGCAACAAGTGAGAAGCTGGCGGATGACATTGATGTAGAATTAAGCAGTTATCACATTTCTCACACACACATGCATAACAGTACATAACTTCCCTTTCCTTATTTTTTTTTGTAAGAGATAAATAGAATTAGAACAGCTTTTACAGTTCTCTCTCTTAATTAAGTAAAACTATTTGCCCTTATGTGCCGTTGAAGTTATGGCTTGACTGGAGCTTGTCAGTGACAAGCATCTTCTTTGATGCACTAGACAACCACACCTGTGCTCACCAGTACTGTTATGAAGCAGGTGCACTGGTAGAATTTCTGGGGATATTTCCTATATCAATATGCTGAACCACTCTGCTGCTTTCCCAGTGGAGAGTGGGAGGAGTTGCTCTGTTCCGGAAATTCTGGAAAAATGCTGGAGATGCAGCATTTGCTTAATTTAATGCATCTATATTAAAATGGGGAAGTATTACCAGTCTTGCCAAACCACTAGCATTCAGCTTGGTCATTTAGTCTGATCTGAGGGATCATTTGTGTGCAGCAAAAGCAAGGTTGCGGAGCAGCATTAGAGCATGAGTGCATGCTACTTTTGCCACAAGGGCATAACCAAGACAATAGAAGCCTATGAAATGATTGAAGATAGTCAGGATTTTTTATATATATATATATATATATATATACAAACTCTCGACAAACTGCATTCCAGCCTAGAAAACACATCATGCTGTTAAGCTGTCTTGAATCTCTTCGGGCTACAATAGCCACATACATTTACAAGTAGTACAGCTAGGAGCTTCCTTTCCACCTTTGCCTACCATTGTGATGTCACTTTGAAAGCAGTTTGTTAGTCAAGCTGAGGCTATCAAAATCATATCACCGAAGTTTGTGGTGGTGGTTTTCTTTTTCTAATCTTTGAGGCTAAGCTACAGATATATAGCTGGCTAGATGCACATATATAGTACAAGCCAAGAAAAAAAAAAAAAAAAAAGGGAATTTCAACAGTCTGAAGTAATTATACGGTTATCCAGGGAATTAGAAGATAAACTCCGGCCAGTAATAACTAATTGAGATTAGTTCATTAACCACTACATAGAATAGTTCATGCACAATAGCTGTAGCTGCTTTTCTCTGTCTCTTAGACACAGAAACCCAGACAGCCACAAAATCAGTTAAATGCTTAGGAATGTGTCCATTTGCATCACTCCCGGCTGCCTAAGCCTGAAAGGACGATCTTGTACCCAGCCCATGAGGATCAGAGCAAGAAGGTAAGCAAAGGAAATGTTTGGCAATGATTTGAAAGTTACAACATTTTGGGAAGTATCATGCCTGGATAAGTAGGCTATTTTCAAGGAGGAATCCATAGATGTCAATTTTGCTGCTGACCTGCTGGGTAGTTTTCAGGAGGTCCTTTCATTTCTCTGTGATATATTTGCACCATCTGTACATGGGGATTACAATGTCTCTCCAGAGTGCTTTAAGATTGATGAGTGCTGTAAAGATGATTCTCACAGTACTTACCCACAAAAGATACACTGCAGGCAAAGAAAGATATCTCAAGCCTCCAGTGATACCATGCTAATCAAGAGTCTATTCCAGGCACAGCTTGTTCCCTGGGTTCATAAAAATTTAAATCTACCAGACAGCCGAATGTATTGGTCCTGTGAAAATGCATATATTTTTTTTTTCCTTATGGTGTCATTGCTTGAGATTTCTGTAGTAACATAAATTATAAAAACATATGCAGGCTCCCAGCAATGTGTCTCCACAAAACCTGACAGCTAAGGCTAAGATCAGTGTTTATAGCAGCCTCTTCATTTCAAACTATGAGCAGAAAATTCTATTGATATATTATCAAAAGACAGACACACACAACTTGGCAGGTGAATATTTTTTAATAACATATGGTACATACCAGGAGATGTTAAAACTGACTAGGAAGATACCTGGTGCATATTAACTTGAAAGCAACAACATGTCACACTCAAGAAATACCTTGGTGTTGTTTAAAAGTATTCCTTTAACAGAAAGAAACTTTATTTAAGAGTCACACAGAAAATATTTGTTAATACCACACTGATGGCCCAAAAGCAATAAGATACTTAAACGTGGTACTGAAGGCCAGCCACAGATTCATGCTAAGCACTAAGAGAAACTCTCATCCATTAATGTCAGCCAGTACGCTCACAGACTAGGTCACTGAACAGGAGAGCAGCAGCAGAGTTTTCCTGTTTATGCATAGCTGCATCCAGCCTCACTGGATAACTACTCTGATTTATAAAGGGTAGCTCTTCCTGATTCATTTAGTGCTACATTGTGTTATTCTAGACAATTTGCTTTTTCAGTTCTACCAGTGTACTAGTGCAGAATTGAGACAATGTTCTTAAAATATACCAGCAGAAACTGGGTAACTGAACAGGTTTTCCTGTAGACTGATGAAAACAAGACACATGTAGGATGTCCCTGGATAAATGAATACAGAGTATTATTATAAAGTGGTCTTTTATTATAAGAGAAGACTAAACCAAATGACCTGGCAAGACTCATCCTGTTCGGGGTTACTATGAGACAAGAATAAATGCCAAAAAATTTACCAAATAGGTAAAATGAGAGTATCTCTTAAAATAGTTCTCAAAATTCTCAAAATGTGTCTCAAAAACAGCAAATCACATATCCTTGTTCCATCATTAATTCCAAACTAAATGAATATTTATGACATTTAAGTCTTGCCAATTATATTTAATGCATGAAACTCTGGCTTACTTGTCTGTGATTTCAAAGGAAGTGGGGTTTCATGCTATATTCTTGATATGCTGTAACTTGATCCAAGGTATATCACAGAGTTGTCATTAAAAAAAAAAAAAGGAGTTTTCTGCATTAAAACTACTTCTATTTTCTAAATAGAAAGTACAGTGCTGAAGTAAACATAAAATTGATTAATAGAAAGAGTGGTTATTTTAAAAATCTAGCTCTAATCGGAAGATATCACTTCATATTATTTGGCTGACATTTCAGCAGTAAATAGTGAGGTTTCTGTAATGGAGAAAACGTGTCAAATATGTGTTTTGTAGACTTGTCAACAAAAATGATTTAACTAATCGTATCACGATCAGATAATAATACTACATTTGGGCATAATGTTCCCAAGTGTCCAGTTTCTTGGTCTCTCACATAGGACCTCCAGACCTTCAGAATGCCATACAAAACTTGAGAGAAGTTAAAACTAGAGGAAGAAAACTCAAACTGAAGGCATTTTCCAGGAACACAAGGCCATGTGTAGGACATTGGCATGGAGCAATGAAGCTCTTAACAGGAAGTGGTGATAGTTATAAATGCCCTAATATAGCAGCATGCAGAGATACCAGTTTGGGTCTCGTAAGTTGTAAAATTGTGTTAAGTGTCACTAAACAAAAACTAATCTGGCTGAGCAGGCTGAGCACAGCACCCCATCAATACAGGCTGGCTGCTTTGTCCTAGACCTACCAAATCACTGCTAGTTTACAGAATGCAGAACCACAGTTCAATGATAGATAGCATGTCTGGAGACCATCTACTTCAATCCACTGTCAGCTACAGCATCTTGCACATGGTTGTATCCAATTGGGTTTTGAATCTCTCCAAGTATGGAGACTCCATAACCTCTCTGGGCAACATGTTCCAGTGCTCAGTCACCTTCACATTAAAAAAACCAACCATTTTCTGCATCTAAATTGAACTTTCTGTATTTCAACTAGTTGCCAAAGCCTCTACTTCTGCCACTGGAAATCCCAGAGAAGATACTGGCTCCATCTTCTCTACTGCTCCCCACCATCACATTCATACAATCTGCCCTGAGTCGTCTCTTCTCCAGGCAGAACAGCCACAGGTCTCTCCGCCTCTCCTCGTATTTCATACCTCTGCATGGCACTGCACTGTACTTATTCGCATAGCTGTGCCCTGAAAGAGATTTTTTAAATTGAATCTTACAAGAATCTTAATTTTGCAGCCACATACATCCTGGTTGCTAGGATCCCTGTAAAAGAATATTATAAATCCATTTTCTTAAAATATCAGGAGAACATTTTGAGAAGAGGAAGTACAAGTTCAGAGCTCCTGTATCTAACGGATCAACACTTGGGGGCTGTGCTGGAAGTGAGTGATTTCCTGAGAAATGTATGCCTGAAGCTGAGGATAAGGTTTCATCCTGTGCACATCTGTAAACTCCTTAGTCCCATATGTAAGCAAGACTTTTTTTTTTTTTTTCCTTAGCTGATGTCCTGAAAACTCCTTTTCTCTCCATCTTCTTCTTTCGTTGTCTGGATTATGGGCTCTTTCTTCAAGCCATGTCTGGCTGTGTTTTCTGGATGGAGTTCAGAGACTGGGAAAAGAACCGGTTATGCTGGTTGGTTAAATCTTTATTGTTCTCTTTCTTGGTTTGAAGTCCATGTTACAGAGGCCTTGAAATGCATTATAAGCATATGTACTGTATGTGAATAAATGAGGCTGGATGGGCAGTTATCCAACAATGACTGTGCCTAAATGCAATTCTGACCCTAACCACTTCACTGCAATGCTGTAACAGAACGGCATCCTGTTGGCACTGTGCCCTGACTTAAAAAAAAAGTCTGGTTTCAGCCCTTTCGGGATTTACAGTTCCTACCAATGTTTAGTTGCTAGATGTCAGGGCTTTTTCTGGCAGTACCCATCCTAACCAAAACATTATGCTTCTGTAGTTCAGCACACTGCAGGCGTTTCTTATCTGGTCTGGGCCCCAAATGAATGGACAGAGTATACCGGTGAGCGTTATCAATGCTAAGCTAAAGATTTTTTTTTTTATTTAAGCATGCGAAAAAGGTAAGAGTTGTCACACAAAAATTTCACTTTCAAGCACAGTGCTTAATAGCATGAACTGACTAAAGAAAATAATTGAAAATACGGAGCTCTTTGCAGCAGCATGCCTTGGTAACTGCAGTGGCTTCAGCACTTATCTGACGAGCGCACCATGTACCCCTCAGGCAAGCATCCTTGACCCCAAAGTTTGCCTATGTTACCAAGCCTTCACTCTGTAGCACTGAATTCCCACAAAATTTAGATAGTTGACAGCTGGGTCCTCGCTGCCTTGTAGGGAGTGTACTCTGATATGAAGTGGCCAGTAAAGCTAGCAAAACAGAGTGAGGACCATTCTCTGGTCATAAGACCAACAGTCCAACCTGTCTCCTGTCCCCAATTTGAAGCTGTCTTCCTCTCCCATACCAGGGAGTTCCCATCCAAAACTCACACTGGGAATGGAGGGCCTACACCTCTGGTTGTGCCCTGGGAGAGGAACAGTGGCATGGACCAAACAGTATGCAGGCCATTATGCTGTAGGGCCAGCCAGGTGCCAGGACCTTTGAGTTTACACAATTAACTACTAACAGGGGCTGTGACAGGCCTGGTGTAACGGCCTGGCCATAACAGCCTGGTGCCTGATGTGAGGGATGTGTTCTGCTCTCCTTTGCAAATATCAGACTACCCTTCAGAGACAGGGGTGGCTAACACACAGCCTGCCCAGTGAATGCAGAAAGGACTGGAACTGCTTCTGGGAATCATGCAACTGGGCATCTTCCTGGTCTCTGCACCGATAGCGTGGGTTTCTGTCTGCCTCCATCCTGGCTCAAGTATGCACACAGCCTGTTACCTGGCACCTAAGGCATGGTATCATCCCTCAATAATTGTGTTTTCTTCTGTGTCTTCTGTCACTGAGAAATATACAATTTGGCTCTTAAGGTCAGAGAGCTCTCTGTATGTCAGTAGCCTCTAATCCTACTTTGGAAAGTTGATCTTTATTCCCTTGGTGGCTGCTATCATCACCATTTTCACTTGGATTTTTGCTTAAATCACAGTCACAACCTATGTATAGTATTTACCATTAATATATTTTAATTGCTCAAATCATTATTAAACTTTACAGCAGTAGTGTAGTTTGGTTTCTATACCCATCCAGGCTTACAATCACTTTTGCAAAACACATCACTAAGATCCAGATATTCAAGCACAATTTGTACATTTGTTGAGGATAAATTGGAGTATAACCCCAAAATAAATTTCACACAGGCTGCCAAGCAAATGACACATCTCCCACGTTGATCAAGACTGAAACAAAACCATTGACTGAGATGTACAAGCTTCTAAAATCTTGTAGGCTTAATATTCTTGTATATTTTTATACATGCACACACGTATACATATATAGCTATCTATATGAACACAACCTGTATACATCCTCAACATCAGTATGTTTTAATTGCTTTTGGATTAAATCGTTTGAAAACTGACTCTCTTCCTGACATAACAATACAAAAATACAAACAGTCAAAGAAGAGACTAATAATACTACAGAAAAAAATATAGTGGATTTTAAATACACAAACCAGAAACTTTATAATAGGTAGATGTGTTTTAAATACTCTCTGAAATTCAGGCTGGAAAAGCAGCCATCAGTCCTTATGGGACTGTCATCACTATGCATAGGCTTCCCTTCCCTCTCTAGCACATGTGGTCCTAATTGCTGTCTTGGCGAGACCGTGAAGCTGGATTCTTCATGAACTGGCTGTAACATTGGCAGACATTTACTCATCCACTGCTAACAGCTTTTAATGGAAAATCTGCATCCATTCATGCTAGAAAAATGCTTATGTTAAAACAGGAAAATTAAGGAGAGAAAACCAAATATCAGTAGGTTTTCCAGCTGCCAATAGTAGATATTCTACTACTTCATTAGAATTTATTGTATGAAATCTGAGGACAAAGCAATTAATGTGATCAAATATAAAAAAAAATATTTTGCAGAATTGCACACAATTCTGCCTGTATTTCTGATTCTGCATATGCTACAACTTGAGGATGATACGGTATGTGATTATATATTCAGAAGTTGATTATATCTGACTAAAAACTAGCAAGATACACTGGAAGTAACTTTATCCTTGCAGAATGGCAGCTGCCGCATAGCATGACTAAGGCACATAACCTTAGAGACATATAAGCACTTCACTCATGGTTGTTATGTGTAACATACAGCGCCTGACCAGTGGAATATTCATGTTCAGTTAGAGGCCTCACTTGCCTTTGCAACCAGTTTTCCTGCACTTCACAGCTCCAAACACTCTCCTGGTATTAAACAGTGGTTACATCGCCTCTGCTTAGACAGGTATCTCTGCAATGAAAAGAAGATGGGAATTATGCAGATAAGTCAGTAATCTTCCAGGTCTGTTATTGTGATGTGAGAGATCACATTCAAATCTCTGATACATTAACTCTGATACATGAACTTAAGAAGTTCATGTCTTGTAGTAGTAGCAGAAGTTGAGTCTATAGCCAAACATAACATAACATATACAGTAAGACTGGTATAGAGTAAGTAAGACTAATTAAGATTGGTGGAAAATACTCTGTGGGTGAGGGGAAACACAAGTAGCATGTGTTAAAAAGGTCAGATGGGACCGAAAAGAATTTATGGCTGGAGTTCCTCAAGGATCAGTCTCCAGGCCAATATTAGTTCACATTTTCGATATTGAACTTGGCACAAGTAGTAAAAATGGACTAGCCAAATTTGTTGATGACACAAGTATCAACAAACACAGACATAAATATATTAGTGGAAAAATCAAATTACTTGAAAACTGAAGTAATAAAAACGGGGTTAAATTTGAGTAGTGAAGTAAAGTAGAGAATTAGAGTATATACTTATAGACCTGAGGCAGGTTTTTCTCACCTTTCCAGTGGTTCATCCATCAGAAAGGATAAAAAGAAGAGAGGACCAGGGCCTATGAACAAGTTTCACACTAGCTTAGAACCATCAGTGATTTTCCATACTGGGAAAAGCTGGGGGATCCTAAAGTCCATCCAGTAAAGGATTACTGTAAAAAGGCAGAGAAGATAGAGAAGCCAGTGAAAAAAAAAGTCACACTGGAAGATATGTGGAGAAGGGTTACTGGAATTTGCAGCAGAAAGAAACTTTATTTACAAAGGAATAGTAAAAGTCATTTGTTGTCTAAGCTAGAAAAAGCAAAGTTTAGAACTGATATGACTGCTATCTCTAGATACATCAGATGCACAAATTCCAATGAAGAAAGAAGCTATCTAAGCCAAAGGACAGCATTGGCAAATGAGTGAAAATGGTAAATTAATACTTTTTGATTAATGGACAAAAAAAAAATGCTGTTTGGCAATCAAAGCAGTGAGGTTCTGGAACTGTTCCCAGTCATATAGTCTCTCAGGTAAAATAGCTTTAAAATGTGGTTTGATTGTTCTGTAAAACAGATCGGAAGACAGAGTTGTCAGCTATATCAAGGTGCTCAATTCAATGATCTGAAGTCTGCAGCCTTGGGAGCAGAGTGGGAACTTGAAACTTGATTTCCCACAACTTCTCAGCATCTGTGCCATCAGTACTCAATCATAGTGTATTTGTTCTCACCACTACTAAACATGTAAATGTGAAGTTATTATCTTATCCATTGATGGTCTGTAGTTGGTGTTTCCATATCTTGTTTTGACATGTGCTCTGGCCTCTTTGTAAGATTAGACCATGCAGTCAAACTGGAAAAAATGTGCATACATAGTAGACTTAGACATTCAACTCCTTTAAATAATCTGGACCAAAGCAACTTGTCCAAGATAACATGGGAATTCTGTCGCGTAATAGAAAATCAAGTCTAAACCTAATAGTCATCTTTCTGAGAGAATTCATAAGGGACCCAGAAGAACTAAGTTCAAATCTCTTTGGAAGGACAATCTTACATCTGGGATGAGAAATGTTGCCCTACATCTGAAAAGTCTTTTAACAAATTGTGATAAACAGATTTGTTTCCCATTTTAATAAACTGCTGTTTTCCAACAAAATACACTTTATTGAAAATCTTCCAAACAGCTTTTACTCCAACATCATAACCACTGGGGTGTGGGCTGTTTTGGAGAACAAGCAAGACTGTCCTTTGTATTTTAAATTGAATATTTCAAAGGATGTCATTTTTATTCTATTATAAAATGAAACCAAATGTTTAAACTTTACCATTTTTCTTAAAACAGTATTCTTATTTTCCATCCAGGAACATTCCAGCTGCCATTTGCTTCACTAGGCCATGCTACTTACGAGTACATGAAATGAAGTAAATTAAAAAATTCTCGGCAAAGCTGGTATCAGTATTTCTACAGCATCTTTCTGGCTAAGGCTCAGCACTACCTTCTCAGTAAAAATGAACTGGTCATTTAGGGTAAATGGAATACAGTATTTGGTACTGACATTTCTTTTTAAACTCTGTTATTCCTTTCAGTCACAACTACTATTCCTTTAGTCCCAAGCACAAATACAGGCTGGGCAGAGAATGGATTGAGAGCAGCCCTGAGGAGAAGGACTTGGGAGTGCTGGTGGACGAGAAGCTCAACATGAGCAGGCAATGCGCCCTTGCAGCCCAGAAGGCCAACCGCATCCTGGGCTGCATCAAAAGAAGCATGGCCGGCAGGTCGAGGGAGGTGATTCTGCCCCTCTACTCCGCTATTGTGCAACCTCACCTGGAGTACTGCACCTAGCTCTGGAGCCCCCAACATAAGAAGGACATGGACCAGTTGGAGAAGGTCCAGAGGAGGGCCACGAAGATGGTAAGAGGGCTGGAGCACCTCTCCTATGAGGAGAGGCTGAGAGAGTGGGGGCTGTTCAGCCTGGAGAAGAGAAGGCTCTGGGGACACCTTACAGCAGTCTGCCAGTACCTAAAGGGGGCCTACAGGAAAGATGGGGAGAAACTCTTTAGCAGGGCCTATTGTGATAGGACGAGGGGTAATGGTTTTAAAATAGAAGGAATCAGATTCAGACTGGACATAAGGAAAAAATGTTTTCCAATGAGGGTTGTAGAACACTGGAACAGGTTGCCCAGAGAAGTGGTAGATGCCCCATCCCTGGAAACATTCAAGACCCGGTTGGATGGGGCTCTGAACAACCTGATCTGGTTGGAGATGTCCCTGCTCCTTGCAGGGGGGTTGGACTAGATGGCCTTTGAAGGTCCCTTCCAACCCAAACTACTCAATGATTCTATGACTACTTTTCCAAGGATCAAATCTAAACATAAAAAGATGGATAATAAAATTCTTCAGAACTCATAGAAAAATATACTTACTGACTTCTCTGCCTCTCTTCATTTGTACTGCTGGATTTTACCTCCTTGTTGTCAATCATGAACTTTTTTTTTTCTTGCAAAAGGTGAAATGAAAGTGTATTTAGCAATAAAAAAAAGCTCACCAATTCTTAAGCAGAAAGTTGTAGAAACATTGAGTGCTGTCTTGATCTAAAAATAAAATATCAATGTCTTCTGAGTTGCCAGCAGGTAAAACTCTACCTGGACAAAAGGAAAGAAGAAAACTGTACTCTAATCTGTGTGCTGACAATTTTTACAGTGAATCCTGAGATATCGAATACTTTTTTTGAGGACTAGTTTCTTGAATCATGAGGATTTAATCTTTCATTTCTAATGACAGATCTAATTTTCATATGAAATAAGTAATTCTTGCTCCTCAATGCTTTCGTAGAAACTAAATTAAACTTAGTTAATGGATTTTTTTTTCTTTAAGTTAGTGTCCCTATCTGTCAACTGATCCATTAGAAATCCCGCAGTCTCAATACTGCCTTCTTGTTGCATGCAACAACACCGTTTTGCCTTCATCACAATCACATAATTATTCCACTACATCTCTGTATAGAAGCTGTGAGATTATCTGACTATCTAACAAGGCATTTCTGCTATTCTGAAATATTTAAAGTAGTTAAATTTATTTTCAATATAATCTTCATTCTTAAGGCTCTGACTTTGTAAGAGTATGCTTTATTTCTGCATTTTTCCCTGTGCATTTTACCTCCTAATTTTTGATATATGTTTTCACTCTCAACTCTTGTTTTTGAGCAGCTGGCTATGATGTGGCACAAGCAGTGCTAGATAAGAAGTGAGAGATTTGCTCGAGATAAGAGATCACTAGGAGATCCAGAAAGGATGTTGTGTCAGTGAAATGCTCTGTACAATCACTTTCAGCCCAAGAGATGTCTGCCACCTTCTGCCTGCTGTAGTCACCCCTTTCAGTGGGCCTTGGTGGCAGTGATGAGTCACAGGTATGCGTCCTCTTGCCTCTTTTTGGAAGCTTAATTCTTCAAAGGGAGTAGCAAGAAGGCAGTGCTTGCACTTCAAGTCTATGGCTGAGCTTGAAGAGTCTGAAAGACTGTCAGTGTTATGTTTTGTCACACTTAAAATACCAGCTCAGAGAAAGAAGAGTCTGCCCAGAGAAATGCATCTCTCTGATATGTTTCTGGGTCTGGACCAGTAGAAAATATATGTGCACAAGTAACATGGCTGAGAAAATCCTATGAGGAAGTTGACTTTTCTAGATCCATTATTGGTGATATAGTGATGTGTCTACTTACAGTGATATTGCAACATTATGTTGGAAAATAAAAAACAAAAGCAAAGCCCCTTAGCACCTATGGTCACTGCCCATCTAACAGAAAGGACAAAGAAACATACACACCAGTAACCTACATTGTTCAGTCTTGGCATCACTGTCATGGAGCCTTCAGTGATACATAATGGTCACATATTGTATATTTGATGATGCAGATAACCTCATTTTGGCCTCCAACAGAGCAACCCGCACAGGTAGAAATTGTCCTCAAGGAAGAGTAAAAAGGATTTAAAAACTACTTTCAGTCATAACAGCTTTGATGGAAACTTCCCAAGCCATCTTTCTCTTCCTTTCATCTTTATTGAAATTACCACGTACATCAAACTTGGTAAAGGACTTTCCAAAATATGGCATAGCTGTGGAATGTAATCAACTATGCTGAAAAAAAAAATGAGCAAAAGCCCATTTTAAAAGAGAGTTAAAAGAGAATCTTGGTAGTCAACACTAGCCAGCATCAGCTGGGAGCTAATGTTCATGCCTTTAAAGCTCAAAACTTGGCCTTGCAAGCAGCTGAATATCTTTGCCAGTGCAATAGGGTGGTGCTGAGTAAATTATATACTGAATTGGTAGCACTGCCTAGTATTAAGGCTACAAACATTTCCTGTTACAAGAGCTAGTTGCTTATACGTTTGCCAAACTAACTGTTTAGGTTGAAATTTTCCATGCATGGCATTTGCCTTATGAAGAAATCTTTTGGAGAATTTCAGCCAAAATGTTTCTGCTGTGAAGCAAGAGAAAAACATGCTATTTTTTTTACTGTTAAAAAACATTCCTGTAACCTTTACTTTGGCGGCTCTTGTGCCCTCCTCATATGTTGGAGCAGGAACTAGACATCTGGCAAAAGGGTGGTCTGTATGTCAGTGATGTGCTTTTTGCTATCCGTATGATAAACCCTCTATAATGTAAATCTTGGAAAAGTCCAGTTTGTATGAACTCACTAGAAGTTTGCTAAAGCTTCACCACAAAAATCCCAGAAGTTTCTGTTCTTACTGAGCATACTCAAGCTTCCCTTCTTTTCTGAAGCTGTCTATATGTCATTCGCACAAAACAGTAGGCTGTGCTGCTTCTCCTTTTATTTGAATGGTTCATCCACTAACCCCAGCATGGGACTGTGTTGTCATCCCACATACACTTGGAGGATTCTAGGCTTTTCTTAACATGCTTATTTCCAGGCTGGGATAGGACCAGACATCAAAAGGGAGAGAAAGAAGCTCCTGTCTCCACTTGCTGACACCAGCAAGTGTCAAAGGAGAAGATGTCTTGCACAGAGGCACACGGGACAGGAGCTGAACATAGGACACTACAGAAATGCAAGTGGAACAAGCAAGAAAGGTGGATGCTGGTGCAGAGCAGAGATTAGTAGAAGATGGATACTCAGACTGGCTGGTCAAAAAAATATGGCTTGAAACCGAGGAAGGAAATCTAGAGGTAAAACAAAATCCATGTGAAATGTAGGGCAGAAGAGACTGGGTGGCAGAGTTGCATTTCTTGTAATGAAAAAATTGCAGGACAAATCAAAGGACATTTGGGTTAAAAAGCAGGAGTCTATAAATAGTAAAGTCCAGATTAAAATCTTATAAAGAAGTTAGACTTCTGAGGAAAACAATATTTCTAAGAAAATAACTCCTTTAGTACCAAGTCCCCATTTCAGCATAGAATAAGACCTCCTACAGTGATCTGTTAAGGCCACTGCCATTGTATGTCATGTTTCTGTACCACTGATGCACACTTAGGATAGCAACCTGCTGTTGCGATCCCTCATTTCATTAGCTCAAGTATCAAAATTAGGGGCAGATTTACAAGTGACAGAGAAAAGCAAAAGACCTATTACCAGCAGACAAAATACATTATGCAGGAGTCCATCAATTAGGGAAAAAAAAATGTTAGGAACTTACAAGCTGAAAAAGGTTTAAAATTTCTGATCTAAAGATTGCAGATTTTCTGACAATCTGTGCAGACACTACACAATTAAATTTACAGTTTTCAGCTTGCTTTTTACAGCCTAAGGAAATTGCATAAATGTGATAAACAAATAATCTGAAGTTGCAAAGTTAGGTTTTTAGCCAACCATCTCCATTATTGTTCAACTTTGCTTCTCTATCAATATAAGCCTTCTTTATATACTAAATGAGACAGGGATTCTGTATGAAAAATAGTAAATGAGGTTTGAATTGACCTAACACATAAGCATAAACCAAACAAATGTTTTCAGCATTTCATAATTTTGAGTGATTTTGCAACTTAAATACAAAGTTTAAGGCTTTATTTTAGCAGGAACTTTTCGTCTCTCTCTCTCTCTTCTCCAAATAATAGACCAGTGATGTTACCAGGTTAAAAACACAAGAGTCAGAAATGTTCAAATATTAAACAGACTACATGACCTTAACTCTGCCCAGTGCTGTGTAAATAACAAAACAGAGGTGTTTTTTTTTTTTTCCACTTAGCAAAATATTGCTTTCAGATATTACATAATAGCTCTGAATTTCTGTAACCTAATGCACATACAACCTGGGGCTTTTAGTTCTTTTATTCTTAGTTTAATCACCTTGTCTTCCTAATTTATCCCCTTCAGCATCTATTATTCATATATTTCTAAGAATACTGAAATTCATGGCTTAAAGGTGTAACAAAACTTCTATTGCAGATTTAGGTGGATCTACCTTTTCTTGTACTGTAATGTAGTAATTTTGTGTATTTGTAAACTGCACTTGTTCTGCAGTCTCTCAAGATCAAAGAACTGTTAGAGCAGTGAGATGCAAAAAGAAATTACAATTGTGAGGCATGATGTCATATAAAACCTGTATGAAATTTATGCTAACAAGTATACTACTAAATATTGTAATAATAATGAACCCATTTGAGAAGTAATATGAAAACCTTATGGAGACTTATGGCAGTGATAAGAATAGGGAGTTTAGCAGTGGTTTTTAATAATAATTTTAACTGTCTGTTGCAAATAAGTGCTGCATTTGACTCATATAAAACTAGAAAAACCTCTGGTATCCATGTGATATATGCAATAGAAGACAGTAGGATACAAGTCAGTGATATGGCTTCCTAGACTGCTCATTACTGAACATTTATCACAGAATCACATAGTGGCTGAGGTTTGAAAAGACCTCTGGAGGTCATTTGGTCCAAATCCTCAGCTCAGTCAGCGACAACTAGACCCAGTTGCCCAGGCTCATGTCCAAACAGCTTTTGAATATCTCCAAGGATGGAGATTCCACAACCTCTCTGGACAATCTGTGACAGTGGTCAGTCACCCTCACAGCGAAAAAGTGTTTCCTAATGTTCAGAGGGAACCTCCTGCGTTTCAGTTTGTGTCTATTGCCTCTGCTCCTCCCACTGAACACCACTGAAAAAAGCCTGGCTCTGTCTTCTGTACATTCTTCCTTCATATACTGTATTAATAAGTATACATACTCTTATTAGGTATTCATTAATAATGTCCTCCTCATACATATGGAAGGGATTCTTCTTATCTATGAATTAAATAATACTGGAAAATAAATGTATATGTATATTTAGAATGCCCTATCTGCTGGCCCTTCAAATACTTTGACCATTCAAGGGAATTAATTTCAAATTTTAATAACATTGTCATACTTCTGCTAGTTTTTGGAAGCCAAATAAAACAACTTGCAGATTCAACCTAGTTGTATTTTTTCTTCTTAAATTTTACCACGGCTTTTTAAGCAAACATTTAAACAAAGGAAAATGTGTTTTTTCTTCTTAAAATTATTTTTTTAAAAACCTCTTTTTTTTTTCAGAGTTTACTTCAGTCTTTTTAACAAAGCTATTGCAAACTAGCTTTCTGCCTGCAATTTTTTTTTTAATGGCCAAGAAAGCAAAGTCTTGAATAGCGAGAAGCTGAATGGAAATGTTACCACATGCCCAAAAATTGTGTTGCACTGGGTGTCTGCTTTCTAGAATAACAGCTGTTGCCACATAAGTGCTTAAACACGATTTTGTTAAATTATATACTGAAATGTTATAAATTATACTTGCATATGACCACTACGATGTAGACCCAGAAAACCATTTCTGACTGAAATGAATATACTTTAATGCTTTATTTGCTGCTGAAAAGGACTGTAAACAGGTGTGGTCACAAAGCATTCTAAACACAAACCAGGCACTGCTCCAGTCTGTGTTCCCATCCTTGGTTTTATTTTCCATGATACCTTAAAATAACATCAATAAATCATAACTGGCAGCCTAAACTTTCCTATGAACTTCTGTTTTCCCGAGAATTTTGTATAATTCTCATTAACCATGACCTTGTTTTCCATTGCTTCCAAGACACATTAAATTCTTTTACTCTCTAGAATTTAATCTCGTGTTATTTTTTCTGGTCCATAACACAGTGACTCACCCCACAAATCTAGCTCTTCTATGGCAGTTCATGGACTGTGATTGGATTCGCCAGTAAGCGGCCAAAGAAACTCAATCCTAGTACAAGTTGTGAGATTTTCTCACATGGATACAGAGGCTGTGAACTTGGATCTTGGAACTGGCAGGGATAATTTGCACAAAAGCTAAGACAAAGATGAGTCTACAACATTTTCTAACCTCATTCTCAAGGTAACCAGAAGCTGATTTTAAACATAGAGTACGTGAAAAAAAAAAAAATATTTTTCACATATAGATACTCAAAAACTGAGAAGCACTATGAAAAAAAAGTCAAATACATGATATCTTTCCTAATATCAACTGACACAAAGGTAGGCACTTTGAATACTTTTTCCTTTGTTGATTCATAATATTTTCTTGCAATCTTCCTGAATCTGAAAGAGAGATGCAAATGAAGGAGCTCAACAAAAATTCAATTTAGGAATAAAGCAGAAGCAGGGAAGGAAATAACCACTCCTCTTTGATTGCACATGCTGTCCCAGTGCCCTGTACAGGCCACTTGAGAGGCAGAGGTAGTTTCAGCCTGGACAAGAAGAGAAGGCAGTACTATAGAACTCAAATTTGCACCCCATAATCCAAGAAAAGAAATGAGGCAGCCCTCTCAGGCATAAGAAGAAGGACATATACAATAAGAAAAATTCTAATCGAAGGGTCTCAAAGGGTGGGATAGTGATTCCACACCCTTTTGAGATAATTAACACACTGAAGCAGCTCCATGGAACTCGGTAAGATGCTTCTGCGGGTCCTGAGGGAACTGGTGGATGAAGTTTCCAAGCCTCTCTCCATCATATTTGAGAAGCTGTAGCAGTTCAGTGAGGTTCCCACTGATGGGAAAAGGAGAAACATAACCCCCATTTTTAAAAAGGGAAACAAGGAAGACCTGAGTAACTACAGGCCAGACAGCCTGGCAAGGTCATGGAGCAGATCCTCCTGGAAACCATGCTAAGGCACATGGAGAGCAAGGAGGTGATTGGTGACAGCCAACATGGCTTCACTAAGGGCAAATCACACATGATCAATTTGGTGGCCTTCTATGATGGGATACAGCATTGGTAGATAAGGGACGAGCAACTGCTGTCATCTGCCTGCACTTGTGCAGAGCATTTGACACTATCCCGCACAACATTCTTCTCTCTAAACTGGAGAGTCATGGATTTGACAGACAGACCACTCAGTGGATAAGGAATTGGCTGAATGGCCACACTCAAAGAGTTGTGTTCCACGGCTCAGTGTCCAAGTGGAGACTGGTGACGAGTGGCATTCCTCAGGGGTCATTATTGGGACTGACCCTGTTTAACATCTTTGTTGGAGACATGGACAGCGGGATAGAGTGCACCCTCAGCAAGTGTGGTGCCGTTGACACACTGGAGGGAAGGGATGCTGTCCAGAGAGACCTTGACAGGCTGGAGAAGTGAGCCCGTGCAAACCTCACGAAGTTCAATCAGACCAAGTATAAGGTCTTGCACATGGGTCGGGGTAATCCCAGGCAAAAATACAGGCTGGGTGGAGAATGGATTGACAGCAGCCCTGAGGAGAAGGACACAAGAAGCTCAACATGAGCCAGCAATGCCTGCTTTCTGGCCACAAAGTCAACCACATCCTTGGCTGCATCAAATGGAGTGTGCCTAGCAGTTCAAGGGGGGTGATTCTGCCCCTCTACTCCACTCTGGTGAGACCCCACCTGGAGTACTGTGTCCAGTTCTGGAGCCCCCAACATAAGAAGGACATGAACCTGTTGGAGTGGGTCCAGAGGAGGGCCACGAAGATGATCAGAGGGCTGGAGCACCTCTCCTACGAGGACAGGCTGAGAGAGTGGGGGCTGTTCAGCCTGGAGAAGAGGAGGCTCCGGGGAGGCCTTATAGCAGTCCTCTAGTATCTAAAGGGGGCTCCTAAGAAAGACAAGGAGAAATTCTTTAGCAGGGCCTGTTGTGATAGGATGAGGGATAATGATTTTAAAACAGAAGGATGTAGATTCAGACTTGATGTAAGGAAGAAATTGTTTACAATGAGGGTGGTGGAACACTGTGACATGTTACCCAGAGAGGTAGTAGATGTCTCGTCCTTGGAAACATTCAAGGCCAGGTTGGATGAGGCTCTGAGCAACTTGATCTAGTTGGAGATGTCCCTGCTCCTTGCAGGGGGGTTGGACTAGATGACCTTTAAAGGTCCCTTCCAACCCTAACTATTCTATGATTCTATGAATGAATCAGCAGAGGGAAGCAGCAAACTTTCAGTGTGCCTTCTGAAGTGAGGATTTGCAGCCAACCTCACTGAAACTGGAACAACATATAAATGATGTAGGAATTATGTAGGCTGACACAGGAATTGTGGACATTCATATATACCATTGTACTATGCTGCTTCATTAGGTGAGTGATAATCAGGAACTGCTTGGCAAGAAACAAAATGGATGTTGAAATGGCTTCTGCCATAAGGAACACAGGCTTTCATCAATTTATCAGTCTCTGCTTGGTTTCACCAGCCCTCACTGGCATTACTTCAGAAGTGACATGTTGTGGAAATGAAAGAGTGCAATGAAAAATGTTACACAGTTTGATTACCTGTTTCACTTGTCAACAAACAGTCATAATAATAATGGTTTATTCTAACAGTAATCTCACACATGTTTTTCATAGAGAGTTCTCACTCACTCTCCCTGCCCTCTGAGGGAATGGGGGAGAGTTATTATAATAAAAAGCTCAAGGTTTGAGATAAGGATTCAAAGACATCATTCAAATTACCATTACGGGCAAAACCGACTCGACTTGGGGAAAACTATTTCAGTTTATTATTAATAATAAAACCAAAGCAAGATAATAAGAAAGAGAACAAAAACAACTTTCTCCCACTTAGTGAGCTTAACTTCATTCTAAATTATCTCTACCTCCTTCCCTCTCCCCCAAGCGGCACAGGGAGAGAATACGGAATGGGGGTTATGGTCAGGTCATCATACATTGTTTTCCACCGCTCCTTCCTCCTCAGGGGAATAACTCCTCACATTCCTCCCCTGCTCCAGCATGGGATCCCTCCCACGGGCCACAGTCCTTTGTGAAACTGCTCCAGCATGGGTCATCTCTTCCACTGGGTGCAGTCCTTCAGGAACTGGCTGCCCAGGTGTGGGCCCTCCATGGGCCACAGCCTCCTTCAGGCATCCGCCTGCCCCGGCGTGGGGTCCTGCACAGACTGCAGGTGGATCTCTGCCCCTCCGTGGCCCTCCATGGACTGCAGGTGGACAACCTGCGTCACCATGGTCTTCACCACGGGGTGCAGGGGAATCTCTGCCAGGAGGAGCATTACACCTCCCTCTCCTTCTTCACTGACCTTGATGTCTGCAACCATTCCTCTCACAAGAAATTCTTCACAATCAGCAGGCAGACACCTCTCAGGTTCTCTTCACATCTTGTCTCCACTTCTTGCAGCCAGGCTGGGCCGGGTTGGGCTCAGATGGTCGCCTGACGGGACGCCAGAGGGTGAGGGCTGCAAGGCCTACGAGGCTCATGCCTCCCCCTTTCTGCTCCTGCCTGAGCTTCTTCACTTCTTTTTTTTTTGTTATTATTTTCCCTTTCTTACATGCATCATCACAGAGATGTTATCACTGCAACCAATCGACTTGGCCCTGGCCAACGATGGGTCTTCCCTAGGCCTGGCCAAGTTCACTGGACAAAGGGGAAACTTCTAGCAGCTTCTCACAGAGGCTGCCACTGTAGCCCCTGCCCCCATTACACAAAACCAGGACATCCTGTTACAATGAAAAGAATCAACCCTTTACCTCTTGAGTCAACAGGAAAGACCTTATATAAATACGCTTTTAAATTTATTGAACTGTATTGAACTGAATACAGCAGAACTATATACTCTAAATGTGTGTAGAGGGGCAAATACACTCCCACACCTCAACTTGTTTTGGAAACTGTACTGTGAACTGGGCTCTCCACTGCATTCAGTCCCACATTGTCACTGACAGACACTGCAAGGCTTGCTTAAAATGATCCTGTTATTATCGTACGATGGGATTTTGTATGCAACTTTGATAAGAAACCAATCAAGTTACACAGAGTGAAGAATGTATTATTTCCATATTATTAATTCAGTCAAGATTGGTACTTTTTTTGGCCTTTTAAAAAAGTTAAATACAGTGAAAGCATTTTTCCTGGAAACACTATCATATTTACTTTTTCAGATGAACATGAAATTAAACCGTGAAATACACTGTTCTTAATCAAGAATGCTTAAATAATTTCACATTATTTTGGCATTTCAGATCTGGGTTATGTCTTAATCTTTAATTACTATTTTATTATGTTTACATACTTGGATGTTCTAGAAATGTGTCATTCCAGAGCATATAGCACGTAGTCTTCTTGTCTGTAACATTTTTTTTCTTAGGTTATAATGTCTTTTTCTCCTTATCAAACACAAAGCACTGATATAGAAATGAAATGCCTAGGGCAAAGCTTTCATCAAGTGTCAGCAATTTGTGGAGACCAAGTTGAAAGTGAACATAGACAGAATAGTGAAAAAGTGGCATTTTTATTGGAGCATTTAAAACTATTGAAGCCAACATTCCTCCACTTTGGTGGAGGTGGATTCATTCCCTGTTCTTATTTTAGTAACAGATTTTTCATCCAGCAATATTAAAATATTCCACACCTCACAAATCCTCTGCAGCACAGTTCTCACCCTCCTCCTCTTTCCTGGCATCAGGGGTGGACTGTTTTCTCTGCTGAGATTGGGATCTACTTAAAGCAAAAGAAAGGGAGACTTCATTCACTCCCTCAATTTTCATTTGTGTCATCGTAAATGCTTTTTTTCTGTACCGATTCATACAAGCTGAGATGGGAGAAGAAATTGTTATAATTTATGCAATTAGATAATGCCCTAAAAATATGTGCACAGCATAGGAAATCAGCATTGTGTTAAACAGCAGACCTCCCCCTGTTGCTGGGTAATTAAAGTCGTGGGCATTTATATCCTTGTTGCAGTCACAGATGTGACCATAGTCTAGTGCACATCTATCTAGGCTAGCTGAGAATCTTGTAGGCTACTGATGGAATTAAGGTTGACACAAAACAAGTAGGGGACAGCAGATTTGTCCATTATTTGGGAGAGCTACTGAGTGCATCTCAGACTAATTATGCTTAAATTTGAAGCTATTTTTCAAGTGTTGGATGTCTTAAAATATAAATATGGTTTTAACCATTCTCGCAAAATTTACAAATTAAATCTGAATGTACTGATTAGTTGTGAATCAATTTATTTTATATGTCTAGATACATATAACTGCAGGGGGAGGAAAGTGCTGTCTAGGCTTTCTCTGCTAGATTGGGTACTAGCACATGCAGATATTCTTCTCCCCTTTAACCAACCGATTTCAAATGTACATTTGAGTCAAATTCAGACTCCTGAATTTACCCTTTGACATTGCTAGTGGAAGAAAAGATTGCAGCCCAGTTTGCAATCAAACAGAAGGCCTCACCAGCTTTATTTCTGCCAATGGCTGTGTGAAAATGGAGTCAAATAGGTCTGACATGAGAGCTTTAGAGGCATCTCCTTTAGTGTTTGTATATCCACGTGGCTACATAAACCATCTGACAGGCAAGGCCTTCAAGTCTCAGTCCACTCTAACCATTGGACACAGTCTCTTCCACCTCCAGCCTGAGTGCCATCAAGCTGTAAGATTTTGTGAGATGAAGCTTTAGGACACTCTTCTGGTAACTGTTCTACGTTGTATCACCTATTTAAGAGTAACTGCTATGGACTACATAAGGATGAGAATTGCCCTCTTTGCTGGTGCTTCAGATGTTTGTCTAGCACATGGGACTCTAGGGATTAGTCTCACTTTACTTCAAACATCCTGTGTCGATGTCTCCATGTTACACTTGTACCTCCTGTCAGGACTCGTCCCACATTCAGGAAAAACAAATATAGATTCCAAAATTTAAATCACCTGAACTGTTGTTACAGTTAGGAAAAAAAAATGTTTGCATCTACATTTTATTTACTCTGGCTTAAGTCTAGCTGGAAAGCAGCAAGGCATTCCTCACCAAAGAGCATGACAAAGATATAAACTGGACATCTGGGACACTGGAACAAATGTCAATATCTGCCCAGCTTGGCATCCACTGACTTTAAAGAATAACAGAGTGTCTATATGACCTGTATGAGCCACATGGAGATCTTGCATTGCAGAGGGCAGGGTAGACAGAAGTGTCCTCTATGCCATTAAAGGTTGTCCGGCATACAGTAAAAGAGCTTGCTGGCATAAAGAGGGGATGCACATTTAGGTCTTAAAGGTCAAAGAAAGATGTCATGTTTATTTTAGATCTTCAGGTGAGTCAAATCCTCAAAGTGAGAATTTCTCGCTATTATTTAAAGAAAGCTGAGGATATCTAGATGCAGACATTTGAATTTAATGATATTAATCTGACTTTTATGTAATGATGAGTGCTATTAAAGGTGAGTGTGAAAACATCACAGGAGAAGAAATTGCTTTTCCTCTTAGAATGGTATATAGCCTGGTTGTTAAGATATGTTCTTGAAATGAGTTCAAAACTGTAGTAGCCAGACCTATTTTTCCAAGTATTAGCGAAAAGTCTAAACTTGAACTAGGGAGGAAGTGGGAGAGGAAGAGAACAGCAGCAGTTTAAGGAATTTTTATTTTGTGAATACTTACTTATTTGTTTTACTTAGAATACATGAAATGTTTCATCTTCGGCCAAATGCAATGTGTTTTATTGCATTAAACTATTTTTACTTCATTTTCATTTCAGCAAGGATGAGAAACAAAAAATATTTATAGTTTGATTCAACTCTTTTTTTCCAGCTTGGCTGTTAAACAGAGAAACCATCTATTCAAACAGCCATAAAGTCCTGATATTGATCTCACACCAGACTAAATGAGGAATGACTCCAATAAAATTATTTGGATATGTTGGTATAAAATGGTGCCATATAAATGAAACCGGAATCAGACCTTGATAACAGCCCTCATGTAGAAGAAACATACTGAAACGTCATCTAGATAGGAGGAAATAAGCAGCAAAGCTCATATCAAGAAGGTATTCCAACAGAATCTAACTGTTCCAGACAAGTTCCAATGTGAAAACATTATTTCAGAAAAAAAAAAAAAAAAGCTTTATTCCAAGCTAAAGCTAAATCAGCTAAGCTGATTCTACAGTCTTAAAGTATTTTTTTTTATGCTGACTTGCTGTCCTCACAGGGAGCCATTATGTAATGGTTATTGTGAAGTAGTTATTTCAGACAAGGCAAACCTTACCCAATGCACATTCCTTCCCATTTTCTGTGGGTGATCATATTCCCTTTTCTGTGATATCTTTTCTTCCTTCTAGCAATTTCCCTCTCCCCCTTACTTTTTTAGATTACTTTTATGTCTTCAGCTTTCTTCTAAGTCTTCATTATAGAAAGAAGTCTACATGATTTTTATTTCACATTCAGAGCAACTTGCACAACAAAGAGAAAAAAACATTAGAACAGACAAATAAAAAGACAAAGAGATTGCTTAGATATATTAACGATTTGTAATGTCAGTGTCAAAAATATGAAGAGTAGTGACATACCTAGATGAACCAATGCTCTCTTTTGTAGGTTTGCACTGACATATGATCCTTCAGAAAAAAAAAAAGGATATAGACAGAAAATATTGTTCAGATGACACAGATGGAGCATAAAGCGCAATACATTTTTACTTTCTATTTTGGGTCTTGATCTCATAGTTGCATCTTCCCCAGAATGAGGAGAACATGGAAAATTACCATGATCATGTATTCCTCATTAATGAAGTCTTTGAATCCATTTTGGAAGGAGTCATGGGAATGTAGAACTCTAAGAGCCTAAAAAACAAGACATAGATGAGTGACTAGTAGCTGAATAGAGACATGAGAAAAGCTGTATGAATTCAGACTAAGGATCTGTTTTGCTTATTACCCTCTCTCCACCGGTGGCCTTAAACATAGGCATGAAGGAAGAAGAACAGAGTAAGCACATATGGCATTTCCCCAACTGCTCTGTGAGTTGCTATCTGTTTTTTATCATCCCTTAAACCTGATGTGTTCTGTCTATCTAGTAACCGCAGTAGATCTGTATTCCAAGTACTTGTTCAATTTCCGCTTAAAATAATGCAAAGTTTTTGAACAGACTCTCTCTCATGGAGGTCACTGTTCATATACGCAACTACCTCCTTTTGTTTGTTTTGGTTCCAACTACTGCTGGTTTCATCTGCAGACCCTTAGTTCTTCTGTTGGAAGAGCTAGCAGCCAGATAGTTTGTCTTCTCCGTGCCATTTGTGATCATGTAGACCTCCATATGACCAGTGACTTGTAACCACAGACTGGCAGTCCATGTTGCAAAACAAATCACCAGCAGGAACCTCTGTACCTACAAAGCTAATGCTTCCTTCTTTATGTTTAACTTGTTTTCAGACATAACTTTAGGGGGCAAGGGGGAAAGTTGTCATCATAGTGGGAATTTAGGCACTCAAGAGGAAATCACTCTCTCAAACTGAAAGTTCCTTGAGCTTTATTACTATTTCTTGGGCCTGGAATGTTTTACACCATTGCTTCATCCTTTTGTCTTTCATGAGGTCTCATGGAATATTAGATACCTTGCCTGGTTAACAACGACCACTAGAAGACACTTCTTTCTCTCATACTCTTCTGTTACTGTGTCTGAAAAATACATGTGGGTCAGGGAATACTCCTTGCTAGTCTTTATAATATGAATTGGGATACTGGTTACCCTGCATTTTCTGATCATTACCCTAAAGGACAAGGCTAATACACATAAAAGTATGCATATACACTATTTAAAAGAGACTGCATAGTGACAATGTTTAGAGGAAGAAGTGAAGACAAACAAGAGAAAGTGATTTATCTCTTTAATTAGCATATGGATGAGTTAGCCTCGCTCTACATGGTCAGGCAGCCAGAATGAAAGTTGCATCTCAGAATTCCCCACTGTGAGGGGAGTTATATGAGGCGCTTGTCCTCGTATTATCCTATTTATTCACTTGCTTATGACATAGACTTGAGGATCCAAACAGACTTGGGAAACCACATTTCCTTTCCTAGTCTTGTATCTGGGAATGGATTCAAATTCAATCTTTGAATCATCTATTTATGATTCACTGACTCAGTTGTGATCTGGACTTTCTTCCCAGAAGCCCATTGCCTGCTTTCTCCCAGTTTGGACATGTTAATGTCATTTGGGAAAGACCCCATATGGTTCTTACCTGCGAAGAAACGGATAAAAATAGACAACAACTATTCCCTTACTTCATCAAACACTGAAAAATTGTTTACTGACTGTGAGGCCCAACGGTCCTTATTGACAAGCTAGGCAAGTTTCAAAACCCATTAAAAATCCAGTGAAATCCCTTTACTTCTTCAACCTGCACTCTACCTACACAACTTGCTACTCACTCAAATTTCATATTACAGAATTAATGTGGGCTCTAATCCTCCAGACACGATACCAACAAGTCATTAAGTATGGCAATGGGTTCAAAAGTACTAACCTCCTCTCTGCATTGGAGTGATAGATACTGTGGCAGAGTATTTTGAAGACCATATAGTCTACTCCTGCAAGTAAGGAAGAATCACTGGTATGCTTCACTTGCAGGACAAGTGAAGAGGGATAGAGGGAATAATTCAGAAGAATCCAGCAAAGATATCAGAAGATTATACCTGTTTTCAGGTATAGGAGAAAATAACAGAACACTGTAATAGTAAATAGTAAAATGTGTAAATAGTAGAACACTGGAACAGGTTTCCCAGAGAGATGGTGGATGCCCCATCCCTGGAAACATTCAAGGCCAGGTTGGATGGGGCTCTGAGCAACCTGATCTGGTTGGAGATGGCCCTGCTCCTTGCAGGGAGGTTGGACTAGATGACCTTTAAAGGTCCTTTCCAACCCAAAGTTTTCTATGATTCTATTCTATAATAAATCTTGATTAAACTACAACTAACAATAAAGAAAATGGCATAAAGAATAATATTTTCTTCTTATACAAGAAGCAGAGCTTACATAACAAAAAGGAGCAAATAAAAACTGACAAAAGAAAGCAGCATTGGGGCCTCTGTCACAAAAAAAAACCCAAAAAACGCTAGAGATCAAAAATGTAACAGAAAAAGGCATAAAGACAGATTCAGCTGTAATCAAGAACAGCTAGAATGGTACATGTGTTAACCCATTCTTTCTTCTTAAAGTTTGGAAGAAACAGATGTTTTCTTAGGCAATGGCAGTGTTCAGTGTCTAAACACTCAACCTCTACACAAGGTTTTCTGTTGGTAAACAGCAGCTACTGGATTAAATCATCCACTTTCTAATTAATTTTTTGTATTTTCCCTAAAACATAAAAATATAATAAACTTTTGAAATGATTGTGACACTAATACAGCTTTTCTTTGTTCAAAGAAAATCTAAGTATTTTTCAGGCACTTAACTTCAATTAAGATTCTTTAATAATGAGGCGCAAAAAGTAAAATCTCAGGAAACTTCCTGTACAGATGATTCATGTCAAAGTTTTAACTTAAAAAGAAATAGTTAAAAATGTTCTTACAAATATTTTTTTTTTTTTATTTCACAGAGCTATCAGATTATGCTAACATACATTCTTTAAGTATGCTAAAATCACACTAATTTACACCAGCTGACAAGCTGGTTCACTGCTCTGGAAATCTCATTCAACTTGTTCGTGTCCACAGCACAGATTTTTCCAGAAGAATACATTTTCTTTACATTTTCTAGGCCTTCAATATACCTAAAAATAGAAGCAAAATCACACATTCAGCTTTTACGATAGTATCTGCTCTTGTAATTTTAAGAAAAATAAGTACATACGAACTGTTCCCTTTAGTTGCCAACTTGAGATTTCATGAACAACTTACAACATAAATATACCTGATTTAACACCTCGTTCTCCCCCTGGTATGAAGATTTATGGATATCATCATAGCTACGATTGTTACATTGTTCTGAAACTAACTTCATAATCTGTCTACAGTAGTGAAAGAAATCTTACATTTTGGAGTTCTCACATATTAGCTGAGCCTGAAAACTTTAAGGCACAGAGTAAGCAATGGAAAATAATTTAAATTTGTATTTTGGCTTTCCACTGCTTCTATGAACCTGCTATTTTTAAAACCTTTTGTTTTTCAGCAAGAAATGCCTTCCCAGCAAACAGTTTGTCCTCATACAGAAAAAGAAAGAAAAAATATACAATCCAAATGCTTTGACATGATCATCTATCTTCAAGTTTTATATAAGCTGAATCACTGAAAATTCTGTTAAACTGCTAGACTTGATAGAGGCCACTTCTGTCTTAATAAATATCATCAATTCCTGTTTCAGGCTACTAAGTAAGTTATCTCATGCTGGGAGCAATGGTGTTTGGTAGAGGCAAGTGGCCTGGGGCTGCTACATAGTCTTGCGTCGTTTCATGGAACAGAGAAGTGAACAATAAAAGCTTATTTAAGGACTGCATTTGTCACTTCAGTGCTCAGCATTTCCTGTCATCATTGACAACAGCTTCTTGGTCCAATTTATGCTCTATCACAGAGAACCAGCAAGCCCTAAGATGTTTTGCTGGAATTTCCTTAAAGCGCTTTTTAAAAATGTACAGACATTTTGGTGTGAGTGTATCTGTAACACAGTAAAATTAGTGTCAGTAGTGCTTTAAAAGTGAGAAATGATTAAATTTTCATATAAATGGATGCAGGGTTTCTCAGGGAAGTGAAGGAACCTATTTTGCCTAATGGCCTGTGTTACTAACAGGAAACACTCAGAGCTTATTCCTAATGAATGCAAAAAAGTTCTCTTTGCATTGTACAATTTCTATTATGCCGACTGCATGTTAATGAACAGGGTGTTTTTTTATTGAGCCATGAATTGGAAGAGTGCTTTTTCTTCGCGTTAAAATTTTCTTTTTCCAAGTTGCGAGCAGACCAGTTTCTGTTTGAACTTTCTCTGGAGTTTACCAGATGTTCTGTTTCGATTCCACGTTACTGCATCATGTTCATTGAAGTTCACAGATGGGCTTTCTACTGAACTAATGAAAACCTAATTAAATCCATATATATATAGCATCTGAGAATATAGTATAATATAATGCTTTCTGTTGCTGTTTGTCATTCATGCTTAAATCAGCAGAGCAAATGCAAGCCTCTATGAAACAATGTGAGTTTGCAAGCAGCTAGAAGATTCCGCTTCACTTCTCTCCTACTGTATGTGTGCGTGTGCCCCTCGCTATCTCATTGTAGCAGTTAACTGCACTTTCAGTGGTGACTGGGTTTTGGTTCTGTTTCAGCTAGTAAAATAGGAAGCTGAATGTCAGATAAGAAAAGCGTTCAAAAGCATGTGTCGACAGAGTTGGTTAAACTGGAGGGTTGCTTGATATGAGTGGAGAATGTTTTCAGGAACAGGGAGGAACTGGGAAAAGACAGTTTAATCAGTTTCTGTTAAACAGCAATAGTGGACAGATAACCCCAAACACTTTATGCTTCCTACAGTCTGCTGTATGAGTACTTGATAGGCACAGAGGGTTTTGTGATATGAAGTCTAACCGGAAGCCAGTTACAAACGGTGTTCCCCAGAGGCTGATATTGTTCAGTGGCTGTGAGGATGGAATACACCCTCTGCAAGTCTGTGGGCCATACTATATCATGGAGAGAGGACAGTACGAAGTGGGGTTAGGGCTGTGATTTGTATGGACCTGGACAGGCTGAAGAAATGGGCAGACAAGAACCTCATGTAGTTAAAAAGAACTAAATACAAAGTCCTGCACTGGGGATAGAATAACCCCATGCAGCAGTGCAGGCTGGGGTCTGAGTGGGAAAAAAGCAGCTTTGTAGAAGATGACCTGGGGGTCCTGGCAGTCAACAAGTCAAACATATAATCAGCAGTCTGCCTTTGCAGCAATGAAAGTTGACAGCATTATGAGCTGTGTTAGCATGAGTGTAGCTAGCAGATAAGGAAAATGATTGTTTATTTCCCTCTCTTCAGCCCTGCTGAGCTACATCTGGAAGTGTCCAGTTTTGACTCCCCAGTACAAGAAAGACATTAACAAAATGGAGGGTCCAGGGCAAGGTCAGTGTGATGATTAGGAGGCACCTGATACATACAAAGGGATTGAAAGAGCTGGGTTTGTGCTTCTTTGGAGAAAGCAAGGTTAAGGGAGAAATCTTAACGCTGACCCCATCTATCTAATAGAAGGTTATAGAGAAGATGGAGCCAGACTGTCCTTGAAGATGCATAGCAAAATAATGAGGAACAGTGACCACAAGTTGCAAATTCCAATTAGCTAATGGGAAATACTTTTTCACAATAAAGATAGCCAAGCACTGAAATGGATCACCCTGAGAGGTTGTAGAACCTCTGTCCTTAAAGGCAATTGCAATGCAATTGAAGGTGACTGAGCAACCTGATCCAACTAGCTGGATCTAGCTTAAAAGATAGATCTAGCTTCAGAAGTCCCTTCTAGTTCCTATATAAACGATTCTGTGATTCTGTTTGGATCTTTTCAATGCCTTCTAGTGACACTCTCCTATTTACAAGATAAAATTATTAGTACTGAGGAAGTAATGATTAAAGTCAGTATTAATAATTTTGTTTTCCTTTATCTCCAAAGGTACTCTGAGTGCTCCCTAAGGAAGAAAGTAGTGTTTTGAAAGCAGACTAATAACTTTACATCTGAAAAGGAAAAGTCTTTCAATTTGAATGTCTTTGGAAAAATCTGTAAATATCCTGGAAATTGCAAATAGCCACCGATTAACCAAGTAATGAAAATGGTGGCTCCAGCAATCATACTGAACAGAACCCATCACTTTCATTTCTAAAATACTCACATATCAATTGTATTATCTTTTTACGAAGAGTAATAGAAAGATTTCTGCATGTAATGCAGAGATTGTGACCCAATAACAAAGAGCTGTAGCTATGTTATCCTTTCCTCTATTAGTGAAGATGCACTCTGGGCAGAAAAGCACCTATATCCCTTTCTTGCCTCAGCATAAAAATTGGATAATTTTTGTCCTAGGAAGATATACTAGGAAATTTTGTGACAATTTTCCCACAGAGAAATGGAGATTCACGACTACCTGACTCCCTAGCTTCTTGGTGGCTCATGTGACAGAGTCTGATAGTTGGTCTCCTTGCATTTCCCTAGTCCTGTGACACCCCCAGGCAGATGCGGGCAGCAGAGCCTCCTGGGAGCTTCACCAGCTCCCAGGCTCCAGTGCTCCTCAGGAGGCTGCCATAGAGAGGGGGAGCCTGGAGACCACAATGAGTTTCAGAAACACGGGCATGTTCCTGTAGTGTAAACAAGGGTTTGACTTTTCATCCCCTCAAAAAGCCTTTTCAAAACAACAAATCTTTTTTTTTTTTCAGAAATGAAGTTAATCTTCCCAGACAGGTGGATGTCAGTGCTGAAGATCCATTTGGTCTTGACTAAGCTTTTTAGTCTAGTCACAGGACACGTGATAGTCACTATATAGCCTAGAAAGGCTCACTTGAGGCACAGCTGTCTTCAGATTTTCCAAAGCAACAGGCAGCGAGTGTCCCAAAGACAGTACAGGTGTCAGAAAACCACTGTCTCCTATTTTTTTTAAAGAAACTGTTGACTCCATAGTACATTCCTACCACATCAACTCATGGAAAGACAAATGATCTGAGAAAAATCATGAAAGTAAATGAACATTAGAGTTGTGCTGTACTGTCTGGAGAAAACACATGTTTTTGGTGTTCCCTGCTCGAGAGAGGGGAAGTATATACCTTTGACTATATGTATCAGTGTCTGCACCCGTTCTTTAAAATGTTTATTACTTTACTTTATACAAAGAGTAGTTTTTGGAAATTATGAGGCGGTATAATATATAGTGCAGATGATACTAAATATGATTAACATTTAAGTCATTGCAGTCTGACAAGAAAGATTACCATGATGAAGAGATGAATATGTGCAATGCATAAATCAAGTCCAAGCACTAGCCTTTTTAGATCTCTACCAGGTCTAAAGAGAAACATACACATGTGTTAGTCATACATCTTTGAATTACAGACACGTGTTTGTGCACCTCTGAGAAAACAGATTACATTTCTATATCCACTTGGAGTAATGGCATATATTTTGTCTGTGAGCAGGGTTCTACTTCATTCTTTTCCTTTTCATTTATTTTTCATGTTCAATGTGTAAATGACTAGGGACGAGCCAAGAAAAGGACTCAGACAGGTACTAGACAAATGGAGATAAGAGTTTCTACCTGGAAAAACTAATAATCTAAAAAGATGAAATGAAACAAGCATAAGATAAAGGTGTGGCTTATGGACAGAACATGTAAGCAGAGCAGCTTCAAACACCCAATTTCAGTGTATTAACTAATTTGCTTTTGTTTTTGTAGTTTACATTGTATGACAATGTTGTGAATCAACTCTAGAGTGCTTTGTTAGCTCGAAGGTGGTGGAAGGTGTTGGAGACAAAGAGAGACAGGAAAAATAAAATGCCACGAGCTGTGGCATGAAACCTGCAGGGGCAGCACCTCTTTTGTAGTTTCTCTGAGACCAGAGGCAAGTGATGCCTCATGGGAAGAGGTACTCTGGTTTGCTGTTTCCTTACATCTCATGTTGACGTTACTCCTGGAGAAGTGCATTGCAATGGGCCTCTGGCCTGAATAGGAAACATATATTTCCTTTAATCTCCTGGTTGACATTAGTGCCAGCTCTGCCTTCCTTCTTATCATAGAGCCTATAAGGCTGAAGGACCAGAAGAAGAAAGTCCTCTATTACTGTGCTTATTTTTGTCTCAGAGAAGGAACAAACACCCTAAGAGTAATGGGGCATGCTCACATATGTTGTCTACAGAGCAAAAGCATGTCAGAGAACCTCAGAACTCATGAAGTTACACAGAAAATGTGGCCAGTTTGATGCTGTCCCTCCACTTTAACTGCATTATATTTTTTTTTCGGTATGGATAATTTGTCCATGGCAATTATATGAACATGAGAAAGGAGAAAATCACCAGTAGATAATGTTTCAATTTTCATCATTTAATCAGCTCCTATTGCTGATCATTTAAAAACATTTGAACTACCTTCTTTTTTTTTTTCCCCCTTCCTTCAGAAAATCAGCTGTGATATTTTCCACATAAAGCAGCAGTAGAGTGGAAGCAGTGCTTGTGGTTAATCTCCTACTTAGTTGACATGCATACTGGCCTCCGGCTCACTTGGAGCCAGCTTGCTGGTCAGGCTAATGGGATTTCCAGACTTGCCTCTTCTCCTTACAGTTGCTGTTCCTCACACACCCTTCGAGCTCCCAGAAAGCATACCAGAGAAGGGATTGCTCTTCAGAAAAACTTATCAGAAATGGAGATTAAGGAGGAAGATGAATCTGTACTTCCCCACTCTTTAAAGGGAGGCAGTGACCTCTCCAATTCCAGGACTGTCCTTTCACAGCTCAAGCACAAGTCATTGTTCCCAGCTTTAGCACTGAAGTTGTCATGTGATAGTGGCTTGGGGAGGGCAATGAAATGAACACATTTTCCTGTGCCAGATTTGGACTGTATGCATATTGAGAAATCAGGCTGACTGCATGTCAGTGCACCATTGTACAGAGACGCAGACAGAAACTCAAAATTATGAGTTTGTGAGAGTTTGTGAGAGTATGAGAAACAGACAGCAGCCAAGGAGGTACTGATTTTCTATGTTGCTTTCAAAATTTTTCAGAAAGAGAGTTGAAAACAGTTTTATATTCTTAAATTACTGTAATGTCTCTTTTAACATACTACATAAGCTATTCCAGGAATTTAAAGGCAGACATTGTTGGTCATTAAATGATAATCAAAATAAACTGTAAAATCTAAAACTCCATACCTACACCAAGCTCAAGGGTAGACTTCTACCAGTGTCACAAATACATGTCTTAGATTGTATTACTCCATGCCTACTAAAGAGTTGATGTGGGTTTGACTGACTGCTGTCTTCACTTACCATGCAGCCTTACGAAAGATCGTGACATGGTGGCAGTTGATGCTTTATTCGTTCAGCAACCATGGGCTTTTAAAGTGCAGCTGGATGTCACCTACGTGTATTGACATGCCAGCATAAAGGAAACCCTGCAAACACTTTGAATAAGATCTTCTGGAATAACAAACTAGGTATTTCCAGAAACAGTAGGCGGAGATCCAAACTCATTAATTACCTTGTCAATAAAAGAGTGGCAAAAGACCGAACTACTTTATGAACATGTTAGTTTCATAGACATGCAGCAAAACAGACATGTAGCAAAAAAAGTATAGAGATATTTTTAACTTGCAAAGGGCATTTGTAACTGAAAGCCTGCTTGCATAGTTCTTCATCTTAACAGCACCACAAATTATAGCTAACATTCCTACTGCAGCCTGTGCTGTTTTTTCCTATATGCATGAAATAGTACCAAAATATCAAAAAACCCTCACATTTTCTTTCTAATGGTTTGTGCTCATGCTCATCTGCAGCTTCCCAAGAATTTGTTAATGCAGTTTCTTCTCTCTAATTTTCCAGCGAAAAATGCAAATAGAGAAACGTAGTCCCAGTTGTGCTCATTGTTGTTTATTTAGATTATTAGAATTAAAATACTCAGATCTAAAAAAAATGTGAAAAAGTGAGATTTGTCACTTTCCACTCCTTTCATATTAACATGATTGTGCCTTTTATAATGTATCTGGGGACACATGACCTCCATGTTACACTAAGGAAATAAATCTAACCACCATATTTACAATTTCTGCATACAGAAATTTATGAAATTTACAGAATTTCTGTTCATTGCCTTTAGCACAGAGAAGCTGGAGCCTGTGATACACAGGTAACCTGAAAAGCAAGGGAGGGATTGGCATGGCTTTGAGTATGATTACAGCTCTAAGGGTAAGATGTAGGCATCTAGCTCCCCATAGAATCAATGGAAAACAGTAAGAATCTCCACCTCTTTTTATGGATCTTTGGTTAAATACCTGCCATAATTACCACTGAGAGCATGAACATCCCTTTTGAAAAGAATACACGTGTGGTGTACACGGCAAAAGCCCATACTGGAAGGATTTTGGAAGCTAAAAGGACTCAACAGAATCATATCAGTGTTCAAAAGACAGTTTCTTGAAAGCTCCCGGAAATATTCACAATTCCTTTAAAAGAGATGATTTGGAAAGACCATATTTGTACCCTCAAATTAAATTTCCCATGTCCTGCTGTGAATACCATTCCTTTGAGAAAGGAACCCTCAAGCTTGTATCGTTGGAATCAAACATTCAAGAAATGTGATGGGGGCAAGCAGAGGAGTCAGCAGATGGCAGCTTGCTTAACCCAACTGCTAGATGAAAAGCAAATGTATTAAGTGCTCTGACGTCAAATGACAGGCAACTTTCCAAGAGAAATTCTGTCAGAACTTCATATAAATCAACAGACAGATTGTGAAGCTCTTTATTGGCAATTGCATTTGTTCATGAAGCAAGATAAATTAATAGGGAGGGGAAAGGTAAGCCAAAAGGCATCTTCATTTTGCAGACCTTGCTTTGCAGACCTTGCCTCTGGAATTTCCTGAACTGACAATCATTAAGAAAATCCACAGATGGTGTGCTCACATCCATGATTAGCTGAAAAGAAAATTAAATTTCAATCATAAGACATGTTTTTTCCTAACTACATATTTAGATAGAGTTTGAGACAAAGGAAAGTATGGGGAAAAGGTGTGTTTTAGCCAGCTTTACACTTGTCTAACAGTGGTCACAGCCAGGACCTTAACGCCAAGGAAATTTAGAGCTCTTCTAAACTACTTACACCCTTGGATGGCTTTCTCTGAGTACACAGTGGTGGCATATAGTTTGGCCAGGAATGCAAATTGTGATCTTGGGTTCAAAAACTCTCTGGAGACTTTTCCAGACTGTTGCTGCTATGACAATTGGAAAGCAGACAAGTGTTTCAGTAACAACAGTCCAAAGGACAGTCTATCCTCAAAATCACCCCTGCAAATGCAACTTTATTTGCCCAAGCCTAAATTGCATCTCCAAGAGAAAGCTGAAAGAACTCACAGACAGCAGATAAACTCTACAGAAAATATGTGAATAATTTTATTGAAGGAGGCAGAATTTATTGCTTTTTAAATGTCTAGTTAAGCCTGGCAGTTTTAAATTACCTGAAATATTGTTAAGTAGCTTTCCTAGCACTGTAGGATAAATATTCTCAAGTCCATATTTTTTCTATTCAAAATTATTTCACTAAAGAAAATCTATTAAATAATTAGTAGACAGAGACTGCCAAGGAGTAATTTGTCTTTTCCTCAGAAGGATATCCTCCCAAGGTGCCTATCTCTCTCCTTTGACTACAGAAATCTACAGACACAACCTGAATTTAGGCAAGGAGCTTCACATCTAAGACATATATTTTAGACTACTTACATTAGAAGCTCCTCATCATAACATTGCCTTCATGCTTACATGTCTTGCATATACCTATGTTTTCACTGGTGGGTTACATTTGAGTTGACAGTGTCATTGTTGCATCTACCTGGTTCTATGAAAGAACTTAAGTATTTTTTTCATTTATTCTAAACCAACAGAAACATTTGCAAAAAGATTTTACCTTTACCTGATTTTAACAGTTATTTTGTTTTATCATGGAATCATAGAACAGTTTGGATTGGAAGGGACCTTTAAAGGTCACCTAGTCCAACCCCCCTGCAAGGAGCAGGGACATCTTCAACTAGATTAGGTTGCTCAGAGCCCTGTCCAACCTGGCCTTGAATGTTTCTAGGTATGGGGCATCTACCACTTCTCTGGGCAACCTGTTCCAGGGTTCCACCACCCTCACTGGAAAACATTTTTTCCTTATGTCTAGTCTGAAACTACCTCCTTCTAGTTTAAAACCATTACCGCTCGTCCTATCACAACAGGCTCTGCTAAAATGTTTCTGCCCCTTTCTTATAAGCCTCCTTTAGGTACTGGAAGGCAACTATAAAGTCTCCCCAGAGCCTTCTCTTTTAATCTTATATTTTTTTTTTAATTTTGTTTAACGGGGATTAAATCTATTTAATCAATTCAAATTTAGAAATAAAACATAGTGCTTGCAATTAAAAAATACTGTGTTTAGGAGATGCTTGGGAAAAACCTCAAACTCAGCAACAACATCCTAGGTATGGAGACATAAAGCAACAAAGAATGAATATTTATGAAAAATCACAGAAGTAGAGAAAAGTTAAGAAAAACTTAATATATAACCATTAAATAAATATTTTTAGAGCTAGAAATTATCTTTTTATTATTATTATATTTCTTATTATTATCTTATTCTTATTTATGAATATTTAATCTGTGATGTAGTTAAAAACTTCTCAACTTGTCAGTGACGTTTCATCAGTTGAGAATCTGTTGTAATAAATTTAATTTAATATAGTTGTAAAGAACAAATTTGCTAGATGGACTTAGTAAATACCTCTGTGGTGTTTTAACACATAGCATTAAAAACAGAAAAATTATTTGCAAAGGTTTCAGAATATGCATCTTCCTCATTGTAAGGGAATATGACATTGGTGTATCCTAATATTAATTGCAAATTTCATCAGGAAGATCACTATATTTTAAGTACTTGACATAAAGATGTAATGAGAAAAAAAAATGAGGACACCTTGGTTACTTCATCTACCCAATCGTCAAAGTAAGGTGTTTTCTACAAAATAGTCTTTGCATCCATGACATGCTTGTGTGAGTTCACCTGGAGTCCTTGAGGTGGGTATGAAAACTTCCTATGTCCTACCTACCTCTTCCACAACAACAGGAAGTGGAATAAATGACACTAACTTAGCTGGGCCAGCAATACAAGACTTGATTCTCAGAAAATGGTGTCATTTTTGGCCTTTTTTGCTTGTTGAGGAATGATGAAGTTCACAATAGCAGCATCTGAGCTATGATCAAGGGCCCTTGCTGAGAGGAACAGGCAGTTTGTATTTTTTGGAACTCCTCCCTAGAGCGTTAACATTCTTCACAGTTTCTTAGACATTTTTACATTCATTTTAAAATATGTTCACCGTATATGTTTGGTAGCTTTGTAACTTTTAACTTGTGATTCTAATCTGTGATTCTAACTCACCTGTGATTCTAATGAGGGCTGGAAACGTATTAACATGCTATGATTTTCTAGTACAGATAATTTCCACCAGAATGGGTCAGATGATCCGAGTCAACTACAGGTGATAACAAAAGCTCCTGTGTGTTGATGCTAAGACAAAGGGAGACAGTGGGAAGCAAACTTTGGCTTGCATGGCATGGTGGGTGAAGGGGGACTCAAATACAGCTTTCTACAGTGATCAGAGCACTTCATTTTAAAGCTGCTTGTGTAACTACTTGGATATGATAGAGCATAGCTTACCATTTCTTAAAAAATAAGGTTTTCGCAATTACTACCTCAATGCAACCAAAATGCTACAAACATAAAAATGCTCTAGCATAATAGGAAATTATGCTCTAATAGTATATAATAATAATAATAATTAATAATAAGAATAATAGTTGTTATTTATTATTATTATTATTTTTATGCTCTAGCATAATAGGAAAATGCAGTTAGTATGGAGTGCTAACTGCATTTTCCTATCGCAGTTAGCACTGGAAACTGTGCTAACTGGAAAATGCTAGAGCATTTTTATCATATTTACCTGTTGTACATACTCACTCCATACTAACTGCATTTTCCTATTAGCTGGGATCTAAATTTTTTTCACAAGCAAGGAATAAGAGTTCCTTACATATAAAATGGTTTGAAAAATGAATTCCAGTCAAGTGAAGAATGAGAGAAATGAAATAAATGGGTCTTTGCTTGATAATAGCCCACAGCTGATTGAGAGAAGTTAAAGGAGATGGGAAGGTAAAGGAGACAGTAATACACTAACTTTGAAGTACTGGCAGCTATAAAACCACGCAATAGAAAACTTCTGCAGTGAAGATCATCTGAGTGTAGCAAACAAACAAGGAGTATGGAAAAGAAAGATTGCTGCCTTATTTGGGCCATGGGGTTCTATAAAGCAGCTACTTACAGAGCTATGTTTGAGTTGTTCAGTTCTTTGCAAAATATAATTAAGATAATAATTAATTGTATCGGTAAACCCTCTTGGCATCTTGTGAAAAGTGTATGCCATGAAACACTGCTACTTTTGCCCTTATCTTCTGACAATTCAGGCAATTTCCTAAACTCTCCAATAATTTGCAGCAAGGGTTTAATATAAAAATTTAGCATTCTTAAATCTGAAGCAGACTGGACTTTGGAAAAATCTTAATGTAGAATGATGTATTTGTCACAAAACTGTTGCCTTAAGTACTGCAATGAATGCTGGTCTGTGTTGAAATTTCACAAAATAACAGTTTGGATGTGCCCATATAAAGCATTGATGGAGCTACTGTAAGGCCCAAAGTGTATCCTAACCTACATTTCATCCGTAAAAGAGATTAGTCTCTTCTAGATAAGAGCTGAGCACTTTTCCTGACTTGGTAGGTATCTGGCTCAATCCTTATTTATAATCCAGACAATTTTTCGTACTTTTATGAATCTCTATGCTGTTTCAGGCAGCAGTTGATTTTTGTGAACCACTGGATATTATATAAAATATATAAAGTCCACTATGAAGTAAAAAAAAAGGCTGTAAAATATAATTAGGCATTAAAAAAAAAGTTTAAGAATAATATTGAAATAATTATCACATTAGGACGTTATATGCATATTAGGAGGGATAAAACCATGGCTGGACGATCAAGCTCAGAGGGTGGTAGTGAATGGGTCACACTCAATGTGAAAGCTGATAATAAGTGAAGTATCAGAGGGGTCTCTATCGATGTGGTGGGTAATCCTTGGCCTGCAGCCAGACACCTACCAAGCCACTCACTCGCTCTCCATCCTTAACAGAACAGGGAGAGTAAATAGGATGAAAAATGTTGTGTGGTCAAGATAAAGACAGGAAAATTGCTTACCAGTTGCTGTCACAAGCAAAACTGACTTGACTTGGGGAAAAATAACTTAGTTTATTGCCAATTGAAATAGATTTGGGCAGTGAGAAACAAAACAAAACAAAAAAAAAAACCAACACCTTTTCTCCACCCGTCCCCTTTTGCCTAGAGGGCTTACCGGAGAGGTTGCCCAGTCTACTTCCTACTTCTGTCAGAAGTTTTGAAGACTTAATTGGATAAAAACCTGAGAAATCTGGTCTGACCTAAGAGCCAAAGCTACTTTAAATAGATTGGACTAAAGACCTCCCAAAGTCTTTTCCTGCCTGAATTATCCTGTGATCCTTTCATCCTAATAATTTAGTAAATTAAAAAGAGAAGCATAAAGGAAATGTGATCATCTGACAGTTATGCTAGTATGACTCACACCATGAATGTATGCAGTGATAAATCCCATTCCCACTGAAGTCAGTGGGAATCCTGCTTTTAGTTTAATTTCCAGTAGTCTCTTACTCAGCATGAATGTGAGGAAATGCAAAATTTTGACTCCTGAAAAATGTAGAAACAGCAAAGTATGCTACATACAGAATAAGTACTGAAAAAATATGTTCAATCCAAAACATCTTTATGATCTTATAAAAAACTTTTACATTATTTCAAAATGTAACATGATTTCCCAATTTAAGGAACATACTTAAACTTTTATCTCAACTGAAAAAAAGCTTCATCTTTTCTGAATAATACCTTGTCTTTTTTTTGAGCTGTATCTCTGAAGAATCAGATGTGCCTACCACTACCTTTGGAATAACCATCAAAATGCTGTAATAGAAATGGTGGGTGAATACCCGGTATTCTATCTGTATATTCCTGCTGCATTTTTTCCTGCGAATTAAATGCAATCACCCATTTTATTTTTTCCTCCAGTGAATAGTTTTAAGTTTAGAGGGATTTTTAAGACAAATGCAGCTGTAGTACTTCCAGGTTGTTCTTAGATATGTTGCAATCTCTTGGAAGTTATTTGTTCCCTAATTCTTGGTCTGAATGTTGAAATCTTCAGAAGAGTCTTGAAATTTGGATATAAACATTTACATACCAATACCCAAAGCCTTCCTTTCCCTTATATGGTTCATCACAACTTGAACTGCATAGAAACTTTAAGAAACCAGGTGTTTTGTTCTCGTGGACTTATTCAGTGTAGTTCATAAGCTCTTCACCCTCTATGCAGAGAGACCTGGAAGTTGGTGACATTGCCAGATGTTAATTTGAAATTATGCAGCATGTTCTATTCTTCAAACCTATCCAGAGTGTGATCCATTTTGAGAGAGGAAATGGGGCTTTTATCCCTATTGCATGCCATTCACTGGAGTTGGCAGAGCCATCCTTCACCTCTGTGGGAACAGGAGAGCCAGAATAAAGCCAGCCCCACACACTCCTGCTCCCTCATGCCTGTGTATCAATACCTAGTCATCTGCAAGTGTCTCTTGGTGTGTTTTAGAGAGCCTGTGCTCTCAACACCTGTAAGTAGTCAAATAGAGCATTGCTGTATAAAAGGATTACTTTTCAATAATGTGTATGTCATATTATTTATGATGTAGAAATTGGATTTAAATTTGCCCTAAGATTTATGAAAAGTTGTTAAAGCAAGAATGCTGCTGAGGTGTTTTTATGACTGTAATACTCATTTTTCACATATTAAAGAAGATAACCACAATAAACAGGTACAATTAAGAGTTTACTTCTCAAGGTGCAGATGTTCATTGTGGTTTGCATTTCTACTCCCTCTATTCTTGAGGGTCTCAAATGTTCTATTCTTGGGGTTTGTGAACATTATCTGCTTCAGAAAAAGTCAGCATTGTTTTTCAGCTTGTCTTGTGCTCTGGCACAAAGAATACACTTTCCTACAGGAAGGATTTCCAGGTTTAATAATCCAAGGAATGCATGTGGTTCTGACAGAATTGTTATGTTTGCAACAGTGCGTCTGTCTTAGAGAGATTAACAGCATATGAATTCTGTAACATGGGAATCACAGAGTTTTGTTATAATATATACTTTTTTTTTTTCCTTTTGAATTCTCTGGTAAAAAAGTCTCAATTTATTTCACAGAAAGATAATTCTGACTATATCAAGACTTTTGTGGTTACCATGCGTAAGCTCCATTTATGATAAACTGCATCATCTTTAAGCAACACTGATATTGTAAACTATATGGCCTGTTGTGGTAGGATGAGGGGTAATGATTTTAAAATAGAGGAAGGTAGATTTAGATTAGACATAAGGAAGACATTTTTTTACAATGAGAGTGGTGCAGCACTGGAACAGGTTGCCCAGAGAGGTGGTAGATGCCCCATCCCTGGAAACATTCAAGACCAGGCTAGACAGGGCTCTGAGCAACCTGATCTGGTTGGAGATGCTCCTCTCAGGAGGGTTGGACTAGATGACCTTTAAAGGTCCCTTCCAACCCAAACTGTTCTAGGATTCTATGATTTTATATATGCTCTGCATTTGCTCAAACTGTCAGTGTTTTAAAGTTACTTTAACTGGTCTCTCTCCAGGGGAATACAGAGTATGAAATTGCACATCTGGATGGAGTCAGAACACCTGGAGGTACTTCCAAACAGCTGAAGAAATTTTGAAATTTTTGATAGTTAGTGTCCAAATGAGATCTGAAATATGACTGATTTCATCCACGTCACAGAAAATGCAGTTTCCCTTAGTTTAGCCATGATGACCAAGACGAACCTCTTCCCTGCTCCAGTTCTTCTTTCTGGAAATATTTTTGTCCTACTGGAAACATTTTAGTTTAACTCTTTTCTTTTTACTTGGCACTCTTCTTCATGTCTGGTTGTCCTACTTTCCTGAAGGATGGAAGTAGCCACAGTCACTCTCCTACAGAAGTTGTCCTTAAGCTTTTCCTCTCCAGAACATTTGCAGCCATCTCAAGCCTACTGGGAGAAACTGATTTAAAAAAAAAATAGTCTTTGGATAAGAAATAACTACAAAGACAGAAAAAAAGATCTCTTTCTACAAGATTATGCTATAAAAAGACTGAAAAATAAAGCAGCAGTACCTCAACCAGACTAAAGGTCAGCTTTTCCTTTGCTGTTTGGCTTTTCTGTCACTGAATACAAACAGCAGTGTTGGATGCCTAACTATTTTCCACAAAGAACATATGCATTTTTAAGTCCATTTGAAAGAAACAGTATATACTGGCTCAAACTAAATACAGTACCGCCAACATTCCTTTTCCTCTGTGAGGCAAGTCGTATCCCTTGAAGCTCAGAAGTGCCAATTTAGCAAAGGTCAGTGTAATGTACATTTTTTATATGCCCAGTGATCTTCTTGCTCATCACCAGTTAAGGCACTAGTGTTTGTCATCATAAGAAGACAAAAGATCAGTGTTAACACAATGTAACAGTCTTAAGCCAGACCTTGACTTGAAAAAGATTTCTCCTTTTTCACTTTACCTGAATAATATGAATGTGCAAAACCCATTAAAATTAAAGATATTTCAACCAAATGTTTATTTTGGGCTTAAATCTCATTTCTTATATGTATTACACTATTCTTTACAACTTCTTTTGAACATTCCCAGCTAGTAATGTACTTAATACAAACATCTATCATTCTGTAAGTAATTATTATTTTTCCTGGCAGTTTTCCTTTTTTCATTTGTTTCACCTTCCCTGTTGTACACATGGTCAAAACATTCAAATCAGTCTCCTAAAGCCTGTTAGGCATTCAGTGAGATGAGAATATCTGTGTATCTAAGTGTGCTCTTCTAAATTGTCAGTGTTTACCTCCTTTGGAACTCAACATGAGAAGATCATAGGACTCCAACACCAGCCAGAATAAATAAGAAATAAACAAGTAGACTTACAGAATGTAGAATATTTACTGTATGGGATCTTCCAATCCGTGCCTCAGTTGCAAACTTAAGCATTTGTACCTGTCAGTCCTGATAGCAGGTTGTTTAAATTACTCTTTAGGAGCACTACAATTGCAGTTTCTCAAGCTCTCCAAAGTGTACTTCTGCTCCTTATCGTAAGAAATTATCCTGGTATTTAAATTTCTTATCCCTAATGCAGTTTTTCTCATCCGCTGTAGACCTGGCATGTTGTTCTATTTGTCTTTCTAAAATTGTAGGTATTTACCTTTATTGTATTTACAAGTTGCACTAAAAGCTTCCTTCTCTCCTTCATCTTTCACCTTTTGTATGTCAAGCTTTCTAGATAGTATTTTTTCCTTGCATTTCTTTACACTGTCTCTAGTTGGTCTACACCATCTCTAGGTGGTTTACACTGACCTACACTGCAAGATCTACTAAAAACTAGATATAGCTGAGGCTTTACTAATGTTAACAAAACAGAAGTTTATTTTATGCCTCTTGCAGACTATGCTACGAAATACCCTACAACGTATAAATACCCTATGTGCCATAGTTCAGTCATGTTTAGACTGGGACCTACTCTAACTGCCCTGTCATATTAGGATTATTTTTGCCTAAAATATTACCTTGCACTTCTCATACAGAATTGCATGCCTAATAAACTTAATTCTTTTCTTTAGACTCCTCGTTTTGTCTTGCATTTTAAGGGCATATATGAGACTAAAGCCAGTATGATTCCAAGTTATTAATTAAGAAGTGACTTCTATGACTGGCTGAAAAGACCTTAAGGATTGAAATACTTATTACCAAGTCTTGCAGTCTGAGGGATTAGTTAGATTTTAGCATATCAAAAAGCAAAAGGGTTATAACTTGACCTGATTTGTATCTTTCCACCTTAAGAAGCATTAGTCTGCTCCTTCAGAGTTGGATGTTGCACTTCTAGCCTTTGATATTGATTACTATATGATAAAATACTGCTGGAGCTCTCTGAAGAGTTAAGTTCTGTTCATAATCTAAATCTATAACAGACACTTGTTAGGTAGAATCTCTCATCTTGGACTTACACCAGGACCTCTGACTTGCACTAACTCTTTTTTGGCTTCTAACTGGAATTTAAAATGAAACCATTGGAAGAATTATGATAGATATGGACAATTGCTAAAAATTAACAGCAAGAAAAATTTTACAATCTTTTTCCCCAAAATACTCTATTTCAGATACATTTTAATGTTTAGCAAAACAAGTGACGAGGCACCTTTCTTTGCATGATTTTAATAAACAAAGATTTTTATACTTCACTAATTCATCCCCAATTTCTGTGAGATTCTCAAATTGTTCTGTCATAGGAAATACCCAAATAAACCATTGTATTGTAAAATAAAAGCTTTTTTTCAGATAGTCTTCTTCTAGGAACTCCCATTTAAATTCACTTATTCCCCTTGCTTTCTTTGGACTAATAATTTACACCAGTCTGATTGCTATCTCCTCCATGGAGTAAAGGGTTCATGTTTGGGAGCTATCTTAAGAGGATAAGGAACTTCATCAATTCCTGCAGCTGCCAGACAAGACCAGTGCACTTTCTAGTCAGCAATATACCTGCTGGACATCTGATGAGACCTCAGCTTTGAACCGCTGTTTTTCCCCTTGTTCACCTTTATCCTTGAGTATATAACCGAGGTGCAAAACTAATGCACCACTAATGCTGGTCTCTTGTTCCAAAAATTGGTTATGACAGACAAATTTCTAAAACTTATACCATGAGTGCACTACAATCTACTAAATTCAGTAAGCATGGAAGTCTTCAGGATCAGGTCCAATTTTGGATGACAGCACCATATATCTTGCTAGTAAAGGTTTTTTATGGCATCATTATGATGAAGAGCTGCAGTTCATGTCTCCCACTCATCTGGGTGTGTCCAACACATTTGAGCTATTTAGTTCAAGCAGCTATCTCTGAAAGTATGGATAGAGGACTGTAAGCTAACTGAATCCAAGACCATGTAGAAGACAGGCCAGGATGTTCAAGGAATACTTTAGCCTTGTGCACAAGCTCTTAAGCTTGTGGAGCTGCTCTCATTCCATTGCATCTGGAAAAATAAATTTGAGGGAAATATTAGGGATGGAAGGCTTAAATAAGGCTAAATTCCAAGGACAGCAGGTGCTATTTCAAAAAGTTGGCTTTTCAAGTGGTCCTTCTTCATGAGAATATGAGTACAGTGTATACAATCTCTTGCTGAATCTCAGGAAATTATGTGACAGTTTACAAAAAATTCCATGAAAGAATCATCATTTTCCTCCACTCTTTTTTTTAAAAGCAGATTCTAATGGAAACACACAAAAATTACAGTATTTTGCCTATTCATGAGTTGTAACAAAAATATTTAATCATGTCGTATTTTAAGTCAGCATCCTTAACTGTACGTTAAGCCCATGGATTACTATGTTATATACCTCTGCCATGTTTTGGCTGCACAAAGGAATACAACTTTTCGATTAAGTGCTGTGGGAACAATCCATGTTTTTTCCTAGTTCTTTTAATGTTTAAAGGTTGCATTTATTTTGAGTAAAATTTTGTCCATTTTTACCAGTCTAGGAAGTTTAATGTGGAATTTCTTGTGAAAATGCACATTTGTCTGCTGCCTAGAACAGAAGTATTAACCTTACATTTTATAAAGATATCCTTATACCTTCCTCCAAATTAAAAACCAGAAGGAACATCTCCTAATGAACTAGAATAGCATGTTAGTGGGTTTCTTTTTTGTTTTATTTTATTGTAGAAACATGGAATAATATATTGAAAAACTGTATTTATTTACTTCCAAATTATTAATCTCTTTCAGAATAATGTGCAGTGTTGTACATAACACCTCATTTTTTTAAAGAATACTATTGAGTTATTTATTGCTATTATCCTCACATTGTCATACACTTCATTTTTGTCAGCCACAAAATGAAGCATTATTCAGCAATGGGATATCCTAAGACTCATGACTTAGGATATGGATCCCTGTTCCATTCTTTCTCCATTAATCTTCTCCAGTAAAAGGCTAAACTTTGGTGAGATAAATATCATAGAAACACAGAATCATTTGGGTTGGAAGGGACCTTAAAGATAATCTAGTTTCAACTCCCCTGCCATGAGCAGGGACACCTTCCACTAGGCCAGGTCACTTAAAGCCCCATCCAACCTGGCCTTGAACACTTCCAGGCTTGGGGCATATACATCTTCTCTGGGCAACCTACTCCAGTGCCTCACCACCCTCACGGTAAAGAATTTATTGCTTATGTCTAAGCTAAATCTACCCTCTTCCAGTTGAAACCCATTACCCCTTGTCCTGTCACTTCATGCTTTTGTCAAAAGTCCCTCTACAGCTTTCCTGAAGGCCTCCCTTAGGTAATGGAAGGCTGCAATAAGGTCTCCCTGGAGCCTCCTCTTCTCTAGGCTGAGCAGCCCCAACTGTCTTAGCCTGTCCTCATAGGAGAGGTGCTCCAGCCCTCTGATCATCTTCATGGCTGTCCTCTGGACTCACTCCAACAGGTCCATGGCCTTCCTAAGTTGGGGGCCCCAGAGCTGAATGCAGTACTCCACACGTGGTCTCACAAGAGCAGAGTAGAGGTGGGAGAATGACCTCCGTCGACCTGCTGATCAAGCTTCTATGTCCCACCAGAAACTACTGAAAAGTGGCAATAACCACTAGCTCCTGAAAATGGGATGGAGTTCAAAATCTTAAAAGTTTTTCATCACAACTTATCTTGATCAAACCTGGATTTATTTTTTCTGGTTTTATTATTTGTTAATTTGTTCACAAAATAAAAATGCTTACACAGACCTTCAAGACAAACTGGAACATAACCTAATATATTTGTTATTTCCTTTGCTGTTAAATACTTGCTTAAGATTCTTATGCATACTATGTCAAAGAAAAAATAAATAAGTTGCAATAAGAGAATCTTGTTTCCAGATTCTAGCAAGGACCAGCAACAGGAACTGCAAAAACATATGGCCATAAGGCGACTCCAACAAAAGTTCCTCTGTGTGCAGTGCGTCTGTGTGAAATTCATCAGGAACTGGACACAGAGGCAGCAGTAGCAGCCCTGTCTGTGCTCTGTCCTAGCTAGACCGAATGAAAGAAATCAATAGAGGGGTCTTGTCTGCAGTGGGTAAGAACATACCTTTCACCAAATAATGAGTAAGAGCGGAGGAGATTGAGCGGAGGAGATTCTCTTTCCAAAAGGAACATATTTGCCTTTTCCAGAAAATACCTCATGCGATTCATAATGTGATCTTTTTTTTTTTGCACAGAAGACCAATCTGTGAAACAAATGATTTCTGCTTGTTTAACCGAAAAGTAACTGAAATTCTAGAAAAGAATCCGCAGAAACGAAATGTCCATTTTAGAGGTAAGCAGTAGGGGGAAGAGGCTTCTCATCTTCCCATCTCTTGCTCTGGTGTGCAGCAAACTATCAACTGCTAAGCGCTGAACAACTGGAAACATGTGTACAGGTTGGGAAAGAAGCTGGGAGTGTCCTGAAGAGGTTTTCAACACATGCTCATGATGTTGACTCTATCACATGCACAAGCTTGTAAAAGTGGAACCATATAAAAGAGAAAACTGCAATTACAGCTGATGCTGCCTGAGCCTAGTGGAGAGCCAAGATGATATTTTAGATGGTTTGTTTATCTCCACCTAACAGGGGTACAAGTCTCTGACATTTCAACAGCTATTTTCTGCCACAGCAGGGGTGAGTTAGCGAGCATTCCATATGCATGTGTTTTTTTTCAGCATGGGACTCCTATCTCACATCGATTTCAGTGTAGCATTTTCTTCATGTGCATGCCAAACATTCTACTAGGTGCTGGTTAAATGGGAATTGTTCATAAGCATAGAGGAAGGGGAAAAAATAGAGAACGAAGTATAAAATTCTGATTTTCTGTCTAAGCACATGTCAAAGTTGGACCAGCTACTGGGAGTTTTAATAAACTGGAGTGAGATTAAATTCCTGCAAACAGTACATGTACTTCCTTTATGTTTCAAGGCCTGTGAAGGGAAGATATTAGTGCAGGTCTTTCCACTCACTACTTTTGAGAATTATTCTTTCTATATGGCCAATTTACTATGCCTGTACATATTAAAAGGTTGGAAATTTCTACTGCTTGCCAGAAAAAACTTTTGGAGAAGGTACTGGAAACTAGTTTGGAAGGTATTTTGTGGCCTGGAAACAACTACAGATTTTAATTGCCAGGTATATATATTTTTTAACAAAGGAAAACGGAAAGAAAAGACCCACCTCTCGTAACTATACATGATTCATTAATAAAAAACCCAGTTGTTTCAGGGACTTATTTACAACATCTTTCTTTAGGCACCTGACAGATTCCTAGGTTGAGATGGGGCTCCCCTTATGGTCAATGTAGAGAAATATACCTCTGCTAGAATCAGTTATTTATAACCTAAATTTGCTGCTCTAATTTGTTCTCTTCAGGCACTGATCTTTCCCCACTGACAATAGAGAGAGCATCCAGCAACAGTTTCTTCCCCACGTATGTTGGACTGTTAACAAAGAGAAGTGTTGTCAGCAACAGGATATCAGTTATGTGATGGCCATGATACATCTCAAAGTAGTGCTTCCGTGAGGCATAAATAGACCCCCTTGTATATTTACCCTTTTGTTTCTTATCCCCTAAGACAGTGCCCTCTGTCATATGTAGAGGCCCTGTAGAGAAAGCAGGGAAAAATCAAATATGCTCTGTATTTTGTTTTTTCTCCATGAATTTGAGTATTTGAAAAAAACCCTCATGCTTGATGGTGTTTTCAGACATTTTCTAATTCATATCAATACCACTTCTTTTTGCACTTCAATAGTACTTCTTATATAAGTTACAGAAAAAATGTCTAAAAATCCAACTGCATGTTAAGTAGTGTAATGGACACTAATTTTGATGGTGGAAGCAAGTAAAAAATTATTTTCAATTGTGAAAAAAAACCCCAAACAATACATTAAGAAGTCCCAGCAAGGTCCACTGCCACAGATGGTGGACAGGGGCTGTTCTACACAAGTCCTGGGCTACTTGAATCAAGGTCCTGTTTCAGCTTTGCATCTAGAAAAGTAGTTATAATGTTCGTCACAGAGCACTGAAATGATCTTTCAAGTCATCGGTGATATCACTTAGGCACAGACCTGAAAAGCAGATTTTCTAATCCACAAAAGGTATGAGTAGAGGATTGTGTCGTACTTGTAGGAAAGGACATAAGCATCATCTTTTTGAGCCCCAATTTTATTAAGGGAATAAAAAAATTGTGCTCGTGGCACTCTGGTATCTAGATTGATTACGTAAATTGGACTTCAAACTACTAAGGTGAAAATAGAGGTTACATTTTCTAAAGCATGTATCTGTAATTTCAAGAAATTAAGAAAGCTGCATTTCAGCTTGATTCCATAGAACTTTCTATCCCTATTCACTCTTCCTGATCCAGATTCTGACCCATTTAAGCCTTGATTCATATCTAATTTTACAAATATCTCAATTAATTCTGTACAAAACTTCCTAGACTAAGGTAGTACTTAAAGGCAATAAAGCAATAAAAGCAATAAAGATGACAAAATGTGACCCTGTAGTTTGTAAAACTATTCTGTCATGAAAATAACTGCTTCTTCTAGTAAAATGTGAGGATATAAAAGCAGTTGCTACAAATCCTCTTTTTCACCATATTGTCTCATGTCAGATGATTTAATTATTATACTCAGGCCAAATAAAACTATACGCATCAAATATGAATTCAAGGTTATTGAGTACAGCCTGCTGAATTCGGAGGATTTATTTGATTTATTAAGAATATAGCATTTCTATTATATTTGACTATCCCTGTTGAGGAAAGGAAAGAAAAAAACAGCTGAAACATTGCAATGCGATCTTTATTTGGAACCAAAATGGGTTACATAGCAGAGAAAAAATGTGTGCAGACACCAGAGGTCAGTGAAACCTATCTTGTCAGCAGGGATTGAGCCGAAGAGTAGGACAAAGGTGCAGCTTTAACCAGCATCTGAAATTCATTATATTTCCAAATGTAAATTCCAACACATGTGGGGAATTTGAGCTCTGAGTCTGCATGATATTCCGTACTTACACCCCCCCCCAAAGTAATCTATTATTTTTGAATGCTTTCTTTGCTTTATTTTGACCTTTTCCATCACAATTTTGCCACTTGAACTAAATATGTGTTACATAGGAATTAAAAACATATCCTCTAATAAAACTGTTAAGAAACACAGTGTTACATCTTAGCCTGAACCTGCAAATGTCATTAAAAGGAGAGAGTGGAACACAGGATATATATTTTTGTTGCTATGTATAGGAGGTGATTTACAAATTGTGTAGTGTTCTTTTTACACAGCTATGTTTCATGGAGAATTACATACTATCTCGTTAAAAATGACTACAAAGCAGATCAAAGCCACGGAGAGATCAGGGCTGGAATGTCACCCAGTCTCAGAATAGTGAAGAATAGGTTTTCTAAGGTATTATGCAAAGTACTTAATGCCCTGTTCTTTCTTCTCCAGCTGTCATCCCCCTTTTTACTGAATTTTTTTCCCTCAATTTCTTCCCCCCTCTTCTTTTACATGTTTTCTTCTGGGGAAAAAAAAAAATCAAAGAGCTTTTAATTTGAATCTAGCTTTAAAAGCTCCAAATCCTAAGTGAACCCGAGATCAGATAAAGTTAATAAAACCCAGCTCTAACAGGAATCATTTATGATAGTCCACATCTAAGTTCCTGCATGGTTTTCTGCTTAGGAATAAGGCCATCATCTTTCATCTTCTCTTTTTATCTAGACTATTCTTTTACTTATTCTTAAATGATGTAAAGCTCTGTAGCTCCACTGAAAGCAACTCACTTGTACTAATTTAGAGCAGCTGAGTAACTTTCTGTCCTCTACTCTGTACTTATTTGGCAACAAGAAGTCTTTAAGTTACCACTTTATTTTTTGGTGCTTAGATATTTGCTCCATACTAATTTTGCCAAATTGATTTTATTTTTATTTCAAGATTGCTTTTAACTTTCCTACAGTTCAAAGATACACTCCCTTTCGTCTTCTGCTTTTCTCTGCTGAACATTTTCTTTTGGAACATCCTGTAACTCTATAACACAGCCTCTTCCTTTGGGACAAACCAGGCCTCTGTAATAGTTATTATGTCCTAACTTTCATTTGTCTTGCTTGTGTCCACCATTGAGCTTCTTTTGCTGTTTGCGCATAGTTGGAAGCACTTAATTTATTTTCCAGTTTCCTCCAAAATTATAATAATTGAGGTTTTATGATTTTCGTTGTTTTAACTCTAATTTCCTTTACGTATACTCTGTAATTGCAATATTATAAACATTAACTCAAACCAGCTGTGTCCGTCTATCTCTGTGTTAAAATACAATTGTTTTCCTCCCTCTTCACCAGAAAGAATTAGTTCTGACTTAATTTGTTAAATTTTCTCTATTATTCTTTTCTCTCATTCCCACATGTGTAAGCAGGCATCGTTATCTGCTGCTTTGTTCAATGATAATATTCTTACTCTTGAAATGTTGTTATGGGCAAAATAGAACATACCATATATAAACAGCTACAAATTTATCACTAGTCCAACTCATTCTTTAACAATCACATAGTAAAAATTCTTAGTTAGTACAAAGAGCCTTTCAATAATGCTGTTTACCTTGTTGCACAAAACCATCCCAGCATCTACCCCTTTCTTACAGTATGATATTTAACCTTCCAGTATCTCTCTGAGTCCTAATCTTGACAGTTTCTGTCTTCCTCAAAAAAAAGAGCTGTAACACTTACAATAAGTTGTCGACATCCCAAAGCCTTCACCAGGAGAAACGTGATGCTTGTTACGAGGGTTTCTTTCTTCTCAGGAGGTGCACGATGTTGGTAGTAAAGCTGATTACCTTCTTTTTCTTGGAGTTCACTTCTGTTTACTTTTTTAACTTTTGAAAGACAATCTGCTCACATGTTCTTTCTTTTTATTGGCTCCCAATTAGACAGTTATTCAGTTTTCCTTGCTATCTAACATCTCTATCTCTTTTCTCTTTCTGACTTATAAGGTTGCACTCCTGCAGTGGCTATTGCTTGACAAGTTTGATTTGTGTTTACAGTCTGGGAGATCTGTTACCATCTTGAGCCTGTGCTCTTCTACACTGCATTTTATTCTAGTCACATACAATTCATTCCATACAGAATAACTACCTGTCATTAGTGTAAACTGAAATTAAACTGCAACAGCCTTAGACATTGATTAATTGGCTGCTAGACAGCTGCTGCCACACCTGAAACAAGGTAACATCAGCAACAGCTCAGGCTGAGAAAAGCCCAGATAAATCCAGAGACCCGTGCTGTCAGGCTAGTACAAAAGCCAGGGCAAGGACATGGGATTTTGACTTCTTGGGAAAAATAATTTTTTTTTCATAAAGAATCAGCAATTTTATTCTGCAATTGCCTGAAACTGTAAGCCAAATTTAACACTACTACAGCTGCTATCACAACCTGATGAAAGCCAGCCACAGACAACAACTAAATAAATGCTACTTCTTTGCATCATCATTGTACAAGATCATCTGCTTAGACCCACTGAGGAATAGAACTACATGCGCAAAAGCCCCTTCATGATAGAGTGGATTAGAGGATGGAAAAAAAAAGCCAGTACTTTCCCCTTATTAAACCAGAATTTAGCCATTCCAAGATGCCAGGGAAATGGGTCATGAAACCAGTAAGGCTTGAAAAGGGTACTGAGGAATTTAATAGCTCCAGTATGTTTAGTATACTGGCAGCAAAATGCCTTTTCCACCAGAACTTCTGCCACAGATCACCACGCTTCTTAAGAAATATGGGCCACTTGAAGCAACATGAAAGCAGGTTTGAATTCCAGTGGAGAACTTTAAGTAGCAGAGAACAAATGAAGCAACAATAAATTATTATTATCTTATGTAAAAGGGTAGGAAGTATAGGTCAAGAGCACCACTTTCTTCTCTGCTGTAATGACATCAAATCAATTTCCTGGCACTACTCGACGAAGAATTGTAATTCTGCTCTTCAGAAATGGTTGTCCTGTTCCACAACCAATTACCGCAGTCACTCCAAGTAAGATTTATATTCTTTACTGGTGACTTTTTCTGCACCTCTTAACATGAGGCAGGAAATTCTGAAAGTTCTGCAAGACATCAGATCCACCTCTGCAACAGATCCATATCTTTCTTTAATGACACAAAGTTACCCAGAAACTGTAAGTAACCTTAAAATAAAAATGCTATGTTAAAGCACCTTCAGACTATTAAGTGAATCAGTCTAAGTTTAGCTGCTGAAACAGTAAACCTCACTAAATCATTCTCACTGTTTGTTTCTCATTCTCTCCAGAGCTATCAACAGCAAAATGAAGGTCTGATTTCAATGCCACTTTGGCTGCACTAGCACTCTTGATCTGAAATCTATATGAAGTCTATAGGAAAACAATGGCAGCTGGAACTTTAAGATTAGATTTTATGTTTATACTACTATATAAAAGAAGATTTGGTTTCAACTTCAAGAAAACAGCTACGCAAGGATGATATTTCCATACATCAGCTGACACGGTTTTTAATGTCTAGGACCAGCAGTTTCCTAACAGAAACCCACAGTAGATAGGGTGGAAAAATCCTTCCTGACTGATATTTCTGTAGTGTTACTGCTGTAAGACTACAAAAGGGGTGAGCAAAAAGGGTCAAATAACTCCAGGTTTCACCTGCTGCTGCTGTCTAGTAAAAGAGGTAGCAACTCTGAGACTGGAGAGTAAGGGGGAACAGCAGCGGATGCAAGGAGGATAATGTCACCTCCTTTGGTTTAGGTCAATTTTTCTGGTCATCTTTACCTTGGTGCAGAGAAACTCTAAGCAGGATATACACAACTTGAATGTGAAAAGCAATTTTTAATTTATTATCACAGAAAAAATATTTAGGATTTGATGAGCTGTTAGACTAAGCATCCATGTGCTCGATGTCCCAATATAGCACCCAGACAGTCTTTAGTTGCAAGGCAGGAGGGGAGGATTGGCCCTTGCAGCTTCTGGGGACAAGTTCTTAGTCCTGTTGAGTTGCCATTGTCCCCAGCTCCATCAATAACTGACAACTCTCATAATTCAACCTAAAACTTCCTAACCAACATCAAACAGACTCCCTTACTTTTTCCATTAGTATTATATACCTTTCCAAATTGGTATTTCTCCTCTTGAACCCTTGAGCTACTAATGATCCAGACTCTACAATCCCACCTCTACTTTTCTTCTCTTTTTACAGACCCTCTCACAGCTCTTTCTCATGCCTGAGGAATTTATTCTGCAGTCTGAGCCCAGGTGACGCTACTGGGGCTGGTCAGCGCCTGGGATCCTGGGCTGGCAAAGGGAGAAGGTTGTAGTAGGGCTTATGGAGATATAGTAAGGATAGATAAAGGTGCAAGAACAGAATGTATATCGAGTCTCAAATATTTCTTGCAAGATCTTTGTGGATTCAGCGAGAATTTGAAAATATCATGCTCAAAAGCAAATTTAAAAAATAAGTAAATCAATTGATTCTGCCAAGAAGTCTGCATTAAGTGTTTCACCTTACACTGAAAGATATTAGGTAGGCTGCAACCAAGCAGTACACAATGGGATTTGTTTTAGTTGTAGCACTTCACAAGTATTTATAAACTTTCATATTTGGCATCATTCTGTCTTCATGAGTAGAGACATAAATGAGAAGGTTCGTTATAATGATCTCGGGTTAGCATATATACACTTTAAATGTAGCATAGTTTTAAAAAGTTTAGTACAGCAGGCAGAAAGTAATGGTGATCGTTTATTTAGTTCAGAAAGTTTTGGGTATGCTTATTGTGACTTGCACGTTGCCTGGCAGATAGCAAGCCTGTCCAGCTACATTTTGAAAATAGTTTGACTAATGTGTCTCTTCTTTTTAGGCTCAGATTAATGTGGTTTTTTTTGATAGAGTCATGTTCTCTTTTTTTTTTTTTTTTGGTTTCTTTTCTAAATTATTTGACAAGAAATGCCTGAACATATTTCAACTCATGTATTATATTCGTAGGATGTTTACCTGTATATTTATGCTACCATGTTGTTATAATACAGGAACACCTTCTATTTGGACAGTTTTAGGTAGTAATTTACTCTTACCCATAGCTCTCTAATACATGGCATAGGTTCTGATCAACAAAAGCTGTTGAAGGATGGGTAATCTAGAGACTCATGCAGGGTTCAAATTTCTTGTGGGAAGGAAGAAGTGAGAGGATTTTTTACATTCTGTGAATGTCTTTCTCTTCCTAAGAGTCAAAGTGAGTATGCAATTTTTTTTTGTTCATTATCTTTCTCATGAGAAAGAAATTACCCTTTATCACATACATGCATATCCAACACCAGAAAACACCTAGACCTATTGATTGAGGGACCATGACATACATAAGGCTGTAGCCTTTCTAAGCAGAATTTACATTTAATTTTATGTTGCTGTATTCTGTCAAGCACATGTGCCTGCAGGGAAATTCAGTCCCTTTGCAGAGCCATACATAGCTTTTTCAGTGTCTTATTTAATTGTGCAGTCCCTTAAATCCCTTTGAATTAAATTGCTTCCATTTTAGCATACTAGTGTGGTCACTGGTATGTCTTTTCTACCATCTTCCAGTTCTGCCCCTGAAAGCATTTTGAAGTAAGAAAATAATAAGTACCTCATGAGAAAATTGTTTTCATTCCTATAGAAGTGTACGTACGTTGCCCAAAAATTGGTCATTGCAATCACTTTAAGTAAAGAAAGATGCTCTCTAAAAATACCTTTAAATAGTACTTCTTTCGTTATTTGCTGAACAAAACAATTGTTTCTGAGTCCCAGACCTGAAGAATTAAGCCCATATTACTTCTGTTTATAAATCATTAGTCATAATGCTCTCAGCCAGTAAACCTCCTGATGTTAAGAGGCAGAAACATGCACACATTAGTCTGCTCCAGCTACTGCTGCTCTCTATTGGCTCAACAGCTGCTGACTAGTGAATACTCAATTTTATTGCAAAATTTGAAGTGCCTTATATTGAAAAACTAATAAAGAATCACATTTATGTAATTCTTCTGTGTTAAAATGCAGTGTCAGAAGTAGTATTTCTTCTTTTTTCAATAGCTTTCTAACTTATCTTCCCTCTATTCACACAGTGCACAATAAAGCAGTGCTGTGTTAATATTCCTTAAAATTACAGAAATATTGATGGCATAGTTATAAAATTTTAAATGTATATTATTTTCCAGAGAGATCCAAGATTTGTCAGTGATAATTCAGTGACATCACAAATTTGTAATTGTATGGTAACATTTCCAGAATGTTTATGATCCCACCTTAACTTCTATGCTAGCTCAACATCACAGGATAGTTTGCTTTACTCCTTACAGAATTATGTTCCTTGCTTTCAGTCTTGATTGCTCTGAGTTTTATTGTTCTCTCCAGGGTAACACTACGGAAGATTTGGTCCTGGTCAGTTGAATGAGCTGTTAAAATCACAGCCAGTTCCCACATTACCTGTTAAAATCTCACTTCCAATCCGCTTTGCTTCCTGCTACTGCTGCTTCCTCTCTTGCAGGCCGCGCCAGATATTCTTAGCCAAGAAGACCGTGCCGCCGGAGAAATTCGCATCCATGGGGGATGGGAAGAGGAGATTCATGCCTGCCAGCTTCTCACCACAGCCCCTACCACCTTTTTTCAACCATACCTGCCCACTTTTAGAAATATCTGGTGCCCAGATAACACAGAATGTCTGACATTTGCATGCAACAGTTTCGGTCGCTGATTTGCACAGTAAATATAAGCACACATATAGCTTTTACGTAACTTTTTGGACTGTGAGCCATCTGCATTACTGTGCTCATTCCATATAGTAAAACTCAAAATAGTATTAATTAATTTTCATTCTATAGCTCGGTAAACCCTATTCAATCTTAGGACTGGAAACAGACAACTGTTCTCTCACGTGGATGTCGGTAGGTTACACAGCTGCTAGCCACGTGCCGTGTCCAAGGCAGGGAGTACTACCAACAGATAAGGGGAACAGTAAGAGCTAAAATACCCATACAAAAATTCCTGTGTCCAAGACATTTCTGACTGCTATTTTTTTATTTAAGTGTAATATTACTTATCTTTCCTACCTCCATAAATTGCAATCCTTAGATAATCAATATGTGCAAAGGTGTTTTGAATTACTTAAGTAGAGTTCACTACGTTCTGTTATATTCTGTTAGTGCTCTGTAGCCGAGTTTTATTGCTACAATCATTTCTTCATCTCTGATTCCAAGTATGGTAACTGAAAATGGCATATTTCTCCTCTAAGTCACTTCTGTCCCTCACGAGGTCTCTTAGATCTGTGTATTTAAATAGTTCAAATAGGGAAAAACAGTAATGTTTTGACATTTTGTTTTCTTGAATGTGCTTTAGTATTAACTAGTAGCAGAAAGCTTCCTGGGTTAGGCAATAAAGCAGAGCATTTTTTTCCATAAGTGGAATGTCATGTATTATCAAACTGAGTTCTCCCTGTTTCTAATAGTTTTCCCATGTGTTTATTTAAAGGGTCTTACTGAATCACAGCTTGAATATTTTGATCGCGATTCATTTTGAGCCTTTTATTAGATTTGGGTGAGCTGTAAACTTGAATCATTGTTATTATTTATTAGTATGCTGCTCCAGTGGTACGTATGTGGAGCAGAATATTAAATATTTAAGTTGTTTAGATGACATTTACCAGAATAGTCATCACAATTAAGTTAGTAGAGAAGCTATGTTTTGATATTTTGCTTATAAAAACAGAGAACAAATCTCTTAGAAGAAAAAGTCTGACATTTATCATAATTCTTTGTTTATATTCTGTAATTTAATATTCACATGTCTTCTCCATAGATGTGTGGAATAGTTGCATTAAAATCCATACTCAAGTTTGCATTTTACAGAAATGCAACTTAAGACAATGATTAAACCCTGTACACTTTAGGTAGAGTTTACTTGCTCACCATGTAAACAGTGTTATACAACATGCTCAGGATTTATGTCCCAGACTTTGATGTTTTATAATGCATATATATTTTCAGAATGCTATTGGCTCTATATGTTTTCCAGTAAATCCTTAGAAATCCGCGACTCAAACCAGAAAAGCTTTACTTTTTTTCATACAGTTAAGAGTTACTCTGTAATAAATTTTCTAATCACATTTATCCCTTGTTGACCAGTACAGTATTGCCCTAATTCCAGAATATATTTGGACGGGTTATCTCCTAGTTTGGAAACAGTGTGGACACACATTTTGGAGACTGCTTCCTCAACTGTTTATGTTTACATTTTGCACATAGTTTTATGAGAACTTTGGATAAAAATGGAGAAAACCTTCACAAAGACACAAACAGTTACACATCTGTGACAAAATTTGTAGGGATCCTTGCAAAATTGCTAAGTCTATAGGTTTTTCAACTTTAATAAAGTTAAAATAAATTGGAAGTGAGAGAGAAATTGAAAGATAGCAAACGTGATAGCTGTATTTACAGAGAAGAAAGTAGACATACACTCTATTACTGTGTCCTGCTTAAAGGAATGAAGTTTCAGCTGTATTCTAGATTGTGAGTTATCTTCAAAGGTCACCTCTCTCTTTCAGTCTATTTGAAATATTTTCTACTAAGGTCCCTTTTCCCTTTAAGATACATATATTCAATTCTTCGTGAAAAACAGGAGTTAGTATCAGGCAGAATATTTATGAGAGCTAATCTCTTCCCCAGCCTCTTTAGGCAAAAAGAGAGAGAATAAGAGACAGACAGACAGATTCTCCTTTGGAGAATGACTCAAGAGGGGAGCTTAATTTAGAATGGTCTCTGTGTTTAAAATTAGCCAATGTCAATAAGCCTTGTTTATCCACCACTACTAGTTCTGAGATTATGACATTGATGATCTTTAAAGGTCCCTCTAGATGATCTTTAAAGGTCCTTTCCAACCCAAACCATTCAATGATTCTGTTAATAACCAAAAACAGCTACTCTAAAAAAAAAGAAAAAAGAGAACCAAATACTAGCCCCAAAGAGGCATATTCAACCGTGTGCTTAATAGAAGCATGGATGTAGGAAATAAACATGCACAATTTCTAAAAAAAAAAAAGACAATTCAGCTGTCTATGATTCCCCTTTTAAAGAAATCAGACCTGATTGTCCTTTGCAGGGTTCATCAGCTCTGAATCACTCAGTCAGATTGATCTACAGTAGTAGTTAAAGATATATAGCTTTTCTGTCATCCCCATGGATTCATGGTGCTAAGAACCTACCTTAGTGTTTATTCAGTTTACAGCAGCACATCTGCTTATTGCTATGTAACAGAGATTTTTTTTTTAATAGAGTAATGACACTAATTAATCCAATATGTTTAGAAAGGAATTGAATTTTCCCATTAGCACAAAAATCTAGGAAATATTTTTTCTGTAGTTAAAGTTTTATGAAATTCAACAAATAAACCTGTAAAAAGAAATAATTGTTCACTGGATTAGTCAACTGCTTGTTGTTCAATAATCATGAAGATACCTTTTATTTTAGGATCCTTAGCTAGTGAGAGGATTACATGTCTTCATTTTCCTTTCTTTTAATTTCCCATGTAGGTAATACACTGCTAATTTGCCCATTAGCAATCATAACTGCTACATTGTAAAATACTAATCAATGATGGTAGAATAAAAAGAAGTCTTCAACCTTTACTTCTTGCTGACTTTCACCCACTTCCTTTGACAGTTATGCAACTCAAGCTTCTAGTTCTACTTTATGAAATTTCTTCTCCCTACCAGTAATCTAATAAGTCGAAGGACAACTGGACAGATAATGCTCATTAGATATTAAAGTTAAATATCCTCCAATCCTTTCCTTTGATTTTTGAGGATAAGCATTTGGCTCTTTCCAAAGCCTTTAGGATGAGTCCTGTTTCAGGCTTGATACATTGTCCATTGATCTATTGTGAGAACTGTGCACTCATGAGGGAGCACCTTTGCTCATCAACTGGACTATTAAAACCTCTCTGGACACCTGAACAGCCTGGCTATATTGTAGAACATCTACGGTGTAGTGACAGTTCTCACCTGACACCATGTCTGAAAATCATCAACTATTTTCTAAGGAACAAAAATATGTAGGCTGTGATGCGAGAGCAGCCCCCAGCTGGGCACAGTGCAGGGGCTGGCAGCAGATTCAGCACTGGGCTGTCTGCTCATTAACCTGGCGAGTGGGGCTTCCTGGTACCATGTCCAAAGGTAGCAAAAGATCCACTCTGCCATTTTTAGCCATTTATTGTATGGACTCTTGTGCAGCACCTCTGCCCAACATATGTTTAACTGGAAGGGACTGTGAAGACCCCAAAGCAGAACATCTTTTAACAATAACAGATTGACCAGCTCATCCTTTTGTCAAAGATGATCAGTGTGTAGAAAGGAGAAAAGTTGGGCTATCAGTTCATCATAGAATCATAGAATGGTTAGGGTTGGAAAGGATCTTTAAAGGTCATCTAGTCCAACATCCCTGCAAGGAGCATGGACATCTCCAACTAGATCAGGTTGCTCAGAGCCCCGTCCAATCTGGCCTTGAATGTTTCCAGGGATGGGGAATCAACCACCTCTCTGGGCAACCTGTTCCAGTGTTCCACCACCCTCATTGTAAAAAATGTTTTCCTAACATCTAATCTGAATCTACCTCCCTCTATTCTAAAACCATTACCCCTCATCCTATCACAACAGGCCCTGCTGAAGAGTTTTCCTGTCTTTCCTCTAGGCTCCCTTTAGGTACTGGAAGGCTGCTCATCCAGAGAAGGACTTGACTAGGGCTATCATAGCTGTATAAGGGGCAGAAAGGATCAATTTTTGTACCTAAAGATTACTACAGTTAACTAAAATGATTCATTAGGTTGTTTGGCTTTCTCTCCCTTTATGATAAACTCCAGTTGGCTTGAATTCCATTTTTTAACCCATTTCTTGTTATTAAGGAAGATGTGCTCTTCCTTAAACATCAGGACAATGCAATTTACTTCTCTAGAGGGTTGTGTGCTGATTTAAGCTGCAGGTTTTTTGGATTTTATGTCTAGAATCTGATTCTCATCCCGTATTGACAGCAGTTGGTCCTTAGTTACAGAAGTAAACTCCAGGAAACACATAGCAAGTGATGATATTCCATTTCCATTTTATAATTCAGTGGTACTTTCTCACCTTGAGTTTGCATTCATCTCTGCTTGCCAAATTTTCTGATAGAATCTGGTTGAGAAAGAGTTAGGAATTGATGATGAAGGTCACTGTGTAGTTATGAGGCAAAGACAAGTTGTGTCTGAATAGCTCTCATGAAGGTCAAGCTTAATATGAATTCAGATTTGATAGTTATTTCTGTATCAGTCGTCTCTCTTATTCTGCAGTAGACAGAACATAGAAAATAATTAGGGTAGAAATCTAAGTGCTTCTGGCTTGTGCCACTCCCTGAAATAAGTTAAGGAAAATTATTCCATGTAGTGGATTGCTCCATAATTGTCTACTTCAAGTTTCCTGTGTTTTCTTCTGATGCATCTAGCACCACTCAGTCCCCAGGGGTTGGGACATAAGGGTGCAATAGATATTAATCTTAACCTGATACTCTTGTTCCAGAGAAAATGCAGTCCATGAGGATTTTCTCTATTGTCATAGCTCAGAAACCTGGTGCTGTGAGGTGAGGTTATAACTTTAGCAAAGTGATCATCACAAAGAGGTGTTTCACAAGAGAAGTTAGCTTTAAAGAGGTGTTTGCTGGAAGCCATTGCAAACAGTGATGATCTAGTAAAAGGGAACATAAAGTTCTAAGTAGGGACATTGCCTTGCAAGAGGGTAGTGCTGTCACAATCAAGAGGGCTTTATGGAGTTCTTGCAACACATAACAGGGACAAAGGGCATGGCCAGGGACACACAAAGGACAAAAAAGAAATCAACTTTTAAATAGTAAGAAAAAAAGGGGAAATCTCTAAGAAATCAGTTGTCCAAATCCAGCATAGACAGGTGTGTCATCAGGAAAGAAAATATTTAAAATGATCTTCATATATTTTCCTTTTTTTAGGAAGATTTCACAAAAAAAAAAAATGAAAATAGCTATTTTACACAATGCTTCATAGAGAGGCTGTCCCCAGGTCAGCCCTTTTTCCCTTGCATGCAGTTGTTTGATAATAATCTGCTACAAATGCTTCATGGCATATGGTATTCCCAGAAATGATGTTTCAGATCCAATAAAGAAAGCCACTTGCTGTTCTTGAAATGTCATTCCAGACAAAGCAACTCCAACTCAGTAGTTCATAAGGCATCAAAGGCTACTTATTTGCAAACAATCACTGGGAGCTAGTATTTCATTGCTTGCAATCCTTGTGCGAGTTGGACAGATATTATCCCAGTTTGCAAAAAAAAAAAAAAGACTACACTGAGATGATCTTAAGGGCAATATAACTTTCCTTACTAGGAATGTCAGTGGATCCCAGAGCAAGTGTTGGGACTAGTCACCTTAATGCTTTAGTTCCTGTTCAGACATCTCTGGAATTCTCAAGGAACTAAATACTTTTTTTTTTTTGCCTCGAGGCACGTTAGGTGCTCATTCTAATTTTGTATTTTGAATGTGAGATATCTGTCTTTTTTTTTGCCACGTGCAGAAGATTGCACAGATCCCTCAGACTTTCTGCTCTGTTTAGAGAAAGGACTGTAATACCTGTTTGTGTTGTGAAGTCCAGTGACTACTAAATGCTGAGCTAAGCTTTATACTTCCTGCAAGGCATTCCTTTCCAGGATGCACCCTCATCTTCCCAGCATTTTTTTTTTTCAGGAAAGGGGATATTCCCACTTGCTTTCTTCAGAAATACAGGTTTTTTACAATGTCAGAGGCTGTTTTAAAGCTTGAACAGATTGTTCCGTGTTTATTTCATGTTTAAGAAACCTTGTTTTTCAAAACAACAGCCCAGTCAGATCATTACCCTCCAGTAACTTGTATTCCCTTTGAAACAGCTATTTTTAGATGAAGTCACTACTTCATCAGTCAGAAACACGAACTCCTGTTTTCTCTAATGTATGTGATCTTTCAAACAATGTTTCACATTAGAAAATTCTGCCCACTCCACAAACATAGAGGGAGGTGTGGGATTTTCAGAAGCCACCTAGAGTATCTGGATGCCAAGTTTCCATTAATTTTAATGGAAATTTGGCACCATGACCCTTCAGGCATGTTTGAACATTTTCCCTTTACAATACACGCTGCAGACAACTTGCAAATGTTCTGTGTTAGAGGTTTTTAAAATTATTTTTCAAAAAACACAGCAATTTTATTATTTCTCACTTCACTTATACCACTTAGAAAGCAGAAAATACATTTGTTCAGACTGCAAAGGTAAAATCACATGGAGAAGCATATTTACTGGAAATTTTTATGTTCATAAGACTTTGGAAAATATGGATGTTTCCTAGAGACACTTTTCTTGCCTTGGAAGTGTCTCTAGTCTTAGAGCAGAAGATGACAGACATGTAAGAGCACTCCAGGCTGCTATCAGTGTCCTCTCATCCACACATTTCCACATGGCCTATGAGCACTGTGCTCTTCCAATAAAAGGACTTGAGAGATTTGATTTAGAGCAGGACACATAGCCATCCCAAAACTGCATCTCCTCCTTTGGCTTTTCAGTGTTTGATTTCTTCCAGTGACAAGACATTATTCTCTGAGAAAGTTTAAGTGATTGAAGTTAATACCATGGCACCAAAAAGTTCTGTTTGTGATGAACCACATTTCTTTGCAGATATAAAAATGTCACAGCAATCCACATCACTTTCATGCAGTTTCTTAGAAAGAGGCTTTGGGAATCTCCTGCATGGTGTAGCAATAAAGCAGTAAGCTTACTGGGGGCAGTAAAACTTGCTCAGCCCACATACAAACATAGAGATGCTCATTATATGTATATATACACACATTGCAATGGCCTCAGTCCTTTCTTGGTTCCTCTGCAGAGGAGTACAAGTGCTCTGGACGGGAAATGGTGTGTGGAATGGACTTTCTACCAAACATAATGGACTGTTACTCGTGCCTGGATTTAAGGGCAGCTGCTCTGGTTTGGCTGGTTTAGCTAACAGCGTGCCATATATGTCAGATCTTGTAAAAGGCTTCAGTAAAAGCTAGGAAAGTTGCCAATAAAAGCAAGTTAAGTTTAGAGCCTTTTCCAAGGTGATACTGCTGCCCTGACCTATGCAACCCGCATCTTTCCTTCACCTTTCAGGCTGATTTCAGTATTGGGCCTTGCCTGACCAAATTCTATGTTTCCTGTCACTGCATTCTGCAGAGTTCAGTATATGCTTGATGAAGACAAATATCTGAACTCTGTTTTTCATAAAGAGCCATAAATGGCTCTTAGTTCATTACCAGTGCTCACACGACATGTTTTCTGCTGAGTCACTGTACTTAGGGGAAACATTTTAACATCTCTTTCAAGATGTTTTCGCCCTCACAGATTTAAGAGGGGAAAAGATTTCATCAGCCATGAATGCTCAATGGCAGTTTAACAGAAGAATTGCACTGCTGGCTCTCTAGCTAATAGTCTGCATTCGGTTAAAACTCTTGGCCTCCCCTTGGATCTCAGACATAAAGCTGGGTAGATGCTTTTGATTTGGTGAAAGTTTATATCAAACATTCAATCACGCTGTAGCTGTGTTCCTTTTCACTACCTCAGACTTGCACACAGGGTCAGCCTGACACCCACATGCTCAGGACATACAAATATCTTCCTTTTTTTAACCTTTTTTAGCATGTGTCACTGGCAGTCGTGTTAAGACTCCATTAGCCTCTGCAGCTCTCACCAAATGCGTTTAGGAAGAGACCGCAACAGTCCAGAAGACCAGTTGATGAGCGAAGCTGTCTTCACAGTGTTACCAATTTGCTGGCTGTGATTGCAGCTCAAGTCTAAAGGATGGTGGGTTGGGCCCAGATTCCAGTTAAGTTAATATAAAGATTCTCTTTGGTTTCAATGAACTTTTGATCAAGCCTATTAACCATAAAATAAAACTTTCGTGTTGTACAGACACTATAAGGACTTACAGGTTGGTTGACTGGTTTGTTTCTTATGTCTCATATTTCTTATTTTCACTCTTAACAAGGTTTTGTGATATTGTGGATAAGCAAACATTGCTTCAAAATGTCTCTACTGTTTGCAAATGCATGTTTCTGTAGAAAGATTACATGATATGGGACCATGTTGCTTGTTTCAAGATCTGTAAGGCACGTTGTCCAAGATTAACAAGTATCTGCAAGAGATGCAGATATTCCACTCACCGTCCTCCTTTGTTCACAATACGTGTACCTCCAACTACACAAGCCAGAATTTTTTACTATTCTTAGCAACCTCATAAACAATGAGAACTAGCTGTGCAAAAAATGTACATATGAGAGGAAAACTTGTTTTCCTGCAGGCCCTGGTTCACCCCTTTCACCTGCAATTCATAAGAGCAATAAACTGCTCATTTCTTCAGTGTTTATTTTCTCCTTTGTGCTTGCTCAGACCATGCACTCCCTCCACTGGCATTAAAACTATTTAAATCCTTCAGATCACCTTCTGACTCTCTCTACCCACCAGCTTTGTGCCAAAGTAAATGCACTGTTATCCGCTAAGTGTAGCTAATGAGCACCTCAGAAAGAATTCAATGGCTTTGAAACTGAGCTTAAAAAAAAAAAAAGCCAACTGACTGCAGCAGAAAAAATCTTTCCCTTCGTTCAGTTTTTCCTTGGGAAGGCTTTCATTTCACCTCATTCATTTTCACTTCTAGCTAAATGAGTCCATGCTTCTGAGTCCTGCTGGGTTCATGTAGCACGCTTTACATTAAAGACATTGTATATAATGTCTGATTGCCAGCAGACTTATAAGAAGGACATAAGCAGTAGGGGTCAGGATACATTATTTAGTAGAAAGCAAAACAGTAAAGGAAAACAAATTCCTGACAGGCTGGCACTGTAACAGGATGAAACAGATGAGTTAAAAGATGTGGAGAGAGAAATAAATTCTGATGAGAAAATACGAATTAACCTTCTTGCAAATAATCTCCATGATCAAAATGATAGCAACCTTGCCTTCAATATGACCTCTCTCTCCTCTCCCCGTATTAAAAGGCCATTGTTCTTTTTCTCTCTAGAGTGTAATTACCCCGGGGAAGTCTAAACTCAGCAAATGAGAATGCTCCCTGGCTGCCAGGCGTGGGTGAGCACTTCGACAGTGCCCTGGCTGCATGTCAGGATGCGATGTAGGCGTACGGCATCCACCCTGTATATGCCAGCTTCTGCTAGAAAGAAACACAGGCTCATAGCAAGGTGGCTGTAATGCACTGCTAGAAGTTTGCCAGGCTGAATAGCAAGGGACTGTAGGGCACACTGTGGAGCACCCTCTCTGCAGTATTGACAGAGGAAGAGTATTCCTCTCTCCATTCACCCCCAACATCTTGCCCTGAATAAGAGAATAAGTTTAAAAGTAATGGAAGAATCCTTACAATGGAGTACTATATTCTGCTGAAAGTACTCTTATGACACCCACAGCCCTCAGATGCAATACAATTTAGCAAAGGTGAGAATAGAATGCTGATTAATTAATTGGTTGAGTATTTGTTGATTATTTTTAAGTCATCTAGTGAGAAGGTTGAATAAAAGGACAACAAAGAATAAGAAAGATGGGGAGAAACTCTTCAGCAGGACCTGTTGTGAAAGGATGAAAGGTAATGGTTTTCAAATAGAAGGAAGCAGATCCAGAAAAAAATTTTTACAATGTGGGTGGTGGAACACTGGAACAGGTTACCCAGAGAAGTGGTAGATGCCCCATCCCTGGAAACATTCAAGGCCAGGTTGATCGGGGCTCTGAGCAACCTGATCTGATTGGAGATGTCCCTGCTCCTTGCAGAGGGGTTGGACTAGGTGACCTTTAAAGGTCACTTCCAACCCAAACTACTCTATGATTCTATGAAATTGTGAAAAAATGAAAAAGCAGAGAGACCATGATCTAGGAACAGTCACGGAAGAGGCAGATCCCAGCTGGTCAAAATTGTTAGAGCTCCACTGAACTTCATGGAGGTATGACAGCATTATGTGAGGAGTTAATTAAATCAGTAATAAAAACATCTGGTACTTTTTCATAATAGAGTAATCTTATAGGAAATTGAAAATTCTATACAATGGTAGGTACTGATAAAATTAATAAAGATTAAAAATGTAAAATGTCTGATTTATGAAGACAATGTCAAAAACTACTCTTCTTTAAGGGAAGTAGGACTTGTGAGACAAAATATGGTGAATCAAAATGTGAGTATTTTGAGTAGAAAGGTAAGACACCTCTCCATAGTATAAGCAGACTGAAATTAAATTGTGTGACATTAAAGTGAAGATGTTGCACATGTCAGAATGACAGAAGATTGATGTGAAAGGTGTACACAGAAGTTAGAAATATGCACAGAAAACAGGATGGATAGCCGTGACTTGTAGGTAATTTAATTTTAACTTGTTGCCCATCATACATGAACACACAAACAGATAAATAATATACGTTTAAGTAAAGCAGAAACTCGTTAAACACCACATTCCAACTCAATATGCTTCTGCTTACTTCTACAACTGCCCCAAATACTGTTCTTCAGTCTGTTTTCAATCACATCTAAGTCAGTTTGAATTGGAAATGAAACGTAATGAGGTATAGAAATGTTTCTACAAATATTTATTCTTAGACTTAGGCAAATATTGAGTTTATTCTCCTAATTCTGTTTTAAACTATGAAGTACCATCAGCTGTGCCTCTTCTTTGTAATTGTATTCTGCTCATTTCTTGTGATTTTTGCTTTCTGGAAGTTAAAAACAGGTGGTGCTTTTGACTATTTTATTTTTCGTGTTCGAAATATTTCTCAGAAGACATGTCTCTTCAGTGTAATCCCTGGCTTGCACTCTGTCTTCCATCCCAAAAGCCTGCACAGCATGCCCAACACTCCTTCCACTCCTGGCCAGGGACTAAATAGAGAAGCAGCTTCTCTGAAGCTAATGCTTTCTTGATTCATTCAAAGGACTTCCAAGATCAAAGAAATCTATTAAAATAAAACATACTACGTAAGTCAGTATAACCTAAACCTTTTATTCTCTTGCAAATTAAGACAGACTCCATTCAATACTGCTGTCCTTCACTAGACAGCAAGGTACTTAAAGACTCACTGCAGTTTCTGCTTCTGCTAGCATCTTACTCTCAAATATTAATTTGCATCAGCTAAAAATCTGATTCTTTTTTATCGTGACATTCTGAACTGTATCAAAAAGTTATTGAGCTGTCACTTGGAAGCTAACTGTTCATGACTTCAGATTATAGCCCCTTAAGTGTTTGCTGGACTATGCCTTATGTATATAGTATGCTGCTTATTTCTCTAGAGCCCATTATTAAAAATCATGTGAATACTCTAATTTTTCTGGAAAATAACATAAGTAGGCACAGCTTAGCATGTCCATCTCTCTAAGCGATTCATGTATTTACAAAAAAAAAAGTTACAGTTTAATCCTGCAGTATCCTCATTCTTACTTCTGCAGGCCTCAGCTTTGTAAAGATCTAGACACACATTTGACATCAGCAATTAGAAGCCAGCATGTAGTATCATGCGCTTACTAGCAACTCCACACCATTTCAAAAAATGGTGAAAATATTAAAACACTTTCTGAGGTTTTTGCTATATGCTACATGCACTTGGAAATAGAGGTACTCAACTTCTGTTGGCTTTGGGGGGGGTCCACAGGCTAGTGCTTAAGACACCACTGCATAATGTGTTGCATATAATTCCTTTTCTTAATACTTGTGCCAACTTTTAGTGTCGAAATCAGTTAGTGATTAGCAGTGGTATTTAAGAGGACCTGAGGAACCCCTTTCGTCAAACATATTTGAAAAAAAATCTCTCAGCTGGATATATATCACAGCTGATAAAGGCTCCTCCACACAGACCAGAAAACATTGGTCTGCTCAATCACAAATTCCATCTGATAAGCTATGCTCAATTAGCTCTCAGAAATTTTTTAAAGTTGGATGTAGTCTATGGAGAAATTGTTCCTCTTTCCAAATAAGTTTCCCATATCCACCAATGGCTTGAATCCATTAAAAAATCACTCCAAAACCCAAATGACTGACATCACTCCTGTGCCGAAAACTCACAAAGAATTTTTGGCTTGATATTGAGTTATATACACTAAGGAAAACTTTGACCTAGAAAACTGATTGTGATACAGTGAACTAAAAATAAAAAATTTCTTCCAACTCTTCTCATATTGCTGCAGCCTTACTTGATAAGTGGTACAAAGGTCCTAAATAAGATGAAAGGGGAAAAAAAAAAGTAGGAAACATGAACTATCAGACTAGTTTATTCAGCAAAAATGTTTCTTTAAATCTCAGTCTAAGATTCAACTTTCTATAAATTTATAGCATACAGCAATAGATGAAATATGTGTGATAAAGATTAATTTGCATTCTTAGTAGCATTTTCATTAGAAAGAGTTCTGTCCAAACTTTCCAACTAAACACATTGCATTTACATAGCAAAGAGCTGGAAGAATTTCAGGAAGCTCAATGCGTCACAAGAAGTGGTAGAGATTATGTAGGTATCTTTTCCTCTGAAATAATAAATAAAGTCACTCCCTCAGTTCTGTACTCCAGCACTTTGAGCTTCGAGGTACCTTCAGCTTCTGGTATGTGTAAAATAAGTCAACAATAGTTTGTAGTTCCCAAAGAATTTATGGCATTTTCTGTATGAGAAGGCATGAGAGCTATAGGATAAAAAGCAGTGCGCAGAGTTAACTAGTTACTGTTGGGGACTCTGAGAATATTCTGGAAAAGCCTGTTCAGATGTGCTCTAAAAAAATAAAGAAACCCTTAAAGATACTCTTGCAGTACACAGTTGGACACAGCACCACCGGAAGGAATGAATAACAGCAATTTAAAATTCCTCTAGACTCATTTAGAGTCTCTCATGCACTAGGTCAATGGGCAAAAGTCAAAGGGTGCTTGACACCACAATGTACTGAAAAGAATCCAAGTCAAAGCTGGCAGCACATTGTAAGTAAAAAGGGTGGTCAGGAGAACATGTAGTTACATTAACATAGATTCTCTCCAAATTCACCATCTTTCTTAATTTAGCCCAGTGTTTCATGGGAGTATCAAAATTTTCCTTGCCTCAGGACAATAAGAATGCTTAAGAAAATGCCCTCTAACTTTTACTGCTTTTTATTTTTTAATTATGTAACTCAATACATGTAAAAATCTATTAATTGCTATTTGTCTTCCAGTCTTGAATATATCAGCTAAACCATAAAATTCAATGTGGTTTGTGAAAGCTACTACACACATTTATTATTTGTTTCCCACTTGTGTTTTATATACTGCTAAAATTTGAAATTGTCATTAAAGACACAAAAATTAAAAGATTAAAAATTTAAAAGAGCCAGAATAAACTAGTAATCACATTACAAAAACAGCAAAACTATTTACTAATTTCAGTAAATCCAGCATCAGATATCAAGTGATCAATAACTTTTATCCTACTAGAGGCACAAAGTATTTTTTATCAGTTTAAAATAAATTGAACAGCTGTTATTGTCAGACTTTTATCCTGAATTTAACATACACTTAAGCCTGATCTAGCATAGCGTTTAGAGCAACACACAAACAGATGTCTTTCCTCCTTGGAACTGATGATACCTTTTCATATTATCTTTTTTTTTTGGTTGTCATATGGAGATCTGATGCTATTTAAGATCATAATATGAACCAAAATCATAAAAAAGACTTTATGGTATCTGTCAGCTAGTTTTTATTTAGTTTCCATCATAAAATAGCATATGCTTATTTGTCTGTCTTTCTTTCTCTCTCCCAATTGATTAAACTGTAGACAAAGAAAAAATGTACTGGTGCAATAGATGGGAAAAGCTTTCAGACAAATGTAATACAAGGGCAGAAAAAGAAACAGAAAGCTAATTATTGCATAGTCACGATGTTAGCAAAGGACCTTCTCCTGTAGAGGCAGAATCAATTTTCGAGCAGAAAATTTTTAGCACAAATCTATCTAAAGTTCCAATGAGAATATTCAAGAGGCATACCTCATGTTCTTGGAATTTGGCTTCCTGGAAATTTCCTCCTTCAGTGTTAAGGCATATTGTTTTCTGTCCGTCTTCACAGGAATGCAAAATTTGCTAAAAATAAAAATTTCTGCTAATTCATGTCACCAAGAAACAACTTTCCTGTACTAGACTTGCGTATTTACAGTCCATAGTGCAGTGCGTAACAGTGTGAATTCTTAAGACCTTTTCAAAACACAAGATACACTGATGTTAATGAATGGATGCAAGTGGTGTAATAAGAATTATGGACTTAATACTTTTCCCCCACTTGTATGGAAGAATTCTTCTACATTAATGGTAATAGTCCTTTAACCTAGAAAGAGTCTCTTGCCATGCAACTGTTTCCCTTGCCTTGATTGCCCAGCAGATACAGGGAGCTGATTTGGAAAAGAAAGATATTTGTAATAAACAGATATATCTGTAAAAATAAGGCAGTCTCCTGATACTTGTGCTTTTTAGTCAGATGGAGTTGACTGCAGGAATGGCAAGTGATTTTATGAGCTTCTGGCTACCCCAGGGACTGTGGAGACCTCATGAATCTGCAGACTCTCAGGGAACACTCTGGGAACTGTTCTGCTTTGGCTCAGAGGGTAAATGAATGAGGAAACTTCATGATGCAAGACTGCGAGGACCTCCTTTCTCTTGGCCATGTCTGTACTTTCTCCCCAGGGAAGGATATTGATCATGACCCTGATTTAGGGCATAAGGGTTTGGCTCTTCAACAAGTCACTGAATATAACCTACAGTCTTAAAGGTGGAACTGAATTGAAAACTTACCAAGTAGTCAGAAGTGCACTTCCGAAACAGCCAGCTGCTTTATTTGTCATTTACTTTCTCTCCTCAAAAAAGTTTCTTTGTAATATGCTTATCGGTGTATTCATAGCCTTCTTCTTCTTAGACTTGAGAAATATCATACTGCTAGGCCATGTTTAAGTACTCTGTGGTATGAAAAGGCAAAGGTAAGCTCAAAGCACTGGTAATAACTACACTTTCATCTGTGAACGAGTGGAATTCATGTGCAAGGTACTGCCCATAGCATCAGAGATACAGCTTTGTTGAGGGTGTGAATGGACACTGACCATGCCAAAGGCTGCCTTAAGTCAGTAGGATTTTTGTACAATATGTTTAATCACAAATACCTTTAAATATAGTTTAAAGTAAATATTTTTAAAACTCTGCACTTAAAACTTAGCCTAGATAATACTCTGTTGAGTTCACATCCGGAAAGTTCTTCAGGCAATAAATTGTTGCTTGTCTTTTCAGAAAAGAATCTTTTAAGGTCTCTGAGGGGTTCTAGTGCATTCTGATATTACATAATTTTGATAACAAAATTTTCAATTCAACAAAAGACAATTGTTTCACAAAATAATCTGGAAAAATGTTCCCTTTCTAAACAAATACAATTTTAAATAACATTTTTGTGAATAAAATATCAAATAATCTTAAGAAAATATCTTTGCTGTCACATAAAAGAGATTTCTCTGACATACTCACATAAATTTTCTGTAAATGTATGTATTTTTTGTTAAGCTTTATAAAAGGAACTTTCTCTGCCAAAGGGGAAAGGAACTCTTATTTTTTTTCTTTATGCTGATCAACCTACAACTTTTGAGAAGTTTTCATCATTGGAAAATACTTCTAATGCTGTCCCAGGTCAAAATGAAATTGCCATTTGAAGGGTGTTTGGGAGGCTGTGTGAAAGGAATTTGCAATTTCAGTTTAGTTCCCAGTCAACAAATGTCCAGCACAGCTGTCATTAATTGGCATTCTTGTTGGAAGCCTCTGCAGAGAGGCCAAAGACTAATGTACATGGAAGCTGACCTATTTTCTGACTTCATTAGTAGTTCTGCAGAACAGGCTGCTTTTCAGTGTGAGGAAGTGAACAGTGGTTCTTACTGCCGTTGCTGAGGCTCTAGGATTTCTTTGGACAAATAAACTCAGTTTCCAAAGCTCCCAGTCTGGCATCTTTCATACATGCTAATACCCCGTCAAAAAAGAAATACTCATACAAATAGTAACTTGATGATACAGTGTTTGAAACAAAGCATATTAGCGCTTGTGCTGAGAAGGCTATATCTTTTAAATTTCTTTCCAGACAGCTATTTGTTAATTAATTGTTCCTGTTTATTTTTCCAATAATATTGTCAAGTAGATATGGATGTCTTCTGCCAAATACTAATTATCATTCTGTTATTCAGCTGTCTGTAATTTCTAAAACTCTTAACCATGCTGATTTTTCAGACAACATTTATTGAACTTGATAAGCACCGAGCAATGTCTTTGTAGGCTAACCCATAATAAAATACTACTTCTTATCTTCGATACCCTATATACCCATTCATTTTCTACATTCGCTTTTCTGTAATAGGTAAAGTTTTCACTACCACTGATGAGTGTGTTTATAGAAAAAAAACAACCTATACCCCCTTCTGCTCCTACATCAAACAATTTGCTAGCTATGCCCCAACCAACAGCAAAATATTTATCACAGGGATAAAAGAGATAGAAGAGATGTTAGATTTTGGGTTATAAGTACAGTTTGCAATCGTAGTATTACAGAATATTCATCCTCCATCTTGTAAATTGAGCTAGCTTAATATGGAAAAAGTGGAATATCGAAACAAAGAGAAATTACGTACAAAACACAGTGATAAAATTTCTTCCATGCATACTTCTGCTCTAAACTGTGACACTATTGTTTATTTTATAGCAAATCCTAAACTGAATACAAAACATAACTCGTTCATCAAGCAGATGTTGATATCACAGTCTAGAAGTAAAAATTAATTTATTGAATGCAAAGAACTATACTTGTTTACTCTATTTCTATCTGTTTGATGACCCTGAAGGACTCATATTCATTGATTAGGAGCATATGCATCAGTGCAAATAAGAGATAGATGTGCAAAAGAATGTTTTGTGTTCCTCTCTAATCCAATTTACTCACTTTAAAGATACCTTTAGAACTTAAAAGAATTTGTTTCCATTTCCTTTTATAAAAGGTTCATTTCCAGCTTTGTAGCTTTAGTTTTATAAAAATATTTTTGGCTTAAATCAGGTTCTGAATTGGATGTATTCATTTTCCTTTCACTCACCAAGCAGACAAGTATAAATCTCTCCAAGTTTTTATTAAAAGCATTTTTTTTTCTGTTTATAACATAGTTGTACAGCTTTTAACATTCATGTATTCTTTGGGCCATCAAGACTGTTTTTCATTGCTCTAAATGTGCTTGTTTATTTACCCTTCCAACAGTTTGATGTTTGATGTGTTGAATTTTCTCTACGGAAAAACACTAAAGGGAAATTACTCAGAGTACATTGCTTTTGCATATTTTTCCCTCATAAAGCAGATTTTCATACACAGCAGACCTCTTGATAAAGTGAAGTCCATTATGCACCGCATATGGTTAGATCTTTTTAACCACTGTCATACCACATGGCAATATTCAAGGACAGGGTAACTGATCACTGGTTGCCCATTCTAATCTCTCATAAATTTGTCTTTCAAGACAAATTTGAGTGCCACATAAGCATGTGTTTTCAACTTAAAATAAATCACCAGTCAGGACAACATACCAAACCAGCTGAAATAAGCTTGATAACCTTTTCCAGCTGGGATGGATGAATGAAATATATGCGAAACCACAGCACGTGTGCTTTTCCCTCTTTGGTAAACACAGAAGTTTTATAACTATTTTATCAGATTACATGAAAGATATGAAAATAAACAAACAAAAAGTGAGCTATCCTTCATTGTATGAGCAGATACGAAGCAACTGAGCTTTGTCTAAGCATGAACACTCTCAATCCAAAATATTTTACATGTGCCAATTTTAAGAACTTTATACCACAAACTGTATCTCTTGTCATCTTTCCTGTAACATGCCTGTTAAGAAAGATTCATAAAAGTATCGTTCAGAGAAACTGAGCTTGCACATGTATGCCCCCTATCTTTCTGTCTCTCTGTCTCTCTTTTCCTTCAAAGCTAAGAGGTTATGTAGTACTCCATGACAACAGCAAGTTGCCAGAATTGTATATGGATGTCACAGAGGAGACAGTAAGAAAATTAGACAGGAAAAGGGATGACACCAACATTTTCAAAGAGCAAATTCCACATGCCCCATCTAGGTCTGTCATTTGCCCTTCAGACTTTGAACTGTTTGAGGTTTTTTTCTTACCATTTTCTCAAACTTTCCAGTTGTTTTACTTTCAATGATTGCAGTAAGCTTTCATCACATCCATACTTCTGCTCCAAATATGATTTTCAGGAGGAAGACAGGGTCTAACCTTCTCTCCAAATTTATATTTTCCAGGGATAGTCAATGCAAAATGTTTTCTCATTGCAGAGGTGCAGCCTAGGAACCTCTGCCTTTCTGTTGCTGATATTCCAGCTGAAATATTTTCATCTTCCTATTGCATTCATTACATCTCATTTTCTTTTGATGTCCAGAGTTGTCACCAGAAGACTGGAGTCTTCTTGACAATTTAACCTGTATTTGAAACTACCAGAGGCGTCCTTACACAATGAGTTACACAGCTTAACCTACAATATAATTTAAAATAATTTTATTTATGTCCATGTAGATGCAGATTTTTCCTGTCTATCTTTGTAATTCTTGCATGTGCGGCATCACTATTTGGTGATGTTGATCTCTCCCTGGAGCTTGAAGAATGTAATTAGACATCTATCTAAGTTTTTCCATTAACTCGCAAAGGTAGGACAGGATGAAAACAAACACCTTATTGTTTGAGACCAGTTTGTTTCCACTGAATTTACATCAGCTTCTAAAACTAATTTTGGCCTCCTTAGTCAGGAGGTTTTACCAGGTTTATACCAGATTTGTAAAAACATTTTTAAAAAATAATGCACAATACTGTAGCTTTACAGACCAACAAGGCCAATCTAAAAATATTTCTTAACACATTTAAGATAAACAAAAATTAGAGAATAAGGAAAAAAATATTTCTGTAATTCTGCCACAACACATTTATTGCACTCTAACACTAGTGATTTCAGTATTTTAATAACAAAACAGACTTGTTTCTAAGGTGTTGAAATATTTTACCCCACACTGAAAGAACAGTACACAATTTTACAAAATAGACATCTGCTCATTTTTAATATTTTTCTCCTTTTTTGAAAGTAACGCTACCCTAGTCATTCAAAGGATTTGGTTTTTAAGCAGATTTTCCTGCTGTAGCATTGAAAAGGTTCAGGTTATAGAGGAAAGTATCCTAGTCTCGCATTGATATTAGCAGAGTTGATGAGATGACTGATGGTAGGACTATGATAACTTGAGATCTAGACATTCTTTCCGAGTCACCAGCTGCAGAGTTATCATACTTGCATCACTCAGCAGACCAGTTTAACCAAGGTAAATTTTATGAGATGGAAATCATAAGATTCTTCAACTCCTTGATAATTTAGATAGTAATTCAACATCTTGTTACAAATAAGTAGAGCTACTTAACGTTGTAACATCCAAGACTGATGGTGATCCAGCCCATTCAAAACATCAGCTCTTCTTCTAGTGGCAGGTAGAATATGGCATCATGATCTGAACACACTTTGGTGAGGATTAATAAAGCAGTGTTTATTTCAGGTTGAGGAGCAAAACATACCACAGAAACATCCACATGACTTATTGGAAAGTGTATGAAATAGGTATTACAGTGAAATGAAGGAGTTACTCAAGCTGTTGGAAATTAAGCACATGAATTTCCTGCAATTTATAGTAGTAACATGCAGATATGCCACTCAAACTACCTTTCTGTCAGATCTCATATGTTCAGCAGGGTTGGATCTGGTTAGCAACAGAATCAGAAATCTTGAAGGAGGATCATGCATACAGCATGAAGTGATGCTGACAAGTCAGTAAATTACTCTTTTCCCTTTGAATCTATGATGACACAAGGTCTCTCAGTATGTAATGTGCCATGGTGCTGAGTTGATAACATCTGAAGGAGAGAGATTTTAATCCAAAAAAAAAGTAATTTTTTCTTTCTTGGCTCAGTTTCAACTGGATATAATATTTTTCTTCACATCCTGCCCTCTGAAGAACTCCTGTCAAGTGCTGGAGCGCATTATTAAGTGGTTGCAGTGCTTCACCCCAGAGGTGGCCTGAACATCTGCAAGCAGATTTGGTAAATTACCTACATTTTAATAAAAATGGACCAAATGACCAGATAAAATTGCATATCATTTAACTGATACAATCTTAAACTGAGTCCGGCCATGAACCTTTGCAATTAAATTAATTACCTACCTGTAGTAGTTTAGCTCTGCTATGCAGTCTCTTACTTACTCTCCTCACCCTCTGTGGGAGTGGAGGAGAGATAATATAACAAAAAAGCTCAAGGTTTGAGATAAGGACAGGGAGAGATCATTTAAGTTACCGTTACAGGCAAAACAGACTCAACCTGGGGAAAACTATTTCAATTTCATAGAATCATAGAATGGTTAGGGTTGGAAGGGACCTTCAAAGGTCATCTAGTCCAACCCCCCTGCAAGGAGCAGGGACATACCCGACTAGATCAGGTTGCTCAGAGCCTCATCCAGCCTGGCCTTGAACATTTCCAGGGATGGGGCTGGAGTATTATGGACAGTTGGATGTCCACATTGTTGTGGTTTAACCCCAGTAGAAAACTAAGCCACACATAGCCTCTCACTTACTCCTTCCCTAATGGGACAGGGAAAAGAATCAGAAGGTTAAAAGTGCAAAAACCTGTGGGTTGAGATAAAGACAGTTTAAGATATAAAGGAAAAGCTGCACGTGCAAGCAAAGCAAAATAAGGAATTAATTCACTACTTCCCGTCAGTAGGCAGATGTTCAGACATCTCCAGGAAAGCAGGACTTCATCATCTGTAATGGCTGCTTGGGAAGACAAATGCCAGAACTCCAAACATCCCCCCTTCCTCCTCATTCTCTCTCTGAGCTTTTGTCACTGAACATGATTTCATATGGTCAGTTAGGGTCAGCTATCCCAACTGTGTCCCCTACCAACTTCTTGTGCACCCCCAGCCTACTCGCTAGCGTGGTGGTGTGAGATGCAGAAAAGGCCTTGATTCTATTTAAGCACCGCTGAGCAATAACTGAAATACTCCTGTGTTATCAACACTGTTTTCCTCACAAATCCAAAACATAGGCCCATACCAGCTACTATGAAGAAAATAACTCTTTCTCAGTCAGAATCAGTACACATGTTTAAGGAAAGCTGTTGATAAATTATTCAGAGAAAAGACAGAAGAATGACTGGAGGACTGGAAACAATATTTTACAATTAAGAACTTGAAGAGACCAATATACTTGTGTAAGAGAAAGTCCCAGTTACAGCCATAAAAGAATGAATATGGGACAACATTTTTTCAACGGAGGATTCTTTGTCAGAGAAACCTGCAGCAATAGAACAGCCCTTGGATGATAAAGTTAGAAAAAAAATTGAAGGCTTGTTTGAAGAACTTTTTTTTTCTTTGAAGTTGATTTATCAGCATAATGTTTTGCTAACAATTAGAAGAGTCCTTGTGGAGAAGATAAGATATATAGCTGAAAGCCATGCTCTAGTTCAAAGTAGAGAAGGGCTATAGCTTAAGTGATATAGGAGGTTAAATTAAATTATCAAAGTGACCTCTTCTGACATTCTGGAAATGATATCTTAGATTCAATCTTTCTACAACTGGAGTTTCAAAAGTGTCTAACATCAACATTAAAGAAGAAAATGTGAAAATCTTTACTTACCTACTATTTTATAATCCAGAGCTAAACAACACATGGCTGTGACTCACCTATGCTTTCTTCATGAGCCAGAGGCAGATATGAACACCTGCACAGCACATATTTTTAAGAGTTTTTTTATTTGTTAGTGTGTGATCATCTAAAAAGACTTTTCTGTAGATAGTTTTGCCAATGAGGAGATCAATAGTATTTCCAGGTATTTTTAAAATAATTAAAATAATGACCACAGGCTACAATGCAAAACCAGATCAGGAAAGAAAACCAAAAGGAAGTAATGTGTTTTAAATGCAATAATAAAAGCCATATCCCACTTTTCTGATCTGCTTAGACTGCACTGTAAAACCAAAAGCCAGCTATAATGTTTTTCTTTATTATATTTTGTATTGGACTTCTATGTCTAAATCAGAGAAGCAGCTTTTCATAACACTAGTGACAGCACTAAAAACTGCGTAATCAAATAATAGTTTAAGTGCCCTAATTTTTAAGGCAACAGAAGCTATGTTCCATCTCAAGACATAAATATAATCCCAAACTTGCCTCTGAACCAAAGAATATTCAGTGGTAGCTTCTTTTTTGATTCACCTTAGAGATGTAGAGTGAGACTGAGCTCGAGGTATTCTACATGTAGATATTTACATGTGTGCTAGAGATGTTCCAGAGCCCTAGAAATTCCCAGGATCTTGAAGTTATTGACTGGCATCTGGCTGCCCCACATGTCTCATAGATTCGTATCTGCTAGTCCAACATGGATTTATCAGACATTTCTCACATAGTATCTGAAACTACTGCAGAAGCCTACATGCGAGTAACTGAAATTATAAGATTACATTATAGTTAATGGAGACCTAGCATACTATTCAGCTGCCTAAACTTAGGCAGGTAGTATTATTTGACACTCCATAAAGTACCTTACTCTTCTATACAGTGTAAGCAGATATGATATTGGGGGTATGTAGAACATCAAAACTGGTACCACCTACCTCAGTTTGGACTTAACCAAGTGCCAAGTCAGTACAGCACAGGTAAGCTGAACAATTCAGATGATAAACCATTAGAGGCAGAATTCAATTCAATGTCAAGACACACAAATTTAAGTGTCTACACGTAGGTATATACTGCCATGGCAAATGTCAGAGTTCCCATTATTGTCACTTGACAACACTGGAGTCAAGGCAGATAGTGGATATTGGAAAAAATTCAGCTCATCCTAAAGTAGACACTCAGTGGCTAGTCTGCTAGCAACTTTCTAGGCTCCATCATGGCATCATCTCTGTCATTATCTATCATCAATCTTAATTTCCTTTAATGGGACCTTAAGCACTTACAACATCAGTGGTACACCTCAGAGTAGACTCTTAGATTTAGGTGTCTTATTCTTGAACTGAATCATGCCCCAGGATCTCAATTTAGTTGCTTAAGTATAGGTATTTGTGATGCCCCTGCATATCTCACACGGGTTGTAGCTGCCAGGCTGGGCAGACTCAGCTGTGCTATAAGTCCTGCATCATATCACACAACATCAGATGGACAACTTAAACAGCACAAGGCTTCTGGGTTTAGGTAGCTGAACCAGATCTAGAGTTTCCCTTAAGGTCATCTGAATCAGCTGATGGTGGAAACCCCAGTGAGTATGAAATTTGTATCTTCTTAGAAGTTTCTGATTGTCAAAAGGATGAAAGAAATTCTGGAATAATATGTTTCCTACAGAATTTACAAGTTCACTCAGGACATAGTGATTCACAAAGTTCATCTGATTTCTTTAAAATTCTGACTCGAATCAGATCATATTTGGGTAAAATTCCTGTTGATTTTCTGACAGCAGACTCCACTTCCATGGTCTGTTATACACTTTCACAGCACAAGACAAGGAATCTTACCTTTTCACTGTGAGTGTTGATATAATTTGTTTTCATAAAAAAAAAACCTGCAACAAAGCTTCCAAATATGGAAATAATTCAGGACACGAAATTACCTTTCTCCAGGCAGTTCTGCTAAGCACCTAGTAGGAATGTTACCCAATAACAGACAGAGTGTGTCTGAGTTCTGCTGTTTCCTGTCCATCTTGGATTACTGTCATAAAAGAAACAAATGATAGACAAATCTGCCTACAAAAATAGGGTGGAAATGGGCAATTTCAAGGGATTTCTAACATCTTTGGCTTCCCTTCAGGTTTGAAATACCACAAAAGCAACCTTCCAGTAGTGTTTGTATTTCAGCACATCTGTTTTTATGGCCCACTGGAACTAGGAAGTTTAGAGCATATAAAAATGAAAAATCACCTCAAGGAAATTAACCAAAGCATCAAACCTCCATTTCAAGTTTTAAGAAAGATTCAATTCCACTGTTATTTTAGTGTATGTGCTCACCCACCCCTAACTATTGGGACTGTTTGTTTAAGACTTCTGTTAAACAAATATGTTATGGCATAGTACAGAAACGAGAGCCTCAAAATAGTTTTCAAATGCTAATTTTTGCTAATATTTGGTAGGTCATCATCACCTTCTACTTATAGATGGCAGAAGTAAATCAGAAATAATGGATGGCACTCCCAAATCAGTGGTAGGATCAGTAGCAGTGAGGGTATTAAAGCCCAGACATTTCGCTTCTATTACCCTCCAAATCCTTAATTATATTCTTTCTGCTATCAGCCATTTTTCAGCTTCTCTTCTGTCATATTCTCTTTCCCCTTCATTTTCTACTCACAATTTTCAGTAGGAAAATGCTTATTGAACATTGTAATGAAAACAGAACTGTAGGAAGGAACAAAAATTCATTAAGGTAATCCTACACTCTTACAAGACACCTGAGCTAAGAAAATACTTAATTTACAAATAGCTCCAAGCATTTAATACAGCTTTCCATTGGTATGGACATATAGGAAGTTTCACCACATATATGGATGTTTATTGTCTTCTAATTGAGACCATTGCTTAGAAAATTCTGGATTTCCAGATTTTCAATTACTTGCAGGAATCTATACACTGTATGAAATACAGTCATTTGTAGTAATGGATGTAGGAAAGGGCCTCAGAGAAAAAAAAATCTGAAAGGAGCAAAGTTTCTCTAGTAAATTTTCAGGATTTGTAAACGGTACCTATGTTTTCTCATTAAAGAATCTTGTTGCATTTTTCAGTCACATATGTCCACCTTTGGAGAAAGGTTTTACGGAGCAGAGGACTCCAAAACCTTTGATAATTTCCTTTTAGTTCTACTGTCATGAAGTTATAAGGCATGATCAACAACCCTTTAAAACATTACAGTGTCTAAATTAGGTCTTCTCCTCTCATAGTCAAGAAACTGAAAGGTACACAACAAGCCAACTCTCCCTCTGTTTTCCCTTGAATAAAAGAGAATCCACAAAAATGTTGATACTTTCTTTAAAAAAAAAAACAAACAACCAAGTTTTCTAAAATGCCAGCACTGATTTATGTCCAACTTGCTCTAGCTATGCCAGATGTTGTAAGGAAAGTTGTTTCTTCCCTGTGATGACTAAATGTTCCCATTTTGGTGACCCATGTCATCTGCAGTCTATTAGATGTGCTTATGCTTAATGAGAAAGTAATCTAACTAACTGGATACAGCTAACAAGGTGGCTTTCTCAGTGGAGAGATCTTTAAATATAAAGTTCTGTATTAGTTTTATGGATATTTTTACTACTTATTTTCATAATTAATAACTTACTGCATCACTGACACAACTATTCCTACATGGAAATGCAAACACCTAAGCTTGTACTTTACAGGTACATCACATAAAACATGCCTGTCTGGCACCCAGACGCACATCTCTGTCAAACAAAGATTCACCTATGCTACAATAATGAAGCAGGAGATTTTCTAGTGCCAGGACAAAATATACCTCCTTGGCACGCACAACAGAGTCCAGTATCTCATCCTAACTACTTCCACCTGCCACAGACGTCACAAGACACTGAAATATCAGCTTGATGTGTGTGAATCAAAATATGATTCCTTTCACTGCCATGTCAATCTGCAGTTGCCGTACTGTGAGGTTGCACCTGTACTTTGCAGGCAGGCTCTAACCTACTTCAGGCACTGCAAGCATTGTTTGCCACGAAAGAGATGAGGCAGATGTTCCAACCTCTGCAGAACAACTTTTACTGATGTTTATCCACTACATATGCATTTTGTTCTGTGTGTGGGATCAGAAAACTCAAAGGCCACAGACATTTTTTAAGTCAGTAGACATAGACAGAGGACAAAGAAAGAGCTGGCAGAGGAGGAGGATATGTGCTATAGTGGAGCTGGGGTTATTCTCCATGCCCTTCTCCCGGAGCTCAGTGACAAACTATTCCTTATTTCAAGACAGCTGGTGGCAGTGTGTGGAGTTACAGTTCAGGAAGCAGCTCATAAAAGCCAACTGAGAGATAACATTGTCAAATTGCTTATGTATCTGAGAGGCCACAGCCACCTAAATTCAGTAACTGTTCGATGTCAGGAGAGGAAGATTTGAGGTTTATTTTCAGTGTTGTTTTGAGAAATAGTAAACTTTCTGTTAATAGACTTTCAAACACGAATGCTTAAATTTTGTACAACAGTAAATGTCTAAGCCGTTATTTGTACCTTGCCCTCTTTCTCCAGGTTCCTCCCTGCCTTATTCTCCCCCACAATTAGAAAGGTAATGGATGGAAAATGCTAAACTCACAATGTTCATGGAATGATTCTTTTTCCATTGAAGTCACAAGGGAACCATAATCATACATTCCCAGTTACCAAAGCTTCAGCAAGTAGTTGAAGAGATTAACATAGACGATCACATAACGTTGTTTTCTTTGTGAAATATTTTGGATAAATATTCACAGAATTTCTACTTTTTCAGGTGGAGGATGATTGCTAGCTCCCAATGGAAGAGGAGTGTTACAGCAATAGAATAATAAAAGAAGGAAACATTTTTTTTTTCCTTAAAAAAAGAAAAATACAGTCTGTTTACACAGACATCTTCCTCAGCTGTGCCTCTCTTTCCTGCTATAAGTCTTAAAAAAGGTGGTTGTAACGCAGTGTGCTAAGGTAATACTGGGGTTCTTCACCAAAGCTGGCCATTTTCTATTTGGAGATAGGTTTAGAGCCAAAATTGGAACGTTTACAACAGTAATTGGTTTACTGTTGATTAACAGTACTATTTTACCATTCCTACTTTGAAACGCATGGATTTAGAGATAAACCTGCAAATGCTAAACAAGGTTAAAATAACTATTTTGAAAAAAACTCCTGTCTTTCTTCACAAATGTTTTGGAGTTCAATACTCAGAAATGGTTGGTCTACATGGAACACACCTAGTGCAAGGTTCTCTTTTATCTTTCCTCCTGCCTAATGTGTTTCTAAGTACAGAAAGACAGGTTGTATATACTTTCACTGAGCTGTACCTCTACCTCATCTTACCCATTGATGGAATGTAATTCATCTTTAGGCAGAGAACAAAATCCATTAGGTTTGGTTTTATATCAGTTCTTTTGAAAGAGAATGCACTTAGATGTTCATATCTAGGAGTTGAAGTTAGTGCAGGTAAAGCTGTACCTACCAATAGACCACTTGTCCTGGTTTTGATAGGGATGGAGTTAATTCTCTCAGTAGCCGGTGTGTGAAGAATGTTGATAAAAACACTCTGATGATACAAGTTGTCGTTAATGAGACCAAGGACACTGTCTGGCTTTCCAAGTCTCATTAAAGTCTCGTTAATATGCAGATACAGGAAGCCGGGCAAAAGACAGACAGAATAATTGACCCAAACTGGCCAACGAGAGTATTCCATGCCATAAACACCATGCTCAGTTTATAAGTGGGGGTTGCCCATGGGAGGGGGCATCCATTCTGGCATGCACCCTTGGCATCCATCTTCTTTACATCTCTCTTGCTTGCTGGCTTCGTTCCCTCTACCTTGCTGGCTCGCTCTCCCCCGCTTTTGCCTGCTGCTCGGTGTCATTTCCATGATCGCTGCTCGGGCTGTGTCAGTCATTCGGACATCAGGCAGTGAGAAATCGTACATTGTTCATTTTTTATATTTTGTATATATTAATATCCTTATATTCTGCTATTTTTGTAGTTTTTAGTATTTTAGTAAACTGCTTTTATCTCAACCCACGAGTTTTCCTTTCTTCCCAATTTCTCTCCCCCATCCTACTGGGTAGGGGGAGGGTGAGTGAGAAACTGTATGGTGACTCGGCCCAAACTACCACACCATTATAGGATTTTGATTATTGGGGTGGGGACTGTTAAGGAGCTGTTTTTTTTCCAAGAACACACTGCATAGTTGATGGCTGAATGCTTAAAGATTACTATTTTATAGATTTTGGACATGAAGAAGCTAAGACACCTTTGTTTTAAATGGCGAAGCAGCTGGATGGATCTTCTTTATGAGATAGTCTCTGTTTTGGTATTTGTTTCTGAAACTCAACAGATGTACTGATTTTCCAGGCATGCTACAAATTGCTTCTATTGTCACAGAATTTTCTGAAGCAAAAAAGAAAAAGGATTGAAGAATCAGTTTTCATGTGATTTGATGCAGTGGGAAGAAAAATTTTATCTAATAGTCCCCACCTCTGTCCCACGCTTCCTTGGAAAGATGAGTGCAGAGCAAGCCTAAATGAGTGTAAAAGCTGGTGGTTTGAATAGACACTACTGAACTGGCATAAGAAAGTCTTGCAATTTGTGTGTTGTTACAAGTCAAGTAGTAAGGCAAGTGTCTGCTTTTTAGTCTCTTCTCAGAAGAATGAAGCAGTCAAAAAGTAACTTCCCTCTCACTCACAATATTTCAGTGTCAATTTGCAACTTTAATTCACAAATTCTGCACACCGCTAACAAAGCTTGTTCATTCAGCCTCCACCCAAGCAGTGGACTTCACCCTAAATTTCCTTTCTTTTCATATTTTGGTGCTTCTTCTACTTTTCCTCTTAAGCAAGTCAATTACAAAACCAAAACTTCATCTGAAAAAGACAAAATATTTAAGCTGTTTTTTAAAGTTTGCGATTGCTTTTAATTTTAAAGTTTTTCTTCCCTGTTTCTTCCTTAACATTGAAAGAAATGGCCAAAGAGAAACTTGTAAATGTCAAAATATTAAGGAAAATAAATTGCACTTTTGAGAGGTTATTGACTCACTTCAGCATGGCCCATAGAATTTTTCTAACAGGTAGATACAATTCCAGAAACACAAAAGAATTAGAATTTCCCTATAGCCTTTTCCATGCACATGAAGAGTAAAACCATGGATTTTTGGTGATATTAATATATGAAATTTCAAAAAAGAATATAAGTAACATAAAGTACAGGTAGATGAGAGTAGAGAATAAAATGGATCCGTTCTTTTTTATTCTCCCATACTATCAGTGAGATTGCTTCAAGCACTATTCAGAAAAATATATAAAATAATTTTAAGGGCTGAATAGCTGTGTTGTATTCTGCTAAGGAAGAAAGGAAGCAAGGTTGTCAAGCCTATCCCAAATCTTGACACAATGAGACAGAATGCTCTCCAGCTCTTTCTCTTAGTTTTCTATTTACAGGTTAGAGTCATGTCTATGAGGTGGGAAAAAGCTGAAAATGAGCTGGTAGGTATAATTGTAGCTTTGTGATATCCTTAGCTCGACTTGTAATGACATTCACTGCCAATTTGACATAGGCATAATACTTCTATGGAACTTGTAATGAGTCTCTTCTCAGTGGCATTAATCTTTTATATCAGTAGTAAAAAGTACAATTTTGTGCTATGAAATATAAGTAACCAAATATCATACTTCTGGATAAAACCAGGTCATTACACTAGATTAGGTTTGCACAGAACTGTTTGCTTTTCTATTGATTCAGCAATCACCTGGGCCTGATTTAGTAGATCAGATTTTAGCAAGTGCTTTGATCCCTCTTGAATTACCTGTGAATCACAGTTTAGATGATAGAAGCCAAGTGAGTTATGTTCCTATAGATATTGGCATCTAGAAATTATTTGTCCAAGCCTGAAGTAGTTATCTAGGCTGTCTTTCTAGTCAAGAGAGAAAACAATTTGGAGGGCTATTCTTTTAAGTTCAGTATGAAGTATGAATTAATTAAACACTGTCTACAAAGGGAGTTGAGAATAATGTGGCTGGAAATGACTGCCCTTTGGCTATTTCAGAGTAGATGAATTAAATCCCATCCTAAAAAAACTTAAGGTAAAAATTTCTTAAGTTTAACCTAGAATGTGAAATTCCTAATTCTAAACCCAGACAAATAGAAAGACCTGAAAAAAATCACTTTTCTTCCAAGTTTCTGTGAAGTATTATAGTATTCCTTTCTCTTATAAAGATGATTTTATTGGCATCACCATATCTTCCATGCATCACATTCAGCTCTGGCTCAACTTCGCTAGTAATTGAAAAAAAAAAAAAGAAGTTTTATTGCCTTTTATAGGGGGTTCTACGTTCTGGTAATTAAATCAAGATTAAAGGATACAGAAAGTAAACTTTCTGATTCTATTGTAATCCTCTTTGATTCATTATCTAATCTCAAAGAACATTATTAATTATTTTAATATACATATTCACCAGTGCCCTTACAGAACAGCTTTTTAAAATTATTATCAGAAAAAAAAAACCCAAACCAAAACAAACAAACAAAAAACTTAACCAATCTCACTAGGGGCAAGTAATTCCCAGAATTGTAAGTTTTAAATACACTTATTTTCTAACATTAATACATATTCAGTAGAACAGAAAGCTTATTCAGTGGAAACAAGTGAAATTTTTCTGGATGGGCAAGTCTATAATCAGTTAAAAATGTTTTCCGTTTTGCTTTACACAAATATATGCTACAAAGTGGAAAGAATGACTAAGACATTAATAGAATGAAATTGTTGAATCATAGTAGAAAAACACAGACTCTCTTATTCTAAATACCCATAATACCTTCCAAACTTGATTAAAGTATAGATTTTTGATTATTTAAAAAGGCAGCCCCAGACATTCTCCATCATAGTACTAGAGACCATAGTAATGGGGTCTTGTCTGAGGTCCTGAAGAGCTTGTGTGTGTGTCATCCTTGACGTTCAGCATGGATGAAATGACAAGAAGATAGGAAGATGATTCTGGCTGTAGAGCTGCAACTATCGAAAAGGTACCCAAGTCATATCTGGTCTTTTAACCTAGCCCATACAGAAGGATGCTTGAGTTTTCATATAACTTTTGAAAGATGATGATCAAGGAAACATTGTCCAAGGTTCTGTCTGGACAAGGGGAAAGCAGAGATAGTAGAGAGAGTACTGGAAAAAAAATAGAGCACTCTCTTGTCCCAATAATAAATTGATTATCTGAGTCCAGGTTTAGTATACAAATGTCTTTATTTCAGATATGTTCTTAGTCCTCTGTCTTATTCTTCCCCTTCAATTGGAAAATGAGGTGATATTGCTGCTAAATGTACTTTTTGCTGTATATCTAAACAGGCACACTCGCATTTTTCTTTCACAGTCAGGTCAAGAATTTCTAAAGCCCTGTACAGGGGGCCATTCACAATGAATAGTCACCGGGTCTGCCTGACCTTCACATGTGTGACTTGAGCTACAGGTTTTGATTTATAAAGCTATATGATTATTTCTGTGCAAAATTAATGTCACAGGAGTCTCTCCCAGCTCCATCTGTTGTCTATTTGGAATGGCATACTAAGGAATTACGTGACCACTGGTACCCAAACAAGCTTTGATCTCCCACAGCAACCGATCATGACATTTTCATATCTCTTGTAACCTGGCTATTAGTGACACCATCTTTCTTTTCATGAGTCCCTCTGACAGTTTGTTCCAGCTGCAGATGTCAAGCTAAATGTCAACAGAATTAAATGTTTAGCCTACTGGTTCATTTTCTCAGCAAAAGGCCCACTGCACTGCAATATATATCCCCTGGAGCCACAGTACAAAGCCCATTTCTCTGTTCAAGAGTATTAAGTGAGGTAATGAAGCTTAGAGAATACATTAAAAATGGAAACACACGTCTGATGATTAAGAAATTTAGTCTGAAATATAAATAATAGGCATCTTTTAGATGTGAAATTATAGTCCAATATTTTCATGTCAAAAATAGTAGATACCTATTTGATGTCACTAGAAATTCACTCCATTGTATCAGGATGAAACAAAAAAATCTTGACCAGCCTTCACAATGAAAGTAATCTCTCTAAAACAGTGTCTTCAATTTTTTTTTTCTTATTGAGAAATTGGTGAGACTAAGTTTTCTCAGGAACACTTGTTTCAGCAAATCAGGATCTTTCAGGCACCAAGACTTCTTGAAAATGCCTCAGTTGATGGAATAACCTATGAAGGCATAAAAAGAGTCTTCTTGCAACCCTGAGATAAAACTTTTCCATACTGTCAGTAAAGACTAATTTGAGTTTACTCCTACTCATACCTTTCATAAACACTGGTTATAATTAGGTATTCAATCTTTTCTGGTCTTCTTTCTCACACAACATGAAAAGAGAGAGCTGTTTTCTATTACTGGCTTCAATATGACATGCGTGGCAAAGTGTTCATGTTTTTTATTTCCTGTCATGATAGCCCACCATTTTCCAGTTTCCTTAGTTCTACTTACTTACATCACATACAACATGGTTACGTTTTCATTATTTGATTAACTTGTTTTGTTTTTCTTCTGTCCCAAAATAACATAAATTGTAAAGAAATTATATCACAAGCCCAGCTGTGTGGCTCAGTCTCATTTTCTTTAAAGAAATGCTTTTAGGCTTTTATATAATTTAGCTGAATCTTTTATAAGAATTAGATTAAATCTCTACAATTACATATGCTACCAGTGTTTTTTCCTCACTGCATGCTCTTTTGTTAATGATAACAAGTAACTGCATTTTCATGCAATATTTTCTATTAATAACTCAAAAAATCCAGGGGTAAAAAAAAATATATCCATTAGGTAATCATAGATAGGATAATACAGTTGCTGAACAAAAATATACAAAAGTTTAAAAAGGAAGTGAACAAAGCTGGTTTTGCACTGTTCGTTTTCTGCAGACTTAATAAAAGCAGACAGTAAAAGACTGCTAATTTAAAATCTAAGACAGTTCAAACCTGCCTATAATTCTGTGAAGGAGCTGTATTCTTCTCAGGGCAATGAATAACAACAAAAAAAAAATTTGTTTGAATTCATGAAAAAACGCAAAGGCTTTTAAATGAAGAAAAGCTACCAAGTCTTTATTTAACATGATGGATAAAATTGGCTTTGGCCAACTTCCAGATCCCAGATTATAGTCTATGGAATTTAACCAGTGCATGCTGGATAAAACTCATTAGCTCAAGAGAATTATAAATGTTTCAGTTTATTACTTGCTGAAGTGTGTCCTTTCTCCCTTGATGTGCTTTTGGAGTTTGTGTCCTGGAGATTCCCTTTTAATTGAGCTGTATTTTGACTAAAATAATCTCAAGCCATTAACAGGTGACCAAGTGAAAAATTAAGTGGCTGTCAAATTTTTCCAAGTGTAGGAGCTTTAAACATTTGTAACAGATGTTGGATTAAATGGTGATGTCAAAGTAATTATAGAAATGAATACCAAGCAATCTTCATCTTTCCTCTTTATGTTCTACATTGTTCCTTTTCTCTTTCTTGTCGTATAAAAGCTCTTATTAAATATTCTTTTCTAAGACAACACTGGATGTGAGATGCCAATTTTAGTTAAATTAGGCTTCAGAGACTTCATGCTTTCTTTTTATATTTATAGGTTCATAAGTCTTGACACAGCATGATGCTGTATTCAACATTAAACTAATTTATATTATAGGGAAACTTCTATTTCGAAGTACATTTTCAGTATAGTAAATGAAACCTTAGTTCTCACACTTTACAATCTTCTTTTATCTATATTAAAATTGATTACCACTAATCAAGTCCAGAATTCAGTGTTAGGTTATGGGATAAAAGGTTCATCTCCACTCAGGCACAAGGGTACAGAGGTACAACGGTGGGCAGGGGAGTACCAATAACCCCATCAGAGGCATGATCTCCCAACCTAGTCCTTCCTGGGGATGTCCTGGGAGATCTATGGGCAGGGTGAAATCCATCTCAATAAGTCAAGAGGCTCTCTGGGTCACTTCACTGCCTACTGCCCCATATATCCACATATAAGGCTCATTATGTGCACAGAAGAGAATCTTGGGATTGTACAAGGCTTATTATGGGATGTTTGGGGGAAGAACCAAGAGTGGGGAAAGGGAGGGATTAAGGTGGTTTATGGAGGAAGAAGCATAGGGAAATAGATTAGAGACTAAAACGGGATGGTCACATGTTAAAAGGACTGGGCAGAACACTTGTCTGGCCATGTGCTTGTACAAACAAGTGCCTGATCAGTACAGCCTGTCCTGTCTTCTTCCATGTGTATTTTCCTGGGTAGAGGGACTCTATTCTGCATGCATATGTGAGATTTGGGAGACAGGTACTGAAGCACCCATAAGTCTACAATGGGTGGAGGACCCTAGAGTTGACTACTGGAGATACCAATTGGCCCAAGCCAATGACTGAGGAGACAGTGTGTCTGAGTGGGTTGATTGAGAGACCCACTCATTTGCTTGAGTATGTCTATGCATGAGGCAACTGGGGATGGAAGGATCCAAGGGCCTAGCCCTGGGTAAACTAAATCTGAGGTCAGTTATGGGAGAGATCCACAGTGCATTGGTGTGGGTGGTGTGTGTTGGTGTGTAAGGCAGTCTGTACCTGCAGCTGGAGCAAGGCTGTGGCCCCCAGCTATGAAGAGACCCACACTGCATGAATGTAGGTGCCAATGTACATGTGGGCATGCAAGGTAACTGGAAGGACAGGAGGTCCAGGGCCAGGAACTAGGCTGCCAGTGTCTAAGCTGTTTACCAGGGGCATCCATATTGTATGTACATACAAGTACAGAGAGATGTGTATTTCCCACTAACTGGAAGATGTCATGATGGGGACAGGTTTAGGCCACATGTGCCATCTATGTTTGTGCCAATGTTTCTGTATGTTAATTTGTGCACCCAGGTATATGTGTACACATGCGCTGTATACATGTGTGTATGTGTGTGTACCTATTGGGAATACATACCTAGGTCCAGCCGCACTACAGGATAGACCTGGGGATGTGGAGCTGTGGCAGTCTCACCTCTTGGGCTGCTGGATTTGGCAGCTCGCACTGCATTCTGAAATATCACAAATGCTGTAAGCATGTCATTTGAAGAGTCTTAAAAGTAAGATAATATCTTAAAAATAAGATATCTTTCATTGATAGAGACAATATTTGGCTTTGTTGTCAAGTAAAGAGAGTTTTTTAGTTGGATATTTCAGTCTTAGCTATTTTAGTGTCAAATCTTTTTCTTTAGCTGAATGTAAATGACAAATGGAAAAGGTAAGGAATGAATGTGAGATTTGTTCATCACTTGAAATCTCTAAATTAATGTCAGGTATTTTCTTGAAATATATGCCCCAAGTCAGCTACAAAATTGTTAGAAAGAACAGATTGTGAAATTATATAATTTACATTATGTACTGGATTTCATTGCGTATATCCATTCCTCACTTCCAGCTGTGATAGCTGTAAAATAATTACTGTATAATCCTACTTCTGCAACTGAAAAACTACATGTAGGTTTTGTGACACCATAATTTTTTGCACATTAATCATTCTTTGTTTCCAATTTGCTTAACTATTCATGTATTTACCTAAGAGAGATATTATAAATTTTCACTAGGCAGCCTTATATAATACATTACCAAATGTCAAATTAAAATTAGTTCCATGCTTTACTGTTCACAGGATGAATATATCATATATATACACGCTGCCATGCTCTATAATAACTTTGTCAAATTTTTCAATATGTTTCCATGTTTTAAGTGGACTGAGCTTATATGGTCTTTGTTTTCAGCCACCCTCAAGTCTTTATAAACAAAGACATTGTCATAGTTCAGCCCCGATCGGGACCAGACTACACAGTCTCTCTCTCTTATGAGTTCCTCTCTCACCAGAAAGAGGAGAAAGGGACGTGCCTTATTTTTCCTGTAATTGGGAAAAATTCTGCGTGTTCATAGATAATGTCAGAAGTTGTGACTGACATTAGACAGAGCTAATTACATGTTATTACAAATCCACTATATTTTCAAGGCTTGAGAAACAAAGGGATAATTTTTAATGCTTGAGATTTGTGTGGTAACCATTAAATTATCTGGTATTTATGTGTCAAGTTGGAACTTGTGTGATAATACCAACAAAAAGCAACTGCTCATGTGTTTTCAAATAGTACTCATTTTTCACACTGAAATGCCTAAATACATCCTAGATACGAAAACAAGGATTAATAAATATGAAACAGGCATCTTACCTCACAATCAGTGCTTCTCTGACAAAACTACCATCCTGTTACATTACCTGTTACTTTTAGAAAATGCTGGATTTGTAGCTACAGGAGAAATGGAAATAAATGCATAGGTTACACGAAAACTTAACATGGAACTATTACTTCTTTAGCTATCAAGTTATACTTTCTGCCACTACTATATCACTTTGTATTAAATTTTCTGCTATTGTCAAAATATTTTTTGCATTTTCTGAACTGTAATTTGACACAAGCTACTCATATTTCTGCTTCATTGTAACCCTTTGGATTTTACTCGCCGTCTGCAAGGACCACCAAAGTCTCCTAATATGACTGTCATCACTAGGAACATGTCCATGTGACAACACGTCTTTTCTGTCTGGTCGAAAATTAGAGTTTGCATAATGCAGATATTCAAATGAACTCCTTCAGCTGTGGATTTAGTCACACTTAATGAGCAATCAGCTAACAAGAATTTTATCTTGACTCTTTTCATGGGTTTAAATACTAAGAGTTTCCTTTAGAAGTGGTTTCTCTATGCTTCATATTCTTTCTGCCTGAGACTTGTGAGATAGCGGGTATATTCCTAATCACCTGCCAAGACCTCACAGTTAAATCTCTCCCCCTGGAATTATACTGAATTGTTTTGTTGAATTCAACCATTTAAAGAAATAACACCATCCTAGCTTCAGTTGGTCAGATTACGTGTATGAAAACACATATTATGATATGCTAATCATATCTGCTAATCTCTGAACTGCTAATCATTTCCTTGTAAGAATGGCTGAAAATGACAGGTAATTTTAGCCGGTATACACTCAGAATCAAGAACTGGATTTTAAAAATACTGTAGATACTCAATACCAGACACTAAAAGCCTAGCTGAATAATATTTCTATATTAATTTATCAGCACAGAATAATCCATCTGAAAGAAATCCCCTCAATTCATATCAGACACAGTAAAGATTTTGTCCAGGCTTGCAACCAGAAGAACTGAGCCTTTCCTGTTCAATCCTGCTTAGGGGTTCCTCATCTTCACAGGTTCCTTCTGGATTTGATGCAGAAGTGGAAAATTAAAGCCTTACAACTTCTGGGCCCCAGAGTGCATTTGGAAGACTCACTCTTCAATTAATATTCTATGCTTATACCCTCTTTTACTGATCCCACTTCTTCAAATCAAACTACTTTTTCAAAGAGTGGTATGCACTCAAGGTGCCTTAGTTTTTAGGTTTACCTTCTGCCTGCTGAGATTCTGTACACAGAAAACATGGTATGTGGGATATGTCATACAAGGGACAAATCTGAATTTTATGTTGGATCCACTTTGTCGTTCTTCTTTTACAAGAGCAAATTTGTTCTCCTGTTGCCAGTGATCTTACCATCATGTCATTCAGAGTTCCATTTCTGTCATGTTGCAGATGTTCATCTTAGTGTTTACCATGCTGCAAGCTTCATATTTGTCACTGATACTTGCAGATTCATTCCATGGCCTGTGGATCTTGACCTTCTGTGAAAAGCAATAAAGGAATAAATATAATTCGTCTCATAATAGACATATGACATCATAAGAAATTTTCCCAACTCTGGTGAATTTAGTAGGGCCACAAAGTACATCATCTAATTATGAAAAGTAGCAGAAAATAAGCCAAGAAGTTGCAGTTATTTCAGCTGGCATAAATGAAAACAGAAAGAGACCCACTGGGAGTATAAAAGGCTATTTTTTGTTTGTTCCCTTTTTAGTTTTTCTGTTTAATCTTCAGCATCAAGCATGAAAAACACAGCAGGAAACATTTGGGAGAAAACAAAGACATCTGCTGAAATCTGATAGCAGTTTATTTACTTTGTACATCTCCTTTATTAAGTGTGGCATTATTAAAACCATCTTCCTATGCATCTCCTGACTATTTTGGAGGGAACCATTTTGAGACTCATGAAACTGTCATTTCACTTAGTCAGATTGTAGGTTTTTCTGATTATTCTAGATGTATTTTCTAAAATACTCATTCAGCAATACATTGTTTCCAATGCTTTTCTGCAGAGCAATGTTTGCTAAGACATTGTCTATAGTGAATGCAATGCTTTTCATCAGCTCTCAAATAAATAGATAAAAATATTATCAAATTACCACGGAAAATCAAATAAAAGTATTTCACCCCTTTTCCTTCATTTGAGTTGAACGTTTTTGAAGTGGGACATATTTCCTTACAGAGACTTCACAAAGCCTTGCAAGTTAAATGCAGAGATTTTGTACCAGATGAGACCAGCATCACTCACATTAGCATAAAACTGAGTGAAGTGTATGCAACTAGAGGTCTTTGCAGAGAGCTCAGCCTCTATGTTTTTTTCTGTTCACCTACCTATCTACCACACTCCCTATTATTATAGGATCTTGTATGTACTTCATTCAAACTTGTATAATTTATTTCAAAAGAAATATGGCAGACAACATCTTAAACAGCTCTTGAAATAGTGCAATAGACAACGTACAAAAGATTTTTTTTTTTATTTCACTGTACAGAATTATTTTCCTGCACAGATATATGATGTATTTCCAGTTGTAGCATTTCAGAATAATATTTAGGCTTATTTATCTAAACACATCCTTCTTCACATACTCTCACATGCATATTTTGTGGTCTTCTTCAGGGACAGTTTCTTATTGAACAATTTCTTATTCTTTAGGGGCTGTTACTAGAGAAGCAGTGAATTATAGAATTATAGAAGTGTTGGCTGGAATGGACTTCTGGACATCATCTTGTCTAACTTCTAGGACTACCATCTGCATGAGGTGGGGTCAGCCATAGCTTTGATTAGCTGAGTACTGTGAGGGTCCAAGGGTGAGGGCTTCACCACCTCTCTGAGTAATCTATTCTAGTAAGGCACTACACTCAAAATTAAAATGTTTTCCCTAATGTCCAACCTGAAATTACCAAGATGTAAATTGTGGCCATTGTCCCATCTGCCAGTGCTGAGAAGGATTGGGCACATGTATTGCACATCATGGCTCTGAGGACACTTTCAGTCCTGCCTAGCTCCCCAGGGCAATACCCACCTTGCTCACAGCCCAGTACTCCATGTCAGCCCACCGGGGCCATGTCAGCCTCTGCCTCAGAAGCGCCAGTCTCCAGCTCGCCACCGCCCTGCTTTGCCCAGCCATGGACCCCCTGAACCAGGTCCACCCGTGGGCCCACCACCCAGCCTAGCCTCAGCCCAGCCCCAGTCCCAGCCCCAGGGGGGTTCCTGATGCCTGGGACTGGAGCTGATGACAAGCTGTTGATATTGGCTATATTTCCTGAACTCACGCTATTCTTATAGAACCATGTTTTCTGTATTTATTACCTGAATTTGCTCGTAAGGTAAAGCAGTTGCTTCTCACCCAAACTTCTTGTCTGCAATGACTTTAACTGAGGAAAAAAGGGAAAAGTGCTTGTACTCACAGGGCTCAGGGAACATGGGAAAAATACAATTGTGTTTGGAATAAATTCAGAATTATCTGAGTTCTGTTGCTGATGTACATTTGTTTTTCTAAGTGTCCTTGAGTACACAGAAAATAACTGTAGCAGGTACATACAGGTAAAGTGACAGCAAGAAACATATAAGCAGCAGTGTGACAGATATTGTTTACCAGTATGCTTATAAACTTATAAACATCACAAGGAGCTTGTAGCATATGGATGTGCAATTAGGTAGAAACTCCAAGATGGCAAAGCTTTCTAACACTGGTAGTGAATAAGTGGAGCTGAGTGCCATAACAGGGAATATAAATAGCCCTAGGAGAACAAGATGGGGCTGAATGGGTGTGCAGGGTACTGGAACACCGTTTTGTGTTGAATCTTAAAGACTTCAAATATAAGAAGTAAAGCTGCAACAATACATATTAAAGAAAATGAGAGTCATAACTGAAAAAAAAAAAATGCAACAAACTTTCCCACCTGGAGTACTGCATCCAGCTCTGAAGCCCCCAACAGTAAAAGGACATGGACCTGTTGGAGTGGGTCGAGAGGAGGGCCATCAAGATGACAAGAGGGCTGGAGTACCTCTCCTATGAGGACAGGCTGAGAGAGTTGAGGCTGTTCAGCCTGGAGAAGTGAAGGCTCCAGGGAGACCTTATTGTGGCTTTTCAATACTTAAAGGAGGCTTATAAGAAAGATAGGGAGAATTTTTTTTAGCAGAGCCTGTTGTGATAGGACAAGGCCTAATGGATTTAAAATAGAAGGAGGTAGATTTAGACTAGATTACAGGAATAAATTTTTTCCAGTAAGAGTGGTGAAACACTGGAAGAGGTTGCCCAGAGAGGTGGTAGATGCCCCATCCCTGCAAACATTCAAGACCAGGCCGGACACGGCCCTCAGCAACCTGGTCTAGTTGGAGATGTCCCTGCTCCTTGCAGGGGGGTTGGACTAGAGGACCTTTAAAGGTCCCTTCCAACACAAACCATTCTATTATTCTATTAAAAAACCCTAACAGTTACATCTTGGCTAAATCATTTAAAATAACAATTTCCAAAAAGATAGAATGCAGTGTATAAGACAAATTTATACTGTCCCCCTTCCTCTGGAAGACAAAATATGAGATGTTTGGAAACTCTTTCTCTATTATATTCTGCTTTACTGAGTATGTGGATACTGGCAGATACCTTCCTTTTTCAATTATTTTTTTTTAACCTGTCCGGCTGAAAATGTTGCCTGTTGTCCTGTCAAGAAAGTAAAAGTTCCCATAAGAGAACTGCTATGTAAAATGTATTTTGACCACTGTATCTACATACATGCTGCACCTTAAGATTAACAGTGGCTTCCAAAGATAGAACTGTGAGGATGCATTAGCAGAAAGAAATGACCAAAGATGCATCAGTGGTAATCTAAGGATGAGAAGAAGACAGCAACTGGAGAAGAGATGGATGGGGAAAAAAAGAGAAGTCTGTGCCTCCAAAGCTTGTGAAAATTAACACGTGTAATACTTTTGGCGCAGACAGTTTAAGCGAGGATAGCGCTGTGGGGAAGCTGCAATGTTCCTACTTGTATGCATCTGCATAATGACATGATACCAATGTTTGGTTTTCTGTTGTGCACAGAAGGATAATCAAAGTGCTTTTCCAACTTTTCAGTATTCCCTTCCCACTCAGCATGTCTTTGCTGAAGGTACTTCCTGTGGGCACTCCTCTGCATTGGAGTTGCAGAGCACTGGATTTTTTGAAATGGCCACAGAGTCTGGCAAGATTTGTTGCAGTCAAGTTTAGATGTCTACAGTTTAGATGACTACATTCAAACTAATTTTATAGACTCTCATTCTACATAATGGAGAAAAATAAGTGCATCTACTAAGTGGTTCATCTGACTGTAAAATACACTTCTAAAATAAGTCGGACAAATTATGGAATAGAATTGACTGTATTTTTCTGTTTAGCTGTAAAAACATTCAGATTTAAGAATAAACTGAAAGATCTTTAAACTACAGTAAGACAAATCCTATCCTCAGTATCTTGAAAAACATCAGATATAGACCTTGTAAAATATATCTGTTTTCCCTTACTGTAACTTGCCCTTTTTTATGCTACTCGTGAGGAATTTTGAACAAGATGAATGTCTTCAAGGATTTTTATCTCTAGACTACTGTTATGTATATTTCTGTGGTTTCTGTGCAACAGCAAATGCTCTTCTATTTGCCATTGCATTTTTGCAATGTGTGGAAGATATTCCACCCACAGTTTGAACACTGTGTCATTTACACAAGTACTGCTAAAGTTATGGCATCACAACTTGTCTCCTCTGTTTTGTTTCATACTCTTCCATCTTAACATCAATTTTGACTTTTATGAACATTTCTAAGTTTTTTAAAATAAAGTGGCCAGATTTCGCTACTTTTTCTTATTCTATATTACAGTTGAAAAGAATACACCAATCTGCTCTCCCAGTAGGTGTTTCTCAGTTGCACTGTAGTTTCTGCTCTGCACTTAATTCTCTCTTCTCCCAGGCACATTACCTTTTCAACAGCTGCTAATCTGAGGTGCCCAAGCCTTTGCTACATACCTCCCTTTTAAAGCTATGCTTGGCTTCATTTGCTGTTGCATTCAGCCTCCCGATCAACATAATTTTTGCTCACACCTCTTTGTTTTATCATCTGCATAGTGCAACTTTCATTTGCTCTTCATATGCCCTAGCTAACAGTTTTCCCAAAATCAAATTGCCTGTAGTTGGTAAATTTTCTTGTAGCTATTTTGAGCTTAATCGTATAGAGAACCATTTCCTCAGCTTGCCAACCCCATCAATGAATGCAGTGTTCTCATGAACTGTGTAGAGGTAACCTATTCCTCAGAAGTTTCATCTAAGAGTGTCTTTCTATGAAGTTATTTTTCCACATCCTGACATCAAAAGTCTCAAGTAACCTGTCTAGAATTGGTTTTCTGTGGGCTTCCTCAAATATTTTGTCTTAAATTTGCATCTGCCTCAGGCCCAGCAAGGAGGAATTTGGTTAACTTTGTTCACTAGTCTCATTCTCTGCAGTGTTTCCAGTATTTAATTCCGTAGGTTGATTACTTTTGGTGTCAGTCTGAATATAAGACATGCTACCATTGCATGTCTCGTACTAGACTGATAGCAGGAATAGGGACCCACAGAGGAAAAAGTAAAGTAAACAGGATCTGATTAAGACTCTTTTAAAGCATATGCTAATCTCAGAAGTTCAGCTAAGCAAGAAATTATCTTAGATTTAGCTCCCTCACCTATTTTAAAGGCATAGATCATTACTTGCCTCACCATTCATGACACTATACAAATAGTATGTAGCTGACAGATTGGACACATTTATTAGATAATTATAACCTAAATATTTATTCTTCGGTCTTACTCATTTTCCAGTCCTGGTGAAAATTTCATGCCTTTTGATCTGCTTATGTGATGCAGTCAAGGAAAGGAAATATTTTAAATTTACTTTTCATAATAAATACAAGTATGATAACCTGCTTTTAAAAATCTCCTATTTTAAATTTCTTAACTTTCTAGTATTTTGTTTTCAAATTCTTTATTCTAGCTATGACTCTTGCACAGACTGGAGATACTGTGGAGATTAATTAGATCCACCACTTCGAACTATTCCTTCTCAACATATATGTTCCATGTATATTGCTTAATTTACAGGAAATGTAAAGCTGCATGAACTGTACTGACTTTCATGTTCTAGAAAGATATTCAGGATATTGAAGTTTTATATGATTAGAGGTTTTGTGTGACTAACAGATCATGATCTTTCAATAATATTACATTGAAAATATGAAAATAAAGTGTCTGAACATTACAATGGATTGATACAGAAATATTTTTTACTTTTTGATGTCTTGTCTTTTACAATTTTATTTGCATGTGCTGCCGTTTAAATGAAACTTACCCTGAAAGTTATGATATCACTGTGAGGAAAAATTAGTTTAACACTTAGTTAACAAGACTGTAACTCAGACTCTAGTGCCACGTAATTGCTGTTAGTTCAGTATTAACTGAAGCCAAATGACTATGTATACACATTTCTACCTGATCACTTCTTACTAATAAAGCACCCCATTACCACCTTTCAGAGTTCTCTTGAACAACTTTTGTACATTCTTCAAGTAGAGTCCACCATCTGAATCCAATTCTGTACCATGAACTTTGGCAAGCTGGTGAAAATTAAAGATTAGGTTTCTTTCTTCCCAGGTATAATATAATTCTCCCTGCTTTGAACTATTTTCTTTTTCAGATTAGTAAAATTTTGTGTTTACTCTTGCCAAAACTCTACTGGAAAAGGGAAAATAAAAAGGTTCAGGATATTTGTGTAGATTGTAAAAAACATGAAGCTGATATTTGCAGACACTAGAAAACTAACAAGCAGGGATGCACTTTTTTGCCAGTTTAGATTTGCGTGGGGGAAAACACATAGAGAATTCTAGAACCTCTAGGTCTGAGAAGGTGTGAGTGCACCCGCAGTATCACAAATCACACTTATCAGCTCACTTCACTGAATATTCTCTCAGCAAGGATACTACTCACCTCCATTTGGCCCTGGTCAAACAGTCTCTATTGTTCTAGACTCCAGTTTCCATCTGGCAAGCTCTCCCTCATGAATTGTTCCTTTTAGGATTATATGACTCAGTGCTGAATTCAGTCTCCCCTTTATTTCACCTTTCCATCGGTACCTCCCCTTGCTGTCCGTACTTACTTTCCTCCATCCTCACCTTTCCTGACTTTGTCTTTTGATCCTGGGCTAGTTTCACCATCCTGTTATCCTCACACAGATTTGCTAGGGACATAAATAGGATGGTTTATCTTCTTAGAGTCTGACAGAATATCCCATCATTCTGCCATGGAGTTCAGGTGGAGAAGGTCATACAAATGACATCTTTGGGAAATTATGCAAACAATACACTTCTGTCAAAGGCCCGTGATGCCTGTCCTTTAAATTAGTATGTGTGTAGTCTGGTGCTGCTTAAGCAACTGTGACTCCAGTTATAAATGGAAGTTCAAGCAGTGCTTAGCTTCATTAAAGGTGTCAATTACTGCAGCAATAACATCAAATCAGGATATTACTTGCAGGATGGCCTGCAAATAATAATGAACTGAAAAAAAAAAGTAGGACTGAACACTACAGAAATTTGAAACTTGGTTACTTTTAATTCAGTGATAATATCATTTGTCTAGCCTAGGAAGAGGCGAACAAAAATTGCCATTAAATTTTCCCTCAAGAACATTTTTCAAGTTGATTTCACAATTTGGGGTTAAAAATGAGTAAAACCTAGGAAGTTATGTGACCTTTCCAGAAACTTTCTTTTTTTCAGTCAGGCCAGACAAAATTGCCTTGAAACTGAAAACTGAATTATGCTTCTTCACACCATTTTTTTCTAGTCTGGAAAGTCTGTGTTAGATTTATTTCAAAGGAAAACTGAAGTCACCTTCACTTTTACTCCGTTTTTCCATTTGATGAGTCAAGACTAGTTCAAGTTACAAACTGAACAAGTTTGTGGTTTGATTATTTCATGATTCCAAGTGATCACTCTAAAAACCCACCAGACTGTTCATAAGATTCAATCAATGAGAACTATATGCCAGAATGAACAATATGGATATTGTTTGTCAGGTAACATTGACAAATGAACCTGCACTTTACCTTATCTACTTAGTGGTCAGGGGCTCACATTCACATCCATTAGCACAAATTAAAACCATAATTTGCCAGTTGTTTGTCAAAACAGTTGTGTGTGCTTGATTTAATTGGCTGCATTTGTCGGTCTAGTTTAAATACAACCATAAGTCAAAGAGACTTTTTACAGCCTTAAAGGTAAACTGTACATGACTTAATGCAAGCAGAATACTTTAACTGATATTCAGAAAATAAATCATCTGCACCACTGAACAAGAACCAGTAGCATGTAGGGTACATGGCATTTCAACAGAGAATTACCAAGTGCTCCCACTTATCCATTAGCATTGCCAGCTTCTCACACAGGCTATGCTAAAACAAATGCCTGGATTCTTCTTCTTCCAGATGACTCCCTGGTACACAGAACCCTATCCAAGCACATGTGAAAAGTGACACGTGTTGAATCTCATTCACAAAAGGCCCTCCACACTTGTACTGGAACACCTTGCTAAACATGGTTTTTCATTTCTAACACTCATTCTGCTCTCCAGGGAATCCTGCTGTTATATTTCAGGCCTGGTTTATATCACTATAGTCATAATCAAAATTATTGCTTCAGTCTGAGAGTTTAAAGCATTTGCTAAACATAGCATGTCATGGTGCATGACTGCATGAAAGCTGGATTCCTCATATCGTATTTCAGGTGGAGAATCTGAAAACCTATTTCAGTAACATTTCCAGTGCCAACACACACATCATAAAATCTTTCTGCTTACTGCTATCAGCAATGAGTTTAGAGAGTGATCCTTCTCCCACCGAATTAATGAATAAAAGTATTTTTGGCTTTAGTGAGCCAAGGTGATCCAGGTTCCTAAATAACAAATGTTCTTCTTTTTGAACTTGAATAGGGGAGAGAGAGTGAGAGAGCAAGAGAGCTCAGAAGAGCCAGAGAGATTAGGTACTTTTTTTTTTAATTTATGGACTAGCAAGGAAAGAGGCTAATACAAAGGGCATGATATGAAAATTAAGTGGAGAGGGTTTAGTTCCTAGCTCAGATGGATTCTTCTTTAAACTTTGGGAAACTTTGAGACTCAAGCCCTTTTCTGAATTCCCATCTTCTAGTGTGATGCTGAAAGGATAAATTCCCCTGAGGCTGGACAGGACCCCGTGGGAATTAGTAAGGAAAATCTCCATCCTTAAAAAAATGATCAGACTTGAAATTACTTTTAAACAACTGACCCCTAGTTAACAAACACAATGGCAAGCAATGAGGCAAAGATATTTCTTCCTCAAATCCATCGTAAAAGTAAGTGACAAGTACCTCACAGTGCATAAACAACTATTTGCATGTTTAGAAATCTTTATGATCACACACAAAGGATTACAGTCAGTCTAGGAGCTTACAGTAGAGAACAGTGGTACTGAATGGAGCATATTATGGGTCCAAGGACTTGCCTAACCCCTCATTTCCTACAAGGGATTTAAACTGATGTTATTCCATTGTGCCTAAAATATAGCCATCTTGTTCATACTTACTGTTCAGTACTCCTGCTCACCGAGTAAACATACTCATCTTAAATGGCAGTGTGCCCTGCCTTGAGTCAGATGTCAAGAGCCTACAGGCTGAGATATCTGGTGGGCATACCTGTCTCGACATTTACAACAGGCAGAGCTTAGGCAACCAGCTAAGAGTGCATGCCCTAGCTTTCAGATGGCTTGTGTTTAATGAGATGAACCTTGACCCTGACCATGATTTTGCAAGCCTACAACAGCACAAAAGCTTGCTGAGCTATAATTTATAGTCTCATTTGAACCCTTCCCTATCAATATCTTGTTCTTTAGCACCTGACTACCAGAATGTGAAGCTTCACCATTTATGTCAATCAAACAAGGACCTTACTTTAAGGACACTGCAGCTGATGTTAACCAAAGATTTTATGATTTATGTGTTGGCTATTTGACTAGTGTCTGAAACATATAAGGCACAAAACAGAAACTTAGCTTGAAGGTCTGTTAGAAATTTGAAACTCTGCTCAGGTTCAGCAAATCTGAACCAAAAGATGGCTCAGGTTTAAGAGACGCACAGCCAGTGCTGTAGATGGAAGCACAATACTGCAAAACAACGTGGAAGATTATATGGTTTGCACCACGCCTTTTTAGAAATAATTCTATTTAACTTGAATCTGAACAGCTTTATTATTATTACTGTCAATGTCTGACAACAAAGAGAAGCAGCATACTCCTAAACAAAACTCTTCTCATCTGTATCTCCTCTAACAGAAAATTCAGAGAACCAAAAATTAAAATACAAGGCAAAAAAGATTTTGTCCTCATTTTCACATGAAAACAATACCCTATTTAGAGCTGTTACTCCTTCTTCTGGCTTCTAGTCATGCCTCTTGTACTCATACTGAAAGGATGAACAGCTATATTTATGTCTTATGGCTCTTTAGTACTACAGCATTGTGCATTACTACTAGAAAGTCAGAAAACACAGAGTTCCAAATCATCCTTCATCCTCCAGCCCCAGAAAATCCTCCCAAGTATCATTCATACAACAGTAGGAGGGGAATTGGAGGGGGTACCTGATGTAGGTATTTAGCAGCTAAGGGGACAGTGTAAGACTCACAGTTGCTAAGCCCAGATAGATACCAGTTGCATTCAGCACATTTTTAAAGAATAGAAAAAGGGCTTTATATTTCACATCCCTGTTGAGCTCTAGCATTGCAGAGGTATCAGACAACGGAAGAAGATGTATTATTGAATGATGAAGTACTTCTAGGCAAAAGTCAACTTTTTAAACTTGGTAAGTAACTCCAGTATAGCCTACTCGTACTGATGGAGTAAGATAGGGAGAGGTTTTCCTGTGGTATGTAGGACATCAGCAGCATGAGCAGCAGGATCAAACTACAAGCTTGGGGGAAACTAAATAAAATAGAGAAGTATTGCATTCTCTTAGCGATACCATAACTCACGTTCGGCACTAAGTTGTTAAAGTGCATTCAAATGTATGCCCTGGACAGAACATTTAAATGCTACAAGTATAAAGGTTAAATGGCAATAGGTGCTTTAATCTCTTCTGCGTCACTCCCATGCCCCACATATTAAAGCCTGTACTACAGAGAAACTTGAACAAGTGATCACTTTCAGAGAGATAATAATTTGACAGCCTATAAAATACAGGGAAGCTGTCAGTTGATCTTACATGCTCCTTGGATTTCTATGTGTTTATACAATAAGATATATATTCTCTTGGTCACTCCCTTTTTCCTAAACATTTGTGAGCTAGTCAGGGACTTGAGAACATCTCAAAGTGAAAAGTGACACTAGCATCTCAGGAAAAATGTTTAAGGCAGAGGTCATAGCAAGCTCTCTGTTGGACTTAGAAAGTGATCCATGTCATATGGTCTAAGTAATATAGAGATACCATTCCATTATTTCTATAACTTTTTTTAAAGCAGTCGAATGTGGACCACTGCTGTGGGTAAAAGTGGTATTCACAGTGTAAGTGACAAGTCATGTTTTTCCCCTCTCCGTATAAAATCTTTGTATTTGTTCACTCTTCCAACTTGATTCCCTTTGTGTAAAAGTAATCCAATATGTTTTGCTGTTTGTATGTCCAAAAATAATTTATCAAGACTGATAAACTGAGAAGTGTTCAAAGATTCCAAATTAAAATCCTTGTTCCAAATGCTGTGCAGTTTGTCAAAATGTCAGCTGATGTCCATTTCTCCATCTGAACTTTGACTCGGATGACTAACTCTTGCAGATCCCAAAACTAACCATGACACAAACATTTGATGTTTTCTTTAGAGATAAATATATAAATGCACTACATTGCCACCTAATTAATCTTTTTTTTCTTGTTTATATAAATGCTAAGAAATAATTGCTCTTTCTGTTGAAAGCATCTCAAAGATAATTCACAAAATTTTCTTACTACCCAGGCAGCTACATTTATTTGAAGTTGAAATAGCATGTAAAGTGATGTAAAATAAGAAAAAATGTAATGGTAAACTTTTCTTATATCTGTCATAAGAACACTGAAAATAGGAAAACAATTACTATAATTAGATAAGGAACACAAAGTGAACAAAAGGTAAAAGAAAAAAATGTGGGTCTTTTCTCTTTCTATTGCATTTTTAGTTTAATTTTAACCAGGGACACAGCCAATAACAAATTTTCTCATGTGGCACATTAGGATGATTTGTACAGCCATCCCTTTTGTCTCTGAGGAAAAAGGATCAGTTAATTTTCCATACTTGGATTAAGCTATTTTTGATAACCTAGTTAGTTATGGGAGTTGCCTCACATTTTTTCAGTGAATCTGAGAAACTCTAAACTCTATACGGTTCCAGATTTCTAACTGAAGACACAGAAGAATCACTCGGTGTTTTGCTGTGGCTCTCAGGTCCAGACTGTGCCATGGAATTGAGTCAATATCACATCCAGGATGCATGGAATGAACATTATTGGAGTACTGGGAATGTGCCACATGGATAACTCTGTGCTCTAACCTAATTATAACCCACTTCATCATCACACATTCAATGGTAAATGACAGGTCAAAATTTTTATTAAAATAGTTACACATGAAAATTACACACAAGCATTTCTGATATTAACAATGTAATCTGCATAAGGGACTTACAGAAAAATGACAGTGGAGTCCAAAATTGCACATATGTCTCTTGACATTATTCATACTTTCAAAAAATTGTCTTATTGTCTATTTCTTTTATGCTCTGTTTAATATAGTCCTAATTTTGATATGTAACACAATTTAGAATTACTCATTACCATATTTAATGAGGTAATGAAATTTATTCTTTCTAAAGCTTATATTTTATTCTTTGCCCAACTTCTGATAAAAGCTGTTTTGTGTCATTTTAACTGTGTGCATAATTAGCCATTTGTCCCATTCTGTATGAAGTTTACTCATAGAAAGGCTTCTGTAAGCAAAATCTGAGGAAGGAATCAGTGGAAGTTAGACACATGGAGAGACTAATTTTTTGTGTGCACTGAAATGAAGGAATTAGCTGTTATATTAGTCCCAGCTTCTTCCTTATGATGTTTAAATGACACAGTCTTGAAGAGATTCCCTATGTTACTGAGTCACATCTCATGTTACTGTAAGTAGTTGGATCACCTAGTCCCTTCCATAGGCTGATGAAGCTACGGGCTAAGGTCTCTGTTTTACCTATGTTTTCTCAATCCTTATTCCTACTGCAGCAGGCACAGGAATATAGTGAAGGTATAACAAGAGGAAAGAAATAGACATCACTTATTTCAGTTGACCTTGAAGAAAGAGCATAGTCTGGAAAGCCTGGGGCTTAGGAGATGCCTCTACTTCTGTAAAACACAGTCCCATGCATAAGTTTACATTAAACTGTAATTTTGCTCTGAATTTTTGCTCTGTAATATGGTATTTTGGCTCTGCATCGCTGGATCCCCATTGCCTTCCAGCACAAACATACTGACTTTACAAGTAAAAATATTTTTTTCCAGCTGCTAAGATGGCAAACAGTGTAAGAACTGAAAACTCAGGCTATTGCAAGACATACTGTGACCAGTGTGATGAAAAGATTCACTTTATTTCCTTTTTCCAAAGCTTCTTACCTCCTGCTTAAGAGTCCCCTTGTGACCACTGAACATCAGATCTTACAGTTCTGAAAAGGCTGTGGTAATAAAACCCGAGTCAAGACTTCCATTAACGAAGAACATACGACAGGATGTTGAAATATCAGTACAAAATAAATATAAATGGCCATATAAAGAATAGGAAGTGTTGCCTCTGACAAAAATCCATTCTGCCCTTTTTAGATATTCAGCGGCCATTCTTTCAGCTTTCTTGAAGATCACATGTAATCCTTCAGGAATGCAGGAGGCTTTCTTCCTCAGCTTTCATTCTTCTACAGAGAAAGAATCTCAAGGAAACACTGTTGATTCTTACATTCAGATGTTTGTTTTTCATTAAAGATAGCATTTATTAAAGATCCACCTGTTGACATAATAAGATAAAGTTTGTTCTGAGAGGTAATTCCTGGGTTTTTTTTTGTCACTGGAATACTTTTCAGAGTTTCTGGTTCAAATCTCAGTCAGTGTCTTTTAGTATCACATGGATGGGATCAACAGACCCCTTTGGGCTCTCTTGTGTTCAGCACTTTGGTAGTTTGGCTCTGTGATTCCAGTTAAAATCTCAGTTTCAATCTTCCTAATTCAGGAGGCCTTGCCAGTTAGGACTAAAAGGTCATAGAAGGGAAGAAGCGCTTGAGGTAACAGACTTCATTCTATTTGCAGCCTGCTGTTGAGGGAATTAAGCCAAGTTTCTTGAAGCGTTCATCAACATATCAATAACAAATGGCAAGGCTATAACTATTTGAGGGGGAAATATTATCTTTGTTATACATACTGCTTTACCATACTCCTTGCTTGTCTAAGCACAATTGTGTCTCTTCAAAATCACATTTCCACTTTTGACATGATATATCTATGTAGTTCCTTCTTAACTCTACAGAAGTGATTAATCTAAAAAGAGGTTGAAGTAGGGATAGTGTCTTCACCAGATCTGTTGTATAAATTGTTACCAGTGTTTTTACCTCTATGCACCGCTTTAACCAGAAATTTGCTTACACCACACAAAAGATGCTGGAAACCGGATCCTGCTGAGAGTGATCAGATGTAGCTATTTCTACACTTTTGCCTCTGGTGTTCCCCACACCTTTGTCCACATGACATGTTTGTTGTCTTTATGTCAAACATGGCTCTTCAAGTTAACAAAGCATTGTTGCTATGGATTTAACCTGAGTTTCTTTATGACTTATGTCAATCAACTACCTATTGTTCTCCTGAATTTCCTCAGTGTTTCTCTATGGGTCATGCATGTTCTGAAGTCAGGTTTCACATTATTTTGTTGCTCTGAACAGTTCTGTCATTTTTCTAGCAGGATAAAATAGCTCACTTGTTTGTTTGCTTTTCTCCTTTCCTATTTTTGCAAGGACTATATTAGTTTATTGGATTTTTATTCAAATGAAATTTTTAAATGCTTGAGGTTACGGACCCACAATCTCTTGGCTGACAGAAAGTCTAACACCAGCTCAGATGAAGTAGCACAAAACCATTAAAAAAATAGATTAGTAAGAGTAGCAAGGCACAAAGAAATATGTTTTTACAACACTCTTGCCTTCTCATTATATGCCCCATCACATTCACATTACATATTCTGTCACATTAAATAATGACTCTGAGTAGTCACACCTACTATCCCCAAAGCAAAGATTTTCTGACTTGTGCATCACTGAACCAGGGCAAAGATCCAGCAGGAGACGTTGCCCCACTGGCTCGATGTACCAACCCTGTTATATTCAAATTCTGCATTTTGTCAGGGTTTTGTAACACCTGGTTTCAATGAGCTCCACAAGTGCAGCCAAGAATAATGTGTCCCTTTGGGATCTTAATAGTTTTTTTTGGTGGAGTAAATTTAATAAAGGAACCCAGTCAGATTCCCCATGATGCACTCGAGAGCCGAGCGTTAAACATTGGTTTTTTGTCATTCAGACAAAACCAGACAAGCTATGTATAAGAGGTAACCTTCTCATATGGTTGTTTTTTGGATAAAGTACACTTTCTGTGGAAGGCTTTCATTTACCTAATATATCATTGTGATACTTTGTGTGATTCATAATGTAAATGTTTCATTTTCACATTAGTGATATCAGTGTGAAATATGTATTGCAAAGAAAAATCTTCATTTGCCAAGATTTTCATCTCAGCAGCTTTCATAGTCAAAACCATCATTTTTTCTTATATGTACGATATCAGTAACTATTCTCACATAAAACCAAATTACATAATTTTCAACATGATGAAGTTTAAGTTTCATTTTAACTTTTAACCTTCAAAATTATATAAACAATAAATATCTCCAGTCTCTTCCAGAGGCTGATGAAAAGTCTGAAATTCCTTCCTACATTTGTTTTTTTCCTCTCTTTCTTCTGCTATATTTGTGGTTAGTGCTCCTCAGTGTAGCACGAAATACATGATAGGTATAGAAGGAGCAGCACACAATATGCATAGAAGGAAATGTTCTTTGCCCTCTGGAAAGTCTTATCAGATCCATAAAATTTCAGTTGGAGAAATGTGGCGGTAAAATAAGTTGCTTCTAGTGCTTACAGCAAATGTTTCTAGCTCCCAAGTTGTAAAATAAAAGAAAATTTCAGCATTGCATGAAGCATCAGCAAACATAGCATGTGATCTCAAAAAGATGCTCTCTCTTAATTGTGATATATCTTAAAAGAAAATACAGAACTCCTATTGCATTCCAAACACTTTCCTGAAAACAGTCATATCAGAATAATTGTGCAGAGCAATTGTGGACACATATTATCAGAAGTGAAACATTGCAGTACTTTCAACTATCCATTTCAGCAAGACCCATAGACTGATGGAACATAATTGGCCCACTTCCTAGAATGTCTCCGTTTTCTGCATGGGTGTTTCCTACCGGCTTTGCTTAAGATTGAAGTTTAGAAACAACATGGTTTCGACAATCAACAAACATGTGGTGAAAGTCAGTTTTATATTTTATTTTTTCCAGATGCAGCCAATACCATCACAAAGATATCCCAGTGCCAGCTAGATATCTGTACCCAAATAAAGAACTGCCTGTTTCATGAGAGCCCAGCCAACACTGAAGACACTCTCCAATGAAAAAAAAAGGGGCAACATTCAAGAAGGTTGCTGAGAAACCTCTTGTTCCACTCTAAAGCATCAGTAGGTCATTGCCAATGCAGAGAAAGGTCTGCTTTAAATTAGATATCATAAAAAGCCCACAGATCTATCATGTCCAATCATTTTACAATAGAAGCAATTTCTTTCTGTTCAAGGAGAATACAAAATGAAACTACAAATTTCAATAGCACTGACCATGAAATACATCCTATTTCACAACTACCCACTTGCTTTCTGAATGACCTTCAAGATTTATTCTGTCTTGCAGACTACCTGAAGGGTAAATTCATATATCTGTTCCTTCTTCACCTCTTTGCGAAAAGGAAATCAAAACTAATTAATTTCACTGAAGCAAGACAAATTAATAATAGAAAAAAACTTTGGTTTAGGAATGACTTGAGACAATTAAATGGTGATGTGAAAATATTTTATTAACCTCCTTTAAGTCTGTTTTCTCTTAACCTTTTAACTATACCAGCAGACTGGGTGTGGCATTCCAATAAGAAAAGCAACATATTTTCTTTAAGAGCCAAAGGAGGAGATTAGAGCTGTATGCAAGAGACTTCTTATCTTCAATAACACTGAAGATATAGATTTGCTATTACAGTTTTAAATGAATTAAAGTCAAAGCCAATCCTTCTTTGATTTAGGCACTAAATGCTCAACTGTGCCCCGAAAAGCAATCCTGATACCTACTTTACAGTATTTCTTGCCTCTCAGAGCAGGCAACTTGTGATATACCCTTTTTTATTTGGATCTGAAGATTGCCTCCCAGGTTAAACCTATTGCCTGGCTCATGCTCTTCTCCAGGTGAACAGCCCCAACTCTCTCAGCCTGTCCTCATAGGAGAGGTGCTCCAGCCCTCTGATCATCTTTGCAGCCCTCCTCTGGACCCGCTCTAATTGGTCCATTTCCTTCTGATCTATTCCTTAACTTTGGTTTACTAACAATACAGTGCCTTAGCATATCATACAGCTTCATCAAGATATTAGGAAAATTAGTAAAACAATATTTTTAATTAGGCAAAATTCTTTCAGCTTCAGCCATTGTGCCCAGTCTTCATATTTTGACTATGTAAATTGCAAATAAAATAAGCACTGAATTAAAGCATGCCAATTAGTATGTTAATCCTTTCATTTTGCATTTGAAATTGTAATCCATTCATTTCCTAGAACGCAAGAATTAAAAAGAAACAACTGAACAGCTTCTATAAATATTTTTACTTATAATGATGCAAAAATAAATACATAATTAAGAAACAGGTCTAGAAATCAAAAGCTCTCTCTGTCTCCTTTCTAACTCTCACAAATTATCTGTGTTTCCATTTCCTGCCTGCCGCCTGTGATCATAAACAATTTGGTCACATCACTTACGAGAGTCATAACAGTGGCAAAAGGAGTGGTCTCCGTGACATTCAAAAGTGAGAGTGAGGAGGCTGCAGCGGTTGCTGAGGAGACAGCAGGAGCAGATATCTGTGGAGAGAAATTATCCTATTTTATACTGGAACATCATTGTTCACCTCAAAATGTAATCCTAGCTAAGTGCTCTGTTTGTACATTCTCATGCTGCTTAAAAACTGCCTAAATGGAAATGCTGTGGTGACCTTCACTGACAAGACCCATGCATATAAATTCACCAGGTATATATATTCCTGCCTAGTCTCCCAGCGCCCAGTCACTGAACCACGGTGCCGTGCCTTTGCTGCCCAGCCCCAGGTTTCCCCTAGTGCAGCCAGGTAACAAGTGGGGCATGCAGCAGAGAGAGGAGCTGAATGGCATGCTTCAGTCCTACAATTCACATACAGCTATTGTAATAAAAAAGAATAATTTATAATTCTCTGGTTACTCAGAGACAAGGGAAGCAGCCATTTTATCTGGCACACAAGTAAATGCAAAAGCTGAAATAGAAAAAGATAAACGAAGCTGATGAAAGCTTCTGCTCCCATTTACTTGAAATTTTCATTTACTTGAGCAACCTAACATTCTCCACTTAGTGGAGTAATTCCTGGCTTATCCAAATTAAACGAGAGAAGAACTGGGTCTTGTGAGATTAGTTGGAAATGTTTTGCTGATGTATATTTCAAACAGGTACATACAAAGGACAAACAGCTCCAGATGCTCTTCTTGATACCAAGGAAAGTTAAACTTTGTGATCATTTGTGTAATCCTTCAATCATAGTCTTTGTCATCATTGTTTGTCATATGCATCAAAAAAAAAAAAACAAGCAAAAAGACTTGAAAATGAAGCAAAGCAAAGATAAGAAAGATAAATTCAAAACGTTCTATGTTATCTAGTGCTTCTTGGTTTGTTTTTTTTTTTTTTGGTTTTTTTTTTGAAATTTGGGAAAATGTTTTCAGCATGCAACAGATTGGTTCATGGTTTGTTTGCAGAAAACTATCAGTCTTGTAATCACAGAATCGTAGACTCATAGAATTGTTTAGGTTGGAAAAGACCCTTAAGATCATCAAGTCCAACTGTTAGTCTAGCACTGCCAAGTCCAACCGTTAACCTGACACTGCCAAGTCCACCACTAAACCGTGTCCCTAACTTCCACATCTACACCTTTTTTAAATATCTCCAGGGATGGTGGCTCCACCACATTCCTGGGCAGCCTGTTGGCAGCTTGCCAACCCTGTCAGTGAATATTTTTTTCCTAATATCCAATCTAAACCTCCCCTGGTACAATTTGAGGCCATTTCCTCTTGTCCTATCACTTATTACTTGGGAGAAGAGACCGACATCCACCTCGCTACAACCTTCCCCATCCCAAAAGTCTGACTGACAGGTCTGCTCTCTTAAGCAACAGGGAAAGTTACACGTAATAAACGAAATTATTGTAAGCAACCTAAGCATTCTTGCTTTAGTGAAGTTAGGCAGTGAAGAGAAGGGAAGGGAAAGGAGAATGAGTCAAGTGCTTTGGTCTGTTTGCAATCCTAACCTACAAAATAACTGAAAAATTCCATATTTTAGAGCTGGAGCAGTATTGCTGGACTTGATTCGCCTTTTGTTTTGATCTACATATGTTAAGCTATCACTTCACATAGAACTCAGAATGAAAATCCCTCACAACCAGAACTCTAAATTTCAAGACTCCATTTTGGTTGTCTATCTTGAAGTGTTTTCCTCCATTTGTTGCATTAAGACCAAAGGATTTTACAAAATTACCTGCTGGATGTTAAAGATTAAAAATGTACCCAAGAGACAAACAGCTTGAGTTTCATAGTTACATGTTTGTTTGTGTGTAAAAATGTGCATTTGAGCTGCTAAATAGCTCTCCTGAAAGCACTTAACATGATATAAAATGACTAAGATAAATATTATCGTACAAGCTAATAATGAACTGAGCAGTCTTTGTTAGTTCTTTCTCATTTTACTGGCTGTTAATTATTTTTTTAATGTGTGGTTTATGTACGTGCAAATCATCAGCAATCAATGTATGAATCTATGGAGCCATAAATTCCAATATACTTCCAATATGTCAAGGCTTAATGCTAGCAAGGACATTCTTTACCAGTAGGTGTCTAAAAACCAGACTGGAAGGCAAAATACCAGCATGAAAAAATACTGTTCCTTAACATAGTTCCTTATCATCCTCACTCGCACTCTCCTCTCTGATGTGCTAACATCTTTCCAGAAGGAAATACACTTTAAAAATCTATCATAAAACTACATGTAGACAAATATCTGCCTTTTACATGAACACACTAGATCACATACCATTGGTACCATATCAGTTTCCCTTAGATTTCCAGGGTTAAAACATCCCATTCAGACAGTCAAGATAGAGAAACATGAGCAAGCAAGATAACTCAGGAACATGTTCAAGAAGTAGATTTCAGATCGAGTCCTTGTATGCAGTGGGAAAAAAAAACCCCACTATTGGGTTAAGAATTCTGGACAACATTCCCAGCTGAGTTAAGTAAAACCAGTGGAGTTTTTAGTTCCAGAAAACTGTTAGAATGTCTCAGCTCGTTCCTGAGGCAACACATGCTCCCATGTTACTGTTCCTCCTTCCTTCTCTCTCCTCTATCCTAGTGAGGTCCTGGGGCTTTCTGCCACACAGAGCAATCAAGGACAAGTAAGGTCCTTTTCAGACGACTATTTAAAGTGAAGATTTGTGTGTAAGGGTGTTCTGATGAGTGAATTAAGGGGCTTCTTGCTGTAGGTTAAGCAACAGTTAATTGGTGCCAGTAGTAGCTGACACCAGGCTATGAGGCAGTCAGGGGAGGGCTTTTTCCCACAGATGCTTGACTTTATCCTTGTGAGCTACACCTGCAGGACTGGTGGCATTTATACTGTCACATATGGAACAATAAAATGACACAAAGCATTAGCAAAATGGATTTGTCAAAGGATTTTTGCCTGTGCTAGAAGCCTGGAAAGGTTGCTGGCTGCAGCAGCAGCAACTGCTAATAGCAGACTGGAGCGTATACAGCAGTCTTGGAATAGCAGCAGCACTTGTCTCCCTTCCTGCTTTGCCATTTTAGCTCTGTCACGTACCCTTCTCCCTCATCCCCAAAACAGGAGAATCTTGGCCAAAACATGATGGTAGAATTTAATTTCTGCTTCCAGTGCTGAGAAGCTCTGAGCTGCTCTGCTGGCAAGACAGCTTTCTGTGGGACTGCCTAGCGACTACAAGCCAAATGATGCTATCACTTGTACTGCATTTGCCAAACTAAAAATGAAAGCTAAAAGAGTTCTTTTTGAGGGGATTTACAATAATAACACCACACTGAATTTGGTTGGGATATGATGTCTTAAACTATAGAAGAGTTCTAAACCCTACAAAACCATGGTAATAATGGAAACAATGAAGACTGTCATAATATGCCAGTTCTCTGTGGAACTGATACTTACTCTTGAGCAGCCTCAGTGTTCAACCATAGTACCCTGCTTGGTTAGGGCTCCTGTAAAGTATGTGACTCCTTGACGTCTGTTTCAAATTTATTTTTACTTTCTGAGTAGGCTGAGCCAGTGTTTGTTCAGATTAAAATAGCAACCAGAGCAGGTTTTACCTACATTTAAACTTACATTTCTGACAGCTTAATCCCCTGTAGTTCTGTAGGCTTTTTTTTTAACTGGTTTACTTTGGAGGACTGAGAACAGGTAATCTGTCTGGAATCAGGAAATGATCATCTGAAATTGTAACAGGAAGCATACTTATAAGAGAGTTTCCTCTGAATTGACCAAAGACAAATGAAAACCTAAATATTATTTGTTTTATTCTTTAAAAATGGATTCAAGTGCATTAATTTCCATTGTCTGTTACTGAATGCAAACTGATTAAAAACACTCCTAGACACAGGCTCCAAGTGAGACTGGAATTAGAAGCTATGGTCCTTTACATGACACACACCTTTCCTGAATCTGCTTTCTTGTTTGAAGTAAAACTATATTAGCATGCTGAAGAATTTTAAATAAAAATTTAGAAAGAAGTACAATTGCTAAGAACACGAAGCGATAAGAGGTGCTAAATTCTAGGATGTTTCAGAATATGTTTGCATCTTTTTAGTGTCCAGAGACAAAATAGAGCTTCCAAGAAGTAGACCCTATCCTGTCCAACATATTGATGCAGTACTCCAGAATTAAACTAATGGTTGGTTTCAGTGGAGATATTGTATCATCCCCAGTCATCTTTATCCCTAGGCTATTGCTTTTACAACCTTTGCCTGACACCTGCTTAATGCTTAATCATTTAGTATCTAGCATTTTTTCCCATGTAACCATATGCACTTTGTTTATTTTTCCAAGTTTTTCTCCAAACAGTTTAAATTGCTTTCAGACTTTCAGTCTATACTTTCAGAGCTGGGATGCTGGGCTTTTTCCAGCTGACCTGAGAAACACCGAGTACACTTTTTTTCTCCTTCCCTCCATTTCTTCCGGCCAGGCTAGAAATGGAAGCACAGAACAGGTCTTTTTGCAAAGCCCTGCCTGAAGATTTAGAGGCTGATAGGCCATCCAGCTCAGCACCTTGCACTATGGGTTGACAGGTTAAGTATTCCTTTCTGGATTATTCATGATTAAAGCCACTGATTAAATAAAGAACGAGTTTTGAACCATTTGTTTGGTTTGTGCAAAGAAGCTCAGCATTCAACTGGCTTGTAGGCTACATTTATTAGGAGCTCCTCTGCACACCCCAACTGTCAACAGTCCTTCCATCAAAGTACCACTTTTCTCCAAGGAGGATGGGATGTTGCCACTGCTGAGCACAGCTCCCACCCCACAGAAGTTCTGCGTTCTCACAGGACTGATGAAGCTCCCTTGTTTTATCACATAATATGGACAAGGTGCCAGAGGTATGGTCCTGAAGGTAGAATTTGCTCTCAAGAAAACCTTCTCTTGACTAATTTGATTGCAGTCTGGAATAAAGTCTAATGTGGGAAAGAAACTCTTCAGAGTTTTGTATATATTTTTCCTGTTAGGTTTAGGGGGACACTGGAGTTTGAAAGGCTGCTGCACAGCTTGCCACCATCATTCACATGCCAGAAGTAATTACAGGATCTCTTAACAAATAACTGAATGAACTGAATGTTCTCAGATCACCGACCGTTTCTTCCATGCCATCAGTAAACCCAACTATTCTGTTCTTTTTTCAGAGTAGTTCTTTCCATTCTTTCCTCACCTGTACTAGAGGCAATGGTTTCAAGCTGCGCCAGGGGAGATTCAGGCTGGACATTAGGAAATATTACTTCTCAGAAAGGGTAGTCAGGCACTGGAATGCACTGCCCAGGAAGGTGGTGGAGTCACCGACCATGGGGGTGTTCAAGAAACGTTTGGATGTTGTGTTGAGGGATATGATTTAGCTGAGAAGTATTGGTGATGGTTGGACTGGATGATCTTTTAGGTCTTTTCCAATCTTGATAATTCTGTGATTCTGTGATTCTGTATCTAACACAGACCACAATCCAGATTTTTCCTAAGGAGCTTCCAGTCTAGCCATTTTTCTATAAAACCTGGCTCTAATTTATTTATTCCTCTCCTAAGGCCTCATTTCCTCCCTTTTCCCACTACTGCATTGTGCAAAAGATGATGTAACATGTCTATTCTTAACCTCAGCTATGTCTGTGACACAGTTCTTTTTTCATGCTAAGGGACTTAGCTACATATGTTAGCTTTTTCCAGACATAAGTCTATTTCTTTTCCTTTTTCTGCCCCTCAGTATTTTCTCAGAAACTAGGAATGTGACCTAAATGCCATTTATTTTTTTTTCTGTCCTTACTGAGCTGTTGCCACACTAAACTATTTGCTATTATAGATATTACAGTCAGCCTCAGGAGCTCACTGAAAAATAGTCTCCACAGTGCTTTGTTTCCCTAACAGACTTTAACCACTGAAAAGACAAGAGACAAAGGGCAGGGAAAGGGACAGAACATGAGCCCAGTGATGGTACACAAACAGCTCCTTTTCTTCATTAACTCCAGATGTGTCTTCATTAGAAGGGGAATTAGTTAACAAGAAGAGGGAAGACAAGACAAGGCAAAGGCAAGGCAAGGAAGAGATCTTCAGGTGAAAAGTGTACGTTGGAGATTTCATTCCAGGGAATCTGAAGGGACACTACAGATACTGAATCTCAGAATAGGCACAACAGTGCCTTTCAAGACTGAAAATAGCATCTGATTTGTAGTTTGCAGTTTCAGACACGTATGCTTACGCCATTTCCCTTCTGATGTAATGGTAATAATCTTTTCTCAAAAGGGAGATGATCCAAAAGGAATATAAGGTTCAGCTAAATTTTGCACTGAAAGTTATGCATGCTTATAAATTGCAGTCTGCCTTCTAACAGCAGGGCTAAATTTGTCCAGTACTTGGTGGTAGCAAAAGTTGTTTAGGAGATGACAGTGGCTGCAAAGGAGCTGGGAAGTAGCCATAATAGCACCATTTGCTAGTAATTTAAGCATATTGACCGCACACTTAATGAAGTTTCAATACATAGGCTCTATGCACTGCTCTAGACCTTTACCGAAATTAACAAACAAAAATCATCAACTGACTTTATGGAAGTGCATAGCAAATTACTATTGACGTCTTCATGAAAGAGTACAAATCAGTGTTACCCTTTTTCTTTCTTCCAAGGTCCTTTCCCAATGCCTGAGCACCCTTGGCATGTGGACACCTCCGAGCACCTGACTAAGGGGAAAAACACAATTCACCTCCCCAAGCCAAGCAGACCCCTCAGTTCTTGGATACAGGCATACTCAAGAGAAGTGTAGAAGGGCATGATTACTTTAAAGCATATGATTAGTCCCATGAGAATCAATGGTGCTTGAAGTTAATCATAGTTTCAAGTTCTTTGCTGGACCAAGCGTTAAACCAAGAATTTGTCAGTTCAAATATCTAAACTGATCTCCACCACCATAGTGTCTCAGGAAATAAGAAATGACTTCTCAGAAAAGACAATGATAGACCACACAAAGTCAAATTTAAAGGGCAGACAAGGGAGTGCAAAAAGGCAACGCAGAGAAGAATGTGACTTGGTATAAATGAAGTTAGGTCAAATTCTGAACTCATAAATGAACACAAACATAATTTCATTTTTTCTGAATCATTTAATCCAAAATTCACTGCTCTTTTATAGAATTACCATAACTTTCAGAGTGAAATACTATTTTTGCTAGTTCATAACTTTGTGTTTGCCAAAAGCTAATGATATGATCAACAAAATAGAAGTCCTCTGCAATTGCAAATGAATAAATAAATAAAATTAAACAAATAAATAAAAGCAACAATGACTGCTAAATGAGTGGTCTGAAGCCGTTCCAACTCTAAATCATGCTAAAATTTTTACCAAATGTAAATGTTTAAAGAGCACATCCATTTTAAGAAAGGACCCAATTGCCAACTTTGTAAATGAAGCAAATCAAGTTGGAATGAAATATTGTGCATTTAATCTTTCCAAGAGAAAAATCATCTAATGTACAATTGGTATTTCTCCAGCCATGAAATATCTAAGGCTCTCCTTAGGCCAGTGGAGTAATTTTTCCAACAATAAATACAGTATATGAGTAAACACGTCCCTTTAAGTGCCTTCGACTTCAGTGTTTCATCATCAGCTAACAGGAAAATTCAGGATTACTATGATTAATATAGAACAGGGCAACTCAGACAGTGTAAGAAGATGAGGATCTGCTGTTGGTAATACTTGGATAAAAGGTGAGACAAAAGCTGGATCATTCACAACACTTCTATGAGGTTTACTCTGTAGACAAATACACATACTCCTGCATAACATAGCTATGTGTTTGCCACAAGCCAGACAATTAAAAGGTAGGAAAAACAGAGCATCAGACTGAAGAAATGGGTACATTTTAAAATTTATGTAAGCATCTCAAACCATCTGTTCTGTTAGTATTTCAATGCCTAGACCTGGTTTCCTAGAGCACTGTCTCCACAAATTGTCACAGAGGTTGAGATGAAGCTGACTGGTCTGTAGTTCCTGATTTCTCCTTCTTTGAGGATGATTCACCTCTTTTGGAAGATGGGTGCAACATTTGCCTTGCCATTGTCCAGCACCAATGGAGATTAACCTTGCAAGAACATCAGCTAATTCACCATGTTGCACTCCACCTGATCCCATGGAGTTAAATATGTGCAGTTTACTCAAACTGTGCCAACACTATCCTCCCTTACCACAGAAAGCCTCTCTCTCCCTCCAGATTTGCTGCCAGGCACAGAGATCTGGGAGACCCAAGCTTAACTGTAGCATCTATCATTCATTCCTGTAGCTGCGTTAGGTTTCCAGTCCTCAGTGGCAGAGCAAATCTTGTCAGTATATATAAATAATGCGTCTTCCTTTCCAAAGACAATAGTTCATAAGATTCTTTCTCCCCTTTGTCTGCTATATATCTTCTCTCTCTCTCCTATTGTGTCTTTAGACAATAGGAATTTTCCTGATTGTCCTGTCAAAAGAGCTAGTCTCTGTTAGATGTGATATATGAATATCACTTTCAGTGTCAGTAAATGAAAAGATATTAAAAATGTAATAAATACCTCATGTTGAGGATTTCTCATGTCTCATTGCTACACAATCACTTATTTCAAATGTTATATTTTGTCCCATTCAAATTAATATTACAGGTGTTAAAGCAGCATAATATTTTCATACTCTAAATAGCAGTTTGCTTATTCATTTTGAGGAAGTTACTTTTTAGTTCTTTTGAGAATAAAAAATTTGTAGTTTGACATGGAAAACCAAGGGAGAAAAACTTACTTAGTTATCTGATACAGAAATTAAATAAAAAGTTTATTTCTAAAAAATCGTTAATAATTTTCTGCTGTTCATTAAACAGCAGAAAATTACCTGTAACTAAGGAGAAAAATTATTCCCAAAGAGGTACTATATGTCATAGATATTAAATTGAGCTGAACTCTTTCCTAACCTCTTTTATATTATAAATGGATAGCACCACAGTGCATATGCTATTACACACACCTGCAATGTCTGCCTTAAAAATAAAATTAGACAAATTACATCCCACCCAGCAATAACACTGGTCTTCCTTTTGCAGTACTCCATATATTACCTTTTGCTAGCCAACTTACTCTTTGCAAGATGTAGCCAGACCATCAATGCACTTTTGTTTGCATCTGTCATTATGTCAAACTGTTGTTGTGGTTTAGCCCCACACAGCTGCTCGCTAACTCACTCACCCACAATGGGATGGGAAAGAGAACCAGGAAAGAAAAGAAGGCAAAACTCATGGGTTGAGATAAAAACAGTTTAAGAGAAAAACAGAGGAAAAGAAAACAAACATCAAAAACAAACAAACAAACAAAAAAAATCAGTAACAGAAAATACTTAAGCACATAATATAGAGTACAATAGCTCACAGTGGATTCTGATGCCCAACTCCTTCCTGAGTAGCAGGAACCTGCCCCTCAGCATAGTCATAGAATCATAGAACAGTTAGGGATGGAAGGGACATTTAAAGGCCATCTAGTCCAACCCCCCTGCAAGGAGCAGGGGTATTTCCAATCAGATTAAGTTGCTCAGAGCCCCATCCAACCTGGCCTTGAATGTTTCCAGGGACAGGGCATCCACCACCTCTCTGGGCAACCTGTTGCAGTGTCCCACCACCCTCACTGTAAAAAAAATTTCTTCCTTATGTTCAGTCTGAATCTACCTCCTTTTATTTTAAAACCATTACCCCTCACTCTGTCACAACAGGCCCTGCTAGAAAGTTTCTCTACATCCTTCCTATAAAGCCCCCTTTAGGCACTGGAAGGCCTCTATAAGGTCTCCCCAAAGCCTTCCCTTCTCCAGGCTGAACATCCTGTCAGACCCCACTTTACATACTGAGCATGATGTCACATGGTATGGAATGGCCCTTTGACCAATTTGGGTAAACTATCCTAGATTGCGTTTCTGCAAAGTATATAATCAGTGGTTAGATGTCCAAATGTAGATTTAGTTCATGATCTTCATGGGTGCACACTTAGGGTGAACTCCTGAGTGTAAAGAGACAAGTTTTTACCGTAACTTTCTTCACATTGTCATACAATGACAAGCACTTTTCATGCCCAAAAAAGGTTGCTATTTCAGAAGTCAGAGGTGATAAACATCAGGATTTATGCCTACATATCCATTAAACCTTCTGAGCTGCAGATACCATTCTGTTATATCAGACAATGTTCTGGAACGAACTAATAGACTTATGCAAGTTTTATACTCGCAGCAGTTTTGTTGGTTCAGAGCATCTGTACTTACTCAGATAGGACAAGCAAGCTTGTACAAGCCTGCCAGTTTAGAAGCTCTGTATGGTAAGCTTTTGGGATTATCTATTTAACACCTACACGAGTCATTATCCAGTTTGAAAATGAACTATGCTACCTTCTGGACAAGAAACTGATAGAAGGCTGGTGGAGTAGCCTTCTGGCATTCTTAAGAAATCCCTTCTGTTTCTTGAGTAACAGAAGAAAAAAAGGGCAGTATCTACTGGAAATGAAAACTTGTTTTATGTGAGTGTGGAGAGAAATCTGTAATTTGGGTGGTGTGGTATCATTTGCCATAAAGAGATCATTATACAAGTCAGGTAGTTCTTTTCCTTGCAGCAAAGATTAGCCAGAAAGGTTTTGCAGCTACCTAGAGCAGAACAATAGCATTGACATTTTAAGAAATACGCTAATGTGTGTACATGAAAGTAGTGACCTCATAATAATCTAAGCACAGAAGGAAGACACCCTTCTTTAACATCTATATAGCAATGCTGGGAGTCTAGGCTGTCACCATGAGGAGTGTCATGGAGATGTTCATGTGTGAGTCGGACTAGTGCTGCAAACTGGCAAGATGAACCTTTTCGCACAAATATTACAACTAATCCTGTAATTTTCCTTTAGTAAAATATAATGACTGGAAGAGGGAAGAGGGAGAGGAAGTAACAGTTCACATCTAAGATGCTGCAGCCACAGAGGACTCCAAACACTTCCCTAGGAAAGTTTATGAACAGATGTTCTGTCTAATGAAGCTAAAAAAAGATACCTTTCTGTTACAATCTTAATCTTAATCTTTCACACAAACTGCTCCTTAAACCACAGCTGAGATACAATAGGAAGAAAACCAGTGTTGCCAAGAGTGACTTCAACTCAAGGGGTCTTTGTTGGACATGTAGAACAGCCAAGAGCAGACAGCATGAGATAACTCGGTATTCAGGCATTATTCCTACTGGCACAGATGTGGCAATTACTTACCTAAAAAAAGATGCCAGTGATCTCAGTCTAGTTAGATTTCAGTTACGAGAACAGAACACAGCACTAACCCATTATACCTAAAAACTAAAGGGATCACTTTTACCAAATTTGAAGCAACTGATCATAGCTGACAAAGCACATGTGTTTACTGTGGAGTTTTTTAGTAAAAGCCAGGAATTGTTCATTAATATTCTGTTGGATATCCCACAAAATACAATTCCAAGGACAGGAAAAAAAAAGGTTATTCTGGCTAGGAGGCCAGTGTAGTTAAAGGAGCTGTTGAAGGCCTGCTGAAACAGAAGAAAAGCTAATATTGAGAGAACTGGATTACAGGTAAATGTCCATCTAGATGGCTCTGGCAAAAAAAAAAAAAAAAAAAAAGAGTTAAGATGCAGAAATTGCCAATAGACTTTTATGCGCTGTAGCATGAGGTTGTATGTATCCCAGATGCTGTTGCTGCTGTAATAGCAAGTTTACCATGTGTAGCATAGAAAGATGTAAAGGAACATCTGTTGAAATTAAACATTTGCAAATCAACAGGCCCAGATAACTGACACTCAAGAGCCTTAAGAAAACCAGCTGGGAGCTTTCAGAACAAGTCGTGTGATATTTAACAAGTCCTGGGAAACTGAAGAAATTCCAAGTGATTGGATAACTACAAATGTGGTTCTAATATTCAAACAGGACAAAATAAATAATCCTATGAATTACAATCAATTAGCCTAACTTAAAGGAAGGATAAAATAAAGAAACTTAAATAGATTCATAGATAGGTGCAAAACAAAGATAAAACCTGGACTTTAAATAAGTAACATTTTTCACAGACAAAAGTCTTGTCAGAAGTAAATTTGTAGTCTTTATTAACAGCAGTACAAATCTGGTTTCCAAAAGTAATGGCATTGACATTGTGTATTTGGAAGATATGAAAAACATTCCAATGTTTACAGTCAGTATTTGACTTAGTACTATATGACATTTTCAATATTGCATTATACACTAACAGCAGGAAAAAAATAAATTACTTGAAGCATGTTTTGTTGAAAGAGCTGAACATACAATTTTCAAAGCTAATATCTAAAAGAGAAAGGATTTCTAATAAGAAAAGTTCTTGAATCAGTGCTAGCAAGTATTTTTATCTTATCAAATCTTTCTGGTAAAAATAAGAATTAAAAAAAAATGTCATGACAGTAAGTAATGAAGACAAGTAACTGATACAAAACATTCTAGATAATGTTCTGAAATTGTTAGAATGCAAGCAGATGTGTTCAATACGACTAAACAAAAATTATTACTTCTGGGAACATACCATGTGAGCTATGGAGCAGGGTGCATTTTTTTCAGAACAGAAAACATTGATCAAAGTCAAATGTATACTTGGTCTGTAATATATAGATTAAATATAGGAAACTTTGGAGTTCTTGATGTTGGGTTTTTGTGAAAATTTCTATGAAAGCATGAAGTAAGTCTTAAAATCAGAAAACAGTTTAAAAGCTTGATGAAAAAATAGACAATGATTGTGATGTCACAAAATAAAAAAAAATTGTGAAGCCTGGAATCTAAATTAGAAAAAGAAGCTGCTCAATTTCGCTTAAATTAGCACAGATGGTCAAAGTTAGTAGTACTTTTTAAGAAAAGCTTTGCCAGAAAAAATAGTGATAAAATACTGTTTACACTTTGATAGCAGGTAGATATTTATTTTAATTCTGCAAGAGCATATCCTCATTTGAGACTTAACCAAGAGCCCACTAAAAATTAGAGACTTTGGAACAATCTCAAAGTCATTGGACATAAATGGCAATATTAATCATTAAGTCTGTAATATTATTGTGTATTTGAGTAACAAGGGTGGAACAGGGAAATGCCAAGAAGAAACCAGAGATCTCATCAGCCATATGATTATAGTGATTTGTGACATGGAGGAGAATTGCAGTAAACAGCAGGCAACAAAGAACAGGATGTGCTAACTAAACAGCAGGACAAAAAAAATATTTGAAACTAGAAAAAGAGCAAAAGAAGAAAGCAGAAGGAACAACTCTGGTTTTACAAGTCAATAAGCAATGCTGGAATAAATTTGCATAAAATTCTGAATTTTAGTCCTACATTTTTATCTGAGTTTAGATATTTCATACCTCAAAATTCTTATTTTCAATTTTCCTTTAGAGAAAAAAAGACTTATACAAATAGCAATTCTGTATTAGTTAACACTATCAATGCTATTACATGCTTAGTCTAGAGGATCCTACTCGTTTGTGAACATTTAATCTTAGCAAATAGAGCTTCAGAGCCATCATTGAAATATTTCATGTCAGAAATATCATATATTGAATTCCGCCTCTTAAATCCTAAAAGCATAGATAAGCAACTGATGGATCATTTCTCCCTATTCGCCTACATTTTGCTGTAAATCACCGAGGTTTTTCCTTGTTCCAAATTCATCTTTAAAAGCCACCTTACTATCTTTTGCTCAATCAGTCATCAGTATGCTATCATGTTCCTTATTAATTACCTTATAAATTCACCTGTAATTCATATTCTTTTATATTTACATATCTTTTTCTCATTCTTCAGGTATTCATTCTTCATATTCTCCCTGTTTATGTTTAGAAGGATGGCTTCCCACCCAAAGTAAATATTTGCAGTTCTAGTTTTAGGGTATTTGGTAGAATAAAATGGAAAAGATTTTGGTTTTCAACGCTTTTCCCTATTTTAAGTTTTAAAACTCAGTTGTTTGTGCTATACTCTGTGCTATAATGTATAAGCAGCCCATATATGGTTCTCCTCCCTGAAAAATTTACTCTTTGGTGCTATTGACAGCTTTTTAGATCCTTTCTCTGCAATGCACACAAGAGGGAACCTAAGCCTGCCCCTTCCCTGATGTGGAGTCCCAACACTGACTGTATTAACTGATACTTACATTGGTGAAGCTAAGGGACAGTGGTCATAGGCTGCCTGCATCCATTCAACCTGCCCAGAGGATCTCATAGCCATTTGATAACTATTCCAGATGGTTTTCCCCCTCTGTAATGCACTTTGTTTCAATTTAGGTGACTGTACAACTACAATTCAAATTCAACCAAATTCAGCAGCAACCCTGAGCTCCTGTTCTACAAGATCTGAACAGACTTTCTGTGTGTGGCTCATGTGGAGGGCATGATGAGGCTTGGACCTTGTGTCACCATTCAGGTCACTTGTACCCAATGGCACCAGGGAATCAAGCCATTCTTGATCAATATACTGAGAAAAGTCAGAGTTGTCCAAGCAGCAACATTTCACCTTCCCACTCAGGTACTGGTTGCAATCTTGTGTCAGAGAGAGAAGTATTCCAGGCAGGATTACATCATCCTGTAGAAACGAGATGACCAGGAATGGGTCCAAAACATCTGGCTATTCTCAACAGTATCCCCAAGGTCATAAGAGAGTTCACTGACTGTAGCAGGGCAGTAGGCAGGATATGCATTGTCTGACACATGGCACATACAGCTGCTTGAACCACAAAGATACTCCACCATATTCCAAGTCTCTGTTATCGTCATGAAAGTTTCTTACACCGTGATATGTTACGCTGGCTGAGTACCTGACACCTGTTTCTGGAACCAGGGTGACTTCAGTACCACCAATGCAACTTTATTTCATTACAAACATATTCATCTACGTGTACACTACACTTTTAAGTGCTTAGTTAAAATATTCCTGGCAGATACCTGTTTAACCAATCCTTAAAAGCCTCTAACAATGGAGACAAGCATTACACAACCTCTTTAGGCAATCTATCTTGGTATTTCACTATCCTTAGAAAGTTTTTCCTAATGTCTAGCCTAAGTCTCCTTTGCTGTAGTTTAAGCCAATTATTTCTTACACTATACACTACTGGTATATTCCCATCCACTGTGCAGTAGCTTTTTTAATATTTGAAGTCTGTTACCATGTCTCACATCTACCTTCCCTTCTCTAAACCAAACAGCTACAATATTTACATATTTCCTCATCCATTATATTTTCTAGCCTCTGACTATTCTCACTGCTCTTCTCTTTCAAACTGATCTAAACCTGTTTTAAAGTATAGTCCCCTAACGAGAGACAGTGCTCCAGCTAAGGTGGTGCTAATGCTAAGTTAAGCAGAATAATTTCTTCATATGTCTTACAAAAGACATGACTTTATATATAGTCTGGTATTCGGATTGCCTTCCTTACTACATGCTGTGATGTTGTTGATTTGTGTCCAGCAATGATCCACTACAACCTTGGGATCCTTCTCCACAGAACCGCGAGGCAGCCAGTTTTGCATTCTGCATTTATGCATCTGACAATTCTAGGCTAAAAATAGAGCTTTTTCCTTATCCTTATTGAATCACATTCTATTTTTCTCATATCTCCTCTCAATTTGTCAAGGTCCTGGCTACATTCTAACCTTGTCCTCTACTGCGCTGTCCCAGCTTGGTGTTGTCTGCAAATGTAATAAAGATATTCTTTCTTCCATCACTCATATCATTAATGAAAATGTTTACTTGTGCCAGAAAAGTTGTATGACCCTGGACACAGGACAAAACTTCTTTCTTTATTTAAGTGCATTGACAGTCAGCTTCTTTTACCTTCTGTCTAGGATAAATCACTGGGATAAATAGGCTAAATATTGTCTATATTGATTATACTATTAGCAGTAAATCATACAAACTCTCCTACACAGAATTTTATTTTATACTTGCTTAGTGCTTACAGTATACCTCAGCACTGAGGCCTCTGAACCAAAACTTTTTGCCTTTCTTAGTCCCATTATCAAGATTTGCATACCACACCAGCTGGACATCTTTTCCATTCTTGCTATCTGAATGCCTGTGTGGCTGATTTGGACATCTAGTCTAGACACTCAAATTTGTCTGCCTGTATTTCAAGGAAATATTTTGACTGCTTGCTTTTCTGCTGAGGCATGCCTCAACATGCTTAAACCTTCATGTAAACAGTTGTGCATGTCTATGTATTAGCTTTTCTCCAGTTGTGCTACTTTTGCTCTACAAGTTCAGAGGTTTCTTCAAAATGTTGCTTGACAGATTAAACTACCTTTCAAAACTATTAGAAGCAGATTAAGCTGCTTTGCATTTGGTCTGCTCTTCTTCTCTAGATCAAAATGTCATCTATTCAGATATTACAACTCTCTATACCATTAAAAAAAACCCCATATTTTGTATTTTCTAATTAAAGAATCCAGGGCCAAAAGGAATTCCAGTAGGATCTTTAGGAAAGAGCGAATTCTAATTTTCTAAGAGCTCTCAGAAAGCACAGGTAAAAATATTTGGCACTGACCATCTCACCAGATATATTCTCCTTTGTCTATTACAAGGATTTCCATTCTTTATAGGTTTCTTTAGTATTTTGAGGTGAATGTATGTGTATGTATAAAAACATAGACAAAGACTTCTGTCTTTTGTTTAAATAATGCCTGGTGAGTTTATTGACACTAAGGATGTTGTGTGTTTCTCTCTGGCTTCTAGATCAGTATGTATGTTTTCATCCCTTGAATTAGCCGAAATTTCATAACATTTTTCATTTACAAAACATCATTGAACCTTCCCAGTTATTCTGGTTCCTCATCACTTCTCACAGCCTGTCAATGAGTCAGAACTTGATCTAAATAATAGGAAACTTTTTTCTTGACACTGCTATAAATTTGTTATTTCTCATTTGCTATTCCCAACCTGTTTAGCTGATAGTAGCAGAGACAATTGCACTGTTGTGAGATACTGGCATTCATGAGAGGATTTATGCAGCTCTGAAAAAAAACATACAGCTGCAAAAAGTACATAACAAACCACCAGAGGATAATCCCAAAGCATAATCATCAGCTCAAGCTGCAACAAGAGCCTGCTTCATGATGAAACAGGTTGTTAAAATTTTCAACTGTAAGTTTATGACCCAGAAGACCAAATGTCCAAGGTTTTCGTTCTACTGAAAGAAGAGCTTTTCCATGACCTGATAAGAAAATAGGAGAGATGATTTACTGTTCAGATCCTGGCTGAGGACCAAATATGATAAGAAGATGGAAGAGACATACGATACTCAGCAGCACATAAAAGTGTAACCAGAGCCTTTTACAGCAGATGAATTTGGTGCTGAAAGATTCAGAAAAGACAGGAAGTTTTAAAACAACTAATGACTCCTTCCCCTCTTCGCAATTTAACATGACAAGGAATCTGTAATGAGATGAACCACACAGGACTGCAAAGAAACCTGGAGCTGGCTACAGATTTATTTTATTGGCCTCGAGCAGTAGAGAGGAAATGTCAGACAAGTGAGAATTGTTTCAGAAGAAATGCTAAAAGTGAGATGGCTGCCAAGCCATTTCCGCAAGACAGAGCAAAAGTGGAATTGCTGGAGGGGGTTCCTACAGGTGGGGTAATCCCACAGGTGACAGCTAGTATTCAAAAAAGAAAATTCTTTTCTTGATTCAACTTTTCAAACTTAGATGAAGAATTTTGAAACTCGAACAGCATACTTCAAAATCACAGAAAAAAAGAAAAAAGCATAGCATCTTCTAAAACGATACCTCTGTGACATTTCATGTAAATTTACTCATTTCTACCACGAAGTCCAAGACAACCATTACAGGCATACATGCTGGATCCCCAGAAAGCAGGGACTGCTTAATGTGAACCATTTGGAGAACTCTGAAATTTATTCAAACTAGCTCCCGCACCTACAATGAAGTGGAGTACACAGTTAGAACTTAAACTCAAGAGAGTATTAGCTGTCAGTCAGGGCTGCCAGACTGAAAAATTCTCCAGTGGCTGAAATACAGGAATGAGGAGTTCTCAGTTTTAAGCCCCTACAGGAAAGACAAATATATTGCCTTCATTTCTAAGAAAATGCCCAGTTCATCAGACTATTCTGTAGCACAGCCTGAGAAGAAGTTGGAACTAGGGAATACTCTCCATCTCCACTGCAGAAACTGTGTCAGTCTGCACAAATAAATTCAGAGTGTATGCAAGAGGCAGAGATGCGAAATGGAAACAGAAGTATACTCAATTATGAAAATACTCTCTGGGAATTCCTGAGTTTTTATGGCATGAGCTTTACATCAAGGAATCAGTAAATGAAAGTCACAAAGGATGCAGACTAAGAGGGAAACCAGAAGAGTATCACTTTGCAAAGTCATGCAGTGCTCTGGGCACATACTAAACTCCTATGCCTTAATATACAGTAGAAGCATTGTTTAACACAAATATCGGCATAGCATCTCCTCTTTCTTACATTCTGTGACTTGTCAATAGCCGGATGCTTCAAAGGAAAACTCTAGGTTGGTTTCTTTATTTACTGATGCTGACTCCCTCCTAAGACATTGTTGAAACTAACAGATTTTCTGCCCCAACACAAATTACATTTAGCTGCTAGCAGAAAATAGCTGTGCCAAATAAGACAATGTTTTGAAATACTAGGAAGTCAACAGAAAGACAATTAGGCTATTGTGGTTGTACAGAAGGGTTCTGGAGAGAGAAAATATGGCCTACCTATAGGCATTTATGTAGAATACATTTTGTGTTTCTGCTCTTTGTTTACAATGCTATGACTAATTTCAATTAATGCTGACAACATGAAAACAATTTATTCAGGTTTATTTGGAATTTCATATTGTCTGCCAAGTTCTCTTCTTTTTCTTTTTTTTTTTTAGTTTACCTTTAAATACATTCCTTAAAACTTCCCATTAAAGAGATACAAAAGCAAAAAGATATACTGATTTTTCTAAGACTAATACAACCCAAATACTAATACTGAAACCTTTAAACAAGGTATTTTTCTTCATGACTTGCTGTACACCAGTGTTTCTTTGACTTTTGTAAGTATCTTTTCTAGGCTGAAACACACTATGACAAAGTATATTCCTCTCTCTAAGTTATGCTAATTTCAGTAAGAGACTGATAAGTAAAGGATTCAGCTAGGTTGAATTTGTGTAGCTCATAAGTTGGATTTAGCATTTCAAAAACATTTTACCTACTCCAGGTCAAATTCACTATATAAGTGCTATTTAAAAAAAAAAAACAAACCCAAAGCCAACAACCAAGTAAAACACCTTTGAAAACCAACACCACAGAAAATCAGCATTGTATATTATACTAATACATTTCCATCCACTAGTTTTACCTCAGTTCAAGGTTATCCAAGTTCATTATAAAATTTCACTGTCAAAGTTCAGTTTTCTTTCATATTGGCAGTAGAACCCATAAACAACAGAGCTTAGGTATTTCCACATCACTAATGAGAAAATTAAGATAAAACAATCCCTGAACTAACTGCTGAGGAACTCCACTGTGATTTCTGTCCTGCCTAATTTTTCCCCAGGCAACATATCTCCTTGAGAGTTCTGCTGAAGACACCTCTTGTCTAACTCTGGCCCAGTGCCAATATTCTTCTTTGTGGAACTGTATTATTTGTGTTAATAAAATCCAGAAATATTAGATTAATAGCTGGGGGGAGAGTGTCTTGCGTGTTTGTTATCTTGTCAAAGAAGCTTTTGGGTTACTTTCTCATAAATCCATGTGGCCTTAAAATCCATTTCCTGTGATCTTCAGCCTTTCTTTCAAACTGTACTCTAGAAGGCAAAATACAGGTTCTCCCTCTTAAATATAGATTTTTTCTTAATTTATTTCCTAACAGTTTGCTAAATAGCCTAATAGGCACAGGTAACAGATATTTCTTATATTTGACAAAATCTTGAGAATCTAGTGATAGCAACCATACTTCTCATGGGCAAATTCTCACTGTAAAGACAAAGATCGTATGGAATGATTGTATCACAGCTAAAGGTAGTTTCATTTAAGTCCTGCAGAAAGTAATATGAACCGTTATACTTAAGGAAGGTTACACTAGGTTTGAAAAAATAAATCTGAGATCATGTGAGATTTAGAAAAACTCTCAACCAAATCTCACAAGACATGTAATAAAATCACAAGAGTTGGCAACAATCTTGATCCATCTCATAAACTCTAGATAAATATGAACAGATGTAGATAGTGTAATTAAATTGACTGGGAAGATTCTTTCCCAAGAAATCATTATAAGAATCAGAATTAGACACAGACCCCTTGAAATCTAACTGATTTTTGAAATAACTCAAAAATACTTTAAAGCTTTTTTTCCCTCTGAGGTTTTTCTAATTATACTTTCCTGTTCTGAAATATTTTTCACTCCCTTGTTACTATATGAAATACTCACTTTATCAATGATAAAGGGGAGTAGCTCTTCTAAAGAGTAAACAGTGAAGCTGAGTACACACAGAGTCCTGTCTAATACCAGTGGAAATTTCCCCAAAAATAAGGGAAATAAAATTGTGCTTTAATTACTTTCTGTTAAAGCAATTTTAAATGTAACTGAGAACAATAGATGGTTAAAAGTCCAGAACTTCTTAAGAGAAGTTAAAGGTATAACAAAGGATTAAAACAGAAGACAACCAAAGGAAATCAGGAACATACTGTTGAAGCAACTGGAGCCATTTTCTGAAGCCTCCTCTGCTGTTGAAACTATCTTAACTGGGATCTGGAGGCCATACATTTTTAGGAACAGACAAGCTATTGTAGCATTGTGTAATCTCAAAAGTTGGAAGCATTCTTTCACTTAGCTCTCCCAGCAGTTCAGTCATCCTAAGTCAAATATTATTAAATAGAAAACACTTTTAGCATTTTTCATATGCTTACCTCTTTCATATGCTTACCTCTTTCATATGTTTTTAATACTTTTTTTTTTCTAACATGGTCCTTCTACAAAAACAAAAAGCCACACAAATAGGAACACCTATTGTCTCAAATTTCATGAAAATATTAATTAGAATATATGTAGCTGACTGTCAGCTTCCTATATGAGCCAAAAGGCTCATCTTAGGCCAATAAAGAAAACAAAAGGGTGAAAAAATTATAGAGATTTTATTTCCTCCAATTTTTCTATGACAGAACAGACCAACATGAGTTCTGTCCTCAGTTAGGCTGAAATTTGTCAAACAAATTACTAACATAAAAAAGAAATTGTCCACTGGGACACATCCGCGACCTAAAACAAAGATTCACGGCAACTACAGGAAATCACTCCATAAACTGGCAAAGGTGCTGAGCCTCAGTCAGAGTTATTTGAAACTCAAGCAATTTAAGAAAGGCTGTCTAATTAGGCAAGTTGGGATTAGATTTAGAGAGCATTTTAGTGCTCCAAGAATAATCTTGTTGCCTAAATTCAAAGTACTGATTAATTGAAATTCCATCTTTTAGATGATCTTTTAATCATCTTTTAGGCCATCTAGCACACTTATGTACTTGAGATACCCTGCACACCTACAGTTTCTAGCCTTATCTAGTTGAGTTATCATGTATTATCATCCTTAGCAATGATTTAAACTCCCTCTCCAACATGAAGCTGCAACCCAGAAAGTCATTACAGCAACTGTGTCTCTTGTGCATCCTTATATGTGAAGTGTGTTTATGGTATATTTCTCTGAGATCAGCGTACCTATGATAAGTTTCCACCTTTTGGGTGGCATGGAGAGCTGATCTTCTTTCAAGGCTTACTTTTTGTGCATGTGACCTATTTTGCCTACACTACTAAACAACAGATTGTTCTGGAAAAACACTCTTTTTCCACACCTCTTGTTGATGCTGGAACTGTGGACAGTCAAAACCACGGTGGCAATGTGTGCTTGACTTAATATTTTAATGACTCAGGAACTTTGCTGGAAAGGCAGAGAGGTGCAGTTCCAGTCATTGTTCTCTTCAATGTTTCTGGTTTTGAGCCAGTGATGATCTGAAGTAAAATGCACAAAGAGTTCTGGGCACGTGGCCCACGAGCCAAGCTTTTCCAAAAGCAAAGTGAGCTCTCTCACCACTATGTTACAAAGCCAGTCTGTTCTCCTTGTGTATTCCTGTCTATACCATAGCCTAGCATCACCCAGAGAGAGTGATTGCTTGCTATGCAAAATGTTGGGTGACTGATGTATTTCCTGGCTCGAAAGGCAGGTCTCCCATTTCCTGGACAAGTACTTTAGTTGTCAGACCAATGTCTAAAAACTCTTAATTAGATACTGAGATCTGGTCACCTAAATCCTGGAAGTGGTTCCATGCTCTGAAGTGTAGTTTTGGTAAGATGTCAAAGTTCACACAAAAGGTGAGTTTCAGGTACACCCCTTTTGGGATCTGGAGGGGTGGCTGACCTGATATAGCAAAGCACAATAAACTTAAGATGCTAATTTCCTCATGTGTAGGAATTAGGCCCCTCATTCGTGACAGGAGACAGAAAAAAAATTACCACACCTAGGGACCCTTCTCATTTTAGGAATTTCTGTATATCACTTATAACCATCAGACTTCATGTCTTAAAAATGCCACCTTGCAAAACCACGTGTGCTATTTTCACAAGCTTTCCCTCAAAAAAAAAAAAGTTTTATCTGGAGATACAACAATAAAACCGTGCTTGAGAAAGCAGCATAACCACTGGAGAAATGAAGATTAATGTTTATTCATTTGGAATCAATGCCATTTTTAGTTGATGGGGCAGCTGAGTGCAATGGTAATACCTTTGAATATAGAAGGTGTTATATAGCTAGCTTTTGCCAGATTTCAAATGCAAATTCATGTGTCAGTGAATGAAGGAACTTCACAGGTTCATTTCTCCTATGAACTGTTTCATCATCTTTGCTATACATATGTTATAACAAAAACTGATTAAATATTTATGTTAATTGATAATATTGGCCAGACTCTTCTTTTAACCAGACTTCTCATCCGTTTCTCCTGCACTCCATTTTTCACTCACACATAGCAAGTGCCTGACCCTAGGAGAATCCATTAGTTCCTGTGGTTATGTGGTTGCCACACCTAAGAGAAAGAAACATAAAAAAATTCCTGGATCCATACCAACAATTCTCTTTTGAGAATGCCTGGAAATGGTAGTTAATAGTAGGTTAGAAAAGAATCTTTCATGGTAACAAGTCTGAATTTCACTGTTTGAAATAAAAAAAAAACCAGCCTGCTGGAGACCACAATCATGTCCTTCCAGTAACACTAGAAGAAGGAACCATTAAACACCCCATGTTGAGGAAAAAAAAAGGATAAAATGGCAGCCATGACCCAAAGCAAACTGAAGGAAAACACAGGGGCCAGGAATTAATTAGTGAAGTTACTTGTATTCATTTGTCAGAAGGAATTGAGAAGCAGCCAGCAGAGAAGAAGAAACTAAGGATGCTTCAAAACAATCAGTGAGAGTGTAAACTTGAAAGAAAATAAGACAAAGCAGAAGTTTCTTGGGTAGAACACTGGATAGAAAATGAGGCTGAGAAAGCAAAGCAAAGAAATTCCCTTTGGTTTCTCATACTAACTGTGCTACAGAAAACCGAATTTTGTGTATGGGATTTGATAAACTATGGCATGAAAAAAAACAAGTAATTGTAACATAAATTTGTCTTAATAAAAGCAATAAACAAAGCCCCATACATTGGCCAGTTCCTCGAGTCAGGTAACTGACACTGTAATGTAGTTCTTCTGGGGGTTCATATTGTTTTTCCTCTCCTGATTCCTCAACCCGATGTGATTGCCCAATTTCAAAGTAACTTTTTGACAAACACGTGACTCATGCATTGTCGGTCTGTCATTGTTTCACAGCTGAAGAAAGAAGTGGCGCCACAATACTCTTCTCATTTCCTCTGCTTCAGCTCCCAAGGAGAAGGCATGAAACAGGGCTTCGAACTATGTAGCTCATCAGCCTGAAGTAAAAGATGACAAAATGTAACTTGGACAAAGGAGACAGATAGTTACAGAAAGAGTTTCTGTGTCTTGCTGTTATTAAGAGAGGAAAGGAGTGAACAGGAACTTTTTCACTTAAAGTTTTCACTTCAAGAGACTGAAATTAAGATGAGTCTTTCTTTCTGTTCTTGAATAATTTGAACAGATAAAGCCTTCCTCCTGCTTCTGTGAAATTCATTAAGTTCCCATGTAATTCAGTTGTTGAAGATCAAGTTGTCAGTGTCTGACAAGTCCTAGAATTTGGAAGATTCCCATTCATCAAGATATAAAATAGCACTGATGATGATGATGATGATGAATTGTATCTAGGGGACCAATCTAGCATCTGAAGTTTGTCCTCTTTGTACCTAGCACTTTATCCTGTCCTTGAAAAAGCTTCAACCTCTCCTAGGCAAGTGTTATCCACACATAGATGGATGTACTTTGCATCCATCACTATAAATATAGTTGATAACTTTTACTATAAGAAAACTTTGAAGAATCCCAGCCAATTCAAGTTTGACAATGCACTAAAGATAGTTACTTTTGCCTACACTAGGCACCCAGTTTGCAGTAATGTCATGGAGACCATGTTTCACTCATTTGTGTGTGAGATGTCATTCTTGTATAAGGCTGTTCAAAAGTCTATTAAAAAGCATCCTATTGTACCCGCCCTCTTCCTTAGGTGCTGTACAAATGAACTAGTCAAAGGATCATTTGCCTGGGTGTGACTGTATGAGTAGGAATAGAGTGGTGCAGTAAAATACAGGAAGGCCTGGGGGAGGAAATAATCATTTCAGCTGTGTTTTTTAGGTTGGTAGTAATATACCCATGATATGATGATCACATTTACTACTTTACTGGCAATTAGAAATTCCTGATCAAAGACAAATCCATACCACAAAATATGATTGCTTGCATCTCAGCTGAGATGATAGACAATTCATTTTATTAAGCTCTTTTGTGCTTTTCATCCAACAATAAATTAAAATATAATTTCATTTTAATAATTATAGGTTTCTGCAGATCATTCATCTTGGTATGCTGTGAAAATTATCCTTTGAAGGTAAGTTAATTAAATTCCCTGCTCAGTAAGCATTCAGGCAACATTTTCTTCCAACTTGTTCTTACTTGTGGCTGGGAGGAAACCCATGAGGGTTAAATTTGAAGATTTATGTGCTGATTACTCTTTCAACCGAAGTAGTGGACTTATTATGAATCCTCTTTCTTTCTCTATACAAAAGGAACCTTCCTCCATTCAAGCTAAAGTACATGTGATCAAGACTCAGTTGATACAAATCCTTTTTATACCATAAACTTCCCCTAAGTTTTGGCCATGAGTCAGAGTTTTCATTGTTGAACTGAGTTTATTCTATTATTTTGTTAGATAAAGGTCACTGGTAACTCCATATAACTTTTATGTGATGGTTTTTTATCTCTCCTTATCTGGTAAAATTGTAAATAATGGTACCAGCCAAAAATGTAAAGCACCTTTCCTGGAGTACTAATGCTTTTCTTCAGACATCTTCAAAAGTAACTGACTGATTACCTCTAAGACAAAGATGAGACAGTCATCTCCATATCTTGAAAGTAGGAATCAAATTGAATTTATTCTTCTCCTTATTATCTACCATTTAAATTCTGTTGAGCCAAAGACAAAGACATGTATATAGTTGAAGATTTGAATATCTCTTGCTGGAGCCCTCGTCCTCAATGACAGACTAATAAAACAGGATTCAACCTTGCCCCATCTGCATCTAATGCCATTTTAGACCACCAGAATTGTCCTATCTAGCAACCAGTTTCATTCCAGAAGGGCATAAGCCTCCCCTCTACTCCTCTGTGTCACAGATGCTAGCTTCATCTCCCTTACAGCAGTACTGGTAGTAAGAATCTTGAAGTGGTTACAACATGTAGAGTTACAACATGGCATCTAGTCCATCTAACCTGAGAACCTAATTTATGTCTTAATCTACGCAGTAAAAACCTGTATTTTCTATTCAGACAATAGAAGTAGGTAGATAGAGCTCTTTAAGGAGAATACCAGTATTGTATATCTCTACATAAGCACCAAGTTACAGAAGCTGCAACCTACACTAAGCTTATAAAATAAGACTGTTGTCTCACGTCAGGACACTGGGAAGCAGACTGAGGCAACAATATGTTTTTTTAAAATGTCAGAAATTCAACACATTTATGTGAAAAGCAGAAGTTGTTGGCTTTCTCTCACTTGGGGGAATATGTTCTCCAGTAGTGATGTCAAACTGGTAAAGATGTCTTAAAGGACAGAATGCATCAAAGGCAGGCTTCTGCTATAGGCATTTGAGGAGTAGTTCCCCAATACCCATCTTTTTACAAAGTGTGAGACAGAAGAGCATTGTCCAATGTTGATTTCATTCTCATTCTGTCCACATGAGTATCAAATTAAGTATTTAAATAACACAGAAAAGTAAAATGTCTTTATGTGCATATACAATGCAGAATTTTACTTCCATTTTATTACTGCATGTGATCTTTAATTTCCTCTATTGCACAGGGGTTTTTGTACCATTTATGCAGTAATTCAACTATGGCACTGAGTCACATGATAAGAGATCAGAAAATTCTTACAGTCTAATTTTATAACTCTGTAGCAATACTATTTTATCTTAATCAGTTCTATTTCCATCAAGTGAGAGAGTAGGCACCTAAGAAGAAATAGTCTCATCTGATTAACATGTATTACTTCCATCAGCGAGTACTCAAAAATCAGATTTAGCAAAGTACTTGTGTCTCTCTACTGGCCAAAACTCTAATGCCTCTTTAGTGCCAAAAATTTTTAAAGTATATTCTTCTACATTTTAAAATAGGAAACCATAAACCTTCTTCTTGTTGTCCCTGAGCTATCCCATATCCGATAAAGAATGAATTTTTCTAAAATTTTCTTTAAATTAAAAGAAAAGCACAAATCCTCATTTTACAGTGAAAAAAAAAAAAAAGCTTATATGCCAAAATAGTCTTCCTGTTAACATTTCTAAGATGTTTTCCACTGTCGGGATGGTCATGGATTTTTTTCAATATTATTATTTTCTGCTAGAAAAACATCAGTGATCAGAAAGTATTGCGTTTACCCCATATATACTGAGTCTTTGTCAAAAGCTTGGTATTTATTTAAAGCTTACAGAACATAATTTAGAAAACAGCTTCTTTCAGAGATACTTACCCATTTTACAGAGTCTATTTGGCACTGTATCACAGCATCCCTCAAATTTTTATCTGACAAGACCTGTATGTGCCATTATTATAATTTAACCAATAAGTAGTTGAGGCAAAGGGCATTTCCGTGTGATTTACCCAGGGTGGCACAAACAGCCCTTGGGGACAGCACAGATTTGAGTCATGGTCTGTCAGTGATATGCCAGGTATACTGCTGTCTTGTCCTCTACCTGGGCAAATGACAACCACATTGTATTTTTAGACTGGTAGAAATTTACATATACAGACGTATTTTCATACTTATTTTGTGAGGATATGCTGTACTGCTTGCACTGATTCTCAGTGACCAGAGAGTCTCCTTACCACATCCAAGGAGTAAATTCTGTACCTCTTTTGCTATTCCCAGCACTGAGTTTTGAAGAAATTTGCTGAACTCACACATTCTAATAGAGTTTTAAAGATAAAATACTACCATAAGGAACAAATAAGTCACAAAAAAGAGGGCACAGAAAAAAAAAAAAACAGAAATGCTGGGCTTATGCAGAGCTGTCTTATCCTCAGAAAAAGCCAGTATTCCCTGTGGGTGAGATTTCATGCCAGAAACTCTTGCAATCACATCCTTGATTTCTTACATCCTTGAAAGGATGATGGAAAGAAGTAGGTTATTAAACATAGCTGAATTACTACTAAAACCTGTCTAGGCAGATATTAAAAGCTATAGAGCTGACAGACAAAATGTGTGACCTTACACATTACCAGTTTTGTGGACTCAACAACAAATGAACTATATTCTGTAGGAATTTGTTATGCTTTTTTTTATTAAAGATGTGTTCATTTTTTTTTCTTTCTGTTAATTACTACATATAGATTTCATTTGTATTTGGAAAAAATAGCTCTTAGGTGTTCAAAATTCACTTTAAACAAAATATTTTAATGGCCCATCAGAAAAAAAAAATGGTGTTACGATGTGTTCTTTCCTCAAAAGGTGCTTTATTTTTGTGACTGCAATTATCCTACTCCTTAGTTATCTTCATTTCTAAGGATGGACTGTTGACAATGCCGTTTTTCACTGCAGGGCTTCATTTTTGTTGTGGCTGTAATTTGTAGAGCAACTTTGCATCTTCTCAACTCAGTGTAGTTAGAGAAGCAGCACTAAGCACAGTGTACACATCCAGAAAAGTTAAAAAATAAATCTAAAATAAATAAATTTATAGATAAATAAACCAATGTGAAAAAAAAAATAGCAAGCTCAAGCCTCAGAACAAACTGAAGTGGATGTCTTGTCTGGTAATAGGTCTTCTGTGATACTGTGAACATCTCAGAAGTGGTAGTAGGACCTGCAGGGTTATTACTAAAACCAACTATGATTCATTTGCCATCATACAAAGATGAAAGAGATTTGCTTTTCTAAGGTCACATGTGTAAGGGTCTAGACATGAAAAAAATAAGCTACATCTATCAGTTGAGTTTTTGTTTTGGGGCTGGGCAACTTTACACTTTCCTGGTTACATTGATTACATATCCAACACTGTTATCAGTGCCTTGGGAAGAATAAGTGAGCTCTGAGAAGGAGAGGCCACAGAAAACAGGACCTATAGGGACCTCAACAAATTATCTAGTTCATTCCTCTTCGCTAAAGGAGGATCAAGATCAACAATACAGTATTATTCTTAAATGGAGTTCATTTATTCTCTTTGAAGCTACCACAACCTCTCTATGTTCTATTCAACAGTATATCATTGTTGGTTCCTTTTCTCTACCTAATATCAACTTAAATCTTTCTCCTTATAGTTTACCTCATCATCTCTTTTCCTAACCCATCTGGCATGAGGAACAATCTATTCCCTACCTCGTATTAGTGATCATCTAGCCTTTGCCTCTCTAAACATCTGATGTTCCATCACTCTTCTTCATAGGCCATGTTTTTTTCAGATGTTTTGTAATTTTCAATGTTTTCCTCTAGGATTCTTCAGCTGATCCAGGCAAAGCAGGATCCTGGTTGGAAGGGGCAAAAACGTGGTCCTGTAGGTACCCCAGCCTGGCGGATCTGGAAATCAGCACAGTGCGGCCTCTTGCACCAGCAATCCTCTCCTGTGAGTGGACACAGTCACTGCTTACAGGGTGCCGGTTCCCTCCACTACCACTCATTGACCTTCCCTGGTATGTTTGGCACTGCACATCTGCAGAAAACATGGTCAAGGCCTCTGGATTGCTCACTATGACCTGGTGCTGCATATTCATCATCTTCTTATCTTCTAAGTGTTCGTGCCCAGAAATAAAAGCGATGATGACTGGTCTATAGTTCTTTGGTTTTTTTTTTCCTGCATTTCTCTTCTTGAAGAAAGGCATTACAAGATCCTTTCTGCAGTCTTGTATAACTTCAACATCTTTTCACAATTTTTCAGAGGAAATCATTAGTGCCTCCACAGTCATGGGTCTCATCTGGTGCAAGAATGCCAATATGGAAACTCCTAAGGCAATAAGAATCAGACAGCATAGTTTTATTATAAGCAGTGTCATTATAAATAATTCCTTAAACTAAGCACACCATCTGCTTTTCTGTGCCCCACCAGCTTTCATAGTTCTGATGGGAAAGGCTGCCAAGACAAATCTTGGCAGGTCCCACTGATACCTGGTAGACTGCCAGCCAACAAAGTTTGTCAGCTTAATCAAATTGCTTTCTTTGACAGGGTAACTGGCTTATATGGTAGACAGGAAGCAGTAGATATGATACAATATGCTATGTCTGTCTTTAATAAGCTTGTGATAGTGCCTCACATGACATCCTCATAAACAAACACACTCTAGAGTCGCTGTTCGCAAACTAGAGTCACAAGCCCACTTAGGGTCATGACTGTCATTAGACTACAAGCTCAACCAAAATGCAGTTGCTTCTGCAAGTATTTGAGTTGCACAAAATTATCAGTCTATAAGTAGTCTCTCACAACCAGAATAATTTTGCACACCACTAGTCAAAACAAAGTCACTGTAGATTAGGTGAATAAGTAGTTGAAAAACTAAATTGAAATCGTTGTCAAGGGCTCACTATCAAACCAAAAGTATTTAGCAAGTATGGTTCAAAAAAGGTTCTACCTAACTCAGTGAAATCTTACCACTATACAAAATAATATAAATTATTATAAATAAAATTAGAAATTAGTGTGTGATATTGTTCATTATGTGTTATTTATTATATATTGTTATAAATAATACTCAAAATTTATGAGTGACCTTAATAACAAGAAAGATAATTCATTTATGAAAAGGACAGTTGCAAAGAAAGTGCATAAAGATCATTAACAAGTGTCATACTGTCATAGTTCAGCCCCGATCAGGACCAGACTACACAGTCTCTCTCTCACTCCCCCCACCCTCCGAGAGAATAGAGGGAGATGATATAAGGAAAAATGGCTCGAGGTTTGAGATAAGGACAGGGAGAAATCCTTAAAGTTACCGTCACGGGCAAAGCAGACTCGACTTGGGGAAAAGTACTTATTTATTTCTAAAACTAGCAGGAGAATGAGACAGGGAACAAGACAACCTCCCCCCACCCCTCCCTCTTCCCGGGCTTAACATTATCTCTACTACCTTCTCCCCCCCTGAGCGGCTCAGGGGGGAAGAGGGAATGGGGGTCGCGGTCAGTTCATCACGCGATCATCGGGGGAAGAACTCCTTGCATTCCTCCCCTGCTTCTTCATGGAGTCCCTCCCATGAGCCACAGTCCTTCATGAAACTGCTCCGGCGTGGGTCATCTCTTCCATGGGGTGCAGTCCCTCCAGTACAGCTGCCCCAGCGGGCCCTCCACGGGCCACAGCCGCCTTCAGGCCTCCACCTGCTCCAGCGTGGGGTCCTCCACGGGCTGCAGGTGGATCTCTGCTCCTCCGTGGACCTCCATGGGCTGCAGGGGGACAACCCGCTCCACTATGGTCGTCACCACAGGCTGCAGGGGAATCTTGGCCAGGAGCTGCATTACTCCTCCCCCTCCTTCTTCACTGACCTTGGTGTCTGCAGCCGTTCCTCACAACAGGCTGGCAGACGCCTCTCAGGATCCTTTTTACATCTTCTTCACTTCTCATCTCCTCTCCACTTCTTGCAGCTGGGCCGGGCCAAGTTGGGCCCAGTCTGCTGCCCGGCGGGAAGCCAGAGGGTGAGGCCTGCAAGGCCCACAAGTCTTGCGCCTCCCCCTCTCTGCTCCCATTCAGCTCCTTCACATCTTCTCCCCTTTTTTCTTCTGTTTTCCCCTTCTTAAATACTTTATCGCAGAGGCGTTATCACGGAACATTCTGCTACCAATTGGCTTGGCCTTGGACAGCAGCGGGTCTGCCTTAGGCCCGGCCTAGTCCGCTGAACAAAGGGGAATGACTTATAGCAGTTTCCTACAGAAGCTACCACCTTAGGCCCCCCCTTACTAAACAAAAACAGAACACATACATAAGACAGATGAGGTAATGATACTCCTCTAGGTTTTGGATCTTTGTACTCAAAATTTTCCTTCAATTATTTATTGCATGCATTTTAGCAATCTTCCACAAAGTTGCAAACACCACACTAGTTTGAAACAGCAGACCCTTAGTCAAATTTATTTAGAACTTAAAATCTAAATTAAATCATGGTAATATAAGGAAAGGCAACAGAAAAAAAAATAGAGATAGAGGAGGGACTCAAGAAAGGTGCATAGAATGAAAATGAACAGCCTTAACATTTTCTCTCATTGTTTTGTTATGAGAGAAGGAAACATGTTGACAAATAGCCACCGTGTAGGATGTCTCTAAATTGTAGTGTGCATATTTATTCCTTATTCATATACATATTTCACTAAAGGACCTTATACCTTCCTAGAGATTATCTAACTTCTCTGTGGTATTCATAACTCAACTAAGGCATTGTTCACTCAATGGATATTTACAAATCTTATTTCCTCAGGTCTCTTCTTTCAATAGTCTTTGGATATCTGCCACAATTGCTCTTTCATGGGAGCATGATCTGGCACTGTTTTCTCATCTTCATATCAATTCTCTTCAAGCACAGGTGCTTTCCTAAGTCCCATTCATGCCATCACTCTGCTTCTGAGCCATCAGCAAACAATGAGGCAATTCAGAAAGAGAGTAGGATTTGGACACCTGACTCTGTTAAACATTTCCACTTATCTAGCAAGCAAGTCACAACAATTCATTGATGAATACACAGCTTGGGTTATTTTCAGTGATAAATGATGGCCTACATTACTGGTATTGTTGCATTTCTTATCTCATTAACATCATAAGGTGAACAGGACACTGAGCAAATAAAAGACACAGTGGAAGAAATAAGGCCTCAGTTTTGAGAGCTCTGTAGAATAAATACTCCTTTTGTCTGTTCTGTGATGCTCTCTTAATGTTTCCAGAAAAACTTTTGCTCAAAAATGCACCTTAAAAAATTATATCTAGAGACTAGTCAGGAAAGGATTGTGTTTATCCTGTACCTATCAGAGAAATCAATGTACTGGAAAAGATAAAGATTAGATAATCTACTAGGATTAGTAGATCTCAATCACACATTTCTCCACTATATTATTTAACAGTCAGTTTGTATTACAGGACAAAGCCATAAATTATGCCAAATGTCTTGTAAAAATTATTTTATTTTTCTGGAAATAAAACACTCTCTACATTTCAAATCCAATTTGAGTAAATTCGTTAATGATGAGGAACAAATATGAGTACACTTTGTACCAGCTCAGGCATCCTGCTTTGGAAAGTATATCCAGGGATATAAATTTTAAAGCTCCCATATTTTGTGAATATAGCTCTATAAACCTTTTGGCATGGTTGGCATGCCAGGAGAAGGTCAAAAGTTACAAGTTTAAGCACAAAAACTATCAAGAGGGACTATGGAGTTCATGAAAAGTCAATCCTATCCTTGTACACAGGATCAAATATTTATTTTTTTTTGTTTTGTTGAATGAGAAATCATAACAATGTAAGTCAAAGGACCATGCGCTTCCACATATGAGCTCATATTAAATAAAGTTGAGGTAGAAAATAAAGCTGTTTCTGTTTTCCCTTATACATTTCCTCTAACTACACAGGCTTGTCCCTCGTGCTTTAGCAGTGCTGATGCTACTAACCCCCAGGCAGAGGAAAGTGAGCCTTGGCAGACAGTACCTAGATTAAATTTTTCCCTTGATTTCGTATTCTGGGGCTGTCAGCTCAAGAGTCTGGTTAGGTCTCTTACAGAAAAACAAGATCTCTCAGGACCCTCTTTAGCCTATATTACAATGTCAAAGATGTTACCATCTCTGTCTAGAAATAATGCAGTCATGTCACAGCATTCGTTCTAGTCAATTTGTTTGGTTGTGGTACAAGTGTCAAGAAACAGTGAAAAAGTCAATTTAAACAAGAGTGCTGAGCCCTGGTATACACTGGGTGTCAGCTCTGTAAAATAATGTAAAAATAACATAATCAAAGAGAGTTTCTGGGGGAAGGAAAAAAGAAAGATAGGAAAATGACAAAAGTCAACAAATCTGAGTTCTGAAAATAGAAAAAGTAAAGCAAACATACATTAAGGGCTTAACATGGTAAGGACATCCCCTTGATGAAGAAAGGATCCAGGTGTAGAAGATAAAAGAACAAGGAGAAGATTTCTCTGATAGGTTTGTTGTTTGTTTGGATTTTTTTTGTAGAAAATGACCAAGGGCCTTTTCTGTGGAAGAAAATACATCTTTACACTTTTATAAATAATTTCCCAGCAATATTTCCACCATTTCAACTACTGATCATTCAGTAGGTGTACACAGATAAAACTTGGCATATCCTATACATAAGCCTGCGAGTTGATAGAAAGCTGGCTGGTTTAGGCAGGGCTATATGACTCTGAAGGGACTGCAGAGCAAGATTAAGGGCTGTGCAGTTAGGCTGCCACTGTTTCTTCTTGTCCATACAAAATCTTAGATTGCTTTGAAAGCTCTGAAACACTTTTCTAAGTGTTGCCAAACTCAGCTGTTATTTACTGGGTTCTTCGCATCCAGATATGCTTTACTAAAAATCACAGAGCTGATGATGTTCCTCCAAATTCACACCAGTATTTGTACAAGTAAGGAGAGGCCACCAGAATGGAAAATTCAGAGAGTGAAAGTTTTCAGAGCAACCAAGTCCATTTTAAGAAACCATTTTGAACACTAATTACACTGCTTTTCCTACCTTCCCAACATCACAGTATTATTTATCCTAATATTTTTTAGAGAGAGAGACACAGTTTCAGTGCGCTGTTCCATATGTGTGGACATGTATATACCTTTCCTTCTAGTGAGTGAATTCCTCAGATCCTGGTATTCTGTCAGATTAAGTTGCTGATCTTTTTATCTTTCTTATTATTTTTCTTTCTCTATTTTTTTCACCTTTTTCTTTCTCTTTCTATTTCTCAACTTTATTTTTGGTTTTGTTTTCCTTTCCTTCTTCTTTTCCTGCTTTTTATTCTGCTTTTCCTTTTTCCTTTTTCTTTCTTTTCCTTTTTCCCTTTTCTTTTTTTTTTTTAACTTTCAGTTGATTTTCAATATATTAAGCTAACAAATATTTCTGTCTTTACCTGAAAAGTGTATGGTAGGCACAAACAAGGCATATTATAAACAGGAATCTTTTGCTTATATTTCAATACAAAATGCTGTCTAGATAACCTAATCTAGTTCTGTCAAAGAGTGAGAAGTACTAAGACTCAACCTCTTTGGTGTATTTCAGGATCAAAGAGGCCATTTGATCACCTTTTGGTAAGTAGAGAAGAATGACACATGAATCATCAGTGAAATAATGTCTCTGGTCCCATCCCCCGTTGCAGATCAGCCCAGTCACAGATGTGCAGTTTGACTATGCTCCTAGGAACAGCACCAGAGCCCAGGCTTGGTCCTGGGGCAACTTGGCACACCCTGCACTTTCTAAGGAAGTGCTTTCAGGGATGCAGAAGGGCATTTCCATTGCATGTGCTGCTAGCAACAGAAATCAGCTTAGATGATCCTTGTTTAGTTGGGGTTGCTTTGTTAAGAAGAAGTAAGAAGGAAGAGGGCACCTGTCTGAACAAGAAGTAGCTCAGGATGTAGCATGGAAACAAGGAGGGGAAAAAAAAAAAATACAAATGATTCAAAGCAACTATTTGCTGCTAGCAATAAAAAAAAAAAAAGGATTCTCTTCCAAATACTTTTCCAGCACGGCAAGCACAATTTGGCAACATGACTTGTATTCATAGAAGTTGGATGTGATTTTCTGCTTTTCAGTATAAAAGTATCCCCCTCCAAATTTTCAAAAAGCAATGTGAAGGGATCCACAAATCCCATGAGCTGGTGCTGCCAGTCTCAGCCCCATCAGTCACCATGCATATGAAACTAACCTGCTTAGACATTGGGTACAAAATGTTCTTTCAGAAAAAGCTGTGCATAGCCAAAGGCAAAGGGAAGAAAAATTACATGGAAATAAGTCAAAGGAAAACAAGATGTTAAGTAAGTAAATAAGTAAATGTATAGCTTGAGACCGAAAAGAACGAAACGCATATGTTCTGTTTTGTAGAAAAAGGATATGAAGTTTTTCAGACACGTATATTCACCAAAGATTTCCTACATACAGTGTGGGTATTTACATTCCTTTTTTTTTCCCTTCTGGTGGATATTTCACAGTTTTTTGGACCACCAAGGAACAGAAGCAAAGATAGTAGTGAATGACTCACACTAGACATTTCTAACCTATTAGTCAGATATCTGTTACGGGAATAAGTATTGATTCTGTGCCTGCCTAAATGAAAGATGTGCCTGATGGCTCATGAGGGAAGGTATGTGATATTCAAGGATCATGGTTTTCTCCAGTAAATGTATGTGTCTTTCCAGGCAGAGGTTCCCAGACTGTGCTATATGCACTGCTAGGGGTGTTGGAACAGTTTCAGACCAGTTCTGCACACGATGATCTGCAAATCAATTAAATTTAGGAATCCTGCTTTATATGGAATCGATACAGTTTGCTGGTGGCAGCCAGGGGAGCATGTCTAGCTCTGTCTGTACCAAGCCTGTCTGTCCACAGGAACACATTCACACCCTAATTTACCAGCTGATCATCAGTAATTCCCTATGTGGAATTAGGTATGAAAACCATAGAGCAATTGGCTATCTAGGTCGCCAATGGGTGGTACTTGCCTGAGTGGAGAAACTCCCATGATAATACAGGGAAGAGGTGAGAGGAGGTGAGGGTAGTTGTGGTTTAGGAAAGCAGAGGGTGAGACAGAGCAGTGAAGAAGATAGGCGTGCTGATAGAGGTGAAGATCCCAAAAGAATGAAAGGAGCTGAAAACACCCCACCACTATGTATGCACACTACCTGGCAGAGAGCCACGAGCTGTTTCTGTGTAGGAGGTACTCCAGTGAATAAACGGAGAAATCCCATTTTGAGGCTCTGACCCCAATTAGATTTTTTTTCCATTTACCTCAAAAGGATTGATCACATGCTTGGCATCAAGCAAAAGCTGAATTGTATTTCTGGATCTGGACCCAAAGTGCTAAATGGTTAATATGTGTTCATAGCTTTATTGTACCATATTAGTTATTGGCTCACTTGCTGACTAACAGAGTCATGTATGTCCTATGTGCTATTAACATCCCTTTGTAACTCTTGAATTCGTTCTTTCCACAGCTGAGACTGTGGAATTCAGACTTAGCTGAAATCCTTTCTATAAGGTCATAATATCTGCTTAACTATTTGCACTTGAAGTCCTTATTGGAGTAATTTAATCTTTTTTTAGGACTTAGAGAGAATTACTACTGGTATATTGGGAATGATTGCCATGAGAAGACAAAGAGTTTGGTGTGTTTTTTTTTTTTTCTTTTACAGTATTATACAACTTTAAGTATTATAGATATATTTTAGTTTTTATACAGCTATGTATTTTTTTGCTGATGATGAAAAAATTCTGCGCATGTGTTCACAAGAGGAGAGCTTGATAAAGAACAAATATGGCCTGTTTATTTTAATCATAATGTTTTTCTCTCTTTCTCCAGCATTTATTATGTCCTTGATTCAATGTTTTTCATAAAGTCAATTCAAATTAATAGCACTTGCCGTGTTACTCTAACAAAATTTGAACCTAAAACCAGAAGAGTGAGAATTCAGTCATGCTGGATACTCTGAGTTGGGTAAGTCTTTCTTTGGAAGAAATATGTTCCTCAATTTGCAGCTATAATAAGAACAAAATATATGAGTGCTAAGGTAGAAAATAAACAGCAATATCTAAGCACAAGTTTACACAATGACAATCTTTGTCTCGTTCCTTCAGTATTTAAGACAGAAACTGCAGATGCAGCTATAACTGGAAGGCAAAGTTGAGGCCACATTAATGCTAAAAAAAAAAGCTTTTCTATCACTAATTTGGTATTTTCACTTGTTTTTGTCTATCCTGAGTGCCTTTGATGCGCCATTGTTTGTTACTCCATCTGCTTGCAGGATCCTCTGCACGTATATTAAGGAAACTGTGTTCTGATGTGTCAGACAACTTTTATTTCAAGGAACATGAACACTTACACTCCACCAATCTCAAGAGGCAGGCCACTATTTAAGGCAGACAAGCCTTCCCTGATGGTTTGAAAGCCATCTCTAAGCACACTCTGCACAGTGAGCGAGGCCAGGCTTTGCATCCCCCAGCCAATTCACACGGGTGAATTATCTCATGGACAGCAGTTATTCATGTTGCTAAACAAAGTGAGGAAGAAGCATGCAATCGACCCAGGGGATGAAATCTTGCATTCTTCTTTCCTTGGAAGAAAAAGAAGAGTGAAGCAAACTCCCAGGGAGGAACAAAGGACTAGAAGAGATTACATGAATCATCAAGTCCATCCCCTGTTCACAACCAGGTAACATACTGTCAGATCAAAGAACTCTACTCTTTCCCACACTGCAAAACCCTCAGAGTATTTCCCAATATCTTTTAATAATTTCCAGACCTTTACTACAAAAAGAGTTGTAGACAATATTCTTGGTATCTCGCCACACAAGAGATTTTGTACTTTCAGTAAAAAATGCAAAGATCCTTCCTAATCAGAGCTGGGGGAAAATTCTTTACTCAACCCTTGATGACGATCGGTCTAACTCTGATTAGAGGAGCAAGAGACAGCAGATAGACATGAGAGGAATGTCTTCAGCCCTAGCTGTCCCCAGTCAGGGGGAGGGAGGGAGAGGTGAGGGAGAGAAAAGAAATCTGTCCCGCTACCCACCAGGTGCTGGTTAGAGGTGAGAAAGGGATATGTTTTTTGCCCTTTGCACTTCATTTTGGAAAGAAAAAAATCTTACATGCCATTTCGTACAGTTCCCAGCTGTATTTCTCCCTACTTGGGACAGGGCATATGCTGTTTTTGAGTCTCGTGCAGTTCTCTGTAAGTTTTGATCTTCCTGACATCTTGTGTGTTGCTCCGTATTTATCACTGCAGCTATACTTCACAGTGATAATGAGAAAATCAATGTACTGGACCCCTCAGCTTCAGAGTCATCAGTGCCAGGTTCAGGCAGTGGACTTCAGAGCTACTCTGAGAGCCCAATGAATTGGTTAAAAGCTGTCCCAGACCCACTAGATGGCCCTGTGTATGACTATTGCCAGCCTTTAGAAATCTCAGGCAGTGTTCAGAGGGAGCCCAGCAGCTTCAATCTCAGCTGCGTGGCTTTCATTTCCAGCACAAGCCCCTCTGCCTGTAACCTCACCCAGCCGCCCATTCAGCAACTTTCGGGTTCCCTCAGTCACTCTAAATTAGTACTCTTTCAAATAATTAGCAGTATTTTTTTTTCTCTCAGTAAGCTCCACAATTTTATTTTTCCAGTTCCTGGATCTTGATCAAAACATTCCAGAGGTTTCAAGAAATATTTAGAAAGTCGGTAAGTCTGAGTATCCTGGCTGGCTGGTGTGCAGTGCATATGTGAGTGGAAGGGTACAAATTTCAACTGAGCCTCCCAGAAACGCTGCAAATTACAGGAATTTTGACATGACCATAACTTTCCATCTTGGTCCTAGTGAAAACAGTTGGGGAGGAGGGTTTCCACTGGGATCACCAAGAGCTGGATAGGGGCCTCTGTAAGATTTCCAAACACTGAAAATGAGTATGCTGACATTTGATAAATCTTTCCCCGCTTTCTGATCAAGGTTTCTACCCTTACTGTGAACAGCGTTTGCTGGTTTATGCTTAGAGTGAAAACTGATGGGACTGCCATTTTCAGCCTGGAGAGTAGCACTTTTGCCAAGTACATTTTTCTAGCTGAAATGGGAGTTAAAATCTCCTTCTTTCCTCGTCTCTCTGCTTCTGTACACTATTTCTTCATAATCTGCTGTCTCTGGCTTTTAAAAATTTCTCCTGTGGTGCAGCTTCGTCAAGTTCCTAAGCACAGCTTTGGACCTTTTTTTTAGTCTTTGGAACACTTTTTTGTGTTTCCCTAAGTAAAAGTGCTATTTGAAAAATCTCTTCTTCATCCTCTCACATCATTATTTACTCTAATAACAGGTATTAGGCATTTTCCAATTGTGCCATTCAAGATTCAGCCACAAACTAATCTATAAACCATATGCAAAATGTGCAAGTTGAACAAATATTGACAATTCCTGGGCCTTGCACATTTGAAGCAGCCTCTCACAGAAAGCCTTCATGACTAGGCAGTGCAGGTCACCAAAACCCTATGACGAAGGGCAAATATGCTCATCAAGCCCTAAGTTGCTAGTTATTGCCCGTTATCTGAAGGATACTGCCTCCAGACACGGCAGATACAGTAAGTGACTGTATGAAGATCTTTAGTCCTCTCTCATGTGGAGGCCCATAGCCCATAGGAGCAGGACATGAGCCAGCTACCCCTCCAGAGGGAGGTAACCCTCTGTTTATCAAGGGCTTATCTAGAGATATCCCTACAGATAAACCCTGGATAAGAGATAGAAGTTGGAAAGCAAGAAGTGAGAAGCAACTGTGTAAGACTGCAAATAGAGTTCTGTGCCCAAGTCACAGGGTGACTGTGGGTAAAACCCCTGAAAGGGGCAAAAAAAAAAGAAAAAACATATTCTGAATCTTTTTCTTTTTTTTTTTTTTGTTCATGTGTTTGTTTCACAGCTGACTGCCCCAAGGTGTACCTGAAGCCTGCACAAAATTCAACAGTGTCATGAGAACAGTTCAACAAGGCCAAGTGCAAGGTCCTGCACATGGGTCAGGGCAATCCCAAGCACAAATACAGGCTGGGCAGAGAATAGATCAAGAGCAGCCCTGAGGAGAAGGACCTGGGAGTGCTAGTGGATGAGAAGCTCAGCATGAGCCAGCAATGTGCACTTGCGGCCCAGAAGGCCAACTGCAACCTTGGCTGCATCAAAAGAAGCGTGGTCAGCAGGTCAAGGGAGGTGATTCTCCCCCTCTGCTCTGCTCTGGTGAGACCCCACCTGGAGTGCTGCATCCAGCTCTGGAGCCCCCAACATAAGAAGGACATGGACCAGTTGGAGAAGGTCCAGAGGAGGGCCACAAAGATGATGAGAGGGCTGGAGCACCTCTCCTACGAGGACAGCCTGAAGAAGAGAAGGCTCCAGGGAGACCTTACAGCAGCCTTCCAGTACCTAAAGGGGGCTTATAAGAAAGACGGGGGGAAACTCTTCAGCAGGACCTGTTCTGATAGGATGAAGGGTAATGGTTTTAAAATACAGGGAGGTACATTCAGAGTAGATATAAGCAAAAAATATTTTACAGTGAGGGTGGTGGAACACAGGAACAGGTTGCCCAGAGAGGTGGTGAATGCCCCATTCCTGGAAACATTCAAGGCCAGGCTGGATGAGGCTCTGAGCAACCTGATCTAGTCGGGGATGTTCCTGCTCCTTGCAGGGGGGTTGGACTAGATGACGTTTAAAGGTCCCTTCCAACCCAGACTATTTTATGATTCTATTAAAAACTCCACAAATTGAGTATCTGGACACAAATTTATGACTGGTTCAGTACAGTACTATGTCACAGCTTTACAGATAATTAAAATTGGCATTTCTCTTTGCTGGGCAACAAGATATTAAAAATAAAACAAACAAAAAAAAAAAAAAAACCCACAACCCAAAATCCTAGTGTATCTAGTCAAGTTTCCAAACGAAGAATGATTTGCTGTAGATGGAGCAACAAGACCTCAGATATGGGCATAATGAGATTTTGTAAGCTCAGCTGAGCTGTACCCACTGTAGGACCTTGAGAAGTAATCCTGGGGACAATTTGATCTCCAAATGTAGGTTAAAGTAGCTTTAACTTGCACAAACCTGTAATGAAGTCCAGAGAGCACTAAACAATAATATATTCTGGATTTTACCTATCCCATAGGATTGGATTTACTGTAGTGGTGCCAAGAAGCCAAAACTTGATCCCCATATCTTCCACTACATCCATGTAACAATTTCTTTCCAATTATGAACATATTCATTCCAAAGATGATGGGCATATCTCACTTCCATATTTTCTCTACTCCAGCAGCAAATCATTTTGATGATACTTTCTTCATCAGCCTTTGCAACTGCCAAATAATTCTTGGCATCTCTGAACATATTTTTTGAGAACTCTGGGTCACAAAACAGGGTCAAAATAGTTTGCCTCAGCATTCCTTTAGATCATGAACTTATGTCTTCTTGCAGCATTGTATGGTCTGGTTCATAATCTCGTTTCATAAGTTTGAATGCTTCTTAAAAGAAAAAGGTATTTTGGAAAAAAAAATACAAAAAAACCCCATTGCTATAATATTCACTAGGCCTTTAAAGAAAGCTTTTCACAGATGCTGACAACTGTGTGAGAACGGTTTGTCCTCAAAAACAGAAAAGCTAAACAAGAAAATGTTATGAAAATAAAAGCTGTGAAACATCAGTGGTGGTTTTGCATAAGATAACTAATTGCATGCCTGCATGTTCATGTTTTGTTCTCTCTCCGTTTCCACTATTAATGACTCATATTTAATGTAGAGAATATGTATTCACTTCTCTTGTAAGTTCTTGTTTGGTCCTCAAATGAAGTAATTAATATGAGCATGTGATATTACCAGGAAAGCTGGTAAATACGAATCAAACAGGTTTTTGATGGTGAGCCTGCGGAAATCCTCCTTGAGCTCAACGTGTGCATGGAGGTTTTATAAGCAATTAAACTCTATCCCTGAAAATCCTACCTTTAAAGCTTTCGGATCACCTGTAGGATTTTATGGTCAGCTGCAATTAATGACAGCATAGAAGCTTGTAGGAAAAGCTCAAGCAAGGAAAAGGAACATGAAAGAAAAAGGTTCAGATACACTTAACCTCTTCCCTGCCAGAGTGTTACTTTTCATCGTGTATTGATGCTGCTTTAAACAGGTGCTGTGTTTGACACTTACTGGCAGGGTTATGAGGCAGCACAGAAGGTGCTTTGTCACTTCCCGTGCTGCAGCAAAACAGCTAAACTTTAAGAAATATGACAAATGGTACAAAATATTCTACAATGGAACAAGATCTCCATGGGATGGAACCTCTGGAAATTTTTTTTTTTAACACTATGACATTTAGGCAGTAGCTTTATGTAATATAAGACATCAGCCATGCTCCTGTGTGTGTGCTGCAACCTACTATGTGACATCGATCACCATCCCCTTCCAGCTGTGGCTCTCAGCAGTACAGACACCCCCAAACTTTCTCTGCCCTTTCTTGTGTGACCCTTCAGCAGCAGATTGTTGCCCTCCATGCTTTCCCCCCTAGAAAGGCCCAGTGACTTTACTTGATGACAGTAAGAGGACAAATGACTTGCAGCCTTCTGTTGTCATTGCCTGGTACAGTGCATGTTTTGTAAAGTATGACACGGAGTGTCTGTTCTCCATTAACATTGTGGCTGAATCAAGTCCCAATGGCCTTTGAACTGGGAGAGGTAGGACACCGGGAAGCTGCCTTTGCCCATTTGCCATTGTATGCCTGGACATGAGGTCAGAAAGAAAGTATGTGGAAAGGCCACAATGTGTGGGGAAGGAGCATTTTGCATCCTCATTTGCCCCTGCGCAGGCACAGAGCCCAAACCATGGGCTGACCTGTTGTCCTTTAAATACAGATCATCCTCAAATAAACCTGCCAAGACACTACATGTCTAGCTATTCTCTCCTTTACAGCAGCTTAATACTTCTGAGTTCAACAGATCAGGTGAGAAAAATCAGATCCAATTTGTCTACACTATTATTTGTCCACGGCTACAAACTACAAGTGGCTGCAGGTTGCATCTGTCAGCATGTAAACATGACTTCAGCTGGTGATTGTTGCAGCAATGTGACTTGTTTAACAAGTTATGTATATAGCAATTACAGCTGAGCTGAACATCCGCCACCACAGAGATGCTGGTGGCCATACAGGCTTGACAGCAGCAATTATGTTCTTTGCCTCTGGAGAGACAACAGGGTGGGCAGCCTCTTCTGAGCTGCTGGCTGTGGTTTCTCTTTAGGTGGACAAGGAGAAGGTGCTGCAGAGGAGATTTTTGGAGCCGTGCTTTGTGCACTGTGTTCTGACCACAAGCAAAGCAAGCACATGTTTTTCATAGCCCTACTCCCTTCATAGCCTGCTACTCCCTTCATTCCTGCGGAGCGTGGCACTCTGAGAGCACTGACAACGATCGCTGCTTAACCAGTAGGAGAATACATCACTGCTGAGCCAGCTGCCTGGAAATGTTAATGCTGCTCTGTGGTTTCTTCAGGCCTCTGGGCCAGCATTTACCTCATCAGATGTATCTTTCCTTTACTGCCCTCTCCCAGCCTGCACTCTTTTCTCAGAGCAATCTGTTTTCCACGAGTGACAGGCCTGGGGGTCCCCAAAGGTAGTTAAAGGAAAGCAGGATGCAAAATGAAATACACAGAGTATATGGAAAAAAAAGCAGGGGAAAGAAATGAAAAAGACACCCACTGCTGACATGAGAAATTCTGGCCCCAGGGGAGAAGAGCAGGCACACAGGCCAGGAGAGGAGCACAGCAGGACCAAGGGGGAGGCCTGGGGGGGTGAAGAGGCAAAAATTTGGATTCCAGCTGAAGTTGATGAGATTGCAGTGGAACTGAAGTTGAATAAATTTACAGAATCTACAGAAGAAAAAAGAGAGTCCTGTAGTCATCTTTTTCCACAGGGACACTATTATCTTCCTTGTTTCACAAGTGGGGAAACAAAATGTTTAAGTGATTTGCCTTTGGCAGATTCAAAGCCCTGGTTCCTCCAGCCCTCAGGCATAGACATAACCAAGAGATTTCTGTTACATGTGTTACCTTCAAGTGACTTGGAAAACATATTGATTAAAGTGTCTTTAACTATAAAAGACACCAAATTCAGATACCGGATAGGGGGTCTGATCCTCAGATCAAATATTGGCTCTGACCTCCATCTTGCTTTCACCACTTTCTTCAAAAAAAAAAAAAAAAAAAAAGAAAACCAGCAAACAAACAAACAAACCAGTACCACTTGAAGGGTCAATAAATCTAGAGCTTACTGAGACTACATGCACATTACCTCCATTCTGTGGTTTCTCACTGATGCACCCACTAGCTACCATAGCCATCAGTGTGTACTTTGCCTTCAGCAATTAAAAAAGCCTGGGACTAGCTCTTAGTCCATCAGCCTGACTCTTGCATTTGGTCAGACGGTCTGCAATGCTCGCACATCACAGCTTGCCCCTCTGTGGTGCACAACCCACTGCCTGTTCGCTTGTGACAAAAGATGTGTTGGTAATAAACTTCCCCTTCATAATTCAACACAACCAGTTGATGAGGCTGATCAGGTGACCAACCTTTTCCATTTCTAATTTTCCAGAGTCTGTGGAGGGTGCTGTACAAGCTCCTGTTTCCCTTTCCCCACATAAAACGCAGGAAATAATCTGATGTATATAGAAGGGTAGTGTTAGAAATGTGACAAAGAAGAAAAACAAAATGCTACATGCAGTCTGAAGCAAATGCTATCTCACTGCCTTTCCAGTATCTGCTCATGCCTTTGTGCTACTGTAATGGAGCCTTGAAAACAGCTTTAAATTTCATAATTATATATGGCAACAGTTCTTTCTTGACAAGCAACCATGATTGCGGTCGGTAAGCATCTATTTGAAAATGGAAAAGCTAGACAGTCCTTGCAATAATTACGTCTCAAAGGGTTTTCTCTTCCTACTGCAACTCCAGAGGAGAATCAGCTTCAAAACACGTCTTAAATATTTCAACTGTGTGTTAGTAGAGGTATTTCTCAGTACAGGCTGAGGATTCAGAATATGAGGATATCGCTTACAGCTTCTTTAAGCTTTCCACAGGAGGTTTCCAAAGAGGTGGCTAACTAGAACTGAATAGACAACCACATTTGTGCTGAATAGCTAGAAAGCAAAGGAAACTCATTATGTGGTTTTAAAAAACTTTTGTGAATTGTGGAAAAGATATGTAATGTTTCTACTGAAAAAAAAAATGCCATCATAATTATCTACATGTTCTTTATTTCACTCCAAGAATTTTTAACAATGAATGTCTTTCTTGGGACCTTCATAAATAAATAAATAACTGTCAGGATTAGTGCCATGAAATACACTTATAAATTAACTTACTCCTACACAGCTGCTCTGAATACTGCAGGTATTATGTGTAAATAATTAGTTTTCCAGCTCTGATGCGTGGAGTTACAAAAATGATTAAAATAAATAATGTTGGTTTGAGGGGTTTTTTTTGTTGTTTTATCTTTTTTTTTTGAGAGAGAATCACACTAAACCATTCCACAGACACCTTCAGGCTTGCACAACATGCGGCCTCATATGTGTTTACTTTTCAGAATTACTTCCAGACACAGAAAGGAACAGATATGGAGTGGCCATTGCCTTGGGAATTTGACCTGCAGCATTGGCACCTCACTTTTATTATCCTTCACTTTCTACTGATCTTGAATCATTTCCCTTTACAGTTTCTCTTTTCTTACACATGCCTATTCATGTCAGAACTGATTCTTTCTGGCAATTACACTGGTCTTCAGATTCCCTTCAAGATCAGAAAAACATTTGCTTTACTTTTGCCTTTCAGTTCACTGCCTGCTTTGGATAAAACTAGGTACGGAACTATTAAAATATCAGGGGAAAACCTGCTGTCACAATGAGTGTGATCCAAAGTCTTTTGAAGTCATTCATAAACAGTGGTTCCCAAATATTGCTTTTGGGCTTTGGATCCACCCATGGTTTTCTGCTCCAAAAAGAAGCATAACTATTAAAAAGTTTTCAAAATATTCATCTGATGCGATTACCAGTGTGATTTCCTGAATAATGTTCTCTGAGACTCAGATAAGCGTGTCACCACTTGAAAGCTCTCCCTATCACCTCAGGCCAGAATTAAAGTGCCTCTGCAGTCACGGTGCTCAAACTTTCACAAATAGCAGATAATTTCCGCCCTATAGCCAAGCTGCTCTTTGGTCTCTGCCAGCTGAGAAGATACACTTTCTTGATTCTAACACCAGAACCATCTGCTGCTTTTGAAAACCTAGCCTTCATTATCAGAATGATTTGAATTCTGGTGGAATATTACTGAAACAGTCTTAGCATCTTTTTGTGCTGCAAAGAGGGTTCTTGAATAACTGGTCATTTGTTATTGCCATCCTATCTTTCTAAACTGGTGTATTACTTCCCAGTAGTCAGACAGTTTATAACGGAAAGATATCATCTTAATGAAGGTCCTAAATTTTGTATCTGCAGTCATGGACAGAAGTGACAGTTCATCTCATAGACAGACCACTTATAACAGGTAGACACACACATATATAACATGTGCAACTAATTGTTTACACATCTAGTTTCTTTTCCCACAAAGTTTAAGACCCCTAAGATATTTGGTTCTAAAAATTTAACTTAGCTTTGGAATACTGTGCAGAGAACTAAAGGATTCAGTATACGACTTTAGGTTCTGTATCTGAAATGCTACTGCCATTTGAGGAACATTTTGGCTTGGTTGGTGAAAATCTACATGCCTTCACTTGTGGCTTAGTCTGCTGTATTCAAGTACAGTGCCCTACAGTGATGCATTCTGTATCATGTTCCCTTTTAAAACCTAAACCCTAGAAAACACTGCAGTGAGACTGCATGACATGCAGGAATATATTGCAATACACTGAGCAGAATACTTAGTAATTGCACAGAATTTTCAAATTTTAACCCAAATGCTTTGCTGAGCTGATGCAATAAAGGAACTTCTTCTCCCAGCTGAACACCGTACTTGAACTTTGCTGGTTTATCTTCCTTATTTGAGAAGTTCTTTTCTTTAAGAGTAAGCAGAGCAACCAGAACTATTGATGGGGCAGAGCAAGAAGGCAGGATCCTTGGGCCGTCCTCTGAGCAATGCCAAATATGAATATACTGCAGATTCCCCCAGCCAGTTGCTGCCATCACCCGGGACTTTGAATTAGTCAGAAGGCAAAATAAGACTACAGTTTGATTGAAAAGATTGCTTAGATTTTTTGTGTTTCTTGATTCTGTCTGGAAAGAAACATGACAAATCTCCTACAGAAATGTGACACCCTGGACCAACTTCTAACTCTACTTTTGCACTTGGGAGGTTGGCCTTTATGCATGCAAGTGAGGCAAGTCTCCAGTCTCTGCACAGGCAGGCACACAGCTACAGGCACACAAGGGCTATTCAGCTCTTCAGGCAGTTCTAATCTTCAAATAGTTGCTCCTATTCTCTCCAAAAGAAAGGTGGGAACTGGATGGCAGCACCCTACAGGCTGGAACCAACCAAGGGCTACTAGATGAAATATCATCTAGTGTTTATCATCTAGTCTTTAAAATTTTGCTTTAGTATCGGTGATTCAAAATTATGCCTATAAATCTCATACGATACCCTAAAATAGCACAGTTATTAGACATCATAGATTCACCAAAAAAAAATAGATTTTTTTTTTATGCTACTGGGAGATTCATCAGGTTATAAAAATGAACACGGAAGAGTTTCCAAAATATTTTCATTTTAAATGGCAGGAGGCTTTGATCAGTCTACTGTTGTGATTAATAATTTAAGATTTTCCACAAATTAAAAAAAACCATGTAGCTAAATGAGTTGCACTGTAGTATTGCCCTTTAATAAGGCAGGAAAAGAGGGACACAACTTTACATAATTAGTAACTGTATATGAGAAATTAATAGCTACAGAGGAACAATTAAGTTTGGCTGGAGCCATCTGATCGCCACCACCTTGTAGCCATTCATATATCCCCATCACTCAGTGAATACAATGAGAAAAAGGATGTATTTTTAATATCTCTGAGCAAACATGAGTCCCTTGGTAAAGTACACGTTAAGTTCATCATCACAGATATCACATTATTTTTTACTATAATATAAACATCTTTTCCTATGAAATATTATTCTTGGCATTCTCAGTATTTCTTTCTTTGGACACAATAAAAGACGTTGTATAATCAACAGAATCAAATGGGCTTTTTTTCTTCTCTACCCTCAGTGGCATTGCTAATTTGCTTGTTGAGTTATTCCTTTGCTTGAAATTACTTTAGAAAATCTTTACTTGTCCTTTTAACCAATTGCACAGAAAATAAATGTCATGCAACCCAATCTGTTGCCTCAAAGAAACAGAGCAAACAAATAGTTGTTAGCGTATAACACTTGGGAGTGATACATCAAAAGGAGCAAAATTTGCACCCATGCCTTGTCTTGATTAGAGTGTTCAAGTTTAATTCAGCATGCCATTATTTCCTGCTGGCTGTTCTTCTTCATCGGTAACAAACTCTCCTTAGAAGCTGTTGATACTGAACACATGGAACCAATTAAATGTGTAATGAAATTTACTTATTTGCAGTTTCAGCCCTGATGTGGTCTCTGATTCTTTCACCAAAAGATTTCCATTTACTGAAGGAGACTTTTTCATTTGCAGTGGAAGTGCAGAACAGAATGTGTGTTCAGCCAGTTACTGGCATATATCATATGGTGGACAAATTAGACACTGAACACACTTTTGGTGGAGAGCCTCATTTTGCATTTTCAGGCATTTAAACAAACTATAACCATGCTAGTTATAAAGATGTGACCTGTTCTGGTCAGTTTTGAGTCGTAGGTTAGGATAAGAACATTTGTTAAATACCACCATACGTATAATACTTTATATTAAATATGCATACGCAGAGAGAATGTGTGATACCTATAATGCTGACCAAAGGTACACCAACCAAAGCACCTGAGTAGATATACTAACAAAATAGAAAATAACTAAAAAATATGGTCTCTTTCTTCCTGTGTGGTTCAAGGTCATGATAATGAAATACAGGTGATCTGTTCACACCATGTATTCTGCCAGAAAATGTTTCTCATTATCACCATCACAGTTCATTTGGTTATCCTTTTGCCTTTGAGGTGGGTTGTAGTTCCGATGTAATTGGCTGAGTTAAAAGTTAATTTTCATCACAGTAGCTTGTATGGTGCTGGTTTGAATTTGTGATGAAAACGGCGCTTACAACACAGGGATTTGTCCTGACAGCTAGTAGATTGGGAGTGCTCAAGAAGTTGGAAGGGGACACAGCGGAGACAGCTGACCCAAAGTGACCAAAAAGATATAGCATACTATATGACACAGTGCTTAGCAATAAAAATTGGAGGGAAAGTTTGCCAGGGCTGCCATTGCTTGAGGACTTGGCTGGGCATCGGTCAGTTGGTGGTGAGCAATTGCGTTTTGGGTTGGGTTTTTTTTGCATCATTTGTTTTCTTTGAGTTTTTTAGGTGGTGGGAGTTTTTTTGTTTTGTTTTTTACTTATTAAACTCTCTTTATCTCAACCCACAAGTTTTCTCACTTTTATCCTTCCAATTCTGTCCCTTATCCCATTGCAGGGGAGTGAGGGAGCAGCTGTGTGGTGCTGAGCTGCCAGCCAGGGTTAAATTACAAGAGCTGCTCACATAGCAAAAAACTAGTTTTTGTTGTGGTGGTTCCTGTAGCGTCTTGTCATGCACCAGAACATAACTGCACTCACAAACACCTTAAAAACAGGAAGTCAGCTTTCATACTGTTCTTTAAGGAGAGGGACAGCAGTGGAGATGGATAGATGAAGGATCACAAGGCGGTAAAACTGGTTGATGATGGAGGTGGTATTGGCAAACACACTGTGTTTGTGGATGCAGACACTTAACTCAGGCAGCAGAAGTCCTCCTATATGAAAAAGCAGGGCTGATGCAAATGGCAGCAGCCTTTCTGACATGCCCTGAACTCAACAGCTCACACACTGCTCAGCTGAGGAGCTGTGTTCTCCAAGTCCACTTGCAGATTACTAATGCCCTGTTCCCTCTCTTAGGAATCAGCTCCCCCTCCAAAAAAATAAAAAGGTAATAAAAATCAAAGCACATGAAGAAACTCAGAGAAAACTTATGAGGATAAAAAACAATTATTGAGGCTCTGATTAAATCTGATTAAAAGACAACTGTACATATTTAATCCAAACAATGACATGAGACAGTGAGAGCTGAAGAGAGATACAGTACATACAGATTTTTACTAGTTTGATTTCAGATTTCAGAAGAAAACAAGGGATAGTTAGATTCTAGAATTTATGGAGAGCCTTGAGGAAAAGAAAGTATGGATTAAGGCAAAAGTCATAAATATACCCCTCCAGGGAAGCCTTTACCAAAAGGGAATCTGAAGAGAAGCAAAACCCCATTACAGGAACAATTAACAAGGACAACACATTTCAGGTTATGTAGACCTTTCTTACTTCCTGAAAGGGTAGTGGCAAGCTTTATGCCCTGTCAGCTTCTGGAGGCTGTAACACCTAAAACTCGAGCAGGGAAAGAGGGCAGCAAAACGAGCATGTGAGGAGCTGGAGAGAAATCAAAGCACAAGAAGCAAGCTCCAGCAGGGAGCCAGGGCATTTAATTTCTAACAGTGCCTTGCTGGTAATTGCAACTGGCCTGCACTGCCCACCATTGAAAATGAAAAGCTCTAGTGCACAGTTTATGATTATTTGCACCCAAGAGGGTGCATCTCAGATGGTGATAATTGCCCATAACTTTGAGGATAGGCAAGAGCTTTAAAAGGTTTGATGTAGAAGGAAATTGCTTAATGAATGAGCAGTTGAAGACCGGAAAATAAGGGTTTTTTTTTCATCCCTTAGATGTTTGACACTGCAGAGTGCTATTACAGTACAATAGCTTATATGGCCCAGCCTGCCTGGAGACCAGTAGCTATCTTTAACTCACAGCCAAAAACAAGAGCACCTATCCACTTACAAATTAATTGAGCAATTCTAAAACACCACCCAATATGAGAAATCTTGCTAACAGCATCCAATGGAATGACTTTTTCCCTTGGATTTTTCATGCTGCTCCTTCACACATTCGTGTATTTTTGTTGCTCAGCTCCTGAGAGCAAGGTCCTTCCTTCCTCTGCATCTGTGTTTTGTAGAACATCCAGCTGAGGCTAAGTAAATAAAAACAGGAAAAGAACCTTTCAATTCAGGTTGAAAGCTGCTATGAGAGAACTGGTGGATTTAATTATTTCTATTACACTGTTTATGTAGCCCCTCAGCCTCTGAAGGAGCATCCTTTACACATTGCCTAGCACAAAGTGTAAACTAATTATAAGTTGGTTTTCCCATTATCATGAGTATCTCCTTTGCTTTCCCAAATAGGGTGTTGCATTCTGGGGCCAGAGAGGGTTTTTCCAGCTATTTTTATTCTGGGTGGAAAAAAAGTTCTCTCTTTGTTTGTTTGCCTTTGTCAGTGCTATTTTATATGGTTGTACTGAATGCTTTTGCCAGTGATTCGAGATGGCAGTCTGTGGGGTGTCAGTAATGGATAGTCCTTACCGGCCTGTGCGCTCTTAATCTGCATCTGCATGCCAAGTACAGAACACAAGAGTAAGCTGGAAACGCTGTTGGTCTCCAGCACAGGAATGTGCGTCTTTGCCACAGGCAGCTTGCAAAACCATATTTGTTTATATGTTTATACTTGTCTTGTTCTTTTTCTTTTCCCTTTTATTTCGTGTTCCATTAAAAAAACGAAGTTACAACAGCCATCCAACCCATGTGTTCTTTCTGGTCAAACCTCTCAGCTTTCACGTCTCCTAAGCCTGACACCAAAGACAGGATTTCAGTAGCTGCCTAATGGCATCACAGATGCCTTAAAGAGTCCTGCCCATGTGACATACACCTGCACCACATGAGGAGGCATCTTTCTGCAGCTCCTATGTGTCAGCAGGACCCAGTGTCATATGTGCCAGCCCCATGCAGATGTGCCTCAGACACTGCAGAGCACCTAAAATGGCTTCATGTTTAAGAACCTAGATCTCTTTCCAAAATAAACCTTTTCAATATGACACCAGAGGGAAAAAAAAAAAGAGAAAAGAAAAAGAAAAAGAAAAGGAAAAAAGAGCATGGAAAGAAGAGAATGTGAAAATGTTGAAACCCAAAGTAAATTGAGCTGACTCCATCTTCCTTGGAAATATAGCCTCTCCTGAACAGAGGTTTTAAACCAAAGTTACTTCAAATAGCTTCACAAAATCCTGCTATGAGGTCGTAGAGAATCCTGTCCAAAGCAGAAATAGGTGTTCTGTCTTCACAGGCACAATTTGGGGATCTCTGAAAAGTTGAAGGTATTTAATGAAGTTAATTTTGCAAAAAGGTGTCACCAGGTACTTTTTTTTTCATCCAAGGTAGGAAAGAGAGCCAAGAGGCTGGAATTTTCAGTGCCTTAAGGTGATGGCATCCTGCCAGCTTCTGCTTAAAGGCATATCCATGCCAGAAGAGCTTAAGCACAAATGGCACATAAACCAGAAACACCTGTCATTATTGTGCTCGGTATGCATGTATGGATAATTATGTGAAACTTTGCAAAAAAAAAAACTAATTGTGCTTTCCTGCCCAGAGAACGTAATTAAAAATTTTACTGCATTGAGCAGCATGGCTGGAGCAGTTGTGCTGGTTTTATCAACAGCTGGGCTCAGAGGCACCCAGAGGGGCATTGCTCAGCCCTACCTGGAAGGCACTGGCACACCTGGACCTTACTGCCTCCTCCTAGCTGCCTTTTCACACTCACCTCACCCTTGTTCACCCTTGTGCATCAGTCTTAGAAGATGGCTACACTGCAATGAGGCTCACCTAAGAACTTTTTCTTTCATTTCGGGTGTAGTAAATCTGTCATTTAGATTGTATATATAGATTTTTCAGCAATAATTCACCACTTTATCTTCTGTCTTCATCAGCAAGCGGTAGAGCTCTGCTGAGACCCTGACAGCAGTTTTGCACAGGGCCTTCACACTCTGATATTGTGCCAGCATGGCATGAAGCCAACCCAGCAGATACATGCTGCCCTGGAAGCAAGCAACAACTCAAGCTCTGCAGCTCTTTGGTCCGTGTTATATTACAGGACCTCAGTATGTGTGCAAAGGAAATGCTCTTATGATTTGGTGGCACCTGCCTCTAGAAGAGGCAGTCTTTGAGTTCAGGATGGCAAGAGGACATTTTCTTATGGATCTCTGCGTGGCTGTATGGAGTGCACCTCTGTGACACAGGAGAAGTCCTCATTTCCCCTGCCTATGTCCCCAATCAGGTGCAATGACACAGCGTTCTTTTTACTGACAGCTGATACAGGAAGAGTGTCAGGGGACAGCTGCTGAGATAATTAGGATAAACTTTCCTTCCACAAACATGAATATAGCTGATACTTGGGAGTGAAAAATCCCCATCAACAGAACATTGCAGTAAGTGCTGTAGTGGTGGCACTTTAAGACACAGAGAACACAGTATCTCAGAAGGCAAACAAAGGTAATGGAAAAGAAGGAGAGGACCACATTTTTATACTAGAGAAAAGCTGTTTAGCTGTGGGACCTGTCAAGTCAGACCTAGTTGCTCATAGTTAAGGAGGGCTATGATTCATAGGGAAGTGCATGAACTGAAGAGGAAGGGTATTGTATAGAGCAGAAGATGCTGATCTGGGCCCCAAGAATATCTTACAGTGATAAGTAAGAGTCAGAGAAGTTTGTGGTTCATCTAGATCAGTTACTGAAGTACAACCAGACTTCCCTTGCTGTCCTGCAAACTTTATCTATAGATATTTTATGCTCTACTTGTTATGAATTTTGCAGAAGAAAGCAGTGAAACTGGGCTCCCATCTGACACACACATTCAGGGCATGTGTGTGTGCCTGGGCTAAAAAGAGTAGGACAAAACTGTAGGAGTTTCAACATTCATCAAAGGAGCCTAGAAAAGTTGTGTACCCCATAGGTGTCCTTTGGAGAGCTTAGCCCATGGCACAGCCTAGTCAATCAGATTCAGAGATCATCTTTGTGCCAGATTGTCAAGCAACATCTGGAGCTGTAGTAGCTATGACTATCCTTCCTACCTACTCTCTGCCCACATTTCACACAGCGAGCAAAGGACACTTCTCTGTGCTGTGTTCCCAGCTACCCCATTGGATGCACGTTGCCCAGCCTTCAGGCTGTACTCACAAGCTCACAAGTGGCAGGGCTGGCAAAGCTGATCTGAAGAGTTACTTCAGGACCATGCTTACCAGACCACATAGACCCCTCCAAGATATTTCAGATTTCCCAAGCCCAGTGGCCACTACTCAGTAGTATGGTACAGTTTGGGTTGTGACTCGGACTCTTAGCAACCTGGAAACCAGTAGGACTTTTCATATTTGAAAAGTAGCCTAGGAGTTCAGATGAAATAGTGGTGGCCAGGAACTACTTACCACTTGGAGTGGACTGTTGGGAAATAACAGAATTGCTGCCAGGGATTGGTCTCTGGTAAATTTTGAAATTTAAGTAGTTTCATATGCTGTGCTAAATTTTCACTAATAAGGATGTTTATCGCAATCTTCCCACAATTTTTCAGGGGGACCAAAATATGCAGCAGCAGGGGTTCATTTGTTGGGTTGATTGATTCTTAAAGTTGGTTAACGTGCACTTTTTAGAGCAAATTTTTCATGTCCCTGCAGGAAAGAAGAGGTTGTGCTTGGCCATAATGAATATAATATAATAGTAGATCCTTTTTTTTTTATAGTTTTAAAAATATTTTATTAGTCTTAAAATTCTGACTAGCTTTCTAACTTCTAGATTAAATAAATCTGGCCTGCCATGCTTCATGACAGCCTGTAAGTGCCCCTGAGTCCTGGACCAGAATAAATGCCAATAAAAGGAACTGCTAACTCCCTACAAAGGCCCATCCACACATTTCATTCAGAGTAGTTCTCAGCTCCATGAATGAAGATAGCTGTACAGGAGTATATGCACTTTTATAAAGACTTTATACATGAAACCAATTTGTCTATTTTTTTCCAGAATGTCATTTTAATTACAGAGTGAACCAATTTGAGATTCCTTTCATTCCTGTTGCTACAGAATTCTCTCACAAGTGGCTAGGAATTGAATCATACTTTAGAAACATCCTTAAAGGTATTTAATCTCACATAGTAGCTCCTTAGCTTTGATCAGAGTTCCAAATAAAAGTATCTCATCCTGAAACATCTTAGGACTGCATCTCAGTCTTCATCTAGAGACGATGACCCATGTGCTGATCCATCTGTTCATACATAGGTCAATTCTGCAGACTTTCTGTAAAAACCATTTTCATTTTAATTGGAGTATTGAGGTCTGAATCAGGTCCGTTTCTCTCAGCAAGTTCATATATATTACAAAGAACTTCAGCTACTACCAAATTCAGGGCTTGGATATTTAAAAGTTGCTCAGTGTCAGTATGAGTTTTACCCGGGCAAGATTTTTGCCTAAATAAACTGGACGATAACAAGGCACGTGCAGTAATAATTACAGGAGTTTCATAATTGTTTTTCTAAGAGGAATCATATACAAATACATATCCAAGAATCACACCTAGGCAATCATCTAGGGCCTGGAGAAAGTGACAAACAAAATCCATTAGTGGGAAAACTATTCAGAACCAAATGTCAATGTAAAAAAAAACCAAAAGGACACAGATTTCCACACATGGTGCAGCTGCATTGTGAAACTCACTTCTAAAAGATGCTTTGAGGGCCAAAATTGTAAGTGGGTTTCAAGAATGGACAAGACAAATTCACAGTTGCATTTGCAGCTGATGGGCAGCATGCCATTGGTCTCCTACTCTGGCAGTCTCTCAGTCTCTGAGTCCCAAGGGCAGGAAAGAGCCAATGCTGGCAAGGTGCTTTGCTCTTAACTACTTCCTTTTATCATCCAGCAGTTGTTAGCGCTGGAAGTGGGAAGAAGAGCTAGACAGAGGTTTAGTCTGAGCCTATTCAACTGCCATTTTGTGGATGGTGGGAGGAACGGGGAAAAGCAAGCTAAGACTCTTGTAAAGACCTCGGGTTTTCTCCTCTTGTCCAGCTGGGAACATTCTATGTCCTGTCTTGTGTCTCTCTTTACCAGTGAGAGAATAGGGATACTGCTTCCTCACCTCACACTGGTAAGATGGCAGTAAATCCTGTTAGTAGCTCTGGTGTGCTCAGATACAGGTACAGTGAGGACTATACAGCCAACAACAGTGCCTAGTGGTAGCAAAATACAAGCCTTTTTTGTTTATCTGAGTAACCAACAAACCCCAAGGATGTCATGGAAAAGGGCAAAGAGCCTGTACACTGAACTAGAATATCCCAGAAAATGTTTACATGTCCACAAATTGAAAAAGGTTGAGAAAGCAACAGAATAGTGCTTTCCTTTTCCATCACCACCTCCATACAACTTAACCAAAATGAGAGGCAAACAAACCAAGTAACATTTGTTCGTTGTCTATCAGTTTAGGAAATTCACCTCCTTCCTGACCCCATAAATTCATATCATAAGCACTATAATTACATAAATATATTTATTTAGTCACAGTGAAAAGTATGGTGATTTCTCATGGGCCAGCTTCTTGAAAATACCACAGCATAAAAAGCCATATTTTAAATTATTTCACTTTGAAAAACAGTTCCATGTCTTGAGTTCCCTAGAGAAAAGATTACAAATATCCAGGAATGATTAAGCAGCTAGCTCAGATTTTAGACGAGTTTTATCTTTCATTGTTCACACAAGAGGAATTGATGGCAGTGACAATTTCACTCTTGGAGAGACTCATTTCTTGACAGTTACCATCAGTAAAATTTCCATCTATGCTCTGTACATAAGTCAGGGTAAAAAGCATATTTCATTTCTCTCATACTACAGTAAGTGAAACTATTGAGAATTTGTAAAAAGAAAGTCAGATGAGGAATCAAAATCTGGAAAGAAGTCTTGTCTTTTGAAATCTAAAGAACATGGGTGGAATCTGAAGTTCTGCTTACAATGAAATCCAACACTGGTCAAGCACCAGAACAGGCTCCTTTAGGAGAAGGTGTTCAGGTAACTCCAGTGTCTCAAGACTGAGGGCTTTTTTTAAGTGAGGCCTATGAAGGACTGCTTTAGCATTTTTTATTTATAAGTATGAGGTAATAATAATAGAAAAGATGAGAGATCAACCTAAAAATAGCTTTTGCAGTGAGTAAAGTGTTCATTTTCCATGTAGTTCCAAGTTCCAGAATCAAGTAGAAGAAGAAACCAAATATTCATTTGCCAGGCTGATGCTTCAGCCACTTGGCTCTTTGTTAGTAACTGTGGACTGTGACTTTCTCTGACCAAAAATCCCATTCTAGAGCCAAGCAGATTCCCTGACACAACTCTTGTGAAGGCCTACAGGAAATAACTGTTTCAATAGGGGAAAGGGGGGGAAACTCTCTAGCAACAAATTATGCCCTAACAGCAATTGCTTGATACACACTATACCAGTTCTAAATATTGAGCATGATGAAATGCAGTTGATATATTTCTTCTGACTAATAATTTGATAAATCAAGATTTACAGTATTTACAATCATAGAATAATTCAAATTGGAAGGAACTTCTGAAGGTCAGTTAGTTCAGCTTCCCTGCATGAAGCAAGGCCAACTTCAAAGCTAGATCTAGTTGCTCAGGTCTAGCAGAGTTTTGAAAATCCCTCCAGGATGTTGTTTTCATAATATCTGTGGGGAAACTGCTTTACTGCTCACCCACTCTAATGTCAGAATTTTCCTTGTTGCAAAATGTGATCATTGCTTCTTGTCCTTTCATTAGGCACCTCCACAAAAGGTCTGTCTCCATTTTTAACCCACCCATTGGGCAGTTAGAGACAACAATTAGATCACTCTTTAGCCTGCATTTCTCCAAATTTGAAAAAACCAGAACCCTCAGTCTTTCTTCATTCCTTATATGCTCCAGTGCCCTAACCATCTTGGTGGTCCTCTACTGGATGCAGTCACTTGCTAACATCTCTCTTGTTACTGGGGAGCTGAAAACTGGACACAGTATTGCAGATATGGATGCACAAGGGCTGGGTAGAGTGGACTAATCACTTTTCTGGACCAATTAGCTATCCTGCAGTTCAGGATATGATGAGCCTTTGTCACTGCAAGGGCACCCTATGGAGTCTTTTTTCAACTTCTTGTCTACCAGGACCATCATATCTTCTTCTACAAATTTCCTCCCTAGCAGTCAGTCCTCAGCCTGGGGTCACTCCCTCCCAGGTGCAGGACTTTGCATGTTTCTTTGTTAAATTTCTTGAGATACTTGTCAGCCTGCATATCAAGGTCCATCAATGGCAGTCCTACCCTTCAGTGAGTCGACAACTTTAGATAAGGATTCTTTTATATTACTGTATAAAATCAACTTTAATAATTAACACTTATTCCTAAAACTAATTCACACGATGCATTGGGGCTTAGCAGTATTCTGTGAAGATGTCTACATCTCCAGGGTCAAGATTAAAGCTACTTCCAGTTAAAGCTATGTTTTGTAGAAAATTCACAATTTCTTGTTGTTCCCTCATTTTTCCAATTAATGAATAAAACCCAATAACTTTCTTCTGCTCTGGTGTGCTAGCTCAGGAACAACAACAAGGCCAAGTGAAGTCTTTCCACTCATTGGGTTTCCATTGTCAGATATTTGCCAAGTGTTCAGCCACAGTTTCTTGGCCTGTGTATATAGCACCCGAGACTCCCAGGTGGTCTCTCCATCCAGTTACCCACCCGGCTGGGATTAGTTTCTTAGACAAGCTGGAGGTGTCTTCAGTCTGGCACAGCCACAAACAAAATGTGTTAATATGAAACATTCTATTTCAACAGTATGTTAAGCAATACATGTTTCCCAACTTCATTTTTTGATTGCCAAGTCATTTCTGGAATAAGAAATTTGTTAGAACTTAGTTTTAGTTTTCTCAAGATCCTCAAAGTTTTATCTCTATCAGGCACTACATCTGTGATCTTCATTGGAATATTCTATTTATAATCTCAAAAAAAGATCCTATAAAACAACAGAACAAGGATGAATATTGCTCTCAGTTTCCACTGTGATGTTACCTTCATCTTTAGTAATACTCTGCATCTTCGTTTTCTTTCTGTGCCACTTACAGTAGAGTTTTTAAAAATTATTTCAAAATGGTATGTAGCGGCAGGAGACAGATAAGTTGCAGAAAATTTAGCCAAATTAGTTTTGGGAGGACAGAATATGTGTCAGAAGGATGAAGGAGGAAGAGCGAAGGTGTAAGTCATGTTCATATGGACCAAAACAGAGAGAGGAGCTGCTGCTGCCAGCACCATCACTAACATCTAGCATCTACAAAATGGCAGGACCCAAATGAGAAAATCTGGGAAACTCTGACCTGAAGAACAAAGACACCAGAAAGCTTGTTTAAATCATAGCTGAAAAAAAGGCATAGCAGAGAGCAAGACCAGGCATGTATATAAAGGACATACCATTATCGTTATGAGTTCCACTCTCTGGAACACAGCCACTTACTTCTCAGGAAACCTTAGCAAAATGAATACTAAACTTTAAACCAGGGCTATTTTAGAGCAAGAAAATTCAAAGAAATCATATTATTTCACAAACAACTAGTCATGAACTGCTTGCATTGTGCAGATTATTCCCAGTCTGGCAAAAAATCAACAGCATTGGAAATCTCAGTTTTAATCCATTTTACTAGCAAAATTTCAGGAAAATATAGGGGTCTGTACCAAGAGACTCCATCATGAAATCATGCTGAAGGACTCACAGCTGCCAGCAATCAGATCTGTCAGGATGGCCTCTTTGGAGGTTGTTGTTTGCTTACCACAACAAACCACTACAGATCTAAGATTCCATGGGCAAGGAACGGGCAGGTGGATGCTTTCTACACCTTGCTTTTCTTAAGAAAAATTCAACAGGGGACTATGACGTTTATTTTACTACTGACTTAGAGTAGAGGAAGTTGAGCTTCCTCTTATTCTCTTGCTTTGGCTTCCAGATGACACAAAAATTCATAAATTCTTAATTTTATTTGCTTTTGAACTGAGATTAAAGAAAGGCTCTCTTCCTATATTTAAGACTGAACAGTGATGCCAAGATTCTTTTTTTTTTTTTTTTTTTTTTTTTTGTATTCTTAGTACTGCCCAGTACTTCCTTGTGGTGTGTTTGCAAAGTTTCATCTTTGTTCACAATGAAATATTTTTCCAATAAAATCATGTGATATATTGTAAGTAAGTAGGTGAAGACTCCTAAATATGTATTTTTGACACTTCTGAATGTGTTTTGGTGCAATCTATACCACCAGCTTAGTATTTAGACTTAGCAGATTGTGCCAGAAGTACTACTACACAGTACCTTAGCCAATAAAATGAGCAGTCGGTTTAGATGTTCAGACTAATACAGCTATAGAAAGGAATGTTGCTTGTTCAAGCAAAAAAACATGTAGTAGCTCTTTGTTCACAAAAATTGCAGGCTTTTGCCATTAGTAAGTTTAGTAACATTGTAACCTAGAGAAGAAAATAATGCCATTCTTACATTTACTGTCACTGATTTTCTTATTGGACTTGCAATGTGACAAGCAGGTTAACCAGTTAACCAGAAAAATAATAAAATCCTGTCCTAGTAGTTTCACTTGACTTCTCATCTATTTTCTCTGGGATGGCAGAAATTCACAGACGGAAGACAAGTCTTTCTTATATGGGCTTTTCCCATGTTGGAATCAAAAATTGAGCTGGTCTCTTGTGGGGTATTTGACAAGAGACAGTCAAACACTAGTGCAAAAGGTTTCTGAAGGGCTTTAGTCAAGCTGCATACACAATAGTGGAAGAGGAAACGCTAAAGCAGGGAGAGTTAGAAGAAAGCTAGGAGACAGGGTGCTTTAGGAAGCATTTCTTTACCGAGAAGGTGGTCAGACATTGGAACAGGCTTCCTAGAGAGGTGATCAATGCCCCAAGCCTGTCAGTGTTTAACAGGGAGTTGAACAATGCCCTATTAAGGCAAGTTTTAACTTAGTCAGCCCTGAATTGGTCAGGCAGTTGGACTAGATGATCGTTGTAAGTACCTTCCAACTGAAATAGCCCTGTTCCATTCTATATCCAGGTATGTAGGAATAAGAAGGAAAAAGTTCTGTTGCAGAAATACAGTTGTTTCTTTTTCTTACCTGCTTCAAAACATTCTAAAAATTAATGCAAACACTTCTAAAAATCTCTAGTGACAACACTCTGTCTATTCCAAAAGCAACTACTCACTGGTACATTACTGACCTACAAAATAAAACAAAAGAGAACTTTCACAGCTGCAGTAGTACTGCTTATCCCATAAAGGGAAGGAGAGTTTTACCCTCTGGGCATCACTAATAAGGAGGCTGTGCAGATCTTGGGCTAAAAATTGCAACCAGAGCCTCAGTTTATTTGTCACTGTTCTGTAAATGAGACAGAGGTCAGACTCTAGGCTCTGCACCATTTGTCTTTATTAGAAGTTCTGCAGAAGTCAGGTCATCAGACATTCCTGGACAGGCTTCTGCATACTTTGGTTGTTGCAGACAGCCAATTACATCTATCCAGGTAGTTATGCTATAAAAGAACCATGATGGCCCAGTTCCTAGTTTGAGCTCTCTCCAAGCAACTTCCTTCCTTAACCCCTAGGTAGGAGAATTTTTTTTCCAAGAGCCTTATAAGAGCCTGTATTTTACATCATCTTAATCCTTGAAACAGGACTATTTTCTGAACTAGATTTCCTTGAAAAACATCTCATGGTTTTCCCAGGGCAGTGGTCTAACATGACAGAGACGAAAGAAAGTGAACACACTGCTCAAGTCTTCATCTCCCACTTATGTGCATACTTAATTTCACATGCAAAAATATTCCTGTTGATTTAGGACTCTTCACAAGCAGAATATGCAGTGCATATGTATCTGTAAAATTTGGGTTCATACACTATCATGCATGGCCAAACATTTGGTATTACTATTGGGGTAATATTGAAGTAAAGACCAGCAGACTTGAGTATAAAAAGAGAAATAAATCATTATAATTTATAGTGTGGGAGCCACTTCTAGGCTCGAGAAGAATCATAAAGTAATGGTTTTCTGGCTATTAGAAAGCTGTTAATTGACATAGAGGCTTTATGCTTTGTCAGGTCACCTCTTCAACAACATTGGCTAATGCAAAACATTTTGAAATTTCTCATTCCCTAAATTACTCCAATCTAAGCATATCAATGATTATCTTTATATCTGCATTCCAAATGGCACAGTCCTCAAATTTTTAGTTAAGTCTTCTCTTTGCAAAGGAACTCTTACTCTTTTCTCTTGCAATAGACTTTAGTTTTGTTTTAAAACTGAATGCTACTCAAGCCTTTAAAAATTAACCTGCTTTTTGGAACAAGAGGACTAAAGGTTTTGGAAATTCTCAATCCCTTTGTTTGACTCCAATAAACAACATAGACCATATCACTTAAAAAAAAAATCCAACTATTTGATTAGCTTGAAACAGCTGTCAGTTTCCTGGCAAAAAAAAAAAACAACAAAAAAAACCCCCTTAATTGAAATACATGCATTTAATAAAACTTGCACAATGAGAACAATAAAACTCTGCTATTATGTCAGAGCTCTGAGCAGGCAGCCATCTTATTTTTGCCCCTGCAGGAATAACACAATTCATTACTTCAGTTGCCCACTTTTCACTGCAAAGAGGAAGCTGCTAAATGCTGTTGACCACACCAGATTCACCCTCGCCATCCGATCTGCATTGCTGGCCAACATATATAAACAAAGCAGCCCATGTCATGCCGCCTGCTCATTAAAAATAAGGAATACCAGACATATAGTTGTCTTCTCTACTTGTACTGAGCACCAGAATCAGGGTTAAAAAAAGCGTTCTTTTTTTTCCTGTATGTACATTCCTTGCAAATGGGGTACTCATGCCAGGAGAATGCATTCAAAAACAAATGTAACACATAAAGGAGTATGTACTAGATCAAGTAACAATTGAGGTGAGCAAGCAAGAATCTACTGAATACAGATTACCGTAAGTATACTAACAACATAACTAAGCTAATATAAACTAAAATATAGGCTTGTTTCTCCAGTGATTCTTCCATACATACTAATGGTACTAGCAACAAAAAGTAGGAGGAATAAATTAATCGATTTTGTTACATTGCTTGAAACTTCTGGATTCTTTCAGAGCCAGTTGCTGCACTTGACTAAATTGACAATGAGGTTCATTGGGAAATTTGGTTTAATTTCACTGCTTCAGCATCCACCAGAAGAGAGGTCAAATCACTAGGTATCTCAGTCCTCATAGTAATTGCCACTACACCAATAGTCCTTAATATCAACTTCTTGATACTCATTAGCATTTCCAAGAAAATATACTCTTCTTACCATCTTTCATTTTAGAACACTAACCTCTGTGAAATACAGTGGCAAAGCAGTGAAGAAATACTAACAACAGTATTTCAGCCTTCTCAAAGCAGAATGGTTACTAATCCTGAATCATTTTTAGCTACTCTAAGGTAAGTGGTATAATTTCTTGCTGAAGAGAACTGTGGAAATTAAATAGAAGGTCAAAATCAAGATGTGAATCATGACAGCCAAGTTTAAATTAAAAAAAAGGATTCCATTCTTCTTGGCGGTTATCAGTGGAAAGGGTTGTTCATTACAGCTGAGCCTCCTTCAGTGTTGAAAAGGAATGATAATTTCTAGAGAACAGCACAGTTTATTTGTTTGAGGGCTTTCTGCCTAACAGCATCGAATCACAGAATCACAGAAATGTTTCTGAAAAAAATTTCTGCAGATCTCAAGATATCACGAGAGGAACAATTTCCAGTTCTAGATCAGCTCTGCCATAGTTTTGTCAAGCCAAGTCTCAAAAGCCTCCAAGGATGGACACTCCATCATCTCTCTGAGTGACCTATTCCTGTGCTTCTCTACACTCCTGATGAAAAAAATTTTCCTAATGTCCAACCTCTCAAACTGCACTTTGTGCTGTTGTCTTACAATATACCATTTGCCACTACTGCAAATGGTTAAGCTCCATAACCTTTGCAACTGCCATTGAAGTATTTGTAGGCTGCTGCCGGACTACCACTTAGCCTCCTCTTTGCCACGCTGAATAAGCCCACCTTCCCCAATCCCTCTCCAAAGGTCATCTGTTCAAAATCCCTGGCCACGGAAGAAGGCCTCCATTGGATTCTCCCCATTTTTCAACATCCACTTGAAGAGGGGACTTAAAACAGGTTGCAGCGTTCCAGGTATGATCTCACCAGAGCCATGCAGAAGGGTATAATAAATTCTAACCTAACCCTAACCATTCTATGATTCTATGATTCTAAATTCCTCCAATCTGCTAGCCACACTTTCCTAATGTATACAGTAGCCCGTTATGCACTTTTCCTCATTCATAATAGCAGTTCACTTTTGGTTCATATTCAAGCAGCTTTGCAGAAAAGCGTCTGGTGTCCTTGTGGAAAAGAAGCTGAAAATCAGGCAGTTGTGTGCATCTGCAGCAAAGAAAGTTAACCAGCTTTTGGGCTGTATTTAAAAAGAGTTTAGCCAACAGTTAAGAGAAGTGACTCCTCTCTTTCCAGTTCTTGTGAGACCACATGTTCTGTGTTCAGTTTGGGGCTCACTCCACTACAAGAAACACTCCCATATGAGTGTCACTAAGGTAGTCAGGGGACTGTAGCACAAGATATTCAAGGACAGATTGAGGGAATTTGGTTTGGTATGGAGAAAGAAGGTTGCGAGAGATATTATTGCTACATACAGCAAAGTACTGGGAGGATGTAGAGAAGACAGAGCCACTCTTCTCAGAGGTGCAGAAAGGACAATAGGCAACAAACACAAATTGGAACACTGAAAATTCCAACTCAATATAAGTAAAAATTTCCAACATGAGGGTACAGAAGCACAACATCAGGTTGAGGTTGTGGAGTCTCCATCCTTGGACATATTCAAAATACAATTGGACAAGGCTCTGAGCAAACTGATCTAATGGCAGAAGGTTCAACAAGACAATCTCCAGAGATCTTTATAACCTACATGAGCCTGTAATTCTGTTTACACTCCACTGTATTCCAAAGATCCACTGCAGCAAGGCTGCTACATACTCAGTCTGTTCCCAGTTTCCCAGGTGCAGATATGTACTCTTTTTGTTGAAATTCATGCTGGCCTAATCCTCAAGTCTCAAGGTCAATCTGCATAGAAACTGTGTCCTTTGCTGTATCAGCAGTTCCTCCCTAACTTAGTGACACCTGCAAATTTGCCAGACAATGCCTTCTGTTTTATTACACAGGTCATTGATAAAAAAACTGAAGAACATCAGCTCCATTATCAACGCTGGAGTACTTTGCTTGTTACTGGATGCCAGCTGGGCATGGAGCCATTGAGTACTACAGTTTGGGCCTGGCAGCCCAGTCAATTTTCAAACCACCCAATGGTCTGATCATCCAGCCCATACATTCTTGGCTTCCAGATGAGAGCTCTGGGTCAAAAACCTTACTAGAAGCACATCGACATCCCTCCCCTCCTTCCCCTAACCAATAATTTCACTACAGAAGGCAATCAGGATGACTGTTTCTGATTACCTCCTTGATCTATTTCAGTTTAGAAAGGGGTTCCAGGAGAAAATCAGGCACCGTGATCCTTGCAGAGACTGAGGTGAGCCAGCAGCTGACAGTGTTCCAGATCCTCTTTTTTGACATTCTTGAAGATAACTCCAATGTTTGTTTTTTCCATTCATCATGATTTTTCACAGAAAATACGCAGGAGCCTTGCAATCACAGTAGCCAGCAAGGCAGCTATAGCAGCCAACTTTTTCAGCATCTTTAAGTCAGTCCAAGGAATATTAATATGTTCAGAATAAGTAGTTTCTAACTTCTTCACGCAGTTGCTGGCTCCTTCCCAAGCTGTTCTGGTACTTGCAGGCGTCAGAGACAAGGTTCTGCCTGTGATGAGCAAGGTAAAAAAGGCCCTGAGTACTTCAGCCTTTTCCACATAATCCACACTGTGTTGTCTCTTATACACAAGCAGCCCCACATCTTCCATTTACAACTCATCATTATTGCTCAATTTAATGAAGGTATTTTTAGATTCACCTGAGTTTAGACTTTCCTGATTGTGTCCCTAAGTACCTTGGCAATCCTTTTATATTCTTCCTTTGTTGCCTTTCTTTGCTTCCACTTCAAACACGTTCACTGTTTGTATTTTTGTTCATCAAGAAGTTCCCTTTCAGTCAAGCTGGCCTTGTGCTGAAACTTCCAGTTTTCTCACACAATGGAATGACTTGCTCCTGATTCCTCAGTGAGTTCACTTTGAAGGAGTCATCCAGCTCTGCTGGGCACCCTGCCCCTGTATGGCTGCTTCCCAAAGGATTTTGCTTAGCAATTCCTTAAATAACCAAGTCTGTTCTCTGAAAGTCTAGAGCCCTAACTCTGCAGTTTTATTTCCAGCCTTCCTCCAGATCCTGAACTCTGGTGGCTTGCACTCCCTGCAGCCTAAGATGCCACTAGTGACCTCATTTTTCATCAGTCCTTCTCAGTCTGTGAGCAGCAAGTCCCACAGAGCAATACCCCTGGCCAGCCTCTTTAACATTTGCATTGGAAAAGTGTCACCCACACAGTCTAACTTTGGGTTGTTTGCATGAAGCCACATTGCCCTCGTAGCAGTTGTCTGGACAGTTGAGGCCACCCATAACCATAGGTGTGTGTAGGTGGGAGATTTTCAGTCGTTGTTTGGAGAAGGCCTCTTCCTCTGTTTCCTATCAGTCTGCATATCTGTATCAGACTGTCAAGATGTCTCCAGTGTTACTTCCACCTCTGGAGTTGATGCAGAAACTCCCAACAGACACCTCTAGTTTTGCCCTATAGAGCTCTGTGAAGCCAAGGACATCCTTAATATAAAGATGATCCACTCCTTATGTTCCCTGCATATCACTCCTCAATGGCCTGTTTGCTCCATGGATTTCCTTCCCAGCATATGCTCCGTCCCATGTGAATAGCCCTTAATGGACACTGGCCTCCCTTTTTGTCTCCCCAACTCTTAATTTCCTGGATCAGGAGTGGTCACTAGAGGCATCGATGCGTTAAGGGCAGTGAATCATGCCAGATATTCCTCACTTGTTGGCTCGTTGGCAGCGCTGCCTATTAGATTGACTCAGATGTTCTGCTGAGGCATAAATAAATTCCTTGACGCTTTTTTCTGAGTCTCTCAGTGTTGCATCTCATTGCTTGTAATATCCTAGCGTACTACGAGTATTCACTCTAGGGATACACCAGGCAATATGGACTAAGAGAACACTGAAAATATCCTAAAAGAGAGTCCATACAGGAAAGAGAACTGGAAAAACTGATTTGCACAAAATACATAAATTTCAGTGAAGGCATGTAAAAGTTTTAATCAGTTGATAGCTTATGCACAACTATTCTTAGGAGAAAAAAATATTTTCAAAGTGTACTAAAACATCGGATATTTGCATATAGTTGCATATTGATCTAAGCTGCAGAGACACATTAAGGCATTCAGCTTGGAATATTAAAGGTAGATTTGTACTCTTCACTGTTGAATCCACAATATGACTTCAGGACTTGTGTTCTTTGTGCTACAGTTTTAAGATTCATTAAAGCAACAACTGAAGTGCCATGCCAAGACTTTAAGTCTTTGTTCTATTAAATTCTGCCAGTTTAGGCTGGAGTAAGATTCACTTTACTTAGATATTTTCTTTGGTTTACCTGCTGTGGTTTTTTCAACAGCCAGATTCTTTGCCTTTGCATCTGACTTTATTCATAATAATACTAAGCATTTGTATGAGCTATGGATTGAGTATCTTACAGACAGTAACAAGTTTTGTTCACAGCAGCTAATGTAATGGTCTTTCAGATTGGTTTAAAATATTTATCTTTTCCTCCTGTGATTATATTATCTGTTACAACTGTTGAGAAAACAAGATCTACAGTAAAAATTGTAAGCCATATTAAAATGCACTGGTTTCCTAAATGTAATGTAAAACATTTGGAGTTCATTTTCTTCCAGACACATTAAGTTTTTACGACTTCATTTTTGAAAGACTGTCCTGTGTTCCATCATTCAGATTTGTTTCTGCTCTGGCACATTACCCATTTACCAATAAATTTGTTATAAGATGGACTTTGGAATCATTGTATTTTGTGATTTTTAAAATTCTTTTCTGTGTTCACCTAAAAATTCACATGAATGTCCCAGTCAAACATAAGCAATTATCTGGAAGTCAACTCAAAAATAAATGTTCAAATATAAGAAGAGTGCACTATTTAACTTTTCTTTGGTGCTCAAAAACAGTAGAGTAATAGCAGAACTGTGTCAAAACGTCTATTTTTGTTTTATTTCATTCCATGTTTGAAAAACAGTGTTATGACTTCAACAAAAAAAAAAGAAATACTATTTTCATCAGCCATTCTTTTGAGTAATAAAAATTAGGTGCCATTCAATCCTATCAAAATGTTTTTAGATATACATAAAGTCACTATTTTATGCACAAAAACATTTGTAGAAAACTAAATTATAGTTTCCATCATAGGAAAAAAATACATTTTAGTTTCTCATAAAATATAAGCCGTTCTGCTTTTTAAAATGTGGCTGAAGGCAACTTCTGTTAGAAGCATTGGCATTTAGCATCACTATGAACCTCATCACACAGCTGTAACCCTCAGTATGCTTTGATACTTTTGACCATGTGTGGTTTACAGCTAGCCTCCAGCTTCTAGAGTTAGATTGCTGTTGAAACAAATAGTGTCAGAAAGCTTTATTCTTAAAGGCCAAAACCAGTCTCTATGCTAACTGATTCTATAGAGAGTACTGCTCCTGCATCTGCCACCAGCACTCCTTGCAACTCTGGGCAAGTCGTTGCTTCTTTGTATTTTCTGGATAATCATTCTCTTTTGCCTGTGGACTTCCCGTGCATCCTCTTTATGGCAGAGACCATCTCTTCCGTAGTGTAAAAGAACTGCACCCAGTGCATAAAACAGAGCTTGCTGATCCCCAGTCAGGCAAGAACTTGACAGAATAAACACAACTTTTCTTTCCTTAAGACCCGAACACAAGGCCCAAATTGTAAAACTTAGAAAAAACCTGCAGCAATAGGTACATTTAAGCCATATCAAATTAGATATTTTCCACCTGAAACTTTTCTTAAAACTTGAACTCTGCAAATCAAATTATTTTTAGCTTCAAAATCTTTGACTAATTTATTTTCATTTTGCTTCAGTTTTGCATGCCTTTGTGCTTCCGGTTTCTGGCAACATCTGTGAGTAAGAATGCCAAAGTTGTCTATTCAAATAATATGCTTCACCAAATGAAAAGGGGAAAACACTCAAAATCATGCAAGGCAATGTTTTCTCATGAGCCTTCTGTTCTCATGAACTTTGTAGGCCAATTTTGGAAATGCAAAAGTTCATAATTTAAGAGACATCAGATAAGGAACCAAACTTCTGGGATTCACCCATATGTCATTAATTCCTCTTCCTTCTGGCAACAAAGCAAGACTGCTGGAGGGAGGAAAAAACAATAAAGAAGGGAGAAAAGTCCAGAAATTTTTAAAAATGGAATGAGAAGATCCTTGAACAGACTCAAAAGAAAGTCCTGGAGAAAAAAAAAAATATATATATGACAATAGGATGGAAGGAGTTGCCTTCAGAAACTGAATTACCAAGAGGTAAAAGTGGATGAATGACTAAGATAAGAATCTAAGTACTTTGCCTTGGAAACCAAAACAGCTGCCTTAAACTGAACATCTCAGTTCGCACAGCTGAAGATGAGGTGAATGTTACCTAAAATATTTACTATCTTATAATCTTCTATATTCTTTATTATATATATGTGATTATTTTGTTCAGTAACATTGGTAGTATTTAAGGATCCTAATTTTTTTACACAGGTATATAGAGTATTTATCATGGGCCTCTGTAGTTGTGATATACGCCCATCAAAACTCTTGGTTGTGATAAAAGCCACTATTACAACTTGTGGACAAACACTGTATCCTAGAGTACTGTACTACAACATATGGTAACTTAATACAGTTCCATACAAATCCTGTGTGGGAACAAAGAAAAAAAAGTATCCAGGTCAGTCTACTTCACTTATACTCACATATCTGTACATCTGTCTACCCATGCACTGCATTTTTCTGTGAACTTGCACCATATCCTCTGCACTTCTCCAATTGTTTAAAATCTCTTGATATAAAGAGCCTTATAAATTTCCATCCTCTTGGAACTTCGAATTACAGACACTTAAATCATATGGTTCTCATGTCATCTGATCAAATGATCCTAATCTTCTGAATTTTCACAGCATTGCATGACTTTTAGCCACATGACTTTTCATCACATTTGGTGGATGTCAAGAGGCTAAAACCTCACACATCACTTTGAAAATGTGCTCCTTTAAAGTGCTATTGTTAATCATGTTCATGGGTGCCTGCTGAGATTCCTTACAGTGCTTTCTGAGGCTCACAGCTGGTTTTGATTTCTGTGGATGATGCAAAACTCTACTCTTCTCACCCACCAGACGCTAATCTTACTTTTTTTGCTGAAGTCACAAGTCTGCAAAATCTGTATTTTTTCAATAAGGAACCCCTTTTATAACTGACCTGATATTATTTTAGTTACTGTTCAGCAGAAATCCATTTCGTTTTTATTCCTCAGTTCTAAAAACAACAGAACACTAGTGATTAATGAAAGAAACCTCTTAATAGCAACCTAATATATACACTAAATATGCATCTGTCCATGATATACATAGATGTCTACATAGAGACATACTTGCAAATACTGTATATGGAAGTAAGTAAGTAGAGGTATTAAATATATATATCACTAAGATCTGGTGGAAATCAAGTCCAATCTTCTCTTAGATTTGACTTAAGGCAACCACACAAATTGGTTCTCGGCGTTGGCTGTTATCTTTAATGTGTACATAGAGTAGTGCATGAATGGCTCAGAAAATCACAGCCCAGAGTGCCCCATAATGACTGGGCAAAAAGTAAATGGTGCTGCTGGCCTGTAGATCACCCTTTCTAGAAGCAGCCACTTCCAGCCTGAGACTGTTTCTCCCCTTCTTCCATAAAAGACTGATCTCTTTTCTAAAAAAAAACAAGACAAGCTCCAGCAGAGGATTACACAGTGGCCACAAAGTAGCTCTTAACATTAGCTAGCAAGTTCTCCTCTCAGCCTTATGGTAGTTGCCCTTCAACAAACAGCAACAGGAAGCATTTTTCCAAAAGACTCACTTATGTGGTTCTCTGATACCGGTCCATCTTTTTTTTCCTTTAGGCGGTATTTATACAGGAAACAGCCTCCCAAAACTGCTGGGAGGAGCCCAGGAATGCTACCTCACATGTAGAGCTCCACACGTTCAGCTCTCTTCTCCTGTTCCATAGTAATACGTTTCAAATGAAAGAAGAGAAGAACATTACAACTGTCAGTTAATATCTGAAACTTTACCTTTCCATTGTAAATAGCCTTCTGTGTGCTATAAAAGAGAATGTTGCACTGTTGCTGGCACTCACATAAATAGCCCTTTATTATAGATGTCTGGTCTGTGTTGCAGAAATACAGGATGCTGGATGAGAGCCAGTGTCCTAGATCCAGTAATCATAACAGGGAGTTTATCTTGTTGTACCAGTGTAATATAATTCACAATAAGAAAATTCTTGTCACCAACCGCCTTCTTTTTCAGCCTGCCATAAGCTTGTGCACTTTCAGGAAGGTGTTTTATTTTCCCATCTCTTGGAAACAGACCCCTCTTCTCAGATGCCAGGAATTTAACTAACGGCACACGAGGTGCCAGGGCGGTCAGTGGGAGTGACAGGCCAGCCCTACTCTGGCCCTCCAACCAATCTCCTATGTGCCTGGTGAGGCATTCCTAGGAAAAAGTTACCACTAAACATTCACTCCTTCAGTGAAACACAGTTAGGAAAGGCTATTCTTTCCCTTAATTACTTCAACTTTATGCGTAATGCTCCGTGGGATGTATCCAGGCCTTGCTGATTCTGAAAGGCTTGCAAGGCAGCCACTACTTTGAGGTGCATCTGTCTGTACTTATAGTGAGGGTGCCAAAAATAGCAAAGGTTTAGATCTCTACAGCCAAGATTTCTGACAACACAGACCAAAAAACAGTAATTTTTGACATCAGAATGAGTCAACTCCAACAGATGATACAGATTAAAATAAAAGGTTAGAAAACAAAACTGCCCTTTGGCATGCAGGTTCTTTTCATCAGTCTTCTCTCAGGCCAAGAGCTTTCTCATGGTGTCCTGGGTTGCTACAAACACTGGGCAGCCTTCATGGGGTCCACTGGGAAGGTCTTCTTCCCATCACCTCCGAGACATGTGTATTTGTTCCCCAAGCCTCTCAGAAAACTTCCAGTGTCTAAACTCTGCAGGCTTCCGCCTGCTGGCTCCCTCGTGCTCTCGCACTGACCGTCCCATCTTCTACGCCAGATGTACATGCCTAGATAGTCCAAGAGAAATCTCCTCCTCCCAGGGGCTTCAGTTGGCCCAGAGAGTAACATTCAGGACAAGGTAAACAGAGGTCTCCTTCCTGCTGCCTACTCTTTCTAGCAGAAGACAACTACAGCAATTAGAAAGCACACTGAGTGGATGTGCTACCTGTCACCACCACTGCTGCATTGCATCTATTAAAGACTACAATCATTCTCGTATCAGAGGAATGCTTCTTTTTTAAAGAGGTAATCATTTCAATGTTCAGAGAGTCTGCAGTGTTACCTAGTATGTGCATGTTTCATTTCAGCTCAATTTCTTCATTTCTCACCTTCAATGTGAATTCAAAATTTGCTTACATTGGAGCTTCCCAGCTGTAGCAAAGGCAGAGGTCTCAATATCACCAGCTGGAACTGCGGATCACCTTTTTTCCCTCTTTGCCTTCATGGGTTATTGCTAACAAGTTTTTAGAGGAACTGAAAGCACTTCTTTTAAAAAAAAAAAAAATGATAGGAGGAAGTTTTTAAGTTGGCTGCTTCCTTTTCTATCTTCTTTGCATCCTGTTTACTGAGAAGTGTTTGAAACAATATCAGTCTTTGGTTATCGCCAAAGGAAATGTATGATTTGTGTTCAACTAGATTACTCCTTGTAGGTACCTAGTTATTATCACTATCCTATTTTGGGGTTGGCTCAAAGATCAAGGCTTGATTTGTTGGTTTTTTTCCTAGGCTTTTTGACTCCAGGCATAGCCACTGTCAAGTGTAGTATCCATATGTCGTAGTTCAGCCCCGACGGGGACCAGACTACGCAGTCTCTCTCTCACTCCCCCCACTCTCTGAGAGAATAGGAGGAGATTTGGCAAACAAAAGAAAACCAGAAGAAAAAAAAAAACAAAAACACGTGGGTTGAGATTGAACAAAAAGTAAATTTAACAGTAATGACAGAAGAAAACAAGACAGTGATGGAACACACAGTACAATAGCTCACAACAGATCTCCACATCCAGTCTCTTCCAACTAGGAGAGAGCCTCCCTTTAGCACCCTCCTCACTTATATACTGAGCATGATGGCAGATGGGATGGAATAGCCCTTTGGCTAATTTGGGTAAATTAACCCCAGCTGTTAGCTAATTAGTTAACTATCCCAGCCATAGGGGCTACCAGCTTCAGTTCTCCACCCAGCTCAGGTAAATATTAACTCTATCCCGGCCAGAACCAGGACACCATATTCAAAGCTTCCAATTGAAAGGGCTGAATCTCCTGGTTTCCCGTAACTGAAAGCTTAGATAACTTTCATAAAGTGATAAACTTTGATATCATAGACATATAAAATTTTGAAGTCACCTATCTGCATAAAGACAATAAAATCTGTGCAAACACATTGATTGTCTTCCCTTTTTCCTCCTTCAGTTTCTCTTATTTTTTCTTTGGAGATTAAAACTCTGTTGACCAAGAAAAAGCTTTCCTCTCTCTCCAAACTTCACTTTTAACTGTGGAATGTTTTCTCTTTACTTTCCTTTGTGAAATATGTTCACAGATACTCCTCTGACTTTTATAAACTCAGTTGAAAAGCTTGAAGTCTTTTTTACCATAGCCATATATTTATTCTGTGATTTGTCACTTACATGTAAAAATTCTTTTTGTTTTATCATCTCTTGACATACATACATCCTGACATACATCTAAGTTTTTATCTTTGTTATTTCTGATAATGAACTGTTGTTTTCATTACAATTATCTGTTTCAATTTACTCTAAATTTCTCATACGCTGTTTCTGGTGATAAATCTAAAGTCAATGCATGCTTACAAAATTGACCAGTTCATGTTTGGGAATTCAACAGATTATTTTATTTTAAATTTCATGATCAATTCAAAATGCTGCAAATAAATATGCATACAGAACTAACCAACATCTCTTCAGTTCTGCTCTTACAATCCTTCTCCAAATTCAACAGCACATTGCAGTTATTACTGGCTAGTGTTATCTTTCTCCATTTTGTTCCATGTTTTTTAATCTCTACAACTCACTTCCATACTTAGTTTTGCTTTTATGGTTATTAAGTGAAAACAGAAATTTTTCTGTCTTATTTCCATTTAGCGAACCCATACAATAGAAATGTAAATATTGTTCTTATATAAATTCAGTCTATTTAATTTTAATTTGTTCCATGATTTTAATAACAAACATTATATAACATTAAGTTTTTATATTAAAATTTATGATTCTGCTTCTAACTGCCTTTTAGGCTCCCTTCCTGGTCAATGTGAAGCCTTTTTCTTTTCCCATGGCTACAGAGGGAGCTCCAACAACCAGTCTAGACCCACCTACAGTTTGATTCAATTGCTCACACATTGGTGGTGTCTTTTGAATGTTCAGGAGTACACATGACATTCACAGGGGATGAATGTCATGCATCTAGAGGACAGGAAAGATTGCCTAAGACATCTCAGAAGGTATTGCCTAAATACCTCCCAGATTGTCTAAATGTAGTTGTCATCATAAACTGAATTCTACTTCTTGGTTTCTGTTGAGTTGCACAAGTTTTAGTGTCTACTGCGGTTTCTGGCATTGTCTGGCCTCAGATTGCCACATCCAAATAATGCCTTATCTAGCATATTTGCCAGCCTTATGTTGCAAAGAAATAGGTGTCCAATGCTATTTGCATCACTCTAGGGTATTTAAGACTTCTGCACAAGGCTGACACATATAGCACAGCTCCTATGGGATGCCTCATTACAAAAAAAAAATTCACCATCTTCACAGTAATTTCTCCCATACAGGCTTTTTCTAAAATCTTTACAACTTAAAAAGATTTTCCAGTGGAAAACACCAACAGAATAAAGTAGGCTAAAGTAAAAGCTAAAAAGCTTTCTTCTGCTTCTTTGCTAGGGATCATTGAATTCATTCTCAAAAAGAGCGAGCCAGAATCCTTTCACAGTCAGATTAATGAAATGTTTTCTTCATTTGTGATGATTCAGCTCATTACTCGTTCATCAACTTAATACTGCTCTATTTTCTGTGTTCACTGTTCCCCCTAAAAGTGACGCAGGAGTAAATTAAAACAAAGCAATAATTTAGTAAAACAGGTAAGATATATCATTATTTCAAGGCTACCACAGAGAGTAGAGTTCCTTTTCTCAGACATAATCAGTAGGTTTTTTTCCTCTGATTAGCTAATCCTGGCCAAGAATTGAAAGAAGATATGCACAACAGCACTTGTGCTTTGCGGTGAAATAACAACTTATGAGATATGGCACTGTGTATTTATTGCTAATTGCCATAATTAGTTATAAGCATTAATGAGGGAGTTGGCAAGCAACAGTTTCACACACCCTTTCTCTCTTTCCTCTGGAGTGTCTGTGTATCTGCTTTTTGTATCATGCTGTTCTCCCTGTCCAATTCTTTACTTCTTTGACACAGGCATGAACTTTCCCTTGGTCTGATTTGAGGACTCAGGTCCTCCATTTCTTGTGCAAGGAACTTTGCCTCCAGTGTTTTCCTTCCCAGAGCTGTGCTAGGCCCTTTGCTTCTGCAATTTTTTCCCTATGATCAACTCTGATTACAGGAAAACGGTTTAAATTCCCTGTAAAGCATCATGCAGACACGTGATAATACATTATCATTTGCTTAATCATCACAAATCACTCATAGCTGAGAATGAACAGGACAACATAGCGTAAACAATATTATCAGTTGTGCAACAAGAGCAACGTAGTGTAGGAGCCTTGCTGCAGCTGAACTGGAAGCCTGTGCCTTCACTCACACTGGTGCTCTTTTGCTGCCTGTTTGCTCCTAACAGCTTCAGAGAGTTGGCTGGCAGACTACATGCAATCAAATAAACCTCCAGTGTTCCTGAGGTGTGTTTCTCAGAAGACATCTTCTTCTTCCAGTATCTCAGCTCTGTGCACGGGAGCTGTGTGGGCCGCCATGGCACTATGCACTAACAGGTTCTCAAGAGTTATTTTACACTCCAAAGGCTGCACTGGAGCACAAGTTGTCACCAAAACAAAACAATTTCTAGACTTGACTGGTTGTACAGTCTACCCTGAATCCTTTTAGTCCCCAGGAGTTATGATCATTCCTGCTATTAAAAATTACACAACTAGTGTGTCAATGGAAGTTAAGCACTCTTCGATTTACACTGTGATAGTCTCGTTCAACTTTTCGGTCTCAGGGGCCATTAACCATTTGCACAGAAGCTCGTGTTTCATCCTGGAGAGATTTAATCTTTGGAAAGTCTCTCTGACTTACTGATCAGAAAGACATTGAGGTGCTGGAGCGTGTCCAAAGAAGAACAACAATGCCGGTGAGGGGTCCAGAGAACAAGTCTTATGAGGAGCGGCTGAGGGAACTGAGGTTGTTTAGTCTGGAGAAAAGGAAGCTGAAAGGAGACCTTATTGCTCTCTATAACTACCTGAAGGGACTTGTAGCGAGGTGTGTCAGTCTCTTCTCCCCAGTAACAAGTGATAGGACAGGAGGAAATGGCTTCAAGTTGTGCCAGGGGAGGTTTAGATTGGATGTTAGGAAAAAATTCTTCACCAAAATGGTTGTCAAGCATTGGAACAGGCTGCCCAGGGATGTGGTGGAATCACAGTCCCTGGAAGTATTAAAAGATGTGGTGCTTAGGGACGTGGTGCAAGTGGTAGACTTGGCAGTGCTAGGTTAATGGTTGGACTTGATGATCTTAAAGGTTCCTTCCAACCCAAACGATTCTATGGTCAATTCTTACCACAGCTTTAAACCAATTACTAAGTCTTTTTATCTGGTTACAATCTTATCTCTTTCAGTTAAATACGTACAGTGTGTGGCAAATACATAGCATTTGTTAAAAAACTCCCCCTGATCTGCGGCAATTGCTTTGGACAGTTCGCATGGTTAAGTATCAAGGTGAGCACTGTTGCACAAAGGATGTTGAAACAGGTTTACACACAGAGCTTTCTTAGTGACACCAATAGTTCAAGGACCCTCACTGTCAATAGGCATTGACTTTAATGGTGAAAGTTACTCTGGGCAAAGAAAAAAAAAAAATAAGGAGAGAAAGGAAAGGAAAAAGGAAAACTCTCCCTAGGGATCATGAGGAAAGAGCAGGGACAGGGACACCCTCCTCAGAGGTAGTCATCCAGTGCAGCTGGTGTGACTGTGACAAAGAATTTTCACTGTGCTTTTTCAGGACTGCTCTACACGTCTCACCAGTACCTGCTCAGGCTCCCTGATGCTTGTTCCTATCGGGATGCTCCTCTCATTGAAAGGAATATGCTTGTATGCAATCTACTGCAAAGTTCCCATCCATACATAATATTGCATCATGGAAGGTACTTATATTACCACTCTCTACTTTGTATACACTAATTTTTAGTGAAAACTTTCAAAATAAGGGTAACGTGGGTAAAGAAGGTAAGGAAGGGAAAGGTAAGGAAGGCAGGGAGATTCCCACACCAGCTGCAGGTCCTTCCCATGAGCGCAGTCACACAAGTATCGAAGTTACCAGGTGCAAAGCCTTGAAAGCAGCAGCATAAAAACAACTGGATGAAAACAAGGGAAAAATAGTGCCCCAAAGGCTTTCAGAAGACATTGTGACAAGACCTCGTGTGAGAGGTTACAGAGCTGCCAGGGAAAGGCAGGCCAGAGCTTTGCAAATGGAAGGCCCTAAGCATTGCACAAGCTAAGGCACCTAAAGCACCACGCAACAACAGTTATCTCACACACCAAAGTGTCTGTGGTGCACTATTCCTTTTTGAAAAATTAAGGCTGAATCTAACTTGAAAGTTGATTTTGTCAAACTTCTGTCTATCCAAGGGAATGACAATGCGTAATAGTAGAGCAGCTTCTCTCCAAGACCTTGAGCGTGTCCCTTGCTTTTCTGTCAACCTAGGACATGATTCGTGTAAAATGTGTCTGTCTTTAATTAGAGGAATGGTACCCACAACGCAGTCTTTGGTAACTCCTGAGTCTAGAGCATATGTCTAAAGCATATCTGACGCCTCTCTGGTTGTCCTGAATGTCCCGCAAGCACCTGAAGCACATATTTGAGAAATACTGGATTTGGCAGCAGCTTTTCAGGATAGAGCTGGAAGTTTTGGTGGTTCCTAAACTGAAAGGATCAACGATGCTCTATTTGAAGAAAATAAAACAATCCCATTCACATGAAGAAACAGGAGCCTTAACTGCAAAGAACATGAAAAAAAAATCATTTTCATATGCTTGGGATGACAAGAGTTTAGCTGGAGTATGCTAAATACATTTTGTCCAGTTTAAGGTGCTGCAGTTTGAGAAACCTGTGGATCAATTAGGGACAGTCCAGATAAGAACAATGAGGAAGTCTAGAAAAGGGTAATCTACAGGACAAAATTGAAAGCCACTGGAAAATTTATGGAGTGCAGAAGAGAGCAGAGAGAAATAAGGCCCTTTCTTTGGAACAATTTCTCTTCATCTGCTCTTTCCTACCTATAAAATTCCTAAGGACACTTGGTGCAGACTGCCTATTTTAAAGTGTTTCCATAATGTACTGAGTTCCTAAACACCTCAGGACAAATGATAGGGTGTAAGAATTCAGCTTCCTTCCTTACTTTATGCTACCCCTAGTAATAGATCTAGCAATAGCTAGTAATCTCTAGTGACAGCTGACTTTATAAAGGACAATATTCTTTGGTTTCTGCTCTGTATTAAAGGATGATGATCTCAAGAATTAATCTTCCATTGCTGTTCTGTTTCTTTGTAAACAGAATAATCTGCCAACTGCTACATTTGCACTCCTTGACAAGTGAAAAAGACTTCACTCTTCAAATATGTTGTTGCTTATTGCTTGGGTTTTGATGGCTCTATCATTAGCAAGCTGGTACGTGAAATTTTTTCCAGTTATGCTATTCACACCAAACCAGTAAGAAATAGCCACAGTGCCAGGATGCTGAGCTTATGGAGACAGCAAAAAAATGTAGTTTTTACCCCTGGAATCCTAATTAGGGAGGATTTTACCCCTGGAATCCTAATTAGGGAGGATTTTGGGTACTTTTCCAAGGTCAGTATGTCTGTGTCAATGCATGTCATTGACATTCAGTGGGAAGAAAGGGACATTTCTAAACATGTTGTTTTCCAAAAATGCCTTTGAGCTAGTAGGTGGTCCAAGATGTCCAGACTGTTACAAATATGGACGCTTTTATTCGAGGCTTTAAATACATTCTGTCACCCTGACCCCTCATAACATATGGGCACTAAATAGAAAATAGAAAAATTTCAAACTAGAGGATTCATTTGGTCACAGGCATTCCTAAGTTAGATAGGCATCCTGCATGACTGAGACTCCATCTACACTGTCTTACATTGAACTCTTATTGGAGCAGGCACCCTGTAGAATGAGTCTGTCCTGGTTCTGGCTAGGATAGAGTTAATTTTCACCTGAGCAGGGAGAGGAACAGGAGCTGGTGGCACCTGTGGCTGGGGGACACAGCTGGGATAGTTTACCCAAATTGGCCAAAGGGCCATTCCACACCATGTGACATCATGCTCAGTACACAAAGTCAGGAGGGTGCTGAGGGACAGGTTCTTGCTACCTGGGAGGAAGCTGGGTATCAGGATCCACTGTGAGCTATTGTACATGCTTAAGTATTTTCTGTTATTGGGGTTTTTTGTTTTCCATCTGTTTTCTTTTTCCTCTTAAAGTGTTTTTATCTCAAATCATGAGTTTTGCCTTCTTTTCTTTCCTGATTCTTCTCCCTGTCTCATTGCGGGGGATGGGGGTGGGGGGGGTGAGTGAGTGGCTGTGTGGTATTTTAGCAGCTGTGTGGTGCTAAACCATGACAGAGTCCCACCTCACTGAGTCCTTGAGAGGTTATTATCCTGATTAATGAAGTACATTAACTACCTTTCACACATTTACCTTTAACACTATTCCTGTGTATGGCATACAGTCTTTTTTTCATTTCCTAAATTTTAATTCTACCTGTGTAAGAGTATGAACTATGGATATCATTTATGTAAAGGTTTCTGTTAAAGCCTCAATAATCATAAAGAAATATTATTCCTTGAGATAAGTGGCTACTCAGAATATACAGCAACTCTGAATACAAGCCTAATAGTGTGTTAATTTCAATTATTGGATTGAAATGCCACTGAAAATTTAGGGGGCTGGGAAAAGGAGGGAAAAGCTCAATTCTACAAAATAGTACAAGCTGCCAACAATTAAAAAGAAGAAACTCACAGCATATCTTCTTTCTAGGATATTTCACTTCTGTGATCTAAGCCAATGAAAAAGAAGTGTTTAAGGACAATGTCTTTTAACAATTCAGTTCCTAGAAAAAGTACAATAACTTACTTGTCCATAAGCCAAAAATTCAGAGTTGGGTTTATCCTAACCAAAGCGTTAATGTAGTTCTGTCTCTAGAATTTTTGTTTATCTGTGGGAAGTAGAACTGTAGTGAATAGCAGTAATTTTGGCACTGTAAATGGCCATTAGGGAAATGATAAAAATTATCCCAAAAGCTAAACATCTAAAAAATGCTTCAGTTACCATTCGGTTCTGATTATTCTTTTTTTTTTTTTCCCCCTGAAGTCTGTATTCAGCTTTTCCAGTCTCTGACAATCACCCCACCAGTCTTTCTCGTTTTACAGTCAGCCAAGAATACATCAAAAAGTCTCTTGCTAAGACTGTAGAAAAAAAAAAGACTTTTGTTTATCACATACCCCTGTGTTCATGTACAGATGTACGTGTAGTTGGCTGTGCTGGGGAAGATCAGATGTATTTTACTTCCTTGATTACCACTGAAGAGGTTGCTAGTGTTAGGAGCTTGATTCAGTTTTCCACACATAAGCATCTGATGCCCTTTGAGGTGCTCTAGTGTTCTCTACCTAGCCTCCAGCAGCAGTTCTCAAAGGTTATGGTTTTTTTCCCCCCTCAGGTCTGTATCATCTCTTCTGGCCCACTAGAGGATGACTCAGATTCATAAACTTAAATATCTAGAAACATTTTAGACAGCCAAAGGTGATTGAAACACTGCCACAGCATGTTTACATTAGGGTGAAGTTCTTCTCTGGGCTCAGAGGAATGATGAGAGGCAGCTAGGCACATCTGAGACAACCTGAAAAAAAAATCAGGAGAAAAATAAGCAAGAAAGAAAAAAGCTAGACTGTGATACTGAGCAACAGAGCAAAAGCAAAGCCTGGGAGTCTTACTCCAGTGACAAATACCTAAAAATTAGGACAAGGGAAACACTGGACAGGCACTGGTGGTCGCCATGTTACAGCAGCACATCAGAGGCCTCTAGGAAGGATGACAACCAGTGCAATGCACTGTTTGTAGGCTACCAACTTTAGAGGGGCAGGATGCATAGGTGAGGGAGCAGAACTGGTATACTTCATGTACAGCACAAATATCACAAGAAAAAAAAGCATCCTGAAATCTCTATTGGCAGAAATCCCATATTCTAAAAGCAAAAGTGGAATACTAGAACTGTTCTACTGAGCCCATTTTGGAATTATGATAATGGTCAGGAAAAGTTCAATGACACTAGAGAAGCTATGAATTATGAAGATTTAGTAACAATGAGAGATTTCAGCTACCCAGTAAAGGACTGCTTCCTCAACCGGACAGTTGCAGGACTCATAAGAAATTATACTGTTCCAGATGTGGCCTTAAGGGGTCCACAGTCCAAAAGGTATTAATGGGAAAGCTGTTCTGCAATAATAGTCACAATGCAATTAGTTTCAAAGCTGTAATAGCAGACAGTAAGATAAATCAACACATCACAAGGATTTTCAAGAAAAAGGCCTTGCTAAAATTAGATGATTAGGAAAAAAAAGAGACACACTCTCCCCTCAAAAAAAAAAAAAAAAAAAAAAAACAAACCAAAAACAAACCAAACCACAGCAAACCCCCAAAACGCAAAATGCCTACAAGCAGCCTGGAGGTTGTTTAAAAACACTAGAATACTCAGGTAACATCAGTGCTGCAATTCAGAGAGAAAATATAAACATCCACTCAAAAAAAGAATTTAAAGCAAAAGATGTTCAAACAGATAGTGAAAAATACACAGGGCTGGCTGGTACTCAGTCAAGTGCTCTGAGTAATTCTAACATTAAATTGCAGAGCTCTTAGCCAAGATACGCAACCTGTCACGCAAACAGCCATGGTGCCAAAGGCCTGATGTTATAACTCCCATCCACAGAAGATGCTCTGCAGGAAAATCTGTGCACGATAAACTAATGAGACACATTTACAACCCTATTGAGACAGTAGAGTCTATAATGAAGAACAAGACCACAACATATGTAGATAAATCAAGTCCCTCACAAAAGAGTCAGTGTGACTTCTACAAAGGGAAAATCCTGCCTCACTAACCTGCTGCCCACAGACATAATACATCTAGATTTTTAAAAAGCCTTTACAAGGCTCCACACTAAAGTTATTACTGCCAGAAACTGCAGCAGGAGTAGGGCTGCTCCATGAGGGGGCAAGCCAGGAGCCAAGTGTGACCCCAGCACAAGCAGTGCCCTCACCCTTGGATACTGTCCCACAGCACCTGAGCAGGATCAGGGTGGTGAGTGTAATAGGCGTCATCAACTGCCCAGTGATCACCAGGTGGGGTGAAGTCAGGTGCTGAGTCAGATTCAGGGTCAATCTAGGAAGTCCTGCCAGGAAGAACTGGAGATAGAGCGGGAGATTACCTACAGCATAGGTCCAACCATGAGACAGGGCTAGAAATAAAGCTGCACTAGCAACACAACTAAAAAACTCAGCCAGTAAGTCAAGGCAGCAGGACAAAAGGCCAAGAACAAGACTACCTACAGTGTGGCATAGGGCCGGGATTGACATGGAGTCCCTAGCCCACAGGCAGAGGTGTGGATGTGGCCTAGGTGAAGATGGTCAGGGCAATTAAGGCTTATTCATGCCTCAGGCCCTAATTTGTAGAATTAAAATTGGTTAGAAGAGACAAAGCAGAATTTCACTTGTGGAGTTGCCTGGCAGTTGCTTCTGGGACTGGTTTTAATTGCCATCTTCATCAGTGACCTGATGAGAGGAACATCTGAATTCTCCAAATCTGGCAATGATACTAAGGCCTTTCAGGCAGTCAAATGCTGAGTGACTGGGCAAAAAGTGGCAAGTGAGTTTCAGTGTAGAAAAACACAAGATGGCACATAGACGTAGAAATTATGTATATCATGTTTAAAGATAGCTGTCAGTTCTGCGTTTGGCAACTCAAGTGCTTGGAATCACCCTCAGCTCTCTGAAATCATCAGCTCAGTGTGTAGCAGCCTAAAGAGAGTCACTGGAGTGCTCTGTTGTCTCCAGAAAGAGTTTGGAGAACAACATGGTGGACATCATGTTGCCACTATTGAAAATTTTGTTATATCTGCATTTGGTATACTGTGTGTAGCCCTCGTCTTCACTGCTAAAGGGTGTAAGGGAGGTAAAGTGCAGAGAAAGGCGGTAAAAATGATCAAGAGGATGAAGCAGCTACCAGACAGTAAGAAATTAAAAACCCCGGGACACATAGATTTGAAGAGAAGGTTGAATGGAATATTCATGAGGTTTACAAAGTCATAATAGCCACGGTTAAAAAGAAGACAAAACTGCTTTTTGCCATAATCCACTGACTGCAGGCACTCACTGAATTAGTAGGAGATTAGTATGAAACAGCTAAAATGAAGTGTATTTTTTACACAAAGGGTAGTGAACTTCTGGAACTTGTTGCCACAGGAATTTATGGAGGCAGACATTATCAGCAGGCTTAAAAGGGGATTAAACAAATTCAAGGGCAGCAGTTCCATGAACAGATACTTTTGGGCTACAGATTGTTCTCAGAGTAGGAAGTGATTCTTTCTTTACTGTTCTGCATGGTATTCTGATGGTTTAACCTTGAGGCATCACTGTTGGTCAGGCTTTTATCACTGGCAGTCTTGCGGTTATCTGCAGTGCATGTACATTTACTCAAACTACTGTCATTGTTAGTGCCAGTAGGAGTTGGCAGTGAAAACCACCAGTAACTGTACAAAGAAATAGAGAGTGGAGAGTATGGAAGCCAGGCAGACAATCTGGAACAGCACAGGGAAGACTGTTGAGCAGATGTGCTTTATCTAGGTCCCCACCTCCAACAATGTCTGAACTGCTGGATCTACATTGTATGTACCTTGTGCTGTTGGCAGGCTCATTTCAGAACAAAGTCTTCAGATTACTATGGTTCAGTATGATATTTGTCTCAGGAAATTCATTGAGCTGAAATAGCTGGAGGCCAGAAGAATACTTAGGGGAAATATCTCATATGGTTACCCTCTGAACTTCCTCTTGCTTCTGTTGTAAAAGTATACTGGGCTAGGCAGACACCTGATCTGAGTCAGCATGGCTGTTCCTACCTTGACCAGTGATCCTGCCTTAATATATATATTGACTACAGCAACAGAACATGCTAATATTAACTTCATAATTACATCTACTGATGTGTTGAAGCCAGCCAATGGCCAATTATATTCCTTTACATCAGTTAGCTTAACCATTTGTGAATGTTAAGAGTTCACCATATTGAAGCAACTTGTGGAAGAGGATGTTGATGCACAAACCTCATTGTTTGCCTATCATCTAACAATTTGGTCACTTTTTGGAGGTATTATGTGGTAGTTTTAAAAATGCAATTGTTATTCTATTTGTTGCTATTTTGATCCCCTAAAAGTCATGTTCCATGACTTGCCTATATATTGTTATTTTTACTATATTTTAAATTGGCCCATTTTTCATCTGAATGTCATTGTGCTTATATAACATGCTGAATATAGCATTTTGTAGCCGATTAAAACACATTCAAATAACATTTTCCTTTAAACCACACAGTAAAATAACTTGCAGACATCTCTGTAATTACATGAGTTCACTTCTGTCTTACATCAAGTCCCACTATTTCAGACACCGGGTCTTGACAAAGCTTAAGAAAGGAGAATTGATTCAGTGTACAGATGGAGAGCCAAAGCCTGAAGGTACTACGTGACTTGCTCGAAGTTACTCAGGGAACTGCAGACGAGCTAAATTAGTGCTAGATCTCTTGGGACTTGAACCACAACCACAACATTGCCTTCATTCTTCTCACCACTTCTATTTAAGCCACAGCTTCCTATAATAATCTTCTAAAACTACATGCCTAGGGAAACTCAAGGGACTCTGTCTTTTGGGGGCCTTCCTTCTGCGTGTAGGTGTGCTGGTAGACGGGTGAACAGGTCACAGATGCTGTACATCTGACTGAGTGAGATTGTGCAGTAACCAGAAAGCAAGTCTGCCAAGCAGCTCCCTGCAGACATGGGTCAGAGCCTGCACATATCCTGCGAATGTCCAAATGAGGATGTTAAGACAGAAACTTCTGTAGCAAGAGACATGTATTTTGGCTCCTCCTCTTCCTTATGCTGCCACGATGACTCTTCATGGTAAACCAAACTTGGAATGAGACAGAAACACTGGATACATGTACAAATGCAGTTTTAGTTACAAGAGTTTTTTCCAGACTTCCTCTGGAGTCAATGCACTGTTCACTTGCTCTGAACAACATTACTCCTAACAATACAGACATTGTTTGAACAATACAGACACAATTGCTCTTAACACAAGCACTTGTTAGCAACGCACTGCTGGAGAGGCTAGCAGAGTTAATGAAAACTGAAAGCTCTACCATCTCGGACTATTTGCTTAGAAGTGAAATGAGGTGGCAAAAGAAGTATTCCTAACAGCTAATTTTCATCCCGTAACCCCAGAATCCTTCTGTACAGGAGAGAAGGGGCTGAAAGCAGTAACCTGAATTGCAACAGATAGGTCACTGGAGGAAGCTGCCTCCCGTCTTTGATTATAGAGATGACCGTTTGGGGAAAAGCAGTTTCCCACACGTAACACAGGCCTTTGGACATGATCCCAGGGCTTCAGGCCTTTGTGAAGGAACCACATAAACTCCAGAGGGACTCCTGGGACCCTGAGTCCTTGGGGCAGTGCTCTGGATTCACATACAGAAAAGAGGCTAACTCACCATCCTTGGAGAAGATATAGTGAGCCATCTCTCCCTCTGACACAGGGGACAACCTTTTTCCAGCTCACATGGTGCTCTCAAGTCCATTATCCTTCCCCATCAGGGCACATCATGGCAGATACATCAGATATTAATAGTGTATGTCACACATTCCTTAATCTCTAGATCATATGGGTGATTGCAAGTTCAGATAAGGTGCCATTAGATGCAAAAAAAAAAAAAAAAAAAAAAAAAAACCAGCAAAAGTAATAGCTCCGACTTACCTTACAGTTTACCAAGAAACCCGGAAAATCTGAGCCAGGACAAAGACCCATTTACCCCTTATTTTCTCATGAGTATCTGTCTATTCTACTCATAGATATTCATCAAGTGACTCTCAGAATCAGGTAATATATTTTCAAAGGGCAAACAGTTTTTACTTAAGGATTTAAATTGTGACAAATTACACATCCTTAGTTACAGCATTTTAACAGTTAATTACCTTCACTGTCAATAGTGCCAGCTGGGTTTACTTGGCTTTAATTTCCAACTGCTGGACCTTTTGTTTTCTTTTTTAAGCTGCTTTGCTTTTTAAGTAATTTAAATTGATCTGCCTATGGAGAAATCTGGGAAAGTATTTCAATAAATGATGGGACATGAACATACATTAGTTACCGGGTAATGTCCTTCAGCCTGGAGGAGATGATCTGAGCAATAATATTGTGAGCTGCTTCTAGGTTTAAACCTACATAATTACCTGCTACAGTGCCAGGTAGTGATAATATGGCAGTTTATGTAGTTTTGTGTTGCTTTTGAGGTGAAAATTAGCTCAGAATCTTAGGGAGACAAGATTACTTTTTAAAAAAGTAGAATGTGAAGTATCATGCAGAAGGAGAACCATAGCTCAGGACAGTTAAACCCTGTCCCTCACTGCCTTTTGAAAACCACATCCTGTGATAATTTTGTGTGTGAATAATAACTACATTTTTACAAGAATTCCTTAGCTCAGCTGCGCAAAGTTTTTGTTTGTTATCTCTTGCTAGTCACAAAATAAAAGACCATTTCAGTATGTACATATATGCACATATATATTTGTATAAAAAATATAGTGTGCATGTGTGTGGACATATATTCCTGTATGGAGAGAGAGTGACAACATGATAACTTTTTTAAGACACAGGACTGGAAGTTTAGTTTTAAAGATGTCTGTCTGATTCTACAAACTCCCCAAACATCTCAAGGGCAGTGTTTGAGACCTGTTTCTGTTAAACAGAAATACATCTCATTTGTTGAATTTACATGACTTTTATCTCATGTTTCCCAAAGAACCTGTGCCCTATTTGCCACAGCCTGCTTAAATCTATGTTAAATCCATGTTAAATCCAGATGTTAGATTAATCTCCTTTTCCTGTAGACATGACTACTTTTCTATCCTGCACAGGGTGGGTTACAGACCTCGTCCCCTGGCACTGGAGAATTATCTTAGGATCACAGAACAAGCACAATTGTCACTATTGATCCTGATTGATTATTTGCTTTGCAGTGATGCTTCTGTGTGTCAGTCATGGTCCAGGACCCTTGTGCACTGCAAGTTCACAGAACCAAAAATTTAGCCAATGTATGTAGAAAAAGAGACAATAATTAGATCTACATAGATGTACAGTACTTAGTCTGATAGGCAACTCTCCCAGCATATCACCCACTAGTGTTGAGTCTTCCAGGTACTACAGAAAAGGCATAGGCTAAAATACGTGTACTTATTTACTTTATTAATATATATTAGAAGGTTCCTCTAGCACCTTGGGAAAATGCATGAAGATTCTTCTCATAAACATGATAGGATGGTGGTGATGACTTGCACTGTGCTGTTCAGAGCTAACATCTTGGCAATAAATAAATGGATGATACAACTGCTTCTCAGTGCAGTTGGAGAGGACAAGGAAAATAACACTTGCAGAAGCATTCCAAATTAGCAGAGAGGATATTTGGCATGCTATTTTTAGGTCAGATGCTGAAATACTGTAGTATGCTAATATGAAGCCAAGCTGAAATCACAAAGGAGGAAATCTAACCCTTTTGTTTATCCCACCAGCTGCACAGAATAATGGCTCTATATGGGTTAGATTTCTGTTAAGAAAAAGTCTTAGTCAGTGGATCCCTTCTTCAAACTTGCATACTTCCCAGCTACTTCCAAAAGCTGACAGACTGTTGCTAGCGGGCAGTCTAGACATGAAAGGTAACAGGAATTGAGGAGTGACTGCTGAGCCTTTCTACTCCCAAGGACACCAGTGCATTGCTTAGTTGCACCTAGGGCAGCAATTCCTCAGAAATGTTTACCCTAGCCTGGAGAGTTGGAGGACTTCTGCAGCAGACTGGACTGGCAAAAAATATGGTGGAGGAAACGGAGGAGTGAGTGAAGCCTGGGCTGAGCACTGGCTCACCCCTCTGCAGAGAGTCAGCCTTGTTGCAAGCTAAGGAGGAACCTCTGATGAGGTCCTACAAACTAGTGCAACACACTTCAAAGTAGCTCCATGGAAGTCATAGCCTGCAGCTGTCAGCAGAATCAACCAATATTTAAAAAGTACTAATGTACTGACTGAAGCAGAATTTTGAATACACAAAACTAAGCCTCAGTATCCTTACTCTGATTTGAGGCTTATGTTAAAAATGAGGAGGAAAAAAAACCAGAACCCTTCACCATGCTTTGTCTTGACTCTTACAAGCTAAAAGTAGCCATAAGGTTGTGTTTGATAAGACCCAGATTTGCCAAGAACAGTAGCCCTATTTATTCCTCCAATTTTAGGTAGCAAAAAAAAGGAGGTACAGGAAACTATCAAATAGTAAAGCACCTGCTCTGTATACATTAGTGTTCTGGCATATGCCAAGAAACTTGGTGCCAAAATAGAGACATGCTAACCTTAGAATTACTGGGTTTTGTGCGCACATTCTAAGTCTCTTTATGACTGTGTGGTCTTAACTAAGCTTCCAGTTGCTGGCAGGAGAAAAGGGCAATGGAAATCCTTAAATTGCCTACATGACAGATTAAACAGTCTGGTCTCAGAGTAGCATTAAGAAACTTACTTGCAGACCTTGAGATCACAAAGCTGAGCAGGAAAGCAGGACTTTGCTTGCATCATATCACCATTAAATATGTACAGTGGTATTGACAAAAGCCAGACATCCAAAGATTGCCTACATTTCCTTCAGGCAATCCATTCCAGATGCTGTCAAGTGACTTCTAGCGGTGCCCTGCTTGGAAAGAGAGATTATCTGGATCATCCCTGCAAGGGCCCGAACTCATTCCAACACAAAACATGTCACAAGGACAATATGTAATAATTATTTCAAGTTCAAACATATATTAAACTACATGGTTTCATAAATTAAGAAATATAGCCGGGAAAACCCTGGCAGTGATTATGTGATTTGATCAGAACACTAGTATGTTGTACAGCAGGAAGGAATTAACTGAAGATGTTGCCATGCATATAAAGCTTTACTTCTACTGACTAATTGGTTCTTTCTTATTGGTATATCTCCAGAGAGCTTCCAAAAATAAATTCAATTAGGTTTAAAAAATATACTCTTTGGATTATATTTCTGTAACTAAAAAGTTTTGGAAGTGCTGTCTAGAATAGGAAATTCAAAATCTGACTATTAAACAGGACAGATTTTTGCCAGGAACTTAGGTGTAGATTTAGGAGCCAAATAACCTTCATTTCAATGTGTCATTGTGATTTTAAGCAATTCCAGTTGCAAAAAGATGGATAATTTCATGCCTGGTCACAGTAAGAGAAAAACCTCCACAAGGTTTGGGGGTGGTTGAAGCTAATGCTCCAGACCTTCTTACCTTCCTTCTGTTCTGGTTTTGCTACAATTGAGGTGTTACCAGATACATTCATACCCCTGAGGTGTACCAAGAGATGTGCAAGAAAGGTAAAAAGAGTATGACCTTATTATGAAGCAGACTTTTTCTGTAGATCCAGTGTCAGCACACAGAGCACAGAACCAGGAAAGACACAGGGAAGATGCAGGCAGGCCTGATGTTTTCTCCCAAAAATGTCAACCTGCGCCAAGCATAGCCACACCATCTGCTCAAACAGGGTCAGAAATACAAGGCTGCATTCTGAGCAGCCATGTCACAAGGCTACTCTGTGTCTCAGGTCTGACATCTGCCCTAGACAGTGCCAAAGGAGGCAACACCACCCAGAAATCAGGATAGTGTTCAAGCCATGTTACACCTGGAAGCAAAGCCCAGAAACTTGCTATGGTGCTCCACCACTGCATGCTGAGAAGACAGGCTTCCTGCCTGGTCACCACATCACAAGGTCTCAGTAATTATTCAGAAAGGGACAAACACATAATGAGCACATATTAAACTCTACTTTTTTAGTTGATTGTATAATTGATAGAGATGAGGAGGAGCAACAACATCCTGGCCTATGTAGCAAACAAGATTCACTATAGCTGTGCTTAAGAATATGGGAAATTTTAATCTGCTGATTCTGTACAGAGGAAGTCACCTCCCAGCAATAAAGATCTTCTGAGTGAGAAGGTAGAAGGACCCTTTTGAGGGACTGAAGCATGCATCTGAGGGAAGACCTTGCTGGGGTGCAGAATGAGAAATGTCACCTAGCTGACCTCTGCATTGTTGCTTTGGCCCATCTTGACTCCCAGAAATAGCTCTAAGTTTGCACATACTGCTCCAGTTAGTCATTGTCCAATGAAGATCTTCTAACTCTTTGTGTGACACAGGGGAAGAAAATTCTGACCCCAGGGGACCGCCTTGACTGGTCCAACGCTGAAAACACAAGATTGGATTTGACTTCACACCATTGAAAACTGTGCCTCTCATACAAGAAGACTCAAAGTATTCCCATTTTTCTGGACATTAATTTGTACAAACTCCATCTTACCTGTATTGTGCCTACTGGACTGGAGTATACAGGCACAACCTGATCATGGACGATAGCCTTTCTGATTAGGGGAAGACAGCAATTGCTCTGCTTCCATTCTCCCAGGACTTACAGTGTCCTAAACTGACCCTGAAAAGTGCACAAGCTCCTGTTTCCTGCTCTTTCTACAGGCTAAAAAGAACTCCGAGAGCTCAGCCCTGTGCCACTGGGCTTGTTTTGAACTATGGCTTTAAGGCTCGTTTGAGATTGATGTGGTTAGGATTTTTATGTGGGAAAAAAACTGTTTCTCACCCCCACATTCATTCTATGCTCACATATATTCCAAATCATCCATAAAAGGTCTGCAATATAATCATTACACTCATCAAATATGAAAGGCAGTCTTGCAAAGTTTTACTCACCCACACTCCCTGTGTGAGTCACCTTTTATTTTAACCAGTAAGTAAAGTACTGTTTGTCTGTTGTTGTCATCACTGATGGAAGAAGGAATGAATAAATTTTCTGTGACTGTAAGGCACGTCCTCATTCAGTGCTACTTTTCTCGTGGCATGAAGTCAAGTGTTTCATTCTGATCCTATTTTATTGGATTTTCTCAAAATCTAGGTGCTGGTTAGACATTAAGAGCACCCAGTGCAAGTAAAGAAACTCACAATTTAATTTATCAGGACTTTTACTTTTCAGGATTTAACCAAATGGTGATGATACCGGCTACACTTCTGGAGAATTTTCCATTACTCCCCTGAAAAATGAAAATTGTCAAACAAATGTTACCCTCTGTGGTGTGTCCAACTGTTGATACACAATGACTAGCACTCCCCTCAGCAGTAACAGACACATTATTAAGAACTCAAGCTTAAAACTTTTGTCATATTTGGAAAGGTGCAGTAATGCTGGAAATTGTTTCTGTATTTCTGAAGCTGAGATGGATAAACCAGGTCAGATTATAGAACTCCCTCTGAAGAAAGTAAATGTTAATCATTTTCAAGGCATTTATAAGCAAGGAACAACAGGTTTCCCATCTTCTCACTCCTGATTATTATACAAACTAGACCTCTTGGCAATATCTGAAGCATTGCCAGAAGTTATTTTTATTTTGTTAGCTAACATCAGTAAGAGGTTACAGGTGCTGAATGCAGTTTACGTCCTAACTTAACTATGCCACTGATTATGCTCACTTGCAGTTGCAAACGGATCCTCGTCAGATTTACTTATGGAGGACTAGTTTCAGGTATAGCAAACAGCTGTCCTCTAGATGACCAGTTCTCAAGAAAATTCGTAATTTTTTTTTTATTATTCTCTGCAGACCTTTTCCATCTGTTCATGCAAAGGTTCCCTGAAAATATTTTACCAATAATCTAGTGTACTGCAGTGAACCGAATTCTTCAGGTCTTTCTTTTTCCTTATGGGAAGATGAGAAATTCAAGTTCAAAGCACTCATTATCTCTTAAATAATGTACATAAAATCCATGTGAGACATAACCCTTAATTTGAGACCCATGCTAGTTCTTCAGTGCAGTATGACATTATGTTGCACCTGAATAGATTATTTCAGTCGCTAATGCAGCGTACATCAAAATCTATCCTGTGTGTTTTTGCAACTCCCTCAGCACCTGCTTACTTTGCAGTCTTCAGTTTATTTATCATAGTATATTTATTCATTGAGCCTAGTTCTCACAATGGCAGACACCATACCTTGCAATCCCTTCCGAAAACACTCTCTGGCTGCTGACTCTGCCAGGATCAGAATGCTCCCATAACATTCCACTCCCTACACTTACCAATCTTCATCTCAACATTCAGTGCATTTATGGGTTTATTTAAATCAGAGACCTGGTTTGGAGAGTCTCTGTATTCCTAATTTCCAGCCCAACTATATTTATGACCATTTTCAGAATTACTCTTCCCCTTTGCTGAGATTTACCAGTTCCTGCCCGATATACTTCTAGCCAGCAAAATTTTTGTTACTTTTTTAATAGCTGAGGAGTTGGATAGCAGGGAAACTCAGCACTCTGGAGGACTGCAGCAGGTTGGATAATGACATCTTTCGTTTTGTCTGTGTGACTTGGAATTTAAAAGCTGAAGCTTTGAACTCTGGCCCATTCCCTGCATTTCCCGGTAACTATAGACATGGACCATTTGTGAACAGCTCAGACCTTTGGACGCCACTTATGTACACAAGCCTTAATCCAAAATCCAGTACAGTCAATGGAAAGACTTCTGGTTGACTTCCATTCTCTCTGGACCAGGAATATGACTCTACTACACACATGATGTCTTTTGCTGCTTTTACTCCACGTAGTAGCACATACGTATTGCCTCTGCAAATCTTTTCCAATTAATGGTCCAAAATAAAGGCCCAATTGCTTTAGCACAAAGTTTCCTTCTTCATAGCAAACTTCTAAAGAAGCATAGACAGTAATTGTGAGTCATCACACCCCAAAAACCAAACCAGTAAATAGCAAACATTCAGTAAACATAAGAGTATCTATAATGTGCAGCAAAACAAACAAACAGAAAAGCTTTCAAATAAGATTCCCATTGTGAAGATGTGAGTTTGTAGAAATACTAATCCATTTATGAAATTTTACAGCAATCAGAATTCGCAGGAAAATTAACATGAGAATTATGTGGCACTTTTATCCTAGAAGCCACAAACACAAAAATATTTTTGTATGTAAAATAAATATTTTTGAATGTTAAATATTTGTTTGTATGTAAAAAATAAATTATGCTGGTCTGTAGTGGGAGTCATTGATTGTTTTCACTGACAAAAATTCTTAGTAGATTGCCAAAATTGTAAAACAATCACAGGATGTTTCATTAAATGTAACAATTGAACCACGCTTCTGTAAGAATGGGATAATCTGGCAGACTGCAAACTTTCGACTCTTTACACAGCCTATGAGCAAGAGGAGATCTTCCCGGTGCGCTGTTAAGAAAATATCTCCATATGTTTGAAAGGGAGGAGAGAACAGGAACTTCTGTGCCTGACAGAGCTGGACTTTTTGGAGAGTGGCAATCCTGGAGCCTCCAGTAGAACAGTGTCACTGCCGTGAACAGCAGCATAGCCCTGCTATGTTTACATCCCATGTAACAGTAGCAGTCTCACCAAGATGTCATGTGTCTCAGTATGTACATGCAAAGCCACCTCAGCAGCACAAGGAAAAGTTAGGTTTTCAATAGTAATAGGACAGTTTGCCCGGACACAATCTCCAAGTAGCACCACAGGGCACCAGGACCAGAGGATATGAGCCCCCTTCCCTGCATGCCTAGCCATGTGGACACTAGGTAGCCCTGGGAGCCAGGCACTTGGATGTGCAGCCATTTGTACCACCTCACCCCACCGCTGCTCCTCACTCATGAAGACCTTGCCCTCACTGCAGGAGTGGGGCGTGGAGGATGAGGCCATGTCAGCAATTACTCAGGGCAAACATAAATGTCTCAGGTAGTCAGCCTAGGTGGGACACCAATTGGGCAGATCCTACTGTGAAAAAAAACATGTGCGTGTGTGTGCAAGTTCTTTAAGGTCATGATGAGCTGTCCTCACCAGCCTGGCACTACTTTGGTTATGCCTGAACCTTACCATGCTTCGCAAGCGGTTTTACAGCCCAGAGTTCTTTCCACCTTACCCTCTCTGGACTGGCCCTCAACAGTGTTACTGTGGATGTCCTTCAGCAACACAAGTCACAGCATAGACTTGACTTACTACAGTGCCTTTGCGCAAGTAAGGCCAAGACATTCCTCAGGCAGGCTCAGAGACAGAAAGCCATCTCACCTAACCAAATTAGGGAAAAGGTGCAGTGAGGATTAATAGCTGAGCTGCAAACTGATATCCACACGTACATTAAAATCCATATGTGAAGGTGTTGCCATGAAAACAGTCTATGTATTGTGTCCTTCCTCTTATGAGGCTGCTGTTGGGTTTGAAAGTATTTCAATTCATCACTTTCCAAAACACATTATCTGAAGTATCATCCCAAAATCACATTTTTTAAACCATCCAAATTTGTAATCAAAGCGTTCATCATAAATCTGAACACATCCAAACTTTGTTTCTGAGCTCTTTAGGGATGCAAAAATAAGAACAGGATAGGAAAGCATAGGAATCAACCTGGTTTTCCAGTTGCAGTTACAGCATTGAGCAATCCAGACCATTGACCAATCCAGAGCAATACTGGATTAGTGCCAAGGAGGATTATAGCACATCAGAAAGGTTAAGATAATGAATAAAAGATCAAAAGAGAAGATGTCTACAGATATAAAAGATAATGTTTGTTTTTCTTTTCAAAAATGTTTCTTGGGAACCCAACGCTCTGTAAGAACAGACTGTACTGGCATGGGCACGTAAAAAGCAATGGGAAAGCCCAGTAAGTCCACTTTCAACCACATAAACAGACTTGTCTCTAGGCATGATGTCACAGTCCATAAAAGTCTTCAGTGCTGGGGTTTCATTCTGCTTTAAGAGCATCATGAGCATTAATTTTAGACTTGGCATGTTCAGTAACCCTAGGGGAAAAAAAATGAAAACAAGGAATCGGACTGTTCTCTGTTCATCACAGATCTGAAGGGAGTGTTTCCCACCATCTGACAACATATTTCAGCCTTTTTCCTGAAGAGCAGCATAGCTAGAAAGAACTATGGGGCACTGATAGTCCTCCTGGCAGTGATGTGGAACGTTGGTTTATCTTCTGAAGAATCAGATGCTTCTTTTTGTTGACAGTACATTGAATGCAGGAGAACCAAGGGTGTCCCTTTAGATAAAGACATGTAATTGATCCCTCCCTGAAGCTTTGTGGTTATGGTTGTGATAAATCCTGGCAATAACTGACTGAAAGTCCTGAATCTACTTCTCCAGAAAGAGCAATACAGAGATAATGTCAAAATTGTATGTTTCATCCAAAAAATAATCTGCCACAGAGTGAGAAACCACTGAAAGATAGCTGTCGGTGATCTTCCCTGCATCATTATCATCGAAAGAATACTCTAACAAACATCTTTTAATGGATGGGAAGGTTCCTCCTTGGATTAGTCGCTGGTGTTCCAGTTAGCACTGGGGCCCATGTCCCAAAGCTTTTACAGGGTGGCAGCTAATGATTAATTTTAAAGCACAGCATTTCAGTGAGGGAGGAGGTTGGTCCTCCATTGCTTTTAGTCCCTTGTAATGAGGAAGGAGGAAAAAAAAGGACAGAAAGAGTTGAATTCATTATTGTCTTACTTTTTTAGTCTAAAAAAAAGTCTTGTAAAAACCTTGCTTCCCATCCTGACTACAATTATTTATTTTGCAAGGTGCTGGGAAAAGGTTAAGAAAAGGAATTAGATGAGCACAGTCAGAAATCAGCTATTTTATGACCTCCCCATTCCATTGCCCTTCATCAGTCCTGGGACAACTCTTTCCCTAAAGCCTTTTCCATAGGATTAATTGCCTTAATTTTCAATTCTACACATTAACAGAGTGACTGTTCTGGTTCAAATTCAGGTCTGCCTGAAAACAACTCAGAACTGTAGCTTTTCAAACCATGGTAGAAGTTGACCTCTGAGACAAAGCACATAGATCTGCTGTATGTGAGATCAAAGCTATGAAGTGCCAGACAACCTGGAGTGGGAAACTATGCTGGTCCTGGAACACCAGTAGGTCAAGTAGGTCATGGAGGACCCAGCAGAGATGCTTAGAACCCATCTCTGCACACATCAGGCTCTCATCCTCTTCCAAAACTGCAGCCACTATTCAGTGTTTTGTCATTTGTTTACATAAAAATGTTGTCCTCTCTAAGTGCTCACTTCTGAAAATAAGCCTCTGTTTTAAATACTTTGACAGTGACTGCATAAATTTACATGACTCATGTCACAATACTTGGAAACTTGCTATGCTAATGGTGGATACTCAACATTTCTTTAAGATAAGGTTGCAGTGGGAGCTGCGGGGGAAGGCTAGACTGGCAAGACCTCAAAATTTGAGATCATGACACACTGCTAATAGCATCTTCATACCTTACCTCAATGTTATTTTTACAGCATGAGAAATTGTGCCAGAAATTCAAATTAAATTCATTTTATTATGCTTACCCAAGTGTTTTGCATGCAGGTATGATCCACTTTGCATTGCAGGAGTTAAGGAAGAGCCAGTTACTGAATCACAGAATCACAGAAATGTTGAGGCTGGAAGGGACCTCTGGAGGTCATCTTGTCCAATCTCACTGCTCAATCAGGGCCACTTAGAGCCGGCTGCCCAGGATTATGTCCAGACAATTTTTTAATGTATATTCAAGGATGGAGACTCCACAGCCTCTCTGGACAACCTATATCAGTGCTCATTTACCCTCACAATTAAAAAGTTTTTTCCTGATGCTCAGGTAGAGCCTGCTGTGTTTCAGTTTGTGCCCATTGCCTCTGGTCCTGTCACTGGACACCACTGAAGAAAGACTGGTTATGTCCTCTTTACTATCCCCATCAGGTATTTACATACATTGGTGAGATCCATTGTAAGCCTTCTTTTCTCCAGGCTGAACAGTCCCAGCTCTCTCAGCCTCTTCTCACAGGAGAGACGCTTTGGCACCTTAGTCATTTCAGTGGCCCTCTGCCAGGCTTTCTCCAATCTGTGCATATCTGTCTTTTACTGCTGATCCCAGAACTGGACACAATACTCCAGGTGTAGCCTCATCATTACCAAGTAGAGGAGAAGGATCACCTCCCTCAGTCTGCTGGCAACACTCCTTCTAATGCAGCCCAGGATATCATTAGCCTTCTTTGTTGCAGCAGCACATTACTGGCCTATGTTCAACTTGATGTCCACCAGGACCACCAGGTCTTTTTCTGCAAAGCTTTCTAGTTAGGTGGCTCCCAGCATAGATGCATGAGGTTGTTCCTTGCCAGGTACAGCACCTTACACTTTCCCCTGTCAAACTTCATGAGGTTCCTGTCAGCCCGTTTCTCCAGCCTATTGAGGTCCCTCTGAATGGCAGCACAACCCTCTGGTGTTTCAGCCACTCCTTCCAGTTTTGTGTCAGCAGCAAACTTTCAGAGAGTACACTCCGCACCATCATCAAGATCATGAATGAAAGTGTTGAACAGGGCTGACCCCTGGGGTACACCACTAGTTACTGACCTCCAACTAGACCTTGTATCACTGATCACAATGCTTTGGACTCAGCCATTCAGCCAGTTTTCAATCCCCCTCACGGTTTCTTCATCCAGTCCATACTTCATCAGCTTCTCTATAAAAAGTCTACAGGACATAGTGTCAAAAGACTTCCTGAAGTCCAAGTAGATAACATTCATTGCACTCCAAGGCAGCTGTTTCATCATAGAAGGTTGTCAGGCTGGTCAAACATGACATCTATTTTGTGAATCCGCACTGACTACTCTCAATCACCTTCATGTCCTTCTTTTGCCTGGAAATGGTTTCCAAGACAGTTGTTCCATCACCTTTGCAGGGATAGAGGTGAAGCTAACTGGCCTAAGTTCCATGTGTCCTCCTTCTTGTGCTTCTTGAAGATAAGAGTGGCATTGCTTTCCTCCAGTTCTCAGGCACTTCTCCCATTCACCACGATAATTCAAAGATAGTCAAGAGTGTTCTCATGACACCAGACAGTTCTCAGGGCACTCATGATCCCATCAAGGCTCATGAACTTCTGTGTGTACAGTTTGCTTAATTATTCCCTGAACTGATCATCTTCCACCAAGGGTGTGTCTTCTTTGTTTCAGACTTTCCCTCTGCTCTCAGAGATCTGGGATTCCTAAAGACCATTTTTACTAGTAAAGACTGAAACAAAAAAGATTTTCAGAACCTCGTTCTTTTCCATGTCCTGTGTCACCACAGCCCTTGTGCCAGCAACACAGCCCTTGTTTGTCAGCAACAAACCCACCTTTTCCCTGCTCTTTTGCTGCTTATAGAAGTCCTTGTTTTCTTTGATATCCCCAGCCAGCTTCAAATCCAGGTGGACTTTGGCTTTCCTCATTACATCTTTTCATGCTCAGACGGTGTTTCTATATTCCTCCCAGGACACCTGTCCCTGCTTCTGCCTCCTGTGTATTCCATATTTCTGTCTGAGTTTTGCCAAGAGCTCCTTGTTCACCCATGCAAGCCTCCTGGCATCTTTGCTTGACATTCTGCCCATTGGGATGGTTTTTCCTAAGCTTGGAGGAGGTGATCCTTGAACATTACGGATCAGCTTTCTTGGGCCCCTCTTCCCTCTAGCACCTTATATCACTGAATTCTTTCAAGTAGATCTCTGAAGAGGTCAAAGTCTGCTCTCCTGAAGTCCAGGGTTATGAGCTTGCTTTTTACCGTCCTCCTCCTCTCAGGATCATGAACTCCCCCATCTCATGGTCACTGCAGCCAAGGCTGCCTTTGACCTTCACATCCCAGATGAGTGAGCCCTTCCTTCTTTGTAAGTATGAGATCCAGCAGAGAGTGTCTTCTTGTTGGCTTCTCTATCATTCGGGTCAAAAAGGCGTCAATACAATCCAGGAACCTCCTGGATTGCTTATGATCTGCTGTGCTGTCCCTCCAGAAGTTATCTCCATCATTAAAGTCCCTATGAAGACCAAGGCCTGCAAACATGAGGCTACTTCTACCTGTCTGTAGAAGGCTTCATCCACTTGTTCTTCCCAGTCAGGTAGTCCATAGCAGACACTCATTACAATGTCATCCATACTGGTCTACTCCAGCAAAATGTGGAGGTGAGGAGTGAGTAAAAAATGATCAATCTGTAATAAGCTGACTGAGAGCACCACTAAGATTTGCCTCATTTTTCAATACCCATGAAGTTGTGATTGAATGGGTAGAAACCTATGAAAATATAAGTGTTTTTAAAGTGCAAGAGAAACTAGACTGAGATAAATTGTTAGGTTTTTTTTTTTAATTTATCCTTGTCCAACTACCTACAATTCTTTTAAATATACATGATAACAGAGAGACGTATAGGAATTACGAAACTAATTTCATTTTTATTCATCATTTGTTAAAACAACTAGGCTTTTATATAACCTAGCTCATATGCTTCTGTTCAGTGGCATATATTTTTAGCAGATGTGCCATTTATGTGTCTGACCTATTAGGAGAGATGGATGGATATTTTTAATATGGGAGAGACAATTCTCTTCTTTACTTTCCCCCTAGAGCATTTTCTAGTTTCTACCCTAAAAATAGCCCACAAGAATATTGTTCTGCATTTTACTTTTATACAGTATTAGTAGCATACTCAGTTGGGAGATTCAAATTCACCCAAAGTTGATATTTTCCCAGTCTCATGCTTAGTGAAGCTCAACAGGGAATGATGTCCCTAACCTAAAACAGAATCTAAGCCTGGGACCCCCACTATGGAGCACTCACTATGCAGTCATCTCCTAAATGGCCTGGTTGGCTAACCAGGGAAGAAAAGTTTTTAGCAAAAGACTTCACACTTTAACTCTTGGCTGTCCGTCTTTCTGTAGGCACCTTCTTCATCTCGCTACTTCTGCCATCTCACGCCACTGCGCCCCTTGAGCTACCACCACGAACCAATTCCACTCTGTCATCTGGCCTTTAGTCTATGCACTTTGGATGCCAAAGACACTCACTAACTTTTTTTTTTTGTCTGATTTTCCTCTGATACTGTTTTCTACGTTCATGTTTATTGAAACAAGACAATGAGTTATTACATACTAGACATTCTTGAAAACGTGACCATTTTGTTTAAATTAAGGCTACATAGTCGCTTTAAGACAGGCACATGTAAACCCCACCTGCATTTGAAGACAGGTTGTTACAAGCCACCTCCAAATCAGGAGCTATGTAGATATGCTAGTTTGGCATTGAACCTCAGCAAAAAGTGCATCCTCTCAGCAGATCTTGCTAGCTAGGGCTCAGCACCATAACAGAGTAGCTAAGCAGCCTCCTTTAAAAAGGTGGTTCACATCTGAACCCAGAGTGTAACTAGACTCAGTGCCTAAACAGAAGTTGAATTTTCTGGAAAAAAAAAACTAGGCTTAACTCAGATTACTGAGACTTATTGAAAACGTGGCCGTAACTCATGAAATTCAATACTGATCCATTTCCAAAGAGTTTATTAAAGGTGAAACCCAACTGGTTTGGAAGGAACTATTTCTTCCTCCATCGGAATTTCCACCACACTGCGATGCGGCTTTTCCTACAGTACGATGCACAATGCTACTAATGTTACAGGATAACCATAGTCCAATGTAATGTGCCAAAAGACTACATACTAAGAAAGTGAGAATTGTTGGTTGTAAATTTTGACTGACAAAGCTGAATTGATTCACACAGCTTTAAAAATATATATAATTTTGCAGCATTTTGTGTAGGTGATGATTCTGGGGAAAGAAGAGCAAGAGTAAAATCAGATGTAGCAGATAAAGCTGGGTGAACTTTAAAATGGAACAAAATGTTATACAATATTGGTATTGCAGTAAGAACTTCCCAAGTGTTGTAATTGGAGTCATTCTTAAAACTGCAAAAGTAGAACAGAGTAAATACATTAAATATGTATCACACCCAGACATGACAGTGAATATATATCTTATGAAACACAAACATTCTGTACCTCATTCTGTTCACACTTTTTACACAGAATGCAAAACAAGGGGGAAAAAAAGTCATTCTACATGAGCAATACAAGCTATTTTGATCTTTTAGGGTTCTGAAAGCACAGTTGACTGGACTTTCTTAACTGATCATGTAGTATAGTATCTAAGTATCCCAGGAGCATTCTTTCATACTGAAAAATATTTTAGTGAAACTTTTAGTGCTGTAAGTTACCATGAAACCAATGTGCTGTACTCTGACTTACATATATTTGTGAAGCATTACAATACATGCAGAAAGTCTGATAAAGACTGTTAAGAGGTAATAAAAATAGAGATCTGCCTTTTCCAAGCACTTCTGCATAAGATCTATACCTTGATCTGAAATGAAACTATCCTTGCATATGCCCATCCAGATACTTTATTCTCTCTAACACCTCTAACTTCATGTTGAACCCTATCACATTTTATAAGGCCGTTTTAGAAGCACTTCTAAGAAGGCATAGATAATATGTTTTCCTTTGAGATATCATGAACTCTTCATTTAGTCTAATATGCAAGATGGATCTATTAAAAGCGCACGATATTGCTACGCAGAAAATGGGAAAAGCTATTCTTGTGATACCTAGCTATATATGGCTGTAATATTACCCATTCAGCTTTCAGTAAGAGACATAGAATGATTCAGAAACGTGAAAGGAGAATTTTTTCATTTAAGGCAGGAATTTAAAATTATAAGTTGCAAGTCTGAGTAATGCAGTCAGACTGAAGTTGAGACATATCACGAATGAACTGAGTCAGAGTCACACAACTGAATGAATTATCACATGCAGGATTGTTGAAGAAAACCTTTATTTCAGGAAATGTTTAATGTTGCGTCTGAGGCAGCCGGTGCTTGGCTGAAAGATTATTGTCGATGTCTCCATTTTAATGTCTTTCCATCTAGAGCTAAATTCCAAAGAGAATTCCCTAAAATGTCTATTTATAAATAGCTGGCTGTAGCTCTTATTCACTGTACCTTTCTAGTTACTATTTCTATGTACTGGTGCATAAAGTAGGATATAGCAATCATTATTACATTTCTGAACACACTCTTTTTTGAAAAAAAAAATATTATTCAACTTCTGCTTCAAAGGACTGTATTTTTAGAATATGCTGAAATGGTATCTATCTTCTGCCAGAAGGGGATGATGAGTACATTTATGTAAAAGTGTAGGCCTCTGACTTTCTGTTTTTATATTTGTATAAACTATCAGCTATAATATTAATAGTTTTTCCCCAGTAGATCTCAATGAATCACAGAATAGCATTGCCTTAAATAAGAGCATGAGGATTTGTGAGCAAAACTTAGGTTTTCTTAAATTTTGCATCTGTTAGTGTCTGTAGTCCAAGTATTATATGCCTAATACCTGGGTTCTTAATTTATTCCACTTCTCTGTTTTCAGCAGAGGCCTCGTTGTCTTTATTTAGTGACAACATTAATTTTCTTCCATCCCTTCAGCAAGACTGTGCTGCATTGACAAGTCATCCTCCAATGTCAACAGTCATTGTCTCTCATAGCACATCTCCAGCCTTTGTAGAAACAGCCCATATTAGGTCTCATAAGGGACATATTTTGTACAATTTTACCATCCAGCTTGGTGAATAAGCAGCCCCAATGATGACTATTTAAGGATTTCTCAAGGTAAATATTGTAAAATACTATATGAGCAGAAAATAGTATTTTCAGAGACTTGAGGGCAGTACTCAACCTGACTGTTCCTGCCAGACCTCCACTGGGTCCTCCCCACCCTGCAGAGCCTCCTCTTCTCCAGGCTGAACAGCCCCAACTCTCTCAGCCTGTCCTCATAGGAGAGGTGCTCCAGCCTTCTGATCATCTTTGTGGCCCTCCTCTGGACTCACTCCAACAGGTCTACATTTTTCTTATGTTGGGGGCTCCACAGCTGGATGCAGTACTACAGGTAGGGTCTCACCAGAGCAGAGGGGCAGAATCACCTCCCTCAACCTGCTGGCCACGCTCCTCTTGATGCAGCCCAGCATGCAGTTCACCTTCTGGGCTGCAAGGGCACATTCCCTGCTCATGTTGAGCTTCTCATCCACCATCACCCTTCTCCTCAGGGCTGCTCTCCATCCATTCCCCGCCCAGCCTGTATTTGTGCCTGGGATTGCCATGACCCAGGTGCAGGACCTTGCACTTGGCCTGGTTGAACTTCATGAGGTTTGCACAGGCACACCTCTCCAGCCTGTCAAGGTCCCTCTGGATGGTCTCCTTCCCCTCCAGCATGTTGGCTATACCACACAGTTTGGTGTCATTAGCAAACTTGCTGAGGGTGCACTCTATCCCACTGTTGATGTTGCCGAATCATGGAAACAGTTTAATTTTATGCTACTGTCTAAAGTAAAGCTTTTAATCTTTACTGTACATTTAAAACATTTTCTCTTCAAATTTCTGAAAGCTTCACCTATTTCACTAGTAAATTTCTGGGCTCATTTTTGGGGAAGCAAGTGCTGCTGAGGGAAAACCACATCTTTCAGATATGTCTTTGAGAAATGGGACAGATATATGAAATGTTTGGTCGTGTTTTGAGTTCTGTTGCTACTGAAAATAAATCAGCTAGGGAGACTGAGAAATATAACCTCAGAATACTACCTTGGAGGATGTGCTGGCTGGGATTTTACAGTGTACAGGCATTTTCTGTCAGATATACTGTACTCAAGGGCATTGCCAAATATCAACAGAGAGTGTTCTTGGTATTCTGAGGAACTGCCAAAGAAAACAAGTCTGCAGATTACCCTTTATTTGATGTTATGTTGACATTTCTCACATCAACAGAGTTTCTAGAACTGACAACTTAAGGATAAACATCTAAGGATGGATACTGGGCCAGGATTCCTTTTCGGCTTTTTAGGGAAAAATCCTAAATCTATTGAAATCAGCCAAAATTCAGTAATTACAGAAAAAACGTTGGCCTTTGAACAAAAAGACATCCCTTATCTGTAAGTGGGTGTGTATACACATGACTTATTTATACCATTTTTAAGATTGCTTTTCTTTCTATTTCAAACCTTGGTTATGGTTTTGTAACTTTGGTTACTTACTCATAACGTAAATTAAAGTTAAAATTAAAAGCCATTGCAGTTAAAAGAGTATTTTTTTTACTGTCTTTCAGTGTTTTGTTTCTTGTAATTACACAGAAGGAATAGATTTGGGTTAAAAACATATCTTGAACTGTCTCAATTGGTAATGACACTTGTAGCTACATAAAAGATGAAAAAAATAAAATCTACCCAGAAGACTTCCTACTTGTTAATCTATTACAAGAGTAATATAAAAGTAGGAAGAGGACTAGCAATTCACAAAGATACAGAGAGACTTGAAGAGGCTTTATATATGTTGACACTTACGCAAGTGTCAACAATAAGGAACCCTAAAACTCTGTTCCCAAAACCCTGCTTTACAGTTTTGGATGCAAGACAGGCAATAGCAAAATGCAAGTCACATGGAGTGCATGATCCAGGAATCCTGGGAACTTTGTTAATCTTTTGTTCATATATTGCCATAAAAGTAAAGAGAAAACAAGTTCTTTGAATAGCAGGAAGGCAAAGGGAGTTGAGGACAGCAGAGGGATCCCTCCTTGTCAGACTTTTCCTTGCAAGGCTAAACAAGCCCAACTCTTGCAATCTCCAGGTGCTCCAGCTCACCAGCCACCTTGGTGATCCTCAGCTGGACTTGCTCCAACAAGTCCTTGTCTCCAAGGACAGGCTGAATAGAGGGGAATAGAATAGCACACTAGCTTCAGGAAGGAAAGGGGGCATGGAAGAAGGGAAGGAAGACTATGCAGGCCATGACATGTTGGCATAACTGATAAAAAGAAACCATTACTGTACAGTAATTTTAATTAATTTGTTCTATCCATTTTCATGAGCAGAGCTCAAAGCTGCAAACATTAAATAATGTGTTGCAATTTTCCAGTGGTGGTTGCTATGAAACATGAACAGCAGGCCATTATAACTGATAAATGTCTCACATTTGCTTCAGTTTGGCAGCTGTAAAAACAGTATTACTTAAGGCACTTATCATTTTTATATATTTCTGCTTATCCCAGACAGGAACATTTGTTTCATGATCAGTTCTGGAGTTCTGGTAACTTTAAAATGTCTGTACTTTGCTCAGAGACCAATAATTCTGGTGAAGTTTATGGCAGAACTCTCTGGATAGGTGCCATCTCTAATGGAAAAAAAATACAGTTTTTGTTTTCTCCTTTCTGGTATTTCCTGAGCATCTGAAGCTTTTCTACTTTCATTATAGCTGAAGGAAGAAAATCCATCTCCTTCAGTATTTTTAACTTAAGAACTTTGCAGGGATAACATGCTATGAAAATGAGAGACAGAAAGTATCTTACCTCTTCTCTGTCCTATTTTTATTGTTTTAATATTTAATGTTATACATACCATCTTGGTAGTGACTCAGAAGTTAACTTGAGGCTCATTAAAGAGGTCAAGTTATTAGAGGCATATTGCATTCTGAAACTAAGAGATCAATGGGTGTCTCAAAGTGAGCATCCAGAAATGTCATGTTCCCAAATCTTTAGCAGCTCTTGAAAATCCAGTGATTAGCTTGCACCACTCCAGGGAGGAGTAAATATGGGTTGCACAAAGAAAAGGTACAGTGGTCATGAACTAAACCTTCAAGACATCCTGGACGGTCTAGACAGGAATGAAAGCCATTGGAAATCAAATTGGGCACTAAACTATTCAGTAAGAACAGTTCAGAAACAAACAAGAGGTTTCAAGGATGAAGAAATTTAGAACAACAAGGCTGGCCCAAAAATGAAACTGAGAGCAGCATTTGGGTCACAGCTCCAACTGATCTTGCTGCTTTTCCTCACCAAAAAAAAAAAACCCCAATAATTTATTGCTAAGGGCTTTCTACGTCTCCAAGAACAGATTTGTTGAATGAAGGCAAGACTATAAATTCAGTCTCACTAAATTCAGTGGCAAAATGTAGTTGATGTTACAGGAGGCAAGATTTCACTTTGCATTTCAGAATCACTCTCTGAGGTGCAGTTTGTCACAATTAGCTCGTGCATGACACAAAGAAACAAAAGCAATGAGATGGAAACATATTAAACAAACAGGACAAGGAAATAGCTCAATGAAAATGCGACTGAGCATTTCTTTTCAGAGGCCAGTAGTGTATCAGCACTAAAATCCCTGTCTGAGTGTTCTTTTTCACTAAATGTGATCTAGGAAATGTTCAGATACGGAGAAGCCTTCAAAAGAATTTCCTTTCATTCCCATCTCTTTTTCTAGAGCATGACATCTTTTAACTAGCTGGTCAAGGTAAAAGTTTGAGGTTTTCTGAAGAATATTGAAGGAAGAAAAGTCTTCATTAGAAGTTGTGTCTTTTTGATGGCTATAAGTTGATCTGATCTTTTTGATGCTGAAGACCAGAAATACAACTACCTTCATATCAGTATGTTCAATGGGGCATCTAAAGTAAAATGACACAAAAGGTACTCATTCTTATATTAAAAAGCTGACACAGAAATAGTGTTCTCACAGTACAACCTCTTCCCAAAATCTTTTCCCTTTTGTAACTTTGGTCTGAGTTATAGTCAAAAAATATCAACACACTCTTTCACTTCATAAAGGTAACAGACAACCTCAAGGACTATGTAATTCCTTTAATGTGTTTTCCACAGTGGAATCTATTTTCGAAATTTGCAAACAAGAATTACTGCATTTAAGACTTGATACCATTTTTTAATACCAAAAGGGGCCCTCTTGGGAACAATGATGCTTATGCTGTTGGTGGAAACTCTTCACATCTAGCAAAATTAATTACTGTCCCATTATCTTCTTCTTTTATAAGCATTTGCGTGCAGTCAGTGTTAGGGCATTCAAAAGACAAAACCACAACAGAAGAAAAAGATGAAGGGCAGTACTCTTTCAAATAAGGCTCTTCACATGCTTTCCTTTACTCCTTTTTTGCCTATTATTGTACAGAGATCTCAGCAATGATGCATTACGATAATATTTAGCCTTCATAAAACCGTTAACACTGCCCAGGTATTTGTGCATTTTTCCTATCCAATACTACCAGGAATGCGAAAAACTTGCTCTCTGAGCAAACGTTGCAAGACACAGAAGAACTGTCTTCATTAAGGTCCTCTCTGCAACGCTCAAGTCCTATTTTCAAACAAGCTGCAGCCTTTTGCCATCTGCTTGTTCATATCCACAGTTTTTGCCAAAATGGGAGGAAATGCATATACAATTAAAATTAAGCTTTTAAACAATTTCCTTCTTTAAAACTGCCAGACTATGTAAACTACTCAGTTGTGCATGAGCTATTCAGGAATTCGAACTTGTTTGCATTTGCTTTGCATCTGTATTTCTCCAGGATTTGCTTGGCTCAGCTTTGCAACAGCTTTCCCAGAAGAGTCGTCAGTACCCTCCTGCCCCCTGAGAGTCATTCCCAAGAGAATTCCTGGAAATGAGTTGTTCTTCCTTGTTGGCCTCCGTCAGTAAACACTCATTTATATGATGTCCAAACATTTCAAGTATTTTCTCCATATTTTGGATGAGCCAGTGAACATCCTTTTTTACTTCAAAATGCACTGTCAGAAGAAGTCTGGCTCTGTCAAACACTGTGGCACAGGTGAAAGAAGTGTTAACCAGGTTTGGCAATTCTGGAGATTTTTTAATGAAGTGCAAATGCTTATCACCACTGATCTCAAGTTTAGAGATGGTCATGACTCATACTTTGTAATTCTGTGCCTATAGGAAGTACACATCCTAGAGCTTGTATCCATCTTGTAGATCTATGAGTAGAATTTTGTTGTTAATATGTACTAGCCACCAATAAGCTTAGATTTTATTGAATATTTCAGGCCACCAGACAATCAAATAGCAGCATCTCTATTAAGATTGATATTAATAAAGAATACAAAGAGTACAAGGCATGGTTGGCAGGCATTAGGTGCACTTTGGGAAGAAACAGAAAAATAATTTAAAATATATGATTTAAAGAAGGTAAAACTTTCTGTTTGGAGAACAGAAAGGAATCTTTTTAATGAAGATATGGGCATCTGGTTAAGCTTGTCCTAGGGACACACTTAATGCCAGAAAAAAAAGACAGATGAGAGATCAATACAAGACGTCGTTACTTTTAAATACAATTCAGAGAAACATTTTAATGACTTTTCCAAATTTCTACTAGCATCTTTTTTTCTGCCAGACACATGCATCTCTTTATTGGACATGAAGCTGCAGGACATATTTTTGATACTTTACTCTCTGCAGTTAGAAGAAAACATAAATAATAAATGGCTTTGGTTCTCCTTTAATGTTCCTCAGTTCAGTCCAGAATTATTTTCTTACAGTCTAAAAGGCATATGGCTGTAATCTGGATTACTCTTTAAAATCCTGTTTCTTTTAATTTCATTTCACTGATACCCAGTATGGCAGTCTATGGACTTGTTACACAATTTCCATTTGTGGACAATAAAATTTGTCATATAGCTTCCAATGAAGAGTAAAATTCAGTGATCAGGAAGCCAGCCTGCATATCTAGCTTCAGTTCTGTGACAGACGTCTTGCATGAGCTTAAGAAATGGCATTCCAGCTTCCCCAATGAAGTCAAAAGGCTTTGCTCCAGGTCCTATGGAGTAAGACATTTCTACTTCTAAGACAGACGTTGGTTAAGATACCATGGATAGGAAGGATCACCACCAGTACACTCTCTCCTCCTCAGTTAGTAAGTGATTCTTCTAGTCCACTGCATTTTTGTTGTTCTTTTCCAAATCATCCTTGTAATCCTCTCTAGATAAAGTTACATCACAGCCATCTGTGAGCAAAGCTTGTGCAGATACAGACGATCCCCTGAGCAGATAGTAGCCAGTACAGTACCAGGAGGATGTAGGTCAGCAAACACCAGACACCCACTTCCTCAAGCAAGCTTTTTGCTAATACTGAACTCAGTGCTGCCATGGCTGCAATGCTCCCAGCACATGAGGAATTAAAAGTTTATGTGGTTTTAGGTACTCACTGCAGTCCAAGTATTCCTCAGCTGGAAAGGACTCTGTCTGTCTCTGCAACAGCCATCCATCAGAAACCCCCCAAAAGGACAGCAACTGAAGCTCAGAGCTTCTTTTGTTTTCTTCACCAAAAGCTTTGTAGAATTAATTTGTTTAAAGTCTCATTCATACCCCAGACAGAGGAAGTCTCTCCTGCTTTTATCCACCCACCTTTAGACAGCACAGCCCAAATACCTATTTTAAGACTGCTCCCATTCTAGCTGATTTCTGGTACCTGGAATTTCCAAATGATTGAGCAGATAACACTAACAGAATACACACACATCAGTCTCACTGTGCCTTTCAAGAAATGAATAGACACATATTAATTTTCAGTAGTTTTATTGAAAAATGCCTCTTTCATTTCAGAAATAAATAATATAAGGCAGTGAAATTCACAATTTGCAGTTAAAATATAAAAGCAGCAATTCTATATCCATAGTCTTGCAAACAATTTCCAACTGCTTTTGATAACTAAGAAACATTGTATTCTGAAAAAAAAAAATTCCATACTAAATATACAACATAAACATGCAATTCCATCTCTGCAGGATTGACTGCAATTTGGCATAAAAGTTACTGTGTCTACAAAGAAGGAGATTTCAGGCATTATTAAACTGTATCCAGTTGATACAATGTTTTCAGCTACTTAATCTTTGTGGTGTTTAAAGGAGATGTATAAGAGCAGTATATGTTCTGCAAAGTGTAACTAAGAATAGAAGAAAATGACAATGATATTGCAAGGAGAGGGAATTTTTTGTTTCTTTTCTTTTTTAGCTAGATACTGCAGACCTATGATCCGACTGAACTGCAAACATGCATTTGAAAAAGAAGACAAATGTAGTGCTAAAGCAGACAGTCCTCAGAAAATTTGCAGCAGCTCTGTGGTTATTTTTGTTTTGGTTTTTTGGTTTTCTTTTTTTTTATTTATTTGTTTTTACATTATTTTAATGAAAAGGCAGCATTGGGATAACTGAATGCATATATTAACCAGTACGCAGCCACTTATAAGCAAAAGTATTTTACAAGCATTTCCAGAGAAATATGAAGTCTCTCGGTACGCACATTGCTATCCCCACATAAGCAAGATACAAACCAGGGGTGCGTCTGATATGAAAAGGCCAGAAAGCTATATTGCAAAAGAAATTATGCACTCTCCCTGTGCGTATCTGCAAATGCAAGTATAGCAAAACCAAAAACCACCAACCAAAAAAACCAAAACAAGACACAGATCTTTTATGGCTTTGTTTTTGCTTCTCTTGATAGGGATCTTTTCCAGCGCATGTGCTCAGGGTATTCTGGTGAATGCATTTCAACTCCATAGTCCTCATACTCGTCCTCTCTCCTTTCTGACTCCATAGGTACTATAAAGGGTTCACCTTCAGGTTGATAGGGTCCACTTTCAGGCACGTATGGTTCTGGTTGAAAATAGTTGTCCGATGGAACATAATAGTTATCACATGTCTTTGAATCCATAAATACAATGAAAGTTAGTCTACATGGTGTTAGTCTGATCTTATTTCCATATAATAAATATATAAATTAATAGTTCACTGGGGGTATTTTTCAGTGTTGTTCATGAATACTTTTTGGCAGTAAAACAATAAGAAGTTTAAAATTAGTTTTGAAAGGCTTTGTATTTATAATACAGAAAACATTGCAGAAAGAGTCTTAAATTATGCAAGGGACCAATTACTGTAAAAGACAAAAACAAAAAAAAAAACCAAAAAAAACAAACCACAGCAAATAAAATAAAAATCATATTTTACAGCTACTTCACTAAATCCAAGCACTGGACTTTATTTTAGACTGCGTAATTAGTAGAAGACATGGAGTAGGTAAAATGAACAAGTGGGTTTGGCATACACTAATTTTCTCTGAGAATGGGAAAGTAAGTGTACACAAAACTATCACCAGCGGCAATATACAGTACATGTCATTTTCTCGTGCTGTTCCTCGTAACAAACCGAGTTACAGCTGGTGCTTCAGGAACACCAAAAACTACAGCAAAACAGAAGAAAAATAATTATAAAACTTTGGTATTTATAACTGCAGTTACAGAATCCAACAAGATTACATATTAAAAAAAGGCACATGCCCAGATTCAGACATTTTGGTAACAAGCAACAGACAGGTTTCATAAGTCGTCAAAGATGTTATTCCGGCATATAGCAAGCAGCAGCAGGCTTTTATGCAAAAGCATCATGTAGAGTTGTTAACAGATTTTAGTGGATACGGTCCCATACAAATCATTTACAAGCCACAATTAGTTTACTATTTACATAAGTCATTTCTCATTTCCCAGGTTAAATCTGTCTCCTCTAATGGCATTACCTTTGCTGGTTAGTAGTTTTATAAGCCTCCTTCACCACTGAGGCTTTTGACGGTCTGGGTCTTTTTTAAAAAAAAAGAAAGACTGTCTATTTTATTATTGAAATGCAACAGGCTTAAGGAATTGACATCACTGTCCTTTATCTCATTCACGAGTTGTGTTAGTAAAAAGAATCTCCCCATTTTATGAGGCCAACATGGTTCAAAAACCATATCCGTGGTGAAATATCCATACGGACTCATTTTCTAATAAGCACGTGCGCAAACATCTCAGAAACAGGATTTTCATGTATTCAAACTGTAAGCAGCACTGGCGACTTAGAAAATGTGTTAGCCGAAACCTGAAACAGGTCAAAGATGATGTTAGTCTTTTAAAAAGTCCATCCAATGTGCAAAAACATACTTTCATCCAAGTAAATACATAACAGTTAAGTCATAGGCATATATTTATATATGTATACATAGACAGTCACTAGAAAGGAGAACACTGCTGAGTCACAGGTACAATTTTCTTCCTTTTTCATTTAAACAAGAATTTTGTGTGAGATCTGCACAATCACTTGGCTTTTGAACCAGCAGTACAGAGTCTGCAAATGTGTACATATATATATATTTTTTTCTTTTTTTTTTTTTTCCTTTTCATGGGTACATGCACAATGTAACAGCAAACCGTATCCAATAGTAGTATCACATACACTAATTTTGAGATGTCGGAATGCATACACATTAATTTGTTAAAAATACTGTGGTCCTGCAGGATCCTCATGTTAAAATATATAAGAATCTTTCCAGTCAGAAATTGGTGGCCACTGTAACCCTTTATTTTCATTCCAGAAGCAGCCTATTGTTTTGACCTACATCACAGAGTGGAAGGCTGACATTACTCGGGGCTAATCAGACACTCCATGGTATTTAACTTTGTAGAAATTGTAGGACAGTGTTGTTTTCCAGTTGTTTGCACTGTATCAATCAATGCATTTTCTTTGTGGAAAATTTTTATTTCAGGTATCAATTTTGTACAAATAATCCTGACATTGCTCAAGAAGAGACACACGGAAATTGCCAACCACAGCATTCTTTTTATTTTTTAAGAGAAACATGGAGAATTCAACCTTGTTCTGAAGACAGTTGGAAGGGGTGGGGATAGGGGGGGAAAAAGAAGAAGAAGAAAATCGTCACTTAAATCCTATGAGCAACATTATCAACTACTAACCATCTATATTAAAAAAAAAAGACTAAAATATTTAGTTACTACTTCCTGTTTAAAGCAAATCACACCTAACATCAAGTATATCTGCACCAAAGTCCAAATGACTGCACACTACAACGAGGCAGGCCTGCTCATTGCAATTTTCTCCTCCTAATTCAGTCTAGCAGGGCTGTCTCATGTAAAGCAGCTCAATATGAACAGCCACATCTGTGAAGACTATTTAAGGCAAGTTGTTCATAACATACCTGGGAATCCTTGGCCGTTGTAAGGGATGCTAGCACACTGGGATGAATCACAATATCCTGGTGGCCCTGGGGGACCTCGAATACCCGCATTTCCAGGACGACCTGGCGGCCCTGGTGGTCCTCGTGATCCTGTGGAGCCTGGTGGACCAGCTCTAGATTCTCCTTGTGGACCTAATTTTAGAATTGAAAGGTTGAGGGGTTGTTTTCTTTAAGAGCCAGCTTGATAAAACAGCTAACATTACTGCTGTCTAGACTACACAGACTAGGCTATGTCTTTGGTGAGAAAACACTTGCACTTTGTTGCTATATGGGGGTCAACAGAAAGAAAAACAAAGGAAAACTAGAAGTGTGACTCATCATTAGTTGCTTCCCTGTGTGTGGCTTATTTAGGGATTTATTCACAGACACTGATTTAGTAAGGTTTCAGCCAAGTACGAAACATCAATGAATTCTCTGGTTTATTTCCCCTCCATGTAAGATACGAAGATCTCAAGGGAAGCTACTAGATTAGACAAGCACACTGGATTTCACTTAAAATATTGGAGTACATTAATTCTGCTACTCTGTAGCCCCAGGATAGATGAGGTAATGTTTTATTTGGAACTGGTCTTATTATGGTTAGCAGAAAAGTAAAGCTTCAAGTAACTGAGGCTACAATTTGCTGCAAGCATCTTACAAGTTCTGTAATGAAAAGCCATGTTTAGCCTGGTAAACTACAAGCAGAAACAAATGATGCAGTTGATTTCTGCCAAGGCATCAGTGAAGAAAATTGCATGATACAACGAGCAAAGCCAATGGTCAAGTCATCTGACTCTATCATCTCGTAACTCTGCATGTGGGAGTATTTTGTAGTCTGGGGACAGTTCTGTAATCACAAGTTAAAATGGAACTAGATAGTGCAAAAGTATCATCTGATAACACTTATGAAAATATCCATCAAATATTTGGACAATGTATTTTCATGAAATATATTTTCACACGAGCAAGTACGTCAGATGAGTAAATTACAAGATAAAGATAAATATATATTAGTCACACCCAAAAATCTTTCTAAATTGCTCTTTTTTGCAGGGGTTTCCATTAAACTCTAATACATGTCAAAAACATGAAGTGGGCAGAGTAAAGCATGTTCATTCACCGTAGGTAGCCTGATTCCCTCTGAAGAAATGTTATCTTTTTCTCCCACTTTTTGTAATCTGATAAAACAAGAAACATTTACCAGGTGGTCCCGGCAAACCTCGTGGTCCTTGAGATCCAGTCCCTCTTTCGCCTTTCTCTCCAGGCATGCCTACAGAATTAAAAAAAAAAAAAAAAAAAGCAATAAAAGTCAAAGGAAGAAAACCACATTGACAAATATTTCTTCATGCTCTCTCATTGATATTAATATTTAGTTGCTATTATTTAATGTAACAAGGTTGGTCAAACATTATTTTGTACACATGTCCAAATGTGCATTTGGGAATGTAATTTGCATATAAATATATTAACCTAAAAATAAAGAAGGATGCAGAGTAATTTAGTGTGAATAAACTTTCTCAAACATAGAAAAGTCTTTGAGATACTTAAAACACCACAGAACCTTATTATTTTAAAATACAAACAGGAAGGTATTTTCAAGCTTGCATAATTCTGCTATAAAGGATGCTTTACACTTTCTTCATAACAGTTATGATGATATAAGAGCAGAATTCAGAAATTCGTACTTCCTTGATTTTTTCCTAGTCTTTTTTAAAGATTATACTAAAATACATGCTAGAAAACACAGTAGTGAGTCTATGCTACAGTAGAATAAGCCAAGGCCACAACATAGTACAGTACAGACACTCCATGTCACTGCAAGGATTCAAGATAGCCACAAAACAGGTTTACCCATACGTTCAAACTCAGTTCAGAGTTGCCTTCCTCTCTCAGAGTACTGCAAACAACAAAGGATGTAGACCTAATTCTTTCAACTCCTACTTTTTATTCTTGGTAATGACTCATTTTCTCTCTTAATCAGAGTTCTGCTCTGCAAAAAGCTGTGTTACTCCAAACAGCCTTTCAAAATGCAGTTGTTTAGTGCCAGAATAGTTCTAAGAACATTCACTTTCCTGGGATATCATGTGGAAGCCTGAGACAGCAACCAGAAGTGTTATACCAACTTGTGTTTCATGAAAAATGAGCAAGGGAGAGACAGAGGAAAGGACTGATGTAATTAACCTCATCCTCCGTCCTCCAGAACATCAATGTCCCTTCAGGCAATCCAACTGACCTAACAGGCTACTGCTGGGTGTGGGCTTCCTAGTCTGACATAGCAACGGGATCAGACTGCTCCTCTGGCAGCCTCTGCACTATGTCCACTGTGAAATAGACAGCTGCCTTGGAATTTACTCACCTCTTTCACCAGGTGGTCCTTGGACCCCAGGAGGTCCTGGGAATCCTGGTCTTCCTCCAGGCCCAGGCTCTCCTCTTGTCCCAGCAGCTCCCGGGGGACCAGGTGGTCCTGGTGGCCCTGGCTGGTTACGGTTTGAATAATAATCATTGGGGATTTGATTCAGCATTTGATTGAACCGGCTCATCTGACCTTCAAAAGGTAATAAAAAAGGTTCAATAAACCATGTGAAATGAGTGAAAGTGTCAGAGTGGGCAGGAAAAACAAATTCTCTCTCTTCATCTCTTCAATAAATCCTATTCTTGTTCCCATTCAATGAATTAGCAGTGGTCTGGTACAGATAAATTAGGAAGACTTCGGATAAGTATCTGGTAAGAAGGCTGAACATAAATGGAGGAGGGAGGAAAGAAAGGTAAGGGCTCTAATTTGAGCTTCTACTCTGAAGGACAGAAATGACTCGTTACACTTCAAAAGGTGAAGTATCACATTTCTACATACTTTCAGAGCTCTGAAGTTATGACAAACATAGCATATATTATTCACATGTAGAGCTAGCAGCACTCGGTCTATTAAGTCATTTTCTTAAGCCTGCAGGCTTGTACATATAGACGAATATAGGCTTCTGCATATAGATTTCTGCTGTCTATAGGCTTCTGCATATAGACAAATTTAATTTCCAAAGAAAGGAACAAAAGCAACAGCATTGTGTAGCTATGCAGAAAGAAGCCCTTAATGGTGGGCTACATCTAGCCCTACCTGAATAGTGTAATGTGCCAATCCTAGCATAACCGTGAAGAGATGAGCTGAATATGGAAAAAAATAAGCCAGGGATGTTCAAAAAAGGATGCTACAATATCTCAGAAAACAAATCTTTATTCATAAGCCTAATACATTCATGAATGTACTTTTCTTCCTCTGTGACGGCTAACTTACAGACACATTTTAAGTAGCAGCCGCCATAGACATTTTAAAGGACATACTGTGCCCCTCCCTGTACACAAGCCCTCTTAATGATCCAAAAGGTATATCTGTTTACCTCAATCAGCACTGCCCTTGTCATAGAAACAATATTAAGAACAGTTCATGAGCAGATTTGTCTCTGTCCTCCTCAGCAGGTCTACTGATAGCAAAAGCACTGTTGTGGGGACAGAGGGAAAGCTCTGTAGAGGACACTTTCATGGGCTGCAGAGCTGCACTGTGTGGCAGTAGAGGACTGAAATTAAATTTGGAGTCCTTATCCAAATAAATATCATTTTTACTTGCGTAGCACAGCTGATTCTCCACACAGTATTTACCCAACACTCATCTGTCCTTTCCTGCTAGCGAAGTACCTATGGTAAGGATCCTTTTTCTCACCAATTCCCTCCTCTTGAAGATAAAACATGTTTAAAGAGAAAATTTATACTGATTTTATGACAAAGATAAGGTAATTTTGGACCAGACTGACAAAAGGAAAGTCACCTTCCTTGTACAAAATATTAGGCTTGCATGTTTATTTCCAAAGGTCACAGATCAGTTCATGATCAAGTTAGTTATTTGGATATGGCAAAAATTTAGTGCTACATTTCCTTCCACCAAATCATTGACACTGGATAGCTATCAGATACTCAAGCTCTTGCTCTGTGGCCAAGATCCTTCATCTCAAATTTAAACCATTGTTTCCTCTTTTAACAAGCCAAGTAGTAAATTACTAGTAAGAGAAACAAAGCAAGCAGCACTGTTTACCATTTATCAGTTGTTCACAAACTTGTCTTGCAACTGCTCGCATCATGTTCTGAGAAGCAATGTCACCCTAATTGATCAAAACCAAAACAAATACTTTATTAGTAAGTGTCTGTGCTTTTAAAGACATAGTGTTTAATTTAGAAATCTGAGAAAAACTGACTTTAAACCAGACTTACTCTGTCACCTTTTTCTCCCTTCATTCCAGGTGTACCCTAAAATAAATACAGTAAAAATTAAACAACCGAAGGATTATGTTATTCCACCCCACCTATAGGTTTGAGACATGCAATTTTAGAAAATATTTTGACTCCTGTAAGAAGATAGACCTGGTCTTCCTTGAACTTTTCATTTCAGGGATGTTAAAGTAGACTCCTGAAAAGACTGGACAAGCAATGATCTTTTCTATATGATCAAACACACTGACAGATGCAGAAGAAAAAAAATCTGAAGGAAAATCAAACTAGGGCCAAAGAAACTGATGTATTCTGACACTGGAACCACACTGGCAAATTGAAAGTTGAATGTCTAGCATCACATTTCTGCAAATGGTGAATAGTCTTGTATGAGTTATATATGACTGTTTAATTTTAAGTCTTAACTCAACTCATCATTAAAGAAGGTAAGCTAGCAAGAGTAACATATGTCTAGGAAGGGTAGCTGTCTCCTTGAATCCACAAGAAACAGACTCTGTGTTAAGCAAAAAAGTGCTATGAAGAGATGACACATAAGAAGGAGAGAGACGCCATTAAGTGCTTATTCTATTTATAACAACAGCTTCCCTGTTAATTCTTAACCATTTCTAGTCTTACAATAGTCTCATAGAAGTCTTAGCTTGAGCTGCTATATAATTGTTGACATTTGCCAAGAGTTAACTTTTGTCTAACAGCAATTTCCCATTTGCCTTTTGATACTCTAGTTATTGTGGGGTCTTTGATTTTCAAGACTGCTATGTAAGAAGCCAACCAGAAGGACTGGTTCTGTTTTTTATCTATGAATGTCTCTACAGCTGGAAAAACTTCAGGTATGCTGTAAAGATGTTTTTAAATGCTGAACTGGAGATACGCATGCACAATCTACTCTGCATCTCTCACACAACATTTTGAGATTTTAGAGTTATGTTTGCATTCCACTGCTAGCAAATAAAAGCATCAAGAGAAAGCAAACCGTACTTTCCAAAGAAAATGTAATTACAGTGCTTGGTATGATGGACTTAAAAAGATTTTCAAAATACACAGCAGTGACCTCAGAAGGGTGTTTATAACTTGCTTTGGTCTATTTGACATATTTTGGCCACCGAAGAAATTGCGGATGCTCATTTAAAAAAGACAAAAAATTGATTCACAGTCATTTGTTTTAGCCACTAGATCTTCCTTTGTAAAATCTAAAAATCTGCAAAGTGTTTTAAAACTATTTGTTTAATTTTGACACCAAAATACAAAAAAAAAAAAAAAAAAAAAAGAGAACAAAAATGCATTTACTGCAAGACCTGCTTAGGAAGCCGTCATGAATAGCCCTTCCAATGCTCTTGAGTACTCATTGTGACAAATGCTATGTGTGCCAAATTCCAGGGCAGTACGAACAAAATTTTGCCCTAAACTACAGCTCCTGAAGTGGCTAGTGTGAGTTTTACAGGTGACTTCAGTGGATGCAGAGTCAGGCCACAGCTAAGTCCTTCTAAAAATCTATTGTAAATTCATCTGCTGGAATGTGACCAGAGAGCACCTGAGCTTTGTTAGTCAAGCAAAAAGGGGCTAGTATGAGTTCAAGTCGATTTTCACTCATAGCCTAAAGTACTGTTTGAACGTAAGGCACTTTTCAAAGTTGAAAGACCAGTTTGGTCATTCTCTGCTCTGCATGGCTCTCCACACACTTACACATACATCCTGACTATTACTGCTTTTTACATCATAGTATTTCTTTAAGAAGCCTGTTTATCACCATTAACAAAGCAAAGGCTAAGTGTGGGCTGCAGCTGTTTTTCATAACATTCCTACAGTACCCACAATTAGTTTAAATAACATGAGACAACAAATCATTCCACTGAGGTCAGAGAGGATACAATTCAAATGCGGTGGCACTGTTTCATAGAATTCCATCAAGATTTGGGGCAAATTCCCACAGGGTAGGTCAGGATGTGAACTTAGTACACTATCTGAGCTTCACTGCAGAAGTGTTGCATACACCTACTCCGTGACATGCCACAGAAAATATGAGGCAGGTCATCCATCAGTGAGTTAAGTAGTTGGCATACAATACATTTGCATCATACATAAGAGATCATTCATGCAAAATTAATTGTACAGACTCAAATTAAAGATTTAGAATGGAGACACCATAAATGTGTCACCGGAATAAATTATGCGACCAATGAGATAGTTACTAACATGTACACAATATACCCACCAAACTTTCCCTTCTGTCCTTCACTTTTTATACCTATATCTTTTCTTACTCTGTGAAGTTCTCAGGGAAAAGGTCTGTCTTTTAGTTTTAGCTTAGCACAGCCTCATGTAATTTCACTCTGAATTCAACAGACATTAACATGTCAGTCAAAAATTATCACATTTATCTGAAATATTCATTGAATAGAATTACAGGTTTTTCACTTGCACAGGTCTATATTATGAAAATCTGGGGGAAAAAATATTAACAAGTTATTTGGTGCTTCTTTTTCTGTTTGAAACTTGGTAATTTTTGCTATTTTCTGAAAGCATATTCATTTGAAATTATCTGCTGAGTACATATTTATAATACCTATTCACTGTATTCTCATTCTTTCTAAGGCTTTCATAGTACAACCTCGTGTTGTTTTGACCGAAAGCAAATCATGCAGTACATCTTCTTGTTTATTCACTAGGTAAGTACAAGCATTAGAAATCTCTGGTCTATTATCCCAGCAATATTCTAATAATCACTTTAAGTGCTTTGTTCCAATGAATTCATTTGCCAGAGCAGTCACACACCAGAACGATACACAGGAGAGAAAAAAAAAAAAAAACAAAGCAAACTTAAAATGTTAAAACCCTTTACACTATTTCTGGAAGTATTTTTTCTAACTGGTCAAGAAAAGTTCTTCAGGCTGTCTTCAGCTACAAGGCATATTGGTAAGACAGGAAGGTGCTCCGGTAACAAAAGCACAACATTGAGGTCCCCCAGCTAGAAAAACGCTAAGCCCATTCCTTAATTACAAGCAATATACAGCCAGTTTTACAATTCACTGAAATCAAATGAGCCTCATTCTTCAATTTGTGACCTTTAGGCTACTCCAAACTTATTTTAAAATTTAAAGATTAGAGGATGACTGGCTATGTTAATAACAAAGTTCATTTTCCACCTGGATATTTTAGAAATATGATTTCCAAAAAATAATTACAAGTGCAGTTACTGAGTTGCTATCTGCATCTTCCTCCCACTTGGTTATATCCTTCTTAAATTTCAGTTTATTTTATTTTAATAGACAAAAACGTGTAATTTAGCTAACTCCTTGCCAGCATTTTGAGAAGCAGCAGCTGCTGACATTCTGTTTGTTGATATCCTGCAATGAGGGAGTTACTTGGGGTCAGTGTGAGGAAAAGCTAGTTTATGCTGCATGTGGGATTTTTCTGAGCTGTGGGATGAAGGCTGGGGCCACAGCAAAGTTTATGGCTGAAGGAGGACAAAACAAAGGAAGTTTTGCTATTTTTACTTTCATAATGTGCTCAATTGTTTTCCCCAAAAGAATGTTTGCTCCTCACAAGAACCACCAGTTCGCTGCTCCCAAAGCAGCTCCCAAAGCAGGTCTCAATCAAGGATATTTCTACACACATGGAGAATCTCATCAAGGATATTTTTCTACACACATGGACACAATGAGGTATTCACACAGTGAATACACAGCAGCAGAGAATGGAGAATACTCAAAAACTGCATTTGACTCACAGCAAACATCTCCCTTACATGCTTGGAATTACCCTCTAAAGGTTTTCACACGGTGTTTAGTCCTGGAGGCATCAGTCTAATAGCACCTTATAGATAAAACATAAATGCCTTGCACTATTTCCTGCAGACCTTCTAGATCAACAAAGTTAGACCTCCGTGTCACAGTTTGTTTTATAAACAAGACAGCTCCACCTTAAGATGACTTAGTCTGCCTACCCACCATTAGCATTTTCACTCTTGTACTTACAGCACAACAGTACTGGAACTCTTCTCTGATAGTCCAAGTTCTTCTATTTCCTGTTACATTTATTCACAGAAAATGTATATCTGTTTCTTCTTGAGCCAATATCCTCTTTTAGCTTAATGACTCTTTCTTACCCTTGCTGGCTGTTATTCTATGATATACGTATGGACTAATACCAAATTCTCACTCTGTTCGACCAGACACATAGAGGACAGATATATTAGTTTCCTCTAGGATAGTCAGTGCTCAGTTCTCAATAGATTTACTGACTCATTTGTGTTCTTACTGTTCCTTTCTTGCTTTTGTTAGTAGACTGAAAAAAAATACATCAGTTTCTACTGGAAATACTTATAAGCAGATTATAAAGTCAAATTTCCTATTTCCGTGAAAAATCCATTAACATTTCAAGGATCAACTTGTTCTAATGTAAGTACCCATGGAGCTAGAGAAATGTTTACAGGCACGTTTGTGGTGTGATCTGCCTCAGCTTAGCACATCATCAGTGGTACTTAACACATTAGGAAAGAGCTCCAAGTGACTGCGTTCACTAGAAATGTCTTCGTGACACCAAAATGTGCCTGTAACTGTATCTTTTGCCTGGGATGTAATGTTCCTTTCCTTGTAGGGGTCTATCACTTGACTTGTGCTGTATCGTACCAACAATACAGATTGTTCAGCTCGAAGAAAAAATGTCAGGATCTCTTTGAAAATTATTTACTCTTTGTATTTACCAGAGGCAATGTGAAGCCTTGTTATATTTCTTTAGGACAGGAAGTTACAAATTCAGACAGGCCTGAACTACGATTCAGGAGACTGCACGTTGCATTTGGCCGTTAGGCTGCACCTTTGGCAATTTTAATACTGGACAAAAAGGAAAGAGTTGAAATTCTGTCCACCAGGAGTCTGATAAAACATCTGTGCAAGGTGCAAGCCAGAATTCCTGCTGGGATCTGTTCTAGAAACATAAGAAATGGTAAATATGATGCACAGTGTCCCATTACAAGCAAGTGCAATAACTGGGGGAAAAAAAATGTATTCCTAACTGAAAGGAACTCAAGATTAGAGTGCAGGAGAACTTACATATGGTGCTTGGACAAGAGTTGATTGCTTTGCTTTGCAAAAGCACTGAAACTGGGCTTATAGCCAAATTTCCTTCTATGCACATTATTGACCTGCTGAAGATCTTTGTTGCTGAACTGGGTCAGCTATTCAGTGTCCCAGGTGAAGGAAAATTCAGTTACACCTGGTAGCTTGATACTCATTTGTGAACAAACCACAGCACCTTGTGCCTCAGCTATGCCTATCAAGTATCTGGCATGGCAGGAATATCACATTAACAATGTATTTCTAAAGGCACGAAAGCTTCGGTGCTTTCCTAAGACACTCAATGTCCTCTACTGCAAGAAGAAACTGGATTTATAGGCTGGCAAATGCAGACTGAATTCAACATGTGCATGAGAAAATGACTCAGCTTCCAGGTGCTCCTGTGAATTTCCACTTCATAACCATCAAGCTGCCCAGCCTACTATATATTCTTCCAAATTAGCCAGCTGTCATATACACAATGACATTGAAGCGGGATGGAAAATTCTGGCTGATTACATTAAGGTACTAGCAATTAATGTCTTCCTGTTTCAATGGCTATCTCCACTTCTGACTCAAGTATAATTTCTCAGAGATCCTATAAATGAATCAATTCAAGTTTTTCCTGGAATTGCTCGTAGGAGGCAGTACCTCCTGCTCTTTCTCCCTATTCAGGATGCACTTTAACTTTACAGGTTTGAACAGAACCCACAGGAACCACCTCCAAATAATTTCAAAATCACATTGTAAAAAAACATAAAATATTTGCAAAATAGAAGTGATTATATAATATTATCAAAGACTGTCCACCTTCAGCAGTGTACCACTTTTTTACTACACACACACACAAATATAAAGACTTTCCACTCATTTTGCTGACCCAGTTCTTCATGCTTATGCAGTGTAGGAATATATGTCTTGGCACATATAATAGCCTACGATCTTTTTAGTGGAAACCAGAGACCACAATTTCCAGCCCCAGCTATTAAATTCAGAAAAATGACATACTGTAAAAATAAAATTGTTTGAAAAAAAGGCTTGTGGTCTTAGGTCAGCTCCACTGTATTAACCACTGTCATAAGTGCAAGACAAGTATCTAAAGCAAGAAGTCTTATATTCATCAACAGACTGTAATTTTAAATCTGATACTATAAGTGTATCATTATCTTACTGGTGTCCCACGATCTCCTGGTTTCCCTGGTTTTCCACTTGGGCCAGCAACTCCTGGAACTCCTGGGGCACCCTACAGCAGAAAATATGTAAAGTGAATTGTGGAAATCCACAACAGCCTATGTGCCAATAAGAAATCCATTACTGTATGGAGTGCAAAGCAATACTGAAAATGGCTCCTATCATTGTGGGTTTTGTTTTTTTTTTTGCTGTTAGGTACATACAAGGCTTGAAAACTTTCCTCCAAAAAAAAATAGTTTGTTTCTTCATGGAAATGTGTCCTTTTACATAATACCACAGTTTAACTGGCATTTCTGAATCTAAATATGCAGAGAGTCTCTATATGTTTTGGTATCACTCTTAGTAACAGTTTCATAAAGGAGTGCAAAAGTTTGGCCTTCTAACTTCATCTAGCAAGCCTATGATCCATATAAAAGTCCACAACAAGTCCCTAAAAGTCATTCTAATGATACTACATAAATATCAATAAATAAAAGACCAATGTTAGGTTATATGATAAAAGCTTATCTGCACATTTACAAAGGAGCACCAGAAAGACAATCATGGGGGAGCAGAGGCATCTCAAATAATACCCTGCCCTAGAGACCCCGTCTATATAAATACACGTGGTGTAAATGTGTGCATGTGCCTACTGGGAATACATCTTCCGCCTTGCTACTGGCTGGACCTGGTAACATGGAACTGCAGCAACTTGCCTATCTCGGGCTGTCTGATCCAACATGGTATCTTTTTCTCTGACAAGAAGCACCTTTTCTAACATGGTCCCACAAGACACATTGAGGTAGCTTTTGAAGCAAAAACTAATCCTCAAATACTCTTGACAAGAAGAACTTGTATTAACAGCATTTGTTTTCACCAGACTACAAGTAATAAGCTGATTGGTTTCAGTAGACCTAGCTATGCATTTAAAGATCTTGCCTAAAGAACCAAGTAAACTGATTCTTCCCTTATTTACACTGGCAGAAATCAGTTTCAAAACCACTCTTATGAATGTTTGTGAAGACATGCTTTACACAGCTGTCTGCTCACCTTTTACTGAGAGTTTCCCAGATCCATTCAGGATATTAAACAAAGGATCCATTTCATATTTGACAGAAACTGAAAATATCAATGTGGCTTTCTCTTGGCTGAGGTCTCTTATTTCAGAGTATAGCAAAGACAAAATTATATTTACCGCTGGTCCTGGTGGGCCTCTGGGACCTGTGGGACCATCTTTTCCTGTGAAACCCTATTCAAAAACAAAAGCATGGTTAGAGATTAACCTAAGATTGCAGCCTGATTAAAACGGTCTTTAAGATTATGTAATTGCTATATTCCTGATTACTACCAGCATGCATTTTAAAACCTATCCACAATGTAAATTATAAAAATAGCTATCACAACTAATGCTGGAGAAGGCTATGGAGCAATGAGCTTCAGCCAATTTAGAAGATGTTCAGCAGCTGTTGATTAACTGAAGATGGAATGAGCCTCTCTCAACATTTTTAAGAAAAGGAATCATTGCTCTATCCTAGAGGAACAAGATTTCCCTTTTTGCTGTTCTCTCACTCACAGATTAGCTGGAAAATCTGAGATTTCTACTTAAATGAAAAAGAACATTCCTCTCAGACACTTCACCTGTAAGAAGAGTTGCTGTGAAACCGCATTTCAATAATCTAACAAAGCATTCACGAATTAACATTGATGGTCTATGGCCCACCACGAGCCATCAATCCCATAGCATGTTCTTTGGCAACTGGCTATCACATGGCAGTCTGTTTTGATTTCCAGCTATCAACTCACCCTAAAGGATAACTTTAAATGCATATATCTGCTATTAATTTTGTCTGTAAAAGTAATTCATTGTTTTGTCATCTCAAAGGTGATACGTCACTGTAAAGACAAAAGAGATTTGCTTAGTTGACCTCAAATTAGAAGAAAGGGATTGCAGCAACTCCACAATGAAATATCTGTGTGCATGCCCTTCATAATGAAGACATTTCAGAATCTCCCAAGACAAAGAAAAGTTATTAGCTCCAGATGGTCAAAGGTTAAGGAATAAACTTGACCTTCACAGTAAGAATAGCACAGATAGATTCTCTACGGATATGACATCTCCCAGATATTGAGACAAGTAGAGTTTCAAAGGGATCCCCTGCAGCAGCAACAGCGTGTGGAAGACAGCAGGGCTAGGTACCTCATCAGAGCCCTGCTCAGTGGACATACTGCTCTATCAATGCAGGCATCTGAGGACCTGGTCAGGAGAGTGAGCAGTGCAATTTTTACACAAACTGTCTGTCTACTCTATGGCTATCTGGGGAGATTTTCACCCCTAGGTTTTTTCAGTCCTTCTCCTTTTACCACTCCAGGTTGGATACTGATAAAAGGACTCCTTTTGAAAAAGCATTTGAAAATAGAAAGATATGATAAAGAAGGGAAAAACAGTACATTACTTGGTCTTTTCAGAAGATAAACTGAGGAAACCTTACCCTTTCTCCTGGAGGTCCCATTGGGCCAGGTGGACCAGGTAAACCTGGAGTTCCCTAGAGGGAAAAGGAATAATAAACTGTATCCATGACAGAACAAACATCCTTGCTATGCTAATCATCCCAGTATATATGCACACATTTAAATATTTAACTTTTTTCATTGTTGCTTTTTAGCATTTACATCACAGGGTATCTAAAGAAAGAAAAATTAGACTCTTCCTTTATTATTCTTTTCCCGCTATTGTCCTATTTTTTAATATTCTGCTGCTTTATTGTGCACATTCTAAATTCTCTGTTTCTGTTCCTTGTAGTTTCTGAGTAGAGAATAAACCCTAAAATTAATCAGTCAGGCTACATTAGAGGATGCTCAGCAATAATTTCATTCAACACTCTGTAGGATCAGAACCACTGTTAAAGGAACTGGATATTGAACAGTTTTGTATCATGTTGTCATGTTCTTCCCCCTCTTCTGTCTAATCTCACTGTACACCAAGATGTAGCATTGCTTTCTATAGGATTACTACTCCCTAAATGTATATTACTCAGAATTATAACGACTAATAAAATAGGTAAAGAATACAAGGCCCTTGGTCCACAACTGACCTTATCTGATCTATGAAACTAAATCCACAACAACATTTAGGCACCTCCTATAGTAAAATCAAGGACAATATAGTAACCAAGGAATATTAGTTATGTCACCACATGTGCAGATCAATGACCTTAGATTATCCAAATCTGGTTCATTATCCAAAAAAAAAACCCCTTAGTGTTTTCTCCTTAAAACCTAATCCTAGTTTCCAATACAGAAATCTGCAAGAAAGTGAAATTTAATATTGCTTTCTTCTTTCAGAAAGCATACAATTAATGTCCCAAGATCATTTGACTTCCAAAAGTAGAAAGCAATTAGACAACGTTCCTGAAGAGGCATTTGACAAAGGTTCTGCAATTTTTATATCAGGAAGACATTTAACTGCAGGTGGTCAGAAGTTGAGGGACCTTCCTGGGGACTTATCAGTGTACTTTTCCTAATCCAATGATCTGTCCCTGTGCATTCACAACTGTCCAGATGGACATTTGGCTTGAGTCAGCACAGCTGTTCTTTCACTTTTGCTGTTTTGAATGGTTTACTATTTCCTACATTTCAAATTCCTAAGTGTAAGATAATTATGTTTCCAAAACTATTGCTTAGGAAGGTATGAGAAGAGCCCATGGCTCCTAGTGATGTCAAAGACAGCTGTTCAGCAGCCAAATGGCATCAAGAATAGTGTAAAATGATATTATCTTGTCTAAGTGTCAACTTACAGATCGCCCTGGTAGTCCAGGCTGGCCAGCATCACCTTTCATTCCTTGACGACCCTATAATTTTCATAAATGATTGTTAGAGATTCTGAATTACAGAAGAGATCAGCAAAATAATTAATTTGTGTAAATGGACACAAAATGTTTCCTGCAAGATATTTAAACTAAGGAATCCATAAAACAACTATGTATCATGGAATAAATCAAGACACATATACCTCTTAACTGAAGCAATACTGATCACCTCACAAACAGTGGCAAATGCAAGATGACTGGCTGACATATTAAAAACATAGGCAAGCAGACATCTGGAGGGGGAACATACTTCGATAATGAAGTGACACGGACTTTTCAGTAAGAGAGATTGATATCTACGTCTTCATAAGCAGGAAAGCAGGGAAGGGTTACGCGTTTTCTCCCAATCTCCCCTATCTTTCTCAACTGGTGAATTGACCTGTCCACACTCATGAAAGATAAAAGCTCAGTCTTTTTAAAGTATCACTATTTTTCTCTAACCCATGGTTTAAAAGGCATTACAAACTTCTGGGACACAAGAACATAAAGAAGCAACATATTGCCTTTCACAGCTTCCTTGCATTCCACATATACTACAGCACTGTAGTATAAATGCACAGTCTAAACCCACATGAGCTAAATTTGACACTACAAGATTTATTTTCCACAATGGCTTGCATGATAATCCAGCATTAATAACTGTTGATGAAACACAAATAATCAAAAAATTTGTAAGCATAGCCTGCCAAGGTGAATTGCAGTTGATACAAAAAAATGAAATTACATGACTCAAAAGTGGCATTCTAACATTGTTAAATAATGAGAAGTTCCAAGAATTATGTTGGTTTTGTTAGTGCTTTCATTCTTCAAAGCTTTTCAAACTGAATGGGACAAATAAGAGTATGTATTGTATTCCACATGTAAAAGGAATGTGTTTGGCCTTCCGTGCTGCTTGGCACCTCCAGGCCATCTTGATGAAGTTTTTCCTCCCACTATATAACAAAAAACTGAAAAGATCTAAATTGGTTAACAAAATTTTACAATTTTGCCCTTATGAAACAGAAGGTGTACCTAATATTAAAGCACATTTTGTTTTCCATTTTCCAAATTACATTACAGACTAAGAAGGTAACCTGGTTTCAAATGCAAAATGAGACAGTGCACAATCAGAGACCAATTTTATTATTTGTTTTCATAAATGCTATATTTTAATCAAAGGCTTCATACAAAAATCTCCTGATTACACTAAAATTTAAGCTATTTCTAAACAGGAAACATCATAATTATATTCCTGCTTTTGGAGTGATTACTTATGAAAAATACGGCAAAAGCAGTCTTCGTAGATTTAGAATGTAGACAAAGGGTTACCAATGCTATCTGCTCTGAAAAACAGAATCTGGTGAAACTTCATTGATGTTAACAGAGTTACTCTGGATTTGAAAGCATGTACATGAAATCAGAAGTAGCCCCTTGCTAAAATATTCATGCTGTTGACAAGATAGCCTCCTAAGAATGAAGGGTTATTTTGTATGCCTAGATCTAGGCACCCATTTGCCTCTCTGAACTCTCAGCTACTGATTTAAGCCTAGAAAATAGAAGTTGGGCACGTAAATCTGTGAGAAAGGCTTCAGAGTAATATTGGATCCTTAATTTTCCTGCATAACAGTTTGGTAGTTTTGAGTCCTAGAACTTGAAGGCCTAGCAACTCTACAGAAAAGCTATAAGAGAAAAAAAACACAGTAGCACAATGTACATTACAATGCTTAGACTCTGTCCCTTCACAGACATCCCATAAGCATGTGTAACATTCAGGACAAAAAATGCTATTGCATTGGAAAAGACTTGTTTCGGAAAGAGACTTGTTTCATGATACTACTGCTTTACAGGGAAAAAACAAATGTCAGGGCAAAGCTGCCACCCTCTTCCCAAAACCACCACCCCCATGGACAGCTCTCCACACACAGGGCCACCCACACTCAGAACAGCCACTCACCGGTTCTCCTGGGATTGACAGCCCGTTGGGGCCCTGTGGACCTGGGGGACCTTGAGGGCCAGGAGGACCTGTCTCACCACGAGGACCAGGTGGTCCCTTAAAGCAGAAAATTAAACCATGATTGTAAATTACAACCCCTTCTTAGATCTCTAACTGCAAAATCCTTTGGGCCAGACACTTAGGGTAAGTCAGAAGCCTGGAGACACATTTAATAGGTCAGAACAACCGTGGTAACAGTTATCCAAGTGGTATATCCTTTCATAAGCTATTCTGTCATTCATGTTCGTGGTCTCAGGCCAATACACACCTTCTGGCAGTGTTAATTAGAAGTATAGCTGTCTCCTCTGTACAGAAGTAAGGACAACAATGCTGCAGAGTGTGTATTAACACCCTGATGCATGTACTCTAGTTTCCTGATGTGTTGTCAATGCCTTTGAGGCTACATATATACATAAGCTTGTATATATAGTCTCAAATAGTCAGGCTGTGCATAAATAACATATGGGCATATCTCCAATTAAATTTTTAATCTCTATTCTTAGTTCGACATAGAACTAAGTATACAAATTTCCATACAGGTAAGCATGTAGCAATAATACAGATGCATTCCAGGAAGATACTTACAGATGATCCAGTCAAACCCCTTTCACCTCTGGGACCTTTTGCACCTGGGCCACCCTAAATTGAATATTTGGAAAGAAAAAAGTATTTCATACATACAGGGAAAGCAAAGGTACATTACACTGCTGCGCGTTATGAATCCTCTTTATCAAACTCTTACGTGAAAGCCCAAAGTTCTGAAGTTTATAGATCACACTGCTTAAAAAGAGTACTAGAAGAGAAGATGCATCAGAATCTCAAGCAAACCACATCAGCTTCAGCCTTGCCAATTCAGGCTATGAAAAATTATTGTCGTTTTTGTCTCTGCAGATATAAACTTCTTCAATTTATATTCATCAAAATCTCTGGATACCTCTCTAGGAGACTGCCAGACAGCTTAACTGGGCTTCAGATTCCTCATGCAGCATTTTCGATAGTTTCAAAGTAGGACTACTGGGCTGAGTATAACTCTCTTATATTCAAAGCAATTGTAGGAGCATACCCATTCCATAGATTACTATCTCTCCACATAAAAAAAAAAAACGTAACAACTAATTGATTTCCCCGACAGAGTAAAGAATCTTTCCTTGGACAGAAATCCGGACTCTGTATTTAGGAAAAATATTTGCACAGTCCATTAAAAAATATCTTGTACATGAAGTGCAAGACGGCTGAGATAGGGCCAAATTCTTTCAACCTATAAAACAATAAAAAGCTATTCATAGTGATCACATTGGAAATACGGGAAAAGGATTATTATATAAACAAGTAGAGGTGGTAGGAGCTGCCCAACTCTATTTTAAACTAAGATGAAAGGGGAATAGATTACCATAATGTTATGGACATGCTGATAGAAACTATCTCTGTGATTAATCCTTGTTTCACAAAATGAACACAAAACTACTTCCATAAATTTAAAAATCAGAAAATCTGTCTGTTGTTAATAGTTCCTTACAGCTGGTCCAGGGGGTCCTGGAGGTCCCACGCTGTCTTGAGTACAGGTACAAGCATTTGGAAGAGCTGGGCATTTTGCTTCATCTCTCTGAAAATTCAATCACAACGATTACTATCCTTTTAAAGAAAAGTACTTGGTGGCAGTGTATTTTTCTGCAAAAATAACAGCAAGATTCTCTATTAACCTGTTTTCAACTACAAGTAAAATTCACAGCTAAACAATGGTTTCCAAGTATTTCTACAGGACCTTTCATATTTTCAGTTAATTTTCTCTGCAAGCTATACAAGACTCTAAAAACAGAGGCATAGGCAAAATCAAATTCATATGCAAGTTCTGTTGTTCTAATATTTATATCCATTAGACAATCAGCTTGCACTGACAAAGAATAAACTAGTTACTTTTTGAATGACAATCTAAGAACTTTTCAAATAAAAAAAAATATAGCTATTCCATTCATAATACGTAGGATCTTAATTATCACTGAAATACAAAATATAACTGATATTTTTTCCACAATTCTTAAGGGACTCAATTCTATCACATGACAATCTTTCTCCCTCAGACACAAAACTTTTAAATGCAGCGTTGCTCACTGCTCTGACAACTGTGATTCAGATGTGCTGTCAGTACAAGGTATAATACCAGGCTAATAGTTATATTGTTAAATTTGCTGTTAATAACAGTTTTCTGAACAGCCTCTTGTTCATTTATACTTACCATAGAAGGAAGATCACAGCATCTGTCTCTGCTGGTCCAGACTGGACTGCATACGATGTCAAAATTCTGGATCTCTAACTGTAAAACAAAAGAGGACTCTTGAAAGATACTAGAGATGTTATTTATGAAATCTAGTGGCATTATCATTAAAAATGACTCCTCAAACAATTTATTTCTAATGTAGTTAGCATCATTCAGACTTTCACCTCTGACACTAACAGAAAAATTACTTTAAAATAATAACAAATTTTAAACCAAGCTTACATAAGGCTACAAGGACTTCAAGCACTGATGCTTGGTCTTGTTCTGGAGCAAAAGGTAACCAAATAAAGTGACTCAAGCAACACTTTGCAGTACTTAATTAATAATACTGATGAACTTCTACATCAGCTCAGTGTCTGCACTTCAACATGAAATCTGGCTGAAAAACTTTTGGACCAGCTCTAAGGACTGTGGTTCTTGAGTCATACATTAATTCAGATTCATGTATGGAACTTTCCACTTACATTAGCAGAGAAAAGTTCTGCAGAAAGGCTGAAGAACCTTAGTTAGACCGTATGGTAAAAGCAGTTTCCTCTCTTTTTTCACCCCAAGACCTATGATCTTGTAGTTTGATATATACAACCAAACATTTGGTCCTGAGCACCAAGAATCATCTTCAGGTGTTAGGGTTTGCACACATGGGTCTGATTGAAGACTTAAATCATCTAATGTGAAGCCCAGGTAATAGCATTGATTGCATTTTAACTATAGTTAATCCATCAAGACAGTTCATGTGCCCTTCACAGCAGCAGCAGCCATTTTTTCATTATAGATTTATAGATCATAAAGCCAGTGGGGATTACTCTGATCACCCAGTACAAGCGAGACCACAGGACTTGCCAGAATTAAAAGCTGTTCTTTAGAGTATGTCTTTTATAAAAACAAAATAATCTTCATTTAAAGATTCCCAATGATAAAGAATCCACAGTAAATGGTTCCAATGACTAACTGCTCCCCCTATTACAAGAAAAAAAAAATTCTGCTCTTGTTTGAATTTACCTGATTGCAACTTTCAGCTATTAGATTTTTCTTCTTGCAATCCTGCTAGAATGAGAAGCTGTAAAGACCAAACTTCTCAGTTAAGTATATTGGGTCTTGCAGTACAGACACTTGAAACCTTTGGGTGCAATACTGGTTTCTAAGCAGTCCTTAATCTCTAATCTCTTTCCTCAGAAAATGTCAAAGGCTTGCATTAATGAATAGATTAACGCTTATTGCTTACTGTTGCTGATCTCCGATCGCCTTTCAGAAGTTTCCCAAGTATTTCATAGCCATCAGTTGTGATGTTCCCAGCCTCCTTGACTGGTTTTTCCAATATTTCACTGCAGTCAATGTAAATCTTAACATTTGATGAAGTTACAACAATATGAACCTGAAAAAAGTTTAACATAATATTTAGAAAAAGCACATAGGCATATTTACTTTAATACTTTAACAGTATTTCACAGTTTAGGTAATACTGGTTTAAATTTTCTTCCTAGTAATCCTGCTTTACTTTCAACTGGTGGAAAAATTCAAACTCAAGGAAAGTCTATGACATTAGTAGCCCCTTTAAAATGTGTTGAAGGTCAGTAAGATGAACATGTAAGCACAGCTAAGACGTACTATTTAATATAATAGTTGAATTACAATAATCTATTTTTAAAAGCTTGCCTGGAAATTGATTTAAGATGGCATAAAACTAAAAAATAAAAAGAATTTTTGAGAGGAAGTTAATATAAGCTCCTCTTGTCCTCTTCTGATGGCTGGGACCACACAAGAGGTTTATGAGTCTGTGACTTCCCACTGGCTAATAGGCTCTGTCTGTAGCTCACAGAGTAGGTTGTTTCAGATCCAAAGATCCAGGGTTCAGTTTCCACAGATGACTCAACCAGAGGCATTAGTTGCATTGAGTATACAGGAAGTGAGCAGAAAAGCCTGCCCAGAAATGACAAAACACAGAAGATGCAAGAGAGTAATTTCCATGTGAGAAATTTGGCTACAAAAACATATACCAAAATAAGGAGAAACAGGGAAGAAGAGGAAGAGATTAATCATTGGAAATAAGGGAAACTTAGGAGGGAGAAAAGAATTATTCTAACACAGGGAGGGTAAGTTTACCAGGAGAAGAGAATGAAGTGCTTGGGGAAAACACAGTAAAACTTAAACAGAAAAACAAACAAAATTGAAGCAAAGGTTACCTTTCAAAAAATTTATAGTACATATGGTGAATTTTATGCAAGTGAATTTCCTACATATCTATGAAAACAGAAGACATTCAGGAGTTTCCAAAAAAGAAACAACGGTCTGACATTTTAATAAATCTAATATGTATTTGATGGAAGAAAATCTCAAGGCAACAGAAAGGTTTCAATGTCTTTATATACCTTATATACTGTGTGTATTTTATATGCATCTTTATAACATCTACGTAATTTTTAAAATATCACCGTAGTAACATAAGCAGCAAATAAACCTTGAAGTATGTATTTATGTTTTAAAGCTTCTGTTATCACAGAACATAACTCTTCAGAAACATATTGCTATTTGATGACTGCTTAAAAAAACTGGCATAAAGTTGTAGCAGAGATTCCCTTAAATGTCTTGAGTCAACAAATGCCTGAATTATCTCCTGAGAATTTGTTCTTTTTTTCCATATTAAATATTTTCCCATGTGGAGCCGTCGCCAATGCATTAGCATAGCTTATCTAAAACTCTTTAAACATTATGTTTATATAATTGAAATTAAGACTTTTGGAAAAAAACACTCTCATTTTTTGTCATCTGAGATTCAGTTGGCATCACAGTTTAATTCTCAGGGCTTTGTATGCAAGTTTTTAATTAACATTTCCAATGTTGTTCATTGACCAAATAAAAAAATAGTGGAAAGATAACCGAGTGTTTCCAAATAATATTTTGGTATTACATACCAAACTTTCCACAAAATAAAATAAGCACCATGCCAAAACTTTACATTCATTATAATTTATAAATCATGTACTCAGTTATTTGATTATATGACTAAATTTAACAGGTTAACTAATACATCAAACAGTTTAAACTCATCACAGATGTAATTTACTAATTCTGAAAGGTATCTAACTTGCAAGTCCTTCTACTGGAATAAGTATTTGTCACAAGTTAAATAAATCAAATGACATCTGCATAGTGAATCATATGACTGTATTTTCATTTGCACACAAAACTTCAGAGAGGTAAATCTACATCAGAATGCTGAATGGAGTCACCAATTTGAAAGTGTTCAAACAGCAATGACTGCTGAGCACTGTCTATCCAAAGAAGAAGTGACCTCAGCTGTCAAAAGTAAGCAGGGCTCCCCCAGGTCATTGACTCAGCTCACTGCTGATTTAATGCCAGCTCTGAATTCCAGCCTGAATCTCATGTCCCAGTCATAAATCTAACAAAAGTACTCATCTAGTGTTTACAGTAAATAAAACATCTCTGTATTCAATCGTACTACATTTTGTTTTGAACAAATTGTTAACAGAGGCATTCTCTTCAATTTGTAACATACCAACATAAAACATCACTTCTGACCATTTCCAGTGCCAGAAGGCATTGAGGTTTTAAGAAAGAAAACACACTTTAATCTTTCTCTCTGGATGCCGTCTAAGATAAAGTTTGATGGTGTTCTGATCTACTGCTAAATGAACCACATCAATAAGCTAAGCAAACTATTATACCGTATGTACATCAGCAGAAAAAACATACACTCATTATCAAATTTCCTGTGGCTAACTACTGCAAAACTGCAATCTAAAAGGAAGTCTAGTGTGGTAAGAATAAGAAAATAGAAGTCGTCTGTCTCTCCAAAACACTCAGTTACAAATTTAATGACTGTCTCAGGCAGTCAGGATTTTTCCTGTGGAACTTGCCAGATTGAACAGCTTTCACCATAGCTATGCTACACAAAGCATTCAAGTATGCCAAAGTAAATTTCCCTGCACCGTTAGGTGTAGTTAACTGTGCTTCACTGAATGAGCCAGTAAGTCATCGAATGAATATTAAAAAATGTTTGATATTTTGGAAAACATCTTCTTGCATTCTGAAGATTTGGCATTTCTTTGAAACTGGCAGGAGAAATTGCAAAAGTACCTTTTGAAATGTGTTAATCTTACTTTGCTTCCTTCATCCAGCTGAAACTACTGCTATCCTTTATTAGGAGATAATCAACATGGCTAATACATAAGGCTTTCCCAGCACATGAGCTGGGGAATCCCATGATGCTATCATTAACAACCTGACTCATCTAGCAATCTCAGTCATCATACTGGAGAGAATCCAGAGGGGTCAGCTCAGTTATATGGTGAAAAATCCCAAATAAAGCTCTTCAAATCAAGGCTACTATCCGGTTACTTTAAATACTATCAAAATCCAAACTTTTGTTTCCTTTCTGGGAAAAAAAGATGGGGAATGACACACTGCACTACATAACTGATACGTGGTTGATTTGGCTTAAGAAATAGTCTCACAAGCAAGAATTCTTAGTTTCAGAGCTGAAGATAATTTGCAAATTGCTTTTACTCCTGTACATCATTTGGCATCTTAGGATTGTTTGCTGTTCATATGTATGAGAGTATTTAACTATTAAAATAATACAAAATGCTGGATTTTTATTTCCCCTATAATTGTTTTTCACCAGCAAGTGTAATAAATAGTTACACATAACTGCTAGTGTTGCTGGGATTGCTGGTTGCTCTCCATTTGCTCTAATAAATGAGCAGAGATTGACTGCAAGTGCTGTTAGATAATTCTGCTCAGCTCTATCACATTTAGAGGAACTGCAAGGAAAAACATGACTCCAAATATCAATTAAATTAGCAGCAGACACTCAAAACAGACTGCTGGCAGGACAGCATGTAGGGAGCTTCGCACTACTGACCTGGAGAAGGGAAGTCTCAACTCTCACACTAGTATCTAAAGTGAGGCATGAACACACATTCTGTATTTTAACAGTACTTCTTGGTGATACAATGACTCAACTTTTACAGTTGCAATATCTATCCTAGCCTTTACTGACAGTTTTTCTCACTCAACTAGATTAATACAGTTCTTTAAAATCCAGTTGTCCCAGTAAGCTATCAAAAAAAAAAAAAAAAGGCAGGCAAGAAGTCAAATAGCAAGGATAAAATAGAGGCTGCCTAACGCAAGTGTGATCCAAGCCTACTTGTATGTATCAGTCACAAAGCCAGTGACGTAAACTTCTAGAATCATAGAATCATAGAATGGTTAGGGTTGGAAGGGACCTTCAAAGGTCTTGTAGTCGAACCCCCCTGCAAGGAGCAGGGACATACCCGACTAGATCAGGTTGCTCAGAGCCTCATCCAGCCTGGCCTTGAACGTTTCCAGGGATGGGGCCTCCACCACCTTTCTGGGCAACCTGTTCCAGTGTTCTATAACTCGCATCATAAAAAATTTTTTCCTAATTTCTAATCTAAATCTACCCCCCTCTATTTTAAAAACATTACCTCTCATCCTATTGCAACAGGCCCTACTAAACAGCCTCTCCCCATCTTTCTTGTAGGCCCCCTTGAGGTACTCAAAGACCGCTATCAGGTCTCCCCGGAGCCTCCTCTTCTCCAGGCTGAACAGCCCCAACTCTCAGCCTGTCCTCATAAGAGAGGTGCTCCAGCCCTCTTATCATCTTCGTGGCCCTCCTCTGGACCTTCTCCAACTGGTCCATGTCCTTCTTGTGTTGGGGACTCCAGAACTGGACACAGTACTCCAGGCGGGGTCTCACCAGGGCAGAGTAGAGGGGGAGAATCACCTCCCTCCACCTGCTGGCCATGCTCCTCTTGATGCAGCCCAGGATGCGGTTGGCCTTCTGGGCCGCAAAGGCGCATTGCCTGCTCATGTTAAGCTTCTCGTCCACCAGCACTCCCAAGTCCTTCTCCTCAGGGCTGCTCTCAATACATTCTCTGCCCAGCCTGTATTTGTGCCTGGGATTGCCATGACCCAGGTGCAGGACCTTGCACTTGGCCTGGTTGAACTTCATGAGGTTGGCATGGGCCCACCTCTCCAGCCTGTCAAGGTCCCTCTGGATGGCATCCCTCCCTTCCAGCGTGTCGACGGCACCACACAACTTGGTGTCATAGATGCAAAAATAATTAGCCATTAAACAAATTATAAACATAAGAATAATTGGATATGACATAGAAGCAGTTTGGGAAATGATTGTCTGTCAAAATCTGGGGAAACCAATAGCTTTTATAGTACTATGTTATTATTGTAGTCGTCCATGTTTTAAACAGATAAAGTCACAAAACAATGCTGGCACCAGCTAGCTTTCCCTTCTTTCAGCCTAGCAGGGCTAGGTTGACAAAGTGGTCTCCAGTATCAGCAAATTGACAGAGGCAACCTCTTATCTGTATCCTTGACAGAATGCAGTAGTGACTAGTCATGCAGGAGAGGGTATCATAAAGAAAACAAATGTTATACTCCAGCCATATTTAGTCATCAGAAAAAACTAAACTAAACAGAAGGGAGATGAGCACGTGCATTTCAGCTGACCAAAAATGTTGCAATTGCAACTCACTTTCATGTCATAAACATATATGCTTAACACAGTGGAAAAATATTTTTTAAATTGTGTTTTATATATATAGGTACCCTGAGTTAAACACCTCCTGATGACTAGAGGTAAGGAAGCCTGGCAGGATGAAGTTTTCATAATTCAGTGCATAAAGTTAGAAAAGCGAGCACAAAATGATCACAACTGAAGGTAGATGCAGTAACATGTAAGGACTTCAGCAGTAATTTTGACAACTCAGAAAACATGAGTTTATTTCTAAATTGCAAATAGATTATATGATCTTTTATGGGCACTCTGTCAGTATCGTTGCTTCCTCAGTTAATACTACTTTGGAATATTTTGGGCCCAGTGAATTTAATCCAAAAATACACCAATACACACAAAATATATATACACACATGTATTATGTTTGTTAAGCATATGAATCTTACTCAATATGCTATTCACCTACCAAAATTAGTTCTCTGCCTTTTTCTGTCATTCAATAGCTACTTACTTTCTGTGGCTATATGTTCTTCTTTTCTGAATGATTCCAAATCACTACAGTGCCCCCCAATCTTTTCTCATGACAACTTCCTTCTTTTTTTTTTTTCCAGATTATCTTTTATTCTTTCTCTTTCATGTGCCAGGAATCAAGCTATCATCTTTTGTTCAGATATATCCCTCCACTTACACAATCTTGACACATTCTTGATGAGATCTTGACAAATCTCTTACATTGATTCAAAGTAGGCTTTTAACTCAATAAAAAAAATGAAGAGCTGTAACTTCAGAGATCTTGTTTTACATCATCTGTAAGTCCGTATGTCAACTCACAGTACTGTACAAAGACTGGATATAACTGACAATGACTTCTGCGTGCTTGAAAGTAACACTTATAATTTCGATCTTTTACCTTGTGGAAGCTTCCATAAAATATTTTCTTTACTTCATCATTATCAAAAGTTACAGTTTGAACTTCTCCCCTTGTATCCTTGTTAAAGAATGACAGTACTTTGCTGGCAGCTGCAATAAATGAAAATCATACATTTCATTTTACATGTAGTACTGAAACCATCATCCTAAAATACACTTATGGCTAGAATGTAGTATACTACTTAAACAGGTAAACATAGATTATAGATGGCCTTACTGATGCCTAAGTATGTAAATATATATTTCTTTGGTTTTAGAGAGAGGTAATACCAAAGTAGAAAAGTAGCTTAGTTGAATTACTCTTAGTTGAAAAAAAATAATTTATGTACAAAGTGAAAAAAATATTTTAAAACTAAAAATATATAATCCTTTTACCATATAAGAATGCCTTGGGTTTGGAAACATTTAGGAAGAATGCACGCAAAGTAATGTAATATATAAATTATCTACACAATAAGCAAAACCATGCTTACGATCAAGCACAACTCCAACTTGTGGTTTGTAATCTCTGTCTGTAATCTGCCAAATTGCAAAAGGCTCGTTGGGGGACTCAGGCAGTAGACGGAATAACAGAATGATAGTGTATGCCTGTGGCAATCCCTCTGGGTGAATCTCCCTGTTAAGACAATATGAGGACATTTTTTCATATGGAAACACATGAGGAAAATAAAATCTTCATCATCTACTCTTTTTCAAAGAAAAGGCATTAAAGTAACAGGGAAACCACAGCATTCAATGGAATTGAGCATTTTAACCACTCTCTCAAGTAGAAAAGAACGTTATGATAAAAATAATTGTGTGATTTGTTAAGAGGAACTCAGCCTGTCTTCATTTGGTCCAGGCACCATGGTTCTGGAGGAAGACAGAATATGACCAAGAACTCATGGAGATGTATTCCTGTGGCAAGATTCTGCATAAACTACACATATTTTAAATCTCTTGACAATAAGTACAGAAAATAGGACCGTAGCTTTATTCTTTTTTCATCTGGCTTGTTTTAGACAGGAATAGAAAACAGCACTTAACTATTGGTGCCCTTCAGGCACAGATAAAATGAAGACTGTATTTAATGTATTCCCTGCAGTTGGTGGCATATTTGGGCTCCACCTCTTTCAGCAGTGGCTGAGGTTTAGATTTGCGATGTTCAGACTGTTAGACATTAAAAAAACAGAAACCCTAAAGTAAATAAAAACACGTATTAAATGGCCTCCAGCATTTTCTGAAGGGGAAGAGAGGGAATGCAGGAAGATATCTGTAAGAAAGGACATAACTTCTGCTTCTCCTTAACCTTTATACGGGAATTGAGAAGGGGATTTGGCCTCATGAACATAAATATAGAAACCTTAAAATGAAGAGAGAAGCTGCTCTGTATTCTAGGCAAAGCTCATGTACACATACAATTATGGACACTCTGCAATAACAGCACAATCACTAGATCAACAGTGCCACACAGCATAGTGCAAGAAAGAAAATATTAAAGTAGATACAGCAACACTATTTATAACTTGGATATCAAGTTATGTCAGATATGGAAACAACTATGCCACTAGGATCAGGATGCTTTTATTGCTTTGCTGACTCAGTCTAAAGTGAGCTTTATTTTCTGGCTTCTCATGAAAAATAAGTAGCCAAAATACTCTGGCAATTCTACTACACCTCTTACAGCAGATAACAGACTGTATATTACAACATTCTAAAAAAAAATTAAATAAATAGGAAGTCTGTCTTTTAATTTTCTTTTTATCATCTTATCCTGCCAAATGTAAGTCTAATCTTAATGTAAGAGAGTTGCAAAACAAGAACCTAGTGACTGGGATTATCTGTACTTCCCTAGACCATAAAAATGCAGACTTGTCAGAGATCTATCACCCCCATAGCTATAATGCACGTCAATGAACTCAAAAAGCCCTCAAGTCCTCCTCTTTTAAAGTTGTGAGCTGAGAAGCCTAGCAAAAAGAAATTATTTCTTCATAAACCTCAGCTCTTGTGCCTTTGATCTGATCTTTACCCAGTCTGGCAGGATTGTAGATTTCAAAGGCTTGTATGAAAAGAAGTGGGTTACGTTTAGCTATCTCCTCTGAGTCAGAATGACTTTTTTGAAACTTCCTTAAATAGATGGAATAGAAACAAATGTAAAAAGAAAAAGAGAGGTACCGTTCTCCTCTTAGTAAAACTAACTGCTAACTAAGTCTTTTTGGTGTGTGAAGAAACACTGTAAAGAATGACCTTATATTAGTCCTCCATAACCAAGCTCTAAGACCACAGGCCCTTGAAAACTCCACTCCATTTGCCAAATACAGCAATTCAATTAGAGGAGAAACCACCCCAAGTCAATGGCATTCATGTGCTGCCTACTGCAGTATGATTGACACCCCTGCAAAAAGTGGTGCCCATCCCTCCATACTGAAACCATTTCCCTCTGGCAACGTGGAGCTTGTCTTAAGCAGGTTGTTCAACTGCCTAAGGACAAACTGTGAATTGTATGTAACTCGAATGGTTAAGAAGCACATTCTCAAAAAAAAAAAAGAACGATAAGCAAATGGATAAATAGTGAAAAGATTGCAACAGAAGAAATAGATTAGTATTTAGTAAGAACAATGATAGATGTCCTTTGAAGTATATTTCTTGGAGTTCAGTAAAAAGAACATCAAACAAATGCATGTTTCTTAAGATACTAATGCTATCATCTGTAAATGCTGTTAATCTTTCCTTAGCTGCTTGCTCTAAATGTGAGTCTTTCAGGTTTACTTACCGTATTGGCTGGCTGACAAAGGCATTTTTGTGGAGCCTATATGCTACATAGCTTGGGAAAGAGCCTGATTCCAGTGATACACCTTGTACAGAAGCAAAATGCTTCTCTGTTAGATTATATGATTCCAGCATCTTGAAACCTTTAAATCCAGAGAGAAAATAAAAAATAAAAACACTGTAGAGCTGTAAAAGATACAAATGAACCCATGCTAAAATGTTAGACAGTTACTTACCAGGTGAAGTGTATCCCTCCAAGTAAATAAGAGGACAAGCTAAAAGACATAAAACACACAATTCAAAACTATAAAAACTGACTGGATATGAACATGTATAAGCTTCAGGAAGTTTTATTATGAAAAAGTCTGTGCTATTATTAATTATCAGTTGACTTTTGTTACATTTTTCATACTGTGTTCTGCTCTGTGGTAGAAGTACTGTTAAAGTCTTTACTTGTTACTTGTAGAAGGATATTTCTATTGTGACAAATTGTATGGAATAACAAATGAACCCCCCAAATATTTTAAGAGTCTAATTCATAAGAAGAAAGGAGCACAATGACACAGTCTTTCCATGAATATTTAAGACATGAGTCAGGCTGCATAACAGCTGTCAGATTCACAAGGAAAAACTGCAGATTTATATGGCTTCTCATGAGCCAGCAGATGAGGCAGTTAGGGAGTACACAGTTGCATATGACAGGCCTGAGAATTTCTCTATTTTGCCATAGAAGGATCTCACTTGCGTAAACATCGGATTCTAGATAATTTTAAACCAGCATGACACACTACAGCTGCACCGCTTCAGCACCCCTAGACCACTGGTAAGTAAAAGACCTCTTGTGTCTCCCAGTTCACATTAGGTATCATACTACTTCCTCTTAAAGAGCAGTAGCTGTCACTGATTGTTATTCTCTTTTTGTTACACCAGTACTTTTGAGATGATAGACAAGATTATATAAAAGACCTAATTCAAATAATATCTACTTCAAAATTTTGAAAAGGTAACTTGCTCCCTTAAACTATGCCTAGTTATTATGAAACCTATTTTTTATATATGAACATTTCTTTTGATGTACCTTAAATGGAATGGCAACTGCAGCAGTACATAAGCAAATGTGTTAATATGGGAAAAGGGAAAACAATGTCTTCTACTCACTTGAGGTAGCTGTCTCACACACAAAGGTGACAAGGTTATCTTGAATCTTTTCAAAGGCATCAAAGTCATCAACAATAAATACATGACGCTCGCTGGGTTTGCTGGCAATCTTGGCCAGCTCATTGTAATCTACATCAGCCACACCAACCACAAAAACACTGAAACCTGTGAAAATAACACTTGTTGCTTGAAATGTATTAAACATACACCACCATTTTTCAAATCAATATTTCACAAACTATCTCTATCATTGATTTCTCAGGCTCTGCCTCATCTTTTACCTGGCCTTCATTATGAGCATACATTCTGGACATCCTTTCACCCTATCAAAGCTCAGAAGGGATTAAACTGATTTTTGCATCTTTCTTTCAAAACTTTGTCCTCCTTCTTTCATTGATTTTTGTTGGGCATTATCCAATCTCACACAGCCTTGGATACACGGTCCCCTCACTCTTTCTTACAAAACATACAACCCTCTCAACTCTACAGTATCTTAAATCTGTTCTGTGTCCAAAAATCCCCATACACATTATTAGTTATCCAGTTCTCTATGTGTCGCCATGTCCTGCGTTTCATGCTTCTCAGTTTCCCTTTCGCTTCCTTAGGTTGGTATTAATCTCACAATTTTTTACTTTCCAAGTTCGCAACAAGTCTAACCTAGTTGTCTAGCCTTCCTCTACAATCAACAGAAAGACATAGGAAGATTCAGAATGCAATTCATCTCACCTCCCTAAGATAATAACTTCAAGACAGAAGAAGTCATGGTCTATAGGTGCCTATCTGTTGCTCTCTTCACTACCCATTAAAGGACCCTACATGACGATCTTAGACTAGACATTTAGTTGTTAGATGGCTTAAGTCAAATGAGAAGAACCCAGACCCTAGAATTATTCATATCACTAGGTGTAAAAGCATAATATCCTTCTTTGTTAGGGTGATCGTGCTCTTCAAATCCTTAAATTATTGTCTCCTTGCCTTCTATGTCAAGTTTTTGTTTCCTACTGTCTCCTAGCCTTTACAGAATTCTGTCTCTGTCTCATTTCTTCCTTTCCCTTCTCCCACCTAAGCCTTCATGTGACAATTCGACCTCTCTTTGCCGTACCAGAAATCGAGGAAGAAAAAAAAGTCACCAAACAATTCAATACTATATAGAAAAAAAATCTTCCACAAAATGTTATTGACAAGCAACTGCACAGACAATGGAAATGCTGGTTAGAGGCTGAGAGCAGAATTCACATTTATTGCAAATGATAAAGCTATCTTTATTTCTAATTTTTCAAAAAGAAATGGGAGATAATTATTCCTCTGTAGCCAGTTCTGGTGAAGCTTTGGCTAAAATACTCTGTCCAGCTTCGAGCACAACATTTAACATGCAAAGGAACCAAACCAAGTAGAGAGGAGAGCAGAAATGATAAGAGGTTTGGAAAACATGATCAATAGGAGATTGAAGGAAATGGGTTTGTTTAGTCTAGAAAAGAGAAGACAGAAAGAGGAAATGACAACAGGCTTCAGATATGAAGGCCCATTACTGTGGACAGGGATCCATTTCTTTCCTGGCTAACTAGGTAAATGAAAAGAAGACAATAGTTTCATTAGCCTGAAGAAACACTGAGGTGAAATGTGAGGCAAAGCTTTCCAACTACTACGGTAGTTAAGCACCGAAGAAGGTTATCCAGGGTGACTGTAGAGATTTTTATGAACAAGTTAGACAAACATCTTTAGAAACCATCTAGACACAGCTGATTCCTCTAGATCACACAGACAGAGAAGATGATCAGTTGTGGTTTACATGCCAATGACTTCCATAAGGAAGGGAACAGGACTCCAGGTGGTTCATGCACTGAAGTGCAAAACTGCTGGGTGCAGGGACAGGAATAGATTATTGAACTCACATAAGCCGCATTCAGCAAATCTGAATTCAAATGCAGTGCTTCTCAGCTCACAAGGCAATGAAGGAGTTAATTCAGACCCAGCTCCAGCAAGAGCAGTTACTTTAACTGGAGATCCACTGGTTTATACCAGATAAAATATAAAGCTCAAAAAGCCAGGCTTACATCAAAATCACTAGAATGGAGTACATATCACAATGATCCCTGGGGTCCCTCCAGCAAGGAGAGAAACAAGTAACTAGAAGTCCTGTCTATGAAGAGATACACATGAGGAATTACTTGAAAGCCTTGGGAAGCCACATCCTTCCCCAGAGAGAAGGCTAGAGAAAGAAAAAGTAAGTCTAGCCCTGAGAGTCTAAATTCTTTAAATAGTTTTGAGTTTTTCCCAAACACTCAGAACACATTTCGCAGTCTATAAATTATAAGTAAAGGATTCCCAGATAATTGAAGCACCACTTATAATTGCATTGCTTAACAAATAAGGAAATGAAACAGCTAGGTACTGTGAATCACTTACCAGAGTGCTGTATGACTGTTGCTGCTTTCCTCACTTCATCCTGAGACCGACCATCTGTGACAACAACAAGTACCTTGGGAACACCTCGCCTCATGCCACTCTCCCAAGTCAAAACCTTTTCTTTGATAAATGTTAGGGCTTTGCCTGCAAAGTGCACAATGAATGAGGAGTCAGCCATATTATCCACAAGAAAAGAAATATTTCATTTTACTTTGAAAGGGCAACAGCCACACAACTGAAACAGAAGAACATAAATACCTAATACTTCAGTCATGCAATATTAGGATAATGAGTCAGTTTCTGAAAACATTTTATCTTAAAGAAATATAATTACTGCTCAGAATTACCTGTCCTTGTGTTTCCTCCTCTGTACTGAATATTTTGAAGAGCTCCCAGGGCCTGGGCCTTGTCATCAAATGTATTCAGTTTAAATTCAGATTTTGCCTCATCACTGTACTGCACAAACGAAACCTGAAATGGAATATATCACACCGTTCAGTCTAGTACCTGCACTCCATTGAAATATTCAGCTCTCTCCATTGAAATATGTATTGTGGTATTTTAGTAAGCATTAAATAACTGAAAAATCCTTTTCATGTATGTATGATTATGCACACACATACATATTTACAAACACAGATATCATCACAGCAATTACACACATTTTAATTTCTCTTTCCTGTAAGAAATGTGATGTGATCTTAAATACATATGATAAAATTACTGTTATTACTATGATGCAGTGTATATAGTGCCTATTCTCTGCTTTTGAGCAGATGTACAGTATCTAAAAAACCTCTTCCAGTTTTTTTAGGAAATACAAAAAAAGCTTGGCAATAAAATGTCAATAAAGTTGGATATATAAAAAATTGTGTACTCTGTTGCCTTAAATACTGAAATACAATCCCTGAATGTTTATTCTGAAATCGTCTTCAAATTTAAATATTATACATGTATATATATTTAATTTTGCTTCCTTTATATATTCTGTGAAATTGCAGTATTATAGTATACTAATTTGATGCTGAGCAGACCTGCACTTGCAGGTCATTGCAATGCACCAGAAATACCTTGTGTGAAACTCTCTCATGTCATCCAATTCATCTAGTGAAAGAGAAATGGTTATGGGAACCTGGGCAGTGATCTATCTGGCTTCCCACACGCAGGAGAAAATCAATAATGGTGCAAAGGCTTACAGTAAGTCTAACAGGAAATGTCTCTGACATAACCATGATCAGCCTAGAAATCCTGAAAGTCTGTTCCTCATTAGCTATTACATTTCAGTCTTTAAAGATGCATTAATTCATGGTGAGGACTAACTTTTCACCTTTTCATACTTTCACTATGCCCACTGTGATGTGGACGCACATTATCTGTCTTTAGGATGGGATGAAGAGACCTCTGGAAATGCCTCCCTAAAAGAGATTCTGCCTCCTTACTGCAGTGGGATTCTAGGCAGGTCAACCAGACAAGGCTAATGCCAAGCCAGCTGGACTCTTTGCATGCACAAGACTCTCTTCTTGCACTGAGAAATTAAAACATAACCCTCACTCAACAGTCAGACTGTCCCCAAAAAAGACTTCTGATATGACACAGACAAAACCTAGCATATAACAACTAGGCAGTGTGCCAGGTGTACATGTCCTATATAAAGAAGCAAAAATATAAAATTAACCATACATTGACCATACATCACCCCAGTTTCTCTGCCTGGTGGATTCCCACACACTACAACTTTTGTCTTTCAGAATAGCAACCTCTCAGGATAGAGTGGATTCCCTTTGTATTTACAAAATGCCCAATAATTTCAGAAGTTATTATACATGCACACATGTACAACAGGCTAATACCAAAAAAAAACCAGAATTACAGCATTCTGAAAGAAACGAAAAATCAGATGTAACTTCAGTAATTCAGCTTCATCTTCAGTTTCCCTCCAAAATGTACACAATGGAAATCAGAAACCTACCTGGATTCCAGCAGGATTAATCAAGTCAAAGGCTCCTACTGTATTAAAAACAAATTTCACTACTTTGTTGAAGTTATCATCACCAATACTCCAGGAAGCATCAGTCAAGAATACTATGTCTGCTTTGGCACCTCTGCATACTGAAAGACCAAGAAAAGGAACACTTAAAACACATCTTTCATACTACTGTCAAATAAAGACCATTACTTCAAAATTTGAAAACTCAAGAATGATAAATATTCAACAAACTTCTATTACCACAGTCAACCAGGCAGATGGTTTATGCTCAACAAAACCACTTATTAAAATTTTTCAAAGAAAAGTGCAATAACTGAGGAAGAGCTCAATAATAAAAAAAAAAATGTTTTAAAATATATTTCTTTCCTGAGCATTTACCATAAAACATAAGCTGTCTGCTGAGGGCCAGGCTCACAGTCTTGCTGCAGAGCTATAGAATATCATTATTATTTCCCCAAATGTTTGCACCTTGCTGTCCTAAACCAGGAAATTTTGGAGTCCGGTAAAGCTCAACAGCAACCGGATGGCATTAGGAAACTGATCTCAAACTTCATTTCCCTAAAATGCTGTTCTAATTTTCAGTCTATTTAAACTTAGGAAAAAATATAATTAAACCCTGAAGCAATGCAACAACTGTGTAAAAACACTGAATAAATCTACAAATAAACATACCATCTCGAGCTGGAGGGATTGTAGGAGGTGGAGGAGGTGTAGGTGGTGGCGTTGGTGCCTCTGTAGGTTTGAAGACTGAAATAAAATAATTTTTTTTTTTACTCCATATAAATTATTTAATTCAACAAAAAAAAAGTATATTATGTATTATATTATCATACAGAATATCACATAGAAGAGATATTGAAAGCCATTTAGGAGCAAGAAAAATTCTACAGCTGAAACAAGACAAGTTCTATAGCCAAAAATTAAGGTTCACAATATCTATTACCTACCTGTATGCTCCCTTATAGAGACTGGAGGTCCCTCTAGGTTAGGGGTCTGAACAAAGACGGTAGCATTGTATTCTGTGTCTGGTGAGAGGCCAGTAAAACAATGGCTCGTTTCTGATCCACGTACTGTGATTTCCTGTCCTCTGGAACCTGTCAAAACAAAGACCAAGGGAAAGAAAGTTAGAACCCGCTATTCCCTTTTAATATGTGTGCAAATAAGTATAGAAATTAGAGACCTCTTGCAGGGGGAGGGTGGAGTGGACAGGACAGTAGTCTTATTCTTGTCCTGTAAAAGATTTTCTAGACCAAGATTATGTTGTGATTCTGCACCTTGTGGCATACAGGAGAGTAAGCACATTCCAGTGTACAACTGAAATCCAGGTAACTAGCACATTCCCACTAATGAAAGTTAACTTGATAATAAGCAGCACTCCCTCTTTGCAGCTTTTTCACCAGTCTGGAAAAACAGGTTATGTTCAGAGCTTTAAAGCTTAACCAGAGGCATCATGGCTTCTGGTGGAGGCTGGCGACCATGCAAAATAAGTGGTGCTGTCACTGAAATAAGACAATTATTCCAGAACATGCAAAAAGTAAAATGTCCTTACCATCAGTTGGGTTTAGCTTCAGTCTGTAGGAAGTTGCTGACCTATGAGGTGACCACCGGATACAGAAAGTATCCCAACCCACTTTGTAACTTGTTAGGTCAGTGACATTCAAGTATACTGTGCACAGAGAAAGACACAAATTACTCTCTGGAAAATAGTATGTATTGGATGTTAAATGAACCAAATCAAAGGGAAATTATATTAGCAGTGTTGGTCCAGAACTTGTTTGGTTTTTTTTTTTTTAAATACTCACATAAGGAAAAAGCAGTTCTAGTCAAATCTCTTCATTTCTGTTACATCCTAGAGATCCCAGCCTAGCTACTTACAAAGGTCCAAAATCTGATACCTTTCCCATATTGAGTAACAGCCCATTTTATGAGTTTTCACATGAACTAAGTTGAGTTCTTTATAAGAAACTTCCAAAAATTGGAACGTGACTCATATATATGGCAGGATTAAAAGAATGTACTGAGACCACAAAACTCAGGAGACTTGATTCATCTTAAATAAATTTTTTGCAGTTTCTTAGCTAAGGCCATGAACAAAATCATGTCCTTCCAAAAAGCTGAAGTTTCAGTCACTGGACATTCCTGTGAGATAGAGGCAGAGTAGCAAAAAGACTAGACCTGCTTGGTATTGTTATATTCTATACCACCCTGGAGATAATTAAAGATTTATTCCAACTATAGCTGGATCAAATTTTAGGAAGCAGACTAGAAAATTTTATATCATGAAATCATTACTTAAAACTATATTGCCATTAGTGTTCCCAAGGTTAATGTTTTTAAGATCGACATCATGGACAGATGATAAGTATTCTCCATGAGCGGATATTCAGACTTTCTAACCACCAGCCTTAAAAAACCTTTGTTAACCAACATTATCTCAGATTAGTGTATGTGTCTATCATGACTACATTATTTTGACTTACATGTAGTGCCTTGATCTGTCAAAGGTATGCTCATTCCAGAATCATACTGGGCATAAACATTCACATCGTAAGTAGTACTGGGAGACAGATTATGCAAGGTGTAGGATGTCACTTCTCCCACAAAAACCTCCATGGGCTCATTTGAACCTTGAAGTGAAAGGAAGCATTAAGAAAGTACACAGAGAGAGGAAGATTCATGATTAGATGAGCTACAACACTATCTGCCATCTTTTACATGTCATTAATTGTTAATGTCATTTTTTTGAAAAGAAAACATACTAATTTCTTAAATTTTAGCATATTATACTGCTGTAAACAGAACATACACATAGCTTCACAAGGTATTGTGCAATGCTTGTGTTTAACTTATAGAAAGGTATGTATATTGTTTTACTGTCACATAAAACAAAGGTTCTGAAGGACATTAGTACCTAAATACCTATCCAATACTCATCTCACATACACCAGTTCATATCCTGAGAAGGAAAAGAGGTATTAAAGTGAGGAAAACCAAGTCTGGTCCAGGACTTTATCTAGTCACTGTATTAAATTTCAACTATGCAATTCAATCTCTCAAATTGAATGTATGAAACACTGTATTTGATAATTTGTGCTTCTTGTAAAATACTGATAACAAGGCTTAAGCTTCCATCAACATCAGTAAACAAAGGAAATAATAAATCCTTTAATAGAAATATTTCGTGATGCATATGATTTCTATTCTGATCTCCCATTAGGCACTCCCTATTCTGAAAGTGCTATACTCAAAATGAACATGTTTTCTTACCCACAGGTTTGTATACAATTTTATAGCCAAGAACAGGGGATGGTGAAGGATCCCAGGAAACTCTGAATCGTGTATACCATTCATCTGTTATATACATATTTTGAGGAGGAAGCAGGCCAACTAAAAAGAAAGAAAAATACTCCAATTAGATTAGTGACTGTTTTTCAGCTTCTAGAAACTTACATTGTAACTCTGTCAGGTAATAATCAAGTCAAAGATGTAATTAACAATGTTGGAGTGCCTAAGTAATATCTGTCTTAAATTTAAAAAAGAATATGTAATATTAAAACTAATTACCAGTTCTGCCATTTCCAGACAGTTGTCCACCATCTCCATCTTCATACACAGCCACAACAGTTATTTTATATGGTGTATCTGATTGCAGTGGTTGAAGTATCACGTTATTCCTTATCCCAGGAACTGTTGTCTAGAACACAAAAGAAACAGAGTTAAACAAACTCACAGTTCTGTAACTGCTCAGTAATGACAGTAACTAGAACCAAAAAAAAAATTGGATTGACACTTGGCGCACTTTTTTATGTCCACTGTAGATAAAGTCATTTGGGATATCTTAAGGTGACAAATGATTATTAGTATTTGTTATTTTAAATTATAAATCACTATGGTCAGCACAGAAAGATAAATCAAATAGACTCTTCAATCCCTGCCCTCACATCAGACTGAGATGTTGCAGTTCGTCACCAAGATTTCAATACTGTTCCCTCATAGAAAGGAAAAAGTCATGATTATGTGTTTGGAGACAGAAAAGAGGAAAAAGCTTCTAAAATGGGAACAGAAGCCAAAGTCATTCACGCTATTCATCAGTTTCATTTCTACCTTTTCATTATCCTCAGCTTAGGATATCATTTTCTTGGCAGAAACAACAATTAGTCTGAGAAGGAAGCTCTAAATATTTTGATACATAAAAGCGTGGCTGTTTATGCATTCCTCAATCTCCTCAGCTTCTGGTGCAGCCATGCACTATTGCTCTCTTCTAATGAAAAGGTAGGTATAATTCAAAAAGTGGCACTGCTACATAAAATGGCCATAAAGCACTGAAACTACAGAAAGTAACTTGAGGTATCTATCTCAAAAGTATGTCCTTGTCAACATTTTTCACTATAACTTGATAAAAATTTTCATTTGTTTGAGACGTGCTATTTTTATTAAATGTCCGATATTTTCTGCAAAAAAAGATATGTGTATTGAAAAATATATGTGTTCTGATTAACATGTCCAGTAGGGAATTTTCAACCACTGAATTTTCAGCATGCGCTATACAATAATATATAAGCAGTAATAGTATTTAAATAGCGCTCTATACATCTTACATTTTGGCTGGTGGCAATCAGCAGGAATTCTGCCGTTGACTTCTGTAGTATCTGAGTTTGGCTTTTCTACAAACACTCAGAGAATTTTTATAAGCATCAGATTAACTTGTGCTATCATTAAGCTTCAGGAAATTAAACACAAACACTTGTAATTCACACTGAACCTTACAAAAGCAAGTTAGATGCTGAATCAAAGTTACCATTGCTTTCTTATTAAACTCTGCCAACTGTCTTCAATTTATAAAATGCAGAGCTATGTTTATTCTGTATCTTAGCACATTGACTTCATAATGAATAGAGTATGAAGTAATAGATGGCTATTCACTGTAGCACAATATTTGAACTAAATGTCAGGAAACAGGTTCTGCTCAGAATCTTCTGATTAATGTGTGACTCACATGTTTAAAATTACTTTACACACAAGTTGGTTCATTAAACCGTATATGTTCTGCAACTTTGTGGAAAAAATCCACCTGTTTCATACAAACTATGGCTTCTCAGCACTGACAACAATGAGCAAAGAACCCATAGAGCATACAAAGTGTACTACATCTTGAACAGATGTCTTTGGTTTTTTTTGGTAGCCTAAAGAATCAACTGAAAACACCTCAGTGCTTACTAAGGAATTACATAACTTACATATTCATCAATAGGGTCTCCCATAGTGGGTGAATAAATGATTCTATACTGCTGGACTGGCCCATCAGCATGGTCCCATTGTACAGAAAGGCTGTTTGTGGTCTCATCGAACACTCTCACATTCCTTGGACCACTGCGAGGCACTAAAGAAAGAAAATACGGAAGGTTGTACAGAGCATGATTCTTCCAGTTCAGTGATACTCTCACTGATTCAAATGCTGCCCTGAAGTCAAAGCTAAGGGCCCTCCCTGAAAACCTGAATAAACATACACAGGTAGATTTAGTCAATGACAATACAGCAGTGCCTGAAAGTCTTAAATAGAAATAGGGCCCTAAATGGAGGAACTGGAGCAGTATGGACAGGAGAGAACATCAGAGGGATGTGCAAAGTGAGCATCTACATACATTCTCCACAGACTCTTGCAGACAAGTATAACTACAGCCCGTCACATCTGCAAGTTTTAGATTAATATGGGGATTTAACAGAGAAAGCATAGAAGCAGCAAAAGAGAGGTGAACTATTATTGCCACAGACAGTTTCTTGACATGTTATTTCTAGAATTAATTTTAAAGGAGCCAAGCATAAGCCAACCAAAATCCCACAAGCTAAGTTGTAACAAGGAGGTTTTGGTGTTTAGGCATCTCCAGCAAAAAGCAAACATCTGGGAGACTGACATATACTACTATGTAAGATACAGAACATTAAGCACATTTTTTTCTGCTGACTGAAAAATCTACCCATCTTAATGTGTTTGGTTTTTTTTTCAAAAGCCAAATTGCTATTTATTTGTAATCACATTTTAAAGAACAGCTTTTAAACTCTTAAACATTCAAATTGGGCTTATTTCACAGGTTAAAATTGCTTTGGTGATAATGCATGTACCACAACTGCCAGACAACATAGCAAAAGCTCCCCTCCATGGAGGCCTATAACTGCTTCAGCCATAACTCAGATGCATTGATCTCAGAGTTGCATTGAATAGATTACACTATTTGTAATTGTAACCAATTTTATAAATTCTTCACACACTAATTTTGACATATTTCACAAAGCAAGTACTGACTGCCTCTTACATGTTCTTCCCTGTGCTTGGCTTGGATTTCCTTCTCCATCTGCATACAGAGCTATCACATTTATTGAGTAAGGAGTGTCAGGAGTCAAGCGCTCCAGCATCACATCACGAGTGTTGCCTGGTACCACAATCTAAAACAGAAACAAAAGGCACCTATATAAAAAAGGCTTCCATTTATACCATGTCTTGTTAGAATGAACAATTTGAAGGAAGTATAGAGAAACTGGGAAATAAAAGTTTAAAATACCAAATAATATTGATAAAAATTCAAGAGCAGCTGAAAAAAAAAAAAAAGAAGAAGACAGATAGAGAAGGAGCTCTTATTCTACAAACGGAATTGTTATTTTTTATCTTTTATGTGAAAGTAGTTCAGAAAAAAAAAAAAGAAGAAACATTCAGGAATAGAAAACAAAAAAGGTAAACTCTGTCATGTTTTACTGACATATAAAGGATATTTTCTAACAGGTACTAATAGACAGGTTCCCACTCATGTGTGAAGTAATATGCAGTTTCACTTTACAGCAGTTCACTTTTAATTTTCATTTAAAATTCTTACATGTCCTTACATAACAACATATTCATCTGCACCTGTGCAATATGCGTGTACATCTGGTGTGAGTACATTTGCAGGTTTAGCTCTAAACCTGCACCTATTTCTACACAAATCCAAGAACTCTTACTTCACATCTGGAGGGTAAATTTTTACACATATCAAGACTTCACTGCTCACCAAGACCTACTTAAACACTAATGATTTGGCGTAAACAGATGGTTTACTGCTAAAATCACATAAACTTGGCATCTGGTTTCATAATTTAAAATTTCCTAGTAAATATTTGTTGGTTTTCCTTCTCTCTTTTTTAAAAAGGGAGAGTCTTATTTCTCATTTCTTTTATTTCACCAAATTAAGCATTTATTAACAGCAGACTAAATTCCTGTAGACACAGTGTTATCAGCAGGGACACTCCTGGGCAGACAATTGGCCTGAGTTTATTATTGAAGGAAGCAATATTCTCCACACACCTTTAAGGAATAATATAAAAACTAAATTACTTACAGATTCTGATGGCCTTGGGCCAGACAGTGGAGAGTAATTAATTCTGTATTGCTGTACTGGTCCTGGAGCAGGTTCCCATCGGACATTCATGCTGTTTGGTGTAGGATTGTAAACTTGAATGTTTCTTGGTGTTCCTCTCTCCACTAGATCAAGGATAATTTAAATTAAGTTTAAATTTAAGTTGCTTATGTAAGTTCTAGTTCTACCTGAATTTACAACAGTGCTCAAAGAAAGCCGAAAAGCACATCAGCCCAAGATAAACATCTTACTTTTATTTCCCCAAAATGTAAAAATCTAAGAATCTCAGTGATTAGTCTTTACAAACATGCCTGTCAGGTAGCAAAGTACATATGTTTATACTGCAAATTGAAGGTATGATCATAACACTTTGTTACCCTATAGTTGATCAGATAGGTATGAAAAGTAGCCACAAACTACACATTTTAGCTCATACTGATATTAGGAGTCCAAACTCCCTGGAAAATTTTAAGTGCATGGTATAGACATTAGCATGGATTAAGACCAATATTTGCCATTTGTTCACCAGCATTGCTACTGACACTATAATTAAGATTTCATTATTGTGTGAAATTAAACAGTAAATTTGCTGCACAAGCATAAGGGCTGAGCTTGCCTGAGATCAGTGGACTGAAAACCTCCACCCAAATAGGCAACAAAAATGGAATAAGTTACATAGCTGCAACCATAACTAAGCAGGTAAACAGAGCTTCTGACACTTATGTTTTAGCTTTGGGGAAAATAAACTTCTTCATCTGATGTAAAATCAATTTCCAGTGATCTAAGCCACTCACACAAAAAATTCTAACATTTTCTTGAAAAGAACTATTTTACTTACAAGTTCTTCCGGTGTCAGAGACACGTCCTCCATCCCCTTCCGGGAAAACTGGAACCACAGTCACAGTGTAAGGTGTGTTGGGTTCAAGAGTCCTCAGGATTACATAGTTTGTGTTCCCCGGTACAGTGGTCTACAAATTTAAAAAGAAAGGTAGCGGCATGACATTTACATAAATATACAAAAAGTTTAAGCTTCTTTGTGTCTCCCTTAGTCCTCCACCACATCTCATTTCTAGACTGGATGTGATAAAATCTTTACAAAAGGTGAAGGTTCATGGTATCTTCTGGAATTGCCTTTCAAGAAGGTTCTGTCTTGGACATAAAAATTGTTGCTAAGTCCTGTGCTCTCCTATACAATCCCTTACAGTTATCTTCACCTTTGAGTCCAGATCCTGTTCTACTAGTTACAGTGGCAGAATCTAGTGATCTTTTTAATGACAACTATTTAGCAGCTCAAAGGCATTAAAAGGTTACTTTTGAAATAATAAAAAAAGCATTAAAATAAACACTACAACATGCTAATGACATGAAGTAATGAGCAGCTCATGTCAGAAAGTAAAACTCCACAGTATTTAAGAATATTTATCATCAGTAGCTCTCTAGATGCTATTGAAACAGTGGCAATTCATGTACTCTTCATTTTACAGGCACACCATATTGCACAGGTGTGGAAAAAGAAACACAAGTAGAAAAGAATAATATTTTCCAAATCTGCGTTAAGGGTTCCTATTTTCAAGATTGTTTCAGCTCTTTAGCAATTAAGTAATTTTAAGATATTAGAATAAGACACCTATGTGGATTTTTCTGCTTTCAGAAATATCATCCTGGCTGACTGCCTACATTGACGTGACTTCTTAGCATTAAAAACGGGTAGAAACAGAGTCTGCTGACTTTATAGCCCTGAAGTCAGCTTTACATTCACATGCACTGCCCTAAGAACAAACAAACAAAAAATTGCATGTGGTATTAAATCCCTGTGCTAAGAACTAATCACTGAAGGCCTAATATATAAAAAGAAACATCTGTAATACATATGGGAGTAACTGACTTTCATGGAAGTGCTCTGCATTTTCTCCAGGGTAGCTATGAACACAAAAAAAAGCCAGTGCATAGGCAAACAAAACTCACTTCATCCAGCAGTATTTCTCTTACTAGCAGCATGAGGTGCAATTTATCAGAGACGGTTAGCGAGATCCACACAAAGTACTCACCATTTCTTCTGCACCTCCAGCTGTAGGTCCATAAAACACTTTATACTGGCGAGGATTTCCTTCTGCATGATCCCATCGAACGTTCAGAGTACTGGTGGTTGGATCATAAACTAGCAAGTTCTTCACTGTAGTGAGAGGTTCTGAAACAGATCAATGAGCTGTCAGAAATGTGGAACAATGTTCTCTCACCTCTGCTGTCAGATCATGTGTAAGTAACGTATCATTAGGAAATTTAAATAGTTCATGTTAAATGTTGTTTGTCTTCATTAACCAAAACACCTCAGCCCCATCCAAGGAAGGCTAAATGTAGTAAGAAAAATTTCTTTCTGGACACTGTTTTAGAATTACACAATGAGTTCGTTAGGATATTTCTCCTCGTTCCTCACCAAACACATTACTATGTCTGACTTTCCATTACAGGCTCAAAAGTAAATTATGTATAAATGAATTAATAAATTTATTAATAAATTTATAGTTCAATAATTAATTAATTTAAAATAGTGAATTGGTTTTTAAGCCTGAAGTGCCTCTGCTAGCAAATCACTCAGTTCTTTCTATAGCAGGATCAAGACAATGCTATCAACATAGAATGGTAGAGTCTGAAACCACACACTGTAAAGGTCAGCCTCTCAACTGAAAGTGCTGACAGGAAATTTCAACCTTATACTTAAAAGCACTTATATGAGACTCATATGCCTTCAGATGCTTTAAGGTGTTTACTAAATTGTGGCATAACACAATTAAACAGATTAAAATGAGGAAGTTCCATAGCAGCATTAGAGTTTCTCTCAGCCTTAAACGCTGGGCATCCAGGCTAAGGTGGTGGTCCAGGGTTTCTCTACAGCCAGTAGACTGACAAGCCTTCTTACTTTAGATACTTGAAACCCATCAAAGGACAAACAGAAAATACAGATGGGATGAATTTCACCACAAGATTTTTTTCTCAGCTAATTTGAAAAGCAATGCATAAGTACAGTTTTGTGCTTAATAAGATCTCAAGAAGTTACTTACTTGTTCTGCCTCGCCCCGTCATTCGTCCCCCTTCACCATCTGCATACATTGATGACACAGTAATAGCATATGGTGTGTCAGGCTGCAGCTTCTGGATCACCACACTGTTCTGCCGCCCTCCAACCATAGTCTGCAGTAAAGCAAAAGAAAAGATTAAAATTCCTTTTATGTTGATCCTTTTATGCTTATTGTTACAGTGAAGAATGTAAGCATTTGATGCACAGTGGGAAACGCTATCATATATCATATGCTGCAAATGTTCTTGTGATTGACACTGACAGTGTTCTGTCTGGTCTCCTCAAAAAGAGGTGTCTTCTCCAACTGCCACTCCTGGACTCTATCCAGTCGTGAATAATTAAGTCTATTATTCAGTCTATTCTTTGCACAATTTTCAACGGAATGCCTGTAATTCTTTTTTGCATTCAACTACTCAATTCATTCAACAGTTCAATTACCTCAACTCAAATTCATGTTGTTCAGAAGAGAGCAAAAATGAGTGAGTAAGTATTCAACAAATTCTAAAGTAAACATCCCTAGATACGCTTCTGAACATGTGTTATCTCCGATTACAGGAACAAGCTAAATGAGTGTGGTTTTCATTTGAGACTGTTCTTCTGAGTCATTTGGCAGTAACCACAACAGCCTCCCACTGCAGAATAGGGCATTTTTAAGTAGCAAACATTTCTGATAAACAGGCTGACTGAATTACCATTCCCAGGCTGTGTTGCGTAGGCTGCCAGTAGTCAACATCACTCTTGCTGAGGATGCAGGGAAAACTGGCTGATCATACAGTACTGGCTTTCCCTACCATTACAGCTGCTCAATCACATTAAAAGACACTAAAATGCCTTAAACACTTCCCTAGTGTATGTTTTGCATGGATTCATTTCTGCAACTACTGCTACTGGCTGGTTACTCTGTCCCTAGAGTGGTAAGAGTGAGTCTCAACTGTCCACAGTATGTTCCACAGCAAAGTTCCTCTGACAGCACATGAATGACAGACACTATAAAACAATGGGAAACTCTGGACTATGGAAGTAGTCATGGTAGTTCATATTATTAATTGTTGTGATAACTATATATCTGTGACTTGTAGTCTCATGTGCTGATTGACTTGTTCCTCAACACATTTTAACTTTATTCTAGTTATATCTATAGAGTATGTGATTTTTCAAGAAAGTGGGCTACATCCAAACCTATTTTTACTTCATAAAGATCATTCTATCATGGATTTGAAAAGGGAAAGAAAAAGTTGTGCTTTGAAAATAAATTATTCTAATGGCTTACTTTGCAGAATTATCATTTACGGTCAAATAACAATAGCACTTCAAAATGAGTTACCGACTGTTCAGGGCCATCCCCACTGATAGGCTGGTAAATGATCCTGTATCTCTGCACTCGACCACTGGCAGGATCCCACTTCACTGTCAAACTGTGTGAAGTTGCATTGTACACCTGAAGGTTTCGTGGGCCACTCTTTGGGGCTGAGAAACATAATAAAGAAAATAATAAATACTTAATTCAAGCAAAAAGCAGGGACAAACACTTCATTCATACTTCTAGGGCTGCATGAATGCCTGATCAAGAGCAGAATGTGTTAAGTACAAGACAAAATAAACTGTACTGTTTGTAAAATAATAAACGTGTTAACCTAGTGTTTAGTATTCTTCTAAATACACAATAACATTTGTTAAATTATCTCAGCTTTTTAATGTCAACATTCCTCACAGTTTAGAAAAAGATAGCTATGAGTTTTCTTTAACAATACCATACCTGGAAATTCAGATTCTTACCTTGTGTGGTGATAGGTACCAAGGGTACTAAAAAAAAGTAGAAAGAGTTTTCAGAATTCTTGTACTTATATGCCTTCTAATTTAATAACTCTGAATAACAACATGCAGAAACCCTTAATTTACTTACATGTTCTTTCACTGCCAATGAGGTCATCACTTTCTGCCTCATCAGGATAGATGGCAGTAACTGAGATGTCATATAATGTATCTGGATTCAAATTTTCGAAGACCAAACTATTCTCATCCCCATTTAAGATAGTCTTGTGGAAAAATTAAAAAAAAAAAAGTAATAAAAAACCAAAACAAAACAAAAGCAAACAGAGAGTGGGATATAACTGAGTAACTTTTTACACAGCAACATCACTATAAGTGGCTAAATTTCCACTGAGTGCAACAGAAGGACTTGCAAGTTACAGGCAATTTATTAATTACATTTCTTGTTTTTAAAATATACCCTCTGAGAGGCTGCCCACAAAATCTTATGGTGACTACCTATTCTTACCTCCTGTTTTTCCGGTCTTCCATAGGGTCCCCAGGTTATTCTGTATAGAGAGACATCTGGAGCTCCATGATCCCAAGTTCCTCTGAAACTATTTGGGGTTACATCTGTGATTCTGAGATTGACTGGTGCTGGCACAGGCTCTGTTATGAGAAATGGAAAAGTATTCCACAAAATGTAACTACAAAATAAATACAGTTAAACCAAGGAATTACTCAGACATTTAGAAGACTATGTAGAAAATTCATCTCTCAGTGACTTCTAATGACTATGATAAAATGTTGCAGTATAACCCAGCCCACCTAAACTAAGCAAATCATCCTTCATAAGGTCACATCACCGGTTCATCACCTGATAAAACAGACACAGCTCTAGTGACCTCAGTAGAAGTCACAACTCACACGCCTATTCACAACAATTGAAATTCTAGTTCTTACATTTTGGAGTTTAAAAGAGTGATTTTGAACTCCCACACAGAAAGGTCAAGCTCCTGCATGAGTTTCTCCCAGATCTTAAAATTCTTTATATAAGCCAAATAAGTCATGACTGATTTATGTCACTTATTTAGAAAATTAATTGAGGTTAACTGTAGGTTAAGAAGGAAAAATATTATAGCCACTGGAAGAAATTAGTAAATAGGTAAAACCAGAGAATTAAACTCAAAATAGTTTATTTGGTAGAGCTTTCCTCTTTTCCCTTACACACACATTCCCACAAAACCACAGCTACAGAAGAAAGGTTAGCACAAAAGCAAGCAAAAAAAAATCTCACAAACATTTTTAAATACACCAGGCTACAAAATCAAAAAATCAAAAGAAAAAAAAAGAGAGAGAGAGAGAGAGAGCATGTGAGCATGTGCATGTTTTTTCTCTTTTTTTTTTTCACATTAGAGTCAGGGGCAGAGATAACGTAACATTGCTCATTTCTATTCTAGCTCTTCTGGTTAGCTGTCTTCTTAAATCATAAGCCTAGATCAGGGTGAGGGCTTCCCTGATATCAGTTTTCTCGTTTCAGTCTGTCACCTCTCTTGTATGGAGATCGGCTCTTACTGTTTGCGCAACACCGTTTCCTTGCCTCTATTTGTTGAGATTACTCAAACGCTGCCTTTACGATTCTCTAAAAGTACAGACTGGTTTAGTGTTCCATGGTACAAAAACTCTCTTGGATCAGAAGCAAGATCACGTCTCTCTAATCCTTTAGCATATGCCCCAGCTTCCTAGTCATTTTCCTGGATTCCTGCATAGACTTGCCAAACCTTTCCTCTGCCTTCATACTTTCTTAGTAATTCTACCCCTACAGTTCTCCTTCAACTTCTAAATACAAGTAATTTTTCTTCAGTTGCTGGTCTGTCACCTCTCTGCAATCTACAGGCTTGGTGTTTACTGCAGTAAAACATTGAACTCATCTAAGATTCCCAGGGTTTATTACATTGCAAATAAGGCTACAAATGCAAGCAAAATTTTTCTCTGATAGATTAAATCACAGTTACAGCTAAAGTCAGTAATATATATCGCAACACACACAGCTTAAGTGGAACATAAGGCAAAAATAACCACAAGAAAAGTTATTAGGAAAACTTACGAGTGACAGCTTCAGCATTTATTGGTAGGGATTCTCCTTCATCATATACAGCAACAACTTTTACATTATACAGGGTCTGAGAGCTAAGGTCAGAGAGAGTAGTGCTGGTTTTGAGTCTGTCGATTTCAACCTAAGAGTAAAAATAGTGACTTAAGAATTGTAAATTGCTCTATTTCCAACTCTGTATTTGATTACAGGGCAGAAACTCCTATAATGAAAACCAGAAAAGTATTCCACACTAAATTTTGGCATTTAGCCCTAAATTTACGTCTGAATATTGAGTGCTATCTGCTAACTCCCTTGCAAAGCATATTGTCTCAGATACCAGTACTTCTTATGGATCTTTGACTGCTTCATTCTTTCAGAAATGAGGATGCAGACTGCATCTCCAGAAAATTCTTATTCCCTTACCAAAACACATTTAATCCTCCAAGAGCTGATTCATGCCTAGCAGTGAATTACGGAAAGCTCTCGCATAACTCAAAGACAACTCTAACAGCTCACACATGTTCTGACAGTGGGAAAAGGAGCTAACATACCTTTATTCCACAATCCTGTCCTAATTGTAAGCTGTTGTTAGAGCTTGGCAAGATAACTATTAGGCAGAGAGTAGAAATGGCTATTGATCAAAGCACAGGAAAGTTCTCCAGTTAGTTTGAGGATTTTTCCTCTCTGGAGGAGGAGGAAGAGGAGACTGCACAAAGAAATCTCTCATGCTTATTCAGTTTCCAATAAATCAGTACCCTTTCCTCTCTGCAATCACCGTGAACTTATGTTCTTTATTTTCAATAGTGTCTTATAATACTGCTTTTACTATTATTTTAGTAACATGGCTCCTCAAAATAAAACTGTCTTCTAACACTTTCAAAAATTTTCCTGTCATTTACCTCCTTTATGTCAGCTTCATCAGCTATTTTGTATCTTAGGATATATTTTCGAACTTTCCCTGGGGCAGGATCCCAAAGGACGTTCATGCTGCTGTGAGTAACATCCTGAATTGCTAATCCTCTGGGTCCAGGCAGAGGTACTGTAAAAATAATGACAGTAGTAAGTGAAAATGCTATTCATGACAGAGTTATAGGTCTCTTACAGAAGGAATTAAATTCTTTTTATGCATTTCACTGAAAGAGAGGCAATAACTTTCTGTGAAGTTCATTGCTCTGGCCAGTAGATGAGACAGTATAAGATCTTATGCTCAGCAATGAGCAAAACAACTATAAACTACAGTGGCTTCACCGTTATACATTATGAGCACAATGCTTTTAGAAGTATCAGGGCTTACGATCATAACTTTTGGTGATAACAGTCATTTTTAGTGTACAATTCAGGGTTTAACATGTTTAGGAACACAAGAATAACCATACTGCATGCATCTAGCCCAGAAACATGCCTCTGCCGATAGGAAATGTTTAAGGAAAGAGGTTTACTGAAAGGTTTAAAAAAGGAATCCATGTTTAGATCAATGTTTTTCTTGGTATGGCATGTTTCCTTGGCATTGTCTATACTTAAGAGAATATCTGAATTTGGAAACATGGTTTCTAAGTTAACACAAGCAAAATTGAGACCTTTTAAAAACACTATAACCTCAGATTGTCAAGCCAACTCCCTTCATTATTCAAGGAAAAAAAACCTTTTGCTCCTCTTTTAATAGCTGGTCCCTTTTCATTGAAATTGCCTTTAAGATCTTTTGGAAATGTATGAGTGTTAGAAAGTGCATAAAACATTGAAAAGATGGTCGTCTAAGTAAAACAGAATATATAAAAACTGTTGCATTAAATAAAATGAAAGTTAAATGTTCTTGAAGCAATAACAACAAAGCAAAAATGCAAAAATGAAGGCGTCCATACATGTCACTTCCTGGGTGGTGAGTGGGTCACTGGTGATATCACCAAACATTACGTAAGCTGTTAAAGTGTATGCCGTATTGGGGATGAGATCTACCAGCTGAACCTCATTAACTGATGGTCCAACACGCATCTGCACATGAAAAATAACACACCATGTTTAAAAACTGAAGAAAGCAATGGCAGAAAAGCAACCAATGACTTAACTTCAACAGAATTTTGTTTGTGAGGTTCACAGTATATTTACAGTTTCCTGACTGATGTCATTGTATACAGTATCCCAGTAAGTTCAATGCACTTCGAAAAGCACATGCCAGTGTCTTTCAACTATTATGATATATCAAGAAAATCTATCAGTTTTTCTTAATTTATTTCGGGCAGAGCACAGGAAGTGAAGATGAATTCTCTTACCTCTTTCTCTGTGGTTGGGACTGTGGCATTCACAGGTTCATATGTTAACAAATAACCAGTAGCTCCATTGAGAGGTTCCCATCTCACTCGCATGGAAGTTGATCCAATGTCATAAACATTCAGGTTTCTAACTGAAGAGATAGGCACTACCAAATAAAAGATATATATTAATTTATTTCCTTCACCTTCTTCACCTTTCACATTTCACATCACAGGTACATGGGTATAAGGCTACATTACGGGTAGCAGAAAGGTGATCTATAAGCAGTGGTATTTTAAGTGGTGCTTAGTTTAAGAATGAGGTTATGGTCATCACATTTTGAATGTGCTACAGATTTGCTACATGCAGCTAAAACTATCTAACAAGTCTTCACTGAAACACTTGAATATTCTAAAAAGCAACATTAACTCACATGAATGCTCTAATATGAAACAGAACATGACTGGTTTGGGATCTATACTTATAAAAGGATTTTTTGTACTTTCTTATTTTTTTCTCTATTTCTCAAATTATTAAATAAACATTAAAAAATACCACAGACTTCATAAAAGTCATGTACATACTTCAAGGTTTTATGACAAGCCTAAGGCGAAACAATCAAAGAAGTGAAATAAATTTCTAACATTCAATATACTTAGAGGCAGGAAAGTCATTCCTATGTTGCATTATGGACAAATACACCTAAAATCGATCATCCAGCTAATAGTAGAAACATAATGGCTAAGTTATGTCTCATAGAAGTGATGTAATTTTCTTGAACAGGCTTTTTGTTAATCTTATGAAATTAGAATGAATTTCTATAGTATTCTGGCTGCCAGTAGCAGGAATTAATTATCTAGCATAAAAACGAAGGAGCATGTGTTTGTATACAATCAGATTTCAGGAGTTTATAAACCCTATCTTGTAATTCACGTCTGTTGTTCAAGTCTTGTACAGCCGTGCTTTACGAGCCTGGAAAGAGCTCACAAAGCCTGAGACAAACATTTTTTACCACAATGCAGTTTCACTTTGTTGAAGTTCTTCAGGCAAGATCTGAACAATCAGTGTAAGATAACACATTTTGGTCATTCAAATTAAAAATTTTGTTTCCTCTAAGAAGAAAGCCCATAGTGATAAAAGTTCTACTGGACAGTTCTCCATATGCCAAGCTGGCTGTTAACATGTTATTCAAGTTCCATTTCTAACTTACAAGTTGTTTCTCTGCCGATTAGAGGTTCACTGCTTTCATCTTCTACCACAGAAAACACGTTAACAACATATTCTGTTTCAGGTTTCAGATCTTTCAGAACTGTCGTCGTTTCCATCCTACTTACATAAAACTACATAAAAGAGAAGCAGTGTTAACCACCGCACAACAAATGCATTTGTAATCTTGTCTCTAAGAAAAATAAATCATTCCTTGTGAAACTCTTCAGAAATCAATGGTACAGAACTAAAAATAAGTATGGAGTTAAACTTCTACATATTTTGTCTGACAGTATACCATCATTTTTGCAAAGCAAGTTGTAGGAAAACCTCAGATAGACACTTTTCAATAGAGCTGCATATATCTAGCAGTACTCACTGTGCATCCTACTTTCACACATGGTTTACACTTCTATATTACTCAGCAACATAAAGAAAGTGACAGAGATATATGTTACCACTTCAGAAAAAAAAGTTTTAAACATCCAGAATAATCTAGCTGGTTACAGCACATGCATTAGCAACACCTTGCAGAACAGAAATGTCAGCAAGCAGTCAAGCTGCAAAGTCAGCGTGCACTGGACTGGATGTTTCAACCCTAAACAAAGGCCAAATCCTGGGGTTATAATTTATTAAGATTAAATTCTCCATGAGTCAAATCTGAGATAAGATTTAAAAGCCACATTCAGAGATGGGAAGTTCAGAGCTAGCTACACAGAGGTGCCTAACTTCATTCTCCAAAATACTCTTCTGCCTAGTTGAAGAGAGTGATGAGCAATTCAAGTTGCCTAGAACCAAGGGTGGCCAGTTACTGGCTCTCTGTGTAGAAAATAATCACAAGATGAGTTTGACCCTGTGCATTAAACAGTTTGGAAGATATGCTTAGGCACAGATTCAAAATACCGTCATACACTGTTAATCTAAGCACTATCTCACAACCTGTAGCACCCACTGTCTTTTGTTCTATTAACAAGAAAATGTACTAAAAGCACCGTGAACCTACCAATGAGTATGCTCAGAAAATTTATACTGCAGACTTATTTAAACCAATATATGATAATGGAATATGAACAGAAAAGAATTACTAGAAATATCAGTCAACTGTTTTCAAGAAATACGTTTTACTCCTGAATTTATGATTTTAAGACAACCAAAGTCATCTTTATGCTCCTACTTTTTGTAATTTTGTGTATCATTTATCAAGGCATGGTATTCTTGACCTTGGGAGCCTTTTTTCATTTACTGTTACGCCATACACAGCATAAACTTCAGAATGACCTTACTGTGACGTGGAAGTCCAAGGTTACTATGGACAATGTCAGAGATAAACATACACTACTAACCTGTTGAGGGCTACCTCCAGAGGTGGGGTAATATTCAACTCTGTATCTATCAACACTCTCAGGAGGTGGACTCCATCTCAGTCTGAAAGAACGAGGTGTCACTTCTGAAATAACTAGGTTAGAGGGAGGTGGTAAATCACCTACAAGTAGAAGCAAATTAAAAAATTATTAATTTGTCTTATATCATCAGGAATAAAACCAAAAAAAATATTTCTCAGGGAAAAAAAAAAAACACCTCTTTACGTATTTGCTTATGTTTCTGTTTCCTCAGGAATTTTTAAAACAACTGTGTGAAGAGATAGCTCACCATCACACCTCAAGACCATGAAGCTCCCTATAATTTCTACTTCACCTTAAACGCCAACATTTCACTGGAGAATCATCAGCTAACATTACTAGTTTTCCATGCTTGGCTTTGCTTTTGGGCTATCAGAAATAAATACTTGAAAAGAGCAAGGCTGCTGAAATTTTCCTTGTTGGATGAGTATCATCAAAGAATCTGCCACAATGAGCAAACAAGTGACACACTGAGCAACGTATTTTCCTGGGAGAAAAGAAGACATGTCCAGCCATGTCATGCTGTGTTAGGTATAACACAGTCATTGTTGAAAGGAAAGGAAGAACCCCTGCAGGGTAGTCCAGGTGGTCTGCTCAACTTCCTCTCACCAGCAGCTGAAAAAACAGCCCAGGGCTACACAGTGTTCCCAATAAGTAATAGAAAGGAATTAGCAGTGCAAGCATGTAAATTGAAAATGAATGAATTAGACTGAAAATGCGATGTACCTGGGCCTTTCACACTGTTACACAGATTTGTGGTTACATCATCAAGAATGCTAGACAGGAAGGAGAAATCTGCAACATTGTAAGCATGCATCTCATCTGGATCCGTTGCAATCTGCTTCAATTCATTTTCATCTGCATTTTTAATACCTTACAGAGAAGACATGAAAACAAAACTTATTAGAAATTATGGCCATGAAACATAATGCCATGAACTTAAGTCCCTAAAGACATTCTTTGAATACCCTTTTAGACACTTATGTATGTGGCCTCTTCTCTGTGCATTTAGCAGATGGGCAGGAGGTGGCTAGTGCAGGTCACCTCTTCAAATAATACTTACCAATTGCATAAAGTTCCACTCCCTCATCTCTGAGTCTTCTTGAAGGGGTGACTACATCATCTTGAGATTTGCCATCAGTGATGAGAACACCAATTTTGCGAGCTCTCGGCCTTAAGCCTGCATCTTGTTTGAAGTTGTTTTTTAAAATGAAATCCAAGGCCATTCCTAGCATGATACACAGAAGATAACCATCACTATAAACTATTTCCATATAGCAGTCATGGTAAAGGAGAGTATTTCATCCTAGTGATTTCACTCTGATAACATCATTCCACAATTTAGTTCCTTCTAGAAGTGCTCGGAACTTAGTTGTAGCCCATCATCAAGACTTATCAGTAACTGATACTATTTCAGCCCTCTCAAAGTTTCTGATCTCTTACCTTTTATGTATCATCCTCCGATCTGATCTCCCCTAGCCTCCCTTCTGGGTTCTCACTTTTTCTTCATCCCAGCTCTGACATGGAACTGCCTTTTCTCCCTCTTAATATGCTCAATAGCAACCCAAGCTCTTCATCATCAAAGCTCTCTTCCACCGCTTTTCTCCAGAGTTCCACTGAGTTTATATGTCTACATGCTATGCCTGTTCTTTTCCAAACATACTGAATTGAACTGTAAGTCCTTTTCATCATGGACAAATTGGAGCTTACTGAACAATACTGGGGTCAGCTACTAGAACTAATTTTATTCGAACTTAAGGAAAATCCTGGTAGCACGACATACCTGTTAGAGTATTGCCTCCTTTGTATGGTAAGTTGGCTACAGCCTCTAACAAAGCCTGTTTGGTTCGGTAAGCATTGAGATTCCATTCTGTCCTGGGATCTCCACTATACTGTGCAAGACCTGGAAAAAAAAAGCCATAATTACTCAGTTATTATGTGGCTGTGTAGTAGTTATGCCTCATTTTCCCTCCAGCATATGAGGACTTACCAATCTGAACTTTGTCAGGACCGATATCAAAAACTTCAACAATACGGGCAATGAAGTTCCTGATAGTTTTAAAATTTGGCCGTCCGATACTCCATGAGCCATCCACCAGCAGCACAATATCAGCTTCCGCTCTGGTTCTACACTCTAAACCTGCCATGTCAACCAGAAAAATATAACCTTAGTATGACAGCTTTCAACCAGAAAAGATATCCTTAGCATGATAGCTTTCTTTCCACATCCTTTTATATGATATATGTCATGAGTTAGCTTCCAAAATAGCTCTAGTTTTATTCACTGGCACTCTCAAGTATGACCTCTTTGTGAGCGTTATTCATACTAGTCACTGGTTCAATGGCAAAAGCTGTATAAATTTCTTCATGTATGTTTCCTTTTTTAAATAAGACTTCAAAAATGTTAAGGCCAGTGCTCTTCTCTATTGTCATGACATTATCTGGTTTGGTCTTTAAGGACAGTTAATAACTTGATTTCAGAGTGAAAGACTACTAAGCTAACCACTGACATGGCAGTGAGCATTAGCAGATTATCCAAATGTCCAGTATTTTAGTCTGCCATGACTGGCTAAACTACTGTTTAATTTTCAACTATGCAATGGTGGAATTAATAGCATATATTACAAACACTTCCAAATAAATAGCATTTCTGAATTTTCAGGGGAAAAATACATAGTAACACAGGAGGTATAGAAGTTGGCACATCCAGGAAAGAAAAAACAAAATTTAAAGAAGTCACACAAACATAAACACAGGTGAAGAAATAGAGAGGGGACAAGAACAAACATTTATATAAAGCTGCAACGTTCTGAAAAGGTAGGAAGTTATTTTGGATATCTTCATTTTACAAATTAAAGAATAAAATATGCATCATATTGTTTTCATCACAAGGAAAATCACAAAATATTTATACAAAACAGACAGACACAATGATTTTATCTGCAGCCATTTCCAAGAAAAAAAAAAAAAAATCCTCGCTGTCTCTCTTTTCCTGTAGCTTGTGTTACCAGCTGCAAATTTTCTGGCTTCCTGCCATCAGAGCTTCTGGTCTTTATATGGAAGAAATCCCATTGAGAAAAATCAGCCACACTCATCACAGTTGAAAGATATTGTGATTTCATGTATGTTCCACATAATTGATCCAACACTGTAGACTCATGAATATAACTATTCCATGTACCTGGGGGTTAAAAGCATGATCCTCTTCTGCATAGAAAATATAGATCTAGTCTTTAGTCAGGACAATAAAATCAGTTGGGAGTAGGGTTTAAGCAAAACCATGTTAGTTCAAAAACTTGCATGCATAACTTTAATATGGACGTTAAAGTTAGCTTTATGTACAAAATAAAAGTTAAACTATTTTGACTTCTATTTTTCTTCCAACTACTGTAGTTCCCCGCATGGAAAATTCTAGCAAAGGCACCAGACCTAGAGTGATTTCCACCCCCTCCCCATTTTTAAATAATATACTATTACATTTGCAGTCCCAGATATAAAATTCATTTTTCACATTAACCATGACTCAAATCCATGCATTAGTAAAACTAATGGAGACAGAAATGACCGCTGCTGTAATAAAAAGTAGCAAACCACTCTTGCTGCTATTATTTTTCTGCCAGACTTATTACAGCTTTACTCTAATGTCACTGATGGCCTATTACAGTTTTTCTCAGTTTTATACTCTTATATTAGACAGAGTGGGACAGGAACTAATTAAGAAGTTTCTAAAAATGTTGTCAATAAAATTACACGAGGTGAATATTTTTTACACAGCCCAGTGTGGAAACCAGGCATCAAAGAGGTTAAGCGGAAAGAACATAGAGTCAACTGCTATAATTTTTTTTTTATTTACTTAACTCTTGAAGGCCTTCGTAGTTAGGTTTTTTCTCCTCACCAAATTCTCTGATGGTTATGCAAGTCTTGAAATGGCAGAGGGGAAAAGTTTTTACTTTTACTACATGTATACTTAACTATTAAGAAGCAACAGCCTCCTTCTTTATGCTTTCCATGAAGAAGGACTGAGCCCTGAAGTTCTCTTCATCCAGTATTAACTGAGAGTATGATGGGCACGAGGAACAACTATTAGCATGCAGAGGCCTGCTAACCACACCAAGGGAGCTGCCTGCTACAATAACATTCATAGAAACTTTGACTGGAAGGTTTAACTACACAGGAAGAAACTCCCAAACAGATATTGGAGAGCACTCAGCAATTGTATTTCTGAACTAAGTCTCCTCCTTCTATAATTAAAAAAAAAATACTAAATAATGGTTATGTTGCATATAACTTAAATAATACACAATAACACATTGGTTAGACATTCCCAACTATCAGATCTTTGTTCAAAGATACCACCTTAGTCTTAAAAGGGAAAGTCACCACATAAGGAGAAGCTAAGGGCTAAAGATCTGCTTAAAATTCTTTGTTCTACTCCTGTGAACACCCCTGTAGATGAGCTATGATCTCTGTTCAAGAATTTGACCTTATGTAATTTAACACAGATGTGGATGACTTGAAAATGCAATGCAGATGGCTTTGAGTAATGAGCAAAACATGGGTTGCCTAAGTTATCATCTTTGTAAGATCATCTAAAGGGTGCAGGGACTAGAATCCTGAACTAGGGCATACTTAGCGGTCATTTCAGACCAGAGGTTATGTCATCAGAGTAGGGAGTATACAGAATCCCAAAGATAAATATTTATGTGCATTAGAAAAATTATAAGGAAACATTGGTAAACTTTTGGTCTTTTTTTATCCATAAGCCAAGGCTGCCTTTTCTTCAATTCAATCGTGTTTACCTCTAGATAAAAATGGCTCCGAAGTAGTATCTGAAAGGGTGGTCATCTCTTGTCCAACCAGGGGGCTGCTCTCTCCTCCATCAAACATTCCAAAAACATTCACCTTATAGGTAGTTCCTGCCCTGCAATAGTTAAACAAATGTACTGTAACTGAAGTCATTTGGCTAGCAAAATGCTGACACTTCACTTGTGAAATCCTCACAGAAAAAAATTTCCCATGGAAAAGGTGCTAAAACGCAAAGCCTAAAGACTAACTCTTCCACAAGACAGTGAAGTTTTGACAATTTAAAAGCTGATTCTAGATTCTATATTTAAATTTATAGCCTTCTTCATTCAAGTAATTGAAGACTAATGAAGACTGATCTCATAATTAATTAATGATTCTATTTTTAATATATTTCATGTATTTGCAGAACAGATTTTGACGTGGCCTGAAGCCTACTTTATAAATCCAAGTCTCTGAGAAAATAAATCAAGAACTAAACTAGGCTTTTTTCAACATGATGTAAGGAACTTTTGGGAGGAAACTAGAAATCTCAACTTTCTCCAGTGTCCTATTAGTTTTCGTATATGCGAAATACAGAACACAGCCTCTGCCCACATCTTTGCCTCCTTCAGTTCCTGTGAGACCACAAGTGATGTAAATAATCTTAGAAAGAGCCTTGCCAGGTGCCTTTCAGAGACTGCATAACAAGTTCCTTGTAGCTTATTGACAAAATTACTTTCTTTCTTACAGTAGATTTTGCCAGGCATTTCAATCTCAGACCATGATTAAACAAAATTCAAAGCTAAAGTTATTAAAAATAAAACAACACAAACCAACATTATTATCCATACCTAAGCTCCTCCAATACCACTGTGCTGTCGTATGGCCCCACTATTAATTCTCCAAGACTCCCATCATCTTCAGTAGGGTGGAAAGTTACTTTGTACCCCTTCACTCGCCCTGGGGCCGGCTCCCAGGTTACTCGAAAACTTGACATAGTTGAATCAGAAGTTCTCAGATTTCGAGGTGGCTTAAAGGGAGAGGCTGCAAGGACAGAAAGAAAGGATTTAAATCAGGTCTGGTTACGGTAAAAACTCAACAAATACGTTTTTATGTAAAAAACTATATGCAAATCCAGTATTAGTGGCAGCCCTAGACTTTTTGTGCCTTTCCTTTGACATAAAAACAAGTATCAAGAGGTGAAAGATTAGATTAATTTCACCTAACTTTAGCTATCTAACCAATAGCTAAGTTTGTTATCAAGGCTCCTTCTACAGTCAATGGACTGAGGGATAGATAGCAATTCATCTCACCTATCTTAAACATCCATCTGATCTTACAATAAATGTTGATAATAGGTAGACTAACCACCATCAGTCTTTCTCTCTATGAATGTTGTGGTTTTGTTTAGTGAGGGGGGGGCCTAAGGTGGGGGAACTATGACAATGAACGACAGAGAAAGACTAGATGACTAGCTTAGACTAGCTCTCTCTGTTTTAAATGACAACAACCCATACAGACCAAAAGAGATAAATGGAAGCAGCTTCCTCTCAAAGCAACACTGGAAGAATCAGAATTTGCTGCAGGCAAAAGTCACACCCAACCAGTACTCTATCACCAATACTTCTCAAGCTGCTTCCTCAGAGCTCTGGGTCCCACAGGTCAGAGCATGGAGTGAGTGGAAGCAAGGACCCTTTTGTAGAAAAGGTCCTGCTAACAGTCCCCACCCTTCATGTGCTCAGGGCCCGGCAGCTCAAGCAACTTCATCAACCAAGGGTGTGGCAGTATGTAAAAAAAAAATTCTTCAGAGGAGTGCCAGACAAACAGCTTGAGGTTTTTAGATCAAGAGCAACTTCCTCTGAAGACTAATGGCTACCCAGGGGAGGTCAATACTCACAGACAGACAGAGTGGTTAACAAGCCTGCTGCTAGCTTCTGCATCACTTTTGCTTTTGTGTAAATCTAAAGTGCAGTCGCAGAAAATACTGCAGCAGTGTAATCTCAAAATTGCAAAAACAAGAATTGAAGTAAACAGAAATTCACCACTATAGCTTTGGAGTGAAAAGGTGGATGGCAAAAAGTGTTTGTCTTATTCTTGTGCTTATGCAATTGTCTAACTATAGCTGAAAGACCAGAAATGTCCTCAGATTGTGAATTCTGCTAAGAAACAGTAGATACACTCTGACTCATAAGGAAAAATACAGCCTGTCTCATCTCCCATGATATTCCTCCCTGAATTATCATGACAGCTTCAACTAACAAGATCACTCAAGCTCCACTTGCTTCCAAAGAGTGATTACCACCACAATTATTTACACTGAAAACACACAGGAATATCCATATAAAGATGAATAGGTCAAAAATCAAAAGCAGCTGGATGATGTGAGATTTATCTCAGTATAATTTTTAAGACTGAAAAACTAGGTTCTGGTCAAGAGCTGATCAAGTTTTCATGGCTCCTCTACATCAACCACATTTTAATCTTCCTTCAGTAGCTGAGGTGCCAATATCTCCACTGTTAGGAGACTTGCTTCTTACTTCCTGTCATCATTCAGTACGACATATGTTCAGAGAACAGAGAATGGCATGAAGTATTTACAGTGTACCACATGGGCAGAAATATCTTGAAAAAAATTATCTTTTGATAATGGCTCTTTATCTATGAAAGCAAAAAATTGACTCTAAATCCGGTCAACTTGATCTGGATAGCAAGAAAACATTTCTTTACAAAACGGAAGATCAGCATCAGAGATATACTAAAGGCAGAATAGAAAATAAGTTTTGCTTTTACTGCAAAGATTCCCTCACCAGGACTTAATAAATGTTTTACAGTTTCAGCTTCTGAGAGAGAAGATAACTTGTCTAAAAGACTATGGTCTTCAAGGTCAGGCTTCCACTGACAACTCTTCAAAATCTTCTGCTGCCCCTTTTTATTGCCGCAGGTTTTCCGCAGAAATACAGTGACCAAAGAAGACAAATGTAAGTAACAGGATCCTGGGTAGCTATTTAATGAATACTCAGGATCAAAAGGCTAATTATTAAACAACTGACAACACTTGATTAAGTCATCTGTTGATATACTGTCTTGCTCAAAAACCACCTTGTTATAACTTCTGATTACAGTGTTTCAAAACAAGTCCAGTATTTTCAACCAGATTTTACACCATATTTATACCCTCAATATTAACAGCAAAAAGCTGTGCTCAGGCTATGCCATAATGCAGTTTCCAACAAATCAAATTCTTTTCTCAACTGCTAACATTTTCTTCAATTTTCCTGTTAATTCATGATCTTGGCAGACTCTACTTTTCTACATATAGTGACTACTAACTTTAAGCACAATACTTTAATTATCAAATCCTGTACAAGCTTGTGATACATACCTGTTGTTCCTTCTGCTTTTCTTGATTTTCCTTGCCCAAAATCATAAATTGGAACAACACTGAGGTCATATGTAGTTCTCGGCTTAAGTCGCTTTAACACTATGCTTGTGGCAGGAGCATTTACTCTTCCAAACATCTGCCTTCCTCCACTGCGTGGTCGGTAGTACACACGATATGATAAGACTTTCCCAGGTGAAGGTTGCCACGTAACTCTCATTGTGTTTTCCGTCTCATTGTCTACTGTCACAGTCCTGGCATTTGGTGACACTTTTCAGTGTAAAAATACAGATAAACGTTTACTTTGTCACATAAACACATGTTCAAATGCACACCTACAAAATTCATTCTGCTGTATTTAAAAAAAAAAAAAATTGCCCTCTTTAAAATTACAGTATTTGATTGTGGGGAAGACACAGGGAAATCTAACAGAACATTGTTAAATTATTTTTTAACTGTAATGGACTAAACAAACATAAATGTACTTTCCACTACAGAGAAAAAAAAAAAAAGAGGAAAGTATAAAATACATGATGACACAGTGTAATTGGAAGTTTTATTTAGTCACACTTTTCAGTAATCTGTTAAGTAATGGGTTCAGCACTCCCAAATGAAAATGATAAATTATAAAGACTTTTTTTAATTTTTTTTAAGAACACAATGTCCCACAGAGTGAAGATTTTCTAAGTTTCTAGTTTACAGATCTGATAAGGTACTGGTAACTACCTAAACCGCTGGCTGTTGGGCCCCATACAAACTATCCTGCAAATAGTGCGAGTGACTTTCCAAATGCTTGGAAAATCACTCACCACCATTTGCAGGACAGTATATATGCCGAAATAAGAACATAGACTAATAAAGCATTTTCTCTACAAATTGCAGCACTCGACTTCTAAGAGATATTTTCCAGACTGTACAAATGATCTGAAGTGAACTGAAAGGTATGTAATGCTGGCTGTCAACTGGAATAAGTCATCTAAGTTTTGGCAAAACAGAACCTTCTTGGCATGCCAGAATCAGTCAGTATTTCATCACATGGTAAGGTAGGCTTTGCAAGCTACTGTATCCTCTCCCCATCCTAGGAACTGAGAATTTCTAATTGTGTTTGCAACAGAAAGATGCAATATTAGTTAGTCTCGGGTCTGGGTCTACGGATAGGCCAGATAGCAAGATCACTCAGGCATTAAGAGAAGCAACAAATGATATGGCTAAGCTGCATGCTTAACCTGGAAAACATTGGACAACTAATACTGCTGTTCTTGAAGAAAGAGGGAAGATGTGGGACAGCAGTCTGCTTTGACTCTGGGGGGTCAACTTTCACCAATGGCAGCCACCACTGCTTTAGTGAGACTTTAAGAGCAACTGGGTCAAGGACAAAGGTGAACACAGTTCAGCAGCCTATGTCCAACAGCAGTCAAAACAGATGCTTGGGAAACAGTACAAGAACGTGTAAACACATATGACGCTTGCCCAGAGCACTCCCTCAGGTTTTGTCTTCACATGGCCACTTTAGGCAAACAATAGAAACATCCAGGGCATCTCTTAATTCATTCTGTCTCCTCTACTTGCCAGTTCTTCCTATACAGCAACAAGCTATCCCTGGCCTTTCAATGTTTTTTAGTTTGCCTACATTGCAGGAGAGGCTTGTGCCTGCTTTGACCAATAGTAAATAATGTTTATCAAATAAGAAAAAAAGAAGAGCCTCAGTGTGGCAAGTATACCCGCCCTAACCTAGGAAGCTTATAGAACCATGTGGCTGTTGTAAAGTGGAGTCTTCAGCCAATGAGAACCGATATGACCATGTATGACCACAGATCAGATTCAACCAGGGTATAAATGGAGCCCTCACCAGAGGGCAAGCTTGAGCTCGTCCTCTTTGGAGCAACAGGTCAGCAGTTGGGGACTCTCCCCTTAGGCTGGGACACCACCTAAGGAAAGAGCTGGAGGTTGAAAGCTTTCCGTTTTTTAGGTGATTGCACATTTTGGATCACTGTAATTCCTGAGTGTAGTATTAATACCTGAGTGACATTTTCAACCTGTGATATCGGAGTCTTAAAGCAATTTTGGTTAAAGTAGAGCTAAGTTTGAATTTGTTAGAAATAAATCCAATTTCAGTGTATCACTTCATCTAATTTAATTTTTGTGAGTTTCCGCAACACTCAGGAAAGGTAAATCACAAACATCAAAATCACCCAGTGAGCCTCAGCTTGAGGACTGTAAAGACTGGATAAGGCAATAGCTTGGAAAGGAAATTCATTGATTCTGCAGGAATTTACCCTACCCTTCCTCCTTACTCTATCCAAAATGTTTCTTCCACCTGATTTCCTGCAGTCACACCAAACCTATGCAAGGCTGGCTTCAGAGTAATTTGCAGACAAAAATCATAACTTAAGTTGGAAGTAATTCTTGCTGAATCCAAACCTACATGACACTTCTTTTTAATGGTCAAACAAAAAGCCAGAATTGACTGATGTGAGGAGGCATTTTGGTTTGAGGGGACTTTTCAGAAAAAAAAAAAAAGAAGAAAAATAAGGTCTGTTGTCTTAAAATATGATCATTAAGAACAGAATGTTACAAGTAGTGGTAACATTGTACTACACTCACCATCAGTAAAAGCCTCTCCCTCCACTGGATCTCCTTCTCCACTGCTGTAGGTTGCATATACTGAAATCCTGTATTTAGTCTCTGGCTCCAAGCCGTCCAGCACAGCATCCACTGTATTTCCAGGGACTCTCTTCTCTCCCATTGTATCATCATAAAGTGATTTCCATACTATCCTGTAATCATTAACTGCTCCTGGAGCTGGCGTCCATGATAACCCAACTGTAGTGTCAGTTATATCGGTGGTAATTAAATTACGTGGTGAACCACGTTCTGCAAGAAAGAAAACAGCAAATTGTCTCTAAAATACTAATAATAAAAGTTAGCAAAGTGTAAATTGAAAAGTAAAATAATCATCAGAGAAAAATCAAACTTTTCCCATCAATATTAGTTTCAATAACATACATTCGTAGTTCTGAGAGAAAATGGATTAATTTTTCAACAAAATGCTTAAAGCTAACTTAAGACTATGAATGATCTTATCCTTTACCATGCAAGATACTTAGCAGTTATGCTGTAAAATATGCAAAATAAAAATGGCATTAATCAAAGACTTGGCATGAAGCCAGTGCTTAAATGTGCTGCAGCTCTTTTAGGTAGGTTTTAACTCTCAAGTAAATAATTGTATTTCATTCATTCATCTTCATCCTCATGTGTGTAACTTCTTTCTGGGGTGTGGGGGTGGCGGGGCTAAATAAAGGAGACTTTTACCTGAGTGAAATAGTTCTTTCTCTGGCAACCATATCTTCTTATTAAATAGTACTATTCTTATCTCCCAGAGTACCGCTTACCAGATCTATCAGCGATTTCATTTTATGTTTACAACTAATTTGTAGTGTGTTTACTTTATGCTACAGTTACAGAAAACAGTCTCTATCTTTCCACTCATAAGACTTGTACCTCTTTCCTCACTGTAGTCTGTTCCAGCTTGGAATGAAGGAAACAGTTCGTTCGTCTGTGAAATCTAGTTGTCAGCTGGATGCATGAGTCTCACCTAATACACAAGAGTAATTCCACTGCTTAAAAATGGAGCTCATTGGTCTGACGTGGTGGAGGGAAAGGAGTGCTTGTGTTTAATGTTTAACATACGTTTATAACATATGTTCAATTTTCCTATTGCAGTGGCTGGCTTTTGATGGCAGGAAAGAAGGGCTGACTGGTGGGTTTAATGCAACGGCCTCACTGCAGCAAAATCTGCAAAAGGGATCTACAAAATCAAATCCACATACGCACAGAAGCACTGAGTTCTTTGGCGTGCATTCTCTGTGGCCTACTGCCCATTCCTGAGAGACTGCTTAGCATGAGGACTTAAACACTTGAGGTGGCCTCACAGCATCACAGTTAAGTTTTACCTGCACTGATAAAAATATATCCCTATACCATACCACAGCAACCACAGGTCCAGAGTCAAAATTCTTTGAATACAGAGAAATTCACTCCCTATCCAGTTTCCACGGCTTAGGCTCATTGCAAGAACAGACCTCACTGTTGTCGAAGCCTGAACCAGTTTCAGCCCAAGACTGAGCAACAAGTTGCTCAAAGTCATATACTGTGTTCGCACTTTTCATATTCGTTTGTCTTTCACGTCCACCACAAATCTGCAACATTTCCAAACATAACCCCACAGGAGCAAACAGAACTACCTGTAGAAAGGCTTCATTTCGGAAATACCTCATTGCCAGCATAACTTCATTAAAACAGCCTATGAATCTCACTTGGCTTAATGATGAATGGAAATTAATATCAACCTATCTGGAAACAATGCTTACAGTAAAATAAAGATTCATCAGCTACACGGATTACAGAATCAGAGGGTATCACTCCAATCACAAAGCTGACTCTCAAATATAGCTAACAGAGCACCTAATGGAATTCCTTTGTGTTGTAGGGTTTTTCTGATTTTAATTCACACTCTTGGGACATCCCATCACGTTCTTCTGGAAGCAATTCTTTTTTTCCATCCTAACTCTGCATCAGTTCTTACAATTTTACTCTTCAAACCAACTTTTAGCCTCACAATACAAATCATCACATTTTATGGCATCTCTTCAAAAAAAGAATCATAGAATCATAGAATCACATGGTTGGATGGGACCTATAAGATCATCTAGTCCAACCGTCTTCCCACTACCATTGCTGCCACAGCTACTAAACCATATCCTGTAGCTTCTCATCAAGCCGCCTCTTGAACACTGCCAGGGACCACCATCTCCCTGGGCAGGCCGTTCCAGTGCCTTACCAGGTTAAGATACAGAGGTTTTGGTAAAGTTCACTTGTTTATCATTTCATAACAATAGCAGTTGCATATAGTGAAAAAGTTCTAGTGAAAAGGCCTGATTCAGCTCATGTTTTATGCAGTCTCACTAAATTCAGTGACTGCAGTAAATGAAAGCCAGGATAGAATCTAAACTCCAAAGACCCAATTTTCCTGGAAGAATGAAAAAAGATTTGCCTTCAAAAGTAAGTTACAGCAATTTTTCTGCCTGCTCTTAAGCTTCTACTCCCAAATCTTGGCTTTTTCATACAATAAAAAAAAAAAAATAATAAGGCAATACAAATGGAAAAAATATGGAAAACCTAACTTGATAGGATGCACAGATGTCTCACAATAAAAAACTTTCTTTCCGTATTTTAATGTAATATAAATATACAAGTCACTTTATTTTGGCTACTTTAAAACATGGCTCTGCCACAACATGATTTCAGTATTAAAGTATCTGCTACCACAGCACAATTTTTTGCAAGTCTACTCTTGAATGCTACAGATAATGATATATGTTGGAAACACTGCAAAAATAACTGCATATTTAAAACCATTCTCGATTAAGTCATTATTGAAGTTATTAAATAACAGAGGAAAATAATTTGTTTGGAATGGACGGTAATGAACACCAGTTAGTGTAATACGTTGGTTCTGAAAGAAATATCCTTTGGAACTAAATGTCTTTTTTATAAGGCAAGGTAAGAGAGGGAAAAGGGACTGGGATTCCTACCAAACCACTAGAACTAAATGGAAAATTTTTACTTCAAATAGTTGGAAACTGCTGACAAGACAACTTACCTACTAAAGGAAATTAGACTTTTTATATGTTACATTGCAACCGAGAACATTTCTTTAACATAACACACTAACTTGATTTACACCTCATGTGTGAGGTGGAAGTTCACTGACAGCTTTTTTTTCTGCTTCACTGAATCTCCCTCAAGTGTTTTTGTATTAGGGGAGCAGCTGTGTTTAAGATGCAGTCCAACTGTAAGCCTTAAATTATTAGGATTGCATCTGGCTTTATCTAAGGTGCTACACTCAGAGTCAAGAAACATATTTATGCTCCACAATAACATTAGTATAATGTAGTGACTAGCAAACATACAATTAGACCTATGAGACATTTTTCCCTTGGATTAAACAAAGTACCTAGTTACCTTGCTTACATCTCACAGGAAAAAAAAAAAAAAACAAAAAACAAAATCTACAACTGTAACACTTAAGTAATTAATCTGTTCTTTGGTCCACATGTTCAGAAATGCTTGCTTCTTGATAGCTTGTTTAAACAGGATGGATAAGGAGCGTGGAAAGACAAGGCACACTGTGAGAAAGAAAAGTGCTAGCTGACTGGCTCACAAGTGGTTAAGTCAAAAGATTCCCGCTTTTTCCTGACTTGAAATGGAAGTTAAATTATGCCCATCACTTCATACAGCACTGAAGTCATCAGCGAGTGAGGAAGCAGTTGTTTTTTTTCAAAATTATCCCCTAATGGGCGTTAAGTCCTATAATGCTCTGGAGCACCAAACCAGCTAGTGTAAGCACAGCTGTAAGCCATGGTTGGTATGTACACAGCAAAACAAAGTGCTTGCACGGACGTCAAGCCCCTGCCTGGTCGAGCAAGCCAGTCACCAGTTTCGGGCTGTAAGATTCTCTTCAACCATCTTTAGCTCAGAGCTGCAGTCTGCCTACAGTCTCTTGTACATCTCTACCATGGCTCAGTGCAGACACACTCTCAAAAATTAACTTGGTAGCTTTCAGTCAGGTGCTTTTACACCCAGTTATGGACATCTGCAATGTCCCGTTCCCATACTAAGTTTTTGCACTATAGTATGCCAGAGACACGATATAACATTAAAGCAGTTCCCCTGTGTCCATTTGGCTCACTTCTCCTAGTTCTCCAGCAATCACTGTTGTTATTGAACACAAGACTGTGAATCAGCTAAAATTAAAATGTTGACATTCATAAAAATCAAATGGCCTTATTAAAAAAGTCTTTCCACTCAGAAACACTTACACAACTCCAGCTGATTTCAGTGGGAGTTGTATACACAGTTTGGGCCCAAAGTGTAAACAATTTTCTGTATGTGCTCTTAAATCTAGCTTTCAAAATCGGCCTGCAGTGGTAGATTTCATGCAGAGCCATGTTTCACTTAAGTTAAACATAAGATTGATCTAAACCAGCATCCTAAAAGGTCAGAATCAACTAAATAAATAAGCCTTCTCTTGCAGAGGCATATACCTAAATGTTATGGCCTGAGTCCTGCCTTGTTTACAATGGGATACATCAGGAGTAGCCCATTAAGTCAGCTGGCTAGGTCGCTGCAAGCCAGGGATCCAAGTCCATGTGTCAGATGAGATGGTAGCAGAATCACTTTAAGTTTTTACTCTAATGGCCAAACTCTCCTCAGCATTGGAGGAAGTAGTCACTTTGGTTGGCTGATATCCTCCCCTTCGAGCCATAAAGTAGTTGATTATTCCTGGAGCACCAGCCCCTAGGCATGTAGAGGGGGAATGTGGAGATGGTGCAAGGGAGAGCCAAGGACTTGCTACCCAAAGGGAATGTTCACTTGGCCCTGTTAGAGCAGGTTTCTTGCTCTTCTGCTTCTAGGAATGCAGAAAGGTAAGAAGATGCACACCAGAAGAGTTCTGACTCAAAACAGAGGGACTTTGGCCAGAGAACTCCTGAGTCCCTGCTCTAGGATAAAGGCAACAGGAATTCATACTCAGTCCTTTTAATATTTTATCTGTCTTTTCCAACAGTTAATCAGTTAACACTACTCTCAACTGTCTATAAATACATTCTTATTACTCATTCAGCTCTCCCCTGTGTTAATTTTTTTCTGATATATATTTAATTTCCTATATAAAACTATGGAAATTTTCCACAGATTATCAAAAGTCGGTTTCAAATGTCAGACTCAAAAATCTTGGAATGTATAATTTTAAAAATGCATGAAACAGCATTAAATCTCCTGAGGACACTGAGTCCTTGTTTCTGTCAGGACGGAAGCAGCACTACGCAGTCTGAACATTACGTAAAGTCCCTGTGATATGCTAAAAACCTCATTGTAAGAAAATGTCACTTGAATTTGTACTATTCTGCCTGTAGGAGGCCATTCATTTCTAAAGCATTCTTATGTTACTATAGAAACAGCAAAAATAAATCATTTATTTACCAAAGAACTACTATCCATTTTCTGAAAAAAAAAAAAGAGCCCTCCCCCAAAATCTCCAAACCTAAGCTCTAAGAAATTTATACAACAGAAAATAAATTAAAACTGAGAAGCGACTCAGTCATGACAACTTTTTTTTAATATCTTACTTTAGTAGAGCTTAATTCACACAGCACAAATAGCTAACCGTCAAATGGCATGGCAGGATTAGGCCCTATATCACTGAAACATAAAGATTCTCTTTCTAAAGAGGAAAAAAAAACTATCACGTGATTATCTCTCAGATTTATCTCCTGAATATACACTACATTTCTTGCTGTTTATTCTAAAATGTACAAAGGTAAGAACTAAAATGGATTGACATTTCTGCTAATGTAGGCTAACAGTCTCATTTATTTTGAAATAACTATGTCCATTTTTACCAACAGTGTTTCTAGCCTATGAACTTCACTGTAGATTGCTTAATCTAGCAATGAAGTTGTTTATCTTTAAAACAACTGGAAATTACAAAAGTTAAGCTATTTAGCAGCTAATGTACAGCATGTTCTTTTCATCTGACAGCATGCGTTTGGGCAGGAAACCAAATTCTTGCCAGACTTGCAACCACCTCTCTTATTAAAAAAAAACAGATTAGAAAAACAGTAGCTCTCACAAACTGCTCGCTGTCTGTTGCATTTACACTCGCTGTCCTCACCATATTTATCATTGTATTTCACTTGCTGGTGTATGATGACTTGGGTAAGATCATACGATCCCCCAAAAAACTGAAAGCTAAATGGTTTGTTTGGGGTGTCTGGAGATAACAGGGAGACTTTTCCCTAAGGCATTCCTGTGGGTGTTTCTTGTTTGTTCTTCAATCTACATTATGTATCATCAAATATAATCATCAGTGCTAATTTGTTTAGTTCCTCCAGTCATCACAAGCCTTGTTCCATCACACGGCAAATGGCAGCCTACACTGATTTAACTTACTTTAGCGGTTTCAATGACTTTGTGTGAGCTGAGGCAAATCACAGCCAACAAAATGTGTCTCAGGAAAATTTTTCCATGGCACCTTTATAGAAGAGCTCCAACCAAAGCTGCCTGCTGATGGATCACCATGCACTTTTGAAAGTGAGAGGATAAAAATCAAGAGTTTTCTACAGCACATATTTTGCACACGCAGTTATGTTTAATGCAGTACGAAATATAAGGCTCCAGAATTTTCACCTCTGGATGGTACTTCATAACTGCAGAAAAAAATCAGCCAGTGACTGAAAAAGGCTGTATAAAAGATCATAGCACTATAAATTTCCTAAAATCTGGGTTACTGAAGAAGGAAAACACACTCCTTCAACAAAGGGCAAAAATATTGATTCCCTCTTCCCGCTCCGCAAACACAAGAAAGAAAGAAACCCATTCTCTCTGAATAACAATTACATGTACCGTATGGAACAGTACCTTCAGAAATGAGTAATTTTCTGATTACTCATTTGCTAAACTCTCTATATCATGTTGTCTGTGAACAGTTCATAAAATTCTGATCCTCTGGCATGCGTTTATCTGTGGGCTGGACCAGAGAGCTATGCAAACAGTTTATAGAAGGTACTATCTACAGTTATTTGGGAGAATATTTGCCCTCTCTGTCTTATGCGGAGAAATAATAAGTGTAAGCATATACTTAGCAAAAAGAAAAACAAAAGGAGAAGCACAGACTCCCCAGCTGGTGAATGATATCAAGTACACAGAACGATCGTGGGTTTGTGAGGAGTGATTTTCCCCGAGTATGCTGAAACAAATGAGCCACTTCTAAACACTGAGAAACTGCTGTGCAGAGGAAGAGGGGGAACTTCCAAGAGCAATTTGGAACCGCTCCAAAATACTTCGGAGATAACATACATAACTGAAGAAGACCTTCAGTCTGCCTGGGCAGACATGCTCTTGAAAATCATGTTAGAGCAGTGTAAAAAATTATCAGTTTTCCTCTCTCTGCTGAAGGATACCCTTGCAACCGAGATACCATAACTGCCCATGTGAGTTCTCCTACTTACATGCAGAGCAAAGTAAATTGTTCCCAAAGGCAGAAAGAATGTTTGTCTTACACACTTAGTCACGGGGGACCACTTAGTGACTCAGTAAAATTTCATAAACATCTGAGAGCTTGGGTTTTTCATTTCCTGCCACTTGACTATACAGTAGCTGGAGAAGCTACTGTATCCAGCTCTTCTTTTCTCACTTTCCTATTAGTGCTGAAGTGTTCATTACACCGGAACTGATTTCTCTTAGACCACATAGCAATACCATAAACTAACAACTGTCCCAGTTTGAAAGGCAATCTCAAGCCTAGCTCTTGATATGATGATGAACTGAAGTGGCCAGCAACTATGGCATCACTGACTTAATAGGTTTGGTGAAAATTCATATGGTGAAGACATCAAGTAAGCCCCACTGGGATTCCTGATACAGGAAAATACTAAAGTGCTCAGTCCTTCAGTGCTGTTGGCAATGAAAAACACACACCACACTATTTTGTTTTCAGACACTAAGGCTCACGGAAAAAAAACTAGCTGAAATACTAAACACTTTTTTATGCTTCCTTTCACAGCTTTTTTGTCATTACTGTTGATAAGTTTATTTCTCCAGGAGTTAAGATCTGTCCCATTCCCAGCCTCAGTCAGACAAGTTATTTCAGCTAATAGCTGGTCAAGTATTTGCTTCACTGACCTGGGTAACTTTTCAGGCGAGTCCAATCATATTTATTTCAGCTTCACTGGCAGTGTGACTTCTTTTTTCAAGTAAACTTCTATACTAGGTTTTCATGTTGGAATGTTACCTTTCAATTCCAAAATTGCAACCCTTTTATTCTTAATTGTCTGCTTTTCCTCAAAGGAAATGAGGTAAGACAGTACCATTCAGTGAAATATTGTCTTGTATGTACTTCATCAGATATTCTGAGAACCTTTCATACCGTTCACCAGAGAGTCTTTTAAAGTATCTATGGACCATGTCCAAAGAGTTTTGGCCTAATTCAAGTATTTTTATTAGCCCATGAAACTGCAGATATGCTGATTACTGAAATACACAGTGGATGTTCCATGAAGAAACATCATGATTTAGACCCCTGCTATCATGCAAACAGAAATTTGTATTCTATTCTTTACCTTTGATCACTCAGTAATGACTGACATCTGTATACGCTCTAACATTTTTTCCGACCAAGAAAAATTTAATAGACAGCTTTAATGCTAAGCATAATGTTTTCTGGAGTGCACCCTGATAGGATTTTCAAATCCAGCTGACTGTTCAAAGAATATGCATTTGAGTCACAAAGCTATACCTGTCAAAATAATAAAAGTAATTTTTAATTTGCCTTTCTTTCAGCTGAGCAACTGAATTAAAAGTTGATTTAGTTAAGTGACAGGATGCTCATTTATTCATATTTATCACAAGACAAAATCTGTCACAGAATTTTTGACATAAGGTTTTAATTCAGTTGCTTAGAATAAAAACTCTTACAGGAATGCTCCTCTGTCCTTTTAAGTGCAACATCCATTTTAAACTCCACCTGGTTACATATAAACCTATCCCTGAGCTATAGTCAACTATGCCTTTAAATTCTTTGACTCTTCTTATTGACAATTTATCACTGCAGAAAGACCAAATCAGAATCAGAGCCCTCCTGTGGCGGGGAGCACTGAAAGGACAAGAGTCCACCTGAGACTGAGTTCTGGTTTTCTAATGACACTGTCTTTTTGATTCTGCTGTATTTCATTCACTGCTCTCTCTATTTAGAATGTGTTTTAACCGAAGTTCTAGACAATGCCTTAGAAGACTTTTCTATTGCTCAAGTTTTTTTGACAGGGTGAAAAGCTAAGCTTATTTTATGAATTTGAAACACATTTGATCTCTCCAGAGCACCATGTTAATAAAAGGTCTCCCGTGGTTTTACTACAAAGATACTCAATGAAAATCTTTCCACCAAATGTAAACAATTAACTTAGCCAACTCTTCACTAAAATTTGAGGCACCTCCATAAGGAAGTAGACAATTCAGTCTGTTTAACAGAGAGACAGAGGCTTCTCAAGATTTGCAAAGGAAGACCGGGGCATTCCTCTCTCCACTGACAGCACAGAGAAAAAAGCGGGGATGTCAGGCTCCTCTGTCCACTTGGGATCCAGTCTGCTCTTGTTCTCAGAGTGAAATTTGCATTCCTGGATGTACAGTGGCTCAGGTTCAATGGAAAGAGTAAAGAAGACTATTGCTCAGCAGCCACTGCAGCCTTGTGAATCTGCTGGGATGTGGAGATGTGAATTCAAACTCTCCCAGACTGAGTAAAGCCTACATGTCCATGCTCCCTCTTCCCCCCACCCCCGCCAAAAAAAAGCATTAGACCTAGTAGAATACTATACAAAAGAAAGTGGCAGCGCCACCACCAACAGAAAAGTTCATGAAGTCCTGATCACTTCTTATCCTTATCCCCCTTTAGAGGATATGGGCAGAATCCAGCTACCTGTTCTCCTTTACATGGGTTTCAGTAGTGTTATGGGCAGGAGACAGATTGTTTTCTCCTACAAAAAGAGCATTTTGGATCTTTCATGGGTAGCAAAAGCAAGGGAGTTGGGGAGCTTTCAGCATAAACTGCAAGATGCCTGATGGTTTTAAACTAAAAGAGGGTAGATTTAGATTAGACATAAGGAAGAAATTTTTTACAATGGGGGTAGTGAAACACTATAACAGATTGCACAGAGAGGTGGTAGATGCCCCATCCCTGGAAACATTCAAGGTCAGGTTGGATGGGGCTCTGAGCAACCTGATCTAGTTGAAGAGGTCCCTGCTCCTTGCAGGGGGGTTGGACTAGATGTTCTATGATACTCTGATGGCTGCACCTTGTCTCAGTGTAAGCAGGCAGATTGGATTGTTGCCTGAGATTTAGGTAGTGGGGCAGGCAGTGGGTTGATGCCTAACTCTCAGTTGCTCCTTCTATAGTCAATGGACAGAAGAATGTTCCTTTGAAGGAAAAATGAGATATCCAATGGACTACCAGCCTTCTGGAAGTATCTGCCTTTCTTCATCAATCACAGGAGAATCCTAGAGAGTCCATGCTGCAAACTGCAGTGTTCAAGTAAGTGCCTAAATTTTAGTGGGACAAATTCGGCTCAGCGGTGAATCACTGGAATATATATATGGGGGGTTTTTTTACCATTTCCTATTTAAAATAGGTTTTCTGGTTTGTTTCCTAACCTATGTCATAAACAAAAAGTTAAACTGATGGAGAAACCAAGAGCCAAGTATATCACTACTATAACTCCATTAGCGTCAATGGACAAGTTTTAATTCCCCATAATTCATCTGTAAGATGTTTTCAAGTGCCGTGCTACACAGCTGCAATGCCAGACTTTAGCAATACATACTTGGCCAGCACAGAGCACAGTCACACTTCCTTTCATGGCCTAGGAGGCAGCTTTCCCTGTCCTCTGACAATTAACAGACGACACTGAGAATGCTCATGGAGAAGTCATGTGGGAAATTCTCCATTCGAAGGCAGAGCGAGAGCAGCCTCCCCTCCTTGTAAGAAAGTCTTTGGCTTCAACTTATGCTTTTGACAGCATTCTGTTAATGCTCAGCTCCAGGTTCTTACTCCTATTAGTTAAAAGCAGGATATGATTCATTATTCCTATGCCCAGACTTGAAGTTGCTTCTCTAATGCAAAAATGGTCCCTAAACATCTTTCAGTCTCAGTACAGTAGAAACTCTGCAAATTTTCAAATGGATGAGATACTTTAATCACATTAATTAATCTCATTACATTAAGAACAACCTGCCACTAAAACTGCTCGGAAGTTGGGAGTTACAAGACAAAATAGGCTGGTTACAGTCAGTTTTGGTTGGTATTTCTGGCAATACCTCTTTCAAGAGACTCAGGGTCCCCTCCACAACCAGTGGAAAATCCCTGTAAAGTAGGAGAATGTCTTTATGCCTATTTTTTATTCACATATTTATTTCTACAGAAAACTCAGGAAGACAGTACACTTTAAGACACCTTAAACATCAATCAAATAAACGAATGACTGTACAGAAACAATAAATAATTACCTTCAAGTGTTTCTCCCTCTCCAGAAAGGGCTTCTCCTGCTCCAGAGGCATACAAGGCAGACACAGTCAATGCATACCTCGTGGCTTGATCTAAGCCTCTCAGGACTTCAGAGGTAGTGTCACCTCTCACAGTCACTTCCTTAGTTTCACCTCCTGTGACTGGAGTGTACGTTATGAAGTACTGCTGCACTTTGCCAGGAGCAGCGCTCCAAGAGAGCCTCATTGTTGATGTTGTAGCGTCAGAAACTCTCAAATTTCTTGGATTTCCTCGGACTGCACATGTCAAAAGATGTTGAAAACAAATTGAAGCAAGCTTCGATTCTTGGTTTATTTTTTAAGTTACCACAATGTAGAACTTAATGCTGAAAAAAAATAATTCTTGAATGGCCTGCACTAACACTGCTACAGTATAACTTTACTGTAATCAGGATTACACAATTCTGTCCCCATTCTCCTTAGGCAAAAATAAAGTCTTTTTGCTCCTATTTTTTTTGCTATTAAAACTACAGGCTCAATCTTGGGACACTTACACATACTAGCACCTGAACACATGCTCAACTTCAACTCTCCAAGATCCATGTTGAAGTCCCTGTCTGCAGAATCAAGTCAAAGATCACCAATGAAATGTGAAATTAACATATTATGGTTGCCTACAGAGTTTTGTTGGTGATAGTTTTTCTAGTTTCTAATATTTTAAATCTCTATGAAGTTTCACCAGTGATCAGGACATTCTTAATGTCTCTGTACTCTTCAAATTTTGTTTAATACGGCATGGCGCCTGTTAAAGGATCATAGATTTTCACACAAGTTAAGGCTACAATGATAACTTTAGTAAATTAAATGTTTCATTCATTCTAGCCATTAAGAACAAAGTGCAAACAAGGTCTGAATTTGGTGAAAAGAAATACAATTTATAACATTGACAATATGAAGAATCATGAGGACAATTAACTAAATGCACAGGTAGATTCTTCACTCAAGTTACCTTGCTGTATTAGGTGTTGCAGGTTCAATATACTATTATTTTTAAAAAGTATTACAATTTTGGTAAATTGTATTGTCTTAAACTACCTCTCAACTAGGCTTGAATAATTTTGTAATCCTCTTTTCATCTGGGATAATACATATGGGCAATGTGGGTTATTCTCTTTTCAGCATGAATATGTCAGCATGCAGGGAGCTCTTCTCAAGCTTACTACATTCACAGCATTGATCATGTACCTTCATCAGTTTTTGCATATCCCTGCAGCGAATTCCCAGGCCCAGACTGATACTCAGGAATAACAGACACTTCGTATCTTGTATCTTGGATCAAGTTCTGCAGAGTAGTTGATCTTTCATTTGCTGAGACAGTCACTTGTCTCCTTTCTCCTCCAGCAAGTGGTCTGTATACAAGCCTGTACCGTAGGACATTCCCTGGAGCTGCAGTCCAGCCAACTACAAAGCTATCAGTAGTTTCATCTGTTATCCTTAAGTTTCGAGGAGCACCTTTAACTATAAAAAAAATATACGGATATAATTTGTAAATATTTGCTTTTAATCAAGTAGAAACCGAAGTGAAACCATTCCAACTGTTCTGTTAACTCATGTAATTTATCAAAACAGCAGCTTATATTACCCTTTTACCACTAGTCATTTCTGAAAAGTTAGGGCCAGAGTTACTATCAACAGTGTAACAAATTTGTCCCCAAAAGTACACTAATCCCAGTTTATACAACCGCTCCTGAAACTTAAGGCTGTCTTACTGTGTTTAGCAGCAACAGTAGAACTGAATTGTGTCAGGGACATTTGGGCATAGTGGGGAAATTTCTTAACGCAACAAATCATACTGGTTTCTTTCCCATGCCCATTTGCTTCTGCACTACCTCCATTTACAGATAGTTGTTCGGATACACCTGACTACATACAGGCAGCTCTCTTATTTTAACTAAATGATCAAGGTAAATGCAACGAGAAAAAAAAAAAAAAACCAAAACAATTCTATTTCTTTAAGTTAGATTTTCACAACAAAAAAAAATGCATTAATTGCACTATGAGTGGCATCTAATGTTTTAAAAAGGCTTCTGAATTAAGTCTCTAAGACAAGAAATAGCTTGTTATCCCAGAAATTAAGGAGAAACTGTGGTGAATAATTCAATCTAGCCTGCTCCTTGACAAAAAATACAGCAGCTCAGGTCATTTCATATGAACTCAGTAGGCACACCAAAGAAGGACTTGACTTTTCTGACATACGTTAAGATCAATTGTACTGCAAGTTGCCTAGAAGGATGCAGCATTGTCATTTAGGCAAAAAAAAAAGTTTGGGTTTTTATTGTTTGCTATCTAAAGTATAATTCAACTGGAACATTATATGCCAAAAGCGTTGTTCTTCACTGTTAAGTAACAGATCTGTTAAGAGCAGAGCAATTAACAATCTTAGTTTTAAAGAAACAAACTTGTTTTCTACTAATCAGAAACACAATACTCCATTTCAAATTCTTTAAAAGGCTGAAACCAAAGTTAGTTGCCAAGAAAGCTGTCTGGCCCAAATTGTTAGCTAGATCTGCAGGAAGAGCTGCTGATGTTTACATGATTGCAGAAGAACTCTGTCTTCTCAGACATGTTGGGATTTCATCAGATCAAGACACTGACAATTATTTAAGGCAGTATCAGTTACAGCATGGGAACACTGGTTATTTTTATTAAAGCTATTCCTTCTTCTGTCCCTTATGCTCACAAGCTACATATTCTATCAGCCAAAATGTTGTCTGTTTTCCTACGGGAAAGTTATGTGTGGCCAAAACATTCTGACTGGTACTGTCATGGAAATAGGCACACCAACAGTGAAACCTGTATCTTCCAAACTTAACATCCAAACTAAGCTATTGTATAAATATGTATTTCTATCATTCCCAAGAGGAAAGAGCAATTAACAATTTTCCATGCTGTTTCTTTTGCTGCCTTGGAACCATTTACATCACCAAAGGTCACAAATGACAGCATGGAATAATGAAAAAGAGTGGATCAACATTTTAAAAAGTATGACTTAGGCTAGACTGAGTATTCAACTACTGGAACAGCAAAGCAAATTTACTGTCTTCTTTCTCCTATAAATCAGTGGAAATGCATCGTGGCAACTCTATTAAGAAAAAGTACAGCTACCATGCTTAAATTTACAGCCATTGATCACATGAACTCACACTGACATCAGTGGAAGTTCTGAATCAGTGTTATTGGATCAGCCCCATGAAGTTGTGATGATAAACAGCTGACTGAAAACTCAGCTCCCTTTAAGCTTACGGTATATTGAACTGAATTTCTATTAATACAAGTTAGATATAGACAGTCAATTACCTAGGTACATGCTTGACTTGAAATGTATTAAAGTCAACATGCATTCCTGCAGGAGAGTCATAATTATTAAATAGAATAGAATAGTTCAGTTGGAAGGGACCTACACTGATCATCTAGTCCAACTTAAGGGTGTATTAAGATTAATACATGCCAATGAATTTATTATTGACAACACACCACTTCATCCAAAAATAGGCCACTGCAGAGAAACACAGCATCCATCCAACTTTCAGGGAAAATAAATAAATTCATAACAATTTAATGTTGGCCTATTATTGGAATTTTATATCTTTAGTAAATACATTGAAAGACAACAATGTTTATTCTCATCCTGCCTACCACTACAGCTTCTCAGCCTCAGCTGGCTGCTCCACATACATCCATTCTCTCAAAGCAAATTCTTATTTGAACATACAACTCTTCGTGTCTGAGAATAATGGGAAGCCTACCTTCTAAGGTGGTTTCCTCCCCATCCAAGGGAGGGCCATCACCATCTTCATATTCAGAAATCACACTGACTGCGTAAGTAGTTTCAGGTAGCAAGTTGGTGAGAACTGAGCTAGTACTTGAAGCTGGTACTGAAACAATGAATTCATCTCCACCAACTGCTACTTTGTATTTAATGAGATAGGACAAAACCTCAGATCCAGCTGGAGACCAGCTCACTTTGAAACTGTCAGACGTCACATCAGAAAAGACCATATTCTTTGCAGGTACATAAGCTGTGTGGAAATAAAAATGCACAGATGAGACATACTTGCTAGAATACTTCTTAACACAAAATCTCTAAAATAAATTTAAAATGTCCCTCAGTAATTCGATTTATTCTAATTGAACAGATGTTTTGTTGCACATGCAACAGTGTTTTCCATACTTGCTTATAGCTATCAAATTTCATTAAGAGCATATCTAGGTTGTCTCAAATCATACAACAATGAGTAGAAGCACCAACTTTGTGATTTCTAGATCAAACGAGAGTAGAACATCTAAAAAATGTACTTATGAAAACTTAAGTCAGAATCTGATGATCACATTGGCTTCCCTCTTTCACATGTCCCATGAACAGCAATAACATTATTCCCTCAATGAGAACTAAGAATCCTTGGGTTTTTTCAGATCTAGATTAGAAATAGGACAAAATAAATCCCAGTATTTTTCCAGGAACGGAGTCAAAGGGGAAACAAGGAACTTGACATGAGGCACAAACACAAACCTGACGTCCTGGGCTTGTTTTGGTTGGCCTACTCAGCCTAACAGTGGGGATGTTAAGACTGCTTGAGCCCTCTAAAACAAGGACTGCTTTGCTGGTTTGTTCCTCAAAGCTATCCTGAAACAAAAGGCTTATTTTTAAAGACAGTGGGGTTTTCAATGCTGGGAACTATTCAGTCTTAGTGTTCTACTAAACATAGGTGGGCACACTGAGGCTGCAACTAATCATAAGTAACTTTAGCTGACGAAAAGTTGGTCATTTAGAAATCTTTTAAATATTAAACATTATCCAAGCTCGACAAATTTGGATGCATGTGAAGATTTTCATGGGCTATTTCATTTCACTCTTTACAGTTAGATTGAGTTTAATATCACCTAGCATCTGCTGTCTCAAATTGTCTCATCTAAACCCATTTCAGAGAGCCATTCATTTTACCCTAAAAATTAATCACATCACCCTCTGGAGGTGTTGGCATTGCTCCATTGCCTTTGAAATTCTAAAAGACAAGCTTAGACTAGCTACCTCATTTTGGACAGCTAAAGAAGAATGGCCCTAGTACGTAATTGTTTTGCTTAAGACATTGACTGTAAAAGCAGAGCACATCCACTAAGGTCATTCCAGATAGACACACACTTTGATATCTTTCTAGGTACCTAGGAGGGGAGGGAAAAAAAAAACATTTCTCTAATAATTTTTTCATCTACATTTCTCCATTAATTTCCTTCATTGCTTTTAACATGTTTGAAAATGAGAACAAAATCTCTAGTTATTAAATTATCATTTGTATATGGACAATTTCATTAATATCAGTTCTTTAGGTAACTACAAGCACAAAACATTGGTTCAGATCTTTTTTCATTGCATTTTCTACATTTCTCTAAGTAATAGTAGTTACTTACATTTTTTCCTTATAGCAGCCAGTTCCTGCTCAATCCGTAGGCAGACTGACTGTGTAAGTTCAAATGATATTCTTTGAAAAGCATCAAAATCTTCCACTGTGTAAACGTGGGTTTCAGCAGGAGGTGATGCAATTGCTTCTAACTCTGTACGCACTGCATCCTTCACACCAACTGCAAATATTTCTACATCTGCATCCCTCAGCTTTATTGCGGGTTCTTTAAAAGCATCTGATGATTTTCCATCAGTAATAAGAATCATGACTCTTGGCACATTTGGTCTTGATCCTTTGCTGGTAACAAATACTTTCTCCCTCACATATGTCATTGCTTTGCCTGTGTTGGTAGATCCACCTCTGTAGGGGAAGGTGTTAATAGCCTGAATTATGTCTTCCACTCTGTTGTATCTGTTCAAAGAAAACTCCATATGGGGATCTCTGCTGTACTGGACAAGACTTATCTGTACTTTTCGAGGCGATATCTCAAAGCTTTTAACTAAAACTTCCAAAAAGGCTCTTACTTTAACAAAATTGGCGATACCAATGCTGTAGGAACCATCCACTAAAAACACAACATCAGCTTTTACATCCACACCACGTGAGCATTCTGTAAGGAAAAAGAATTAACACTATCAACGGATATTCAATACCCACAGCATTACAATTACATCCTGAAGTTCATTTATCATACCCGGTTGCTTATAAAGGAAAGAAACCATTCTGAGTAAAGCTGTTTCTCATAAATAATAAAGGTGTGATATTAAAACAAGCATCAGAGGTTTAAATAATAAAAAGCTACTGTGTGAAAATAACATAGTAGATCCTAACTCACCCACTTGAACTTTCACTTGTTGTGTTTTTTCCATTATCGTTATTGGCTCACTGGGGGTCAGTCCTTTCATTGCATAAACATTAATTTGATACTCTGTGTCTGGAGAGAGATCTTTAACATTCAGAGCAGTAGTCTGAGGACCCACACTCAGTACATGTTGTTTTCCACCAGCTATCATTGGAATGAACTGCAGCCGATAGCCAGTTATTTGGCTTGTGGATGGATCCCAAGTGATCCTAACAGATTTTGAGGAGATCTGAGTGGCTACCAGATTTGAAGGAGGCTCCACCACTGAAAGAAATCAAAAGCTAACTCAGAATATTAATTACAATTATAAACATATTTTCTTGCAGGCTTTTATCTCTGGAATAAATTTAGTCATCTTTGCTTAATCTTTACTAAAAAAAAAAATCACATTGTTTTTTAGCATAAGTAAACAGAAGTGGATTACAGGACGTTCCAAATGGGGCATCAGTGAAAGGGCAGAAATATGAACAATACATTTGTAGTCCCCTGGGTATAATAGAAGTTCCAGAAGAAACGTTGCCTTGCTTTAATACTGTTTCAACCAGAAGTGAAAGCTACACCCATAGAAACATAGTAGAGAGTGTGAACAAATGCAGAGCTGAGCAGAGCAGCATGACAGTGGAGTCATCTCTGCTGCCATTTTGGTCAAAGAATAACTAATTAGTTAGAATCTTACAGGGCCAGAAAGCTGCAATGATACAGCTTGACGTCTGTTTTTTTTTCTCGGCATTCTCCAGTTTTCATTCCTTGTTTCTTAATCTATTACACATTCTGCCTCTTCATCAAGCTTTTTTTCCCTTTACTACATTTTTTTCTGTAGGAGTGATGCCTGTGTCCAAATTGACTGTATGAGATTCTGACAACTGCACGTGATTGTGTTACCCTTGAAACTATGGAATGATGGAGCTATTCCAAATCTACTGTGTCACATGTTCTGTTCTCCTGCTCTTAAATGCAGAAAGCTGAGACCTGTTTTCCACGCTTACTAAATGAGGCAATGGATCAAACTCCAGAAATAAAGCAAAGGAGGTAGGGATAGTCCCTTAAATATGCATCAGAATAAATTGAAGTCAATAAATATATTCTATAAAGTATCTCACCTTCTTCTCCACTAACCAGTTCACCTAGTTGTTCATCAACACCGGAACACACTTGCAAGATAATTTCATTCTGTATATCCACAATTCCATCAAAATTAGCTACATTGAACACATGCTTCAGTGAAGGCTGCGATGCAATTAGCTTGAGTTCCTTTGCATCTGCTGCTTTGATTCCTAGGATTTGCAATAGACAGGACTGCATTAAGTGGCCACAAAATACAGACACTCATTAATGTATTCATAAAGTATCAGAACATCCTGGGGTAAAGCTGAATTTAGTTCATTTCTGCCTTCTGTCATTATCAGTAATCAAACTACAAAATAATGATAAATGTAATGAGGTGATATACTCCATTTTCAACCTGAGAAAATAATGTAGTGTTTTCAATAAGACCAAGGTTGAAACTATGCTTATCAATCATCTTAATCTCCATGTAGGAGCTACGGAATTACTAACAAATTAACACTAGCATGTTCCATTCTGGAGGGCACAAACAACCCATTGGGCATACACACGGAAATACAGGGCATACACACGGAATGAGTGGCATAGTAAAATTCTTGAAACACAGAATCTGTAAAACATGTAACTTGCTTCTTTAAGAATGTTAATCTCTCAGTCATTAGAAAAACTCAACATACCCAAAGAAAACACTTCAACTCCTATGTTGCGAAGCTCTCTTGCAGGAATTTCAACTTCATCTTGAGCTTTTCCATCCGTAATGACAATTGCTACTTTGGGAAAGCCTTTTCTTGCTCCAGCAAACTCAGTGAAGGTGTTTTGAACCAGGTAATTAATAGCCTCACCTAAAACCAACACCACAAGTTGTGTTTTATTAGGCTTGAATGAACTAGCATTTAAAGGAAATTTGAATTATAACAAGAAATGCTGAATAAACACATATATGGGAAATCTGTACCTGTCATTGTGTTGCCACCTTTGTAAGGTATCCTTTTAATTGCATCAATAAGATCACTTCTTCTGAAATACTGATTTAAATTGAACTCTGTTCTTGTATCTGAACTGTACTGAACAACTCCAACTCTTGTCTTTTCTTCACCAATGTCAAAAGCTGATACAAGAGCAACCATGAAGTCCAGAATATACCCAAAGTTACTTCTCCCTACACTCCATGAACCATCTACCAGGAAAACTAAATCTGTCATTGCACTTATGGAGCATCCTGGAACACACATAATAAAAAGATAAAATAAATAACAAAACTCTGTTAGCAAATGAGCAGTGGCATTTTTACAAAAGTGAGAAATGTCTGACAGAAACATAGTAGGTGAAAACCAAAAGAGATATTTAATAGACTGATATTATTATCTGGAATATCTTACTTGGGGAAGCATTATTCACATAAATGAACGAGCCCTCTATCTGCCATTACCAAAAGGGAACTGTCACCTAGATACTCAGTTTTGAGACACCTCCCACACTATTCCACAAGATCTGTTATGCCACAGCAGATGAAAACTCACATGTAAAAAAAAACCTGGCTTGCAACAGTTCGATGTTACAGAAGCATTTTGTTTTGTTAGCACTTCAGCTTTGCATCTTTACCTCCCCATAATAGCTGCACAGGTTCTTTCTTCTTTTATTCACAGCACAATGTGTTTTGTTAATAGGACTAAGACATTCACGGACTTACTCAGATTAGCCGCATGAAATTCCTGGTTTCAGTACCAACTTTGCATGTTATTCTTTCAATGCAACTATAAATTCCTTCCATCCCAGTACCTTCTCGAGCTTTCTTAACTCTCAACATTTTTACAAGTTAACTTTATTGCTAGGTAATACAGGGACACAGTTTAACTTTATGGGGCCATAGAGCTAGATGTCACTTATCTCTAAAATGTCAGAGAAGTTGAGAGACAAAACATCTTACTTTGTAATTGAGCCTCAACCTTCTTTTCCTCTGGTATCCCTGGACCACCTGTCTGAACTGCACAGAGCACAAAATCAAGAAAATTAACAGAGAAAATCAGGTTAAACTTGTTAATATCAAAGAAAAGCATATAGGAAACCAGAGACAAATCTGACAAGCCTCAGAACATGAAGTCATAAATGCAAGTTATGAATACATCACTGGTACTTACAGATTTTTACAACATAGCATTCAGGGCAACATAAAATACAGAAAATGCAAATAGTTAAGAATCTGCTGTATTTGTACACCTTGTACAGTAATTTCCTGAAAATTAACATCCATGGATGAAATAACATTATCCCTCTCTAACACACAGGGGAACTCATCATAAGCAATTTTCCTGTGGGTGTTTGGGAAGCCTCAGACATGTGACAAAATGCGTCACAGAAGATAGTCTGGTGTGCTTGATATTTTTATTTACTTGAATGAATTTTATGCTTGAATTAATTAGTAAATATAAAATATTTATAAAATAAATTACATATTCTATTATGCATATAGATATATTGTGTCATATTTTATTGTTTGATGAAAGTAGTTAGCTTTTTTTTCCCCCGGCTCACAGGAAGCCAGTCGGATTCATTTGTTACTGAGGTCAATGAGTCTTCCCCTTAACTTCAGCTGATGCAGTTTATAGGACATAGGTTTACCTCAAAAGAACCAGTGGCCTCCTGCAAAGAATTCTATAAGGGCTGTCAGACACGACATATCCATGTTAGTCTCCTCTTATCTCTTGCAATTTATCTCTGCTTCTACTAGGAATTATGGTTAATGGGAAAAGGCTGTTCAAGCAGCTAAATGTGATCAGAGTTTAGGAATGTGGCAATTTTGTTGAGGAACTGGAACAAAGCCAGGTTTTGTGAATGACTACTCAGTTTTCTTACTTGGTTTTCTAATTGTATTACAGGTACTTACTTGTCAGTTGGCCAAAAACAGGTAAGCTCTCCTCTCTTTCATCATATGAAGCTATTGATACAACATACTCTATATCAGGTGTAAGATCTGATAAAACAGTTTGAGTAGTGCTAGGTGAAAGAGTAAATTCTTTAGTAGGCCCATCTGCAATAAATATATAAAACAGTTAATGCAGCCTTTAAACCCAGTAATATCAATGACAAGTTGATAATAAAAAAAATATGAAACAGAGAATAATCTATCTAAAAAACAATTATAATTTTAAAATGATACACTTTCTTTTTTCCTGAAGTATGAATTTTGAAACATGAAACTTCAAACTAGCTTGTTTTCAGCAGTGGACAAAATTACTGAAGGGTTTAATAAATTCCAGGAAATTTGAAACTTAAAATGCACATACAAAATGTACTATCATCTAACAAATCATGGTCCAGTTCTGATTCAATGTCATTTTTACACTGATTATTTCTCAAAGTGAAATACAATAATGGACATCTTACACAGCCATTATGAGGAAGTTACATGATATCACTGCATCATTACCTGCCACACGCAATATTTCCCCTGGGAGAAGTACTTGAATGAAGTACAACACAATTCTCTGACTTTAAGATAAAAGCATAGAAGAGGAGCAGAGTGATGGTTCTACCTTCTTTTTGCTCCTTGCAAAGGAAAGGCATCTAAAACTTATGACTTGCAGTCCCCAAAGGGTAAATACTATGGCTGGAATAATCACTGCTCCTTCCTGTATGCCCTTTGCTGCTACCCAGTCTTGATCACAAACGTCAGAAAGATGTTAATAGCTACTCTCATACCTAAGTATGAGAGTGAAAATAAACCCAAGCTTTAAAAAAAATTCAATGACATAACAAAATTTTACAGAACTCACCATTTGTTGGAACCACAGTTATCCTGTAACCCACTATTGCATCTGGTGGCCTTTTCCATGACATTTGAACATTATGTTCATCTATAATTGTAAAATTCAAGTCTGACGGTGGATTAACTGCAAAAGATTTATACCAGGTGGATGTTTAAAAGTTGAACAAGCTTTGGCAAATGAATAAATAAAATAATGTTGAGCAAAGCTTACTAAAATTGTCTTTGCATAAATTTGTTTCCAACAAATATAAGGATATGTTGTTGGAAAAAGAGTAAAATAAAGCTGACAAAATATGACAAACATCAAAGAGTATACGCATTACAGAGGACAGCACAGAACATATGTCTCTTGAGTTGCCAAGACATTCAAGAATGGCCAGCAAAATCAAGCACAATAGAAAACACATTTGGATACATGTACAATGAGTTCACAGATAACCACCACATATGCAAACATTTCACATAACAATTAAAGGAAATTTTTTACATGCTGGGTGCAATCCGTACAAGCATGCCAAATCACAACCTGCTTACAGTATCATGAGATCATTTAGGACATTGAGAACACAGTACTCTTCTTAATTAGACATCAAAGGATTGATCAGATTTTTAATATAGTCTCTGCATTGTCATATTTCTTATCAATTTGACTGAATCTAGAAACTTGGCAGAGAAAAAAATATTTAAAAGAATACAGGAAAAGACTGGGCATTTAATGTTCAGTAAAACAAATTATGTTAGGGTCTAGATACAAATATACATGTGAAATGTATATCAGTAATAATGATACACTGATGTATCTTTTTTTTTTCAAAATATAGCAAGCTCCACCCCTTTGTTCCCAGAAGCCACTAAAGTGACGTACTTTGCATATGGCTGCAAAAGATTCAGAAACTAAGGGGATAATAAATGGGGTTAGTAATCGTTGCAATTTGCCAAAATATTTGAGCTGATGCAAAAGTTCACAAAAATAAGATTCTACCTGTTTACACCAGATTGCTGTACAATTTCAAAGGTGTAAACCATTCCTTTCGTGTTCCCTTTGCAGCAGGTGTACCCATACTGGTAGTGGCATTTTAACATAAAATGCCAGTATGGTTCCAAATAACACAATGGTTAATTATGAAAAGACAACATCAAAGTATATTTATGGACATTTATTTTACAGAATTTATAGAAAACAGCAAAGAGGGCACCAGTGATCTGAATAAATGACTGCAAATAAAACTTGTAGGAGCTGATGACAGAAGTAACTGAACAGTACAGGAAGAAATAGTTTACATACGCTATTTTGCAGCATCATGCATATGTAAATGAAATGTTGATTATTTTTTTTTTAGCTTCCCACGATGGACAAAAGCCTCCATGTACAAGGTTCATTACACAAAGACGTTTCATAAATATTTTATAATGATATTCTCTTTGTAAACTTGTCATGCTTATTCATGCAGTATTTTACTGACTCACTGTCAGTGCATGGTAGGTGCATATATATTATTGTTTAAATAGGTCTACAAAGTAAGATTAGATTCAGCCATACTTTCCTTAACTACTTGTGAGACCATTTTGCAGGCATTTTTAATAGACAGATCTTCTCTTTCATGGAAGATCTCCAGCATATGTCACATTTTGTTTCAGTTTTGAACATAATTTAAAGAGCAGATAAAGAAATAAATGCTAGAATGTATACTTATGAAAAGACATTGTCCAATTGCAATAAGCAATACTGAGCTCAAAAAACCTGGCAAGCAATTGTGTAGGCATTTTTTTCCTTTTAATTTACTGTCATTTCCAACCATAGGATAATATGGCTTTGTAATACTGATACAATAGATACGCTAGTACTGAAGTAAATGTTATTTTTCCTATTGTCCATACACAGGCAGTGAGATTAGACCATTAACCTGCATGCATAGTTTATTCATCATTCAGTTTATGAGTATCACAATGCTAGAGACAGCAGAGTAGTTACTTAGTATCAAAATCATGCAACACGTGTTAATAGTAAAATACATCTAGGTGATAAGAATATCATTATAAAATATTGTTTCAGTAGCAATGGCTCAGGACAAATTTAATGCAAAGGCAGAGACAACTGACCTGAGCATGCTTTTTAAAAAAATTCAGTACATGGAAAAAATAGCACCACCAACCTTGCACGTAAATTGGCATGTTGCAGCAGAGACTTTAGGCTTTAACTGCTGAAGGACAGCAGCAGCCCAACTTGTTGATATCCAAATGACCGGATTCCAGATAAACTGAAAAAATTGACTGTGAGGAAAAGTCTTTAACATTTTAAATGATTTCAATCCATTTTGTGAAGATTCAGAAGTGGATCTTGGCAGGTAACAAGAATAGCACATCAATACATAAATGACGTGTCAGTTCATCCAGGTGTTCATAGCCTTTTAGAGCAACGGCATTGCAGGGGACCTCAGAGACTCCCCTCATCCATCCCATGGCCAAGACACGATCAGCCACCCCATGTCATTCCTGATATGTTTGCTCAGATCATTTTTAAAGACCTCCACTGCAGGCAAGACTGTCAGCTTCCCATAAAATCATTCCAACACCTCACTCCCTTTATCATCATAGTTATTCCTGACACCTAACCCCAGTCTTCGTTGCTGCACTTCACATCCATTCATTCTCAACCTGTGGCTGGCTTATCCAACTCGGGCATTGAATGCTTTTCCCACTGAAATCCAAAAGGGAACCTTACTTGAGTGAAAAAAAAAAGCCAGTTTGGATCCAATGTTGCCAAAATGTCTTCTGGATGGCCTGTGAGCTTTTGATACTCAAACAGAACATCCAGAATATCCATGGACCTTCCCATGGGTCAGATTTCACCCATGTGAAACCAGCTGTGGGGTATGACTGAGAGCAGTAAATTGACCTGAAGTACAGCAAAATGTGTAGATTATAAAAACCTTATTGCGATAATCAGATTAACTGTTACTCCACCTTATTAAGATCCTTCTCCCAGAAGGAAATTCACCACTGCAAAAACAATACAGCTTCACTATGGAATCAGATCAGACTTCTAGGGACAAAATGCCCCTGATTGTGTTGCGAGTTTGTCCCATTACAGGGACAAACCTTAAAGCTCCACTGAACAAAGACTTGTGTGTAAGCACAGCTTTACTCAAGCAGTCTTGCTGTCAGGCTACTTGCGTAAGTGGAGTTTCACATATGCTTACAGTGTAGTGACGCTGTGGATCAGTTTGATCCTGTGTCTATGAAAATCCATGCCAGACCTCCCACTGGCTTGTCAAGGTACAGGATCATGACCATAAGACGTGATGGTACTACAGTATTGCCTTAATACAGGGATTCCACTGTTGGTGCACAGAAATGTATGGCTCCCCTACAGGTTTCCAGCCTAGTAAAAAAATAACTTGCTGTATGACAATAATGTTTACACAGTGTTAATTTCCACCACTCTTAGAACTATGATATGATAACTTTCTTGATCAGATATCCTATCACATGCACCACAAAAGAAAAAAAAAAATAATAAGACATAATATACTTAATTCATTGCCACTCTGTCTTATATACATGTATAATAACAGTGTATTTTCTGAAACAAAAATACAGAGCAAGGCGTCTTACCCATGCTATGTATGTCTTATACTATCTTGTATTACCTAACAGGTAGACAAAAGTCTACAGCTTTTTACAGATAACACAATCTGCCTGCTAGAGGATTTCAATGAATATCTTAACCAGACAGAAGTGAAATATAATCAGAAGATTAAGCAATTTAAACATAGAACCAGACTTAAAAGTGATAGAACTTGGAAGTAGCTGCCATCCACAATCCCTGTGTGAAACAAAACCTGTAATTCCATCACTGGAAAAGAGTCACAATAATTAGCATGTGAAATAACATGTTAGCCCATGTTAAAATAACATACAGGCCATGGAAGCTGAAAAATAAGCTCAGCCTTGCTCTCACTGAGATAAGCCCTGCTGAGGCTGGAAGAGGCCAAAACTCCTCTTTTACTATTTTCTTCATATATGGCATGGATTTGACACAACTAATCAGATTATGACCTCAGACAAGCTCCTTTGAAGTCATCATTGCCAATGTGAATGGGAGAAAGAACGAGCTATAGCCTAGCAGTGCGGTAAAGAGCAGCTTCTCAGCCCTGTTAGATATTCATTTCCAATCACAACACAGAAACATTGCCACCTGTCTGTTTGCATTTTTTTGTTGTTTTACACATGTATTTGAAACTTCTTCAAAATACAAGTAGCTTATAAGTGTATTTTGAAAAAAAAACATTTAAATACATACCTATACATATAAAGATGTATGTAATTAAACATAACTGTGTATATATACGCACATTGCGTGCATAAATATTTACCAAATTTTACATATGTTTATGCATATATATGTATGTGCATGCATATATATACACAAATGTACATTTTGCTTCTGATTAGCAGTAGGAAAAACAGGAGTTGTAGTCACCTTCCCATATATACAAATTTCAGTTTCACAGATCAATCTACATGGTTGTCTCTTTAGAAACTTGGAAACCGGCAAAATCTTTCTATCTCAAAAGACAGAAATCACACGTCAGAAGATAATAAAATAATGGTCCCACCAACCAGTTCCAAAGCTGAATAGGTGGTTAACTTTAAAAGTTTCTGCTATTCAGGGTCATCTCTAAACCATTCAGTCAATGAAAACTAATGTACTCAACACAAGCTTTATTACATGAGAAACTTTCTAATCCTCTGTAACTGCTGTGCTGCAATTATTTGTCACTTACTGAATTGCATGTCCTGGAGACAGATTTTTTCAGCACTAAACAAAAGTCCCGTCCTTGGCTTATTGATGGCCCCCCTCTCTACATCCAGCCCAGAAAACAGACTTTTCTAGTTTCAAACCGGTTCCTGAAATATTGAAAAGTCAGCACCTTCATATGCTCAATGAGGTCACATAGAACCAAGGATTTCCCCATTCCTTTCCTATGCCTTTGAAAATCCCTCTGTATTAGGAAACACAACACACTGCACAAGCCATGACATCATCACAGCATTACCTTGATATTATAACTAACAGGTTATTCACATACTAATCTATTTGGTTTAGCTATGACTAAAATGATGGAAAAAATTCTTGTCTATTCAGAGGACATAGATTTCCCCCTGGCTCTTTGTGATCACAGATGGAAAATATACTGTGACAGAAAGAAATCTGACAGGAGGACACAGGGAATGCACTAGAACGTTGCAGTGCTGGACTAAAAAGGCAAGAAACAACTGAAACTGAGCATAAAATATAGCATCAGCATCATGCACAAGAAGTTTAAGCTGAGAGAGAGGTCATAAGAATTGCAAAATAAACCAAGAATTTCACTGTAAAAGATGAGCAAAAACGCTGAGCATCAAACCAGATTTGCTTCCTTTTCCAGGGTAAACAAACTTCCACAGTGAAATGCCATGAATGCATTTAGACTATATGTTGGTTTTACCCCCTCTACTGCTACAGTGAACATCCAACTACAAACCCCTGCATTGCTGTATCTCTGTAGAAAAGCTCTAACACCATTACTGCAGCTCACTGCCTTGCCAACAGCAACAGAACATAGCTCTCACGAAGGATGCACAGAGCAGCTGTGATGCTGATGAGGAACCATCCTGGAAGATTTAGGAATCTATGAACAGCAGTATCAGATAAACACCAAATCTATTCCCAGGGGAGACTGAAAAATGAAAGCTGAAGGAAGGCAGAAAAATAGAACAAAGCTTTTCCTTCCTTCTGCTTTCACTCCATCTCCCCTCCCCATATCAACAATCTTTACCACATAAAATGGCCCTTTTCCTTATCCTCCTCTCACTCTTTCATCCCACCAAGAGTCTACTCACACCCCAGGGAAAGAAAATTCAAATTACATCTCTTGAGCTCTTGCAAACACCACAGGGAGAGCCAAAGGAACAAACAAAAAAAAAAAAAAAAAAAAAAGGACTGACTGATGAGGGTGGAGGGGGTAAACCTTTGCCACAATGCTACATCAAAGTTGGAAAAAGAGACCAAAGGACAAATGTCCACAGGAGAAAGTCTTCCTTCAGCAGATAGGATTTAAGTTGTAATGATAGCAGAACTAAAGTAAATAAGATCTAACGTGCAATTTACAAGATGATGCAAAATTGAAGCACAAAATTAAAGCAGTGCAGAAGGATGACCAGTAAAGTACAAATAAAAAACAAACTGCAAAAAGCTCTATGAAAGCAGTTCCCACCAGAGCAAGTCCTAAGGTACTCCTAGATTTGAACTTCCATTTTCAGCACCACTATTTCTCATTGCACTTCCTATTCAATAAACTTTTCTCTCTTACTTCAAAACTCTGGAGAAGTTCTCTAGAAGTTTCTCTTAGAAACCTGATCACTGTAAACTAAGTATTTTATTTAATACACATTTTTGAATGCAGAGTAATGTAAGTCCTGGCCAGGAGCACTCTACAACTCATAAGATCAGGCTTTGGCTGCTCTTTCGCTTAGCAATGGCGCATCCTTCAACATGAGATCTAAACAAGCTTGGCCAGCTTGTCTGGCAAGGCATCTAGTTTCGCTATTATGAAATAACTGTGTCCTTCTCCAAATACATTTTTGTAGCTTTCATTAACACTACTCAAACTATGACTGGTTTAGTCCACACTATAGCTAAATAAAACACCTTCACTTATATTTCTAAATAACCTACTCCGTACATGCAATCCGTGGTGCAGGACAACAGCAAAGTTACTCCAGCTTCAAGTGAGCTCCCTCCTAAGACACGGAAGAACACACAAACACATCCAACTCCCTCCATCAAAACTGTACACTTTCTCTGCTTTCTCTGGCACGGCAGTCCTGTATTTCAAATGCAACCCTGAAATGACTTCAAATGACCTTTTTTGGTTCCTCAGCCAACAACAATGCAGCGCAAGAGGGAGGCAGCAGACTGATTCTCTCCTAGGGTGACCAGATGTTGCACTACTGGCAGAAATGTCGTATTTTTCCAGAAAGCCAGTGTACTTTACATCTGCATGCCCCAAGCAAGCACTGCTGCTGGAAGGGGGCAAACGCTCCGGAGGCATCTCTGAAACACCATGCTTTTAGTAGCCATCAGCCAAGGTGACCAGGTCCAGACACAGGAGCTTGCGGCAGGCCACAATCAGAGAATTTGTTTCAACTCAAAACATAAAGAGAAGGAAGGGAAAGAAACCGAATTATTAGATGCTGGCTTCTGTTTTTTTTTCCAGTACATCCAAGGGAGATCACACCCAGCGGTTCGGTTCACCCTGCGATGGAGTCAGGTCCCAGAGGTCAGATCAAGTCATTTCAGTGAAGAACATTCAGCATCTCTATTTCCCTTGGCAGCCACTGCTGGCAGAAATACTGTTACTACAACCAAAGCTGCTCAGGTCATGCAGAGGGTGATAGGGGAGGTTGCCCCCACACTTGCTGTTAATCCACCACGGAGGTAAATGGGCCAGGGCCAGGCCATTTTGAGCCACACCCTGGCCAGTATGGTAGCCACGATGGGTCTCCCCAGGTCTTTGTCCCTGCAGCTGAAGGCAGGACATTGCCATGGGTTAACAGGGACCTCAACCTCCACTGAGGCTGGGCCAGGGCCCCATGAGGAGGATGAGGAGAAGAAAGGCCTCTTTGAGGGTGACGGCGCCACATGCGTGTCAGAGCCTTGTGGCCCTGGCCACCACAGCAAGGCCCAGCCACTCTTCAGTGGTGCCCGGGGCACATATCATGGAGGTGGCAGCATCTCCCCAGGGGTGTCCCCCAGGTCAGACCCGCCACGCAGGCCAAAGTATTGCCAAGGGAGAGTCTGGCTCCCCCAAGGCTTGGCCGGGGGTCGCCCCGCCGAGCTGAGGAGGCCAGTGTGCCGGCAGGCCGGCGGGACAGAGGCGAGGGGTCCGGCTCGGACAAAACACACAGGCGCAGAGAACCAGACTCTGTTGGAGCATTTTATTTCAAAGCTGTGGGTTGTTGGGTGGTGGGTTTTTCATTTCCTCTCTCAACATAACTAAATGAGACTCTACAGCACAGAGCCCAGCCGTTGTCAGTCAGTCAGCGGGGCAGCACCACAGGCCCCGGCCATGCTGGGCTGCTCGCCGGCAGCGGCAGTGGGGCTCCTCGGGCCATTGCACCCGGGTGGCCATGCCGGCTGGCCCACGTCCTGCCTTTGGGGTGGTGTGGACAGCACACCAGAGAGACAGAGAGAGAGAGCGCTACGGTCCGGCTGACTAGCCAGGAGAAACAGAGCACAGAAGGAGCTGAGCAAGAAAGGAGAGGCATTTCTCTGAAGGAGAGAAAGAGAGAAGGCGAAGTAGTTACACTCAAAAACAAAGAGGGAGAGAGCTGGTAGCTCAAGGCTGGTTGGGAGGTTTGCCGGTCAGCAAGGCACCAGGGGCAAGGGGGCAGGGAGGGGAAGGTTACCTTCAGCCTCGATGGAGGAGAGGAGGGCGGCTGCACACAGAGCAGCGACTGCCGAGCACAGCGCTGTCTTCATTTCTGCCCTTTCAGATCACAACAACATGAATGAATCTGCAGTGACGGGAGTGGGGGGGGAGGAAGGGAGAAAGGAGAAGGAAATGATACGCGTGGATTAGAGGATTGCGTGGGTGTATTCACGAAACATAAAAAAGACGAACTGTGGATTTCACTTTGTTCCCTTATCCCCAGCCCCCACCCACGGGACCAGGTTGAAACCCCTAGACTTGAAAGCCGTCCAAGACGATGACAGATCTGCATGACTAACTGTAGAGTCTCGTCTTGCAATAAAGTGCCTTTTGTTGCTGAACCCTTTCCAATCACGGTAAGCACACGCGGCTTTAACCTAGTTGGGGTTAATTTGATCAGGGAAGCACGGTGAAGATCTGTGCCTCCGCACGGGCAGGAGCCAGGAGGGAGCTCCATGACTTCATCGCCAAGTGTGATGATAGCTAATTCAGAGGTCATTCCTGCCTTGGATCAACTAAATGCCTCTTTCAGCTGGGGATTTTATTCAGCTCCTTTTTCATAACTGTTGAAGCACTTAGTTAGCTGTGTTTTAGTGGTCTCAAGGCAGTTTGGAAACTGTAATAAAACTTTTTTTGAGAGGTTCTGCCTACAAATGTGCTATTCTTCATTTCTTGAAGGTCTGAAATAGATTATACAGAAGTGTGTTTAACACACAACTGAAACCTGACACGTCTGTCTAGCCATGATGTTTCAACATCTGATAATTCATTTACATGTCCTGAGAGAAAATAGATTTAAAATACACAATAAAAAGCAGGCAAGTGAAAGAGTCTCGCAGACACTGCAGGTTGTCTAACAAAATCAGTGGGATTAGGCCAAATTAATGGTCCCTAATTGCAAACAGCTATACCTTCATAACTATATGCTCTGGGTCACATCGAATTACTCCAAATTACTCCAGCAAAACTTCCAAATTATTTCCTTGTCTAAGTAAAGGCTAATATGAACAATCCTCAGCATATATGCACGTAAGTGTTTCTAAAGTTTGGGTTTTTCTAGCTCGGGAAGTAGGGGAGGGGTAAGTTGTTTGAATAAACTCATAACTGCATCATATATCATAATTAGGCTGGAAAAAGCAATTCGGCAACAGATTCTATCAGGAAGGTGCCAAGAGCAAAACAAAAGAAAAATGCATAAATCATTAGCCTGCAGAAACAGCTAAAGGCGAAAATATTCTTCCACCATCTAGAGAACTAACCAGCAAGGCACATTTAGTGGGTAGACACTATGGAGATCCAGGAATTTCCCAGTTACTGACACTGAACTTAACAGGCTTCTGCCAGGCAGCTGTATATACTTGCCTTCGCCAAATGCCTTTACTGCACATAAAAATACCGAGATCAAAGAAAAACTAAACAATGGTTTCAGTCCAATGGTACCTCCAGCGGGTAAACAGAGGATTAATATTGACCATAACGACTCGCTGATACTAACATAAGAAAGACCAAGGTTAGCATTAAATTGTCCTGAAAGCTCCGAAATCATATCACTGCTCTGCATCGGAAACGGCAATCTTGTTTGGGCTTGGAGTGCCATCTTTTGATCCTTTTGAAGACCAACAGAAATTAATCATCTCACAAAGGCATCTAGGAGTTCGCTACTGCTGCGAGTCTGCCACTCCTGATACACATTTTTCTTTCACGAAATTAAACATCTCAGCCAAAGCATTCATTTGCCCACCTAGAAACACTTCTGTTTCCTTCTCGCAAACTTAGGAGTTAGACAGAAAGCCTGGAGGTGGCGGAGGAAAGGTCCTCTCGCTGGCTCAGCAGGAACACAAGCAGACTTTGTTTCAGGACTAGAGGTTTTCTCGCTGATCTTTAGAGACCACTTCAGAAAAAAAAAAAAACCCAACAGGCTGTCACCACTGCCAGTCCAATCTCACGCTAATTCAACCTACAAAACCTTAGCTAAAGCATTTCCAAAGCGTGCAGTGCATGGTATTTACCACTTCCAAAAAGAAAAACTAATCTAAGCATAAAAAAAAAAAAAAAAACCACTGGGAAAATCCACGAGCTATCAAAGGCATTAAAAAACCAAAATGGAAATAGGAGGAAGCATCACCGGCAGCTGCAGGCACAAGGGAGGGAAGCGACGGCTCCTGCCAAAGCCGCAGCGGTACGGTGCGGGCAGGCGCGTCGGGCGCTGGCACCGGCCTCCGCCTGGAGCCTGCGGCCGCAGGGAGCCACCGGCACCGGGACACCCGCACCGGGACCACCGCCTCCCTCGTGCGTGCCTTCCCCGTGCCCTGGCTGCCCGCAGCCCCTCGGGGATCCCCGCTCCTCCACCCTTTCGGCCCCACGCCTGCCAGAGCCGGCTCTGCCGTGCCCAACGCGCACACACGCACACGCTCTTTCCCCCTTCCAGTGGCAGCCCCTCAGCCCAGCGCATCTCAGTCTAAAAAGCATCGTCAGAAGGGGCTGCGTGCGTGGGTGCGTACGGGCAGGCAGCGGGGAGGGGACGTGAGGGGGACCAGGGAATCCCCGCTCCCGCGCGGGCACAGACCTTGGGGGGCGGCTGCAGGGTGGCGGGGCAGCTCCTCCGGCGGTGCCTGCAGCAGGAGCCGCAGCCGTCGGACCTGGATAAAGGGAGGAGAAGGAGAAAGGATGAAGCTCCGGGGGCACCTTGTGGAGGGAGCAGCAAGTAGCAGCGGCGGCGAAGGAGGAGCAGAAGCAGCGGCAATAGCCGAGGAGCGGAGGAGGCGCCTCGATTCCTGTAGCTCCCGGTGCGAGGCGTCCGTCGGGGAAGACTTGCCTTCTCCAAGTGGGAAGAGCCTCTTCTCAATCTGCTACTTAATAGAGGGCTGTTCCCAACTCTCAATTTACCCTCGTAAGCGGTTACGAAACTGCAGGGAAGGTGGACTGCTGCCACCGGGTGATATATGCGCTGCCGGGCTTCCAGCAAAGAAGGGAATCCGCTTCTGGAAACTGGCGCATTCCTGCGGCATGAGGCGGGCGGCCGCCGCGGCAGCGCGCCCGGGGGCAGGGGCCCGGCCCGCCGCCCCCTCCCTCCCCTCGGCTTCACAAACCAGGCGGGGGCGAGAGGGGGACACATACGGGAGGGCAGTGGAAAATCTGAGTCCCCGGACACGGCGGCGCGTGCGGAGGGTGTCCCCGCGGGGAGGTTTCCACGCAGTTCCCGCACCCACCCCGCTGAGGGCCCGCTCGCCCCCCCGGGGCCGGTCCCTGGGGCAGCCTTGCAGAGGGGAGCGGGCAGCCCCGGTGCCGCGTCCGGGATCCTCAGGGGCACAGAGAATACAGTCATTTTAACACAGTTCAGGTGTGTCTGGCCTCCACCCTGCACAGCCGACATAGATCAAACTGCCTCCCTCGCCACGCAGATGTTCTGCTTCGGGCATAAAGGGCCGCCGCTACCGGCTGCTGCCTGGGGCTCCGCGGGGACGGGGCGCACGGTCCCCACCTCCTCCTGCAAGCAAGCCCGTGCCCCTGGTCCCTGCCTGACACCGGGTGCCTTCAAAAGAAGCGGCACCTTCCGAAATCGGGCAAGAGGCTGCGCCAGGGTCTCCTGTCTCTTGCTGCCGGGAGTCTGCCTGTGGCACCTCGCGCGTCCCAGCGGGTGACACGGCGGGATACACAGCCCCTTTCCTGCTGGGGGAAGCGGCCCGGGCCAGGCGGGGGTTCGCTCCCGCACCCGTCGGGACCGGCAGCCCCGGTAACCTTCTCGGAAGAGGCTCCTCCGGGACCCCTTCGGGCTAAAATACAGGGCCGTCGGAGAGGGTCGGCAAACTCGGGAGGCGGAGAGGGAACAGAGATGGGCGAGGCGCTGGGCTGAACGGTGAAAGAGAAGAGCGGCTGCGCGCCCCTCACGGCCGCGGATCCCCGACGGCCGCGGCGCCGCCGTCTCCCTCCCGTCAGCCCCGCGCGGGAGCGGAGCGGGGCCATTCGCGGTGCGGGGGCGCCCCCCGGCGGCGGGTAGGGGTGGGCGCGGAGCCCAACGGAGTCGTGCCGGCTGCCGTCCCACCGCCCCGACGCCAAGGCTTCCGCGGCCCCCCCCCGGCCCCCCCCGGGGGCCGCTGCCGTTAGAAAGCAACGTAACAGGGTGAAGGGACGAGAAGGCAACAAAAAACAACAACACAAAAAACAAACAAAAAAAAAAAACCAAAAAAAAAAACCAAAAAAAAACAAAACAAAAAAAAAAAAAAGACCCGGAGGGCTGAGGAGGGGGAAAGGCAGGGGCAAACCCTCCGTGCGGAGGTTGGCATCCCGCGGGTTGGAGAAGTCGGTAAAGGTTTCAGGGCATCTTGTCCCCGTGTCAGCTTTTTGCACAAGCATGAATTTCGGAGTGATCTCAGGATGCGTTCCAGCCAGGGTGGAAGTGCCTGCAAGTGGAGATTCATAGTTTATCTGGGGACGGCTCCTGGGCACTTTTCCACAGGATTGGGAGAGCAAGGACATGTCGACAGCAGGACTCGCCTCTCCTGAGCTGAACCGGGTTGTCTTCATCTCTGTCACAGTCCAGTTATCTGCAGGAGAACCCAAATGCTGAAAAGAAAGTGATAACCAGAAGATGTGCGCTGACATTTCCAGACACTTTGGAAGTGAGTCAGCTGCTCTTAGGGACATGCCGCAGCTTCAGCTGTCTGGTATTGATAAAATGCATTTTCCAAAAGCAGTATCTCCTCCACTGATAACCTTTCAGATACTCTTGACCTGTTAACCCCCTTGCCCAGCTGTTGAGTTGGATTTTCTCCTCTGGTATTTTAGCATAAGGAATTTAATTTCTTCCTAGTCAGATCCGATCTATAAAAGCAATATTTCTAAGAACTAATACTTTTTTAAAACTGTAATTTAATTTCCGGAGTGAACACACCAAGAGCACCGGTACAAGTGTGGTGCGAACAATAGTTTCAGAAGAATGGACATCAGGGATCACAATGAAATACCCTTCCATAGGAAGTGATTTAATGCAAATGAGGCACTTTTATCACTTGTGCTCTGCAATGGTATTTTTTTACAATGTACTGTGGATTTTTTCATCATAGGACAACTGAGTCTTTATGTTAATAGTTAAAATCAATTAATACATATAATGAGGAGGGAAGAAAATATGTATTATTCTATTTAAAAGTTAAATCACTCAGAACAATTATTTTAAAATATTTAAATAATTTGGTACTGTATCTACAATTAGATTTACATGAGCAGGGACTTTGAAACCAATGGGTCTTGCAGGGCTGCAAGAATCTCGTAGGCTCTCTCACACAGACTTAGGTGCTGCTGAGGGGACCAGCTCCCGCTCTTCTCAGCTGACCAGCTTTGCTTAATTCCCTGACGTGAAAAAAGATTCAGAGCTGGCGAAAGCAAATAATTATAGAATCATAGAATGGTTAGGGTTGGAAGGGACCTTCAAAGGTCATCTAGTCCAACCCCCCTGCAAGGAGAAGGGACATCCCTGACTAGATCAGGTTGCTCAGAGCCTCATCCAGCCTGGCCTTGAATGTTTCCAGGGATGGGGCCTCCACCACCTTTCTGGGCAACCTGTTCCAGTGTTCTATAACTCGCATTGTAAAAAATTTTTTCCTAATTTCTAATCTAAATCTACCCCCTCTATTTTAAAAACATTACCTCTCATCCTATTGCAACAGGCCCTACTAAACAGCCTCTCCCCATCTTTCTTGTAGGCCCCCTTGAGGTACTCAAAGACCGCTATCAGGTCTCCTCGGAGCCTCCTCTTCTCCAGGCTGAACAGCCCCAACTCTCTCAGCCTTGTCCTCACAAGAGAGGTGCTCCAGCCCTCTTATCATCTTCGTGGCCCTCCTCTGGATCTTCTCCAACTGGTCCATGTCCTTCTTGTGTTGGGGGCTCCAGAACTGGACACAGTACTCCAGGTGGGGTCTCACCAGGGCAGAGTAGAGGGGGAGAATCACCTCCCTCCACCTGCTGGCCACGCTCCTCTTGATGCAGCCCAGGATGCGGTTGGCCTTCTGGGCCGCAAGGGCGCATTGCCTGCTCATGTTGAGCTTCTCGTCCACCAGCACTCCCAAGTCCTTCTCCTCAGGGCTGCTCTCAATCCATTCCCCGCCCAGCCTGTATTTGTGCCTGGGATTGCCATGACCCATGTGCAGGACCTTGCACTTGGCCTGGTTGAACTTCATGAGGTTGGCACGGGCCCAGCTCTCCAGCCTGTCAAGGTCCCTCTGGATGGCATCCCTCCCTTCCAGCGTGTCAACGGCACCACACAGCTTGGTGTCTTCGGCAAACTTGCTGAGGGTGCACTCTATCCCACTGTCCATGTCGCAGACAAAGATGTTGAACAGGGCCGGGCCCAGCACGGACCCCTGAGGGACGCCACTCAGTCTCCACATGGACATTGAGCCGTTGACCACCACTCTCTGAGTGCGGCCATCCAGCCAAGTCCTTATCCACCGAGTGGTCCGTCCATCAAACCCATGTCTCTCTAGTTTAGAGAGAAGGATGTCGTGCGGGACAGTGTCAAAAGCTTTGCACAAGTCCAGGTAAATGATGTCAGTTGCTCGTCCCTTGTCCACTGATGCCATCACCCCGTCATAGAAGGCCACCAAATTGGTCAGGCATGATCTGCCCTTGGTGAAGCCATGTTGGCTGTCACCAACCACCTCCTTGCTCTCCATGTGCCTTAGCATGGTTTCCAGGAGAATCTGCTCCATGACCTTGCCAGGCACAGAGGTGAGGCTGACCAGCCTGTAGTTACCTGGGTCTTCCTTATTCCCCTTTTTAAAAATTGGGGTTATGTTCCCTCTCTTCCAGTCATCGGGGACCTCACCAGACCGCCACGACTTCTCAAATACGATAGCCAGTGGCTTGGCAACTTCATCCACCAGTTCCCTCAGGACCCGCGGATGGATCTCATCAGGTCCCATGGACTTGTGCACCTTCTAGTTCCTCAGATGATCCCAAACCTGCTCTTCGAGTACAATGGGCAGTTCTTCATCCTCCCAGTCCCTGCTTGCACCTTCTACAGCTTGGGCGGTTGGACAGGAACTCTTGTCCGTGAAGACTGAGGCAAAAAAGTCATTGAGTACCTCAGCCTTCTCCATGTCCTGGGTAACCAGGACACCAGTTCCCTTCCGGAGGGGGCCTACATTTTCCCTGGACTTTCTTTTGTCCCCTATGTACCTACAAAAGCTCTTCTTGTTGCATTTTATATCCCTGGCCAGATTCAATTCTGCCAGGGCTTTGGCCTTCCTTACCTTATCCCTGGCCACTCGCGCAGCCTCTTTGTAGTCCTCCCAGGCTACCTGTCCCCACTTCCACCCTCTATAGGCTTCCTTTTTTACTTTCAGTTGGTCCAGGAGCTCCTTGCTCATCCACGCCGGCCTCCTGGCCTTTTTGCCCGACTTGTTCTTCGTTGGGATGCACTTCTGCTGAGCTTGGAGGAAGTGCTCGTTGAATATGGACCAACTTTCCTGGGCCCCTCTTCCCTCCAGGGCCGCCTCCCATGGCACTTGGCCCATCAGGTCCCTGAAGAGGCCGAAGTCCACCTTCCTGAAGTCTAGGGCAGAGAGCTTGCCATGTAGTTTCCTTGCTGCCTTGTGGATCTTGAACTCCACCATGTCATGGTCGCTGCAGCCAAGGCTGTCCTTTAGTTTCACATCCCCCACCAGCCCCTCCCTGTTGGTGAGCACAAGGTCGAGCATGGCACCCCTCCTTGTCGGCTCCTCTATCACCTGCAGGAGGAAGTTGTCATCCACGCATTCCAGGAACCTCCTGGACTGCCTGTGCCCTGCTGTGTTGTCTCTCCAACAGATGTCAGGGTGGTTGAAGTCCCCCATGAGAACCAGGGCCTGTGACCGTGAGGCTGCTCCTATCTGCCTATAGAGCACTTCATCTGCTCTGTCCTCCTGGCCAGGCAGCCTGTAACAGACCCCCACCGTAACGCCCCCTGTCCGTCCCCATCCTCTAATCTTGACCCAAGATTCAATTCAATTCATTGACTCTAAGGGCAGCAGGATTTCATTCTTAACTCTTTGTTCTAACCATTCTAACCATGTTCCTCCAAAGATCTTTTACACATAAAATACACCAACAAATTGCACTTAGAGTGTGTGCTTCCGTACATCACAGTAATTAAACAAGTTGTTTTTAATCAGCTCTGTTGCTATGTACATTCATAGTCTGAGTACATAATGTGTGATGCAGAAGGCATTTCTGAAATGCATAAACATTTACTAACACTCTCCTGTCTGCTTGTTTCTTAGACAAGTGTTAAACACATTAGGACCATGCACTCCAGCTCTGCAATTTTCTGTGCTATGTAAGCTGGATAAATTGAAACAGTGACAAATTCAAATACAAAAATCAAGATTCAAATCAAGATTTTAATTCCTATTTATGCTTTTAATAATATTGTATATTTTGGTGTAGGTATGTGATAGTAATATTGCAGGTAGCCAGGAATGTCTTAGAAATTTTGAACTAGTTTTGGGTCTAGAGTAATGCAAGATATTTTGTGCTTCTGGCACCCTTTTTTTGTTTCCTCAGGCTTCATTGCCAGGGCAGAATAAAACAGGACGTTCTGCGTTTCAGCACTGTCAACCTTGAATATCATTTTCTATGTGGATATCACACTCGATTTGGCCTCTGTGGCTTCCTGACGGTTAGCTGCATCTGCTTTACATATGAAAATTGTAAATGCCTTACTCATATGTGTATATACATATATTTGTGTATATGCTTTACATAAAGGAAGAATGAAAACAAGTGTCAGCTCTTTGAATGTTAAACAACAGATAGATTCAGCATTAAATGCTGTTATACAGGCAAAACTGTGCTGCTACCAGTGACTTAACTACGTCTACCCAGGATCTACTTTGCCGGTCAGTCTATCACTACAGCATATTTAAATTAGACATTGTCTTAGTACAGTAATTTAGGAGGCCCATTTGTTCCTCACAGCACAAAGGACAGCCTTTCCAGTGTATTTTTTATTCCCTATTAAATTAGCCGTAAAGCTAATATTGCACAGGATTATATCTGCATCCACCACAAAATGCAGAAGGACAAAACACAGCAAATGGCTTCCTCCAAGCCTTGCCTTCTCTGAGAGATTTCCAGTCGGTGGCACGAGAAGAACTCAGTCTGGTATTTATTTATTCAGATAATTTCATTTCAGAGCTGGTATTCAGAGAGCAGCACTAGTCTGACCTCTTATAATGAGGAATGGCTTCTTATATTAGCAGTGTTCAGAGAGGACCAGTTCTATCTGAAATCTACTCATTTAGTGGCACAACTATGGAAGCAGCGTCCCTGGAGAGTGTTACAGCCATGAAATAATTATCTACAGCACCAGGTATGTTTTCCTTAGCAACTATTTATTTCTTTAATTTCTCTAACTGATTTTTCCCATCATGGAATGCTCGGAAAGTAAGAAATTATTGTGGTTCCAAATAAGTGGAACTGGAAAAGTAAATAAATCATTCAAAAGCAGAGGTATAAATAGAAAGGATCTGGCCTTCTAATGCAACATGGGAGTCATGTAAAAGCCAGTTAATTTGTAGGCAGTCATTTAAAAAAAAATGTCAGATCTTTAATATTAAAATCAGAAAAAAAAATTAGATGCAACAATCTTATAGTCCCTTCCACATATATACACAAATATGCTTTACATTAAAACATTCCTCAATTAAGTTGCTTTTTTTCAAAGAAGCTGGTTTGTTATTTCATGACAGAATCCGAATCTATTCAGGAAGCATTCCCCAATGATGCCAGTACAAATCTTGCTTGATTAAAGACAGCAAGAAAAGAAATTAGCTGAGGACAGTGACCCTGTATATTTGTCAGGTATCACATTATGTCTTAACACAACTGTTCCTGTCACAGCAAGGGACTAGACTTGTAGATGCACGTCTAAGCATTCCTCTTCTCCAAGTGGCTGAGAGGTCCCCAGCGAAAGAACAATGATCCACTGAGGAAACACATCATTTTAAAAAAGCCAAACACTGAAAAAAATTGCTAGCCACTAGCTGCTACTTGCAGAAAATTATAATACAGTGTTCTCTGAGTACTTAATAGAATTCAACTTATGATGAAAGGTTAATAGCCATGGGTTCCCCTACATTTTGTAACCCTTTGACTGTTTAAATGTAATCACTCCCTACAATGAAGCACATAACAGTAACTCGCAACAAAGTCTGAAATGGTGCAGTGCCAAGCTCTGAATAGGAACACTTTGCTAATTCTTCTTAGTACTTCTATACTCCAAAATATCAATATATATTGTGACAGCAGAGTGTATGTATGTGGTAGGCAGGCTTATGGAGAGTATAAGCTTGTGCCTGAATGAACAAGGTATTCCAAGGTATTGAAAGTTCAAGCTGTGTTAGCTAGTGAGTAAACGGATCACATTGTTGCAAGCAGTGGAATAATTAATTATATTGGGGGAATTTTAAGACCAAGTACCTTGTCGTTAGGCCAGCTGCTGCTGCTGTCCTTCTCTCCCGAGCAGGCACAAAAGGCAGTGAGTACAGGGGGATGCTGCGATAGCCCTGCCCAAGGAGCAGGTCAGAGGGAGCTGTCATGGGGGAGTACTCAGCTGCTGCTGCACTCTCTCCTGATACACATCTTTCCAAGAAGGTTTAGAGGATGCAAAGGTCAGCCCCAAACTTCCAGTCAGGACAAACATTCAAATGCTTAAACACTCTAAGAAGTGAATCTGATATGAACGCACTGAACCATAGTGAACGAAGCTGGAAAAGATCCTGACAGCCCGTTTAGTTCATCTCTTGTTATTTAAAGTACACTAGGACTTCAAAGAGAAGTCCTCCATACCATACCGAGTACTAACAGCACACTTTGGGGAGCTGTTTCCTAGTGGCTGACAGTAGATAATAACTTGGGTTAGGTGGGTTGCATGTTGTCCGTGGTTGGGCTATGAGTGCAGCAGTCAGAAATAAGTTGGATTGACAAAGTAAAAGTCTACTCTAAAGTGAAAGGAAAAATTATTTAGGAAGAAAAAACCTACACCAGAGAAGCCTGTGTCTTTGGATAATTCCACAAAAATAGCCTCAGTTTAATATGAGAAATTAATTGTTTGCTTAACTGGCATCTCTGCAACCTCTCAGCCTGAGAGCAAAGAACCAGGACTGAGAGATTCCTTACTGCATGTGACTGCCAGTGGTACAGACCTCACCAGTCTTGGTAAAAAAACCTTTTGCTGTTACAGTATGTCTGTACTTAAAAGTAATTTTTTACCATTTCTAGACTTTAGTGCAGATGGGGTCCATGGTCATCGCCCCCCTGCCTCCACCTTTCCAGCCTCAGTGCCTTGGTATCCTTACTGGCAGGCTGTGGCACTTACTACAGCTCTTTCCTCTCCCAAATAAAAAGAGTGTGCTTAAGAGGCAAAACTTGGGCCAGGACATGGCCAGGGAATATACCAGGCCCTAGGAGCTGGATATCCCACATTGAATATATTTCCATGAGACCCATGGGGCTCTCATCTGCATGTCACCTAACACAGGTGTTGATGGACCCTCAGAAATTTTGAGATTTTGTAGAAAAAAAGAGTCAGGCAAGAGCTTCACTATCAGGCATTAAAAGCACTGCCTAGGTATAATCCATCAGGACATTTATGAACTCCACATGAGCAAACTTTAAAAAATAGATTTGTTTCTTTTGCACAAGTCGTAGTTGGCTAGTGACGAAAATACACGGAACAAAACAATGCGGATTTAAATCGGCATTTCTTAACGCAGCCTTGTGGCTGCTGCTTCCCAGTATGTTGAACGCTGACAGTTCCAAATACCAGAACATAAGATTTATTTGGATTATAAATAGATGTTGCCCTGTGCTTCAGTATCAGAAACATTCTGTTGTGTAAACAAAAAAATACTGCGTTTTGTTTCTGCTTTTAAGGGTTACTTGAAAGCTCCTACCCGCCCTTTGCTGGCAGCCTTCTTCACCTGTTGGAGTTCAGGGTCTCTCTCGTGTATCAACACCTCTGCAGCCTGCAGAGAGACTTCACAGGAAGCTGTTAAAACGTCTCTTCTCATATGCCCTTTCCTCTGCTCTCTTGGAGGCTTTCCAGCTGGCCTCGCTCCTCTGTTAGTTTTTAGCCACCCCAGTTTATTGAACATGTCTTTATTTTGGCATTATCCTGATTTCTGTTATAATGTAGTCTTCTCTGGAGCAATGTATTTGCTACTAGCTCCAGTGTCTCTTACTTATTTTACCAAACAAATTTTTTTAGGCACAAATTACACTCTGAAATGCCACCCAGCTTCTTTCCATCCTTTGCTATTACATTTTCTAGAATGTAACTGCTCAGCTCGTAAATCTGACCTGTTCCTCCTTTACCCTCTGCCTGGTGTTCTTTGAAATGTAGTTAGGTAATGGGCTGCTTAAGGCACATCACAACATGGGGCTTTACTACATCGTGATCTTCTCCAGTAAAGACCAACAGCAGCTGCAAGATGGTGTCCCTTTCTTTATGCTAGGAGTAGCTGTTGGGACCTTGTTTTCTAATAAAAAATGCAGAATCTGCTTCTCTAACCTCTGGAGAAACCGAGAAGCTGACAGGGTCATGCTCAACACGTGCCCCACCGTCACAGGTTTGCTGCTTGAACATGCTGGCTGCACCCACTACTCTGTCCTGCATGATGGCCTCAGGTGGCATTTGGCTCTGAATTAAGATACGTTTAGGTGCCTGCATGTGGGCCCAGTATCTAAACTTCTGCAATGGCTGATGAAGATCTAGTTAAAAAACTCAGCAGTGCCTGAGCTCACAATCCATGGGGCTTGGCTCAGTTGCTGACACATTGGGCTCTAGAGCCATCTGAGTGCCCTGCAGCATCCAAGACCTCTTGTGGAGCTGCCCAGGACCCAAGTATGCTGGCACACCTCAAACTGTGCTAGAGCACTGAGGAGGCAGAGGTGAGCCCCCACTGCCATTTTGGGTGCCACAGGTGTCCTGCCAAGCCCCCAGCTGCTGTACCATGAGCATCTGAGTCACCGGCAGGCAGCCCAACACACTGTTGTATCTGCCAGCCCCACACAAATGCCTCAAATATAGCCTGAGATGGTGCTAGACACCCAAGTTTAGGCAACTGGATTGAGCACTTTCACTTGTCATCCCTGATAATTCTGCCAAGCAAGTCCTCTGCTGGTGCCAAGCTTTGTAATCTGCTCGTGTAAATACCTATTTACTGGAGACCAGAATGAGACCAGCGAATGTGTCTGATGTTGATCAAAAGATGTTTAGGTGGCAGCATTTTTCCAGTCTCTACCCATTTGCTTTTTGATCTCAGACCTGAACAGAGAAGTTAAGATTGTGACACAGGTTCCTGCCTAACTCTGTGAGATACCTCACACGCAGCTTTTACTGCCGAGCTATACAGTTGATGTTTCTCCTGCACCAGTCCCAAGTTTTGTGACTTCCTTTACATTACATTACTGCATTTACACCCCATAATTAATTAAGCTGGGGTAACCAGAAGTTGTCATTCTTCGCTTCTTTTCCCAGAAATCTGGCCATACATTTGAGTACTATTTCCAGAAATAATAAAATCCTTTCTTCTTGTTGTTGTTCTAAGATGTTTTTTCTATTTGATGATTCTAATAGAAGAGAATTTCTTGGTATTGCTTTTCTAAAAAATCAGGCTATTTATGTAAAACCCTGAGTATGGATTTAGAAGTCTAAGTTTAGACTTAGAAAAAGTCTAAGATCTTCAGTCTTGCTAAGGTCTAAGGTCTTCAGTTTTGCTGAAAATCTGAGCCAAAGGGAGAAGGTGTACTAACCTCCCGGTGCACCGCGCTCCAGCTCTGTGGCCCAGCGGAACGCTCCACGCATGGCACATATTAGCAATGGCACTATATTTAGCAAAATGTGCCCTACTGCTCCTAAGAGATGACTGAATAAACCTTGATAACAAAGTCGGCCTGTCTCCTTTGGGACTTGTAACTTCCCACTGAGCAACAGAGATAATTAAAACGTTTTAATTATATAATTCCCTTTTTGCATAGTGTTCTAATAGATAAGATTGCATGTGTGTGTGTCAGCCTTTCCATTATTAACTTCAGGTCCCAGGGCATTAGTCACCCAAAGTGAGTGCCCACGTTGAGATGAAACAATGTGGAACCATTTTGATATTAAATAAGCATATATAACTCAATTATTTAAAGAACGCGTTTGTAGCTTTAAGGTCCTGATGGAATCACAAGCTCCTCCTCTCACTCCTTCAGGAACAGAAGCTGCTCACAGTTATTGGGAACAAACCATCTCAACAAGTGAGGCAAGCTCTAGCAGCACTGGCTGTCCCCCATCCTCCTGTTAATGCAAAAAGCATCCCTGAATATCTGTGCATAATGTTGCAGTCACATTGATGAGAATGATACCAGGAGATTTGCGTAGAAACTCTTAGAGCAAACTTACTTTAAAAGTAAGAACATAAGGGGCATATCACATACTTCAGGTCTTGCAGAGCCCTGTTTTCTTGGTTAAAAGGTAAAACTTCTGTGGAAAGTGAGAGACAGTAATCTACAAGTATTTATTTTTTTTGCTGTTGTTTCAGATATTGTTAAAACTGGACAAACAAACATATGTCTCTTTTGGCCCTGAGAAGTCCTTTAAAAATTACTTAACCCAAAGAAATTAAGAAACAGCTCAAGTTCTTCCTGGATCTTTGTGGCAGCTGAAACACTTCTGGATTAGCACATATAAAAAGTATCCCAAGCGAACACCTTGGTGTTCTTTTCAAGGAAAACATTCTGCTGCTGCTTCTGATGAAATCACAAGGAATTGCATCTCTAGGTGAACTTCACAGACAATCTCCAGAAGATAGTTATTCCTCGGTACACCTCTAATGGTAAGGATACCATTTTATTAGGCTGACTTATCTACTACCCTCTACTCGGCTCTTATTTTACATCTCTGTTAGCAGTCAAATGCATGTTGCTCATAGAAGAGAGAGAGCGCTGACACTGCAATATGCTTTTAAAGCAATACCATGACCTTGTTTGTGTCATACTTCATTTCTATTTAGGAAGCCTTAATGTAGGTAATTCTAAACCGTCAGGCCTCCTGTAGGCTTTTCTAGCTCCTTCCACGTTCTGGTATACGTACAGCTTAAATATTACCAGATCTTACCTGATCATCCCTTTCCAATTAATTTCCATGCCCCCTAAACAGCATCTTACCCTTTCTGCAACCAGTAAAGGCCCAACAAGGCAAGGGACAAACAGTTTCACTGATGAAAATACCAAATCTGGTAATATAACAATAAAATAGTGGGGAGAGAGAGGAAAGATAATTAAACAACCAGACAGAGAAGAGGAAAGATCCTTACCTTTCAGAAAGTTCAGACTGGTGGACTGGGAACTATAAAAGAGAAAGAAACACATTGGGAAAGGAAAAATTCATCCCTCTTTGGTAGTTTAGTCTAGGATAGAGCCAGCTATATTCAAGATACTGGTATTCCCCATTGAGCTAAAACCAGGACTGCCTGACTCAGGAGTCAGTGGGGTAACTTCCTCAGCCCCTGCAAGTGAATTTGGCTTGTCACAACAGTTATAGACAGGGATCTTGGCTAATTAGGTTTTTTGTGAGGTTGTATATTTTTGAGAAAACAGATACAAGTGTGCTTTAGCTTTACCTGTGTTTTGGGGAAGTGTGTAATGAGTTAGTCTAATAGAAAACGTGTGAATAATAAGAGCAAATCTTGGGAAATACTGAGATTAGACCGAAGCATATCTCACAGGCTGTATGCGCTGCCCACTGAGTCTGAAGACTTGAATACTCACATTCAGAAAAAGAATACAGTACAACCAAGAGATTCTTCTCAGACTATATTTCCGGACAAGCCATTATTTTTATAGCAGAATTGACTGAGTACTGAAAAAAAATAAGTGGAAAGGCTCAGGCAAGTTAGACTAGAAAAGGTGGTGTTATTATTAAAAGGAACTGCTTTAAAAAAATAATTGCACAAGCATGCACATGAAAAGATATGTTGGATCTGACTTACTCATCACTTAAATACCTTGTTTAGGTTCAAGTTAGGTTAATCAGATTGATTTTGTCTTTGAAGTGATTCACTCTAGCAGCTATGAAGGTCAACCTCCAGCTCTTTGATATGTAACAGAATTGGGAAAGAATGGGAGAGTAAGGAAGGACAGCTTAATACAACAGATGAAGAAATAAAATGCAGCATGCTTTCTCACACTTCAAAGCAGCAAGAGCCAAGGTGAGCAACATTAAAAAAAGTGGTGTTTTTACTCTGGTATTTAGGAAAAGATAAAAGTTCAGCTAAGATCATACTCTTAGAGGTCTCTCTGGTGCTTCGTTTTTACTTCTGAAGGTTTCTGAACTTTTTATTTTCTCTTTCAGGAATCCACTGCTGTGATATTGTGTATTATTGCTCCTTAGACTTTTACTGGGGAAATTATTCTGTGTGTTGGGCTAATTGGATCTACACATATATCCAGCAGCCAAGGAAATGTAGCCCAGGGCACAGTTCTAAAAGCAGATAGTTTTGAGCTACTTTCCCAACAGAGAAAGTAAAACATGGTCTGTACATCTGTACTCTCAGAAAGGATTGTGTAACCAAGAACGGCAACACTTAGGTTTTAATTTTCATTTGTTTAATCTGTCTGATTATTATTTGAATTGTCACTTCTCTTGCAGTGGCATGAACAATTTTTTTCATTCTGCCAAAGCTGGCAAGCTAGTAAGCTTTCTTCATTAACCTTGAAAACTTATAAACTTAAAAGTTTAAACAATGAAAAATAGGGTGGCAAGGGAAGTGGAAGAGAAGGAGTACTCATTGCCTATCTAGCAGAAAGCATCCTCCGTATTTTCGAGATGACATTCAGAACAATCCAGCTCAGTGGAAACCAAGACAGCGTTCCCATGTCCTCAGCACCAAGAGGCTTTCCCATCCTTTAAAGCAAAATATAAAAAATTACAGCTAATATTTCTAATGACAATAGCTGAAAAATAAAGTTTATGTGATCCTGAAATAGGAAATAAAGTTTACATGAACATGAAAACTCTTTTTGGAAAAGATACCATGTCTATTTCCTGAACACAAATCAAAAATAGGAATGCAGTAAGGTAGTAATATTTGCATCAATATAATCCCTAACTCCAGAAAATACTGATTTAAAGGTGGTAATTAAGCACTACAGTAATAGAATCAGAGAATAAAAGCTCATAATTGGTGTACATCAACCGCTAGCAATCTAAGACTTCACGTTACTGACCTTTTTTTTTTTTTTAATTTGTAACTTCTCACATCAACAAGCAGTCATAGAAGCTGCTTATTTTAATTTCTTCTGTCATAAAACAGGGACATCAAAGGTAAGAACTTAAGACATTTCAAAAACTTCCCATTAATTTTAGCCCTAGAGAGAGGATGCATAGCGCTCTTTTTGCATTTTCCTAGAGAAAGACAGTATAGGCAGTATATGCACCTAGCTTACATCTTCTGGCAGTTTGTGATGTGGACAAGCCTGCAATAAACTATATACACAGACTGAACAGGCGATGGGAATTCCCCTGTTTGCTTCCTAATGCAGTCCCAGAAAATGGTACTGAGCAGCTGAATAGGGATCTTGTTTGTTTTCATTCTCCTTTTGCTCCAACAGCAGAAAAAAAAAATCCCCAGCAGCGCTGGCAGACCCGTAGGTTGCGGACGCCGCCCCGTGAGCGCTTGGCAGCAGCACAGCCCTGGCAATGCCGTTCCCGAGACAACAGACTCTGAAATCCAGCTGATTGCGAGAACAAGAACGGCTGCGTGTTCTGCTTTGGTTGCACATAGAAGTGCATATTTACCGCCTAGCTCTTCAGAGGATTCTTATAATTTAAACTATTTACACAATTGTCCTTCTTTCAGGACTCTTTGTAATTCCTGCGGGTGGCAAAGAATGCGCGCGTTTTAAAGACTTTGATAATTTCTTACGCTGCCTTCCGAACGCCCATCACACAGTCCACATCTTGGTAGTAACCCTGAGCACACAGTAGCAGCAGAAGCCTTACCAGCGTTGCAGAGAGCAGACTAATTCCTTCACATGCTGTGAAATATAGTTCACCGTGCTGTGAGGTTTTTCTTCCTTACAGGCATCAAGGTTCATCTCAACATAAGCTGTACCCCATTTCCCAAACCTTCTTTTGAGACATCCATCCAGGGAGTTCTTACTCTTTTAGCCATGCAGTTGGCCAAACCCACCTACGCAGAGACTACAATTGAGGGGTATTCCCCCACTCTCCTTTTTTAAGATTTTTGGTTCTACTAGAGAGTTCCAAGTTCACTGCCTCTTCTCTTCTAGTTTGGCTCAAGTTTAACAAGCACACTCTGCTTCTCCAGAATAGCAATGAAAAATTCTAAACACACTTTATCCACAAGAGGCTTAAAATAGTACTGTAGTGGGAAGCTAGATTTTTGTGCTCATTTTCACAATTTGGAAAACCCACCGTTTCCTTGAGAAGAGAAACAAAAGGAATATTTTGATGGAATTTTTCTTTTTTAGAAACTGTAGTTTTTAGAGAGTCAACACCAGACTTTCAGTATAATGAACCACAAGTAGCAACCTGACAGGAAGGCTATGTGTTAGGAACATAAAACCTAACTAGGGATGCACAGCTACCACTAGTTCCCAGAGATGTTCTTCTCCAGTAATTGCACTAGTCAAGCTAGTTAAGAGGCATCAGGGTAGCTTATAAGCAATTCTCATACTTGCCAACTTAAAGATGCTTCCTAGAAGGAGTTTTCATGGAGCAGGCATTTTCACTGACAGCACTGGCCACTTCAGATTGTTCCTAAGTACACAATAGCAGCTTATAGTTATTACTGGGTACCTCTGCCCAATTCTAAATCACGATCAATTTTTTTCTCCCCCAAAGACAATGATAGATCTCCAGTTCTATTTGTGGTTGTCAGTGTCATAACAAGCTGATAAACACCACCTCAGCCACCAAGAGAGGACTTCAGAAAGGATCATGGTCAAACCATCATCAGCCATTTGCTGGGCCTCTACATGTGCAGAGCTGTCATACAGTTCTGCTGGTGAAACAGAGCAGGTGAGTACTCCTCAGCCATGTCATTCCTAAGGCACAAAATCTAGTTTAAGGGAGATCTGCTTCTACCCTACAGATGTGGGACAGTTTTGTTCTCAAAGCACAGCAGAGTACAATTCGTAGAGACAAAAGGCAGTCTCTCTAAGCCTGTCCTTGAAGTTACAGAAGCCCTGGAGAAATTATTCCAAAAAAGCATTCAAATTTGACAAATATTAAGAATTTGAAGCTTTGATAAGCACTGCCTTCAGTATCTTGTTTTCTCGTGGCTTAATAGTGTTCTGTTTACCCTAGATCAAATTAGCAGTCAACTGCAAATATAGTTTAGTTAACCGTCACCATAAATCTTTTCAATCAGTAGAAAAATTCTAGCACTGCACTAGTAGTTAGTACTAACACTTACTCTCTTAATTAACACTTTAATCTTTGCTCTAGAACACCCTCAAATTCCCTAATATTTTTTTTCTTATTTTATGCCAAAAAGCTGATTGTTTTACTTACCCTAGTAACTGAGAGCAAGCTGGGTTTGGTCACCTAAAACATGAGGCAATGCTGGCAGATTACTAAGTCTTAACCATGATTGACATACACATGTTGATTTCATGGGCAGCAAGATAAATACACAATCACTTACTACTCATATTTGCATGCTTAGAAATCTTCATTCTTTTCAGGAAATGTGATGTTCCATTAAGCTGTACTAGAGAAAAGCCACTGGAAAAAAATAATTTATTAGATGAAGGTGCTGAGTTCAACTGAGATTACTTCTAAACCCCTGAAGCTGCAGAGGACAGTACTGTCCTACACAGTAAGATCTGTCACCTTTGGATGGTCATCGGGAATCAGATTCCTCTATTTCTAGGTGTATTACAGTCAACTTCCAGCAGTTGACAGCAATGATACAGTATAATCAAGTTCTCAGTGTTCATTTTTCACACAGATTTTATCTAACCGTAATAATTTATTACAATATTAATTTGCTCCACTAAAGCAAGAATATTAAATTCCTATAATAAAGACAAGGTATCACTCTCTCATAAGGATTCAAGGTGTTTAACTCACCTTCAAAGTACTAACATAAACCACATGCAAAGAAAAGAGGCTTATGATTCAAAGATCTGTATACTGATCAACTCAATGTGCATTTACTGAAAGTAAAAGGCACTCTAATGTAGAACACGATACAATCCAGACCACCACAACACAACGTAAAAACTGCTTTATTTATTGCAGTTAACATGTTACAGTTAAATTATGATTCCAAGCATTAAGCCAGCTGCTTATAGTAAGTATAAGCTGCCATCATAGTCACATGGAATTGGACGAAGAGATGCTAGTCACTGAGGTTTCTTGAACTGGAGTCATTTCTGCTTCTTGGGCATTGAAGCGACAAGCAGCTCATAAACAACATAGGCTGTTCCTGAATTGAGAGACAGAAAAGACATTTTCAGAATGGTAAACAGAATTTCTTTCAAGTCAGCTTTCCTTTCCCAGTTTGTTCCAGAAGAAATATTGACAATAAGCAGCTGCAATTCAGACATAACACATTTCCATAGCCGCATCTCAATGATTTTTTTTTTTTGCAATTAATATTTTAGAGGAAAAAAAAAATCCTTAAATAGCTCTCCATAGACTGCATAAAAACAAAGAAACAGGAAAAAAAGGGGAAAGATAAGTTTGTGGAACCTACATAGGTGATGATAAAGTAAGGGCTACTCATTCTTAAAGTAACTGAACTGAAAATCCATTCAATCAACATCATTAAGTTAGAGGCTACTACAAAACCATCTAACAAGCAGCATAAAGCTTTTAAATATAGACAGCATCATAAAGCTTGGATATATTCTGATAGTTTGCACCGTATGTGAAACCTCAGCACAGCACCTAGCACTAAAGAGTCAGGCTAGCGAGAAAACTGGTATATGTACGTGCTATAATTACATTTAACTTCTTTTCAGAATAAGCTTTCTAAGTAGTTAGAGAAAGTCATACGCGAATTTGGAAGGAGTATTCAACCTATAGTACTACTAAGTCATGGAAAAAAAGCCATCTGCAAAGCTAAGTTTGAGAAAGCACAAATAAATATACAGTATTCCCAAATTAATTTGAGAAAGCACAAATAAATATACAGTATTCCCAAATTATTTTTTTTCCTCTCTACATACATTTTGCATGTTCTAAAGAACAGACTGAAGGAACTGCGTAACTAATTTACAGAATAAATGCTAGTAATGTTGGAGATTGTACCAAAGAAAAAGTATTTTAATATGAGCACATTGGAAACTGTACCAAAGCATAAATATTTTAGTATTAGCCTTACCAAAGACTGCAAGACCCATGGTGACTCTATACAACAGAGCATCCATCACACCACCTTTAAGATGCACTGGGATGCCATTATCCTCCTAATGGAAACAAGTGACAAAAAGAAACTATTTAAATACAGTTCTTGCAGTATCGTGTTAATATAACTAGAATTATCCAGAACAATAATTACTTCCCCAAATTATCTTCCCAACTCCCAAAAGACACTGAACCTTATTTAGAGTCCTCTTTGTCTTTCAAGCTTTCACACTGGTATCAGGTGATCACTCACTAGGGGAGCATAGTAAATGATGTACACATTCATTTTGAAAGCAGTGATTGGCAGATGCCTAAACACTTCTGACACCAGCTGCCACCCCCTCGGGTGCACAGGGTATAATTACCATCCCTCAAAACTTCCCATCCGCCTTCAGCACAGTCAACCCCTGTGCAGCAAGGGGAGGAGCCTCTACTGTCACCTGGTGTTATACAGGAAATTGTTTTGCTCCACCTAAAATAAAACTCCTAGACACCAGATCCACATGATCTTTACCCTTGTCAGCGAGTTCATACTGCTCTGGAATTCAAGCCTGCCTCCAGCGCTGATAACCCGCACCCCAGCCCAGCTTAACTAGCTGCCCCACAAGAAGGGACTGGGAGGAAGAAGAGATATGCCTAGAGATCTCCACCCACAGAAACAGAACCTCTGACCTCATCCGTCACTGGCATCCACTTCCCCTTGGCTTGCAATGAACACCGTGCTCCTTAGGCAGTGTACAACAAGATTGGCTTTCACTTTCATAGAACCGTAGAATGGTTGGAGTTGGAAGGGATCTTCAAAGGTCATCTAGTCCAACCCCCCTGCAAGAAGCAGGGACATCTCTGACCAGATCAGGTTGCTCAGAGCCTCATCCAGCCTGGCCTTGAACGTTTCCAGGGATGAGGCTTCCACCACCTCTCTGGGCAACCTGTTCCACTGTTCTATAACTTGCATTGTAAAAAATTTTTTCCTAATATCTAATCTAAATCTACCTCCCTCTATTTTAAGACCATTACCCCTCATCCTATCACAACAGGCCCTACTGAACAGCCTATCCCCATCTTTCCTGTAGGCCCCCTTGAAGTACTGGAAGACCACTATAATGTTTCCCCAGAGCCTCATCTTCTCCAGGCTGAACAGCCCCAACTCTCTCAGCCTGTCCTCATAAGAGAGGTGCTCCAGCCCTCTTATCATCTTCATGGCCCTCCTCTGGACCTTCTCCAACTGGTCCATGTCCTTCTTGTGTTGGGGGCTCCAGAACTGGACACAGTACTCCAGGTGGGGTCTCACCAGGGCAGAGTAGAGGGGGAGAATCACCTCCCTCCACCTGCTGGCCACGCTCCTCTTGATGCAGCCCAGGGTGCAGTTGGCCTTCTGGGCCACAAGAGCACACTGCCTGCTCATGTTGAGCTTCTTGTCCACCAGCACTCCCAAGTCCTTCTCCTCAGGGCTGCTCTCCATCCATTCTCCACCCAGCCTGTATTTGTGCCTGGGATTGCCACGACAATGGCAATCTCCTTTCCAAAAACTATTAAACTGGGGCTTCTAACATCTTTTTTCCTTTTCACATCACTGAAGCCCAGTCTATTCTATCCTCACTATGAAGGTGCTGCTCCAGGTTATGGCTGACAGCTGGGAGTATGCTATTGAGTATACACTGCTTTGGCATTTGAAGAACTGCTAGTTCTCACTAGGAGGTCCTATCAATCAGGAAGAGAGTAATTCAGAAATTATTTTTAAAGCTTCAGTAACTTTCTAGGAATGAATCCACTCCCTCAGGACCTCTATTGTTTTCATAACCGAGAAGTACAATAATACCACTCCCTCATTAAGGATTATGAGGCTCATCTATGAGCTATGGATACTGCTGTAAGATTGCCGGTTTAACTTTTCACTGTACTTCTGTCCTCTCACTCGCTGGTTTTCTCTATTTATTTTTAGGACATACTCCCCCATCTCATCTCATCTCATTTCAGGGTACTTTGTCTTTATCTTTTTACAGTACCTAGTACTCATAAGAAACTCATTTCACATGGTGTAAAACCCTAAAGAGTCATCAAGTCAAGTATGCATGTACAAGTACTCAATCTCTGTAGAAAGTAACTGCTGATTTCAAACACTGTAGTCACACAACTGATTTCAACAGCACACCTCAGATATATAGAGGACTTTCACCAGTTCTTTATAAACAAAATGTATACAATTATGATCTAGTAAAACCTTTTAACTCTATTAACATTATTCTACTATAAGTGTTCACTCAATACCTGAAAAAGCTTCTGCTTCTCATGAATTCTATTTTCAAACTGCCTGCGTGAAGCAGTGCTTATGGTCCTCTGGGAAATTTGGCGAAGACTCTGAAATAAAAGATAAACAGCATTTTAAAAACAGTGAATTTTTGCAGCTACATCCACACTGAGTAGAAAGAGGGGTTTTTTTTAAAGTAAGATAGAAGTGGAAGGAACAGGAAGACAGTAAAGTCCCTAAAAAACCCCAACCAAATAAAACTTCACCAAAACCCACTGGTTTTGAATTCAGCCAGTCTTTCAACAGACTATGTAAAGGACTGATTGACTGGTTACCTCAAAAGGAAAAACTCAGGAAAACTACTTTCAGTACGATACAACAGACTTGTGGATCTGCAGCATAACTCAGTATCGTTCTCAGACAAATCTTGACCTCTACCCCTTAGATCTCAGTTTTAGGCATGATTTGCTGTGTCTGACTCTAGTAATGGGGACAAGAACATTAAAGACAAACATGTTTGCACAGACAAGGATCTTCTGTCACAGCTGCAGTTCACCTGCTAGCTACCAGCACAGGAGTTAACCTTCACAGAGCTGAAGAAAGCACCCACCCACCCAGAGAGTTTAAAGACACCTTGCTGTGTCCTAAGCTACTGTCCTGGTTTTGGCAGGCATGGAGTTAATTTTCCTCTCAGTAGCTGACCTGTTTTGGATTTCTTATGTGAAGAATGGTGATAAACACACTGATGTTATGAGTTGTCACTAATGAGACCAAGGACACTGCCCGACTTCCCAGGTTTTGCTAATGTGCAGGTGCAGGATGCTGGGAGGGATACAGTCAGAAGAGTTGACCCAAACTGGCCAAAGAGAGTATTCCATGCCATAAATGTCATGCTCAGTACTTAAGTGGAGGTGAGCTCTCGCTTCTTCTCTCACTGTTGGGAATCATTCTGGGATCATTTGCAGGTTTTGTTTTCTTTTGTTCTATGACTGCTGACCAGGAAAGGCTGTATTGGTCATCAGGGTCATTGGGTGGTGAGAAATTGTGCATAATTTGTTTTGTAATTTAAAAAAAATATATTATTTTTTATATTTTAAAAATTATTATTCCTATTGTTATTCTTACTATAATTTTATGTATATATAAAGTAATATTTCCCTTTGCTATCCCAGTAAACTGCCTTTATCTCAACCTACAAGTTTCATTTTCTTCCTGATTCTCTCCCCCATCCTGCTGGTGGGGGGAGGATGACTGAGCTGTGTGGCACTGAGTTCCTGACCGGGGTTAAACCACGACAGCTAGAATCTGTTTCCGTAGTCACATCATACAGGTGCATGTTAGCACGGGTCAGGCCACCCGGAAAAATAATCAATACGATTCCGATGGCTCAAAGTCTGCCATGTCAAGTCGCAAAGTTAAGAAGTTCGTTAAGTTAAGTAAGTCTCAGCAGTCTCCTTCAAGCAACACTGATAACACTGATCCCTCCCCCGCAAAACTACCACCACTAAAAAAGCAGCCAGGAGGCAAACACCCAGATGATGCCGGTTGCAAGTAACGGAACAACACACCTCCTCCCCTCACCCACCCCCAAATACACACACTATAAAATTTATCCCCTTAGGACGCGCTAAGCTCACCCTAGGCTCAGCTCCCATCCCATCCAGTACCCAAAGCTCAGCACTAGGCGGAGCGAGCGGGCCAGGACCCGAAATGCAGCACTTCCCCCCTCGCCCATCCCCGGTAGCTCCCTCAGCAGCAGCCGGCGCTGGCGGGGCCGGCAGGGAGGGAAGGAGGAAGGGAAAGAAGGGAGGTGACCGGGCGGCCGGGTCCCGCAGCCCAGGCGGGCACCCGGGAGGGCGCCGACAGCCTCCGGGCGGCCCCCACACACCCCACCCTGCCGCCTCAGGCAGCCCCACGGCAGTGGCTCTCCCCGCCCAGGCCCGGCCCAGCGGCCTCACCAGCAGGTTCCGCCACATCGCGGCTGTTGGTCCCGTCCCGGGGCTCTTGGTCCCGTCACCTCCCGCCGGCAGCAAGGGCAGCGGAAACGGAAGCAGCTCCTTCCCCCTCTCCCCCCCGCCGCGGGTACCACAGAGGCAGCCGCGCCCAGAGCGCCGTCGCAGAGCCTACAGCGCCGCCTACGCGTCAGCCCTCCGGGGGGGGGGGGGGGGGGTGCGCCCGGAAGAAGATGGCGGCCGCAGGGGCTCGGGGAGGAGCCGGCCGGAGAGCGAAGCGCGGTTTCCAGGCCGATCTGAGAAAGGCTGTTCCCTTCCTTACACTCCCACGGGGGTCCCCGCACTGAGGAGGGGCAGGCAGCGTGGTGTGGAGCAGCGGCACAGGGAGCTGCCTCTGGGCGGGTGAGCCCAGGCCCAGACCCCGCGCCCCCTCGTAGGCACGAGTTCTGTTCGACGTTTGGTGCCGTGGGACATTTGTCCGGTTTCGGGGCCCAGGAACCAGACATGAGCCCCATCACACCGAGAGCGGGATAGGAGAGACGAGGCTGGAGCAGTTGCGTCTCCAGCAGCCAGAGGCACCGGGCAGCTGAGGGAGGCAGCCGGGCACGGGTCAAAACTCCAGGTGTTTCTCCACAGCCTACAGCGCAAACCCAAGAACGTTGTTGCCGCACGATGCTGGGGCTGCAGGTTGCTTCCCTGCTTTCAAAGGGCACTTTGGCAAAAAAAAGGAATGTCCCACAGAGCTGCTACATACAGATTTCAAAATTGCCTTTCATTAAAAAGTCTCAGGCCTGCAGAGGGCTCAAAGTGCGTCCTAGGAGAATAGCACCAGCGTGGGCTGCTGCTGTTCATATGGACTCCCTCGACATCTTTGGCCATCACCAGAAGCAGGACACTGAGCCTGGGCCTGGCCCAGCCAAGTAGGTCTTACACCCTTGGGATAGATATGACACCCCTTGTTGAGCCAGAACACAGAAAAAAAAAAAAAAACAGAACTAAACCGTGCACCCACCCACCGCCTCAAACTCTGTTAGTAGCAGGGATACTGAGTACCATGCGTGTGAAAAAAAGAAAACCCAGCTTCACATTCATGTTTCACAATATGTAGTTGCAGACAGGGAAGTAATGCCAGATTTGATGAAATGCAAGCCTACTTGATTCCAAAGGAATAATCTATTTGTCCTTCAAGAACGCTCTGAGAAGCCTGTGTTTTTTTCTGCATTGCAGATCTAGCCCTATAATTGCATCTTCTTGTGCTTCAGCCTTACACTGAAATACAGTGCTGTCAGGAAAACTATTTCCTGGCTTTGCTGCAGTTGCAGTGCAGTCAGGTTTTGGCATTACAGTGCTTTTGCACTGGTGCCAAACCTCATGATGAATAATGTGTGTCAAACACAGCAAATTAGTGCTCAATCTGGTATGGAAATAACAAGGATTGTATCTCAAAGCACAGCACTTCTCAATCTGATGAGCTGCCCCAGAAAGAAACTAAAAATGCAAACATGAAGAGGCATTTATAGCTATAGTCTTAGCTGAGTAGAATATTTAAAATACCATTTAGAAAGCATAGTCATAGAGAAATATAATGTGCTGTAACAAAAGAGGAAATTTGATGCATTATTTAACAAACAGTTTTCAAACACTCAAGCAGTGCTATTCTAGAGTAACACCTAGAGTACATTACTACTGCTGCAAGGTAGATTTCCATTCATTCCTCTTGCAAGCTTTCATCTTATGAGTGCATATAATGTTCATATTCTGATTTTTATTTACGCAGTTGTATTTTGATACTGGTAAAAGGATCATAATCCCCAGAGAAATTATGATTGTTTCTTTTCTGCTGTGTGGATCATTTCCCGATACGTCTGAATCAGAGCTTCAGTCCTATTGTCTATCAAAATACACTTTACAAACAGAAAGGCCATGTGGGTTACATACGAAGGAGAGCTACAAGGTGACTGCTCAGAGCAAGTACAGCTGGTGTCCTCGGTGTTTACTAATTTATGAAGAAATGAAAAATTAAGGGGAAAGAGAAATGGCAACTTGCCATCTCAGGATGAGGATATTTCACTATAAGCAAACGCAGACTGCTTTTTCCTAACATGATAGAATAACTTTTGCATGTATTGTATTGAAGAATAATGAAATTGTTAATGAAAACCCACAGTTTTGTTTAAGCCAGAATGAAAACAAGGCAGTTAATAAATATGTTAATAAGCATTAATCACAAAAAAAAAAGTTTTACCTCTTAAACCAATAAAAGAAATGTATGTAAACCCTGCTAAAGAGATCACACAAACAACTGAGTTTAATGTAAACTCAACTGTGGAAGCAGAAACCCAAGGTGCCACAGGACAGCTGAAAATGACAATTTTTTAAACCTCCTGCTGAGTCTTGCCTGCCCACCAGTTTAATTTTTAATTTATTTTTTTTTGCAAAGTAATTGAATCACCCAGTTAAAAGCTACACTGTATGAAGAAAAAACACCCTGTATTCTATCTCAGTATAACTATCTTCCAAGTTGGTTTGAGTTGTATAGTACCCTAAAATTGCATTAAAAGAACTTGCTGAAAGAACAAAGATTTGTTCTGAGGTTTACAAGCATTTATGGTGAAGCATACACTAACTTCAACCACATGACTCCAGACCTCAGCAGGCAAGCCTGGAGACAATCATATTTTCATTTCTTCAAAGAACATCGCAGTCCATTCTTTCCCATTTTCATAACAGAATTAATGAGGTCATTAATTACACTCCTTGCCCTCTAACACTACTTAAAACATCTCACCATTTTATTTTGTAAAATTTGGGCACAATTCTCCAGTAAAACTTCAATTAAACTTCTACGTAAGTGGTATTCAATTGGCTTGAATTGTTTCTTTTATGTCATCTTTATCTGAAATCAGGGTCTAGTGGAAAGAACACCACCTGCTTTACTTTATTTTCCAACACAGGTTGAGCACATTTGGAATAGGAGGCTTACAGGAAGATTTCTTATTTGAGAATCGGGTCATATGAGGACCTGCTAATGCTTATCAGGCCATTCCGTAATGGACTTTAGTCTTAATTGAAACCGTCAAGTAAGATTAGACTTCACATTTAGGCACAGAAGGCAATACAGTGATCAGAACAGATTCCATGAGCTAGAACATAAGATATTTTTACATTAAAACACTTCTGCTGATATGAGGAAAATTTAATACTACTGCTACAAAAAAAAAAAAAAAAAGAAAAAAGAAAAACATTTTTTTTTGCAACTGAGCTTTCTACTTCATAATCCATTTTCACACCACTAGAAGTAGTCTTTTCCATAAACTTGCCACATTACTGAGAACAGCAATAAAATTGGCTTAGATTTTAACTCTTTTTCCTCCTATTTTGAAAGATAAAATGTTTCGCAAGTTGTTCAGTACAAATATTTGGCATGTGGAACATTTTGGGGTGTTGTGGGTTTTTTTGTGTTTGTATTTGGTTGGCAGTTTGGGGTTTTTTTTTTTTGGGTTGGTTTTTTGGCGTTTTTTGTTTTGGTTTTTGTTTGTTTGTTTGTTTTCTATAACTCACCAACTAGGTCAATACAAAACCCTCATGGGACTGGCCTGATTTTAAAATTGATATTGCAGACCTCCCTGAAGGCCTTTATGTTGTTGCCCTGTTTATTTCTAACTCACCATGGCTAATTAGCTCAGTTACAGGGAACAACCCCAGGTAACAAACTATCAACTTCTACAAAAAACAAACTTACATAGTACCAAGGGTAGATTACAAATTTTCAGGCAAGTTCAGAAACCATATTCTTGTCATGGGGATTTGAAGATCAGAATTGTTTGCAGTGCTTCCAGATTACGAAGCACTACGGTTACACCTTGTGATATGTCTTTGGCAGTTGCATTCCAATCAGTAACTTTTTTTTTTTTTGTAAGTAACTGTAGTCACATTTTTTCATCAGACACTCGCTTCAACTCAGTCTTGGATATCTGTCTGTCTACATATATTGGAACCCTTATTTTCCCACAGCAAGTAGAGCATCTGAGAGAAAGGTGCAGTCAGTAACCCTCCCATGAATCCAATACAAATAGCAGCACCATTCATTGCTCTGTTTGATGGATTCAAGCAGATACACACTTGGAGATGTTACTTGACCCTAGACTATCATGGCCTTCCCTCCTACGGAGATTTCTACAAAGGCTTGCATTCTTCATAACATTCATAATTAAAGCAAAGCCATGCTGCTGAGAACCTAGTTGCAGTACCAGTGTGACCTTGGGAAGCAAAGGCTGTGAAGGATCCTTCCCATTCCAGTTAGAAGCTGCTAACTCTTCCCTCTGACTCATCAAAGCACAATCGACAGCTCCCCAAATAGCCTGATGCAGTTAAAAAAAAAGCCTGAGGTGACAATCTGCTTTCTTACAGGGATGTAGATTTTTACAAGAAACCAAAAGGACATTGGTCTCACACAGCAGAATTTGTTTGGAGAGCTCTTGCATAAGACAGGGGCATATCCCTGTTTAACAAATTACTCTCTCTAGGAAAGATTCATTCATAAGCACACCCTCATAACAGCACTAGCCTCCAGAAAGCTTCACAGTTTGGGCACTGCCTCAATTGGGCAAGACTTGGAAAGTGCCAAACTAGCCCTCAGAAAGCAGAGGTATTGCTCTTTGTATTTCTGAACCCCGGTAGTGAATACCTCTGAAGGATGCCACCAAAGAACCAGGTCACAGTTGGCCAAATCCAAATTCAACACATGACACTGAACACTAGGACAGTGACACACCCCTGAGCAGTGTCGGAGAGGAATGCCTTGGTTTCATCTTTGGACATGTGACATACGGGCAACTTGCAGGAGATACAAAATCCAAGGATCTCCACAGTTATCAACCCGACATCGAGACAAATGAGCATGAGTGAAGAAAGAGTTTACAAATTTGACCTAATATTTTAAGCTCTCAACAAGTATTTTAAGCTCCTCATGCACACTATCTGTCAGGCATATTGCCTGACAAGTATTTACTGCTACAGGCTCTCAGAGAAATAGCTTAATTGTAACAAAAAACAGAGGAATTCTCATCCTGGTGCACTTCATTGAGAAGATCAAAGCAGCACTGACAGCTACAGTCAGTAGAAAAAAAGGAAAAGGATTGAAAAATATTTTAAGGTAAAGATAAAAAAAAAATAGTTTGTTTTTAATTTTGAACACAGCCCAAAAAACAACATTTCCTACTTGGAAAAAGGGATTATGAATGAAGCAGCATATATTTGCATTTCAAGTGACAAACACAAAATTAAAAAATTAAAATATTTTAATAACCAGTAACTGGGAGACTCCCCTTACTTGCTTACTACATTTTGGACCAGCAACTACTCTACAGATGAAAGCCAGTTCAACAGATTGTGCGAGTCTTCTGCCTTGCAATACAGAAAGGTATACACCCTTATTTTATAATTCCAGCAATACAGATACAACACTAAATAAAATCTTAATGTCTTCTGACTAAAGTCCTGTGCTGCCACAATGTTCTATGCAAACAAGTTATTAGATGGAGCTACAGAAAGCTAGCACACTGGAAACACTTCATTCCACAGTTTATACATACTTACAAACTTAAACTGCTAGCTTAGAAGTATTACACAAATAACACAGTAGAAACAGTCATTTGTTTATGTGATAAATTAATAGTGTATTAAACTGGCTATAGATTAAGCTATTGGACCATGAATAAACAACTTTTTGTAACAAATATGCAGTCCTAGAAATATAACTCACTTAAACTGCATTCACACTTGATGAGAACACATCTTTTCTTCCAGATGAAAATAAATGTATGATCAAGCACAAAATAAAATCTCTTATTAAATGGTTTGCACTATTTATTAGGTCTTTTTAATATACTCAATACTTTATCAAGCTAGTTGCATATAAAGTGATCTCCACCATATACATTACAATTTCTGTGCATCATCTAAAAAAAAAAAAGTCACCAAAAAGTAATATTTTACAGGTTACAGTTAACTTTGAATTAACCTAAAAGTGAACCCTCTGTAATTTGATTTAAGACACTAACCCACATATTGCTTCTAACTGCAATATTTAAATTGTTTCACAGCAAGCTCAACCTGCATTTCAATGAAGAGAGGTTACTGCCATCTCAACTTCTGAATTTCTAGTTTACTACCTTGACACCGCAAAAATTTCATGTGGTGTTTACTCCAAATAAGGAAAAAAACTATATGACAATTCCTTTACAACAAAGCCTGCTCAGAATACATATGCCTTAAGAAAATTAGGAAACTCCTCCAATAAAAGGAGTTCACCCAAATTTGTGAATGGAAAAAAAACTTCAGGTTCTTCTTGAGTAATGCTTCGCTTGGAGCTGCTCATAAAAAGCAAAATCAGAAAGCACATTAGGAAAACTAGTATTGGATATGACTTAAAACAAAGAAAATGAGAAAAAAGCAGATTCTACCTGCAACAAACATTTCCCAATTTAGGAGAAACTTTAGAAGGGACTCAGGCAGATAATTAACAAATACGTTTTCTGGTATCTTCACAGGATGCTAGTTTACTGGCCAGGCACATATATTGTAAATATACGAAGAATCCAGGGTGCTGAAATTTACACAGCACTTAAAGGATTTAACATAACAGAGGTGGACAGGACAAAGGAAAAATATTTAACAACTTATATAAATATATTAAAATCTCAGCAAGAAATTTAAGAGCCCATGCACACAAGACAGTAAATTGAAAAAACATTTAAGACTTGACTTTTCCATTCAACAGCACTGTCACCTGAATTCTGGAAAGTTAACAATTTACAGTATCTTACAACAGTCTTTCTCCACACAATCTATACGTCCTGAATCATACCGACATTACACAGCACATGAACAAGCAGCAGGTGCATCAAGGGAACAAGAGCTATATGCATCATGTGGCCTGCCCAGTTAGAGGCAAGTATCAGAAAAATTGTTTCTGACATAGGCAAAGATACAATCAGTATAGGTAACTGTATACCCGTCATTTTCAAGAGTTAATTCACGGTATGGGAACGGGGAGCTTTAGATAAAAATTATGTACCCAGTTTCAGAAGTGACAGAAGCAGAGATTTATCTTTCAAAAACTGGGTCCATTCTGGACCGGCCTTGATGCACATGCAGGACATTTGTTTTCAGAATGCAAGATTAATTGGGAATGTCTGCACTAGTGTTTCGATTTCCATATTTGTGATGGATGATCAGCAATACAACTCCTAAGAAGAAGCATATGGACCCAACAGTGATGTAAGCGATACCCAGAAAGGGATTTTTGCCTCCCATCCACGAGATGGTGCTTAGGATCATTCTTTTTCGTCCATCAAAACTGTGTACAGGATAATCTGAAAAACATTTAGGAAAACAAGCAGCATGTTTCCAAATTTAGCTTTATGTGGTCAGGCACATGAAAATTTTGGGCCATCTCACTCAGGTTCCAAATACAAACTTAATATTGGAAGTGCAAATATGAAACATTTAGTTGTTCTTTTAGGCTAAGACTAATCCGGGTGCTGTCAGCTACTCCAAGAAAAGTCTCATGCAAAGAGACATTAACCCCTTTTTAAGGTAAGAGTAAATGCACAATTTTGTGGGTTTTTGAAAGCAGCTTCAATAAAATGAGGGAAATCTAGATTTTAATTCTTGACTATGTTTTAGTACAAAATGTTTCTTTATGTTCATTCAGTTTTATATGCACCCCCCACAGTTTTGTAGCAAAGGAAAACACTGCAGTATCTATTTTAAAATTATCAGTAAATGCCTTCAAATTTTAAGACTTCAGTAACTATGACAACCATAGTCTCCCACACCTCCACCCAGTCTTTAGTTTGACCAAAATAGAATGACAGACCTCCACACGATCCACAGCTCTGGCAGTTTTCTGACCCCCAAAGTCAGTCTGCCCTTGATTACATATTGTCACTACACCTTGAAGTTCTCAAATTTCTAGGCTACCAGCTGTCTCTGTTCTTTCCTTTTTCCTATGCATCTCTCAATTCTTTTACAGCACCCAAGCAATCCAATTTCCCTCTCACTATGAAGCTACTAATTCTATAAAAACTTGCGCAGAAGTAAAATATGGTAATATTCAACCTCAGCTCAATACTGTATTTTTTAGAGACAGTAAGAAAAAACGCTAGTTCAATTTGAACTTGCACAAATACATGCCCATGTAATCCAGCTAAGGCCCTTAGCCGCTTTCAAAGGTTTTTCAAAGGATACTGTATGCAATATCCAAAGAGTATTTCCCAGCCCGCAAGGTAGGCTGTAAGTTATTCTTCCTTTCAATGAGACGATACAGCTTGCGAAATGTTGGCAGAGCAGCAGTACGCATCCACACGATGAAGTCTTCATTGATAAAGCCATTGTTGTCAGGCTCTGAGTCAAGCATATACACTGGCTTGGGCCAGTTTACAGGTTTTGTTGTGCCTAGGATTAAAAAAAATAGTAACAACAAAGTATTTCAAATACAGGACTAAGTAACACACTGGCTCATCAAAATTTATTATAATATTACAAAAAACATTAACTCCTAAATAGTATGAACAGACAGGTTGGCTCACTGCTATTGCAAGACACTGGGCTGTTTAAGAACTTTTTATTTTGCAGCTTAAATAGTAGTGCGCATCCGTTTATTCTCATGACAGCACTGTCCATTTGTTTAAACAAATTTACCTCCCCTACGCATTTATACAAGCATGAAGTCTTGGCTCCAAACATTACTCTACCTTAGTGAGACACTTCTCCGTTATGCTGATAGCTCCTCTGCTCACTTGTTAAAGAGTTTGACTGCTACCTTCCTAGACCATGAGCAAATAAAATTATGTACAATATTTTAGATGATGCCATGCTAATGCTTTTGCTAATTTTATTGGAAATACAATTATACACTGTATTAGGGTAAGGTATCTGCATTTCCAAGGGTAGTATCACATTGGTAACATGTAATTTGGCTGTGACTAAGCAAGAAACCCACATCAGGTTAAACCTGAAATTACTATATAGCTTGCACACACATACACCTTAGAGCCCTGAGGAAGATTATTTTCAGACATTGGTAGCCAAAGAAAACATTGATTTACCGAACTGTATTTAACCTAACAAATGAGAGATATCAGTCAGTTCTAATCACAAAAAAAGAATCAGGCTTTTAGAAAACTTTGCACAATCTAGCAGTAAAAACAATTAAATTAAAACCTCCATCTGAAGAGTTTGATTAAACAACTGCAGGATTTATTTTCAAGTTAAATCCAAGCAATATAGCAGTTGTACTGGTTTTGGCTGGCATAGAGCTAAATTTCTTCATAGTAGCTTGTATCCTGCTATGTATTGGATTTGTGGTGAAAAAAGTGTTGATAACACACTGATGTTTTATTTATTGCTGAACAGTGCTTACACAGCCTCAAGGCCTTTTCTGCTCCTCAGACTGCCCTGCCAGCGAGTAGCCTGGGGATGCACAAGAGGCTGGGAGGGGCTGCAGCTGGGACAGCTGACCCCAACTGACTAAAGGGATGTTCCATACCATATGACGTCATGCTCAGCAATAAAATTGGGTGGGTAGAGGTAGACAGGGGCGGCCATTGCTTTGGGACTCGGCTGGTGATAAGCAAATATTTTCTTTTGCGTCGCTTGTTTTTCTTGGGTTTTATTTTCCTTTATCTTTGCTGTTTGTTCCCCCCCTAAACCCTCCTTTGTTTTTAGTATTATTAAACTCTTTATCTCAGCCCACGGGTTCTCACTTTTACCCTTCCAATTCATCTCCTAGTTTCCACCGGGCAGTGGCACGCTTAGTGAGCAGCTGTGTGGTGCTTAGTTGCCAGCCAGAGTTAAACTACAACAGCGGTGCACATATTGGGCTTTTCTCAGTATTCAAGGTGAAAAACACCCCAGAAATCAGAAATTTAAAAAAAAAAAAAAAAATCATTATTACAGTAAAGGTGAAAACCAGACACTGTGACATGACATTCGCAGATTTCATTATTTAAAGACAACTTTTCTAAATAGCACAGTAGTCCTTAGCTTGGATTTCTTCAGAGAACCACAACATTTTTAATTAGCACATTCAGTAAAATGTTGTCAGTGAGATAAAACTCACTGGAATCAAAATGTCTTTGAAGTTTTTTGTTATTCTTAAAATTTAACTTTTTTTTTTTTTTTTACCTTGGAAAAGTGCAGTTAAGTTATTTCCATCTCCTGTAGGATTCCTGAACTTTACATTTTTATCTGTCCACCACGCAATGCCTTTTTTAATCAAAGGAATAGGAGTCCTTGTGTCATTCTCAATGCGGTACAATTCCAATGTATCTAAAGAGAAAATCAAATTAGAAAAGCAACTGAAGAAACTTTCATTAGATAGACGATCTTGATAGGTAGTGAAACAATTACCTCCAGGACAAACAAAACAAAAAGACTGGACAAGGCATTTATTACCTGCCTGCCACAATCACAAGCTGTTCTGTAAGAATCAATGCATATTAGATAGCAGCACGTTATCCGTATGTGATCTATGTTTCTACTCCACAGCAGTCACAGCTTCTCACAACAGGTATTTCCATCCCCTGTACACTATCAGATTTAATTAATTCTCATGGCAATTTTGAAAAAAAAGCAACAGCAGTAAAACGCAAGATACTTATTTATTCTAAGCAATGAAAATGTGTTAATTCAAAACAAAGAAGCCCATGATGTCTTTACTCAGAATAATCTACAACACAAAATATACACTAGATCACAAAAACATCTAAGTGATAAATGAAAATTGTGTTACCATACCATTAAACATACTGTTGGCAATAGCTCCACAAGGAGCAATGGGTTTGTCCTCATTTGTGCGGTAAGGCTCACATTCCTTACTTGGATTCTGATAGAAAGAAAAAAGGCAGATAAGGCTGTGCTAGTTTATCATAGAATAGTTAGGGTTGGAAGGGACCTTCAAAGGTCATCTAGTCCAACCCTTCTGCAAGGAGCAGGGACATCTCCAACTAGATCAGGTTGCTCAGAGCCCCATCCAACCTGGCCTTGAATGTTTCCAGGGATGGGGCATCAACCACCCCTCTGGGCAACCTGTTCCAGTGTTCCACCACCCTCATTGTAAAAAATTTTTTTCCTTATATCAAGTCTGAATCCACCTCCCTCTATTTTAAACCCATTACCCCTCGTCTTATCACAACAGGCCATCCAACTAACCTGTTTTTTACTACAGTACCTCAATAATGTGCACATCTTAAACGTACTACAAAATAATAGTTTCACAAACCAGGTTATTTACAAACACTTCAGCATTCAACACTAGTTAGCATGACTGATTTTTCTTTTACAAGCAGGAATAAAATCTACATAAAACATGAATAAAGTCAAAATCTCATCATGCTCATACTAAAAATAAGGCTTTTCTTGGAAGCCATTAGAACTTTTATCTTTTAACAGAAATAGTTTTCCAACATGAAGTACTCAAGTATTCTTTTATTGAAGGGGCTTTTTAAAGTATGCATCAGTGTTACAGAAAATAAGACTATAATAAGAAACCAAGCGTAACATAAAACGCAAAACATTGCAGGGACTCCAACAGCATGCCAAAAATACAACCAGAAAAAGACACACCCCCCACACCCCCCCTCCCCCCCCCGCAAAACCCGTTTCAGTTATCAGATGTAGCTTCCTGAAACTCTTCCCCCTTTTAAAGTTGACAGATAAAAAGGGAGAACAATTCTTGCTGCCTCAAGAACTCAACTGTATTTCCACTGTGCATAAAAATTAGGAAAAGGAGAGGTCTGGCCCTAAATGTTACACAGTGCCTTGAACAGAATACACAGTACTGATCTTTTCTAATATTGCTAATGTCCAATACTGAACCAGAGCCTACGAAATACGGATGCATTTAGCTGCAATATCCATACCAAGTACTAGGTAACCAAATATTTTGTTATACTGAAAACAAAAGCTTCAGACAGAATGCATACAGATACATACTACTAACTGAAGATGACAAGACAGTTTAAAACTATTCAAATTTGAGAAATGATTGAAGTCCACTTAATGAAGTAACTGTCATGAAATTTTACAGTATTTTACACAGTTATTTTCTGTAAACAAAACGCAAATTCCTTATGGTTGTCTTCTGTTATGCAAAATTTCTAGTACCTCATTATTATTAAACTAAATACTCTACTATGTGGCAATTTATACAATACTCAGAATCTAATTGATTTTCAATATCCAAGCATGAATACCTACAAGTAGTGAACTGTTATCTCCATTTAGCTGGCTGTCATCTCGAGATTTCACATAACGACGATGGTTTTGATAGAAGTTGGAAAGCCCGTAATACATGAACACATTGCTCTACAAGAAGCAAGATGGGCAAGAAGGGTGTTCATTCACACAAAGAACAGATCAATAAAACAGATCAACACACTAATTATCATGAAGATTAAATTTTAGCCTCTTAAACTCCATGTTTACTTTACAGCAACATTCATAAAGAGGAGCCTCAAGCCTATCTTCACACTGAGTACATCAGAGTACTATCCTAACATAAGCTGGCATGCTGAAGTCAAACAGTGTCAACATGCCATAAACTGTCAGAATGATATTCCCAGCACTCATCCCAACACCTCTCTTGTCCGATGTTAAGCACATAAGCCTCATCATTTGCCTCCAGTTTGTCAGAAAGCACTTATCTGGCATTTCCAATTCTTGTTGAACTGAGTTTTTGTAAACCATGCAGGAGTAGCTGATCTACTCGCCAGCTATTTGACACATATGGTAAACCTAAACATGTAAAACACAAGTGTTCCATTTAATGTTGTACATTTCCAGATAAATAGAAGCATTCAAAAACATCGCATCCTTGCTACTGAAAAGGCACACAAAAATCAGATCCAAGTTCATATGAAAACTAGAAACAATCCTTTAAAACAGGAAAAAAAAAAAAAAGACTTAAGTGATACAGCTTTCCTATCAATTACAAAATAAACCATGTGAACCGTTGTAATTTCACTTTGCGTACAGGGTAGCATACCTCAAATGAATGCTCCAGTGTGAAATTTATGGTGCAAGTACACGGTGGTGTGCTGTCCCAGGACACATTTAAACATTTGTTGCAGGGACTAGAAGGCTCTGTTCCTGTATAGTCAATCTGTAACAGAAAAAAAGTCATGATTTACAATAGAGAGTAAATAAAATTGATTCATAAGCCAGAGAGTTGACATGGCTTTTATTTTGGATTCTTGTTACACCTCAACTCCAAGAGCTCATTCAGGCCTGTTTGATGATCTCAAGAGGCCCCTTCCAACCTAAATGACTTTGTGATTCTGTCTATATGCTCAATTTCAGCCTCAAACAAATTTAACAATGATGTGGGCCATTACTGCTGGGAGGAAGCAAACAAACAAAAAAAACCCCCAAACAAAAAACACACACCAAAACACAAACAGCAGATACTCCAGATAACATGATGTTTCCAAACACGAACACTATATGACAAGCAGACCTGAGCTTTTACATGCTTTCCAGAGAGGTTAAGTTTTTAATAATTATCTAGACTTTCAAAAAAGGTTTGCATTAGAAAACTTGCTTTGCTGACCATTTCTAGCCATCTAATTAGTCATAAAATGAAACATTTTTTTAAAAACCCCAACACTCAATGCCCAAGAACTCTCCTAAAATAGATGAAGACACTAATACTGTTTTGCCAGGAATAGTAAAATACCCGTGTTAATCTGTCTTATACAATACTATCTGTCTTTAATAGTGTAGCTCAATAAAAGTCAGTATTTGAAATCTGTACATACGGCTACCTGGACAGTATGCATAACATACCTTGAGCAGCCATGAGCTCACCCTACAACCCAAGCCAATGGAAGTCGCCTGACCTCACGTGTAGCTCCAGCATATGAACAGCAGGAAATAATGAACTTGGGCTCAGCAGGCTAGCTCCAAGCGTAGCAGGAGAAAGCTTCCATCTGCCTACAAACTATGTATTTCTACACTTACTATGAACTTCCTATTTACAATTTAGATTCAGATTGGTGCAACATATACGAAGTTATGGCAGCAAACTGTTTAACAGTAGTATCATGTAAACTACAACAGCTATATGGTTTTATGAAAGACTGCTGCAAATGGTTTGTCCTGATTTATGCTTGTAGTGAAATGGATTATCAAGAATTAGAGTGATTTATGATCTGTTCTAATACCTGTATGAAGGTTAGCTAAAACAAACACACAATTTCAAGGTTCCGGGAACAACTGAAGTCTGCTTGCCTCTGGATCTTCTTCAAGGTCTCTCTTCCTCTGATTTCTTCAATATCTATTAAGCTGCAGCCCTTCCCTCTGCACTTTTATTAGTATTTGCTCTGCTGCCAGATTTCTGACAGACGAGACCCATCCCCTAACAAGCCTAGCTGAAACAAATCAGCTTCAAAAGCTATTAGCTGGCAGAGAGAGGATCACATAATTTTTGCTTCCTTTGCTGAACAAGATATTGAGTTTATGCTCATCTAGAAATAGCACTACTGCAGCTGTCCTGAACAGCTCTGCTCAGCTACAGCAGGCAGACCGACCACCGCTGCTCTCAGCAAACAATGCATCTCATTTGTTCAAGGCTAACGCAGTGGGGTCTTTTTCCTGCTGCAGCTTAAGCAAGCATTTCCGTCAGAAATAACTTAAAACTTACATACCCTGAAGTAGTTCTCCAGCGTGCAGAGTTGTTTTCGATCAAGAGCAAAACTCAAATACTCTAAAGTTGAAAAAGATCTAAAGACTTCACATTTAAAAATATAATCGACTAAATTATGGAGTATGAAATTGATGTATATTGAAACAAAACCATCCTTCTGACCACTGCTATCAGCTTCAACGCTATCCAAGAGCTTTCCTGTACAGTAACTACCAACACAAGTGTTTTTTTCTGCATCCACATTTAAAGATGTTGTTATATTCAACAAAGAGCTTATTTAAAGGGACAGAAGTATCTATCTTCATTTCTTGACAAAATAATTAAACCAAGACTTTGAGAACTGAAAGACTGACTCTGGGGTCCATGGCAAGAAGCCACCTGATCGAGTGTTCTGTCCCCAGGGATCGGCCAGCAGCTAAGTATGACAAACCCACACAGAATGAGCCCTTCCCAACAACCCCTGATCTAATGACATTGGGTATATCCAAGTTATCCAGCACCAATGGCTTTTCAGGCTGTCGATGTCCTTCTCAGATGATTTACATGTTTGCAGTACAGAAATAACATAACTATTGCACATACATATTCTCCAAACCATTTATGATTTTGTAGACTTCATACGCTGTCACATATTTATCCTACTCTGCTTGGCCACTTCTCATATAAAAGGCATCCCCTAACTCTGGTCCTCTTTGCCACCCCTCTCTGCTTGCATCATTTTGGAGATGGAGCTACTGGAACTGCACTCAACACTGAAGATGTATGCAACAGTAACCTACTTTCAGTGTTCTATTCCTAGTCACACCTCAAAGTCTATCTGGCTTTTTATCTACAATTATGCATTTCACAGCAGCAGCCACAGCATGAAGATCCGTTTCCTACACAATTAATGTTTTGGATATTCCTCAGTTTTTATCACATATTAATATGCTCTGTCAATGCTTCTTATCCATTTGAAAAAAAAAAAAAAAAACAGGAAATACAGAACTATTTTACCCTTTATTAACAGGGCAAAAAGACACATTTACACAGCTGATTCTCCTTTTCCACCCAAATGAATATTTTCATGATAGACCCAAGATAAATGGCTATTTTTACCCTTTGAAACAGTGAGAAAATGCTAGAGAAAAACCAACATTAAAAACCTCTAATTCTAGCACACTTAAGCTGTTGGAAATCTTCCATATTTGAATTCAGGAGAGCTTATAAAGGAAATCAATGGAAAAGCTACAATTTCCTGCTCAGTCCTTGCACCTGTAGGAGAACAGCACAGTTCACAGAGACTAATGGCTGCAATGTCTAGTTACAGGACAGGATGATTTGAACTGTACATAAATATGTATTTCAGGGGCATAAATTATAAATCCTATTCAATTCCAATACAGTAAGCTTACAGGTAGACATATATATACATATATATACGCGCACATACACACTTAACAAGTATGGAGGAGGTGGGTGTAAATAACTACCTCTGCTTCCTCCCACAATTACATTTTTAAAAGAGCTTAGTCACTGCATCTAGCTTCTAGTTGTCTTGTCTCCCAGAGCTAAATTCACAGCTATTTGTGAACAACACTGGGAAGTTACTAACAAAAGACAGCATACTAAGCAGGGACATATCTCAGCTAAGCATACAGGTGATAGCAGTGTCTAAAACTGCATCCCTCACTGGTGTTCAGAGCCCAAACGCTGGTCTGCAAAATGCTGCTTCTACATTTTGTTGCTGCAAATGTAAAGCCTTCCCCTTATCCCCCGCAAATCCAGCTGCCTTTAGAATGATACCTCACTTGCAGAATTTCTGCATTGTAACACTTGATAAAACACGTATGAGGATCAGACAACAGAACCCAAGTTTTCCCACTCTTACCTGCATACCCCAGCTGTCTGATCATACTCTTAGAAGTCAAGAACTCTGTCTCTCCTGTCCCCAAGAAAACCTAATGATCTGACCTGGGAGAACTTCATGTGAGGTGGATGATACCAGTCTGAACCCATACAGTAAAACAAACAAATTAAATCCTTTCTAACGATGAATCCCTATAGATCAACAGAGATCTAGTCATAATGAAAAAAAGGAGATATATTTATCCAATTGTATTTGCCTTACAATCCTTATGATGTAAGACTTTGTATTGCTTTACTACAAAAATGGCTACTTTAAATGCAATTGTCAAAAAAAAAAAAAATCAGTTGGCAAGGATTTTTTTCCCCACTTCTCTCCACTGAGTGTCCTATTGAAAACACGCGATTGTATGACTAGAATGTGAGAACTTAAAAGTCTACCTGCCCGTGACAACTTGACAATGTTATCTGAAGCACTTGTGTCAATTTTCAGACATTCTGTATAAGCTTAAACCGTGACACAAGAAGCAAATGCTTTTCAAAAACATACTTACACACATTTGGACACTGTAAAATACACTTCAGCTTTCCTCTTTAACTGGAATTTTAGTTCTTAACAGGAAAGTGAATCTTAAATTGGTTTTATTATAACATTGTTTGCATTTTAACAGAAATAGGAAAATATAATACTACTTACTGTCTGCCTCATGGTTTCTTTAGTTAACTGGGCTTCATTGCCACACTGCCTCTACTAGTCAAGCCACTGTCTTGAACACTACTTATTTGAAAGAGACAGCTTACTCTGATAACTAGAATGAATTAGCCGACAAATATTCATATTCCTCAATAGAGCAATCCAACAAACAACTACATTTTTTTCCTACAATCAATCCAGGTCACATTAGCTCACTGAAACGCATCATAGCCATCAGTTTGCTTTTCAAGGTTGTCCCTAAGCCCTTTGGGTTGCCTCCTTACAACACAAAGTGATTCTGTTATCAAATGGATCTAACAGTGATACACAATTTTGTTTTCAGTTAATGGTCAGCAACTTTTCATGGCAGCAGTGTGGTTAACTATCAGATATAAGTGACTCAGTTTTTGTAAGCATAGTTAGAAAAAGCCACACTTTTCCATCTTTGTTTTCAAGTTTACTCTGGACATCTTGGTCTCCCATACAGCATATAAAACGTTAAACCATTAGGATACATAAGAATTACAGCAATACATTCACCACAGAGTTTTGCCCTGAAACCACAATTACTTTGGAACATTTAAAGATACATAACCCGTTGCCACAAGCTATCCCAAGGATGACGCACATGCTTTCTGCACTACCAAGAATCGAACTTGCATTCGGTTGTCTTGATTAAAATACTGGCATTAGCTTCCCTGGAAGTTCACTCAGGAGCACCGGCAAGGCTCCTGATCCGTGTGGAGGTCACTCTGTAAGATCAGTGTCTACTCAGGGTAATTAATGGGTGGTTTGTTAGAGAGCACAAACGTTAAACAGCCAGGGCGAGGTGTTCGTTCGTCACAGAAACCACGCGAGCCACCTCTGCCTCCCGCCGAGCACCGGCAGGAAGAGACGGCGGCAGATTTCGCAAGGAGGGGACACCTACGCCTGCCTAGGGGTTGGCGAGCCCTAAGGCCCGGCCCGCCGCCCCCCGAGCGGCCTCCGGGGGGCTTCCAAACGGCCGCCCCGCCCGGGCAGGCGGCCAGGCCCAGGCACCCGCCGCCCCCCCCCACCCCCGCCCCACCGCACCTCGTACTCGCGGATGTTGTTGGAGGTGACGAAGATGCCGATGCCGATGGGGATGAAGATGAGGCCGATGATGAAGAAGGCCGGCAGCACCGTGCCCGCCGTCAGGATGGGCTGCCAGGCCGGCAGCCGCTGCTGCTTGAACGCCGTGTTATCGGGCTTGCGGGTCTTCACGGCCCCGCCGCCGCCAGCCCCGCCCACTGCCCCGCCGCCCGGCACCCCGACGCCGCCCGAGGGGTGCCCGTCCGCCTCCTCTTTCGCGCTGTAGTTCACCGCCATGGCCCCGGCCTGGCCCGGCGCCGCCGGCGACACCAGGAGCCCCGCGTCGCCGACCGACCTCCCCCTCCCCGACTCCCGCCTGACACGTGACCAGAGGCCACAGCGCCTGCGCGCTCGGCCGCCGCAAAAGGTGGGAGGCGGTGGCGGGCGCGCGGCTGATGACGCGACCCTGGCCACGCCCCATCTTTCCCGGTGGCGAGGAAACGGCGGCGACGGAACCCGCGCGTGCGCAGAATCGGGGAGCCCGGGAGCTGAGATGGGCCAGCTGCGCCTGCGCGCTTCGCCTCTTTCCGCCGGCTCAGGGCCGGACGAGCGGGCGGGCGGGATCAGAGGGCGCATGCGCAATGGTGCTCGGCGGGCCGGGAGGGCTCGTGCCGTCAGGCCTGCCGCGCTGTGTCAAGCACTGCGTCACTTTCCGGCTCCTTCCCCTTCTGTCGGCAGCACAGGGCCGAGTGAGGCAGTTTGGCCCCGGCCGGCTCCCAGGCCCCGCTCCGAGGGGGCGGTGCGGTCCTGTGTGCCCCCGGGAGGGTCCCTGCCGCAAGGCCCTGCTGCTGCTGCAGCCTCCGTGGGCCCTGGCCCCGGGGCCGGGGCGAGGCCACGCTCCCACGTCTAAGCCCAGAAGCCGCGGGCCTGCAGCTTTGTCGCTCCCACTCGATGCTCCCGGAGAAGCCCCTCAACTTCCCACCGCATCAGAAGAGGGCTGCTGGAAAAAGGCAGCATCCGTTGGGTTGCAGAGGGAGAAGCTGACAAGCTTTCTGCTCTCATCAATAGAAACAGCGTCAGTGCCGCTGTAGAGATGTAATAATATCGATCATCTCTCAGCAAAGTTGTAAGAGCTTAGCTTAATGAAGCCATTCTTACTAACCATCACTTTTGGGAGTTGTTTTGCTCTATATACCTGCTCTGTTGTCAGGAGGTGTGTGACGCAGTGAATGTGGATACGGATGTTGGTGTCAGAGTTCCTACTTTTTATTTCCCTTAGGAGCTAATCTGGCTTTGATTCATTAAATAGTCACCTTGTGGAAAGCCAGCGTGGGAGTATGTATTTGTATCCCAGAATACCTGCTTTATCAGGCATTGCTCAAGCCATGCAACACTGAAAGGCCGTATTTCTCACTTCATTGGCGCTTCTAGGGGTTTTTGTGAAGACTGTGTAGTCCATACTATATAAACAGAGAGTGGCTAAAATCCACTTTCAGCAAATACTTATGTATTTATTTGATTTTAGGAAAAAAATAATTAAAACTATTTAGTAAATCTTACAAGCATGGAATTCAGTCTAAGACTGGCTGCCTGCAGAACAGTTTTGCTAAAATAAATGCTTTTTAGTTTTCTGAAGAATCGAAAGTTTCAACAAAGACCACAGGGGGGAGCAAATGCCTTGTGCAAATGTTTCTGTGGAGCGGTCAAAAGACCTCTCTTCATAAACAGCATAGGGAATTTGTACACTTGTGCATCTAAAATTTAGAATTAATTTAGTGCCTAAATAATTATTTAGGGTTCAAAAATTAATCATATTCCTTGTGGCATCTGTGCTAAAGCGAGATCTCATGCCTAATTAATCCTTTCCATTATCTCGTGGGCCCTACCTTTTGCTGTAATTCCCTCTAGCTAAGCCCTACTATCCCCTTTTTCTTTATTATCTTTTGTTTTCAATTACCAGCTTCAGCTATAGTAACTTTTACTCCTGCAGCCTCACAGAAAATCCAGTGAGGTGCAGCCTGGGATGTGAAGGGAACTTCGCTTGTAAACCTGTGCTGTGAGATGGCAAGAAATTTTTCTGGCAGCAGGATAACCAAGGGGCAGTGTCGAGACGTTGTGAACCTGATGCTGCCGGGTATGAGAGGACTGGCAAGAAAGGGAGCATTGAATTTGTGTGGGAATCTGTTCTGCAGTGGTTAAACTGGGCACAGGCTCTGTGAGCTGTTGGGGAATAGCCACAGTAGCGATGCTGTGGGCCACGGTGATGGATCGCTGGTGTAGTGCTGTCATTTGTGTGAAACAGGCAGAACAGTGGGGCCCTTCCTAGAAGACCTTGCAGAGAGGCCCTCAGTCAAGCAAACACAACTTGATTTTGAAGTTGATCCTTCAAAAAGTTTCAAAATGACCTGCAGGGGACATTTTTGCCTAGGGGCCGGACTAAATCCAGTCCAGGAAAATCTCAAATTATGTATGATGGAGATATGAAGAGCCCCAGAACTTTTATGTGCTGATCTGCTCCATTTGTATCAAGTGACATCCTAATGTAGCCATAGCCACAAAAGCCCAGGATAAATCTGGCAAATGTGGAAAAAGGAGAGAAGAGGAGAACCTCCTCCTTTACAGCCCAGTGGAATCAGCTGCTGTCTGATTTTGAAGTGGACAAATTTAGCAAGGTGTAGTACGCTACATGGCTAAGTCTTGATGTGGGAATAGGTGCTGCCACGGTCACAAAGCAGCAACTGAAGCAAAGTGTCTGAACTAATCTCTGCTTGCTATTCTGCATGACGTGAAAGAAAACAACCATTTAACCTACCATACAGATCTGATCCACTGTTGTTAGACAGTTATAGCTCTCTCTTTTCAACTTGAATCTTAGGCCGTGTGTTCATCTGTAAGCTTGGCCTACATGTATTTGCAATGTAACAACTATGTTAAATATAAGCATGATTTTATCTTTTAGCAAAATAATTACATCCTCAGTAGCATGACTGGATGCAATCACAGGGTGTATCTTACTTCCATTCTTTAGAGAAATAAAGAATATCAGCATAAATACTTCAATATATTTGGTTTACTTTTTCAGGAGTAAGCTGAGGTCTTGGTTGGATATTATTTCACAGTTTTATGCTAAGGCAAACTCATTTATATCCAGGCAAGTGCAACCAACAAATTTAATGTTCATTAAATTTTACAGTGAGGTGCTGTGCGATGTAGTGCACTTCCCATTGGTTTGTGTGCAGTTATAAGACAAATAGGTACAGGGAAAAAAAAAAAAAGAAAGAAAATGACTTATCCAAACATACATTTAAAATGTTCCTTTTTGAAATATGTGGAATGGCAAACTGATTTATTAGGCATTCACCTAGCAATGAGTGCTACACAGACGTACTACATAGCCATGGGTGTGATACATGTTTAAGGCAGGGAAGAAGCAAATATCTATCAGACTACCTAAGAATAAATGCTAAAACTACAAAATTTTAATTGAAAACCAAAGTTTGATTTCAGGGGTATAAAATGAGCCTTAAAATTGTGCAAAAAATAATGTATTGTAGTTAATAGAAAAGACTGCCAATTGGCATTTACTTTTTCACTGTATCCCATTAAGCTCCTAAAATGATCTTCTGGCACTTACCCTGCCACGTTGTCCACTTATTTCTAGGAAAGATGTAAATAATTAATACTTTAAAAACTAAAATCTAAAGAAATAAAACCTTATACAGTTGAACGCCCTAATATTTACAACCAGCAAGGCAAATAAAATGCATTGACTGCCAAATGGATTATTTCAAGGAGCAAATCTCGAAGCATTAAATATGAAGTTTTCAACTTAAATGTTCAGAAGAAGAGACAAAACCCAGCGATTCACAGTAGGAGGTGGAACAATTGGGGCAGTAACCTGCATTTTATATCTTGTTTTCTACATTAGAGATGGTTCTACAAAACAGGCAGTTTTGTCTCCTCTTTGGTCCGACTGTGTTTCACGATGTGGCAAAAGGAAAACTCACTGCCTGAAGAGTTTTTCTCTAGAAATCAAAGTATTTGAGTTTTTTAATGGATTGAAGCATGGTATTTTATCACCCCTAATTATACTAACACAAGTCTTTCAATCCTCTTTAGATAGTAAGAGATCTTTAAGACAAAAGTAGATCTTTCACTGGTTTTCAGTTGCTTAAAAGCTACCGATATCTATAGCCCAAGGTAGCCCCTACACGGTCTTAGTCTGAGACCACTTCCTGATTACTTCCTTTAAAATGACAGTACTTGTAGAAATTAATCACATCTTTAGTCTTTATTAATAGATTTCTTCCTGAGTATCCCCAAAATATAGGCTAATTATGTGGCTAATGGACTTTCTTTACTTACTTGTTTTAGATTCAAATCCAAATTAGGAAATGTAAAAAATTGACCAGGAACATAAATACACTGAAGATGAAATGCAGCCTTTGCACATGTGAGTTTTACCCTCTGGGCATTTCTGTGAAATACTACAGCTGCTTGCCAGGTGTCAGATCACAGTTTATTATTCTACCTGCATAAACCATTATCAGCAATGAAATAGTGGGTATCACCACGGATCTTTTATGAACAGTGTTACCAGTCTCCTACTCTAAAGTACTACAGTTCATAAAAAAAAAAAAATTAAGATCTAAATAATTTCAAATACACCACAACTGTATTTATGCATTAAACAAACCTTTATTTTGTAAAGCTTAAAAACTTAATGTATTTGCAAAACCGTAAATGTTTATATATTTCTTTAGGAAGCATAAATCAAAAGGGGACAACTTATATATACACTCATACTGAATCAGCTTTATATTAAAATCTAGACAAGGAAAAATATTTTCTACCTTGATAGGGACCTTTTAAATCAACTTCAGAATAAGATTTTACTTATATTTTACTCCTATTTAAAAGCTGAAGTTTATTTCAGGCACGTCTCTGTCACTTTCAAATAGCTGGCGATTTCATCCTGGATGAGCTCAGTGTCATTCTTAACATGGATAGGTTTTGGTTCTCAAGTAATGCCTTGAAAACAGATGACCTGGGTCATTACTACATTAATTCTACTGTGCAGTAAATTGAAATGTAGCACATACTAAACTTTATTCACCTCAGCTGCGTTACTCCCTGAAAGCTGGCATTCTTCTCAACTCACTCTAAAATACGATCTACAGGCACAGCTATGCTATTGGCACACATTGTCTGCCGTAAAAAAAAAAAAAATCCCACTCAAAAAACTTGGTGTACCAGCTGAAGTATAAGATATACCAACAAAATTACTCTTTTGCAAGGATAAGCAGTATTTATTTTGATTACTCTGTATAGCTGTATTAGCAAACTCTTTACAATGCAGATTCACTCCAAGAAAGTTTATACAGGTCCCAGAATATCCTGCTTCTCTACAATGTCAGCATTTGCTGCACAACTCATATCTAGAAGAAAAGCAGCTCCCATGGCTCCCATGAAGATTAAATTGACTACACAGCAGTGTGTTATTACAGCTTCAAAGATGAACTGGCCTACTCATCTCAGTGGGATGCTGCATCAATGCACTTTTTCTGGTGTCCCACAGCATATCTCCTGCAACCAACACCGTTCTCCCTTCCAAAAAGTCATTTCTCCCAGTAGCTTTGCAATTAAAAAATCTGCAGTATTTTAAATATGTGCCAATGACTAAGATGAAAAATAATTCATTATGAAATGTCTAAGAAAAAGAGACCCTGCCTGGGTTGTATCCAGCTTTATACATAATTCATTCAAAAATCATTTTAAGTATAGCTGCCACATAACTCTCTGAATGCTATTTGCAAAGCTACAGCCACCAGTGTAAAATGCACCCTTGGGCGTATGGCAGTGCATGGCATCTCATTTATACAGCCCTGCTAGCCTGGACTAAATATTCTCATCACACCAATCGGACATCTCTGCCAATGCAGTGAAAGCACAAGCTCAGAAACCATGGGGGGCTTGCTGAGAGATCCCTCTCCGTATCTTAGCGTCTGAAACAGTTTTACTATGTACATCACAGTCAGAAAAAAGAACTTCCGAAGCCATATATTCTGTCCCTATAAACAAATACATATATGAGTACTGTCAACCTTAAGAAATTAGAGTTAAAATTCAAACACTTGATTACATTTGCATAGTTGTGAAAATTTATTAGTTACAGTGTAATGAAAGTCAACTTTTTTGGTACAGGCAGAAGTAAAAACATACATTATATAGAAAAAAAAATCACAGCTTTAAAAACTGGCTTACATTGTTTAAAATGAGTAAATCTGGTTGTATTTCAAGGCATTGGACTTCAATACATCATTTTATGCCAAACCATCACACAGTGCAAGACATATTCTGCAACAGTACAAATTCCTTACAGCAGTCTTCAGAGTATTTTGTCTCACAGAATCTCATGGTGGCAAAAAAAAAAAAAATGTGCTGAATATTTTCCCATTTAAACACAAAACATTGCTGAAGTTAAATTTTTCTTTCTTTACATACTCTCTATTACAAAAATATCAAATTGCGAATTTGACAGTGTATTCTACAAATAAATGCTCCATGGACAACAGGAATTGCAACTTGGGACAGTTACTTTACAAAGTGTATTATAAAAATAAATTATATGGCAAACATCAAACAAAATCAAGCACGTGCCTTAGGCTTTGCAAATAAAAGTGAAATTCAGCTGGCAGAAAGACTGCTTCTCTCTCTCCGACTATGTACTTTAAAAATATCAGCAAGGCCCTTCATTCTTAAAGCTCTACCAAGAAAAGATATATATAAAATCTAATGGAAGCAATAAATACTTCCACGAATAATCAGTAGCACAAGTGACCCTGGTGTTGATGGTAGAGAGCTTCTACGGTGGATCCGTCCAACTGGCAAGGAGGGTAGTGGGGAGCGTATGGCGGGGTGGTAACTCATCTAGAGTTCATGCGTAACTGGTGAATGATGACACTCTCTAAAAGAAAAGAGATCAAAACATTTGGTTTTATGAGACCGCAAGTGCATTGCAAGTTACTTTAAAGAAGAACAATTACAACGGCAGTGTGAAGTATTTTTCTTCTAGAAACGTCTCGCAGACTTACTCTCACATCACTGGTTGATAAAAACTGTCCTGACTAACGCTAGAAAGGGAAACTAAATGAGTACCAGCTAGGACTGAGGAGCCCTTGGCTTCCACTTCAATGTCAAGACCATCACTCAGTTGTCTATAGGGAAAAAGAATAGCATAGCTGAATGGATTAAACCACAGGAACACCAGCGTTCCAGTCCCACATCCGAATCAAGTAGAGGAAGACTTGGAGTTGGATCTCTTGTGCCCTATCTGAGCAAATTCATCATAAACCTGCTGGCAATTCTGAAATGGGGATGAGGAAGAGCTATGAGGTCAATTATAATTTTTTATTGAAATGTGGCTTAGGAACCTATGCTGGTTTTATTCAGCAAGTCTGCTTGACTTTTGCTACTGACTTTAATGGGGATAAATTTCAGCCACAGCACGCAGAACTAAGTGTTGGCTTTTGTCTTTGAAAGGCTGGATTTAACTTTGCCCTGTGTGTAATGCAGGAGATCCCTGATCCTGATTAATCTCTGGGCTCTGCTGAAATACTAATGGCATGGTCTTCTGGTCTTCTACCTATATACACTGCTCTTACAGGCAACTTTTAAAATATAAGAATTTAGCTATCAATGATGGTTTTCTGTGAAAAGGTGTGTTTTATGCATTTCAAATAATATAACTGTACCAATGCTAACTAGAAAATACAGTAATACATTTTCAGAAACACTCCTTTTCTTAATTGAAATTATTTGTTTTCTTTCTAAAGATTCCTTCCTCTTTTAATAGCCTAAAGATTTTTCAAAATTTACACGACCCAAGAAATGACACTAATAATACATTTATTCCCTTTTCTGCTTCTATTGACTTCTGCGTTTTTCTGCTTCCTAATATTTGCAAGATGTCTGATTAACTTACATTATGAGGAAAGAAAATAAAAAAGTTTTCCATGTACTCTTAATGCCAGAACATTGCCACTAGATGGCAGATTCCAGTGATGCTTTTCATACATACTGAATCACAAAAGCAGGGCTAAGACAACATTCAAGTACGTATGTTAAGGTAAATTAAATAATAGAATTTCCCAAATAAAAAGTTTTTATTTTCCATATAATTTATCATTAACAAATTATTTTCAACTAGATATATATACCTGTTCTCCCAAATTTGAGCAATAGATGTGAAAGAACCAGAAACTACAGTAAAAATGTACCTTACAACCAGTGCTGTTCTCGAACTTCAAGCTTTTGAGGAATATGATGTAAAAAGCTGCATTTACTTAATAACAGGTTGTAACCTCAGGTGAAATGTCCCATTAACTTCAATGGGAGTCACACAAACTCTATATAAAATATTCACTATGTACAATATATATTAATATGGAGTTTAGATACAAAATTCTGAAAACTAAATGGGTAGCAGAAAAATATAATGCTTCTTGTAAAGGCCAAATCACTGAATGATCAGCAAAACTACAGTAGGTTTCTCAATCAGTCTTCTTCCTACAGACCAAATATAGCAATTATGCAGAACAGAGTAGAAGAAATAATTAAAACATCAAATAATTTCCACTTGTAGTATTCATTTGTTCATTCATTTCTCACACACATGTGTATGTATGCTCTTAGTTTTTCTAATTTTTAAAAATGTAAAATTTTCTAATATATATAAATAAATACATGTATTTATACACACACACACAGAGTAGTTATTAAAAGAGGTGTCCAAACAGTAATTAAACTAAAATTATAGTAGCGTAGATTTTGTCAGAGTTCTGTAGGACCACTCTCTGTAGGAATATGATTGTATCTGTAGGAATATGGTTACATACATTTTTCTAGGGTTATAGAAGTGAACATTTCAAGGGGCTATGGATTCACTTAAACAAAACAATTTATTTTAATGACAGGAAAAGAAAATGATGTTAATGTAAAACTGCTAATTCTGCTTTCAGTCCCACTGATGTAAATCAGAACTTCTCCGGGAAACACATTAACAGCTGGCCTATCAAACGTACCCATTCATATAATGAAGCACATCAACTGACATTTTAACATATGAAATTTAATATCTTCTTACAATATATACAAATAAAACCAGATGATACAAAACTGTATGTCCCACAGACAACGCACGCCCAAGCAACAGAAGAGAACCACACATCACTATTTCCATTTTTAAAATCCTATTGAAGAGAGATTTTAAAGTGAAGAACCATTCATACCTGAGTGATTCACACCTGACTCTCAGAGCTGATCGCTCTGCATCTGAGAGTAGTTAACCCTGATTGCATCTTCCAAAAAGCCAAGTAAGAGCAGCACATAGGGTGTACGAAAAGATTCAAAGTGAAGTTATAATCTAGAATGAGAAACTTTGCATAGAGTTTTGCCTGAGAGAGCCCAGGCAAAATTAAGGGAAAGAGGGTAACTCACACTGATGTAGGGGAGAAGAACATTCCCCTAAATGAAAACAAGTTTGAAAGATGAGCTCACAGAAACTCCTGCCAGCAAACTAAGAGTTTCAAACCGACTCAATGAAATTGGCCACTGATGTGTGATAGGAACATATAATTGGTCTGAAAATTGTCCTGACTGTTGCAGCTTATGCCAAGCATCTGAAACGCAGCAGGACAGTAGCTTACTCTCTTTAAAGACATGCTCTCCCACATCTGACCAGAATTACCAAATATTCATGTAAATATTGAGCATGTTTTAGAACATGTGTCGCATATTTCAGGCAGTAACATATGGTTTGGCATCCAATTGGCATGAGTCAACATATTAACGTGACTTTAGAGATTACTCACATGATGCTAATTACTATGTGCTGTAAGTAGTTTGAAGTTTAAATACATGCGTACTCTATGGGCATATTCAGAAGAGTCACAAAGTGTTATTTGTTTTTTGAAAAATCACACTAATGGGTGTCACAAAAGGAAAAAAAAAAGTGGGCAAAACAAATAAATAAAAATTGTGGGTTTCTTCTATTATTTACTTAGTGTGTTCACTGATCTGAGATAAATCCCCCAGGCATTAGGGATGAAGTTCTGTGCTCCCTCATTTTCAGTCATACATACTCAAATCTATTGCTTTGCTAATGACTACATCAGCAATACTCATATGTAACAGTAATTCACGTGACAGGATCTAATCTACAGAATACAGTGGACAATTTTTAGGAGCTAGATTTAAAAGCACAGAGATCATCTGGAGAAATGAGGGTGCACCTTCTCAGTCCATGTATGCTGTTGATGAATGGGTTGGCCCTTTCCCTGCTGTTCTGCCTCTGCACCTTACTGCTGTCCTAAGCCGTATGTTCCCACTACTGGCCTGAGTTATCAAGACTGCTTATACGGCCACGCAGTCACCCAGAACAGGACATCTCTCCAGCTGACATTCAATCCTACCAAAAATACAAAGATTGGTTCTCAGCCAGCTCAGTTCCTGATGAAGCACTGGAACTATCATTATTACTCTGAGTTGAGTGCATTTTGCTACTGAAATTGTTCCACTTCATTAAAAAAAAAAAATCAATACAGAGAAAAAGGTAAGAAAGAGAAAGGATGAGGATGAGTCATTCTAGATGATCACGTGGGCAGAGGAAGGCTTGGTTTCCACGTTGTAACCCACTAATGTAGAATACACAAAAAGCCCTGTAAATAAAACCCCTAATATTTTCCTATTGGATTGGTGTCTCAGAGTTTGGTTCTCTGGTGCCCAGTAAAATCTGAGGTCTGAACAAAGCTTGTCCTTGTGGTATTTCTGACATCGCTCTCTTGTGCTCATTCTTTGATGGTGAATGAAAGTGAACTCATGCTACATTCTTCCCCACAGTAGGGCACTGCTAAGGTCTTGCTCCTCTTCTTTGTTGCCCTTTTCATTAAACTGGAAGAACTTCTTATTCTGGAGACGCCTATTGCTTTGTCAGCTTTGGTTGAAATTGGTTGATGTGTTCAATGTTATTCATCAATGAAGGACAGACGGAGGGATGGATGAGCACAGACACTTCATCTTATAAGTGTTTTTTTCACTAAAGACCAGGCTCAAAGGCAGGCTTTGGAACAGGGACCAGAATCCAGGGGGTCTCCTTCCTCCTAGTTCAATATCCTGACCACTGAACCACTCCCTTGTTTCTGCTTAATGAATACTGAAGCCCTCCATGCAGAACAGCACAGCCTTTACAGGAGGGAATGAGAATGCCACCTTCTTCCCCCTCAAGTGTCTGTCAGTGCTACCAGTGAACTTGGCAGAAGGTGATGTGGGTTTGAGTCTCCTGAAGTACTGGTGAGAAAGAGGGACCCATCTCTTACCTTTGAAGAAAGATTTCAGTCAGAAGCTTTTTGGAATAAGCAGCACTACCCGCACATTTGTGTGGTACTTGATCTACTGGGAGGCATCATGATTCCACAGTCACTTTAAAACAGCCAGTGGTTTCCTACGCCTGCCTTCTTTCATTTTCTGACCTGAGAGCCTGGACTATGTTAAAGCTAGCCTTTATGTTTTTTGCCAGATTCCTTTTAGTTCAGATTAGTTCCCCAGTTAAGTTCAAACACTCAAACCAGCTCAAAGGACAACTACAAGGAAGTGCATACTTTCTTGGCTGGAGGTGACAGAGACAGGACTACAGCTTTTGACTCCAGTGTGGGGTTACATCCTGGCTTTAAGTGAGCATGAAATTGTGGCTTGAGGTAAAGCCCTTACAGGAAATACAAGAATGCCTAGATTATGGATCTCAATTAGGTGCAGAGGCTGCAGTGCTAGTTGAGCCACAACTGAAACACTGACTCGACAAGTGCAGTGGAAGAACTTCAGGAAGATGCTTCTGGGGCTTAGGCACTGTCTTTAGACATGGTTGCCTTCTGGAGCTGACCTACGGAATGCAGAATCTTACTGTAGTCACTAACATAATTGTCTTCAGATTCAGAGGAAATTGCCATTAATTCAAATACAATAGAGCTACACATCAACTTTTAAGACTTCTGAACCATAGGCTTTCTTTTTTCTTCATCTTACCCTTCTTCTACTTTTAAGAAAGAAGAATCTCAGGTCAATTGAAACAGGTGTTGAAAATGATAAGTACAACTCAATACCTATTTTTAGCTAATGGTTAAACCAGTTGCCCGATTCCAACTCTTTGGGCTTCTGCTACAGAGCAAAAGTTCCGTTTTGTTGTGCTGCCCCTCGGAAAAAATAACAGGATGCTTAGTCTGACCTGTCTGGAATTTCTCGAGTCTGTCTCATTAAATCCTACTGATTGTACAAGAGTAATCCCCAACTTGTGCCTGCAGTTCTGGTTCAGTTGTGCTCATTTATGTGTCCTGGAATTCAGGTAAGGCTGGTTTGTTTCTTCAGGTGAATTAGTTTCTTAGATCTCAAGCAAAACAAATACAATTTTCAACCACAGGCGCACATAGAATATTGCCTTGTGTACAGTAACAGTTAACTAAGGAACTAAGTTTCTTTGAAACAAGGATCTGAAAAGGAAGGCTTAAGGCAGCTGTAGTTCATTACTGTATCAAGCCACATTAGCTTGGGGCTTGCAATGTTATTTAAATGTCTGTTTTGACCTGAAGACTTGCTTCACTGCCAGTATTTAGAGTGAATAGCCAGCTAACAGCTCTTAATAATGTGTTTTCTTCAAACATCTGCTAAAAAAAGTCTATGTTTCAGTAAGAACAGTAAGATCTCAGCAACAATTTATTGACAGTTTGAGGCTTTTAAGTGATAACAATTAGTTGAGAGGATCTGATGTATTTCTGGCATAGTAATTCACATTGCTTACTAATTCCAGTTTCCAAGTTTTAGCTGAAATACTGGGAACGGAGTGTTATGAAAAATGCTACTAATACGAATGCAATTTTCAGATGTTGTAAAAACCAGAACCTTAAAATTAGCAGGTATTGCAGGTACTACATGTGTGAAAATTGAAACCTACTTCTTTTCTTACGCGGCAGCAGCTTTTACACCACAGACAAAATGTCCTTCATGTGAATAATAAAATGCCAGCTTTGCGCTGGGATAATGGCCGTATCTGGATCTTAAACTGGAGAGCAAAGCAACGTGCAGACTGAAGACTAAACATTGCTTGGACTGAATATAATTTTGCTGACCTTCTGTGGCAGATCGTTCCATCAAATCTCTTCTCCCAGACAGAACACCATTTAATATTTCACCCACTGGTGCATTTTCTTTTCTGTGAATTGTATTTATTATTTATTGGTGGTCTTCCTGCCTTGCCTTCTGAAAGCTATTCCTAACCACTGGGTCCTTTACAGCTTGCTGTGATGGCCGAGGTATTATACAAGCTTTGAAACCCTCATTTATCAGTCTACTTGGCTCCATTTCTTTTGGTTATGACTTTCTTCTGTGGAAATTGATCACTTAATGGAAATGTCCTTTAATAACTTATTAAATAAACAATCACAGCAATCAGTGGCATCCACACCATTTCCATGCTGGAACAATTCCTTAAAACATGCTTAAAAATGCAAACATATAAATGAGGAAATCACAAAGAAGGAAGGAAAAACGATGAATCTCCATGGTATTGTGAGACGGTCTGTATTTAAGACAAAATATTTCAAACAACTGAGAATTGAGAGTAACTTCCATACCAAACCTTATCTCTTCCGCTGTCCGTACCTGAGCTGTGCCTTTAGATAGCAATTGCTGCCACCAGCAGTCTGTGCTGACTTCCCCTCGAAGATACAAGGATGCTTGGCAACTAAGGTTTAAATGTGGCACAAGATCATCCAACCAGGAAAACTGAAAACCTAGTGAAGTCAATGGAGTGACTTGCTTCATAGCCTTTAGTGGCCTTTGGAGCAGGCACAAATGGACAGCAATGATTTTACCTCAATCAATGTTTCTCAAGCTTTTTCTAAAGACTAAACACCTTTTGGTTCACTTGCCTTCATCTGACCTCTGAGCTGGCAGTAACCCAGTGTGTGTAAGTCAAGGACCTGGCTGTAACTACTCTCTCCAAGCCTTACCCCCCTTTGTAAGAAATAAGCTGCTGCCTACTACTGCTGCTGCCTAACATTGCAGAACCTCCCTACCCCCTTGAATTTTGTAACCCCCTTGAGAAAGCAGCTCCACTGAGAAACGCTGATTTGGATGGGAGACTCCTAGAGAGAAGGCACCCATCCTTTCTCTCTTCTCCTCCCTCTCGCACCTGAGGTACTAGTTTTCACTAGAATAGGACCTCAGGTGCACTGTCTCCTGGCATTGCTTCCCTAGACAACATGACATCTCGAAAAATGTGCTCACAGGCAGGATGGAAAGTGTCCCATGCATTAGTGAAGGTGGAAAGTGATCCGTTAAGGTGGAAGACAATGTAGAAGTGACCAAACTTCCTTCAGTCAGTTAAAAAGTGACCAAGTCTATCATTAAGAAATCATGGGCTAGATTAATAACCTGGTGCAGCTGCCCCATCCTTACTTCACAGACTGAAAATCTTCCTGGTGTACAACTGCCTTTTTGATGGGTTTTTTTTTTTTAAACTTCAGTAAGAAAACAAAAGGATGTTGTTACTGAAGTAGTCAGTGCACACACTTATTAGTTTGTGGTAAGTGACAGCTGCAGGACTCCATTAGTACAGGCAGATGTGAGCAACTACACACACAGGGGGATGACTTCCATGGGAGCAGTAAAACCTGCAGAACATACCCCCTGAGCCACCGCCATCAGCCCTGACCCCCGCCCAGGGAGGCAGAGCTGCTGGCTGAAGATTTCTTCAGTTCTATTTTCATAGACTGAGTCTCGGCACGAGGCTCGAATTTTGTCACATTTCCTGCTCCTGGGGCTGCCACTACTGGCTTTCCTGCTTTCATACCTTTTGACACAGGAATGCGGGTAGGTGCAGGTCTCGGGGATGACCCATCCTGTCCTGTCTGCAAAAGAGAGAGACAAATTACATGAACAGAGGACTTTTTCTTCTCGTACATGCTCATCTTGTACTTTCTATTGGTTCTTCATTTGCTTCTCAAGCAACAATGTCCCAAATCACATCTGTTAGCAAATTAATGTTCACAGTAGGAACCTGGCTGTAGCACATCCTGCTAGAGTAGGACCAAAGGTACAGCTGAGATCAAACAAATCTCTCAGAGCTGAGATCCGGTGTTTTGGATCAAGATGTCATAGGTATGGGAATCCCTGCAAAACTCTGGTTCCACAGCACAACACAGTGCAGGATGGCCTTAGAGGCAACCAAAACACTGGCTTAGCTGTCAGACAGGTACAATATTAGTATCTTACACGGACTAGCATGGGCATGCACACTTAACCTCAAGTTTGAGGACTTCAGAACAAAAAAAAATAAAAATTGCATAAGTGGTTGAGGACCCAAGCATGAGGCTGTCAGATCCAACACGGCTCCTACCAGGGACCTGTGACCTTCTGAAGCACCAGCTGGACGCCTGACGGGCTATCCTGTAGCTTTGAAAATGGCAATAAGTACATATGTTTAGGCAACTGAATCCCACTGTGTAAGCAAACAAGGAGCACTTGGATAGGACAAAAAAACTCAGAAGGGCCAACTGGTATTCTCCACCTCCATTGAGGTGCACATACTCTGCAAGGCCAAAACTGGAAGCTACCCGTTATGGACCATGACTTAAAGAAACCGTAACAATTCTGAAAGGAAAACGTGTATTATCTTCTGCAGTGTGCAACACAGACACAAATGTTAACGCTGACAACTTCAGTGTCTCAGCTGAATTTCATATGTGACTTTTTTCTGTTCAGATATGGACAAAGACTTTGATCTCACAAAAGAGAACACTTTTCACAAGGTTCTGGAATCCTAGCTAGACCCATCTGCTAAATGACTAAATTCTGCAACTTACAACAGGTCAGCAAAATAAAACTAAACTGCTGAAATAGCTTGGATTAGGGGATCGCGTTGATTGCAACATGTATTCACACATTTACTTAAAAATGCTCTCAAAAAATGCATTTTTCTCTCCCAAAGGAGTTCCAGCCAGTAGCATCAGACCCTTCTGTCTGCATCCTGAATATTCAAAGGAAAACTATTCCTTAATCTTCTAAGAACGGTTCAAAACTCCATGTGTACACACACACAAAAAAATCACAATTGGAAAACTTGAATGCTGTCTGCCTGGCAGGAAGGAAGCCATGTTCAATAACTAGAAGCAACATTTACAATAGGGTCTAAAGGCTAATATGGAACTCACATGTAGATGTCAAAACAAGTTAGGCCCACACAATTCTGTAGGGCAAAACATGCAAATGCATTCCATCAGCCTTGGAAAATATGTCAACATCCCAGGGAACCCAAATGACAAACATCTTGTAGTCCCTGAAAGAGCTCCACAGTGTGTAAACATGAGGCAATCAAATGAAGTAGCTGGAATCCCAGGCATTTCTTCAGCTTTATTCACATGTAAATTATTAACTAAGGATTTGGGCGCTTTCAAGTTACTCATTTCAAGCCTAAATCACTCAAAAGCACTTTGAAAAGAGCTCTAACTTGCTTTAAATTTCTTAGTTGCCTTCCTTTCAGCACACTAACATGTTTACCATATGGAAGCTAACGCTTGCTTTGCATGCAGCTGCAACAGCATTTAGTGTTTGCTAAGTGAAATGGCACAAAGGTGACTCTTCGGCAAGCAGTCCCCTTGGACGAGTGCGACAGGGTGAGCAAGCAGAGAGGACACTCCGTATGTGTCTGTAGTGTCTGCGGCAGAGAACCCACAGGACTCCCTGTCTCTTGGTCATTCCTTCCAAGAACCAAGCTCTGAGCAATTCCCTCCAGCCCTGTTTTCTGGTTGATACAGGAATGCGGCTCCAACCAGAAACCAACTTTCACCCAGCCAGCATGGAGCGCCCAAGACGTGGCCCCGCAGGACGCGTAGTGATGCTGGCTGGCTCTGAACGGGCCGTGCACAGTGCTGGAACAGCACACGGGGCCAGAGCGTGGTTAGCAGATACATTACCAGGAGTGAGACAAATCGATGCAGCCGCTAAGCTGGTTAGGTCGATAACCAGCACTCACTGGAGACACTCAGGTTTATGACAAATCCCGCTTAATGCATTTTATTGACACACACACAGAGTGCTTTCATGCACACATTTACTTTTGGAATATTTTTGTAACAAAGGTGCTTTTTCAGCACTTGTTCTCGATCAGATCAGGGACCAGCTTGACCTGAACAGAAATGTTTCAGTTCAGTGGTTAACACAGGTATCTCATGCACTTTGAGATGCCCTGGGCTATTCAAGCTACCTGCACAGGGCTGGTAAATAAGACAGAGGACCCAAGGAGACCTGCAGCCTCTGATAAAGCAGCTGGAAATCAAGCAGGCTGCTTGACAGCACTTAAAATGACACTGAAGAAGTATGTGTAGGCAATTGAATACTGAAAGGGTGGGACTGGAGATCTAGTCAGTGGAGCCCAGCGGGCAATTCAGCTCACACTGAAGCTAGCAGCATCTCAGCTGAATCACACTCCAGGCTCCACCGAGCCAGCACACAGGGCTCAGTGCTGCTTTGTCTAGTTGGAGATGTCCCAGTTCCTTGCAGGGAGGTTGAACTAGATGGCCTTTAAAGGTCCCTTCCAACCAAAACCATTCTATGATTCTATGATAAGGGGACTGATGACTGGGGATTGACTCAGTTGCCCACACCGAGGCATCCTGTGCCATCTGAGGTATCCCATCATCTTCCACTGCAGGAAGGTACAGGTCTGTGTCACACCTCCCAGCCTCATGCACGCATCTCAGCTGCATGTAGATAGCACTATGCACCTCTGTATGAGCAAGTGAGCTCACTCCTGGATCTCTAGTACCTCTAACAGAAGCTTCGAGTATTTATGGGACACCTGCAAAGAGCTAAAACATAGAATCATAGAATGGTTTGGTTTGGAAGGGAACTTTAAAGGTCATCTAGTCCAACACCCCTGCAAGGAGCAGGGACATCTTCAACTAGATCTGTTGCTCAGAGCCTCATCTAAATAAGCCTCTAAATGTAGATGCTGATCTCAAAATAAACACTGCCCAAATGAAAGTAGCCTTATAGCAGCTTTGACGTGTGCTCAGCTAGCTCTGGCATCCAACAGCCTTTCAGCTGTGCCCTGCTGCCTTGGTCACAGGACACTCTGCATGGCTGGTGCCCTGCTGCTACGCTGGCTCTGCTGCAGCCGGGATTCCCTCTGCTCCCTGCAGACTTCCATGTTGCTGGATTCACTGCGTACCCTGGCAGCATAAACAGCCTGCACTGGATGCCAGGCTTGTCGGAGACGGGGAGCACAGGGATGAAGTGATTATAGGACTAACACCTATCCTGGTAGCCAGAGAAGATCCAAATTCAACAGCAATCCTACAGCCAAATGGAAGGCCTAAATCAAAAAACAGGATATAGGCTCCACAGTTGTTTTTTTCCCCAAATAATATTTGTTTTTATTCTGTGCGTTTTTTACTGTAAAACTACATGAACTGTCCTGGGAACAGGGACTTGAGCTAATGTGCTAAGGGAAGACTAACAGGCTACAGTTTCAGGCTTATTTTAGTCTGCATATCCTCTTGTTCTCATAGTCTTGGATTTTTGGTTGTGCTGTGATCCAGCTATAATAATAAAAAAAATTATTTACAAGGTCTGCTAGGGTAGTCCAAGTATTTTCCTGGGAGTGAGTTTGACTCTAATCAAGCTAAGGAGGACCAAACTCCATTTTTTCCACTTCTATAGTCATTACCCAAATCCATAGGTTATTGTATAAAAGGCGGTTAACCAGCTTAGGTTTGGTTCTTTTTTTCTTTAATCAAAGTGGCAACGGTCCTGTTAAATGCTGAATTCAGTCCAACTGGTCAAATAGTTCCATCACCTCAGCTTCTGCCCTGGAGATCCCTGTGGGACTGGACCTCACTGAGTGGCAATGCTGGTGTGACAAGGCCAGCACTCAGCTGGCCAGCCCCGGGCTTATGCAGCAGGCAGAACATAAATGCCTCCAAAACGTTTGGGTCCAGTGAGTTCAGGTGCTAGTGGAGACACGGTCGCTAACTGGTGCCTTTTTTAGTTGATCATTTTGGCTAAGTGTTCAAAAATTTCCCAAGTTCTCCTTCAGGTGCCTGTGTCTTTAGATCAGGGCCTCATTTTCTCTAAAATCAAAACTACTGCAGGCTCAGAAGACGACTTGGAATATAAATCTCTAGCTACTCTACAATGTATACCATTAGTGTAAATCAACACAATCATAACACCCCTTAATCCATGGGATTCATGGGATTAAAAAATCACGATGGATGAAACCACAGTCTCTGGTTCTGCGCTCACATATGCAGGGAGACACCACAGCTCAGGCCGAACCTTTAAAAGTATCATGTGTACACCGTAAAATTAACTTCATCTGCAGTACTGAAGATAATGCTACAAATTCAAATTGGAAGAAGAGTTAAATGTTTTCAAATACAAAAGCAGAAACTGCAGATTTGTTATAGCAACAGATGAGAGCTAAGAATTTCAGAATTATTTTTCCCCTTGTAGCTTGACACTGCCTTAGTACATTGTACAAAGTGTCTTGTATGGGGAGAATTAAACAGAAAATTAAAAGCAGTAAGCTAAGAAAGCAGTTTTGTATCAGTTTGTCTTCATGGATTTTATGAACTTAAACCCTCAAAATTCTATCAATATCGGTTTCTTCTAGGATTACTGAGTAAATGATCACAACTTATTTTTTCTGAGTAGGGGTATCGAAATGTGTTTGTAAAGTAGTCATTTGCAGAATAGATGGCGAATATACAACTTGTTTGTTTTTTTTTTCCAGGAGATTAAGGCACATTTGGGCTTGTTGGAAGTTCCCTGCTTATCTGACTAGGGAACTTAAAAAACAAAGGGAAGCATAAGATAAGGTAAATCTTACGGTTGAACTGTTTTCCTTACATTCCAAATGAGGGAGGATGAAGTGAAGAAAGAAACCACTCTTTAGCCAGATGAAAATAAAACAAAAAACTTTCGTCTGCCACGGTTCAGTGCATCATCACAGTAGAGACAGACATCTAGTAAAAAAGTGAGGAACTCTTAAAAAAAAAGCTTTCCAAGCTTCTGAGAGACAAAGGAGTTTGTAAATTAATTAATTCAAGACTTTTAAAATGAGCAGTTGCCTCTAATATGTAGGAAAATACTGTACCGTAAAGTATCTACAGTACATTATATTTGTGAGAGAGCGTGCATGTGCAGTCCCAAATAAATCCGTATGACAAACGCAAGTTTTCTTAAGTCAGGGGACTTAAATGGGAATGGCAGCCTCTCTCCAAAGTGTGGAAGAGTATCTTAAATACACTTTGACATTTCAGCTTGGAAAGAAATGCCTGAAGAGGCGTGTTGTAGGGGTCTGCAGACTCCTGAGCGGTACGGACAAACAAACAGGGGATGACTATTCAGTATTTGTCAAGATACAAGAAAGAGGCTGTAACCAATGAAGGTATTGCATAAAAGGTATCAAACAAAAGAGCATTTTTCCCAGAGCCCACAACCGAACTCACTGCCCCCTGATGTTGTGGAAACAACAGTATAAATGAGTTCAAAAAGCAATTAGAAGAATAAATAGAAGAAAACTCGGCCACGGTCTATTAAACACAAAGATGTGGCTACAGGCCGTGGTTCAGAAAGAAATACCCACCTACTGCCAGAAACTGGGAACAGACGCCGAGGGAAACATTACTGCATGTTTACCCACTAAAAATAATCTTCCCCTAAGCATCTGCTACGGGCTCTGTCTAGCTAAATAAGCTTTTGGACTAATACAGCACTGCTGCTTTTGTATTTTGGTTAAATTCTTCTTTCCCAGGGTATTTCCAGCTAAAACAATGCAAAACCATGTCCAATAGTAAACCCTCGGGGAGGACTATCAATAAATATTGTCCAATGTTTTTAGAGGCAGAGGTGAGAGACTGATTTTGGTAAGGCTTTGTCTGAAAAAGAAACTGGGGAGCCACCACAGAGGCACAGAGAGAAAGCAGCAGAAATCTATTAGAAGAAGCACTCTTGTAACATGACCCTAATAAAAGCTGAGAATTTCAGAGGAACAGAAAGAGCTTTAGTATTTACTGGCCAAAAGAGACCTGGAGCTGTAAGCCATGATAGCATGTCTGGCTATTTATTTATTTGGAGTTCAGTATTGTAGCAGGTATTAATTGAATTACAAATATAATGGGATTATACCAACGAAATACCAATCTGCATGATCCAACTCTAAAGACCCACCAGTCGGGCCAAAAATAATTTTGAGTATTTTCAGAAGTCAGAAATTGCACTCACCAAAGATAAAAATACAGTTTCCTGTTGTGTCTTCTCCATAATTCTTTGTCCCTCTCTGTCTCTCACTTGCAATTTTACAGGATTGCCATTACTAAAATGGCATTTACTTTAAAGGAGCTTTGCAGGGACTTCCTTTGAAAGTTACTCCTTTGGGAGATAATGCCAAAAGTATACCAATGTCAAACACTAGTACAAAAATACTCAAATCAGGCAAATTCTAATTTTATAGTTAAGCTCATATCTGAAACAGATGTAGGGAAGTCAAGAGTTTCTCCTCACCCACCCATTCTTTCTGATGCCTCAAATTCAAACTCTGGTTTCCCTTCTCCTCACCATGAAGGCTACACCATGAGACTACACTGCTTACCACTGATTGTGTTCCTCGGGTGGAAGATGTTGTAACAGGGGTTATAGTGATAGTACTTGTCACCTTGTTTGGTGCAGGTCGTGAGGACAGGTTGTTCCGGGGCGATCGAAGGACAGTACCGGTCACAACTTCTTTCTCTGCTGCTATGTTCACCGGTCTGACTGTTATTACAGGGCTCACACCATCAGGTGCAGCACTGGGAGAGCGTTTAAACTGGGAACCTAAGTGGATGTGGATTTTGTTGTCTTCTGTTGTAATAATGTTTGCGTTAGCGTTGTACTTGCGGATTGGAGTTGGGACGGTTTGTTTTTCCGGTGTTACTTTGAAGACAGCCCTTCCCATGGTCATATCCTGTGACTGTGGAGAGACAGAGATTTCTGTCGGTGCTGCAGATGTTGATACCGTCATAATCTGAATTGGCGATACAGGTCTGTCAGCGAAGGGAGCTCTCCCTCCCTCTGGGGACTTTTCTCTGGAGAATGTTGTTATAGTGACTGGAGACATAGAACGATCTGGCCCCATGGGACTTTCGCTGCCTTTCCCTTTTTGGGGCATAACGTTCGGAGAGGGAATGATGGTTATTCGTGGCTTCTGATTTCCCAAAGTAGGAATGACAGTGGTACTTGAAAAAAATTCCTCTGAGGTTGGACTGGTTATCTCCAAAGTAGCTGTGCTGTTCTCGTGGTCTGGTGTCACTCGAATATGAAGAGGTTGACCCTGTTTTGGTGAAAGGACAACCTCCCCAGAATGTGCTGGACTGCCATGGGTTCGGGCTCCTTTATCAGGAGTTGCCTGAGCCCCAGTTTCCCTCTTTCTCATCCATGGTATCCAAGATTTCCTCATTGCAAGTTCATTTGCTGCTGGAGGATATCTCTCGAGCACTGAAGAACGCTCCATGGGCTTTTTCAGACCTACCTGTCGCAGATTACTCATAATGTGATTCTCCTCCTGGAAGGATTTCCTTATAAACACTGCTGGAGTTTCCTCTTCTGCTGCTTCACTGCTTACAGCATCTGTTTGCACACCAGTGGATGTCACAGGAACATCGACCATTCTTCGTCCATTTATGCTGGGCCTCAGAGCACGGCTGTAACGCTTAGAAAGCTCCAGCTCTCTTGTTAGGTTCAGAACTTCTTGCCCCATGCTTTTGTTTTTATTTTCTTCTTCCATAAACCTTTGCTGCAAAACAGAATAATCAACTTGGAGCTGAGAAAGCTGGTCTTCTTTGTTCATCAACTCATGGATTTTTTCTTTAAGAGCTTGAACTTCTGCTTTCAAATCTCTGCTTTTGGCCTCTTCCAGACGAAACCTGTGCCTCAGCTCTGCCTCCTGGCTTACTGCTTCACCTTTTTCTATTGCTTTGGTTTTGGCAATCTGGAGCTTCATCTCCTCCAGCTGTTGAGAAAGTAAGTTAGCTTTATCCTGCTCAGTCCTGAATTTCTGCTCTAGTTGATCATATTCATCTTCTGTCTTCATCAAATCTCCTTCAACCACTTCCAATTGTTTGAGACGTTTTTTCAGTCTTTCAATTTCAACAGTAAGTTCTTTAATCTTGTTGTCCTGATGACAACCATGCTCTGGTCCTTTCCTGGTTCGACCTCTTGTAATTTCTCTTTCTACTTCCTCCATACCATCAATTCTTTTCTTTAACACATCAACTCTACAGCTTAGTTCAGAGGATCTTTCTTCTTCACTTCTCAGTTTGCCAATTAACTCATCCCTTTCCTTTGTCAAAGTAGACACTTTTTCCTCCATTTCAGATTTCAATTTCAAAAATTTCTTACTTTCTTCTATCAGTTTCTCTGTTACATCCATAACCTTCCCTTGTTCAACTTTAAAATTCTTGTTTAGACCCTCAACCTTTTTTTCCTCCTGTTTTATTTTTTCCATCATATTTTTTCGTTCATCAACCAGCATTACAGTAAATGACTTCAGCTTCGTAAGGTCATCTTTTAAGCTTATTTCAGCCTTTTCCAACTTGCTTTCTGATGCCTCAAGGTCTTTCACTCGAGTCTTCACCACTTCCAACTCATTTATCAAATCCTTAGTCAAATTCTTTTCTTTCTCCAAGTTTAAGTGTAGCTGGGTGCATTCAGACTTACTTTTACTGAAAGCATCTTCCAGCTTCTCTAGTTCTGACATTCGTTTCTGCAATTTTTCGACTTCAAGTTTCAACTCTTTGCTATGGTGCTCTTCCTCTTGCAATTTATTTTTCAGCTCTTTACACTGGGATTCAGTTTTCGTGATCTCTTCATCTTTCCCCTCCATTTCAAGCACACGCTTGCGGAGGTTTTCCACTTCTGCCATTAAGCTAGAGTTCCCACATTCCCCTTTCGCTATTTTATCTCTTAGTTCTTGAAGTTCCTCCTCAGCTTTTTGAAGATTTTTGTTAGTTTCTTCTAGCTCCTCTATTCTGCGAGTCAACCCAACTAGCTTAAGCCTTAGCTGTCTATTATGTGACTCTTGATTAGCCAGTTTAGCAGTCATCTCCTCATGTTCTTGAGAAAATGATGATGTTTTGTGTTCAAGTTCTGCCTCTAACTTCATCAGTTTTTGTCCATCTTCTTTTGTTTTTGCACTAATAATTTTAAGCTTTTCTTCTTCTTCCTTTAGTTTTTGATTTAAGTCCTGTATTTTCTGGCTTTGCTGACCAAGTTGTTCAATATGCATTTGTCTTTCATCCACCAGCATGAGTGCAAATGATTTGAGCTTGACTAGTTCTTCTCTTAGTTTATTGAGTCTCTTTGTATGTTCCTTCTCCTTCCGGGCTTGATAGATCTTCTCCTGCTCAAGAAGTTTCTTCAACCTGAAACAAGTTAAAAGAGATGCATTAAACGAGAGAGAGAGAGAGAGAGAGAGAGAGAGAGAGAGGTGTATTTTTCCATTTTTAAGTCACCTTCATTTTATCATTTTTTTGTTAATAACCTAGGTAGTCTTTCAAGAAATACCTACTACAGTTACATTCCCGAACCAAATATTGCAAATTACAAAAGTTAACTGAAAAAATATATAAAATCATCTAGAAGTCTGAAAAGCAGTGAAATTTTATACATGTATAGGTAACAAATACTTTGGGTTTTAATTACTTTACATTTATTTCTCTGTTAGGATGACGTTGGTAAAAGTGTAGAATATCCCAACAGCACAGGGATATCTACTCACCAATCCATTTATACCAAACTTGTTTTATAAGGTGGATTCCTCCTTATGTCTTGCAAACACAAAAATGTGTAAAATAAGATTTTAAAATGAAAGCTAATTGCTATCTGCAGCCATACATAAATGGATCAATCCTGGTTATAAATAAACCAGCAGGACAGAGATTACATTAGCACGCGACTGATAACCACCTGGGCCTCACAGGCATAAGAAATTAGCAGGAAGATAAATTTGCCAGCACAGTGACTATTACGTTAAAAGGTTTGTTCTTCCAGGCATATTTCCATTTACAATAGTTGATTTTGTGGACTGCAAGTGTCAGACTAATCAGACCTTTGGCTACAGCTAACCTCAGTTGGAAAATACTCTTCTTTATGTAGTCTGTAAAGCTGTATTTTCAGACAATATAAAAGCTCACGACACACAAATTAAGTGTATCCTCAGAAAGATAATAAAGACCTAAATTTTCCAGCCTTACCCATGCAACATTTCAATGGAGAAATTATCAGTGAGACAGGTATTTTATATCCGTGATTTATATTCAGGATACCCTGATATCAGCACAGGAAGCGCCTACACATATTGTAAGCACAGATTTGTGAGGATGCTGATCCTCAACTGACAAAGAGGTACAGATAACCCAGGGACGCATCCCCTACTAGTGTAAAAGCCTTAAGCAATATGACTTAAAAGACAGAGGTATGCACACTGAATTTACTGTGAAATTACATGTTTTTCAAACCACTGTCAGAGTACCTGCAACTCCCATACTCCCTACCAAGACACGTGTGATGATTCAAATCCACTTGCTTTGCTTACCCTATGTCTGACGCTTTTCAGCTTCTTTTTAACTGAGACATGTGGTGAAGCTGTAATAGCAGAGCAATTTACCTCCTGTTATCTAAGGCGGATACACCCGTATCTTAGCAAAGATGAACTTTTATAAGTATTTTTATCTTAAATGCTGGACTGTAAATGGTAGTGGGTGAAGCAGAGACAATCTATTCCTCTCTGCTGCCCCAGCAATCAAGTGGTGCAAAGACCTCCGGGGCACGATGTTGTACACAAAGGACGTCTCCCGGAGCCCTCACCTGAATCCTAAAATCATAAGAACAGCCATATTAACCTGGTCCTCCAGCAAATGTTAATGTTCCTCAGGTTCCTTAGGGACCAGAACGAACAGGAACTGGAAAGAAAAGCTATAAGAAAAGAGAAGGAAGTCAGAAAGCAGAACACAGGATGCAGTAGGTAGGGAAGGAGAAGGCTGAAGAATGCATTTGAAAACAAGAGTCGGATCGGATGTGGGAGTAAAAGAATAGTAGGAACCAGCGGGAGAGAGAAAAATAAACAAACCTTACAGCCAACCTTGCTGGGTCACACGTTATTCTCAAAAAAAAATCTCTTTAGTTTTGGCAGCTCTTTGGAAAGGACTGAAAAGGCGTGCTGGTGGATGCTTCATTATGGGTCAAGTTAGAATGTCAAAAGGTAGAAAAAGACCTGCTGCCATTCACAAAGCACACACTTTTCACACTGAAGAAGGAACTTTATTAGCATGCAATATATTCCGTGGCTGCTCTATCACACTGCTTCATGTAAAAGTTTCTGCCAAGAACTCTCCCTTGTCTACCCCAGCCTACATTTTTAAAGAAATGGTATGCATCCTTCCACAAAATATTATTTGCCATGACAGAACAGTGTGCCTTAACCTGATGGTGCTCTAAATGACCCATCTTCCAAAGTCATTAACATATCTACAAGAATATGAAACCTTCAAAAGAGAACACTTCCAGCCTCCCTTGTCCCACAGGAAAATTTTAAGCTGACTCCTATATTCTCAAAAACAAAAGAAGATAGGATTTTGTTTTCTTTTTAACAGTCTTGACACTTGAAAGCTTATCTAGAGATGCTCAGAAAACTGCCTATGATTTTGAATTCCTAGGCTGTTCCTAAGGGGCTGTCGTAGTTCAGCCCCGATCGGACCAGACTACGCAGTCTCTCTCTCACTCCCCCCACCTTCTGAGAGAACAGGGAGAGAAAATATAAGGAAAAACGGCTCGAGGTTTGAGATAAGGACAGGGAGAAATCCTTAAAGTTACCGTCACGGGCAAAACAGACTCGACTTGGGGAAAACTATTAATTTATTACTACAAACAGCAGGATAATGAGACAGAGAACAAGATAACCTCCATCCACCCCTCCCTCTTCCCAAGCTTAACATTATCTCTACTACCTTCCCCCCCCGAGCGGCACAGGGGGGAAGAGGGAATGGGGGTTGCAGTCAGTTCATCATATGTTGTTTTACGCCGCTGCTTCATGGTCGGGGGAAGAACTCCTCACATTCCTTCCCTGCTCCATCGTGGGGTCCCTCCCACGGGCCACAGTCCCTCGTGGAACTGCTCCGGCGTGGGTCATCTCTTCCATGGGGTGCAGTCCCTTCAGAACAGCTGTCCCAGCGGGCCCTCCACAGGCCACAGCTGCCTTCAGGCATCCACCTCCCCCGGTACGGGGTCCTTCACGGGCTCCAAGTGGATCTCTGCTCCTCCGTGGATCTCCATGGGCTGCAGGGGGACAACCTGCTCCACCATGGTCGTCACCACAGGCTGCAGGGGAATCTGTTGGTGTTTTGAGTCACTTCTCATCTCCTCTCCACTTCTTGCAGCCGGGCTGGACCGAGTCGGGCCCAGTCGGCTGCCTGGCGAGAGGCCAGAGGGTGAGGCCTGCAAGGCCCATAAGGCCTGCGCCTCCCGCTCTGCGCCTCTGCCCCCGCTCAGCTTCTTCACATCTTCTCTTCTCTCTCTTTTTTTTTCCTGTTTTCCCATTCTTAAATACGTTATCGCAGAGGCGTTATCACGAGACATTCTGCTACCAATCGGCTCGGCCTTGGCCAGCAGTGGGTCCGCCCTAGGCCTGGCCAAGTCCCCTGAACAAAGGGGAGCGACTTCTAGCAGTTTCCTACAGAAGCTACCACCTTAGGCCCCCCCACTAAACAAAACCACAACAGGGGCACGTATGATTTTTGACCCAGCAGTTGCTACAGGTGACACATGCCAGCCAGCCTGCCAAGCAGAGTGCAAAAGAATTCACTGGCCCCACAGGGCCCCGTGGTTAACTGAGAGTCTACTGGGGAATACTGCTGAGAAAGCCACTGAAAAAAAAACCCAAACATCAGTTAAACTGAGACAAAGAAATGCCAGGGATGAGACTCAGCAACAGGAGAAGAAAGCACATTAGCACTGTCACTGCTTGCTGTACCTAACAGGAGAGTTAGCAGTGGGGAATAACTGGCCTGGCCCCTCTGGAAAAAGCAAAAATAAAGCACTGTAACCGTGCCAATACGTGGAGGTGAATTTGCTAACATGTCTGTGGTGAACAATGTAGGAAGCACCATGCAGCATTTTATCTTGCCTCAGCTTTTACACAGTGAAACTAGACTGCCTAAGATTTGACACATGAACTTTCGCAGAAGACATCTGACAATACTTCTGTTTTCCATATCCAGGGAAACTGCTTCTGTAATCTAGTTCTGTGAGGGATGGGTGGGAAAGCAGTATTTAAATCTGTGCAGATGCCAAAGTAATAAACAGCATCTACACCTTTTCAGTGTTACTTCTAAACACTAAAATAAAGCTGAGTCTAAGCTTGCTCCTGTATTTCCATCTTTGTACAACTCTCATAAATCAGTGGTTAAAGTGGAATTTCAGCAGGATTACAAGGTGATGTTGTCCCCTCTTGATCCTTACAACTGATTTATTCTCAGGCCTCTCATCTGACCACTGCTGCTAATGTTTGCTAAGTAATGCAGACTTGCATGGGCTCCCACCCAACACAAAAAGCACCTCGGAGACTCAGCATGTGTACCTTCAATGTATTATCCACAGCCACTGCACTCTGCATCAGGGAGCTGCGTCTTCTGCATCCCTCCACAGACTGCAACGTTGGCTGCCGTGCCGGGCAGCGCCAGGGCAGCAGGAGGGAGTTCTGTGGGCAGCAATGCCAGGGGAGTCAGGAGCCAGAAAACTTTCAACCTCAGCTTGCAGAGTGGGCAGACACCAGTGTGGAGGAAGAGCAACTATGGACATAGTTTTAACCTCCTCATGAACGGTGTGTTGGCAGCAGCCAGTGAGGAGGAAGGTGAGATGGATGGGCAGTAAGCAGGCCCTCCCTGTCCTCCTTCCTTTGGTGCTGAAGCTTTTTAATGCACAAGGTCTTTCTGCTTTCCCTTCCCTCCTCCAAGCTTCAGATTGATCATCAGAAGCACAATGGGATGCTGATAGCTGCTGAACCCTATCCCTCCAGAGATGGAGCTTCATAGAACCATAGAATCAAATAATCATTTTGGTTAAAAAAGACCTTTAAGATCATAGAGTCCAACTGTTAACCTAACATTGCCAAGTCCACCACTAAACCATGTCCCTAAGCACCACATCTATGTATCTTTAAATATCTCCAGGGATGGTGACTCCACCACTTCCCTCGACAGCCTGTTCCAATGCTTGACAACCCTTTTGGTGAAGAAATTTTTCCTAATATCCAGTCTAAACCTCCCCTAATGCACAACTTGAAGTCATTTCCTCTCATCCTATCACTTGTTACTTGGGAGAAGAGACTGACATTCACCTTGCTACAACCTCCTTTCAGGTAGCTGTAGAGAGCAATGAGGTTTCCCCTCAGCCTCTTCTTCTCCAGACTAAAGAACCCCAGTTCCCTCAGCCATTCCTCATAAGACTTGTGCTCCAAATCCTTCACCAGCTTCTCTGGCCTTCTCTGGACCCGCTCCAGCAACTCAACGTCCTTCTTGTACTGAGGGGCCCAAAACTGAACACGGTATTCAAGGTGCGGCCTCACCAGTGCCGAGTATAAAGGCATTATCACTTCCCTACTCCTGCTGGCCACACTGTTCCTGATACAAACCAGGATGTTGTTGGCCTTCTTGGCCACTTTGGCACACTGCTGGCTCATGTTCAGCCGGCTGCTGACCAATAACCCCCGGTCCTTTTTTGCCGGGCAGCTTTCCAGCCGCTCTTCCCCAAGCCTGTAGTGTTACATGGGGTTGTTGTGACCCAAGGGCAGGACCTGGCACTTGGCCTTCATTTCTTTTATCAAGGTTATATGCCTCTGCTTTGTGCTACGAGTCCTGACATCCTTGCTCAGGCTGGGGCTAAACACTCCTTCAGGTTTGGATCACAATTTTTCCTTAAAACAAGTCTGGCCAATACCATACAGTTTTTCCCCATCGGCTACATGCAGTTGCCAGAAAGTGCAGTTATTCTGTCACTGTGTTTCTAAGGCACAGTTCTGGTTTACAGCGTAAACACAGTTTGGAAAATGGCACATGGAGTAACTTGGGAAGAGGTGTCTACTACAGACAGGGCTCCAGTCTCTGCCCTGAAGGACGAGTGGCACAGGACACGGATGGCTGTACCTCCTCCTTCCAGTGTGAAATGCAGAGTGGTTGAAGGACTTTTTGCTGGAGTCTGCGCTGGATTAACTCTGCTGGTTAGCCATCAGGGTGGTTTAACATTCTCTTCAAGGCTGATCAGTTCATTGCATCAACAAAGTTACGGACTTCACTTAACCACATACATTATTTTTCCTGGTCTATTTCTGCATGCGTCAAGTTCAGTCAATGAGATGCAAAGGAGGAACCCCACAGTACCATTTTCACAGCATCTCTTCACACACCAGAGCGAGACTTCAACATGAATTATAACGTACAGCTGGAGAAAAATGTTTTTGTCTTTTTTGAAAGACATTGCAATAGTTTCACACCAGTAGAGCTTCAATGGGCATTACTGGATTTTAGATGGGTGTAAATGGTAAAAGCAGTAGCTGCAGCGAGACCTTTGCTTAGCAAAAGCCATTAGTTCTTGCTTACATTTGCAAAAGACATTTTAAAGAGTGGTCAGTAGGCATCTTCTTGCCTTCTGAAGGATCATAAATTTCATGACCACATTTGAAATACCATAAACGTAGCGAACTGGGAACTAAGAAAACCATGCTTAGCACTGATAGCTGGTATGAGAAGCCATGATCCAAAATGGCTTACAACACTTTAAGAAAATATGAAGTTTCAGTTATCAAGGGAAAGATGTTCAGTGATTTCCAAAAACCCACCTCTCCCCTCAAAAAAGCATTCACTTCAGAACGTTTTAAACAGACCATACAAAAGTGAAAAGCTCCCAAAACATTTATTGAAAATTATACCAGTGTTTGCATCGCCCTTCCCATTTGTACTTCCATCAAACAAGAAAACATCACAAACACTCATGCAACTTTCTCCATCTCTAGCATAGAAACAGGCACTCCCCTACTCAAGAAAACTCTGGTAAGGCACGGCAAACCAGATGATGGCCTGAAAGGACATGAGCTGCCCCTGCAGTGGACATTTTGGCACCGCGTTGCAGCGGCGTTGGCCTGGTTTAGCTCCCTGCTTTGCAAACAGACTAAGCCAAGCTTCCCACAGTGTCTCCCGGTGTTTAATGAAGCACTCACGGGAGGACAATCTGCAGAGAGGTGGAGAGCTATTTCCCCTGCTACCAAGACAGCAGCAGCAGGAGGAACAGCAGGTAGAAGGAAAAGGATGGGAAGGAGGGAAGCAGGTAAGGTCTCTGGAGGACATTTCAACTGAGTTCGTCCACAGAGCGCCTCATTGCTGCTCCAGCACAAAGCCATCTCAGGTGTACTGCTCTTGTAGCACCTTATTTTGCCATTTAAGTTCCAAAAAGTTTGTTGCGATGGGATGTAATGACTTCTGTCCTACTTTGTGGATGGCCAGCAAGTGGGGTTTAACAGCAGCACATTAATGAGGACTCGGTCACTCTAAGGATGCGCTGACTGACAGCTGATGAAGGGTGCTTCCTCCCCAAGAGGCAAACGGCATTTCTGCCAGTCACGCAGCAATCCCAAGGAAGCACTGGGAAAGCAAATGCCTTTGCAAGCTTGTCTTTCCACTTCAACCCTACAGAGTTTGCTGCTGCATAAGTAGAGTTAGAGAGACTGGACAACTTCCTAGTAGGAGCTAGGAAGCTGCTGCCCATTAAGTGATGCGTGAGGCTGCTCACTAGAATCCTGGGACAATGAAAACCAGCAAGAGGTGGTTTAACTTAATACAGAAGTTCCCTCTTTCCCTCTTTTTTTTTTTTTCCTGTTTAATGTACAACAGCTGATCCTGAAGATTATTTGTACAGCCACTGGGAAATCCTCCACATGTCAGGACTATTTCTGAGCGCTTCTGCACTCAGGGCCAGGCTGAGATACCCAGAGGCTGCATTTCACTGATTCTGAGCACTTACAATTTCAACTAAAATCAAAGAGAGCCAAAAGGTGGTCAGGCTGTCTAGGAAGCAAAACAATCAGGCCTAACACTCAAGCTGGGCAATTCAAAATTAGGTAACACTTTCCAATCATCAGCTTCAGTCCTTCCCTCACATCCATCTCAACTGAGAGGAGATGTAAATGAGATCAGATCCCATGGCAAGAAAAAAGAATAAAGCACATCTGTGTTACTTTCTCTGTTCTGTCCATTAAACTTTAAAGGCAAGGAATAGAGACAAATGCTTGAATGACCTTGCTACAGAACTTCCCAAGTTGCTGTTCCATTTATCACAGGGTCAACTCTAAAAACAAATAAAAACTTGTAAAACAAAATAGTTATCAGTTCTAGTAACTCCAAAGACAAATTTTTGTGGCTATCTACCAAATAAAGTTGAAGTGTAAAAAACCGGCATATTATTCACTGCTGAATTGACTTTTGAGAAGTTATTATATCAAATTATATGAAAAGCAAATTAATAGTCTTGCTCCTTCAAAACTACATGACAGTTCTCAAATTATATTGAAAGAAAGAAAACATTTTCTTTACTTAGGAGGGCACATTGCTTGTCTTCTACAACAATTTTTTCTCCTCCTTTTGTTTCTAATGCTGATTTAGTAAAAATTAAAACCCAGTTTGCCAAAATAGTTAATTTATGTTGAAACTGCCTTACTTCAACTGAACAGTGGATACGGACAGTATTTTGGAATAAGAACAGTTATTAGATTCCGTGCCAGCATCTTGTTCATGTAAGAAAATCACCACAGATCTTTAAGAACAAAACACGACAAAAAAAAAACCACCCCGTTCAGGCTATGAAACAGTATGACAACCGGACAGGCACTTTTTTCCAGCCCCGTACGCCCCCCCGCCCCCCACCCTTAATTAAGACATCCACATTAATTTCGCGGGTCAGGGGAGGGGAAGGGGGCCGAGCAGAAAGCATGCGAACAGCATCTGTGAGAAGAGGCAGAAGTGGCGCTCGGATGCAAGACGAAATTTGCCAAACCTGTCTTCGAGCCGCCGTTCTCCTTCCCCGACCCCTCCTCGATGCGCTGCCCGGCCGGGGGGAGCCCCGCACCCCGACACCCCCACACACACACCCAGGTGCACCTCTTAGATCTCCAGCCAAACACTGAAACCGGCCCCGCGCCGTCGCGGCCCCTTAGCGCCGTTCTGCCCCCTCCAGCCCGGCCGGAGCCGCAGCCGGAGCCGCAGCCGCAGCCGCGCCGGGAGGGGGAGCGGGGCTGCCCCGGGCATCCCGGCCCCCCCGCTCCCCCGCCCGCAGACCCCGCTCCCGCCGGCGCCCACGCGTGTGCCCGGGACGTTCAGTTAACCAGGGCAGTGCGCATGTACACGGATATATTAAAAATAATTTTTTAAAAATCTGAATTATCTTACCTTATAATTAGACTTTTTTTTTTTTATTTCCTAAGCTACCCCAAAAAAATAAAAAAGGAAAATTTCGTAGCACAGCTCGTCCCGCGCCGGCTCAGCTCCCCGCCCCCCCCCATCCCCAGCCCACCCACCCCCACCCCCCCGCCGTGGGGAAGGCCCCGCACGCTGCGGCCGGGTCCCCCGCGCACTGTGAGGTGACGACCGGGCGGGGGGGGTGGGGGGGCCGGGGCATTGTGCGGGGCAGGGGGAAGGGGTGGAGCCGCCGCCGCGCCTCGGCGGGGCAGGAGGGGTTTGGGGAGGGCGGTTTGGCTAAGTTGTCAGCTCCGTTCTGCTTTTTAGCACCCCTTGCCCGGAGTTTATTATTGACAGCCCCCTCCGGGCTCACAGTTTATAGGTTAACGATTGAGAAATAATAATTTGATCTCAGGGAACTCCTGTCAACTGCTTGCGCTTATCTGGACTAGGATGCAGAAAAGTGATGCTTCCCAGTTCCAGCTACCAATTCATTCCTCTGACTCCAGAAAAGTTCCTCTTCCTTTCCTCGTGTCTTGCTGGTGTTTGAAGTGACAGTACTGCTGGTGGTAAGCACGGACTGATCCTAAGATCAGCTGATAAAGGCATGAACACATGAAGAAAATCCCCTGTGGATTTAATATACATGCATATTTGGTTTTGAAAATTCATGCACAGTAGCAAGGCTAACCAAGAGTCTGCGCAAGGTCCAAAAAGTACCATTGTGCTAGCTCCCTGTATTAAAGAATCCTAAATCAGCCCTTCTCTTCCCAATCCAAGATTAAAAAATGCGAGGATTCCTTTTTGCCTAATGATTCCCTAGATTGCCCACAATCACCTTTTCCGTCTTTACAAGAGGAACTAGAAACCCCTTTTCCCTTTCCATTTCCCATCCCCTTCCCTTTCCCCTTCTCCTTCCCCTTTTCTTCCCTCTTCCCCTTCCCATTCACCTTCCTCTTTTTTTAAGAAGCCTGCAGTATCCAAAACCATGAAAAGCCCATCATGTCAGATATCATTATCCGCAAAAAAAAATCATAGAATTATAGAATTGTTTAGGTTGCAAAAGACCTTTAAGATCATCAAGTTGTCCCATTAACCTAGCACTGCCAAGTGCGCCACTAAACCATGTCCCTAAGCACCACATCTACACATCTTTTAAATACCTCCAGGGATGGTGACTCCACCACACCCCTGGGCAGCCTGTTCCAATGCTTCACCACCCTTTCAGTGAAGACATTTTTCCTGATACCCAATCTAAACTTTCCCTGGTGCAACTTGAGGCTGTTTCGTCTTGTCCTATCCCTTGTTACTCGAGAGAAGAGACCAACTACCACCTTGCCACAACCTTCTTTCAGGTTGTTGCAGAGAGTGATAAGGTCTCCCCTCAGCCTCCTCTTCTCCAGACTAAACAACGCTGGTTCCCTCAGCCACTCCTCATAAGACTTGTTCTCCAGACCCTTCACCAGCTTTATTGCCCTTCTCTGGACATGCTCCAGCACCTTGATGTCTTTCTTGTAGTGAGGGACCCAAAATGCACCACTGTTTGTGTTTACATTTCTGAGAAACTATCTAATTCTGTGTTCTTTCATTATTTTTCCTTAGGACCCTCGCCCCATTTAGCATACAGGCTGGACAGTGCTCATTTGAAAAGCAGGTGCTTAATGATTGATTTTATGCTTTTTATTCAAGGCCCTATTTACCACAAACTCTTCAGACTCGGCTGAGAACGGATTGCTCATTTCTGTGTGGGAAATAGAAGCACAAAGGAACAAGGGTCTAGGTTGGACACCTGCTCCGTAGTATGTAGGATGTCGTTTTCAGAGCACTGCAGGCCAGGTGGGTTCCAACAAGCTCCCCAAACTCAGAATCGGTCTTAGAGTGAAAAACGTTTACTACCCATGTAAATTAGCTTCACGTGACTTAACTAGCACCATGTAGGAAATCCATCACACAAACTCAGCAGAGGTAGAGCCACATTTTCCAAGGAAACATATACCAGCTTTAATCATTCTCTCCCTTTTTATATTCCCCTACCTCATTTACTAAATACTTTCCAAAAGATGAAGTTGGGGTTCTACAGAGAAGTCATTGCCTCCTGTGTGCAAAGCTGATGCATCTCAATATGTTTCTATTTTTCCAGTGTCAGAGGAAGGGTTTCTGTACAAAACTGGTGTTTGATGATGCAATTACAAATGTTCGCATGTATCAGGCAGATAAATGTTCTGCTTAATGTACTTACTGCATCGTTTGCAATCCTAATAACTGTTCTGGTAGAGCTATGTATTCTTTCAAAAGGGGAAATTGCATGCACAGTGGCAAACACTGAAATAAATATCCGCCATCTAAATGTAATGATGTGGCATTATATTGGCACTCAGGGAGACCTTCAGAAGAGTTTAGCTCCTTTAGATTGCCTGTGTAAAAGCCTGCGCTCTTCAGCCAACAGAATAATTGATGGCAATAGCAGGTTGTCAGCCTCCAGTTTGATACTAGGAGGGCACAGAGTACTTTGCAAGCAAGTTTCAAAACTATGTGCTGACAGATGGGTTTTACTGTGATCAGCAGCTGAGAGGGAGGCTCTGCCCCACCAGCGATGCTGGCTCTGTGGGAAGATATCTGGTTGCGCACCCCGTCCCGGCTGGCCCTGGCCTCTGAGCTCCTTGCATAGGTCGTCCCAGTCCTGCTACACCCACTGTTCAGTGGGTTCCAGGTTCCTCCTCACCTCTGCACTCTGTTTCTAATCCAAACATCTCCTAAATCTGCAACTCTCCTAAATGTCCCCTCATATCTGCTCTGGGTCTTCTTTTGTCTGTGATGCCACACTCGGGCCAGGCTGGAACTGCAAGCGACACATCTTCCCTTGTCTGTGTTTTCATGGTCTCAGCTCAGAGCAGAAATTTCAGGGACGTCAAGAGGATCCTAATATTTATGTTAGGAAAGCAGCTGTGAGTTTATTGCAGTCAGCTTTGTACAGAAGTGACATGAAGAGGGAGGGGCCACTGGAGGTCCAGGCCAGAAGGGATCACCCGTCTCAGGAGGTCCAACCATGCAGAATTACAGCAGCCGTGCAGTGGACTCCTGTCCACACCAGAGACCTCAAGGAATTATCTCTACCCATCAGAAATTTGGCAGCAAAAAACCAGCAGCCAGAACTATAACGTAACACAAGAAGACCAGAGGGTGACTAAGGGCACTGGCTGTGTCCCTGCCTGGCAAGGGAGGTGTTAAAGGGAATGCCCAAGGGCTACCATAGAGCTTGCCCCAGTCTAAGCCAAGCCTCTCACCCTGATGTAAGCAGTCATCAGGAGATGCATGGTGTCCTCCAGAGGGTGCCGCATCATAAAACCACAGAATGATTGAGGCTGGAAAGGACCTTGGGGCTGTTTAGTCCAGCTCCCTGCAGGTCCAGTGAGAGCAGGTTGCACAGGACCTGCTCTACTTGAGTCTTGGACACCTCCAAGGACAGAGACATCATAGCCTCTCTGAGCAACGTGTTCAGGGCCTGACCAACCTCATGTTGAAAAAAATCTAAATTAGGTCAGATCACTAAGACAAGGTGACATACACACCATACACTGCCTCATGATAGCCAGCAGCACCTGTGACCACCAGTGATCCCCAGAGGGGACTTAGCCCAGGCCACCTGCTCCCCCAGCTTACTTTGCATCTTAGAAATAAAAGCCCAGGGAAAGTGCTGTAGAGTCACTGAAGTTGTCTGGGTGCAAGTCAACAGACAACTGGATGCAAGACTTGTTAAGAGAAAGTGGTGAGCCTACATACCCTGCACTAGCTGAGATACATCTGTACCACCACCAGACTTTATAATGAAAGTATTCTCCATCACCAGTCCAACTACCCACCACTATGGCAGTACCAGAGCTATAGAGGACATCACATCAGATGTCACAGCTAAGGTCAAACAGGCCTTTAGCCTTTACAACTTTTCTTTAACTGCATAGGAATCAAATTATGTGTATATATAAAAATATAAGGGTACTCCATATGTTCTTATTTCTCAAGTGTACCTTCACTTTTAAGTCACATCAAAGGCTGGGAAAATCTAACTTGCTCCTCAGAATTTCATTAACCTTTTTGTTTATGCTTTCATTGGGATGAAGTAATCCAAGCAATGCGGTCCTGAGTAAAGCAACACTTGCAACATTGTGAGGCCAGATAAGAAAAACAGCAAGAAATAAAAGCCGGGGAGGGAATGGATAGGAATCCCAAATTCCAACTCGCATCTGGAAGTGAGATATTATACTGTGCACCTGGCACAATTGTTTGCAATAGAGGAGAGTAACTGGGAAGCAAAAGATGGAATTGGTTTAACTATTTAATGATGTGCTAATAGACTACACATTTCTTTGATAAGTTGCTCTCTTTAAAAATTCGCTAAACTCTGCACAGCAATGGATTCCTCTTGTGGATCTTTGGGACTTGTAACAAATGATTGCCTGATTATAAAATTCTCCGTAAACAGGGGTTTGCAACCTTTCCAGCACACTGCTCTGCTCTCTGTTGGCTCTTTATCTTCAGTGCAGAAACATATGTTACATTTATAGCGGAGGCTGCGCTTGCAACTCTCTCCAAGCTCTCTAACATGTTGCGAAAAGCACAAATATTTCTGTTTGTACAAAACAAAACTTTTCCTAAATTTGTGTTTATTTATATACATGAAAACTTACACTGTGTTGCTCACCAACTCAATTTTTTTTGTTCATAAAACCTTCAAAACAGTGAAAACTTTCCATAATTATTTTGGGGTTTTTTTTCTTTCTTTTGGTAAGTCAGACCCATTTGATAAGTCAGACCTGTCCTCCACTTTCTATTTAGCCACTTGTCTGCTCTAAGCGTAACAGATATTAATGAGTTCAGTTGATAGAACATGAAAACTTCGAAAATTGAGGGAGGTGAGAGGCTGATTTTAATATGCTGCTGAAGATATACAGACCAAGGTGATCCACTTGCCTTTTGGAGACAAATAAATAATGAGGATAACTACAGTAAATTCTTGAAACATGACTTTGTAGGAAAAGCCTGAGAAAAAGACTTCAAGTTGCGCTCTGTGCTGTTATATCTCAGGCAATACATTTTATATGGCATACGTCATGCACACTAAAAAAATTCATTTGGTGAGCTGCACTGACAACTGGCTTTGTTCACCTTTATTCTTATTTAAAACAGGTTGTTCCTTGCAGCTGTTAAAGAAACTGTGTGCTCACGCACACACATTTGCACACAGGCTTTTTTATTACTCCTCAGCTCTGTCTAAAAAAGTCATGCTGCCTAAATTTTAAATTCTTTTTCTCTTTGCAGCATGAAAACTGCCGTACATTAGGATCTGCTCCCTTTTAGGGAAGTATGATTCAAAAATTTAACAAAAGCATTTCCATCTTTGTTTTCCTTTTATACTTTTTTTTTTCTCTTCTGGTTTTCTCCTTTCTTAACACTTGTGTGTTTCCTTTTGATATCTGAGAAAGCTCAGTATCTCCAGTAGTGGTGGGAATCCCTGAAGTGAAGGTGATTACAGCTGAAGTAGGACCCCTCTATGTCAAGGATCCTGTTTTGTTGTATGATTTGATAATTGTTTTGTGAGTAAGCACCAACAGTGTCATAGAAGCTGGCTGTGGCCCTTTGACCAAAGCATCTCTGGAGTCAGAGGCAGAGGTGTCCAGGACCTCAGTGAAGTGCCACATGGCAGGATGGTTCCTTCCTGTCCCCTGTGGACCTGCCATTTTTAGCGCTGGCTGCTTCACGTATCCGTGCTTTATCAGAGCACCCCACTAATGCAATCTTTACCTGCTCTGGTAAAAAGCAGGTAAAGCAGGAAAGCACCCTTGCTTTCCCAAATTACTCACTTTTGATGTGCTAGGTGTTCATGTGGAAAAATGACATGGAGGAGTGAGCTTGAGGCTTTGAGAGCAGGGAGAGCCGTGGCTGTTCTCAGCTTGCCGCGAGAGACTTAGACTTCTGTCAGTGTCTTGGTCTCTTTCGCTCAAGTTGGGTCTGGGACATGAATTAACCCTGAACTCATTTTCACCAGTGCGTTGCTTTTGTTCTGTTGGCAGCTGGCTTTCTGTTGTTGCCCATTTTGCTGTCTCCCCCGCACCTGACTTCTCTGAATGTGGTTTTATAGAACAGAAATGCTCCATCTAGAGATAACAGTTATATTTTTAAGCATGACAATACATAACTCATAAAGTGAATATTCTCTTACTGGAAACTGAAAATCAAAGAAGAATTACTTTTTTTTCTCTGAAGTGTATCATCTGTTGGTGCAAACAAGTTCTGGGAAGTCCCAGTGTCTGCGCTATACTGCATCAAGCAACATCATCAATATGATGCTTTCTGCTTCATTTTTGCTGTATTTTGCTTTATTTGTCTTCTTTTGCTTACAGCTCAGTCTCTCTTCCATCTTCATCTCTTCACCATCTTTCTTCCCTCTGGAAGGCTCTGCAGCACTCTACTTTCACTAACAAGTGAAAGTTCCCCTCATCATTCCCTCTGTTCTCATTAATCTCTTAATTCAGATTCACTTCCCACATTCTTCATCTTGTGGCTTCCATCCCCTGCCCTAAACTTGCTTCTTCACTATTCCTTGTCCTTTACCTTCCAGTTCCATCAGTTCAGTTCTTGCCCCATTGCTCTAACTCCTGCTGACCTTTTCTGGGCTTTCTTTTCTTTTGTGCTTCTTCTCACTGACCTCTCCTCAAAGCAAGGTGATCCAGTGAATGACTGGGACTGAAAGGCACCAGAGTCCTACACCTAAAACTAAAGGTCGCCCAGCACACTGCTTCCCATTTGACATGCGACTGAAATAATATATTTGATAGAGTGAATAAAACAGGTGGGAAAAACGAGAGAAAACAGGCTCCAAAGAATTGCTGCTTTGTTTTAGCATCAAGCAACCCAAAAATGATGTTGTCTGGAGTCACTATGACAGGGTCTCACCTTGGGAGAAGTGCTTTAAAAAAAGAAAGTGAAGGGGTTTAAAATCTGGATTAAGGAAGTAGCATCATTTGTATAATTGCATGCACTGGGCTACTCAAGCACGGAAAACTTCACACAGCTGTACAACACCAGTGCAGCTTCAGAGCAAGAATCTGCTCAAGTGGAGTCAATATAAAAACTCCATCTCCCTCAATGCAGGGTCTCAGATTTAGGCTATGTGTGCACTGGTTTATATCCTATTTGGCCACCTCAGTCACATCTCGACATAAAAATAAAACAATATACACATATAAAACTGAAGAAAAGTAAATAATCCTATGAAGATTCCTTCTTGATTTTTAAACATGACTTCCTGTGAGCACCATAGTCAGTGATTTAGCAAATAATGAATCCTCAGTAAAATTTTCAAATGCTGTACAAGAGTAGTCAGTGGCTGCTTTTATGACCTAAAGAGAGACTGATAAGATTTTAATAACATCAGCACAGAGTAATCCTGGCTGTCATACCGCATCCTAATATGTGTGTCCCAATTGTCAATCTGAAAGGCTATGAAGCTATTTCTATTAATTTTCATGCCAGGACCCTCAGCTCTTGCCCTGAACACAAAGGAGCACACCACATCCATCTCACAACCCCACATTTGCTAGTGCTTTTTGCCTGTGTGTTCTGGAGGTGCAGCATAAATAGGACACCTTCTACCCACCCCCCAAAAAAAAACCCCAAACCCACCACAACTCTGAAAAAAAATCCCAAGCAAAAAACCTTACCCCTACACAAAGCTTTTCTACTACCACATAGGTAATTACTGCAGCTCATGCAATTCTTAGGTTTGCTGCTTGTGTTAGACACCATTTATTTGCGTCTATTGAGAGGCAATTTTAGAAGATTGTCCCCACTGTACACCCCACAGCACTCACCCAGGGGCTAGACTGCCCTGAGATTTGAGCCTGCTATTTTAACCTCCTACTTGTAGTTGCTTAGAGCAGCATCCAAAAAAAAGACTCACATAGATTTATGGAATGCAATTAATGAAGAATTTGAAGAGGGGGAAAAGTGTTTAAAAAAAGAAAAACAACACCACACATATAAATCTGAATGTTCATAGGCACCTGATTTTTGGGCAGATACGTATTTTGGTTGCCCAGACTTGCTGTTTCACATCCTTGGAAGTCCCGTCATCCTGCCTGAGCTGAACATCATTCTCCACCCAAGGTTTTTTGGGACTGAGGAAATGCATGTCTTTCCACACAGAATGGTGAGGGGTCTGTTCTGAGGACCAGGGAGACATGGGCTGACCACAGCCATCCCGCAAGAGCATGAGCCATAGGTGCTTCTGTTTGAAGAAAGACTTGCCAGGAGGGCTGCCTCTTGCACCAGCGCCTATGAGCTGCATTACTTGCCCAGTGAATGACAAAGCTGGTTTTATTACTCTCCTCAGTCTGAAATAATTCCAGCTTGCAGAATCCCTTTCCTGATCAACAGCCTGTTGAGCATTTGGACGGTGGAAGGAAAGGACAGGGAAAACTCATGTACCCAGACAGAGAACAAGCAAGGAGAAACCGGGCTGGTTTCATACAGTAAGTGTAAATTAGAAGGTGCTCTTCTTGCCTCTACTTGCCTTAAAATTTCTTTCTACCATGTCTGTGTTGCCCTCTAAAGAACTACAGGGCTTACGTATCCCCACCCTGTTGTTTTCTAATCAGGTATTTGGTTGTCAGCTGTTGACTTCCACTGAGCATCCTCGCTTACAAGTCACTAGTATTATAAAAAATTTTGTAGTGACATAAGCGCAAATGATGCCTCACATACAAAGACAAGCAAAATCAGTCTGGAAAAGCTTACAGCTTCCTTGGCAGAATCAATAGGCAATACTGACTAAAAATAACTCAAAATACAAAGGCGTTATCCGGCTGTATACATTATGTAAAAATAATATACTAATAAGTTATTATTATCATAAACAGAAATACGTAGAGAAATTAAATGAAATATAATCACATAGGAAATAAATATTGTTGATAAGTTATTTTGCTGGAGAGTAAACTCTTATCCAGGAGCTATAACTCCACTCAAGAAACTGCTGTATGTAATACATTATCTATGCATATATATACTTCTAGAGGTACATACACACACACACACACACACATAATTTTAGCATTTTTCAGAGTTTCTACCCTGATTCTCATTAATCCCATTAATCAAGACAAGCTCTACTGACTTCAAAGGAATTGCACCAGTGCCAACTGTGTACTCATAAAATCCAGCGTCAGGTTGGCGTTTTTAGGGATTAGTTATTTCCTAAGACCCGAAGGAGTGGGATGCAGAGAGCAGCTGGGCGTGCTAATGACGGACACAAAGCAATAGAATCTACCATTGAAAGCAAGTTGGACCAAGGGCACATGGTCTGTCAGGTAAGGACATGAGCCAGTCAAACCAGGACACATCTCCATCACAGGATTAGCAGTGCCCACAAAGCCTGAGCTGCGCAACAACTGCAAGCGGCAAAGCTCTATCCTCTGCACCACCTGCCTGCCTTTCACCAGTAGGGACACTGTTTTGCTCCTACTGGTTTTGGAAACTGGCGTTACAGCTCAGTCAGTATTTTGCAAAATGAAAAAATGTTGAAAGCTATGCATTGTTCTAAAACAAGTTAAGTCATCCAGGAAAAACCTGATACTTAAATGATGAAAGAGAATATGTCTATCCCTTTCCAGTTCCTCTGAAAATAAACATTTTAAATGGAAGTGTAGGGGAACTTTCATCCTGTGATATACATATTTGTCACCAAGAGATACTTTTTCACCTATGACGTAATTGCTATCATCAGAAAAGCACTGCTGTCACTCTGCTGTAATTTAGCCTCATTTCTGTTCATTCCTTTATCTTTTCTCATTAGAGCATTACACAGTCAGCTACATTACTATTAATCATTCCTTACTATAAGCAACTGGATAAGAGAGCTGTGTGAGTAATTGATTTTTCAGTTCCAGAGCTGAACCAAAATTTCAATACGTAATTATCAAAGAAATAAAAACAACTTTATTTTTCTCTCTCATTCAAGCAGAAAAGAAGTTTCACGAGGATTTCAGTGAAACAATTGTTCATCTTGAGTAAGTAATTTTATTTCCATTTTTATCATTTTAAGAAAAGCAGCAGATAGAGAGGACTGTATCTTGGCACCATTCACCAAGCCAACAACTGAAAAATCCTTGCTTTTCAGGAGATGGAGAGACCAGGCTCTGTGAATTCCTGTGCCTAGGGGAACTTGAATACCCAAGCCCTGACCTACAAGAAGATTTTCACCCCTTTGGTGAAAACAACTCAAAAAGTATAAAAGTGACTTGTAAAAGTGGAACAATTTTACCTGGGAAGAATAGGAACAGACACTCCAAGAGACCCAATTACATGACCAGGAAGACCTCCTCAGAGAGGTGAGTTCGGATCCGAACAGAATGGCAGGAGGATTGAAAGTCTCCCATAGTCCAGGTCCAGGCATAATCACAGGGCTATTTGGTATGTTTTTTTGACTAGCTGGTCTTGTGAATTAAGCCACCAGATTTTCTTTGATGACATTTATAATTGTTAGCTTACACTCAAAATGGCTTTTTTAATGCTTTTGAAAAAAAATTAGTCCAAACACTATGGCAACACAATATTGTATCACAGAAGCTTTACAAATATGCACTGAATGGTATATTTTGCATTCTGCATTTCTGCCTCCTCACATTTGCACAAGCTTTAGCAAATTTCACAAGAATGTTTGGTTTGAATTTTTGCACCTTCTGTTTTGTTTTTTTTTTTTTTCTTTTGCCTTAAGCCTTAAAAAGAAAGAAAAACTGAAATGATGGAAATATAAAACTCATTATTCCTATTCTCCACTGCTAGTGGAGATACTGCAGGAATGAGAAGGGATGCACAACTTAGCACCCTTTTTGGAAAAGAAGATGGAAAAAGCATTACATCTGTTCAGGGTTAGGAAAGCTTCCGTATAGGCTTACTGAATCAGAATAACCCCCCCAAGTCAGATGATATCTTGAGGTTCTTCACACAACTTATTGAAAGTTATCTGACCATGTATAACAGGTCTTGGATATTTGTAGGGCATTAATCAAAACAGTAACTCATGTACTTTGCTAATCAGCCTGCACATCTCTGCACAGGTAAACTTCCATTTAAATGTAAAGGAAATATCAAATATGTTCAAGCTTGAGTGCCTATCAGCATGTATTTAAACTTCTAAATAAGTGGCATCTATCTAAAATTTTTAGAAATTCAGTGAAACCTGGCACTTCCACTGAAACCTGTTTCTAATCTTTCTGAATGAGGAAGCAATTTTCCCAACATGACCCTGATTCAGTTCTTGTTTTCTTTGCCTAAAAAAATGACAACTTAAAAAGATGGTCTCTGTAGAGCTGTGAACTGATATTTATTTCAGTAGTATAATAACTCTGAAACATGCCAAAGGCCCATTAAATGTTAAAATTGTTACCTATTGCACCCTGGACAGAGTTTGGGTTCGTGAGCAGATTTTGAATGAAGTAATTTCTTCCCCCGTCTGACCCTGGGAGCATTTGAATTGATGATTTTAGCAAGCAAACTTGCTAGGAATAATGAACTACATATAGTTTTGTATAATAATTCTCTCTCAAGGGCTGCAAAGCTGATGCCTACTTAGAAATAATTTTGGAAGAATAGCTGAAACAACACATGATGCCATTTTATATAATCCCAGAAGTGACTGAAAGACTGGACAGTTTTGAGGACTATCCAAGTGTGAAGAGATGGATTTGAATTAGTCCCAGCTCATGGCAAGCCTCACGTTGTGTTAAGATTCACAATACTTTCATATTGTTTCTCCACAGTCCAAAGTGGCTATTTGTTCTCTCATTTTTAAATTACCTTTGGAGCCATTTTGTTGTAACTTGGGACCAGACTCGTTAGTTAAAATATAAACTTCGAGCAGTCACTGCTTTGCCGTCAGCTAGAGCTGTAAAACAGGACCTGCAAAATGGATGACCTTCAGGTTTACTTAACTGTGCAGAAATGGTATTTGTCATTGCCAGGTTTTTTCGTTTATTTCTTTTAATAGACTACCACAGAATTTGTGATCTGTGATCCTGCAAATATATTACATTGACAGAAAAAAAAAAGTGTTTCCAAACTATACAGATAGCACGTCAACCTAAAAGAAAAGAATGAAAATTGTACTGTTGCCCTTCTCTTCTATATTATACGATTAAAAGTTGAAAAGTAGACAGAGAGTGACTCAGTGCTCTACTACGGCCAGTAATGTGCGGTAAGATGAGTAACTACTGTAGGCAATGGTGAATTCCCACAGTCCCATCGGGCTGGCTTTTCCTTTTTTTTGGGTCACAATTTGGAAACCAGGACACAGAAACAATCACCATATGAGAAAAAAAGTCAGAGTACAAATAAGGCTAAGAACTCTTGCAGGAAAAAAAAACAAAAACAGCAAAAATCTTTCTGTAAAGTAACTTAATTTCCAGACTTTAAAGGAATCACCAACAGATTACACAATTACAGGCCAAAGTCTGTGCTATATGTTTGCACCATAGGCCTCACTCCAATCTCTGTATGGGGCTATTCTTACCAGAGAATTCAGCCTTAAACTGGTAAATCACAGAGATTTATTATCCCTGAACACTTCATACTTTTGGCTTGATTGTTCTCTAAACAAGTAATTGTCTTCCTGCCTGCTTCTTTATTTTACAATCTCAATAAAAACCAAGAGCAAATGCAACCTGGAAAGGTAACGCACACAAAATCTCCAAGCTATGTCACACTCCAGACTTTACACTTGCTTGGGTCCACGAAATACAGGGAAACAAAAGTGCCAGCACTTCTCAGTGAAAGGCTTGGTGCTGCCGTCTCGTGGGAAAATGGAGAAAGAGAGCTTTGGTAATAAACGCAGAAATAAAAAAAGGGGAGGAAAAGATTTTAAAAACTTGCTAACATCAACACTCTCATTTTTGTTTCGAGACGGCTGTGTGCTTTATTGCTTGCAGATCAGTTTCCTTTGCAGGTGATGCGGGCCCAGAATTACATCACCAGTGGAGCAGCCAAGAGCATCTTGGTGCCAGGATGACCAAAGCGGAGAGGAATGTATTATCACAGACCGCCGAGGGACTTGCCAGTGCATTCCTTGCTGGGGGTGCTGTGATGGGGGAGGCAGAGAAGAGACAATTTTACTCGAAGACTGAAAGGAAACTTTGTGGAGGAATGATCGGGGGTCACAGTCCTGCTGTCTCCTCTAAGCAGATCTAATTATGGTCATGTACTTCAAAAAGAGGGTTTAACTAAAACCAGATTTAGCAGGGCACTGCTTAGGAAGTACAGACTGAATCCTCGGCCTTGCCTTTGAGGAAAATGCAAAATGCTTCAGTGCACTGGGAACACTGTCACTGTGGTTGTAAAGAATTATTTGAACCCACAGCAAGGAAAATAAGAGCCAATTTTAAATCCTCATTGCTTCCATGAAGTCTTACAATAAAATGTGACTACACATAATATCGATGCTTCCAGACAGACAATACTTACATTAGATACTGAGTGTGTATTTACTGATACGTTGTGTGGTGGGGTAAAAGGCTCGGCAGTCTTGGGGATGGTGCTGGAAATGATCAAATTACTCACAAAGCAGTTGCACAGATCTCCCTGAACGAGCTCCAATAAAGCCCTTCTGCCACATCGCACCCTTGGTCTGACAAACCACGTCCCAAGCCTATGAAAGAAACTCCCCCCTCTCCCCATTTTTGAAGGCCTTCTGGCTATTTCTGCCATCCGTCCTGCAGGACTGGTTCTGTGGTCCTCACCACGTTGAGAAACATAATGTTTCTGTACCATTAAAATCAATAGGAGCTTTCCAGTGCTTTTAATAGCATCAAAATGTGCTGTCAACAAACTGGATTAAAAGAAGAGTACAAGACAAATTGTTCAGAGATTAGCACCTCTAAAAATGTCAGGATTTTAAACCTCATCTCTTAGGTCAATTGAGAGGTCGAAGCAATGCTGAGGTTACACAGAGCTCTCCCCCTTTCCATCAGAAGAAAAAGCCCTGCTGATCAAATAAAAAAGTTTATAGTCGATCCTAAATATTTATTTATTTATTTCCTTCCTGCAGTTCCCTAAAGAGGTGAGAGGGCTGGGACTAGCCAGAGAAGAGAATAACCAAGTGCCACTTCACGTTAAGCCTGCTTTACACAAGACCTTTTTGGGTGGGGAAATGCCAATAGCCTGTGTAGATGCAGCCAGCTCAGCCGATGCCCAAGCTCATGCTGCCAGCTCCACGCCCCAAAGCGTGGCTCAAGACCAGGAGGCTGCCTGTGCTGGGAGGACCAACTTCATCATTGCAGCTCTTGCTGCGTGGTTGCCTGCTATTCAGTTGTCCACTCCAAGCCACGTTGTCAGTGCAGCTCCAGACCCTTCACTCTCCACCTGCGAGACCAGAGACTCCTTAACAGGTTGTCCAGAGAGGTGGTAGATGCCCCATCCCTGGAAACATTCAAGGGGCTCTGAGCAACTTGATCTGATTGGAGATGTCCTTGCTCCTTGCAGCACGGTTGGACTAGATGACCTTTAAAGGTCCCTTCCAACCCAAACTATTTTATGATTTTATACCCCACCATCTGCCACCAAAGGTCTCTGAGCTCTTCTCTTTATTCCTCAGCCTCCTCAGGAAGAAGACGGCAGTTTTGCACTCACAGGGATAGGAGATGCTCAAGGACAACTTGATGGTACCAGAACAGTGGCTGATGTGGGCAAGCATGGTAAAGGGGAACTGTGGTTGAATGGTAAAAGTAGAAAATACTGTCCCTAACTTCGAAAACATTCCCATCTTTAGATATCATTACAGCGTACTATAGGGAAATTTGCAAAACACTTCAGCCACCATGTCTGTAGAAGCACCTTTCACTAAAAGTACCAGATTTCTTTCATCTCTGTCTGGCAAAGGGTTGTCACTACTCTTTTCCTGTAACATTCTAACCTTTTCTACAACCTTTCTACAACTCAGTTGCACTTTGTGTTGCAGAGCCAACAGCAACAGTCAGGCCCTCCAGCTTTCTCCATTTACCCCTCCTAGCTGTCTACATTTTTAATATCTCTGTGTACAATTTTCTCTTATACTTTTCATGCATAATTGTTCCTGACAAATCATGTTTTCCTGTTACTTCCTTCCTGTGCAAGGCTGACCTAATAATTAGTCCCTCATAGGGATTGTTTGCTTTCATATCATGTTGATGTGGATGGATTAGAGATAATGTATGAAAGTGTATGCAAAAAAAATTCCAAAGCAAATACATTAAGAGAGTGCTAGAAATACATTAGAACCGAGGCATATTTCTGCTCTTAAAGAATTTCCCTTTCTTATCTTTTTCAAACTTTCACAGGACAGCAAAAGCAGATGTGGCCTCTAAAAGTTGGTGTGGGCATCAATAGTTGGGAAAGATTGGTGAAATACTGTGGGGACAGAAATTACTTAAATTACTTAGAACCAGGACAGAAATTATTACTGCTCTCATTGTACCGGACTGCTGTGACATTGGTCTCCCACAGGACTGTTCTTCCTCTGGCTCACCCTGTCTCATTAACATTTTAACTGTGAGTGCAGCAGAGTGGCTGACGGGCAAAGTTCACCTTCGTGTTCCTTTTCTTTTTTATGGAGACTACAAGTCTGTTCAACTCTTAATAAAATAACCCTCAGGCCTCAAAGCACCACAGTAAAATAAATTATATATATAGTGGTATTTATAAAACAAGAATGCCTAGGCAGGACCCTGAGAAATGCCTTTGGGTAAGGTAGTTCCTTGTCCTAATGTACAGATTAAGTGAGTATGGGAGTGTTTTTGTATGTTTTAACCTAATGCAACTAAATCTTTCTATTACAAACTCTTTTTGACAAAAATCTATTGCTGATTGCCCCTGTGGGGTTTTCCTGAGACGTCATCCCACCACCCTCTTTTTCACTGAGAATATAGCCCTCAAATGATACTACTTTTAGTTTTTAATACCTACAAAGATGTGGGTGCAGCCTCAGTTTCATGTGCACTCAGCAAACAAAGATAAGGAGTTGAGATAATTCAAGGCTATACACTAATGAGTGGTTTCCAGCCCATCCTGATTTTGCTAATCCTCTGTGCAAGTGATCTGGGAGGAGGGCTCCGGAGTGGGAGGGATGTGCATGCTTGGTTTTCTATGTTTAGCTACATGCCATGTTCTCTCTGCTTGGTCACTACTAAACTTGAAACGAATTTTCTCATTAGTGCCTTAGACAAACAAAGTAGATTAAATAGCAAACATCAGGTTTCTCATGTCACTCAACATAAATCAAAAGGGCTTCGGCACTGCAATTCTTCCCCCACAGTCACCAGTACGGAGGCACTGGCGACTAAAGCAAGTGGATTTAGTTGCTCTTAAAGATCTGTTTTCAATAGAAGTTCAAACTCAATTTCTCCTTTTTTAATTATTTTTTTTTTTAATTGTAGAATGTAGAAAAACTGAAGTTTAAAAGACACAAAAAAGCAAGTATGAGAAAATGCCCAGAGAGAGGGGACTTGGTATCTCAGCAGTAATAATGTGAGACAGAAAGCTTTTTAATCAGTTCATTGAAGGAAGTTAGTTCAAAATGTCATAATCTTAGGCTATTTAGTAGCCTTCATGTGTTGAGCAGGAATTATAAGAAGGCAACAATTGTCAAATTAAAGTGAATATAAAATGTAAAGAGAAATGTAAATGGTATTTCAATAACACTTTTACTTTTCTAGCACTTTAATTGCCTGCATGTCCACACAGACATGGATATTCAGCATAGAGAAAAAATTACATCTATGAGAATCAGATGTGAAATTGCTCCTTGCTTGGAAATACAACAATTTTTTATTTTCTGCTAAAAGAATCAAATTGCTAAGATGCAGAAGCATTTTTGTCCTTTAAAGTTTGCCAGTCAACCCAGGAAAACAAAGAGACAGAAAACCAGCAGCTATTACACCAGGAAATAGGGTCACTTCAGCTCATGTGCCACCTACTCAAAGCTGGCGCTGAGCTGAGCTCAGGAAATACACAAAACAATTTAGCTCCTGGCTTTTTGCAAATGTCTGCCACCAGACTGTGGTTTCCTCAAAAGCATTTCTTCTTTGAACTTGCCTTAAGTATTCTTCTCAGAGCTTTTTTTTTTTAAAAAAAAACGACTTTGTGGATTGGTTTCAAACAGTATGGTATGAGTATGAAAATTTCATATTGAAAAACTGAAGCTGTTACTCAGTGCTCATTCTTCACCTCAAGTAGGTGCTCTTTCTTTTCTTAGAAACTCAGAGAACAAATTACTCCCACAGGGAAAACACACTTGCAGAAAAAAACCTGGAGCGTATAAGCCTGTGGGATAAACACTGAGATAGTCCATCGCAGGCTGGGCATATTTTGTAAAACACAAAAATATTTTCTTCCAGGGGAATGTAGATCTTGCCTGAGGCACATGTCTTCAAAAATATGAAAAATGATGTAAATGGTTTGTGACTTGGCAAGCCGAAATGCGAAGGGCATAGCAAAGTCCCTGCCACTTGTGTGCCAGTATCCTAATGTGTGTTGTGGTTTTCCTTACCCTGACCTCCTGCTGTGACAGTGCTCCGTCCTTCACAAAATGCAGCGCTTGGCTGAGCAAGCCGGCCCCAAACTTAGCCAACATAAATAACATCTGATCAAAAGCTACCAGGAGGTGAACCCAAAACGGGCATGAGTAATTCAAAACAAATTTGTTTCTTAATTCAAGCACATACTACAGGAACATTCAGTGGTATTCCTCCAGCTCTAGACTTGCACAGTAATGTACTTACTAATAATGTGACTGGATCAACATTTACAAATAGTTTACACATGAGTTTAGTGTCATTTAAACACAGAAAATACCAGACCATGTCACTGCTGAACCGACAGACCCTGGGACATTGTGGATACTCTTCGCACTGTCTCAGGTACTCACCTCTCCCGCTCCTGTTCCAAGAGGTTGGTAAAGTCATCACTCTTGTTCATGTAATCTGTATGTTTATGTTTCTCATTTTCTAGCTCATAAACTGTGCGGCGATGGCACTTCTCTGCCAACAGGAGCTGTTCCAGCATGCGCCGATATGTCTCTTTCTGCTTTTCTTCAAGTCTGTCCAGCTGGATTGTAGGAAAGGAGAATCAACTGTTTTAAAGCTCGCCTTGCTTACTTCATCTGATTTATTAACCAACAATGTTGTGTTTGGTAAATGTGAGTCCCATAATTTTATGCCTTGGGCTTTACATAAAGCAGTGACTAGAAATAAGAGTAACTGTCTTGTAAAAGTAATGATTTCTTTGGACGGTGTGTTTGCAATAAACATTTGCATGGTTCTCAGATACACAAAGGACAGAACTTCACGTAGTTTTAGGATAACAAATAATATTGTTGCAGTGCAGAATTTCCCCTGTGGCAACGTGCTGTGCATGCTTTCCTCATTTCACATGGGAAAAGCTGTAGCAATTGCTGGGGCGGGATAGATGCCCCAGACCCTGGGAGCCTGCGTTCATGCACCTAGATGTGGACTGGAGACCCGCATGTGGAGCATAAAGTGCAAGCTCAAGGCTGAGATTTGAGTTATGCATCTTCAGTGCACCTGTGGGACTACTGAGATAAAAAGTCTAAACTACTTAGGATCAGCATAGATTCAGTTTTACATTACCAAATATAATTCCTTATAAGCCTTAGGGTTTTCCCTTCAGCCTGTTTTTTGACAGAAATTTCTCTTTATTAGCACCATTTTACTTTTTTTTTTGTCATCTGGGTTTTAAAAATTAATTAAATATGCCAATTATTATTCAAAGAAACACTAAGGCCAGAGAGGCATGTCTAAAAAGTTGCCAGAGCACACCGAAGCCACCACAGCTACTCATGTCACTCCTTTCAGTGTTCCTTGGGAGCAGATGACAAACTCCATCCTCCCCCCCGCTGAAGCAGCCTGCAGCCCTGGTACTTCTCTGCCTGCTTACCCCAGCACAGCAGAGCATGCTCTGCCCAGTCCCAGCCCCTGCCTTGCGAGAATCATGTCTTCCTCAGCCCTGGCTGCGCTGGGCAGTTGCCATTTCACAGGGTGCCTCAGCAAGCTGAAGGAAATGAGAGACCAGGAAGACCAAGGTCATTTGCTCTCCAGAAGTTGGCCATGGCTGTTGAAGCAAAACAGTCGTTACATTTTGTAAAGGAGCCAGGTTGAATTCAGCCTTTGAGAGCAGATCTTTTGGACTTACGAAATTTTGTCACCATCCTATTTTAGCTCCAACATAACTCCTGTGGACCTACGCATGACAAAAGTTTTACACCGGGGTCCACATCAAATTATCAGCTTCTTTAGACAAAAGCCCTGCTAAGCTCTTTTAATCTTGTTTGACAGTATTTCAAGCATGCTCCCAAATGCTACTGTTTGTTTTCCTTATTTACTATCATCCCAAAAATTCCAGAAGGCACTTCAATCAGAATACATAGGATAAAGATATCCCATGGTAGAAACAATTCCTGGTGAAAAATTAAATCCTCTATAGGAGGAATTATGAAGATTTGGACAGGCCCTACAGTTTATTATACTGTATGTTGTTGCATGCTCTTTCTCAATGCCCTGGACTGTTATGAAACTATAAACATAAGCAGTGGCTGCTAATTTTGGCATTCATGCTGGCCTCAGACATTTCCCAGGACTGTTCTACATTCATTTATTGCTTAGATTTTAAAGCAAGAGATCGAATCCTACAGGTCTCCTTTAGGGGCTGAACTGACTTTGCAGTCCGAAAGCTTAAGTGACGTAAAATGATTATGGATTTATGATCCCATAAATATGGTCAAAGTCGATGTCTGAAGGTCTTCTTTTCCTAACTGGCCACATGGCAGTGCTCTAAAATGCCAAGAAAATCAGAGTGCTTGTTAGTGCTGTGAGCAGTAGAGGTTCTCGCTTAACAGCACTAGCCCTAAGGAGCATACAAGCTCTTTATTGTTGGTGTTCAAACACAGGGATTTTGCTTACAATTTATTCTATGATTGAGTGAGCAAGAAGATTCAATTTTTCTTCAATTTCTTGCCATTTGTACAAGTGCTGTATTATCCTCTTCCGTGCTTTGCACCCATGCAAAGCATGTGGAATCTTACTTCTGCTTATGATTCCCCCTGCACAGACGTAATGATGTAAATCAAGAAGTTATTACCTCTGAAATTGGTTTTTCATAGACGTCTTCCCCTATAGACTTTTCTTGGGCAAGGATGGCATCCCTGTGTAGCACTCGGAGCACGCTCCCTGGAGCTGCAGACCCATAATGAGCTTCTAAAACTTCAGGTTTGGTTTTCTCTGTCTTCAGCATGTGGATCACATCCTCCCTTGCCTGTAACATTGCAAATCAGTACCATAAGCCAATCTGTTAACCAACAGGGAAAACAAGGAAAATACAGGCATTTCATATGTATGGACTGCAAACGCAAAAATAAAATAAAGCAGAAGAATGATGGGCTGCTAATACAAATATAAAAACTTTGATAGATATCAGAGTAAACACGATCTGTGCAATCCAAATGCAGTTCTTGTAGGCATAAATTATTCTATTCCTGCCTGTCATTACATTTGAATGCAATGAATTTTCACCTGAGTTGCAACTATAGCCAGGGAACATCATTACTCTTCATATTCCTTCTCTTAGTCACTGTACGTGCTGTTCCCTGACTGGGGTAAGGAGATGAGTAGAACAAGGAGCACAAGTGAGCTGAATTAATATTTCTCAGACAGCCTTGAATCTTTGTGACTAAATGTTCTCTTCAAGTAATTTTTTAAAATAAATTTTTCTAAGTTTTGTTTGTTTAAACAAAACCCTAGAAACCTTGCAGACCCCAGCTAACCAGCATAACTGGCAGCAGACCCAAACAGGCTGAGCAAAGCTTCCCGGCAGTGAAGGAGGGATGCTGATGCTGGACCAGGGGGCTGCACCTGGGAGCAGCAGTGCTCCTGAGGCCGAGGGGAGCGTGGGTCCCAGCTTCTGTTCTCTGCCCTGAGTGGGAGCCCCCAGTTTCAGGCAGGCATCTAGGCATGAGACTGCTCTGCAAGGCCACCTGGCTAGGAATAAGGGGCATTTTAGGGCTATGCTGTGGACAAACGCTTAATCCTGAACTCTGTTTCTAATGATACTTGACAACATCTGTTAAGCCATCTGTAAAATGGGGGCAGGGCACTTGCTTGCCCTTCAAGGCAGGTTTATAAGGCCATGATCCAGGGAGGAGCTGTAAAAGGTACAAGTTTTCAGTGGGCACAAGGGAGGTCCCAGATTTTCCCATCTCTCTCACAAGCCCAAAGGGATGGGGGGCAGAATGGTATGGGCACCAATTTTTCTCTCATCTGCCTTTCCGACACTCAACCCATGTGAGCTTGGAAAGCAAATCAAGAGCTAAGGAAAGGTTCACATATTCTAGGAAAAATCCCTTACAAATCCCACCCCTATGTAAGCAGTGACTGTTTAGGATTTATGAACTGAGTAACACTTCATGCTTTTCCACAGTGTTTGTAATGGCGCTCCATATTATCCCTGTAGCAAATCTTAAATCTTTACCCAGTACCACAGAGGCATAGCAGCTCTACAAAACCACCTGCTTTTAAAATGAGCGAGGAAATAATTTCAGGAAATGGCAAAGACCCTTCAATCTTTTTCTTTTTTTAATCAAATAGAGTAATATGAAAATAAAACACAAAATTAGCTTGAGGCAAAGATCATGCCACCCAGTTGAGAACTAGCCCACTTATAAACAGCTAGCTGTAAGGGCTTACTCTGTACAACATTTTGTAATGTTAAGTAAAAGCTTTGTGCATGTCTACAAGATACAAAATACAGACTAGAATAGTATTAATGTTATTTCAGCACAAGCGTGGGAAAGGTGCATCACTCATGGATGTCAAAACTACAAGTGAATTATGTGGGCTCATTCCAAAGGGTCCAAAAGAGCCTGTAGACCTCACTACATCACATCCTGGGAATATGCCACTCTCCATAAAGGAAAAATGCTATTTTAGAAAAGTTTTAGACAGATTCAATAATATATAATTTTGTATGTCTCTGTAGAAATAACAGTTATCTTTGTGTCTTTGTTACTATGAGGCCAATGCTTCTATACTGAAGAAAAAGCCCTTTAAAAGTCTAATAGGATAGCAAGGGAGTTTGGGGAAATTTATAAATATCATCATTTTATGACGTGTTGTCTTAGGGCTTTTTAGGAAGAGACAGCTTTTGGCCCGTATCTGTGTCCTGCCCCAATGAACAGATTCGGTGTCCTGCTATGTGCCTTGCAGGAGGGGGCCCATGCCACAGGCACACTCAGGGAGAGCGCTGTGCGAAGGGAGCACAGAAAACAGGAGGATGAGGGGTCAGCCTTCTTCCACCTTAGGCACCAAGGGCCACAAACAAGCATGCTGGAACCTTGATTTGTTTTGGTCCTGAGCACAGAAAACTTCAGGCCCCACACATCCCATTCCTCAGGGACAGGCACACCTTGGACCCTATGCTTTTCGGGAGAGGAGGAGGATGGGTTCATTCTCTCCTGTTGAAGCTGTTGGGTCCCAGATGGCATAATTAAACATTGGCAGAGCCAGACAGAGCAAACAGAGACAACTCAGGCTTGGTGGTTTAACGCTCTGACTTGGGAGAGCAAAGAGCTGGACTCCAGGCCCTGCAATGGTCATTTAATACAGGGATAGCTGACAGAGGGACCGAACGCAGCGAGTCCCCCAGCCCCTCTGCAGCTGTGCACTGCCATGCATACTTTCCTTCCAGCCTTGTTACTCTTTAATCATTGGTGATTAAAATGGAGCAACTTTAGCACAAGGGAATGAGAGACCCTGAAACAGCTTACAACTTGCCAGCTAAGAAAGATTTTTGGGAAGCTGTGGGTTTGGGAGAGAGCTGAAGGAAGTCGGGCCAGGGGAGCAGGTGATGCTGAATGGAGGAACCGGCACCCCAAGCAGGAAAGAAAGTGCCCAAGCTCAGTCCAGAGCTTTGAAGGAAACCCCTAATCATTGCTTCATCTTTAAAAGCAAGCAGTGACACACTTAGCTTCAGCAGACAGGGGAAAGGTGTCAGCCCTGAAAATCCCTCGCTGCAGCTCAAGGGGAGGGTACCCAGTCCGGGACAGGGGGGGCGGCACCATCCCCAGGGCACAGACAGCTCCCTGCTCACATAAACCTTCTTGGGCACCCCACGCTCTGCAGGCACTCAGGATCTGGATCACGTTAGCGTGGCGAGGTGCCTTCTGCTTTTTCTGGCCTTGGCCATTGCTCCTATCATTGTCTTTTCAAGGGTATCGGCTAATTCACCAAGTACTCTGTTTCCATGGACTTATGATAACAGTTTGTGAAAAGCAAACTAACAAACAGATACTCAGGTTGCTAGGAAGCATTGGACCAAAAAAAAAGGGGCCTTGTGCTAATAATAAACTGGATAGAAATTTCCTTTTATTTGGTCAGCAATAAGCCCCAGCATAGGGAGATTCTGAAGGGCAGCTAAGTGAGGTCAGAGAGGGGCCTGGGCGACATCTTAACCTCCCATCAGCCTCGAGATTTGCAAACTCCAGTTAGCCTCTCTGAAACTTCTTAGGATCAATGTAGAGGGAAAGCACTGAAACAGCAGGCCTGTGTAACCTGCGATTTCATGTTTCCTCCAAATGACTAATTTGCCACTGAAACAACTAGTAGAGAGCTCACATGGAGATGCTATCTTTCAATGCATAGTGAACAACTACCATTATATTAAACCACAGGATACAGACCATTTTCAGAAAACAAGTCAGAACAATCCTGTAGAGGAACACTTGGGCTACTTCAACACGTATACCTGGAAAAAAGATACAAGAGACTCAAAGTGGAAGGTGCTAGCTAAGAAGAGGGAACCATACTGGCAAGCTGTTTCTACTGAGGGACATCTACTGTACGTGCCTCCTTGTCTCAAAGCACAATGCTATTTAGCTTAAATCATAAGCTAGGAGACAAACACAAAGAAGAGATTTCAAATTGGAAGTAAACTTGTATATAAATCCCAGAGGAAAGTTGTTAGCTGTTTTTGTAGAAGAAACACAGTGTTTGGCACAGGAAAGCCATCCCTCAAGTCCTTTTTTTTTTTTGTTTTGTTGGTGTTCTGATGAGAGTATTCAGGCATGAGAAGACCACATATTGCAACAGTTTGTAACACAATAAAACTTATTTGTGTAAGTCCAGAAGGCTGCAATTGGTCGGAAAAGCTCTTTAAAGTCAAGATACAGAATTTAGAAAATACATTCATTTACTTTTATTTTTTTTCCACTACTTAAATTGTCCTACCGAAAATGCCAAGCCAACATTCTATCTATACTGTTCAGATTGTAAGTTCTAGAAAATAAACAGACTTTTCTGTTAATTAAGTGCTCCCAAGTATCTGATTCCCTAAACAGTAGGAGCAATGAAAACACATCAATGAAGAGGCCACTTTTACCTCTTAGTAATACTCTCAAGGCAAGAAACACAGAAGGCTAGATATGTTGAGAGGTGTTTTTCCATACTCATCTTCTCCAGGAGCAAAGCCTGCCATCAAACTCATTGAACCATAGAACAGCCCAGGTTGGAAAAGACCTCAAAAGATCATCTGGTCCAACTTTTCATGGGAAAGGAAGCCTAGATGAGATCATCTAGCACCATGTCCAATCGCAACTGGAAAACGTCCAGTGATGGAGACTCTACCGTATCCATGGAAAGGTTGTTCCAGTGATTGATTGTTCTCACTGTAAAGAATTTATTTTGTATGTTGAAATGAAACCTCTCCCATTGCCTTGTATCTTCTCCATGTGGCTTCTTGTGAAGAGAGCACCTCTGTCTTCTTTGCAGCTGCCCTTTAAGTACTGAAATGCTGTAATGAGGTCTCCCACAAGCCTTCTCTTCTCCAGGGAGAAAAGACCTAGCTCCTTCAGTCTTTCATCATAGGGAAGGTTCTCTAGCCCTTTGATTATCGTCGTGACCTTCCTTTGGACCTTCTCCATCTTATCTGCATCTTTGTTGAATTGTGGGGACCAGAACTAGACACAGTACTCAATTAACTCCTTTGGCTGTCCCTGCTGATAGAGGAACTGCAAAGTTGAACTGTATCTAAGTCTCGTTTTGTGCTTACTGGAGCTGCCAAAATCTAAAGTATGGTAACCTGAGATCTTGAGTACACCCATGGAGAGGCTGAAGTACCATGGAGCACTGCCACCCTGCACAGTTTTGCCTGCTGTCCTTTCCCTCCTCTCCACTACCTGGTGATTAGTGCACTTACTTAAGATGTGGGGTCTGCATTTCTACCTGGGAAATATGAATTCCCTAAGACAATGCTCCCCTCCCTTCAGAAGCACATGCTAGCCACCCAGCTGGAGGAATGACGTGAGGCCACTCTTCGCAGGATTACCCCGAAATACTCATTTTTTGGCAGAATAAAAGAGAAGGCCTTCCTTTTGCTTGCTGGCTTCAGCAGAGCAGAGGTCTGAGTTCCAAACCTCACTTTACTACATGCCTAGTAAAATATTTAAATGATATAGAGAGGATGTAAATAGGTCCCTGCATAAAATTAAAACCATTTAGGAAACAATAGCATGACTCTGCTGCTTGTAAAGGGGGACTGGCAGCCTAGCAACCAAATTCTTAGTCAATGGAAAGACTGTTACACAAGCTCGGCATTCGGACGTGCTTCCTTCTCGTGCCCTGCCCTGCCGATTTACTACAGCCCTCTCTCCCCATTCCCACAGTCTTTGGCCTCTCCCATGAGACTCTTAACAAAACTCAGCACCCACTAAACGGGGAATTCTTGCCACAGCCCATTTGTCACCTGGGAAATGGGACTGAGCTGATCAAACTCATTTCACGTAAGGCACCTAGTAAATTGGAAAAAAATTACAGTTGTTTTCAAGATGGGCTGAATGGACACAAAGTAATCACTGTCAGCTGAGAGTGAAATCCAACACAAGATCCTTTGCCAGTGTATCTCCTAAACTCTTCTCCTGAATTCTGTTTGTAAGTAGCCTTCCTGCAAATTCAGTGTGCCTCTCGAAATCAGTTACCAGTAACTATTTCCTTCATAGCTCCATGTTTGGAGCCATCTAAAATACATCTAACTACTTCAGAGAAATCTAAATATTTCAATAACATGATGAGAATCCTCTCAATTATTTGAAAGAAGCTTTGAAAATTCAAAAGCAGGAGTAGTATTCACAGGGAATACACTTATGTAATATTTGGAAGATCTGATATTTCCAACTTTCAGCTATTTCTTTTCTAGTTATCATGACACTTTGTTATGCCTGCACAAGTGAAACCACCAAGAAATAGAGGTTTAATGTTTATTAAGTCATATTTTTATTGCCAGTGATTAATGGCAAGAAATAACTATCAAACCACAGACAGGAACCTTTACTTCTACTTAAGTTGTTACATGCATTTCACACAGTTCAGGTTATTTATAGTGCAACAGCTGCTCTGCACTGCATCAGAAACTGGATAAGGTCACAGGTTCTCCATGTAATGTTGTGGCCTTAGCGGTGGCTGATTTCCTAAATTCCAGTAGACTTTACAAATGTTTCACCTAGAGCTAACAAATATCACAAACAAGGCATCCTTCTGAGGGAGATCAGGAGGATGTTCTCACACTGCTTTCCATGCTATCCAGGACGAGTTCATGCTGTGTCATTGCCAGGGCAGGTATAGTCCTGTCTCTGAAAATTCCCATTAGAGACCTCAGAGTGTGAATACTGTGTGTTTGTTTAGTTTACTCTAGTGAAGACAGCATCTTCAGGCAGGTGTACTTGAAAAACTGTACCTGGAAAACTTTCTTAACACTAATCCACTAATCCATGTTTAAACTCAGTAACTTCCCTTCCTTTCTTACCTTAGGAGGAAATTGAAATATTTAAAAGGAAAGTGCACTTTCTTCATTTTGTGTCATGATGCTATGAATATGAATAGAGAAAGCCATAAAAATTACCCCTGCCTACTGGAATGACAGTTGTTAAAGGCCTGATTCCTCAAGCTATCCCTACATACTGCTACAAGGGCTGGGTAGCAATTTGTCTTCCAGGTCAGATGCACTTAGTGTACAAAGCATGCTTCAAAGCTGAGAAATTAGGTGCTCCACTGCATATTGCATCGTACAAAGCTCCTTTTTGCTAAAAGCTTAATATATATTTTTCTCTCCTATATCACATATCTGAAGTAGCCTTGTTTATATCACTCACTGAATGATTCTAGCCACGCAAAATGCTGGCTTATGACACGTATACATAGTTTTTCTTGCAAGGAAGACTCTATGTACAGCAAAGTTTTTTTCTTGCCTTTCATCTTAGTTTGATTTCCTAATACTTGTAACTGTGGAGTTCATTTGCATGGATTTCGTTAACATTTCTGGACTCGGGTCTATGTACGTGATTTACTTTGGATGTAAAGAGGTTATTTCAGAGATGAAAGCTGTTTTCTTACAAAAGTTTAGTGAAATATATCCAGAAATACAAGTGATCCCTCATGACTCTGGGGATATGAAACAGAATTGTCCTATCTTCTCCACACCATGCAGAACTTTCCGGCCTTGTATGAAACCTTTAGAGCTATACAATGTATTTCATTGTTGTGCATTATCTTGCAGTGATAACACAGAAAGTCCTTCTAAAATCAATACTGGAGGAGAAGCACATGATAGACCAGCTCATCCACTGCACAAATCCTCTGAAATGGCTTCAGAAGAATTACATCAGAGATTAATTTGGCCTCTTATGTTTAAAAAAGTCCATGCTAAAGATTGCATGGAGAAGCTGAGGAGAAGCAGCGCTGAGCAATGTATTACTTCTTACAGCAAGCTTTGAAACAGATCAAATGAGCACTAGAAGACATCTGTCTGTTATTTCCTGCCCACACAGCTTTGTTCTGCTTTATTGCCAGAGAGCTCCATGGATGATGTCACTTTTTTTCTGAAGAAAACAGGCCACCAGAGCCTTTCACTGACATAATTAATTATCTGTAGTCTGGGCCATAGCCAGAAAATTCCCATGGCAAGGCCCTGAGAAGTATTAACTCCACACTGCTTGATGTTTTCAGAATTATTAGCGTCTGGGATATCCTGACTTGTCTTTTCACACTGAAATAATGCTTTGCTAGATATTATCGAACCGTGGGGCAGTTACTGCAGCATATAGAATTACAGTGTCATGATCCAGTCAGCACAGAGAGACCACTGCAAGGGGTCACTGTCAGTTACGTGCACGAATCTGCATGTTGGAATATGCTTTATATGCTTCATCAATGCATCACAATGGGCAAACCTGCTCATTTGGATTTGCCGTATCCAGTCCTACAGTTTACATCTCAGCCAACATTAACCATGTAATAAAATTTTGCACATGACCTGAAGCCAGGCAGCAAGCAGACACCACAGATTGATCCAACCAGCCAGCAGCGAGAGGCAGAAGCATCTATTAAAACACTTTTTTGGATACCTGAGCAGGAAGAATCATTAACAACAGCACATGAATAACTGTATTGGCAGTTCAGGGCTGGTATGTGACATCCTCACAAATGAGATAATTAACAAAGCAACTTCAGGTCTTTTCTCTGACCAGCACTAGTCACCACAATGCTTGCAAAGACAGAGGAGAGCTCCCTGGGTCAGGTACTCCAAATCAGACACGAAAACCCAAATGACTAAGTCCCTGTTCTGGTTTATTCATGCTAAGGAAATGAGCTGCAGCTTTCCACATGCTAGGTGAATGGCCAATCACGAGCTACTCCAGCAGTATAGGAAGACATTAAAATTGCAGGACATTTCCCACACATTGAGGTGTTTTTATATTGCTGGAGTCGTGCGGTAAGTTGCCATGTTCCTCTGGTAACCACAACTTATTTTGTGATCAGTTAGCACCTCTTTAAGAAGAAAAATTTATTACTAAAGAAAGTGTAGTAACAGAAAAACATTTCTTTTCCTCTTTCTTGTATTATCATCTGCCCCTTAATCTTATGTTAACTGGTCTGGACCAAGACTCAAGAGATCTATGTTCTGTTCATGGACCTCTTTCTTGAGCTTCACACATAAAATTATCCTCACCATGCTCCAATTTCCATTCCATAAAGGAAATAATACTTCCCAGGAATTCTGTGAGATTTAATTCATAAGTATATATAAGACCTAGGTACTAACACTACAAATACCACAAAAAATTTGGCACTCTAACATCAGTATAGTTGTTCTCCTATTCATTTTCCCTTGTTCATTACATTCTTTTATTTCCTCCATGGTTATGTATTTCTATACCATCATCCAATTTGGTGAAATCCATTGGAAATTAAAAGTATCTTAATTAGACATGTAACTCAGGTTGTCTAAATTGCTCTTTGAAAATGCTTCATTGGCTGTATAAGGAACTGAAACATCTGAAATGAGGTGCTCTGACCTGAACTCCAGGGAGGCACTTGGAGCTGCTGGCATAGGTACCCTTTCTCTTAGAGGAACAAACCCACCCAGGCATTTTTTTCGACAGTGATCTAGCTGCCTTCTGGCAGGAATGAGCATGCCTGGAGTGGGACAGGGCGAGAGACAAGCCGGTGCCAGCACAGCCACAGCCATCAGGATTATGAAGTTAGAGGAAATCCTTCTGTCTCTTCTGCAGAGACACGAGCATAACTCAAGAGTGGGATACCAACAGACATAAGTGTGTATACATGGGTAATAAACTGTATACACAACTTTCTCTTGTCAAAGAGTTTTGTTGGCTTCAGCAAGCTGTTTTTTCAGTGCTCTGTGCTACGTGGATATGCATTCAAGTTACTGATGACCGATGAATGGGCAAGAACAGTAGGACTGCAATACAGCAAGCACTCACCAGTGTAGCCAATTATTTCAACAGAGGAGTTGTCAGACGAAATGAGGGAAGTGGTGCGAACTCTTAGAGTGAAGTAACTTAGAGAGGGCAGGCATCGAAAGGCACAGAGTTAGAGCTCCTGGCCATGCTCATGACTCCCTTACAGCCTCCTGCTGTCTCCAAAATCCCCCTGATCCTCCCCAATGTCTGTCCTTCCACTTGCCCTCCTGAAATCCCTCCATTCTCCCATTGCATTCCCAGGAATGACTCTGAAACCCTTCAAAATGCCATTTTGCCTGAACTGCTGAGACTGCCTGAGCCAATACTGGGGAAAAGGGTTTTCATTATGAAGCTAACCGCATCAATACTTCTGTTTCTGACTTGTTTGAACTTGAATGTGACAAATGCCTGGAAGTTACCATGCAACTGTACTTGGATTAGTCAGTTCCACTCATTTTGCTGACATGGAAGAATTGATGCTAATTTTTTAGCAAATAAAACCAATCATTTCCAGGATAGGAAAGACTTTGCTTGCAAAATCCAAACCATTCCTGTCTTGAGAAAGGACTTCCCTTCACAGTGTCTCAGTAATGCATCATTTTGGGTGCTGCATGTGCACAGCCCTCAGAAATAAGTCACTGAGCTCATTTTATTTTGGACATCATGCGAAATTCTACACTGAAGCTAGCGATTTCATAAAGATGTGGCAAGACACAGGATGTTTGGTAGGGCCAGCAGTTTTCCATGTGAAAATATTACATTTCTCTCATTTTAGTCAACCAATAGGTGGAGCCTTTAACCCTAGAAACAAGATGCTTTTTCAAATAGCCATGTTCTCACAATTTTTATATAAAAACTTATATTTGCTTTTATTAAAGCTCATTTTGGATTGAAAATAATCCATTTTGCTCTCAGGAGCTTATCTGATCCTCAGCTGGAGAAGAGGAGACACAAATTTAATAAGTGCACAACCAGGGCAGCAAAGTTAATAAAAACAGATTCAGCTACAACTGCAATGTTAAATTAACAACTGGTGAGTCAGAGTGCTGGACAGCATTATGACACATAAGACATATGCTCACTGCAAGCTCTCCCAAGAATGCCAGATATTTTAAAGTCAGAGAGCCCATGCATCTAGCATTTATTGCAAAAGGATTGGCCTTGTCCTCTCCCACAGAGTGAGCCTTCTTTCAAGAAAATTAGAAAAGATACAAGCTTTCTCATTACTGTTGCACTGAGTATACAATTTCTATTAAGTAAATGAAAAAAAAAAAACAACCCAGGAGTCAAATGACATCAGTTGATTATGATTATTTTTAAAAGTTTGCAAAGGAGGTTCAGTTAAAGGCACTGATCCTAATGGGAACAAGACTAAAACTTAGAAGTTGATTGGGGACAGTCCTTACTGTTTTGGACAGGAGACCAAGAATTTTTGAAAAAAAAAGTCGAAGATGCTTATACTCTTCCCTCTGCTGTAGATGAGATGTTAAATGAATCAGAGACACCTGCCAGTTATTCCTCTCCTTTCTGATCCTCCAAGCTTAAATAATGCGATAGATGTAGCTCTGTTAAGTATAGCTCAGGCATTAACAGAGAAGGATGTTAAAACGTCTTTGTGAAAGAGGTTTTCAGCCCACAGCTGTCCAGTGACAGTGACATTTTATTGAGGATAATTACTCTGAAAAACATATAATTCTAAAGCAATTTTATTACCAAAGAGATGGCTATCATCACTATGGTTGATAGTACCTCTGCCCTTAATTTCAGAGGGAGCGGGAAATTGCCTGAATAGCACAATTTAACTACATTTCAGTATACTGTCTTATTTTTTAGTTTTTCTCTCATAAACCAGCAGGACTCTATTTTAAATTTCATTATTCTAGGGCTTGCTAGACAAGCCCTACCTACCTCCTATGGTATCTCCTGCACTTTGCACAGCAGTGATTGCAAGCTACAGAAAAAAACATAGTATTCTGCACAACATTAATCTCTGGTTATAAATTATTCAATGAAAACAGAAGAGAGCATTTCTGGTCTGAAGTCCATCCTAACTTAATTTTTTTGTCCTGCAAAAGCCTGCTTCATCAGGAGAACACAAACAAACAAGAGGTCAGTCAGAGGGGAGAGAGTTTTTTCACTCATTGTACTGATATTCTTACACCAGAATTTTTTAGGATTTTTTTTTTTGGCTCTCATTTTGCTACAGTGTGGATACCATCTTTCTCTTCATTGTCTTGCCTTTTCTATGCCTTCTTTACATGTCTCTAGCTTGGCTACATTTATCACTGTTACATTCCCCCTTTCCTTACACTCTTTTTCTTCTATTGCCCAACCTCTTTCCTCTCATTCCATTCTCCTTAAGTCACTTCTCCCTCCTCACATTAACCCTATCTTCTCCTTTTCCTTGTAGCTCTGTACATGCCAAAGTTTTCTCTCGGGAATTTGAATTGCATCTGTATGATATGCTCAGAAAATCTTGAACTATTTCAATCCAATTTAAAAGACTTTGCAGTTATAAACACTTATGCAAACCTACTGTACATACACTTTTTTCTGGCTTTACCTATTCTTTCCACTCTGGCTCCTCTTCAGCTTGTCACATTGTGAGATATTGCTAATGATCATTTGAAAACTCCTTCTCTTCACTCTGTTTTGTACTCTTTCCTCCAATGCCAAGGCACCTTGTCCCAACTTTCTCTTCTGACTTTAATACTACATAAAAGAAACACATCAGGTTTCCACCCACCTGTTGCTCCCATATTCCTAGCTTGAGATTTCAGGCAGCTCAATATTTAATATTAATGCAAGAGTATCAAGACAGACACTGAAGAAAAAATATAGGAGTTTGTACTGTGCTTTTAACTAGCCTAGGTGGCTATCACAGTGTTGTTTCAACATCTCACGAAAGTCAAGTTCAAAACAAAAGCAGTTCAAGGCATTACATGAAAGTTTACATATTGGAGCAAAAGGAAAAAGAGACAGAGAAAAAAGCATCACAACTACAGCTACAGAGATTGTTTATATCAGTCAGACTGACAAGTGATGAGAAGGCCAAACAGAGCCATGTCAGCAGAGAAAGGGAAATATTAAACCCAATGTACAGGGCACCAGTGAGCTCTCTCCTACTGCACTGTGTGCAGCTCCTGCTCCAGATGTTAAGATGAACCCAGGGTGTAACTGGCTCTGATCAAAGGGTGATGGAAGACATGGAAAGTTTATATTGCTAAAGGAAACTAAAAGGATGTGGCACAGCTAGCACAGCAAAACAGAGGTTCTGAGAGTATGAGACTGCTGTCTACAAGCACATCAGGCATTAAACAGTAGGAAGAGAATTTTCAAAGCACAATCGATGTATAACGCAATTTTCTTAAGAGTTTCACTAGGCATAATTGCACTAGAAATTAAAAGAAATAAATTTGTTAAATGTTAAATGTTAAAGCTTTTTCATTCTGGAACTATTTTCTGATAGGAGTAGTCAAGGTAAACAACCCAACTAGTCTTAAATTACAGCTTGATAAATTCATGACAAAGGTTGAATGAAGTGCTTGCCTAAAGAATTAGCTGCTGGGAGTTGATTTACAGCAGATCTTCATCACTGTACACAGTGGAGTCATTCGATCTCTCCCCTTGAAGGAGGGATGCTACGCAAATAGGTTTACCTCTGAATATCTGCTGTACAGTGCTTCCCTTCAAAAGTCAGTCCAAATCTAGTGTTACATTAGACTGCTTGGAAGTCTGAAGACCTCTCAGGAATTGTGGCTTGTCATTAATCTATATCTAACTTGTATGTTATACATACTGTTCTCCAAGACATCACGTTTCACATATTGCCTATCTCCTCATCTTTTTCTGAGGAGAAAAACTCTACTCCACAGAGCCAGGCTCTCAGGAAGCATTTCCCTTGGTCCTAAAGCATGTGAGAGATCTCAACAGGAATGGGTAGCTGAGCTGCAGGGAATGAATGCAATTTCTGCACTGCAGAAGCACAGTAAAACATGGGCTGTAGTAATGGCCTCAAGCAGAAAAGTTGCTCTTATTTGAATTGGTACGAAATATAGGAAGCTATCTCCCAAGCTTAAATTGTCATTTGGCAATAGGCACAGAACCTGGCTAAGAAATTATTTTTCTTGAAAAACCTAATGATTTGTAGTGAGATGCTGTCTTTGTAATCATACTTTTATTATTGTGGGTTTTTTTTTCCAACACATGCAATAAAAGAATGAATAGTAAACATGTATGAATACTGCTCCTCATTTCCTTTTAGGCCCCTAATCAGGAAACATTGAAATTCAGTGTTAGCATTGTTGGAGATTAATGCCTGCTGCTCAGAAAGTGTACAGGGAATATATTCCTGCCAGGACAAATACACAGGCTGTTGGACAAAAATCTGTGAATCACAGATAGGATTATACCATCATTGTAAAGATGCATGCTGCCTGTGTTGCTCTGTAATTAGTAATCTTTACATCTCGGTTTGACCGAAATCACTGTAACTACCAGGGAAATTAATACTGTAACTTCATGGTCCAATTTATTCTACTGGTGTTTGAAATTTTATTTTCAGAACAGTTTTGCAGTATTTAAAAGTTAGATTTTTTTTTTCCAGGTACAGGAAAAAATCCATCATGGATTTTTTGCCCCTGAACATTCAATATGTGTTTAAAGATCATGTAATCACTGCTTTTTTATATGAGCAGTGAGACCACACAAGAGATAAGACACTCTACTGAGCTATAAGGCCTTTAAAATAAATTCCTGTCATCTGTTCACTTGTTTCCCGCTCTCCTTCAGAGAAGTTGCATTAAGAGCTCTCCTACCATATATACTGGGATAAATTTGCACCATTGCAACTTCCCTATACTTTTTCTCCCCTTCTGTTTTCTTACAAAATAAGGCCTAGGCTACGGCGACCTCAGCCATTTATGAAAATCTTTCCTTCTCTACATTCAGTAAGTGCACAGGGCCCAGCCAGGAAATCTGACGACAGGCAAAGCTGAATCCAACTTGGCCCTGGGAGCTACAGCACAGGCAAGTTACCTGAGGTCATTATATTTTTATTTTTTTAAAAAAAGGAAGACATAAACATCACTGCTAGGGCATGCCTCCACAGTTTGCTGGCACATTCACCTTCAAAACAAATTGCTGGGAGGCCAGGTCCTCAGGTAAGGACTCAAAACTGATACCGACAGCAACATGGCATGGGTCTATGTTTGCTGTATTGTTAGATTATATGAATAGTGAACTAAGCACATGAAGCATATGTGTACATTACCAGTTCACCCTGCTAATCTCATGGTTGTCATGACCAGATTACTCCCCATGGCTGAGCTCGCTCTTTGGGGTTTACAAGGCAGTATCACCCTGCTAGGCGTCCAGTTGTGCAGGCATAAGATCCGTCCTGCTCGTGGCTGCTGAGTAAACGGTCATGGTATTTTATCCCATTTTTTTCTTAAAAAAATATTGGACCTCCCTACAGGTACAGCCTGCTGTTATTCTCAAAACAAAATCGTCTTATATATGCCTATATAATGTTTGCTTTCCCAGTATTGAAATGGCTTCAAAATAAACCCACAGTCTGATTTGTCAGTCCAGCAAAACACCAGCCAGCCACCAGAGATGTCCGAACACATCTGAAAATGAAAAGCCACAAAATGAGTCAGTGCATTAGGTCACTGTGACAGCCAGGAGGTAATACCAGAGTATTTGCTTTGGCTGGAGTCTTCCTTGGCTCATCTTCATTTGTAGCGTCAAAGCCAGGCTCTCATCTCAAGCCAAAGTGCTGTAGCTTGCCCACTTCAGTAACGGTTCAACACAGGTACCAGGTAAATAACTAACCAGAAAGGGGGGGGGGGGGGTTTGAAATGAAATTAAAAACTCCTGTGGATTAAAAGGAATAATGATTCTCTTCCCTGCCTGGCAATAAGGCACAGAAGAAGAGACACACTTTACGGCTACCAGCATGATTGTCTTCACAATCCTCCTGTGATGCCAGGAAGCTTTTGCAATGCCTAACATCTCTGTGGGGTCTGTATATATGAATATCCCTAAAAGTATTGTCCAGGGCAATGATAGTATCATCTTGGTGAGGATTTTCAGCCCATATTACAGCACAAATGGCAGCTATCCCCAGCATCCCCATAGGGATAATGAGAACATGGGCAGTCATTTAAAGGTTGTGTAACACCCTCACAAAGTAAAAAAATTATGGTGAAAAGCCACATTTCTGTGTATTGAACAGGAGAATTACTCAGAGATAAGAATAAACACCACATTTATTGCCACCCAGGAAACATTAGTGACTTTCTTTGCCTTCCCTTTCAAGACCACGAAGGTGACTTCAGAGTAAATCTTTCCGAACAACATGAGTATGATATATTTCTAATGAGGTCCGGCTCTGTTCACCACCGAAGCTGCATGCTAGGTCCATCTTTTAGGAAATTACATATACAAGTTTTTGTATAAATTAAAATGAAGCACTAAAATACGAATAGTTTTTATATGGATAATATGGATAAAGGGTTTTTTTCCTTTGCAAAATTGCATTCAACAGATTTTCTTGCTTTTTCCCCCAGTTTTTCACTGCAAAATGACCATTCTCTGTCTTCGTGAAAAAATTACTTACTTTGAATGCATATTTACTGAAACTTGAAAGCACTTTCTGACAAACTGAAGGTGAATTCTATACGGGAAAAGTAATACTTAATAAGATGAAATCTCAGTGTTGCGGTAATGGTGCAATTGATTACTTCCAAAACAAGTACTTCTCTTAATCAGATAAGATGCTAACAAGTCCAAAATTAAAGTAAAAATGTTATGAATGTGGGAAAAGTGAAGCCTGATACGAAATGCTAAATAATAATTATTAACTAGAATAAATAGATGGAGATGTAAAATATTTTCACACAAGTTGGGCAGTTTTTTTCTGCTTGGCCATGGATTTAGTGAAAAATATCATTAAAGCGCAAACAGAAGAATGTATAAATTTGGCAAGCAGTCCTACCACAAAAGGGGATAAGTTTTGAAAAGTCAGAATTATTCATATTGACTTCTTGAAATACCATGTTTCAGTGCTTTATTTTGAAATCACGTTTTCCCTGAAGGCTGAGGCACCTGAGAGCTCAGTGATTTATTAGCAATTAAGAGAACCCTCAAAACTGCATGGAAATTTGGGGGATATGAGTTAAGCACAAAATCAGGCTGTCTGCCATCAAGAACCTACTATTGGCTGAATAAACATGCAAATCAAGACAACTGAGAAAACTTTCGAGCAAGCACTATTCCAAGAAATAAAACTAAGAGGCCTTTGCAAGGCAGGGAATGTGCAGAGTGGCGGATGGGACAGGAAAAGCTTTGGCTGAGCCCTGAGCAACATCTGGATATGCAGAAGGTCCAGGGGCCATCTTAAGTCCTTTTTGTCAGTATTATTGACTTGCAGATTTGTCCCTTTAATATTTGCATTAAAGATTATAATTACACTCACTATATTTGCTTGCCTTTCTCCAAACTGATTCCCCTGTGGTTGTTTTCTGCCTCTTTTTAAGTGTTCAAGACCTTCAGATTCCCCTTTCTTCATCAGTTGTGACAAGTGTTTATAACTTTTCTTGCTTTCGTGGCTGCAGATACAGATGGTAAATAAAGCAGTACTTAAAATTATGACTATCCTGTTGAATACCAACTACCACTGCTCTCTCCTTATCGTTCTTTGCCTTAAATTTGCATGTCATTGTCAGTTGAGCCCTGTGCATCTTGGACAATCTAAAAATAGATACATAGAAAATACAGTAAAAAAGATGTTTAATTTACCTGCAATTCTCCTTCCATTATACTAAGGAGTTTTATCAAGTCCTCTTTAGAAAGCTCTATGGACTTCTTGTTCTTTCGTTCAGTAGGTCCAGGTGATTTTGAGTGCCGTTTGACAGTTGCTGAAACCATGACCTCATCTTCCTTCCGATGAGGTTTGTTCTTTTTCTTGGCATCCTCCTGAAGTTTTTCATTCTCTGCATGGCTGATGACAGGCTTGGAACTGGAGAAGCGCCCATTAGACGAGCTTTCTCCACCTTGGTTTCGGGATCTCATCCCTACCTAGAAAGAAACAAACATAAACGTGCATTTATGAACAATATTAGTTACAAAAAGCCACAGTGGAAATATTGCCTTTCAGAAGAACAACAATCTTCTAAAAACTTACAAATAATGTCATGCTCAAGAGACAGGAGTAGAAGGCTCAACCATTTCAACAACTCTGTGTGTGGCAGACAGTGAATCCAGGGCATTAATTATAAATTTTACAGAGTCCTAAAGTAAGGGTAACTGTCTTTTTCAGCATGCCAAGATGCTGATATGAGTTAAAATGTATGGAACTTAAAAGTGATGCAGGAAAGTGGTAAAGAACATTTTCCAGTGTTCTCTTTCCTTCAGTCAACATTTTGATCATTCACAATTCATCACTACAAAACAAAGTGGGTTGTTAAGTAGATCTTATTTTAATGTGAGGTCTACTTGAGAGACGGGAATGCAATTAAATTTTAGAAGGTGTATTCCTTGGGTATAAATGATCTATAATAGTGGAGTGACAATGCATGACAAACAAAGGTCACTCTATAGTTTCCTTGAGTGAAGTAATGGTTTTATTCCAGGTAACCAAGAAAAATGGGGAACGTAGTCTAAATCAAGTGGTAAACTCCATCTTATGGTAAATACTGCATAAGATTATTAGACAGTAAGTGTCATAAAGGAAAGTTGAAAAGAAGTTTGAAAAAAGAGCACAGAGGGCATAAAACCACTAAGAGGTAAACAAGCAAGATCAATGCAGTCCTTCCAGAAGATTCAGGACTTCTCCAAAATGTCGAGTCATGGTACTGAACGCTCACATCTCTGCCCTTTTAAGCACCTACACTGCACTCTTAGACCACATCTATCCTAGGAAATTAAAACATTGACAGCAAATGTTCCTGAGCTCCCACACTTGACCTACTGTATTGCTAAATTTTTAGCACATTCCTTGGCACACTTCAGGTCCAGGGAAACTATCACTCTGACAACCAGTTCCTGGGCGCAATTCAGGAATTGACCTAGGCCAGGTCCAGATGTAGCCACCCTGTTCTGGAAAAGAAGAGAGTTTGGTGGTATGAGCATGGCTGGATTGTGCTATTTGACTCCAACAACAGAATGGGGGCCCTGGGTCTGTTTAGTTTAGCATTAACATAGCCTTGTTAATAATAACATAGTCACTTATAATGCAGCTGTGAAAATCATCCTTACTGTCATTATCCTCATCAAAGAACAGTCTTCTCTGATTCCCTCTGTTGAATGCCATTTAGCAATATCAAATTGAACCACTTGCCCTTATCTTCAAATCTTTTCACAGTTCTTCTCTTTCTTACCCATCAGCCCTTTTCAGGTTGTCATCCACACAACACATTCAACTAGAATTAGCTTAATCTGCCTGTCTGTTGTCTTCTCCTATGAACATCTCTCTCTTTTCCTCCCCCTTGACCCTGCAGATGGCCAGAGAGCTTGCTAGCCCTTAAAATCCCATTTACCCTATAACGTGTCATCCTGTGTCATTGACTAACAATGGCACAGAAGACAGGATGGGCTCATCCGCATGTATTTCATTACTCATCATTATTAAACAGATGTGCATAGGATACTCAGACATGTTTATATATGGACTCATATTGCCATCCTGTCACCTTGCTATCCTGTCACCTTCCTATGTTATGTTGAAGTAGGTCTTTGTAATTATTTTCAGTGTTTAACTGTAGAAGACTTTGACTATTATTTGTAATCAAGATATTTGTCATACACAATACAAAGGCAATAATGAATTTAGGCTTGGTTCAGAACCAAACTTAGATTAAAATGTAAGCTGGTCTCCTAAAAATTAGATATTCTTCATCCTACTTGAAACTGGTTGTATAACAGACAAGGGAAACCATCAAGAGTTTATGTTGCCCTACTTCAATTTACTTTTGTATACAGTCATATTTTATGATACCTTTATCTTTTACTTAAATCCAGTTTACCCAAGATCGTCTAGGAATACTAGAAAGCAAGATCTGCACAGAGAAATATCTTGCTTTAGATCAAGTACGATTTGTACAAACAGGCTGAAGAAAGCTGAAGAATGGTCTATATGTCTGAAACTTGCCCAGTTTTTATATCAATAGATCTAATGAATAATATTCCACTGCTTCCAAATCTTTCCTCTCACTTAAATTCATCTCTGGATTTAGTTTGCAGTTTGTTCATTAGTCAAACAGATGCTTCTCAACATTGCTAGCATCACACACTTTTCTGATAAGGATCTCAGAGCAGCAATCCTCTAGTGATGGGTCAAAACCTAAAATACATTTACTAATTGGCTTGGCTAATGTTGCGCTGGGCCTGCTACAGCTTGCTACTTACTTGACTCAGGCCAGTGTTATAAATCTCTTGTTCACATTAGCCTTGCATTTTGGTAGTTTCACACTCAGCAGGAAGATTGTCTTTTTATTATCCTTGGTTTCTCATGTCTTAACTTCATCAATTCAGTGGAATTCACCCAGCAGCACAAATGGGGAGAGAATTAGACCTTAGACCCAATGTTTTCAAGTGAGAGAGTTTCACGATGAGATTCCTTGCATTGTAAGTCTGCTCCTATCCAAACAATATGTGATACAGGTATACAATGGCCTTTAACTTCCTGAATGCTTTTGCAGTGTGTTTTTCATCAAGCAGTTTGGATTAAACACATGAATTACGCTTTCTAAAAACAGATCTCCATTATAAGCATGAACAATACCTGAGAACCTCAGGAAATCTTTTAGGTCTCAGGTTTGTAATGGAAAAATAAACATTGTACTATGTTTCCTTTCAGATAGGGCTTTCCAATTTGTTTAACTTTAATGGGTTTTAAACTTTCCAACCATGCTTCCTCTCAGGAGAGAGCACTTGGGATTCAATCTGTCTCTATTTTCTAAGTGTTTCCTTCTGAGTCCCTGTGGGTCACAGCCTCCAGCCACTTTCATCTCTAAACCAAACCTATTTTTCATGGCTTACAGTGAATGGCTTCATGGCTCTAGAACATCCTACATGTTTTAAGAATAAATATTTCAAGTCTGTCTTACATATGTTTTCCAGTGGAAAACAGATTATTACATTACAGTGTATTCGGCTTAGTAACATGCTGCGTTAGTGATTTCTCTGCAGTAAGATGACTCAACTTTTAGACCTGAAGGTGCGCAATTAATTTAAAATTTAACTCATGACTGGTTGATTCACATCATCCACCTCAAGCATTGCGTAATCAACCAGGCACACTTAGCTGGGTATGTTAGACTTCATGAAAGGTGGTGTGTCACCCTGTCACATCATAACTCAAGACAGCCACTTTGATTCATCTGTCCCTGAGGGAGCTGAGATAACAATTCATGAAGCTGTGTAAAGACTGAGTAGCTGACTATAGGTTTATAAGAATGCTAAGAGAGAAATAAGGAGTGCATATTTAAAGTGTGTTTTTACTTGATGTAAATCAATATAGGTCCACAAAGGACAGATGCTTTTTTTTTTTTTTTAATTCATTAATATAGCAGCAGAGCAGTTTAACCAATGGATCTGGAGTTTTGTACCATCTAGGTAATTAGAATATAATTGTTGCTAAAGGAAGTCAACCTTGGCCTTTTAAAAAATTTCTTTAGCACTTGTAGATTTATTTTGCAGCAAGTTTTACATCACAGTAAGTGTGGCAGATAGTCTGTCACTCTCAGGGACATTGGCCCTACAGCTTTTCTTTGTGTAAAAGCCTGCCAAAATCAGTGTAACGCTAACACCTACTCCGTCTTCAGTTACGATGTTGATACTTTTCCAACATGTTACCCAAATGCAGAGGCCTTGTGTGCTGAAGCCAGAGATGCAGGTGAACTCAAGCTTAAATGGTGACAGAAAGGGCCAAAGTTTTTATATTCACACAGTAATTTCCAAGGAGTTTAAGGGCCAAAATCAACGGCATGATCCAGCTGTCGTGCAGTGCTATAAGAATACAAAGCAGCTGTAAGGATGACTGAGTTTTAATTAGAGCAGCGTGAAGTAGCCAGAACATACCAGTGATCTTGGCTGAAATACTGTGTGCTGGAAAGGAGTGCTTAGTATTATCATTTTGGACATCCATCTGTATTTCTGATGGCATCATGATAAAGAAGAAAAGTTTCTGAGCAGTTGCACAACATCGTTTCAGTATGCAAGTACCAAAATCCCAAAACTTTGCCTATCTGTTGTTTCACTGGGGTTCCAAAACTGACTCTGGGGACACAGCCAGTCTAACACTGGTAACAAATGTCCTCCTGCTGTCTGCCCCGATCATGTCTCCATATCTTACAGCATTCCTGATCTGCTGAACGGATTGTGCTCCCTGAAGAAATAGCTGCTATGATTTATAATGTCTTTAGCATTTAATACTTAACTCTACTGGTTTTTTTTTTCCCCACCCCTCATCATATTGCATATTAAACTGGAAATCTTTCATAACAGTCTGCAGCCAAACAAGAAGTCTTTATATGATCAGTCACCTTGATTTCAACATTTATTGGCTACTCATTTCAATATATGCTCACAGCATTGGTACTTGGCATGGGAACTCTTCAGCCTCTCCTCTGTTTCACTTGTTTGTTGAGCTTCAAGCACAAAGGGCAAATGCTATGACTATTTACTTGAATTTGTATTGTTGTTCTGGGCATGGGTCCTTCGATTTTCACAAGTTAGCAACCCACATAAGATTTTATGAAATAACCTTTATGTTAGTTTTACTGACATCAGGAGGAAATCTATGAGGAATTTGCTGAGTAGGATGTCAGGAGAGGACAGGCTGCATGCTGTTCCAACACTTCCCCCGCCGGTGGCGATTTGTTCTCCCTATAGCTCTTGAAATTACAGGTTAGATTAGGCTCCGTTACTAGTGGTATTAGAATCAGGTAATGCAAAAAGGTTCTTTGAACTTAACGTGTAGCCCCTCCTGCTAATTGGACATGCTGATTTTGGCTCCATAGTGCTTTCCCTTAAAATGATGATAATAATGATAATGTTATAAAACACACACAAACACAAAAAGTTGATTTACAGCCATGATATGGTTGTTGCCTTTGGCAATAAATTTGTAGTCTGGAGTTCAGTTGCAGATCTAACCGATTAAGGCACCCCATGAAAGTGCTGGGTTTCTAGCAGGCTAACAATGTATTGTAGGGTCAGTGCAATTGGGTTATTAGTGAACCAAAACTGGAATTGTTTCTCAGCTGTGGCTTTGGGAACTGTATGATGGGGAACTGTATCTTTCAGAGGCTCTGCTGTGCAGGCATTGGGAGTGGAGCAAAGTGTTGTGCAAAAGCGCCTGGTACACAGGGGAAATTGCCGAGAACTCAGGCACTAAGCAAGCCAAATCTCTGCCCAGTGATTACTGATCAATATAAAGCACTAGGAGTGAAAAAAAAAAAAAGTTAAAATATACTCAAAATGGAGACCAAATAATATAAAAAATCAATCAGATCTGAAACACCTCATAAATGAAAAGGAGAGCTGGAAAAAAAATTAAATAGTATCAGTCTGTGTCTGCAAGTACTAGACATCAACAGAGAAACAACAAACAAAAATACAAAAAAAAGACCACATCATCTCAGATGTCAGGAAGGGAGGAAGATAGGGACACCAAATTGACCTTGTTGGCTTAGAAGTCCTCAGCGACGACCACCCCAGATGGGAATGGATGGCTTTGGACCCAAGGAATCTGGATAGCCAGAACTAAGGCTACATGGCCTTGATGCTGTGGCTTTCACAGGACAAATATGTAGAGATGCTAGTGTTCACACCACCTCAGAGACTGATTAAAATTATTAGTTTTATTACTAGTTATTCCTTATTAATAGTTATTCCAGGCTGTTTTCCTGGACTGCACAAATATTCATTATTATTGTTTTGTTTGAGTGAGGAAATAAAAAGGAATCAAGCTACCAAGAGGTCATAGAAGCTACTGTAGGACCAGGTAGGAACTGATGGCTGCATTGTGCAGAGGCAGATGTTGAGCAATGCTGCCCAGTTGGATTTGGATGCTGCATGAAGCAGACATGTGTCAGACTCCGGACTGTGTGATAGCCGAACAACACCATGCCAAGGGAATGCAGACCTCATTCCTGATTTTGCTTCTGGAGTTGACTCTAGTATTTGTTTCAGTCATGCTGGTCAGAGGACAGTGCTAAACCAAATGACTAATACAAAGAAAAATGGAACAAATACCTACCCTTAGCAATTCTGGAGTTTCCTGAATTTCTAAACATTCATGCCTAGAGCACTAATCCATTGTGATCTCTAACCCTCCCCCAATCTCTTGCCCTCATATGTATTGTGACTTGTCTGCAAGAAAAAACAAGAGAAGATCTTTGTTCCTTCTGACAATAGTATACATTACCCGTGTGCTTTTGTGAGAGCATTTGTTGGAGTATTGGCACGGAGATACGGATACTTTATGAATCAGGACAATTCTCTACTCAGTAAACAGCTTGAATAACCAAGCCACAGGGCTGTAATTCTTATATGGAGTGGGAAAGGACTTGTGGCTAGTCTGTGAGTGCCAGTCTGTGAGCTGCCTCTTGCCCTGTAAACTCTTTGCCAGATGCAGGAGATTGGGCTGGTTCCTGGCTGCAACCGCTGCCTGTACTGGAGAGAGGGGGAGAGGCCATGGCATTGCTCAGAGGAGCCCGTGCAGAAAGGAGATAATGCCCCGTGGCAGATGAATGTCACAGTGTCTCCCTCATTTTGTCATACCATGCACAGGGTCTCATTGGTGGAAGAAACTTGAGTCTTTTTAAAGAAGGAGAATTTGTCCATGTTAAGGGTATCTGACAAAAATGCAGTGACTGTTTTAGATGCAGGACACAGATTATTTTCTCCTGTTAAGTCATCGCTATCTCATTATTCCCTAATCTATTTTGGTTAATAGAACTTCTCTTTTTATGCTGCTTGCAAATAGTGTTGAAAAGTAGCAAAGTCATAGCAGACATACTTGTTGAAGTACAGCACCAGAATCAGCAAAGCCTTTTGGATTTATCAAAGATTTCTTCTATAGCTTCTAAAATTGATTGTTGTAACAGTGGAGCACAGTAGTACATGGATTATATTAACAAGGATTATATCAGCAATAATTCCTTTGCTTGAAAAAAGGAATGGGAGGGAGAAGCATAAATGTACTCTCAAGAAGAAAAGAAAAAGATTTCTGAAAATTCCATATCAAGGTGTCATTCTGAATAGGTATAATCTGCACAAAAGCAGAAAAGGATTTCACAAAACTAAAAGAGGAAACCCAGTCATCGCTGAGGCAGATTTATACCCCTTTAACACCATTTTCTTATTTCCAAGATAAACTCTTCTCTGGCTAAATTATGGCACAGATTTATAAAGAACAGAGTTTATGCTGGTATAATTCCATTAATTTTGTCATTTTCAGGAAAACTTGTGGTTTCAGCTGGAATATTTTTACTTGAGTAATGCATGCTGACCAACAAAGGAGTAGCATAGGCTTGTTTCACAAAGATTCATGTTTCCCAGGCTTCATTTGGAAAAACATCTTGGATACAGGAGGCATGATAAGCTATTAGATCATCATTCAGTCAAAAAAATAAACTTTTATATATCACTCTAGCCATGTTTTGATTACTGTGCTTCCCAGCTGCCAGAAAGTACAAACAGGAGTCATAGAGAAGAGACAGCTCATGTAGCTGACACGACCAGACAAACATGCTGCTGGGTTTGATGAGGGTTTAGATATTTATTCTCCAGAGTGACTATGTGGTTGAAAGGGACAGGCCAGGAGGAAGGTAGGTGGCAACTGTGTTAACTGCCTGCAGTGCAGCTTTTCTAGCATGTTTCAGCTGAGCTGGGAGACACAGAAGTGGATCAGTTACTACTCATCCCTCTTTTCCCAGCCTGTTTCCAGCCTGCTGGATTGTCCTGTGTCTGGGTCTACTCCTGATTTGAAGGAAAAGCATGGATCCTTGGAGGAAATAAATGCTCCTGCTTTCTGGGGCTGCGTGCGTTGCACCCAGCTGATGGGGCCCATCTCGAGATACAGCCACCCCTTGAGGGCTGGAGGAGCACTAGGCTCTGTCATGACTCTTCACATATTGTTTTACAGCTTTCTGCCCTTTTGAGTTATGCCATTTGAACTGAAAATCAAGCTGTGTACTTCACATGAAGATAAAGCTAGCAATGTCACCATTAGTTTCAGTCCAAACCCACTAAACATTTGTTTTACCACCTGACAGCCAGAACATGCCTGGAAAATGGTAAGAGAGGTGATGCAGATTAGCTAGCCTACCAAAGATTTTTCACTCCTGCAGATGGGTAATCTTTGGTGTTAGGTAAGCATTAGTCATTTCTTTTTGTTGACAGCATAGAACCAAACTGATAACCTGCAAGATCAAATATACTGTGAACTTATGAACCACCTATATCTGTCGTAACTAGTTTCTAAAGATCACGGCTCCTATAACAATGCATTTTCTTCTTCCAAGAAGGAAAGAAACTGCTGAAAGCAACAACATACAGGAGCAGGCTGATAATCTCACAGCTGTTGCCTCTGAGTCCCTTGTCCCCATCCTTAAAATGACCAACCAAAGTACCTAAAACTGATATCTCACTGAGGGAACACAGCATGGAAAGTAAAGTCATTCTGTGCTCCTTGCAGTCCTACTTTAACCTAGGAATGAACCACGGGGCAAACAGGGAATGCAATCAGAAAATGAGGAAACTAATTCTTATTAGCTTTCTATTTCAACTCTTCACTTTAAAGTTATTTTTTATTTCAAAATTAACTTGGATATTAACAAGTGTGAGACAAGACAAAAAGCTGAATGTCCCAAAAGCAAACTTTAAGCTGTGGGTTGAGGGAATTATTTTGCTGCCTCTTGCTTGCTGACCAGACGTGAATCATGAATCCCATATTCTTTCTGGTAGCCATGATTTGCACAGCTCTGATTTTGCTGAATCCAGTAAACAACTATAGCTACAGTTTACGTTTGACTAATTTATCCTTCTTTTGTTTTATAAAAATAACAAAAAATAAGAATGATGTAGACACCCTTAAACATTTTACAGTAAGTGGAAAAAAATTATACAGAGGACCTATATCTTCTACAAATATTGTCTCCAAGAGACAACAGTGTAAAAACACATCTGCAGCATCTCAAATTTCAGCTGTCAACCAAAGCAGGGAGCAAGTTCCAAATCTCTCTCAGTGACTCCTTTGTAGGAAATTTCAGTTGTTGATAGACACAGAGTACCAGCTTGCACATAAATGCCTGGTCGTTTGGTGAGAGGTGAATTTAACCCCCTCTGTTAGACTGGGCTGCCTCCCACCTCCCAAAAGGTTCCTCCTCTGTGAAGTTTAACTGGTTTCAAAACAGGGAGTTAAAAATAGTCTTTGATGCTAAACCTACCCTTGAGTTTCACTATTAATTTTGGTGGTTTTACAATAATATTTTTCCCATTGGGGGAAAAAAAAAAAGGAATCTTCTGGCTACGTGTACACTGGAGATTAACCATGTCCAGGACTTCTCTCTTACTGTGAGGCCAGCTGTCCTGGAAAATCCTTCAGGCTCTTAAGCCCTCTTAGCATCCATAACATGTTGGCTGCTTCCACACTGCCCACTGGGAATTGCTCCTAGCCCATGCTGACTCCCGAAACACGCTCTCAAATGGTTTCGGAGGGTGTTAAATGGCCTGGCCAAAAGTGTGCCAGGGAGCACTCCAACAGTTTAATAAGAGTAGAGACATTCACCTTCCAGTGTCTGTGCTCATGCCCTGGCACTGTTTAATTTACAGCCTTTCCTTTCCACAGCCTGCTCCTTTACAAACAAAGGAAATGGAAAACTAATCAGCCGTGCAAAGGGAAAGTGCAACTCATCATAAATACACAGTCTGCAGAGAGAAAATAAGCAGAGGGTGGTCGGAAAACAGAAAATAATCCATATTTTCTCAAGTAAGTTAGGCCAAGGCATGCAGAAGTATATTACTTATTCTAGAGGCATATTTTTAAGTTGCTACTGAGGGATGGTCCGGAGATAGAGCAGTTCAGTAGGAGTCAGGAAGAGACAGGGCAGCTGAGCAGGGAGGGTTGCACAACATCTCACTTCACACCAGGTTCATCCTGGCTTTTGCTGGGCTTGGTGGCACAAACTTTGTGCTCTTCTGCTTCATATCACTGGTAAGTGGACCAGCACTTGAGGCTCCAGAGTGGCCCCCGGATTATTCAAAGCCCTGGCCTTCGCTTGTCGTTCCTATTTGTAAAGAGGTAAAAGGAAAGGAGAGTCTTACTTCATTCCTGGCAGTGCCAGCCCAGTGACTGTCATTATTTCCCAGTAATCCTGCAGGCTTTCCACTGACTTCAGAACTTATGGCAAAGAAAGTAAAGAAGCAAACGTCAGCCTAACTGATTTAAATAATACCAATGCCTCACGCTAACAGGAAGCAGCATAAAAACCTGCAGATACCTCACCTGGGGACTGAAAATGGCCTCATCCACTTTAACAGCTTTAATTTATAGAAAACAAATTTACGTGCCTCTCCTAAGGCACGTTTGAAACATCTTGGTTTCAAAATCCGTAGACAATATCTTCACTTGAAAAGAATGAAGTTAAAGAGTTATCCTATATCTACAGGTTGAGCTGATTTTGATCTTTTTTTGAACAGCTTGTCAATGTTGATCTGCTCTAATCTTCACCTGGCTTTTTAGTTCAGAGTAAAAAGTCAGGCTAAGCTTAAAACATACTACAGCTACTTTGAGCAGGGAAGAAAGAAGCAAAGAAACATCCCTGCTTGGGCTTGGTCTCGCATTAACATAACTAAAATTACCTGCTGCCACATTCAAGGTGCTTTAATGTCTGTGACTTCTTAAAATCCAATTTCAACAAGGATAAAATCTGAGTGAATTGTGTTTGTCTTGTTGCAACTAGTTTAACTTTACTTATTTTTTTTAAAAAAGTGTTGAATTTTCTTTTTTCCACTAGGATAGAGTAAAAAAAATTTAGCTGCTTTTCTTAGAAAGTAATCTCAGTGGAAAGATATTAAAAAGAGCTCCTACAAATGGAGTGGGTGTTTTACAAGCCTACATGAAGATAAAATCGTCTTCACTGGCACAAATTCACACTGTTCAGCTTTAAGTATCTCACTTGTGTGACTTAGCTAGGAGTTTAGGTTTCATTTGTAATCTGCAATGTCTTTGAAATGGAGCCTGAGCTCTCCCAGGCTATGTTAAGACATCAGCCTGTCCTTGTCCTCAGTCATGCAGCTTCAGTGACCACTGCTGAAGCTGGTCATGGCTCCTGTCTATCAGGGAAAGCAACCCCTGATTTTCTTTCCATGGAAAATGTGCTGGGCAGAGAGCAGTCTTGCTCCAGCCTCTCTGTGAGGGGACATGGCTGGAGGACACCACTTAATCCTGCTCCTGGGACGTGCTGGGAGGTCTCAGTTTTATCCTCTGACCTCTCTAAAGAGGTTATGCCCCTTATGTGGGCACTTCAGTTAGCTGACTGATAAACTGGCACTGGATCCATAAATGCATCACGACAAAGGCTGATTTTGCTGTTGGGTGGGGAGGCAATAGCAGGTATTTGGCACCTTGTTATTAGCATTTGACACAGTGTCACGCTTGGTGGCAAATGTCAGGACATGACAGAGGCTGTGGGACTGAAGTCACCCCTCACACTCCCTGCTATAACCAACTCTGCCAACTTTGTGTTAATGAAGTTGCAAACTCAAGTGGCTTGTGCTGTTGGGATGGATTTTCTTCAAGGCATCAGTACACAGACCGCTGCAGTAGGGACACTTCTGGCCAAGAGGAGCAGAGAACTTAGTGTTTCTAAAAAGTACTGAAAAGAATCAAAAGCTCACCTTTATGGAGCTACCTAACAGGGAAATGAGCTCGTTTGACTCTTCAGCCACAACTCCTCGTGCTGAAAGCTCTTTCTTGGGAGGAAAAGTAGGGGGAATTTGGCCATTATTGCCCAAAACAAGTAATTTAAGAAACAGTAATAAACAGTGGATCTATGTTAGCTTTCTTTTATTCAGAGAAAGTGAAACTAGAGACTCCTTTGTAATAATTTAGGTAAATCTGAAAAACATTTTCAAGTTTCTACTTCCTATTAGGAGGTCATCAGTTTGGTCTTCATCGAAAAAAAAAAACAGAGGAGACATACACAGATGATATATGATTGGGGAATCAGGTAAGGAATTAGGTAAGAAAGCAGCATATAAATAGAGAAATGACTGTTACTCTTTATTTAGTGAAAAACTGTCTGACCCAGCAGTTATGTAATGTCTCAGCATTACTTATTTGTTTACTTAAATATTTCTCAGCTTCCTTTTCTTCAAGGAAGTTTAGGTGACTGAGAAATTACTTTGGGCTGCTTCTCCTGTGCATGTGTGGTGGACCCACAGCCCTGGCAGGGACCTGCCGTGGTCACTGTTGGCAGCGCCAACACATCTTGGCTCTGCACAGAGCAAGCCGGACCCTGCGCTGCCTGGACAGCTGCTTTCCTAGGTGTAAATGCTGCTTATGGTCAAAAGCCTAATCTTTCCTCCTATGTCTGAATTGCTCAGTATGGTATTGTTATGGCTTTTTAGCTTCTCACCTGTGGTTTGTGAAAAGGTAGATTAACCAGTTTTCCTCCTGCGAGGATGTAAATTCATTTATTGTCACATTAAGGTGCTATATTTAATTATCTTAAGAAATAAGATGTAACAGAAAGTATTCTCACATGCTCATTTCACACTTCACATGCTGTTTTACTCACAGTTTCTATCCCTAGTGATGATGTCTAAGTCAGCTTCAAGTACCACCTCTTTCCTCTTAATATACACTGCATAGCCCACAGGTAAGAGCTTTTCCTTATCTGTACTTGCCCACGTGCACACTGCAGGAATTTCAGAGGTGAAAGAGCTTTTTTTCAGACCTGCCCGTCTGAAAGTTAAAGGGCAGCTCTCCAGAGCACCCAGTAGCTGACTGGTAAGCACAGCTGTTCAGAAAAAGCAAGTTCAGACCAGCTGGCTAAGCCGCCCCTGTATATATATCGAGAATACTTCACGAGGCTTTCAGAAAAGTCAGGACAAAGTCCTCACATTGAATAAATATTTCCTTACTGAATTATTAGGAATATTAAACCTGAACTACTCTGCTAAAGTAAATGTAATTTGAGGAATACATATACTTGTTTATTATTAAAATATTGATCACCTAGGAAACTAAATTAAATGTCAATCCATATGTATTTCCATTCAGTTACACTTGACTTTTCTTTTATCAGCACAGTGCTTTAGGATTTTGTATATCTAAGAGAAATTACTTAACTCAGTCAAAACATGAAAAAAAGTACTTGCCTCCATATGAAGTTCTGTAATTCATTTAATCAAAGTTAATTTTAAAATCTGGTATCCTATTGTATCTTTCAAATTCAACATCATGGAGTGCATGTCAAACAAATAGCACAAATTAAAAAAAAATTAAAAATCAGTCAGTAGTTTGTCAGTCGATTCTAGGACTGCAAAAGTGACCTGGTATGAAATGGCCACAATTAAAAAAAATCTGTGTACAGCTGGGAGTTTCCCACATGCTTGACCTAAACTAGCTGTCATGCCTGCAAAAAAAAATCTTTATTATAATTGTACTTACTGATAAGAATGTTATTACTTTTTGGCATGAAGAAAAAACAAAAGTCTGCTGGACTTCTGGAATGTCCTTGCTTGTCAGAACATGCTAGCATAGCAGTGTGGCTTGGCTGTAGCCCTGGCCTGCCAGGCGCTAAAAATCACCCAGCCATACCCTGTGGAAAGCAGCAAAAACCAAGTATTCCCCAAACCTTGGACTTGTTGAAATAAGTATATGTGTCAAAGACAAAGGATTATAATTAGAGGGCTAGGAAAGCCTAGAAAATAAAAATATTTTCAGAATCCAGCATTTAGCATTATGGCACAGACGTCACGAACTGGTGTGCCAGCAGCAGGCTTAGCTCCCCTGGCCTCTGCTCAGCCAGGGTATGAAGTAATGTTGCACAAACAATTTCTGCAGGTAGCCAAATACATGACATTATCTCTATTTAAGTAAGCAAGAACAAGGCTGGACAGTCCTGTATAAATACTTATGACTGACTAATCTCTTGTACCTTGAAAATGCATTTCTAGAAAGAAAAAAAAAAAAACCAAAACAGAATTGCTCTTCCCATTCTATTTTCAAAAAAGCTGAAAAGTGCAATTTTATTAAGTTTCCCCAAACGTAAAAGAAACTTTTCCAAATGCCTATAAAGTTGGAGGATTAAATAATGGTTTGTTCAAGTAATGGAACAGTTATTTGACTTCACAAAACATGCATATTTTTAAATCAAAAATAAAATACTGTGGAGTTTTTTTTTTAATTTGTTTTAAAAATTCCATAACTAGAAACACATCATTAGCAGTTTGAACTCACATCAACTCTGAATCAGAGAAAAATAAAGTTTTGTTTGTGTAACATTGTACGGCAAAATAGTAACTATACACATTTAAGAAAGAAAATAACTTATTTATGCCAAGTTAATGGAAATTAGCATTATGAATGACAATTTAAGGAGGATTATATGATATATTGCAGGTTTCAACCAACTAAAAATAGAAGAGCTATACAAGCCATAAAAATTGCACAATGTACAACTTTCAGTTCCAGGAATACTGTGTTTGCAATCCTTGACTACAAATGGAGTTGCTTTCTGACTGTTGAGATAGATCTTCTGGGGCCATAATTAATAAAGACAACCCCAAGCTTTCCAAATGAGTCAGACATTTAAAAATATGATAAGATATTGGGCTTAAAGTTGTAAATTTTTTTAAAATCAGTTAGCGACTGCCTTCCAGTTTTTGAGCTAGGTTCACAATTTCAAAGTATGTTCTAGCACCATGAGGCATTTTAAAACTGTAAATTAAAATTACTGTATAACCACTGTGATACTAGCAGATGAGCCTTTGAAAGACAAGAGATGACATAAGTCATTCTGGTCACCTCCGGGACCTGACATCTGCAGGAAGCTCAAGTGGTGCCTCTCAGCCACGCTATTGCAACAGCACCATTAATTTCGGAGCACGGCTCCACCTGAAAGCTCCTGTGTATCAGCTGGACAGCCTGTGGTGTGGAGTAATACCTGTCTCGAGGGACGCTTCCAGAGCTGGGGGCTTCGCTAGAATCTAGGTCCGGAGGGGGCAGGAGGGAGTCGAGGATGGAGGTGTCCCTGTGCCATCGCTCTGCTGCTCCCACCTGCGGCTGACTGGGGTCCCTGCTGCTCCCTAGAGAAAAGATAAGGCTCAGGGGCTGCACGCGAAGACAAAGCGAGAAGCAGCATATTCAGCTTGCTCTGCCTGCCAGCCAGCAGGCCTGCTAGAAAATACAGACTCCCAAACAAAGTGGCTTGAAAATACTTAGGTTTTTTAATTTAGAGATTCCCATTGACTTTATCCTTTTTTCTCCGAAGCCATGACAGAGCACAGAGACCTGAAGAATCCAGAATACACGAGGCAATGCATTTGCAGGTATGATACAGTACACCAATCCAGGTGGTAAAACCTCACACTCCCACTCTCTCCTCAGAGCTGGTACTGCAGGTTGCAGCGTTCTGCTTTAATTTAGCAATCCACACCAAGTAACTCCCTCCATCCCAATAAAAGCAGCTGTAAGGAGGGAAGGAAAAAGCTGATAGGTAATATGCTGGGTTCCTCATGGAGTAACTAGTTCTGCAGAATGTGCGCGGTGTGATGCAGCACAATGCAATGACGAAATGACAGCAGAGAGGAACATGTCCGTCTTGGCCCGTTTAGTAGTCACCCTGCACACAGTCTGCAGACTTTTAGCTGTTCCATGAGAGCATATGACTCCCTTGGCTGGCCAAGCTGGGCAATCAGCAGCACAGCAAGAGTTGCAGGTCAGTTTCTTTCACAGCCCACAAAGCAAACAAAGGAAGGCTGGGGACATGGTGATAACTCCAGATTCCATGGAGGTATAGCAGACATGGAGGGAAACTGGGAGCACTGCTTCTGGCATAAGGAAAGCTGGAGATATTGCAGGCCATATGGAGAACAGAACTGTGACACTGGAGGGAGGCAAGGTCTTGTGTTGATAAAAGCTCATTCGTGCATTTGATTAGTTTGCATAAATGAACAGAATTTAAATCCACCTTGTGGATTCACTGAATTCTGCCCTGACGTTCTCAACTCTGCAGCACGGTTATGGTATAAGCAAAATTTTGTAGGTCAAACCCACTTCAGAGACAGCTAGCTTGGAAAGTTCAGAGCCAAGGGATCTGAGCAGTGATGTGTCCAGGCAGGCGCAGAGGCAGGACTGGTGGTGCCAGAAAGTTTCTGAGGGCTGTGAGACCACGGAGGTCTTTTCTTTGGCAAAATGTTTGCTCAAGGAGAACATGGTGTTCTGGAAAGCTGTGATCACAGATTTCCATCATGAAATTTCCCATCATTAAAGAAAACGGTAACAATTTTGTTCAACTCTACAAACTGACTATTATTTAAATAATTTATATAGTTCTCCTAATAACAATGTAGTCATACTAGGGACATTACCATTTAAGGCATAAAGCAGGACTACTACGGTGTTTAAGTTAATAGCCGTTAGAACAGTATATGGCACATTTCCCTGTTATTTCCTAACGAACAGTATGTGAATTCTTGCAAAATAATAAATACCAACTTATTTATAGATGTGTTTTGTCCTTGCTCTGAATTGAAATGAGATTAACTGGCTTATGAACAACACAAGGATAGATACAATAAAGAAATCTGAACCAGCTGCAATCACTGCTAAACTGGTGCAAAACCGTGAAGTTAAACTTGGCTTTATAGAAAAACAGATTATTTCATTGATAAATAATTTTCTTGTAAATTTGTTTAGGAAACTTCAGTCTTAAACAGCTAGTTCTAGGAGAAAGTTGAGCAACTATCCATCCATCTATTTATTTATTTATTAATAGTAGAAATTATTTGCTACGAGCACAAGAATTCAGGTTATCACACTGTTATACCCACAAGCTCTGAATCACATCTGGCACGGCAGTTTACAAGAAGCAAAGTAGAGATAATTTGTATGAGGCACATGGGATTTACATAAATTAATTCTTTGCCCTACAAAAAGTTTGTCCTTCAAAAAAGTCAGTGAGAGTTTTCTTATTAATTTGAACAGAGGAAGGATCAAGACTATTGTCTTTAAAAGTTAGTATGCAACTATGTAGAGTTAATAAAAGACAGTGAGTCATGTTTTCACAATGAAGAGCTTAATTTTCAGTGCAATTCACAAATTATGAGAAACAAATAATAGTTTTCTATCAATCAGCTCATACTAATTATTAAGATTACAGAAAGGGCAGACCAAGGCTTAATGGGTCAAATTCTGACCTCATTTGTCTTGATTCTTCTGGGTTTTAAGGAGTTACTCTGGACTTTCATCAGTTTAAATGAGATAAAATCTGATGTACTTAAATAAAAAAAAAAAAAAGTGGTGTGGTTCATGATTTGCAAAAACCATGTTCACATGAGATGTGGTTCAAAAATAGGGCTTTAAGAGTACTTTCCCTCCACTATATGTAGTTTTAAAGTAATCTTACAAGTGCAGTAACTACACCTAAATCTTCACAAAAGGAAACATCCTGGAACATAGTTAGGACTTGAGTAATTTAGATCCTCTGATTTTTGACCAAGCAGCAGGGTAAGGTAAATGTTTTACAGTTCTCTGGAAAACCTTTTTCTTCATTAAACTTCAAAATATCTTAAGATAATATTTATACCTATATATATCTTATTTTGCATTTTAACTAAGTCATACCACTAAACATGGTGAGTAAAATAAACAGTCAGGAAGAATATCACTGTATTTAATTAAAGGACTCTCTATTATATAATATTGTGTTGTACTGAAAAGCCAGATTTTGCCATTGGCTGGAATAAAGCTGGTATTTCGCTCACAGCCATCACACAGGTACATAAAAAAATGCTCCTAACCACCTGTTACCTGAATGACAGAAGCAGCTTTGCTTGTAGACTTTGCCTCACTGGCATTTTTAACCTAACAGAGGTACAATAACATCACAGCCCTTTGCACAGCAGGGTGCTTTTGGGTTGTTTTTTCCATGCCAGTTGTTAAGAGTTTTAATCACATGCACTCAATAGATTCATTTTTGTTTCTTATTCTCAGTGCAGTAATTTGAAGCTAGTGATTCATGTAGATTTGTTTCGGAGAAAGCCTCTCAGCTTTCATTGCTCACATGTAGAGCTGGTGGATGCCCCATCCCTGGAAACATTCAAGGCCAGGTTGGACAGGGCTCTAAGCAACCCTAGCCACGCTATGATTCTATACACATGCCCCTTCCTCCTGGTGCACCACAGATCAGGGAAGCAAACTTAGCAGAAGGAAAGCTGAAGTTTTCTTTGGCAGGCTGGCCAAGATACTCTGAGTATTTGATGAAATACTTTGATGAAATTTCCCATCTTACCATCAATCTACAAGCCACAGTTCCCAGGACCCTCAAAGGAAAAAGGCAGGGGAAGCAAAGAGCTTTCAAAGCTGCTTTTCACTCCCTTGCAGCTCCAAGCCCTATCTGTCACACTGGGGATTGTACCACAAAGGGCAAGTCCTTCTAGGCAGTCTGGTGGGGCACTGTGAAGGTCTGGCTATGCACAGCTAGTCAGAATAGGACACAAACTGAAGCTACTTTCTGGCAAGCCCCCAACGCCCCACCAGCATCACTGGAGGAGGCTTCGGGATTGCATGAAGGGATGCCTACTTTTCATGGCCCACAGGCTACCGTAAGGATAGGCGGTGTGTGATGGCTTCTACTATCAAATCAACTATTTGCTTATGACTATTGTTATCAGAAATGTTCATTAGAATTACAGTTATATTTAATTTATTGTCAGGGACCTGAGGCCCTAGGACCCCAGGTCAGCCCCCGGGAGCCGTCAGCAATGCTGCAGCAGGGCCACTCACCAGCTCTCCACAGCCCTGCCCTGCCCAGTCATGGGGCCCACCAAGCTGGGCCCACTCATGGGCCCACAGCCCAGCCTGGCCTTGGCTTGTTTTCATCCCTAGAAAGGTCCCCGATGCCCAGGGCTGGGGCTGTCTCTAGCCCACTAGTCCCCATGGGGATCCCCCTGCTCTCAGACCCTGGCTCCCAGAGAGCAGCCAGCCACGCAGTGCCCTGACATGTATTTCCATGTCGTATATTTAAACGCTCATAATCATGGCTCGGATTCCTCTTTGCTCTTGCTTAAGAAATTGCTTGTATTTTTAAAAGCTTTTCATTTTCATCGATCTTTGCACGCGTGCACCGATCAGGCATGCACGTATCAGCTTAAACTTGTGCTTCTCTTTTCCTACAGTGTATTACAAAACCTCTTTTTTCCTTATGCTACAGGACAGAGAAATGCTAAAAAATAAATTAGTGTGTTTATTCCTCCAAACTAAGAGAGGCACCCTACACTCCAGTGGTTGTGCCACCAAGCGCTGGGATAGCAGGCAGAGCACAACTCGGAAAAAGGTTCAGTATGAAGCTCCCCTTGAAACTTGATTAAACAATCAACTCAGTAAGGATTAAATGTAAAACAGCCAAAAAAGATTGCTGTCACAATGTTACCAGCTGGGACTCAGGAGTTTCCTGGAGTTTTCCGAGAAGGGCACAAGTGACCAGATACACTGGATTTGACCAAATACCCTTTTCTCCATAGTCTTGGGACATGGTGGGATCGATTGTCACCACGTTCTCTTTTGCTTCCCAGTAGTTTGCACCAACAGAGCACTCTGCAGAGCTACTCCAGGGAACCAGCCTCTTGAACTTCTCCATTGAAATTTTTTAAACATAATGTGTGAATGCAATTGTGACTTCTCTAGGAACGATTCATCACATACTACACAGCGTTCATAGGAATTTTCTCAGTCGTTATTGTCAAACTTTCAAAATACCACACCTATGTTTTGAATTATTACTGTCACAAATCTAATCAACTGCATACTATGCTGGCTGAAGCTCTCAACCAAATAATCATTTTCATTGATTTCCCAGGTTTTTATGAAAACGTGAAAACCTTTCATACCGCAATTTCAGTCAACAACTTAGAAAAAAACACCATTATTTCTAATAAAGATCCCCTTAGAAGATTTCAAAACCTTTACTCTACCTCCTAAATATTTGGCACCACACATCCTTGCAAGCCTGAAATTATTACTCTGTTTGCTATTGTTTCTTTTATTATGCTATTATACAAGACTGTTGTACTTTGTCATTTGTAGCACATTACCTCAGACTTGTTCAGGTACAAAGATGGACTTCTAGGATGATCAGGGGAATAGAGAACCTATCATATGAGAAGACAGAATGAAGAGCTTGGCAAAATAAAGGCTGTTCAGGGATCCAGTTGCTGTCTATAAATATATCACGGAGGCAAACATCAGGGAGATGGGAGAGACATTTAAACTAAATGACAATGTTGGCAAGGGAACACATCAGCACAGACTGGCCAAAATTTAACCTATGCTAGAAACCAGAAACAGGTTCTCACTTGGAGAAATGAGATTTGGGAAAAAAAAATCCAGTTGGAGTAACAGCAGCAAAAATTCCAACTACACTCACAGTGGAACTTGATAAGTTTATGAAGGGGATTATAAAACTGGATTCCTGCAATATTAGGACAATAGTTTTAATGACCCATTAGATCCTTTCCAGTCCTGTGTTCCCGTATAAAGCTATAGTATATCACACAGATTCCGTAACCTTCAACCATGCATGCTTCAGAATAAGATATGCCAGCATACTGTTTCTGCTTCAAGTTATTTAAAAACAAAACAAAACAAATAAATACCCAAATCAAATAGTTCATTTTAGTAAGTGTATTTGTTCAGGGTAGTGGTAAAACATAAATAATATTCTCTCCCACAATGACAATAAATTCAATAGAACCCAAATGTATTACGAAATAAACATATCTTACATTCAGTTGTCCATCAATGAAATTCCTAAGATTATTGATAATTAGTTCTACTTGTCCTCTAGCCCTGTTTAAATTTTATTATAAATTTTAAACAATATTTTATCCATGACTTTAAAATCTTTGCAGCTAAAGTTCAACTGTTATTTATGGTATTCTGCTCTAAGCTATAAATTAATTAAGGACAAGTACATTTTTGTGCTAATGCATTTTATGTTGGAGGGTATCCAAAAGATATAGCCAAAGGAACAGAATTATTATTGTTTCTCATTTACTTTGGTCATAGCATGGGTTGTACACGTGAGAGGAAAGATATTTCGTTAAAAACAGAGCCGTCTGTTTTTGGAGATACTTTACAGAACTTGAGTTTTCCATGCTTAAAAGATTGCTTATGCTGAGCTTGAAGTAAAAATCCATTAACTTCTACAAAGCAGAAAACTTCTTGGATTAAAAAAAAAGTTTAGGAAAAAGTCTAGTTTCACCAAAAGTAGTAAAATGTTTCCATAAAAATAAATCATTTACAAAAAGTATTTTTCTTCTGAATGCACACACATACATACACAGAGAGTCCCCTTAAATGGGATGAAACTATGGCCATGATGGAACTACGCATATTTTCACCTTCCTGCAGCTCCTATTTGAAATTTTGATGGAAATACAAGCATGCTATCTTCATATACAGTGTACTAGCACAGTGAAGCCAAACATTACTGTGAAGATGCCCAAAACACTACTATAAGATTATATGTTATGGTAATTAATAGTATCACAATCTGATTCACTCTACTCCCACCTAAGGTAGCTTCATAAACCTAATATCAGTTTTGCTGATTTTGTTATTAGCAGTTTGCTTTCGTAGCCAGTGAAGTTAAAAATCTCTCACCAGTTTGTTGTGAACAATGCTAATTTCAGCTCTTCAGATACAGCATCAGATGCTAAGGAAGAAAGGATCCAGTAGAATGGAAAATATCTCTCCATTGTCATCAGTTAGTGGATGCTTAAGACCAGAATTATTGACTTCTAACGTATTTTCCTATCTTATATAAAAATTATTTTGAAAGCATTCTAAGCTTCTGGCTTTACCAAATATGCTGAAAATCAAGCACCTATTTACATATGTGTTTGTCTACATAGCTTTGCATGCATTTTTTCATTTTAATTTTGTTGCCTTTTGTTTTTACCATATGCACGTTCACTCATGCATTGTGAAGGAGCACCCATCCATCTTCTCCAGCCTCTTCTTATTCAACATCCTTCCTTCATGCCTCCTTTACACTTTTTACTCTCAACTAAGCAATCAGCGTTTCACTTTTGACTCTGACAATGCTAGCGATTTTCATCATAGCCTCTGTTTCTATTCCCATTGTATATTCTTGAGGAGTCAAACAGAAGAGATATGCATTTTTCAAGTTCCTGATTAACTTCAGCAGTTCACATGATGTATATACATCAAAACAGTCTTGTTTGCTCCTTAAACAGCTACTTTCGTCTCAAGCAAAAAAATAGTTCTTGATTTGAACAGAAACTGAACTGCTCTGAACTCTTTCAGGAACAAATTGGTCATGAATAAATGGAGACTGATGAGTTTTCAGAAGGTAATTCATACTTCAGAAGGTAATACCATACTTCAGAAGAGTTTCAGATGTTCTAAAACATTTTTTCATACATTGGGGGAAATGTCCTCACTATTTTTAAGAGCAAACTTGATCCATATTAAAAAAAAAAAGTTATATACTTTCTGATACTAGATTCTGAATTTAGACATCAGTAATTCATTTTTTTTTCAGAATGTACTCCTTTGATTTGTCAAGATTTATTTGCCAACAGACTGCTAATTGTTAACTCGTTCCTCCCACATTAAAAGTAACATAAATCACTGTGTCACCTACTAATTTAAAGCATGATGTCCAATCTCTTTTCTACCATTTTATAGTAAAGAGAGCAATGCAGTTCTAAAACAGTAACATGTTGAATTATCCTAATCTTCAGTTGAAAATTTACAGATTATTCTTAAAAGCTCGTGCAGAAAAAAAAAAACCCAAGGTGCTTAGGCTTTTTTCCTGCTTTTTTTTTCTCTCAATGCTTAATATGTGCTCTACTGTGTAAACAGACTGATTTCAGCAATCCATGAATTAAATCATCTCCATGTTCAGTGAAAGTGGTAACTACTCAGCACATTGATTCAGACAAGATAAATTAAGCATGGCTGCTATCCTCAGCAAGAGCTGACCAAAACATAACACTTCAATGTGCTTGTGTGACGGTAGGCCAGGCAGGTAGTAAACAAGAGCCTGCATTTTCTCGTGACTTCTCTGTTGTTTATATGGAATAAATTAGTGGTTGTGGTGGGATTCCTAACTGACACTTATTCACATAACAAAAGCACCATGGTATCTTGCATGCAGATCCTACGCAGAGCTGCCGAACACTGACAAGGAAAAGACCATGAACTTACTTCACAAGTGAGTCAACGAAGAAGCATTGGGGCCCTGAAAAGCGTCTGAGAAAATCCTAATGGGCCACATTATTTTGTTCAGGTTTGTTTATCAGATACAGAGATGGCTTCACTAAGGAATCTCCAGCACTGTAGGTTTTAAGTCCCCATTACAACTGCTATAAGTAGAGTGGAGCCTCCCTAAGGGCTGCTGGTTTCTGTGCTCCTCTGAAATATTAGGGATAAACAGGCCAGGGATGGTCAGAAAGTTTATGGTACTACTTCTAGATCTAGACCCCTGAGCAACAATTTCACATGCAGGTTTTTTATTCATTTGCTGTGAAAGGCAAATCTGTTCTCCAGAATCTCTTGGAATTATCAGATCATTTCTGTGCATTGCAGCAGACAGTGAGCATTTGACTTCACCCTTCCTTGCTTGTCCACAGCTCGAGGAGCTGGGGTCCACAGGGCTCCAGCATTGCCTGCCTCCTGTCCTGGCTGTGTCTGGGAAGGAAGCCAGGAAGATGGGTGACTTTGACATCTTTCAAACCCATAGAGTTCTAGTAGAAAACTAGTCTACAGTCCTGTCATGTTCTGGCACCTGCTCCCTTTGGCTGGTTATTTTTGCCTTACAGGAGCTTTGAAGAGGTCTCCACCGACAAACAAACAGCGTGGCTCTTCACACACTGAACAACAGATCTGCAGAATGCCTTGCTCATGGATGGAGAAGTTAACATGGCTTGGAGTAGATACACTTGGAATAAATACTCACTTACCGTTGCTACCCAGATAAACCATATCAGGTTTGGACAATCTCTTAAATTGAAAATATCTGCAGGCAGGGACAGTGCTCGGGGAAGTCTCAAATTCTTGCCCTGCATTTGCTCTCCCTTGCTAGCTGCTTTGTGCCACTGGTTTGTGTGTTGCTTGGTTTGTTTGCTTGGCCTGAGCACAAATGCTGTCTCCAGCTGCCACAAATTGGAGTGGAGCTCCCAGCAGTTGACTGAATTGCAGGGGCTGGCATGCACAGAGTGCAAGGCTTAAACCTCACTTTGGGAAAACTAGTTGGTGGCTTACTACTAATTCAGTAAACTTCTCTCTTTTCATCAGATTGCTTATGACAGGACATGTAGCTAAAACTGAAGAACTTGATGCTCAGCTATTTTAAATTACTATGGCTTGGCTGGGGCCCTTGAAACCAGGCTTCTTTATCTCACTGTAGTTCTGACATGAAAAACATATTGTTATCTCACCAAGGATGCTTTTATCAAATTGTTTTGCATATAAATGTTAGGTTTCCTTTATTGTCTGAATGAAAAGACTTCTATTTTAAGAAGAAAAACTGTCATTCATACCCTGCAACAACACAAGCTAACTGTATCCTCAGCTGAAATACACAAAAATCATAATATCTCCCGGCAGGTGCTCTGGAACTGGCTTATGTTAGTCTCAGACCACAAAAATTTGTTGTCATTACTGAGCAGTTCAAATGAGAAAGCTGTTCTTGCAAAAGAGTGTTTAACAGGCCTGCAAATAAGAGCAGAGCAGCAGGGAACTGCAAAATGTTATCTCAAAAGCACTTGCCTCACCCTTAAATTAAATCCAAAATCAACTCTTCCCATGGACAGAAAGCAGGGCAGAGCGTGCTGTTTGTCACTGGGCATGTGAATGAGCTGCATGCCATGGCTAAGATGTCACACCACTCTTTTCAGTAATATTTTTAAGCTTTCAGTAACGCCTCAAGCACCTAACATTAAAGGTGAATATCTTGAACAGCAAGGATCTTAATCTTGCATGTATTTAGAGATTTATGTTTATTGATTTAACACTTATTCCTCAGAAACTTTTCAGCTGAATTAGTGCTGGAGCTGCAAGTTTTTAAGCCATCTGTATCTAAATTTTTGTTAAGCCAGAAAGACTATTTAAGATAAAAGTACTGGAAACATAAATTACATTTTCAGAGCTAGAATTTAAAAGTGTACTGAATTGCTTCTTAATTGCAGAATAGTTTGATATCTGAAATCATTAGCAAGGTTCATGGTGCATGTCACAACCCAAATTCCACATAAGCATATTTTTAAAATGATCTCTTCTTTCACTTAGACATTTTGTTCAAGAATCCCTTTCTCATGGATGAGTTGGTAAAATATGCATCACTCAAAGGTCTGTAAAGAATGCAGCCTCTGCTCTGCTTTATGTCAGATGATTTCATCAGCTCTTGGAGAAGGATTTGAACAGGGATGTTGGCAGATCAAAGTCCTTTTGGTTTGCTTTAAAACTGTGATATTCATTTCTAATTTTAACAAAACATGTATTGTACATGGGCCATTGGAAAGTTATGCAATAAAAGGGGTGGTCTTTTTTACTTCATGCTATCACTTCAGGATGAATTTGCCTCTGAGGTTCTGCTTCACTAACAGGAGGAACAACTCCTGGAGATCTAAAGCATCGTCACTGTCCTTTCACAGGAGAGGAGGGACAAGGGATTCAGCTGGCATCAAATCCTTACAAGCTGCTGCAAACCCCACTGCTCTACTTCCTCACGGAACAGTGTAGAAAGCTGCACATGGGCTGATGTTGCCACTATGTAAAAGTTGTGCGCTCCATTCTGCTGAAGCCCAAGGGTCAAACTGGTTATTTGAGTTTCTGGTTAGTTAAAGTTTAGATATTGATGCATTGAGAAATTCTTATTATTCTCTTCTCTGACAGAGCTTATAATTGCCTGAATGAGTTTTTTATGTTACTCATTGAACTGCTGTTCAATAAATGACAGTGATCCAAAACCACATATGGTTAAAATAAACTTCTTTGCTGGCATTTTTTTATCTTGCTCACATGTTTCCTTTTGAAAAGGAGATAGTCCTGTGAAATCCAGTGCATAATTGTGCCTGTAGCTCTAAGCACTGTTTGCCCGTGAGGAACTTAGAAGACCCAATGAAGTGTTATCTGCTTTGACTCATCTGACCAGAGTATCATCTGCTATGCTCATTAATTACAATAGTTCAGGTGGAAACATTGGTCCCCGAGCTTTATTAAAATTGTCTGGGGTTTTTTTTGGTTTTTTTTTTACTCATCTAATGAAATGAGAACAAGAAAATAGACATTTGACGCACAAGAGTAGAAAACAAACAAAGGTGCATTCAGAGGAGATACTAAAACAATACCTAAGGAACCAACTAAAAAGAAATCAGTTTAAACGTGTCACAATTTTTTTTTCCAGTGCTAGAATTTTCCAGCGTTGGAAGTTCAAAATATTCTTGGAAAGCAGTCATTCTATCTGTAATCATAGAGAAGTCTGATTCAATAATAATTAAATATATCTTTACAATGCAGAAAGGGTTTTATGTGATTGTTCGGATGATCCCAGGCATCTGATGCGTTCAGACGAGTATGATATGAGGATTATGTTTAAACTAGAGGATTAAACAGTGCCAGGGCTTGATCAAAATTTTGGCACAGACTAACCAGTGGTCTTCCTAGAATGGTTCAGGAATTGGCCCTGGCTGGGGGTCAGCCTAGCCAGGGGTTAGCAGCCTGGACAGAGCCAACCTGTTTTGAAGGCTAAGGAAGTTTAATAATGGAGGTATGGCCAGCCAGTGACATCTGGACTGAGGGTCAGACAATCACAATTGGTATTGTTTAATTTCCAGAAAACAGACATAGCCAGAGTGTCATCCATAAATTCTTAACAGTTTCTGTATGGCCGTTACCACATTGCTTTGAAACAAGGATAAAACTATGAGAAGTGGAAACGTGTACTGTTGCTATACAAAACCGCAGCAGAACTGCAAAGCCCTGAATTTTGAGAGGAGGGCAAGCAAATGAGGAGCACTCAGACAGATGGCACAGTCAGATGGAATGAACTCCTGAGGGGGAGTGCAGCAGAGAAAAGAGGAACAGTGAGCATGGTAAAAACACGGGAATAGCAGCTGCCCTAGATGTTTCTACAAAAGTAAAACAGGTTGAGCAAATTGTCTCAGGAGCCTGCCCTGTCCCCAAATCCAAAGTGAGGAACTAAGAAGACAGCTTTGAAGGGGAAGTGTGGTGCCATGTGATGGGTGATGTTGGACTCTGTGCTGTTGCAGCTGTTATAGAGCGATCGGAGATGATAATTTCCAAAGCTCACAGCTGGAAGGTCAAACGAGGTGGACACTGGGACCCAGAGAGTAGTCCAGCTCAGCCTGGCAGGCAATGGTGAATGCCAAACAGAGCAACAACACAAAGCTCAGACCCCAGAGAGACATGAACCAACATAATTTTGATTCCAAATGAGTCAACTGAAGATGCAGACAAACTACTAATAAAAGCACGTTTACACTGGCGAAGTGTCAGTGAGATTGCTGATTATCCTCTGTCTTCCCAAAGACAGTGTTCCCATCCCACAGTAAAGGGGATGGACAATACCTGTCACTGGCAAAGAGATCCTGAGTGACAGGTACAAAAGTTTCATACAAGGGCTTGTCACAGTGCTATTCCTTCCCAGTGGCCTTCCCTAGCAGCACGGGCAATCATGCTGTCCCCACATTTTTTCCCACCATGGCACAGGCTGAGCTGAGGAAGTACTGGAAACAGAAGAAACAAGATCCTTCACCTCAGTTTTTGCACTGTAGTGCTGTAACATCTAATGAAGAAGTAACTGTGGGAAGAGTATTGCTTAGCCCTGTAACTCTGAGACAGAGGTGCTCTCTGGAAATTGTATTTGCATAAGCCACTGCAATAGGTGAGCTGTGAGGAGCTGGGACAGCATCAGCATATGAGGGCTATTCTGAGAAGTTAGCTGCAAATCTCTACCAGCTATCCTCGGTGAAATACATTTTTCAGTGGCTCTTAGCCTGGCATAATTTTCACAGGGATGTCAAAAGTCAGTTTGCCGCCACAGAGTAGTTCCCCAGATGAATTTCAGTAGATCACTCTGAAACATGGAGACATGAAAGCTCTTCAGCGAAATGGTTATGGGATTGTTTTCACATGGGGAAACAACAATTTTCTCTCATCTCATTCTTGGAAATGCTTGAAGCATTCTAGTTGAAACTTCCAAAAACAATTCAGACTTAGCCAGACATCCAGTCTGAACAACTGAAGTTTGGCAAAGCTGTAAAGAACTGGGCTTCACACAAGACTAGATTTTTAAAAGGAAAATGTCAGGCAAACTTAGATAGGGGTTGTGTTATCAGCTTGTTCTGTAGTATGTCTTCTCTATGTCCCAGCTTAACATTGCATCTGTGAGTTAACTGGCATACCTGACTTTTACTACAGCATTTAATATCTGCTTAGGTTTATACTTTCCATTTTTATCTATTGCTAATTCCCAGTTAATTAGCCATTGATTCCCAATTGATTTTGCTAACACGATGCCAAAACTTGAGACTAACAGAAAGCCTTCAAATGCCTCTATTAACAGAGTTTCAGATTATTTTCTGGATCAGAGAAATCTGTTAGCCCCACAAAAGTATCTGGATGGAACATCTTGATTTTTTCCCAGTTTTCTCATGACTTTAAGGAAGAACTCACAAAGAAAATTTAAGAGAAAGGAAATTAAGCAATTGACTTAGATCAACTGTTCTCCTTTTAGAATTAAACAGATGAGACTCAGAATGTACCTATGTTGATAAGACTGCTTATCAACAAACTCATTTCTTGCCTTCCTGCTGTCTATGTTCAAAAAGAAGCATTTTTAAAGATGCTAAAAATAAAACCAGAGATTTCATTAAATAAGTTCATATATTTTTGTTTGTAACTGAAACATCAGAAGTAATGTCTGTGCTGACTTTTACTATCTTATTCTCAGTGGATTTCACAGTTTCTTAGACGCTACATGAAAAAAAAGGAAATGGTTATGATTGGTGAGTGGATGTACACAGTGCATTCTCAAAGATGCCCTAAGAAATTTCTAAATATTCCTTATAATAGTTTCAGCCAAACTTGCTAAGTTTTTTCCTTCATTTGATCCGCAAATGGCCTAATTTGGCAGCACTCTGAAAATATATAAAAATAACATGATGTCTGCAATTTATGTTTTCCTGCCTGCAATGCTCTATGACAGCATTTTTAAAATGCACCTACCTGACACTCTGCCAGACTTTTCTGTGATGTCCTTGGGAATTTTGACCTACTAACTACAATGGAATTTTAATGTACGCTGTTTAAGGCAGGCTTGTTTACATAAAGAAACAAATGCTACTCCTCAGAGTTAGAATCCAGATGATTTCACTGAATTGCATGACAGAATTGTAAAGTTTTTGCCATCCTTGAGAAGCCTGTGGAAGGAGAGTTGTACCAAAGAATACAAAATAAAACTAAAATCAACAGTACCTACACTAGGTATTTCTTACACTGTCAAAGGCTACATAATCTAGTATCATCACTGGATGCACAGAAAACTCTGCATCTTCGGTTCATTGCTTTTTTAATAGTATAGTGACACCATATTATTTATTTGTACTGGTGGATTTTTTTTTTCAATTATGGCTTTGTGCTTGCTTAGGTTCTCTTTATGGAAAGAAATGGGAATATGACGTTAATACCAAAATTCTCCAGCACTAAATCAGTTCCCATGGCCTAGAGAACAGCTGGGGCACCTGTACACTACCTCAAGGATGCACTTTTCTCATTTAGCCCCCGGTGTTACAGCTACGCATCCGTCCTGCTGCCAAGACTTTGCCCCTTGAGGATTCATACCACAGGGAAACTGGAAGGAGAACAGCCTGATTAGAGCCTGCAGCTGAAATTATACTGGGCAATTTCTTCTAGTAAACAATTAATGCTGCCTAAAAGCATGGGTTTGAGTACACTGAAGCAGATTTGAGTCAAATTCTGTATAAAGTTTCAGAGAAATAAAAAATGAAAATGGAATGTATGAACTGCAGAAACAGTTCCTTTTGCTATTCTCAATCTTTTTTTTCCCCACACTAACATCACAAGAAGTCAGAGGAATTGTAAGAGTAAAGTAGAAAAATTATGAGAAAATGGTTTCTTTGCCCTCTTTTTCTACATGTTCCAATTGCTTGTCAAAGCCCAGTAGTGTTTTAAGTTCTTACTATTGAGAAATAAACTTGTTCAAATGGTCTGCATGATTCAAAATGGGTATTTGAATACAAGTGAGCGAATTTTGGGTCATAACTCTATGACTTTGCATGTAGCTTCAGGTCTTCCCAAGTGTCAGCTCTTGCTCCAGTGAATATTTAAGTATTTCATACAAAGTAGACTTTTTTTTTTTTTTTTTTTTTTTACAAAGAGTGAAGCAGTCATCTCAGAATACTTTGTATTTAAAGTGTTTTCCTGGGAGGTGGAAGACTAATCCCTATATTGCAGCAATAAAGTATTCTAAGCTTTTCCTTTATGGGGTGTTTTGTTTTTTTTTCATGGTCCCAAACTCTCACTTGTTTTCCTGTTCTTTAAATTTTGCTAGAAGAACCACATAATAAAAATACTATTATGCAGTCTGATGAAATATTTAATCCAAACAAAAACCAATGTGCCTCACTGCAAATCCTGAAAAAAATATAGCAAAGCATTTATTTGTTTTTATTTTTTAGATTCACCCATCAATCAAAAAACTATACATATATGCACGGTCTTAATCATAATTAATTTTCCTGAGAATTCCTTTGAAGGACTAAGTGAGCAATGCCTCCTTCCCACTTTTCTCTTTGGGTCTCTCTCTTACATGCTGGCTACTCCCAAAACCTATCCTCCACCTTCTTCTCCTCTCTTACAGCTTCAGAGGTTCAGGGGCAGAACTGGGAGCACTGTAAAAAGTGTAATTGTTCTTGTTTTCTGCCTGAGAGGAAAATAGTGCTGCATTTGTGAAAAGTTCCTTTTGTGGGTGAATCACTACAGTATCACTGAGTGATTATTACATGAAAACTTTTATGAGCAAGAAATCAAAGCCTGTTTGCTAGGGGATTACACATTAAAATGGATAAAATACTTTTTATATTGACTATGATAACAAATATAACTAAAACTACAATAACTAAGATATAAGGTGACAAATAATGTAATGCTAAAAATTAATCAATGGACATATTGCATAGCTATATAGGCAATATTATTTGTGAGAGGGGAGATGAAGTAAGGGAAAGAAGAGGAGCTGTTGCTGTGCCATTAGCAACTGTGGGATTGCTGAAGTGTTTCCCCGGCACATGACCTGACTACAGCCCTATTTCTCCTGCTCCCTTAGGAGTGAGCTGTGTGAATAATTGCATAGTTACAGAGTTGCACTGGGATGCAGGTAAAAAGCCAGGAGGAAGGAAGCATTTTCAGACTAAGTAAGGGAGCCTTGAGACAGGGTTGATGTTGGGGTGAACTGAAATGTTATCTGTCAGCTGTAGCTGTCAGCAAAAATATTAAAGAAAGAGCAGCTGCATCATGCCACAAGCAGGGGAGTGGAGCAATCGCCGCTCCAAAATAGATTTGAGAGTCAGACAGAGTTTTCTTTTAATGAACCCCATTAATAGTCATGGACTGTTTATTTTCAAACCTGCTTTGAGTCAGTTGATAATGCTACTGCTTTTAAAATGTTTTAAACAAATGCTTGAGATGCAAGTAAAGAGCTATCTAGAATAGGACTTACTCAAAGGTTTGTTACTACTCCTACAAAATATAATTTTTCCTACTAGCTATTTTCAGCCTCTGTAACTCTAAATTTACCCTCATCATTTTAGTATATACGTGCTGATATAACAATAAAATTTATATGACAATAAAAAAAAATCATAACTATGTTTCTCAGCTGGAAGAAAAATTATTGGCTTATTATAGCTTCTGTAGCATTTATTCTTCCTTTTCAGAACACTTAATTAATAAGATACTCAGCCACTCTGAAAATATTTATTAAAGAATAACATTACAGTCTTTTTGAGTTGCCACTAAAGAAAATAATAAGTAGTAGTCTCTTCTGGATCTTGAATTCCAAGATAAATGTTATAAAGCCTGTGATGGGCTGTTATTGTTTACTGCTTGGAAAAACTTATGCAACAGCAGAATACTGTTCTGATTTTTGAGCTCCTGCTAATGAAGTACAACCAGACAGCGTACATTGCCATGAGTCAGGAAATCTGGATGTTCCTGGACAGAGGCCAAGGGAGCTTAGACACATCAGAGATGTGATGTATATGTATCCTCTGGGGGAGATACACTGAGTTGTTTCTAAGCATCTCAAGCTGCCCGATTCAAGAAGCAACCAAATGACCACCCTGAAATGAAGTTACTAGCTGTTTGTTCCTCAGAGTCTCTTGTTTTTACACCAGGAAAACAAGAATGAAGTAGGCTGTCCAGAGGAGCTTACGAGATATTAGGTTCAGCCTTGAGACAGTAGATCCAAAACCCTGAGGATATAACTTTGTTCTTTCACTATAAAAAGAAAAAAAAAAAAAAAAAACCCACACAAAAGAGGAACAAAACAAAAACATTAAAGGAAAAGAAAAAAATAAAAACCCTGATATGCTACAATTTACTGTGAGACTTTAAAGAATGGTATTACATTTTTGTAAGAGTATGGGTGCTACCATTGTACACATGGGGAGAAGCTCCCCTCTCCACAATGCTAAATCCTTTGCTGAAATGCTGCTGTGTTTCAGTACAATACTATGGTACATATGCAACTCCCTGGCCTTTCTGAAGCGTTCAAAATCTTGTTACTATGGGCCTCTATTTTTTGATGAAAATAACTGGTTTCCTAAAGCTAGTTGGGATCATGTAAAAGGGTGCACTGCTTTCTTTCCATTTCCAGTCCCCTTTCTTGCAGCTTAATATAACCACCTCAGGAGACTTTAATTATTCACTCTTCCCCTACCCTTTTTTGGTAGGTGCATTTTCCTTATCTTCCCACAACCCTTCCCTGCATCGTGCCCAAGGGAGCAGTACAGTCTTCACTGCAGATGAGGACATGCAGAGCGGTTTTCTCGCTACACAGTCTGTGCTGGTACAGCCAGGTACACGGGTGGCTGCTTGGACTTCCAGATTTCTCATCTTTTATCAAGGGAAGCTCTCACAATAAAGACTTGACATCCCTCTCATGAAATCCAAGGAAAGGTTATTCATTACCCTATTCTTTCCCTCTCTGAGAAGGCTCTCAAGGAAACTAAGAAATAATTTCCAGACCTCTTGCTTTCATCTGGACTAGCTTCAGGCTAGTTACCCCGCAGCAAGGCATGGTATGGTAGATCGGCACTACCTTTGGCAGTGTGTCGGCAGCTTGCCCTGCCTCTTCTGTGCTGTGGCACATATGTGAGCATAGGGCTCTGCCCTGCTCTCGGATTCACTGTCCCTTCTATCTACTGGTATTGCCAATTGCACTCATTCAACATCTTGAGACAATCTTCCAAAGTTGTGCTTCAGGAGATTTTAAAGTATATCTTATGGCATCAGATCATCTAGAGCTCATAGACATTAACTAGTGATAGGACGAGAGGAAATGGCCTAAAGTTGCAGCAGGAGAGGTTTAGGTTGGATATTAGGAAAAATTTATTTACTGAAAGAGTGGTGAGGCCACTCAGAGATGGAGTCACCATCCCTGGAGGCATTCAAAAAACACGTAGACGTTGCACTTCAGAACATGGTTTAGTGGACATGCTGGTGTTAGGTTGATGGCTGGACTTGATAATCTTAGAGGTCTTTTCCAACCTTAAAGATTCTATGATTCTATGACTTCAACTCTCTCGAGGCCATTAGGACTGGTTTTTTTTGGTTTTTTTTTTTTCTATTTTTCTCTGTTTTTAACTAAAGCTGAGAGTCATGTAAAGGCAACCTAATCCCTAGGGTCAGTCCTCATCAAAAATCTCTGTTGCCATGAGAGTCACCTGAACTGCCACCATTCCATTGCTTTACAAAGCAGGCAGGGCTGGAGACCCTGGTTATTTGCTGAACCTGCAGGAGACAGGCAGCACTGCAGGTCACTTCTGTTTTCCAGGCACTCTCTCTTCCCGCAGCCAGTATGTGGGGTTTGTGTGGCCTCCCCCCAGCCCCACAGCAGCTCTGAGGCCACCTCACCACCAGCTAATTTGGGCAGTTGCCACCTGCCCATCCCTTTACTCAAAGGTCCTTTTTCCTCCAAGCTGGGTTTTTTCGTCAGTAGCCTCTTCTTGTACAAGGCAGCTTGTCCTGAGCACTGCCAAAATAACAACAAGCCCAGGAGCTGACAGCACCTTCTTTACCCTATTAATTACTTCTGGTAAAACTGAACATGAGGGGATGGTTTTATTTTTCCTGAAACATCTTAGCATTGACACAAGTTTGATTTCTATTTTAGCATGGTTTTGTTCTTGCAGCTTCACGGTCATACCCCCAGTCCTCCTCTTTCCTTTTTCTGCTATACTTTACCAGTATGGCTGATGTCTTGCTACCCACAACTCAGGGCACAGCTATGCTTGTCTCTGGGGAGCTCCTCTAAAAATACATATTCTTGTCATTCAGACTAATTCAACTTCTATTCCTACTTCTCCCAGTAGAATCTGGTTTCCAAGGAGGGCTATTTAAGTCTCCTTATTCAAAGCTGTTGACATGATGTTCAATACTTTAACATCTCAGAGTGTCAAAGTCACTACTATATTTATTCTTGTAACAGCCCAGGTGTCACTGAAAGTGTAGAAGTAAATAACTTGCTGAGAGTCATACAAGGAGTCACTGATGTTAAAGCCACCCATTTAACCAGCTACCTTCTCCCTTGCTATAACACCTAGCACCTCACATTTTAAGGTAACATTATTTGAAAAGGATAAACAACAAAATTCAAACATGGCATGAATATTTTGGAAAGGGAACCTGAATTTAGCAAAGTGTTCCTGATTAATAAGCAATCAGATGTCCTCTCATTCTTGCAGCCTATTCCCTGCAGTGTGATTTAGTCTTCATTTATACAGCTAATGCTGGAGGTATCTGAATTAACCCTCCTTGTGTGCAGTTATGCTTGCCTCATTTTTAGATACTCGCTGCTGTCTTGGAGGGATTTCTTAAACTGACAGCAGTAGCCTGTAGAATTGTTCCTGCTCTACTTATTCCTTAACAAACTATTACAAACTGTTATATCCAGGGTATTCACTGAACACTTACATAGATTATTCAGTTTATTTCTGATATTTTTCTGTGTTTCCCTTCTATCTAAGCTAAGGCAAAACTCATTACACTGTCTATAGGTAATATCAAGTACTGTCTATAGCTAAATAACATGTTTTTCTAGCACTTCATTAGTTTTCAGAGACCTGTGGTGACAGAGGTTTTGTGGCTGGTAGTGATACTGAACAGGGGCTAGAAACTAGGATCACTGCTGGGAATTGGTTTTCTCGGAGCCAGGCAGCTGTGTCACTCTCACAGAGAGGGCTCTGAACAGGTCCTCCTGAGCCCCCAATTACCACAGCAACCCTGCTGTGTATTTCCATTTACAAATAGATCAAATTCTGTATCGAAGGTACTTATATTGTACCACCTCCATCTTTCTAATAAAAAGCTGCTTCAAAATCATTTGAGGTTTAAGAATGTGTCCTCTGAAAGAGGGAAAATCAGTTTAGTTATTTTTTTCCTCAAACTCATAAGCTACTTTTAAAACTACTGTCCACATGGATTCAAGGCAGGGTAGTTAAAGATGCTCTATCTGGTTAACTCATGATTTAGAGGTTCCTAGCTTTAAAACACTAAGCCTTACAGCATCCTGCTGAAGCACTTCTTGTCTGTCCTAGCTCGTTCTGGCATGTTTCAAAGCATGATCCCTTCTTCCTGAATCTCACTAACCTTCTCACTAATTTAACCCACACTGGAGCATATGGCAGCTTTTTTTTTTACTAAAAAAGCTGCAAGGGTAATTTGTATGAGCTGTGCATGTGTGCAAATGATGTTAGCTCCTCAAGTTCCTCTCTACAGCAAGTTCTGAGTTTGCTTTAGACAAGTACAATGGGATCTGAGACCTGTGTACTCCACCAGCTGTGGGAATTCCCTAGCCTTTTTCCACTCATCTCTACTGATGATGGCAAAGTTTTAGTCACAGTTTTAGGAACAGTACTCGTGGATTCATTTGAAGAGAAGAAGAATACCTGTCTTCAGTGGTTATTCTTAATAGGTATTAGAAATCCTATATGGAAAGACTGCCTGGTACATCCCTTTGAGTGCCACAAGACCACTACTTTGTCCTTGCTTCATGCTACAGTAATAGCCACCAGGTAAATTTAGATGCTTCCACAACCAAGGGCTTTTCTAAACCAAAAGAGCCTAAGCTGGTCTCAGGTTAACCAGAACTCCATCTAGGAATCCTGTTTGCCACATATGCATCATGGTCTGTTCCTGATTAGGATACAATTGGAAAGAGATGTTCAGTAAGAAAAGTGAACTCAGCAGTGGAAGCAGTCTCCAGAGTTTCCTTCCTCAAAAGCAGCATCTCTTTTTTTCCTTCCTTATTTGCTTACTACTGACAACCTCAATCCTAGACTTTCAGCTTATTGAACTACCTGGAAATATAAAGATAGAGTTTTCTTAACCTTTTTTTTTCAGAATTCTTTTGCAGAGAGATGGCATCTTAATGGTATCCTAAATCTAAATGTTTGGCTTTCAAACAGAATGTGTCAGGGAGGAGGAGGAGAGCGTGCATTCTGAAAGCTGGAGTTAACTAGGATAGAAAATTACATACAAGTTTTTTTTGTTCTTATTATGCTTCCTTTAGGATATAACCCATCAAACATAATAAAAATTGAACAAAAAACCCCTACAGATATTCCTTATTTTGCAATTCTGAAAGTGCCAAAGGCCTGTGATAATGTTACTATCAACCGCCTCTCCAGACATCTTTTATTCAGTGTATGGATTTCAATACACTGATTATCATCACTGGTAGAATATTCCTCAGCTAGCCACGTTCAAAACTTTGTGATCCAAATAAGATGTGAGAGCCTAGATTAATTCCAAATTGAAAATACTCAAGATAACTAAAAATAATCAATGCCCCAAGCGACCTGATGAGACCTTGGAGTCAGTCCCGCTTTGAGTGAGACTGGACAACTTCTGTTGGTTCCTTTCATCTAAATTCTGGTTCTGTAACTCCATAAGTGGCACCTCTCATTCAGAGGACATGATACTGTAACCCTGCCTTTTACTATTTGCAATGTGATGCCTTTTGTGACTTGGATGCTAGCTTCTGGCTCCTGCCCCTCAGAGACAGTGGTTCCCATAGCCAGCTGCCCTGTAACACATAGTTCCTCTGGCACACAGGACCTCCGTTGCCATGTGTGTCCCTCCGTGCAGCAGGGACATCTTGTTCTGCACTATGTTTGACATGCTTAAGGACATTTAGCATGGCATCGTTCCCTTCCTTCTGACTCCTGCCCAGAGTAAAGAATCGGAATGTTTACTTTTCTCTAAAGAATTTTATCAGATTGAGGAACTTAAATCCTTATCTACTGGAATATAATTCATGTTTCTTTTTATTACAGAAGTCCTTGTAGGAGAATAAAAGGAGGAGAAATAAGACACTATAGAAGAACTACTGTAACCTTTACCTTAAAAGTTAGATCCAAAAGGTTTTGTGATTACAGATGGTGGGACAAGTGAGATTCGGGCGGTAAGCATGAATGACAGACACAGGAATTGAATAGCTTTAGTATGAGAAATATATGCCTAGGTTTTTAAACATTTTAGTCAGCCCAACACCGAACCAGTCATGCTTAACCACACGCGCTTTGCCACCCTTTCCTTTATGTCCTTGCTTATGGCTTTTAAGGAATATTTTTTCAGCAATCTGGATTTTATATTTTAAAAGAAAGAATGTTCTTTGAGTCACATAACTAGATAGTGTGAGGTTTTATGAACATGCTATCTACTACGTTCACAAATTTGAACTTGAAGATAAATTGTGTATGTTTTTCTCTAGTGTATATTTGTTGTCACAGTAACTGCAGTTTTCCCAATAAATGGAAATTGCATCGTTTCCTTAGCATTCAGGTTATTGCACTGAAATAGCACCATGAACTCATCACCACTTCTCCCTTCCTGTTGTCAAGCTAGATCTCATTTAGTCACAGGAACAGGCACTAAAACAGGTTAGTTTAGATATGCGCGCATAAGAAAGCTGAGGCAAGTCTGCTTAGCCCCAGTACATCCTATGACTCATGCATGTGTGGGAAAGACCTTATTTTCACAGAGATCTCTTAGATAAACAAGGCAAGTTGGCAGCAATTCGATTACACCGATGTTAGCAGTCTCGTCCTTTCTGTTGCGTTCATTTGCTTTATGTTTTCTGAAAAATGCAAGCAGTCTGATAAACACTAATGAAAATTATTCTACCAAGGACACAGGAGCTTTTGTTTTCGATTACTTGTTTTTAATAGGAGCAGCCTTAAAATCAGTTTCCAAAAAAAATCATTTTCTGTTATTACAATAGAATCCACTTTTTCCCAATTTCTTTTAGAAGTTTGTTAGTGAAGCTGTAGCTCTGGCTACCCACAGCCATAATACACTAGTTAGTTAGAGACCTCCCCCTACCCGAACTACAAGCCTCTACATACTGTGGACTTCAGCTAGAAAATTGATTTAGCTTCCAAAATATTACTTTTACATATGCACTTGAACAAACTTTTGAACAGCATAAATCACAAAACATTATGCTCTTTGACACCATTTCCCCAAAAAGAAAAAGCAAAGAAAGCAACCCTTACTGTATTAAAGAGCTCTTAAAGTACATAAATCAAACTGAAAACGTTTACTGCAAATTCATCGAGGTTTCTGCTCTTGTTCTGAAACCCCACTAGTTTATATCTGAATGAGTCTGATGACATCATAGATAATTAAGATTTTAATTGCCATTTTATCAGCTTTGAAGTAAAACTCATTTGGACAATGTACAGCAATCTTTCAGATTCACACACCCCTTTGCTTGTGTCAGCTAACAGCAACTAGAGGAGTTGCCCATTTAAGGGAAAAAGTACAAGCTCCAGCCTATTTCCCTGTACTTTGGATGTGTTTGTCCCACTCCTTCAGCAATGCATTCTGTAATGCCAAAAAGCATTTCTTTCCTTACAAAAGGCACACATACGTACACACACATATGGACATTTCTCTTTTGCAGCTCTCATAGAGCTGCAAAATTAAGGAACTGGATGTTGGAATCATTAATTTTATTCTCAGTGCTATAATACCACATATAGCAATTTTCTGTTAACTAGGGAGTAAAAAAAAAAAAAAAAGCAGTGTCACTTCATTGCCTCAGAACACTCACTAAACAGTCCAGGATAAATCATGTATTTTAACAGCTGTGTATCTACAGAAGAATTATTTCAAAATAAAGTGCAATTGCGCTTTTAGGATATATGTTTTTAATTGTAGAAATTGTCTCTTTCTCTGTATTTGCAAAGTGTATAAACCATTTTGGAGGAGACAACAATCTATGTAATCTTACATATCATCTTTAGAGCTAGCACTTGAATGCTTTACTTGTGGAAAAGATTGAGAAATTTAGTCCAGCCAAAGCAGAATGAGAATTATAGGGCAAAGCCACCTTGAATTAAAAAAAAAAAAAAAAGAGAAAAAGAAAAAGCTGTCCCAATTTAGGAAGACTTTGTGTCTGCATTGATACTAGTACTTATTTTGCTATGATGGCAAGAATAAAAGTAATACAGAAAGTGCAAAAGCTGGACGAGTAGGTGAAAAGACCCGAAATAAAAGGAAAAATCTAATCAAGTATCCAGAAAGGCACAATTATCACAAATACATTAGGCATCACACAATCTTCAACATGATTAGAGACTCCCACTGTCTTTCCTGAACCGGAACTAGGCACAATTGTTCCTGTCCTCTGGACACCAGTACCTCAAAGAATAACTAAGGGAGTGCGTTATAAATGCTTTATTTTTTGAGTAGCACTAACTTAGTACAAATACGAGCTACTAAATGAGAAAAAGAGAGGTTAAGAAATTGTAATTCTTTATGAAATAATTGTTTCCTCAGTTATCCAATATTCTCCAATCTCAAGATAGCCTATATTCCCCAAATAATTCCCAGTATTCTGTACAAAATTAGGAAAAAAATTTCAGTAGAAAACACTGAGAGAAATGAAAAGACTAAAAATGAAAAGCATCAGAATAAGATGATGAAGCTGAAAAGTGCAGGTGTTTGTGCTTATTTTAAAGAAATATTTAAACATTTCTATACAAAATATTATCACTATCTTATCACATACTCCATTTTCTCTTTCTAGCTTTCAGTTCTTATCTTAGGTTTTAAATACTAAATATTTTTTGGTGAAATAGGAAGCATGAAGAGACAAAGTGGAGTTCCTTCTCCTTTGTCTTGTTGTTTCATCTGGCTTCTTCACAAATATTACAGCTCTATTTCTCCAAATGGCATTTTAGACATGTAGAAGGACAAAATCCCTGCCTCCAAATTCAGTTTATATATTAAAATAGTATGGCAAACTGCAACAACAGACCTTGAGAAAGGAAGGGAAGAAACAGGAAATTAGAGGAAAAAGTAGAATGTCTCTTAGGAAAAAAATTATTTGGACAGGACTATAGATGATACATTTTGTTAAATGCTCTCTTGAGGGGACTGGAAATTTATCTGTTAATTATTGAACACTAAGGTCTCATCTTATTAAACTTAAAGGAAATCTCACTCTGAATTCAGTGGCATAAACCTGGCCTTTGACTCAGCACAGCTCTGAGACATATTCTTAATTTATGCCTGGGGGCACATCAACTGAGTTAGATAAGATTGCCTTAAATTAAGCACGTGTGGAATCTGTGCCAACACAAAGATGCTGTATCAGGAGTTTTACTGATACACCTGTATCAGTAAAAAGTTTTTAGTAGGGAAATGGTTACACTGGGGAAATTGTGACCCAGAGAAGCAAAACAGGGCTTACCAATAAAAGCAGAGATTTCTCTGTATACTTATGCTAACTCCACAAGTTGCTTCCAGGAAGCACAACTGTATCTTCAGGAGTCCTACCTTGGTCGACATAGCTCTTAGTAGACAAACTTAGTCTTTCCATGACATTAGTGTCAGGTGCTACAGTGAGAGGCATTATAGAAAACTCATATGTCATTAAGTCAATGTCAAGCTTAGAGAAGCCAGTAGCATAGAGGAAGGACCAGTTAACACCAGAGCTGAAGGTTAGTAGTCTACTAGACACGAGCAGGAGGAGTATGGGAAAATCACGGCGGATGTAGGCAGGGACAGAACAGTGCTGAGCTTTGAAGATGAATTTCAAGTCTTTGAATTTGGTGTCAAAAAGAACCAGATGTTCTATAAAGAGATTGAATGACTGAGGTGATGACAAAACACTCAGTTAAGACGATGACTTTAACTGCAGCTAGATTGGCTAACAGAGGCCATAAATAATAATCTTGCTGTAATTAAGGTGAAAGAATGAGCCACAGGCAGAGTCTGGAAGTGGATTCAGATTAGGAGGGATATAGAGTCCTCAGCACCACGAAAGGCACCATTTATTCCACAGTTACGGGAATATAAACAAAACGAAAATAATACATAATGGTGAAAATAAATGGATATGCTATGTCTACTTGACTTACAATAAAATCTCTACAATTGAGTGTATCGCCAAATCCTAAATTACTTTTTGATGTGATATAAAATTGCGCTTGGTTTCACTGCAGTCATTAGTAGAATTGGCTATTCTTCAAATATGAAACCATCTGTTGAATAGCCACATTACATATACCACAGATTTGATTGGAAAATCCCAGAGCCTCTTTGTGGACACCTGTTGAGAAGAGTAATTATAGCCTCCTCCTCCATTTTAAAGTGGAAAAGAAGACAGATGTATGTTAAACCACAACTTCGTGTGTTAGAGTTGGAAGTTGCTATCAGATTGTTCAGAAGTCACTTCATGTGATAGTTACCAGGTTAATAAATTTACCTTTTGCATTTAAAATTTTTTCCAAAAGTAAATTGTGCAAGAAAAGTAAAATTGGAAAACCACACATTATGCTCAGCAACAACTAAAACCAAAAAGCAGTCAATAATTACATAGCATTTTCCCAGATTTTGTCATCCCTATATATTCAGGTCAAATTTGTCATTTCTCCTCAGTTTATTATTTACCAATTAAATTAGCCAAAATAAGAAACAGTAATTTTCACTCTAATGTCAAGATGACAAAACTCGTACAAATCACATTGTCTCAAGTTTTAGTTCTCACTATACAGCTTATGAAAAAATAACTTTCTCAGGATATGTTTATATTAAAAAGTAATACCAAAGTTTCCTTTTGAGATTTAGATCTGGGATACCATTGTGCTGTAGTAATTCCACAGTAATGATTATCACATTAAATCACGGCCTTCAAAAAGTATTCCTATTTAGTGCTTAAGTAGTGTGCCCCTTTCTTTGAAATAAAATGTAAAATACATTACTTTTGCTTTTAAGGATTTTCCTCCGTCCTAATACTTAGTTTATCTTATTGTTTTACAGGCAGTTACATTCTCAGTCACCAAGTCAAAGTTGCTTCAGAGTATGTTAATTCCATCCAATCAGTAAGCATGTCACTGCTAAGATGTGGTATTGATGTCATTTATATAGTATGCAGGGATGAAACTAGAATTATTTAGCTAAAGCAAGACCTCCTCATCTTCCTGAGGCAGTCCCAGAGTCCACAGACTAAGTGTCAAACACCACAGACAGTCAGCATAGACTCAATCCATTCCTTTTTTAGGACAAATATTTTTCATCTAAGACAATTCTACATGAATGTGTGAGCAGGGGTTAAGTGCATTCTTTAAATTGTTGCCTTCATAACTGAATTCATATTGCATATGAATTAATAATCAGTACGCCTTTTAAAAATTCACACATACTAGATTTCTTTTGTTTGGAGAAAATGGCTTTAAAAGATGGGGGGCGGGGGGGATTCATTCTTCAATTGCCCAAACAGCTTTTGTCAGTTTAGACAAAGCTAATCATACTAAGCAATTCCTCCCTTAAATTACATGACCATTATGGGACCATAGGATGTGCGTTTCCAACAGACAAACAGCCTCCAATTCTGCTGTCAGCGTAAACTATCTGAGACCTGGTTTCTCATTTATTTTGCTAAAAGAAACAAACACTTTAACAACAATGACCCAGCTCAAGCACACTTGGGTACCATAAACATAAGGTCAGTCTTTAGGATGGTTGCATTATACAGAGAATCAATCGAGCAGAGATTCATATTTGTTCTATGTAAATAAGTACAAGAGGAAGAACCAAGAGTTGTTGTCACAAAGATAGTATGAAAGGCATCAGGTGTGCCTCTGTGCTAAAAGTTAGTAAGGAAACAAAAAGTACAAATGCGCTGGGTCACAAAGTATTCAGGTAACTCAGTTACTGAACAGCTATTTCCTCTTACTTATCACACAGGCTGTCACTGTTTTTAATACCTGCCAGACTATCACTGGTAAGGGATGATATGTATTCTATTCTTAAATGTTGGTTTGTCTTCTGTCAGCCTGTAAGCAGATATGCAAGATACATGTCAAAAATCTATATTTCATATTACTACTAACTACTTAATTATGCTCATTCTAAAAACTACAAAAGTTACTTAAGCAATGTTTTTCTGTGATGAAAGCATAAAAAAAAAAAACCCTAAAACTTTTATCCCAGCTTTCATCTGCTGACATTTCCAAATCATGCAGAAGATTATTCATAGAAGGAAAGAGACAACAGTCACTAGAAAAGAAAATAACTTCTTTTAAAAAGAATGCATTGAAGTGGTTAGCTCAGTCTTACCTGTCAGCAACACGAACCTAGGAATCTATCCTTTACGCTGTGAGATTCCAGTAGCTTGTCCCACAGCACTGCCACTGTAGCAGACTGATCCAGCCCAGGAGAATACAAAGAGAGAAACTTTTCCCACTTTTCTAGGTCTACCAGCAGCTGAAGTAATGAAGGAAATGGGGAAGAGAACAGAAGACCGGAGCTGCTTCTCGCAGAAATCCCAGGCAGGAGAAGTAGGAGGTATACTCTGTCTGTGTCTCACCCAGACTTTTGTTTAAAAGTTTTTTCAACTGTTGCTAGGTGGTGTTAGGCTTTGGCAGTTTAGTTCTCAGATTGTATTTCCCCTCTTCTGGTCTCTTCACACAGTGTTACAGCAATGACTTTGTTGAGCTCAGCTCGCTTGTGCTATATTTAACCAGTGTTCTCAGCAAGTCAAGCCTGTCAACAGCTGAGAAGTTTGGAGCAGGCTTTGCTGAGTTCCTCAGCTGCTGAATTATCAGTGGATGTAGCACTGCACAGCCCAGCTACCACATTCACTGAAAGATTGTGGGGAAACTGTCAAATCCTTTTAAGGGCTTCCAGTGACTTCACGGGAGTAATTACTATTTAAAGCACTAAGTACAAGATGTGTATTTAGGCATATATTTTAGACTGCTAGAGAAAGAATACTTGTGTTCACAGCAGATGAGTTCAATTATTTACACAGTGAGGATTTTCCTAGGACAAGTAGGAAGTTTATAATTTGAAAGGTATGCACTTCACTTGAGGAAAAATCACACGTGGGGAAAACTTTTTGCAGCATAATTTTTTACAGAGTTTAAATATATTAAGATGACAGGGAGAAATTAATGAAGGGCTTAGGCTGGAAAGTTTTCAGTATAATACTTATTCCAAAGACAACCTTTTTTTTTCCCAGAGCAAGAGCTCCCTACAGTAATTCCTACTCTGTCTCTAACTCTCACTGAAGAAGAAAAGGAAAGCCACACAAACCCCAGGTTTTTTTTGATATGGGTGTTAGGAACGCATCACTCCAGGGCTGTACGCATTCTGATGTATCCACACTTGCTTCTGGATCTAATTACTCTTCCTAATTCTAAGCCATAAGCCTCCTAATCAACAGACCAGCAGTAACATCGGGCATCTTTTCAGCCCACAAACCACCATCATATCAAGATTCTCCAAAGATGCTGCAGATATCAGACTCCAGAGTGAAGTTCTACTACCTCATAGCAGAACAGCCCCTGTAAATACCTCTGGCAAGAAAAATTACTCCCCCCAACAACCCTGTTCTCATTTGAGCTGTGCTTCAGAGTGAAATTCAGAACGAGCCTCCTTTGGAAAGCTTTTCCCTAGTGACAATTCACCATATTCATCAAGGGTTAGACAAAGAGGAAGGAAAGAAAGAAGAAAGGGAAGAATAAAGTAGAAAGATGCTGAATAAGTTGCTTGTTGATATTTATACATTGAGATACCCCAGCCTTTTAGAGCAAAACAAGGAGATTCAAGCAAACCATAACAATGACTCTGGCTCACTGTGCAAAACAGTAGGACGGGTAGTGAAAAGGTATGGTGCTCTTTTTGGCAATTTCAACATGCAGGAACCTAATCAGCAACAACTGTATGAGATGCCAGGGAGTGAGTACAAGCCCTTATGGGAAGCAGCTGTAGGATTAGCTGTAGCCTGGTGCTCTAACTCTGACTCTGGAATGACTTCTGCTTGATCTGTCTTGTTTTCTAAACAAGTAAGGAACAATGAAAAAATACTTTCATTCCCAAGGACCTTATAAGGAGAAAATGAAGTAAATATTAGGTATTGTGTCAAGTAACTGACATTTAGACACTGATGACACATTTATAAATGCCTCCAATTATGTCAAATATATTTTATTTTGAAGACCAAGTCATAATCACTAATTTCATGTTGTCCATTTCAATATTTGACTTGGACAGAACAGCTAGAATGTATACAATAGAAATGCTTCTATCTTACAGAAACAGCTATTTGGAAGATTACTGTAGAAACAGATAATATATTGGCACAAAGTGTGGTGTTACATGCTTACACTTTGAACTGAAGTGAGTTATGTATGTCCACATTCTAAAAAGAACATCTAATTTTTTTTCCCTTATATAAAATTGAGGTACTCCAATCAGATGAGTAATGTTTTGACTATTCTGGCCTTAACTTCTTGGCCAAAGTGTAATATTAATAGTACTTTATCCATTCAACTACAATAAATCAGGCAAACAAAACAATTAACTTGACTCATAAATCTCAGATAAATGAAATGATTCTCAACATTTCTCTCCCATTAGTTAGTGGCACATTCACTGAGGGTAAAACAATACAACTTCTTAGGAGGCAATCTCTGCTGCCAGCCCTTGTGGGTAGCTTTTAATAGTGACCTGCTGATGTAAGTCTGCTTATTCTTGTACACTTGCAAACTTACACTCTTGTGCACTTGCAAACTTACTCTCTAGCTATCCACTGTAGATATTAATCCTGTAACACAGCGGGAATTTCAGAAAAAAAATTGGGGAAAAAAATTGGGGAAAAAACCAGAACCACAGGAGAGACTTTTTAGTTTGGCATCCTACATTAGGTCCTAGTGTCAACATGCAGCATGATTCTAAGTCCTAGTGACAAGCTACAACTAAGTCTAAAAAGTTACTTTCTTAAAATTTCTGATAATAATGATATCTCTTAGTTAAGCAACCAGGATACTACAATCCAAAGTAAATACTTCTAAGAAAAATTTTAATGGAAACCAAAGCTCTCAGCATTATTTCAAGCAAAACACCAAAGGCCAGAACCATGCAAAGCAAAAGGGACAACATATGGCTCTAGAAGAGTGAACAAGGACAGCAGCAGGACTTGTTGCCAATTTTTGAGATAATGTTAGTCACAAATAAAGAATAGGGATTGTCATTGTTCACACTATAATATTTCTCTGTACTTTACTAGATAATGGAAGAAAATTTTTTATGACATGAGCTGCTCTAGAGAAATTCCAGGCTTGAGGTAGAAATCACTGACACAAAATCCATTGTTTTTTATAAAGAAGATCAAAACAGATATCTTCTTCTGACCTTACTCATCCCTCTTGACCTTAAAATGTGTGCCTGTAAATAATTTTTTTTTTTCTGGAACACATACAATAGTATTACTATATAATTTTTATCTCAACTATCCATCACTGTAGCATACAAGTATATCTCATTCTCTTAAGTCATAGTGGCATCCGGAGATACAGCCTTCTACCTTTGTCATTTTCAAATATTTTACATCAGAATTAACTGGCCAATATATTAGAAACAAATCTACCTAAATGGGCTTAGAGTTTCTTAACTGTATGTCCTGAGGAGCTCTACTATGTGTATAATTCTGTGTGAGCAACCACTGTCAGTTCTTTATTAAGTTGGTCCTTAAAATGCATTAGAGTCACCAGTGTCTTAGTGTCTAAAAAATTAATTTTTTGTTTGCTTGAAGGTTAGTACACCATAGTCTTCTGACACCCTGCTTGCATAATGTCTATTGCTCGCTTCCATAAAAGCTATATTATTTTAGGTTGTGCTACTCCTTTTTGCTTTGTTTTGGCTTTACAGCATAACATATGCTACCTTACAGTACGTTGGAAGGGAGGGTGTTTGATCCTGTTTTGATTAATCTGATCTTGGCTGCACTCACTCGAATCTATATTTTAAGAGGGCTAGCTATTTATTTTTTTCATTTTTCAAGATACTATAGCCATCTCATAAAAGCTGATACTGCTTCTTAGATATTAGGTCTGCTATATCCTCAACTCAAGAACCTGCTTTTTTAGAACCAAATAAAACCCCCACATTTCTGCCATCTACCTCATAGATTCAGTTTAGTTGTTTATTTTATAATCTTCCTAAATTAATGAAACTAAAAAAAAACTTTGTGACATTCCACAATCCAAATATTTGCCCAGATATGTAAATTCTTTTCCTAAGAAAACCAAGTGGAATTAAAAAATGAATTGCATGATTAACACTGCTATTTATATTTTCCTTGCACTTTTTCCTTCCTTTTTTGACAGCTGCAAAACATATGCAATTAATCTTAATTTTGCTAGTGGTAAACATGTCAAATATATTTAAAAAAATCAGTGCCTTAAGATCCTTGCCACAGTCACAAACCTCCACAAACACTTACTGAAGTTTTATAGTCTTTCCTGTAATAGTTGTGCATGCTCTTACTGTCTTTTATTTTGATTCTTCATATCCTGTCTTGATCTATATTGCGTCTTCAAAAAGCATTTTTAGCTTTTTTAAAAATTTATTTTTATGAAAGAAACACATTAAAGGACTTGGCTATTTCAGTTATTTTAAATTTCATATTTCTCCATTATGCCAACAAAAATACTGGCAATTCGTAAGTTTTCTTCAAGTGAAGTGAAGTGCAGTTCAAAGATGACTTGAGACAGTTAGATACATAGCCATATCAAGAAAGTCAGTTGACCCATCCGACCTTGAGGAGCAAAACACTATCTATGACAAATGACAGAAAAAAACGTGTTTGGACACTTTTGAATCTTAAAGCCCCATGACCTGGCTCTAACTTCCAGTTGGCTCTTATGGAGACAGCCTGAAGTATAGATCTGGAGGAAAGTGCCAACACAGACCTCTGGAAATGGAGCTAATCAACTTACTTGCTTCGCTGCCACACCCCAGGAGTGGTATGCAACTTGCTCAGAGACTATGATAAAAATGAGTTGAACATAGATTAATTGCTTTTAAGGCCAGAATAAACTATTTTTGTAATCTAATACAGCCTCCTACACAGGAAAGGCTGTGGAATTTTCCTGATGCAAAACAGCAACTTGCAGTGAATTAAAGCACATTTTCTAGAAAGATTATATAAATAAAATATGGACAATTTGCCACATCAGCGTATAATGCAGTCTAACAGCTAATTGCACTTACTGTTTCAAGCAAAGCAAAACTTTGCAATTTATTTCCAGTTTGCTGTTAGCTGACTTTAGCTCCTAGCTTGCGAGACGGCTAGTCAGTGGCCTTCAACCTCCCTCGATTTTTTCCTGTGGAGATTAACAACGCTGCAGAGAAAATCTAAGCCTACAGGAGCTAGTTGTATTTTTCCTGTGTTTTGAGACCCCCCTGGAAATAGTGCACAGATGTCCTTGGACCACAGAGTAAAAACAACTCTACACCACTTTTCCCTATGTAGGTAATTGAAAATCATAATCAAGTCAGTTCTGAGTCTTCTCTTTTAGGGACCAAATACAGTGAACTTCTTACTGTCCCTTAGCAGATATTTGTATATTATGAAGGAATGCAAACTACCTACAGTTGTTAAAAAATAATCAAGCAAATAAGCAAGCATCCTACTTGCTATAAATATGGATAGGTAGAGATAAAAATAGAATACTATTTTGAGGCTTAAATACTTCCTCGAAGGGAAACCTAGAATATATTTGATTAATAATCCCATGAGGAGATGTTGCACTGAATTAAAATAGTCCTGTTTTTTTCTCAAGATTTGTTTGCACACCATTCAACCGTGAAGGGAGTCCAAAAGAATTGCTACAGATTTTTTTTAACACAATTGAAATATCACCTTCAATTTAATATTAGTATGAATCTTACCTTTATAAAGATCTATCTAAAGGAAAAAACACTCAGAAAGGAACATGAAGAGACCAGCTACAGGTAGGTAATTTTCAGTAGCACATGCAAAGTAAATTATAAATGCTTGCTCTTAATGAAACAAACACAAACTTCACTTACACTTTTAATGGAATAAAACAACAAAAAAACACCATTCTTCTCCTTGTAGTTCAGCTTCATTGTGTTCAACCCACTTAGCACCCCAATCTTTTCAGAAAATCTAACAAGCTGTGAACCAGAAAACTGTAGCTTAATTACAGCCAGTAGATCAACATCTATTTTATAACAGCAGAGGGTCTGGTCATTTATCTTTAAGATGGATTTAATTCTTTCTGCTGTCTTGCCTTCGTTAGTCCATTAGCTTGGAGGAAAAGTGGAATTATTAATTAAGTACAATTCCATAATTGTAATTATGTAACTGTACAGATATTGACAGAATTTGGTAAGATCCCTCTGCTTAGACATGCTCTTTACCGGATCTCTCCCATCCATACAAATGAGCCATCTTCAAATGGAATGCAGCAGTTTGAGGTGAAACATGGCAGTCTTCGTAAACTAAGAATATTACACAAAAAATATGCACACCAGAGGTAATAGAATATTTTCTCCAAACAAAACAGATCATCTGCATGTATTATTAAAGCTCCAACACCTAAGGGCTAGATCACCAAGAACAACAAAGTATCTCTATCTTTGCAAACCTCTGGTTTGACATCTCCAAGAACACAGTGCCACCTATCTAATCGTCAGGGTTAAGTCATGGTAGATGGTGGGAGAGGATGGGCAGAGGGGGCTGTATTCCTTGCACCCAGTCCAGCACCATCCATTTCTCCCTTGCTTGGTTTCCTGCAGGCTGGGGGAAGGCTTCTTCCACTGCACATGCCCAGACTGCAGCTGCATTTCCCATAAGACACTGGTTTCTGTCATCAACTCAGTGCCATTTACATGTTTCATTTCAAGTTCTGACTGGTTATACCTTACTTTGCTTAAGTTTTTGTAAACTAACACTCATATCATTTGTATTCCTGCAGATTTTATTGACAGAAGCCTAAATTCATTATTACAACATCTGTGGACCTGTAGAACTTGAATTGCTGAGGAGAAAGGAGTGGCTAAAACATGTATAAGCGTCCTGATAGCTTGAAAATAGGTACCTGCCTGGACTTCTTTATTTAAGAAAGGGTAGGTTGGGAGGAGCAGCCTTTCCTAATTTTGTCTCTCTGGAAGTCTCAGGACAAGGGGCCCCAGAGATGAACCACAAATTTACTTCAGATGTAAACAACAGTCCAACTCATCTTTTCATTATGAACTGTCTCCAGTCCCCTGACCAAACTGTACACATACACCTCTCAAAGACAGGCATAGCTTTTGCAAGAATAACTTGTGTGCACTGAGCAGGAGAACAGGAGGGAAGGGATAAGGTATTTAGATTCAGGCACAAATCCATGCTTGAGGAACATCTCTGGAAGGGGCCAGAAGCAGGGTTTTGAACTTCAATATTATAATCTCCATGAAGTATCAAAGGCATATAAATATATAAATATAAAGAAAAAGAGAATATATGCAAAATAGCTTACTTTTGTCAAACTGCTCAGCAAAGAATAGGCCGTGTTCTCCAGCTATCTCTGAATATTTGCCATCATTTACACTTTCACAGATGTAGGGAAGAGGAATCTGCTGAAGCACTTCTTTCTGCTTCATATTATTTAAGAATTTGGTCAACGATAATGAAGAGGGCTTAGTTAAATTGGTGGTCTGTTCACTTGCATGAAGAGACATTGCTTACCAGTAATAATAAAAAATAAAATAGTCTTTCAAAGTGCCTTGGTTTTAATCAGTAACGTTTAGAACAGTTCTCTAAGCACATGGTTTACTGGGGAGTGCTAGGATAGACTTGTTTTGCCTTTTTTATTGACTATTGAAAGGGCAGGAGAATTTAGATAACAAAATTTTAACAGTAACAGGTGAGGATGAAAATAGGAAATTTAAAAAAAAATGTTTTATTGCTTTAGGGCCAGTTATGTCCCAACTTTTCCATATTAGCATATAAACTTTCTGTATATTTTGGCACTAAAAGTATACAAGTATATATTTTTTTTCCAAACAGCAGGAGGATTTGTGTTTTTAAAACATATCTATTGGAAAACATTCTGTTAAAAAACCCAAATGCTACTCCTGTTACTACCAGTAAGTCATCAGTTGGAACAACAGAAAAAGTTTAAACTATTATGAGTTTCGACTGAATATAAAAACTGCCACCATCACTCTGACTACAAAGCACCATGCTAGAACATCACCCATGGGAGAATTTAGCACAGAAGTAAGAAAAGGAAACCAGGATTGCATCAGTACATGACTGACTTAACCATATGCTCACAGTGTTAAAGAGCAAACTGACAAATATAACCCCTTTCCTTCCATATATATTGACTATAATTGCTTAGAAAATCCATCTGAACTAAAACCTACAACTGGATGTCTGATAATCTCACTGCAGACTGGTGTGCACTACCTGTTTACTAACAGAAATTAATTAGATTAAAAACTCTCTAAGCTAGAAGAAACTACTCGAGGTTCCTCTCAGTCCTTGTAAATAAGAATGCAGTTTTTTAGAGAAACAAAAATAGTGATGGGAGGTGAGATGGGGAATCCTTAGGGAAATGTGTAACTGCACAGTGCAGAAATCGAAAGAGGGGATATACAGAGAAAATCGAACATGCAGTAGCAAGAGCACTGCAGAATGTCTCCTTGCAAGACACCTGTTCCTAGAAAATGAAAGGGAGACAGAGAAAGTACCTTAAATGTTCTGCATCTACTAAACTATTGGCCTTCAGGGTATAAGCAACCTCAACAGAACAAGGTACATAATTAGTCAAATGTAAGCAACAGTCACCAGTGATAGCCATGTAGCTTTTCTTCTTTTTCATTACCTGGCTAATTTATATGCAGCTATATATATAAAATCTATATTCACCTAAATCCTGAGTATCCCTTCTTTCAGTACTGGAAAGCATAACAGCACAAAGACTGCTGAGCAGAGAAGCCAGAGATAATTCTGGTTAAAGAAACTTGTAAGGAAATTATATTATACTATTTACTTTATTAGGCCATCTTTCTCCCTACAGATTAATAATATTGCTACTTTCTACTTGCAATGGCATCTTTTTTTCAAAAGATGTCACAGAATCAGACAACAGTTGAGACTGGGAGGGACGTCTGGAGGTCATCTCATCCAATCCTTCTGCTCAACCAAGGTAACCTAGAGCAGGCTTCCCAAGACCATGTCCAGACAGCTGCCCAATATCTCCAAAGATGGAGTCCAACACAAAATGAATAGTACATAAGAACAGATTTAGTCTCACCTAAATCAGCCATGAGGTTAGGTAAACAATCTGAGCTGGTTGTTTATGCTCCCTCTATAGTCAATCAAAGTGAATCATTTCATGCAGAGGAGATGATTAAACACTCATTTTTGGATGGTCCAAGTCATGTGAGAAGAATCTCACTTGCAGCACACTTCCCCATCTTATATTAATAATTATTCCAGAGCAATAATTTGTATTAATTTCATGAGTATATCTAGTAGTATTTTCCATGTGCTATATGCTACATAACACTTTTTAAAGAAGTAAATAAAGCTTAGCTTCAACAAGAAAGTAAGTAAAGCACATGATTTTTTTTTTCCCTCTGAAATTCCTGAAATTCTGGTTATTTTTACATTTTCAAGACTGTAGTGTGTCAAGACCTAGGTCTTCATAGTTAGCTAAATAAAACTGAGCCAGGCAGCAAGTTGCACTGCTGGTTATTCAAAACGATAGTGCTCTCCTGGTCATTTAAGTGCTACAGGTCTTCCAACGCTGAAGAGCACGGTATGTAACTGCCTCTGAAAGGCAGAGTTTAACTATGTAAGAGTAGTCCAAAGAACCTATTGAAGTACACATTTAAGTGTTCCTCAGGGTTCAATTCTGTTCCTCAGGGTTCAGTTCTAGGGCCAGTCCTGTTCAATGTATTTATCAACAATCTGGATGCAAGAGTTGAATGCACCATTAGCAAGTTTGCTGATGATACCAAACCGGGAGGTGCTGCTGACTCTTTTGGGGGACAAAATGCCTTGCAGAGGGATCTAGATAGACTGGAGCACTGGGCAGCCATCGATGGCATTAAATTTAACAAGCTCAAATGTTGGACTCTGCACCTAGGATGGAGTAACGCCAGGCACAAGTATAAATTGAGAGAGGAGTGGCTGAAGAGCAGCCCTGCAGAAAAGGATCTGGGAGTGCTGGTTGACAGCAGGCTCAATATGAGTCAGCAGCGTGCCCTGAAAGGAAAGAGGGCAAACTACATCCTAGGGTGCATCAAACATGGTCAAAAGAGGTGATTATCCCACTGTATTCAGCACCGGTGTGGCGTCACCTTGAGTACTGTGTGCAATTCTGGGCCCCACAATTTAAGAAGAAGGTGAAGGTCCTTGAACGTGTCCAGAGGAGGACAACAAACGTGGTGAAAGGGCTGGAAAGAATGTCCTGTGAGGAGTGACTAAGGACGTTGGGTTTGTCTGGCTTGGAGAAAAGGATGCTGAGAAGTGACCTCATTGCTCTCTACAGCTTCCTGAGGAGGGGAAGTGGAGAGGGATGTGCTGAGCTCTTCTCCCTGGTATCCAGTGATAGGATGTGTGGGAATGGCTCAAAGCTGCACCAGGGGAAGTTTAGACTGGACATTAGGAGGCATTTCTTTACTGAGACAGTGGTCAAGCACTGGAACAGGCTTCCTAGAGAGATGGTTGATGCCCCATGCCTGTCAGTGTTTAAGAGGCATTTGGACAATGCCCTTAACAACGTGCTTTAACCTGGTCAGTCCTGAAGTAGTCAGGCAGTTGGATTAGATGATGGTTGTAGGTCCCTTCCAACTGAAATATTCATATCATTTGTTTTATTTTCTATTCTATTCTACTCAAGTGATGCTGAGGAAACATATGATTCAATTAATATTCAGAGCTGATGCACTTTGTGCTACTTCTGTTGTATTATCCCTAGAATCTATATTAAGCCTAAGATTCCTTTAACCAGAAACAGATCCCTTTTTGGCAAATATTACCCTCATGTTCCTTCTTTTACAGAGGGCAAGAGGCCAAGATTTTTAAGTGTTTTGTGCTTCCCTCCCACATATACACCTTTAAAAACTGAAGCTTACTTTATTTTGTCATGTTTTTCCCACAGCTCTTTCATATTAAGCAGATTTTATTTCTCCCTCAGGTCTTAGTAAATTCTTTTAGAAAGCCAAGAAGACATTCATGAATCTCAAAATATTCTTCTATATTTCTGTCAAAAGGATGCCCTCCAGATCATCCACTAAGTGCTTCTGCATTGCTTGCTTTTTAGTGTTGTATGTATGATAGGTTGGGATATAAAAAATTGCCAGCAAATAACAAACCTCTGGGGCACCACCACTAAGACTCTTACAGGGACAGTTTACCCTTCAGAAAACAAGTAATAGTTAAAAATGTAATACTGTCTATACCATAGTGACATAGCTGGGAATTAACTCCAATAGAAAAAAAAAAAGCAACATAACCATTTTGATTTAAAAACAAGACAAATCAGAAAAACATTGCAAAACAACTAAAATAAATAATTCGCAAGAGAGGGCAACAAAGTCCTGAAGCAGAACCTGAGCACCTGAAGAAAAGATTAATTCTGCTGTAGCTGAAGGATATGGCTGGTTTGTCACATACAGCTGTAGTGCTCTATAAGACAAAGAAACCAAAAGAATTGCTAGGTAGTCAAAGAAGGAGGAAAATCTTATGAAAAAGAGCTCTGTATCCTTCCCCTTAAATATTAGTAAGAATTGTGCCTTCTCCATTAAGCAATAAGCTGCAAATCAGAGAGAAAAAGCTTTTCAGAAACAGCCAAACAAATCATCCAACCAGGAAAGAGAAGAAAACAGAAAAATGTCCTGATGTAGACAAGAAAATAAATCAGCGAAGAGGTGGAATGGGCATTTAGTGCACCCAATATACTGTAGCAGGAGTGTAGAAGTTTCAGTGACGAGGGCAGTCTAACAATCTAACTAGACATAAATGAGTGGTTTTTGCAACCACATTGGCTTACACTGCCAGCTGAGAGACATTGTTAAATGTAAGCCTCTCCAAATCCAAGAATAATAAACACTCTTTAGTAAGAGTATGAGTTTCAAGCCTTTACCTGCACTGAGGTTCATTTCCACCATTCATAACAAAAAAACAGGGGCTATCACATAGAGCAAGAGATGGCCACCAAGATAGAACTTCAGCTGACGACTTAGAGATTTGATTTTTTTTGAGATACATATATAGGAAGATACATAAAGACATATAATAAACCAATTTACGTCCAAACATCTAAATGAACTTCAGCAATCATTAAAGCAAAAGATATGCTCATGGACTATTGTAACATCAGAAGAGAAATATGATGAGAAATAATAAGGTAAAATAGTAAGAGATTTTAAATAGTTTCCTGTACTGATAATTGAAGCCAGTTAACTATAACATGGAAGTAGAAAGTAGCTTCCTGTGAACACAGATTAATGTAAACTCTCTAGCTCCACTTAAGCCCGATAGAAGGACTTTAATTTAAGATGTTGAAACACATTTGAGAGCAACATTAATTTCTAAAAGGCCAAAATACTATACAAATGTTCTGTCTTCAAAACATTTTCTTTTTGGAAGGGAGCAACAGACAGGAATGGGCAGTCTATCACTGTGTACAGTAAAGATGATGGGCAGGCAGTGTGTATGCTTTCCATCTGTTTCTGCACATATAAGCATTTTACATGTTGCCACTCATAAGATCAGCCTGATCCCTGTGTTCAAAATGCAAAGGAAATATTTTTTGCAATCTTTCTGGAAGAACATAAAAAGCAGACAGATAAAAATGCAGAAAATAACTGTTTTGCATTTGCTAGCCAGCATGCTTGGAATAGGTCTTAAAATAACTGAGTGCATCAGGCAGCAGCATAGAGAGTCACTGGAGCTGTAAGCAGGACCTGCACAGTACAGCAGCATATCACAAGCCTTTCACACCTTATCAAGACCTAGAACTGATGGGACAAAGTGAACCTGGACAAACAGTGTATTTAAGTGTATTTGGCAATCTATGTGACACTCCTAGGCAGTCAAACTACTGATCTCAAGTCATCAGGATGCCAGAGGTGGAACTGAGGTGGGTGTAGAACAAGAGCTACATATGAGAAGTTTTATTAGGATGGTAGCAGAGGATGCAGCTCCCTGCTACACATTTTTCCTCTTGACTATAAAGAAGCTAGAAGCATAGAATCATAGAACAGTTTGGGTTGGAAGGGACCTCTAAAGGTCACCTAGTCCAATCCCCCTGCAAGGAGCAGGCACATCTTCAACTAGATCAAGTTGCTCAGAGCGTCATCCACTCTCGCCTTGAATGTTTCCCCTTGTCCTATCACTACAGGCCCTGCTAAAACGTTTCTCCCCATCTTTCTTATAGGCCCCCTTTATGTACTGGAAGGCTGCAATAAGGTCTCCCTGGAGCCTTCTCTTCTCCAGGCTGAAGATCCTCAACTCTGTTAGCCTGTCTTCATAGAAGAGATGCTCCAGCCCTCTGATCATCTTCATGGCCCTCCTCTGGACTTGCTTCAACAGGTCCATATCCTTCCTGTGCTGAGGACTCCAGAGCTGGATGCAGTAGTCCAGGTGGGGCCGCACCAGAGCAGAGGGGCAGAATCATCTCCCTTGACCCGCTGACCACGCTTCTTTTGATGCAGCCCAGGATGTGGTTGGCTTTCCATGCTGCAAGCACACATTGATGGCTCATGTTGAGCTTCTTATCAACTAAGACTCCCAAGTCCTCCTCCTTAGGGCTGCTCCCAATCCACTCTCTGCCCAGTGTGTATTTGTGCTTGGAATTGCCTCGACCCATGTGCAGGACCTTGCATTTGGCCTAGTTGAACTTCATGAGCTTTGCATGGGCCCACCTTTTCATGACTTTTGCATGGGCCTACCTCTCAAGCCTGTCAAGGACCCTCTGGATGGCATCTCTTCCCTCCAGCATGTTGACTGCACCAAGTTACCAGCAGTTGAGTGTAGTAGACTCACAGAAAGGCAAAGAATGGCCACAGTTTGAAATTACAAGTAGCACTTGACTGCAGAAAGAGAGAGTCAGTCTCCACTGTGCTGGCAAGGACATAGGCAGGACTAGTAATTCCCAGGAAAACATTGCACCCCAAAGAAAATGGGACCCACTTCCCAGTGAAGAGCAGTCTCTCCTTACTTTGAGATCTTTCTCCGTTAAAACCAGTAAAACCTTCATAGAGACAATGTGTGAAGAGATTCTTCCAGTACTGTCTTCAGGACATGGACAGAAGCAGGAGGGTTTTTCATGACTACTTATTAACTCATTTTGTTACCACTGAGTCCCTGCTTTTTTTCTTTAATCCTAGATAGTACATGTCCTTTCATTCTATCCCAGATTTTTTTTTTCTCTGGATACATTACAAGAATGAATGGAAATACAGGTTACTCCACAAATACTAAGATCTATACTTTTGAGAGATTCCACAAAGAACAAAATCTAGTCCAAACATGCATGGGTCATATACATTTTAAGCCAATTTATAGAACTGAGTATTAAGATCTCCCTATTATTTTATCTAAATATTTCTGACATCCTAGATCTCACCTCAGGTTTTTTCAAAGAATAAGTAAGTACAAGAGAAGGCAGCAGAATACATTTTCCATGTTTTCAATAATTCTCCACCATCATTATCTTCACAAATTAGAATTTTATAAATATTACAAAATTACCTTGTTACAACAGAATAAGCAGAACTATAGCAAACCATATTTATAAAGAACAACTTCAGAAACAAAGGCAATAGATTTTTGTTTTCTATACTATGTAAATAAAATAAAAATAGATAAGTTAAAGCATATAAAAGGAAGAGGAGGAGCACTGAAATGTTGTTCTGAAAGATCACTAATGAGCAAATCCTCCCAAATTCCTCTTCTTTGACGTCATCACAATCATGAAATGGATTCCTCTGGAATGTAAACATGTTTGCCTTCTGTTCAGCTACCAACAAAACTAAGTCAGCTTTCACCTGACCTTTGCAAAAAAAATGGAATCACAGAGATATACATTCCCCTAGACTGCCCTCAGCTTCTAAAGCTTCTCATTCTTTCTGTGATACACCTGACGGTAAAACAGCAATGAACTATTCATTAAAAACCTGGCATGGCAGTTCCCTGATGAACTATTGTTACTTGTCTAGCTCCATCAGTTTAACCAACTGTATAGTCGAACTTTTCAGTGTATTATAATATGAAAATATTGCTCAAACTCTATCCCACAGCTCTGAGACTAATTCAGGATGCTAATAGTGGTTACAAAGAAATGCACCATTTTATTACTGGTCAGAAGAAGAAATCCCAGAATTGCTTTTCATACAAGGAGTGCGGCTGTGAGAAATCTGATACCTGAAGAGAAGATACTTCAGATTAGATATTCCTGTCTAACAAAACTTCAAGGGAGTTTTTGCAACTTTGGTTTCAGCCAATGATCTTGACATTAAATGGAAGGAAACCACAACCATAATGAGCTTGAGATAACTATTCATTACATGGTAAGTAGAAGGATTTAAATAAATTGCAACTAAAAACTCCCTAATGTATTAATTTGGTATCAAGCACCTATTGCTTTTAAAGCTTTCCTCCATCTAAAACCTGAGGAATTTCTACAGGAAGAAGGGGCAAGCAGAGGCAGAAGGCTCCTTTCCCCATGCTCTGATTTGAGCAGCAAGAGAGAGCCCCCATCATCATTATATTATGATATCCATACCATGAATCATATACATTATGATCAGCTTGAGATTCAGCCATGCTAATATAGAAATCTGCGGTGTTAATGAAAGCTTTTGAGCTAGTTGTTCAGTCTCCCCATGCTGTTAAGAGAAACAAGCATTTCTAAAGTGCAGTTCCTTTCCTACTAATACAGTCAGTGAAATCAGTTCCTAGAAGTGTTTTTTTTTCCTCTCCACTGATCATAAGATGTTGAGGTTAAATCAAATTTCCCTGACATCTGAAATTAGATTACATGATTTTCACCCTTAACATCTCAAATGTTGCTCTGAAATCACAAGTATCTGTCTGCACCGTTGGAAAAAAATCCTGCATTTCCTTTACAAATCTGAAGTTTTCACTTAAGCAGCTATTTTAAACAGCTAATTTTCTGTTCTCCATTTTCATTACATTAAGCAGCTCAATGTTTTCCATTTTTTCTTCATCTCTTCTGTCTAGCCAGAAAATCATCCCACAGATAGTGAAGACTACTGAGACCTATTGACTAAGGGTCAATAGAGATACTGAATAAATGCACTTAGTTAAGTTAATAATGTCTTTCTCCAAATTTCAACTCAACTTTTCTGCTTGAACTTGAGCTTGATGTAAACTGACTTTGTGGTCATGCTTACATCAGCTGAAGCCAGTATAAACAAGGAAGGGCATAGCACAAAACACCAAAACCTCTTGAAAGCATCCTGGTTATCTCAGGAAAGTTTAACGAGTCTGCTCCAAGCCTTATTTACATCAGATCTTTATAAAGAACACTACCTCATACTCAGTGTATGCAAAAATTTAAAAAAAAAAAAAAAAAAAAAAGCCAGAAAAAAATTAAACTGCCTCAGACAGACTTATGTTGGTAGCAAACAGACTTACCATGCTATATTATTTAACTACAATTGTATATATATGTCCCAGTACACTAGATAGTAGATGTTATACTACTATATTATCCAATGTAGAATGAGCAAGTTTGGTGAAAGAACAGATTATGCTTATTATACCTGTATTTGGTAAGACTTTTCTAGATTAATCCTAAAACAAATAAAACTCAAAATAACATCTGTGTTTATATCTTCTACTCACATGTCCCAATGACAAATATTAAAAGCATATGGGATGGAAAGTTTCTTTCTGTAGTGATCCACTGAAGAGTTTGCCTACTCAGGCATTGACTAAAAAAGCTGCCTGCAAACTTTGGCAGACTCTTGGATCTGGAAGACACTAGTGCCACAAATTGAGGTCTTCCACCATGAACAGCTCTGAAGACTCTCCACTCTCTGCTGGCACTATTACTAACATGTAAGTTAATACAGGTCAGAAATAAGAATTTTTCTAGGAACTTTAACTAAAAACATGTATAAACAAGACCTACAGATAAGTAAAATTTGAATTTTCATCAAAAATCTTGAGAAATTTAAAGTTTAAATTTGCCCTGATTTATGAAGGTGAATCAACAAGAGCTATATGCCTGTAAATAAGTGGTCAGAATTAGGGACGTTACTAATAAGACAAGCTTTTTGGGCTACAGGCATTGTCTGGGGAACTGAGGCATCTGAAAACTAGTTTCTCATGGATATTTTCTCCCATTATAAAGCCATCGTAACAAATGGTAAACTGAATAGGCTTTATTAAAAAAGTCCCAGGGGCTACAGTACTCTTGGTAGAGAGATATTGAGGCTGCAAATTTTGGATCTGAGACTGGATTTCAAACACACTAAAGTTCACGAATAATTGGTTCCAGGAGTTAGTCTCATTCTAAATATGGGGAACATTTGCAAAATTCCTAACTGGAAATGAGTGTTGAATATCATCAAGGTTTGGAGTTATTCATCTCCTAGGTTTTAACTGAGACACATCTGGAGGTGCAAGTCAAGGCTGGATACAAATGGAGGAACTACACAATAAACCTTAAATTGTGTGAGTGCATTGCACTCACAATGCCTTTGTCACCTGTCCCTATTTTTAATATTACATTTTCCGGAGATCATTTTAAGTGTGTATATACTGCTAGTCTGAGCTAATAAGCTAGCAGTTAATAGCACGCTGATACAAAACCAATATTAAAATATCATGTCTTCTGTCCTGCCCTTACAGAGATACCATTAAAAGTTGTAAGAGATGTTTTTATTACTAAATGAAAACAAAAAAAAAATATTGTGGTGCAGTAATATCCGTTTTCATGTTATCTGTGTGGGTTATTAGTATTCGGCGCCTTTCCGTAGTTCCTAAATGACTACATAATGCCATCTAGTGGCGTAGGACTTCAGTTCTTTTGAAAACGGCTAAATTTAGATTAAAGTTTGTCACTTAGGATGTCTAATTGTGCTACTTGTGACCAAAACATCACAATTATGACTTCGGTGTTCAAAAATAAACTGATCCTCTAAACTTAAATATTTCAAAGCTTATTATTATCCATTTAGATTTCAAAGTGTATTATTATCCATTTATAACAGGCACAGTAACTAACCAGTTATTTAGTCTCAGGGCAAATACATAGCACCCATTCTCATGACGGATGCAAATATATTTAAGCTACTAGTGAAAGAAAACACAAGGTGTATAGCAAAAAAAAATAATAATGTGATTATATATTTGTAACTCTTCACATTTAACACATATGCTCCACCTATGGAAGTCACACCTCAGAGTTGGTACAGAATGGGCTATGTGGTACATGGCCCCGCTGTTCTATGCCTTGTAAAGCAAGATGAACCACAGGGGCTCTTACTCTACTGGATCCTTTATACAACTCCTTTGGAAATAAACCCTTTCCTACCAGCCTTTAAATGCCTCCATTTTATCAGCCTCACTACCAGGAGACTGGGTTTCTGGCTTTACCATCCCTGGCTACACCTGTATTAGTAAATAATACTGTGGCCACATGGGTCTCCTTTACCACTTCCAGACTGCCTACTGGGAGTAGACCCTGGCTTGTGCTAACCTGAACCTTTCCCAGGAGCTATCTAGGAAAATGTTGGTTGGCACAAACCAAAATTGTCGCAGGTTCAGCTCTGATAATTTAACAGTATGGTCATATGTCAGTGCTCAGGCTCATAGTTTGGATCAGTTTAATTTACTAGTAAAGTTGTACCCTCCATTTTTTTCATAGCTATTCTTTCAGCTACATCCATAAAGCTGAGTCTCTATTGGAGAGCTTCCCACTTGGCAGGAACGCAAACCTCTGATGTTCTGGGAGGTGATAGGACAGCCTTTTCAGAAATAGTCTGCTGGAGCAATACATGATATTTCAGCATATTCAGATTGGAATGGAAATAAATGGTTTATTAATATTCCATCAGCTTTATGCCAATCTTCTCAGGCTTACAGTGCAGTTAACTACAGTGTCATCAGACAGCACAGTTCCTGCTTTAGAGACTTGACTCAGAATTGAAATTTAGGCACATAGAGAACTGCATGTGCATTTCTTATTTTCTTTCCAAGGTAAAACTACTTGCAAGTGGACATTCTGTCATAATTCATTTATACTAATACAGTCCTGAATACATGAGCTACAACTCTCTCGTTTTCCATTCTTAATAAATAAAATGAATAAAATGAACCATATATATATTTCTCATAAAAATAATTCAGAAACTCTTCTCCTTTTTCCACTTGCATCCTGTATTCTCCAAACAGATAACAGAGGGAGCAGTTTTGATGCTTTGTTACACAACATTTCCTGAACAGCCCTTTCAGTCTAAGCTTTCATTTTAAGACAGTGTGTTTTTAGCCATTTTCACTGCAAGACTGAGTAACATGGTACCCTTTTTGGTTTGTTAATAACTTTTTAAAAACAGTTCAGTTCTGTGCCTTCTGTCTTCTTGTAGAAGTGTGTAATCTTTTGCCATGAGATCAGGAAAACAGTAATAAAATTATCTTCCTAAAAATTAGAAGCTAATTTATTTTTTCTAACTGTAATAAATTTAGTAAATACCTTACCATGATACACTTTATATATATGCATATACTAAAACCATATATATCTGTATATATCACAAAAAAAAAATCTACGTCAGACAACATAAACTTTAGCAGTAGTATAAATGACATCAAGTCTTCTTTCATACTGTGTTCAGTATGGGGGTCAATATTTGAAAAGATATTAAACAATAGAATCAATTTATCCACTGAATTAAGCGTAAAAATTAATTTTACAACAATTTTATTCTAGGAACACTATAAAATAAAACTGAATTAAAACCACACTTTCTTACCATCGCCTTTGCCACTGTTTTCCAAAAGTTTCTGGACATTCTACTGAATTCAAAATCACAGAGAAAAGATCAGATACACATCCTGAATCATGTTTCAAAGTGCACAGAGAGTAAGAAGTCCATTCACATCCAGAAAGATTTCTTAAGAGGGCTCAGCTGAAATTTGCAAACACAATATGCTGCATGTTTGCCATCTGGTCTGTATCACTGGTTAGATTCTAGAAAATGTCTTAAAAGAGTACTTTGATTCTGTTTAAGTGTGGGATGTACTGTCCACAACAACATTATGCATATTTTTCCCTTACATAATGTCCTGGATACAATGAATAAAGTCAGTACACACCAGATTTACCAGTAGGAGTAATGGCAGCATGGAATAAATATTTGGCATAATAAATACATTTCTGTTTCTCTCATTAACTATTACCATGGGACACTTGAAAACATGAGAAGTATACATAACTTCTATAAATTTAAGTAATGCTGTTTTGATGTAGAAAAAGGCAAAGGCAAAGTGACATCTTGTTCTTTTAAAAATAGAGCACTAATTTCAACAAGGCTTTTTAATGCCTTTCTTTTGATCTTAGAACAATCACCACCCTGTACTTCATCCCATGTACATATGACCTGCAAACTGAGAACAGATATCTAAGACATTTGCTTATTTGTAACAAATCCTGACATCTGAAGATGCCTTTAAATATATACACATGAAGATATATAACCTATTTAAAGAATTTGTGTTTGAACTTGGCATCAGAATTTAATATGTGAAATATTTTAGTCAAATGCCATTTCCTTTCACAGAGCTTTTACCACAAGATATATAAATTTATATACAAATAGATATATGTAAACATATATACAGAGTATGTGAAACTATTAGCTAGATTCTATTTCCTGTAATTTTCTCATACCTTAAGTATCTGAGTTGAAATTTTCTACATGTGATTTTAGTTTCAGGGTTAGGTTATTTTTATTTGGTTTGAGACATCTTATTTCAGAAAAACATTCTTGCCATCTTCTAGTAAAGATTGACTGCAACCGCTAAAATTAAGGTTCTTTTTTGTATTTTATTTTGTCTTACATAAGACATCTGATGCTTCTGAAGGTGGGTTGCTTTTACAGGGTAAAACCTCAATTTGTTATCAAATTATAACCTTCTACATTATCTTATTTTGCACATACTTAAGAGGCAAGTGCTGAAACCTTTGCCTGCTTGTTAGAGTTTTGCAGATAGAAGATTCTGTCTGTATAGACTAGCCTAGATGTTGGAATCTGAAAATAGACAGTATTTTGGTGACATTTGTCCCTGAAACTCAGTTAGGCTTGCTTTCATATCATCATCTGCCTTCCTTTTATTTTCTTTTTGCCAAGTGACACTAGTAACGTTTCTGTTATACATGGTCAGAAGTGGAAGGTACTTTTATATTTCTCCTCTTAGCAGCTTCTTAATGTATTGATTTATTATTCATGTATTTCTTTTCCTAGAATCATAGCTACTAAAAATGATACATTCTTTGGTACATAAATATGTTCTAAAAATACTTGCTCAAAAAAAGGTACTATGGTGCATGTTCAGTCTAAAACTTCTCAGCACAGGAAATATTCTCATGCTACAACAGAATTTACCAAGAATTTTTATAGATTTTTTTTTTCTCTCTCTTTACAGCACATGGTAAATTCAATGGATTTATTACTGTTTTTCTCTGGTATGCAAAGCAAATTTTTGTTATTTCTTTTCTGGATCAAAATTCAGGGGATCCTTTAACAGCTCATTTGAGTCAGACACTAGCTTGTGCTAAGTGTTCAAGGTCTTGAGCACAGCCTTATCTTGAAAAATCTGTAAGATGAAGTACTATTCCTTTCAGTATATATGTAAACATAGTGAGGACCAACCAAATAATGTTGAATGCTGTTACCTTGAATTCAGTAAATATTGAAAAAAAAGAAAGAAAAAGGAAAAGGAAAGAAAATTAAAAGCTAAAAAGTAGTAGAATTCACAAAAGACAGAAAAAAAGAAATTAGGAATATTCAAGTTACATTGGTTTGTATCCTTCAACTGGGTGGACTATTGAGCTATGCTTGTAGCAAATAAAGAGAAGGATGCAGTTTTAGGTAAGAATATACTGTTTGAAAAGTAAAGGGTAAAAGAAATAATAAAGGTTTATTTTTTTAAGAAAGGGGTTTACTTATGGAACTACATTTCTACCATTTTAATTGACCTTCATAAGTAAATTTTATTTTTAAGAGGTACTACACACTATTATCAAATAATTACCAGAATATGTGAAAGAGTTAGAAGTTTTGAATGAATCAATCTTTCTCATTTGCATTCCTAAGTTATAAAAGCTACAAAAGTGGCAATAGCTAATCATTTGCAGTGGTTACTACATGAGTAGTGTGATAAATACAATGGAAAATCCATTATACTACATAGTTTAATCTTATTTCTTGCATTAAAAAGTTACAAATACAATCCCCCAGAACAAGCATTTATTCTGTGATTGAAATATTTAAATAAAAACCTCATCATTCAGCACTGACAAGGAAATCAAACTGTAGGGCACAATGTATTTCAAGGTTTCTCAAATGATCAGTCTGAACTGAGTATGTCTTCTCTTGTAGATTGCTACTGCTGATTGCTGGAAAAAAAAATTATAAACTTTAACAGTACTAATCTGCCCCCTTGTGATAGACTAAGAAAAATTGTTAGAACAATAAGATCCTGGAGTCTTTACACTAAAAAAATCAACTGAGAGTTCAGTAAGTGAAACTGAAATCAAAGTTGGGCTGGATGTATCAAAGCTTCTTGATGCTGTTGTGAGGATACAGCATCACTAAATGCAATCCACTGAAAGTCTACTATAATGCATTCACTAAATGCCAGCCATAGAAGAATTCTGTTATCAAATAGGGCTGTATCTCCTGATATACCAATTTGGGCTACTTTAACCCTAATATTGAGGTTCCTGAATGTCACAACATTCAGTGGTAAGACAGGGCACTTCATAAGATTTGTAAATTTTTCTAAAGAGTGAAACACTCATACATACTTTCATAGTTAGTTTAGTCTATTTTTAGGATTACAACTGTCAAGACAAAGTTTTTTGTTGTTGTTTTGTAAATAAAAGTATGTTAATGGCACAATTTGGTCAAGACTAGCTTCATAAAAATGAAATATTTTCAGCTGCAATTCATCTGATTAAAAGTATAATCCTAAAAGTATGATTTGAAAAGGTGACAAAGTCATTTTCAAGGGCACTTGCTCTTTTATTACTGCATATATGTAGTTTAGAAAGGCAAGACTGTCTAACTGTTGACATTTATAGGAGCTGTTATTCAGCTCACTAATTAGAACACTCCCTCAAAAACTTGAAGAGTCATTCTTCAGTTTCAACTTCATAAGGGAATGAAAAGGGGAATCAAAAGAACATAATTGTTTAATTTACTTTGTAAGTGACTTGCGGAAGGACAGTGTTCCACCTTACTCTGAAGCATGGACAAGTAGTCTATAAACTAATATGCTTGCTTAAAACTTTTAAATTATATTCATCAAATGCATAGGTCAGCACTATAAAACATTGCCATAACAATATCATTTCATGAGATGAAAAATTTGTGATGAAATTTTCATTCCAGATATGACAGAATAGAGAAGTCCTAACTAAAACTGATTAAAGCTGTTGCTTCCACAAGTGAAATGACATCTGTGTGAGGCAGGATAGAGAAAGAATTTTCTCTAAGTTCTCTGTTCACAGGAGATAACACAACAGTTAAGGGAAAATGTCTTACATTTCCACAGTAAATGATGAAGCTAAGAAAAAGGGAAAATAATACTGTGGATGCGATGATGATAGATGCAGACTGCATGAGGTGAAGTTCCCACTTGAATTTCCTGGAGAGATTAACACATCATTTTTGTAAAGGCCATCTGTGTTGGTTTTGTTTAGTGAGGGGGGGCCACAGTGGCAGCTTCTGCAAGAAGCTGCTAGAAGTTTCCCCTTTGTCCAGTGGACTCAGCCAGGCCTAGGGCAGACCGACTGCTGGCCAGGGCCAAGCTGATTGGTAGCAGAATGTTTCCTGATAACGCCTCTGCGATAACGTATTTAAGAAGGGCAAGGGGAAGGAAAAAAAAAAAAAAAGAGGTGAAGAAGCTGAAGCAGGAGCAGAGATGGGAGGGCATGAGCCTTGTGGGCCTTGCAGCCCTCACCCTCTGGCCTCCAGCCAGGCAGCCGACTGGGCCCAATTTGGCCCAGCCCAGCTGCAAGAAGGGGAGAGGAGATGAGATGTGAATGAGATCCTGAGAGGCATCTACCCAATTGTGAAGAATTTCTTGTGAGAGGAATGGCTGCAGATGCCAAGCTCAGTGAAGAAGGAGTGGGAGGAGTAATGCTGCTCCTGGCCAGAATTCCCCTGCAGCCCGTGGTGCAGACCATGGCGACACAGGTTGTCCCCCTGCAGCCCATGGAGGTCCATGGAGGAGCAGACATCCATCTGCAGCCCATGGAGGACCCCATGCCAGGGCAGGCGGATACCTGAAGGAACACTTTGGCCTGTGGAGGGCCGGTGCTGGGGCAGCCGTTCTGCAAGGACTGCACCCCGTGGAAAAACAACCCACACCAGAGCAGTTCATGAAGGACTGTAGCCCGTGGAGGGGACCCCACAACGAAGCAGGGGAGGAATGTGAGGAGGAGTTCTCCTGAGGAAGAAGGAGTGGTGGAAAAGAGACGTGATGAACTGACCATAACCCCCATTCCCTATTTCCCACTGTGCTGCTTGGGGAGGGGAAGGAGGTAGAGATAATTGAACATAAAGTTAAGCCTGCGAAGAGGAAGGGGTGGGAGGAAGTTACTTTGCTCTCTTTCCCATTATCCTGCTTTGGTTTTAATAATAAACAAATAGTTTTTACCAAGTCGAGTCTGTTTTGCCCATAATGGTAACTTTAAGGATCTCTCCCTGTCCTTATCTTAAACCTCAAGCTTTTACTTTTTTCTTATATGATCTCTCCCTGTTCCCTGGGAGGGTGGGGGAAGTGAGCAAGGGACTGCATAGCTTGGTCCCAAGCAGGGCTAAACTATGAGACCATCTCACTGGAGAATCTCAGTCTTACTGCACCCCAATGACTGTACATCATATCCTTTGCCCAGTACATGACATCCTCTAATCTTAATCACCCTGATTGCAAGTTTTAAAAGAGTTCTTGTTAGTGACTTGTTGCTCACACTGGCTCAACGCCAAATTCTGGCTCTTCCTATCTAGAAGATTGGACATTCTTTTCTTTAGAGTTGTCTACTCAATCAATGAAGTTATATATTAACCAATTCCAAGACATCATTAGATCTTTTCTATTTTACTTACATGCAGTGATCTACTCTATTATACAGTCATAATCCTAATCAGATTATTATCAAACTGCGCAGCTGCAAAAAAAGCAGATGGAAGGGTTATAACCTTTCTGCAGCTCTGTCTACGTGATTACTTTAGACAGGCCCCAGATCACCCTGCCTATGTTCTGCACTGATAAAGAGATGCATGTGTGCAGTCAATATCACACCATGCCAGAGCTAACAAGGCTGCTATGCGGCACAGTTAATTAGGCAGGGCCAGGCACTGACTGCGCTCATTCTCAGCTGGCTCAGAACACTTGCAGTGTGAGGTTGTATCAGCTTTCAGCACCAGCATAGAAAGACTGTGTCTACTCACACTACGACATATAGGCATATTCTGAACATAAATCAGGGTCCAAAAACGTTAGAGAAGAAAACTTGCCTAGAAAAATCAGTGAGGAAAGGAATAAAAATTAAATTAATCTTGAGACACTTGGACAGGGCATTATCCAGTACTTTCCTCTTTAAGACCAGGGATGTATGTGTAATTTTAGAACTCAGATAGCCAGCTTGTATTCTCTGAGAAGTCTCTCAAGATACAATTAATCTGATCAAATAGAGACTCCTACACTGCAGAAATCTACATCTGAGCTAGACATCTAGATACCCTTTGTAGTTCATTGAAAGAAACAGGAGATTTCAGGCTGCAATTCATCTCATTCTAAAGTAGATATCTAAAAATATCTCAAATGAGTCATACCTTAAAAGTGCCTATTTCTCTCCATTAAACATAAAAGAATGCCAGACCTCTAGATCAGATGTAGACTCCAGTTCTGTAGTCACCTAAAGAAAAGAAAGGCGAATCCCACTGTCTATGTCTATGTTCCTTTAGGTGAAGGTAACTGTATTTCTTAATTCATTAGGAGAATTTTGAGGCATTAGAAGGTATGAATAGGTATGAAGGTATGATCGACTTCTCATGGGCCAGGTAGCTATAACAGAATTTGATTTTTATAATACCATTTATAAAAGATTTTTTACCTCTCAGAGTAGGTATTTTGAGATTATATATATGTAAGATACTTTGTTGTTAATAATACCTGGCTTCATCCACATGTTTTACAAATACGAGTCAGCACTATCTGTATTATGCAGCTCTTTCCTGAAAGAGAAACTAAGGCCAAGTGCTAATTTTCTGATTTCATATTTAATTGCCCAAGTAAATTGCCCAGTTCTCCAAAACATTCACCAGCTGGTCCTGCTGACGGACTCAAAAGCTTTATTTGGATCTCCTTGTCCTCTCTCCTGTATTCACATTCTCAGTAGCTTTGCCCTCTCAGCTTGAGGTCTCCTGTTTCCAGGACTTCAGATTCCTTGCTCCTATAATTGAAAGAGTTGCTGTATTCAACAGCTTCTGTCTGAAACTTGAATGAATTACCTTTATCAGCTTCTTTCAGGATCACACAACCATAGAATGGTTTGGATTAGAAGGGACCTTAAAGATCACCTAGTCCAATCCCCCTGCCATGGGCAGGGACACTTTCCACTAAGCCCAGTCGCTCAAAGCAAAGCCCCATCCAACCTGGCCTTGAATCTTTCCAGGGATGGGGCATCTACCACCTCTCCGGGGAACCTGTTCCAGTGCCTCAGCACACTCACTGTAAAAAATTTATTCCTTGTATCCAATCTAAATCTATCCTCTTTCTGTTTAAAGCCATTACGCCTTGTCCTATCACTACATGCCCTTGTCAATAGTCCCTCTTTGGTTTTCTTGTAGGCCCTCTTTAGGTACTGGAAGGCTGCTATAAGGTCTCTCAGGAACCTTCTCTTCTCCAGGCTGAGCAGCCCCAACTCTCTCAGCCTGTCCTTATAAGAGAGGTGCTCCAGCCCTCTGATCATCTTCATGGCTCTCCTCTGGACCCTCTCCAACTGGTCCATGTCCTTCTTATGTTAGGGGCTCCAGAGCTGGACACAGTACTCCAGGTGGGGTCTCACCAGAGTGGAATAGAGGGGGAGAATCACCTCCCTTGACCAGCTGGCCATGCTGCTTTGGATGCAGCCCAGGATGCGGTTGGCCTTCTGGGCTGCAAGCGCACATTGATGGCTCACATTGAGTTTCTCATCCACCAACATCCCCAAGTCCTTCTCCTCAAGGCTGCTCTCAATCCACTCTCTGCCCATCCTGTGTTTGTGCTTGGGATTGCCCTGACCCATGTGCAGGACCTTGTACTTGGCCTGGTTGAACTTTATGAGGTTTGCACAGGCCCACCTCTCCAGCCTGTCAAGGTCCCTCTGGATGGCATACCTTCCTTCCAGTGTGTCAACCGCACTACACAGCTTAGTATTGTTGGTGAACTTGCTGAGGATGCATTCAATCCCACTGTCCATGTCTCCAACAAAGATGTTAAACAGCTCCAGTCCCAATACTGAGGAACCTTGAGGAACACCACTCGTCACTGGTCTCTACCTGGACATCGAGCCGTTGACCACAACCCTTTAAGTGCAACCATCCCACCAATTTCTTGTCCACTGAGTGGTCCATCCATGAAATCCAAGTCTGTCCAGTTTAGAAAAAAAAGGATGTCATGCAGGAAAGTGTCAATTCTTTGCAGAAGTCCAGGTAGATGATGTCAGTTGCTCTTCCCTTATCCACCAACACTGTAATCCCATCGCAGAAGGCCACCAGATTTGTCAAGCACAATTTGCCTTAGTGAAGCCGTGTTGGCTGTCACCAGTCACCTCCTTATTTTCCATGTGCCTTAGCACAGTTTGCAGGAAGACCTACTCCAAGACCTTGCCACACACAGAGGTAAGACTGACTGGCCTGTAGTTCCCTGGGTCTTCCTTGTTTCCCTTTTTAAAAATGAGGGTTATATTTCTTTCCCCTTTTCCAGTCACTGGGAACCTCACCAGACTGCCATGATGTCCTGGTTTTGGCAGGGATGGAGTTAATTTTCCTCTCAGTAGCTGGTATGTTTTGGATTTTGTGTGTGAGGAATGTTGATAAACACCCTGATGATACCAGTTGTTGCGAATGAGACCAAGGACACTGTCCTGCTTTCCAAGTCTCGCTAATGTGCAGATGCAGGAAGCTGGGAGAAAGACAGACAGAATAATCAACCCAGACTGGCCAAAGAGAGTATTCCATGCCATAACCGTCATGCTTAGTATATAAGCGGGGGCTGGCCAGGGCGGGTACCTGCCTTCCTGGCATCCATCTTTCTCCCTTGTTTTGCTGGCATCATTCCCTCTACCTTGCTGGCTCCCATTTGTTCCTTTGCTTGCCGCTTGGTTTTGTTTCCGTGATTGCTGCTCGGGACGGGCTGTATCGGTCATTGGGACATCGGGTGGTAAGAAAACATACATTGTTCACTTTGCATATTTTAAAATCCTTATATTCTGTTATTATTGTAGTTTTCCCGTGTTATTTTAGTAAATTGTCTTCATCTCAACCCACGAGTTCTCCTTCCTTCCCAATTCTCTCCCCTATCCCACTGGGGAGCGGGAGGATGAGCGAGAAACTGTGTGGAAATTCGGGCTAAACCATCACACATGACTTCTCAAATATGATGGATAATGGCTTAGCAACTTCATCCAGCAGTTCTCTCAGGACCTATGGATGCATCTCATCAGGTCCCATGGACTTGTACACCTTCAGGTTCCTTACATGGTCTCAAACTTGATCTTGTCCTATAGCGGGCAGTTCTTCTTTCTCCCAGTCCCTGCCTTTGCCTTCTATGGCTCGGGCAGTGTGACTAGAGCACTTGCCACTGAAGACTGAGGCAAAAGAGTCACTGAGCACCTCAGTGTTCTCCATATCCCAGGTAAGGAGGTTTGCTGTTTCCTTCTGGAGAGGCCCACATTTTCGCTAGTCTTCCTTTTATCACCCATAGAAGCTTTTCTTGATGTCCAGACTTACTTCTGTCAGGGCTTTAGCCCTCCTAACCTGATCTCGGGCTGCTTAGACAATTTCTATGTGTTCCTCCCAGGCTACCTGTCCTTGCTTCCACCCTCTGTAGGCTTCCTTTTTATACATCAGTGATCAATTTTAAATTGAACAAGAGTAAACCTGGAGTTTCCTCTCCCCAGCTGACTGCTGGTTCTTAACTTTCTTAATGGTGCATCAAAGCAAAAGAGTAGTAATCTCAGTGTTCATTTGTCTCATGCTTCCAGGTTAATGTCCCTTGCAGCACTGACGCCTCATTGCTAACCTTTATAGTTTGGATCTATGAGAAAACAATTGATTGAGAAGTTATGTTATTGCTGTAAACAGAATAGTAATTATTGTACCAGAAGCTCCAATTAAGTAGGCATGCCTCAGACGATCATAGATGTTATATCTCTCACAAACTAACCCTAATCTCTGCTGCAAAAAGGCATCCACAAAATTTTACTTCTGAAATGCAAGTTGCCAATTCATCTGAAGAGTTCATTCTGAGTTCATCTAAGTCAGAAGTGGTGGCTATTTCTTAAACCAGAGATTTTTTATCAGAATGCTATTAGACTGTTCCAGAATGGTTTTATGGTGTCTCACTTGACACTTCCCATGACGTTATAGCTTGCAAATGTCCCGCAGATGATACAATGTGGAGTGCAAAAGCATCAAGAAAATCTTCGTGATCCAAAAAAAGAAAATGTTGACGATAAAACTAACTTTATGTCTTTGCACTTACCCTTGCTGGTAGGCTATTCTTACAGGTACATATAAACTATGGGTAATTCAACACACCCTTTGGTACTGTTTTTGCTTATGGGTTACTACTGCTTTATCGAAACTGAAATATTGCATTTGTTATTTACAATGCTAATATCATATATATATGTCTCAAACTAAGTGTTGCAAGACTGATGTATTTATTTATATTAACCTAAGTGCTGGGACCAGTATACTTACAAATATCTTAAATGATGAATAACGGTGGAAAAATGTGGATGTTTTTGAAGTTTGTAACAAACAGCTTGAGTGAAATAACAATGACTTGACTCATTGCCTAAGAAAAAATAAAAGGCTTGTGAGTTTTCCAGTTTAAAATAATACTTGTGTTCACAAGATTTGTAAATTGTTTTCTTAGAGTAATACAGTAATCAGTAAACACAGTGGCTGTAACCCTACGTTTCATTACATAGAGGTGAATACATCTTTACACTTCATAGAATCATAGAATTATGGAATCGTTACGGCTGGAAGGGACCTTTAAAGGCCATCTAGTCCAACCCCCCTGCAAGGAGCAGGGACATCTCCAACCAGATCAGGTTGCTCAGAGCCTCATCCAGCCTGGCCTTGAATGTTTTCAGCGATGGGGCATCCACCACCTCTCTGCGTGGCCAAAGATGTTTCCTCTCCCGTTTTTCTTAACCAGCGCAAACAAGAAGGCAGCCAGAGAAGCAAGTGATTCCAGAAGCCCTTCTCTGAGGCCTGGCTCCACTACCCACATTTAATGCGTGAAGTGAGGCCTCACGTTGCAGGTGTGGAGCCCTGCAGCTCTGGGCAGTGCCCAGGCAGAGCAAGGAGCCCTCACACCTCAGGCAGGGGCTGGGCCAGCCTTGGCCTGGGGAGGCCGCTGGTCGCTCAGGTAGGGAGCAAAGCTGGTGGGTGCTGAGGCCGGCAGCGAAGCCGCGGGGCACTGGTTGAGGGGGAGCACGGGAAGGCCCGGCGGGCGCTGAGGAGGGCGGCTGGCGAGGCGGCGGTTGGGGTGACCGTTGGGCGGGTCCGGGCAGGTGCCAGAGAGGCGGCGCTGCCAGTTTCGCCCAGGCGGCCGCAGGCTTTCCCGCGGGCTCCGAAGGAGGGAGCTGGCCAGGGAGCTGCCTCAGGAAACCTCACCAGAAGGCTCCCCCGACAGGTGACTTTTGTTTCTGGACCAGACGCACCTTCTTTTCGTTCTTCCCGCACGTCAAAGCTGCTTCTTCCTCTTTGGACACGTGGGCCTTTCCCTTGGCAAGGCAGGAAAGATGTTTTGCTGTCCCGTTTCAAAATCCACATTCTCCAGGCAGTTGCTAAAAACCCGTAAGTAACCATGTGTGGAAGTTTTTAAAAATAACCAACTGAAAACCTGATTAAAAACCAGCACTTTTGCCTGTGGACCCTCAGGGCGAATGAGGTTCTTGTTTCAGGACAGCGCCAGTTCAACCATACAGCGTTCCTCATACGCCAGCCTGTGCTGATGGTTGGATGCTGCTCTCCTAGCAAGTGAGAAGCTGCAATTATTCCTCTCTTATAAGAGAAAATAATATGCTGCTGTCTGTGAACTTTGTATTATAGGTTAAAGGTATATTGACCCACTATAGAGAATGCTTTGAACTAGGAGGACAAATTGGTAAGGAGGTAAAATATTCCTGTTGCTACTGCATTTACTTAAAAGAATTTGCAAGGCTCTAGGAGGATTTAGATAACTTCAAGTTCCTCTGTTCATAGCATCAGAAACCATTTCAGCTGCACTCTGACATGCAAGCCTTGACTTATAACAGTGGTCACACACTCGTACTCTTCCAACTCTCAAGCTTCTTTTCCCATTATGTTTCTATTTGTTGTTTATGTATTTTTATCTGAGCTATTTCCCCACTATGCCTTCCTGAACTGTATCTAGATGAAAGCTTTTTCATTCAGAGCACTCAGATTCCTAGGATCTCATGCCTTTGCTTTTTGTTTGGGTGAAAAAAAACCTTCACTTTCTCTCACTACTGTCTTAAATTAAGGTTTACAATGAAGATTTACAGTTGAATGTGCTAGTTCCAACAAAGTTTAATCCAGCATAGCACAATATCTTTACTGCCTTGTAACATCCCTATAAGAAAGAGGATATTAGTTGAATAGTTCCTCATTATTATTTCCCTGGGGAACTGTTCAATATTTCAGATTGCTACCCACTTTTATGTGGACACATTGTCTCATGGTTGTCTATATAGTATTATGGGAAAGCAGATACTTCAGGGATTTGCCAGTCGTCTAATTGTTGAGAGTCAGATTTCTTCAGAGCTAACAGCGGTTGAATGCCAGCAGTATCCACCTGCTTAGCTTCTAACAACTGTCAGAACATTAACCAGGTCTTCTCTGTAGGTCTTTTTTTACAAAGAAACTGAATATGGAAAATGTATTCTGCAGCCCAACTGAGGAAATGGATGACATTTCTCTCTGTTCTGTCAGGAGTATTTCTTTCAATGTTATTCCTTGTTTTTCTTCATCATATTATTCTTTTCAAATCCTTTCCAAATTAGCTGATTGCCATCTGGTTTGCCAGAGTTTTGTATCAGTGTCATGTAAAACACTTCAAATTCCAAACATATATTTCAAGGGTACAGATAAATTACCAGGGATCTCAACTTTATCACCTTGATTTAGATCCAACAAAAACGTAGGGTTTGTTTACTTTTGAGCTGTAGCGCCTAACCCAGCATCCAGAAGTAGAAATCAAAACTCATTATTTGGGTGCTGAGGTACTTTATCCAGTGTCTGTAAAGGTATATTCCTAGGCTCTCTGAGACAGCCCTGTATCAAAAATGTCACAGCTGAAGAATGTAAAGTGCTGAATCAATGTTAACTCATTCTGCTGGTTCAAATACACACACACAAATGAAGTTAAGTTCTTCCAACAATCTTAATATATAAATCGGGTATTATGGTCTGCATAATTTTAATATTAGTTCAAATAAGGCGTAATTTGCCTTTCTGCAGTCAATGTAAACCCATAATAATCACAGTACTTTTCTATGTCTACTCAAAAGAGGTGGCTTGTGTCTTCCTATCTAATCCAGAACAAATTTGTATTTTCATGTGAATGTGAAGTCATGGATTTAGACATCGATATTGGTGTAGTCTGGGGAGACTCCTGCATCTAACCCATAAGACACATTAAATACTCAGAAATGTCTGAAAATCTAATTGCTTTTTCTTGGACAATACAGCTTGGATTTATCTGACTTTAAGCAATAAACTGGGCTAGGAAGGAATCTTGACTGGTTTCTCCAGACATACTGTATAGTGAGTAGAGTAAAACAGGCAGAAGGCAAATCACATTTCATGAGGAATGAATCATCCTCTGGAGATGCTCTTCTACCTTCCTAAATTGTAGAGAAATTACACAGTATATATAACTTTGTCCCCTTTATTTAAGTTTTTACAGTTAAATGGGATTATTTCAGGCCCTGAAGTCTGACTGAAGTCTGCCTCTTTTGAGTTCATACATGCTTTTTTGTAGCTGCCTACTCTGGGAAAAAATCACTTAAAATTGAAGAGTCTCCTTCTATGTTTTTTAAAGAAATAACAACAATTTTTCTCCCACAATTATTTAACCTTTATATTTTCAATATATACAGGGAAACAGACAACTGGGAAACTAAAAACATGCAAAAAATTCACTTGCAGGCAGGATTTTTTGTTAACAATGTTGTAACATCATCTTGAAGCTTACATGAAAATTTCTTCTAGTATTTTTATATGTACAGTACCTCTACAAGCTACACTGATTTAATTTCCTTTGAAGACATATATATAATTTTGTAAGTCCTTGTGTAGTTAACTCACCTATTAAACTAATGTTCTATTTATGGAATAATACAGCATATTCTCTAGCAATATGTGGTCATGTAAAAAAAGACCCTATCACACAGACACAGGAGGAGATAGAGTAAGGTTGCTATGGGAACCTTAGCTCTAAATGGTCTGGCTTTTGTTGGCTTAAAATCTCAAACATTGTGTTGCATTAATTATGTTTTTGTTGAGGTTCTTCGTATTGAGTATGAAATTTGTTGGATTGCTGTTTCAGTCTTACATGTATATATGCAACATTTAAAAAAAAAAATGACATGTGTTAGCTAATATAAGAACAGAAGAATGTGTTTTATTACCAAACTGAATTATGGCACTGCAGAAAATATACTCAAGACGTAGAGTCAAGATTTTCTTTTTATTCTTCTAGCTAAATTTTAGCTATCATTGTCCTCAGTTATTGAATATAGATCATGGATCCTAACAAACTAATAGAGCGGAAGCAGCAGTGGGAAGGAGCCACAACAAAAGGCAGGAATGAGGTGGCAATTGTGGGAGAAAAGGGTTGGAGAAATCTCTGCTGGAACCATGGGAGGGATTTTGGTACTGAGAGAGTATGTGGAAAGAAGCTGAAAACAGCAACTGAATGAAAGGACAAAGCCAGAGAGAAAGACTTTAGGGAAGACTGAGAGAAGGGAAGAACTTGAGCAATGAGAGACAAGAAGCTGAAGGGCTGCATTTAGTGCAGGAGCCACAGGGAGAAATGAGACAGAAGTGGATAAAGCGACTCTGAAAACAAGGTTGACTCTGTCTGGAGAGGAGGAGAAGATGGTAGCTGACAGGTTGCTATTAAATAAACTGATGAGGACAGTAATAGAACTCAAAATACTCCAAAAATTGTGAAAATATTGTTAATCAGATCCTACAAATTAGAAACCACAAAAACATTTTAACATAGTTTAATATAGATAGCAGATATCTTGTGCTGAGGCCTCTTCAAATCTTCTGCTGTATGAACACAACTAAGTTTCCTGCAATAAGAAAGCAAACATTCCACAGCATTGAATTTCTTCACAATACATTTCAAGTGTCATTTTGTGATTTTCCTATTGGAAAACTAATTATGGGTAATGAATAAGATTTTATTTTCCTTTCTTTAAATTACATTATCTTTTCTTAAGAAGATTATATTTCATTTGCTGGATTTTCCATACAATGATTACAGTCTTTATTCATCCTTATGGGTGGTACTGTGTCTCTGGAATTTTTATGACGAAAACTGATACAGCACTTTAAAACTTTTCTATGCTGAAAACAATACATTTAGCTTCTATAGTACAAGGCAGCAAACAGGACAGACATTAATAATAGGTCAGTTCCACTTCAAATGCTCTCATATGGTAACTGTAATCTACAGACTGCTAAAATTTAACATGGTTTTAACAATCATAAGTCCTCAGTCAAAGTACATGTATCTTCAAACTGATGGAAAATGGATTCATTTTCATATATTTAATTGTTTTGAAATTAAAGAAAACAGTGCTTGTCATCTAGGTATCTTTTATAGAAATTTACAGAATTTGATATATTAAAGTAAGGGAATTTAATCACAAGTTACAGGGTTTTCTCAAAGAGAAATAGAGATGAAAGTCTTCATAATATTAAAAAGAACAGTGTCTTTCTTCTGAGAACTAAACAGTCTGAGTATATGCTTACATATGTTCACAGTATGCTTACAAACCACTGTGGACCTCATGCTCCCAGAAAGGACAAATAAATACCAAAGTGACTCTCAAGAATTTTTAGTAGAAAAAGGAGCAAAACACCAAAACCAGTCTAATCCACTCCTGTAAAAATCTGAAGGCCAATCACATACCAATTCTGCTTATAGTAGTTAACAGCTCCTTAGCTTTTGACAAAATCAACAGTGATATCAGTGACATTTTTATGTGACATGAGTGCGTTATTAGAGAGGCTACAACAATTTCTCAGATGGTAGCAGCTATTTCCTGACCCCATTGTCTCCTAGCCTCTTGGCCTCCTACTTTTAACAGCCACATGAGACTACCTGAAGAAGAACGTGACCCAATGGTACTCATTAGGAATAATAAACCAATGACAACCGGATTAATCTAATTTTTATACATGCAGCTAATTATAAGGATGATCTATGCCTGGAACTAATCAAAGACATACATAATGAGTGACGCTGTCATTTATCAAAGAGCATAAACACTTGGAGAATCTTTAAAGTTAAAACAAATGCTTGTGATAGGCCACTTTATAAGCTGGGACAACTTGTTAACAATTACTGCACAGCTCACAAATCATTATGAGTTAGAACATCCCCTCCCACCAAGATGTCCTCACACAATATAACCGTGAGCACATGCAACAACTCTCACTTCTTTAACCATCCCTGACTCAGGGCTCATATTGTTTACACCATTCAGAGTTCTCTACAGACTCCATCAGGGCCAAGGCGCTATTCCATGAATATTTCTTACCTCTTATTTCATAGGGATTATACAGGAGCTAGTTTGGTTACCCATATAATTCTGGAGAAAACTTCATCTTGCCTTGAGCCTTCCAAACACACGTTCCACCACTTGAAAATTAGTATAACTGAGTATTTCATGTAGACCGGTGCTGTTAGGACATACCTCCATTAAAGAAAGTAAATGACATCTTCAAAAATAGCAGTGGACATCCACATTCTTCTAACAGAGGAAATAATGTCTCGGAATGTCATTCCTCATCTTGTGGAAAAGAGGAAAAAGACTGAGAAGAGCAAAGAACTTTGGAATTCTACACAGATACGAAGGTCTTCTTACACATCTCTGGGACTTGTATTCCAGTCTCCTGAGAATTACTGGAAAGCTCTGATGTCACACTACAGAGTAGCAGGAAACCTAATAGGCATTTGTTTATTATGGTTATTCTCCAACAACACATCATGATGTTTTGAGGTAGGCAGATCAGATTTAAAAACCAGGTCTCCTTCAAGGAAGTAATTAAGAAAACATCTTATACAAAGTCCCAATGATCTTAAGCAGTCCATAGTTATTTACTACCTATTTGACAAGCTATCTTTGATACCAAATTTTAACAAAAAACTTCTCCACATCCTGATGTATCATTATAAATCCTAGCACATAGATGGATAGTACTCTTCCATTTGGGAATGTTCCTGAAGAGTTAACTACAGTACGGGAGCTATCCTGAAATAATATCAGGCAAAAAAAAACCCTCTAAAATTAAACCACTGTCTTTAATAGCAACAACAAGACATAGCAAGCACAAGAAATAAATCTGATTTTGCTTTAAAAATACACAGAGAAAAAAACAGGCATCAGGTCATGACGACAGCAACAAAACTGGGGATATTTTTGTAACAAAGGACACCAACTGGGCATCATTAATACACTCAAGGAACGGTTCTAAGAACAACAGTAGAAAATAATGAAAAATAATTCAGCCCATAACCATTATTTTCTGAAAGGTAGGACTGTTTAAAAGCATTGATTTATAGTCTGCAGAATGGGTTCATGGGTTGTAAATAACACAAAAATTATTCAAAGTGCCTGCAAATTCCCTTAAACTTCTATATGTAATTTCTGTAGCAGTAAAGAAAATTAAGTAATGTACACTGCCACAAGTACAGAAGCTGCAAAACTGCAATCCCATTCCATTCCATGGATTGAGAGCAGCCCTGAGGAGGACTTGGGAGTGCTGGTGAACGAGAAGCTCAACATGAGCCGGCAATGCGCCCTTGCGGCCCAGAAGGCCAACCGCATCCCGGGCTGCATCAAGAGAAGCATGGCCAGCAGGTCGAGGGAGGTGATTCTTCCCCTCTACTCTGCCCTGGTGAGACCCCACCTGGAGTACTGTGTCCAGTTCTGGAGCCCCCAACACAAGAAGGACATGGACCAGTTGGAGAAGGTCCAGAGGAGGGCCACGAAGATGATCAGAGGGCTGGAGCACCTCGCCTATGAGGACAGGCTGAGGGAGTTGGGGCTGTTCAGCCTGGAGAAGAGGAGGCTCCGGGGAGACCTGATAGTGGTCTTCCAGTACCTCAAGGGGGCCTACAAGAAAGATGGGGAGAGGCTGTTTAGTAGGGCCTGTTGCAATAGGACAAGGAGTAATGGTTTTAAAATAGAGTGGGGTAGATTTAGATTGGATATTAGGAAAAAAATGTTTTCCAATGAGGGTTGTAGAACACTGGCCCAGGTTGCCCAGAGAGGTGGTGGAAGCCCCATCCCTGGAAACGTTCAAGGCCAGGCTGGATGAAGCTCTGAGCAACCTGATCTAGTTGGGGATGTCCCTGCTCCTTGCAGGGGGGTTGGAATAGATGACCTTCGAAGGTCCCTTCCAACTCTAACCATTCTATGATTCTATTCCTTTAGTAAGGAAATAGTGTTTCTGTGGAGTAGTCACCCCAATTTTGTTGGCTAACCTTACAAAACACAGAGGAAAAAAGAACTGTAAGGAATCAGAAATACAAAGAAAAAAGATGTATTTTTTCCATCATTTCAGTACTGAATCACCTAAGCCACATTCACTAATAACATTTTTTTTCATTGTACGAAGAGGAGGAAAAATTAGATTTCCAAGGTAAAACATAAATTCTTCATCATCACCTAAAGAAGTAATCAGCTCTTCACTCTATGCAGTGCTGTGCCAAGAAAGCTGTGTTTCTGCAAGTGTTTATAAATTCAGGATCTTAGATTGTGTCCTGTGATTGTCAGGTACCTGATGTCAACTACCCATAGTGGGACTAGTCAACTTCTAGTGGCTGCTAAAGGGCAGGAAGTCATGATCTGATGCATTTCATTCCTGGGCCCTTACTCTGTGAACACAATTAACATATTGGCTGAGAAGAGAAAGAAAACTCAGTAAATTCTCTGTGATTTCCCCCAGCAGGAAGGGAAATGCTAATCTTCTCTTTCTCATTGATCATTCAGTTACTTCTTATACATGGAGAAAATCCTCTGGTTCTAAACAAAGTTAAAAGGATGTTGAAAAGATTTTGAAAGATTTGAGTGCCATCAGTATTGCATTCCCTTACAAATATGTCTCAAATTAACTAAAAAAAAAAAACACTCTAAGATTGAGAATAAACTACTAACAAAAACTTAATGAAAAAAAATGAACAAGAGATTTGACTATACACTAATCTCTCACATCCTTTAAGAGCTTTAAAATAAAGGAAAAAAGAACAGGGCAGTGAGATATAATTTTCGGGCAGCTCTTCTCCATAAAAAAGTAGATGTTGAATTATCAATCAAAAAGTCTAGAATCAACCATGTATCTAGACGAATACCGATAACTTCTTGCGTTGTTATCTCTACTTTCAAAAGGTATTTTAATCTACTGTGCCTCAGTTCACTGAAAATAAGACTATGAAGCTGTATTCGATGCTTTGATTTGATCAAGAAAAGCGCACTACTGTGTCTTAAACATTTATTCAAATAACTCATAATTATAACTTACAGTCCTTAATTTTTAAAAAACTGTGAAAGCAGACCTGAACCAGTCTGGTCTCAGCTCTCAATAGGAACTTGTTTTTGTGGATTAATGCTGTAACCTCCACAGCAAACCCTCTGTCTAGGCAATGCCTTTCTGAAGTATGATATTTTTTTTAAATTAGATTCTAAATGCCCTTTTTTTTTCTGGTTTTATTTGCTTGGTTTTTAATATTAGGTTTCTATTAAACATATGGTCTTCTGGTTTCTCTATAATTAGCTTGCACCAATTTCTCCTAATTGTTTCCTGTTCATTTTATTAATAATGAAACAAGAATATTTTGTGATCTCTCTTTCAGAAAAAGTATTTTTTTCTAAGATTTTGAAGATTGAGATATGTAGGTTTGCCAGCATTGTTCCAGCTTTTGGAATTCTTTTTAATTGCTCATTATTTCTGGTGGTGTTACACAGCATTCAGGGAGCAGGCTGATGATACCTCTTGTGTCTTCTTCCAGGCCAGCTCTGCGCTCCTCTTTGCTTCTTTTTACCTCGTTTGTTTAAAAACTGAGCACTCTCAAAGTATTTTTAAACATATTGTCCTCTGACTACGGTTGGTGTCAATACAGAAAATCTGTGAATGAAAATAACAAATTTAGAAAACTTAAAGGAAAACAAACAATTTCCCTCTCTCTAGCTTTTAATTTTCATACGCATCAGGTACTTGAACGTACCTAATTTAGGACTTTACTCTACAAACTCTTAAGTTCAAGCATTTTTGAAAGCCCACTTCCCAGGGACTAGTCATGTTAGAAACTAGGTACTTTACACATAAAATTTCTCTGATCCTGCAGTAAAAGTGCGGTCAGTAGAATTCCAGATGAAGTAACCTATCCAAGAAAGGAATATTTAGTTTTTCCTAAGTGCAGACCGTCAGAATTTACCTCCTAGTTCTTAAAGGATGTATGGTGTTGGTACTGAGCTACTTGGGCTTCACAAGAAAGCTTTCTAAAATGTTGGTAGTTAGGTCCTTGGGCTTCACAAGAAAGCTTTTTAAAATGTAAAACCTTAATTTTTTACTTTTAAAAGTCAAATATACCTGAGGCCATGACTTGCAATTTCTGTATAGTTGGCTTGGCAATGCTGTACACGTTTGCAGAATCCAAGTTTTTGATTTAAATAAGCCTCGACAGGGCCACAGAGGATTTGATGATTGATATGAATTCGTAATACCTTCGTGGCCTTTTGCCCGAGCACGAGCAAGGCGAGAGACCAGCGGGCCCCAGTCCTGCGCAATGGACTCCTGCACTCTGAAAAAATCATTCATTTTACGCAGCCCTATCCACCTCCTCACTTCCCCAGAGCCGCTGCCTCCGAGCTGATCCAGGGGGGAACAGGAGGGCCCGAGCCACTGCCGGGCGCAGCCCTGCTGCGGCCATTTTATTCTCTAGGGGCCGGATGCCCGGCAGGGCCGGCGATCCGGGGGTCTCGGCAGGAAAGCGCTGGTGAGGGCCTGGCCGCGCCGTTCATGGAGGAGAGGGGCGGCAGCGCGGTGCGCACCGTTTCCTCGTCCTGGGCTCGGAAACGCCTCCGGCGGAGCCCTGGCCAGGCCCATCTGCCCCGCCGAGCGCCATCGGCGTCTGCTGGGCCAGCCTCGGCTGGCGACCGCTCGGGGGGCCGCCGGTAGCGGACACGGTGAGGGAGGAGCGGGCGCGCTGCCGCCGCTTCCTCCTGCACGGGGACCGGAAGGCAGCGCGGCTCGGGCCGCCGTGCGCGCGGACTGGGGAGCGGGAGAGGGCCGGGCCTCGGCGGCGCCGCCGCCGCTGCGGGTCACCCAGCCTTCCGCAGTGGGGGTGGGCGGCGGAGCGCGCAGGCCGGGGGAAGGGCCAGGCCCCGCCGCCTCTCTGGGCGATGGAGTGAGGGAGCGAAGCTCGGCAGCAGGAAGATGGCCGGTGGCGGCGGTGGCGGCTGCAGAGACAGCTTGTTTCTGGAAGGTGCGTGCATGGCCGAGCGGGGGGGAACGTGGCCCACGGGCAGCCTTTCCCTTCTGGCAACCAGTAAGGGGCATGGTACAGACTGGGGAGTGGGGGAGGCGGGCGTGTGTGTGTGTGCATCTTGGCGGGGGGGGAGGGGGGGGAATGGGTCCCCTTTGGGGGACGACGACAATGAGAAGTGGCTTGGTGGTGGGGGAAGGGTGGGTTACCGTAAAGGGTGGTTTGGTTTGGTGAAAAGAGACCTGCTTTTGAGGGAGGGGTCAGGGCGATTTGATTTCTTCTTTTTCTTTCTTTCTTTATTTTAATGTCTGAGGCTTTGGAAGTGCAGTGTTTTCTTTGTAGGGGCAGAGCGCTGAGAGCAGCCTGGGCTGGGTGCAGCAGGGCCGGTTTTGCAGCGGGAGGAATCTCCTTTCGGAGGGGCGGTGGGCTGGTGGGCGCCCGGGCAAGGTTAGCGCTAGGTGAGGAGAGGAAGCGAGCATTGCTCTGCCGCCTCCCCGCTGCATTTCCCTGCCTTTAGTCTGCTCCCAGGCCCCGGCCTAGGCGGTATTCTCTCCCCACACCGTAAAATGAGTCTCGTCTGCTTCTGAAATGCTACTTTAAAGGTTTGCGATTGAGGTTGGGTTGGGGGGGGGGGATCATTCTTACATTTGTGATATGAAGATGATGATGAATCTCTCAGCTGCAAGTGAAAGAAACCTTTAGCATTTATAAACCTTTGCGTATTTTTTTTTGATGTACGGGTTCAGTGAGTTGGGTTTTTTTTGTCCTAATTATAGTGCAAAAAGTGTCCTGAAATTCGAATATCTTTAGCTGTTGGGCCTTTACAGTTTCACTGATTTAAAAAAAAAAAAAACAAAACCAAACCTGCCATTCTAATCTTGAAAAATTACTGTAAGCACTTATCCTGATGACATAGGCCAATAATCTGCTAAATTCTGCTGTATTACCATTATGATTATAAAGAAGAATATATGTTAATGAAATAAAATACTACTCATAAGTAGAATTTTTCAAGTCAGGGTTAAGTTTAACATTGGAGATTTTGTAGTACCTATATTATACAGAACATACCTCTTGCAGATTTTCTCGTGCTGCGGGATGTTGGGTTTTGTTTCTTGTTACTAAAGGTTCTGGAATAGAAGTACTGTGTGAACAAAATACTACTTGTTGTTTTGAATAATTCATCTGAAATTCTGATGTTCAGAAACTCTTTCTGGTTAATAATGGCTGTCACATTGCCTCCTTTCTGCCTTTAAAGTGTTTGGAGGTGAAATGCAGACACTCCATTTTTTCCTGAGCTCCCTCCACAGAATATAGTGAGGTTTGCGCAGACAACTAAAAGTGTCAGGGTGATGACTAGACACTGTCTTCTGTGTGCATCCTGGCTACTTGCTGGTTGGACAGGTGGCTAGGAAAAGACAGGTTTCATGTGCAACACCCACACATTTTTTACTTCTGAGGTCTCTTTCCAACAGCAGGACCTACATGACACTGGATAGCATCCCCATTTGAAGCTTCAGTATTCCACAATTGGTGAACTAAGTTATTAGCGTTTTTGTTTGTTTGTTTGTTTCCCCATTGTTTGGGGATGCATTAATTTTAGAACCGGTGATGTGATAGAAGCCCTAAGAGTACACAAGTGTGCATGCACCTGTGAAGAAAACCTAATGTGGATGGTGGTGACTAAAAATTTCTGAGGGTGGCCCAAGTCTAAATGCGATGATAGTACTACAGCAGATCTAGTAAGAGCTGGTAAACTTTGTACTGAATTGAAGCAAAGGAAAAAAGAAGGCTTTCAGTCATTATTAGAGAAGTTCTTACTAGGGATGTTGACTTTATAGAAAAAAGTAAAGGCATAAAATATAAATATATATATATATATTTGGGATTTTTGGCAGTCTGTAATCTGGAAATGTACAGTACCACATTAGACCAACCTAATGATGTTAGAACCACCATTATCCAAAGGCTAGATGAGCACGAGAGTGCCAGACTTGGGAAAAAAGTAGGATGTGGACGAAAACGGGGATAAAAGTGTATAGAGTAGGAAACATGGCAACTTCTATTGCAAGATGATGATTAATACATGAGCCTAGTGTTATAACTAGTCTGTGAGTGTATATTTCATGGACTTGAGGTCTGTCTAAGCAACAAGCAAAAACTGTTTGCTTGATGTTTCTGGAAGTTCTATACTAAAGGCTGGTGTAGAGGAGAGGGAGGACTCCTCTGTCCATCCCTACCATTAATGTGCAGAACAAATGAATTATGTGCCAAATGGATGTTAGGTCTATCACTAATTGAACTCAGTCTAGTGGAAACTGTGTTGTTTAAATATGTACCTATATATGTGTGTATATAAATGTGCACAGAAACTTCTGGTGCTGTCATGCATATGTTGACAGTCAGACTTAAACATACAGTTAAATAAAACCAATTGCTTTGAAGTATGATAATTGTTCAGAATTTTGGTTTTGATTCCACATGTCCAGTAAGATACTGCTTTTCTCTCGTTTAGTGTAACAGATGTTACTATGAAGAAATATGGCTGTCATTTTGCCGTTGAAGTGCTTCATTTTAATATTTTTATTATTTTATTATCCAATAAAAACATGGTCTTTCTGGAAGGGTGTTTCTTGGGTGATTTATCTGCTGCCTTTCTGATAATGCTGTTCTTGAACACAGTGATTCATACTAGTACATGTTTTTTGTCCAGTTTTGCGTATCTAATGTGTCATCATTTTTTATGCTGTGTTGAATAGACTTCTATGGAAAATGTGAAAAAGATCCCTTGAATTATAAGGTTTGACTCTTTTTAAAGCTTCATTTGTTATCATTCTGGAGCAGTGCTAGTAATTTATACACATCACATGCATTGATATACATAACGTGTGCTTACTTTTCCTGAAATGTCAGGACTATTAGAATTCAGAAGTGAGGAAAGTACTTTATTTTTGTTATTTAAGCTAGTTTGCAAGTGGAATTAGTAAAACTTCTCCCTAATTTTCTAATTTACTTTCCTGTAGTGAGGTTTCAAAGTTATGGGCAGGATATGCAGAAATTCACACTACCCTAAAGTAGTCCTGTTGTATGGGAATTCTTTCTTGATTTGGAGGACTAGAAATTTAGGGATTAGGTATTTCCATCTGCAGGAGTTCCTGTGTTTTTCAGTTGATACTCACACCTAAAATATAAAGCAATGATAGGGAAATTTATTTGAATTTAGAATAGGAGAATATGCAATGTGTAGGAATAGAGTACTATTGATCATTACCCCTGGAGTAAAATTGTGGGAACTTTTGTTATATTCTGCCTCTTTGCATATTACTGAGTTGTAAGGAAATTGTAATTTCTCTTTTCTGCCCTTAAATTTAAAGTTTCCCTATGTTTGTGCAGCAGATAACAGGCAAACTTTGAAGTATTACTAAATGCCTGTATTTTCCAGAAGAAACATTTTATTTCTTCCTCTTTTCTTTTTTTTTCGGTCTCACGGTGGTTACAGTAGTAATACTGAGAACCAATATTGAAGTTTCTTTTTGAGGACCTCCTTCCTAAGGAATGTTGCCAGTCCATACCTATAGAGCTGCTGAGAGATTTCGGTGCAGTCATGACAGGAATTTGCTCAATTTTCATTCCATTTTCTTGGCTACAGGTTTCCTAATAACAATAGAGAAAGCTGTGTGGGCTACCCATTAGCAGCAGCAGAAGAAACTTAACTTGTCTGCTAGAGGACACTAGAAGTACTTTGTTTTTCATTCAGCTCACATGTAAAGAACAATCCTCACCACATCAAGAGTTGTAGACTTGTATGTTTTCTTAAAGGTAGCTGAGATTCTGGAGTGGTACAGAAACACACAGCATTTGTGTATTAGTGTATAGACAATGAGTTGCCATTTGAAGTGGTAGTCAGCCTTTCCTGCTCTTTTTTTCCCCCTTCTTTTAATCATATTGAGAAATCTCTGATAGGAGTAATACAATTTAGGAGGGCAGAGTGGCATTTATATTCAGATAAAACACTTGAAAATTTTCTACTGCTATGATTCTTCTCTTTATTTTTCTATTAACAGTAAGATTTAGTTCTTAATTTTTTATAATTGTCTCTGAAGCAGTCTCTGATACTTCGTTTATGACTTAGTGGCGATAAGTATTAGCTTGAAAATGAGGGGGAGGTACCATTCACCTTCTGTATCTTTGTCATAATCCAAACTCCTACTTTATGCTGTTGAATTCCTCTCTGATTTGCATCAGTCCCATCAATGTCTGGTTATGTTCTGTTAGATTCTTCTGTTTTTCCTGAGAGTAGTTTTCTGTCTGAAAGAGGGAAATTACTGACTCTTCTGTAGCTTGCTTATGTCTCCCAGTCCTCTGACCCATTCAGAATTTCTTTCCAGGACTGCTTATGTGTCTTCTCAGACCTTTATTCAGCTGTCCTTTCCAGTGGTTTTAAGAACAAGAAACCTTCTGATTGATTTCAAGGATAGATTATTTTCTGTGAATAAAACCCACTTGTTGAGAACTATTTCTCAGCAAAGTTAAATTGAAACTATTTTCTTACTATCTTACTTGTTTATGTGCTAATCTAACTGGGGCGATTGGTGGCATGAAATATTAAGAAAGATAAGCTGCTTCTTAAGCTGCGTAGAAAGGTACTAACAATAAACTTGATTTAACTATTAATGCTTTATAAACATAAATTGTAAAATGCTTGGTAGCACATTCTAAAATAGTATCCTGTGCCCAAGTCCTCTTCCACATCATGACCACCTTTTTGATTTTAAGATATAGGATTCTAGGAGCCCAGGCTTGTCCTTGGCTTTCTGAGTTGGAAAGCGTCTGTATGCAATTTTCTGCATTTTGTTATGGGGACACTTATTATTTGGTAGTTTTTCCCTAAGTAGCTGCTGCTATAATAACTTTGGACAAAGTGGGACATAGAAGCTTCAGGTGTAAGAGTAACTATCTTGTGTGGGATGCCTCGTGTTATTTTCTGGCACTTGGATTTGATAGGAGGGCACTGCTGCTTCTTCAGGAAAAGTACAGAAATTCTACTGGTTTTTAGAAGCCAAAATATTTAACTCAGCACTGTTCCTAAAAGAGATCCTTACTCTTTTCTTTATGTAAGTCTAAATAGAAAAGTGATAGTAGTAATGTAAATAATAACATGTGGCTTGATAGGAAGCATAAACCATATTTTGCAAACGTCTTGCATGCACAGATACTTTTATGATGAGTCTATTTGGATATTTTAGTCTTTTGATTCTTTTCTTATGTACAAGGATAAGCCGTAATGGTTTATTTATTATAATGATTTCAACAGCTTGGCTGTTGTTTCTGGAAGACTATGCATGGATTTCAGTGCAGTATCAGACTTTACCTTTTCTATAGAATTTTAACTGTTTCTCTTAGTTGAGATAACTGAGGGGTGTCAAGGTGTTTTGTGTTGTAGCAAGTCCTGTAATGTGAGACTAATCACCAACCTCGTCACTTTTAAATATCGCTATATAAGAATATGAGGGTTTTTTGAGTCATCTCTCACCATTTGGTCTCCTCCCTTCCCACTAATAGCTATGAAACCCTTTTGTTTGCAGAGGAGTAGAGATCTCACAGGTACATAGCTAGAAGAAATTTAGTGAAGGTTGCTCTCTTCCGTAAAATGGAGAAGTCAAAATTAACATTCTTGAAGCAAAGGTTTCAGTGTTGCTTCAGCACGGTTTGGTTTGCTGCTAACCAGTGTTAGTGTATATACTGGCTGAGCAGTCAGGGGCCAGAGCAGCTGGTGGACTCGGTACATATGACGGTGTGTGCCTCCCTCTGTGTGTGTGTTTCAGAAAGGAGTGGGAGAGTGTACAGGATAGCTTAAGATACTGCAGGTGTCTGGGAAAACAAGATAAATAAAAATGGAGCTGTTGTGGTGGGAGAGGCTGTAGAGATGCAGTGAAAAAATTATTTTTGGGGGGGAAAAAGAGCAAATTTAATTATTTTCTTAACTTGATTGTTCTATATGGCACTTATATTAGGGGGGAGAAGATTTGGAAAGTGCCTTTCTTTCGGCCCATATTTTAGCACCTCTTTGGTTTCAGTTCTGAGGTTTCTTTTAAGGTAGGAATATTTTATATAGGTTGAAATCTGTCTGGTGCTGTGTACTTGATTGTATCTTGCTTAAAATTAAGAAAATTAAAGCAATAGTAGAAATATTACTATTCTTATTCACCATATGGAGTTAAACCTAGTTTTATCTTACACATTTAATTTTTAAAAGTATGTATTAGACTTCCTTTTGTGACGGTCAGCAGCCTAGCATGTGTAATATTATCAGGTGAAGCTGGTCTTAAGCTGTGGTGAAGTCAAAGTTGGTGTCTTGTGTTGGATAAGTCGGTTGCTTACGAATGTTATATTCACAGGAGTGAATGGCACTTCCATAGTGGGTGCTCGGCAGCCTGCATTGATGAATATAATGATACAAAAAGAATTACCTGGCAGTCTATTTCCCTGATCCTTCACAAATATAAGATAAAAAATATTTTTCATTCTGTTACTGAGGCCACAAAATTTCATTTCCTTTAGGAAATGTGGAAAAGATAACCAGTTGTTAAATAATGGGTTAAAATAAAATAGTGTATTTTTAATCATTACATCATTGCCTAATTCAGTGACACATGTTTAGATTGGAAGCTTTTTTGAGAACTATTAGCATGTTACAAGTAGAGCTTAGTGGTTCATTAATACATAGACACATACGTGAGAATTCTTTTGAGCACTTTCAACAATGTCATAAAAGTACTGAAAACTTACTTAGTTTTCTTGTATGGTGTAGTCTCCCTGCACAGAACTGGGGATTGTGCCAAATGGAATTCAGAGTCTGAATTACAGTCCAGTATAAATCAGAATACAGAATGGCTAATGGTTATTTGGGTACTGTAGCTAACAGCAGTGATTAAAAGCAAATAACTTTTAAGAAGTTGTTTTGTTTTTATTTATGGTGTAATGTCTGCTATGAGTTAAAGAAATAGCATTTTGGCAATGCTGTTGTTTGAATAACTTTTTTCCTAAATAATCTTTAGAAGGAATTATGTTCTAATAGATATGTTCTAATATATGAGAATAGTTAGTTATTACAGGAATTGTTGTAAATGCATGAGTACTGATGTCTTACAGTTAATGTACACTAGCAATTTGCAGCATGGATATAAAATTTGAAAATAATTCTTTCAAAATAAACTGCCCAAAGACTGGTAAAATTATTAAGGTACAATGCTATTGTCTTGTAAGGGCGATGATAAATTAGGTTCATGGATTCCCTAAGGCAGTGAACTGTGACGTTTCTGCTTTTGCTGTGCTGCGACTCCATTTTGGACATAAAGCTGCATGCCAACTATTTATTGGTTCTCTTTGTAAGGCTTAACATTATTAACTGGTTTGGACATAGGAACTAACAATATTATTGGTTGATGAGAGGGAGTTACATGTTGCAGCTGTGCTGCTGTTAGGGGTCACTGCTGCAGGTGGGGAGAGTGAGAGGTCTGCTTCTCTTCCCCTTTGCCCCTCTGCTAAATTCCAGCCTCGTGGTGTCTTATACTGTCCGCCACCCCTGAGGCTTACCAGTTTATTGCCAAGGAGATTGAGGTTGCTGTGTACTGTCTTGCCAGACTGGCGCTTTGCCAAACCTCTGTTGAATTTGCTCACTGAAGGGTAAGCGGGAGAGGCAGGACAATGGTTTGGATCCGGGAGAGCAGACAGACTCTGTGTGAGAGGAGTGGGACATTCCCCCTTTCATCTCTCTATGGTGAGCTGTTAAGTCAGGTTAAGGTCTAATACGTAACTTAGACTTTAGAATAAATACTTTTCTGTAACAGCAGCTTTGTTCTGCCTAGGGAAATAAAATTATTTTAAATAACAGGTTAACTTCTGCATAGAACAAGTTTATGGTGAAGGCTGGAGACTGGAGGGAATAAATTATAAGGCTGAGATTGTGCTTCCCAAGTTAGTCAGCAGGCCTTTAAAAAGTTTTTGTTAAGAAGCAAGTGCTCTATGAGGCAAGGAAGCATTTTTTTTTTTTTTTTTTTTTGTCCATAGAATGATTAGGGTTGGAAGGGACCTTTAAAGGTCATCTAGTCCAACCCCCCTGCAAGGAGCAGGGACATCTCTGACCAGATCAGGTTGCTCAGAGCTTCATCCAGCCTGGCCTTGAACGTTTCCAGGGATGGGGCATCAACCACCTCTCTGGGCAACCTGTTCCAGTGTTCTATAACTCGCATTGTAAAAAATTTTTTCCTAATTTCCAATCTAAATCTACCCCCCACTATTTTAAAACCATTACCTCTCGTGCTATCACAACAGGCCCTACTGAACAGCCTATCCCCATCTTTCCTGTAGGCCCCCTTGAGGTACTGGAAGACCGCTATCAGGTCTCCCTGGAGCCTCCTCTTCTCCAGGCTGAACAGCCCCAACTCTCTCAGCCTGTCCTCATAAGAGAGGTGCTCCAGCCCTTTTATCATCTTCGTGGCCTTCGTCTGGACCTTCTCCAACTGGTCCATGTCCTTCTTATGTTGAGGGCTCCAGAACTGGACACAGTACTCCAGGTGGGGTCTCACCAGGGCAGAGTAGAGGGGGAGAATCACCTCCCTCGACCTGCTGGCCACGCTCCTCTTGATGCAGCCCGGGATGCAGTTGGCCTTCTGGGCCGCAAGGGCGCATTGCCTGCGCATGTTAAGCTTCTTGTCCACCAGCACTCCCAAGTCCTTCTCCTCAGGGCTGCTCTCAATCCATTCTCTGCCCAGCCTGTATTTGTGCCTGGGATTGCCATGACCCAGGTGCAGGACCTTGCACTTGGCCTGGTTGAACTTCATGAGGTTGGCATGGGCCCACCTCTCCAGCCTGTCAAGGTCCCTCTAGATGGCATCCCTCCCTTCCAGCGTGTCGACAGCACCACACAACTTGGTGTCGTCAGCGAACTTGCTGAGGGTGCACTCTATCCCGCTGTCCATGTCGCCGATAAAGATGTTGAACAGGGCCGGGCCCAACACGGACCCCTGAGGGACGCCACTCGTGACCGGTCTCCACATGGACATTGAGCCGTTGACCACCACTCTCTGAGTGCAGCCATCAAACCCATGTCTCTCTAGTTTAGAGGAAGGATGTCATGCGGGACAGTGTCAAAAGCTTTGCACAAGTCCAGGTAGATGATATCCGTTGCTCGTCCCTTGTCCACTGATGCTGTCACCCCGTCATTGAAGGCCACCAAATTGGTCAAGCACGATCTGCCCTTTGTGAAGCCATGTTGGCTGTCACCAACCACCTCCTTGCTCTCCATGTGCCTTAGCATGGTTTCCAGGAGAATCTGCTCCATGACCTTGCCAGGCACAGAGGTGAGGCTGACCGGCCTGTAGTTACCTGGGTCTTCCTTATTCCCCTTTTTAAAAATGGGGGTTATGTTCCCTCTCTTCCAGTCATCGGGGACCTCACCAGACCGCCACGATTTCTCAAATACGACAGCCAGTGTCTTGGCAACTTCATCCGCCAGTTCCCTGAGGACCCGCGGATGGATCTCATCAGGTCCCATGAACTTGTGCACCTTTAAGTTCCTCAGATGATCCCGAACCTGCTCTTCCAGTACAGTGGGCGGTTCTTCATCCTGGCAGTCCCTGCTTGCACCTTCTACAGCTTGGGTGGTGGGACAAGAACTCTTGTTGGTGAAGACTGAGGCAAAAAAGTCATTGAGTACCTCAGCCTTCTCCGTGTCCTGGGTAACCAGGACACCAGTTCCCTTCCGGAGGGGGCCTACATTTTCCCTGAACTTTCTTTTGTCCCTTACGTACCTATAGGAGCTCTTCTTGTTGCATTTTATATCCCTGGCCAGATTCAGTTCTGCCAGGGCTTTGGCCTTCCTCACCTGATCCCTGGCCACTCGCACAGTCTCTTTGTAGACCTCCCAGGCTACCTGTCCCCGCTTCCACTCTCTATAGGCCTCCTTTTTAACTTTCAGTTGGTCCAGGAGCTCTTTGCTCACCCACGCGGGCCTCCTGGCCTTTTTGCCCAACTTGTTCTTCGTCGGGATGCACTTCTGCTGAGCTTGGAGGAAGTGCTCGTTGAATATGGACCAACTTTCCTGGGCTCCTCTTCCCTCCAGGGCCACCTCCCATGGCACTTGGCCCATCAGGTCCCTGAAGAGGCCGAAGTTTGCCCTCTTGAAGTCTAGGGCAGAGAGCTTGCCATGTAGTTTCCTTGCTGCCTTGTGGATCTTGAACTCCACCATGTCATGGTCGCTGCAGCCAAGGCTGTCCTTTAGTTTCACATCCCCCACCAGCCCCTCCCTGTTGGTGAGCACAAGGTCAAGCATGGCACCCCTCCTTGTCGGCTCCTCTATCGCCTGCAGGAGGAAGTTGTCGTCCACGCATTCCAGGAACCTCCTGGACTGCCTGTGCCCTGCTGTGTTGTCTCTCCAACAGATGTCAGGGTGGTTGAAGTCCCCCATGAGGACCAGGGCCTGTGACAGTGAGGCTGCTCCTATCTGCCTATAGAGCACTTCATCTGCTCTGTCTTCCTGGCCAGGCGGCCTGTAACAGACCCCCACCGTAATGTCCCCTGTCCGTGCCCATCCTCTAATCTTGACCCATAAGCTCTCTGTCAGCTCCTCCTCCATCCCCAGGCAGAGCTTCATGCACTCCAGCCGGTTGCTACACCCCCTCCTCGTCTCCCCTTCCTGTCCTTTCTAAAAAGCCTGTACCCCTCCATGTTGACGCTCCAGTCGTATGTGTCATCCCACCACGTCTCCGTGATGCCAACGAGGTCGTAGCCCTGCTCATGTGCAAGCATCTCCAGCTCTTCCTGTTTATTCCCCATGCTGCGTGCATTGGTATAGAGACACTTCAGCTGGGCCCCCAACAAAGCTGACTTGCTGGCTGGAGCGACAGGGGTTCTATTGGACCACAGTTTAAGTTCATTTGCACTTATCTGTGATCCTTCCTCAGCTTCTGGACCCTCGGTGCTGGCACTGGTGCCAGGCTGACAGCAGTGGGCTGAACTGTGCTCCCCCTCCCCCGGCAACACTAGTTTAAAGCCCTCCATTTCTGAATGCATGTCCCAGTAATCCCTGTGAAAGAATAATTTGGCATGAAAGACAATGAACTTGGAATATCTTTCTCTGACTGAATCTTGAATGATTGTAAATAAAGAACAGTGATGATTCAGAAGCTCTGTGCGAAGCCTTCCTGGGTTTTTGTTTGTTTTCAGACCATATAAGCTGTAACTGAAGCGAAGTCTACCGTTTTGGGGTATTCTTTTTTTCTCTTTTTTTTTTTCTTGTCACAACAATGTTTTAGGAGTGATAGATACCAATAATATTTTAGTGATGTGGTAAAACATAATACTATGTGGCATGATTAATATTATGTAATCTTGGACACTTATGTCTGCAAGAAACAGCTGCAAAAATATTTGTTATTTTCATGAGAATGTTTTTATCCAATGCTATGCAATTGTTTCATTTGTACTAAAATTCATTCTACTGATTTTTTTTTTTATTAATGTTGTAGGATATAATATTCTGTTTGTTTGGCATGTCCAATTTTTATGGCTCATTTAGCAAAATATGAATATCCTGCTGATGACAGAATTTAATACAACAGTCTAACAGAAAGATTATTCAAGAGCCCATTAGATGAGAATTTGAACTATGCAGTAGATGTTAGGTTTGGTATTTACAACTGCCGTTGTAATTTCTGAGGCTCAGTTCTTTTAGAAACACTTACTAAAGTCCATTGTAACTTTAGTTCTACCAAGGCTTACTGCTCGAGAGGCAATTTGAGGATTCTTTACAGTTCGGAATAAACTTTCAAAAGTGAGCTTCTGGATTACTCTGGTCCAGGTTATTATGATTGCATATACCTGGCACAGTGGGGCAGTAAACCTTAAACTGAGATTACTAGTTCTGCCATAAAGCAAATTTGTTGTAGCTGAATCTTTACCTGATGAATAGCACAAAAAATAAATATCTGTTATTAATGTAGTAAAGAAGTTCTTTGTCATCTGGCAAAACCTCTGTTCAATGGAAAAGGCACTCCTCCTTGCTTGGAAAAAAGACTTAATCTGTGCCCTGTGATAGAAAGAACTGATAGATCAAGGTAAACATGAGTTTCATGTTTGGGTAAAAATGGCTGAAACTTACCTCCAGTTGCAGGATGGTCTCTTAAGAACTTGGATGTTTTGCTTCAGCTGTCAAATGAGTGATATTTCTTGAAAAGTAGGTTCATAACTGAGTGCGATTAGCAAGCTGGCATGTGTTATTTTGTTATACTAAAAATTAGTTCATCTATAGCATTTCCTCATCTTCATTGCCTTTACAAGTAATTACTGAGAAAATGTTTGTTTTTCCGAGGATGTTAGTTATTTTTTATCTTTCTGAAAATAAAGTATGCATAGTGAATTTTGGCATACTGTGGTTTTGTTACCAGTTGTCAGTGTTCCTTAAACTTGTTGTTAGGTCTAGTGAAGGCTGATATTTCCATTACAAAGATTTCAGTGTTTTTAATGCAGTAATATAGTTGCATTACATCGTACCTTGCTGCATTGATGATCCCTAATTGCAAAGGGAGTTGAAGTATATAGTATGTCTAACATAAGCAGGAGGCTGTTACCTATGTTTGTGTTGCATTTCTTTGATTTTATTTTTTTAATATAAACAGACACAATTTGCTTGATTTTTAACTGTATGTGTATTTGCAGGCTCATTTACTAACTCTTGGCAGTCCCCATGTGTGGGGCCATACTGTATGGTCATGCAAGTAATTGTGGCAGCGATTTACAATGCAGCCAGGCCTGCCTAGCTGCTCTGTGCTGCTCAGTGACAGTCCGGCTGCCCCTCCCAGAGACAGTGCCCTCACAGCTTTGCGTGAGTCAACACTGGCACTTCTCTGGCTTCATGGCAAATTGGCTGAAGGAACTAAATTGGCAGAAAATTAATCAGGGGTGGGAGGGAGTGTTGGTAGAGCTAGTCTGTGTTACTTTTCAGTCATATCAGCAATCTAATCCAGCTGACTGCCCTCTCGTATGGGTATGAAAGCTTGCCAGCATCACTAAGAATAGGGGAAAAAAATCAGTCTTTCGCATTTACAGAAAAGCAGATGCAAATTTTTCTCACAGCTTAGAATTTAACTTACTTTCATCCTCCTTTCATCTTTTCCCTATTCGTATTTTTCTGAGATGTGGCTTTTTCATTTGACCAAATTACTGAGTTTTTCTTGGTTGTTAAGTGTTTTCTTTATGTGTGGGGTTTTTTTTTTTTCTTTTACTGTCCATTTCAGGTGAATTTTGAACAAAACAGCATCAAATAAATGTCTTGCTTTTTTCTGCTTTAATTAGATTTTAGAGTTTCTTCTTCTGTCCTGTGTTTGCAAGTTATTTTCTTGTAGAAGGCATGGAACCTTTCTGGATTTTAATTTATGTTTTTATAGAGTGGATAGTATCTATCTGACATCATCTTTAGAAGTTTGCAAGATAAATCCAGAAGTGTTAAACAATACAAGATGTCGATTTTCTTGTTTCTTCCTTTTGGTATGTAGATATAGTGCTTTATTTGAATGTGATGTTCCAATTATTGCAACAAACCTAGGCACCTTCTCAAAGTGTAGGCTGCCTAATTTCCAGGTAGTTAGGCTAGATTGTTAATCTTATTTGGTATGTAACTGCCTTTTAGCACTTTCTAAAAATAGACGGCTGTTTGTTTAGTGCTGCTGTATTCTCAGTTGCACAAGCTTAGCTTTTCTTGTGAAGATGGATCCCCTGGTGCATAACTAAGTCTAAAAACAGAAGTGTGCAAATCAAGTGCATAATATACTGTAAGGTTTCCTGCTATGATTTGCTTTTCTTGTAAAACTCTTCCAGTGTTCAGAGTTTGAGATAGTATGTGATTACTATCACATACTGATTTACCACTGAAATTATATTCTGGAATTCTTATTCAAGTGTCATCTTCCTTGAAATGGCTTGTTAGCTTTATATACTTCTTCACATTTTGAGAGTAAATTGGCAGTTTAGAGATTGTCCCTAGCCTATTCTAACCTTTTATCTTCCAATTTTTCCTATAAAGTAGGAAAATATCTCTCCTATGTTTATTTTTCATATAAAAATACTGAAAGTTTTTTGTTCTTTTCCTGATTTTTGGTATATCTCCAGTCTAGCAATAGAGGTCTTATGTAAGTAGAGAATTATATACATTCATAATGCTAAAGATGAAAAAATTACTTTTTTTTTGTTTGTTTGTATTTGTGTGTGTGTGTGTGTGTCCCCACCTTTGCTCTTGGATCCTGCTTTTGATGTTATTTAAATTATTTTACTTGTGTGGAAAGCTTGAACGGGTGGCAGACTTATGCAGAGAGAGAAAAGAAGTGACTGAGGTACTTAATTTTGGAAGTGTTTGTGATGATGGTGCAGTTGCAGTGATGCTTTGTACCAATGAGTAGTCACTGCTTTTACTTGACTGCTGGTTGGAATCATGTGGGTTGCAACCTCCTGTCCAAACCAAGTCCAGTTAGAGCAGGTTGCTCAGGGCTTTGTTCAGTCTCCGTGACTTCTCAGGTCAACCTGGTCCCCTCTTGACCACCCTCATGGTAAAAAAATAAGTTATTTTATTGATTTGGAATTTTCTTCGTTCCAGCTTGTGTCCATTGCTCTTGTCCTTTTTCTGTGCGTCTCTGTGGAGAGTTCGGCTTTATCTTCCCTCTGCCTTCCCATTAGGTAGTTGAAGACAACAAAAAGATCTCCCCTGCCCGCTTTCTAAGGCTGAATAAACCCTACTTTTTTTTAACCTCTTCTTACATGTAATGGGCTCGATCCTCCTGGCTACGTTGACAGCACTTCACTGAACTTTCTCTGGTGTGAAATATTTGTTATACTTAATGCAGTACTCTAGTTACAGTTTCATGTGGAAGTGCCATATGAGGGGGAAGATCACTTCTCTTGTCTGCTGGCTAAACTTTTGCTAATTCATCATGCCTTCTTGCCGTGGGGGTGCACTGCTGACCTGTGTTCAATTTGCTGTCCACTGAGACCAGAAGATCCTCTTGAAGAGCTGCTTCCTAGCTAGTCAGCCCCTAGCCTGCACTGCTGCGTGGACTTACTTGGTCCCAGATGTAGAACTTTGCACTTGCTTTTGTTGAACTTTGTAACGTTCTTGTAAGCCTGTTTCTCCAGCCTGTCAAGTCCCTCTGAACAGCAGCCCTGGCTTTCAGTGTTATCAACTGCTTCCTGCAGTTTGCTATCATCTGCAAACTTGCTGAGTGCACTTGGTCCCAGCATCCAGATTATTAGCTAAGACATTAAACAGTATTGGTTCCAGTACTGATCGCTGAGGGATGCCAAGCAGCTGGATTTGTACTGGTAGTCATCACTCTTTGACCCTGATGGTCCAGCTGGTTTTCCTCTCAACTTCTAATTCATTTACTCCATCCATGTCTCTCTAATCTGGCTATAAGGACCCTATAGGAGACCTTGTCAAAGGCCTTTCAACACCCATTGCTCTCCCCTTATGTACACAGCTAGCCATCTCACTGTAGAATGCAGTTGGGTTACTCAGGCACAATTTCCCCTTGCTAAATAAATGCATACTGACTGTTCACCTTCTTGTCGTCATGTAGCTGGGAATAGATTCGTGGAAGATTTGATCCATAACCTTATCAGGGGTTGAGGTGAAGCAGACTAGCCTGTAGTTCACCACATCATCCTTGTTGCCCATCTTGAAGGTAGGTATGTTTTTCCAGTCATTGGGAACCTCTATCATGCCATGACCTTTCAAAGATAACGTAAAGGGGCCTAACAGTGACATTGGCAAGCTTCCTCAACACCATCAGATGCATCCTGTCTGATCCTGTGGACTTTTATGTGTACAAGGGGTTTAAGCGTTCTTTCATTGTACCTTCCTCAACGAGTGATGTTGCATTCCCACAGATTCTGCTGGTAGAGTTGGGGAAATTGGAGGTCAGAGGGTGGAATTTACCAGTGAAACCTGGAGGGTCAAAAAAAAAAAAAGGGATAAAGTTCTTAAATTTTTTCCATGTCATTTGTCACTATGTTCCTGTCTCATTGAGCAGTGGGCCCACATTTTCCTTAGCATTCCTTTTGCTACTGGTGTAGATAAAGAAGCTCTCTTGAAGTACTTCTGCATTGTTTTCTGATGCTATCATGGGGGCAGTATCCTTGGGTGGTACATCTATGTCTCTCCTGGGAGAATCAGTAGAAAAGGTCAGGAAACACTGGAACAGGTTGCCCAGAAAGGTGGTGGAGGCCCCATCTCTGGAAGCGTTCAAGGCCAGGCTGGATGAGGCTCTGAGCAACCTGACCTAGTCAGGGATGTCCCTGCTCCTTGCAGGGGGGTTGGACTAGATGACCTTTGAAGGTCTCTTCCAACCCTAACCATTCTATGATTCTATGATTCTAGTTATCCATTGTGTGGTTACCACTGCTATCTTACCAGAAAAACCTTCAAAGACAGTGCAAAGAAAATGTTTAACATACTTCAGAGTGTTATCCTCCTTTTATCCTCCTCTGTTAACTCCTTGTTGATGCTAAGAAAATGTTTAAACACAGTTCAGCAAATGATCAAACTTATGCAGTTCTGTGTTCTTGAGTCCAATCATTCTACATGATATTCTGCTTTGTAAGCAGTTCAATGTGTATGAGAGTCCTGAAGAAAAAGACAATTGTTTATCAGAATATGCAGATAATTTTCCATCTTTGAACTACAGACCTCTTATAAATGCGCTTTTTTCTTTTTGCAAACTTTTTCTCCAGGTATGGATGCTCTGAATTTTTCATTGGTTTTCTGTTGACATTACATTCTTGAAAGGGTGAAGTTTTTTATTAGCCATCTGAGAAATTAAATGGCCTTCATGTGTGAAAGAATATCCATACTTTTTATGCATTACAGTAATATCATAGAACTTTACTATTGAGCTCTGTGCTTCGTGTGATATTTCACTTACCAGAATCATTTTATCATTACTGCCTATTATTGGAAGTGAGTTTGACAGCTTTTTTTTTATCTCCAGCTAATGTAGAGAGAGGAAAATGAAAGCATGTTTCGAGCAATGGTTCTCTAAATCTGTACTTATAAATGTTGGTTAGGCTATGGTTCCATGCAGATTTCTCTGATGTCCTTAGTGCCTAAACAGTCTTGGTTACTGGATGCCCCTTAACTCTGCAGTGCTGTCATAACTGTGTGCTGGTAGTGTGGTTGAACAGAGGAAGGAACTGATAGGGTTGAAAAATTACTTTTCCCCTCCCCTGCCACTCAAGGTATTTTTGCCTGAATTAGTTTCCTTCCCCAGGTTTGCTGTCAGTGAAGAAACAGCTGTGCAGGATGGGAGCAAGAAGCCCCAGGTTTTAGGAAGTGTGAGGGATGCATAAGCCTGTTCATGTAGTGGTGCTTCAGAATGTGAAAACGCAGCCTCGCTCTGGTTACACAGTTGACGTACTAGAGCTGATAATATCAAAGCTGGAAGATAAAAAGCTGTTTTGTGTAGAAGCCTGTCTGAAAGAACAATGAAGCAAGAGGGGAAGTAAAACAATTAAATATTTCTGTGTCAGATTTTTGTGAGTACTTGTATTCTCTTAACGATATCTGTATGTGATGACTCTAAATGAACAATAGATTAGGAAGCGTAGAAGCATTAATTTTAGTTTAGTTAAACATGAGTCTGGATGAAGGCAATGATTCTGAGCACATTTAAATTAATTTGCATTTTTTTGTGTGAAATCTGCAGTATCTAATAGCTTGGTTGCAGTTGTGATGGTCTAAACTTTTGTAAGATGAGGCTTGTATTATTTCTTTTTTTTTCAGACCAGTGTAACTGGGGAAGAAGAATGTAAACTTCAAGTCCTCCTGGAAAAGCTCCTTGGTCCTGAACCAAACCTTTGTTTGATTTAAGTTTCATGTTTAGGGTGGTTTTTGGAGACACAGAAAGAGATGTGATCTCAGCAGACAAAAGACTTGTAAAAGCTTCTGTGTGTTGTAATAAAAACCTTAAAGTCTCCATTGTTGTATTCTGGAGGTGGTAGGGAGTTTTTCTGGCAATCCAGTGAAAAAGGTATTTTCCTAAAAATTCGGTCTTCATGTGGCCAGTAAATGGCTGTAAAATAACCATGTGGCATCTGGTGGGTTGACCCTAGCTGGACACCAGGTGCCAGCCACGCTGCTCTATGACTTAGCCCCCTCAACTAGATAGGGGAGAGAAAACACGCTGAAAGGCTCATTGGTTGAGATAAGAACGGCGAGATAACTCAGAAATTACCGTCGTGGGCAAAACAGACTGGACTTGGGGAAGTGAATTTAATTTATTACCAATGAAATCAGAGTAGGGTAATGAGAAATCAGAACAAATCTAAAAACACCTTCACCCCACCCCTCCCTCCTTCACAGGCTCAACTTCGCTCATGATTTCCCTACCTCCTCCCCCTGAGCAGCACAGGGGGGCGGGGAATGGGAGTTGTGGTCAGTTCGTTACACATTGTCTCTGCTCCTCCTTCCTCCTCACACTCTTCTGCTGCCCCAGCATGGGGTCCCTCCTACCAGAGACAATCCTCCACAAACTGCTCCAGGGTGAGTCCTTCCTGCGGGCTGCAGTTCTTCATGAACTGCTCCAGCACAGGTCCTTTCCACGGGGTGCAGTCCTTCAGGAACAGACTGCTCCAGTGTGGGTCCCCCACAGGGTCACAAGTCTTGCTAGAAAACCTGTTCCAGTGTGGGCTTCTCTCTCCATAGGTCCTGCCAGGAGCCTGCTCCAGCATGGGCTTCCCACCGGGTCATAGCCTGCTCCAGGGCACATCCGCCTGCCCCGGTGTAGGGTCCTCCCCGTGCTGCAGGTGGATCTCTGCTCCACCGTGGACCTCCATGGGCTGCAGGGGGACAGGCTGCCTCACTATGGGCTGCAGGGGGATCTCTGCTCCAGTGCCTGAAGCACCTCCTCCCCCTCCTTCTCTGACCTTGGTGTTTGCAGAGTTGTTCTCTCACCTATTATTGCTACTCTCTGCTGGCTGCTGTTGCGCAGCAGTTTTTTCCCCTTCTTAAATAAGAGGAACTGAGGATAAAGGAGCTCATGACTATAGCATGTTACTTGTTGATTACCATCATCTTTCTGGATAAAGAGGGTAGTATGCCAGCAGCTTTTAAAAAGACAGTAAAGGAATTTGAAGAACTTTAGATCAGTGACCTTTGTGACTATACAACCTGTTTTTGTAGAAATAATAATGAAGACCAGAAATAATTTAATCATTCTTTCTGTAAAGTCCTTTACCAAAGGATTTTGGAGATGCTAAGTTGCCTTTGGATAAAATTGAAAGTTTTATAAAGAACAACTGGCAATAGATGGAAAGACAGGGCAAAAATGGTTCATTTTGTTAGGAGGAGAAGTAACCCATTCCACAAGGTTCTGTGTTAACATTTGTGCACAGATATAAGGAAGATAGTTTGATAGTGAGGTGACAAAGTTTGTAGATGTTGCAAACGTTACTTGGGCTACGATAATGTAAAGAAATTTGCAGATGCTCAGGTTTTGGATTATGTGGGTTAAAATCATATATGAAATTTGATGTAGGTAAATGCTAAGTAATCTAAGTGAATGAGAAGTAGGAAAAACAATTTTTGTGGACAGTGGTTGACTCTGAACTGGTTCTTGTCAATCATGAGTGTAAGATGGAATTACATAGTACATGAAGATCAATGCAGTTCTCCATAGGAGTCAAAACAGTAAATCCAGTGTTAAAACTTATTAGGAAAAGAATAGAGAACAAAACAGAAACGTCATGCTGCTTCTGTAGAAATTCATGGCATGTATGCATCTTGAATATTCCTTATTGTGTTGATATCCTCATCTCAAAGAGTCCGGTAAACTAGAAGAGGTTCAGAGAGAAGCATTGGAAGTGTTTTAATGGCATGAAACAGTTTTTATGTGAGGAAAAGTTAAGACTACTCAGTTACTTTTCTTATTCTGCCTGGAAAAGGATGACCATGAAAGAATACGACAGACATCTATGCATTCATGAGTGAATGGGAAAGGATTACTTATTACTATCATCCAAAGTACAAGAACTGGAGTAGTGGAGTACTAAGTAGGAGCAAAAGATGCCAGATTGAATCAAGACAAACAAAAGGAGATATTTATATAATGTACAAGGAAGCTGAGGTACTATGTGCTGCAAGATGCTGTTGATTCTATAAAGAGGGTTGATTAAAAATGCAAGTGAGGAGGAGAAAAAGGTTAGCAAAGGCTGCTAAACACAAAAATATCACCTGTTGCTGAGGAAGTCCTTCGTAGATGCAAGTAGCTGGAAGCAGAGGTTGAGTATGCAATAAATATTTCTGTGTGCACTGTTTATACTTTACCCTAGATATCTGTTGTGAGTTGTGATTTTTAAATTTTCTTTCAAAACATAGAGTTGCATCCATTGTTTCTAAATGCATTTCCAGCTAGTAAGGAAAGACACAGTTAAATTATACCAAAATCAAAGCTGTTGCATAGATTGTCCTTCAGTGTTTGTGTGAGACAACTCTTAGTCACAATAATTAGGGCTCAGGTTGAACAGTGCCTTGCCTTAACGAGTACTGTCTCCATGCTCTGGATCTCCTGCCCTTAAGAATATCCCCATGCCATCTTATTATATGAAAATCTCCGTATTGTTGGGTATTGCAGTAGGTAAATCTGAAATTTGATGTCAGGTAACTGTTCACAGAAAGTTGAGGTTTTTACTTAGCTGATGCTGACACTGAAATTTCCATCAGCATCAGATGTTAATTCAGGTCAGTATCAGTTGTTGAATTAAAAAAGAATATATTGTGTTGAAATTGTACTTGAGGCAGTTCAGAACTGTTGCTTTTATATGGAAAAATTTAAGTATGGGTTTTAGACATTTAAATAATAAATGTGAAGACCCTTTCTTTGTGTGGCATATACATCATATCAGTGGAGGAACCCTTGAATTTACAAGTGCTAGTAAAACAGTTGAAATCCTTGTAAAACTACCTCATCATCATTTTTAATAGCTTGCTAATTTGTTACATTAGTAATCAAGATGTTGGCAGATATTCACTTTTATTTATTTAAGGAAAAAGCATCACCACTGCATTGATGAACTTACTTGGTCAAATGATAGTGACATACTGAAAACAACAAACAAATACTTGGGGGAAATACATATATCTAGTTTACTCCTCTAGTTTGTGTTGATTAATGACTTGAAATCAAGACTTATCTTAACTTGTTCTCATTTCAGCTTTGGATAGATCACAGTCCAAGAAAGATGGAGGTTTTAAAAATAATTGGAGCTTTGATCATGCAGAAGAAAGTGAAGGAGATGCAGAGAAAGAGTAAGGATGCTTTTATCTAGGCTATTGAAAGTATAAGTGTCTATTTATAAATAAATACTTGTTTGTAATTTATTAATAAGAATGTGTAATAACTTAAAGATTTCAGTGATTAAGAAAAATGATTTCCAATAAGTGGTTACTTTAAATAGTATTGCCATATAAAAATGCATTATAGCTGTGAACATGGGGCTTACAACATAGGGAAGACTACATTTCTAAAGTGTTGCAATTGTCTTTGGAGCTACTGTGTAAGTCTTAAGAAACAATGACAAGAAATATGTTAATATGCAAAGTAAGGAAATGGAATGGTAGGGTATCTAAGCAGCTTCAACTTTTCCTTTTAATGGTGATGCTATTCAGTACTTCACGGTTACGATTAAGATGCTTCAGTAGCTGTAGGCCTACATCAAGTTAAACTGAGCTTAAAGGACCATATGTTTTTCTCCCCCTGTGCTTATCTCACTGAGTAGAGTTAAGGCTGGTTTTGTTCCCTGATAATTTATTTCTGTAATTAGAATACATACTGTGTCCTTGTGACATTTTATTGTTACTGATGTGTTTTCTCAATATGAATATATTTATTTCCAAAAAGACTAATGAATTGTTAAAAACCAACAAGTTTAATGCATGAAGAGTATGCTAGGTTTATTTGTTGTTCTTAAGTATTTGGAGAGTAGGACCTGCAAGTTAAAAAGCATGCGATGGTTCTGTAGTAAGGAAAAACAGAATCCTCTGGTTAAGTACAAAAATAATTACTATATGAATTTGTATCTTGGCCTCTCTGATAGCGTAAGGAGACTACCATGGAGTCACATTTTTAATAGGTAATGTTCTGCCAAATATTGTGCATTGGAAGGGAGATAGTAGCACATAACCATCTAGCCTGCACAGTATACTATGCTGTAACCTTACAAAAACATTAAGAAATGGGATGGTTTAGTCATTAAAAAATGGGTTCAGAAGTTAATTTGTTGAAGTGTGAGGTAAACATTAAGAGTTTTTGTCAAAACAGAACTGTACCAGAAGTTAAAGCCACTTTTTGAAAGGTTCTAAAACTTAAGGGCGTTTTAGTTTTATAAGATTAAGCTTGCTTTTTTCCCTTAGCTATTTTGCATCTGTTTCTGGTGCACAGTAATACATTTTAAGTGTAGTGATAGTATATACGGTACGGGTAGTATTTGCTTTTACTTAGCTTCAGAAGTAAAAGTAACCACATTAGTAAGCATAGCAGCTTTTTCTCTTTTAGTAATTTACTGCTATTTTCCATCTGTCTCCAGCTGATGTTGACTTAAGAACACAGAATGAGATATGTATAATGTAGTCATGCTAAAAAAAAAAAAGTTTGAAAAACTGATTATGGAACACGTTTTATATAGTTGTATGTGCTTTTAAGATGATATTTCTGAGTGATTTTTCATTACTTTCAAATATTCTGTATGATAAACAGTTTTCCCATAGCCAGTATTGAAATTTTATTACCTACTCACATCAATTAATTCATTTTTGTACCTGTGAATTATGCAGAATCTTATCTGGAAGTATAGGTAAAAGAATAGTTGAAAATGGATTTAAATTGGAGATCCTGCTTTTGCTTACACATCCTCTGATACCATTTCAGGCAACTTCTAACTCGCTCCCAACAGCTATTTGCTTTAAGCTCCCATATGTTTACTTTTGGTAACACTTGGCTTTTTTTTTTTGTCTTAATAGCATTGTAAGCTTTGAGCATTTTGAAATAATTTGTGTGTTTTGTGTTCCTGATACATTTTTACTTTATATTCCAAAATACTACCAGAAGGGAATCTGGAGAAAACAAATGATTTGACAGCAAATTGTCCTTTCTTACTAAATTGTCTTTACCCTTAGCAGAGTATTTCAAATATTAGGAGCTTTAGTTCATAGATTTGTTCCAGCATAAAGCTTTGTGTCTCCCCAGTATTTTGAGTATATAATGCAATAAGTATGTATTCTATTTAAAAAGAAATATTTCTTACTTGCTAAGGTATGCTGATATTTACTAGTAGTGCTTGTAACTTACTGCGTTTCTTTGTGGAGGAAGCTGTATATCTGAAGCAAGCATCTGGATACATCTCATGCTTGTTGTTGAGGCACTAGCATTTTAGGGTCTGACTTTATCACAGCTTTTTGCCCTCTTAATGGCAGGCACACAATGAGTTTGTTTTGAACTGGCCCAAGAATAACATTCCAGTACTTAAGTGATTGGCTGTGTTCTTGTATTACTCCATGAGATCTGTGCTAATGCTGTTGGTCAGTAATGGATGTCCACTTGGATTATCTTTCCTCAGTGAGATGGACACAAAATACATGGCTAATGACCTCTTACCGAAGCAATTTTTAGACTAGGTAGATTATTTTAGAAGTGTGTCATTTAACTTACTTGGGGAGGTAGATGGGCTGTGTCGTGATGGCAAGGTGGCGAGTAATGAACACAAAAAAGAGTAAAGAACTTTTGTATACTGAGGAAGATTTGGTAAAAATAAATGATCACCCAACACAATATATACCTTTTTAAATGCTGCTGGAGTTGATACTCAGCATGGAACCAGAGTTACTGAAATTCAAAATGGTAGTTTACAAGTATCTTATCCGAAAGTAGATGCCTGCAGATACTGTTCAGTCTGCTTGAAGGGTAAATGTAACATTTTTGATCATTTGCAAGATTTGATCTACTTAAGGTAGCAATCAAGATGATAGCAATTGACTTGGGACTTCACTTGCTTTGTACTTGGACAGAAGAGAAACCTCTGTGTAGAACAATAGAAAAAAAGACCAGTTGGTCAGTTGAATACACTGAAACCTGTGTAGACCATCACAGAATAAATGATGGAAATTATATGTATCTTATGTAGCAGAAGACATGAAAGGATGGCAGAGTTACACAAACATGGCCAAGCTGGAAGAGGGTGGAAGCAAGGACAGGTAGCCTGGGAGGAATACACAGACATTTTCTCATCAAGGAAGGCTGAAGCCCTGATAGAATTAAGTCTTGCCAGGGACGTCAAGACCAACAAGAAAAGCTTTTATAGGTGATAAAAGGAAGACTAGAGAAAATGTGGACCCTCTCTGGAAGGAAACAGGAAACCTGGTTACCTGGGATATGGAGAGCGCTGAGGTACTCAGTGACTTTTTTGCCTCAGTCTTTGGCAGCAAAACCCCCTCCCTTGCAGGGGGGATGGACTAGATGAGCTTTAAAGGTCCCTTCCAACCCAAACCATTCTACGATATACCAGGACTTGTGTGAAGCGTTTGACACTGTCCTCCTTGGCATCCTTGTCTGTAAATTGGAGAGGCATGAATTTGATGGATGGACCACTCAGTGGATAAGGAGTTGGTTGGATGGCCGAACTCAGAGAATGGCATTCCTCAGGGGTCGGTGTTGGGGCCGGCCCTGTTTAACATCTTTGTCAGTGATGTGGACAGTGGGATAGAGTGCACCCTGAGCAGGTTTGACGACGACACCAAGCTGTGTGGTACAGTTGACATGCTGAAAGGAAGGGATGCCATCCAGAGGGACCTTGACAGGCTGGAGAGGTCGGTCCATGCGAACCTCATGAAATTCAACAAGGCCAAGTTCCTGCATGTGGGTCAGGGCAATCCCAAGCACAAATAAAGGCCAGAGAGAGAATGGATTGAGAGCAGCCCTGAGGAGAAAGACTTGAGGGTGATGTTGGATGAAAAGCTGGACGTGAGCTGTTGATGTGCACTTGCAGCCCAGAAAGCCAACCACATCCTGGGCTGCATCCAGAGCAGCATGGCCAGAAGGTGGAGGGAGGTGCTTCTGCTCTGGTGAGACCCCACCTGGAGTACTATGTCTAGTTCTGGGGCCTCCAACGTAAGAAGGATGTGGACCTGTTTGAGTAAGTCCAGAGGAGGGCCACAAAGATGATCGGAAGACAAGCACCTCTCCTGTGAGGCTGAGAGAGTTTAGGCTCAGCCTGACAGAGAAGGCTCCAGGGAAACCTCGCAGCAGCCTTTGAGTACTAGGGACTATTGACAAGGGCATGTGGTGATAGGACTGCTGGCTTTAAACTGGAAGAGGACAGGTTTGGCTCAGATATAAGGAAGGAGTTCTTCAGTAAGAGGGTGGTGAAGACACTGAAACAGGTTGCCTGGAGAAGCTGTGGATGCCCCATCTCTGGAAGTGTTCAAGGCCAGGTTGGATGGGGCTTTGAGTGACCTGGCCTAGTGGAAGATTTCCCTGCCCTGACCTGCTTACCTGGGATACAGAGAAGGCTACAGTACTCAGTGACTCTTTTGCCTCAGCCATTAGCAGGAAAAAAAAAACCAACCCTTGCAGGAGGGGTTGGAACTAGATGATCTTTACGGTTCCGTCTAATCCAGACCATTCTGTGATTCTATGAAGTAGTATATTAAGTAAATTGATTTCTGAAATTAACATGTTGTAAGATTCTTTCTAGTTTTACAGGTGATTGTTCTTGAAGAGTCTTGAATATTTTGTATTTGCTTCCTTTTAATTATCTAGGTAGATGTTGAAATATGTCTCCATATGCCCCACAATTATTTTTGTAAACTAATGAGTCTTGTTTTCTCTTGGCTGTCATACTGTTTTTTCAGTAGTCCAGACTTGTCATTCCACTGAGATTTGTTCAGTAATAGCCTTATTGAAAAACTGAATACAAATAAATGGGTCTAATTTATTTTTTTTGCACTGTGGTATCCTTTCATAACTAACATTTTCTTTCAAAAAGGTTTGGGTTTTTTTTCCTTTTATTTAGGAGGATAAACTGCTTGTTTCCTTGTATTCCCGACTAGAAAAGCAATGATACTTCTTTTTTAATATATATTTCTATTTAACTTTTTTCCAGTACTTCTTTTCTCTATTTATTCCTTCCCCACTCCCCCCCATATTTATAGAGATGTTTTATATTTCTTTTGTGACCCTATTAGTAAGGCAGTGTAGCCTTTAAATTGATATGAAGTTTTTGTTCAGAGCCTCAGTTTTTAATTTTTAGCAGTTGTAAAGGTTGTTTTTAACGGGATGGCAGTGTGCATGAGTTGAATAATACTGCTGCTTTTCTAGTGCATCTTCTATCAGGGCTTTTTTTTAATGTACAGCCTACCACCATGTAATTTAAAGTAAAGAATGTACACAGTGCATTGTGAGGGGAAATATGTCTGCCTCCGGTTTTTGCATTTTAAAAAATTCTGAGTTTTCAGAAAGAAATTCCAGTTGAGTTTGAAACTTGACTGGATAAATTGGTAGTTGATAGAAATATGCTTGTAGCTCATTGGAGTGTAACCTCATGATCAACAGAGGTTTCAAGTTTGGGTTGCTTGTATAGGGTAGTAAAAACATGGTCTATTAAACAGAGTTATTTAATTAGCTATTGCACAGTGCATAATATTTTAAAACATTAAACAAATGGTAAGTGATTAGTAAAGAGAGTATTTTTTTTTCTTGTTCAGTGCCTAAATTTGAATGTGTAATTATGTAGTCAACTTTAGAAAGAATTCTGTTTACCTAAATTACTTCTATTTTTTTCTTAATTTTAGTAAAGACTTGACTTTCATTTGTTATAAAATTTTAATCAAAGTATTGAAAAGTTGGAAATTATTGTTCTAATTTGAAACTCTGTCTCTCTGGTTCCCTGGTTAAAAGTGACAAAGTGTCTCCCAGCCAGACCACTGAGGTTTCATTTCAGTATGTGGGAGTGTGGTATAATGTTTTTTTTTCCTGTCTGTATAAATTGCATCTTTTCAGCAGGCAACTGTGAGCATGTGATACATGAGCAAATAGATGTTACTCAGTTGCTATGTATTCTGCTCTCTGAAAAAACAGCCTTTCTGCTACTGATGCATATACTTTGCATTCCTTAAAGTCTAAAAATATTGGTTCTTTAAAAACATCCAATTCTCAGATACTTTTCTAGTCATGTCATCTTAGTTGCATTGTACGAGTTATTCTTGTTAAGTTTGATTTAAGGATTTTTTTTCAGTGTTTTGTTCATTTGCAGTCTATTACCTTTTTTGTTACCCACCCAAATACTCTTTGTTAAAATGGTTGCAGTATAGTGGCATCTTGAAGCCCTAAAAGTATAACCACTGTAACAAGGGCATTTTGTGATTTTTTTTTTTTTATTATTATTATTATTTTTTTTACAAGCTGGAGAAGGAGAACATATCTAAAGGTGAAATTATCTAGCTAGGTCAACACAGTAGGTGAATACCAGAGCTGCAGAGACCAGGGATTGCTATTCATGTCTATGCTGCAGTGTTTTATTTATTTGTAAAGATCTGGAAAATTTCTGAAGTTATTAAACTCATTGTCTTGATAAAGGGTTGAGAGAGCTCCAGTGAACCTCCCTTGAAAGATTAATCTATCCTGAAAGAAGGTTTAAAAAAAAAAGTTAAATTTTAAAATACTGTAAATATCCATGGATAGTGTGTACAGAAGTACAACTATACTCCTTTGTCTTTGTGACACTTACTGGAAATTAGTGATGGTTTCCTACACTCTTTGTTTTATCATTACGCTCCTAGAGTTGTTGTGGTCTATAAGGAAAGGAAAATACAACAGTGGCAGTGGCTAAATGTTGACATTTTGATATGTCTTTCCATATCAAAACTAATGGTGTGCACAATCTTATCTCCTGAAGTTTCAGAGTCTGCAGTTCTTACCCTATGAGTCAAGAACTTTTTATTTTATTTGATGTAAGGATATCTGTGTTGTATAAGGTGGAGGAATAAATTGTAACATGAAGGGAGATCTTGTGCATTGAAGTTCTTAGGAAATTGACAGGGAGAGTTACTTTATATAAAAAAGAATACATATATAGTGGTTAATATATAGAGAGAGCTAAAGTCAGTATGTATATTGCAGTCAACATGTCATACCTGCAACTAAGAAATGTTTCCACCTTCACTTTCATCATTATTTCTCTTTTCTAGCTTACTCTTGGAATTATTATTATTAATAATAACATTGATAATATCTTATTATTCTTGGAACTTGTGGAATACCTACTTGTATTCTTAAGTATTGTGCCTGAATGATCTTAATTGAAAACCCACAAACCATGCAATTACAAGTTGGCAAAAAGTTGCATTATTTTGTTGCAGCCAAGAGAGGAGTAACCGTATCAGGATTGATGAGAAGGGATTATCTGCAGTTTGCTTCTCCAGGAAGCAAGAATGTGTTAGCCTAATCTAGCTGCTGTCAGTGTAAAACGTAGGATTGGGGTTTTAACTTAAATACTTAAGATTATTTGAGGATAATTGCCTGTTAATGAAAAGAGTACGTTTTTACAGTATCATGGAGTGGGTTTCTTTTTTTGTATCTTCTTCCCCGTTATAATAGTGGAAGATTACAGACATAGAAGTACTAAAGAAACACATTTTAATAAGCAGTTCAGCCGAACTGAATATGATATTTTTAGGAAGACATAGTTTGTTAGTAATTGCTATGGGATAAAATTTAGTTACACATAAGTTCTTGTCCTAAAGCACTGTGAAGTTTGCAGTTTTAAACCACGTACATGAACATTGATACGCTTGACCAAACTAATGCTATGTTTTATGGGTTAGTTTAGTATTTGACTCCATTTTTGCATAGGGTTGTATAGAATCTTTCATGATATTGGTAACATTGCCATAATAATATTGGTATTCTCTATTTTGACTTAGTAACATCCTTTTAATTTTGCTTTTTGTGAAATAATTTGATGTACACTTTTAAGTTCCAATTCATGTAATACATCTGGATCACTAGGTAACTCACTTTATGTTCCTGTTGTTTTGGGCGTGTATATACAATCTGTATATGATGCATTTAAATTTAAAGAGGAAGAGCTAAAAAAGCCCCTTGTGTGTTTAAATGCTGATGCTCTGTTGCATTACACTGTATCTTCTTCTCTCTCCCACATCCATCTAGTGAGGCAAATTTGCTCAGCATAGATGACAGTGATGGGCCTTTTAGTCCCAATGAAGAAAGAAAGGCAAGTACTCTGTTTCTCTCGTGCTAAATATGTATCTTTAAAGCTTACTAGGTTCTTAATGTTGCATGGTCATCTCAGACACTTTACAAAAGGAAAGTGTATATGTTGGTTGTGCAACCTGTGCTTCAGCTGTTATCTGCCTACACTTAATATTTTTGTTCCTCTTACTCCTGTAGATCTTGTTGATTTGCATAGTATTCTGAAAGTGTAAGCATAAATAACTAGTTTTAGATTTAGACAATTACCATTAATAGGATTATATTTTTAAATTAAAAATATTAATAATTATACACCATGATTGCCTACTGTCACATTCCCAATTTTCTATGCGTGTGTGTGTATATACATACAAGGAGAAGACACATAGGCAAAAACCATGCTTTTTGTGTTGTTTTTTGGGTTTTTTTTTTAATGTGTACTGAAATAGCTTCCTACTGCAAGTGACTTTGATACTTTGAAAATATTCATATTCTGTTTAGTAAGGAGTCCTAGTGAGTAAGGATGTAGGCGGGATATGTTTTACATGAAATTTGGTACAAAAGAAGTCTGAAAATGAAGCCAAAGTAATATTTATATAAATGTTTTGTAATTCACTTTTTCCTTTTAACTTTTTTGCTAGTATTTTAACATATGTGAATTCTGTTCTTACAGTCACTTCGTTGTCGGCCTGGAGCTGTTGGTACCAGTGGTGATTCCATAAAAACGTACGCAAGGCGAGGCAAAGCTGGAAGCTTGAGACTTTTTAAAGGGAACTCAATTGGCCTCAACATGATGGGAAATAGCAAGAAACTGAGGTACTACATTTAGTTTTATGTTTGCTTACCTACTTACCGTTGATAGAAATCGATGCTAAATGAACAGAACTTGTAGTACATTTGCATTATCTGCGATATGTTTTAAGAGCTATGCTGTTCTCTGCTTCTTTGCAAAGATAGGAAACTATGTCTTTCCTCTTCCAAAATGTTAAATAGCACATTAGTATAGTACCAGAAGATTATTAAAACAATTAGAGCATTCACTGACATACTTGTCAGTGCCTTACCAATATTGTCTGCCTATGCTATTGTTTCCTTTATACAGTGCTAGCAGGTAGAATAATATTTCTAACATCCCCATCAGGAATTTGTTCTTTCCATGATTGTGAATTGCAAAGGTTAACTCAGGATGCATTTTCAGTTTTCCTTATTGCAAGATACCATTTTATTTAGGAGTCAAGGACTATTCTTTTAAAGGATTCAGCAAATATCTGTACTCCTACATGATAGCTTGAGATTGTCACTTGCATTTAGAGCTGACAGGAACAACGTTTAAGCATTCAGTGCTTTACTTGCTTGTTACTGCTGTCCCTAGCTTGTAACAGACTGTTCTCTTTATTTTGGTCGCTAAGTCTGCTTGGAAATGTGATTATGCTAGAAGTGATTATCTTGATTTAAAACCTTAATTAGATAGTGTTGTATCTTTCATAACACATATATCACAACAAAATCCCCAAATCACTTTAAGTTTGTGACCCGGCACCTGTCTGTAGTGAAGATTGGTTGTTTGTTCACTTTGACATGCAGCATGGAAGGTGCTTAGTAATTGTCTTTTCAATATTTGGATTCTTCAGCTAGTGAAAATTCTGAAGGTTGACCATGTAGTTGAGCTGCTAGATTAAGTGCAAGATCAGACATTGAACTTCTTGAGCTATTCGTGGTGATTTTTATTGCAAAGTTGAAGTATTTTTTTCACCTTGTCTGCAGAATAGAGACTAAAAACTCTTCAGATTGGTGAGGCTTGACTCAAAGTAGTACTATTGTAGTAGAATATTCCCTAAAATTCAGGGAATGAGTGATAGGAAGAAGGTATATGCAAGGACAGTGAGAAGAATTTTTCTCTGTACATATACTCTTGCATGTACAAAAATTTAAAACAACCAAAAATTTACCTTCTCTTACCTGGTAAGCAAATCCAGTATCAAACTCTAACTTAACCTTAATAGTTTTGTTGTTTGAGTTTTTTTTAAATCATGTGGTCTTACTTTAAGTTGCTTTTATCTTTGCTAGTTTTTGGTAACTTATCTGAAACTTTATCACATTATTAAGTCCCTCTTAGATTTTTTTTTTTTTTTGAGGGGGGGGTAATATTTTTTTAAAAAGTTATTTGATGAGCAGTGGAATTAATGTAGTCTGTAGTTGTGTCCTGTGTTTCTGAAATGTCATGCTTCCATTACTTCTAGATCCATCTGTTTGCCCAGTGCAAGATTCTTCTGTGCTTTGCCTTTTGAATCTGTGCTGTTAAGAAGTTCCTAGAATCAATTGACAGAATGTGGTAGTGTAACCTTGTTTTCATCAGAGCCTAGAGTTTGAATAATTCTGTGGTTTCTGAGATGATGTCAAGGAAAAATGTATTATATTATATTTAATATATTTTAAGATCTTTGAGACTTCTAGAACATTTGTTTTTTCAAGGAACTTTCTGACCTTTCCATCACACTAGTTTTAGTGTTGTATGTTAGTTTTCTTGAAACTGTGCTGAAACTTGCAAAGTCAGATTTCAGTACAGATGTTCCCCTTTTGCAACTTGCTAGAAATTTATGATTAAATTTTTCTGTTGATTCTGTCTATGCTTGGTATGTTCTATTCAAAGAACAGGATTATAGAGCAGATTGCATTTTACAGCTGTCCTACTTGGAAGCATTTCTGACACCATATGAACCATTTAAGTGTGTCATCTAGAACAGTCTGCTCTGACTCAAATCTGATCACCCGGCAGACTGCAATACTCTATTCCAGCACCTACTGGAGTTTCTCATTACTTGAGTGTGAGGCAGAAAGCAGAAGCACTGCTTAACATTTTTTTTTGTGCTGCAGAGGCACAAGACACAGATTTTCCCGGTCATGCTAGTTTGGCAAAGCTCAGATTCAACAAATAAAATGATAAAACATGAGATAGGTGTGTTTATAAACTTGCTTGTTTGTGTAAACCCCTTAAGCATTTGAGAAGGCATTCCTGTACTCTGCTTGTGTTTTCTTTTCTAGTATCTCTTTCAAAGATACTAAACTGGAAGCCAGAGAGGATTTGAGCCACCCTAAAGTATTTAGGGCAAATAGCTGTCAGCTTTTTATTTCTCAGGCGACAACATTAAACAGAAGGTTGGCTATAAATCAGTCTGGATGATAACTGACCAGCTGCAGTTGCATAGCTTTGGCATGTGGGTTGAGTGTGTTTACTTTCAAGAGGTTGGTGATGGAATGGGACACTGTTAAGTTAGTTTTGAGGAAGCTGAATTGTTAACTCAGAATATTTATGATGTTTCTAAACCTCATGTTCTAGAAAAGAGTGTTTTACCATTTGGCTGGTTTTGATAAGTCTTGATCTGTTATGTTCATGGTTATATCGTGATCACTCAGACCATAACAATCATCTTGTGATCAGTCAGAAATGCTCTGAAAGCTTCCAGTATTGACTTATGATGCTCAATATAAGGCTCCTAAAAGGATTTTGGGAACTGGGAAGAAATTTAAAAAACCAGCTGGAAGTTTCCTCACTTTCACCTTTTGGGAGAATGTAAAGGAAGCATTAGGAATTGGTTGTCAGCTTTTTGGAGAATTTTGGTACTTCAGTTTTTTCATTGTTCATACAGGACAAATGTCAGGAGCAAAGCTTCTGCTGAACAATGTTTCTGTGAAATATTTAGAATCAATTGGAATGCTTTTTCACATCACTTTTAGTGCAGTTACAATTTCAAAGCAATTTTACAAGCAAAACGTTGTGTTGTATTTACGTAGTTTTAAACAGTTTGCATTATCAGCATGCTCTCTGCTAACAGTTGCATGTATTCTGAATATGTCAAATGTAGTATTGTCTCCTGTCACAGAAGTGTGCAGGATCATTGGTAGACTCTAATGTTTTTTGAAGGAGTAGTATGTTATTGATCCATGGTGTCTTTATATGAGCTTTTACTGGAGTGGATAATGGTAAGTAATCATCTCTCTAGAATTACTATTTTACATAGTAATGAGATTAAAGTTTCAAAAGGCAACAAATAAACCAAAGAAATGCTAAGAGACACTGGTGAATATTCTGTCTTTGTGCAGAGGCCTGCTGAGATGTTTGAGCACCTGAGAATCGTTCTCTTTTCTTTTTGAAATGTTTTGTGTTGTTTCAGTTACCAGACACCTTACATCCATAGATTTGTTGTGTTTATTTTCTGAGTAATGAGGGAAATTCCCAAATGTGCAATTCAGTCTGTTCACGTGTTAAGCCCTTTAAGCCATAGTAAAGAAGTTAATATTATGCCTTAATAAAATGCATAGATATATGTATAAAATTGATGATCGGTTGGTTATAATTAATTTTAAAAGACAGTGTCTTTTTGCAGTGATGGAACCGAGCTGGTTCACAGTGTTTTGAATGGTGATAAAATTTTAAAAAATCTTTACCTTTTCTTCCAGGGAAAAAAAAAAAATTGTTTATATTCTTATTTGTCAATTTAATTCTTGGGCTGAATGTTTTTATGCTTGTCAGAGGATCCTAAGAAGTTCTATCATTGATTCAGAAATACTTTGTCGATTTTTGGTTTTTTTATGGCTGTTATTGACACCACCAATTTTAGCTAAGACCATGTACAAATACACCAATCTCTTCTTAAACATTTTTTCTATATATTTGCAGTGAAAATGCTCAGAATATGTCTTGTCCCGTAACTGTGGTACATGGTAGACGTTTTCACCATGCGCATGCACCGACAGCGGTAGTAAAAACAGCAGCCCAAAGGTAAGACTAAGTACATCTGTTTCTCCAGATGTTCCCACTGTAAAAAGTGCTTCCTGGTTTTGTATGTAATGGTTTTCCTTATGCTATGAAGTGTTTTTAGGAAATACAAGTAATTACGTGGTGCATTCTTGATCATAAGCTTTGATCTTAATACTGAAGTTTAGTGAAACTTACCATTTAGGACTTCTTGTTATATAGTCTTAGAATTTACTGCTTTTTAAGGCACACTATGGCATATATTCAGTAGGAGAGCACCTCCTAGTATAAATATATTTAGAAAATACTTCGAAATGGACAAATACAGTATGCAATAAAAATTTACATAACTGACAACATGATCATCAAATACTAATTCACAGATACTCCAGCTTATATAAGATCCGTCTAATGGTTAAGCTATAAATGTGTTGATCGTATGTATTCTGTAAATACAGCATAAAATATATAAACTGGGATATCTCACAGAAGCAAGATTTTGCATTTATATAAATAGTTGTTAGAATGGACAACTGCAAACTGGGGTATTTTACTCAGCTGTGCTGAATTAAACTTAATTGTTTTGGGAACTTAAAACTACGTTAGACTTTTATAAATTGCAGGGTTGTGTTTTAATTTTTTTTACAGGCTTTTCACGCTTAATATGTGTCACAAACCTATGAGCTAATCATTACTTTAAGGAAGTGTCGTAGTTCAGCCCCGATTGGGACCAGACCATGCAGTCTCTCTCTCACTCCCCCCACCCTCCAAGAGAACAGGGGGAGATAATATAAAAAAAAACAGCTCGAGGTTTGAGATAAGGACGGGGAGAAATCCTTAAAGTTACCGTCACGGGCAAAACAGACTCAGCTTGGGGAAAACTATTCATTTATTACTAAAACTAGCAGGAGAATGAGACAGGGAACAAGATAACCTCCCTCCACCCCTCTCTCTTCCCGGGCTTAACATTTTCTCTACTAGCTCCCCCCACCCTCACCCCTGAACCGAGTGGCACAGTGGGGAAGAGGGAATGGGGATTACCGTCAGTTCATCACACATCACTTTATGCTGCCTCTTCCTCCTTAGGGGAAGAACTCCTCAGATTCCTCCCCTGCTCCTTCATGGGGTCCCACCCATACGCTACAGTCCTTTGTGAAACTGCTCCAGCGTGGGTCATCTCTTCCACGGGGTGCAGTCTCTCCAGAATGGCTGCCCCAGCGGGCCCTCCACAGGCCACAGCATCCTTCAGGCATCCACGTGCCCCGGCATGGCGTCCTCCACGGGCTGCAGGTGGATCTCTGCTCCTCCATGGACCTCCATGGGCTGCAGCGGGACAACCTGCTCCACCATGGGAGCACCACAGGCTGCAGGGGAATCTTGGCCAGGAGCCGCATTACTCCTCCCCCTCCTTCTTCACTGACCTTGGCGTCTGTTTCTCTCACAAGAAAAGTTCTTCACAACAGGCTGGCAGACGCCTCTCAGTATCTTTTTACATTTCATTCACATCTCATCTCCTCTCCACTTCTTGCAGCCAGGCCGGGCCGAGTCGGGCCCAGTCGGCTGCCTGGTGAGAGGCCAGAGGGTGAGGCCTGCAAGGCCCACAAGGCCCGCACCTCCCCCTCTCTGCCCCCGCTCAGCTGCTTCACATCTTCTCTCCTTTTTTTTTTTTTCCTGTTTTCCCCTTCTTAAATACGTTATCGCAGAGGCGTTATCACAGAACATTCTGCTACCAATTGGCTCGGCCTTGGCCAGCAGTGGGTCAGCCCTAGGCTGAGTCTACTGAACAAAGGGGAGCAACTTCTAGCAGTTTCCTACAGAAGCTACCACCTTAGGCCCTCCCTCACTAAACAAAACCAGAATAGGAAGTTTCTTTCAAAATTTGTCCATTTTGAGCTCTTTTTGTCTATGAACTTCATGGATTTCCACCAGCCCATATGAGTGCTTCATCCTATCAGCATTTTGTAGCCTCCTTCTGTTCCTTTTTTTCCTCTCTGTTTTTTAGTGTAGATTTTTTGGGGTGGTGGGATCATATGTAGGCATCATCCTCTTTTTATCCCACTTCCCTCACTTTCATTTGTGATATTCAGAAGAACAAAGCTTGTCTACTAATGTGAATGAAACATATTAGGGTAATCTGGCATTTGAAGAAACAGACTGAAAAATGCATTTTGCAATGCTGTCCCTGAGGACCTACACCATTGTTGCTTCCTTCCATTTCAAACTGTAGCATCATCTGTAAATGAAAAATAGCATGGACATTTCCTTCCCCTTAGTAATAGCGGATGCAGTAGTAGGAATCTCTCTTTTCTTTACGTTCTTTCCATCATTTCTAAGGAGGACTGGCAGAGCTTTTTCCACAAATGAAACTGAAAGATGAGGTTTTTGTTATCAGTGTAGTTTAGGCTGAACAAGCTGTGCTTTTTTCTTCTTACATGTAGTCCTTTTTAGAATATTTTTGTTCTGTGTTCCACTGAGGAAAGCGTGGGCATCTCTAAGCGTTCATGCCCTTTCCTTTCACTTCTTTTTTTTTTTTTTTTTTTTTTTTTGTATTTCTAAGGGATGAAAATTTGATCTGCAGTGCTAATTAAAGTGATTTAAGTAAGCAAAATCATGCATGACTGCTCTTTCTTGGATCTCTGAATGTTGACCTTAATAATATTAGTGTACTTGTTTAAGCTTTGTTGTGAGATGGTTCTTTGAAACACCCAGTCAATGTGGATTCATCTTATCTAGTTCAGAGCTGTAGGCTTCTTCAGTGTACAAGAGTCTGCTCCAGAGATTCTTAATCTTAACAAGGGTGTCAGACTTGCCTGCTTGCCTTTCCCACTTAGGGGACTTCTTTATAAGCCTACAATTTAATGTGGGAAAAATCAAAACCTAGCAACTTCGGATGTGTGACACACAGAAAGAAAACTAATGCATAATATAGACAAGCTGAATATTGCATGAAGTAATTTGATAGTAGTCATCTTGAATGTTTCTAAACATGTTTTCTTTTAGGATTGTTATTGTAGTTCATTTATATTAACAACAGACAATTAACTCTTAAGCTAAGAATATTTTAGGAGTTTCAAATGCAGGAAATAGTCATAACAGTTCCACGCAATGTTTTGCTATTGGAGGATGTCAGAACCAGTATGATCTGATTGACTGGGGGTGAGCTTTACAGAGGAACTGTGCAAAGGATATTTAATTCCAATGTCTTTTGCCAGTTGACTCAACTGATTACATTTTAAAAGCTTCTAAATCTGTTTCTGAGTTAGAGGATTGAAAATGAATAGAACATGGACTCTGTCATACTTTTATTAAAATTGAAAACGGGGGAGGATCTCAAGGCTACTTGATGCGGAAAATGTAGATTTGTGAATGAGAAGACAATAGTTGTAGGAAAAAAATAACTAAAATAGGACTATTTAAAACTGTTCATAACACAAAATTCCAGCGCATATAAAGAGGGTAATTTTTTTGGTTGTATATTTTAGTTGTTTGGAATTTTTTTCTATTTTTTTTTTTTGCTAGTTTTTACTGACACAAGACAGTAGTTGAATTTTAAAGTAAGTTCTGATGGTGTCTCCTCAGAAAATATGTGTCTTCTCAGAGTATATGCAGAAAATATGTGTCTTGTCAGTATATATGGGTGGCAAACCAAGAATAAATTCTGGGAATATAGCAAGACAAAGGAAAGCTGGTAGCATGGAAACAGAGTTTTAAGGTGTTGTTTGTTTTTTGTTGTTTTTTTTTTTTTTTCCCCCGTACTGATTTACAGGCAACACAAAGTTGTGTTCTTTTACATTGTTTGCATTTGTAGAATTGTTTTATGGTATGGTGATCAGTAACAATATGGGGAAAATAGTTTGATCTAACCTAACATATTGTTCTTAAACCTGTAGTGGATTATTGAAAGGATAACAAAAAAAAATCAAAACATGACTGAAATAGTTCTGGGCAGCTATCTCTGGCACTGACATTACAGATTCTGTTATTTTTACTGGGTTCTTTGAGTAGGGATAGCATCACATGGGGCAAGCTAATTATAAAACTCGGTTGTAATCGCTATCAAGTTGAATTTGGAGCTTGTGGTGTGTACTGTATTGCTCAACTCTTTCTCCAACAGTTTTGCACATGCATGTTAATTAAATTCTGGCTCAATATCTATTGCACTCATGTAAGTTTCTAGTACAACAAAATTATGCATTTCAAAATAATATTTTAATAAACATTCTTGTTTTTTCAAATGAAATCTGGGGATGAAATAAAAACTTGTTAACTTCTGATACAATGGATTTTCAGATAAAGCTTAGCCTAGTGTTGTAGTTAGTTCAAACTATTTTGCTTCATTTAGTGGACACATATTGTATCTTATGCTGTTGACTGACTGTTCTCTAAGACTTGGCATTGGCATAGCATGTATGTACAGCATGTCTAACTAATCTTATGCATAAACTGCATGAAGCAATTCATAGGGACACTACTTGTCACAATTCCTTGATCTGTCTAGGATTCTCATTTCTTAATCTTTCTGAGATGTAAAACCGAGAGTTCTTTAAAATGTTTTATATTAATATGGGATCCTAGAACAAGCAAGTGAGGCGTCTAAGGTAATGACAATGTATGGTATTGGGCATTCTGGATTTTTTTTCCTGCCTTTAAGTTTTCTTAGCATTAAAATTTACAGTTCTTAACAGTGCGACTTTTCACAGCGTCTGTAAACGGTTAATCCAAGTTACGTATTAAGTGTGCCAACGTAGCTGGACATGGCTCCATATGGACATGATTTGAATCTGACTGAATTTACAAACTCAGATGTGACCCGCGTGAAAACAGTGTTTATTGTTTGTAAAGGCTAGCTCCAGTTGGAAGCATTTTTTGCTCACTTCCATGCAGCACTGACTGATTACTTTCCACCCCAGTCTAAGCTGCAGTGGTCACATTCAGGTTTCAGTTCCTTTTACTCTTTTCCACAGAGCACTGTGGAGATTGAATGTGTTTTCATACTACACCCTGTAGGATTATCAGGATTACCTCCTTACCTGCTTTACTTTCAGTCCTGCTGTTCCTCTATGTAACAGAGTTAGACGAGTTCGCTTTATCCTTGTGACTGTTATGTTTTCAAAAGGAAAGGAGAATGAGCTTATATTACTCTGCAATATTATTACTCTGGTTAATTTGGTTGAAGGAGGGAACAGTTTGTGTTTGGTCTCTTTTAGAATGGTGTTAGTGCAATGCATATATGACAGAAGTTTGTTAGGCTTTTGATATTGGTAAGGAATAGAGACATGGATTAAAAGCTTACAGCATTCCGTATTGCAAGTTTTGAAAAAGCAGGAGGAATAAAGATACTGTGTTCAGGTTGTCTTCATGCTGCGCTTAGGTAGATCTGTTTTTATATCAGTCTTGCTATTGAAAGGACCTGAATTGTGAGCACCAGCTACATTTATTGATGTTAAAGGAGACACTTCTTAAGTATTTTTTGAGATTCTTTTTAGCCAGAACCTCAGAAGGAGGCTGGTTGCTTCTGTTTTTCTTTCTCTATCCAGTAGCTGATTGCTTGTGGTCTTCTAAATATTTTAAGTAGTGATTTTATTTTTTTTTTTTCTGAATGTAAGCTTTTTTTTTTTAATAGTTGGAAACAAATTGTTATGTAAATTTGTTTTTATCTTCTTTAGCATGGCAAGCAGGGATTGGAAATGAGGCTTGATCTTAATTCATATATTAGGATTCTGTCATGTCAGGTTCTACATTGCAGTGAATTAAGTGAGACGACCAGCTTGAGTTCAGAATTAATCAAATTTTACACATTGAAAAAGAGGCAAGACAATGTAGTATTTAGTCCACTGACTGTTGTTGTCTGTAAAGTAACATTTCTTCGTGAGTTTATAATTACTGTTACAAAAATGCTGTGGAAAATAATAATGTGTATTTGAAAACTAGTCCAGTGAGTGCAAGATACAATGAAACAATTATAGTTTGTATTTAGTAACTTTTTTATTTAGTGATGTGCAACACATGTGGGGCTTTGCATCTTATGTTTTTTTTTCTTTTTTCATATTTTAAGCAATCTGGACCGAAAGGAAAGGTAAGTTTACTGTTGATGAAATGAGCATGGCAATGAGCATTAAGAAAATTACCTGAATGAGTGCTGTATCAATGCTAGTTAAAGAATATTCATTCCAGTCAATCCTATCTGCTCATGTGTGTGTGGGAAGTGGTTGGTTTTGTTCTGTTTTTGTGGTTCACTTACTCGCTTTTACAAAAAAAAAGACCTTAAGAATGCCATGTTAATATGAACTTCGAGTGCATTTACACTAGAAGTTTATTATCTATTTATATATTGGATGTGAAAATAGATAAATTTTAACTTGCCCTGGAATTTAAGAACTCGCTGCTAATTCTTTTCATAGAGCAGCAAACTTGATGTAATGGAATGGTTCTGAAGAGTATCTTAGTGGGGTGTTTAACAGCTTTTACTCTGTCATCTCAGCTTGGTTTGAATAGCATTAAAAGTTTTTATTGCATTACTATGTACATTCTGTTCACAAAGTGTATATGTTAAAGCAATTAACAGAAAATGTGTAGCAAAACCAGGCATGTTGTAAAGCACATTTTTCACTTGTTTTGCATGTATTTAACTTCTGTTAATATTTTCTTAGCAATATGAAATACTACACATTTGTTTTTCTTTCTATATAGCTTAAATTTATATGTTAGTGTAAATGTTTTGTTAATAGTAATGAATTTATTGAGTTTTTTGTAAATATTCTGTCTATGTAGGTGTTCTTTGGCAGTATATGCTTGATATCAGGTTGAATTGTTTAAACAGTGTATATAATGTTTAACAAATAATGATAGAAATAACAGAAATGTAGTGTAGATCTGTTCTTTGTGAATTCAGGATTTTCTAGATTTATTTCAAATTGAGTAGTAAAATCAAGCCTTTCTGTTTTACTGCCTTTTGTTATTTCTTAAAAGAAATATCAAAGAGATACTCACCAGTTAGTTTTGGCTCTCTAAAAAGGGATTTGATCATGGAATCATAGAATTGTTAGAGTTGTAAGGGACCTTCAAAGGTCATCTAGAGCCACCTCGCTGCAAGGAACAGGGACATCTCCAACCAGATCAGGTTGCTCAGAGCCCCGTCCAACCTGGCCTTGAATGTTTCCAGGGATGGGGCATCCGCCACCTCTCTGGGCAACCTGTTCCAGTGTTCCACCACCCTCATTGTAAAAATTTTTTTCCTAATACCTAATCTAAATCTACCTCCCTCTATTTTAAAACCATTACTCTTCATCCTATTACAACAGGCCCTGAAGAGTTTCTCCCCGTCTTTCCTATAGGCCGTCTTTAGGTACTGGAAGACTGCTATAAGGTCTTCCTGGAGATCACCCTCTCATCCTCTTGCTGCCTGGGCTTTGAGTTAATGTATTTTTTCCTGTTTTTCTTTGACCTGCATTTATGTTATTAGTTAACCATTCAGATGTTAATGTTTTTAATTTGATACTGTATGTCACAGGAAGACTAGGGTTGAGTTGCATGCTGGTGATTTTAATTTTCCCTTTGGGACACCTGCTGCTTCATAGTCCAGTACTACTGGATATGTTATTTTTTTTCTTCTCTGCTTTTTATTGCCTTCTTAGCAGGGGAAGATGGTTTAGGCAGGAGCTGCTAAATTTAATCACTACCATCATGGTAAGTGCAGCTGCAACTCCTGGCTTTCTGGGTGAAATGGGGTTACTGACCTGTGTACTAAAAACACAGCTCGCTGTGCTATTCCATCTCTCTTTCAGCCTTTGATTTTTGTACTCTGCTTTTCCTATAAGACACACTGAATGTAAGTCTTATCTCAGCAGCTTGGTGCTTCCTGTCGTATCATGATTTACTCTGTTTTTGTGTAATGATGTAGAAACCAACAGCCTGCCTGCTGTGGTATACCTCCAAGGAGCAGTATACAGGGGCAGAGTGAGGAAAGGCTGAGAAAGGCAGCCTCTCAGAGAGCCAGGCTGTACATTAAACACAGCTCTTGTTTGACCCTGTACCTCAACAAGTTAGGAGTTGGTGCAGCTTTGCACGTGCGTGGTATTTTTGATGTGACTCAAACCAGATCATGGGTAGTTTTGAAAGCTCTGATCAAAGACAGCAGTGTGTCATAAATTCCCAGATCCAGTTGTTTCTTTGGGTTTATTTTTTTTCTGGCATAGACAGAAATTGTCCCTGTCCTGCCTGCCCCCCACCCACTTCTTTTTTCCCCTAGAGAAGAAATTTTAATATGAAAATTTCACTTCGGCTGGAGTGTGTCACAGAGGTCTGTCTACCAGCCCAAAGTGAAGATAGTAAGGTGCAATTTTATCAGCAAAGGATTATGGCAGTAATCTTGAATGTGTGCTGAAAATACTAAATCAGTGACACCATTCTGTCTGGGCAAAAGATGTTTACTCAAGAATGCTATACTATTTGACTGTTAAGATGTGTCAAAATTTCAGGACTCTCTGCAGTCTAGTATTTTGCTATTTGATGCTTTACTACCTCTTGAGCTTGCATTGTCAAATACTGGTCTATCTTCCTTGTACTTAAAGGTATTAAAATCAGTACTGCTTATAATGAATGAGAGAAATGAGATGCCTGAAATGTTTTAATCTCTGAGCATGGAACTTTGTTCTTCAGGCAAAATCTAAATCTCATAAGAAATATTTTTAGGAAACCTAACAGGCCAAAAAAAAAAAATTGTTTATTTTTAATATTTGCTAGGATGGCAGGAACAGCAATCAATATTGTATTTCTGGGGGTTTTTTTTATATTAAACACAGTGTGTAGATAGTGTTTTATTTTTTAATATCTTACAATAATTATTTTATTTTTCAAGTATTCCTTTTAAAGATAAGTGTCATGTTTGATTAATAAAAACCCCTATAGTTTCTGCACTCTCACACAGTTAAACCACTCGGTGTACGAAGTACTTTACTAGAGAAGTTATCAGTGGATCTGCAGCTGTTCAAATGGCGACAATCCTCATGCTGAGGGGAGAGGCTTCATTTTGTCATCAGTAAAAATTTTGTAGTGCTGGGCTCTGCCATTTCATTTGTGTGTGGGTTTTTCAGGAAAGGAAATTAGTAGGAGGCACTTCAAGTTGCTGCCTTCTTGTGGGAGGGCTGTTACTATCTCCAGGCAAGTGTCTTTTTCAGATGACATCTACAATTAAGTAGTGTTTAAAATTGTCTTTGCTGTTGTTTTTTAACTCAAAGAAACTTCAAACCTGACCTTGAATTGCTAACCAAGTAAAACTGTGTTGGGAAGCCTCAGTTGACTTGGAGCTGTTTTTTGTAACTTAGATTTGGGTGTTACTGGTTCATTGTGAGATGTAAGTAAAAGTCTTCTATTGGGGGAGAAGAAAGATACTAGTTTTACGCTAACTCTTGAGTATTCTTGCAAGTGTTTGGCCATTTAATAAATATCAGTGTACGTCACTGCTGGTACCACAAAATTCGGACAAGGGTAAATAATGCTACTGTATTCCAATTTCTTGTCAAAAATTATTTAGCAATATATGCTAAGTAATTAATTTATCATCTTAAAAAGATAAATATATGTTGCATGTTAAAAACATAATACAAACGTGTGATTTTCAGAAGAAAAATCATAACTTATAAATGTCCAGAAACCTTGAATTGTCACACTAATTTTTAGAAGACATTGTAAATCTAAATCATTGCTTTAAATTCAATGTCAAATAGTGTCAATATTGATTCTTTTAAATATCAATTAAATATTTTATATTTAACAGATTTTACAGAAAGTAGCTTTTCTAGCAGTGGTTATGTTCAAAGCAAGACTTAATGTTATGAAATACTACTGGAAGATAATTATAACGTGTCAAACAGCTCATGCACCCTTATGACAATGTTTGTATTTTTCAAATCTCCTATAATGATGTTACAGAGTTTTTTTCTGGACTTTAGAATGTAATTGTCATTGATTTTTATAGTAGCAGCTTCTCATTATGTAATGATTAGTTTGAGCTCTGCCTTATATTTCCACCAATTTTGCCTTTTAAAATAATCCCCTGTGATTTGGGTTTTTAAAGAAAGTGTTAAGAAAATAATACGCTTAATTTATGAACAAATATTAATGTTGAGTTTCTGATTTTGCTTCCATTTTTGGGTGTGCAGGAATTTAAAAAAACAAAACAACAGCTTTTTGGGGGAGCAGGATTGTTTCAGAAACATGTTTGACACAATCAGTAACATAAACTACTTAATCTGTCATCTGTGATGTGCTTGTGGGCACTCATAGTAAAGTACTGTGACATCTCTACATTCTGTGTTGCAATCCAGTCATGCTTGTTTCTCATTCCTTCTTTCTGCATTTTCCTTCACGCTGCAGCTCCTCAACACAATAAAATATGTTGGTGTTTAGTTGTGGGCTAATACATTTAGAGGGCCAAATTTGGTAAGAAGTAGCCCAAAGGGCATTGTAGATTAATCTTGTTCCAAAAATGTCAGTTAATAATAAAATATGGTAAAGCACTGAGAAATATTGCCTAGAAATGCAGAAAATTCAAAGGTTTTGTAATTTGATGCATTAGGAAGTGCCATGCTGAAAGAAATGAAAACTTATGCCTAGTGCTGAAGTGTGTTTCAGCCATAGCCAAATTTTTGTCAGCTGGGATCCCCAAAGTTTATCTGTTAGTTTGACACGTTACTGCCTACAGCTGTTTTCTTTGCTCCATTGCTGTTGATTAATGTCCTTCTAATCAGAGGTAGCAGTATGGGATGTATGTGACTTGCAGCCCAGTGCACTGACTTAACTTGCCAATAAAAACAGTTTCTGTTTAAGTTGTTGGCAAGGCCTCCTGTGTTTCAGGTGTGTGCCGTCATCTGTTATAACAGGAACAGCTGCAGAGCAGGGTAAGACAGGTGAGAAAGAGAACTGCCACAAACAGAAACTGAGATGCAGTGAGCTTCAGGAGTCTTAAGTTGGTAGTAGCATGATTTGATGTGCTTGGGTGGACACGGAAAATGTCTTTCAGTAGACTCAAAAAATCCTACTATAATACTTTATGGTGCATTAGTTTGCACAAAAATGTGATATGTGTATTTATGCATATTGTACCAACAAAAGTTTTATTATCCACTAATTTGTCTATATTATTATATTTTAAAAACAATGTCCTGGTTTCGGAACTATGCCGTCTTCTGTCTTGTTCTTTTTATTTTTTGGCCATAACAGTTTTTGCCATCAGATCTCTTTCATCTGTTTTCAGTCTTCTCTTCTGAAGTTGTGGAACTTGTGAAATCTACTTTAGTATTAAACTAATGTTTTTTTTTTCTGGATTTGGATTTTAAAAGTATCTATCTTATACTTCCTGAATGAGGAGAAGATGGTGCAGGCTTTAGTCTTTGAAGATGGGTCTGAAAGTGAGAGACTCATGAACTGTTGATTGCTATCAGAGGGGATTTAGATCACTAACGTTTCTAGGCCCGTTACTGTAGCTGTTCCTAGCATTCTGGTAATATTTTTTAAGGTTTACAAATAGCATGTAATAGGAGAAATTACTTATTCGTAGCTTTCAGATACATTTTGGGTTTATTTTAAGTATAATTGTGGCTAAGTTATAATGGTGTCTGTCAAAAGAGCAACCATCTATCTAATTTATTTTCCAGAAAAGAATACCCACCTCAGCTTCAGAAAGTAGAAGACCACATTAGATTACCACGGTCTCAAGGACTGGGTAAGTTATGCTTAGAGTTCTCATTTCTTTTGAGCAGAATAATTTTTTGAATATTTGCTTTGGGTGGATGTGTTGTTAAACTTTGTGTAACTTTTAGTGTGTCTGTTTATATCTTTGTATCATGTTATTCTACATGTGAAAACTACCATCAGCATAATTTAGCAGATCCCCTTCTACTTTCGGTAGCAGACGCTCCGTTCTAATTGTGGTGAAGGTAGTATAGATTTTCAGGTCCAGTGCCTCCTCCAAAGATGCTAAGCTACAAATTGTCACCGAGAGACAATGAAATAGTATTAAAAAAACCAACATTTTCAAAGTTACTTTGGGCAATTTTTTCTTATTCATACAACAAATCACGAGCAGTTGAAGCAGTGTAGTTTGTTGGATGTTTAAAAAGGTGTTCATGTTTAGTTCAAGTTAGTATATGTGAAAAAGTAAGTTGATCATAATTTTAACAGCATAAGTAGACATTTCTTGTTAATGTTTTTGCATATTTTTTTTCCCTCCTAGACAGTATAATGGAAAACACAGAAGAGTCAGAATCAGAGTCAGAATCAGAAATTAAGAGAAAGGTGCAACAGAAACGTCACTGCAATTCATATCAATCTGATGAGACTCTATCTTCTACAAAAAAATGCTTGACCCAGTTCAAGGTGGGTTAGATTTTAAAAACATTTAAATTTCTTTGATGTGTATTTTAGAAGCAGGCATTCAGTTGTAAAAAAAATTGATACTGTAAAAATCCTAGAATTGGGAGAAAGATTTACATAAATTTAAAAAATATTATTATGATAGAGATATGTAAGTATTAATACTAGCTATGAAATGTTTATTTTCTGATTTGAATAAACAGCTGCTGCGCTGGAAAGCAAAACAACCTGTGTTTAAATTGAATGGATAATTGATAAAACAGGAACTAATAAATTTGGTTTACTGTCTATGAAATAGAGGAATAATATTTTACTCTTTGGCAATTTTTTTTATTTTTTAAGGTGTCATGATTTTCCGTACTCATTACAGCAGTAAAGACAGAGATACAACAAAGATGCAAGTACTTCTTACTAAGTTGCTCTCTTTTTCAGTGAAACTAGCACAGGTATCCAAACAGCATTCTCTGGTCTAGATGCAGCCAACCAGGATATTTTGTCTGGATCTTTTCTGAGTATCAGATTTAAGATATTTTGGAAATTCTTTTAAGGCTCTCTGTATTTCTTATCGTCTTCCCAGGTTATTATGGAAGATTCGTAATGCCCACATAGAGGCCACACTATATGACTATCAAAGCAGAACTTCCTGTAAGGAGATTTTGGTTAAAAAAAAAAAATAAAAATAGATCTGTGATTGTTACATATAGTCAGCTTGTATTTGCTCTTGTGTATTAGAAAGTAAGTCAGCCTGTATTTCTTTTTTAGGATGAAACACTTGGTGCTACTCTTAAGCACTTCCATTATATATTTGTTAATTAATATGGTGTTACTTGTAAATTTTAATAGCTGCGTTTTTGATCTACATATTATATCTATAGAGATATGATCTATAAGAGCTAAGTAATGAAGTAACAAAGCACTTAAAAACAAAAGACATTACAGTTCTGTGGATTTTGTTTTAATCATTCAATTGATAACTTTGTTTATGTTTGTTTAAAGAAGTAAAATATTTACTACTTATGTCCTGTCAGGTAAGACTGCACTTGTAAACAGTATTTGATAATTACATCTGGTACTTTTCACATGCATATCTTAGAAATCTGTAAATTTGAGAACACCAACAGCCATGAATGGAGTCTGGTTACTTTTTCTCAAACACAGGAGCTGAATGCCTGTGGTAAAACTGTCAAACAGTAAGCCTAAAAAAGGTGAAACCCTCATTTGTTTCATATGATGTATTATGAGATCTCAAAAAGGGATTGATAAAATTTGTCATGCTACATCATCATTAAACCAGTTGATTTATATTCAACCACTGATTCAGGAGATGTCTAAATTGATAATTATTACATCAAGTAAGGAGGTAGTTACTAGATCCTTACCCTATTCCCTGTGCTCCCAACAGTCTGTTGCTGGCCACTGTTGGAAGTTCAGGGCAGGGCTGGATGAACCTTCACTCCAATCCCATAGGATAGTTATGATCCTGTAAGATTGTATAGTTTGTGGATACCCTTTCTGGATATGGAACAGATCTTGCTCCAACTGAATTCACTAGCACAACTCTTGGCTTTATTTTCTTTTTTAATCAGGTTAAGCATTTTATCTTTTATTACAGTAAAGGGATTTAACAAAATGGTTTATGTTTGTCATGAACCATATGTGTTTTCATGAGTCATGAGTTGCAAAAGCATGCAGATGATCGATCAGAGATTTATGGAACCTCTGAACAATTCAAAAGTGTTGGTTGTCGTTTTGTGCCGAAGGAATTACAGACGTAACCAGCTGCTGGTTAGGCAAAGTGTATTTAATTTTCTTTTTTATTCTCTCTCTCTTTTTTTGGAGTGATTTTTTTGCCAGACTGTTAGATGATCTCTTGGGAGGACAAATGAACTTCATGACCTAGGAGGTTGCTTCTAGTCCTCTTTAGCATTGCTCTGGGGATCCTTAGGTTACTTTATTTTCATCCAATGAAACTGTTTTTACAGAAATTATGTAACCAAACTTTCTTACTGATGGATATATATATCTGAACGATGTACAACCTTTTACGTATTGAAAGAAAAAAGGCAAGAAAGAAAATCTGATTTGTCCAACATTAATCACTTTTTTAAAAACTATGACAAATTACATTTATTCCTCTTAGATAATTTTTCATTTTCTTAAATGAAAAAAACCTGGTTTTTATTGTTTGCTTTCTCTGGTTACTGTAATTGCTAATATAGTGTTGTCAGTCTTCATTCTGAACAGAAATTAAATGTAAGATTTGGAAATGGTATCTTTGTACTTAGACAGTTACTGATTTTGTGTATGTGTGTCTCCTCTAGCTGTTGGAACAAATTGATTATTCTACTAATTGCCCAAGTTGTGGGCGTGCAAATGAAAATCAGACCAAATGCCGACATTGTGAAAGTGCTTCTCTAAAGGATTTGCAAAGAGTCTCCAGACAAACTGTGACATTAAATGAATCTGTGGGACCTTTATCACGTTCTTCAATACATCAGAATTCAACAGGGCAAAAATCTTCAGGTACAGGGTTCAACACAAAGAAGTTTTATAGTTCTGCTGTTGGAAAAGGTCCAACCGATATTCTACTGAGTAATGAAGTTGTAGGACATTCTATGTTACGACAAAATGGAAAAGTTAGTCTTATAACTGGGACAAAAAATCCTAAAATTACAGGAAGCTTAAGACAGAGGAGTACAAGACCATCTGAACTAAATGATCCAAGTAAGTACCTTTTTATGAATATAGCCATGAAGTGTAAACCCGAAATATTGTATAATGAAGGAACTGTCCTTGCAGGCTTGCATTACTGATTTTGCATGGAATTTCTTTGTGAGTGTGTTCTTGGGGAAGAGAGACAGACCTTTTTGTAATATCTTTTTCACATACTGACATACTCTCTGAGAAAGATGAATATTGGGGAAAAATTATTTAATGAATTGTTTGTTTTAAGACTTACACTTAATAATTTTTAAAAAAGCATTCTTAGCAGAATTCCATCATTCATTCTCCCAAAGGGAAAGACAGTCTTTGATTTTTTTATATTATGTTTTTCCCTCTTTCCTTTTGAGCTACGCATCTGAACACTGTGGAGGTTTTCCTATTTATTTAAATTTCATAATTTGTAAAATGTTAATTTTTGTGCTTTCTCTGCATAAACTCAAATTAATTTATAAGCAGGAAGGAACTGGAATTTGGGAAATTATGTTTCTAGTTCCATGCTTAGTTTACTAGACCATGTTGCTTTACTGATTTGAACAATTTCAGTTATATTTCTCTTGTCAGTTTCTCTTAAGTTGTATTATTTGCTGTCAGTTCTTGATTGAACCAAGAAATGTATGGCTTCACTTCTGTGTCTAGAGACAGATTAATGATTCCTGTTTCTTGTATAATTAGTTATGAGAAATAAAAAATGAGGGAGAGAGCTCCTGCAAGCAGATTCCGAATAAACATTAATAAAAGCATAATGTAATGATAAATGTGGACTATTTTTGGCACTGCAGGACAAATACATAAATTACTTTTTAAGCTGTTGCTTGAAAAGAAATTTCTGTTACAGAAAAATGTAGTGGTTGAGAATTTAATATTTTCTGTTTAGTTGTTTTGTCTAGTGATGATGATGAGGAGGAGGATAGTGGCAGCACTAGGAGAATGGAAAGCATTTCACCTCGTCCTGCAGATTCAGCCCGCTCCTCCCCAGCTCCTTCTACAGGAAAGGTGGAAGCAGCATTAAAGGAAAACAGTTGTGGAATAGAACAGAGAATAGGTAGTATAACAACAGATACAGAAATTGCAGTCACACTACCAAGAAAAGCAAGAATGAAAGATCAGGTACTATTTAATACTTTGTTTAAAGAAAACAAAAATCAAATAGTAAATGGAAAACGTAAAGGCTTGTGTTTCATTGTCAGAAGTTGACTATATTTGATTGCTTTTTTTACTCAGCAGCTCACTGAGTTATATCGCTGCTCTACATAATACTGGAAACATAAGAAGATGTGTGCAGTATATGTTTACACGCGTTCATAATTATTTGAATTATGCTTTTAACGTAGATGCTTCTGTGTTGAATGTATACGCTTTGAGACTGGGCAGAATATCACTGTGAAACTCAAGGGCCTACTTTGTTTACCAAAGAATGCCAGTACCAGCTGTTGCCTGGTAAAACTTTGGACATACAAAGTTAAATGTGAAAAGAGATACTAGGAACAATAGAAGCCCTTTAAAAATTAAAATACTTTGACAACTGTCCCAATTAATAGCACTTATTTTAAGGATTTCATGGTGGAGCTTTTGTTTTTTAGTTGAGTACCACTGCAACAATCAGATAAACAAAGACAAAAAATTCACCATGAGCAGACTCCTTAAGTGCTGTCAGAGGGGACAGCTTTCACCTCAACAGTGAACCATTAAGAAGAATAAGTTCCCTGTGGCAACTTGTGTTGAATTAATAGTGCTGATTAAAACTGGTTTTGGGTCACTTGTCCAGTTTCACTATTGTGAGTTGTGTTCACAGGAGCATCTGATCAGATTCCCATCCGCAGTCTGAAATGCTTTGTGTTTTCTGAGTTAGAACGCTGAAGTAACGATGCCAAAACCTTCATGCTATGTTGAGATTCAGAAGCCAACGTTGTAGTGCTGTAATTGATGAAATTATGGATGTTTATAATTATTCACCACTAAATATAAAGCTGTGAACCTCTAGCTTACAGTAGAGCTGTGGGATTAAAAGCTTGGATGATAAATAGCTTCGAATTTCAGTTATTCTGGCGTTCTGGGCTGGATTAATTGAAAGCATTGCATTGTGAAGGCACTGATGTCTAAGGCTTCTGAAACTCTTCCAAATGTTTTCCTTTGTATATCCATATGTTCCTATTCACTAGTATTTAAGAACCAGAAATAACATTGGAGATAAACTGCATATTTTAGACAAAAGCAGAAAAGAGCTTGCTTTTGAAAACAAAGGAAACAGAATTTTTTTTGTGTGTGTGAAATTTAAACCAAACTTTGCATTGATTCAACAGAACTACTAAGAATTGCAGGTATCACAGTGTTTTTTATCAGATGTTTTAGAAGAAGCCTTAAGAAGCTTTGTTCGTTAGTTTGTCTCTCAAAATACTCATTAATTCTTTACTGAAGAGGCTACTTGAGTATAGCACCGCTTTAATATTTACTGAGCCGTTATTTGAGTTTTGAGCTGTTAATAATATGTAGATGATCCAGCAGACAAAAATGAAAAGCTGTCTTCAACAAGAGTCCTAGGAAAATATTTTAATTACAGGAATGTAGAATCTCTGCCTTCTCCACTGTATTTAAGCGAAGCATCTAAAGGTATATTTTGAATTATGGCCAAGATAAGCTAGTGATTAGGGTCTTTGAAATAATTCTCAAGGTTTAGTCTTAATAGAAATACTGACTGTCTTAAAATGTTTTCCTGTGGGATTTTAATAGTATTTTGTAACAAAAAATATTATTTATTAATGGACAGCTTTATGAAACAGTATAAATACCAAAGAAAAGACTAGTGTACAGAAAATCCCTCAGCAAAGTAGAGCAATATAAGCAATAACACAGTCTGACAGCTATCAACCAGCTTTCTTCCATTTAAATAGGTTTTTGTAAGATTGTTCTGTTGGTAAACAGGAGACTTCATTGATATTACAGCTTTAGTCAGCATCTTGAGACTTTCTTGAACTGGGGCCAAACTCCACATGGCCTTCTTTCAGTGTTTAGTCTTCTGACCTAAAAATATCTTAATAGTTCTGTGGAGTTGCTTTAGGGAATTTTGATTTGGCTATTTATTTATATTTATTGAAGATTCTACTTCTGCTAATGTGGTATGCACTGTACTTCCGTAATAACTCCGTGTTTTCAGTTGCCAGAAGCTTGGACTTAAAAAACCACCCACCACTAATATTGTGGTGCTTTTACAGCATTAGTGGTATTATATAAATAAATAAAATATATTTAAAATAACCTTGTTTTGACAATCTGCATAGTCTTTCAAAATGATGAAAACTAAATTGGTTTTGGCAATTTTAGAAGTATTATTTGTGATTTGTAAATGTTAACAAAATGTCTACAAGCGTCAGCTTTTTTTTTTTTTTTTTCTTGAATCTGGCAATATTAACATCTTCAGGTGTTTCAAAAAGTCCTTTAGAAAATTTCTGCCTTCTCTGTATGGTTGAGGTACATGGTTTAGTGAATAATCCTGTTGACCAAGAGAAAAGTTGTCGAAAATCTAGTCACTAGTTTTTAACAAGCTTATTTTAGCAATATATCTTAGTGAGATATTCTGAAACCTTGAAAATTACTTTTCAGTTTGGGAACATTGTATCTAACACTCCAATAAAACGTCGTAAAATTATTTCTCAAGAGATTGTAACTGAGACTGTACCTCTAAATTACCAAAATTCCTGTGAAAGTGTCATTCTGAACTGTCGAAGTATACGAATAGGAACGCTACGAAGAATGGTAGTGGAACCTGTGATTGTAAGTAAACTTGCTATTTGGCCAATCTCCTTTCAGTTTCTTATGGATGTTGTTATTTTCGTACTTGAACAACATAATATTTTGCCTTTCTCTTTGTCTGTGAAACCATACGTTTGCCTCTAATTTCAAAGGCTGTGATTCCCAAAGGATCCCAAAATATAATTATGTACTAATGCATACGATCTAGTTGTGGTGTTTAATAGAAACATCATGCCTGCAAAACCCTTGAACACCCTGTTTATTTTTGTTGGGGGTGGGCTTATGGATTAGCATGCATTTGTTAAGAGAACTGAAGGCAACAGCTACCAAAAAATGGATATTGATAGGTGGAAGGAAGACACGTGACTGCAGGTGAATAATTTTACTTCTATAGAACAGTATTTTTTTTTTTTGTTAACCTTCTAAGTTACATGAAGACTTTCAAGGAGATATTGAATGTTATATGCAGTAAGGCAGGTAAAATGCACACATCTTGCTGGGGTTACCACGTAAACAGCAGCGACATTTTACTTATTCTTTCCATCTACCTGCAAAACCATATTGTTTGATTTGCTTAAATACTGGTACATGACATCTTCTTTTGAAGATTACCCTCTCTCTCCCCAATAATTCGTGGTAATTTTCAGAGTATTTTAAACCTTTTTGAAAACAGAGTACTTAGGAGAGATCTTAAGTTTCAACATTTAATATGAGTGAAAGAGACACGTAATAGTAAAGAATATACTTGCTTCCTTGAGTTATGCTAAAATGTATGCTTTGTTTTTTTGAAAAAAATTTACATTTTATATTTTTTATTTTAAAATTTTCATTACTGAAATACTTAGTCAATTGAAGTATGTTTACTAACAGTTAAAAGGCATTAAGTCAGTTTTGGTTTGGAGAAGATTTGAAATCTTACTGTTGTGTTGTTTTCTACAGTTTTGCCTGGATTATATCAAAATACGCCTAGAGAGTCAGGAAGGTTAGTATATCTTTCATTTTATGTTAATACTAGATATATGTATTTTGAATGAAGTAACCTTGTCAAAAGAATTAACAAGTGAATCATAATGAAATATCGATTCTGGTTTTGTTATGTATATAAGAAATTTTACTGGGTGCCTGTAGTCAGGTAAGATTAAAAAAAAAAAAGAGAGTGTAAATTTGACCTGAATTGCCTAGTGAATTAAAAAAAAAAAAAAAAGATTTTGACATTATCTCTGCCTTCTACTCACAGAAAGAAAATTCACAGATAGCAGGAATTAGCAGTTTCTAGTGTGTGTGCAACTGGGTCATCAGTTCTTCCCCTTCATCCTAGTTGAAGAGCTGTAGATATTCTGGTGATGATTGTCAACAAAAAGAATATACAAGAGTAACTTCCTGTAAAACATGTTACCTCTTAAATACTTTATTAGTTCTTTTATTTCAGATGCATAAGTAGAAAGTAAAAACCACACAGCTATCTTAGACCTTTCATGTCTACATGTCCCTTCAAAATTTTTTCTTCTGTAGCCTATAGGTTGTATATTTTGTGTTACTGAAAGAAGTTTAGTGACATAGTTTTGGAAATGGTGAGCTTAGAACTATTGCTCTGTTTTCTTTGCTTTCTTTTCTAGGGTTTTGCTTTGGGCTTGAAAAGAAGCTTTGCCTCCTTTTGTTAGTGTTAAGTTTCCATGAAGATGCAGTCCTATCTGATTTTGCCTTTTGTTATTTGTAAAAGAGAACTATTGCATTTTGTCATTGTTCTATGTAAAAAGATGTCTCTCAACCTGTAAAAATAAGCATAGCCTTCACTCAGTCGAGTATTTAAGCTTCTGTTCCATCTAAAACATAGATGCACAGAAACTACCAGTTTTTATACAGTAAATGCATTTTTTAAAAACACTCTGGAAAGCTTAGTAAAATTTGTAGACATCATCTATGAATTTTTAGTCAAAACAGCTGCATAATGACATTATTTCCATGGGACTTGATCACGCAATAGCTTAAAAATGGTGACTCATTAAATGCTGTGTTTATTGGAACATTTAGTACTCTTGCATTTAATTTTTTTTAGTTTTGCATCTAGAGGAAGATGGATGTATTCCCAGCTAGCTCCATTTCTGTTAACTTCATAATCATAGCATGATTTGTTTTAATACAAATAAGGGTCTTGAAATAAAACTTGCACCTATTTTTTTTTCTTTAGCTTGATGATGATAGTCATGCTTTTTCAGTGAGAGGCAAATTCTTTGAACAGCTGGAGAAACAACAGTACTGTCCTCCCTTGAGCTTGTTTTTGCACATATAAATATATGTCAAGTTCTCAAAATTCTGTCTGCATCCCCTTTTCAGTTTTCTGCAACTCCCAACCGGTGTTTCAAGGAAACAGCTTTCTGTTTCTAACACATAAACTATTCACATTGCCTTTAATGGATAAGTCCTATTGTCTGCCTTTTGTCAGTATTACAGGAAATACTGTTCACAGGTTAACGTATTTATGGTGAGATGTATGCCTATCTTAATGCAAAAGGACAAATATGAAGAGTAGACAGTCTTCCTCTCACGTGAAATTCAGTGTGCTTCATTTCAGTGCAAACACAGTTACAAGGGTTCAGAGTGTTCTCTGAAGACCAACTAGCTCATGTTTTGGCAAGGACCTTTTATCTAGACACTGTTAGAAGGACCTGTATGCCTGTTAAATGGGTTGAATCCAGTTTTAAGTGTGGTAGAATGGTGGAAGCTACCACTAACTAAAAATATAAGTGACTACCATTAACCATTTTTTGAAATAATTACTGGCATTGAACTTTTAGGTCTGTTCACTAAATTCAAATAACTTTGCTTCACGCATTTTTCCTTCCCTTTTACTATTTCAATAAAACCCACAAAATACTCAACATTGGCATTGGCAGCATCAGATGTTCTGCTAAAAATTTACCATGTTGCTGGCACTTCTCTGTCGTAGTAAATTGAGAGCAATAAAATAAGCAGAGCTTATTTTCCTCAGGCAATCCGGTTATTTCTCTGAATGTGTTTATTCTCCTCTTTGTTTTGAAGTTATTTTTCATAAGGGAACTTTGTTAAAGAGCAATCTACAAAGAAAGTTTTACAAACCTATTGTAAAATGTGTCATAGCAATAGGTGCAAACTTAAATTGTCACTAGAAATGCTGTTTTTTCTGTGGAATAAAAACTAAATTAAAGTTGATGAGAGGGAAACCGTTTGTTTCTGATTACTTTCCTGACAGGTAACAGTGGAGTTCAGTTCATCTTTTAGGATATTAACAGACATCTCTTCCTGGATATGTGTTAATTTCAGGTTTTTAAAAATTTTCTTAAAAGTTAATGAGCACATACTGATTTCTTGTTAAAATCAAGGGGGAAATTGCAAAGGAAACCTACATATTTTTACTATAATACAATGTCATTATTTTCTTCTAGAATCGGAAAGCGATATCCGAGAGCTTAACCTGAAAACTTCAGAACTTACCAAATGTGAATGGTGTAGTGTCCGAAAATTACCAGTAGTTTTCCTACAAACAGTACCATCAACCTGTAGTAGTCTGAGAGATCAACTGAAAATGAGTAAAGATAATGTCTGGTACGAGTGTAAAGGAGACAGTAAGTAAAACACGTTTAGTCTACTATTCACTTTAAATTGTGTTTTCATGTTTTGGATCATGGCTGAGTGCACTGAAGAATAAAACTGGCATCACTGGCTGAGGCAGGTGTAGTGTTTTTTCCAGACACGATCACCTTCTCAGGCTGATGAGTACAGTTCAGAACAGCTTGGCAAAACTAGTCTTCTGTCTGTCCAGATGCATGCTAGTTACAACATATAGTCAGTTTAGTATAACTTCTTTTCACTAGTATTTGTACTGAATGAAAGCAAATTGGTTTGTTTAGCTTTTGTATATGAGCATTTACATTTATATGACAGCTTTTGGTATCCTTACTTCTGCTTTCTGTGCTGTTCTCCTTACAGGCCTTAGTTTCAGTAGAAACTGTGTGGGTTGGCTTGTTTTTTTTTCCCATATGCTTGTAGTGATGTTGATAAATATCTGCTTGGAAAATAAGTGGATTGTCTTCATGTATCTTAATTTTAAGTTTAATTTCAACACAGCTTTCTCCAGAGTTCTAGTATCTTAATATGCACACTATTTTTTGAACATAGCGTAGAGTCCTCTTCCCCTTGAATAGGCTTTTCTTAGGCTAAATTTTGTGGTTATGTATACTTGTACTCAGCTTCATAGATATATTATGCATTCAAACAGAGGAAGAATACTTTCAACAATCTCAAAATTGTGTGCTTCTAGCACATAATAACCTCATCCACCTCCTGTAACAAGTAGAAGCTGTAAGGAGTATTAAAATTACAAAAGTAATTGGAAAGCATGCGAGGGAGCTGGAGATAATCCTGGGAGCAGGCATTACACCCCAGGTGAACACAGGTGTTCACAAGTGAAAAAAGGAAAAGCTTCCTTAGTTGTCTGGGTAATAAATCCTTCCCTTAGCATGCCTCTCAGCCATTCTCTCCCCAGCTTTTCCCTCTGAGGCTGTGGTGCTGAGCTAGTTTTACACCCAACTGCTTTATTGTGCTTGATACTTAGGAGTACTTTGTGCTAACACAGTTGCCATTTGCTTTGTGAGCAATGAAATTACTTTGAGCCTGAATCCATAGCTGTATAAGCAATTTGTGTAGATGCCTAGTTGCTAAAATAGGAACACCTAAAACCCAGTTAGACACCTAAATTCTGTGTGCAGTGAACTGGGAAATCTGCTGCTGAAGAATTATTTTTCACAACAGTTAGCGTGCCAAGTTAAGAATAACCAAAAGGAAATGGTTGTGCATGTGTCTGAAACTCTTCACTTCCAGAAAAACAGGTCCTTGCAGCTCTGAGTTAGCCAGCTATGTGAGACTGGGATTTGCAGCCTCAATCCTATTTTTGCGTCTGACTACCTAAATAATGCCACGTAGTACAACCTTACTGCTTTTTTATTTTTCAGATGATGTAAGCGGGTGGTTTTTATACAATAGCTGATTGATCCAGCTCACATCCTCCAACTTTTGGAAAAGGTGTAGGCTGACCTGTTGAAGCTAAGCTACTATAACAAAAGAAATACAGGGCTAGCAAGAGTAAGCATGGAGAATGCCTGATGCTATTCTGTTTGCAGAATGCTTACTGGAGGCAGAGAGGTTTTGCTTTGCTTTGGTTACAGGACCTGAAAGCAGGGCTTTGCTCTTCTAGGTGATACAATCCCTTTACCTGTATAAGGAGATTAAGATTTTGATGACTGTGACATTTTACATTCCTTTCCTTGTTCGGATGCATACTTTTTAGAAATGAAAACTGGTTGCCAGTGGATTTGAGTTCCTTAAGGATTTCTGTTTCTATAGTTACAGAAATCTAATCAGAGAAAAATAACTGTTTCTTTTGTGAAATTGTCATTACAGGTTTTCGTACGTATGTACCCAACAGCATAAGTAGAAAAGTATCATGCTTATTTTCCCATTTAAGTCTGGAAACAGTCGTCTCACCACTGAGAGGATGGAAAAAAAGTACATTGTTCTATTCAGTTTAGTTTCTAAGCAGTAGTTTAAGTTTCGCGTCTTACTTGCTGGCTACCCCATGTTACAGTAGTATTTTTTCAACCTGTCACTGTTTCTGAGGATCTCTGTTGTCTAAAAGAGCTGACATGTAGATGTGGGTGCTGTATATTAATGTAAAAATGATTCTTATAGACTGATTTAGCTAAAAGACTGGGGACCTGTAGGCTTACATGCTCTAGTCACTTTAATATGTAAAATTTTCAAAAAGCAATAATATTTATAGTATGGCCTTCTAGGATCAGGACAGACCATGAATCTACCTGAATCATGGGATCTCATATAGAATATACTGTTTCTTGTTTAATTTAGTGTATGTTGTCTTAGTTCTTTTTTTTTTTTTTCTTTCCCCTTTTGCAATCACTTCTATTTGAAAGTAGGAGAAAACTAGGCTGAAATATTTTAAAATAAAATATTGTGTAGATATTGAAGGGGTTAAGTAGATGAAAGCCATTTTTACAATAAACATCGAAACCACAAAAGCCCATCTGCATTCTTAATACAGTTCTCCTTTTCTAATAAATTGCCACAAATGAAAGTATCTTCATTGATTTTTGAGAGCTGCTCTAGACTTCTTAGTGTTGACCTGGGAGAAATTAGAGTATAGTGCTTCCCTATATAGAGACAAAATTATGCTGAATACATAATTTCTGGAATTGTATTGAAACAATAGGATAGCAACTATAATAAGAAAAAGAAAGTATTGATTACAGAGTCTTACTGTCAGTAAGCGGAGAAGCTGTTTATTTCAAAATACATTTTGGTTTTGCATTCAATGTATTTTAAAAATTTATCAAGTATAATAATTAACATTTCTAGATTAAGGCAGAAGTTGAATGCACTTTTTTTGCAAATGTAGGTGTCGTAGTTCAGCCCTGATCAGGACCAGACTACGCAGCCTCTCTCTCACTCCCCCACCTTCTGAGAGAACAGGGAGAGAAAATATAAGGAAAAACGGCTCGAGGTTTGAGATAAGGACAGGGAGAAATCCTTAAAGTTACCATCACGGGCAAAACAGACTCGACTTGGGAAAAACCATTCATTTCTAAAAACAGCAGGATAATGAGACAGAGAACAAGATAACGTCCCCCCACCCCTCCCTCTTCCCAAGCTTAACATTATCTCTACTACCTTCCCCCACCCCGAGCGGCACAGGGGGGAAGAGGGAATGGGGGTTGCGGTCAGTTCATCACATGTTGTTTCATGCCGCTGCTTCATGGCTGGGGGAAGAACTCCTCACATTCCTCCCCTGCTCCATTGTGGGGTCCCTCCCACGGGCCACAGTCCTTCATGGAACTGCTCCAGCATGGGTCATCTCTTCTATGGAGTGCAGTCTCTCCAGAACAGCTGTCCCAGCGGGCCCTCCACGGGCCACAGCTGCCTTCAGGCATCCACCTCCCCCGGTACGGGGTCCTTCACGGGCTCCAAGTGGATCTCTGCTCCTCCGTGGACCTGCATGGGCTGCAGGGGGACAACCTGCTCCACCATGGTCGTCACCACAGGCTGCAGGGGAATCTTGGCCAGGAGCTGCATTACTCCTCCCCCTCCTTCTTCACTGACCTTGGCGTCTGCAGCCTTTCCTCACAACAGGCTGGTAGATGTCTCTTAGGATCTTTTTTTACATCTTATTCACTTCTCATCTCCTTTCCACTTCTTGCAGCCGGGCTGGACCGAGTCGGGCCCAGTTGGCTGCCTGGCGAGAGGCCAGAGGGTGAGGCCTGCAAGGCCCATGAGGCCTACGCCTCCCCCTCTGCACCTCTGCCCCTGCTCAGCTGCTTCACATCTTCTCTTCTCTTTTTTTTTTTTTTTTTTTTTTTTCTGTTTTCCCCTTCTTAAATATGTCATCGCAGAGGCGTTATCACGGGACATTCTGCTACCAATCGGCTTGGCCTTGGCCAGCAGTGGGTCCGCCCTAGGCCCGGCCAAGTCCACTGAACAAAGGGGAGCGACTTCTAGCAGTTTCCTACAGAAGCTACCACCTTAGGCCCCCCCTCACTAACAAAACCATGACAGTAGGTAAAAGGGTTTGGTAGTTAATCCATCTGTCTATCTGCATACATGTGTGTTACTGCTTGTATGTATCATCAGCGGTGTGTGCATATGTTGGCCCATGATTCTTTGAAATCTGTTTATAACTGCAGCATATTTTATTTTGTTTCTAAATTAATAATTTTCTCTCTGCTTTTTTGTAGGTCAGGAAGAACAATACATTATTTTGATTTTTGAAACTGGTCTTGATCCTCATGCAAACTCAGTATTTGAAAAAATAATTACTGACATTGGTATTAGAAATAATATTTCTGACTTCTTTGTGAAAATTTCCTTTGAAGAAGCCAATGGCAGGCTTGTTGCATTTACTAAGTGCTTGGAAGACAATTCCAAAGGAAGCCCATCTCACAGAGAAAACAAAATAAAAAATGTAATGAAATTTTTGGTTTTAAAACAAGTCATTATATTATGCAGTTTACAAATACACTAAAGATAGTGTGCTAGTCACTAGACCGAAAAAAAACCCCTCAACAACTACTAGCTTTTATCCGGGGATTCCCAGACTGGTCCGTAGTGACTTACGAAACTTTGGGAAAAACTCTGAGCATTCACAATACTTTTCAGTGTGTTTAGTTTGATTGTAAGGTTGTATAATGGTTTACAAATAATGTTGTAATTTAAAAATTATTAAGGGCTGAGAAATTTCTACTATAATTAGACAACATAACTGTTTCCAAATTCATCTACTGGTAAAATTATAATATTTCAAACAAGAAATAAAGTTACAGTGTTGTAGTTAGATTTAGTTAATGTTTTCTATAAACAAAACTACCTCTTAAAGAATTTGAAAGTTTTGTGGCTCTGCAAGAAAGGAATACAGACCTAAGTATAATAGATGGAAAAAAACCAGACATGAAGTCCTTCTCAAAAGCAATAAATAGTACACTGCTGGACTTCACAAAGCTTAATTACCTTTTTGGTAAGTTCAAGCACAGTATGCAAATTAATATTGACTTCATTCTTTTAAGGTTGTTTCTGAGTCCAAAGTGCAGCAGCGAAATAAACAATTACCATATTTTGATGATGATGAAGAAATTGGAGAACCACATACAGTATTTATTGGTCCTATAGAAAAGTAAGATATTTCTTTGCACTGTAACAATTCTCAGGTTTTTTTTTTTTTTTTTTTGCATTTCACATTTATTACTGAATGTATCTTTCTTTTCAGGTTGATAGTTTATCCACCTCCTCCAGCTAAGGGTGGTATTTCTGTGACCAATGAAGACCTCCATTGTCTAAATGAAGGAGAATTTTTAAATGATGTCATTATTGATTTTTATTTAAAGTAAGTTTTATTTCAAGTCAGTTTTTAGTCATCTTTTACTTGGAAACTTGAAAAGTTCTGACATTAAAAATTCATAGGTCAGTTGGTAGCACTTGGTCTCCAACTATGTATAGCTCTAGTTTTAAAGATTTTTTTTTTTTTTTCATTTCATCTTTGCAATAAGTTTTGGTTCCTCTCCTGTACTGTTTGGCAGTTAAATTGTTCTCACTTGGAAAAAAGGTTCTTTAGAATTTCGTAGCATCTGTAGAGGAATTTTAACTGAAAGATTAAAAAAAAATATATTTTTAAGTTCTATTGTTTTTTCCAGAGTATTTGTGTTCTCTGGAATTTCATTTGTTTTGAGTAGCCTAATATATAAATTAACTTTTTTATGTCAGTGGTGCTGCAGATGTTAGAAGCATATTAAATTGTTACATGCCGCTGTGTTTATGCTACACATGAGGTGCATGTGGACAATTTTCAGTCTAATAAAGTATTTTAGAGGTGAAAAGAAAATTAGTGCATTGCTCTGAAAGTGTTTGGAGATGTAGTAGCTCAGTTACAAAGTATGGGTCTTTCCTAGCTAGGTTGTTCTGTAACAAACTCTTTGCAAATTTGTTTTCTTGCCATGATATTAAAATAAATACAATAGCAGCAGAACAACTTATTGATTGAGCAAAGCACAGGCTGGAGAGGTGGGCCCGTGCCAACCTCATGAAGTTCAACCAGGCCAAGTGCAAGGTCCTGCACCTGGGTCATGGCAATCCTAGGCACAAATACAGGCTGGGCGGGGAATGGATTGAGAGCAGCCCTGAGGAGAAGGACTTGGGAGTGCTGGTGGATGAGAAGCTTAACATGAGCAGGCAATGCGCCCTTGCGGCCCAGAAGGCCAACCGCATCCTGGGCTGCATCAAGAGGAGCGTGGCCAGCAGGTCGAGGGAGGTGATTCTCCCCCTCTACTCTGCCCTGGTGAGACCCCACCTGGAGTACTGTGTCCAGTTCTGGAGCCCCCAACACAAGAAGGACATGGACCAGTTGGAGAAGGTCCAGAGGAGGGCCACGAAGATGATAAAAGGGCTGAAGCACCTCCCTTATGAGGACAGGCTGAGAGAGTTGGGGCTGTTCAGCCTGGAGAAGAGGAGGCTCCAGGGAGACCTGATAGCGGTCTTCCAGTACCTCAAGGGGGCCTACAAGAAAGATGGGGAAAGGCTGTTTAGTAGGGCCTGTTGCGATAGGACGAGAGGTAATGGTTTTAAAATAGAGGGGGGTAGATTTAGATTAGAAATTAGGAAAAAATTTTTTACGATGCGAGTTATAGAACACTGGAACAGGTTGCCCAGAAAGGTGGTGGAGGCCCCATCCCTGGAAACGTTCAAGGCCAGGCTGGATGAGGCTCTGAGCAACCTGATCTAGTCAGGAATGTCCCTGCTCCTTGCAGGGGGGTTGGACTAGATGACCTTTGAAGGTCCCTTCCAACCCTAACCATTCTATGATTCTATGATTCTATGAATACCTTGAAATTTTGATGTTGCATTAATTAATTCCTGTGGTTAGTTAGCTTTAATATTCTTATAGCTGTTTTGTGACAGGCTGCAACAATTTGGTGGAGAGGTAGCACTGTTGGCACTTGTTTAATCACCAGCGTCATCTGGTGATGAATCCTTCAAGGTAACACCTCCACATATTTTTCTTTTTTTTTTTTTTTAAACTAATTAGGTATTTGGTACTTGAAAAACTGAAAAAAGAAGATGCTGATAGAATACATGTGTTCAGTTCATTCTTCTATAAACGCCTTAATCAAAGAGAGAGAAGAAATATTCATGAAACTTCAAACCTTTCGTAAGTCTATTGTTAAGTCAGTTTAATGAAGAGCTAAGTAAAGTGAAGACTACAAGAACAGATACTTTACAGAGATAAAATCCTTACAGACAATATTATTATACTACTAGAACTCTAGGAAGCATAGAGATCTATAACAAACATAGAATATGCCTTGAAAATCTTAAGATGCTATTAAGGTTAAAATATCTGGAAAAGTAATTTTTCAATTAAAATACGCCGCTCTACAAATTGTGTGTTGGTTTCTTCTTGCAGAATACAGCAAAAACGACATGGGCGAGTAAAAACATGGACACGACATGTTGACATTTTTGAGAAAGATTTCATTTTTGTTCCCCTTAATGAAGCGTAAGTAAACATAACTATTTATCACATTTGGTAAAGGCTTAAGCTTTGTGATTCTATAAATTTAAAGTTATATTTTAGTGTGAATTGATGTTAAAAAATAAGAGAATAAACATATTTTTCCAGGTGATAAAAACAATATAGTAATGTAAGACTTTTAAGTGCATTGTTGTAGTATAAAAAGTATCAGACAATATAAAGACTGAGCAAAAATGAACTTTTCTGAGTACTTTTTCTAGGCTTTACCTGGTTCTCTGGAGTTCGTTCTTCTAAGCTGTTGTCACTGATAGCTTTTGGATTTACCTTGTTTAGTCCTTTTTCTTCTAATTACATCTCTTTGGTATAGATGAGATTGTCCTTTAGTTAAAATAAACCTATATTGGAAGAAAATGCAACTGAGAATCTCTACTACCCTGTATTGGAAGCTTTATTCTTTATATCCTTTTGTCCTGCTATTTTCTTGGGTCAGGAAGCAGGCTGTTTATATGCAGCCTTGAGTTGTCTGGACTCTCCCAGTGTTTGCAACTTGAAGGCACTTGCAGGTATTTTTCAGTATTGTGTTGGTTTTATTTAGTGAGGTGCGGCTATGGTGGCAGCTTCTGCAAGAAGCTGCTAGAAGTTTCCCCTTTGTCTGGTGAACTAGGCTGGGCCTAGGGTTGCCCCACTGCTGGCCAGGGCCAAGCCAGTTGGTGGCAGAATGTTCCCTGATAATGCCTCTGCAATAATGTGTTTAAGAAGGGGAAAGAAAGGGGAAAAAAATGTGAAGAAGCTGAAGTGGGCAAGAGCAGAGAGGTGGAGTCGCAAGCCTTGTCGGCCTTGTGGCCCTCGCTCTCTGGCCTCCAGCCAGGCAGCCGTCTGGGCCCAATTCGGCCCAGCCTGGCTGCAAGGAGTGAAGAGATGAGATCTGAAGAGAACCTGAGATGCATCTGCCTGCCAGTTGTGAAGAGTTTTTTTTGTGAGAGGAACAGCTGCAGTCAATGAAGAAGGAGGGGGAGGAGCAAAGTTGCTCCTGACAGAGATTCCCCTGCAGCCCATGTGCAGCCCACGGTGAAACAGACTGTCTCCCTGCAGTCCATGGAGGCCCCCAGAGGAGCAGAGATCCAGCTGTGGCCTGTGGAGGACCCCACGCCGGAGCAGGTGGAGGTCTGATGAGGCTGTGGCCTGTGGAGGGCCTGTTAGGGCAGCCATTCTGAAGGGACTGCACCCAGTGGAAAAAGGACCCATACCAGAGCAGTTCACAAAGGACTGTAGCCCGTGGGAGAAACCCCACAATGGAGCAGGGGAGGACTGTGAGGACTTCTTTCCCCCAGGAGGAAGGAGTGGTGTAAAGCAGTATGTGATGAACTGACCATAACCCCCATTCCCTTTTTCCCCTTGTGCTGCTCGAGGGGGAGAAGGAGGTAGAGATAATGTTACGCCTGGGAAGAGGGAGGAGTGGAGGGAAGTTACCTTGTTCTCTTTCTCATTATCCTGCTTTGGTTTTAATTATAAGCAAATAGTTTTCCCCAAGTCAAGTCTATTTTGCCTGTAACGGTAACTTCAAGGATCTCTCTCTGTTCTTAATCTCAAACCTTGAGCCTTTTTTATTGTATTATCTCTCCCTATTCCCTTGGAGGGTAGAGGGAGTGAGCAAGAGACTGCATAGTTTGGTCTGGAGCAGGACTAAACTACAAGAAGTATCAACTTCCAGAAAATCTTTCCAGACTCTTCAGTAACTACTAGTTTAGGGAATGTGGGCTTTCATCTAACAAATTGTCAAACTGCATTAGCTGGAGGTGGGCAGGATGAATCTAGGGGAGAATTAACTTCAGAACAGTATGAGTGATTTAACCATGACAGCATCAGTGTCCTTTGTCAGTACAGTCCTTTTTGTTCAAGTCTCCAATGGAAATAGGTTGTTCTTTTAAAAGTTACAGGCTATTTTCTTTTTAGATCCAGGTTAATTTGCTAATCTATTTACATAATTGGTACATAAAGCCTATATTAATAGATTACACTCAAATTCCAGGGTTTGGTAATACTTAATGTATTCATGTACTAGGTGTGGTGAATCATTCAAGAGAAAATGTTTCCATACTTCGCTGTTGCTTTCAAAGGCCACTTACTTTACCTGGCACTGAGTTTCGATGGAATTTAGGCTTCCTAGTCATCTAATTGACTTTTAATATGTCAGTTAGACATACATTTGTAGCTACTGCTTTTTCTTTTTTCTAAAACACGTGTAAATGTGGCTTCGCTTGCGTAATACACAGCTAGGCTCTGTTTAGTTATTTACTGCAGGGAATCAGAGAACTTTCAGAAAATTTCTAAATTGGGTCAGTTGATACCTACTATCAGTGCCTCAATCCCTGAATTTGCTGCTGCTTCATTTGTGATTGAGTGGCAAGTCAGTGAAATCTGAAGAGGCAAGGAGAAATGGAGAACTGGAGCAAAACTTATTTTGTGCTGGGAAATATAACTATTTTTGATCCTGAAAGGGTTAGAATGTCAGTACTGTGAAGGGTGAGGAGGACAAGAGTCATGGTGATGGCATTACTAACATTCTTTTCTCGCCTTTTTAAATTCAGAGCTGACAAGGTTTCTTTAAAAATGTGAAGTGTCAAAACTGGAAGATCTCATAGGCAGAAGAATATGTGCAACTCAGCTATACTGTTAGATCTGACTACTTGTGTTGTTAGTGCTGAACTACTAGAAAACTTTGTACAACCATAAAACATGAAGTCTACAATCTCTTAATTCATGTGGTAATAAAGAAAATGTTTTTTTTAAAAAGGCTTTAATTCAAAGAAGGAAAATAATATATAAAGTATGAGCAAGTAGAAATAAATTCTTAGACAGCACCTGTTTTCAGCTACCTGCATCGTATTAATGAATTTGTTGGTAACTACTTGCATGGACTAGTCTTACCTTTAGAAACGACTGTGAAGGCTTGAGTAAAACCTGCTTAGAAAAGTGAACAGCTATTGCAGTCTATCTTTGATAACTATGGGGGCCACAGTTTGTTGGTTTTTATGCGTGCATTCAGTGTTTGGTTTGGTTTTTTACTAACTTCAGGTTTAACCATAAGCATTAATGTAATTGCTAGTTTTTAATGTATTTTTTTCCTTTGCAGTGCCCACTGGTTTTTGGCTGTCATCTGTTTTCCTGGTTTAGAAAAACCCAAATATGAACCAAATCCCCACTATCATGAAAATGCTGGAGCACAGATAAAATCTTCCTCTTCAGATGGAGAAAGCAACACACCATCTCCTTTGCCAAATGAAATAGATGCACAAAACTCACCTTCCAAGTCCACAGCAAAGAAGATGTTGACCAAAAAGTACAATACAGCTTTAATTGACCCAAACACTGAAACAGAGGACAATGAGTCTTCATGTTGTAGAAGAAGTCCTTGTAGGGGTAAAAGTGCTTTCAAAAAACTAAATCAAATAGACAGTGATGTGGAAGAACCTAACACTGTGGAATCCGCATGCCATAAACTAGACCATAGGACTCTGGATGAGAATGGTATACAGGGTGAATTCACAGCTGCTAGCCAATCTATGGGTATGTAATGGTAAAAATACGCACATTTTAATGAAAACTTCGGAGATTTGACATCTGTTACTACTTTCGCAATTGTGTAAACTTCATACTTGGAAAGTTTTGTATGTGGCTGCAATTTGAGTGCTTGCAATGTAAGTAAGTTACAGCCGTTTCATATAAAATTATTTTGTGGCTGTTGACATAACTCTCACAGCAAAGGGCTGGAGATAAAACAGTTTTCCTAAATCAGATTAATTTTTCAGTTTTGTGACCTTTTCCACACAAAACTGTTTTGTAGATATCACTTAAGAGTGTAATTGTTAAGAAAAGAATAGTAGTAGTTGACCTTGGATCCTCATAACGTATGTGCACGGGGGAACTGAATTAAGATAGTGTGGTGACCTTAATTTCAGTGTCTTCTAGCATTTGAGGTTTGCTTCAACACCATTAAGTTCTTTAATATCCTGATAGAAGGTATGTAAAAAGAGTAAGAAGAAAATGATAATAATAATAAAGATAATAATAAATATGATGATGATGATGATGTTGATAATAATAATAATGTCACATGACCTCAGTGTTACATTTAGAGAGGCTTTCTCCATGCATTGCTGCTGTGGAGGCTGATTTCAGTGATCTGTAACAGTGCTGATACCAAAGTGAACAAAGGAGCTGGCACACTTCTGAAGGTAGATGAAGGAATTAGAAAAGATTTTTTCTCTGCTCTCTGCAAGGTTTGGATCCCCTTGAGGCACAGAGTACAAAACATCTGGTTATGCAAAAACTTTTATTTTAGTCACTGATAGTATTCCTGCTGATTTTAATTTACAAGTAAGTAATTGCATAGCTTATAGTACAAGATATGAAAAGATTACAAATCATATGGTCTAATCTGTATACTGCAGGCCATTGCAATTTTATTATCTTTATGGGTGTAAACACTCTACTATTTTCTAATCTAAAGTTATTCTCTCCTAGAAAGTCTTGGTGTGGGGCTGGGGCTGTGTGTAGATCTGCTTTTGTTTGAATTACTTTTTCATTTTATATTGATTGTTACTGTTTCTGATATTGCTGCTGTATGACATGGTCTTGCGTCTTGGATGCTGCTACTGTTACTTGGCTGTGATTAGTTGGAAAGTACTTTGTGACATATTTTTGCAGAGATTACTTTTTTTTTTAACTGCTGCGTTGTTTTGGTAGCTGATGGTCATTCTGTGCTGACTAAAACACTCAGACTTTCTTACTCAGCTATTTTAGGTGATGCATCCTTTCATTAATGCAGACATTCTTATTGGTCACAGTACTGGTTTAAGGGTGAGAATCAGTTTGAGATTGACACTAAGTGTATGATTAGGCAGCTAAATTTAGATTTGCTCTGTATCTAAACCTCCGTTTCAGCCAGATGGAAGATGGGGATGTAGGCCTTGGGTTTTTTTGCTCAGACTTCAGCTGTTGTGCTACAGAAGGGTGTGGGTCATGACTCTGCCAAATCCATATGTGTATCCTAGATATTCTAGGATATCTCAAAAGACAGCAGGTGCCTCTTGTTGTAGTTCAGCCCTGATCAGGACCAGACTACATAGTCTCTCTCTCACTTCCCCCACCCTCCGAGAGAACAGGGAGAGAAAATACAAGGAAAAACGGCTCGAGGTTTGAGATAAGGACAGGGAGAAATCCTTAAAGTTACCATCACGGGCAAAACAGACTCGACTTGGGAAAAACTATTCATTTACTACTAAAAATAGCAGGATAATGAGACAGAGAACAAGATAACCTCCCTCCACCCCTCCCTCTTCCCAAGCTTAACATTATCTCTACTACCTTCCCCTCCCGAGCAGCACGGGGGGGAAGAGGGAATGGGGGTTGCAGTCAGTTCATCGTACGTTGTTTTACGCCGCTGCTTCGTGGTCGGGGGAAGAACTCCTCACATTCCTCCCCTGCTCCATTGTGGGGTCCCTCCCACGGGCCACAGTCCTTCGTGAAACTGCTCTGGCGTGGGTCATCTCTTCCACGGGTGCAGTCTCTCCAGAACAGCTGTCCCAGCGGGCCCTCCACGGGCCACAGCTGTGTTCAGGCATCCACCTTCCCCGGTGTGGGGTCCTTCATGGGCTCCAAGTGGATCTCTGCTCCTCCATGGACCTGCATGGGCTGCAGCGGGACAACCTGCTCCACCATGGTCGTCACCACAGGCTGCAGGGGAATCTTGGCCAGGAGCCGCATTACTCCTCCCCCTCCTTCTTCACTGACCTTGGCGTCTGCAGCCTTTCCTCACAACAGGCTGGTAGATGTCTCTCAGGATCTTTTTTTACATTTTATTCACTTCACTTCTCATCTCCTTTCCACTTCTTGCAGCCGGGCTGGACCGAGTCGGGCCCAGTCGGCTGCCTGGCGAGAGGCCAGAGGGTGAGGCCTGCAAGGCCCATGAGGCCTGCGCCTCCCCCTCTGCGCCTCTGCCCCCACTCAGCTGCTTCACATCTTCTCTTCTCTTTTTTTTTTTTTTTTTTTTTTTCTGTTTTCCCCTTCTTAAATATGTCATCGCAGAGGCGTTATCACGGGACATTCTGCTACCAATTGGCTTGGCCTTGGCCAGCAGTGGGTGCGCCCTAGGCCCGGCCAAGTCCACTGAACAAACGGGAGCGACTTCTAGCAGTTTCCTACAGAAGCTACCACCTTAGGCCCCCCCTCACTAAACAAAACCACGACACCTCTTTAATAATATAGTCAATGAAACCAAGAGGCCTCCTCTTCTCATCCTAAAGCAGACATAGAATTGCTGTTCATTTGAGTAGCTCTGCTCTGATTATGGTCTCCACTTAACATTGTGAGACCCTAGATGCTTCCTATACATGGGAGCCTAAACTCAGATGTCTTGATCTCAAGGTAATCCTAGTGTTGGAGTTGTAAATCAGTAGGAGTTGATACCTAAGTAACTTTGAAGAAATAATCCAAAATATGTAGGATTTTATTACTTAACTAATTCTATTTTTATTGTTACATTTTTATATAAGCTGCGATTCTTCTCGATACCAATTTTTATTTTTTAGGAATCTGCCAGCAATAAGTCACATGAGTATTTGGCCTACTTCTTATGCTAAGGTCTTTTCAAAGATACAGAGTAAGACTAATTCCAAAGTTTGTCCCTGTGGAACTCCACTGGTAACCTCCTTCCAAAATGTTACTTCAGCTTTTCTGTTGAAGTATTCTCAAATACAGGTCTTCTCTTTTTTTTTTTCTTTTTTTTTTCTTTCCTCCTCCCATTAGCTTGTTCATTGCCCTATTTACTGTTCTTATAGAAATTCTGGTTTTCTTTAATAAGTAATGTGTCCTCCAGTGACACCAACATTTTTATTTTTGTGATTGTTTAGATGTATTATATAGCCCTTTTGTAGGAAAAGTTTTTTATTTTTTTCTTTAATGAAGATTCCAGATTTAGCTGGCATGAGTTATTAATTTTTAACTTATTTCCACATAGTTTATTATTTTTCCTCTCAAAATCTGTTCTGAAGTCTTGCATGGTAGTATAGTAAGACCAGTGAGCCTGTAGCTGAGTGTTTCTTTCACAGGTATAGCTATAACATTCATTATTGTTTATTTCTTCTGATGTTGTTTCCCAAGTGACTAAATATGTAGAGGGAGTAGGGAGTGAATTTACAGATACTCTTTTTATGTAGCAAACGGTGAAGTGTCACAAACATTTCTAAGCTGCTGCTCCCAGGAAAGCTGATCCTGCATTCTAGCCTCCCTAACAGTGTTTTCCCAGGCTGCCTTTTCCCTTTTTCCAGCACAAGTCTTTGTATAACAGTGAATCTGATGAAGAAAATTATCCAAGTTAAAAAATAATGAGCTTGTGACTGACTTTCTCAGTCTAGTCCACTGTGTGTGGATGTGTCATGGAAAGAATTAGCTAGGGATGGGAATAAGTGGTTATATTAGGGACCAAATGAGACTGCCCCTTTTGGTAGCAGTACCAATTTATACGGTTGTAAAGGCTTCATGGAACTACAGGGTAGTTTTTATAGTGGGTTTTAGTCTAGGTCTCTAGAGTTTTTTAGACATTTCACAGAATACGGAACAGTTTCTGCAGTGTTACTTAGAAGAAACTTTTAACTTTTGTTCATATACGTGAATAAAATATTATGTGTCAGCTGTATTACAGTTACTGTGAGCAATCTGGGGGAATTCTGAGCTATTTAAAATAAGTTCTGTCTTCAATGATGACGTAGTATTTGATGTTTAAATATACTACTGTCTGTGATTGATACAGATGGATTGCACAAAATCAGGCTAAACTATAGTGAAGACTCAGCTGATGGCAGTAAACTAAATGAAGATGAACTTATAGATTTTTCTGAAGACCAAGATAACCAGGTAAAGAGTTTAGCAATTTTATTTGGGAAATACAAACTGTTGTGTTGTATTTTGAATGGGCAGCTTGAAAGTTTTATACACGTGGTAAATGTGTGTTGTCTAAAGCTAGTTATCTTTACAGGCAAATCCAAAGCACTGGTTACCTACAAAAACTTGCAAATTAGCTGACAGGAGAGGGTTGTATTTGTTCATTAAACTGTTTAATAGGAACCTGCTGTACTGATCCTGCATTTAGTTTTGTGAGTCTTTTGCATAGTGACGATATTACACGGTGATTTTAGTGGAAGCTCTGAAAGTCAACACATTTCTTTCATCTCCCCTACCCCAATGTTTATCTACCAGACCTAAGAACTAGTTCTTCTTCCAGCTGCATTTCCTGGATGAAAACAGACACATTTATAAGTAGGTGCAACTCTGCTGTTTTGTTTTATTGGTGCCTCTCCTAATCAAATTTAAACAGCATGGATTTATGATCAAGCTGTGTTTTTGTTCCAGTTGGAAGACATGTAGATTTTAGAGCTGTGGAAAGACCGATCATTAAAATGTCCTTTACTGATTCACACTGTAGACGCAACAGGGCTATGGAATAATGCCCTCATACTCTGTAGGAAGTTCAGTGTGAGCAATCTAGGAGTTACACATTTACTCTTCCTGATTGATCTACCTGTTCATGTTCCAGGTGTCCAAAATAAAGATTCGGAGGCTGTCAAATATACAGTCTAGGAATTACCTATTTTTCACCTTTGAGTCCAGAAAAAACAATTATTTTTCAAAGCCTGCAGCTATTTGTAATGGCTTCCAAATAGCATGTATATGTGTGTGCACACAAGTAAAACCTCCAGTTAATGTTGAAACCTAACTATGTTTTTCAGACAGACTCAACCCACCTCTCCTATCATGACACTGGTCCAAATATTCTGTGATTCTTACCTGATGGAAGTGCCTTTCTATCTATTTTGTAGCAGTTAGAGTTCCCTGAAGATGGAGAATGAGTAGTAGAGTGTTTCCAATAATGGCATGAAGGCAGGGAAGAAAGCACATGACCAGCTGTGTTCCTTGAGAGGAGGAAAAGATGCCAAGTTCCCTGGTTGCAGTGCAGCTTAGAACTTAACTCAGGCTGAAGCTGTCACTAATATCTTACAGAATGCAGAAAGCAAGTATAGAAACAGTAGACCATGACAAGCTGAGTGCACCTTCACACCTGCCAAAAATGGAGTTAAGGCTGCAACAGAATCAAGTCTTATTGGGAACTAGGCAGTAGTTTCTAACATGGTAACATCTTCATGGCATAGCATGAGGATTTCAGTCATAGGATCCTGTGTGCTAGCGTAGTGTACATAATTCTCACCAAAAACTTCATAAATCGTAGTGATATGCGGGTTCCCATTTTTTGTAAAGTGTTTATTTCCCTATAATGCAATGGTCTGTGGTAGTAATAGTGAACTCAGTAGAAGGAAAAGAAACTGTGGATCACTGAGATACTTTTAAATACAATAATGTGGTGGATTTGTTCATAAAACTGCCGTATACTTCATAGCAATCAATATTGAAATCAGAAGGTCAAAGGATATTCCTATGTGGCATGACTGTTTTTGCAACCCGTGATACATAATATCATGGTAGTTTAATTTCCCTTGTCCTGAGAACCAAGTTGGTGCATTTTGGAGCAAAGATCAAATTTTACTTCTGAATAGTTCATTGTAGATTTTTGTCTCATTTCATCTGGAAGATAACATACATGAAACCACCAAGCAAGTTTCTAGTGATCGTTAGCAAGGGAAGGTATTGATAATTTGGATTATAACTGAGTACTGGAGATGCACCTTTTTTAAGCCAGCAATGCTTTGAAAATGTCAGTTGCAGCTTTTTTTCTAGTTTCAGAGGTTGTTAAATGAATAGCACCATTCACTCTGTGTCATTCCAGCATGGATTTGAGAAACAGTGTGACTAAAAGTTGGTAATGCAAACTTTACAAACAATCAATGGTTTCAGATTAAAGCTACCACTTCTTTATTAAACTTACGTTACTGGTCGTGAATAAAAATGGTAAGTATAGCAATAAATTCTTTTGCATCTGTTTGAAATACAATATTGGCTTTTAAACACCTGTAAACGTGTTGCTTCTGTAGGAAGACAGTAGTGATGATGGTGGCCTTATAGATGATAACTGTAATTCAGAAATGGGACAATGGCACCTGAAGCCCACTGTCTGCAAACAGTAAGTATTAAAGCAGTTAAAATGGATATTTCATAAAAGTTTATGAAATTTAAAAGACAGTAATTATGGGAAGTGGTCATACATAAATCTTCAAACATTTAAATCAGCATGTTATTAGTGTTTGAGAGAGAATTTTGTACTTTGTAGTATCATCTTCAGTAGACAGGAAATTTAATGAATGAAACTGTTAGTGAAATAATAGCTTTTCTGGTTTCTGTTAGGCCTGTGTGCTGCTTCAGGCAGTCAAGATTGTTTCTTTAAATAAAAGGCTGTTCTTTGATATCTTACACTTAGATTCCTACAAAAAGAAGGTGCAGAAGCATATTCAAATGTATCCTTCTATATTAAAAAGCAGATTAATGTCTTTAAATGAAAATAATTAAATTAATACTAAAGAAAGTGTTTGACACCACTCAGATTAGTACAGGAAAATGGGAATAATTTTTAACTGCCCCAATATCTTACCTAAATGTGTTCTAGCTGTTTCTCTTAATTATCTCTCTCTCTGTTCTTAGTAATATTATCTTTTTTCTGTATCTCCTCTTTTTAGTACCTTTTTTTTCTCTAATAAGAGTGTTCCACAGCACTAAATTCAGTTACCTTTTTTTTACTTTTTTACCTGTTTTTGATTTGAAAACTCTTTAAATCTACTTTTTGATGTTTGAAACCCAGAAATTATTTCTTAATAATCATTAACTTCAGTTGCTTGCATTTTAGTGTGACAGAAATGCATTATTCCAAATCCAGAAATATTGTTAGTAGTATTGCTGTCTTGACCATTTCCTTTGAACTTTTTCATTATTTATCTGTTTTATATTTCGTTCTTGGTGAATGTAATGGTTACTAGAAAGGTAAAGGCTTTCACAATACATTTTTATGGTGGAGAATGAATTTATATATTTATACATGCTATGGAATGTATGAGTTATTTTTAATACATTTTCACAAAGGGCTAAAAATCCATCTGTGTTGTGAGTTTTAAGTATTTATGAGCTTCTGATTGTAGCTTGGCTAAATTTGTCCCATTCTGATGATGGATTATCTGTACATAATACGTTTCACCAGCCAATACTTTAATCCAAACATGAAATTTCATAAGATCTTTGACACTTGAGTATCGAAAGTCATTCAGGGCACTTAGATACTTTAGTATTAGCATATTTTTAAGTTACTCCTATATGAAAAAGAAAAGTGCCCCAAAAAGGCTTTCACTCCCCCCGACAAACTACTGGATTGTGCATTTTTAAAGAGTATTGCCTATGTAAATAATAACTTCATTTTATCAGAAATTATAACAAGTACAAGTAAAAGCGAACATTATTCAAGTGATTATATCCTTATGCCTAAGAAAATTGCATAAATGTAAATTAATTTATAAATGCAGACAAACCTATACATAAATGCATGCAGATAGGTTGTCTAAATTTACTAGTTTGCAGTTTCTATAAAGGACATCTTATCTGAATGCATGTGTGTTATTGTTAGAAAACAGAAAGAAGAGCTTTGTAACAAGTAATCTGCATCCTATTTATCCCTCAAAATACATCTTGCATCTAATGCTGAGATTCTGAACTCTGGTATAAGTTAGCTTTGATGTATAAATCCAGCTGTTGCATAGAAGGTGGCTGGTATGATTGTTGTCTTTATAGCTACTGCAAAGGTCCTCTAGATCAAGTGATAGGATGTAAGCATCTGCAGTGTGCAAGAGAGCATTCAAGCAGACTTTCTTCTCTAGAAAATATTTGTTTATGGATATATTATTTTTCTAAAATCTTTGAAATAGAGTATGTGTGTGTTTTGTGCGTAACTATCAGGTAGATTTTGGATTCCTTGGCTGGGATAACTTCTTGAACACACATACCTAGTGTGTTCTCAGGTGCTGTGGACTGTCCCATCTGTCCTCCAGCTGCTACTCCAGAAGGATGTTTATGGGTTCTGTGCCTTACTTTCTAGTCTCCTGCCAGTGTCCCAGATACCTTGTGCATCTAAAAGAGCAGTAGACACCTGAGGGGGTTTTAAGCAACTCAGTTTTGCGTGTGACAAATGCTTTCAGTCTGACAGTACTAGATTTTCTAACTGCTTTCCTAAGTGAACTTAGTGTGTGGTTAAATTTAAAGATAACTTTGCATTTAGCTATCTCGGCGGGTTATAGCAGCACTGGTAAAACTTTATAGTATTGATCTAGTTTTGTTCAAGGTCACCCCAAAGACTGTTTCATAGCTAGCTGTGTAACATTGTGTTTTCCAAACTGCTGTAAAATATTGTGTACTTAAAAATTTGTGTTCTTTCTTAGGCCCTGCATTTTGCTTATGGACTCTTTGAGAGGCCCGTCCCGGTCAAATGTTGTGAAAACACTAAGGGAGTAAGTTTCCTATCTGGGTTTGGGGCGTTTTTGTTTTTGTTTGAAAATTCTTCAAGAAAAAAAAAGTTTTACTTTGCTTGGTCATTTCTCATAGATATTTAGAGGTGGAATGGGAAGTCAGGAAAGGCAACAAAAGAAGCTTTTCCAAAGAAGTCATGAAAGGTTCCAACCCAAAAGTGCCGCAGCAGAACAACTTCAGTGATTGTGGAGTGTACATACTGCAGTATGTGGAGAGCTTTTTTGAGGTATGTGTACCTGTTTGTGTAAATTTTGTTGTTGTTGTTTTGGTCTCCTGCAGCAATCAAATATAAGCTATAAAAATTATTACAGTTGTAAAAGGCTCCTAGTGTAGGTCTTATACCTGTTTATTAGATTATGCATTATAAATTAATTTATACATTAACATACATAGTAAATACTTAGTGGATACTTTTTGGAAATTAAACTAAATATCCTTTTTAGTTGTACATATGTATCAGAAATCAGAAGCCATGGAATTTTCTGAGAGAATCTTAAGAAAATACATTTAGAGCCTTTTTTTTGTGTTCTTGTAGTGCATACCCTTCAAAATTATCCAGCAAGAGTCTGAGTGCAAACTTGAGTTCAAAATCTAAACTAAAATGCCATACAAAGAGCTTGTTCTTTTTCCCTTAAGAACTGTGACTCTCAGTAAATCAGTTAATATGACGAAGCTAGTTTTTTTAATTTGGAGGAAAACACCTCAATGGAATCATTACAGCTAAATACCAAATCTTGATCCCATTGAAGAAATTGGTTAAACTCTTACTGACTTTAAGTGTCTAGGTCTTCAGGTTACAACTCTTTTCACAAATGGAGGCATTAGCACCTTCAGATCTAGGCTGGGGGGAGAAATCATGGTCAAGTGAGATGTTTCCTGCATGGGACAGCAACTGTTTGCAGTCCATAGTACTGTAGAGCATTGTTCCTAAACTCTCCTGTGACTAACCCTTTCCTGGGAAGGCTGGTGGTGATTTCTTCTCCGTTCCTCCAAGCTGAAGTTTATACTTTGTATGAGAGCAGCAAGGCTTCAGCAGAGTGCATTAATGCAGATCGAAGCCAAAAGTTCTTGCTTTACCATTGAGTCCTTGAGAGCTTAAAACTGTCCTTGAGTGCTTCCTGTTTTGTACATGGGAGATATGAGGAGCAGCTAAGTTTTTTAATAATCTTAGCCCTTTCCTTCCTGCAAATTGATTGCTGAATTACACCTTGTCCTGCCTGGTTTTGCAGTATGCAACAGCTTTGTCTGCCGGGGAACAGGGATGGCACATAGATGTGTCAGGTAGCAAATCACAGGGTATTCTCAGAAGCAGCATCAGGGGGAAAGGAAAACCTGGACTGGCTGCATGGTACTTGACTCCTTACAGTTATTGAGCTAACAATTTCAGCTGCTAATATATTCAAAAAATTACACAAAGTCTCATTGTTTTCAGCAGCTGTTCAAACCGAATGGGTCGTATGTGGAAAGGGGTGTTTAATTTGATGTTTGTGGACTATTCAGGCACATCTTTTTTTCTTCTTTGTGGATTTATTTCACATATCTTTTCAATAATAAGGGTTAAAATCATGATGTGTATTTTTTAAAACCACAACTCATTTGACAGTTGATAGTGTAATAAGGAGCATGCCTGTCAGCTATCACAGCACATAGTTTTTCAGCCCTCTCTCGACACCGTGCCTGTTCAGCTTTCCCCTTCGGCCCGCGGGGGACCTCTCTCTGACCTGCCAAATGCAGGGCCCCCACTTCCCTTCCTTCCCTTCGGCGGTTTGACGGGGGGGGGCGGTTTGGCCGGGCTGCCTGGGGCGCGGCTGCCGCCGCCAGGGGCCGCCGCCAGGGGCCGCCGTGGTGCCGCCTGCGGCGGGGCCGGGGCGGGGGGGCTCCGCCTGCAGAGGCAGGGACCCGCCGTCCTGAAAGCCCCTGCAGTAGGAGCCAGGGTTTTGCTGGGGGAGTGGGTGATGTCAGTTCGCGATGAAAGAACCTGCAAAGTAAGAAGGAAGCTCCGAGGCAGCAGAATACGTGCACAACTGGCTTCTGACTCAAGTCCCTGCTTTTCTTCCCCAAACTGAACAACAGCAAAAAGCCAGCCCTGGTTAAGGATGTGTTCAGATTAATTTGAGATATCTTTCTTTTGTTGGTAATCACACTAATTAGTATTTGTTAATGTTCTTTTTCCTTTGTCTGGTCTGTTTAATAACTGAAATGGTGGAAAACCAGTTTTTGCCCATGGTTTTTTGCCTCTTTAGTGTCATTCTTCTGAAGTCTGCTTACTGCTGGTGTTAAGTCACCTCACTAGCAAAGTCAGTTCAATGTAGGGTTTTTAAAATTGTCATATTGTCAAATTGATGTTCTGTTTAGATGTGGAGTAATATTGCTAGTGCAACATTAGGCATTGATATGTTCCTGTGCAGAATGTCACTAGTTTATTCCCAAGTATCCTTCCTAGTGTTAGCTCAATGGATAAATGCAATATACTCTTAAATAACCTTGTTAATGCTGTAAACTGGAATACACAAAGGGGGGGATTTCTTTGAGAGAAAACACTATTCCACAAACTGTTGGTTGGTTAGGGTAAAGTTGTACAGTGTCACAGAAGTGCTTTAGATAACGTCTCATAATAATAATTCTCTTACTTCTTTGGATGAATGACCACCAGCAAGAAAACAGGGTGTAAGTATAAAAAGGGCTGATGGTAGCCAGGGGCTTTTCACAGGCCCCGTTTTTTTACGGTAAAACATAGAACTAGTTGGTTTATCTTAAAGGTATATATAAGAACAGGAGTATGTAGCAACAGATTCCTAATCAGCTCTAGATTTTTATGCTAGTCATCTTTAAAAAATATGCTGTATCATTACAATAATTCTCTCTTATTTTTGTTTTAATATTAGAACAATTTTACATATTTATGCAGTCAAATGCTTTGTCTAAAATATCTATCAAACTGAGAGATTATTTGGGCACTTTTATAACCAGAACTATGGTCTGGATGAATGTTACTCTGTAACATACTGAAGCTTGGTTCATTTTACTTTAATTGTACATGTACAAAGCACACAAATTGTAGAAATTTTGTTCCATGCTGATGGAATGATGTGAGGGAGAATATACTTTTCCCCACTACAGTTCTCTCTGGTCTTTTAGATTATAACTCCTTACTGTAATATCCAAATGACCTTTCTTTTCAGAATCCCATTCTGAGTTTTGAGCTACCAATGAACTTAACAGACTGGTTTCCACGCCCAAGAATGAAAACCAAAAGAGAAGAAATACGAAAAATAATCCTGAAGCTGCAGGAACAGCAGAACAAGGAAAAGAAGGGACAAAAGGACCCAAGTTCAATGGAGAGGTCTTTGCAAGAAAAAACAGAACAACTCATCAACAGCAGCTCAGACTGAATGTTGTATCTGTTGCATGTTAGCTCCACAATCAAAACTGAAATATACATTTTTGTCTGCCCAGATTAAAGATTTGGCGTATTCTCTGCTCAAAGTTACTTGGGAATGTTTAATGCCTGTATAAATGTGTGTCATAAAATGATTTAATTCCCACAAAGATGTGTATTAAGTAAACAAGTCTGTACATATGTTAATGAGGCCAACTTTTTCAGCATTTGTAATTACTTTTTTTCCACTTGTTAGGGAGCTTTTGTTATGTATTTCTGTTAATAGAACTTAAATAGCAACTTCTAAACATAAAGCAAATAAATAAAATATTTATAGGATAAAATGGTTAACTTTTTCTTTTCAGTAAAGTCGTAATGTTACAGGCTTACGTAACACATAGGGAATGATTTGGTAGTGAGATAATTCATATTTTGACCCTATTTAGTTGCCCTTTACAAGATTATTCTGCTTGCGCTACAAACAATAATATGGGTAAGTGTCTCAATGTACCATGGCCTCAGAGAGGGTGATTCCCATCCTCCCAGTATCTACGTGTAGGCAGTGTAATAGTTAATAGGACTGCTTCAGATTTGGGGTTTTAAAAGATACGCATTGCAATTAAAATTCCACCCTTGCTTTAGTGGGACAGGCTAGGGAAAGGGGAATAATGCTCTTTGACCAGAGATTACTATTCAAACAGTATTATAAAAGTGGTTTCAATGAAGTGATCTTGAGTGATACTATTAAATCATATTTTGTGGATCCCAGTTGTTGTACAGGTGTATTTTGAGACTTTCTTCATTATAAAATTGTATTTTGGTAAGTGTACTTGGAATAGCAGATTGCCCACATTACATTTTCTATGTTACAATTCTGAATGTTACACTCATATGTGCTTTATCTAAGTAATGAACATTTAAAAAGAAAAAAGTGTATGATTACTATTTTTTGTAATATCCATGCAAAAAACCAAAATACCAGTGTTCATTGCTTGCTTGTTTGTTCTTGGCTTTAGGTAGCATCAGACTAATGTTGGGATTTGTTTGGATATTTTCAGTATATTTTGATTTTACAACGATCTAAAATGCCATCATTGCTTAAACTGCAAACATTGCCTTTTTATCCTTGTTACAGAAGGCCTTTGGTATTCAAATGAGGAACGTAAGAGATGGCTCGTGCAAGGAGATAAATATATATATATATATCTCTCCAGACTTCTTCTAATGTAGATATCTTTGAAGGGAACCAGAAACTGTCTCTTCCCAGGTAGGAATCTATAGAGGGAAGAGAGGGACCTTCTATCCCTCCTCACAGATAGTATTTTCTCTCCTGTTTTTTCTACTGGGAATGTCATTTGTCATTCCCTTCTCCCAAAGAAAAGCAGTAGAGAATTCATTAGCTGAACTCTCTGTCCCGGCGGGATCAATTTTTGTACACAAGATCAAGTCTAACCCAGGACTTCAGGTTCTCCATGAGTTTTCATTCTCACTAAACCCTGAAAACACAGCTGCTAATGACGTTACTGCCAGGGCATTTCAGCACAGGTGACCATCTCTGTGAAACCCGCTGTTTAGAAAAGGGTTCACTCACCAAGGCAGAGTGATTGCACATAGACCGATACAACCATGGGCTGCTAATCTTTTGCACGGATAACCCGTGGGATTTAGGGGAGCTGTTCATTCCCTCATCTCTCTCTTCTTGCTTTGACCCTGGGCCCCATGGAGAGTATGTAAGCATCACATATATATGCTATGTTAGAGGGGACTCCTACGCAGGTTTTTGTTGACAGTATGTGGGGGCAATCTTCCAGACTGCAAATTAAATAGGTGATGTGCACACCTCCGAGCTGTTTTCTCCATCAAATTTATCCAGTATTCTTGCCATTGTTGGGGAAAATCTGTGATAAAATAGGGTCAGATTGTTTCCCTGCAGGGTCTTGTATATCTGGCTTTAGGGTAGCTGACATACTGGAATAGTAGTTTATACAAATGCAAGTAAATCAGTGATGGCTTGTAGAGAAGGAAGGAAAACAATTTCTTGGAAATACAGAAAAAAAGACAATTGCAATAGAATGTATTCCTTCCCAGTCTAGTCTTTCCCAATGGTTTGTTCTAATTATACGGAATATATCCAAATTTGATCAATATAATAGTTAGCTCTCCTTTTTCCAACATTTGTGATGCAGGTTCATAATTTGATGCTGTAGAACTATTTGGTTCTTTTGCTAGGAATGGCCTGGTGCTTCCTCCTTTTCCTTCCTCTTTCCTGTCCTCTCCTTCTTCCTCTCTCCCCTTTTTCAAAGCTGTGAAGAAAGTGTTTGATTTATTATCATTTAATGTTAAAGGTCTCGAAATCTTCAGTCATATACAGCAAGCTAATATACATGTTAAATATAGGAAACTTATTTTTTTAATAAAATGTGATGTTAATAGAAAAAAACCACAGAATTAAGAATGAGTTATTTAAAACCTTACTGACTTGGTTTAAAAAGCTCACTACTGCATGTGCTTGTTAGGTGTTTGTTCTTAACATAATGCTCAGCTACACTACAGTGTTCTGTAGTCTAACGAGGAGTTTTACCAGTGAATTTTCTGAATCAGATTTATTCAGTGGAAGTTAGTGGGGTGGGGACTGGATATGTTTATTTAATAATTATATGACAACACATACACTCTGAGGAAAGTATAAGGTGTATATTCCTTTATAAGATTTAAGATTACAAATGCTTTCAGAGTAGCATGACTGCATTCTGCAGTGTAAGGTATCAGATGGCTACCTAATTAAATGTATCTGTTTGTATTGTTTTTCACCTCAGGTAGAATAACAGTTAAGAATTCTTATAAAAGTTTTAGATTACTTAGCATAAATAATGCATGTATTTCTGGTGCATGTTTGCAGGGTAGCTGCAAAAGCAGAAGAGACATCTAAGTAGTCTCTTGTGACATTCCTGTTTTTCTTGCTTAAGAAACTGAGCACACTCTTTAAAGACCAGAGACTTCAAACAGAACTGTATTGTTGATTTTTGAGGTTACACTGCATGCTCATCTTGGAAGAATCTAACTTCAAAACATTCAGTAAAGAAAGCGTTGAAAAATCAACCAAACTTTACACATGATGAGAAAACCATGTTTATTTTTTTTATGCATTGCATCGCAAATGAGCAAAGCAGAACAAGATTTTGCATGTATGATTTTTAATTCCTGTTAATGTAGTTCCTGTGGAAATTGGAGGGAACTACTAGACTTTTCTGATGAATAAACTGCAGCAGTTTCCTTAGTTTACCAATCCACTGTAACTTTTTACTCAGATTTTTAAATAGAACGTATTTTCAGTCACGGTTAAAGCTTTACATGGCCCTTCATTGATAACATGATACTTGTGTTTTAGCATGTAAACAGAAGAAGTAGCTATAAAAATTCTTGTTCTTTGGAGTCCTGATTCTTGGGGCCACGATGATGAGACATGCTGGAATCTGGATAAAAGACTTAAGTTAATTTTGGTATGACACTTTTAAAAACACTCTGTCTTAAATTCTACATACTCAGTACCCCTAAAGATCCTCTGTGCAGTGACTTGGATTCACAAAGGTACTTCATTTCCCCAAGTCTTTTGACTCTTCGCATCTAGTTCTGGAAATCAAAGGGGAGCTGATGTTACAAACTACAGCTTTGAAACAGTAAGAGTGAGATAACAGCCATTTTACTTATCTCACAACATTTTTAAACCAAATCCTTTCTGCTTAACTCAATCATGCCTGCTCAAAGATGTGATGAAAGATGTCTGGTTTGTAGGTTCCAGTCTGGTTAAGTGAGGATGTAATCTGAAAAGTGACTTCTCTCTGTTGTGGTCTGCTGTAGTTTTGTGACAGGGTATGCTTGCTTTTAACAAATTTGCATGTGGACTCACGCAAACCTGTGGTTAGAAAAGGAAATTTGGTAATGTACACCATACCTTAGGGATTCCTTACTCAGCTGGACGAGTAATTGCTAGCTGCAACCTAGATTCAAACAGCCAGGCTATTTCTTTGCTAGGTCTTCCCCCCCCGCCCCCCCCCCCCCCCCCCCCCCCCCCGCTGTGAGGCTCATACTTTATGTTCTTGGGGGAGAGTAAACAGCACTGTTTGTGATGCATGATGTTTAAAATATATATGAACTATGTTCATATATGAATATAAATGAACAGAAAGTTACATGGATTAAAAAGTATACAAATCCTAGGAAAAAGAGACTGACCTTGCCTGCTTTTTTTTTTTCCTTCCTTTCTTCTTTATCCCTCCTTATGTTGGGTTTTATGATCCAGTTATCTCTACAGTTCTTTGGGGTATGACTTTACCCAAAACAACCATCAGTATATAATGGTAAGTAATTCAGGAGAAGGAGGAAAGATAACTATTACTATTTTTTAAATAAAAGATTCTTGTATATGAGAAAAACAAGAGCAACAAAAAAGCTGAATGTGCTTTTATAAGTAGATGGTTTATTTTAATAGGACAGTGAAATCCACATAGTATATGTGTCCATTTGTGCAATATCATAGATTTAGATATGTACAAATTCCATCTTCAGGACCAGATTCCCTTTTATTGTAAGCTGACTGAATACCTTTAAGGTTAATGGGAGCCAGACTGCTTTGCTTCAGCTGAGTATTTGTTCCCCTGTAAGCTGTGAGGAATCCACTTAAGGGAAAAGCACCCTCCTCCAGCCAGCCTGAGCTTCTGTATTCAGAGTCTGTTTAGACTCTGGTCTTTAACCCAGAAATTAAAACATGTTAGGTTTCCCCAGTGGTTTAACTTAGTGAAATGTTGGAGCGAGTCCAGAGGAGGACCACGAAGATGATCAGAGGGTTGGAGCACCTCTCTTATCAGGACAGGCTGAGAGAGTTGGGGCTGTTCAGCCTGGAGAAGAGGAGGCTCTGGGGAGACCTTACAGCACCCTTCCAGTACCTAAAGGGGACCTACATGAAAGATCAGGAGAAACTCTTCAGCAGGGCCTGTTGTAACAGGACGAGGGGTAATGGTTTTAAACTAGGAGGTAGATTTAGGCTAGATGTAAGGAAGATTTTTTTTTCCCAATGAGAGTGGCAGAACACTGGATCAGGTTGCCCAGAGAGGTGGTGGATGCTCCATCCCTGGAAACATTCAAGGCCAGGTGGGACGGGGCTCTGAGCAACCTGATCTGGTTGGAGATGTCCCTGCTCCTTGCAGGGGGGTTGGACTAGATGACCTTTAAAGGTCCCTTCCAACCCAAACTATTCTATGAAATTTATCAACTATTTACAGAAAACTGTATCTGTTTAACCATATTACTATGTTTAGAAACTTAGTTTACTTTTGCACATATACTAATGTCAACTAAATACATCTCTGTACATACACACTGAATATAACTAAACATACTGATGCCAACTCCCAGCAGTAGTTCGCAAACTGTTACACAAACCTCTACCCCCGTTGTCCTCCAAACATAAGTTTTTAAATCAAGCTATGTGACAGTGCCTGTTTACATCAGTTTTGTCCTTCCTGACTCATATCTTGGGAAATGAATGTGTTCCCCTTATCTTTACGTGTGTGTCAGACAGAGTGCAGTGGTAGCCTGCGTAGGGACATTAGTAGGTACGGGACCAAACCTATGACATTGATTGTAGGAACTCTCAGGAAATAATTGGTTCAGAATTTAAAGATCTAGGATGAGTTCACTATTTATGCAGCAGGCTGAAAATAGAGTAATTATTTTAGCTCTAAAGAACTTCAGATATTATAGCTTCAGGCCTGGAAATGTATTTCCTACATCAGTAATATGCTGGATAGTGTGTGGATTCGGTAATACAAGAAAATCAGGCTAACCCCAAAAAAGCACTATTAAAAGTGTGACATGAAAGAAAATGAAAAGAAATAGGACATAAGTTGCATTGGAATGCAAACAAATGTAATATGTTTCTTACTTAAATGCTCCTTGGTTCTTGAAAGCTAAACAACTTTGTAAACAGTATTGTAATAATATCTGTCTGTGTTACAAAAGGGCAGGAAAAGGCCGTGAGAAGTTGCACAGCTTCCTCCCATCCTACAAGACCACTGAAATTCTAGACTTCAAACAAAATTTGCACTGACTCCTCCCACTGCAAATGAATTTTTGAGTTCCAGAATCAAGAACACATTTTTAACAAATGTCTGGATTAATGTGTTGAACGTGTTTGTATGGACAACATATGATATTTAATTAGAAAGTGATACAGCTTTTTATTCCCCCCAGGGAAGCCAGGCCTTTGTTTTGCAAAAGCAGTGTTCCCTGAATTAATTTATTAGTTATTTTTTTGCTCTATACTTCACTGAGAAGTCAATTTTTTTTGTGAGCTTTTCATGCTACTCTCAATTGTTCTCACTCTTTCATATACAGTTAATGAATTTGTATGCAGCATAGTGAGCCTGATTTCAGTATCTGACTTGCATCCCTGTGTCTCAGTCGCCTGTCTGAAGCAAGCAAGTTAGTTCTCTGAGTCAAAGGAGGTTCCCTTTTTCATAAGGGCATTGTCTAATTCAAATGCTTTTGTTTAGACATGGATTTTTTCAGGCCAGTTAGGAGCTAGATGGGGCGAACTTGGCTTCACTGTCTTGTCCGCAGTCAGAGTTGCTCGATGTCATTATTTCCATTTTGCAAATGGACTGCTGAAGTTTGGGGAAAGAAGTTAAAAGCACTGTAGTTCAACTAAGCTAAACTAACTAAACTGCTGAAACTCAGGCTCCAGCTACTGTCACTTGTGGGTGTTGAAATGTAAGCTTTAAAAGATGCTTGCTATTTACTTAATTACTTGAAGAGGACTAGACCAAAATGTTATTGACTTGAGATTATCAGAAGTTAGCACTGAAGTGAGCATTTAATTCTGTTTTCCAATTTTTGCTCTGATTTTACACAGGTGAGTGCTTTCTACAGTACTTGTATTGAGCTGTCATTTGCTTTTTTGGGTTTTGCAAATACTCCTGCAAATCTGACCTTAAGTGTCTCAACTTGGGCACCTGAAAATAAGAACATAGCCAATGACCACTGGAAAATTCTTTTAAGTAACTTGCCAAATATCAGATAATTTTCCAGTAGCAACGGGTCATGTGTTCATGTCTGAAATACAGTATTTAGTTGGTTTAATTCTGAGGTTTTTTTTTTTTCATTTTCTTATCATACCTTTTCATGGAACAACAGGAATCATACAGCTCATAGTTGTCTTTACTGTGAAATTTTAAGTTCCTTGAACACTGCATATCTATTGAGAGAAATAGTATAAGTGGTATCTGGAGAATATATTACATGTCATTATGTAGAAGTTTGTACATGCAAGTGGACTAAATTAAGGTTCTTTGGACAATTTAATATTTTTTGGGATGTTTCCTACATTTTGAGTGCCTGTGTTTGTAATTGTCTCTTTTAATCTGTATTTTGCATATAGGTTTTTCTGACTTCCGTCCTACAGTGGTCACCAGTAGGACTAATTCCACAATACTGATTTTTGCTACTCTGTAAGAAGTCATAGTATGTTGTATTTTTCTTGCTCCTCTGTATGAAAACATGGTGCACAAATCCCAGTGACTTTTCCAGTTGTTTGCCGACAGCAGAGGAATGCTGAAGCACATCAGTTTTGGGTTTGTTCTAGGGAGAACTTGTTCTAATGGTTACAGATTTTAGCCCAGTGCCACTTGTCCCTTACTGTTTTCCGTCCTTCGAAGCCCTAGGTGACTCGTTTTCTGCACCGGTTTTTCTCTGTAGGCTCTACATCTGTTAATCTTTTTTTCATGTCTCAAAGCTCAATTCTTCAATGTACACTCCAGGAAAATGGCCACTGTTGTCTTTTTCCTCCATGTTCCTGTGTTGCCGAAGAAGCTTAATGAGTAGAGAGGCTGTTGAAGTATGGGCTGGATGAACAAGACAGGTGGATTGAACACTGGCTGTGAATGGCTGGACCCAGAGGGTGGGGATCATGAAGTCTAGTTGGAGGCCAGTAAATTGCAGTGTACCCCAGGGCTCAATACTGGGTCCAGTCCTGTTCAACATCTTCATTAGTGATCTGGATGATGGGGCAGAGTGTACCCTCAGGAAGTTTTCAAGCAACACAAAACTGGGAGGAGTGGCTGATACAGGTCGTGCTGCCATCTAGAGGAACCTTGACAGGCTGGGGAAACGGCCTGACAGGGACCTTCAACGAAAAGAAGTGTGAAGTCCAGCCCCAGGTGGGGAACAGCTCCATGCACCAGTACATGCTGGTGGATAACTGGCTAGAAAGCAGTTTTGCAAAAAGGACCTGGGGGTCCTGGTGGACACCAAGTTGAACATGAGCCAGCAATGTGCCCCCGTGGCAAAAAAGGCTAATGGTATCCTGGGCAGCACTCGGAAGAGTCACCAGCACGTTGAGGAAGGTGATCCTTCCCCTCTGCTCAGCACTGGTGAGGCCACACCTGGGGTGCTGTGTTGAGGTCTGGGCTCCCCAGTACAAGAGAGATATAGGCCTACTGGAAAGAGTCCAACAAAAGGCCACTAAGATGATGAAGGGACTGGAGCATCTCTCCTATAAGGAAGGGCTGAGAGAGCTGTGGCTGTGGAGAAGAGAAGGCTCAGGGTGGATGTTATTAATGTGTATAAATACCTGAAGGGAGGGTGCAAACAAGATGGAGCCAGGCTCTTTTCAGTGGTGCCCAGTGACGGGACCAGAGGCAATGGACACACACTGGACATCAGGAAACAGTTTGTGACTGCGAGAGTGACTGAGCACTGGCACAGGCTGCCCAGGGAGGTTGTGGAATCTCCACTCTTGAAGATATTCAAAAGCCATCTGGACATGTTCCTGGGAGACTGGCTCTAGGTAGCCCTGCTTGAGAAGCAGACTGGACCTGATGACCTCCAGAGGTCCCTTTTGTGTTCGTTTTGTTTAGTGACGGGGGGGCTATGGTGGTAGCTTCTGCAGGAAGCTGCTAGAAGTTTCCCCAGTGCTACCAGTCTGTAGGAAACTTTCTTACAGAGCTTCATCAGTGTTACTGTTCTTAAACATCATTGTGAGCAGAACTATTTTAGCTAGTGTTAAATTTGAAGCAAATACATAATTTGGAAAATTTTAAACCAAGAAGCTGAACATTAGTAAAGCTATTATAAGCACCTGAAAGAAAAACTCTGCAATTTTTTGATACCTGTTATTTATGTACAATGATTTGGGCATTCTTTCTATTCAGCAGAGAGGTCTTTCAATTAATAGTTTTAAAAATTAATTAAATGGGCAAATTCAGTGTCTTGTAAAAAGTATTTTTTAAAATGGTTAGAAAGTGTCATAATTCCACTCACCAGGAAGCAATGACTTTACCTTTAGAACAGAAATATTACTTAGCTGAGCTATTCCGAGAAAAGTTAGATGTGCTTTTAAGTAGAACCTGTCAAATATAGTAACTTTGGGGATTTATGAATTATTGCTGCTTTTGGCTTATATGACATTCAATTTGTGTCCTACACAGTCTGCTGCTATACCAAAATCTGTTCACAGTACTCCCATTTTTCAGCCAATGTGACACTAAATTACCGTGATCATCAGCCTGTTTATATAGTCAGAAATATCCCTTGAGTTCAGGGAAGTGGAGGAAATTTCTTTTGATTTCAAACTTCCTTTTACCCACAAAGTTCATCCTCATTTGTCTGAGAAGCCGATCATCCTAAGAAGAGCTGCTATAGCATTCTGAATCCACAGGGTCTGACTACTTATGCCAAAAAAAAAAAAAACAAAACACTTACTAGTATTTGCATTTAATGTCCATACTTCAGATGTCATTCTGCATCTGTTTCAGATATGTAGTTTCACAAGGAATTAACTAAATTAATGGGCTATCTTTAGTCTTTCCCACCTGGGTCCCATTACTAGAACTGTCTGTGAATAGATAAATTATTCAGATTATTAGCAGATTTAGTAACTGAGTCAGAACAGGACAATTTGGCACTCCCTAGGGCAAATCAGCATGCCAGGAGAGAACGTCACGCTCCAGTGGATATTTAATGTCACAGTGAGGATTGCTTTATCTGGTACTAGATGTCCTACCACATCGAGTTGAAGAGCTGGTAGTGGAATTTAAGTGTGGGTGTAAAACCCAACTCAAGGGCTGTTCACCAGCAGGAAAGCACTCAGGGTGAGGTTTGAGGTAATCTAGCTAGTGCATGTATGGGGAGGCCAGTCTCCTCTGTCCACACTTTTGATAGCATTTGAATGCACATGTAACTGCATTGTAAAGAGAGGGAGATGCTGACACAACTTGCCGCTTTGGCAGCCTGCTTTTCTGGCAAAGTACTTTTCTTCTGTCTGGATGATGCTCTTCGGTGTATGGTTTAGTTTTAGGTGGTTTTGCAGGGAGTTGGAGTCGATGATCCTTATCAGTCCCTTCCAACTTGAGATATTCTATGATTCCTTCATGCAACTACCGTCCCCAGGCAAGTTCGTTGAGTGGTTTGCCCAGATGGATATCAAGCACATGATCTACATCTTTGAGAGTGGATTTATTCAACAAGCAATGTAAATTAAACTCTCTGTTCTGTACCCCACACTGATATGTGAGGGTTAGACAGGAGAGAGGCGCCTGCAAGAGATTTGCAGAATTTAATTCTTGTCTTAGCAGCATTAGTGATCTTCCTTTTCAGCCTAGCAGCATGTTTCTCACGCTGCCTTTTAAGTGAGACTATATATATTTTTTTTCTTGCTTCTTTCATCAATATGAAGTGTAGGAGAACCACAGCTGGACCTCCTCTGGTCCCTGCCCAAAAGTGTGCTAGAATTCCAAGTGGATCACTCATTCCTCTTCAATATTTCTTTCTCAAGACTGGCTTAAAAGCTAAAGCTAAAACTGTCTAGCATGAAATGTCTGAAATGAAACGGAAGAAAATCCTCACAGTGTGTTTAACAGGACGCAATCGTTTGGGAACATGCTAGATGAGCACTGGTCTTTATCCTCACAGAATTCACTAAAAAAGTCTCCACTTCCCAAAGAAGTGTGAGAAGCTATTAGTACCCTGATCTACTTAATCCATGCTGAAGTTTAACTGCAGGTGAGGAGCTTCTGCTCCATGAAGGAAGAACAGCCCTGTACCTGACATCTATAGGTTACTTGTTTACTGGAGGCTACTTTTGTTTTTCATATGAGGCTGCAGTTACTTTATCAACAACTGCTGTTCATCACCAAAAAGGAAATCCATATAGGTAATCACGGGGCGGGAGGGGAGGCAAAAATTAAAAAAGCTATGCTAATTGCTATTGTGTGTCATCTGTGTGGCTTTTACTGGCATCTCATTCCTATACTACGGCTCCTCCCTGTCCTCCAGATTAAGTATGTAAACCAGTGGGGCCCGTTCTACTTTTAATACGTCTGAGAGTGGGGCCATGACATCTTTGCCAGAGAGAAGCTTCAGCAAAACAAAAAGCAAATCCTCTCCCCAGAGACATGGGGTGTGTTGAATCAGGAATGGAATCCATCTGTCCTCAAATACTGGGATGACTCCAGGAATATCTTCCAGTTACTCTGGGGTACTGTAACCTCATTTTCCTGTCCTCACCATTTGAGTTTATAGAATGAATTGCTCACAAAAGTGAAATGAAAAGCAATGGACCTTAGAAGGACTGTGAGTTGACAAGTTAAGGATTCTTCTTACCTCCTTTCATGCTATTATTTATGCAAGCCCTCTCTGGAGCTACCCACAATTCAAAATAATCTGTTTGCTTAACTGAATTATCCTTTAAGGAGAGGAAAGAGAAAAATGAGGCCAGTCCAGAAGACCTACTCCCAGTCAAAAAACAGAGCTTCAGAAACCAGTCACACATTGCTAGGGGTGGAAATGCAAAACCATCAACCTTCCTTAACTAACACATTGTCTGATAACACAAAAGAAGAAACTACTTACCAATTGAAATGAAACATTTAAATAGGAGGTCTTGCCTTAAAACATAATGTCTAATTTTTCTGTAACTTGAACAAAGCAGTTGGAATATAGAAGGCCTGTTGAAAAGTCAGAATATTAAAAAAATTACGTGTAGTCAAAATAGGGGTCCATGGAAAATCTACTGGGAAGAAAGAGAAGAAAAAAAAGAGGATCATTTCACGGCTGTCAAAATCAGAGAATTATGTATGTGCACATAACACTAAGTGAAAGGGAGCAGATAAAATAAGACTTACAGACCAATTTCCAGTAAATAATTTACATGATAAGGAAATGAATAGCTCTTATCTAGAGTAAGCCTCCTTGGAAAGAAACCAAAGGTTGGTTCTGAAAGGAATGTTATCTTGGAGCTGGTAAGCATACTACTGCTAAAAATCCCACAAAATTTTCTTGTTCTTTCTCTGTCTCTGAATGTAAGCTGCTAAACCTTGAGCCAGTTAGAAATGTTCTTTTGCAAATGTATAAGCAAGTGTTTCTTTATCCTGATAATAAGAGATAAATTGTGCTGGCAGGACTAGGTTGGCAGCTACAATAGCTACATTGGGAAACTCTGCATGGGTAAATCCAAAATGCTTATAAAACCAGTGAGTTTAGTTCTAGTTTTTTTTTCAGAAATTTATTGCAAAACTATAAAATAATTTTAGAGAGTTTCAAGGCACTAAGCTGAAACACTCAACAGTCAGAAAACTCCAAGAGTTGATGCTGACAAGGTGTGAGGTATTTTAACACAACCACATTACACAGATACAGTCTAATTACGTCGCATTCGTATATATTTAGAGTATGCCAACAAAGCAGTGCAAAGTAAATGAACTTCTGGCCTCATTAAGTCTGGCTATGACTTAAGTCAGCGTCCATGGACATTTTTACAGGCAGAACTTTACCCATTACATGTGATATGTAGAACAGTTGTAGCTACATGTAATCCACAGGGAAACCTTGCTAATACCAACATGACTTAAACACAAGCTTTTCGTCTGGAGAGATGCATACAATAAAGGCTTGTAGTCGATGTCAAACCTGATTTTTGCATTTAATTTTTCATAATAAAGTATAGGGAGAGAAACTTAATACTTATAGTGCTAAGTATTTGAGAACAACCATTTCAGGAGTGAAATTTCTAGCCGTGCAAGTCTGAGAGCCTTTACCATTTTGTATTTATATTAAATGGTCTAAATCTTGATTGACTGAATTATACATAAGAATTAGCTTTCACAGAAATTTAAGTAGCCAGAGCATTGTATGATATTCTTTGAAATGAAAACATACATAATATCCTTACAGGGTTTTCTGGAGAAGTCACCTGGGGTCTCTTACCCACTCATCCTTCTGAACTGGCATTCATCAGCTCTGACAAAAAATATGGTGGCTCATATAATTAACATATATTTAAAAAATATGTGGTAACTTTAATGACAGAAACTGTTTACTATAATCAGTAACAACCTGAATTCATACTAAAATATTCAATTTTACTGTCTGGGTGAATGAAGACACCTTGGACATACGGAATATGGTCAGTTCTTTGCAGCAGGGCTACAGCAACATGCATGTGCATGTCGATCGTCCTGTTAAAATGTCGTGCTACCTTGTCTCAGTGATCTTTCTGCCTTTGGCATTGTGTTGGTTTTGTGCAAGAAAGCTTGCACAGCTTCTTCAAAAAGCTGCTAGAAGTTTCCCCTTTGTCCGGTGGACTCGGCGGAGCCTAGGGCAGACCCGCAGCTGGCCAGGGCTGAGCCAGTGTGGGCCCAGCCACAAGAAGTGGAGAGGAGATGAGATGTGAAGAGAACCTGAGAGGTGTCTGCCTGAGCTGATTGTGAAGAATTTCTTGTGAGAGGAACGGCTGCAGACACCAAGGTCAGTGAAGAAGGAGGGGGAGGAGTAATGCTGCTCCTGGCTGAGATCCACCTGCAGCCCATGGAGGACCCCACACTGGGGCAGGCGGATGCCTGAAGGAGGCTGTGGCCCATAGAGGGTTCGCATGTTCCTGAGCAACTGCACCCCATGGAAAAAGGACCCCACGCTGGAGCAGTTCATGAAGGACTGTAGCCTGTGGGAGGGACCCCACACTGGAACAGGGGAGGAATGTGAGGAGTTCTTTCCTCAAGGAGGAAGGAGCAGGGTAAATTCCCTGCTGTGCTGCTCAGGGAGGGGAAGGAGGTAGAGATAATTGAACATAAAGTTAAGCCTGAGAAGAGGGAGCAATGAGGGGAAGTTGTTTTTCTTCTCTTCGTTGTTATTCTGCTTTTGTTTTATTAATAATAATAAATAAATAGTTTTCCCCAAGTCGAATCTGTTTTGCCCGTAATGGTAACTTCAAGGATCTCTCCCTGTCCTTATCTAAAACCTGGAGCCTTTTTGTTACATTCTCTCTCCCCTGTTCCCTTGCAGGCTGGGGGGAGTGAGTGAGAGACTGCGAAGCTTGGTCCTAAACAGGGCTAAACTACGACAGGCATGCTCGCAGGACTCCTGCTAGGCTGTCCAGAATACTGCGTTTGCACATTTAAGATAGTGCTAATATATATTTGTTGTTCATTGTATTTCTTGTTTGTCACAACAGACCTGCATGGTCTGATGGGTACAGTGTGAATCTGCCCCTGAGTGAACGCTGTGCCAACAAACCTCATCTGTGCGTTACAGCTATGAATGGATGCTCCTCCACTGCTGCTTCCCTGCCTGAAATGCTGAGGTGCAGGAGGAACAGGGTGGTGCTAAAGGCACCCTGCTCTCCCTCCCAGCCTTGAACTGTGTCTGTCCCTTATACAGCTATAACTGGTTGGCGTCTCCAGTCTAACCACACTGTTCCTGGTGTTCTGATAAGTCTTGGTTAGACTGAAATTACAGAGGTTGGTCCAACTACCCTAGCAATGAAATCAGAAATGCTTCTTGCCTGCCTCCTTATATACAGACAATGGGTACGATAAAATACATTTTGCCTTGTTTTCTCTTTCCTTCTTTTTTCCCTCCTTGCTTAGGATGAAGTTCTTACACTCAGATTTTACTTCTGTGTGAGTTTTCCTGTATTTTCCCAGAAGATTTACAAAATAGACAGTGCTGTGTCTCAGGTTATTTTTAGATTTCCTAGGGAGAAAAAAGGGGAGAGAGAGTAGAGACATGCTCCTCCTGATGAGGGAGTGGCACGTCAGATGGTGAGATAGTGCTCAGCACTGGTTGGCTTCCCCGGCACCGTGGAACCGACCGGCTTGTTTACACTGAAAATATTTTGTTGACCATTTCCTGACATTGTATCCTGTTTGCTAACAGAGGGGATTTTAACCAGCCAGCAAATTTACATTTTTATTTAGTTGTCCAGTCATATTTTTTTCCAGATAATAATTATCCTTATCTGTCTTTTACAAACACACGTAAGGCTGAACATACAAAGTACTGCCCTGAAAGGTAATGCCAAAGGCAAACTCCCATTCTTGAGAAGTTCTACTTTTGATTTGTCCAAACTGTTAAACATTCCTAAATTATGTCAAGCGAAGACGCAACTGTCAAATTCACCTTGCTGCTTTGCTGGCGTGTGGAATGTTGTAAAAACTAAACAAGCTCATAGCATGTTTCATGAGTTGTAGGAATGTTAATCTGGACACAGGATTTAACTCCACCCCTGCTCTGCCCAGGATGCAGGATTACTCAGGCGCTTTGTGTACTCCCATTTTCCTTTCCACTGTACATCCACAGTGATCCTTGACAGAACTCTTCCCTAGAGACCCCCTGGGGTTTCTCTTTATCTCCTAAAAGAGGTCAAGGCATTGTTACGACTAATCGTATCTAAAGGGGTTGATATGGCTGGAAGAAAACATTTTGTTTAAATTATTTATTAGCTAGCAGCTGTACTCACAATGTCCCTGGTGGTGTTCAAACACTCAGAAAGGATGCAGTGAAGTACACCCTGCCTAAAGAAAGGTAGTTAGGGCTGCAAGATTAAGGAAAACACAGGAGATTTTGAAATATGGACTGGGTTTTTTTCCCCTCTTGTCAGCAAAATACACAAGAATTTTAAGGCCATCAGGTGGAGAGCAAAGAGGCTTTGCGCCTACAGTCAGGGTCACTGTGCCACTCATGAAGTATTGCGTGAAGAGAAACAAGTGTTTACAGGAAAGCTGACAAACCAGCGGGCCACGCTAGGAATGAACGCTTGTAAAGCCGAGGGATGGGGAGGTGACACAAAGCTCCAGCACACCTGGTCAGGGAGGGACCGTTGTGGGTGCCATCGGTGGTGTGACGCTGTGGCTGAGCATGATGCAACGCCCTCCAGTCGGGTCACTCTCCTGAGTCACACCAGAGCACCAGCCGTGGGCATGAACAGCTGGGTGCAGGCAGGTGCCGGGGAAATCCTGTGGAGCTGCTGGGGAGGCCAGTGGGAAGGCCTCGTGGGAGCCGCAGGGTCGAAGGGGACTGGGCTGGGGCAGGCGGATGCCATCCCGCCATCGAGCAGCGGGCACGACCATCGTCGCTGCCGCCCGCGTAAAATCTGTCAGGGTGGGTGCCTGGGGACAGGGCTGCGAGGGCAGGGACACCACAGGGCCTGGGTCAGTGGCAGCTCAGGGGAAGGAACTGGGGCTTCAAAAATCTCTGACTTTCGAGGTTTGCAGCAGCAGGAGAGCTGCCACCTACCCTGTACCCTTCATTATGGGGTAATGGTCAATTAAAAAAAAGACAACACAAAACCTGACCCTTGGGTCAGTGCATGGATCAAAGAAAAAAAAAAAAAGGAGAAAACCTCAACTTGTCCCAGAACAACCAGGAGCCAGCCCGTCCGAACAACAGCTCCGGTGCGGGAGCGCACAGCCGCGGGGTCGGGCAACCCGAGGGGCGCCGGGCCCTGCCCTGCTCGCCCCGGCCGAGGAGGCCGCGGGGAGCCCCGGGGCGAGCGGCGCAGGCCAGGGACCCCTGTGAGGCAGCGCCGGTGGAGCGAGAAGGCCAGCGAGCCCGCGCCGGCCTTCCCAGCCTCCGCCTCCGCCTCCGCCTCCTCCTCCTCCTCCTCCTCCTGCCGCCCTCCTCGGCGCAGCCCCCGCCCCCGGCCTGCCCCTGTGGCGCTGACGTCCCGGGCAGCCGGGCCGGGTCGGGCCGTGCCGTGCCGGGCGGCGGCGCAGAGCAGCGCAGCAGCCGGGGCGGCAGGGCTGGCAGCTGGGCGCTCAGCGCGACGGCGGCGGCGGCAGCAGCAGCAGCAGCAGCAGCAGCAGGTAGGGACGCGGCGCCGGGCCGCGCCGCAGGCCCTTGCCCACCCCCCCCCGCCCCTCGCCGGCTCTCTGGCCTGGCCGCGGCCCGCTGCCCCGCCGCCTCCCCCCGCCCGGCCCCCGCCCGCCGGCAGGTGCGGTGGATTCTCCGGCGGGGGTCGTTCGCCTGAGGCTTCGTCGCGGGGAGCGGGGCCCTTGCACCCGGTAGCTCTCACCTTACCCGCTTCGGTAACGAAAGGGACGTATTAACCGCCGGCGTTGTCGCGGCGTAAAATTCATCCTGGCGCCGGCCCCGGGGTCTGCGGGCTCCGAGAGGGCCGGTTGCTGCGGGGGGGTGAGCGGTTGTGGGGCGCGGGGTGAGGGAGGGGCCCCCCTCAGCCCCCCTGGGGTGGAGGTGCTGTGCCCAGACCTTCCCGGTGAGTTGCAGTCACAGGCTAACGTGATTTTTCTTCACTTCCTTGAGTAAACTGTCATGGGAATTTCTTTCTTTCCTGTGGATCTTTTGTTATTTTAATATCATCCTCTGTAAAATGCCATCCGCGCCGAGTTTCAGCTGAGCACCTCTCCGTGTCACAGAAAAGAAATTTTTCACAGCCTTGACCAGCTGGACACAGTATGACCGGTAGTATAACTGGAAAACATCTTCTCTTAGACTCTTTCTCATTGAAGTATTTTCACAGGCTTTGTTTTCAGAGAGCTGTGTGCGTAAGCGCGATGTACTACCCAAAACCGATACCCAGTTCTTGTGACTTGCGTTCATTACTGAATAGGAAAACTTAAAAAGGCTCATCCTACCCAAAACTGATACCCAGTTCCTGTGAGTTGCATTTACTGCTGAATAGCAAAACTTAAAATGGTTCATCCCCTCGATGGGTCGTCACTCGAGTACAACTTGTGATGCAGCATCCTTATTGTTGCTGCTTGCCTGATACTTGGCCCTCAGGTTCCTAACTAGTAAGTTGTAATGCCACCAGAGGCCCATAAGATTAAGATAGCTGAATTAATAGAATGCAGGATGTATAAAAGGATGGTTGTTACCTGTTATTTCATCTAAATATTGCTGATTGTCAGCCCTTTTTTATAAGGGTGAAGGGAAGAAGTATGTCGTGACTGGCGTCCTGTCTCGCTCTCGGGATGAAAAGACCTTTGAGGCGATCTAATTTCTTACAGTTCAGTTGGCATCGCTGCGCTGCGGAGCGGCCTATGGACTGGGTTTGCAGCCGTCAGAGTGCAAAGGTTGGCCGTGAGGCTGAGTCTTCCTTCTGTTGCAAACGTGACAAATTAACAGGGCAGAGATGAACTCATTTCAGTTAAATGTCATTTGCAATTTTTATTTTCAAGATAGATGGGAATGCTAGGGAAAAAAAGCCTCATAACAATGTAAATGTTTTAATTATTAAAATAATCCTTGTGCAAATTTAGAAGTTTAAGCAAATGTCTTCTTGCAGTATTTGTTTAAATATCATAAAACTGTGCTGATGTATAAGTTAACTGTGAAGGGTAAGATTTATATCATAACTGTGAAAGAAGGATCTGAGTATTGTTGAGGTGGGAGAGTAAATATCAAAATTGTCAGAACACAAGTTAGAAACTTTTGTGGTGGTGTTTGTACTAATGTAGAAATTAGAATTTAGCTTGACTGTATTTTTAGTGGCTGTGTTTTAATGTGTATAAGGTAAACTATTTAGTGACGGTACAGTTATGCCTTTGACTGTGAAACTATAAAGCCAGCAGCGTAAACATAAAGGCAGTAAAGTTTGCTGCAGGGCTTAATAGCTTTCTGAATTAAAACCATGTCAGTATTAGCTTGCAGAAATTGTAAGTAAGTTGAAGTAATTTCCCCACCCCCCTATTTCTAGCCTGAGTGGGTGTTCGTGTATAATCTGCACAAAGTGCTTATGTCCTTCAGAATTCGGGATCACCATGTGCCTTTGTTTTGATACTGGGTCAGTATTTATGACCCATTAGCCATGATGTCCTCATAAGCAAGGTGAACTAGTGCTTCCTTGTGCCTGGTCTGCAGGGGTGAAGAAGGCTTTGTGACCCAATCTAGCCTTTGTATTCTCTTGGTATTTGGTAACGCTGGTCTGAGGAAAGCTTTGAGGTTTTAGCAATTTTGATGGTCTCCTGAGTGAAGTGGCAAAGTTGAGTAGGGACTAACTTTTTATTGTCACTTTCAGTACAAAATGTGGAAGTGTTAGATTAAGCTGGCAGGTTCAAAACAAACAAAAGGGATGTGTTTTGGTTTTGACCCAATGTGTAGTTAGTTAAGCTTTGGAAATCCTTTCTGAAACATGTGGATATTGAAAGTTTACAGGGACTGGAAAAGCAGCCGGACAAATTAATGGAAGAAAAATCCACTAAGGCTGACTTGTACAGAGTACCTCCTGTAGCTCTGGGAGTCACTGAGCTGCATATGGAGCCTGAGAGAACATACTGGGAAAGTACGGTCAAGTATTTACCAAATTTTTATGTTAATTTCAGGCATTGACTACTGCAGGCAGCGTACTGGAGATGAGAGACCTGCTGTTTGACCTAGTAGGGCTGCTTTTTGGAAAATTACTTGTTCACCTGACGTGTTTGAGAACAGCTGAGCCAAAGGGACTGGGTCTAGAGATAGCAGCTTTAATGATTATTCTCATGGAGTGATTATGAGTTGCCATTGAACTCGAAGTCAGCTTAAGTGGTGCTGGGGGCAATTCTGGTACCTTTGTACTTGGTGGTGTCATTGATGTCTTTGATGAACAGAATTAGCACTAAGTCTGAAGGAGACCAAGTAGGGGTTTCAGACCTTGGTTTTGGTGCTTTATTTTGGAGGACATATATTCGATGTCTGTATTCAAGTATAAGACACTATTTTCTGGAAGGAGATCCCATAGTGCTGATAGGTAAAGGCAATATGGAAGCAGATCTGAGGGCTGTGGAGAATTGCGATAAGCAGTGGGATGCAGTACTGTTGAAGTTTATAATTTAACTTTTCGTCCTAGTGAAGCTTAAGTTATCAGAAGAATGTGATCCGTTTTGGCCACAGCCTTTTAAGAAAGATAAATGCAAACATCTCAATTGAGCAGAAATGCTCACCAAGGCTTAGGAAGGGTTTGGAATGCATCATCTACAGAGACCACGCATGTTTGGTAAGTGTGTTCTACAAAGGCTACACAAGCTAAGTTCCAACAGAAAGAGGATGAGATAAGGGGGCAAGAAGATGCTACAGTCTTAAAATTAGTGAGAAGTGGTCTGTGTCCTTCTGTCAGTGACTGTATTGGAAAAGATGAAACTAGTTTGTACGGAGGATTTGATGTAGTTCTTAAAATCTGTTATGCTTTGGGGAAAACTGGAACAAGTTGAGGTTGTGCAATCTCCTTTTTGCAAAGATTTTTTCAAGTCAAATAGGGCTTGTGTTGATATATTAAAGACTTTCCTCATGACTGTTTCACTTGTTCTTGCGTAGGGGGTTGAACTTCATGAGTTCTTCAGATACTGTCTATATTCTGGCCTGAGTTTATGTGGAAAAAGTAATTCTAGTGCTCGAAAGAAATGCAGTTTCTGTGATAAAGGCCTCGAATCTTTAAATTCTTGCTGGTCATCTGATGTTACAGTTTAACACATTTGGTTTTAAAGTAGTTACAGTTGAGACAAAGTATTGCATTCGACAGCAAAATGTTGTGGTTTAGGAGTGTAGCCCATAATCCCATAGGAAATGTAGGTGTGGGATCATACTGTGATTTAAACTAGGAAAATCAGAGGGATAAAACCTGAGGTATTAATCATCTACTGTAGTATATACTGTATGTGGCTTTATAAGCTGTGTCCAAATGTTACAGCATCTTCTGGTCTGAAACTTTCAGAGAACTGTCCTTCTACATTAAAAAAAGAAATCAGACTTGTTAAGCAGTGTGTGTTTCTTTAGGCACCCTCATTTTGAGTCTGTTTTTTAAAATACACATGGGCAGATAAAAATTACTTAACATTGTAACATTATACACCATCTATTTATGTTTTTGCTTTGCTCTTTCTTGGAATGATTGTATTGCGTTTGTGGTAAATACTGGTGACTGAGACTTATGTTTCTGAAGTATTGATAGACACTATAATAATATGAAGAACACACAGAAAAAATACGGTTTTTGAACTGAAGTCTGTGGATGAGGCCATTTTTATTTTCCAAAATGTCAGTTTTGCAAAGTTAAATGTGAAGTATCAGCAGCCTTCATAGTTTTTCCTAGGGTTTTGATGGCAAGTAAAAGACAGATAAATCTGCGGGTTCTTTAATCTCTGACAGAATGATTTCTGTAAGCAGTGACCATACATATTTAATGGTATGTGTTTTACTGGAAAGAGCATGCTAATTCTGTCTTTCAATAAGCAACTATCTTAGAATACTAATTAAAGAAAATATCGATTTAGCCAAAGTGAATTGTTGCTTTTTCTTTTGTTGAACAGCATGCAGAAATGGAGCAGAGGGCAATGGGGCCAGGGAGGGCTGGTTTGGTTTGGTCCTGCCACTGTGTTGTGTGCCGCAGCTCGAAGGCAAAGCCTGTTGCCACCCATGGACCGGTTAGCCTGGCCTCGTGAAGGTGGTTTGGGAGCCCCCGCAGCACGCTAACTTTTTCTGAGTGAAAAGGGAGTGAGTTGCAGTCAGGCAGAGTTTACCCTGCAGACATAGTGCTGGCTCCAGCTCCTGCAGTTAAACTGCAATTTAGCTAAATTGCAATTTACCTCTGTGAGGTAAGTTGCAGCTACTGTCAGTACCATGGCATGCACAAACGCTTGGTTAGCATGGGTCGGTGTCTGTGCTGCCGTGGCTACACTGCAGGTCATACCCAGGGTTTACATGACCCCTCTCCAGCCAGGGGTCTTTTCTCGTCAGCTGAATGTTTCTCCGAACTCTGCGAATGGGTGGGTGAAGGGCAGTTCCTGCTTGCTCCAGGGAATGAGTGATGGATGAGGCATCTGGAGTTAAACCTCACTTTTCATATGTAGAGCTTGCAGTGCCGCTGCTGCTGCCGGGCCAGTCTCCAAACTGGGATCCACGGAGGTGTCGTGAGTGCTAATACAGCTGGGGTGCCCACGTCTGTATGGGCATCTTTTGGGGTTTGGTTTGCTCTCAGAGACTCAATTCCCAGAGTCTTCAGCTGGAAATCTGAGTGAACTCTGGATTTGTAAATGCTAAACAAAAGGTCTTTTTTAACATAAAAGAAAACTTTTCTTTGTTGTTTTGAAAGAGCTTGCTGAATTTATTTTGAGAAGGTAGTTAAACAGACTAAATTAAGAGTATTATTTACATAGTGGATAATTATTTAGTTTTGTAAACAAATTTGTTTTCTTTGTAATTAACAAGATTTAGCCTACTGATTTGAAATTTGGGGCAAAAAAAAAGAGAAGCAGAGAATGTAACAAAGTCAGTGGTTCACAAAAATCTCTCCGATATCAGTGAGATCTGTGGCTATACTGGTAGCAGCAACTTTCTGAATTATATCTGAGTGTTTCTATTGATGCTTCAGGCCTGATCTGAAGTCATGTAAGTATTGCTACATTTTATATTTTGAGCAAGTCCAGCTTGTGATTTGTATGGTCCAGAGCTCCATCCCTCTCATGTTGTACTCTCTTTGGTGCCATGACACTCAGCAAGGTTTTGGTCATCTCAGGTTCATTCTTAGTGCCGGGGATCCAAAGCAATCTGTCTAAAAGGTGATACTGGAATAGCTGTGCTTCAGAAGAAGCTGACCCTGGGAGGGCAACGTACTTCTCTGGTCCTCTGGCACAACCTGTGATGAAGGCTGTGCTTGCAGTGGGGTGAGGACACCTCCTTCCAAGTCCCCATCCGTGCTTCGCTCTTTGCTGATTTATTCAAGTGCAGCCCATCACGCCCAGTCTATAGCGTCGGAGATGATAGCAATAAAAATCTTTCACAGAATCCTCCATGGCAAAGATTGTCTGTTTTGCTGTGTTTCCCTTTTTCTCAGCTGAGTGAGTAGGCATGCTGAAGCTGCACTCTGCTTGTTTGAGGGAAGGCACTGGAGAGTTTTGGGAGGGGGATGCTCTGTAGCTCTCTGTTGGATTGAGGCTGAACAGTGTGCAGTAACCTCCTGTGCTGCTGGCCCTGCTTATGTGCTGCAAGGTTTCCAGGACAAAGATCAAAGCATTCAGGAATGGAGAGACTAACAAGTATTTTTAATAACTTCAATTTTAATGATTATCTAAGTTTACAATTTTATGAGCATTTGGGCTGAGGTAATTGCCTGCCAGCCCCTCAAAAGGAGGAAATCTTCCTGCAGCGGTGCCCCTCTTTCTGCTCTATTCCCAGCAGCCCCAATGGTCATTGCGCTCTTCCACACCTCAGTGCAAACTGCTGGCTCTGCAGAAAGCAACAAAACCCATCGCTTTTCTCTTCTCCAGGTCCCTGCTGCAGAGGAACATCATGCGTTTCGGAGCTTATGCCGCGGGGCAGCAGGAGCACGTAGTGAGGAGCAGAAGCAAGGGGAGGCAGATGAGGGGTTTACCATTCTTAGGGTGATAAGCTATTACCTGTTCAGCTCACCCTCTCTCAGGAAACTACAGCATTTTTTTTTTTTGCAGTCTCTTAAACCTGTGTAACACTTTGTTGCCTCTACCAAAAGGTAGACAAATGCTTCCAGTAGTCCTGTTGCAGAGAGAAATGTGGACATAAAGAGAATTTCAGAGTCACGGCAATAGGCAGGGAAGGATTTTAAAACATCACAAACTTCAGAGGGCCCTGAGATAACATGGACTTGTATTACTGTGTAAAGACAAGAACACTTTGTTTTATTACGTATGGTGGTTTTGGGCACGGAGAAGAATTTATTTTGTGGGTTTTTTTCTTTCCCGAGTTCCTTTACAAAGGTAGGGAAACTAATGAGATAAATCCTTGTCTCATTTTATGGACGCCTAAGAAGTTATTATTTTTGCAGTGTTTGCTGATTGCATGGACACAGCAAAAGCTTTAAAGCAACAAGCCTTTTTGGCAGGGGCTTGCATACACAAATGGCATTTTGCAGTGTACTCTGCAGCATATTTCTGCTCTAGTGAAAGGAGGATTATTTACGTGGATGCAACAGCATGCGTTTCTCCTTCTCTCGTACTTGTTGGCTTGCCATCTGATGAGCATGTTGCCAGGCCCGTTTTCTCCTCCTCTTTTAATTTTTTTCCAGAAATAGACCTGCAAGCTGTGTATTCATTTGTGGGAATAAATGTGCATGTTGCATCATCACTTTGTTGTCCTTATTTGCTCTTTGCTGGGATCAAGCTATTTCTCTGAGACTTTAATGGTTTTTATAAATTTCAGTAACTTATCTTCCATGGTTCAAATTTCTAAGTTTTCAGGAGAAAGAAGAGAAACGGGTTTGACTGTCATAGTTGTGTGGCATTGGAACTGTTGAGAACAGAGCATTTAACTGCAAGTGTACAGAAGAAACAAGTTTCAGAGATGGTGTAATGATGCTTGTGTTTAATTGACAACCCATTAGAGTACCCTTGCATCTTCTCAAGCATCGAGATTACTCATGGTCAGACACTCAATCTCAGATTATATGGACCTTGAGATAGTGTTTGATTCACTGCGTGAATGTCATAAATAAAAAGAATTTTTTTTATTCAGGTATTTAGAGATACATTATGGGCTTTTAAAAAGTAGTGTAATATCTTAGTATTTTTTAGGTAATTTATACAAGAACAAATTTTAAGCTTTCGTTAGGGAAGGATGCTTTTTCAAATACATTTTCTGTCATATTCTGATGGTAATCTGAAACAAATTTTAGATGTTGTTTCATGTTTTGCTTTGAAGTTCTACATCCTTTCAAAGAAAAATATTCTTTCTTACTAACTTGGGGAGAGCAATCCTAGACATGAAGTTTCTTAGCCTATTATCGTGGTGTACGAGTCATGTCTTGCTCAAAAGTTCAACACCCACAGAAGATGATTTTTTTTGCAGTGCAGCAGACTAAGTAGCTGCTTTTCTTGGGGCTGTAACAGTCTTTCCTATTGTAAATGAAAATACAGTCTTTCCATGATATGGGATCTGATGCTATGGGTTTTTCTGTGTTACATGATAAATTATAATTGTAAATATTAATCACCAAAGCATCAATGATAAATTTAAATAATATGTTGACCATATACTCTTGTGGACTATTCTCTTTCAATTTAAATCCTTACAGCCTTTCCCTGTTTTTCATGCATATATATATTTTTTTAAGATATTGTATCAGATTTCTTTTAACTTGAAACTGAAAGTACTTTGTTTTAAGAAGTGTTAGAGGTCAGCTTTTTTATTTCGGTTGATACGGAGTTATGTGTCTGTTCATGCAGCCTAGCAGGGGTTTTAAGATATTAAGCTGATTCATGGACTTTTTTTTAAAATTCCACTTTGCAGCTTCTGTTGCAAACCCTTCTGTTACAGTCCTGGATCAGTTACTGGGCTCTGTAGGAGGAGAATTTTTTGTATCCCTTTGAAAAATGCAGTCCTATTATTTAATGATTTTTAATTTTTTTAAAGTAAAAACTTGGGAATACACATGAATAGTAAGTACTGACTGCCTGAGTGCATCATTTGGAAATGGAAATTTGTATGGTTTCAAAGCAAGCTGTCTATTTGAGATGAGTTGTTTTCTGTATTAATCCCGGTTTCTCTATGAATCCCCGTGGGAGGGAAGAGGGCGGACAAAGGCCACTTTATGCCGCTGGCATGTTTGCTGAGTGACTGTGCTGCTTCAGTCCTAGGGAGGAGGTAGAAGCAGGGGAGAGGGAAGCTAGCAGGAATTGGAAGAGTGCTGTAAGGTGAGCTACTTCTTGAGGAACACATGAAGGCTGAAGGATGATGCCACAGTGGGAAGGTCTGAGAAGCTGGGAGGACCAAAAGGACCCCAGCAGATTTTTGAGGGAAAACTTGAAGATTGTAGTGGAAGAAAATTTCTAGTTTGACTATTTGAAAACAAGACAGGTTAGCATCAGGAGTTACCCTTCCTACCATGCCTGGGCTGGACTTTAAAGCCAGGTTTTCCTCCTCTGCTGAAAGGTGCTGTCTGATCCCCATACATGCCCAGGCACTGACCTCAGGTGTGCCTGCTGTGGGTGTAAGAAGGCCACGAGGCCTCGCAATTTGGGCTAAGTATTTCACCCCAAGACAGGTAAACGTTTTGGAGTGACATCTGAAGGTGTGCTGAGTTGTGGTTAGTTGTAATTAATGGAGACTAATTGGTTCATGTTTTCCTAGGACTCGGCGTGTCCTCTATAGCAGTCTCTCTTATTTCCATCGGTCGTCTGGTTGGAAGTGGCCAAGGAGTTTTGAGAGGATTCAGGTAAGACAGGAGCCTTCTCAAAAGGATCTGTTACTTCCTCCACTGTGCATACTTTATGGAGAAATTTTAATAGGCAAGTACAGCTGTGCATGAGGCTCGTGTGACTTTGTTTTGTTTAGTTTGATTAGCTGCTCCATTTTAAATTAATGGCCTAACTTTGTGATGAACATCTTCTAGGCAGGCAAGCCCACAAATCTCTAACCAATAATCTCCAGTCTGACAATGAAGTAAGCACGTCTCTGAAAAATACAGGATTTTTTTTCCCAGCATTTAGTTTTACTTTTTCCATGCTCAAAGAAAAGCTGTGCAACTATCACACACCTGAAGATGCAGGAGAGCCAAGTCAAATATGAAATAGTATCCACATTTGCAGGAAAAACATTTTTATGTTGTGAGGAATTAGCCTAGTGATGTTAGCAAGCATTTAAAGAAAGTTTGGTGGTTGGTGTTGGGGGCTGTTTATTTTTGAAGCTTGTATCTTAGCAGTCTGCAAGTTACTACTGTTGAAAAAGAAGAGTGTTTTTTTTCCTTTTTTTTCTGCCACATCATCACTTCTCTTAAGCGTGTCCTGCACGTGTTTGGACTGTGCTGAATTTTTAATATAAGCTAAAAGCTTGTACCTAGGGAAGTTAGAAAATGTGAAGTGCCTTCTCTGTTATTGTACCTCCATCAAGGTCTTCGCATATATTTCAATACTAACAAGAAGAAAAGGTGAGAGAAGAATGAAGAGTTTTTTGAAATATCTTCCTGTAGATCATGGAGGATTTCCCCTTTTTCGGGTAGCAGGGCTGTTCTCCAAGGGCCTCCACCCAGCTGGGATGGAAATGGCTTTGTGTGGAGCTTGGGTGCTTCAGGCTATAGTGAGTCATATGTGGGATGCAGACCTTGGTTCAGTGATAGCTGATACCACCTCTTTGCACTGTTGAATGTAATGACAGACAAATTTTGACCCAGATGCATGTGATAGCATTCATTTGAAGTTCACTAGAGCATAAAACATAATGAATATTCCAGTATATGTTGTAAGCATGTCACCTGGATTGGCTTCCTGTGTTGGATTATGTCTCGTCTGTCGTTCATCTGCCTGGATCACTCTGGGATCCAGGCTGCCGTGGAGGTGTGGTCTGGATCCTTGGTGCTTCAAGTGCAGGTATTTGTGGGTGGCTTCACAAAGTGGCTCCCTCTGAGTTAGACTTCTGTATCCAGGATCAGCTGCTGCCCTAAAGAAGCCCAGTGTCATGGTTTAACTCCAGACAGCAACTAGACACCATACAGCCACTTGCTCACTCCCACCCAGTGGGATGGGGGAGAGAACTGGAAGTGTAAAAGTGAGAAAACTCATGGGTTGAGATAAAGACAGTTTAATAGGTAAAGCAAAAGCTGTTTACAGAAGCAAAGCAAGGAGTTAATTCACTACTTCCCATCAGACAGCCGGTGTTCAACCATCTCCAGGAAAGCGGGGTTCTGTCATGTGTAACAATTACTTGGGAAGACAAAATGCTGTAACTCCAGACGTCCCACTTTCCTTCTTTTTCCCCTAACTCTATACGCTGAGCATGACATCATATGGTGTGGGCTGTCTCTTTGGTCAGTTGGAGTCAGCTGTGCTGGCTGTGTCCCCTTCCAGCTTCTTGTGTACCCCCAGACTACTGGCTTGGTGGGGTGGTGTGAGAGGCAGAAAAGGCCTTGACTCTGTGTAAGCACTGCTCAGCAGTAACTAAAACATCCCTGTGTTATCAACACTGTTTTCAGCACAAATCCAAAACATAGCCCCATACTAGCTACCATGAAGAAAATTAACAAAATTAACTCTATTCTAGCCAAATCCAGCATGCTCTGTGTAAGTGCTATTCCCAGGACACCTGCCTTTTCTGCACTTGTTTTTCTTTTCTTTTTTCTTTTACTTTGCTACTTCCAGGATATCCTGCCTTTTGTGTTTCACGGCTTGCGGGAAATGAGGAAGATTTGCATGGCGTCAGACTCACAAATGAGATGTAGCTTCGCATGCTCTTTGTGGACTGCATATACCAAGATAGATTGCAAATGGAGTTTGTACAATAGAGCAAGTAAAACTGGCTGCATCAGTATGGTTTTCTGAGGATGAAAGAGATGCTGGGTTTTATTTTACTTGGCAGTGAGGCGTGGTGTCTAATGAGAGATGCAGGGCAGAACATCTGGTGGAAGCAGAATTTAAGGATTGGAAAGAGAGTTTTCATCAAAATCCATGTTCTTCTCTACTCTGCCTTCCCTTGTTGAGGATGACCAATATGAAAATACCAGTAAGTGCTGGACTGGGGACAGCTGTAATTACTTGGAAGCTGTCAACCTTCAATTACCCCTGCTTGTCAGCCTGAGGTTGGGAGAGTGACTCGCAGGAGGCATTTGCTGTGGGGAACACTCCTTTCACGGCAGGCTTTGCTCACGTGTGCCTAGCACAGCCTGGGAAGCCCTGCAGTGAAAGGTGCTTGCTCCCCGTCCGAATCAGCAGGAAGGAGTATTTTTTTGTTGTTGCAGGCTATTGCGGGTTGCTGCTCTGCTAGTGACTCCTTTGGCTACTCACAGTGGTCCTTGCACTGGATATTACACTGATCTTGTTCTGGCACAGCAGAAGCACATCATCCCCATGTAGGAGCATCCTACCAAAGAAACTCCCGTGCCACCTTCTGCCCAAAATGTGTATGGATTTTCTAAATTCCTAGACCAAAGCGGCAATCTGTTTTTGTACTGAAAACATGGAAGTGAGTGAAATACTGTTACCCTGATATGAAGATCTTCTTTACAAGCTAATTTTAGCTGTAGCTTTATGTGTAAGGAGGAGGTAGTTTAGAGTAGAAGGGCTTGAGAAGGTCAATGAGTCCCAGAGGTACAGTTACTAATGCTGATGTTGACCAGAGTGGTGCAGGCAGAAGCAGTCATATGGTGTAGGGAAAGCATGGTTTGGCACAGTGGCTTTGCCCGGCTGCGGACGTGCTGAGTGAAAGAGAAGACGTGGTTCACCTTCCAGACAGAGCTGTGCTGGCCAGCTGGACTCAGAGACATGGCACGGTGCAGGACCCACACAGCTGCCCTGGCAGGGTGGGGAGCTCCTGGCCTCCTGATGCTCCCCCAAACCCAAGGCAGTCCACAGCATTTCAAGCAGTTTTTCTTAGCTGGCATAGTCAGTTATGATTTTCTAGGATTGGCTCTTTCTGCTGCCATTTGTCTCTTAACTGTCTTCACTGATCCTGCCATTTCTGTGTTTTCGGCTAGCTGATAGCTGACAGTTTTAACAATAAATGTGAGTTTCTCTCTAGAGAGCAAAAAAAAAAAAAAAAAAAAAAGCCTTTTGAGGCTAGGAGAAGAGCTAAACTATGGGATACCTGGAGAAAGAGGGGAAGCTGAGTGCCAAAGAAGATTAAAATAATTCACAGCAGTCAAGGCCTATCTTCTACTGCACTGCTACACTAGAAGGGCAGGCAAGGTGAAAAATTGTCCTCTGTCCTATACCTCTCTTCTCTTAAGTTTTTCAGTATAAAACTTGTTTAAGAGACCCACAGCAGGAAGGGCTTTATAGGAAGGCTGCTGTAGGTACTGGAGCACTTCCTGGATGCCTCAGGATTTGTCTCCGAAGCCACACCTGGTGTATTAGGGTTTCCTGTGCTGTTATTACAGGAGATGCTCTGTATGTGTTTCCAGAATGATGTCAAAAGCTTTGGTATTAGAGGAGAATCATCACACAGTACAGGCTGCCGGATGCATGAAGAGCTTAGCTAAATTACAGCACCTAGTAAAAGCTGAATGAGTTTTATAGAGCAGAAGCTGAAAAAACAAAGTCTTTTTGCATAACCTTTGAAGTATACTTCTGCTTCTCTGTTGTATGCTTAAATTTTAACATCAGCAAATTTTGTTAACTCTTAACTTCTAAATAAAAAGATATTTATTGTCTCTTAATAGACTAGATGGAGTGGTATTTTCATTTTGGCAAAATTAGATTTGTATCCTTCACAGGTCGTAACACTGGGAGGTTAGCCAGCATGGCTCACCCTTGTCTGTGAAGGGAGTACAGGAAACTGCTATTGCTGATTGTGCAGGCATTTGAGAAGGCATTTAAGTAATTTTATATTTTCCTTGTTCCCAAGTTACTGGAGTTATTCAAGAAGCATGCATTTTTTTTAAAGTTTCTCAGGATAGCTAGGGAGTTCTTTTCACTAGTCACCCAAATAAAGCAGAAACTGTGGAAGATGTGATTTTCCTTTTAACAAAGCGTTGATACTGAAACGCAATGTCAGGCTGATGGTTAATATTAGTTTTCTTTCTGTGTAGTGAGAAAGAAATACCGTCTGCTTCTGTTTTTTGGGGGATGCTGGGGCAAAAATGTAGTCCAGATTTAAATATAGTCTTCTGAACTATAGTTGACTACTTCTTTTAAATATCCTCTATTTGTTAATAGAAATAATAAGATAATTCTTCAGGCCTTGCATCCATTCAGTCAATAAAAGGAAACATGTACATCCCTGTAATTGAAAACCAGTATGCTATTGTGGAGGGTGGAACGTGAGTCTTCATCAAGAGAGGTGGAGTCTCCATTAACATGGTGTGACAAGGGTATTGATTCATCTGTTGATGCATTTTACTAAATGGGTCTGTGGGATGGTTGTGTGGTGTGGTTTGTTTTTTTTTTTGTTTGGTTTTTTTTTTAGTTCAGTGGGTTGTGAGTTGTGTCAGTTGGGCAGCTTTGTACTTACTCTTTTTGAACTCAGTTATTCCTGAGTTCTTGCCTCAAGACTTCATACAGGTCCCTGGAAGGTGACTGAACCCCAAGTGTTTACTGCTGTGTCTGTCTCAGCACCAAACAAAGGAACTGGGCTTTTCTGGCTTCCTGAGGAAGTGCCTGACTTAAATTAACTCTCTTGAGTTCTTCATTGTAGTCAAATTTATCTCTATTCTACAGATAATTGTTTCTTTTAGAGTGTATTTTGATTTTTTTTCTAAGATGACATTAGAAGATCTCTAATTATATGATTTTGTAAGACAACAGGGCTTATAACCTTTTAGTTTTTCTAGTTTCCATGAATAATTCAAAACCAAAAACTCTTCCCTGGGGAAGATTTTTACTCCAGAGAGGAAATACAGGTAGTCTATGAGAAGTTTAGTATTAACCCTCCCTGCCCCTCCAAGAGGGTGCTCAGATCCATCAACAGCATGAGAAAATATCCATTGTAAAAGCAGATTTGAAATACTTCTGTTCACAAAGAGGAATTTGAATTGGTCATTTCAGACTTTCATGTAGAATTTCCTGATCACTGTAATTTAAGCTCCTATGGAGCTCAAATCCTGGGTGGATTTACAAAGAAGATATGTGAACTATGTGTGTCTGCAATAAAGAATATATTTGCTGGAATATAGGAAGTGCTGAAGACCTCCAGACTGGAGTCGCAAATAGAGTGCTTGAGTGAACTTGAGCGTTGTAGACCAGAATGTCCAGAATGCTGAAGAGGATGCTCTGTAAAGCCCTGAGCAAGGGAGTAATCAGATTGTCTTATTGTGGGTCCACTGATGGTAGGTTTCACAAGATCTCACAATTTTTTTTTTTCCTTCAGTACCAGTACAGTCTCTTCTGCATCTTTGATCAGTCTCTTTGGTTTAGAATTCATCCTTTAAAAACTAGTAACATGTTAGTTTTCCGTGAGAAAATCAGGGACTGTTCTGTGGTTTACTGTTTGGCAGTCAGCAGTGAGGGTCTTGCTTGTAATCACAAATGCATTAATTAAATGTTTTTATCATCAGGACTTTGCGTGTGACTTTTTGAACTGTCTCCTAGACCGTTTGATTGACATTGTTGACATTTCTGAGTACTTGCAATATCTGCAGATGCTGAAACCAGCCAGGAATTTGCTCTCAAGTGTTTCTGGCAGAAGGCACTAGCACTTACATTTGGCTGTGTCTGTTTATGTACTGAAAATAAATAAAAAAGGCAGCTGCTTTGGAGACTGGATTGATATCTTGCAAGTCAGACTGAGAAATAGTGAACTAGGAAGGAAAAAAAAAATCTAGTCCTCATTTAAAATATGTGTTATTGGTTAAAAGTAATTCTGCAAAAGGTTTTCAAAATGATTGATGGTCACTGTGTTTAAAATAGTGTCTGTTTCTAGCCTGGGTGGCCTCTGTTTGCAGTGACTGTGTATTACAGCTTTTTCTGCTAGATTTAAGAATTTTGCAGTTGCTTTCCATGTAAATATTGTCTGTATTTGACCTGTGATTACATGATCCATATCCTTTCTTGCTTGGCGAAGGGTTTGTTTAAAACTTCGTGGAATTTCTATGTGGCTGGTACTGAGCATATACAGGAAGCTTGTAAAGATACACAAGAAGAAAATGTTTTGCCTTGGCCTTGGAAGAACAAGGGGGTGTGTCTTCAAGCTTAGAAATTAGTAATAATATAATTTTAAGTGGAAAGGATTTTGAAAGTATTCCATTAGATTGGGCTAGAATTGGAGGAAGGCTTTGAAGGTTCTGCTCTTGATCACAAAAGATGTTTGAATTAAGAGAAAAAAGTATAGGAAGATTTAAGTATCTTTGAAACACGCTTGAGAATTATTTCACGTTATCCTCTTCTCTAATTGATTAACTGGGTAATAGGTTTAAATGTGCCAAATAACAAAACCCATGGATTTTATAGCAACTGATCTAAATTGATCTAATTAAGTTTGGTTTTTCCTTTTGTGTCACCTGAGTGAATCCTAATGATGTATAGCAGGTTGAATTAAATTGAGTTGTGCCTGTTTCTTGGGAATGGTGTAAAGAAAATCAGAAGTTTCTTCAAGAATGTTAATTAAATAAAAGTACTAAGTGGAAATGGCTATTCAGTGCATTTCTGCTCCACCTACACCTGGTCCGTCTTTCTCATTTAGGCAATTCCATTCGATTGCCTTTCTTGATGGTCTCAATATCAAGTGTATCAACTGTAATTTGTACGTGTAGATGTGTAGCTGATAATAGTTTGAACCTGTTGTGTCAGCTGTGATACCAGTTTTGCTCATTACCTTGCAAAAATAGTTTTGTCTTTTTGATTTCTGGACCTCCTGATTTTTTTTTGCTGAGCACTGGATTCTGTCAGAAATTGCACATCCATAGGATCTTTTTCTTAATCCTTTTCTGGAGGCTAGCAAACCAGCAGTTAAAAATAACTGTCCTAAATGAGGGTTACTTAAATCCTGAAGGTCATATTGGCCAAATCTCTGTGATCCACATGAAGTGCCCTGCTTCTACAGTTAGGAAACGTGATGTCAGCCATCCTTGACATCGAATAACTCAAAGAAATGCCAGTAATTGATTCCAGAAGCTCCGTCAATGGAGTTTCTCTTTTGTTGTCCCTTTTCCCCTTTGTGTTGGACAAACATGAGAACAAAAACTACAGTTGTTTGGTAAATACTATATGCACTTGCTTATTTTTGAGATGTTTAAAAATGCATCTTTATTCTCTGAAGATAAAAGTCACGATTTTCTTGCTTGGCCATGAACATCTGAACTCAAGCTGAGTTCAGGTAATTCAGGCCATGCTTGTAGGTATTTTGAGATTTTTTGCAAAATGTTACAGGTAACATCAACTGGAGGAGATGAGAAAACCTGCTGACTGTTTAGAAATATTGAGCAAAATCTTCAAAGCTATGGAAAAACCATTAGGTTTAGAAAAGTCTGAGGTTTTGATCTGGATCATTAGGAAGATATCTTTAATTAGTGTTTCAGATATTCTTTGTATTTTTGCATCAAACATTTTGCTTTTAGTAAAGTGAAAGTTTTATGTCTAAGAAAGGATTGTACTCTTTTTATTTTTCCTTAGAAAAGGCAGATATTTGGTCTGTATTGGTTCTCTTAGACTGCAGCCTTTATTTTCAGAGATGTGGTTAGAACTTGCTGTTGCCTCAAGGAGGAGTTTCTGCTCTCATCTCTGCCTTCTCATGGATATACTTACTACTTCTATCTTATGCTGGCAGTGGAGCTCACCTGTCTTCTTTCTCAACTGGGAAGAATTATTTAAGTGCCTGTGCTTTGGTAGAGATATTTTTCTGCTGTTGCAGTGCAGTGAGCTGGCTCGCAAGTGCCAGGGCTGGTACTGCCTGGGTTGGGGAGGAGGAGGGCTCCTTGGGCTGTGAGCTGTTACATTACCTCACACTTTATTTATTTATTTATTTTTCCCTCCCTTCATTTTTAGCTCTTCCCTAAGTCACAAAATGTCCTGGACACCTCTTGATAGTTTCCTAGTTGATTGTGAGTGGAGCATTATGTAGTGAGTAAGGGGAATGCGTTGTCCTGGCAGAGGGGAAAGTGTGTTTTACTTTTTTTGTTTTTTTTTTTTTTTGTTAATGGTGGAAGTATCTGTGATTTGTGGGAAAGTGTAATATCGCACTGATCTTGTATTTAGCAACTTTAAACTTCTGTGTGTGAGCCTTGTACGCTCTCCTTGAGGGTATTTTTAATAGTGTCTTGCAGTGTGTTTTTAAAACAATTCGGATTTACATTTTATATATTGCCCATAAATTAAAGAAAAGTTTACTTTTTATAAGGTGATGTTGGAACAGGAGCAGAAATTTTGATACATTATTAGATTTGCACAACTGCAAATGTTAGCTGCGCTTTTGGCTTAAAGCTCTAATTCAAATCTTTCTTGTTTGACAAGCAGCAGGAAGATTAATCTCCTCTGGAGAGAAGAATCCATACTCCAGTTTCAGACAAAACACAATGATTAAAGTTATTTGTAGGTTGAATAAGCACACGCCTTTGTTCGGAACTGCTGAACAGGGTTCTGTCAAAACATGCAGGAACAGGACTTACTCACATTCCTGTTGCTGCTGCTTCCACATTTCCAGTCCACAGCATAATCTGACGGGGAGCCGGTGGCAAGTTACCAGCTGACTGTATAAGCAAATATTCTGCTTTGAAACCTGTGGTTTGGTTAGACAACAATATCTTCAGGTGTCCTCCTGCAGCCAGGGCAAGGGCTGCTCATCGGACCACAGTTCCCTTGTGTGGATTCGTGAGAGGTCTCTGGTGGTGGCTTACAGGTTGGGGGCTGCTGCTGGATCATCTTGGGACAATTCAGAGGGAACCGAAGATAACTTTAATCATGCTTTGTTTATAGAAAGCAAGATCACTGCAATTATATAAAGTCTGAAAACTTTATATAAAAACTTGGTTTGGCTGGTATTTGAACTCTGGTTTTAAAAGAAGCATACATTTTGAGGATTGAATTTTGGAGGTCCATGGCAAGATGTGTTGTAGTAGGAATAGTCTGTCCTTGGGGAAGGAAGAAGGAAGAGTAACTTAGCTTACATTATTTAAAAGAAAAAAGTTACAAGAAACGGTCTTCCCGTTGTTCTGAGGCCTTTCTTGCTGCTTAAGTAATGATGCATGACCAGTTATATGATCACTAATGCAGAGTATTAAAAAATAAAGCTTAGATTAAAATGGTGATAAAGTTGAAGATAAAATGCAGATAAAAAAAGGGGAATAATGCCCTAAACTGGCTTGTGACTATGTTAGAGCAACAGTCTACAATTTCTGTCTTTTCTTGTGCCAGGAACCGTCAGCAGATGGATGAAGAATGAATAGAGGTTTGTCTCCGATAGTGTTTTAGTTCATCTCAGGAGCTTGCTCTTGTGGTGAACCTTCTGGTGGTCTGCACTCACTGTGCTGCAGGTCCAGGCACCAAAATGGATCCCATTTGGATGAAACCAGAGTGGAAGATGCTCATTAGAAAAACACCTGATGCTCTCTGGCCATGAATTCATATTCAGTCTGGGGGATCAGACTAGAGATACTTGGCACAGACTAGAATTAGTAAAACCCTCCAAATGTGTGTAGTATGGACACTGCCCCCTCAGTGCTGCTGTTTGACTGCACAAATTTGCTTCTGTTTTACTGTTACTTGCTCACATAGATGTATCCATTGACTTTAAAACTTATCTTTCAGATTTATGTCAGGACAAGTAATGATTTGAAAAAATCTGTAAGTAATATGCCCTCCATTTCTGAAATTTTAGTTTTATTGAGATAATTGATATTATCCAAATCTTTATGATTAGTAAAAAAGAAAAACCCACAAAATCCAAACCAGAAATATCTAAAATTACCATACAGAACTTCTGTAAAGACATCTCTGGTTTTGAAAGCATGATACTTTAATCTATTTTGCCCTACAATGTGTACAGTTTAATTCAGAATATTGTAGGAATGGCTAAAAAGCAACAAAATGGAAGAAATTTGTAACTTAGGGTTGAAAAGAATATTGGTGTTTTCATTTTTTTCCTGAGATGAAAATTAATGTAATGTGATCCAGCAACGTTAAATTCTGGGATATTTGTTAAAGAAAGAAAAATGAAATGGAAACTAAATTGAAGGACAAAAAGCAAAAAGTGGTCATGATGATTGCAGTATCTTTTTATTTAATAGAGAGCCAGTTTTATTCTGTTGTCTGGTCTTGCATCCACTGCCTCCTTAAAAGTGTCTGTCAGATTATCATCAGGTGGATGTGTCTTGGACATCTAGATCGACACTATTTCAATTGATCTAAATGAAGAGTGCATGGGGGTAGGACTTGTTGAGTGGATGTTGTTTCTGAGATGAGTTTCCTAACCTCTGGAGGTGTCGTCTTCTTATAAAATATTTTGCATGGTCTGAAATGAAGACTCAAGTGTTATGGATCAATGCTCTCGTCCTCAAGTTGCCAAGTCCAATTGGGAGGTAGCAATGGCAACATGACAGTGCTCTTTCTCCCAGAAATCTTTTTCCAGCTGTAATTGCTCAGGAAGTTTTGAATTTAAAAACACCTGAGCCACATTTTGTGGCTTAATTTACAGCCTGACTAAAAGCTTTTCTTGACTCCGTTTCCGGCCTCCTTGCCGAAGTAAATAGGCATGTGACTGTGGTGGTTTGTCCTCTGCATGAGCTTCTGTACAGAATTTGTAATTATGCTTGAGGGTTGGTCCTGCTAGCCGTGATTCTGCATGTGTTATTTTCAGTTTACTTTTATATCAGATTTATTGCGACTGCATGTACCTGTGGTTTCTGTGCTTTAGTACGGTTCCCAGCCTCAGGGATGGCTCTCTTGCCTGTGAAGAGACAGTGCCTTCACTGTACTGCCTGCACCACGAGACTTGCTATTAAAAGCCTTAAAGCTACCTCAGATTTCTTCTGACAGATGGGCTTGGCCAAGCCTGGTCTCTTGTAACACTTGGACAGAAAATTAAGAACTATTTTTGTGGTAATGCTGGTTGGTAATTTTTAGTCACTGTTGACTTTAACAGAATCTTTTGAGCAAGAATGCACTTTCTTGCAGCATTCCTGTTAAATTAATAAATAACATTTTATATGTGGTGGGAATGAGTAGTGTTCAGCTGATGTATTTGAGGTTTTAAAATGAGTCAGTAAAATACAATTGGACTTTGATCTTAATCTTCTGCCTTAGATGATCTAACCGTTTTCTGAACAAGAAGTGAGCGTGATGTTCTTGAGCTGGATTTCTTGTAACTCATGGTCCATAAAAGTATAGAGCTATAGGAACTGCATCAGTTATTTTCTGTGGCTCCGTGAGACACTGAGTCAGCGGTAAGAAAAGTAGCCTGTCTGGCATAGTACATTTCTCTTAGGTTATGGCAAAATCTGAACAAAGATTAGCTCTTGTCCAGAGTACATCATCTGTGTGACCCCATACCAAGGTTTAGGGAAGCCTGGAACTTTTTCAAACCTTGCAGAGAGAGCTGGTGTCTTAACAAAAAATGAGAGAGTTGAGCTGTGGTCAGGACGTGGCTAATGTGGAAATTGTTATGGTCTGCAGTTTTCCCTGTTGACAAGATCCTGTCAGTGCTAATAGCAGATTTTGTTGGATTTGTTGCTGTTCCGGTGCATGGCCTTTACAGCACTTTGCCTTCTGTGAAAATAGAAACTCTTCTGGAATAGTACAAGAATTAAAGGTTATTTTAGAATCACAGAATGGTTTGGGTTGGAAGGGACCTTTAAAGATCTTCTAGTTCCGACTTCTCTGCCATGGGTAGGGACACCTTCCACTAGACCAGGTTGCTCAAAGCCCCATCCAGCCTGGCCTTGAACACTTTCAGGGATGGGACATCCCCAGTTTTTCTGGGCAACCTTTTCCAGTGCCTCACCACCCTCACAGTAAAGAATTTCTTTCTTATGTCCAATCTAAATCTACCCTTTTCCAGTTTAAAACTGTTGTCCCTTGTCCTCTTAGTACACATCTTGGTAGAAAGTGTCTCCATCTTTCTTGTAGGCCTCCTTTATATATGGAAGGGCTTCAATAAGGTCTCCCCCGAACCTTCTCTTCTCCAGGCTGAACAGCCCCAACTCTCTCAGCCTGTCCTTGTAGGAGAGGTGCTCCAGCACTCTGATCATTTTTTATGGATTTTAGGTGGATTTTATTCTTAAAGCATACATTCCAGATCTCTTTTTGAGATTGAGATTGTGTTAATAATCTCTTTGCAATTACTGTCTTACAGTGTAATTACTGTTTTTGTGCATCATAGTAACAGGCCCATTATATTCATCTTCCCAAGAAAATCGATGGATTTGCTGACATGACATGTTCTGTGTCATTTTCTCTGGGTAGCATTTTTGTCCTTTGCTGTTGAGACTGTCTTAAATGTATCATGCTCTTTTATGTTAAGAGAAAGCTTTCAGTCTTGTCCCTCAGAATTACTTTATCAATGACATCTGTGAACTTGGCAATAGATTTTTGTCTTTTTATTTTGTAGACAAGATTGAGTAGATTTGTACAATGTTCTTTTTTTAGTTACCTGTTTCTGAAAGGGATGTTTCTCCTGAGTTCACTGTGATCTGTAGAGAACTGTCGGTACTTCAGTCCGTCGCCTATAAATTACCCCCTTACTTTTTGTAAGAAGTACAAGCCGATATACAGAGATGAAAAAGGAGATTGCAACTTGTAATGTAAGCATTTTTAGGAAATAATTCTGTCTCTGAAAGAGTAATGGTTTCTGTACAGAGAGGGATGGCAATAAACAGGTCCTGGATTATACCCATTAATCTGCAGATGCTGATTGTCATTAGTTTCTGTATTTTCTCCTTTATTGAAGTGGCCAAATCAAAGTTGGTACTATTTGGAAACCTCTGATTACTTGCTATTTGTTATTCTGGTAGTAAGACAGAAAGTACAATTGTATTTTCTCCTGTCCAGCCTTTCTGCAGTGGTCTGAGGTCAAGCACCTGAGGTTTCCTGCGGATCCTCCAGCAGCCTTTGATGCTGCCATCCGCAGTGCTTAGTTTATTTGATTTGACTGGGATCCTGGCTGTGTATGTATTCTTGTTTTTCTAACATACCGGTTCCATTTTCACTTTGATATGTACTGGGAAGTCGTATTTGGCAATGTTTTCTTACTGCTGGACTTTAAAAACAAATTATCATGCAAATGTGTCCCTCTGTTCTGTTGTTTGTACACGTATGTATTTATCATAGAATCATAGAATTGTTTAGGTTGGCAGAGACCTTTAGGATCATCAGGTCCAACCGTTAACCTAACACTGCCAGGTCCACCACTAAACCATCTCCCTAAGTGCCACATCTACACAAAGCTGGGAAAACTCAGTTTATCAAACTGATAAAACTCAGTGCATGTTGCTTTCTTGCTTATCTCTGTATTTACTTAGTTTTGCTTTATTACACTGCAGCGAGAGGGTTATATAGCTGAAGTTCAAAACTCTACATGAAATTGGGTTCAGGGAAGGGGCCAGGGTTGTGAATTGGTTACCCGCTGGGAATCCCCGGAGTATTTCTAAAGCATTTATGAGTGCAGCTGGGGAGTACAAAGTTACTGATAGGCTTAAGGTTACGATTCAGCTCTTGACTTTCTCTGTTGGAATTGTATGGTTGCCTCAACTTCAGGGACCAAGCATGACTCATCTGAAAGTACAAAATGTATGGTATTGTCACTGGTTAGTGTAAGCTTTCTTCTTCAAGTATTTTTCAGAAAAATTGGTTGTTTTGCTCCCCCCCCCCCCTTAAATTTGTGGTTAGGAGTATACCTCCTATTTTCTTGTGAGGGGATGAACGTTGTTGGGTTTATCTGCATTCATATGAGTTAAATTAAATTACTGGAATTCAGTCTACCTCAACCTCTTTCTGAATCAGCTTGGCAAAAGGTGATGTAAAATACAAAATATGCTGCCTTTATCTAGTACAAGCCCCTGCTGGTTACACCAAAACGTGCTTTTAGCAGATATTTATGGTAGTCTAGAGAGGATGGGGCCCATATTGTTTGTCATAATGTGCAGCTTCTGCAATTCAGATTATGGATGCTAGTGACCAGATATTTACATACCAAACCAATGTTTCTGATAAATGATAGTATTTCCTTTAAGTATTTGGGAATCAAAGAGAGGACTTTGTTACCTTACTTTTTTTTTTCATTTGCATAATACGATTTTCTACTTTTTACGCCGGAGCTGAGGTCCCTTGTGTTTGGCAGACTTGAGGCCGATTGGTAGCTTTTGTTTTATCTTCTATACAGAGTTCAGAGAAACCAACGGGTGCACAGTCTTAGAAGCGAATAAACACACCAGTTCTTGTGTTAGGTCACCTGAAGATGAGCAATATCTTGGCAGCAGGATGCGTTGGGTGGGGAAACGGGGCACTCTAATTTGACGTCAGGAGAGTATGAGATGTAGAAGATGAATGGGTGGGGAAGTCTGGAAAATGACATAACTGGAGGAGAATTTAAACTTTGTTAGTTTAGAGAGAGTCGTCCTCAGCCTTTGAGAAGTATTTGTTCTTCCTGATGTTTACACTTGGAAAAAGCGTCACGCGAGGGTATAAACAAATACACTGTTAAAGTGCTAGCTGAAGGGGTTTGAAGTTACCTGCCCTTGTTGAGGCTGTTTGTTGAATATCATTTAAGTTAGCGTGCTTGAGCACTGCTACCAGTGATTGCACAGTGTGGTCTCTCAGCTACCTTGAACTACTCCAGCTAGATCTGCAAGAAAGCGTGTCTGTCTGCTCCTGTGTGCTCTTTATCATGAGACGGCTTAAGACGCCTTTGATTTTGCTTTGAGGCCTTTATCTGGTTGCTGAGTTCTGCCTTGTAGTTCCTTTCTTCCCCTCTTGCTTCCCGCTGGTTTCCCTAGGGCTGGCTTGCATGGTCTGAAAGAGTTAAGATGGTTTGAACAACCTCTTTCAAGCTCTATCTCTTAGCCAGATTGGTTTTCTTCTGGTTTTTCTGGTCCTCATTTCTGTTTTGTAATGCTTCTGAAGTAGTGTCCAGACCATAACTGAGGAGTTTGTTCTTTAATTTTTTTAAACTTAATTTAACTTCAGCTTTTCTTTTTTTTTTTTTTTTTTTTTTTTGTCTTGCTGAAATTTGATGTGTTTTCAGTTTTGCTGCTTTTCCTCTTTCTGCTTGTTACTGTTACTGGCTCAGGTATTGCTGCTGGTTGAAAATCTTGTGCAGATCTCCTTGGCATACTTATTCCTTGGTTTGTCAGGAAGCTCCACTTGGGTTATTTTAATTAACCAGAATTGGGACAGAAACCTCTCTATTTTATTAGTAGGCACTAAAATAGGAACAATGTTCCTGAGAGAATCATAGCTTAAAAAGCTGGCAGAAGAGCAGGAATCACTGAGGAAATCATCAGACCTCGCTGATCTTAATATGAATCAAGTTTAACTTCCCAGTGTCATAGTCAAAAGACCACAACCTCTGTAGGCAGAGTTTTACAAGTTCTTTAAAATTCATCTCGGTCTTGTGTAACGGCAGTTGGAACTGGACAAATACTGGCTACTTGAAGTTTGACAGAATTTTAGAACTAGCTAGGATTGTGTGTCTAGAAATTAACTAGAACTGCATGCCTGCAAATAAGAACTGTTTCAGCCTAGCTTTCATGATACTGAGCAGTTTTTTTTGTTTGTTTTGTTCTCATTTTGGACTGTTGCTGCAGTAGGATATTACTGTGTAAGCCACATCTGAAGAGATCCAGTCAGTGCTTGCTGTGGGAAGCGCAAGTGGGCACAGTGCATGTGTGGGACAGTTACACCAGGTGCCACAAAAATCTTTGGTGCTTATGGGGTCTGGTGGGGGTTGAATTTCCATAAAACCAGTAAGCCCAGTTGGACAAAATGCACTAGAAAGCTTCCCCCACAAGCACTTGCTCCTGCAGCCCCCGTTGTAGGCAGATGGGAAAATTTTCCACTGAAGTTTTTGCAGCTAGTGGTTTTGGTTAGTCTTAGTGAAAGTGAAGTGTTGGCTTTTGGTAGATCTGAAATTATTAAAGTTAGAACTGTTGTAACCTTTTTTTTTTTTTTTAGGGTTGCCAAACAAAGCTTTATGTAAGATGAGTGCTTTTTCTTTTAAAGGTCTAAGCAAATGTGTCCATACTACAGCTTGCTGTTGGCATTGATGACAGATGGAAGCTGCTTGTTCCCCTCAATTTATTTTTTTGGGTTTATAGAAATGAGCTGTTCTTTTTTTCCCCGTCATATATGCCTTGGTTATTCTTCGTTGAAGTACATCTTGTCAAGTGCAAACGTGGTCATGATTACCTCAGGATTTAATATGAGCCAATAGCAATCTGCTAGGTAATATAAAATGTGTGTTGCTGTCTTCCTTTCCTGAGTCTCTTTCAACCTCCCATCTTCTCCATTCCTTGTCATGTTGTGACACAGTACAGTTCGTGAGAGTGGGGATTTGCAATGTTTGCTGTCTCTTCTCTATTGGTATGCTATGAGTGGTCCTTTTTCTGTCTCTGGACCCTCTTGTGAACTCACTTTTTCCGCAATACCCGCAGATTGGTGTGTTTGTTGTAATTGCCCAAACCTTCCTTTTGGCTTTTTTGAAGCATCGCTATAACCTCCAATGGCAGATTTTCAAGGTCAGGAAGTATTTATTTTGTTTCTTAGGCGGTACTGAGGCTCCTGGCACTTAGTAAACAACAGCGGAAAGACACTCAGCCTTTTAAGAAGTCTGTTCAGTTAAACTATGCTGAACAAGAAGCTACAATAGGAGCTTTTAAAGAAGCTACGATAGGAGCTTTTCAAATTATCTTATCCTTTTTAATAAGCTATATTTTTGTTCTATGAAAGGTACATATACATACAAAAGTGATAATTGACTAAACATGATACATTTGAGAAAGCATGAAACAAATGTTTTTCAAAACTGGATGAGTTCTTGCTTACAGCTCAATGCGTGTAACACCTTATTTTCAGAACAGTGGTAAATTTGAAACATTCAGTTCCTGTGAAGGCAATTTCTTACCATTAATTGAGTTAACAAACTGATTGTTTTTAGGAATTTATTTGGATACAACAGCCATGTAAATATTTGCAGACAAAGTATTGTGTTGTTTTTTTTAAATTACTTATCTTACTCAGACCATCTGCTGCCCTGCATCACTCAAGGTGGCCAGGAGGGAAAGAGGCAGGAGCAAGGAGCCAAGCCAGGAGCGTGGCTGGAGTGAATTGCCTTGAGCAGCAAGTAAGACACAGGAAGGTGAGATGCTTTAGGGTAACCTGTACTGGTCTTTCTCTCATCCTGTCCCTACCACACCCCATCTTCTGCTCCTTAAAATTTGCTCTTCCAGAAGCATGGATGTTCCAGGTGAAGGTGTTTGAGAAATGATACAGAGCGTTGCAGGCTTGCTTTACTGATGTCCAGAACAGGGTGGTTTTTTCTTTTTTTTTTTTTTTTTTTTTTTTTTTTTTGTAATTGGGAATGGCTACATTTTATGTGGAGAAAATAAAATGAGATTTCTCTTCTACTTTAAGAGAAAGAGATTACCTTGTCTTCAAAAGCATTTGAGTAGTAAACACAACAGCAGAGCAGGTATTTCCTAGGTGAATGCTAAATACAAAGTGAATACAAATACAAAAGAATGGTCCTTACAGAAGTACTACAGAAATAAGTTTCTAGCAGCTCAGTATTGAAAACATGTTGATACATGCAAATATACAAGAAAATGAGCATGCTGTGCTCAAATTGTCTCCAGCAGTCAGAGCTCGCAGCTTTAAAAAGTTTTTATGTAGTAATTCACAGATGTGTGAACTATTGCTCTTTGTTTTACTTGCATACATTTATAAAATGTGCTGGCAATTAACATGTCAGCATTAACATTTTCAAGGCAAATTGTTTTTGAAGATACCTTTGTGCTCTGCTGTATTCGAGCCTGTTTTCTTCTTTTCTGGGTTGGCAGAACTCTCCACTTGACACAGTTACCTTGCTGATGTCATCATAGGTAGGTATGAAAGAACTGCAGTTTAGTACTGCTAATTGAGAGTGTGTTAGTGCAGCGAAATTTTATAGTAAATTGAAAAAGTAAATAAGAAATAAAAATTGAATGGGTTTAATATTCAATTAAACAATGCAATTATGACCATATTGCATTTATGTAAAAAAAAAAAAAATATCTGTACTGTATCTGCAGTTCCTTTGAAATACTATGTCACCTGCAGTAGAGTGCTGAATGCTGCCTAAGCTTTCATTTGTTGACATTTCAGTTAAATAGTGAACTAGGGTTGAAAAAAAATCTTGCCAGACAGTAAGCTACCACTTATGTATCCATCTTTTCCTCTATCTGCTCTGTTCTGTATGTTCACAGGACTTTCCCCAAAGCGTTCTCATGTGCCTGGTGCAACCTGCAGAATTTTTAGCAGTTCTTAAACACACAAGTAGTAGGGTTTTTTTTAATATAAAATAACCTACCTAATTCTACTTTTACTGTGATAACTTGCTACTATACGTATTCTGACTAGTTTATTTTCCTTGGATTTAGCCAGCCTAATGAGATACCATTAGTGGTTTAATGAAGTTTAAGTTTTCATTTTAATTAGTTAATTCAGCAATCAGTACAGTGCCTTAGTATAGTAAACTGTTCATAGGATAGTAAATAGAAACAGATCATGCAAATGCTTACCTCTGGGCTCTCGTAACATTGCATTACTCTATTTTGCCTTTCTAGAATTCTTTCACCTGATGGTAGTGTTTGATTTCCTTTTGAATACCCTACAAAATCAAAATGTAGTTGTATTACATTCTTTTAAAGATAAGCGGGGGTCAGCTTTCAGCTGAGGAATTCTTTGTTGTTTCAAATACTGTGTGTTACGTAGATAATTTTTTTGAGAATCACTATTATTTAACATCCTGCAAAACAGGGAATAATAGTGCAGAAAAAGGTAAAAAACTGGTGAGTGTTTTTCTTGCTGTTGTAATCTGTGGAGTGCAGTATAGTTTTGTCTTGCAGGCTGTTTGAACTGCTGGCTACTAGTGTTCAGCCAGTGCTGAATGTGTTAAATACTATTACTGATAATTAAGGCAAGGTCTATTACTGCTTGCCAGTTATGAAAATATAAAATCTGACATTTGAAGGAATGGCTATTAAGTTTACCAACCTCAGACAAAGGTTTGTTTTATTACTGTCCCTCTCCTGTTCAACAGAGGGACAAACTCCTCTATGGGGTTCCTGGTCTCTTTTTCTACTGATTATAGGAAGAGGGTAGGGCAGCTGGCTTCCCTGTTGTAAGCATAACTTTTGTGAATTCCTTTGTGTTGGAAGAAGTCTTAATTGTGGAGACCAAAATGACATAGTAACTTAAAATCAACTACTTTAATCTTTGTTGAATACCTGTATATAAATACAAATGTGGAAGATGGCTCATTTTAGCCTCCTTTGTTTGGAGGCATCGTTGCGGTGACTCCTTGTGTGTGTTGGTGTTGCTCTCAAATTTGTTGCCTCAGTGCTTACAGCCTGGGTATGAATCATAGACTCATAGAATAATTCAGGTTGGAAAAGACCTTTAAGATCATTGAGTCCAACTGTAAACTTAACACTGCCAAGTCCCCCATCTTTTTGCTTTCATAGTTTTCAGAAACAATGCGCTCTTTCAACAGTGAAGTTGGCTTTATGTAGAGTGGATTTAGATGGATGCACATGCGAAAAAGAAGTCTGTTAACTGATTGTTTTTAACGAATGGTCTGTAACCAGACTGGGGCTATGTTTTTATGGGGAAAATATGATTTGATAGTTCTCCATCCAAATCTATATTTTTCCTAGTTTGTACTCTGTGATATGTACATTTTAATCAGTCAATCATAGTTTCATGCTTTAAAAAAGTACTGTTTTCTTTTTCTAAAGAACTTGTCTCAGGTAGTTGAACTTCGAACTATTTTTGTTTCTGTTCTGCTTAAAATGCCGGGCTGGAAATCGGCTAAGTAAGAGCCATTCAGGAATAGACTTCATGCATCTGTCTCAAGGGCAATGGCATGTACATCAGATGGAGGGGTAGATAAAAGAGCAGGTATGACCTGATAGGTTTCGGTATCCAATTTTAATGTGCTGCCTGTCAGGCTCAGCTGACAGAGGTGGAGTGATGCCAAAAGCAAAATGTTACAACAGATTTTGTGTCACTTCTGAGGCAGAAGGCTGTATGTATTAAAAGTAATTGTCTGGTGAATAACGACTACACTCGTAGTCGCTTTGACCCAATGGCTTCTTAGATGCTTGCGAAGCCTCAAGTATTTCTCTTGAACACGCATTTCCTGGTGGTGGCTGAATTCAATGACTGTTCTGTCCTTCAAGAGGATTTTTTTAGCTTGTGAGGCTCACCTATGATAATTTATTAATAAAGCATGAAGTAGGCTTAAGAATACGTTAGAATGCAAAAATCCATGGCAGTGGGCAAAGCAGAAGCCTCCAGATGCTAATCGGGGATGTTGGATTCCAAATTTTGGCAGAAATTTTGGCAGTAATGTCAGGATTTGTTTCTTGTGTGACATGGTTATGTCCAGATCCCTGGTCATGCTACTCGGGATGTAAAAGAGAACCTTGTTTTTAGTGGCTTTGTGACATATCACTTTAAGTACTAAGTTGAACTAGCATTTTAAAAGCAAATTATAGGCTTGTGAAGAAATGAAGGCCTGGTTATCTCCATAAATAAACTCAGCTGTTTAGCAACTGTGCCTGCGATAGCAGTTGTACTCAGAGGTCAGATCTGTCTGGAAAAAAAAAAATCTATAAAAGTGTGGTATATACTAGGTCTGATTTACAGTATCCTAAAGTAAAGAAAAAATGGCCAACAGCCAATTGTGAGTGAATACAGATGTTGTTTTACAGGATTTATCATATGATGCTGACAACATATGATGATGATGATGATGGTGTTTTGTAGAGTTCATGGCATGTGGCAAAAAGGTTTGAAGTAAATAGAAGTGAATATGACACTCAAGGTTTTAGAACATAAACTTTCTATGAGTAGTTAAAAGAAGTTAATATGCTCTGCTCATGGGGGAAAAGTAAACCACAAGTTTTTCTGTGTTAAGTATAATGTTTCAAATAGCATGAATTGCCTGAGTAGGATGCACTAGAAACATTTGTTAAAATCTTCATGAGTGTCGTAGTTCAGCCCCGATCGGGACCAGCCTACGCAGTCTCTCTCTCTCGCTCCCCCACCCTCCGAGAGAACAGGAGGAGATGATATAAGAAAAACAGCTCGAGGTTTGAGATAAGGATGGGGAGAAATCCTTAAAGTTACCGTCATGGGCAAAACAGACTCGACTTGGGTAAAACTATTCATTTATTACTACAAACAGCAGGATAATGAGACAGAGAATAAGATAACCTCCTTGCACCCCTCCCTCTTCCCAAGCTTAACATTATCTCTACTACCTTCCCCTCCTGAGCGGCACAAGGGGGAAGAGAGAATGGGGGTTGCAGTCAGTTCATCACGTGTTGTTTTACACCGCTGCTTCATGGTCGGGGGAAGAACTCCTCACATTCCTCCCCTGCTCCATCGTGGGGTCCCTCCCACGGGCCACAGTCCTTCGTGAAACTGCTCTGGCGTGGGTCATCTCTTCCACGGAGTTCAGTCTCTCCAGAACAGCTGTCCCAGCAGGCCCTCCACGGGCCACAGCCGCCTTCAGGCATCCACCTCCCCCGGTGTGGGGTCCTTCATGGGCTCTAAGTGGATCTCTGCTCCTCCGTGGACCTCCATGGGCTGCAGGGGGACAACCTGCTCCACCATGGTCATCACCACAGGCTGCAGGGAATCTTGGCCAGGAGCCGCATTACTCCTCCCCCTCACTTCTGAACTGACCTTGGCGTCTGCAGCCGTTCCTCACAATAGGCTGGCAGATGTCTCTCAGGATCCTTTTTACATCACTTCTCATCTCCTTTCCACTTCTTGCAGCCAGGCTGGACCGAGTCGGGCCCAGTCGGCTGCCTGGCAAGAGGCCAGAGGGTGAGGCCTGCAAGGCCCATGAGGCCTGTGCCTCCCCCTCTGCGCCTCTGCCCCTGTTCAGCTTCTTCACATCTTCTCTTCTCTCTTTTTTTTTTTCTGTTTTCCCCTACTTAAATACGTTATCGCAGAGGCGTTATCACGGAATATTCTGCTACCAGTCGGCTCAGCCTTGGCCAGCAGCGGGTCCGCCCTAGGCCCGCCCAAGTCCACTGAACAAAGGGGAGTGACTTCTAGCAGTTTCCTACAGAAGCTACCACATTAGGCCCCCCCCCACTAAACAAAACCACGACAATGAGCTTCTCACATCCTGAACTGTATTCAGGAGGAAAAAAATCTGATTAATTGAATAAAATTCAAACACAAAAACAGATATCATCACTAAATTAAGAAGTCTGTAGCTAGTTTTTTCCATCTCTTCAGAACATTAATTCATTTAAAAAATATTTGACTTTATTTAGAATTACTTTTTATCTTCTATCATTTCACAGTAACGTTAGCAGCAAATTGTCTTATTCCTTGACAAGTAAGCTGTTAAGACCAACAGCATTCTCAAAGTGGTCACAGCGCTTCCTTCTCTTCAGACCTTTCTGAAGTCCTTGGGGGCAGTAAAAAGCAGGTCATGTGCAGAATCTCTTGACATATCCTCTGTGGGACAAGAGTGTCCTTTTCCCCCTTCAGATGTGGGACAAGAAAAATGTGGAACATGTTTCCTAGCTTACAGACTCTTGGAGTTTGCTGGCAGTGTTTTCTTCGCTGCTTGGCAGGCTCATGTCATTCATGCTGGGAGAGGCAAGTTACACCTTGGTGATATGAGATACTGTTTTACAAATTTTGCAATCACTGAAACATGTCAGTTTAGTATGTGAATGAGTTTTGAAGGCATTTTTTTTCTTTTTTAAAGGACTAATTCAGCATATTTAAAATGGCACCATTAGCCATTCAGAGTGTGCCAATCCTGGCACCTTTCCTGGTTAGTTCAATGAGCATGGCATGCAATCAAATACTCCTTTTAATTGGGAGCTTATTTAGCTGCATAACTTGAGGAGCCTAAGGTTTGAACGTTTTGGCCTTTGCATCTATTTCACTTGTACAGCATGGATTCCTCTGAAACAATTTTGATACCATATTTTTATAGAAAGTACGGTTGATGTTCTTTAAGAGGCAGAGTTGTAATGTTACAGTATCAGAGGTCAGCCTCTCAAAGCCTTATTGTATGATAAATCAGTTGTGACTGAATATATTTGTGGGTTATTTAAGAGCTATACGCCCAGCAGCGTGAAAAGAGTGAGCATGTTAATTCGTCTCAAATGAAAGAGACCGGATTTCTGTTCACGTCCCTCAACATGTGCCCCTTACAGAAATTCAAGGATTTGCACACCAAATCAGGTACAGACAAGTATCCATTAGTCATATGACCAACTGCATGCACATACATATGTGTGTATCTATACATGTGTATACACATATGTGTATATACACACTCCTAGTATAGTCTTAGCTTTGAATCTATCTTGTTCTTTTGTTTTGATTGTCAGACAGACCCCATTTTTGGTTCACAAGTTAGGGAAACTGTGAAAAGACCTGCAGGGGCAGTCTGTGGAGCCCCCCAAAATTGATCTGTCTGTGAATCTTCTCCATAATCAAGTCTAAGGGGGTTCGCTGTATGCAAAGTGTTGCAAGCTGGAAAAAAGCTGGAGGAATCTTTTCCTGACAGGCTGACTCCTTCCACACTGAATAACAGGGATAAATGTAATTAAACTGAAGCTTATAGTGAATCCTGATAGCTTACTAAATTTGTATACATTTTTTTTGTTTGTTTATTTTTTTTTTCTAACAGGAAATACGGGATAGATCCCACAATGGATGACGGGAAGCCCGTTTGGGCTCCACACCCAACTGATGGATTTCAGATGGGGATGATTGTGGACATTGGCACTGACAACCTAACTATTGAGCCTTTGAATCAGAAGGGCAAGGTAAGTGTCTCACAAACAAAGGATAGGAGAAAAACCTTACAAAAACTGTTTTACCTGTAGGCCAAATCTTTACCAATTTCTACAGTTACACACAGCCTGAAGGAGTGGAGAGTTAGTTTTCTGTTCTAAGTTTGGTTAAGGATCTTTGCTTAGCTTTAGCTTACATTGCAAATGAAACACCCGCTGATAAGAAGTGCATGCTTTCTCTCAGTTATCTGCATGTATGCTGCGTACTCTGTGCTCATGAAAGAGAGGAGGATTGATTCTCTGTAGCCAGAGATTCAGTACTGTATACTTAGTTTTTCTAGAGGCTGGTTAAGCGTCTGCTGTTGAGATTAGCTTCTCTCTTTTCCCTTACATGCATAGAGAGTGTCCTCCGGGGGTGTCCTAGACTCTGGCTTAGATTAGACACTTTACTGTTAGACTGATGAAGATTGAGAGATGAATCCTCTTACTTCAAGTACCTTGAGAAGTAGCACGATGTCAAACAAAGGTCTTACGGAATTGCTACATCAAATGAAAGTCAAATAAATGTAACTTTTGAAATGAAGTCCTAATTCATCCTAATTAGCATATCCCAACTGCTTCATTTATCATGACATCTTTCAGATTCAGTATGTGGTAATTAAATGTCAGTTTTTATAGGAAGCACATTGAATCTATCTATTATCCTAATTCAGATGGTCAGCATCCTGGTTTTTACTAGGAATAAGATCAGACACGGTTATAAAAGTTGTGATTTTTGTCTTTGTGAATATATGACGTGTGCCATTTCTAACAATTTTGTCCTTTCTGTATCTTCAGGATTGGAAAAGACAAAAGTTTTTTTTTGTAACTTCTTTTTTTTTCTCACATCAACAATAGTAGAGAATGCTTTGCACAGGTCAAAAGGTTATGCAGCAGTCCTTCCTTTTGGGAGAATGTTTATAGGTTTTCTTTTTTTCTACATCTTGGAGAGGAAGTTGATTTTGCTTTCCTTAGAAATATAAAACAAGTATAATGTCATAATTTTTCGTATGCGAGAGATAAAGTCTGTGGGTTTAGTAGTAGTAGTAGTATGCATTCCTCAGTTTGAGGAAGAGCAAAATTATTCAGACAAGAATATGAAATATTCCAAAACTATGGCTAAGTAGTCTTTAACTGACTTAAATGATTTTGACCCCTACCACTATTTCTGTTTATATCTCCAAATGGTTCTGAAGTGGTAAAGAGCAAAAATCTGTATATTGAAACAGAAACAGGCAATAGGAGACTCCTGAGTCGCTCTTCATTTCTAACATACGCTCCTTTCAGGGCATATGTATAATTTTTTTTTTTTTTTTTTGTGAAAACAAAAAATGATCCTAAAATACAAGTATTTTGCTTCATGGCTCACATCAAACAATCTCTTTTGCCTAGAAAGTTTGTTATTCTACTGTTGATTGTTTTCTTGAATTAAGCAGATCAATTAAGGGCCTAATGTTCACTCGTCTAAGGGAACAAACACTTCACAGTTTAAACACCACAGAGATTATGGTCCTGTATTTCTAATTATCAGACTTCCTTATATTAATAGAGGTGGAGTAAAACATTTTCTTGATTACATTCTCAGTCTTTTCAAGTTGTTATTTCTTTTCATAGTGAAATGTTCCTCATTGTTTTTTGTCTTTTTTAAGAAGATTCTGTTCTTGTGTGCTTAGACCATTAATTTGAAGTAGTCAGCATCAATACCCATTATTATCAACTTTGTTTACTTAAAATGGTAGTTCAAAAGTGCTCTTCAGTAAGAAGGAGTGATCCAGCAGCTCCAGAGTTGCCCCTGATAATTACAGAGGGGAGAGGAGTAACCTGATCTTGTAAACATATCTGGGCAGTGTAATTTATTATTATTTTTTAATCTGGGTCATTAACATGTCATACGTATTCTCTGTAGGTGCTGGTAGCTTACCAGAGATCACAGGCTGAAAAGGAATTGTGTATGCATATGTTTGATTATTGCTTTTTATACCACTTAATGATTAATTAAAATACATTGTTAAAAACTGCAATAAATGCTGTAAGGCAGTAGTTTCATGATGTCTTAAAATCTTCCCTGCCTTCCCCACCCATAGCTAGCTCTGTGTTGCAGAGTGGCACCCTCTCAGCTCTGCCTGCCAAACTGTGCATGACACAGCAAACCAGGTCAGAGAATGGATCTGCATTAAACATGAAGTACTGGAAAGTTTTCAGGATGGCAGCAAGCAGTGGCAGAAGGATGAGGACCTGAGACCAGTGTGGCTGTAGATTGCTTTGTATTATGAAACCAAGTTACTCAGTCCAAACTGGGTGAACATAGTTGGCCAACACACTGATTTACTTCTAAACTAGCAGTAGCAGTTTTGGGTACTGCAGCCCATCCAGAGTTAATAACGTAATTTACATCTCTGTATGGAGACTGGGTGTTTAGAGGGAGGTGGAGATCTGAATCATCTAGCTTGTGCTGTAGAAGAAAGAGTAATCCAAGCTGCAGGAGCACATTACCGGAACAGAGGATGCACGTGTTACACGATGGGAGCTACTCCCCGAAAACTAGATCATTGGCTTGCAAGGCTGATAAATGCTGCAACTGGAAAGAAAACAAAGAAGCTGGAGAGTGGTTTGCTAATGAGTGTGGTCCCACCTAGGACTGAAGTGCTGTCCTGAGGATGGGCTCCAAACCAGACCAGGGGAGCCAGGCCTGGGAGCCCTGGCCTGTATCCCACCAGCATTTGCATGCCAGTGTACAAGGAAGGAGGCAGGCAGAAAGGCAGCCAGTTGTTAAACTCAACTGGTATTGCATTTACACTTCTACTTGGAGTGTACTTTTCTGAACTTGCTGGGAATCCTAACCTCACATCCTGCTGCATGTGTCTTATTTTGTTGTGTTGCTTGATGCTGTTAACAGGGAGAAAGCAGGTTGACAGTGAAATTGCCGAATGGGCAATTTACACTTTTCCTGGAGTTAGCAAACATAAGTAAAGTGATTAGGAAGAGATGCTTTGGAGCACCCTGAGATGCTGTCCCAGGACTCTTGTGGCACTGAGGAGTAGGGGGCAGGAGTTTCCCAGAGCACCAGCAGTAGTGAGTTTCTGTCAGTTGTTGGGAGGGTACAGGGTGCTGCAGGCACCCACTGACAGCCCTCCTGCCGTCAGCTGAGAGACACCTTATGGCTGTGTATGGCTGAACTACGACACTGTTCTGAAGGGTCATGGCGGGGCTTTGTGGGGCACCTGCTCTGGTATGCTGTGAATAACCAGAAAGGTATTTTCCCGGGCTAAGTATAAATGAATAAATGTACTTTGAAAGTAAGGATCAGAACGTCCAAAGTTCAGCGTTTCAAGCTAAGGGGTTTTTTTTAGCAGTAAGTGCAGCTTGCACTTGAACATGAGACATGTTGTCTGTCTTACACACCATTTATACTGCTTTATGTTGGTTTGTGAAATACAGCTGAGATACTCTCTGTATCTGGAAGGTATAAAGGAAGGCATGGTTACATGTATTGGATTACATGGTAGAAATAAGATCTTGCTTGAATGGAAAGATATCTTTTTTCACTCATCTAGTTTCTGGGAGAATAGTTAAGATTGCCATTGGATTTCAAGGGCTGCTTTATTACAAAGAAGAAAAAAAAAACCTTACCAAAAAACCCTAAACCCTGTATTTTTGCTTCCTGAGATCACTTTAGTGTCTCATAAGATTAATATCCTCTCTATTTTCTTAGAACAAGTTTGTCCTAAGCTATGCCTAAATGCAAAAGGGGCAGAGGTTTTAAAATAGATGGAGGTAGATTCAGATTAGATATTATGAAAAAATTTTTTACACTGAGGGTGGTGGAATACTGGAACAGGTTGCCCAGAGAGGTGGTGGATGCCACATCCCTGGAAACATTCAAGGCCAGGCTAGAAGGGGCTCTGAGCAGCCTGATCTGGTTGGATATGTCCCTGCTCCTTGCAGGGGGGTTGGACTAGATGACCTTTAAAGGGCCCTTCCAACCCTAATGATTCTATAATTCTAGAAGTATTCTACCAAATGCCTAAAGTGTTTTCTCCTTACAATAAATGTTTTGTGGTTTTTTTTTTTTATTTTGGGTTGTTTTTTTTTTTTTTTTTTTAAAAGGGACAACATAGTAAAGAATTTCTTTGGATAATTTTTTTTATTGATAAACCTGAGATACCTTGCCCATTTTCCTATTTAATAGATCAGATTTTAATAGTAATTTGCAATGTAAGAGCTCTGCACATCTAGCTAATATACTTAGCTACATAGCAAGTAATCACCTTACATAAAACAGTAGTCCAATGACATACAGGAGTGAAATTCTTTTGTTGACGTAGTTGAAACTAGACTTTGTGTTATGATCTAAAAAAGTCCAGCACAAAAACATCAGCTTTCAGATGGGTCTTCTTCATATTGCTGATTTGTTTTATCACTTCTGAAATATTTGAGAAATTAATTCACAGTTCACACTGAGTGAAAAAAAATTGAAGCAGGACATAGTACAACATGAACTCTCATTATTTTTTTCATTGCAATTTGTCTTGAATCGGAAGACTGAGTGGTGAGGACATTGAAGAAGCTCTTCCTCTTCTGGGACACATATAGTATGGCTGGCTTTAGATCCATGAAATACTGAAGTATCAGAGATTTGTAAACACTCTTAGAGAATAGCTGGGTATGCTGTTCATTCTCGCCTGTGAAAAAAAAATTCTGTCTTTGTTAGTGGTTGACCTTGAGTTACGCATCAACAGACAAGAACAAGAAGTGAAGTTAGAATTTCATGAAACCAGTCATGCTCTTTTTAAACTTTTCCGTGGTTTCATGCACAGTGAACTGATTATGTGCGAAACTGTTATGTTAAAGTATATCTTTACCCAATGAGATATACCTTTATCTTTGACAAACTTGCAGAGAAAATTATTAGGATAATATGTTCTGACTGCAATATTGTGAGAGGGAGGAAAGGGAGGCAGATCTCTGCCCTGCTAAAACTCTGAATAGCAACTGGTAACTTTGTCAGGTAGGTAAAGATGTTCAGATTCTCCATGGCTACAACAAAGCTCTGATAAAGGATATTTTGGAGGAAGTTGGTCTGATGGACATTCAGATGTGCCAGCATCATCCAGCAGTTCCGTTTCCCTTAGGAAAGCTTCTTGTGCATATTTTTCTGCATTAGATCCTGATAAGGGGATGACAAAATATAATTTATTATGACTACAAATTGCATACTTTATGATAACTTTGTAGGGAAGAGAGATCATAGACTTACTGTTTTCCACCTGGCAGCTATTAGTTCTGCTCCGATACAATTTTAACCCTTCCCACTTCAAAGGAAACTGGAATTTGTGGCTGTTCATGATGGTGTAAGCTACAAGGGCTCACATATTCTATCTGTTGTACTGAAGCAAAGATGAAGCTAATTGCTGTATTTCTCCTAAACTTCCATGGGAGATGTTTCTTGTGGGTCTGTCTTGCTGAGGACAATGTTAAACAAGCAAACGTGTTTATTACGCTCCTTTTAGCTCTGGTTGGTTGCCTTTTCAAATATCAGACTAGACTTCTTGTCTCCATTTCCATGGGGAAAATGAGACTGTCCCTGCAGCAGCATGGCGGTTATGGTGTTTAATTGGTACAACAAGGTTTTTGTTCATTCAAACTATTACTACAGTAAACAAAAGAAAAAAGTATCATTAAAAACCTACCTCCTATAATAGGTATTTTTGTGCAGATGCTGTAATGTGTGTGTGCTAGGATGTTTTTCCTTCCTTTTTACAGCAATATACATTATGATTTCTGGAGAGTAAAGAAAAAACAAAGTTGCTTTTGTTATGAATTTTCCCAGTTGGACATGAGCACTTGATAAATGGCTGTTTTTGTATAACTGGAGTACAAGGGTTGAAGGAAGGTCTTGTTTGACTTTAGTATTGATTTATTGAAGAAAAAAAAAAACAACAAGCAATAACCAAAGCTACAGTATTTGGGGATAAAGAGGATATTATGTAATGAACATTTATATTTTAAGTAAGAATGTTTTAAAACAGCATGTGATAATGACAGCCCAGCCCTTTGAACTAATAATTTGGCTTTTATTCTTTGTGCTTCTTTACAAAATTGAGGAAGTCATGTATCCTTTACAATACTGTCCCCTTTGCAGTACTTTTTTTTAATTCTTATTTTTTTATATTACACAATATTACAGTATTACATGCAATTTTGTAAATGAGCATGAAATATTATTGCAATAAAATTATATATTACAATGACTGCATTTTTATAATGAAGTACAGTAATGCAAATGCAGCAGCTCCTACCTGCATCTAGTAACTCAGTAAAATTTCTAATGCAGAAGTACAAAGCTGGCAACTTCATTTTAAACCATGTGCAATTACAGTGCACTCACTTGTATCATCACATCAGATGTCTTTGAACTATATTTCTATTTTTATGGAATTCTGACGAAATTAATATTTTTCATCTAACAGACTTTCCAGGCTGCTATCAATCAAGTGTTTCCTGCAGAAGAGGACAGCAAAAAGGATGTAGAAGATAATTGTAAGTTATGAATTTAAAAATGAATTATACATTTGAAAAAAAAATTTGCATAGGAGAGAACAGTGTTTCCTTACAAGGTTCCTCTTTCTTCCTTGTAGTCTTTGTTTTCATTCTTGGCTTGAATTTATGTATGACCTCTACTAGTCCTTTAAACTTCTTAAAGTAAGCCCATTTTAAATATTGTTTATTGTATTTTTTTAGTTTTCAGGTGACCAGTTTAGAGGAACTCGTAGTTACATTATTCCCACGTACAAATGTTACTGGACTCTGGTTATATATCAGATGTCACCTAACTGCATCGGGATCAACTGTGTTCAGCATTATGGGAGTTAACTGTATCTTTTATAGTGCAGCAAAAGAATTAGTTGCTTTATCAGCAGCTGTATTGTACAGCATTTTCCTGCATATAACTAATTTCTCAGATAGCATTCCTGTGGAAGTACAGGTAATTGAAAATAAATTTTAAGATAACTTTCCCAAAACAGGAGACAGGAATCTGCACCCATCAGGGCCACTGGAAAAGGAAATAGGTTATAGTGAATTGGATACTGGAGTGCTGCTGGAGAAGGAGTTTTGAGATGAACTTGTGTAATAAACTTCAGTGTTGATATGCAGAGCTTTTAATTTGTTAAATAGTTTATAGCTAGATGTGTAGAAACAAATACAGTATTCAAATCTGGGGAGAGGGGGGAGAGTACCAAAAAAGGTGTGTAACTTCTAACATCAGCTTTTTGAGAACTGTTAAACCAATATTTTACTGCTGTTGCTCTGTGTGGGCAAATCGCAGGGACTCTCCTGTCTTGAACACCTGATGAAGGCAATTCTTTTAAATGTTTCCTGTGGTGTTCACTGGTTGATGAAAATACTGGTAACTTTGTAAATAGTGGGCAAAACTATCTTCTATTGTTCTTTGTTTAAAATAGAGGCTAGGACTTGGAAAATTGTTTAGAGGATCTAACCACGATTCCTGTTTTGGAGTAGGGGTTAGTGTTTATATCCCATGACAGGAAATACAGCTGTTACAGCTGCTCCATAAGGAACAAGAAGATGAGACCTGAGGCTTATGATCTGGCTTAGGTGGTACAGTGTCGTTACAGGTGGAACCGAGCTGGTAGCCTTGTTTCCAGTTGCTTCTGCTTTTGCAAACATTACCTGGGTTGAAAATTATCAAATCTGGTATCTGTATTCTCTGCATGTGATGATTGGTAGGGAAATGCATTTAATCTGTGCGTCTGTTGCAGTGATTTTACTGAAATGTCGTGGTGCCTCAGAGTCCTAGTGTCAGGGAACTGAAATTTGGAATGAAATTATGGGAATAATTTGAAATTCCAGCAAAACACTGTTCAGTTAAGTTAAAACAATCTGCCTATCAGAGAAAGTGTCTTCTTTGGCTTGCTGAGTAAAATAAAAGCCTTAAAAATGCTTTGTGTCCTTTTGAGACTTTGAGACTTTTCTAATGTATTCTCACTTTTTGCTCACTAGTTGAGGTTTACTTCCAGGATATGTGAAACCCAAGTTGATTTTCCTTCTCTATTAGAGAGTATTTGCATAAAGCACATTGATCTTTAAGAAGAAACTATAAAATACTGAATGCTTTCAGTCTCTCCTTACATTACCATTCTGAAACATCCCAAAAAACTAGTTAATAATACCTTTACCATTCAAACCTGTGCTTTAGTGATTAACTCTCTTCCTAGAAGTAATTTGCTGAAGTATTGCTTTTTTGCACCCATAGTCTTCCATATTCCAAATGCACTAGCTGCAAGAGACACCTTTTTGAGGTGTCCTAGTCCTTCCTTAAATGTGAATTTTCAATAAATATTGCATACAGTAGAGACAAAGCATTTACTTCTTATTTTGTGATTCACACTCTTCTCCCTGCCTCCCCCCAGCCTCACTCAATTTTGGTGGGTTGTCACCGTATGTGGAATTTTTCTTTTTTATGGCCAAGAAAAAGATTTCTTTTTTTGTTTTTTTTTTTTTTTTGTTTTTTTGAGGTGGAACAATTTTTTTAAAAATGAAGGTGGCAGAGTATCAGATAAGAATCTTGAAAAAATAGTTCTATAGATGCAGAGCCTTGCAATTAGGTGATAAAATTATTTTCCGTACAAACTCTGCTTCATTGTGTGCACAGGAGAGGCAGTGTGAGCAAACTTGACATTGATATTTCCTAGCTTTTACTGCCTGACTTCACTTTTGTGAACTTTGTGTGTGTGTAAGTAAATATATGGACTTAAATGCACATACATACACTGGTTATATTTAAGCATGAGCCATATGAATATTCAGAATTCTCTCTCTGGTGACTTCCTCTGCCTCTGGATATGGATGCCTCTTTTAAAGGATTTATTCTAAAGAAGATGCATTTTGAAGTTGCTGACGTAAGCCCTAGTTTGCATGTCTTGAGTGAAAGCAGCAACATTCCCACAGGGAGCAAGCTTCCATTATGCACCAAGTCTGCAGGTATTACTGCTTTAACGAGGACTTGCAAAGAGAATACTGGGAAGGCACTGAAAGCTGGGGTCCTTTGTTGTTTGGATAATGATCAAGTTTTTATTGGGATGCTTAACTGATGACTGTTTCCTTTAAAACATACTGCAAACTCTGAGAGGTTCTTATGAAGATACAGTGAAATGAGAGAATAATTTCTTTAAGTGTATGCAAACAGTTACTATATAGTAGTTTCGCAATTCAAAACTGAGAATCCAAATGACTTAAAAAACCAGCAAACTTCAAAAGATAACACCCTGCCTCCCGCCCCTGGCAAGGCTTGTACAAGGGGAGAAGGATATTTTAACTTTCATGAGAGCAAGCAGGAGTTTCTGTTTCTGGCCCGTTTCCTTGTAAGGTCTCTTTCTCTTGGGATGATCTTGTTAAACAAGGTGGAGGCGGAAGGGGGTCTGTGGAGGCAGAGCTGCAATTTGTGGTCCCGGTGCCATTTTCGCAGTGCCATGGAGCGAGCACGTGGGCAGGTCCCTTACGCCTGGGGAGGGAAGGAGGAGAAGTCCCACTGTGCAGCTGGTTGCCGCACTTACCGGCGACCTCGTGGTTAGTGGGTGGTGTAGGCCTGCTGGGGTGGCAGGGGAAAGGCCATGCTGATGGAAGCCAGCCTGCTGCTTCATGAAAGTATAGCCCAGGCCTGGTTTCAAGGCTGTTGTGATCCAAAGGGAGGTTCTGCTTAGCGTAAAGCTAAAGCGTGCCTTGTGTGCCTCTGGCAACACAGGGGTGTACGTGCAAGGAGGAAGACGATTTCTTCTAAACAACCCACAAGTTGCAAGGTCCTTTGGGAAGCATGAACAACTCCAGCCATATGAAGCAAAGCTGCGTTTAGTCATGAAGGGAAGGAAGGGTTGTTATTCAGTGGAGCTATGCAAGCCAGAGGGAGGCTGCAAATGGTTGCTGAATCTGTCTTCGCTTCAAGCCAGTCTGGTGTAGGTAGTAGGAGGCAGAGCCACTCCTCCGTCCACTACAGGAGGAAGGATATAAGATTGAAAATGAAAATACAGATGTTTTGAGAAGCTCTCATTATCCTTTGCCAGTATCTTTTTTTTTTAAGCTTATTCCATTGACAGCGGTTGGATGCATACAACTTTTCGAGTGGCACTAATATTGTGATGCGGTATGGTAGTCAGTCAGTTGTAACAAGACAAAATAGTGTTGTGCGCTTGAATTTTAAGTGGTGAGAAAAAGAGGACTGAGTATATTTGAAAATGAAAGGTGTGTAATGAGTGGTGCCCTCAGCTGGCTTAAGGGTAATATTTTTAATATTGCTGCAATAGGAACTGGTAGTGACCTTTGTAATTAAGGCTGTTAACGCTTTCCAGTGCTTTATAGCTGAAAATAAGGACCAGCTTTGCCAGAATGTGAACCAGTAAAATCTGAAGCTTTCTGTAGGTGCCTGCTTGCTGCCTTGAGCCACTGCCTTCTAACATTTCAGCAGAGTTCATTTGGTTATTTTATATTAATGAGCTAACAAAAGAAAATAGATAGGTTTTGATGTGTTAACATTTTCCCCTCCCCTTCCAACAGTTTCTTTGAGGAGGCCTAATAGCAGCAAAATTCAGAATTGAAACGCAACAGGTTGCGTTGGTGCCTGGTGTTACAGTGATGCCTGCTGCTGCCTCTAGGACAGTATTTCCCAATTGAATCAGAGAATATAAACATCTAAAAATCACCAGGAGACAGCAGTTATTCTAATGATTTGTTAGATGGTATTACCCTGTGGACACTGTGGCAGAGATTGGAAAGGGGAGCTGGAAGGAAGGAAACAGTTGGTGTTAGGTATCTTTGCAGGCACCAGTTTCTGCATTTACAGGATGGCATGGAGAGAGGATGCACCATATTTTTCTGAAAGGCCGGTAAAAGGGAGCTTGTGCTGAGTAGCTTGTGTCTGTGTCAAGATTCCTGCAGTCTGATTTCTTGTTCAGCAACTTTCTGTAACTCCGGTTATACAGTAAAGAGCAGGTCTGTGTTTTTTTAAAACATACATTGAATCAGCAGTTCTGCCTTGAGACGGTATAAAGAAATGATAGGATTAAAATATAACCAAAGAGAGGGGAAATAAAATTTTCTGTAATTCTAAGATTTAGTTGTTTGGCTGTACACGAAGATAGCCCTGGTATATGATTGTCTTTTACTTGCAGGTTCCCTTATGTATTTAAATGAAGCCACTCTCCTTCACAATATCAAAGTTCGGTACAGTAAGGACAGAATTTACGTAAGTATTATGTGTCATGACGATCAGCCTGATGATAGATGTCCTTTCAAAAACTCAACAAAACAAGTGTTTCTGATTCTGTTTTTTCCTGTAATGGAAACTAAACAGAAATGGTAACATTGGAAGGTTAGGAGGTTTTAGGCCTTTTTTTTTTTTTTTTCTTTTTCTTCACATTATACCTTGTTTGAGATCTGGTTCGCATTAATCACATTAATGTTAGCTAATTTTTACCAGGCAAAGCAATAGATTTTTCTCCACGTGACTGTTCATGTGCAACCATAGCACAGTGTTGTATCACAAAGGTCTGTTCCTGCAGGTAACTTCCTTCGCCAGTAGAGTAGCTGTTAACAAAGATGGTTTTCTTTCTTCATTATTTTTGAACGAAGCAAACAGGTGCTGTCTTTAACACCTCCTAGCTCAGATGTCCATCTTAATCTTTTATATTGCTATCAGATTGCCTAATTGTACTTAATGAATTCTGACTAAATTACATTTTGTCCTTGCCATCTGCCTAGACACTGACAGCTGTGAAATAGAAGAAAGATCAGAGTTTTCTTTTTTTTTTTTTTTTTTTCCCTAATAGAAAGCTGGGTAGTGGTAATACAAAACAGTTCTACATATTTTTAAAGTGTTTATGTTAAAATAATCAACTTTTCTGTTAGCATACTGTTCTGAAATGAATTCAGTTAGCATTAAACCCTTTTATGTAAATATAAAAGGAAAGTATACTTGTATTCCTTTGTTGCAGTTAACTTTGCATAGCTATACATTCTTTATGGCTCAAGATAAAGTACCAGCTTTAAAATAAATAAATAAAAATGGCCATTTGAACACTGTTCTGGAAAAATAATAATTAAAACAAACAAACAAACAAAACCCCACGGAAGTAAAATTCTAAATCTGAAGTGCTTATGAGGTAGGATAGTATTTAGGTTCATAAAGCCATTCTTTATTGTGAAGAAGTACTACTAATGCATTGTCCTGAGTGAGTCTATTTTCTGGTGGAAAAAAACCAAACCAAAACAAAAACTTATTACAATACAGATTTAATAAACTTTTTTTTTCCTTTTTGTTTAATGCTGGTTAACAGTATTTGTCTTTTTACTAAAAGGAAAACTAAAACTAGTACTTGCAGCTCTTGAAGAAATGTTTTCCTTCAGTAAGTGCTGAAAATAGAAACATCTAACAAAATTAATATATTAATATAATATATTAATATTGTGTCCAGATTTCAGTTGTCTAGAGATATGCTCAGTAGCAACAAACCAAATAAGTTGTTCAAGCTGAAAGTTTATCTGATTTTCTTCAGACCTTTTCCTGCAAACCTGCTTTTTCCTGTGATTCAGACATCTGCTCTTCCTTAAATGTAATCTAGCTGTTATAACCAAGCTATGAAAGTTTTCTTTCAGAAACCTTAAAAAAAAACGTTTCTTCAGTCTTTCTTATTATATGGAAAGGTAAAAAGCAGTCTTGGTCTGAGATTCTTCTCAAATTCCTTCTCTGTGAGAGCACATTTGCATTGTATATTTCTCACTATGGAAGCAGCCATAACTAATTTCTCTCAGCTGAATGCTTTTATTGCCTGGCTTGAGCGTGTTCCCAGGCAGGATCCTGTTGGTCCTTCCTGCTGAGTTGCTTCCATTAAGTATTGAAAAGTTATCCTTCTCACTGGAGGAGAGTTTGTTATGCTAGCCAGGAGCTTAGTTTATTCACTTTTGAGGAGGAGGTTGTGGTGTCCTATCTTTGATCCAGTACTCAGACAGTAGGAAATAATTTAAAAGGAGATTGGGAGAAAGGTCAAATTCAGGACATACTCCACAGCTCAGTGGTTAGGAAATTCTTCTGAGAGAATTTCATAGAAGTCCTGAGAAGATAATTAGAGGAACTCCCTTCTTGTATCTGCATTAGCTGGAGAGAATTGTAAATGTAATTGTTATATGTAGGCTATAGTCTTCAATAGTAATATAGAATTGCTGTTAACCACATGGTTGGATACTAGCTAATAGTTTGCTGTTAATTGTTTTCTTCACAGACATATGTAGCCAACATTCTTATTGCAGTGAATCCATATTTTGATATACCTAAGTTTTATTCTTCAGATACTATTAAAAAGTACCAGGGTAGATCACTTGGAACATTGCCACCACATGTTTTTGCTATTGGTATGTATTGAGTCTGTATTTGTCTTTTACTAAACAAGCATTAAATACTTTGTAGTTATCTATAAATTGCCACATATAACAGTAATTAGTTTGAAGTACTATAAAATAAAAACACATAAAAACATTTGCTAAAATTGCAAGTCTTCCCATCCTTGATATGCAGTTTGAAGAATTTGGAAATTAGCAGCCTTGGCAAGCCTATTATAATTATTCTGCACCTCCAGTGTTTTATATATAAGCAGTTTAAATATAATTTACAACCATTTTAAAAAAAAAAAGAAAAAAAGAAATTCAGATTTTACAAGTGAAGAATGACATAATTGTGATTGGCACTGTCTTTCGGTGTAGTGATTTCTCTTTGCCTTTTATTATGTTGCCAGAACACACACACTGTTTCCTTTGATATGCTTGTGTTATAGGCAAAAAGTGCATTTAAATGTTTTTAATGGGATAAACCTGACTTCAGTCACTTTTTTTAAGGAAAAATGAAAACTTTGGAAATTACAAGTCACCATGTTAAAAGCCTTCTCACCATGTGGCATTTTGTTCTGTGATCAAAAGTATACAGCTGGGTTTTTGGTACCTGTTGCGTATCAAAAGCCCCACGTTTTTCCAGATTTCCTTGTCTCAGATGTTACTTGTTACGAAGTAAAACTGAAAGTTTCCCTTTAGAAAACGTATTAAAGTAAGATTGATTACTATTTTGTAAGTACATTTAATTCAAGAGATTTAGTTGTAGGTGGTTGGTTTTGTTTTATTTTGTCGTGAAGCTCTTACATGTCAGTGTTGGAGGGTGAGCTGCTATAATATAAATTAAAGGGAAACAGACTTCAGTAAGTCTGCAGACTGCACTCAGTTGTAAAGATTTGTTTTTTATTCCTGATAATGTTAGATTTTAATTTTTGTATTGTAGCTTAACTTTATGCTTGCAGTTCTCCCAATTGTTAATTTTTGTCATGTTTAACGTATTCTTCTTTTTAAGCTGATAAAGCATTCCGTGACATGAAAGTGCTCAAGATGAGTCAGTCCATCATAGTCTCTGGAGAATCGGGAGCTGGCAAAACAGAAAACACTAAATTTGTTTTGAGGTTTGTGCTTTTGGACCAAAGCTATTCTGTGAATCTCTTGTGTTGATGCATTTGATTGACATACAGACAGAGCAAATTGTACGGTAATCAGTTGGTTTAAGACACAATTCAGTAAGATACATATATGCTCCTACATGCACTTTAGTAAAAGAAATTCACTGGGTTAAATGCTGACATGATAATATACAGAAATGCCTACATACTCACAGAAACTTTTAACTCGGTTGTAGTGACATCATGTAGTTATTATGGTTTATGATGCAGTCATTTTGGTATTGCACATCTGGTGTTGTGGTAGATAAAAATGTAACTAGGCATTTTAACTCTGTCTTGCAAGACACCATTGGTTTTGCCATAAATGTGCATGTCTCTGTTTTCCCTGTCTTAGTTTTTTTTTTTGTTTGTTTGAGTATCCAGGGTTTTTAACTGTTGATTTTGAGGTGACTGCAGGGGTTCTGTAATATACTTTACCCTAGTTTACTGAATAAGATTGAATAATGGGATTTATTTATTTATTGATCTTCATGTATGACCAATGCTAAATGAGGGATATTAAACTACATGGAGGCCATATTGCTGATGATATATCAGCTTTGCTTCCTCTTATATGATTTTTGATGTTTTTGACCATATTTGTGTTATACTTTAACTAACTGCTTTATTTCACTCTGGAGAGCACTGCTCCATTAAATTCACCTATATCATAGGTGGCCTGATTATCCAAGGGAGCACAGTGCCGGCAGTGTGAATACGCTCCCTTCCCTTCCTTTTCTTTGTTTCCCTGTAAAAATCTTTTATTCCCTTTTCCCTGACATAATGTATTCTTTAGGATGTATGTTCATTAGCAGTATTATCTTCCACATCCCATGAAGAATTGTCATGGCTGTCTGTCTGTCCTTCATATTGCTCTTCTCTGCCCCTGTGCGACCTTTAATAGATAGCTGTAAGATTTACAGCAAGGTACTGGTAATGATTTTTACGGGGGACATCCTAACATGGCAGGCACTGGGAGAATATCTCCTGAGGAATGCTCTCAAAGGAGGTTTTTCTTCCACTTGTCAGCAAAGCAAGTTCTGATTACACAGCAGGCAAATATAATTGCTATTGCTTTTCCCTACAACCTGCCCTTATGGAGTCTGCATACAAAACATTATTAAGTGTTAAAATCAGGAAGGTTTTTCCTTTGTGTGATCAGAAAGCAAAAGGTACTAATACAGCTCTGTTAGTGCTCCTAAAGTTTTTTTGGAAGGCCCCATTTTTAATAACTGGTTTTAACTCATCCTACATTTACTTACGATTTTCCAGAAAGCATCCCCTGTGTGCAGGAAAAAAAGTAATTTAAAAAGCTGCAACTTTGGAGCAAGTATGTTGTGGATTTATTTTCAAATTCTTTCTTCAGTTGCTGAATTGAATCTTACCATCTCCATGTGGGATTTTTATTAACACTAATAGTTATGAATGCAGAAACTATATGCATGGAAACAGTCTTCAATTCAGGAAATACAAATGAAACCTTATGTGTTTACTAAGATGATTAATAAATACAGATAGTACAGTAATAGCTTCATTATATTTGAATAAAAGTGTAATTTCCATATGCACATCTAAAAGAAATTTCTAACATGTCTTGAAGTATTGAAAAAAAATCTGAATTCTGCAAGAATATTTTTGTTTTAACGAAAATTTCAAACTGCATTTATTTTAAAAGATATAGGTATTTGGGACTTACAATTAATATGCTTTCCCTCTAGTAAATGGTGAGTAAGTATGAAATTAAGATAACCTGACATATGAGAGATATCGATATTTTTATTTTACTTTACAGGTATTTGACAGAATCCTATGGTACTGGCCAAGATATTGATGATAGAATTGTAGAAGGTATTGAATTTTCATTCATTGAATTAAAGGTTCCAGTATTTTTTTTATTTTTATTTTTTCAAATTTGAAATGTCAATCAACAGCAACTAAATAAAAGCTAGGAAGGAAATATTATCAGACTTCCTAGGGGATAATTTACTGGTAGATTATCTTGATCTTAAATTATGAAAACATATTTTAAATTTGTTATTCACTTTATTTTTATTTAGTATAGTGTCATACAATCCTTGATCTAGGAAATGTTTAAGTGTGTATCCGAGTTGAACTTCACACACATATGTAACCAAGATTGGATTTTAAGCTGGATGAAATCTTCAAGGACAAGAGTACGTTGTCATTACTATCCGTTAGTACCAGGAAAGAATAATTCCTCCCTTCTCACCATAAAATTCTCGAAGTCAGATAAAGCAGAGAAGTTCTTTTAAATTACAGTTCTGGGTCATTTTTCTGTTATGTCTTTTTTTTTTTTTCTTTTGTCAGAAAGCACATAATTCAGATTAACACTTTTATTGTGTCTGTTTTTGTAACAAACTCCCAAACAAGGTCAGAAGAGACTGTGTTGATCATCCAGTTGAGCCTCTTTAATGTTGCATGCAGTTCCTATTTGAACAGAAGCTAACTTTTTGAGAAAATGTAAATGTCTGAAAACCAAACAACTCTCAGGCTGTCTAATAATGCCTCGTATGTCAGTTTCAGTCTTCTGTAGCATATAGTAGATTTATTTCGGAATTTAATTACTCTCTGTATTTTTCTTAAACCAAAAATTTTTGCTTCTTCTTTTGCTTTAAATTTTTCTGTTTTCAAATTTGAGCCACCGCATTAGTCAAGAGAGGTACTGCAGTCTTTAATCACTTGTTGCTGTAGGTTTGCTTAAACCAATTCCTTAGTGAAATCCACTGTGTGTTAAAGGAACTCAAGAAAGTGACCAAGATAATGCCTGATGCAGTGTGCGATAAAATTAGTTCGTACTTGTAGGTATTCTTAGAAGACTTTGTTTTTTTTAATCTAAACCAGCATCTGATGCATGAATTTTTAAGTGTTTTAGGCACAATTTTAATGAACATGCTTACAGCATATGTATTACTAGAAGACCCTTTAGCCTGTCTGAAAGACCACTTCCAATTTGTTTTTATTCATAAGCTTTTCTTTGAAACTGTTAATATTACATAAAATACCTTAATAATTATCAAAGATATCTTAAGAAGTCAGTTTTGAAAGTCAGATTTGCATTTTTGTAAGCTGTAAATATTAAAAAAGTGAAAATCTAGCCAAAACAGAAAAGTTAATGCTGATGATGGCCTACTAAATGACGCATTATCATCCATGCTTTATCTAACCATTGTAGTTATTCCTTCATTCTTTAATTTTTGGAGGAGCAGATTTGTAGATGGTTGTCAGTGGAGTTTTAAATCTGAATTCCTACGCAGTTAGTTTGAAATGCATATTTTTAGCTAGAAGCCTTAAAAAATCTTGCAGACATTTTCAGTGGTTTACTGTTAGTACAATTCAGTAAATCGATTTTCTTTGATCTTCAGAACTAGTAAAATGCAGTCTTTCAGAGGCCTTGTGCTTCATAACTACTAAGCATTTTCAAACTGCTTAAACTATGCATGGTGTTTATGTGTATGCATATATATGTATTTGCATTAGATTGCTGCCACTCTTTCTGTATGGGCTTTAAGGCACTTGAAAATAGCAGCCAGTAAAAAAAAAGAACAACTCAATCACTTAATTGACCTAATTTGAAAGGGCATTTTTAAGTTGTTTTTGAAATCAGCATGCTCTTCTAATATGTTTTTTTTTTTATTCCCTAATCAATCTAATATGTTGCATGCATGACATTTCAGTGGCATTTCTGTCTGAGGGATAAGTGGGTAGTTTAGATTTTTATGAACAACTTATTGGGACGTGCCAAATTGTGTGTTGTCTAGTATAGTTTATATATCAGTTATTTACCTACTTGCTGTAGAAGAACATCAATGAATAATTTTCAGTGTTTGTCTCTGAATTTCTTACCATATCAATTCAAATACTTGGCAGTGTTATGTGATATTTAAGTACCTCATTGTAAGTTCCACCACAGTATATTCAGTGCAGTTTGCAAAATTGATTATTCCTAATTGCTAATATTTTTTCCTTTAATTTTCAAACCTTATTCCCAATAAGTTCACTGAATAATTGTTATGCATTTGTTCTCTCTTTCTTTTTGGTAGTTTATTGATCAAATTTTCAGACTTAAATTTTTTTTATTTTAATTTCTAAAACAGCAAATCCCCTATTAGAAGCCTTTGGAAATGCGAAGACTGTTCGCAACAACAACAGCAGTCGTTTTGGGAAATTTGTTGAAATTCACTTCAATGAAAAGGTACTGGAATTTTCTTACAGATAACGAGTGATGATGTTTTTCCATAAAATGGAAATGCTAGACTGAATAGACTTCTTAATCTTACAGCAAATAGCTACTGTCCTGCTTTACAGATTTGATTTGTATTCTATCACTTTGAAAGGAAAACCAAAGCCACACAGTACTGTGTCACTACTGGAAACCAGTGGGTCAAGTCAGTAGGGAAATTGGTTCCATCCACAAAAGAAAAAAATTGTTCCCTTCACTGCAAAAAGGCATGTCTAAAGAATTACTTACTTGCTGTTAAGTGTTTATGCATTCCTTTAATGCACAAATAAGTGTGAGTTGCGTATTAGATAGAAACAGATCTAAATGTTTTTTAATGCTTTAATACTTTAAATGAATTATTGATGTTTTTATGTATTTGTGTGAAATTTTGGAACCTCACATTAGCATTATGTATGTGACAGAAGTCACGGAATTGTTTTTTGTCAGAAGTTCTATTCACTTTGTAGCTTATGAAAACCTTTGTTTGAGTGTAGTTTTGTTTTGTAGTTTCTCTAGTTCATGTTAATAAATTTATGGAAAGGCCCCAAATTTCTGCTTGGAATAATGCATTCATGACCTGTCAATTTATCTGTCAACACTTACGTGGTGTTTCAGCTGAAGCAAATAGCACTCAGAGTATCTTCAGAAACTGCTTAAAAGTCTGTTTCAGCTTTCCAGTGCAAGATCAACCTGTTTACTTGAGCCTCCTTTTTTTTTACAAGACTTCATACTCCACTAGACTTCACTTTGTGGCGACCTAATTAGGTCTGGTTTCTCAAAGCATTAAGAGTACAGACTGAGGCCTCCTGAATGAGTGAATGACTGCATAACCCTAGTCAAATTTGTCAGTCAATAAGTCCTCCTTAGTTGCTGTAATGGCCATAAGCTCAGGAATTTCCTTGCTATAAAGATCTGTCTAGGCACAGGGAATTCTATCATAGGCCAGATAGCAAATGGCTTTTGGAATCTGTGTCAGGCTTCCATCTCAGAAAAGAAGTGCAAGTGTTTGAAATAAAATGTTTGCTCATAATTAGTCTGCCTAAGATATTGCCCAAATGTATATTCTTTAATTTTAACCTTTCCTTCTCCTTTGCAAGAGCCTCAGTGAAATGCAACTAGGGATAGGGAAGGCTGTAATAGCACGGTAGTGGCACTTACTGCCATCCAAAAAGTGTAAGGGTAGCTGTAGCAGTGCTCTTGCAGGAACTACTGGAATTCTACCAAGGATTTCTGCTTGTTGGGATGAAGCAGAGCCTTCTTTTAAGAGGAGTGTATGCATATACAATACAGGAGTTGAGGGGAGAAGTTGTGGCAAAGGCAATGGTTTCTTTTCTAAGCTTAATATGTACTAAGTATAGATATATTTTAATTTTCGTTGGAGCTGTGTCTGTTGAGTGAGCCATGATCAAACAAATGTAAATTGAAAACTTCTAAATCTCAACTAATCAAAAAAATATTCAGATAATCAGAAAAATATTTCTTCCTTCTAGAACTCAGTGGTTGGTGGATTTGTATCACATTACCTTCTGGAGAAATCTAGGATCTGTGTGCAAGGCAAAGAAGAGAGGAATTATCATATATTCTACAGACTTTGTGCTGGTGCTCCAGAAGATATTAGGGAAAAACTATATCTAAGCTCTCCTGACAACTTTAGGGTGAGTATCAGAGTTAATGTTTATAAAGCTTCTCATACTGCCACACATGGATTTTTCATATAGATCTTATTAAAATCTCTGTTTATTATCTTTGACACACTCCTTCCTGTTACAAAAATCAGAATTTTTTTTTGTTAAATCTGTTTAATCTGGAAATAAAGCTGCCTGCCATTTTTCCTTACTGGAAGATTTCCTATACTTTTTTCTATGTCTTATAATTGAGGAATCTTTGCTTTTTCCAAAAATGTACTGTTGCATATCTAGCTGCTAGTAATGTTGTCATGGGCTCTTCTAGAAGCGTAAAGTGCAAATTCCTTGATTGTGATCTAATTGTTCTGTGGGTAACCCATCTGTTATATCTTGAAAACTGCGCTTATTCCTTCCTATTCCAACCATGCATTTAGGAAGAGGAGTTGTCCCACCATTCTCTCTCTTAAATTATTCTTTCCTCATGCTTCCCAACAAGCATCAGACAATGGTGAAAAGGTTGTTGTGTTTCTCTGTTGCAGTCCATGTGCTTTCACATCACTTTTTTCTCTACTCTGTTGCACCTTGTTCCTATCATACTGTACACTGTAGATTGTCATTTGTACTGTTCCATTTTTGAGCCTCTCCCATTCCTCTTGTCATACTCCTCTCTCATTCTTGTTAACTCCAGGTTACATTATAAGAATTACCAGTCCCTTTCAGCTGAAAGCTCACGTTTTTGTCTCCAGTTGACCCAAAGCCCATGCTCAGCTCTTCCTGCCAAGATTACTTCTATTTATTAAGCATGATCCTACCTCTTAGGTTTTTCTTCACCTAATTTATTCTTTCCTGAGGACTACTTACTATTTCTGAGTTTTGGCTATCTTTCGGCAACATGACTGACTTACTGTCCAGTCATTCAAGTAATGGAGAAGCCAATAAAATGCAAATAAAGTCAGTACTGAGTGTAATACTCCTAACTGTACCTAAATGAAAGTGAACTTAAAATAAACAGTGGGGAAATTAGACTTGAACACTTCTTTAAAAATGTTAAAGAATTTCAGTGGCAGGAAGAAAGCAGAGTAGAATTTTAGGAGTTGTTAGGAAAGGAAGGGAGAATGAAATAGTTATGCTGCAGTATACATAAATATTTGTAAATAGCATACACAGATTTGTCATCCCAATTCAGGGAGGAACAGTAGAATCCTTGGATGAAGCAGAGGTCATGGTTGAGAACAAGCTCTTGGATAGTATGGGCCTTTTATTTTAATCCAGTGCGTGTGTTCTTACGACTTCTGATTTGTTTACTGCCTTCCCTTCTTCTCCCCATGCTGTATTTTTAGGTTTTTGTTTCCCTTTTCTGATTATGTAGTTTCTCCTGATTAACCCTGATTCTGTGTTGTTTCTAGTACCAGTCCCACAAACAGATTGGCTTTCTGTCCTACCATTAAGTTCTTGCATTCTTTTCCTCCCATTTTTCCAGTTTTTAAAAAAATTTTTACTGGTTCAGTTTAGCTTTTCCTCTGGCTTTCCTTCTTTTTCCTCCCCTTCTCTCAGATTCCACTAAATGGTTTTCAGAAATGATCGACAAACAATGTAATGTTTCCTTTTGCTTTCTTTCCTTTCTTGTCAGTCAGAATTTTTTCTCTTATTTTGTTTTCTGTTTGCCTGAATGACTCCAACTCAATTTCCCTTATTCTTAAACTCAGCGTATTACATGTCAATTATTGCAGTATCTTTTTTTCTTGGAGTGTGCTTATCTGTAACTTTCCCCAAGATCTTTTTTGCTCAGTTTCATGAGAATTCAGCAGATGGCTAGAAGCCTTGAAAATAGAAAGCTCTGACATAATACGGAACTAGTGTTCAAAACTTTCTTCTTTACTGTGCAGTTATTCTATGCAGTATTCTCTTGCATGTTTTAAAGCAAAAATCTTGAACAAATTTTCAAATATATATTTTTCTTGTGCAGCCACTTTTCCATTAAAACTTATTTCTTGTAGTTAATAGATTTTTTTAATTCTGGAACTGAATATGCTGCATGCCCGCTCTTGGGGATTTTTTTTTTTTAATCAAAAACTCTGCTCGTGAGGGCACGCAAGGTTGTAGATGTCAAGGTCAGAATTATCACCTGCTTAAAATCAGGCTGGTGCAGTGCAGTACTGAACAGCCTGAGTGCCTTTACAGAAGGCACTCACTTGCCTGTTTCATTTGTAAAGGTCTTACAGTCACACCAGCCTTATTACACCGTGCCATAATTTTTTTGACTTCTATTAAGTTTGCAGCAGGCACTTTAATTTCCACTAAGAATATTTATTACTTTACCATAAGTTAGTAGTTGAATCCTGAGTTCCTTGCTTCATGTGAAAGAACTACTCTGCATATTAATTTGAAAATTTTAACACCTTTTTCCCCCTGTCTGAAGTTGAAGTAGATTATCTTTGATTAAAAAAAAAATAGGATAATTTTAATCTTTGTATGTATCTAAATGAATATAAATATACTTAAAATTTATTAGTCATATTGCACTAAATTTTCATGAAATATCATTTTATAGGAGATTTTTGGAAGAAAACCTCTAAAAGGTTAATTTTCTTTCTAAATTTGTATTACTTTTCTCAAGATTATTTTTTCTGTGTTCTTCATTCTCATTGCTGCTTCAGGTTTTATCATAAAATGGCTCTGAAAAATCACGCTTGTGTCACTTTTTTAACACATTTTTTCATAGAATCAGAGAATCTTATGGTTGGAAAAGACCTCCAAGATCATAAAGATTTTATTGACTGCGTGTCTGTCTTGTCCAAATTTCATGGGAACACCATTTTTCAAGCTTCTAATAATAATAGATGGGGATGTAGGCAAGGTTTGACAATCGATCAGTGTTTTGATATTAATGCTATATTTTTGACAAGAAAAACATTCAGAAAAAAAAACCATACTCTTAAATTGCTTGTTTAGAAAAACCCATCCCTGAAGTCACAGTTTTACATCAGCTCTATTGTGCCACTTTAGCTTATCAAGTCCAAGTCCAAATGAGGGCCAGCTTGGGTTCTAAGGCTCAAGTTTATTTTGCTCAGTGCTTGCTTTCTCTTAACTACACTCACTTGAAAACAGGACCATCTCAAATCTAAGGTAATTCTATTTTTTCCACAAAAGTGAAACAATGTTAAAAGATGAAGGATACCTTAATGTCTTGTGTCCCTCCCACCTCCCCCATAGGCTTGCTTCCCTTTGACTTAAGTGATCCTTTGTAATCTCCTTTCCATGCATTTGGCCATCTTGGCATAGATGCGCAGGAGAAACTTTTTACCAGGGCCTGTTGTGATAGGACGAGGGGTAATGGTTTTAAAGTAGAGGAAGGTAGATTTTGACTAGATAGAAGGACGAAGTTTTTCACAGTGAGAGTGGTGGAACACTGGAACAGGTTGCAGTCAAGGCCAGGTTGGACAGGGCTCTGAGCAACCTGATCTGTTTGGAGATGTCCCTGCTTCTTGCAGGGTGGTTGGACTAGGTGACCTTTAAAGGTCCCTTCCAACCCAAACTATTCTATGATTCAGTGTGAACCAAGACAACTGCATTGGCTGCACCTGCCTGACCTGTTGTCTGGATTTCAGCTGCACTGATGGGGGGGGGCGGTTACCTCTCTGTTAGTTCCCCTGGGGAACAGTGAATTTACTTGGAAAAAGACTCTGAAAAGTTGCAGGTTTCTTACACACTCTTCCTCTGAGCACAGCCACACACAAGTGTGCAGTCCTGGGTACTGTTTTAGGTTCCCCTAGAGTTTTCAGGTAAGTGGTCGGCTGAACCTTATAGGTGTAAGTGGCTTGGACTGCGCCACATGGCTTTGAAAGTAAAGCTGCACTGTAAATCTGTACCTAGAGTATAGTTGATGGAGGTGAGAAGCTGAGTTTTTTTCAGATCTTAATTTCTGGAAGAGAAATCAGATTGCCTTATGTTTGGGTTCACTGAATAATGAGGTGATGTACTTCAGAGTTTAAAAAAAAAAAAAGCACAATGGTATTTAGATATTATACATGATAACATCAAGCTATGTATTTGTGTGTTTTAAAAATATAATTTCTCCTTGGTTTAATAGGTAAATTTACTTGAGTTTTTAGCTTTCAGATGAAAGCCATTATCTTGTGATTAAATGTCTCCTGCATAGGTTATTACTGAGTACTGTGCTGGTTCATGTTTGCAGTCTGTCAGATAAGTTTCCACGCTCTCTTCTTGACAAGTATGACCTCTTTCACTTCCCATCCCCAGTTTCTGGGATCATGTTACTCATACTGTAATACAAGGGTATATTGTTGTGCTTAAAATATGCTGTGCTTTGCATTCTTACTGGCTGGTAAAGAAAACTTTTCAATATTTTGTTAAACGCCAAGCTAACTTTGAAAAGTGTTTCCTGTCCCTTTGTTTTAATGTTAAATTTGTCACCTAGTTTCCTTTCTAGTGAAATGATTTGAAGAATATCTTATTTTTTAGAATTTTGTGTATAAATTTTCAACAAAATGTAGAATGCTCTGTGTTCACCTAGTTGAAAACATCTCCTTTGTTCATGGGCTAGAGCAAAGAATCAGTTCACTTCCTTCAGACAAAGGACTCTGTCCAAGCTTTTGGACAGAGTTCTTACTTTCAGCTGAACAAATCAGAAAGAAAAAGCTGGCAATCCCATTTTGCTGGAAGTGTCAGTCATTATCTGAATGCTTGGTCTGTTCTCTTTACTATACAATGTCAGATTGATATCAGAAGCCAGATTCTGAATTAGGCTTGTGCTTGTACCATGTTATAAGCTTTTAATACTCTTCAAGATTTTTATTATGCTGTGTCTCTTACTACCTATAGAAATATATCACGAGTGAGGAAAAAATGACCATAAAGCTACACTGGATGTAGTACCGCAAATTCTTTGATCCTACCCGTCTCACCCCTGCATATACTGTATAAAGCATATATATTGCTGAAAACTTAAATATTAATGTTGTTCTGTGCAAGTTGCTGGAGTAAAGTTTCTGCAATCCCAGCCTATTAATAGAGTCAAATGTTAAGAAAAGATTGTGGGACTTAACAAATGAATATGCCACTGTGTCAAAAAGTATTTCAGTTGTCAAAATGGAGAAGCTTTCAATAGAAGTTTGTTACTGTTGCACTTTTATAATTTTGCAGATGTAAATAAATACATTTTCAAGGAATGAATTTTGAACACCTAGCATGTTGTTGATATCGTATGAATAAATCAAGCTATGTAGAGCAAGCCTTAAATAAAAGCATATGTTTTCCTTACTTTTGTCTTTAAGTATGCATTTCCACTTTTTTATTGTTACAGTATTTAAATCGAGGCTGTACCAGATACTTTGCTAACAAAGAAACAGACAAGCAGATTTTGCAAAATCGCAAGAGTCCTGAGGTATGTTTGTATCTTCAGTTAGTTTATATTATTGACTAATGCAGATCAAGTTGAAAGTGATGATTACAGTTTTACAGTGTGGAATGAAATGTTCATTTTACACATCTTCATAGGTCTAAATCGGTACTGTCAAAGCTGCTATATTCAGAACTTGGGCTTTGGAGTTCAGTCCTAGAAATAAATTTTAACATGCATCTTGAAATCCCAAATGTGACCATACATAAAATTGTTTTTTTTTATTCTTATAATAATACAACACTTAATGATGCAGCTTGTCTTCTATGGGAGACAAAAATCAGTCCAAGACTTTCTGTAGTTTTCTTTTTAAATCTTACTACTGCTAGGAATAGGTTAGAAGCAATATTTTTTTCCAGACCCATTTTTACTGTCTGGATTTTTGAAGTGATGCTCCAGACTGTTTTATAAACTTTTAAAACTTCGCTTCCAAGATGAATATATCCCCTTCCATAAGTACATAAGTACACTGCATTCTTTATTATTTCTTGTCCCCTTGCTATGAACTGTTACATAGAGCACAGCATGGCATTTCCTGCAAGAAAGTGTGAAACTTCAAAACATTTCCTCTTGCTCTAACTCTGTTTACATTTTTTAAAAACTGGAATTACCAGAATTTGTAACACTTAGGCCTTTGAGCTTGTTTGCATGAGGACACTAAAGAATTCAATCCAAATTAATAGTATAGGTGAACTGGAAGTTGTTCAAACACTTCATTAAACGTCTACTCTGCTCTCTAATACAATTGTCATCTATTCATACCTAAAGTATGAATTTTTAATTTGTATAGCTGGAAGATATTTCAAATCTTAATCAAATTCGTACTCGGGATTCAGTAGCAGGGCAAGCTGCATAGACATGTGGAATAATGCAAAGATAAATTCACTCAAGAGCTTCTCTCCCCCAATGACCGTGCCATCTCTTTTACCTTTGAGAACTTAGGCTTGAGTTTGTATGTAGCTCATGCCTAGCTATGAAAGACACTATAGATACTTGTTTTGCTCAGGTCAACATTGTGAAGTCTGCTCCTGGATTTCTAGTGTTTATGTGTTTTAACACTGAGCGCATAATGCCACTTTCCTTTGCTTGGATGTAGTCTGTATTTTATAATGAGGAATGGTGGAAAGTGAGATACAGAAATGCTGATTTGCTATTACTGTGAGGCATACACAATCTTCTGTTACTGATGTCATTTACAAGCAAGTGTTCTTTTATAAAATGTGTCCTCTAAAGGACTTAATTTGAAATGAGTTTCTCTAAAGTAAAACATACTGAAAGAATAATTCTGAACATATATATTGGACATTAGATAGTGGAACAAATGTTGCCATAATACCTGTGTGTTACAACCATGTCAATTTGTAGGCACAATAAATGATCACATTTCAATTATATTAAAACTTAGTCTAGCCACCTAAACAGGAAATATATTGCATTGTTCAGGCTTTTAAATCAGAAATTTAATACTTGCTCTGTCATTTTATGAAAAATATTAAGATTGTTTATTTTAATAAAAGTAGCTGGAATAGTCAATTAATAATTAAATTATTTTTGTGTTTTCCTTATCAGGAAGATGAGGTGATTATTTTATATAATTAAGATGGAGTTTAATTTTATTGATGTGTCTAAATGTTGTGTGAAGTGAATTTTTCAGATGCATGTGGTGTTTTGTTTTGATAAAAATCTTGTTAGCTTATTTGACATTAACAAGGCTTCCATTTGAAGTTAATTATTCCTGTTAGTTGAAAACATTTTAAAGTAATTGTAAAACCTTAGATCAGTCTGTGCATGTTCAGTTAGTCTCTTGATTGCATGCAGATGTGTTACCATCTACTGTTTAAAACTGTTAGTAACTAAAATGCCTTTTGATGTATTCAATTTAGGAAAATCAGCAAAATGTTAAATTGGTATTTTAAAACGTAGCTGGTATTCTTTTAATTTGTAGAACACTGCAAAAGAACTTCACTGTTTCTTAATTGCCAGCAAATGTTAACAAGTATATCTCTCCAAATAAGTCTGTTTGGGATGGGGAATAACTCTTCCAACCTGATTTGTCCTGTACTCTTTTCCCATGGCCTGTCAAACTTTCTGTCATCCTATTACAAGACCTCAGTCTTCTTTCAACTGCTAGGGATTAGAAGTACTCCTCAGAATAAGTTCTTCTGTAGCTCCCTTAGCCAAGCTTTTGTTTGGCACTGCTCGCTGTCCTGTGTTCCCCTGTCCTTAGCTGTCACACTCTCCAACTTCTGCTTTCTGAGGATAGTTTGAAGTTTACTTTGAAGTTTGAAGGTCATGCTTTGAAGTATCAACAAATTAAAACAAATCAGGTTTCTTGCAAAACCGGTCCTGTATGAAGAGCTCTAATCTCTTTCTACTTAGTTTGGGTTTTGCATGCTTTGTTATGCTCTTTGTTATGGTTTATTATTGATCAGAAATAATTGCTTACATTTGCTTCAAAATAATTTACCAAATTTTTGGTTTATGTTGTTGTTTTATAGTATCTCAAAGCAGGGTCCTTGAAGGACCCACTCTTAGACGATCATGGAGATTTCAACCGAATGTGCACAGCAATGAAAAAGATTGGACTGGATGATGCAGAAAAACTTGATCTTTTTAGAGTAGTGGCTGGTGTCCTTCACCTTGGAAATATTGACTTTGAGGAAGCTGGGAGCACTTCAGGTTAGATAAAACATAAATTCTTTTCTGTAAAAATACTGAAAATGTATCTTGATTATAGATGATTCCTTTCCTTGTGAATTGTTGCTTTAGAAAGCTGCCTTGTGTTCAGGGGTAATTCAGTCTTAATTCACCCCATTTTCAAGTCAAGTTTATGTGCTTGTTTTAAAGTTGTACTTTACATGCTCTGAAAGCAAATAGGCTCTCACTGAGATTGTTCAAGAAATTTCTCTTAAAGAAAAGAGACATTTTGTGTCTCAAAACTGTATGTGCATTTTCATAGTAATTATTAAAAATCCAAGTTCTTGCTAATAGCATGAAAACATCTTGAAATTATCAGCTCAATGTGTAGAGAAAGGCTTTATGTCCTTTGGCTTCCAAAAATACCATCAAGTTAGTATTTTGAGAGATGAGGAAAAAAAGGTACAGCAAAAACTTAGGTAAAAGTAAGCTTCCTAATTTAAGGTGTCATTTACAAGACAAGTTGGTACCAGCGTAGCTAGAACTCAGTAGCAGAATATGCAGGAAGGCTAAGGAAGAGGAATGAGTATTTTGGAAATGGTCATTCTTATCTTACTACTGAAATCAGCCTTTTTAGGCTGAGAACCGCTGTCCATATATTCCTGAAGGACTGAAGAAACTCCCAGTGTGGGCATACCACAAATATAACTAGAGTAGAAAAGATATATATGTAGATTTTATCTTGAGTTGCAAGATACACAAGATACAGTGAAACTGGTTCCTCTTAGTCCTGTTTCAGGTCTGTGTAGCTGTTGCAAAACTCGGTAAAGTTGTTAGGGAGGGCATACCAAAGAACATTTTAAAAGGTGATTTGAATGATGAATTAAATGAGAACTAGCTGTATAGGTTCACTGGCTCCTGACCCCAAGCACAGAATTGCCACAGGACTTGACAGAATTGCCACAGAAACGTTCAGGTCGGAAGAGATCATAGGAGGTCTGTAGTTCAATGTGTCCTGGTCCAATTAGGGCCAACACTGAATTCAAACCAGGTAGCTTAGGCTTGTCACAGAGAAGGTGTTTTATTTTCTTTTTTTTTTTTTGTCTTTTTCATTTTTTCTCTCTCTTTTTTTTTCTTTTTTTTTAGAGAAAGGAAGGAGGATATCAGAAAACTTGTTTTCTCTGAATGTTGAAATTCAAACCCATTTTTTCTGTAATAAATTATTAAACTTCTAAGATGTTCATTGCAAATAGAAGCTTTATTCTAATCTCACCTTGTACGTGTATACAGAGCGTTCATTTGAACTGCTCAGGGGGAGACCCTCTAAAGTTTTGTCGCTGCTTCAAAAATCTGGGAAACACCAAACAAAAGCTGTTTACTACAGGTCAGATGGTGTTTCAGAGCTTCCAAGATCAAGTCACAAAAGCCTTAATCTTTTAAGGGCTCCTTTATCTTCTTTTTTCTTTTTTTTTTTTTTCTTTCTTTCCCCTTAGCGTCATTGTAGAGTTAAGAAATTCAAGCAATGTTGACTAATTATTTAATTATCTATCCATTTTGGTCGCTTCACTTACCTGTAGAAATAAATTTTACTGAGGACAGCAGGAAATAAATGTAATCCTGGCATAAGTAATTTTTTAAGCGTTAGATTTTACTGAAGCGCTTCAGCACTCCGGTTAAGGGTTTATGAACCTGTAGTGGCTGGGCGAGCTCTGGCCATAAGGCTGTGGTGCGGAGCCAAAGGTAGCACACCTCTCAGCTGCGTACCTGGGAAAATGTACGTACATTATTAGATTATTCAGAAGATTATCTGAAAAAGTGCTGTGAGTCTGCCTTGCCAGGCACTTGTGCTGATCTGTGCATACCTAGCAAGGAATTCTGGAACAGGAATTACAGGAACAGGAGTTACAGGAACGTGCAAATCCAGACATTTTTAAATCACTACAGTTAGATTCTAGGTGTTAGCACTTCTACATTTTGGGGTTGTTTTTTCACTTAAAAGCATGTTAGCTTTTGAACAGCCCGTGTTTAGAACAATGTTCTGGGAATACAGAATTTCATGCATAGTTTTTGGGTGGGGTTTTTTGTTTGTTTTGGGGGTTTTCTTAGTTTTGAGAACTGACTTTTCACATTTAATCTGTGAAGTCATGTCCAGGGGGAAACTTTGATTCCTTCAGAGTTGATGTTACTTGTCGTCATGGCGAGATCATCACCAGATCAGTGTTTGTTTCCTAGAATTTACCATAAAAATGCCGAACTCGCAGCGGTTTCGTTAACGACAGAAAGCTCAGTATAAAACAGCGGGGGTGCCGGTGCTGCCCCGGGGCGGAGCCGGCGGGGTAACGGCTGTGCGGGTTGCTCGCAGGGGGCTGCACGGTGAGGCCGCGGAGCGAGCCGGCGCTGGAGGCCTGCGCGGCGCTGCTGGGGCTGGACCAGGAGGACCTGCGCGGCAGCCTGACCGCGCGCGTCATGCTCACCACGGCAGGGGGCGCCAAAGGAACGGTCATCAAGTGAGTCTCGCGCGCCGCCGGCCTCCCTCCCCCGGCTCCCGCGGGCGCGGCGGCCCCGGTTCCCCGGATTGGGGCGGGGTGGGGGGGGGGGTGGGTAACGACACGAGGGAGGAGCGGGTTGTGTCACGGCGCCGAAACGAGCCGTCCTGCAAATGTGAATTTTGAGACGACAACCTTTAACGGGGCCTCGATTTTTTTTCTTTTTTAAACCACTTGAACCAAATGTGCATTTTCAGATGCTGAGGTATGCTTGTTTCGTTGTTCTTAGGTCACTGGAGTTCTTAAAATTTTCATTTGGAAGAGTGATAGTTGTACAATAACTAAAAAGGCCTTTTTCAGGAAAGTAACAGCTCTGAATAAGTCACTATCGCATTTTGCAAAACCGTACGTCTCAGTGAGTACGCTGTGTGGACGATGAAAGTACAGCAGTCAGCCTGTTCAATCCATAACCTACACAGAAAATTAGATATGCTGATAGATTTAACAGATACTTTAGGCACAGCATTAACATTCCTTGAAACAGTATGTTTCTGAAGGTACTTGAATGCACCTCTCTTGTCACAGGGTCTGCACAATGCTCCCGTGACTGTTCCCTTTGGCGTTAGGTCTGGGATGCTGTAATTGGAGGGTAGTATAGTCGCCCTTCTCAGTGTCTGGGTGATCAGTGTCCCTGTGTTTGGCACATCTAATTCTTCTGAAGTCAAGTTTCAGCTTTAAAAACGCCACCACAAACAGAAATCCAGAAATGCACTGCTTCTTGCTGTTGCTGGTGAACAAACATTTAATCTTGACTGCAAAGATAATATTGTTTCATCAAGGTAACTTCCTAGGCACAGAGGTAGGATAGTGATTTCTTTCTGTATGCACATGGAGAAGGAATAATTGCAAAGAGCATGTTTAAACATGATACTGATGATAACATTACAATACAGTGGAAATTATGACTCTTGTGAAACTGAATTTTATTAAAATTATTTCACTACAATTGCCTTTTGTTTATGACAAACCTCTAGCTTCCACCACAAGTTTTCCCCTGTTGAGATTGATCCTTCTAGCACATAAGTTGTCAGGGATGCTTGCTAAGCTGCATGCAGCTGAATTGTGTGTTTTAACATTTGGTTTTCTATGTTTGTATTTTCTGGAGTTAAAAAAAGCATCACATCAAAAACTGAGCTTGGGCTAAACAGTTTTGAGCACATTAAAAGTAGTTCTCACTGTTTAGCTGAATGCATGAATATTTTAATTAGAAAACTAATTAACATTCACTTCACTCATTGGAAAAATGCATGAGTGCTTTTTATTGACTTACGGAAACAGTCAGATTGTTTTAGTGAATCAGAAATACAACTTCACGCACATTACACTAGAACTTTAGTATAAGAAAGGCATAATTAATTACCTGTATTAATGTAGTTTGTAGAAGTTTTTAACATGTTTTATGTCTTTTGAAACTTATTACTATTCTTTATGTCTTATATATTTGTGTCTTACAGTATATATTTATATTCATGTCTTATCATATGAAGTATGTGTTAACATTTCATAAACTTGTGGACTGAAACACAGTAACAGCTGATCGATTTAACCTTGGTATGTCACTGTGGCCAGTAAAAGTGGCAGGTGTTAGTTAATGCATGCTTAGGTTATGTCAGACTTATGAGGTGAAAAGTTGATCTTTGAGCCCTTGAGAGCATTGGCTTTTTTAGTCCTTGAGGGATGTAATAGATTTGAATAATGAAGGTTTCCAGTGGTCAAGAGCTCATTCTATGCAAGAGAAGTAATCTTGATCTCTACCTAATTCTAACCAATACTGATAAATTAAAAGAGAATAGCTGTAGTGGAAATAGTGTTCAGTGCCCACTTCCAGAACTCTGGGATGAAACTGGTGTTCCTGGACAAAATAATAAGCATAATAAACCATGCGTGACAACCTGTGCTGTTTGAATATCCTGTTTTTGTAGAAGATCGCAGAAGCTCTTCTGAATTAACTCATATTCAGAAGTCTTAACTTTAGCACAGGTATGGGCTGTTGTTCCAGTAATACGTTATTACTGAATGGCTGACCTTTGAGAGGTATTTCTAGGTAGAGCAAACAAGTAGATTTCTTGCTGGTCTACTTATTTCTGTACTTTGAAGGAAGGGATGTTCAAGGGTTAGAACCCTCATGGTAATTAGAATGGAAAAAGTTATTGCAGTGACCAATGGTAAGTAATTATTGGGGAACGGTTATTCTACCTTCAGTTAAAAGATTAAGATCTAGATCTCTTCCTAATACATTCAATAGTGCATTTCTGGAAAGTGATTATAGATTTATCCTCTTCCCCTCCAGTTATTAGAAATTGAGGATTCTTAAGTCACTATCATCTTGCTGCCTTATCAGCTGATATGGAAGTTACAAATAATTTTTCTCATTATAAGAAGATGTGGGGTTTGCAGGACAAAGTGCTTCCAGTGGCCAATATTTTCCAAGTTTTACTATTTGCTCTTCTCCAGACCATGTCTAAATTGACAGCAGAATCTCTGGTGTATTCGTCCAGGAGAATCTTTATCGGTGTTACAGATGACATTAGACTAGAAAATTATAGATTATGCAGTACAGATGGTACTCATATTAATGCATGGCGATATGAGAATTGCAGGTTTTGAAAGTTAGTAATTTTTTTTTTTTACTTAATTCAGCTTGTCATCCACTGTAACTGCTGATCTTTCTCTATCGACTCACTGCTTACCTGGTTATTCTCCATCTTGCATTTGCATTTTTTATTTCTCCTTAGTATACTACCACACACTTTCATTTAGCAAAATCTACCTTGTGGATTTTTAGATCATCTCTTCAATTTATGAAAATAATTTTGTATGCTAATCTTGTTACCAAAATTTTCTGCTTTCTTAGTTCAGTATTATCAGGCTATTTTTGAAAAGACCCTTACTTTCTCATTCCTCTTAAGTGAAAGTGTTAATTAGAAGCAGAAAAGGTTTGACCAAATTGCATCCATGTCAGATTCAGATGGCACCCCACTGGAAATGCTCTCGGTGAACTATTGACTCAGCGTCTGAGAGCAGATTAGTTTTTGCCTGTTGTGCACATAATGTGTAGATAAAGCATGTATGTATAGTTTCCTTTTGAGAACATTTAGTGGGACATGCCAAGCACTAAAGTAAAATTGTATCATAATATGCTGCTGCTCTTTCACTGCATCTCAAGTGACCCTGTCAAGGAGGGTTTCTTAAGAACAACTACAGTTTTTGTTACAGCTTCAGTTTCAGCTTGTATGAAGACTGTAAAGATTTTCTGCTCAGCATGTTTATCCTGATAAGCCTGGGGCGTTGTTAGCAGTGTACTGCTTCACAAGTCTGCAAACACAAGCAGTTATGTTTTTATGCCAGAAAATCTTATTTTTCCTCAATGTTTGTTGTTGTGGATGGCAAAAATGAGTTCAGAGAACTCTTCCTGCCATCTCAAAGGATTAATGCATTAAGCCTCTTTCTCTAGCCTTTTCTAAACATGTGCAGCTAAAAGCAAACATACACAAATAAATACGCTAGTATCTTTTTGTCGTGTGGCTTACTGCATGTACATGGAAAGTGGATTGGACTGTTTTACATATTTGTTAAATAGCCACCAGGTTTTGCTGTGGTAGCATAGTTTAGAAACTATTTGATTGCTATCAATATTAGAGTTTTGACAAGCACATTGTTTTATTTTGTTCCCGCAACCCAAAGAGCTACTCATTTCTCTCTCTCCTTCTTAGGGACCTTTTGTGTACAAGAAGATCATGTGAGTCCTAATAGGTCACAGTGAATAAATACCTCAGCTGAAATCACTGTGCTCAGAGTATAACAAAGGCTTTGTTTTGCTGGGCACAATGGAGCCAGCGAGGAACAGTAGGAGGGTGATGCTAAATGCTATCTCTGTGGATTTTATTAAATACTACTGTGCAGTGGACTGCCAGGGAGACTTGAAAGCTGCACTACATTTATCTGTCCTTATTAGTCTCCCAAAAAGATCATAATGATCACCTTGTTGGCTGGTGTTTTTGTCATCCATGTAAAGTATGTTTACAGAGAGAAATAAAGTTAGTATTCAAAATCTGGTACACCTCTTAGACTGTAAATGCATTGTACTAATTTGTTCTTTGGTTTCTTCCTTTCCAAGAAGTCTTTCAAGCAGAACTCTGTCATCACAAAGTAAATTATTTTACAGTGTGAAAAATTAAACTTCTATAATTCCATGTCCTCCAGCTTCTTTTGGAGTATGTTTTCTGCCAAAACACATTATTTTTTTTTTGTGGTGGTACTGAAGCTTGTGTTGGCAAAATGTTGGGAGGCTAGACCCTTAAAAAAATATGTTTTTGTAAAAAAATATTTTTCTACAGTCTTTGGAACTTTAACTTTTCCCATATTACAAATGTGCTGCTTATATTCCTTAATTATGTAGGCCTTTCACTAGGTAGGGTTATTTAATCCAGGAAATTTTGTTTTGTTTGAAGCAGTAACCAGATTATGTGACAGTTATTGATGGGTATCGCCTCACCTGCCCTCTCTCCCTTAATTGTTGACAACCATGGGCAAATGATACGTATTTGAATTGCAGTTTGTGTGTTCTGGGAAGTGTTTGGGAACTGCATGGAATTGTCGACAGGATAAATCCAGCCTGTCAGAGTGCTTTCCCCTAGGCCTCAGACTCTGTGGATCACTGGAAACCTTGCTGAAGAAATTAGTATGGAGACCAGACAAGTTTTTCTTTTTTGTTGCAGCTTTACCAAATAGCTTAGAAAACTGGAAGAATTTCTTCTCTGTTCCTTACAAGTAGCTGATGAATGGAGGAGAGGGGGAGAAGGTGAAACAGAGGAAGGAAAAATATATCTCTTTCCTGTTCAGCCAAGAAACAGGAGCAGGAAAGATATTCCTTTGTCTCTGTGCAGACCAGAGGAAAGGAGTGGCTCAGGAAAAGCAAATTCACAAGACAGAAGTTACTCATGCTGAATGTCAGTTCTGTAATAAGGCTCTTCTGTATCAACTGACTCAGGGCAATTTCAGCATTATTTTGTGATTCTGTACTTTCAGCTGTGCAAAACACATTGCAGGGTTACATTTTCTTTCCATGAGTTTCTGTTGCATACTATGATAATTTAAAATAACTAGAAGGTTTTGTGCAGTCTCTAGAATTCTACTTAATAATGGCAGAATTTGTTATTTTTGAAGAACAGGGCCGTTTTATAAATATACATACATACACACTTTAGAAGTATGACTCTGCCATGTTATTTAACATACTTTAAAAAACAAATTGAAAGCATGAATGTGTATTGTATTATGTAATAGTCCTGCAGCTGACATGTGGGAATTAGTATTCTGATCTCTTAAACGTATCAGAATGGAATGTAAAGGTACCTTCCTTCTATTTATAAGATAAGATGTCTGTCAGTACTCGTTACCTTAAGATAAGTCAGGAGATACTTAGTGGAAGACAAGATTGTGTGTTAAAGCTAATTACTATCTAATGTAACGTAGCTGCTGGTGTCCTTAGTGAGCGGACGCTCTGGTTCCCAGGCTTACCAGCCACAGTAGAAAGTGATCTCCATCAGTCTCAACGTTTCTACACCAGAAGTGTCATCCTTGAAAAAAATACAGAAATAATAAATATGAGTTAGTGTAGTGCTTGTGAGTCCTGGGAATTCAAGGAAATGATGCAATCTGGGTAAGCTCATTAAGTTTTCGTTTTCTGACCTGCTAGTTCTTTGTACTCCCGTGTACAGAAAACTACCTGGAGAGGGCGACAGAGCAGTTCTGCAGCGGTGACATCTTGAACCTTGTACATAGAGCTTACTTAAACAGTTCAGATAAGAGGTAGTTTTTAAACATAGATTTGCTTCATCCTTGAGAAGTTCCATAACTGGTTATCCACCACCTTAACTGGACAGTCTATCCTTTGATTATTACTAATTGTTATTGTAGCACTTACGGTCCAAGGATATGAGAGGCAAGGTATCTGTTGAGAAGTAATAAAGGGTATTATATGGAGACAAGTGCTTTATTAAGCCAACTCATTGAGGTACTTAGAAGCAGCATAAGAGCTTTTGACATACAGCCATCATCTTGTATTCTTCATGACAAAGAGGCTTGGTGTGATGAAAATCTTGACATTATTTCTGCCTGGTCTCCTTGCAAATTTTATCAGTTTGGTTAGGAAAGGCTAACCTAAAAATCTCTTCTACTGGTGCTTCCTCAGCTATGTACAGTGTAACTGGTTTTTAGTTTTGATACTCTTATCTGTTAATCTGAAATCTATTAAAAAAAAAAGTCTGGTAGAATGCATTTATTCAAGGAATGAGATGGTTAAATGTTCTTTGAAATAGCTGCATTCTAAGGATGTCACTGTCATACTGACTTTGTGAAATAACTAGATATATATTATTTCTGTAGCTAAACATGTAGTTATCTTTGGCTGATATTCCCAGAGTTTTGTCATGCATTTCATAGGCCTTGTTCTGCCTTTTGGCTTGTGGTATTTGTGTGGGTTTTTTTTGGTTTTGTTTTTTTTTAACTGCTAAACTGGGATATAAACTTGTAATAAATAGTCACAATGCAGAATAAAAGTTTATAAATAAGGAGGGGAGAATAAATTCTCATCTCTTAAAAGATCTTTTCTTCCAGTGCTTAAAAAGTATCCTTATTTCAGGATTGCATCTGACTTTCACCATGAGAACATGCTCCCTTATGTATGTGTCGTAGTTTAGCCTCGCTTGGGGCTACTGATTAACTTACAACCCTACGATTTTAGACATAGCCTTTATGAAGGTATAGGGACAAAGATGTCAGAGCAAAACTGAGTTATAGGTTTTATTGTAATTAGGCAGCTCACAATTAAGTAATTGAAATATTTTTTTTGGTAGATGAGAATGTGTATATTTTAAATGTCTTTCTCTGGCAATTATCAATATTGTTTCTAATTATCTAATAAAAATGAGTATGAAATCATCTGCATCTCACTTCCACTGAGAATAGTGAAACATTATTCTTTCTTTTTACAGGTAGAATAGTTAGTCTAGCTTGGCAAGGTTGTTTCATACCTGGGCCTAGAGCTCAGTTTTTTCTGTGTCCTAATTTACAATAATTGGAAAGAGTGTTTTTTAAGTTTAGAGTCTAATTTCAGTATTTTATAGTAAGGAATTCTGAAAAATAAGATCTGTATTTTTGGTTTTTAGGGTACCCTTAAAAGTGGAGCAAGCAAACAATGCTCGTGATGCCTTGGCTAAAACAGTGTATAGTCATTTGTTTGACCATGTAGTGAACAGGGTAAACCAGTGTTTTCCATTTGAGACTTCTTCTTTCTTCATTGGAGTTCTAGATATAGCTGGTTTTGGTAAGTATACTTACTTCTAGTTGTCTATTATTGCCACCAAAGATTCAATGATAAATTCTGTAATGGAGAGTGGGAGGCTTTTATTTTTGGTGATGGTGAGTGGGATGGGTTACAAGGGCTTAAGAAGATAACAAGAGAGCAGATAGTTTTCCTGAGATAACGAATGGGGAGGAGGTCTAAAGTGTCTCCTGCTGACCTAATAACACTAACAAGCGTTAGTGTGAAACAAGCCATCTTTCTAATGGTTTCAGATTCCTGCAGTGTCTACATAGACACAAGTTTTGAAGGACTAGACATTTGGAATGGAATCTTACTGTGGCCACTTAGTAAAATTAGGAAAGATACTGAATGTGTATGCTGTTTCCCTTCAGTCCTGAGAAGATCACTGCATACTGACAGACAGGCAAATGAAGTCTTTGAGTTAAGATACTGTTTCCTGGACGATGGGTAGTTCAGTTATAGAGTTGGTCTTTGGGCTCCTGGTCTCCTTGGAAGTGGGTGGGAGTTGATGGTTCCTGTAAAGCTTTTGTCCTGTTTGGCTCACTGTGATTCATAATAGGGCATGTTTTCTGGTGTGCTCTAGCCCTGCTAAGGTGGTCCAAGAACAGTGAAAAAGGGATCCTTTGGTTTTTGGTCTTTAGAGCTATAAGTGTCTTGTGACAGCCTGCTCTAACATGGATGTGTGGGCTGTATTGTTACAGTTTCACTATATAGAGGCATCTTGCTTTGGTTTGCTGCCAGATATAACTGTTACTTGTCTTATAAAAATACTGCAGCAGATCCAATTTCTATTTATCTTATGTGCAACATGAAAATCTGTAAAAGTTTTTATTTTACTGAAAGAAACAGATATGGATCTGAACACATCTTTAAATATTAGCACTGCGAAGATTTTCTTAGTTACTGTTACTGTAATATAAATTCTTGGAACAATAGTTTGTTATGGAAGTTTAATTTCTATTTTTTCAGAATACTTTGAACACAACAGTTTTGAACAGTTCTGTATTAACTACTGTAATGAAAAACTGCAGCAGTTTTTTAATGAAAGGATTCTAAAAGAGGTATGTTATATTTAATGTTATATTTGAGGATATATTTTTTAGTAAAGAGATACGTAAAGTAGCACTGGTTTCCATAAGATTGTACATTATGCTTGGATTAAAAAAACACTCAGTTGACAAGTTGTTTTCCTAACATGTGACATCTGGTTGTGCTAGAAAAGAATTTGGCTTTTTGAAAACCAGCAATCTCTTTTGTGCTGCTTTTTTACTGTTCATTGAAATGAGGCATCCAGATACTGGACAGTATCTCATACCTAATGGGAATATCTAGTTGCATTGGCTTGTCATTAAGGAGGTGAAGTTGGAATATATTAAGCTGTGAAAGGAAATTCCAAAATGTATGTTAATTCATGTTGTATTTAAAAATTTCTTCATGTTAATTTAAAAAATATTTTTGGTGGGTAAAACAAATACATTGTGAGTGGTGTTTTCTCATTTTTTTTTTTGTTTGTTTGTTTGTTTGTTTTTTTTTAAGGAACAAGAACTTTACCAGAGAGAAGGCTTGGGGGTTAATGAAGTGCGCTATGTAGATAATCAGGACTGTATAGGTATGTACTTTTTGAAATGTCAAGCTATTCATTAGTGTCATGGTGAAAAAAGCTTCAAGCAGAAGAGGCAAAATATGTGTGTCACTAATAATTTTACACTTTTAATAACTGTTGCAACCTTATGAATTCTTCTAGCTTTGTATAACATTCCAGTTCTGGTTGGTAATAGAGCTGTGTTGTCCTACAGTGTGTGATAACTGCAGCTGGGACTTGTGAATTTTTTTTTGCATTTTCCTAGAAAACTAACTAGATTAAACACCTAAATAGGGGAAATAAAGTGAAGAAGGGTGTGAGGGTGTCTGGAGAAAAATACTCCATGAATTAAAAAAATCCCACCCATTTTGTGGGTGGGATTTTGTGAAGGGTCAAGGCAATACACTTGTAACTGATCCGCCTTTCGTAAAACAGATGCATTTAATTTTTATACCTGGATCTTGTTATAAATGAAAGTATGTGCCTTTTCATGATTATACTTTGGACGTGGTGAAATATGGATGAAAATCTTAAAAAAGCCTCCAGCAATATAAGCAATTGTCCCATACAGACCTATGATCATACCACAGAAACATTTAGGCACCTTTTGGGAATTAGATGACTAAATTCCCTTTGAGACCTAGAGTAAAAATCGAAAAATCCATGCCTGGTCTTTTTTCCCCCATGTTTTTTTGTGTTAGAGTTAGAACTTGATATGTATAGGATATCGATTAAATCAGTAATTCAGATATGTAGAATTAATTTGCAATGACTTTTGTATTTTCTGTTAACAACTTTCTCTAGATAGATTTATACAGAATCAGATAAGTAGCATTTTAAACTTGTCATATTCAGTTCTGATGTGAGGTTGTACATTCAGTTTTTGTAAATATATTTTGTTTTATTAATAGATTTGATTGAAGCAAAATTAATAGGTGTACTGGATATTTTGGATGAAGAAAATCGTCTTCCCCAGCCAAGTGACCAGCATTTTACTTCAGTTGTACACCAAAAACACAAGGACCATTTCAGGCTCTCTGTAGGTTTATTTTTGCTGTCTGTCTTGCTTTAATAAAACAGTTCTTGGAACAGAGTTGATAGTAAGACTTCAATTTAATGAAAGCCTTCCCTTAGAAATCTCATACCACACCATATTCTTTTGTCAAGGACAAGTTTGGTTATTAGGTTTGTTGAGAAGATCACTGAAGGCTTAGGTCTTCTAGCAATTCTAATATCCTGCTGAAACTAAAGCCATATTCTTCACTGACATTTGAAGTTCATTAACATGTAGTGCATGAAAAGGAAATAAAAACACATTTTAATTTAGATTATTTCATATCAGATGAGCCATTTTGTTGTTCCTTTCAAAAATTGCTTGCTTTGGAGGGTATTTTACTCACATGGAATATCTAGCTAGCACGTAAGAGGTGAAAATAGGGAGCACAAAAGGAAAACATTTTTGTTGTTATTTCGTTAACATACAGCACTCTGTGGAAGATTAGGGCAAATCATTGCAATTTATGTACGTGACTTTTGTTGAGGGGGGGAAAAAGTTAGTTCTCTGCTGAAAACATGCAAGCAAAGAAAGCTAAATAAAATTGTCACTCATATACCTTTTGTTAAGTTTCCACTTAATCTTGCTTAACTGGATTACTGTGCAATGAAACATTTTTGTTGGTATGGGTGCAATCAGCTAGGTGTTTGCTTTTTAAAATAGACTGTCTGAAAACATAGTGTAAGTTTCTATCTAATCCTGTTCATATGACAAGGCTATTCATCAGCTGTAGAAGGAATGGTATAGAAATTGTTGATTTAAAGACAAAAGGAAAATCAACTAGCTGGTGTTAGCAATCCTGGTGACTTTTATTTTGAATGCAACGTATCTAAGAGTGTGAATATGAATGAGAATTAAATAGATTTTTAGAATATCTTGGTTTGAAAGGGAATGGTAGTGGTCATCACAATTGTACCGTGGGAAACATCATTTTTAACACGTAGAGCTCCTGGCACAATCATGGTGGTGTTTATTCTTAAAACTTTTTCTTATTCTCCAGTGTAATTCTTCTTTGTAATTCAGATTTTTAATTCCAGATTCCTAGAAAGTCTAAATTGGCTGTTCACAGAAATATCAGAGATGATGAAGGCTTTATTATCCGACATTTTGCAGGAGCAGTATGCTACGAGACGGTAATTTTACTCTCTCAAAACTATTTTTGTTATGTTTTGTGGTACTTCTGTATTTTTCAGTGTGTATTTAGGCTTGTTCTTATTTACTTAAAAATTCTCCAAGAATGATAATGATTGCTGTGCTGTTTTGAAGTAGGCACATTCTGTAGGTCATTCTACAAATAAGAAAATTTAAGTCTGTGTGTTACCGACCTAACTTCTCTAAGGTCACTCAGTGAGTCAATATCAAAAAAATAAATAAAATTGGAACACATATGTTCCAAGTGCTCTGTTTTTAACGATGTACCTCATGATGATATGTTACTACCTTAGAGTATCTTCAGGAACAGAGGAGCCAGATACGAGCACATAAGCTCTGCTGTCAGAGCTAATCAGATATGAGGTAGCTTTGGTCCAGAAGTTATGCTAATATGCTTGACTTAATTTATCCCCTCCCTCAGATGGACTTACTTAACTTGGGCCTTAAAACTTTTGGACTATAGCTGCCTTTTACCTTGCCTGTTATTTGTTTCCCTTTCTCACTGCACTTGTGGCAGTTCTCACAATCTAATTTGTGGTGAGGATGCTGATCTGGCTGCATTCATATTCCAGTCTTGTGTTTTCATAGTCCAAGGGAATTTTGTAGGCCTGTGTTTGTCCTTTGATTCTCATAACCATTAAATTCTTTTATGGGATATCTAGCAAATTTGTATTTTCTTCGGATTAGTCTTGGCCTCTTCTGTTCATAAATATCAAAGTCACTATTAAAGTAGCACCAAAAGCTATTGAGAATTTTGTTAGTGTGAAATTGGATACTAGTATCTTGATCTCTGAATTTCAATGTAATGTATTGTTCTTAACTTCTAAAAGTTAGTGAGACAATTTAAATAAACCAGAGAGGTAAGGTTTGTAGGAAAGGATAATCTTCTGTTAAATCAACTGTTCTTAAATAGTCATAGTACTACTAAAATAATAATTTTTCATTTCATTTCCAAACTGTGTAAATGCATCAAATAAAGTGTGCATGTTAACTTTTATTTCACAACAGATCTTAAGTGATATTACAAGCAGTTTAGAATGAAGCTTCTCAGAACTGAATGATGTGCTGAGTACTGGAAATGGAAAGGAGGGCAGTCATTGACAAAAGCACAACTGATCTCTTAAAATGCACTAAACCTTCTTTTGGGTTTCATGATTCCAACAACATCCTTCACAATTAAGAATATCTTTTCTCTCTGTCATTAGTGTTTTGTGTGTGTCCAGTTGAAAAGTTGTTTTAAATAATGTATGGATATTTACCCCATATATTCTTGCTGATTTTTAAATTAAGTATATAACTTTATTTTCTTTAATTTTCTCTAGGACTTAAGTACTGAGGCAGTGAAACAAATGTGGTCTTCTTTCTTGGGTTATCTTTTCAGATGCAATTTGTGGAAAAGAACAATGATGCTTTGCACATGTCTCTTGAATCTCTTATATGTGAATCGAAGGACAAGTTTGTTCGACAGCTGTTTGAAACTAACACTAACAACAACAAGGATCCCAAACAAAAAGCTGGGAAACTTAGTTTCATCAGTGTGGGAAACAAATTCAAGGTAACACAACATAGCAAAGAATCTTATCTACTTATAATATATCCCGCTTTTAAGTTAGCTGAAATAAGTAGAACCTAAGGTTGGGAGAGCTAGTGGTAACTTGAGATTAGACAAATAAAATTTTGTTAAACACATGTTTTTTCTATTGAATTATAAGAAACCAGTATGTTCAAGCTATGTGCTATGTGTTTCTGTCGAAAAGATGTTTCATAACAGTCCTTACAGAGATTATACACTAATTTTTAAATCAGAATTTTTCAAAGCCACATGGAAGTCTTTATTCAAAAGATTTAAAGTTTTGAGATCTAAATTTGGATTCTGTGGACTGTAAGGGGTTCTAAATGTGACCGAAGGTGTTCTTCCATCCTATCTTAATTGTACATTCTAGAAGATGTATCAATTGGCTACAGTTGGCCATTCTCAAAATTCAGTACCTAACCTCACCACTGTTTTTCCTCTTCTAAAATACAAAGATAGTCATGGCTCTCACAGAAAGATATTCGTTGTGCTGAATGTTTCCTTTCTCAATACCTGACTCTGATGCTTCTCCTCATTTTCTCCTTTCTTCTGCTTGTTGTAAAGCTGACCTTCCAACCTTGTCTTCTCCAAATGTTTTCTGCATCCTTTTCTCATTCAGCAGTTTTATTTTAGCTGGACTATTCCAGCTCAGGATGGCTAGAAAGAGATCTATAGGGGAATTAAGACATGAAAAGCAGGCACAACCGTGGGCTGCAGGTAAATTTTTTAATCTCATGGCTTTACTGTTGGTAGAGCTGCTGCAATTTCAGCAAGAGCTCTTCTCAACGTATCTGGGCCAGATCCAATGAAGGATTTGTATGCCTTCAAGTCAAGTGCTGCAGCATTTTTGGTATGCTACCTTACCTAGGGCACCTAAAACCCCACATCATGTTCATATCTAGACTCCTTACGCAGTCCCTAGGGAAAACAAGTGTCTTAGATGATCCAGAAACCTTCTTGTAGAGTGGGGTGCTGCCAATGGCAGAAGAGTGTTTCTGCACTTCTGCTCCATGTCAAAGTTAAGTGCTAAATCAGGACTACAAGATAAATTCCTTCTTGTATAATCGTATCTTGTGGCTGGTGTTTAGAACTATTCTCTAAAAATGCAGGGGCTGAAGAACGGGAAAAATATGGTAACAGCACTTGTGTTTTGTATAGCAACAGTATTCTGCTTCAGGTCTATACTGTATTCACTGTTTTCTGTCTACTGTATTTCCTGTAGCACCAAGTTATTGGTATGTCTGACACAGGTGATTCTCCTTATACCATTCTGGAATTGGGTTGTTATGTAGCCAAAAATAAAATTTTGATGGGGCCAAGGAGAGTAGGAGATAAAGCTCGACTTGTAAGGTAGTGGTTTTGGTATTTAACTGGGAATTGGGCAGCCTGCTCTCTTGAGTTTTGCTCTGACGTTTGTTTCCTCCTCCTTCTTATTATATAGTAGTTGTAGAATTAAGCTGTAGCAATTGGTTTAATATAAAATGCATGAGCAGAAGGCAGACTGAAAAATGGAGTTACGTACAGATAAGCCATCTCCTGAGCTAATCCTGCAACCATGAGTCTCATGTAGGTGTGAAGCTAGGATCCACTGTTTTTTGTAACTGCATTTTCAGAATGAAACTAACTGTGGGATCTTTGAGATATTTCCACTTTCTTCCATCTGGTTTTTCAATTTCTCTTGGATTTAGCACCCCACATCCAGTAGATGTGGACAGGTGGATGATATCATTGTCCAAGAAGGGCTGAAGTAAAAAGGGAGGCATTTTTTAAGTTAAGCAGCAATTGAGTGGGGAACTTTTTCAATTGCCTTTTGGACTTTGGTGTTCACCTCTGAGGTGACTAAAGTCCTCTTTGGATCTGGCCCATCGATCTATAATTCTTTCAGTGTTTTCAAGTCTCATGGCATTTTGAATGTATGTGTTACTTCCAGTAATTCATTTAGTGTTACCTTCCCAGACACAACATGTGCTGTTGATGAACACTAATAGCCTTGAAAATTTCACTTCAGGTGACAACAAAATAAATTCTGTTATTTTAGTAAAAAATTCATCTGTTTAAGAATAAGAATTCTTAGTGCATCAGTATGTAAGTAATTCTCAAATTCTTTTAATTACATCAATTCTTAGATGATGTTGCAAGGACTTCTCTTTATGAAAACCTTCACACATCCCTTCCTTATAACTAATTAAAATTAATGCTTATAAATCAGTTGAGGAAATAATGATTAATTAGTTCATCAGATCTACTCAAGAATCTTTGGGATGATTTTATCTTAGTACAGTATGATGGATTAAATTGTGATAATTCAAAGACCAGTAGTTTTAGCAGTATGTTTTATTCATATGATCATTTAATTAGTGAAATTTACCTAAGAATGGCTCTGCCTTATTTCTTGTCAAACCACTGAGTATAAGGAAGGGGTATTTTTTCTCTAGCAGAAATGTATTTTGTTGATAGAAATTAGGCTGTCTCTTCCAAAATTAAGCATTTCTAAATTAAGAAAAAATAAGTGTTATATTCAAGTAGAGATATAACGAGTATGTGTAAGTAAGAACTGAGCAGGAGGTTATTAGTGTTTGTCATGCCTCTTGTGGCACTCCTTCTCTCTTTCTAACCATATCCATGGCAAGTTAAAAAAAACCCAAACCAACTTTATCCACTGGAAGGATGACTGGCAGCTGTAGGTGATGCATATTGCCCATACAAATCTGGTTTCTTGGATTCAAGGTAATTGAAAGAGCTCGTTTTTAAAAAAAAAAAAAAAAAAAAAAGTCAAATCTTTTCAATTTTGATTCCAGTAAAGGAAATGAGGAATATGTTAGAACATAAAGAATTTTGTTTTACTTCGGTCTATATACTTGAAGCTTGCTAGCAAACTAGAAAGGCTGGCATAGCAGTATTCTGTGTGGTAAAAGAGATACATCTGTAAAGTATAGCTATTTTCCTGGTGTGGTCCTGGAATATTTTAAGTTCCTACCAATTACATTTGATAGCAACTGTAACTTATTTTCATTGATAGCCTTCATTTATAGTCTCTGGTGATCCTGCAGACTTACCCTCCAGTAATCATAGGACTGTGGTCTTTTCTCATCACAGTATGTTTAAGTCCAGCCTCAGTAAATGTGATTTTAAAATGATGGTGTTTTATCATTAACAGAGAATTAAAATTTGGAAGTTTGGAATTAAAAATAGATTGTGGAGGTTCATTCACCTAAATATTGACTTAGCTTGAAAAAAGCTAAGAAAACCCTGAGTATATCTGTTTTCTGTGTTAATTATTTAACATACAAATGTATACTTGTTATAGATTAAATTTGGCTTTCACAAATTTTCAGGTTTTTTTTTTTAATTATTGCTAATCAATCTAATTTTCTTTATAATTTTATTAAATAGCCATTATTTCCTCTATTTTCCCAATGGGCTTGCACTTTTTTTAGAATATGTTGTAGTAAGTAACTAGTCCATACAGTATTGTTGTACAATTAAACACAAGCAATTTCCTCAGGACCATTCATGCACACTTGCATGATTTTGTCTGTTAAAATTTGTGAATGTTTGATTTATCAATTCTGTCTGATTTACTAACAATGATCATGCATGCAGTACATGCAGTAATGCTATGTCACTATTCTGTGTGTATATTTCTGGAGTTGTCATGGGAAGATGCTTGAAATATCTTTTTTCTTTTACAGACTCAGTTAAATTTGCTTCTTGAGAAGCTTCACAGTACTGTAAGTATATATACAGATACAGGTTCATAATTTTCTGACATAAGTCATAATCAATTATCTCAACAATATGACTTACAAGAAAAGTGATAAGTAATTGCTTTAGAGTTTACAGTTATGTGGCACTTTGGAAAGGTCTTGCTGTGCAGATCGTGTTTATTGAGTTACTTTTAAAAAACCCCAGCATCTTTTAAAAAGTCGTTACAGAATTGAAGTTACACAATTTGAGTAAATAATATGAAATTTGTCTGGGCTGCAGCCTCCTTTTCTGTCATTTTTACTTCTTTCCATTCGCTGGTTATCATTGATGACCAATTTGCAGAAGATGTAGAAATGTTATTTAGAAGTGAGGCAGATGATAATTTATTATTAATTACTGTTTTCAGATTCCATAAAGCTGCTAAAAATAAAATGTTTTATTTGAGATAGGCTGTAAATGCACAGATGGAAGAACATGATGCCCCTAATGAATTATTTGCTAACTCAGCTGATGTAATTTGATGGTTTGTGGAATTCTCCATGTAGTTCAACATAAACCATTTTTTTTTTAGAACTTGGAGTTATAGGAACACATTATTGTTTCTCTTGTCTATGTGTTCTAACCAATTCTAGATATGAGGTTATGCTCTGCCAAAAAAAAAAAAAGAAAAAGGAGGAAAACCATGGGAAACAAACAGAACAGGTGCTGGGGTGTATCTGGCATCAAGATTTTACTGTACTCATGAGACTGGTCTGAAAGAAAGATGATCTCTTTCACACAGAACACTCTGGAACTGAGACCCGTCCAGGGAAAACGTATGTGGCCAGGCTTGCTGGCCTGAGTTTAGCTAACCTATGACAAGCTTGTATTGTTAATAGAGAGCTCCATTGGCAGATGCTCTCTCACTCTCAGCTGAGAGAATGAACAAGAGGGAAGACACTGCAGATCAGGAATAATATTGTTTTCTCGGTCACAATTTTGTTTTAGTATGTAAAGTAGGTTATCATTAGCAGCCACCTGTTATAGGAAAATCAGAATGATTGGTCACTGTTTTGCAAAAATTTCATCCTTTATGAATATGAAATTATCAGAGAAATCAGTGGTCAAAATTGTAGAGGTATCACAAAGGGTGGTAAGAGAAGACCAGGCTGGAACAACATGAGGGAAGAGAGAATGAAGCCATGAGCCAAAATAAACTGTAAAAAGTAAAAATTAGGAGAAAGGAAGGTCTAGTTCATCTGGCATGATCCAATGTCAGGAGGCTGGTAACATGTTCACTGATGTGAACTCTGCAGGACTGAAGCATTTAGGTAATGTGTCTGTAGAAGATAATGAGGGTAGTAGAATTTAGACTGCTATATTGCAATTAGATTGTACTAATTTTAAGAAGAACAGTTGAGTGAAAACTCAAAAGTTGAGGATCCAATTAATAGCTTGAGCATTGAGATCAGTTACATCAAGACCAAGACTAGAGTCCAAAACTAATATACGAGAGAAAAAGAATGTCAGCATTCCTCTTTTAGAATACTGTTGTATTTTATCCTTTTTTTCCCCATTCATAAATGACTAATTGTTATTTCAGGAAGTTTAAGAATGTGTAGGTTCTGCTAACTTCTTGTTTTGGTAACAGGGGTCTAGCTTTATTCGCTGTATCAAACCTAATTTAAAGATGACAAATCACCATTTTGAAGGAGCACAAATCCTCTCTCAGCTTCAGTGTTCAGGTAATGTTTACCTCTCATATTTTTCCTTCAGTTTATTACTTCGGGCATTATAGATTGACCTAAGTTTGAAATACGTGAGATGGAAGCAATATTTCATTGCTTGAACTGTCAGTTTCTAGAAGGTAGCTTATTTATGCCTTACGAACAGTTATTTAGATTCTTAGTAACTTAGCTCTCATTTTAGTCAGTGGAACCCTAGAAATAATGCATCTGAACGGCTGGAAAATCTCTTCTTCGCAAGAAGAGTTGATGTAATTTCCATTGACTATTTTTCCATTGATTGTAATGAGAGTTCAGGTGCATATGTAAGAAGCCATGTAGCCATATATTGGTACATAAATTTAGATTTCCTGACCTGGAGCTGAATCTCAACTCTTTGTGTTGTCCACAGTGTTTGTTAATAGGGCAGCAGTTCTGTCCGGAATGATAAAATTCTTTTAAATTACTGTGGCAGTTGAAGTGTTAGAAACTCCTGTATGCATTTAGAGGCAGGCAGTATTAGCTGAGATATCTCATAATTGAAACAGGCCTGTTTTCTTTGATTTTATAGATACTATGATAGAGTTGAATCGTGTTGTTTTAATTTCTTTATACTACTGTTAATTTTATTTGGAGTTGAACTTCCAACAAGGGCGCTTCAGCATAGTCTTTCCTGTTGCTGTATATAATACAGATTGCAGTGCTGCATTTTCATTGTTCTTGAAATGCTGGCTGCTTTCCAATTTTACAGCTTCATTTTAAAGAGTGAATATTAGCAGTTTTGCTCCTGCCCCACTGAACAGCGGATTAAACTGTTTGCTTGGGAATTAGAGTACTGATATTGTTGTTCTTCATAAGGTGCTTGTTTATCAAAGTACTTTGGTATTTTTTCCCCCTTCTCTGTATTTTTGTACTTTTAGTAGCTTGTGGTTAATTTTTGTCTTTTTGAAGTCAAGATACTTCCAGGTTCTGCAGCTGATGTTTTGACGAGCCCATGTGTTTAACATGTTGTGTTATCGTCACGGAAGCTGAACAACTTTTCAGCAATTAAAATTCCATTAGCATCATTAGTAGTGAATTTCTTCAGGTTAACAGCATTTGGCATGTCAGAGAGGAAAAAATAACAAATTAACTCCCCGCTCCCCAACAATTGTAGTGTTTTACAGTAGTCTTACAAGCTTACTTTTCTATATATGCTTACTTTAGGAACAGTAAATGAAGCTTAATCTAGTAAAACAAAGTTATAACATGTAATGTTAAAAGAGCAAAATGTAATGCTATAGAATCTCTTTTGAAAAAGGAAGTGTAAACAAATCGAATGTCCATTGAAAGCAAATATGCAAAAGATTAAGTTTAAAGACAGCAACTACAAGTTAAGAACTAACTTAAAAACTTACATGTAAAATCTGTTTATATGGTTATGTAAAGCAGCAGCCAAAAACTAGCATGGCCTGTGCTGCTTGAAGTAATTTGAACCTTTTACTGACTGTGTGTCTGTGCTTTACTGGTGTCCTAGTTGCAGCCAAAATGTATAACAGTATTTGGGACATTAAAATTACATCTTAGCAGCTGATACCTAGTACTGCAAGTAAACTAAAATGTTCTAGCACTGCTTATGTATTTGACGTTACCATGTCTCGCAAATATCATTGGCAGAATGAAAATCAAAGCCTGGTTGGGTATTATTTTTTTTTTTCTTTAAAAAGAAAAGTATGCTAAAAAGAAAAAATATTTAGAAGAAACATTAAAAAAAAATCCTCTACGTGATTCGGTGTTACCTACCTCTCAAATACAGCGAAAATTGTATGGGCTCTTCTCATGTGTTCAGTGTTAACTTTTTGTGAATGATCACACGATCAATAAATGTTAGAGCTGAACTTTGTGGTTTAGTCTCTGAACAATGTCTTTGAGGCTTATGTCATGAACTACTGGTTATCATAAAAATCACTATGTCATTTGCATTTTACTGATAACAGCTTTTGTGCATGTGTTTCTATGAATCTAGGAATGGTGTCTGTTCTGGATTTGATGCAAGGTGGTTTCCCTTCACGAGCTTCGTTTCATGAGCTATATAATATGTACAAGAAATACTTGCCTGAAAAATTGGCTCGACTGGATCCTAGGCTCTTTTGCAAGGTAAGAAAGAAATTAATTCTTCTTCTGTATCATCCAGGACAGAAAATGTATTGTGGTATGGTTTTTTTTAATTTATTTTTCAAGGAGGCAGAATATGATCCGAACTGTTTTCTGTGTTTCAGGCACTATTTAAAGCCTTGGGACTGAATGAAAATGATTACAAATTTGGACTAACCAAGGTGTTTTTTAGACCTGGCAAGGTAATGTTTCTCTTTGAGTTCATGAACGTGAACCTTAGAATAATTTTGGTTGGAAGGGACCTCTGAAGGTGACATTGTTCAACACATTGCTAAAAGTGTGACCAAGTTAAATAAGGTTGCCCAGGATTTTTGTAAATGCTGTTCATTTTCTATGGAAAAAAATCAATATTAATAGCAATATAATTGGTTTCATAGTCTTGTTGCTAATACTGCTGTATTCCTAATGCAATGTTTGTGTTCCTAGATGTTCTACCAGACACTTAAGACTTATGTTGACTGTTAAAAGAGCAAAGAAAAACTATTTTCTAATAAAATCCATTTATAGCTGAAATATTCTTCTGTGATTCTGAGCATTGCTGCTGCTGTGCAGAGAAAGGAGATGAAGTAGGGAGCTGTTGTGACTGGAAAGGAAAATTATTGTAGTCGCAGAAGAATGTTCTTATTGTCATCATTACTGAAAAGTAGAAGTGCAGGATTTTCAGAAAAGGTGGACTCTTACACAAAGGCTGAAAATTGAGAAGTACTTTCAGGACTTTATTTTCTCCCAGATACAGAATTAGCGGTGTCTTGAAGTTGTGGAAGGCTAGCGTAAGTGTTCAAGATGGAGAAAACTAATTAATTCTAAATTTTTTTTTTTGCAATAAATTTTTTTAGTGATTAATAAATGATTGGATTATTCAAAATGCTAAGTGTTGCACATGAATTAAACAAATATCCAAAAAACCCCCTCCAGTAGTAATTTCTGTTATCATTAAAGAGTAAAGTGGTCAGACATAGCTGCTCACTTGAATTAATTGAAAGCTGATAAAATGATGACATAGAGTTTACATTAAAAATATTTTACCTTTTTAACTCAACATGCTCTTAAATAATAATATCTAACACGCTGTTCTCCTAATTTGTAAAACTTTTTTTTTTACTATTATTATTTAGTTTGCAGAGTTTGATCAGATAATGAAGTCTGATCCGGATCACTTAGCAGAGCTAATTAAACGAGTGAATCGCTGGCTTATCTGCAGTCGTTGGAAAAAAGTTCAGTGGTGTTCTCTCTCAGTGATTAAATGTATGTATTTTATGTTTTATTAAATCAAAATATTTTTAACAAATACAGCAAAGCAATTATTATAACCTTGAAATGTGCCGAAGGACATGTATAGCAGATGGTTACATACTGAAGTCTGAGTAATTGCTTTCAAGGTTGGTGAGGTTTTTTTTTATGCTTTATGTTAGGTACGTACAGAGGGAAATAGAGCAGAGGTTTTTTGAAGCGGGACGTAACAGCCCACCACTAGTCTCTTGTGTTCAGTCTCCTTGGGTGCTTACTGAAGCCTGGGTGGACACTTGCACAGAAATAACTATCTGTCACTGGTTTTGTTGGGGAGAGACTTCTGCATCTGCAGGAAAAATCAGTAGTTCAGCTCTCAACTGACAACATGGAGTCATTTAGTTCTGGGAGGTGCCTGCACAGAGGTTATCACCTCTGGACAGAAACTGCATGTTTGAAAGCACTGACATGAATTATGGGGCAAACATCTCCACTCCAACAATTACCGCTGATCAGCAAATAAGTGTCTATCACTATTGATATGCAATTTCTAAGTGCTTGGCCTGGCCCCTTTACTGTGCACAGTAGGAACGAGGCCATGTGGTGTAGAGATTGGTGCTTGTGGGGTGCTTCAGTAAAGATATCTGGGAGATGGTGAAAGGTCTGATGCAAGATGTCGGGGATTCTATCTATAATAAAACAGAAGGTGGAAAGTGTACATTAAGATGGGGAAGAAAAGCATAAAGAAAGATCTCATGCTTTATGGCTGTGCATTTGGGCCAGCACAGTCGTGACATCTACATCTGTCACTGATTGGATACTGTTTGTTGCTGTTTATACTGGCGCAAATAGAATTTGTGAATTCTTATCATGTAGGTTTCAGACATCAGAAATTGTAACACTAAAGTTACATTTATGACCTAGAAATTTATGCCATTTGGTCTGTTTTTCAGAAAGATAGGACAGAAAGTCTGCTACTATGTCTGAAAAGTAGAAATCCAGGGAAATAATATGCTGGTTTGATGTGCCTTGCATTTTTAGTTCGTTGTTTTTTTTTTTTTTTTTTAATGGGAAATGAGAAGCTAATTTTATCCCAGCATAAAACTGAAATAGATGCACAAAAAGCAGACTGGTCACCTAAGTCCTGTAGGTAAATACCGCAGTGTTCACAAACCATGTGCTCAGCCGATAACTAAAGGCAGCATGGATCCTTAGGTGTCTATGCTTCCTCAAGTAGACATGTAAAAACTGCATTTATTGTTGCACTTCTGAGCTACTCAGCACACATGCTTGTTCCTGTGCATTGATATTATTCTCTGTCGAACTTGCCTCCTTGTCCCAGTGTCGTAGTTCAGCCCTGATCAGGACCAGACTACGCAGTCTCTCTCTCACTCCCCCCACCTTCCGAGAGAACAGGGAGAGAAAATATAAGGAAAAATGGCTCGAGGTTTGAGATAAGGACAGGGAGAAATCCTTAAAGTTACCGTCACGGGCAAAACAGACTCGACTTGGGGAAAACTATTCATTTATTACCACAAACAGCAGGATAATGAGACAGAGAACAAGATAACCTCCATCCACCCCTCCCTCTTCCCAAGCTTAACATTATCTCTACTACCTTCCCCTCCTGAGCGGCACAGGGGGGGGAAGAGGGAATGGGGGTTGCAGTCAGTTCATCACACGTTGTTTTACGCCGCTGCTTCATGGTTGGGGGAAGAACTCCTCACATTCCTCCCCTGCTCCATCGTGGGGTCCCTCGCACGGGCCACAGTCCTTTGTGGAACTGCTCCGGCGTGGGTCATCTCTTCCACGGAGTTCAGTCCCTTCAGAACAGCTGTCCCAGCGGGCCCTCCACGGGCCACAGCCGCTTTCAGGCATCCACCTCCCCTGGTACGGGGTCCTTCACGGGCTCCAAGTGGATCTCTGCTCCTCTGTGGACCTCCATGGGCTGCAGCGGGACAACCTGCTCCACCATGGTCATCACCACAGGCTGCAGGGGAATCTTGGCCAGGAGCCGCATTACTCCTCCCCCTCCTTCTGAACTGACCTTGGCATCTGCAGCCTTTCCTCACAACAGGCTGGTAGATGTCTCTCAGGATCTTTTTTTACATCTTATTCACTTCTCATCTCCTTTTCACTTCTTGCAGCCGGGCTGGACCGAGTCGGGCCCAGTCGGCTGCCCGGCGGGAGGCCAGAGGGTGAGGCCTGCAAGGCCCATGAGGCCTGCGCCTCCCCCTCTGCACCTCTGCCCCTGTTCAGCTTCTTCACATCTTCTCTTCTCTCTCTTTTTTTTCCCTGTTTTCCCATTCTTAAATACATTATCGCAGAGGCGTTATCACGAGACATTCTGCTACCAATCAGCTCGGCCTTGGCCAGCAGCGGGTCCGCCCTAGGGCCGGCCGAGTCCACTGAACAAAGGGGAGCGACTTCTAGCAGTTTCCTACAGAAGCAACCACCTTAGGCCCCCCCTCACTAAACAAAACCACGACACCCAGTCACAGCCGGAGGCTTTGTTCTGTGTTCTTTAATTTCAGTATTGCAGAGAAATGCTCAGCAAACTTGCGACCCCTTTTTTACCTCTAGCAGATATTGGCTACTTGATTAACCTTCAGCACAGGACTGAGACTTTGAGCTGAGCGTTTCCTGCTTGCTAGGTCCAGTGACTTTTCACTGAGGTTACTGATGTCTATGAATATGGAGGGAGTGGTGAGGGGATTGTGCACATAGGAGTGTGCACACGCTTAATTGTTCCTAGTTGTTTTTGGGAGCCCCTATGCCTAGCTTAGGATTGTGAATTCTGTTGTCTGCTGTGTCTTAAGTGTGGTTCCCATATAGACCTAGCTCTCAAGCACATGTAGTCCACATACAGCTTTGAGCCATCAAGCGTGAGAGTAATATAGGGGTTGTGTTAAATTATATAAACCATTGAGACTCAGAATCTTCTCTGTGTTTGCAGTGAAAAATAAGATAAAATATCGAGCCAGTGCCTGCATTAAAATACAAAAGACTATTCGTATGTGGCTTTGCAAGAGAAAGCACAAACCACGGTAAGAGGATGATATTCCTTGGTTGAAGAAAATTTATTTTAATAATATTTTCTTGTGAATGTAAAGAGGAGATTTACTATGCTTAGCTAAATACATTTGCAGTCATAGAATGATGCTAAGTACAACTGAAAGAGACTTTAAGAGATGCTGTGTTCCTCCTTTTTTTCCCAAGGATGAATATACTAAATCTGAACCTTTCCTGTGAGATGTTTGTTTAGCTCTTTGTTCATAAAATCCTTCAGTGATAGCCTAGTTATTAGAAATCCTTGGTTAAATCTCTCTAAATGTTATTTAAGCCCATTAATTTTTGTCTTTTACCCATTCGCATCTTTCTTTATAGGCCCCCTTTTTAATCTTAAAAATAATTGTGTTCTGTCTGTCTTGTCTCCTCTTGAAATTAAGAAATTCCATTAGCTTTAATCTGACCACATGGAATACTGATGAAGAAACCACTTTGGTCATTAAGCTCTGCTGTCATCTTTTTGTTCATTGATATAGGTCGAACTCTCTGTTCTTTAACAGTGGGGTTCTTATAAAATATTTTCTCTTACATCCTTTGATGGTTATGTTTCATTTTGTACCTTGACATTTCTGACCATGACCCTATATTTTTAAGCTGTTCTGTACTCATCTTTAATTATATTATTTAGTTTCTACTTTTTATGTGTTGTTGTCCTGAATTCCAATTTAGTGATTTCTTTCTAGGAAGACTGGCTCTGCAGAGTAGTAACTTGTATGTGTGTCCTTCAGTATTGCGTATTTAAAAAGCTCCAAGTTTTCCTGAACTCTTATTTTCCCCAGCCTTATTTTTTTTTTCCCCTGTGGGGGTTTAATGACTGGGTTCCCTTCTATGTAGTTAAGTTTTATCTGATTCAGTCCCATTGTTTCTCTTTGAGCAAGTGGCACAACTCAACCTTTATCAACTTCAGTCAAAATCCTCTAGTGGATACTAATAATTACTTATTGAAAAAAACACACAAAACAACCCCACATTAATTATCAAAATAAAAATACATCTTTTCCATTTTGAGTTGCTGTTGCAAAAGACTCCATCGCTTAGTTACTTCATGTGATAATGTTTGAATTTCAAAAAAAGGGGATGAGTTTTATCAGAAGACATACTTGTCTCCTCTATCTACCTTCTTAATGTGAGTGATTAGTGGTATTTTTAAAAATATAACCTTGTAAAGACATCTCAAGATACAAATGAACTGTCTTATTGTCACAGCATTGATGGCCTGATAAAAGTGCGAACACTAAAGAAGAGACTTGATAAATTTAATGAAGTGGTAAATGCTCTGAAGGAGGGGAAAGCAGAGACAAGCAAGCAGGTCAAGGAGCTGGAGTATTCTATTGATGCTTTAATGATCAAAATTAAGGTATGATAATAATCAGACAAATAATTTCTTCCTACTGGAATCTTTTAAAAACTCAATCTAAAGTAGAAAGCCAATGTATTTTTTTGTAATAGAAAAGACGTTTTAATATAGAGGTTTTAATTTTCAGGGGCACCTGGGTAAACCCTGTGAACGTAACTGAAGTGAATCCTGAAACTGAGTGCATATGTCTAGACTTTGGTATTATTGTACGTGTTTCAAAGTTGGCGCTGGAGAATTTAAAGCAAAAATGCATGTTGATATTGTGAGACAAGTATTGTTAATAGTTTGTTTGTTGCTTTTATTATTGGAATAATGTATATTAACGATGTTTAAAATTAATCAGAACTGAAACATACAAGAGTGAAGAAATTTATATTCCAGTTATGGGTTTTTTTCAGACTTGGTAGTAAAGAGAATTCAGCTTGTTGATTATGCTTCAGGGTCTATAGTTCTCAATTTCTTGCCACAAAAGCACACAGACAAAATGAAGGCACACCGAGATTTAGAATCATAGAATAGTTTGAGTTGAAAGGGACCTGTAAAAGGTCATCCAGTCCAACCCCCCTGCAAGAAGCAGGGACATCTCCAACCAGATCAGGTTGCTCAGAGCCTCATCCAGCCTGGCTTTGCATGTTTCCAGGAATGGCGCATCCACCACCTCTCTGGGCAACCTGTTCCAGTGTTCCACCACCCTCGCTGGAAAACAATTTTTCCTAATATCTAATCTGAATCTACCTCCCTCTATTTTAAAACCATTACCCCTCGACCTATCACAACCGGCCCTGCTGAAGAGTTTCTTCCCATCTTTCTTGTAGGCCCCCTTTAGGTACTGGAAGCCTACATCAACTTGTTAATGCTAGAAAAAAATGGATGTGTTGAATTTTTGTTTCATGCAATATTATACCTTTCTTTGTGTACTATATTAAGATTTTTCTATTTAAAATCACAGTTTGAAAAATGATAGAGTTAACCTGTCAACTTAGAGTTCTCTTTTCTAATAAAAATAAGATAATTTGATTATCATCCTATCATTATATGATGACTCTCAGAAAAGGTCAGCAAACACCCCATGTCACAGTTCTATTAGTGTACATCAATGTGAATTGTAAAATGGAATTAAGTTGTAGCTGTCAATAAGGTTTGAAAGTATATGTATTAAAGGCTTTGTTTTAAGTATTTTCAACCTGTTATTTGCTGCTAATACCTTTTTAAAAAAAGTTAGTCACAGCACAGTGCAATACATTTTCTGAGTGCTAGCACACATAGTGAGAAAAACTGTTCTGTGCCATAACATGAAAGGCAGAGCTGTAAATAACCACTATAGCAGCTAATAACATGACACAAAATGCACATAGGAGGCCCTTAATTTTAATCTTGAAGTGGTAAGGATTAATTTATGTTACTTAAAACTGCAAGGTTTAAAAAATTAAGATGTGTTTTAAAGAGAAGTCATGTTTAATTTCAGCAATAAAATGGAGATTACTTTGTATATGGTTTTGTATGAGAGAGGAGAGTAATGGATCCCCAGGATTTTAGGAAGAAAAGGGAGCTCCTTCACCCTTAAATGTATATGTAATTTAATTATACTGCTCAATACTCTCACTTAATATTTTTTCATCATTATTTTACTTTGCAGACCACTATAATGACTAGGGAACAGATACAGAAAGAATATGACGCTCTAGTTAGAAGCTCAGAGCAGCTTCTGAGTGCACTGCAAAAGAAGAAACAGCAAGAGGAGGAAGCAGAGAGGCTACGACGCATCCAGGAGGAAATGGAAAAAGAAAGAAAGAGACGTGAAGAGGAAGAAAAACAAAGGAGGAAGGAAGAAGAAGAAAGACGTCTGTGAGTCTTGAATAAATTGCTGGTTATAGAATGAGAAGAAAATAGGAAAAGCACTTTAATGAGGTCCTTTTTAATACTACTACACTCTTAATAAGAGAGTCACTTGGATTGTACACCTGGTGTGCTATGCAGTGTTAAAACGTTTCCTTTCCCAGTTATTTATAAGGTAAGTGTAGTCAGAATAGAGTATGGAATAAATTATATGATGCAGCTGGAAATACAGATGGACTCGGAAAGGTTCTTGACTTTACATGTAGTGTCCTGTCATCAGGACTGTACTGACTTCTGGGTTACCATTCAGTTTTATGAAGATGTTTTGCTATCTCTTGTTCACTTGCATTGTAAGAGCATATTTTCATTTACTCTTCCTGTTTTATAATAGGAAGTCTGAGATTGAAGCAAAGAGAAAACAGGAAGAGGAAGAGAGGAAAAAGAGAGAAGAGGAAGAAAAACGTATTCAGGTTAATGTTTTAGCTGTGTATGGGTTTTGGAGGTTTTTTTTGTTTTGTTGAGTTTTTTGTTTTAAATCTTTTTCCTAGCTTAGGTTCTCCGCTGAGTTTAATGACTTCATTTTATAAATGCATGTCTGAGTCATTCAGCAGTGTTGCTTTAGTAGTAAATGTAAGGTGAAAATCATAATTAGGGCATCCCAAGACAGATCACCTATTTCTAATTCACGTGCAGATTCAAGCCTTCTGAGTAGTGGTGCATTTTTTAAACTATTTTAGAAGTTATTTTAAGTTAAAAATACATAACACTGGAGAGTCCAAGTTTAGCTTTTGAAGTTTTTGCAGGTGTTCCATGTCAGGCAAGTTTGATACTCTTTTGGGTATGTCATCTGTATCAGTATAATAAGCCATACCAGCCTGCAGAAGTTAAACATGAAAAGAGTAAGCTGCTGTTTGGCTAGTCTCTAAATCATTGCTTGGAGACCACTGCAGATGTACTGCCTAGTGTCTTGTGAGAAATTCATAGGGTAAGTTTCCATTCAGGGACAGTTGAAATGGATTAAACATTGTCCACTGAGAAAGCAAGATGGCCTGTTGCCAGAAGGTTTAAAAACTTGGTCTGCCAGCACTATGAGCATCTCTAGGGATTGTCTTTATTTATGGTTCTTTGTTTCTGAGATGTGGATATCTGCAATGCAGAATGTAATTTACACTTTTTCTTAGAAATGCTCCGTTTGGATACAAAGCAGATATATAATCCAGTAGGGTATTTCTTTCTTCTGTATACAGTTAATATCTCTCCTCCTAGTGGTTGTTGCTATCAGCTAATCTAAAATGGGATTCATAGAGTAAAGGCACTGGTGTTATGGCACTGCTTTAGTGGTGCAAATTCACAATGATGAGTGGGAAGTGACTTTGTCTCCTTTGTTGACTTTTGGACACCAAGAAAGGCACTGCTAAGAGTTGGTGTATATGACTTTCAAAAGTATGAATTGAATGGTCACATTTTACTTGCTCTGTGTGCAAGACTTTGTTAAATAATGATGGTAAACTGGAATTACAGTTTTGCTCTGCAGAGGCAGTGTATCTAGGTTGCTTCTGCATTGCAGTAAGTCAAAATTTTATTATTTGCTTAAATTCAAAGCCAGATCAGGTTCACAGAGGATTACAGTGTTTGTCTTGATCCCTTTTCAAAATGAACCATGTACCTATATGCAACGCAATGCCTACTGCAAAGTCCTATAATGCTGAGTGCAGAATATAAAGGGAGTATTGTGTTAGTGCTATGGAGGAGTAACCATATTTCTCTGTATCATCAGAGTTTTAATGATTCTAAAAACTTCTGAAGTCTAGTTTTCATAATAGCTAATATAAAGCTGCATATATTTTTAAATAAGGAATGATTGATTGGCACTTCAATTTGAAAAGACAATACAAGTGGTGGACAATAATGATTTGATAAACTATAGGAAAACCAAGATGCAATCTGTAGCCGTTTTGTTTTTCTTGTGTCAAATGAAATATTAATACTGTTACTTTTTCATTTTTTTTAAATATACTACTTGGCATATTTTTCTCGACATTTGATTATGTAGCATTTTGATTTTGATTGGATAAGATTAAAGATGTGTTTTTATAAAACAGGCTGAAATTGAGGCTCAACTAGCTAGAGAACGAGAAGAGGAAACCCAGCACCAGGCAGTGCTTGAACAGGAGCGTCGTGATCATGAACTTGCAATGAGAATTGCCCAGAGTGAGGCAGAACTCATCAGTGATGAGGCTCAGCTTGATTTAGGATTGCGCAGGTATGGAGTTAAGTAGTTACATTTCTCTCTCTTTTTTCTTGGGTGGTGGTTTTTTTTTTTTTTTTTCTTTTCCTTCTTCCTATCCTGACCCCTTTGAGAAGACTACACTCTTGTTCTCTTGTTGGTTTTCTGTAGTTTTGTATTAATTAAATGGACCTTTAAAGTCAGTGTATTGGAATATTTTGCAAATTAACTTGTGAAATTTGTTAGAAATAGATTTCTTTTGCTTAAAGATGTTATCCATTTTGAATCTTCCTACATGAGTAATTTTGGAGGTGCTTGTGAATACAACTGCAATTCTCTCTCTCATTTTTGAGTTCTGGCAAGGGTGGCAACCAATTTAAATTACAATTTTTTATGACTTATTTAAGGTAGTGAATGGAATTTCTTCAATGGTAAGTAATAATAAAATATACCCTTTCTGGTACTTGATGGTTCCAGTAGTACAGTGTGGTTTTTTTAACAAGAAGCCCTCTTTGAATGCAGAAATAGTACCTGTTTCTGTGTCCTGACTGGTAAGTTTTTTAAAGTGGAATTAACATATTTAACATAGATGGGTTTGAAAATTAAAAGTTGTCTTAAAACATTTTGCTTTGTTTTATGTGAATTTTTTGATGTGTCACAAGAAGTGCTTGGTTTTTGGTATACAGATCCACACTGCCTGCAAAGCAGGAGCTCTTAATGTGCCTTAGAAGCAGCTTAGAAGTTTCAGTAAAAATGATAGTTAGTGATCAAATTGCATAAACGGCCCTATGAACATGACCACATCATTGGTGACTTCATTAATGCTAGTCTACTTATTTTGTTGTTGTTGAAAGAAGAGACGTAAGAAAATCTCACGTGTTTCCGTGGAATTTCGGGTTCCCAGATGTGTTCTCTTTGCTACTCAAATTTTATTTAGATGTATACTTTTTTTTTTTAATAACTGTATGCCTATGTGAGATAGGTAGGTAATTTTTTTGTCATGTACAATACTGATTTTTAGACCATTCCACTAAAATTATTGTGGTGTGCTCTTAGTTATACAACAGCTGTCATATCTTCTCAGTTAAGACTTTAGCATGCTCAATTGGATGTCCAGGTGCTTCACAGACAGCATTCTGGAGATTTTCATACTTTCACTGTTTGGATTTTGGTGCGGTACTTTGAAAGTAAACCCAAACTTGGCAAACTCCTCTTAAATATGAAAGAAGGGAGGCAATAGACAAGAAGGGTTCAGAGAATTCAATAACTTTTCTGCAGTGAAGCTCTGATCTCCACAGTGTTTCTGACTGCTCGTGGGTCATCCTGGTATTTGTCTTCATTGTGTAGTCCCGCAATGGATGATGAACTAACCATCCTGATAATTATGACTGCCACTTTCTGTTTGCTGTGTAGCTGGTGGTGGGAGAAATAAGACTGTTCTGAATGATTGGAAAGTGTGGAATGGTCTGAACAAGTTAACATAGGGATGTAAGTCCTTTATCGAACAAGATAATATACAAGTCTAGAAAAAGTAATAGATTTTTCTGCTTATATGAGATTTCTTTTTAGCTCATTAGCTTTTTTTTCCCTTCTGTTTCTGCAGTCTACTTCAAAGAGTTTTAAGCATGTCCAAAAATTGAAGAAAATTCTTAATAACACCTTTGAGTTGTTTTTGTTTTGGTTTGTTTAAAAACAAGCTAAAACATTCTCTAGATCCCAGTATCTTCTGCTGAAATCCGTGGGTAGATTTCCATGTAACTGAAGGAATTGGCTTAAAGGTAGAAACTGTGGGAATTCTCTGAAATGAAAACTATTTATTGGTTTGAATGAAACATGTAATTTAATAATTTAAATGTGAATTCTTAGGACTTATTTTAACTGATAACCAATTAAAATTTTACTAGAGTCTAAGGAAATTATATCCCACAATCTTCTGGATTTGAGACTTGCGTATTACTGTGTGATACACTGAAATCACTGTGACTTTTGTGTATATATATTTCCATTTTCTGTTAAATTTTGCTGTAGTAAGATAAAGCATGTGTAATAAGGGATTTACTGCACTTAGGGGAAAATTAACAGAAATGCTTAGCACTTAAGTAAAAAATCAGTTAAATAGTAGATACCCGTTTTCAGCTGTGCAATATTTTTAATTTATGTAGCTTATTGAAACTTATAGCATGTAGCACCAAAATAAGCTAGCCTTAGTGAAGGTCTTGTGAATGTATCTGTTCTGTGTATTGTGTTGGAACAATCCATCCAAGTAAGTTCTAATTTGTAGTGTATTCAGTGCTACATGCGTATCTGTGTGGGTCTTCAGTATGGCAGTTAGACTCAGTGCCTTTTCACAGCTTGCACGAAGAACCTATCTATCCGGTTCCCAGAGCAGCTACATGAGGATTGCTGTTGTTTCTTGTGATGTGCTTTTCCAGGCATAAAATTTGTCAGTAGTGGCATGTCTCGAAATCCTAGATTTTGAAAGACTGGGGGTGGGGGCAGACACAACAAAGAGCAGGGGAAGTTTTCACTTGTACATTTTTTCCGGATTATCTTAATTTAACTTTAAGAAAAAAAAATAATACTCATGATTGAATGAGAAAAGTGAAGAAAAAAGGTCTATATAATTCTGTTTCTCAGTAAAAAAAAATGATAAGGTAGTAAATAAGATGTGAGAGAAGGAAATATTATGACCCACCTCTTCCCACTTCAGACTATTAGAAAGATAACTAGGAAGTAGCCTATCTAACATAAATATTTTCTGTTTGCAGAGCCAATGGAACAAAGCTGCAAATGACTGCGTATGACATTTTTTCCCATTTGAATGCTGTAATAGAAAAAAAAGCAGCACTAATTAATTCAAAGGAAATTAATATCATAATCTTATTGACTAATACACCATAGTAATCTTTATTAGCGTGCATCTGTGAACTTTAAATCAGTTTAATTTTTATTAAATTTATTTAATATAAATTTATCACTTTATATCCACTTATAGCCACTACTTTACTTATGTTAACAAACAAATTAATACTCTAATATATCTAATAATATCTCTTTAAAGATGATTATATAATTAGTGCAAACTTTTTCACATACCATCCATTTTTCTCTTCCCTCTGTGATTTATTGCTCTTCACAGAATCAGAAATGTACGTATATATTGGAATGAAAATTATTTAAAATAAGTAGCCATTTTTTGTGCACTTGAATTAGCTTCCATTTGGTTGGCAAGAGACTTTCACAGTTATGAAGGCTGTTTTTATATTGAAATGTTTGGTTTATGCTTATTTATCAATTTTCTTATAGGGAACAAATGGCCACAGAAATGTCAGAAATATTGTCTCGGTAGGTGAGAAGACAACACCAAATGAATCAATCATTTTATAAAAAGAAATCACACATGAAATGGGTTGAATTATTATGGAATGAAAAATAATGCAATCTCAGTTTTTTTAAGTGCTAAGCAGATATGTAAATTATTTCTTTCAGATAAATTTCCTTTATAAACACCTTTTGTCGGTAATTCTTTTTCTGGTATTTGAATTGATTATATAAAAAAACCCAGCAAGAATAGTTCACGTACCCTGATATTTTGTATAGTTTTTATAATGTTCCTCCAGCTCTCTTCTCTCTTCAATTTTCTTATAATGATAATAGAAAACTAAAGCTCACATCTTTCAAAGGAGTATTTCTACAGGTTCAACACAGAGTTAATGAAGTTATTTAATGTTAATATAACTGTTAGTGCTTTTAATAAGACAATATGCTAGATACAGTTCCCTTCAAATAAAAGCAGTTTTGAAAGTTACCATGTTAAAAGCGTGTTAAAACCCCTCTTAAGACAACTAAACAAAATCCCCTTCTGAAATTTCTTGAATGTTAATGCAAGATTTTAGGCACAATGCATGAGGAAAGGAGAATGCAGGTTTAGATCTGAATAAATTCTACTGGAACAATCTCGTACTAGTTAGTTAGTGTACTAATTGTCTGTTGAAAGAAATTGTTATAATGTCCTCCATATCAGTGAGTAATTAGAAAGTATTTTGTGCAACTTGAGGACAGAAATAACATTTTGACATTCATTTTCTGAAGCTTACCTAAGAAGCAAAATTGTTCAGAGTTTTTAAAAGTGCATCTATTGTTAAACAAGTTACTATGTTGGGTGTATCTAGTCTGAAGATGATCAGTCTGGCATGATTGATGGGCTTTCTAGTTGTAGCATAGATAATTGGGAACACAGCTGTTAACAAAATTTGTTTCTTGCAGTGTTATTTTAAGAACAGGAATAAACAATGTTGTGTGTAATTAAGCTAGCATGTGAATTTAGATGGCTAGGTTGTATTGCATTTATGGATGTAGTTCTGATGACAATGATCAATTCTTAATGTGCAAAAGAATCACAAAACTTTGGGACAAAATCAGAGGCTCTGTGTTTTGGTTGAATTAAAGATGCAGTGCTTCTTACTGTATGCTTGTTTAACTAAATTTTTTTTCACTTTTTTTATACTGGAAACTTTTGACTTGAGACTAAATAATGTTATGATACATAACTTTGTCAGATTTGAGTGGTGAAGACTGATTGTCAAGTGTGATGCGTTTCTTACTGCCAGACTGTTATGCTTAAAGTCATGCAGAAAACAAGAGAGTGAGCTGCAGAGTGCAGAGTAGTACTGTAATGGAAAGACTAAGCCATTCAACTGGATTAGCATTCTTAAAGATTACTAGTTTAACCAGAGATCTTGCAGCCTGGTTCTGCTGCTCTAGATTATGTAGCAAACTCTTAGAGTGGTGAGTAGTGTTACTAAATAAGGAAAATCCTTAGGATTTGTCAAATTAGGTTCAAGAAGGTTAGACACCAGGCAGCGGAAATTATGTTTAGCAACAATCCTTTAATATATGCCAATGATAACAAAATATTAAAATACATATTTTGAAGGAGACTGTCTGTCTAATGATTTGTTTTGCACTTATGAGTAGTGCTAAGAATGAGGAAAAGTTCCTGTCCCTCACCTATGTACTGATTAAAAGTTAGAGATAATTTTTTGTGTCAGATTTCTCACATACCGTAACTGGAAGCTGTGTGTTGACTCAGTTTAGTAGTATGAGTAGGCATAATTAGGCTGATGCTGCAATAAACAGTAAGATTCTGTAGTTTTAATTACATTTGAAGAGATGATTCAGTTGCTATTAGGAAGAACATTGGATTGAACAGGTTGTTTTATTCTGTGAAACTTAAATTGTTATATCTGCTTTCAAAACTGCTATATATAATAATTTATATTATATATATATATAATTTTTCACAGAAAATGTATTTATAACATATTTACTAAAAAGGGAAAATAAATAACATAAAACTTCATAGTACCACATGAGACCTTTGTGGAAAAATAAAATAATATTAATTGCATTATAAATACTGTTATAATGTAACAGTCCCACAAAGATATTGCTGCACAAACAGACTTTAAATGAAAAGGCCTAGTTTCTTCTGTTTTTTCTCTCTTGTGACTTTTTCATGTGACATATTACATCAAGTGTTTTACTACCCTGTTAAAGATCTAGTTTCTTCTGAACAAATCCTCTCAGATCCTGAAAGATAATTCAGTTTGCCTTAGGTTCTCAGTCATGGGCATTAGCAGAGGTTGGTAAAATCCTGTGTCTGCTCTTCAGTTCCTTAGTGTTTAAGAAGTATTCTGATCATCACTGATTGTTGGAGTGTTTTGAACTTAGTTTGTATCCAAATAATCCATGGGAAGTTTGCTGTTCCTAAGGGAGAGTTCTTCCACTTTTTATCCATATCGTTTTTAAGGAAAAAAAAAAAATCAGGTTTATCCTTGCACATATACATGTAATGTTTGTTTGTTTGTTACGTGGGTAACCTTATACATACTGTTAAAGACGATGGAGATTTTAGTAATAATTTCTCACTTGCATTTGCTTTTCACTTTATTGCATGCTACATACATTTTGCCTTTGGAAAGCACTGTTTCTGGATGAGTCTTTTTATACTGGTCAGCCTTTCTTCTGAGAGTGGTCTTTTTTCCCTTGGTATCTCTTGCTGATTTCCACCCCACTCCCTCTTCTCCAGAATAAATATTGCTGTTCTCAGACAGCTACTATACAATTACTATAGAATTAATTTGATTTCTTCTCTCAGATCAGATTTTTGTGAAAGACATGGAATATTTAGTCTTGGAACAAGGATTTTGTCCGAATCCAGTTTTAAACAGCAAAGAGATGCCTTTTCTTCCTTTTGCTTGTCTACTTCAGATATATTATTCTTCGTCTGTTTTTCAAATGGAGCTGAAAATGTATATGATCGCTCTTTCTTGTCTGTATTCTGCATCTTGACTAGTACTAAGAAAAATGTAAATCATTGTGGGATGAGGTAGACGTGAACAGAATATGTGTCTTTTCACACAGAACCACTAACTATTAATGACAATTCCTCTTAATCTCTAGGCCACCAGTCAGATTATTACATGATTTTGGACATAAAAGATGCTTTCACTTTCTTTTAATCCTGTGAACGTTGTTAAAATAATATGGTACTTTCCCTTTGAATTCAGTCACTCTGCTGCTGATTTTCATTGTAATAAGTGTGGTCGTGGGATCTGTTCCTCCTGTTGTAACAATTCTTGTTTCATATTTGAAAAAATATATATATTTATATTTTTAATAATTGTAGGGGTCCTTCAGTTCAAGCCACAAAAGCTGCTGCTGGTACTAAGAAGCATGATCTCAGTAAGTGGAAATATGCAGAGCTTCGTGATACAATCAATACATCCTGTGGTAAGGTTTTTTTTTTGGCTTTTTGATTTTTCTAATTTGAGAAAGGGGTCAAGTTGTATTTGTATGAACAGTGTTACTTTCTTCCTATGACAAAGATAAGAACATGCTCATAAACTTGTTCAGTTTTGAATGAATGTGAAATTATTTTTAAAAAGTTCTATTACCTCAAAGAGAACAGTAAACTAACAGAATTTCCTTTGTTACCTCCTTTACCGATTATATATTTATGATATTAAACTGCTTGGGCCATAAAATATGTGTTATTGTTTCTTAATTAAATTGGCTCAGTCTTTTGCATTTCCACAAAGGGAATAGTACTTATTATGCTTTACCTAGAATTTGCACGTTCTAAGAAATTTTTTGCTATCACTTCTTGCTGTCACCAAATCACAAAAAAGCAAATATGTCATGTAAAGCACAGCGTAAAATATTTTCTGTCTTAGATGTTCAGATTATTCTTTAATTTTCAAAATGTTTAACTTTGTTTGGGAAGCTGACAGTTGGGACATTAATTACTTTTCACCCAATGTTATGAAGATAGAAACAGATAAAAATTATTTCTTTATTAACTATTAATGTTTGTTCCTACTTCTGATTGAAAGCAGTTGGTTAATTTCTGATTTAAGATAACTCAGAATTTCTGTCTGGATGTAGAAACCCATTCTCTCTGTTTGTATTTAAAACCCAATGTTAGCTCCAAATTCTGTCTCTCTATTGTTTCTGCATATGTAAGACTGAAGCAATGTTTTCAGCTGAACAGGTGGTGCAGTAATACATGGTGCTGATGTGTGTTCATCCTTAGTGCAGCCAGTTTGGATACTCTTAGATGACTAATGAAAAAGCCTTGCAGTAATTCAGTCTCTAAGTACAAAGAAATTCAGCAAAATTAAAATATATTTATTGAAGTGGAAAAAGAACCTAGATCCGAGCAGTTAAATTGCTGATTTTCTGATTTTTTTGGTTGCAGAAATAAAGTTCAGTGGTGGAATTTTATCTGTTTCTGTACTGCTTGGCTTGTGATAATGTCAACAGGCAAATTTAGTGAAGTGAAGATTTTATTTGTAGCATTTCACTGCTCCAAATTTCACAGTAGAACAGCTACTTTGGGAACTGCTGTTATTCTAAAGGAGAAGAGGATATATAGCACTTGAAGGGACTTTCTGGGCCATAAAATACAGGCCCTGTTTGTGCAGAGAATGAGGGGTTTTTATATAATATTATAACATTAGTGTTACAACGTGATCTAAGATTATTTACTTATCAATAGAGAAAAGCATTTCATAAATATTCTTTTCTGATTTTTCTCACTCATCCCTTCCTTCCTCCTTTATGAGACAGATATTGAACTGTTGGCTGCTTGCAGAGAAGAGTTTCATAGGAGGCTAAAGGTATATCATGCTTGGAAATCCAAGAACAGGAAACGCAATGCAGAAACAGAACAGCGTGCTCCCAAATCAGTCACAGACTATGGTGAGGAGAGATAATTTTGTGCTTATAATAATTTTGGTGACAATATTATAAAGAGAACATTTCTACAATGAATTTTGATTGTGCTAGGTGGAAGAAAATTCTTGAGTCAAGAATATTGTCAAGAGTATTTTTATATTGATTTAAGGTAAATACTTTGCAGCAACTAGAATACTTTCAGGAGACCCAGATACACATACTGAATAGCTCTCCCTAAAACCTGTTCTCGTACCAACTCACATCTGTTAAAAATAGTTCTGGATTTACTGTTGCAGTTGCTGGCATTTTTGCTAGATGTTCATTGCTATGCTACTGAAGCTTTAGAAAGATAATTTTCCGTTTAAGCAACTGTGGTTTGAATTTTGAGACTTTTGAGTCTTCGTTTTTAAGGTTGTTCATACTAATTCAGACCTGTGTAATTACAGATGTTACTTTTCTGAGAGTAGTTAGTGACAGTTCAGAACAGGGAATCATACCTAGGGATATAATAGAGATTCTACAAAGAGTTAGAATAATAGAATTGTTGCTAAGTCAGCCACTAAACTATGTCCCTGAGCGTGACATATACATGTCTTTTTAAATACCTCCACCGATGGCTATTCAGTCACTTCCCTGGGCAGCCATTCAGTGAAGAAATTTTTCCTAGTATCCAATCTAAACCTTCCCTGACACAACTTGAGGCCATTTCGTCTCGCCCTATTGCATGTTGCTTAGGAGAAGAGACCATCATCCGCCTCACTACAACCTCCTTTCAGGTAGTTGTAGAGCGCAATGAGGTCTCCCGTCAGCCTCCTCTTCTCCAGACTAAACAACCCTAGTTACCTCAGCGGCTCCGTATAAGACTTGTTCTCTACACCCTTCCCCAGCTTCGTTGCTCTTTGGATGTACTCCAGCACCTCAATGTCCTTCTTGTATTGAGGCGCCCAAAACTGTACACAGTATTTGAGGTGCGGCCTCCCCAGTGCCAAGTACAGGGGCACAATCACTTCCCTACTCCTGCTGGCCACACTGTTCCTGATACGAGCCAGGATGCTGTTGGCCTTCTTGGCCACCTGGGCACACTGCTGGCTCATATTCAGCCAGCTGTTGACCAATACCATGCAAAGTGGTAAGTTGCTTTGAATTTGAGCTTGCAAGTTCTGTCTGGAGTTAAATAGGTAAAATAAATATTCATGCACAGTATTGCTGATGGCAAGTATCAAAGAGCAGGAAATCTTTGGATTTGTGCAAATAAAACTGGGAATAGTCATAATCTCATCACATTTAGTTAGGCATTTACAGCATTCTTTTAAATGTTTTCATTGCATTTTTTTACTTTTCTTGAAATACGGCTTCATATTTCTGAAGAAAAGCTAGAGCACTGCAGTTCAGAAGAAAGTCCCTGTTAGTGACCTTTAGAGACTCTTGTTAGTGTCAGAAGTAATTCTTCCTGTTGCAGGTAATTTTACTGCATGGGCATTTCACATCTATGTATTATAATGATCTGAGAAGGTGGTGAGAAGCAACTCTGACTTCTTAGATTTTTAAGCTAAAAGTCTTTCAGATGTCAGTGGATGTGCACTTCAAAAGATGTCGTTTCTGTCTTTTCACTGATGTAATATAATTTTAAAGGTATTCTTTATTTAAATTCATACATTCACTATAGAAGCTAAACACTATTTCATGTATTATTATTGGAATAGTCAGAATTTAATAGAGATCTGGAAATTTTTTCCTAGCAGAGATGTAAAAAATTAAAAGTGCTATGTTAATTAACTAGCAAATTTGTTACAGCAATCTGTGCTTGGCATGTATACAAGTGGGGTTTTGTAACAAGCATTGCAAATCATTGAAGCAATGCATTTCAAAATTAAATCCTGATGAAAACAGAAGCAGTTGGAAATCTATGAAACTTGGGGAAAGGAGGCATTTTATATGTCAGTGAGCAGAAAATGAATAGAAATACTTAGCTCAACATCTGTGTTTATTTTGTAACTATCATCAGCATTGGTGAAAAATGTTGAGATAATGAAACTGTAACTTATAAAGGATCAGCACTTTTATGTTTTGTTCAATGTGTAATATTTGTTCACAGATTTTGCACCATTTTTGAGCAACTCACGTAAGTGGGGAGATGGTTGTTTAAGCTAACTTTGAAGAACAGGAACACTTGAGAGCTCTATACTAACATTAATTAATCCAGTGTTTTGCTACACATGTACATAAAATTTACATGTTCAAAAAAAAAATCTATTTTACAATTTGGCCATGTTATTCACCTGCTGGTAATTATGTGTTACTCTAGTAATTTACAAATGTACTTTACTGCTTATCTTCATGAGATCCTACTCATTTGAGCAGTTATGGGAAGGGGGAATGAAATAGCCTTTTAGTTTGGGTTATTTGAAAGTATAATCTCCTATTAATTCCCCCCCACCCCCACGAAATACCGTGCTTATTCTAACATTTTTTATTGTCTGCACATGGCTTTTGTTGTAGCAAAACTCTGGAATCAACTTAATATAACAGCTGTTTTTCTGGCACACAAACTAACATTCAGGTGATGGTTTCTTTAGAAAAAGATCTACAATTCCCTAGCACTGAGAAGTAGAGGCTATACTGGTTGCTTAGCATTCCTGTCCTCTAGATTAGCTCTTGGATTTAGCTATGCACAGAGGTAGAAATAAGCCTTTGTGATTACCATTGCAGTGCAAAATGTATTTGACAGTACTGAAGAAGCACTGATCTGCTGTGATAGATGTTTAGACAACTTGCAGAAAATAGAATTATTTTCTTGTAAACTGTAAACTGTGTCTCCCTGTAATATACGTGTTTTATCAGAGTTGATGTATAAAAGTAGCATTCACTTGTTAAAATCTGGGTTTTTTTTTCTTCTCTTTGTTTATGTAGACATGGAAAAACATTGGAGGGGTATGATTTGTGTAGTACATATATTTTTTAAGATTCTGGTCTTCACATTTAGAAAAACTATTTTTGCTTGACTCTAAGTGGAAGAAATTTCAAGGTGCAGTTGCTAGTCTATTAGTCTTGTTTGTAACTGTAAAATATATTATTATAAGTTATTATCATTTTTCATTTTATTAAATTTTAGCTCCAAAATTATCTTTGCTGCTTAATAGATAACGGACAAAAAAAGGAATTAACTTAATTTTTCTCTTTATGCTGAAACATGGAACTGTTAATATTGATTGTCTTTTGTAGAGATGACAGATTCATATTCAGAATTTCTTAAACAGACTATTTGTAACACTGGTATTGTAAACCACTAAAACAAGATCAGTAATAAACTTTTGCAGGAGGCAGTTACTAAAGGAAAGGATCTTGCTTGTAAGAGCATTTACTATTTAAAACTGATTATGATAGTGTCTACATAACATTAAGAAGGTCGGTCAGTTGATGAGTTAACAGAGAGAGTATTGATTTGCTTTTATTTGGAACAAAGTTTCTCTTCAAAGTCTGAAATGTGTGGGACTCTTAGGGAGTCCAAAAACGCACATGGGAAATATTTACCCAAGACGTGTATGAAGCTCTAAAAGATTTTGTGTAATTCCAAAAGTTTGGTCTTTTGATCTTAATGGTCTGAAATAAACAACTTCTTTAAAAAACAAAGCAGCCAGAGAGGAGTTCTAATGCTGGAGCTGAGTAAGAAATCTAGGCAGAAAGTTATGTCTGGTGACAGTTTAGTAATAAGCAGTATTTGTTGTCAACCTTTCTATTAACAAATTAGAAATTTCTAACAGTATCACACACCCTTCTGTGTTGACTGTCTAAAATCTTCAAGTATTCATTGTATTTTTGTAACTGAAAATGCTTCTTTGCACTGTGGCCTTGTTTTACAAAGAGATGGACTGAACTAAAGCAGTTACTGATTAATGTTTCTGGTTGCTAAGAAATTTTCTATGGGAAGTTTCCCCTTAAATATTGATTTAAAGCAGAATGTGTTATTTTACTCACTTTGATTTGTCTAAATATACCTAATGCCATGGAGCAACCTACAGAGCAACATGTAGATCCTATAGTTAACATGAGCCTTTTCTCAGCAGTGTTGTAGCTGTACTGATGAAAAGAATGCATATAATGTGAGATGGAATTACTTTTTTGGTTTACTAAGAGTTCAGATGACCTTGTATTCAGTGAGAATCTCTCAAGTTTTGGCGGTTTTGTTTTTTTTTTTTTTGGGAGGGGATTGTTTGGTTTTTTTGCAGGTTTTGTTTGTTTGGTTTTGTGTTTGTTTGGTTTTTTTTCCTGATTAATCAAGCAAGACATAATATGGCTTTCCTGTTTTCTATTTTTTTTTGTTTGCTTGTTTTTTGGTTTTTTTTTTTTTTTTTTTTTTTTGGTATGATAGCTCAACAGAACCTGACAACCCAGCTACCAGTCAGACAACAAGAGATTGAAATAAACAGACAACAGCGTTACTTCCGCATTCCCTTCATCCGTCCCGCGGACCAATACAAAGATCCCCAGAACAAGAAGAAGGGTTGGTGGTATGCGCATTTTGATGGTCCGTGGATTGCTCGGCAAATGGAACTTCATCCTGACAAGGCACCCATTCTCCTTGTAGCAGGTTGGTATTGAAAGCAAAATTAAAGTGCTGAAAAAGTTCAGAGTTGATAACTTACTTTAGAAAAAGCAGCTGATGATACAAGTTTCCCAAGTTGTATCCTCTTTTTTTTTTCATCAGCAGTTCTTGTCTGGGCAGAATTTGAGGATTTGGGATTGTTGTTGATGGTGGCCAAATGTTACAGAATATCATTTGGAGATGTAACTGGTCACATGTTTTAGCTGTACATGTACTTTAATCTGGGAAATCATGGACAGAGAATGAGAATCCAAGTGTAAATGGTTTTATTATTATGTATCTTCAGATTATTCACTACACTAGAGACAACATGAAGATAAAATATCACAATTTATCTGGGAAAGTTCTAGTCTAAGTGTAGGTTTTTAGTTAGCCTTGAAAAATTATGACAGTTCGTGTCAAAACAATTTGTGCACATGGTACATTGTCTTTCCATAGCATGGTGCTACTAGTAAACTGATGTTTTTACCATATTTATACTGCGTAGTACGGGAGAATAGCTGTTTAATATTAAACTAAATGTGGCAATAGATAGGTAGAAACTTATCCGGTAATGAAACGTATACTCCTTTTCTGGAGGATAATGAGAGGGAGAGAAAATACTGGAGAAGTGCTATTTATAGTTCTGTGTTTTGAGAGTTTTTTAATTTAACTTGGGGGTTGAGGAAAAGACCATAACCAATTGTTTAGCTTCAGAGTGATGTTTTACTAGGAACAAAAGTTACTTTGTTTTCCGGTAATTATTTTTAATAGAATTCCTTATATCAGCTGTTGCCTGTTCAGGGTCAAAGCTCATAGCTAAAAGTAGCATTGCTGTCATGAATACCAAATTCAATGGATCACCTGGTAAAAGTAAGATTAAAATACAGCGAGTGAGCTACATTCATAGTTTCATTCATTCTGGCGTCAGTCCCATTTGTTAAACACTGTTTAGCATGGGAGGCTGACTGATTAAGAATATTGGCTTCTTGATCAAAAGTCTCAAGTTTTCAGTCGCTTTACTACATTTAAACAAATTAAATAATAACAGCAGGTCACAGTAAATGAAAATTTTCTGTGTAAAAATGAAAGTATGTATAAAACAAATACATTTGTCATCCTGTAGTGGATTTCAGGAGAATGTATCAAGATGCTGATCTTTTTGTCTTCTTTCCTTTGTTCCTTTTTGCTCACTTTTTAAGCACAATTTTGCCAGTTGCAACATCTGATACTCTTTATTCTGATGCCATTTTGTGCTCTGTGTGTTTTTTTAAAAAAAATTAAAATCTGTGTCTGAGAACTGATTTCCCCATAAGCCCAGAAGTCTGTTAACAAACCAGAGCTTGAGAGAAGAAATCTAATTAACAAAGATCTAATCTTTGTTAATGGGACCTTTGAATGATGTGAAAGTTTTATAAAGACGTTTCTGTTTCCCATTACTGTTTCAGGGAAGGATGATATGGATATGTGTGAGCTTAATCTTGAAGAGACTGGCTTAACTCGAAAGCGAGGTGCTGAAATTCTGCCGAGACAGTTTGAAGAAATTTGGGAGCGCTGTGGAGGTATCCAGTATCTTCAGAATGCAATTGAAAGCAGACAAGCTCGTCCTACGTATGCTACAGCTATGCTGCAGAACCTGTTGAAATAAATGGTCATTTTGCACAGTAGCATTCACGATAAGAACCCTTGCCCGTGACACAAAGGGAAGAGTTCCTCTGTGCAACAGAGGACGTAAACATTCTATAATCATATTAGAGGTGTTTAATATAAAGTGAACAGATTTTATTAATCATGTGGTTTGTTAATTTGTACTTTATGATGTTTAATTTGTGTAGTGAACTTTACTAGGTATGAGGACCTTGAAGAAACTTCAGTCAATGTAGTGCATTTTGTTTATATGTTGCATTTTCTTTAACAGTTTCTGTTATAACTCTTAACACTTCTAAGCAATCTGTCTGTACTTGGGTACACATTACAGACAACTGCGTTGCAACCACCTTTTATAATAACCCTTCTTTAGAACACTGAATAGTTGGCTTCAAGTGGTGGCCTAGTGAAGAGGATAATGCTGTTTCTAATAACTGGAATTGTGAGGCCTTAGCTTTGACTTCTGTTCCGGAGAAGTTGGAGTATACTTTTATGTAATCTGAGACATTTTATGTCCTGATTTGAAAACTCATTAGTGTCTGTATTTACTGACTTTTTCAGAAACTGATGGGAAATCCTTCTGAACTTGAGACCTATTCCTATTCCTATTTAATAGGAGACATATTCCTATTTAATACATTCTGTCTTGGTTTAAGAGAAATGGTTTTCTGTACATTCTGAGAAGAGCATTCATACATGTCAATATTGTGTAATACTGGAGGTACTCAAAGAATGTACTGCTCATTAGGGCTTATACCACTTCTCTCTTTGTTTCTTTTTGTTGTTTTTTTTTTTTTTCTCTTTAAGTACAAATTTCCTTTAGACTTTTATTTTTCTGACCAAATTTCCATTAGGAATTCTTGGGCAGTTTATTTATCCAGGTAGTGTAATTTCAATATATTATGCAAAATTGTCCAAGACTTGTATCTGGAGGCATATAAGATTAAGGATAGCATAAGGGAAATATGTTCAGCTTTTTGGTGGCAGTGTAACTTAACTGAATATTGAGGCTTGATCCTCAGACATCCTGTTTATTTTAATTGTAATGAGATGCACATGTCTGTATCTTGTTGAGATCGTATAAAGATGTGGTCCAATAACATAGTGCCTTGTCTTAATACTATGTGCTGATGAAATAGCTACAATTTTTAGTGTACTGGAATATCATAGTGGTTCGGACGCTGAGCTTTCTCTTAATCTCCTCTGTCAAGTTTCATAGCTTGTAACAGTTCCCTTATTAAGTAGTTTGTTTGGGGAGTTTTTGTGGGTGGGAATTATTAATTTCATATGGTTTTAAGATGCATCTTGTTCACTTGAGTGAACATTGTTTCACCACACTGGCCATTATTTCAACAAATTAAACTTTATTATTTATTACCTGTCTGATAGGAATTTGAAATATAACTAGCTTGATGTCCAATTACTTATTAAACCCAATTTAAAAATGAAGTCTTGCTCTATGAATTGACAAAGTTTGCTTACACTATTAAAGTAATTTCCCCACTGTTTACTCAGTTTGAAACCTCTTGGAGGCTTTATTTTTTAAATGCATAAATATACTTAATTAGTGACTTTCAAGAGGTATAATTCTGTAGCACAGAGAAAGCTCCTGATGCATCCTTGCTGACCTTAGATTGTACTTGCATGCCACAGTCTGCTTGTTGTTATAAATTTACTCCTTACTGTAATACATGTGAGACATTTGAGTAATTCATTAACTCTGTATGAATCTGCTGCATCAGGGGATCTCAGGTTCCACTGCATACCCACTCTACTTTTTGGTCTTGTGATTGCAAATGAGAGAATGTTTTCATTTTACCCAGATTCTTCACTGAAGCAGTAACTTTTGTCTGCAAGATGAAAGAAGTGCATCAGACTGCTGGCTAGCAAGTTGTGTACAAACCTGTACAGTGTTGCATGAGTTTAAAGGTGCTGCTTATGGTTTAGGTTACTGGTTTAATGTATTACTGAATTGGAACCAAAGTTTCAGAACTTCCAGTCTCCGGAAACTTAGCACTGCAAGAAGCAATGATTGTTCATGTGATACAAGAAAAATCACTGAACTGATAGGGCTGAGGTGCCCTAATCTGTATTTATTACTATCTGGATTTGGCTTCTTGACTTAAGACATTCAGCCTCAGTTTATATGTATTATATATATATATAAATATGAAATGGATCTTATGAGGCTGAACATGGTAAGCAAGGAACATCAATACTTAAGAATATGTGTGTGTGTGTGTGTGTACACATATATATACTTAAATACATAAGCACATATATGTGTAAACATACTTGTGGGGAACTTAAAATTTTTAACTGAATTTTTCCAGTAAGTCCCTTTGATGATGCCAGGATTTCCTTTACAGGCATCAGAAAGAAAATGTATGAGCTATAAGGAAAATAAAATTCACCTTGAAATAGCGGAAGAGGAACTGGTGGCTGGATTTTCTCAAATGAGATGCTGCCACCTCTCTGCATTGCTCCAGTAGTATTCCTGAGGCAAGCAGGAGATGCATTCCGAAAATCAGGGTATTCTAGTTTGCACAGTAGAATGCTTTTTTTTTTTTTTCTTTTTCTTTCTTTTTTTTTTCTGCATCAAAAGTGGCAACTGCTTTTAATTTTCCTGATGTTTTTGTGCAACAGAATTAATTTTCAACTCATTTCAGATTTTTTTTTTTTTTTTTTTTTAATGTCAGGCAATATTCAGCTGCTTACCAATTGTTTCTGTTGACCATCTACTTTGTCAGATAGTTGGTTGATTTGGAGAGGAAATAAAAAAGCAGTACTGTAGGACTGTAGTGTTACCTAATGCCCTTCTGATTGACAGTTTCATAGAGGAAAATGTTATTTGTTTTTTTTTTAAAGCAAAATGATGAGGTAAACATGTTGGCTTGCTTCTTTGTGTTGAACTTAAAAAAAAAAAAAAATAAATTCCTGCCTCTCAGTGAAGCTGACCATTATAGTTGAGATCTTCTGCATGAAACACTCCAGAAAACAAAGGAGAGGAAGATAATCACCATGTGAGGCTACATTCCTGACTAGATGACCCTGGAATATGAATTTTCTAGAGAACACTGCTATGAAGATCACAAAGTCATTAAATACTTGTCTTTCATCCACTGATAAAGTTGTTTTTCTTTATGTAGTTGAATCCTTTGGGTTTTTCTCCAGAATCTTTATTTAAAGTATTTAAATGACCACCTAATACTGTACTGAAAATTTAAAAAAAATAAATACATTCCATGCTGAAATCTCAGTTGTATCTCTCACCATTTTGTCTTTAAAGGTTTGAAGTGTAGTAAGTAAGGGTAAATTAAGTTATGACAGGGATAAAAAAATTTCTGTGCTGGAACTGCCTGCTGCTTTTCTATGAATTGTTTACGGTACTTAAAGCTACTCTAGTAAAGATTTTGTCTTTACTTTCTAAGGTAAACGTTCCTCTAAAATAACATTTTGATACAAAAAAATTCTGATTTTTTTATCTTTAAGTCTCATGCTTCATTTCTCAGTATTTCTTGAAACAAGTATCTTTTTACTTGATTACTATTCTTTTGGTCTTTACTACTATCACTTACAACATTTATCATTTGCTATGCTGTGTATTATTTACATCTTTTTCATTTTAGATGTTTCACTAGTTTCACTGGTTGTCAGCCACTTTTTGAGTTTATGCTTTTATGCTGCAGGAAGAGCTTTATGTTTGGGGTGGGGATGCAAGCGTTGTTTTTATCTATTTATTTCATAGAATAGAATCATAGAATCATAGAATGGTTAGGGTTGGAAGGGACCTTCAAAGGTCATCTAGTCCAACCCCCCTGCAAGGAGCAGGGACATCCCTGACTAGATCAGGTTGCTCAGAGACTCATCGAGCCTGGCCTTGAATGTTTCCAGGGATGGGGCCTCCACCACCTTTCTGGGCAACCTGTTCCACTGTTCTATAACTCGCATTGTAAAAAATTTTTTCCTAATTTCTAATCTAAATCTACCCCCCTCTATTTTAAAACCATTACCCCTCATCCTATTGCAACAGGCCCTACTAAACAGCCTTTCCCCATCTTTCTTGTAGGCCCCCTTGAGGTACTGGAAGACCACTATAATGTCTCCCCAGAGCCTCATCTTCTCCAGGCTGAACAGCCCCAACTCTCTCAGCCTGTCCTCGTAAGAGAGGTGCTTCAGCCCTCTGATCATCTTTGTGGCCCTCCTCTGGACCTTCTCCAGCTGGTCCATGTCCTTGTGTTGGGGGCTCCAGAACTGGACACAGTACTCCAAGTGGGGTCTCACCAGGGCAGAGTAGAGGGGGAGAATCACCTCCCTCGACCTGCTGGCCATGCTCCTCTTGATGCAGCCCAGGATGTGGTTGGCCTTCTGGGCCGCAAGGGCGCATTGCCTGCTCATGTTAAGCTTCTCATCCGCCAGCACTCCCAAGTCCTTCTCCTCAGGGCTGCTCTCAATCCATTCCCCGCCCAGCCTGTATTTGTGCCTGGGATTGCCATGACCCAGGTGCAGGACCTTGCACTTGGCCTGGTTGAACTTCATGAGGTTGGCACGGGCCCAGCTCTCCAGCTTGTCAAGGTCCCTCTGGATGGCATCCCTCCCTTTCAGCGTGTCGACGGCACCACACAACTTGGTGTCATCGGCGAACTTGCTGAGGGTGCACTCTATCCCACTCTCCATGTCGCCGACAAAGATGTTGAACAGGGCCGGGCCCAGCACGGACCCTTGAGGGACGCCACTCGTGACCGGTCTCCACATGGACATTGAGCCGTTGACCACCACTCTCTGAGTGCGGCCATCCAGCCAACTCCTTATCCACTGAGTGGTCTGTCCATCAAACCCATGTCTCTCTAGTTTAGAGAGAAGGATGTCATGCGGGACAGTGTCAAAAGCTTTGCACAAGTCCAGGTAGATGATGTCAGTCAATTTATTTATTTATAAGTGTTATCAGACTTTCCTTCCTTAAGGGTCAAATGAGAGTGGTATTTTTCTAAATTTAAGAAGGTTGAAGTAATTCAGACTTTGATTTTGAGGAAAGAAAATTTTATTTCACTTTCCTTATGGCTTTCATCTCCAACTGTAGCTTTGCATCAGTTTTGAGATAGAGATGTGTTTTAGTGTAAGATTAAATACCAATTCAAGTCCCTGTGAAATTTTCAAGTAAATAGTTTTATTATATTTTATTGAAATACAAAAGGCTTACATCCAGCAAATATATTTGGTAATTAATAGTCGAGAGTGATAAATACAATCATGAATAATCATTATTAAAATACATATTTTAAAATTACTTATTTTTTTTTATCTGACTAGTGATAGCTAGCATGAATTGAAGTATACTAAACACATACAAAAATACATTTATAATGGAACAAAATGGAATGCTTTCAGCATTCTTAACTTACATGAGCAGTAGTGAAAAGCTAACATTTGTTGACAGGGATGGCTCCCGGTGCCCTGCAAGAAGCATTTTTAAAGTAGAGTTTTATTCTGAAGTGTTACTGTGTAAAACCACATCTTAGGTTTCTTTTTTGTTTTTATTTCTAGTTAAATAAAGTAAGTAAAAATATTATTTCAGCTGTAGAAACTCAACCTTATATTCTTGGTGCATTACCTTCATTTATACACCGTTTTGGTGGTTTTGCAGGCAAATCTGTTTGTGCAGTTAATTGTTTGGAATCCGTAAACAGTTCCTTTGAGCGTACATAATAAGGTAAACTAAAGTTTAGTCTTTGCTGTGGCAACTGTGGGGTGCAAAGTAAAAAAGAATTGTCACTAAAACCAGCTACTATCCTGAAGACATCTGAATGAGGAGCTGTCATCCAGTATAGTCATGAACTTTGTAGAAGCTCAGTTTGAGCTGTAAATACAACTTCTGGTCTGCACCAAGCAGCAAACAGTGCCTCAATATGATACAACACTGGTGCGGGATATAAATACAGATCTACTCAAGAAAAAGATCTTCAAAGTAAAGTAATGCTCATACTTGGATCAGGATTGCGGATCCATAGAGCATAAGTTACTTAGCCTATAAAATACTTAATGGCCACTCATTGTCTGCTTAGATTTCTTCTGCAAAAACTAATAATATCCTCTCAAGATCATTGGTGTGTATACTGAGCTTAAAGTGTACGTGCTTCTGTGCGACTCTGTAATCTACTTGTTACTGGGAGGGTCCTTGTGAATATAAATCTAATGAGCTGGAAAGATGAAACTGCAGATACTGTGCCTCAGCAAAAAGTTTGAAGTCTTAGGATAACCTGACAGTTTAACTGTCACCAGAAATTAAGCAGTGAAGTGCATATCTATATATGTATACATGATGTGTTTATTAACAGAAAAACAGGAATCTGCTGTTCATAGAAACCATTAAACAAGTTAATCCTACCTTCTGTGCGATTTGCAATTTGAGCATTGTAGGGAGAGAATGGAAAAGTTCCCAAATGCTTTTAATGTGGCCTTTGGTCAATGACGGCTCTTATTTCTGTGTTTGCCAGTTATATTAGTGTATATAAGGGAGGTTAATAAAAGGGTATGGAAATGCAGTAAAGTTTCATTGATATTTTTACCAGAATAATTTGATATAGAATATTGAAAAAAGTCACTTCTCAGCAAAATCTGTTTCTAGCACTCTGCTCTTAAATAAAAATACAGTTAAGATGTGTAAGCACTGGATGCTTAATGCACGTGTCTTAACACTGGTAATTTTTTACTAGGCGAATTTTAGACATGGTCAAATAGTTGGTCAACTTGGTCCTGTTGTTTTTCTTGAATAAACCAACTTTTAAATGTTTATTGATTTTAGAGCTAAAATGTTTTATCTTTAGGAATCTTTGAATTTTTTCATATGCATAATCAACCTGAAGTTCAGTCTTCAATGATGCAGACCTTCTTTTTTGAATACCTGTAAGAGAAACTCTCATAAGACATTTGAAAAGCATATTTTAATTTGAATATGTATTATTTCTCTACTGCTAATAGGCAAGGTCTCACTAAAATCTGTTGAGATAATTTCCCGTTCATTGTAAGGAGAATTGAGTAAATCCTAAAGTTATTTCTTACATACTAAATAATTGAGCTCAGAATTAAAATTATTGTTTTTCCTCCCTGGTACAACCATGCTGTGCTTCCGTATGAAATAATAGACAAGTACCACTGATATAATCTGAAGAACATATTTTTGACTGTAGAATAATTAGAATGCAGTGTGCTACAAAAGAAGCCATATCTAAAGTCTCTACAAGATTCATAATTACAGCAGACCTGGGATAAAATAATCTTTGTGACATTCGGCTTCTCTGCATTGTTTTAAGTGTAAGAGTGGCAACTGTGCCATGCAAACTTGTACATTTGTAAAACCTGACGCCTGGTACTCTCAGCCTAAGAGCACAGCACTTCCATGTCTATATGGTATTTTTGGTCTTTTTTTTTTCCCCCGTAATTCTGGTAATGAAACACCAAATCTCTGATATTGGTGGGGGAGCTCTAACAGCCTAACTTGTCTTGTTGTTGTCTAGCTTTTATCCAGAATATTGTTTGCTTGATGCTCCAAGTGACTGACATGAGGATGAAACAAGTGGCAGTCTGTTTTCATCTCAAATGTAATTTAAGTCATCTTTCTTGGTGGCGGAGAGTCAGTTTTTCAGAGGATTATGCTATATGTCTATATGTCAGTTACTGGTTTTGATGCACAAAGAATGATGTATTTTATATATTTCTTAGGGAGAATCTATAATGACTTTTAGGCTTCATCTGAATTACATCAAATGAAGGGATCTTTGCCTATGCTGATTAGATTCAGCATTATGAAACAAATTATTTTACCATCCTCTTATTCAGTGCTTTGTTTCCAATGCTTCTGGACTATTTTGTGTCAAATATTTCTGGATCCTCTAAGGTTTTATCAAAGTTTGTTAGAACTGATTTTCTGTGATATCTGCTGCAGCACAGTTCTTTTGCAAGCGTAGAAATGTTTGTGAAGACTCTCTAGATGAGATCCTTTTTCTTTTCAAGGGTTAGATTCATTACTGAATTTTGCCAGATAATGTCTTGAAAAAGAAGCCTACTCACTCATGCCATGTATGAGCACAAATAAATGATGTTTGTAGAATAACATCCATTAGATCAACTGAAAAATAATAGACTTTACAGACAGCTGGACATAAGACCCTTACAGCTGAAAAGAAATGTGCTTTATTTTTCAGCACCTTCTTCAGCTTGACCAGAGAACATCAACCACGGTCACAGGGACAGCAGATACTACAAAAGTCACATTTGAATGAGGTTGTGTCTTCAGCTTTCATCTCAAAGGAGCAGAGAGCACATGTGTAGGTGAGGTAGGCAGCAGAGAGTCAAATCAGCAGGATCATTTTTAGAGAAGTTTGGCATGTTTGACTCTCAGCCATAGTAGGCCAGCTGGATGTGGCCTTGTTGGCCTTACGTCTCAGTCTGAACGAGCTGATCCACTTGAAGGTGTGAATTCTAGCTCATTTGTCACATTCAGCTTTGGCCCAAAGAAAGATGACTCTCTCAGTAATTTTATTCCTCATCTTACACTATTTGTGGAGCAAGACACACCAGGTTCCCAGAGGCCTAACCATGCAGCTGTGGTTTTCAGCTGCTTGTAAGAACTTCTTTTTCTACTGAGCTCAGGGAAAAGCAAGTTCTTCACCTGGATGTCAAACATGTTTTGTTAGTTCGTGGATAACTAATTGGGTAAAAACCCAACCAAACCAACCCCCCTCTGATAAGTAAATTTTGCAATGATTTTCCATGTAGTGACCCTATAACTAAACTGGAGACATTTTTCATGCTTAGGAAGGTACTGGAGGCTATTTTAGCTTGCACTGGAATTTTATGCTTATTTCCATATATGCCTTTATGAATACAGAGCAGTACTTACTGTAGATAACATGTCCTAAAAAGCTGTCACTGCTGTCATTACACATTGCAAAACAGAATTTAAAGATTGGAATTTTCAATTTGGCCTAAGAGTTATAGATATCCATCTCCTCCTGAAAATTCAATTCAGGTGCTATATTCTGTTTTAAAAATCCTAGCACCAAAGGAGTTTTCTAGATTATTCTATGGAAGTGGTGCTGTTAGTTTCAGCTAACAAAAGCTGTGTGCTACATATATTTTTTTTCCTCCATCAATTTTTAAAAAATCATTAAAAATGTGTTCATCATAAGGGCTCTGATGTAAACTTAGGTAATGGTGGAAAATGGCCAAAACCCCCTAATTCTTTTTATTTTTTTTAAACCATTTCTATTTTGTGGTTGCCTCACTTCTCACTAAATTTATTTCCTTAACTAGATCTTGAGAAGAGCTTTGTCAATATACTTTTGACAATTCAAATAGAGCCTAGATGACACAGGCCTCTATGATAGGCCTGGTTTTCTCTAACAGAAGTACCATTTTATTCCTTTCATAAAATATTTAATGCTTTTGCAAGTAGTAATTTTAAGTAGCTCAGCTAGTATGAAAGTTTATTGGTCTACAATTACCCACAGACACATTTCTTTTAAGATGGGTGTAAAATACTAATTGCAAACGTCTGTGCTCTTGTTTTTACCAGCAGTGAAGTCAATTCATTCTTGAGCTTTTTCAAACTGCTGCTCCCTGCTGACTCGTTGATCTCTTACAGCTGCATCCCAGTCCCCCCACTGTCAGCCCAATCTGTAACTATGACTGGAGTACCTGAAGAGACCAGACCTGGGTATGATAATCAGTGAGAATAAATCTCTCTGTGTGGTATCATTGCTTGTTCCTTTGTTTACATACCAATGAACTGGTTCAAGCCGAAGATTCACATAGTCCGGTATCCTGTCACCCATGGTGTACAGCTAGTGCCAGAGCAATCCCGTACTGGTATTCCCCTCAATAGTAACAGGTACTAACAACTACAGTAAAACCTTTTTGTTCCTAATTGAGCTGTGATTCAGAAAAATGAAAATGGCAAAGTGAAAGCTTTTTGTCTGCCTTTCAAGAGAGCATACTTGGATACATCAGAAGGAAGAGACAATCTGTGATTTTAGAGAATTTTTTGACTCAGCTTTTCTCCTTTCTGTCTTTTTTTTTTTTCCTACAAAGATACAAGACGCTTCAAGTTGCAAAGCTTGAGATATGAGCAGTATTCTGCTCAAATTAGAATTCCTACTTGTTCAAACTCTACAAGCTTAAAGAGGCACATCTTATTTTTAAATGATCTGTTACTGCTATTTAAAATCTCCGCTTTGGTTTGCATGTTGTGTAGCTTTGTCATTGTAGATTTTCTTTCTTCATGTGTTTCAGTGACTGCCCCATTAGCAAATGAGTATACAGAATGGAACTTTGTTGCATAGAAGCACTGAAGAAGGGATTGTTGTTGTCATATCAAGCATCCAAAAATCCCAACCTTTTATTTGTAAGGAACTAGTCAAAGAGGCTTCCTCGTAACATTGCCATCGGGAAAAACAGAAACTCAACAGATTTTTAAAGCTCATGAAAATAGTCACAAACCTTGGTTTTGTCTGGCTGGTGCTGGAAGTGAAGAATTTCAGAGACTAACTTGTCAGTCTTGGCTTTGTAAACTGATCCGGTGACCTGCAATAGTTAAAAAAAAAAAAAATCAAAGCACTAGAGTAATTATTTCACTAAATCACAAAAAGCACTCCGGTAGGGTTGACCACCAAAGCCATGCAAGAGAGCTGTAAGAAAAGCAGTTCTAACAGTCCTGTTATGAAACCTACACAGCAGTAAATGTGGAAAGCACATAAATTAATTAGTATTTTTAGTTCTGAAGTTGCCAATGAAGAGATTAGACTCAAATTTTATTTAATTTAGAGTTAATAGGTGAAGATGAACCTGTTATTTGAGGTAGGGCTGTTTGTTGAGGGGTAAGAAAAGGGTTTTCATGCATTTTACCTCCATGTTGAATTGTGTTTTCAAGTTCGTGTAATGCTTCATGATCAATCATCTCTGAGGAACTGACACAAGAACTTACACTACAAGCCGTATGACAAAAGCTAGTTATGGGTTCATCATGTTCAAAAGCAGGATTAATCCTTACAGCATTTTCTGAATTGCAGCTGTTGAGAGTGGGACTTCTACAATGCAGAACATTTTTGTTTAGGTAAGATTTTAAATTGCAAAAGAAAAAAAGGAATATTTTGAAATGGGAAGAAAAATCATGAGCAGCTTACTGCAAATTAGAGTTTCTTTTGCTTTTTCTTCTTAACTTAATAATTAAAATGATGAAAAGAAAAACAAGGCTTAGTGAGCCAAGAATGAGAGGTTTAAAAATGAAGGGCTGTATGGGGTCTGGAGCAAATTTTGCACAGCGCTGTCCTTGGTAAAGCTCGTGTCTACGTACAGGGCATCTAAAATAGGGAAAGGAAGAGAAAAATGTACAGAACTCGAAGGCAGAAAACACAGAGTACCTCAAAAAACAAAGGAAAATCTGCAATTAAATATAAGTACAGTATTCCGGATACAATTAATTGTTATGTTTCTATGAAATAATGTGTTTGATAATAGAGGAAGGATAATATTCTTAGATTAATGAAAGTGAGTCTTAAGTAAAAATACGATGATATATTCTTTGCCAGCTTACAAATGTTAAGGAAATTATGCATTTGGAATATCTCTGACAAATTTCTAGCCCCAAAGGTGAAGTTGAAAAACATTTGTAGTTTAGAACCTTAGGAGTTCAGGTGTGTTGTGAAGTAATGTCTGAACACATCTTTGAAGCCTGTATTCTGTTTATTGGTGATTTTAATATGAGTAGCAAGGTCTGAAATAAGAGTTCTACTACAAATAGCTCCCTTTAAAGCGAGGGAGAAGATTGCCATATTTTTTATGAGAACACAGGGTTCTAGTTAGTGGAAAAACTAGCATGTTTCTGAGTAAATTCACAAGCAAAACAAGTGCTTGACTAAAGCAAATACTAGGCCACAATTTTCTCCCTGCAGACTGTACAAGTTCTCATAAGCTGTCAGTCTGAGACTGACGGTGAGTTTGTAACTTGCTATAATTCACAGAGTTTCATTTATTATTTTTAATACTTTTATCATTCCAAATTATGGTTTTGTTATTACTGTATATCAGGTCAGAGCTTTTCTGAAATGGAAAGGTGTTATTTTCTTTAGTGTGTTGGCCTCGGAGAAGTAGGCTATGCTCTTTGCTACTTCAGTAAAGTTTATAAGAGGAGCTCTAGCTCACAGGCTGATTTCTAGTACAAAATACTGCAGCTGCACTACTGTGACTCCGCAAGTCAGGAATTTAGCAGTAATTGCAGTGAATTCAGTATAATCTTCTATTATCATGTCTGTGACACCCACTGCAGAAAATTAATTATGGCAGTTATGTTGTTACAGTGAAATTATCGTATGAATAATTTGCTCAGTAGTCCTATTTTTTGACATTAATCCTAACTATGCTAAAAGACGTATCATTAACCTGGTAAAGTCAATATTAAGAGAGAATAAATAAGTGCAAGAATTGTAACTTGTCTTTTGTTTATACAAGTGCCTGGACAACTATCATGTGCCAGTCGGTCTCTTCCAACCCTAACCATTCTATGATTCTATGATTCTATACAGTTTCACATAATGCTCTGGGTAGTCTGGTCTTACAATGAGATGAAACTTGATACTTGAGAATTAATATGTTCAGGTACTGTGGTAGTTCTCAGTATTGGCTAAACCTCATTTAATCTAAAAATCCTTATGGAATGTGTTTGCAGTTAGGAAGAGCTGCTAATCTTCAAGTCTTTCACAGAAAGCCCTGAAAGGAGCCTCAGCCTTCATGTGCTTTGCTGGGTGATCTGGAATCAGAATAGTGCTCATAGGTGTGTTTATAAGAATATACATTTCCTTTTTAATGTATCTTAGAAAAACATGATTTCTTAAAATACTACTATGTAATCAATAGCAAAACCATTAATGTGTTATTTCATTTTTCCAAGATGTATTTGGAAATCTGAAAAGAATGCATTGTTTTGTACATGCCACTTCTGCCAATGATGCTGAATTTCTAATTAATTTCTAAAGCATCTCTAAAAAATAACTAGATCATTATGTTCTGTGTGTACCAAGAGGCAAAAATGGATTTATCTGTAGTGAGACTATACTGAAGAAGGGTATTGCAATGTAGCTTAAACTGTCTGAATGTTGAGCTTTTGGCTTATTAGTGTAGTTTATGCTGTTGAAAAGTACATACTCAGCTCTGCTTGTTCATGCAATAGATATGTCGGTGATCCGTTAAAAGAATTCATGTTAAACACTGCTTATTTACCTGCAGACAGCTCCTCTTCCTGGAACTAACTCACATTTCCCCCCGTTGATGCAAAGATGGGGTTCCAGCTCACACAAGCTCCGACAGGGCAATCCGTCTTGGCTTGCATAACCGGGTTTACAAAGACAGTCAGCCTCTTTTGTCCCCTTGTTCATTACGCATTCGGAAAACTCGTCACATGCCATGAATTTGCATGGGTCTGCCTGATCAGCTGTAAAGGATGAGTAAATCATTAACTGATGCATTACCCCAGAGTAACTTGGCAAGCTTTGTGGCAGCTAGAGAAAACAATTCACATTTACTAGTCTGCTACTTGTGCATGTTAATAGGCAGATATAGTCTAGCATAAAAGGACACACACATCATTCTTTCTGTAAGTGACACAGCAAGCATGTAAGCTTATAGAATCATGGAATCATTACAATTGGAAAAGACCTCCAAGATCAACATGTCTAACCATCAACCCAACACCACCATGTCCACTAAACCATGTCCTGAAGTGTCACATCTACATGTTTTTTTTAATGCCTCCAAGGGATCGTGACTCCACCATTTCCTTGGGCAGCCTATTCCAATGCTTGACCACTCTTTCAGTAAAGAAATTTTTCCTAATATCCAACCTAAACCTCTCTGGCACAACTTAAGGCCATTTCCTCTCGTCCTATTGCTTGTTACTTGGGAGAAAAGACCAACACCCACCTCACTACAACCTCCTTTCAGGTAGTTGTAGAGAGCAGTAAGGCTTCACCCAGTCTCCTCGTCTCCAGACTAAACAACCCCAGTTTCCTCAGTTGCTCCTCATAGGACTTGTTGTCTGCACCCCTCACCAGCTTCATTGTCCTTCTCTGGACATGCTCCAGCACCTCAATGTCCGTCTTGTAGTGAGGGGCCCAAAACTGAACATAGTCTTTGAGGTGTAGCCTCACCAGTGCCAAGTACAGGGGAACAATCACTTCCCTACTCCTGCTGGCCACACTGTTTCTGATACAAGCCACGATGCTGTTGGCCTTCTTGGCAGCCTGGGCACACTGCTGGCTCATATTCAGCTAGCTGTCTACCAGCACTCCCAGGTCCTTTTTTGCCAGGCAGCTTTCCAGCCACTCTTCCCCAACCTTGTAGCGTTGCATGAGGTTGTTGTGACCGAAGTGCAGGACCTGGCACTTAGCCTTGTTGAACCTCATACCGTTGGCCTCAGCCTGTTGACCCAGCCTGTCCAGGTACCTCTGCAGAACCCTTCTACCCTTGAGCAGATCAACGGTCCTGCCCAATTTGGTGTCATCTGCAAACTTACTTTACTTATAAATACTTAAATGTCTATTTACTTGTACATTTTTTTTACCCCATCACTGCAATTTCATTTTCATCTCATTGACATGGATTTTCTTATTTGGATATTTTCATCCTTTTTTTTTACTCTAAGTACAAGGCTTATACTCATGGATACTATGTGACAGCCTTGCATATGTGTAATAAATAGTTTTGGCTATAACCATCACAAACATATAATTTAGGACATGTCAAGGGGATGGAATTATTGAATGTTGCACAATACTATGAGGACTGCAACCTAGAAATACTGGCACTGCCTAGAGAAAACACGTGCTTGCAGGGCTTTTTTGGAAGTGATGTGTTAGCACTGGGAAAACTTGCTTTTTATTATTTTTAAATCTTAGTAAATCTGTGAGATTAAGGGGAAATGAGTCTGCTGATGTTCATAGGAAGACTCAAATCAGAGACAGCTTAAAGTCCTAACTTCACTTGTCACACAAGTTTACCTCTCCTTTCCCATTCTCTGCTTCTAACAAGAAATGAAAAAAAGACCCAGAAGCAGTGCTCAGCCCAGCTGTGTGCTGACGGTGTGGAGGAGGAGGGCTGCATCCAACAATCCTGTCATGGAGGCAGTTTCCTGCGTACAATGGGGTAAAGCCCTTAGAAGGCAAAAGATGAGAAGCAGACCAGGGGATACAAATCCTTTTCTTGCCAGCAAACAGTTTCAATAAAATGTGTGGAACTAGACAGGCAAAAAAAAAACAACCCAGAAAACCCCCAAAAATGTACAAAGACAAGAAAGGAGAGCACAGAGAAGGACATGAGAGCAGATTTACAGATAGGAGCTGGGCCACGCAGGACAGCAGGTCCTGAGTGACTGGACTTATTCAAGGGCAGTTTGCACATGTAGTCTACGCTGTAGACAGGAACTTGGTCTCAGGTCTGGGATATAAATATCAAAATCACCTAATATATCAGTGTGGAAGAAAACTGCCCCTTTTTATTTATGCAGGCTTAAAATTTCTTAAGAAGAAAAATCTGTCTTTTAAGAAGAGGATTAGTACTGGATATTGCAGCTAGTACCCGTAGGTACAACCTGGGCCGAGATTTTGCTTCTGGAGGCACTTCATGGCCCTAGATGCTCCGTCATACTAATTTCAATGAAAAATGAGCATCACATTCTTTATAGTGCTACTGGAAATCTCAGACACACACTAGGATGTGCTTAACTCGTAGAAATTAATCCAGCAGAGCTGTTTACTTTTAATCTCTCTATAATTCATTGGCTTGTTCCATTTTTCTTTTAATTTAAGACCAGTGAGTTTCAGCATGCTCAGTTTCCCTTTGCTATATACAACATGCATGTTAATTTGGTATCTACTTTGCTCCTGGACTGTTAATTTATGTATATGTGAACTCTAACAACTGGGCATCAAAGTATGCAATAAATTACAAGGTAACTATTATTAGGCAAAGCCTTGTAAAAAAAATAAATTTTATATATATATTCCAAGTACCTTGCTCTGGTCATTGATACCACTGATTAGGAAATACAAATTTTAATCTCTAATGAAACAAAAACAACTGGCTAATCAGGAGATACTAGTTCTTAAAGGTTCTTTTCTTACCCCACCCAGAATTGCACTCCAAGCAAAATCAGAACACTTCTGAAGGAAAAATGGTTAATAAAAGAGTTGGTATGATTGATGAATTAATTAAAGCATTAACAGCTGTAAGTCTCCTGTAAGTTTCTCCCCCGTTTTGATGGTCACAGGTTACCTTCATACTAGTGGAAATAAAGGTTGATATTCCTAGTAAGGAGACAGAGGCTCTGCCTAAGCATTGCCCAGGGCTGTGTGGTTTCCAGAAGCTGAAAGGTGTCAGCACGTTTCTACTTGATGAGTGGAGTCCAACATGAGCATTTCACTGGGTTAGAGTGACACTTTTTTTTTTTTTTGTGATAATGTTTCATTTTCCTTAATGAAGTCTTGGGCTACGGACATGCCATTCTTTGTCATCTTTTCACCTTGTTTATATTACAAAAACAATGCATGCAGGTATTTTTAAAAGCCTGCTGTGTTATTCTTTATGGTATTATTTATGACCAATGCAGTCAGCCCTTTGCAGCTGCTGAGTCTTGGTGTGTATTTTGCACTGTCAGTTCCCACCAGTTTCAATGGGGCATAACATTATTACCACTAGATGGCTCTTGCTTTCACCATAAATAGGATTTTGCTTAAATTACCTTAATTTACTAAACAGGTTAGGTTTGTTTGTTTTTTTTTTTTTTTCCTGAAGTTAGAAGACAGTAGGGCTTTGAAACACCTGTGTAGGAATATACTGGCTTTCTAAATATAATTTCTTCTATTTTGACATCTTACTACTGCTCATAAGCCTTGAAAGAACAGCGTGGTCAGCAAACTCACTGTGATATAGTTTTCTTGAATTAATTTTGAAATACCACATCAGTAAAGCAGCTGGTATGGATGAAAACGAAAAAATTTAAAATATTTCAGTATTTGCATTTTAGCAACTTTTTAATTTTAATTTTTATTTAATGAAAATTTACTACTGAAGCAGAGAATGTGTGGTAGCCCAAAGTTCAATCTTCCTAGTGAATTAATTTATTACTTCATTCAGTGAAACATCAATGTATTATATAAACTCTGAGAGTTTAAATACTATGATTTTGTTAACTTCCTTTACCACACACTACCCATTCTCTTAGTGCCACAAGGAGTTACATAAAATTAAAACTGATTAGAAACTGAATGAATTGTAAAAGGATTTTTTTGTTGTTCTGGAGTTGTCAGAGGTCTGTATGTAAAAATACAGCTTAACCAAAACTGCTAAAGGTATCTGAATGTTAAGGTATTTGTCTCATTCTTCTCCATGCCAATGAAATTAAATTGAGCCCAGAAATAATTAGCAGAACCTGAAAATAGATCCAGGCTTCAATTTTATAGAACAATATGGTTTTTGACATTACAATAGTGTCCAGATATGTTTTTACTGACTTTCTACTGTTTAACAAAGACTACAGACTTACTTGAAAGGAGGGATTCTGGAATTACAAATCTATGGAGTGCTACATATAGTCATGTTCTGGTCAGTGAGTATCTGTAGAATCCAATTATTATTATCTCCTTCTCTCTTGAACTCTGTAGCCTTTTAAAAATAGATTTAATGATGCTCTAAACTGTAGTTTGCTTACAACATTGTAAAAATAATCAGAAATTATGTTTACATACTCAAGTGGAAAATTTAGATAAGTCACTCCTCTTAGGTGTACATCAGTATTCTTTATACCTGTCTTTGCCCACCCCTTATTCTAGAGAGATTTTAGTTCCCTATGTTTGGCTCGGAAAAGCAGCTGATGCAGATGCATGGACCAATGGGCATACCTCCACCCAGCATTTCATTACAGTATGAAAATATGTCTGCAGATAATTTGCAACATCTTGGATTTTCTTATTACTCCTGATCACTGGGAGGCTATTGCTAATATTGTTATTTTCAAAACAGTAATACCTCTGAAGCTATAACAACCTGGAAAAGATTAGCTGCGTGGTTTGGGGTTTGCACATGCATTATTAATTCAATCTTACCTGGCTCAATATCCAGGGAATAGCTGTCGATCTCTAAATTGAGGTGTTGGGCTGCGGCATCACAGAAATCTTCCAAAACGCAGTGTACTGCTTCCGTGATATTGTATGGCACTGTCCTGGCAAATTTCATTTTGCTGTTCACAATGACACTTCCATTCCTGAAGTTAAGTATTTCCAGGTGCTTAAAACCTGTAAGGTTGGACTGAAGGTATGGAAGTAGCTGCAAAAGAGAATTTTGTTATTATTTTAACTTTCTGTCAATGTCTACCTGCTATTAATTTCTCTTATAGTCACTTTTCATTATCAAGTACATCACACACTTATTTCTCTGAATTTAATACAATTGTTAAACTCCACCACCAAATTAACTTTTCTGTTTAGCACTATCTTCTTCTGGACTTTTGCGTCTTTCTCAATAAGGTATTGAGATGGATGGGCAGCAATTTCCCCTGTAACAAAATACACAGCAGTTGGGAAGTTTATTCTTCTGGAAGAGAAAAAAAATCACCTCACTCAAAAGCCAACTTTAATTATTTTCAACTGTTCAATCCAGGCAGGTTAGGGCACAGCATAATAGGCATGTTACTGAGCTGACCTGCTGCCCTGTTGTACCCATAGAGAAAATCCATATCTAATCACATTCCCCTTGCCAAACTGTGAAATACTGTAAAAGGCCTATTTTTAAATCTAACATGTAGACACAAGCCTTGGATGTAATCAGCACTGCTATACTGTTAACATGAATCTAAGAAAAAGCCCAAAAAAAAATTACATGCCAGGCATATACCTGGAGTCTCTTGAACAACTAAAAACTTTCATCACTGACTTTATAAGCTCTTTCTTCATATCCTGAGAGCATCCCAGGTTTATAGATCCTTTAAAAATACAGCTTATCAGACTGAATTGTAGTAGGGTCTGCTATTGTTAAAATACTGTGCTCTTCAGTGTAATTCTTTAAACTGAGCCCGACTATTGCGTATGTTGTTCAAGTTGATTTTCACCCACCAATTGCATGAACTGTTGTTCTAGTGCTTTGTATTCTGGCGAACTCCTATTGAAGAGGTCATCAGAAAAGTGCATGTTGGTTACCCTCAGGCTGAAGAAAACCACTAGCTCTTTGCCTTTGGCTGCGGTTGTCATGGAGCTGGTAGTTACATACTTCAGTGTAGGAGCTGGGGTGGCTTCTGCAGGCTCAGTTGTCAGCACTGAGATATAACCGCTGCCATGCTCCACTTCATCCAGTGCTGCTGTGCTCATCGCGCCGATGTGATCTAGCTCGTCAGCAATATCCTGCACTCCTGTCCCGGTGCCATCCAGAGGAACGCTGTCGGATGCGGGCACTGAGGAATGTGGTACCTCAAGGGACTGTTCGATGATCTGAGAGTGGCTGTAGGAGGGGCTGGTTGCTGCAGGCAGTGATGCTGTTTGGTCTGATGGTAGCACATCTGTAATAACATCTTCAGGCTGCATGGTAGAGAGATCACTTGAGCCAATAAAAAAAGGCAACGTTTCGTAAGTGCTGGCTGTAACAAAAACGTCATCGCCCGACGATTCTGGTTCATCCATGATCTTAATTGCTGCAGAAAAACAGGGGAAAAACAAATAGCTATTTTGAAAAGCAAGCATAACAAACATCAAGCATGAAAAGGACACGTATATTGTACTTCCACTGAAGCATTTTTAAAAAACAAGCTTTAACACTATCTAAACATGAAAATGTTATTTCCATCACCAAGGAAGGATTCCTGGAATAAAACACCTCATCCACATCTTCAAGTGATGAGATTTCTGTGGGTGTTATGTTTAAATAATAATTACACTTGATAAATATTTCCTGAGCCATTCCAAAGCGCATTCTTGTTTTGAAGGTACATAATCACACTGTCAGTTTATATTGACTGAAAGAGTAGATTGCAGCTTTCAGCTGTCTGCTCAGATCAGTTGAATGCCAAAGTCATTCTGTTCCCCTCTGCAAGAGGTTAAAGCTATTATTTGCCAGTAATCATAAAAAGTGTTTGAGAAAAACAGTAGTACCTCTTCAGATGCAAACTGTGTCGATTTACCTACAATACAACAGCACCAGTGAAAACAAATTCAAACTGCAAGAAGTCATCTGCTGCACCTGCAGCAACCATTTCACTCAGATGCTGAACTTCTGTGAGGTCCCCAACTGGGGCTTGGTGTGGATCTAAAATGATTGATAGCTGTAGCTGAAATACAAATCTAAAGCGTGAAGAACGAGACTTTTTGAATTTGGCTTGCAGCTACCTGGACACAATGACTTGGCAGAAAGCAATGGCCTCCAGCTTTTCTCCAGTTGATGAACGCTTCCATTCCCTACGCACAAATTTCCTCCTAGTGGCCAGTTAAAGTACCAACCCAAACTATTCTATGATTCTATGAATAGTAATAAAATAAGGAAAACACATAATAGACTAACCAGTGGTTAAACTCTTGGAGTAGGCTGACAGCTAGATTTACATTTTGGTTCCTCTTCTAACTCCTCAAGAGTCCTGAGAACACACCTTTGAGTGGTATTGATCTCACTTCTAGAAGGCATTTAAAAGTGAGATGCACCCTCTAAGTCGGTCATCTTTATTCCCTTTTCAATCAATGGAGAGACATTTACCTTGTGAAAAAAAACATCCAAAGATATACTGGATCCTTCGAAGTGCCTAAATTTTTCTGTTGACTTCAGAACATACACCACAAATTTATGCAAGATGCCTAATTTCCCCCTTAGATAGTTTCTGTTACCTAAATCAATTTCTTCAGCTCCTTATAGCATTATGGAGGTTCACTGATTTCTCTGAGGTGCTCAAGTATTAGAATGATAAGGACTATTAGTGTTTTGGAAAAAGTGAAACACTTTCCGTTGTGTCATAGTTTGACATTACCAGCAGGGCAGTGTAGCTCCGGCTCCGCTGAAGGGTCAGTGAGTTTCACGCTGAAATACCAGTAACATGGTGTTACTGGAGTGTTCTTCCTCCCATTCTCAGTTCGAAGGTTTTCCATTTGTTACAAGCATTTTGCATGCCTTGGCTAAGGCAAGAACTAGGGTTTTTTTTTCTGTTCTGTGAGGAAGTGAACTTCTAGAAACAATTTTCAAAAATAACTTAGATACTCTGAACCAAAACTCCTTGGATAAAGCAGCCTGAAAGGACCATTACTGCCTCTGCTTCTGTTTTTGCAGTCACTACATCGGTAACTAGTGCACTAGCTGGCTGCTGGTGAGTTATTCAAGATTACTCATCTCTGTCAATGTTTAGTATCCCTTTCCCATATAGGACAAGGAAAAATTTTATAGTTAATTTTGTTACTTTCACCTGCACGCATGAAAACATTTTCCCCCAAGTGCCTCGTTTTAACTGACAAAATATTTGGAAACCTGAATGATTTAGACGACAAAAATTCCTACTTGATAAGAGGCTATATTTCACCTATTTTGTGTTTGATATTGAGGATTGAGTTCTAATCCCATATTTATCAGCAGTGAACTCACTGAAATCAATGGGACTGTGGTAGCATAAAACCTGGGCAAGCGAGATCAGTATTTTTGGATTTGCCCTGAGGAGCAGGACTGTCCAGTCCTATGGCCCTTTAGGGGAAAAGCATTCTGCCAGATTACAAAATAGTTCCTTACCTTTCATATGGTGGGCTCCTCCTACCTCCCTCCCACATCCCCAGTGACTGTTCATGACTGAAGTGTACAAAATAACCAGCGAGCTTAGAGTACTGGTAATTCTGGAAAAGATTCGGAAGTACACTGCAAATATGAAGCCTCTGTTTTGGATGGGATGCAGAAAAGGACCAAGTGCTGCATTCTCCTTTACTGCAAGGCCAGAGCGTGGTGATCTGGGAGCACAACAGGACCGCGAAGTGAGTGCAGCAAATTCCCATTTAAAGTAGCACAGTTGTGCAGTCTCCTTTTATTTCTTGTGATACGTAATTTGCTCTGCTGACAGTATCATACAAGGGCTACAGTCCTCGACCCTCCGGTCCTAGAAAGTAGCCAAAAAAGAATAGGAAAGTACTCTGTGGAACCCGGCATTGTGTATGCCACGTGTAACACCAAACGCCGCACCACAGCTTGATGCCCTAATACTTCATTGAGAACTTGAGATGCTTTTCTCTTGTCATGCCCTCATGTTTCTTGTGTAATCAAGGATACGGCCAGATTAGAAAAACAAAGCCTAGTGATGTTCTCTGTTTACAAAGCTCTCGCTGTTACTTGTTACGCTGGTAAGGAGTGAGAGTCACTTATTAGTTAAGGGAACTCAGAACAGATTTCTTAGCATTAGTGCTTGCGGCATTAATGCCGGATGATCTACTGATGGGATGAACCTGCAGCTCCACAGACCAACCTTCTCCCAGCATGACAACATACACTCCAGCATATGATTGTGATGATATTTGTTACGCAGGTTATATTTTAGAAAGAAGTAACTGCAGGAGAAAGAAGTACTGAAATGGTTTTGAAATAGCAGCAAGTTTGATGTAAAATAACCCTATACGTATTACACATTTGGCATATAGCTATGTATACGTGGGTGTATATATATATATATGTAGTCTATACATAGACTAGAGAGGTCTTCTGACATCATCTTATTACAAGCAAAGTAACTTAAAAGGCCTTGAGGGCATACCAAGAAGATTTCTGTGCATGTATCACCTGTTTTCATAAGCTGCCAATTCTCATCAGTCACTGTCTCTCCAGCTGAGATAGACACTGACTGACCGCTTGCAATGTGAAACAGGCTCACCTAAAAGGCTGCTGGGCGCTTCCTAAAGCAGAACACCAGACCTGAACCCAGGGGTTACTGACCCCTTCTGGTGGTTGCACTTTGTCTAACGTGTGTCACGTTACTGCTGCAAGACTTGCCTGCACAAGTGACATATTGGAATCAGCAGTAAAATGATTTGCCAAGCTTTTCTACTGTCTACATGAGACTGATAAAAATCAATCCTATGAAGTTAAAAACTATGTATGAAAGAAAGAAGACCTAGACATTTGGAATGAAAAACAAAAAAAATCCCCTCTGCATTTAAAATATTGATTTTATATATAAAACCAATATATATTGGTTTTCAGACTAGATATAAGGAAGAATTTTTTTATGATGAGGGTGATGAAACACTGGAACAGGTTGCTGAGGGAGGTGGTTGATGACCCATCCCTGGAAACATTCAAGGTCAAGACGGGGCTCTGAGAAACCTGATCTGGTTGGAGATGTCTCTGCTTCTTGCAAGGTCAAGCTGGGGCTCTGAGAAACCTGATCTGGTTGGACTAGACGACCTTTAAAGGTCCCTTCCAACCCAAACTATTCTATGATTCTATATGCGCATATATGTATATATAATTTTGAAATGGAACACAAAATACACTTAAACTAGTTCATCATAAAGCAATTATTTGTAAAACTTCACCCAGTTTGCCTTGTAGATGAGATTTTTACAGCAGAAGGCTAGAAAAAACACAGGGAATTATTTTATGAAACCTCTTAAAGTACAAACACTGAAGATGTAGACATTCTTAATCTCAGCATGTTTCATTTCAGCATACAGTTTGGTCTACAACACTATCGTTCAGGTGTAGGGAACCCACAGAGAGCACGAATAAGATGCTGAACTCAAATATGCCCCCACGGTAACCATATTGAAGGTTAAACAATGGCATGGAATTAGAAACTGCTGTCAGCAATAAAAAACTCAACTCTAACTCTCAGCTACCACTTATCCGCCCACAAAGATGTTCACTGAACTCTCCAGATGTTTTTTTTTGTATTACATAGACAAGGCAGGACAATATTTTCCTGAGGAGAGTTTTATATGTAAAATTAAACTGCTGTTGGCAAAGATACGTAAACACTAAATTAAAAGGCAATTTCCTGGGCACATTGCTATACTAAATCTTTGTAAAAACAGTGCTACATGCAGGCATTTATTTCCGACTGAGGGAGTAAAATACATAGGTTTGACTTATTGAAAAAGAAATAAACTGTGGTTTCAACAACTTTATTTTAGGTTTCTAATTAGTTAGTCCTCTTATATTTTTTTTTAAGCAAGGACAACCCTCCTAATTGACCATGAATAAGGAATTATTGTTTGGGAAAGGTCAAATTGTCATAAGACATTTTTCTAGTGGATTTGCATTAATAAGCAGGTCCAGAAGGTTATACATTAAGAGGCCCTGGCATTTCATTTCATTCATGAGCTTAATAACCACTGACATTTCCTATTGGCAATAGACAAATTTCCCTAGTCCATTGACAGATATTGCTCTGTCTATGAACGTTACAGTATTACAATATATATATATATATTTGTATACATGCTGGCTGAAGAAAATAATTAAAAAAGGAAAAAGTGTAAAATTAAGATTGATAATGCAGGGTAAGAAACTCCTTATGGAGAGCTTTGCTGATATAAATACCAGATGGACTGCTACAGCAAGTAGCTGGATTCAAATTTACACATTTTGTTGGTGCCTGAAATGCCACAAAATTCCTGGATGCAGGACTGTTGTGTACAAATAGATAAAGTGCCGAATTTGTGTTTGAGGTCTTTCATTTTCAACTAGGGCACAAGTAAGAAGAGGATTAGGAGAATTAAGAGGATCATTAACCTAACGTGTCACAACAAATGTCTCGCAGCACATAGTGACTGATTAAGTTTGTCTTTTTAACTGTAAGGCCAAGCCAGGAGAGCCAGAATGATCTGTGGCTGTCATTCTGTCTAGATGAACTCTCCAGGAGCCAGGTTCAGCCTCCAGTGAAACCAACAGAACTCCTTCTCCACCGACTCCAGTGAACCTCAGTTCATTGGGAGAGAACTCCATCTCTTCTCCATCTCCAGTCCTAAAAAATCTTGTATCTCTTGATCTTTTTCCTTAGCATTCTCGCTGAAACTTTTTGAGCAGTCTGATTTCTCAGAACAGGCTGACAGCTGCAGCTGTAGCTCCACTACTATGTAGTGCTCTGTGTAACTTCCATAAGAAGCCTTCATACCTTGCAGCTGTGCTTCGTCATCATATTCTCACCACCAAAGGTGCAAATAAATGTCATTCTGACATGATGTCACAAGAGGAGTATTTTCTATCCTAATAAAATACTACTTAGTAATGATAATCTTCTCTCATTATTATCAGAAATGTTCAGTTCTACCTGACACTCTGAAAACCAAGAGAATAACATAAAATTTGTGAAATGAAGACCTGAAAAGTTAAGACACTGCAGCATTCAGAGTGTTGAGCAACTACAGTTTACTAATCTTGCCTGTGCTATTATGAAAGAATCTTCCAAGGGTGATTCTTTAGCTGGGCTCCACGCACTGGTGTCAAAGCCCACCTTCTGTTCAGTAACAACTGGACAACCCCGTTTTACTGACTTTCATGCTTAGCTGAGTAATTTGACTGGAGCAACAGACTATGTGTTTGATTTGGGATGTTTGCTCCCAAACAGAGTTATGGCATGGCCCTCATCTCTCTTTGGGATCTTTACCATGATTCCTTCTTTTAGAGGTCAGTAGCATTACATACTTCTGCAATGACTGAAGAAATAGAGAAATAAATGTTTTTTTTTTTTAATAAGCCTATTTCTTTAAAGCTATTAAATAATGTAATAAATGCATTTAATATATTATTTTAAAAAAAACTTTTTCAACTTCAAAGTATCATTTAAGTACAACAGGTGGAAATGCAGTAGATATATGTTGGGGACAATGAATATCAGAAGCCCTGGGATTGCAAAATAAGGGACTTTCTAAGAGGAGCAAAATCAAGGACACCTGGTGGTGGGAAGATGATAAGGAACACCTGGTGGTGGTTAGAGGGGCTATGGGTATAAAAGCGTGGAAACAGTAAGAATAGTTGGCTCTCTGCCTAGCTTGTTGTAGAGTCTGAGACTATGACTAAGACTGCTCTAGCAACTGGACTACACTCTATCAACTGGAATACGCTCTAAACAACTGCACACTGACAGATATACAATTCATTGGGCAAGCTTACCTTATATACCTGTGTCAAATTAATATACTGAGAGAGTTGACTGTTAAATTCTAAAGATTGTCTTTGGTGTTCTCATGTTGCAGCAATTCTAAAGGATTAAGCATTTCAGAAACACATAAGTACTCTGAACAGTACAGGAATAGCTGGTCTTTAAAGCACCCCCGAAGCTCTGAGGAACAATGTTTGACTTCATTCTGCACTGAAACTGCAGTGAAAGTATATGTAGAAAAGATAATCCGTTAAATCTGGGCCTGAACCATCATCCCACTGCAATCTCTCCACTGACTTCAAGAGCTGCTGCACCTGGTCATGGTGACTGTTCTGCCTCTCTAAGTTAAGACCTGAAAAAGATGCAGAACCATCCATTTGTCGCAGCACTCTTCTAGCTACAGCAGAAGAAAAGTCAGTATTTCTGTATTAATTGCTTTAGGCAGTTAAGAGTACTCACACTTCTAATTAAGAGATTATAAAGCTGGATGTTAAGGCAGTACTCCTGCGCTTTATTAGAATACTACACAGACACGTGTATAATTAGGTACCTTGTATGGACAGTAGGTCAGTGGCAGGTTATTTCCGTAGCATGACAAGTAACTTTTACCATTTACAGAACCTTTACCTCATCTGCTACTGAGATTGCCAGATAAAATGACATTTCAGTGCTCAAGTGCTCTAAAAGTCAGTTTTCTGATTACAGTCCTCACTAAAGAAATTGCTCAATGGAGATTAGAATACTCTTGTGAAGTAGGGGAATTAGTAAGTACATTTACAATGAAAAGATGTTAAAAATTGTAGAGGCTGCTGTGACTATTATTTCTTGTAAGATATTTTGCATTGAAGTTCTGCACTGTTTGCTACCTTAGTAAAATCATGTTAAAATATAACTTGAAGAAGTAAGATACCATGCTAAACTGAGAAGTCTGGACTTGGTTGATATTCACATCAATGAATTAAGTAGAGAAGAAAAACTGAGAAGCAGTGAATTTGCAAATATAAATACACTTCTACAAAGGAATGGAATTAAAGTTGAATAAGAAACATTTATCTTAAAACCATAGCTTCAGGAGTATACTTATTCCCTTACGCCCATTGTTGATTGATCTACAATTAAATTTGAAAAATTTATTTCATGAGTTTAAAATAACAAAGTCTGTATGAAAATAACCTAAAGCTTTACAAACACTTGGAAACACAAATAAGCATCCATCTAAATGTTGCAAATACTCCTGTGTGCCACTGCAATGGTTTTGGATCTCCCCAAATGGAGAACGTGGAACCCAGAATACTATATAATACTATATTTATTTTACTTTAGAACGATTAGAAACAAAATCTGACAAGTTACAATACCTGTCTTGCAGAATTGCAAGTACCCTCCAAGTCTGTACCTGCTTTCTCTATTTTTCTCAACTGTGTGATAGGGAAAAAAAAAGAGCAAATTTGGTAGGTGATGGGACCATCAGACAGTTTTGTAGTATTGATGTTTATTAGTTTGCAAAATGATAAAAACAAAACAGAAGTCACACGATATAAATTCAGGTAATGTGTTGACCCAAGGACCTGAAAACAGAAAAGAAAAACATGAAATTAGAAAGTTTGACCCCATGTCTTGCTTAAAATTTTGTCATTAGATAAGCACTTCAAGACTTGCCAAGAAAAAAAAAAAAAACACTGAACATACAATCTTTTTTTTCATGCTATATGGTCATTTGTATGTGAAAACCATGAAATAATGGAATGAAAGTCAAAGAATGAGAAGTATTTTATTCTCCAAAACCATTGTGCCTTGGATGTAGGTAATCTGATTTTTCTCATAGTTTCGAAATGGAACAAGTTACTCTGTGAGAGAGAAATGCAAGGAGATATTTAACTGGGAAGATCTTGCCAGTTTTACACTGTGGCACATCGTAAGAATACATTTCAATGATATTGATAAGGACTTCGGACTAGGTGCCTTAGTGCTTACTTAACTTGTTAAATCCATTCATCATGTTTGGATTCTGAATCTGAGCAGCTCATAATAGCCAAAGCACTGTTGTTACGGAGCAGGCAGTTTAAATATTAAAACCAGCAATAACTACGCAGTACAATAAAATGGATCCATGTAGCCTTTAGATGTATGTTTGCTTTGAAATTCCCTAAGAGACTTTCATATAACACCGGGGTGCAGAAGTTTTAAGACATATGCTAATTTCTCAAAAAATGACATTTAAATAGATATTTGGAATTGTTCTAACGTAAAATGTTTGGATTAAGATACACAGATTGCATTTAACTTTCCTTAAATGTTGTTAGGTAGTGGTGATAATAGAAAAATGAAGCATTATTTGTTACCGTAACAAAAAGAAATAGTGACTGATCATAGATATATATGAGCATAGAAATATAGATATATATAGATATATATAACTTATAGATATAACAGGAAACTAAACCAAGCAAAAAATAACTATTTAGCTGTCTTTAAATTACTCCACTCCTTCCACATGAAGGAAATACTAGCTGTAACTAGTACTAAACTTACAACAGTTTAGAGAAATTGTCAATAGAAGAGGAGAAAACTGGATTGTAATAATAGATGTGCCTAGAGAATTCTCATTAGCCCTTCCCAACAGAGAAGGAAGAATTTTTTTTTTTGTACCAGCACCCAATGCTGCATGTATTCTCTTCTGCCCTGCCGTGTATCACCAGCAAAGTTGTCTATTCTGATGCATTCAGGCATACATTCTCCTCAAGCCACACTACTTTTTTCTTTATTGGAGCTTTGCAGTATCATGTAGGCATATTCTGAAGTTCTTCAAGAACTGTTCAGCATAATTTTAATTTATATCGCTTCACTTTAGAGTGGCAGTTAATGCTCAACTCTGAAATCAGGAATAAGATATTTAATAAGTATGGGAATGGAACTTACCTTAATGATCAAAGACAAGTTTTTTAAAAAATTGCAATGTGGAAATCTATGAACTCTATGGCAGGAGTTTTGCACATTATAGATTTTCACAAAGATAAACATATTAAGTTTATTATAAACATTATTGCAAATTTGCCTCCATTTAAGATTTTTATGCCATTTTGTCAGTTAGTTTTAAATACTATAGCATCTTTCAAATTGAAGAACATCCCGCTTAAATGGATATTAGCAAGAGTGCCATCTATGTGAGGTATCTCAGGTGTGTCTGAGAGAACCAAAGTTGGAAGGCCAAGCCCCCACTGTAGCTAGTAGACAGAGGTATAAAACTCCATCCAGAGATGTGATTTAGAGCATGCAAGTTACAACTTGCTGCCTGTAATTGTCTAGTGCAGGTGGCATAAGTTATCCTCTAACAAGGAATTCACTATTAAAAATGCCAAGCTGAGCTCAAATGGGCCTTCTTATGCTGGAAGGATACTGAACCCTCTGAAAGGAGGACTGTAATAACTTTAGAAAATCAAAATTTTAGTCTTATTTGGTCATAACAAGTTATTTCTCAAGGCCAGCATTTCTAGCAAGATTAAGCATTTTTAATAAGAGAAGGGAATGTATTATTCAGGGCACGTTAGTCTCAGCAGTGCCACTTTAACTGATATTTATTCCGACTGGACTATATGACATGTAAACTTCATTAGTTTCATTCATTTATAACCTGGCATAGGGTGATGTTACACCCTTAGTCTAAAAATCTGTAATATTTGCTTTAAAATATTTTTCTTATTTTACTACTGCATTGGACACAGATTTTAAAATAATTTTATTCAGAACATTAATATGTTATTTTTCAGCTTTAAATCTTGTCTCTCCACACAGGCAGAAAGGTGATCGTGGATTGGTTTTAACACAAGATGGGATCTGAGATGACAACTTATGAAAGCCTATATTACATACATTACTTCGCTCTCATAATGGAGGGTTACCTGCAACAAATGAAAAGCTTAAGTTTGGACTAGTGGGCTGATTCTAAGTCAGCAGCATTATGGTGAGTTTGGAGGGAGGGAGATGACTAGTTTGGAGTGAAATAGCATTGAACATGGAAGGGGACGATCATCAAGGGAATGCTAATTATAGGAGAAGTGATAGCATTTGGAGAACAGAGGTACTGAAGGGTGTTAGCTTTGAGAGCCTAAAAGGGAGCATGCGAGGTACATGACAATTAGCTGCAGAGCAATGGAGTTTACTGGCAACAGTGATGACTGAGTGAGAGAGAAACCCCAAAAGTGGGTGTAGAATATGAGCAGGTATGCACCTGTGGAAACAATGGGATAGCAATGTGTGCCTGCATCTGGGGAAGAGACTTAGAAGTAAAAAGTATGAGTGAACAAGTGGCAAAGCACTGAGGTACATCTTCCTGCTATCTATATAGGTGGAGAATGAGCTGTTACATTTTTTCATTACACACCTAGCTCAGAAGACTTGCCTCTGGAAAAGCAAATTTTCTTAGCAGAAATATAAAATGCTTTCTGTACTTCACACAGTAATTTCAAAGAGTCATTGCAATTACCAATTGTGTATAAAGTAAAGTTTCACTTCTTTTGGTTAATGTGCATTTATATTGCATATTTGGGGGGGCATGAATAAGAAATCATATTGGAAGGACGCAAAGCTTAACCTTAAAGTAAAACTGAACTGAAGTGATTGGATAGCTTAATAATTTAAACAAATGATGTGTTAAATTGGGAAAATAGATAGTACTCTCTTTCCCTCATACCTTTTTGCTTGGATTAGTAATTTCATTTTAGCATTTTTAAGTATGTTTTGAAGAGGTGATGCAGGTTTTGTTCTATTCAGGTTGTTCCTGCTGTTCCTAGGACAGAGACAGCTGAGCAGCAGACTGTGCTAATCACACACTCTAATATCTTTAGGACTCTTAAGGATACCTGTAGTACTCTGAGTATGCAACAGTGAACATACTATGAACTTTTTCTTAAATTTGAAGTATTCTAATATGAGCCTGCTGACACTTTTGCATTCAGCTTCACCTTCAATTCACGGCTAACTTTTGGGCTAATCGATATTGTATGTAATGCTTGAGACAATGATGTAGCTAGACCTACCTCTTCACTTCTCCAAGCATCAGACTGAAGCAGCACCTCCATGTAGAGCACTCTTTGCACATCTGAAGTGGCAACCGACAAGCAAAAGGGCACAGAAAGGAGCTGATGGGGAGAACATTGAGAAAAGCCAATCAGTTTGTGGTTAAAGAAAACATAAGAAAAACAGAAAAACATGCAAAGAAGCAGAGGAGTTCTTACCCTGTATAGTCACTGATGTGAAAAAACTGATGAGTATTCCTGGCATAAAGACTGGGTGAATTCCAATCCTGGGAACATCCAGAGTGGTTCTTGCAAGAAGTAATGGGATTTTCTTTCCTATGACAATGCTGGTTATGCCAAATAGAAAGCTATGCTAAGCACAGATGGTGCTTAGGCAGCTAAGGATGAAGCAGAGGCAGAAAGAATCCCCAAACATCCAGAAAACTGAGTTTTTCTAGAGATTGCTTAGCAATAGTAGTGAGTGAGGAGTGCACAATTGAATTAACTGTTGGGCAGGAGGAAGATATCAAAGGGGACTGCTCACAACAAGGCTATGTGAACATGAGAGCAATTACGGAAATTAATGAGGTTCTTATCAGTCATATATACAGAGATATGACCACTATCTACTCCTCATCAGTGGTTTTGTTTGTTCGTTTGTTCATTTGTTTGTTTTTTCTCACAGAATAAACTCTGTGATAAACCCTGTAGAGTCTTCTCCTCTCTGAGTCTTTCTTGAGAGCTTGAGGGTGATCCAGGCTGCTGAGACTGAGACGTAGTACAACAGAACAGCTGAAGTATTTTACTGCTAGTTTTACTTCAGAATAGCTTCTCCAGAAATTTTACTTCCTCCATGACGGTCAGCATTTTGGGATAACCATTTACCTGGGTTGTATACTTTGTTAGTAGCTACAACTAAAACAAATACAAATTAAAATTCTTCTTACTGTTTAGGAAGTAAAAGTATATCATTATTGTTGTTACAGACTTCATGAACTCTTTTATCTGTTTATACATTAGTTTGCCTTTGTTTTACTGCTGAAATCTTCTTGGTTTTTGAAATAACAATCTAATGTGTTACACAAGTGCCTTCCTTTCTGAATAGTCATACTGTTTTAGATAGAGTCACAGGAAAAATGCAAAGAGAGGGAGAAGAAATTTAACCATACAGAAGAGATATTGATGAGTCAACTGCAGAGGGGAAGAACTATGAAGAAGAAAGAGGAAAACTAAAGAACACTGGAGAGGTGTTATCTCAGACAGCAGAAAAAAATCAGGTTTTTTTTTTGCACTGGTTGTAAACTGAAAATGGAAATAGCCTAGATTTTGAAGGTGCTACAGCAAAGAAAAACCTTTTTGAGCAGTCAAATGTTTAAACCACAACATCTGATACAGGCATTTCAGAACTTTTCAGTAAGAGGTCTGGAAATTTGTACCAGGGTTTTTATCTTAATTCTGTTGAGAAATTTCAAAAACAGAATTTGAAATTCAAAGGTTAGGCTTACTTTAAGGACAGTTTAGCATCTTCCTAGTAGTTCTGGGCTGCTTCAAGGGTTGGAGTAACCACCATCACCGTTTGGCCAGCACGGTCGTCTAATCCTCACTGCCCTGCTCTTTACTCCCTATGGACAGCAGCACTGTCCAGAATGAACACAGTGCCACCTGAAAGAAGCTCCACACCTGCTTCTGGCTCATTCCTCCCACTGTCTGCCCAAGCCTGACAAACCCATCCTGCATGGCTGAAAGGACACTTCTCGTTAGTTTGGCTCCTCATCCTTTACCTGTTTTTCACTCTCCTTTCCCTAAATGTTTGCAGAACTTTGTGTGTATTTGTGTGTGTGTGAGGCTGAGTCTGATTATCTTTTTGGGAGCTGTGAAAGAATTGTTTTTATTGCTTTGCTCACTGACCTCGGGTATGCACAATTAAAGAACTTGGTGTAGGTTGTAGAAAATAAGTGTTCAGGAATCTGCAGTAATGTTCACCTTGTAGTTACACACAATGCAATAAAGTCCATCTGTGAAACATACAGCTGATGAGGACACCTAAAAGAATCTCAAACTATGTTATACATGTCTATCATGTATTTTTCATTTTAAAGACTAAATAATACAAACTTTTCTCCACCCAGATATATGTATATACTTTTTTTTTTTACTTATTACATGATTTTTCTCATATATCTCTGTGTCTCTAAAAAATCCTACTGTATGGATAAAACTGAATAAACAAACATCAAAACCAGAGATTTTTTTAAAAGAAGTTTTTCACATTCATCAGATCTGAGGATACGTAAACTTTTCTGACCCATGGTACTCTTTGCTTGGAATAAATTATTTCATTATACTCTTGCTGCTATCACCCAGATCTGTCTGTACAACCCAAAGTAATTTACCTTCCATGTTCTAAATACCAGAATTTTTGTGTTAGCCTGGGGTGTCCTTTTTTTTTTTCCCCCCTCTAACATGTCTTTTTGCTTGGCCTTTTTGAATTTCTACCATAATACCCTCTAGAAAGCATGCTTTATCCTTAGGCATTTGTTGTTGTGTTGGGTGTTTTGTTTTTTTCTGCTTTGACAGTCTTTAAGTCAGGTACATTAGGATTTTCATGAAGTGGGCATCAGAAATGTAAATTTTTCACCTTTGATGGTCCACAAAAATATCTGTCACAACTGAAAAGAATGCTTACTGTACCTATACACGACTGTATGTGTAATAACAACTGGATATCTCGTACTCTTTTACAGAAAAATCTTTTATGTCTTACCTTGTCCAGACAGAGTATCTTGGTCAGCTTCCTTGAAAGGTGGTTCTGTTATATCAGTCAGTTCTTTCTTCTCCTCAGCTTCACGATTCTCATCTCTGGCTTGCAGGAGATTTGGTGAGGTAAAGCTATCCGTGGTATAAATTGCCAGTGTGATAGCTTGCTCCGTTGGAGACTCGTAGCCATCAGTGATTAAGTCATTGCTAGCAGAATCATCTGCTGGAGGAGGCAAATAGGAATCTTCTGTTTTTGGAGGACTGCTAGTGCTACCCAGAGTATTGAAAGGCACTGTGAAACTTTGGTGGTCAGTAGCGATATCTTCGGTATATGGAAATATGTCCTGAAACGGTTCTCTGGAGGGCTTGGTAGGGAACACAGGTTCAGATGAAACAAAATTATTAAATTCTTCAGGGGCACTGATGTCTCTGCTTAGAACAGGGATTCCAGTTGTAAATTCATTGACTAAGACATCTCCTCTTTGGTCCACTGTTGCTGGGCTGGGGTAACCTAGTGGGAGTTCCACACTCATGGAGTCCTCCTGAAAAAGGTTTTTAAAAGCAGCTTTATTATGTTTAACTTTCCTTGCTGAAAAGGCTAACAATCTGTATCCACAGGAGCCTGCAAACAGCTAACTCAACATGAAGTTATGGGATGTATAAAATGTTTGGCATGTGTGTGTAATCCTAATCACGTTGTCTGTAATTTTAAAAATGGTCAAGGAAAGACGGCTTTCACTATCCCTGTCAATTACTCTTCTGTCATTGAGATGTACTACTGAACTGGTTAGACATTGTTTACTTTGCCATTAAAACTAGAAAAGTTACTCAAGCAGTAATATTCACCTGTAAATGCTCTAAACAGTAATCTGTTTCACTGTAACACCACAACATTCATCCTTACAGCATTTATAAAAGGCAGATATGTATTTTAGCATAAGAGCCTTTTTCTGTATATTTATGTATGTCTTAACACTGTTTAATTTCATTTCTCTGGAGAAATAAATAAATATAACAACCATTATTAACTTACCAAATCAGGGCCTGTCAGAGGAATAGTGACCATGGCCTGGATATCATTATCAAAATCACTAGGCGGTATAATAGATTCTGGGGGGAAAAAAAAAAAAGAGAGAGAGCGCACAATATTTCAGCACACTGAAAACTGATCAAAACACATCAACTCAGTAAAAAACAGTATTAAAACTATTCTCTATCCAAAAATTACTTTAAAAAAATCCATGTTAAGAAGAAAGAGGCATAAATTTCCATTTAAACTGGCAATTGTGAGGAAACCAGGATTTTTATATGCAGTATTCTTTGTGTTCTTTATTTAGTATAAATAGGATAGGTCTGCAGAGAGCTGAACCATGGATAAATGTTTAAAATCAGCTGAAGTATGAACTGCTCAGTTAAGTCTGCAAGGGCTGTGATGAGTCATTATATTGTGTTGTTCATTAAGCCTAAATTCTTTTCAGTTTTACCCAGAGTCCACACCATTGTTACTCTCAGTGTTTTGGCTTTAGTGACCAGTTGCTCCCTTCACCCCCTCAGAGGAGCTCTTAAAACATACTTACATGCAAGCTGGTTTTATAAAAATGGTTATTAAAACTAACTAGTGGGGAAAAGTTGATTAAAATAGCTATTATTAAAGCATTCTATATCCATAACATTTTTTTCTTGGGACTTTTAATCTGCATTAAGAGATAACATTTTAGTCTTACAGGAAGTATTAGTTAAACTAAATATCTTTTGGCAAAAAAATGCTGCTGCTTGCAAATGAAGCACTACAAACAAAATTTGGTGTATTTTAAAAGATTTTTTTTTGGTAAATATACATAGGAAAAATATATTTTAAATTATTTTCTCCTCTCCCAAACTAGGCCTATGCTAGCCTTGAAAAAAACATTGATGGACTATACAGGGATGTTTATTAGCTGAGTTACTGAACAGGATGCAGCGCTTCAACCTTCTGCTGGGGGTCTTCACACTCAGTTTGTCATCTATACTCTCTCTGTGTTTCAGGGAGCAAAACGCATCTTTACATTGTGATTCACACCACTGATTTTAGCTTGCGATCAAATGCACTTTAAGATATCTGCCTCTCTGACTTCACTGGGAGGTTAGATGGCTTGCTTATAATCAAGACTTAGCTTTCAGAAAGCTAAATTTATGTTAGAGGAAGCCTTGATTTTTTGTTTTGTTAAAGAAAGGAGACTCTCCATACTGGGAAATTAAAATGATATAGTGAATATTCATAGTATTTCTTTATATATATATATAGATATAGAATAATAGAATCATAGAATAGTTAGGGTTGGAAGGGACCTTTAAAGGTCATCTAGTCCAACCTCTCTGCAAGGAGCAGGGACATCTCCAACCAGATCAGGTTGCTCAGAGCCCTGTCCAACCTGGCCTTGAATGTTTCCAGGGATGGGGCATCCACCACCTCTCTGGGCAACCTGTTCCAGTGTTCCACCATCCTCACTGCAAAAAAATTTTTCCTAATGTCCAATGGGAATCTACCTCCCTCTATTTTAAAACCACTACCGCTCCCATTTTTCCTATAAGCCACCTTTAGGTACTGGAAGACTGCACACTAAGAAAAATAAGGTCTCCTCTTATTTGTCTAAGTATGAAAAACATCCAGCTTTTCTGAACAAACAATTAAGAAATATATCCTCCAATGTGATTGGAAGTTAGGCTGTATAAATATAAAGTCACGTTTTGCTATAAAATTTAACTTAGATCTGCACATCTCTTGGATACTATGCAACTTAGGAGAATGGGATATGTCAAATGAAAACAATCTGTTAGAGAAGCAAAGGAGACCTTACTGAAATTGCATCACTTTGAAAGGGCAAGGTTCAGAGTTGTGCCTGGCAGCAGCCTGCCTACTGACCATCAGTAAACTGAAGCGTTCCAAGGTCCAGTGGCAGGGACTGGTCTTCATGGAGTGCAATGGCAACCAGTTGCTGAAGGTCTGTTACTGTGAGTTTAGTTGCTGATATCTCCCTCTCCTCCTTTGGAGAAAGTGGAATTTTTTCATTTTCAACCTTATTAGATCCAATAGTTGAGATGTCATCTGCTGTGCTTTTGATTTCTGAGCCATCTCTCTCAAAGTTTACCACATATCGTGCTATAGTGCTGCTTGATCTGCAAGAAGATGCAAAAATACCCAGTGCAGCAAAATCAGTTACTGTCTGAGAACTGATTTTACAAAAAAACAAACAAGCAAAAATATATGCAACCATAACATATTATCTTCTGTAAAAATAATGCAGACATGCTTCTTTCTAGTAAGATTGTAATGTTTAAATTACTTTTGCTATACCTAGATAATTTTTCTTCTATGCATAATTTTTAATGAAAATTCTAATATTGAAGAAAATTAGAAAAATGTTCTAATATAATCCAGTTTTATCTGAGTACTCAGACATCTATAGAACTGATAATATAGTCATTGATTATTGGTTCAAATAGTCATAATTGCACACTGGGGTTACTAGAAGCCATAATCATCTATTAATTATACAGGAAGTTATGAAAAAGCATTAGACAGTTCATAAAACTACAGATAAGCAAAAAATCTTATCACATCTGGGGCAATTTTTTACTCATTTTTAAAGAACAGCAAGAAAGTTAGCTAATGTGGCAAGCAAATCACTTTTCACAATGGCAGTTAGCTTTTTGAAGTACAAATTACTGTCTATAGCATCTCCCTAGATGTACTTGTTTAACAGAAGTCTCAAATTTTCACAATTATCAGTACATGGCTTTTGATAAATGCTAATTTCACCTAATTAAAATTAAAAAATAATGAGTACATTGTAAAATATTTGTACTCCATTATGTTGCTTTTTATAATATCAGATCAGCGGAGAGAGAGGAATTTCACTTTATCTAGTATGTGCTATGTATTTACATTTATATGACACTGCAAGAATTCAGGAAAAACATTAGACAATTCTTTTTAAACTATGAGTAAAAGGGAAATTCTGGGAACTGCTAGAAAAATTATTCCCCAGCAGCACTTCTAAGGAACAACAAATGACTTTAGCTGTTTGTATTACCAGTCAAAAGCTCTCTGCATTTTATCAGGCTAGTAACTGCTCTCTTTGCCATTCTATCTGGCCTGATAATGGAGGTAACAAATCAAATTCTACATGGTTACTGAAGATAATGTATATATGAGAATACAGCTAGGAAACAGCATCAAAAATGAAAATTTAAATATTGTTTCCTATTTTTTTTTTCACTTTATGACCGATAGAGATATTTAGTCATCTGAACGTGAATTTTCTTAGGTCAAAAAATTTTCTGTGCTTCAGAGAGATCCTGACAAAATTTGATTACATGAACCTTTCAGATTAAGGTAAAAGCTATCCCTGCTGTTTTGTATTACAGATTTTATACTTAGGCAGAACATGAATTCACTTTGTCACATCAAGACAAAGAATATTTAATGATGTGTCTATCTATGTCTAATAGTCTTTAAAATGATTAATCTTAATTATGAATTACAGACAAATTACCCATCTTTCTCCTTCTTCTGTCTTCATTTCATCACAGAAGAAAGGGTGTGATAAAGGATTGCAAAAGAAAGAAAAACAAAGAATCATATATACAGGTAATCAATCAGTTGTACATCAAAACCACCTTTTGACAATTTATCTTGTCTTCTACATGTCATCTATAGTTTTTATCTCTGTGTGAAAATGATAGCCTGCTCTCCATGATTTCACTTTTTCTCTTCCAGACAACGGGAATCCCCATGTTTTGAGTAGGGAAACAGGAATTTCACTTTACTTTGATAGTTTGAAATATCTGCTATCCTATTTCTCACTAGAAATGGTTCAATTTGAGCACTGTCATTGCTAATCTATATCTTTATAGTTGTAATGAATACCTGTGACAGTATTAGCAACTATTACTGTTACCACACATTGTGCCTACTCATATCCTAATCACAGGTGTAACTTGAGCTACTAATTCCCTCTGGAAGACATGCCTGTGTTGACCTTCTGTAATATAACGCCCTGTTATTTTCCCTGATGAATGCTCTAGCATACCTCTAATCTTGTCCTTCCATATTGCCTTGTGGGAAATGCTCCTAATATATGTAGCAATATGGCAAAGGGAGAATGGACAGCAAAGGTCTTTGCTGATCTGTAACTCTCAGGAGCTAACTAAATTACTAGATGATGGGAAGCAATCCTGGTCTTCCACATTGATGAATGCACTTTCATATCAGCTCCTAAGACCAGGATACTAAACAGAAATGGATCCCAGGTCTCCCCACAGCTGAAAGAGGTTGAGTCACAACTGAAAGAGGTTAGTTATTGCAAGTGGTAACTGTGAGATGCTACCACAGATTTTCTCGGCTTGTTCTGCAGTAGCCAGCTTTTTGTTTTCTTACATTCGTTATCAAAATATAAGCAAATGATTTTCACTCTGTTTTGCTCTTCTCTCTTTTTCCCTAGCAATTTTGCAGAGAGAAAAGCTAGGAAGTAGTATGTTCTTGCTTAAAATTTTATTGCAATATGAACGTTATTCAATGTATATTAAATATTATTAGAAGGACAGAATGCTCCTGATGCTGTGCCATAAGCCCACATGAATTTATGCATTTTTTACTGCTCTTTATTCCCTTTCAACTTTGTTATTTCTTACTATTAGTAATTTTTTCCCTTGATTCATTACATAATGTGCTGTAATCTATAGAAGCATAACCATATCAAATACTCCCTCCCCTGTAAATTCTCTATTGAAAAAATGCACAATAGCTTGTATTAGCAGTAAACATAGAAGGAAGCTAAAACTAAAAGAAATAGCAAGATAAAACACAAATTCATTAAAACTTGAAACATTTAAAATTGTTTGAAACACCTGGGAAACACCTATTGCAGAAGTTTTACGTGTAAACATGTATCCTCCTGTAATCTTCCAACCTTCTCTTGCCAAGGTACCTTCACTGTGATCTATGAAGGGCACAGGATCCACAACGAAAAAAAGAAGCCACCTAAATAATCATACTCCTAACTATCTTGTCATTTAAAAACATCCTTAATACAAGGTTGCTAGCAAACAATTTTAAAGGATTTATTGATTACTTCACCCCTCAGGGAATCAAAGCTACTTCTGCTCAGTAATTCAAAACCTCGTAGTCTCACTTGAAGTGAGACTCACCTGAAGTGTTTGCACTTCTTTCCATATTATTGTCTCTGTGTTGTTCCCAGAAAACTATTTTCTGTTTACAGCAATACACACCCCACGATTATCACAGGTCTTTTCATGTTGGAGGGAAAGAAGGAAGAGGAGAATCTTAGTAGCCAATAGAAGAATGAGTCCCATTTTCTTACTTACTTAAATCCTAATACGTGGATTTCTTTGAATCCTGGCAGTTTCTCAAATATTTTTTGCATCTATAGAAAAACATAAAATCACTAGTTCAGTGTAAGTTCTATCACTAAAAAGCAAGCACAGATTTACTACCTAGACAGTATTTTTTCACATTTCAGAAAGAGTTTTAGGAAACAGTCTCAACTGCCCTCTTTGTGATATTGTAATTGCTGAATTTAAACACAATATTTGGTTTGTATATGCTGCCTAGATTACCTGTTAATATGCAAAATGAAGCACAAAATACAGGGGTTTTTTTTAGTAATGTAATTACGTAAATCAGTGAGAATCTACTTCATAACAGAGCTATTATGAATCAAAGGTTTTTCTCATTTTTCTCAGTTTTGGTTCATGAATGATTTTATGATTCAACTCACCTTAATTGTAAATTATTAATTACTTAGAAATATCAACCAAATGCAGATGGATTTAAATTATTTGACAAATCATTTATATATTAAACAGTTTTAACCATCTTGTATAAATAAAATAACTTCATATATTTTTAATTCTAATGTAAACAACTGGACAGTTACATAGTTTTGAATAGAAAAGAGAATATGAATAATAAACAATGATCAGAAAGGGTGAATTCTGTATCAATTTTCCAGACTTTGGATAATAAGTGTTTTTATTAGCACCTCAATAATTAACAATATTTTGAGATCCAGCTGACTGATCTTTTGGTCTTTTCTAATTCTAGCAAGATTTATTCTGCCAAGTCAAATGAAATATTTAATGTATAGCTACTATATCAGAGGAAAGGGATTTTTTTAAACACACAGTTCCACAGTTCCTTTCTGATTCACTTCCCGGTCATGTTAAATACCAGGCAACAGATCATCTAAGCCTTTCATCTGTGAACAAAGCCTGTGGAGTTGAGGGAATTCAGCAGTGAAAAAGCCTTTTCAGCAATGAAGTCCTTTTAATTCATTGTATCACTTAAAAAGTACATGAACTAGTGTGTAAATCTTTCCTCTTCCTTGTATGATTCCTTCCAGCGTACATTTAAAACTCATTCATTCATGCATGAGAGTATGTCAGAACTGGTAGAGAATGCGTAGTCAGACCCACAGCTTTCTCTGCATCTCTAGTGTAGGTTAGATGAAGAAGAAGTAGCAGAAGATCAGTTGTGTTACCACAATACCAGGTATCAGCCACACTGTATAAGCGTAGATGTCTTTTTTTTTCGTTGCAGCAAGCAGAAGAGAATATAATGTCTAGTGCAGAAAATGGCCTGCCATCTACACTCCCCTTGTCCACCTCTTGCAAGAGGACAGTAGGACAGGAACTGAGGTAAACACTTCGTTTTGAGCTTGGTCCAACTTAGTAAAAGTGGTGCAGAAATAGCAATTAGACTGTGGGAAAATTTTAAATGTTATTCATGTGACTAACACTCACTGAAAGTGACAGAGATTAAAGCCCTAAATCACGAGGATGCAATTAATTTTCCTAAACTTAGGCAAGCACTATCATTTTCAATGCCTTAAGATCATCTTCTGCTCAGTTGCTGGTTCAAGAGTGCAGTACTCTCATGTTTGAGAGGCCCTTGCAGATGTATTGAATAACCTGGGGCACCTAAAATTGCACCAGATATCCATGTTTAGGTAACTGAATCCCCTTTTAGCCATGTTCTGCCAGCTGATTGTTGGCATGGGCTGTGTTCACTCTCTTCTTAGTTCTCTTTACATCATAACAAAGTTGATGCTTTCTTTTAAATATGTACATATGTGTAGCTTCCTATTTTCTACTTTTGCCAACTGAATCCTGATTTACTGAGTAGCATAACATCTGAATCTGCATTCCATTTCTCATGTGATTTCAAATGTATGTTGTGGTATACAGATGTACTTCTGAACATTTGTACTGTATTGTCTGCTGTGACTCTTCCCTCTTGCCACGTCCTGGAATGAATTAGAAACTGAGCTTTAAACTCCATGGCGTCAATCTTCGCAAATGCCTCCCTGGAATTTGTAGAGGAGCTCATGTACCTGGATGAGTTTTTAATTCTGAATCTAACCTCCTCACTCTCACTCTTTGAGTGCATTTGTAAATTGTCTTGTATCAAGATTGTCCTCTGCCTCCTCCATAACCTGTATTTGGCGGGAAGTATGTCAGGTGTATTTCATGATACTGGACTACAAATTATTTCCTATTCAACATTGCATGTAAAGAACAGCTCTGCACTCTTTAAAGTGACAGATAAAATTTGATGACAATTTAAAATAATTTAACAACCAAGAAACTTTGCATTTCTTCCCCTCCAATTAATGAAATAAGTTAAAAGTCAGATTGCTGAATTATATCATTATATGTGTAGTAAACAAAGTCTGCAGGCAGTTCTGTTTGAGAAAATCTGTTTTAGTTCTGTTTTAGAAATCTCCAGAGAAGCCACTTTTTATCAGCTCTGCAATATATCCTTCACCATTTTTCTATACACATCTGAAACCAAACCAAGATAGTGAAATAGCTTGCACTGAGGAATGCTCATGAAACTGATGAGAAGCTTTAGTTAATTTTACTGAGAAAACCTTTTGGGAACCACAAGTCATTAACTGCTATTTATTAAATTGATAGCTGAACATTCAGTTAATATTATTAATTATACCAAAACACCACAGGTGTTCCAGTTCTTACAGAAACTATAGTAATGCACAACAAAATTACTGGAAGTCCTTCGAAGAACAGTTCAAACAACAGAAGCTAGTTACTTTTAACATTTATATTACATTTCTCATTAGGTTTATTGCAGAAATTAAATTATGACAAAGTACTGTCCATGAATTCCTGATTAAGCTTCAATGATATTCCTAAAGTTACTCTGTTCATCAGTTATCTGAGGCTCTACTGCTGCAAAGATGTTGGCTTGTTAGCTTGGTGGCTGAACTGATGGCCTAAAGGAGGGGAAAAGCTGATTATACATGAAGAAAAACTAAAGATCTTGAGACAATAGGAAATCTCTATTTCAAGTGAGGAAAGTAGATGCTCATTCTGTTTCATGGTGAAGGTAGTTTCATAGTATGAATCTCAGACAAGGTACAAAGTCAACATTTTCATAATCACTCAGCCTCCTTACCTGTAGCTGAAATTTGGCAGCTAGCTGTTGGTACTGTAGGGAGTTGGGATCACTAAGTTCAGCTGTGTACTCCTGATCAGTGAGAGTGACACTGAATTCCACCATTTGCTCCACAGGCAGTTCTGGGACTGTATTTGTTCCCAGCTCCTGGAAAAGAAGAGGAGAGGGAAAAAAACGGGAGAAGTGAAACTAAGTGATTTTTTTTCCCCCGACATTTCAGTATTTAATAGGTAGAAGTCTTCCCTTTTAAGTCAGTCGCAGATTTGGTAATTCATCCTAGATATCAAGTTACATATTTGCTAATTTTAAGATCAGACGGTATTTCTTGTTCCTTATTCACAGAGCTAAGCTTCAAATTTCAAGTCTTGGAGTGCAAGTACCTGAAGAGGTGATGCAGAGACACCACCCAGGAAACTCCTGCCTTCTGCCAATCTCTCAGTCCTTTTTCACAAATATTGTTACTAATGTTAACACATACCATCCCTACCTTCCACTGCCAATGTCTTCTATTACACAGAAGAGCCTTTTTTTTTTTTTTTCTGAATAAAACCTTTCAGGGTTCTATAAAGTTTGCCTGTTAAAAATATGAAAGCCTTGGAACAGAAAACAAGGTTTTCTTTACTGCATGTACTGCATGTACACTGCATGTTTTCACTTATTAGCAATACTTACATATTCTGTATTTTTTAAACAGTTTAAAAATATTTTTATTTGCTCAAGGACAATTCTACTCTCGGCCAGGCTCTTTATACTTTTGAGGAGCCAGCCTTTAGAGAGCTGGTCACAGAGGACTGGGCTGAGGAAGAATGAGGAGGCCCATAACATGGAAGAACTGGTTAATGCCAGTCTCCTGGTACATCTCAAAGATCACAAATAAGCAATTTAAAAAAACATTTTCCTCATATTCTATCTGCTCTCTTGCTCTGACAGCTATGATACAGGTAGGTAATACACAGTTGAGAATATTGAGATTATTTTGCATTCTTACATCCTGAGGATGTAATAATTTCAGACAGTGAAAATAGCATTTATCTGGGATCACTCTGGTGCAACTCCTGTGCTGGAGCTGAGAAGTTTGCAGAGGTGAGATAGAGAATGGTGGTGATTTGCCAGGGGTGCGATGGGCAAGGCTTCGGCCAGCATCTCCACCCACCTGAAGGGTACAAAACAGATGCTAGTAAAACCCTTCAGTGCTACCAGCTGTAACAGAGGGGAGCACCCATGGCTTATAAGCACTAAGTGTTTATAAGGCTTCCCCCTCTTTTCTGATAGCTGAGCTCAAAAAGAAGAGGTGAGTGAAAAAGTGCAGTAGGAAAATACAGTGCCCTCACCTTCACAGGAGTCTTCGTGTCGTTCACGATTTCGTTGAGCAGCGTGCCGTTAGGTACTGGTGCGTATGGAGAGAGGGGTGTGCCGGGGGAGCCTGGAGAGGTTTAAAGTAAAATCAGGCAAGCACAGATTTGCACATCAAAAATCTTCCCCCTTTTTGTGAGGTGTCAGCTCGCTGGTGTGTTTGAGCGCAAGCCTGTGCCAGTGAAAGGTGGTCATGACTTATGGCATGGCTAAAGCTGCCACTTTTTATACAGTAGATGGACTTTCTTTCTAGGTCAAAACATCAGTAGCATTGCATGTGTGTGACTGAAGGCAAAAATGGCACTGACTATGCATCAATGAAATTGTGTGAATTAAATAATATTTTATCATTTCCTGTCATACTGCATTATGTATCACCAAATGTCTCAGCTTGATTTTGCCAAACGAGATCTTTGTCTCTATGCTAGACATCTTTCTTTAGGGCTCAATTTAAAATTACAAAAGGCTTTGACAGAGTTTTCCAGCTAGAGGCAAAATTACTGTGCTGGAAGCCACTATCAATAAGGTTCTGTCATATTTGGCCCTCATAAAAATATATGTGCAGGATGTTTTCTCCTTGAACCAAAATGCTCATATTTACAGATTTTTATCACTGCATAAATTTCTAACAGTATTTTAAAGAATTGTAGTATACAACAGTGTTGGTAGGTCTAATTGAAATAATCTGCTGAAATTAATGTCTTGGCATCACTGTGACTTTCTGGCTAAAGTCATTATTTATTTTCATCCACTTGCTTATTTTGGCTAACAAAATGCAGCAGCTGACACTCTAAATATTAATTCACAACTGAAGTAAAATTACCTCTACTCTCTACTCTCCTGAAACTAGGAAAACATGCATTTAAAGACTGTGAAACAAACCTGGAACACTACATTTGAGTAAAGAAATTGCTGTAAAGAAATAAAAGAATGCTTCTTATAGATTATTTTGCTAAAGCATTTTCACTGAACTTTTCATGCTTCGACTTCATTCATTAAATTACAGCCTTCTAAGATCTATGAATGACTGGTTTTAACAATTCTATTTGACAGGCAGACACACAGCAAGCAGATTTGATTTTACCTGTAGAAATGGAAGGAATGTCTTCCAGCTTTTTGCCACCGGTTTTCTCTGTGGATATTTCATCTTTCCTATCAATCAAATAGAAATGAGTGATTTAATGATCAGCATGCTGTACTGACAATGGCAAAGGTGTTAAAAAAATGTAGAAATGGCCCTTACATTAAGTGTACTTTAAATGAGAAAAGTTATTTCTAATGGAATATTTGATAAGCTGGTTAAACAGGCAATGGAACAGTAGATCATATTTTATGTTCAACAGTTTATATATTTCCTTTCCTCTCCTTCAATATGATATTTGCTCTTGTAATGAACAAAAGTAATGATTTGATATATTCCTCCATCAAGGACTGCCAATCCTGTCAGAAGTCTGCTCATGAGGTTTCGTGACTGATTTCCTCCGTGCGATCAGAGGGATGAGGTCACAGAGATTAAACCAGTGCACAGGGTCTGCTTTTTCTTTCTTTGAAATCTGTCAGTGGTTGACCACTGACTAAAATGGAGGAAACTCTTCTTCTACGTTATCTAAACCAACTATTGTCTCCTTTGCTGTATCTCATCCTATCAAGATAGTTCAGTCAGGGCTTTGAGCTACTTCTAATTTTAGATCCGATGGACGTTTCATGGTTCCAAGAGTGTTTCATGGTTTGGTGTGAGGAGAGGATGGGTGGACTTATTGTTCAGTTGTTAGCCTGCATTATAATATTGTAATGATGATTCCAACTAATGATAGCTTCAAATCAGATTCCCAGATCAAGACGATTATGAAATGTAGGAATGTTTATGTTTGGATCTCGATGTAATATTGATGGGTTGACGTCTACCATGGTCCCCATGGCAGACAACAGAAAACTGAAGTAAGAAAGTGGTGGGTGTAATGTACAGATTGTCTGCTTGCATCACAGGATTTGTTTTGACATTGTTTATATTATTTTCTGTTGTAGTTTTACAGTCTCATGCTGGTGAAGACATTTTGGAACTGATACTGTTAGCTTGCCTGAAAAGCAGCAGTGGTATGCATATATAGGTAGATTTCATAATAGATGTGTCAAAGATTCCTGCAGTTAAGGCTACAGAATAATTTCTGCTCTGAACCCAAGTTTTTATTCATTTGTAGCATTTGGAAACATTTAGATTATTAGATAAGAATCTTTTAAGCGACACTTTGAGATTTTTCTTTCCTGAAATTGGGGGGTGAAGAATTTAATTTGTTTCAGGTTCTGAGTACACTGCGGAAAAAAACACAGCATAAAATAAAAAGCTCAATCGTGGAAATAATTGAGGATAGAATTCCTCAAAATTTCTATAGAATTAGCTATTATTGATGCAGTGTACACAGGTGGAGTGTTTGTGAAATTTGATATGATTTAAGGAACTATGGGCACCACAAATGCTTAGTGTGGTGTTAACTGAGACGACATGAAGCTTGCGGCATAGACAGAAAAGATAACTGGGCTGTATTTCCATACAGGACCAACCTAGATGTTTAATAGTATAAATAAAGAACATGAACAACTCCTGATTTACCGCATTCTCTGGATATCTTGTGTGGTGAGAACTGAAGTACTATTTGTAATGTTTTCACAATGTTAATTAATTATTTGTTGTGTCATTAACTGGAGACTGATCTCCCTACATGATATCTACAGAAAATACAAAACATTTCCTAAACTACATAGTAGTAAAGATGAAGTCCAGCAATGCATAATCAGGGTTGCCTGCATTTCCAGTTTTTCCAGCAATTTCTCAGTTTCCAGCAATTACTCAAACATGAGTAATTTCACAGAATTCACTCCACCTTCTGAATTGTGTCTAAGGAAAACTGCGCTGTTCACAAAGCTATGAGCTATGAGATCAGTCACTTTACTTAACTGTCTTGCTGCTGCTATTTGCACCAGACTGAATGAAAAGACCCCCCATTGGACTTCCAGGGGAGTTTAATTAAGCCCTACATTATTAAAAATACATTTCTGAGAAAGAAGAACACTCAAAGCTCCTGTGTTGTAATGAGTATAGACACATAAGACCTCTGTGATCATGAGACAGTATAGCTTACGAATGGAAGATATTATTTGCTACACCTGAAAATCTAAGAAAATTTGAAGAAAAAATAATACATTAATCAGAGAAACTGTGAACAATGATTTGTCTGTCTGTACTATAGTATTTATATGGAAAGAGATAGAGTTCAGTATTGTAACTTTAATCCTGCCGTTCTCAGACTTCTGAGCATTGTGAGGAGTGTACTGTCTTCCAAGAGTTTATGTATTAAAGCATCACATTAGTTAACACTGTCATGATGTGTAAAAATACAGGTTAAAGGTAAAATGAAGGCATAGAGTTTTCATGTTATTGGTTAATCTAGCCTCCCAGATAAACTTTTGTTCACCTCTCTGACTTTCCTTTTCAGAATTTTCAGCAATTGTGGGTAATCTTTTGTCACACTCCCAATCAACACTAGTCTAACACAAAGCTGTGCCTCTATCAGGGTTTCATGCTCACATTAGTTGAAGACATTCTGTGGTGTCTCAAACTGAACAGGCAACTCAGACATTTGGCCACCTTAATTATTTGTGATTCAATGACTGTGTACTACAATACATACAGTACACACACCTCTCACAGCACACACCAAATACACCACAGTGCTATCTGTACATCTGTTCACATCCATGCACATCTACACGTATCTTATTTCAAAAAAGGCAGTAACACCAAGTGGCAAGGTTCTACTTGTGCTACTTACCTTTCCTGGAAGGTTCTATGTTTTACTCGCTGCGAAAAGATTAAGAAAAACAGCATTTTACTTGTGGATGTATCCAGTCATCGAGCAGAAGCCTGTTAGTTCTTTTGTTTACTGTACTTTTATGTTTTCTTTCTAACACATGCCCCCTCCTCTTCCTGAGCAATACTTTGCCCTTATATAAGCAGATGGGGAAGGACTTGGAAATCTTCCCCAGTTTCTAAAAAAATGCTTACCCGTTGGATTATTTCCAGGTGCTCTTGGGAATTGCTGAAGTTTTTGCCAATGTCGAATATGCAGAAGGTTTCCCTCTGGCAGGCAGTAACCCAGTTCTGATATTCAGAAGTATCAGGAATCCGATCCAGAAAAATACGAAAGGCTTCCCACACAGCTTCCTGGCAGACTGAGTAAGAAGAAAGGGGCTGGGGATGGATGCTTTGTAACAAAAAGTAAACTTGAAAGGCTTTTTAAAGTGATTTGGGATTTAACACACTTTACTGTACTTAGTAAACAAATCTAGCCTCCAGGTATTTTTAGGTATTTAAGTCTTTTAGGTATTTTTCAGTTGACATCCATTTGCCTTTATTCTGAAGTATTAACTTTCTTTGAGTTAAGGATTGTTAATTTCCCTCATTTTAAAAGAGGTTAATTTGGCCTGAAATCGTCATCATAAATAAAAAGCAAACACAAAGCACACTTCTTTCACCTCAAAGGCACATACATACAAAGATACATACTGGATGTTCTAATGAGAGTAAATGAGGAGGTAGAGAAAAAAAAAAATTTAGCAGTTGTCATACTTGAATAATTATAATTTTATCTGTATACAAAGGTTTTGTACATTAGAATGTTTAACTATGCGTAGAACAAGTTAAACAGAACATATTTAAGATTTTTATATACCCCACACATATAACAAAATATTTTTAATGGAAAAATATTTTTAAAATGCAGCAGGCTAAAATGATTTTCTTATATTCTAGATCTATATGTAATTCAGCTTTTCAAAGTCTTAGGATATTCTGCAGCAGATACATGCTTTTATGTTTCTTTAAGCACCTCTGGGAAAAATTGAATGACGCAGTACAGGTAAAATTTTGAAAAGATAACAGTTTCCTTCCTCTCTACACAACTGCCAGGCTACATCAGACAAGAATAACAGGTGTTGTGGCTGCAGAGAGAACAGCAGTGCTCTGCATCGTTCGGGGAAATGAAAATGAACAGAAAGAGAATATGACGGTGGGGGAGATTTCAAAAAGGTGGCATTCAGGAATGGCTGTAGGGAGCTTCATTTACTGGATGCAAACTGACTTATTGACATGAGATTATGTAAAACACATAATATGATAATGGAGACTAGTAGTTCTACATATTCTGATGGCTTACTCCTTATGCAAGAAAGCTGTGAAGTCCAACTGTAGTATGTGACAAAAAATATTGTAATGTATATTTGGCCTTGGCATCCATTTTTTTTTTTTAATCTATTTTCTAGTAGTCAGAACTCTGTCAGGCATTTGAAGGAAAACTTGTAAGGGATAAGTTCCTGCTGCAAAGACCTTGCTCTCTAGCACTATGAGTGAGGATCATGACATGCAGGAGTACATGAGGGAAGGGAGAACATTAGCAGCAGCTAGGTTGTAAAATGACTGCTCAGAAATACTTTAGAGGGTTTACTTTCCCTCGATGATTCTAATAACACAGGTCTTAGGTATGTCTGCAGAAATGAGTTTTTGAGAGTCACAGATGGCTAGGTGGGGCTACACTTCTGAGTGCACTTTTAACAATAATTTGCTTAAATCTCCTCTTTTTTTTTTTGAAACTCTTTCCAATTTTAAAAGATTTGTGAAGATAAACTGTTCCCTCCTTCAGATAGCTACTGCCTACCTCCTGACTAACTATACTAATAGGTCTTTGGATCTCTGTTCGGGTACCAGCCTCTCCCCACATCCATATTTGAGTTTCACTTAACTCGATTTGCACAGCCTCAAAGTAAACATAGAATGAATCCTGGCTGTACCTGGGCCATGTTTAAAATCCCTGAGTGGTCCAAAATTATCCTTAAGCTAGCACAGAGCCGGCCAGGAAGGGCTGTTCTGTGCGGACTTTCCTGCTTAATTGCAGAAATACCCACTTACGCACATTGTGGTCTGCAGGGGCTGTGAACTCAGTTGTGTAGGATAACCAGCATGACTCAGTGGCTGCTAGAACCGATGTGTTTTGAACAGAATCAGTTCAGTTTATCTCAGCTGTCGCTATACCTTCCCAGTAATGGGTGACTGCCTCCGTCACTACTTGTTGATTCCTCTGGCGTTATTTGAGTCAACAAAGCCAGCTGAATTTTTGGCTTTGTAAGAATATGTACACTCACTCAAGATGAAGGAACACACTTGAAAATGTTGTTTAAAGTTAAATGCTTTTAGGGAAGGGAATTTTCAAACATATTGGAAAAAACATTTTAACAAAAGCTTGCTAGCAATTTAAACGCTGTTGCCTTTAGCACTTTACTTTGCAAAGTTCATTACTGTGAGACGAGAAATTTATTTTCAGCACTTGACACCTACTTTGACTTAGGGTGAGATAATTATCAGCATTGTCTAAAATATCGGTGCCTCTGAAATTAGTGCAATTGGTTTCTCTAGGTATTCTCTAAACTTGCTGTAGGGACGTACTCACCTAGCTGTCTTAGGGCACCTCAATAATAAGTCGTGAACGACCTGCCCTCCCAGTAGAGCAGCTGTATGTGGAGCAGATGTGGTCAGATTATTAAAAAGAACAAGCGGTCTTTTGAAGAGATTTATTCATTATAAGCTAGCAGTTACGGCTATTTTCTATCATCTTTTTCTCACTTACAACTCTCTGGTATCTTTTTTTTTCTGAGCAGTAACTGCTGGATAAAGATATACTATCTGAGGAAAAGTAATCCAGTTACCAAGATTTAGATATACATGACACCTGGCCATCTGAGGAGGTGTCATAGCTGATTCCATGCATGCTCCTGGTTTGCCCCACATGAGGGACTGTCTTCATGGTGACTTAAGAAATGGTGTGTTACTTCAGAGTTGGTATAGGGCCATGGTAGCCTCAGGTTATCCAATAGCAACTGAGATCCTGTATCTGAGCTGCTTTGTGTTGTGTGCTCATTCCTGAAAGCATAGAATATATATATATATATATATATATATGTAAAAAAAAAACCCACGAGATTTTTCTTAGGAAGCAGTAAAATTCTCTAGAGGACAGATATGATCCACAGTTTTGTTACAGTTATAAATGTGTCATGGGACTTGGAGAGTTGGAAGTGGTCTCCTAGACTTCAGATAAGGAAAAGAACAGACCTAAACTTATGCCTACAAAACAAAATAAATCTAAGATTATCCCACAGATAGGCACAGGCTATAAGATAACAACTTGGCTACCAGATTATCCTTTCATGAAGGCTTGTGCTGTGGTTACAGCTTCAAGGATAATGCTTTCATCACCACATTTTCACTTCTACGTTTTTTATTTTTTTATATATTTATCACTTTCATCAGGTAAATTAGCTTGCTCAGCTGGGAGGACTGGGAGGTCTTGGGTTCTGATCTTTCCTTGAAGGAAAGATTTTTTTGAGGTTTTAACCAAGGACATTTTAATGGAAAATGTGCAACTATTCAAAGGAGCAGAAACATCTTTTTCTGAAGTAGTGTACAAATTATTCAGCTACAGTCATATGTTCTCTTGATTATTTTTTGGGAAGTACTTCAACTTCAGTTGAAAAACCAGATGACTCCTACTCAGAGAATTTTGTGAGTGTACTACACTCTACTGGGAAAGAGGAGTTGTAAGTTTAAGCCTGCTTGCGCTACAAGATATGTAGAGCCCGATATCCCAGATGATGTGCTGCTCTCCAAAAGGTGGTAGTATTTTCATTATCAGTTTTTAAACAAAAATGTCATAGTTGCAATTCTTTGAGTTCAGGTCAATGATACTAGCTTGTCCCAGGATAGCTTGTTTTCAGCCCAATCAGGGATGTGACCAATGAGTTTTAGGGACTTTCAGGATTAATTAGTATTTAAGAAAGGCTTTTTGGATCAGCCTCTTTAACATGTTTCAGAATTCTGTCTAATGCCCATTGGACTGGAATTCAGTCCCACAATAGATATCAAATATGTTTGTATCTACAGGAATGGCTACAGATATTGATGTAGTTTGCCCATGCTGCCTATAGCAAATGGCTGCTGGAGTAAAATTTTTGCAGCTCTGTGTCCAGGTTTCATTTCAGAGGGAACTAACTGGTTCCTTGAGAAAGAGCTGAGGAGCAGCCAAGTTACATATATGCTTGTGAGTGGTTGGAGACCAATATAGAGGACAAATTAGATAGGCAAAGTTGATTTAGAGAGTAGATGTTGCCTTAGATACTTACATCCCAGAAATGCTGACTAGGTTTTAGAACTAGCGTTGGATCATCTAGCTGCAGCACAAAAATTTTCCATTTTTCTAATACAAATTGGAACAGCCACAGAATGAAAGCCTGGGAGAGGTAAAGGGAGGAAGAGAGGAAATATAAAAACCAGAGGGCTATTTGCACCGTGCTCTCTAGGGACCTAAATTTGGAATGGTAACTCCATATGCTCTCTATAGTCAAAGGAGGAAAAGAAAGGGCTGGAAAGGGTGTGAATTAATTGAGAAAGGACAGAAAAAACATTCTAAACTTAAAAAAAAATAAGACTAAGGTCTTTGCATGAGCTGCTGGCAGTTATCTCAGTGTTTGTAGCATACCAGCACTACCACAGACTTAATATAACTAGAGATACACCAACATATTTGTGCAATGATGGATTAATAGTTTCATTATGTGTCTTGAGCTGGTGGGATTAATTCTGAGTAGCAATGATGGTACCCGCTGCACTTTTGAGAAAGGTGGTATGTCTTTACACAGCGGTGCAAGCATAATTTGGTCTTCATGTTCAGCCATGCTAGAACACTACACAATTAGACCAATTTCATTAGGCTTTTTAGTGCATTGTTTTATTCTATTCTGCTGTCTGTCTTGAACCATGCTGAGGTACAAGTAATATTTGATTATCTATGTAAAGATAAAGCATAAAGCAACTATAACATACACTGCCTAGAGCTAAAGAACAAGATTCTGGCAATTTTTGTGTTTCCTCAATTAAAATAAATACTTTCAAGGAGGAAGTACATTTTGCAATCATCATCTTACCTCTTAATCTATAGTAAGCTTGGTGACTGGCTAAAATCTGCTTCACTGATTCTTGTGGGCAAACTTTCACACCAGTTGAGAAAAAGGATGACCTCTTTGTTCGGTGTTTTGCCATGTCAAATATCCGCCGTATGGTTGATACTCTGGACCTCTTTGTTGTTCTTTCTGTTTTGTCTGACCCTGAGGCATCTGCAAGATGTTTGGCTTCACCATGGTTTATTTTACTAGGGATTTCTGGAAAAGATAAAAAGTAAGCATAAACATACATTGCATAGGCAGTAGGTATCCAGTGTAAGATCGTGTCTAGAAAGTGAGCGTGAACCTGAGAGTTCTTTTTGTTACATCATATTGGTGTCAATGCTCTGACTGAATTAATGTGCTCAGGAGAAACATCCTGTAATCACACAGGGGAACTGGGACTCGAGGCCTGGTAACTAATTTCTTTATATCTCAACACATGACCCCAGGACACACAGGGTAAACATTTCAGGAGCCCTAAATCTTGTTTTCAAGAGTGACTTTGGGTTAAATCCACGAAGGACACTTAAGTGCTTGAACTTCATGCTACAGCATCTCATTTGTGAGCCTGTAACCTTGTAGAGAAATTTACAGTACAGTGATAAGTAATGATCTGGAGTTTGGGGAAAGTGAAGCATATCTGTATCAGCTTACAGTGTGTCTATGCTAGCAGATAAGTAAAATGAGAAAATATGCACCCTTTTAAGATATTCTTATCTTTCCTTTGGGCTTCAAGGCACGTCTCCCTTCACATTAGGTTCGTAGTCTCAAATCTATCCCAAGAACTGGACCTTGAAACAATTTATTTTGAAAGCTGTACAGTAGTTTGATTGAGGAAAGAAAGAGCTGTTTTCAATCTCCCTATTTTACTCCACAGTGCAGTCCTCCATCCTTCCCTCACATAAATTAAAGTATTAATCAGAACAGACTGCAATTATGTTTCTTTGCCACTGGATGATAGGTGTTCTGAATGCTCTGGCATTGCTTCCCAATAGATTTTAACTATTCCTGGCAAAGTGGAACAGCTACAGTAGAAAAAAGTGAAGTCAGTGAGTGGGAACTGAAGATCTAGGCTTAAGTTTTACTTATGGAGCTATTTAGTTATCAAAAATGGAAATGCTTGTAGGGTACAGGAACATCAATCTTAAAAGCCACACGAAAATTCAAGACTCATTTGGTTCCACTTCCTAAGTATTTGTGATGCAGTATCACATAACATAGCAGCGAAATTTAATGTAAAAATGTTGGTGATAAAAATAGCATATAAGGTACACATTTTGCAGGATTGTGTGAGAGGAGCAATTAGTATCTTTTAGATTATATTTCAAAATTTTGCATATATATTAAGAAAGATGTTAAAGTTAATTAGGAAATACCTTTTTTTTTGTTGTTGTTGTTGCATTTTCATACATTTGATACAGTCATTACAGATGAAAAATAAAGACAAATGTAAACAGAATGCAAGATGTTTTGAAAGAACTGCTTTGAAAGAAAAGTGTAACATTTGTAGATAATTGGAAAACTTCAAGGGAGAAAATGTGAGAAAGACAGAGTATGTGTGTATTTGAAGGCTGCTGAATCAACTGAAAAAATTGCTTTGAAGAACGATTTAAAAACTTGCAAAAGAAGAATAAAAGGAAATAATAGGATTCAAAAGGAACAAGTTCAGTGAGAGTAATACTATAAAAAAGAGTAAAATATGAGTTTGCTAGAGAAAGAAGAAATGTAATGCTGCATATAACAAACACTAGTTATCATTTTCTTAGGCAAATAAAGAAAAAATAAGGAAGGTAAAAGCACATTATCTTTGCAATTTGGAACTGTGTTAATTAAATGTTTAAAGAAAAGTGTGCAGATAAATGATAAAAGAAAAATAACTGAAAAACATACTGTTACAAAAAGAATAGTGCTTGAAGTAAAGGATGGGAAAAGTTCTACCGTATATGTCAGTATACATATAAGTGTATGTGTATATTTATGTCTCAGTTCTTATTCAGCTTCAGAATGAACATCCAATGCCTACTGTGTAGAAATCATAATAATGACATATATATTACGAGGTAGGTGAGACTCTGATATGGAAAAAGTTGACTGCTTGATTATGATGAATATTGTGTGAAAGACAGGAAATTATACAATGAAGGCAACAGGTGATCATTATTGCTTTGTAAAGCACACCAGAGGCAGAACCTGTAGGCCTATAACTGTCTAATTGCTGCAAATGATGATACAGACAGTGTTTGTCACTAAATGAAATGGAATTATTTTAATAGTATTACAGTATTTTATAGTATTACAAATTATAAACTGCATAAAAGGAATTTCCCCTGTGTAAAGATGGCTCTGGGTCCATCAGAAACCACAAGTGACCAAACACCAGATCAGTTGAGGCACTGAATAATTTGAATGATATATGGGATGAGAGCAGAAGATCCAATGGCACTGAAATGTCGAAGCAGACCCCTGAAATGCTCTAGAAGAAAATACCAAAACCTGCATGGAAAGTAGTCTCTTGTAAGTCTATTACCTTTTACAAGCTGTGTTAACTGCGATAGCCCAGCTGCCCAGGCAGTCTAACCGACTAGGATGGAGGATTTTGTCACTAAGCTCTTTGATGCTTTTGTATGGAGCAGTGGTCTTTCTTGGAGGATTTGCCTCTTCCCCAGGATTTACCCCTACCTACGTCATTAACTTGAATTAAGAATTATACTATTCATAAGAGTGAAAAGGGAAATGCTTCTCAAATGATTGTTGCAATTATTTTAAATTCTCTGTGTTAACGTCACTATTTTGGGCTTTTCAGTCTGAGAAAGTGACCATCTGCTTACATTTATCCCTATTCTGCTAGCCTATTCAGGGTAGGTGTATACTTTTTCTCTTTTTGTTCTTTCCCTTTGATTTCCACTTTTTTTTTTTTTTGTGAGAGGGATTTGTTGCTTATGTATGCTTACTGTAATGGGTTTAATTCCATTTATATCTTGTGGTTAATAAATTTCACTTACTAGAGTAACTTTTATTATCATCAGTTCAAAAAAAACCTTTTTTACTAATCTTAAGCAAAATTTAATTGAAAGAAGCGTCAATCCGATTCTCCACATGATTGTCCACTACTTATTTCCCAATATTTACTGAATGTGAATAGAAGAAAACCTATCTTTTGGAATAAACACAATTTGTTCATAACTCTTCAGACCTGTGCCATAATTCTTCCCCTGTGTCTGTGGAAATTCTGAACTGGGAATTTTTAACCTAAGACTCCTAGATGGTTCAGCCATGTGCTTTACTCTAATATATACTCTAATATCTACAGCTTTTTAGATGCTTGGCTTTCAATTTCCTGGGTTGAAAAAAATCTAAAAAGACCTGTGCTATTATGAAGTTGAACCCATAGATATTAGCTGATCCCTTTTCTTTTTGTCATGTAACTGTAGTCGAGTAAATTGGAATGGTGCAAATTTTACAAGGTACCTCATCTGATCACTTAAAAAATCCCAATAATACTTGGTTGTTTTACTATTCTTCAAAGAAGTAACTTTTGTAAATTTTTTTGTTCTCATTCTCTTCTCTTTAACAAATATATGCAGTTAATGTAGTCGGTGTTTATCCTGTTTGAATTTTTTTTTGTTTAACTCTTGTTTCACAAAGGCGACTGTCTCAGTTTTGCCTTTAAAAGGTATGTCTAAGACTTTTAGTTTACTTTGACGGTCCTAGGGCAGAAGAGCAGATAACTGTCAGAGTCTGGTAACTTTTCACTGTTTCACAGCTTAACCTCCAGGGTGTCTTAAACAAAGCTGTAACTCTCCTTCCTTATTCTCATGTGAAAGAATCACTGCATCATTGTCCTTATTTTCCAAGTGGCACATTTGAGGAAAAAAGTTTATGTAGTTTTACTGTGATGATCTACAGAGTAATTATTAAAATTTTGAGTTTCTGATCTCTAGTCCTGAACTTAGACAAATATAACAAAAGATTTTCAAAATATGCTACAGCAATTTTCAAAATATGATATAGCAATCTTATTGTATGAGACCTAATAAAAAATACTTTGACGATCCCACAGGTCTCTCAAGTGCATGGTACTGTTCTTCAGGTTTTGTTTTCAGGCAGATAAACACTATTCATTTCTCAAATTAAAAATCTGAAATCTTTGGAATTAGGCCAGATCTCTACCCTGTGTAAACCTACACTGAAGTCTTGAGACCTTCTTTATCAAATTTATAACCTCACTAAAAACACAAGGCAGGAGAAACAGATTTCAAAAGTGATAGTTCCTATGTTTTTAATAATGTGCATGATGAAAAATGAAAAGAATACAATTACTTAACTGAATTCTAGAAAAAAAAGTTTGAAGCCATTAATATAATTATCAGTGGGATTTTCTTTTACTTGCTTTTATAAACACAGGAGCAAGAAGCTTGTATTAATTCCTTTTGTTTTTGTAGAACTGTAGTGGATGCTTTTCTAGACAGCTTTATTCATTTCTAGCTGTTAATAGGATAAATTTTGGGAGGCCTCCAGTTTTGGTGTGGGTTTGGGTTTTTCAGCAATGTAGGCAATCTCTGTGTAGGAACATTTATCTACAGCATTAATTAGGGAGTAAACTTTTATTTTGGTTTGACCCTAGAAAACCAAGATGTCACCGCATACAAAGAGGAGAATTTAAAATCATGGTAACTAAAGGTTTCAGCAGCAAAATTCAAGGTGACATCAGAAGAAAACTCTTGAAGTCTGAATAATTCATCATTAAGATCATCACAAGGTTTGACATGTATAGAAAAACAGATTAGTCTGAAAAATAAGTGAATGTTCTTAAGATAGAAAGGAATGCTTGACTGATAGATGAGACATTGCTTTCAGAATAAAATATTTATTAATTAAAAGACAAGGCTTATTTAAGGGGAATGGCTGAAATAGGACAAGAGGAAAGCTTATCAAAGAGGCTTGATTCAACAAAGATCCCATAAATGTGTTGTGATCCAATTAAATATGCAGCAGAGACAGTAGCCTCTCTGCTGATAATTCAACCAGTTACAAAAGTAAGAATGACTAGTCATGGAAAGCTGATCTTGAGATCTCTGAAAGGGCTGATCAGTGTAAACACTAGATGGATCATGGAAAGTACAAAGAGAGGTAATGTCCTGGACTCTTCACTTAGAGTCAGTCTCTTCCTGTCATGAGAGCAGTGAGGACCCCAAATTCTAATGGCACTTGCCAGTGACAGACGGGGTGCCCGTGACATGTCCTCTCCTTATATTCCCATTTAAAATCTTTTATATGCACATTGCCTCAGTCCCAGTTGCATGGGAAGGGTCTATCTGGATTGAAAGGGCTTAATGAGCGGGGAAAGATTGAAATATGGCATAGCTTTATCATCAAATACTGCCTAGATCCTGCATATGAGTACTAGGAGCAGCACCTATCTTCTCCCAGAGAAGCATGCAACAGCCCCTATCTTCCCACGCAGATGTGGGAGTAGAGGCCCTTTCCTTGTACTCTTGCTGATGTTCAGGGCTGCTTGCTGCCAGTGCTTTGTCAGGCACTGTAGCTCTGACTATGTTTCCATTACATTTCCAAGACGGTTTTCACACCGCAAAGGCTCACGGCTTTAAAAATCTGAGAGTATGGAATCTCATATTAGAAAAATTAACACTAGTATTTAATCTGCTCAAGTCTTGTCTCTGAGAGCTCAGTGCCCTCAAACACAAGATTATATGTCTTACTTCTACTTCTCTTTGGTTCCAATATATTCTTCTACTATTTCTAATGCACGCAGTAGAAGAACTTTGAGAGGAATTGTTAAGGTGACCCAAGAGCTGTTGCATCCTGGTGGGTAGTGGGTCTTATCTGGGAGCTAACCGGGGTAGCTGAGGCACAGGAGAGAACTCAGTTTGGATCTCACTTCCTCAGCTTTAGTGCACTTAGTGAACTGCTGGGTAAGAGGGCAGTGGCCACTACTGTGGGGATGTTTTGCTGAAAGATAAGGAGCTGACATTGATGCCTAGCTTCAAAAGAGGATGAACATTGGCCAGAGGAGAATGCCTGTGTTCCTAAAAGAGGGGAAGAGGGCTAAGGCATTTATATTGAATGTAATTAATTTTAATTTCTGAAAATTAATATTGACAAGGATGAGCTTGGTAATTCCTGTTTGGTATATTGACGTCTGTGAATGTCATTCTTAAATGTGACTAAATAGTAACATTACCTGTGGAATGAGGCCTGGGTGTCTCATTGTGGCAAAGAGCTATTGGGAGCAGGTCCAGGCCTCCAGCTTGGAAAACTCTGTGTTCAGCTGACTGATCTCCACTAGTAAACTTCTTGCACAAGTACTGCAAAGCTGTTGTTTACACGCCCAAGACCACAGAATCTTTCCTGTAACTACTAATATCTTGTGTTAAACAAGACTCAGCATCACTTGTGTGTCAGTGACCTACGAGGCCATGCCTGTACAGTGGAGACTTTGTACTGAAGACAAAATACATGTGATCCCTGTATCTCTTGCCTTGGATTCAGCATGACAAAAGGTCACCTGCACATGTTCAGAAGCTGTGCTTAAGCTCTCTAAGACACAGGAGAGGAGCTTGAGGCTCCTGCCTAAAAAGTAAGTTCTGTAACTTTCAACCTTTTAAAGACTATGTTCTTGTTTTGAATTAGATCTTTACCAAGGGATTTTCCTTCTTGAGAATTCAGGAAAGTGGTGTGATTTCATAAATCCCGCTTCTTGTCAGGAATGCATGATGATGCTCCTTTAAACATTTATGGAAGATGAATAATTTAGTTACTGTTAACATAGTACTCAAATAAGGCAAGGCTCCTTTGAATCCTTATGTGACATATTCCTGTTGTCCTTATGTTAGAAATGCTAAATGTTTGGTTATAGTGAAACAATCTGCACCTCAGAATATATAGGGAAATCAATCTGGAGAAGAATGTGATAAATTATTTTGAAATATATGGTATAGCAATGACAGTAGTAAAAGTCTGAATTTTAATAAAAAATCCCCATTTTTTTTTGTTTTAATGGTGTTACATTCAAAGCTATGAGATGGCATTAGATAATGGATCTTTTGCATAACCCTTTAAATTAACCTGGATTTACATTTTGGTTCCAAAGATCACCGTTGTCATCAACCAATGTGCTTCAGAATTTCAGTAAGTGTGAAGAATTTAATTTCTGCAAGTGGGTAACACTGAGAAGCTAAACTAGATATTATAATGGCTCAGCTGTTCCCCTCCTCTCAGATACTCATACAAATCTGTGTGGTTTTCTGTGCCAAGTGGAGAAATACAATTGTTAAATCAACCACTTTCAGAAAGCAAGCAAAGAAGATGATTTGAAACAATTTTGATGACATTTATGCTTAGGCCTTATAACAGATAAACATATTTTTTTTTCTCCCTCTTTAAATAGAGAATTTGGTAACATCTTTGAATTATGCTAATGATAGAATGCATGGAAAAATAGCTATGGTGAATTATCTACCAATTATAGATAAGAATAGAAAACACAATATGCCACTGGTAAGATTCTCCTGCTTTTGTGGATATAGTTGTCATATACTGACTAACAATTAATCCATGTTAACAACAAATGCAGTCTGTAGCCACCACAAATATTGAACATGCTGAAAGCTTTATGAGTCAACGTATGTGATTTTGACATATTTTCTTCCTACCTGAAAGAGAATCATAAGAAACTCATGTTTACCTTGACATCATATGCCTCATTTAAGATAGAAATATATACTGTCTGTCTCAGACAGATAAGTGCAAATTCTGGTGAAGAATCCCCCTTATTATTCATCAACTCCACTAACAACTGCTGCTGGAATTCATAGAAAATATCAAAGGTCATCCATGGTTTCATTGCCAACATCTGAATCCTAGAAATCTGCTTAAGGTCCAGGATCTGGACTAGAAACAGAGTTAAAGAATTATTTGGTTTAATGTTGACATATGAAACGCATATCTATTTATATGTCCTTGGCCATCTTAGAAGCATTTGACCTGATATGCTGTTCTATTATCTAGTATAGTTTGCATCAAAGGATTCAAGAAAATACTTTAAATGTTTGAGTAGTTCTTGGAGGGATGCATTTAACCTGCCGTGATTAAACACTTACTTGAGCACCTCTGCTATTCATTTTCTAATCAATCATCTTACTCAAGATGTACAGTCATCCTCTGACAAAGTCAGTGAGACAGGGTAAGTTCAAGTTCTAGTGATATTTTGCTATATATGTCAACTTTTCAACAATTTTGATGTTGAGAGTCAGAGTCACAGTGCAGAATGGGGTTATGGAGCTAACTGTATTCAAATATTATGACAATTAGGATGATTGGCATATGAGAAAGCTTCCAGGAGCCAGAAGCCACAGTGCTATCTCTTTGCTTGGACTTGTGTAACTGGAACTGGTCAATTTTACTCATATTTTAGGGGCACTCATCTTGCAATACAATCTACAGTCTCTGGTTAATTGACTCAATCTCATTTTGACAGAGAGTGACTTGGACTTAACCTTACTTAGTTATGTGTCAAGCTGCATAAACCAAGTTAGGTTGGGAGGACATCTAGAGGTTACCTAGTCCAATTCCTTGCTCTAAGTATGGCCAACTTGTGAGCTAAATGAAATTGGTCTAGTTTTGAGGGAGAAGAGGAAAGGGAAAAGAACTTGATTAGAACTGCCTTCATTTTGTTCTGTAACCACAAAATCACAACGTGAATGAGTGCATTACTGCTTCCTACCTGAAACTGCTGGGGCTTCTATGATCTATGTTGACTCATATGTATGAGTCAACCTGGAGCACACCCACTAAAACTGGTATTTCACGTAATAAGATTACCAAGATTGTTAATTTATAATTGGACAAAGTCTGAGAGAGATACCGGAAGATTCAGAGTGGCCAGTAGAAGCTCTGTACTGAAGAAGAAATTTAAATGCCAGTAGAACCTTACCACTGAAAACATAAGCATGGTGGCCTAAGTACAATCAGCTATGTAGCTATGAGACTGGGTTCTACTGCTTTGCAGACATCTATATAACTAGGCAGTTGCTTTGAGAATCAGCCTACTAAACTCTGCTGTTGTCCTACTTTATGACTGCAACATTTCATAGAGGCCAGAGCTTCAGTTTCTACGTTACACCTCAGGTACTCATGCTTTTGCAAAATGAGGATGATAGTGTTACTCTGTCAGACAGGTATACCGTGAGGTTAAAAATGGTGGTATGCTTGCATAAAATGATAAGGCATGCTACAATTAGGTACAGGTATATAAATACACCTACACTGTGGCAGCTGTCAGGGTGCTCCCAGGTGCTTGCTAATCCTATGTTTTCAGATATGCTACTGTTCTGAAGTATCTCTTCAGTAAATAGCAGCTGATAACGACTAAATGACAGTATATATATACGCACAAACAGACAGATGATACTTCTTTTTAGGAAGAGTGTTAATATCACACACTCCTAAGGAAGATATTGTTTGAAACACAGCTGAGTTTGCAAAGTGCAAAATGCGTGGAATGTGCAGGATAGTGCACGTAATTCCTGATGAAAATGGAAGTATTGTGTGATAGAGAATGAGCAGAAGACTTATTTTAATTCCAAAGGGACTAGGAATAGGACAGAGGTACACAAGCACAGGGAAAAACATATATTTAAAACATTTTAAAGCATCAAAATGCAGTAGAATGCATACAGAGTTTTCCTTCTGGGAAGAAGGCAGTGTGTTTGCTATGCCTGATGAACATTTGCCATATTGCTTAGCTCCTGCTGAAGCCACTGAGACACCACAATTAGCTGAGAAATGGAGAACAGCATAAACAGTAATCTGGATTTCCAGCAGCTTAAGGCTCCAAGTAAAGTTACTTTATTGTAGCCTGTAAACTAACATTCTGAAAAAGGAGAAAACTTTTTATTATTAATAGTGATCACCTTGTCCACAGATTTTTTTCAGGGAAAAAAATCCCACACATCTAACCATTCGTTCATATATAGTTCACTAATCACTAGTGTGATTATATCTGGAATTAATCTTTAATATTCAGCTACCATATTCTAGAATTTTTATTCAAGTTTGTCTTGAAATAGAAAATAGGTAAGCTTAAAACCCACGTATAATCTGGTGTTACATTTGTCTGGGAAGGGGGGAAAAAAAGTTTTACTTTTCATTTGTTTATAAGCACAACCAGGAAAGCTAACTTTAACTTGGTAATTCTTATTTTATAGATGAAAGTAGAAAATAATCTTAATGCAAAAAGTTGATGTCTTTTTTTTTTTTCTTTCTTTCTTTCTTTGAAGCTTTATGTTCCTTGACTTCTCTTTTCCTTTGGCACAAATTTGTTTAACCCTTTTTTCAAGGGCAATTATAGTAATGAAGATTTGCAACACTTATTGCTGAATTGGAACAGTCAAGCGGGAAGGGTAAGTCATAATGAATTAAAATTATTTCATAGAGCACACACAAAGCCTTTGTGTCCTAAAGAACAACTGAGTAAATAGAAGATATTTGCTTGCTGAATAAAAAAATAACACTAAACAGCCTTGAATGCTCTCTGGCTTCTTTACATTCTCAGTATGAAGTGCTAGGATGTGCCCAGCATCAATGTATAGTTTTGGGACTTCAAAGCTCTTTGGTATTTTGCTAGTTAGTTTGGCTTTTCAGTGGTTTACAATTCAACATTTAAAAATTACTCTACTGTCATATTTTGCATGTAGAATTTTTTTACCGTTGCAAAGATTTTGTCCCCCTCACTTTCCCTTCCCATTGTTAGCGACAGTTTGTGTCAGGACGGTGGCAAAGACCTGAGTTCAAGTCCTGAGGTCATTTCCCGGATTCTGGCACTAGTCATGGCCGAAGATAAACACTCTATCTCTAAAGACTTTATTTTGCTCCCTACAGTTTCCTGTTTGTTTACTGTGGAACTGGAGGTGCTCCTGGACAGGCTCCAAATGGCTGGAAGGACTTTTTTGGTCCTAAAATAAGGAAGGAATGATCAAAAGACATAACTGAGTAAGCCCCACTTTTGTTAACTCACTTTTTTTTTTGTTAAATATAGATGTGAGTAAGTCAGGAATCTGAATTTATAATTTTGAGATAGTTTTGTTCATGAGGAAAAAATATCTTTCTTTTAATATAGGAGTATTTTATATCTTAGTCTCTTATTTTCTAGTCTGTTACAATTGACACTTACTGCAAAACTGAATAGTCATAAAAGCCTCAAATAATCTATATTAGGATCACTAATGAGTGTTAATACAAGTATTCAGACTACTGGGAGAGCCTGTGCACATTTGAAAATATTTTCTCTAAATATGTGACCCTAATGCTAAGTCATAAAATAACAGTTCTGGAAGCATCCCTGCTCTGGTAAAGAAGTTTCTTAACACAAGTCTTTTGACATCTGTGTGCATATATTAGAGATAATATTATTTTAAAATATTATATATGGCATGACTACATGGCAATAAAAAGTAATTATTAAGCATTCACACATACTACATGTGCTGTATAAAACTGGTCGGAAGGAATTTTTCCAATTACCACTCACATGCATGTATAGAATTTTTTTTTTTTTCCCCTGAAAGCCATCAAAAATGAGAAAATTCCAACAATACTATATAAGCAAGATGCTATGTGAAGTTTATTGTTTGTCATTGTTTCCTGAGTGTTGATAAGCATTCTATGCATTAAGTCTTCTACTACATCTTTTAGGGAAATAATATACAATTCTGTATTCCTCTCTGCCAAGATCCCCTCCCAGAATTTTGCCAAAGTCTTTTATGGGAAATGTATTGTAACATACAATCACAATTTGCAATACGTGAAACTGTGTGACTCCACTTTTTATCTTATCACTTTACCTTATCTTGGTTCATAATTATAAATATCGACTGTGATGATACCATCAAGCATGCACAAATTACTTGGAATTAATTCTATCTCTTTCTGTCATAGAATATGCAACTTAAATGCAAAAGCAGTGCATTTTGATATACTTTTTCTTCTTGTCAGATATGAACTATTCTCCCTCTCACTCATTCTCAGAGTGAGAGAAAAAAAAGATGTGTAAATAAAACTTCCCAGGTATATTGACAGCATCTGCTGTCAATGTTTCATACTGTCTCTTTAACAAATATTTAAATACAATTGAGGAGACTTCTCTTTTACCATTTTACATTCTTTGCATTTAATTAATATGCCTGAGATTGACATAAAATAGGAGGTCATTGACTTGGCCAAGCATAAAGCAGTTGTACTGTTGGCTTCTAATTCAGTTATACAAATATCAAAGAATAGACGGAAAAGTTGATAAGAAACTTCTCCTGAAATTAAACATGTTCTCCAAAGCTCTAAATCTATTGAATTTGGAACTGAACAGGGAAAAATCACATCACCATCTTTTCTTTTTTGTTATTGAAAAAGCTTTAAAATTGCTGTGTACTTTTAAATGTTTTTAAAAAGAGCAATAGCTATTGTACTAAGTACAGATGAGTGATCTATATTTCTGTTTTCTTGCAAATAATTTTAGTTACTATTACAGTAATCCTTACTAGTATTGTCATTTTTTTTTTTTATATTTGCCAATATGGTTTATTCCTCCAGAATTCGTATGTCTGAAAGTTTTTGAAGTTGTTTCCGACAATGGCTAGTAAATACAAATATATAGTTTACTACTTTCTCTTCATTTCAAGGATGACAGACCATCTTTAACAATGTCAGCACTTAGATGTTATTTCAGCTATTTTGCCACTTAATTATTTTTGAAATTACATTTTTTCATAATAGAACATATGCAGGTAAATAAAAATTTAATAGCATCTCTCACAGAGATTGTAAAGCCTGGGAAACATACATAAGAAATCTTGTTAATATTTCTTTTTCAGACTTTATAGCAATGTCAGTAACTGTACAGTTTGTAGCTGAATTGTCAAAACACCAAATTCCAAACAAAGAATTCTGTAATGTGAAAATATCCTGATATTTCAATTTATTTTTTTTCAACATATGTAACATAAATTTGTATAAACCTTTAATATATGAACTTACCTCTGCTTCCCTGAACTTCGAGAGCAAGGCAAATGATCAAAACTATTAATCCAGTTTTCAAATGCATGCTGTCTATTGATCATTCACAGTTTTCAAGATCAAACATGCAGGAAATAAGAGTATTTAGGTCAAGTAGAAGAATTTTGTTTTCTTAAAGAACTAAAATCTCCAAATGTCTTCCCTCTTATTATATTTCAGGTGTCCTCAGCCTTGGACTGCATGGAATTGCAATGAGGCAAAGAGTGCAACAGGTGCCAGAATGCAAGAGCTGTACAAACTCCTCTAACACATACACTTCTAGCCTGGGGGACTGGAGTGGTAAGACAAGAGTGACGAAGTTTTAAAAAAAAGCAGTGTCTGTTTCTGGAATAATCTGCTTATCTGCTGCTCAGACATAATCCCTCTTACGGTCCAGCTGGAAGAGCTTTCTTCATCTTATTAACCTTCTGGAGCAGCATCTGTCAACCCCAGAAGACTTCAGCAACACCATGATAAACAACGGAAGTCTCTTCTAGTGTCATCGCCTTCCAACATTGATCCTTTGGGCATTCCGGAGGTATGGCATGTGAGCAGAGGCAAAATCACAGGAGGAGCTAATTGTGCTATTTCCAAAACCGTGATCACAAGACCCAGAGAATTTCCTTTGAAGAGGATGACAGCTTTTTCTGAAAGAACATACTATAGTCAGCTCTTCCACTGCATACGTCTTGGAAGCCTCTCTCGCTTCTCGTATGAAGAAGGTTGCTGTTGCAATATTCCTATCAGAGCAGTGATGATGATGTTGTGTGACAGCAGTGAAATGATGTGACTCAGTAGTAAATTGCAGCAGTGTTCAGGGCTGGCACAATCTGATGCCAAACTGGAGTGGGGGAGGGAAGGTGCTGCATGGAAGGAGAATAAGAAACAGTGGTGGAAAATGCTGTTTCAAGCACATAGCTATAACCAGGCCAAGCATTGGCAGTGAGTGAATACACTTTTCAAACAGCTCTGTTCCAGTTTCCCAAATAACTATTCCAGTTACATATTTGGCATGTGTAAGTGTTCCATACTTACTTTTTATTTTCCAGAATGTTTTTTACTGTTGCATTACACTTAAAAAAGCTACCAGGTGGGCATTTGTAATGGTCTGTCTCCCTTACAGATTTTCATGCAACTGTGCTTTAACACAGGGAGTATCTAGACTGGCAGCAAGAATCTGTAAGTACAATTCCTTTAAGAGCAACCTTCATTTGAACCCAATCAGTATTCTATTTTTACTCAGGATTTAAACAATGGTAACCTCCCTCGCTTCCCGAGATTGCCTAATTTTAACTACTCAGACCAGCTAGTACAGAGACTGGGCTGGGACCAAATAAGATGTGCATTTTTTAATTTTCACAATATTTTTCTGATTTTCAGTGCTCATTTTAATGTTTTATGTATATTGTTTCATGCATGTTGTTCTATTGTTCTAACAACACAAATTAAGAATACCTTGCCAGCAGCACAAAGCAAAGCAATGGTGGAGATGATCAGGATTTCTACTGAAGAAAATTTGAGTATTACATAAGGATCATTCTTTAGCAGTACCAATATTTGTCTTTACATATTTTATATATCATAATCATATGGTATATAGTGTAGTCATATAAGTACTACCTCTATGAACCAGGTAAACTTTAGCAGGTATTTATAAGCATGTTATAGCTGAAAGATGAAGTTCCCTGCAATATGTTGTCATTTTTAGGTGCTTCAGCTCTTAATCTGCAACAATTGGAAGTGCAAGGAATTTTTTTGAAGGTGGTGGGATCCACTGTTTCTGGTGACATCTGAAAGTGTGGGACTGGCAAAAATCACAGATTATTTCCGAAGAGCACCCTAGGTACCAAACTCCCTATGGAATTTGGTAGGGAATGTGATCCTTTAACTCCATTAGGAATTCAAGTTAAGTATCAGACTACATTTTGAAAATGTGCAATTAAGAGATTTGCTTAATTAATATGCAGAGACTTCTTAGCGAAGCCTGAGCCAGGAATCAGAAATCCTTTATCAAAGTTTTCTGTAAAAATGTATTTTTGAGCCCTTCCTATGTTGGAGAAGACAAACATTTAATAAAACATACTCTTGTCTTTCAGAGATAAAGGAACAGGAACAATCCTAGAACACGCTACAGTGTTGTTTACTGTGAAGGTATGACTTAAGGAAAATATTGAGTTCCATAGGTAAACTGTGGCTAAAAATTTGTAGGGCAGAAGTCTGCATACTTTGAGTTGATGCTTAAATCATGAATATTTCAAGCTGTTTTCTGTTAAGGCAGTTCCTTCTATCTATTTTCATTTAATTAAGAAATTTTGTAACTAACCTTGATAACTGCCACAGTGGAAGCAAACAAGAATGATAAACACTCATTAAGGCTAAAGCAATATTATCGAGGGACCACTCCATCTCTAAGTACTGTAGTGTCTAATTATAGGTCACTATTAATTAAACCAGAAGTGTTTCTTCTAGTTGGTTTGCTGTCAACAATAATTATATATTGTTAAAGAGGCGATGAAAAAATTCTACTGAAATTCAACAGTGCATTGCAAATATACTACCAAGACATGGGAAGGACAAAACTGTACGTTAAAATATCCATTCACCCAGAATAAAGTGCTTTTAAATGGGTTAAATCAGACCCATTAATGGTCACCTCAGTGAATCCCTGCAGATATCTAGAAAACACACTGACTTGCTGTTTAAATACAACTAAAGCTGTTTCCTTTGCTTGCAGACAAATGACAAGTTTAGGCATCGAGGACTCTCTTTAGAAGACTTTTAATGTAAATTCTTGATAAGTCTGGGGCTCAAGGCATTGTCACATAATGATGATCTACAAGTTGCTATGCATAGTGCTGAATTTTAGGTACCCTACATAGGTATGTGGATCAAGGCGCCAGCCAACTCATGTTACCCATAAAAGGAAGTCAGATTCTGTACCATCAGAGTCAGTGTCTATACCATCTAAGTTTGACTTCTGCTTTTAGTAATCCTGAATAATTTCTCCTACTGGTCTAGTCAACTGTTTTCCTTAGAATTTCCATGCTGCATTAATATAGGAGACCTGTCCCACCCTGAGGAAGGGGAGATACATAATTACTAAGTAGATTTTAAATAACATCAAGTATTTCTCTGGTATTTATTATTTCCATAGGAGCCAGGCTGGTACCAGCACACACCAGGCACAGCTTTAGGCTTCTGATTAAAATAGACAAAACTTGAGTTCTTCTGCTCCCTTCTTTGCTGTTGAGTTTGGCCAAACCAAGCCCTATCTCTCAGCCTCCATATCTGCAAATGACTCTGAGACAGCTAGAAATGCCTCTGTAGGAACAAACAAGATAATACGTGTAAGAAAGAATGGCTTCTTTCTCCCTTTCTCATGCATTAAAATGTAGATAAAATATTTCAAAATTTAATATTTTCAATTTCAAAAATAAGGTTTTATTTTTAGATGTTCTGGCTTGCATATCAAAGTTAGGCATCAGCAGTAATCCAGCAGTGTATTTAAGGAGTTTGTCATGAAGAGCATAAATTGTATTTTTGCTCTTTGAGCTTTTCCAGTTGGGCAGTATTTGTAATTTGCCTCCTACTGCTGCTGAGCCACCCTGCTTTCTTGTTCTTACTGAACCAATACAAGATTTATATTTAGCCAGTAAATTAAAAAAAAAAAAAAAGAAAAAAACACATTATCTCTCAGGACAGTTAAAAAAATACCTATGTGTTCTTTACTGGTTTTATTCATATTTCATAGACAATTCCTCTTTATGTTGTCTCTCTTTAGTAGAAGAGCATGAATATGATCATAGCAGAGAAAACCAGCTTGAAACTAAACGTCCTCAGTTTGGTTAGGATAGACTTAGTTTTCACAGGAAGCTGGGAGGGGACACAGCTGGGATACCTTATGAATTAGCCAACAGCTGAGGTAGTTTACCCAAATTAGCCAAAGGGATATTTGATACCATGTGACTTCATGATGAGGATATAAAGTGGGGACAGGGGTAAGGGTGTTTTTTACTACCTCGGAGCAAGCTGGGTGTAAGGATCCACAGTGAGCTATTGTACTGTGAATCATGTGCTCAGTATATTCTGGTTTTGGTTTTTTTTTCCCCATTCTCTGTTTTCTTTTCCTTTGTTGTTCTGTTAAACTGTTTTTATCCTTACCCGCAGGTTTTGCCTTTCTTTTTCTTTTGATTCTTCTCCCCATCCCACGGGGAGAAAGGAGTGAGTGAGCAGCTGTGTGGTGTTTTAGTTGCTGAGTGAGGCTAAATCACAACACAAAGGAAAATATTTTCTCCCTGAAAGAACTGATCAGTGTCCAGGCATTGTGCTTGCAAATATTCTCTTGTTTTTCAAACTGCTTGTTCTGTAAAACCTATTTATTCTGGAAATTCTTACATTTTTCCTTCAAAAGAGCTCAGCTGGTATATCCTGGAAAAGTGCCACATAACTCACTTTGCTGATGGCCGTAGACAGTGTTAGCATTGGGATAATGTACTACGTTTCTATTGGAGTGTCATTAAAATGATATTAATGCAGAAAATGCCGTGGAAATTAAGTTAGTTTGTAGTTTAAGTAAACACCAGAAGTGGACTAATAATTTCAAACAGAATAAAACAGTAAATTTGAATTGCAAGAAATAACCAAGAACAGATATTAATGACTCAAGAATTTGAAAGAAAGTAAGAGATTAAGGTTCTGAGTTGCTGACTGTACAACTGAGTGTTTAAATCAGCCTCTATATCAAAGGAAAGATTTTTCAGAAAGGTTTTGGTACAAATCTGGAGGATAGTACTTCAGCAAGTCTAACTCCTGTACCAGCCAAATTGATAGAAACCATAATAAAATAAACAAGCACAATAACAAGAATGGTGTGGCTGATACAATATCCTTGGATAGCCAACAGTTTTTCATCAGATCTGCTCTTAAAGAAACTTAGCTGGAGTTTCATGGAGTAAAAAGAAAAATCTTCTGTATTAATAGCTTGTTAAAACATGAGAAATAAGGGAAAGAAGAAAGCATTTCAAAGGCTAGGTGTTACCATTAGGTTTTATGCTGGAAGAGAGGGCGAATGATAAGGTAACAAAATTTGCTGATGGTACAGAATTTCTCAGGATCGTTAAGATTTACACTAATAACGAAAAGATGCAGACTAAGTCCTGCTGCTGAATGTTTATAACAAAGCTATAGATAAAATACATCCATGAGAAAAAAATAATGCTATTAATGAACAGATAATTATTTGCTCTAAATTAGTAATAGCCATTTGGCAAGGAAAGTTCAAAACAATAATTTTCTGATAATGGTAACTCAATCTTTAGCCATGATCAAAAGGAAAAATAGATTATTAGTGGTTTATTAGAAAGGAACAGAAAGGAAAGGATTTTTTTTTTTTTTAATAAAATGGTTTATCCTGCATATTTAATGATGCTCTGGTCCTGCAATAGTAATAATACTTAGTAAAACTAGAAATGTTAATGGGATGGTAGCAAAGATTATCAGAGGAATGCAATGGTTTCCATATAAGGAAATATTACATAAGCTAGGAGTCTTTGACCTGAAAGAGAGAAGACAGAAAGGTTCAGGAAATTATTACATTACTTAGCATTTCATGTAGTATGAGAACAGGAAAATACCCCATTTAATTTTCAGGCGTCTATTGTCTAACTTCGTCCTGAGCCTTTTATATTTTTGGTCTCTGCAGCTTGCTGGGACAATAAATTTCCCAATTTAATGATGCATTTTATTAAAATTTTCTTTATTTATATAAGAATAAGAAGGAATTTGACAAATTCATGAACACTAGGTCCATCAAGGAATGGATGTACATGCTGTTTCAGTTGCAAACTCTTCCATAAAATCCATTAGTCATTGATTGTCAAACACTGTGAGGGCAAGCTAGGAACTGGATCACCTGTGCTTGCCTATCCCTTATATTATTTTGTTATCCATTTATTGGCCAGAAATGTAGATAAGATAGTAGATTAACTGGGTCTTTGAGCTGATCCAACATGACTACTACTAAGTGCTGAGCTGCAGTCCTTAATTCAGACTAACCTGCCATTAAAGTCAAGCTTAGCCAGTAGTTATAACAACTACTCATACTGAATGGTGCAGTAAACTTATCAATTTTCTGTGATACTCCTATCCTCCAAAACAAGGCGCCTGATGCTTTGTTCTGCAGTTGCAGCAAACATTGTGGGATTCTAGTCTGAACACAAAATTGAAGCAGGTGGTGCGCTCATGCAGTTCTTTGTTTCCTTTCATGAACATAAGCCTAGACCTCTTCTGCAGTCTAAAGATATTTCCAAGATTCTCTGGGATCTTTAAAAAACTTGGCTGTTTTGCTGTGACTAACACAATTATGAAGTCCTAGCACCCCATATAATTTAGAATGGGAAAAAATATTGTGTGCGTACACTTACATGACAAGTTACAGAAATATCTCTAATGACTCTTTGACGTCATCATTTGTGCTTTCTTCTGAAACTTTTTATATCATCCACTCTTAAAAGGATTAATGTGTTTAGATGCTATTTAGTGTGATAAAGGAGATAAGGGTAAGGAAAAAGCATGGTAATAACTGAGTAATTCAGTTTAATTATGAGGAAAATACACCAGCCTGACTGCTGCTTCAGGATGATCACTGATAAACAAATTATGCTCATGTTGATACTTATATGATCTTTCTTTGATGTCACCAAATATCTAAATGTGATTAAAATTATTTTTTTTTTCTAGTGGGCAGCAATACAGGAAGCTGACCATCAGCTCCCTGTCAGTGGAGATAAAGACTACAGTACATCTGCTCAGACAGATTATCATGCACTTGCTTGCATACCAATACACCACTTTCTGTTATTCCTGGAGCTGCTTAAGCTTGCATCATGGGGAGCCATAATGAATGGAAACATTTTTCTTCCCATGCTTGACAAGTTGTTTTTCTCTTGATGCTCAAAAAGGATCTTTCTGGATTCATCTGATAGAATTAACTGATGGATTTACTATTCACAAAACTCAGTAGTTTAGCAAATTAAGTCGAACATTGTTGTTATCAGCTATAAAAAAAATGAAGCTATCAAATATGACTGTATATATGAAGCAAGCCTGCAGAGATGGAGTCTTTTACAGTACGTGTTGTCTAATCAGAAGTCAGTCTAATCAGGAAATATAGGAGAAGCTGGTAGCTCAGTTTCTTTTTACGGTCATGGGAGAAGATGTTTAATAGTGAGTGGGAAGGCAAGAAGGGAGATATCTAAAGTGTTAGGTGTTCTTGTATCTTTATACTAGCTTAGTTCTTCCCTCTTTGAGAGATTTGACATGAGATAATAGTTACTCTTTATTGCTTAGCAGTTCAGTTTTTTCTTTCAATTATTCCTTGCCATGCACAGTGGCTGCATTTGTTCATCAGTATTTTACTTTCTAGGTTTACCATGTGAGACCGAAGTATGAAATGACTATATTTCCTGTGCACAGGACTGATCTGGTAGACAAGAGGTTTTGGCTCAAAAAAAGGCCTTGAAAAAAAAAAAAACAACAAACGTAGTATGTGCACCAGTGTTGTATGGCACTGAAGCTGTTGAAAGGAGAGAAATTAAAAACCTACCCATAAAGATAAAAATATGCACAAATGTATGGAAACTTATTATCTTTATCATAGAAACGATATGTTTTTTTTTAATACTTACCTGAAGAGTTTCTTACTCTCCTTTTTCAGGTGGAGTGGGTGCTGATTTTCTCTTCAGCAAGGGACAGGTGACAGTCAGCAGGACACTTATGGACCTGTCTGTACCCTGGAACTTCTTGATCTGTATGTGTGATGATAACTGTCATTAACAAAGTTAATGGCTGTGATAACATGTAGTTCCAGCAAGAGTAAATATCCAAATTTAATCCCAATATTTTCTTAACAAAATACAGGAAAATTGGAAGAAGTAGTGTTGAGATGGCATTTAATTTAAACATTACTGTTATCTATATTATTCATCTTTTTGTTTCAGTTACTTTCAGTAATAAAAATGCTGTGTTTGAACAAAAAAACCTCTTCTGTCAAAGATGCTTCAAGAGGCAGGTTATATGTCAGCTTTCCAAATGTTGGCCTCTCATCTAAGAAGGTTGTTTTATGATTTTAATAGATTCCTATCTCTTTTCTATCCAGTTGACAGTATCATACTTGTCGTTGTTTACATAATGGATTCTGGGTGTGTGCAGAAGCTGTTTTTCCCAGTACTGTTGCTGCTGGATCCCTCTATGGAACCTCATACAGATAACTTTGATGTTCTGGTTACCACCAATAAATATGGTCATGTGTCATTACCATGTGACATTACTATTATTCAGATGATGCTTTGTTCCTCGTATTACTAGTCTCTTCATCTTAGACTGTTAAATAAAATCTTGGTATTATAATTTTAAGTTCTTTCCAAAGCATTCTGTGCCAGTTGGGCCTTATTCTGCATCTTATAGGTATATTTTTGGAAATGCAGCTCATACAGAATAAGGACATGGAAATATTTGCTCTAGTTCTTCCAAAGCATGTTATAGTTCTTGTTTGTATTGCTCAATTTCCCTTTCTCATTTTGATATTTTGGCATTGATAAGCTTTAAGGGAAATATCAATTAGATGAGTTCTTAGTCAGTGTACATTCCAAACAGAAAAAAATTGAATATATTTTGACTATTTTCTGTGAAGACAGGTATAATTTTATTGTTTCCAATAGTAATTGTAAAGTTGTTCTCATGTTTAAAAATTACTTTTTCACTTTCGTGAAGCAGATTGAGAAGTTGTCATACATTATTTAGTAAGGTTGCAACCCTGCTTTTCTATGAAGATGCCAATTGCTTCTCACTTCCATTTATTTATCTTTCTTGTAGATTTGCTTTTCTGGAAGTATTTGCAGTTTTAGTGTACTATTCTACAAGGCCAAATGTGTTATACGTGTGTTACTCTGCATGCTGAATAGAGCTGGAATTGTTTAGCTTTCAGAAGAGAAGACTCAGGGGGGAATCTTAACAACATTTTAAAATACATGAGGGGAGGGAGTAAGGAGGCAGAACCAGACTTCTCAGTGTTGCTGAGTGAAAAGATAGGAGGCAACGGGCACAAACTGTAATACAATAAATTTAACTTGAACGGACTTTTTTAATATAATGGTGGTTGAACACTGAGACAGTGATCTCCAGAGAGGTTGTAAAGTCACCATTCTTGGAAATACTCAGAACTTAACTGGACACGGTCCTGAACAACCTGCTTTAGCTGATCCTGTCTTACTGTGGGGTTGGACTAGGTGATCTCCAGAGGCCACTTCCTACCTCAGCCATTCTGTGGTTCTATGATACTCTCATAGTGAGCGAACAGAAACAACTCCCTGCAAAGAGGCAAGTAATTATTTTGCAAAGTCATTTGAGGACCATTTCAGGCTGCTGTAAGGCCTTTGTACGCCCCATTCAGCTCCAAACAGTATTTTCAATTGGATTCTTTGATGTGACAAATATATTCACACACAAAAATTTTAGAGTATAACCTACACAGAACAGGAAGAATTATTCCATGTACAGTTAGGAGTTTATGAACCTTTCTTTAAAGAAAGAAAACTTCACATTGAGTAGGAGGAAAAAAGAATTATAGAATGTGTTATTTTCTGGAACAGAATTCTGTGATGTGGCAAAAGTTCCTTTATGTGTATTGTTAGAAATGGTCTTAATAGTCTGTTCAGGTTTTTCTTTTTTAATCATCATTCTTACTGTGATTCCTAAACTAGGCTTCAACAATTCAAGGCATGCTGAACAAATGCTCAATTAAAGATGACCCATTCCCAGAAAATAATACACTTTTGTACACAAATCCTATTATTCCTTCCCCTTCAGTCCAGAATAAACCCTAAATATTCAATCTTTCCCTGATCTTTTGTTCCATTTTAAAAAATCACATTCTCCACCAAGTTACTATTTACCCAAGCACCACTTTTTGATCCTCTGCCCTGGTGACCATCTGGCCTCTTGTCTGGTCTCTTTTCCCCAGGTTTCCATCCTCTCCGTTTCTGCTTTCTCTCCTTTCTGACCTTCCAGTTTCATCCCATCTCCTAATTTCATTCTGCTTCTTTACACAGTTTTCTCATCTACTGCATGTCCTTGGCGTGAAGTTGGTTTCCAGCCCACAACGGTGCATTATTTTCAAAGCTAAGAGTCGAGTGGAAGATTGTTGTGGTGTTTATTAGCTACCCCAGTTGGTAACTCCAAGGTAAGAAGAGAGAAGCTACTTATTTTATCTTATACAATACTACCCTCCACTGGCAATTCCTCCTTCCTTCCTTCTACATTTCCCTGACGGCTACAGCAAGTATATAGGTAGCTCCTGCCTTTAAAATTCACCAGAGCATTATAATTTAGAAAGGCTGAATAGCTTATCTTTTTGTTAGGAAAAAATAAACAACCGCACCATACCTTCTTTCTACTCTCTACATTGGATTGTGTTAACATGTGGGTCTATTTAGTTCCTTTCCAGACATCTTTTTCATTCCAACTCCTCTTTCTTCAGTGCTACCTTCAGTTTCCAGCAGCGGCCCTCAGCTTTCCCATGCCGCAATACAAGGGCCTCTCCTAGAGCCAAAGCGGGCTCCAGAAAACAGGCCCTGTTGTCAGTTGGAGCAGGTGCTCTGCTCAACGCAGATAGAAGAGGATATGTTATGTGGGTTCCTCCCACTTCAGCCCTGAGATGACTGGGCAGTGAACTAGGGGTCCCTGGGGCTTCTCAGCTCTCTGATGTGGAAAAGCAAAAGTGAGGCATCCTCTGGGATGCATCAGCTTTTTGCACCATATAGACTCTCAGCCAGAAAAATGGTTTTGGAGGAGCCAGCTCAAGGCTGATTTTGGCACAGAAGAAGTTAAAAGCACAAAACTTTCTGTATAGCAGCTATGCAAGACATGCTGTGGGCTGGCTGAGTATCCTTAATACCCATTCAGGGCTGCCTCTTTGCTATGAACTTGTTAGAGGCAAGACAAGTTAGTGCCTCTGTCCCTGTACGTTTAAGACCACAGATATCAGACTGCTTTTTCAGTTCTGGTGATGAATACCTCTCCTGTGTGCCATGCAGCCACCTTCTGCAACCCCCTGAGCTTCCTTTCTTACAGAACCCTCGAGCTCAGCCTCACTGTGTGTGCCTCTCCTCCCTCCCTCTGGCCATTGCATTGCCTCTTCTGTGCCTATCCTTAACATCCCCTGTCCTCTGTCTTTTTGTCAACTAATCCCTTATTAATTAAACTCTGCCCAAAGGACAAGTAAACAAAAGTAGCTGAACTGACTTGAAATTTGCAGGCTGTTACTCCATTTGCTCTGTTTGTATATTTAATCCTTCTCTCCAGCTTTTATCTGCTTGTCTATTGAGATAAGAAGCTGTTGTGGAGTACAACTTCTGCGTGTGTATTGTACAAGCCCCACTTTCATAAGCACTGTGGTAACAAATATAATAAATGCTACTATCACACTATATTTGAAGGTCATCAGAGGTTGTTGCCATGCCTTGAGGGTGCCATGCCTTAGTGGCTGCTATTCTACTGCTGTCTGAGATCTGTTTGGGATCCTGCTTCTGCTTATGAAACTAATCACCTACTCATCAGGCTGGAAGCTTTTTGGGGGCTCAGATGCTTTCCTGGGTGCCAGCTTCCATTAAATGTTCCAGGAGTATTTTATAGGCTAGTAGTTTAAAACAAACAGGTCTCATTAACCTGTCTTCACACGTGAGGACATGGAGACACGTGACACTGGGTAGTAGCTCCAACTTACTTCCTCAAACAGACTGAATACCCTAGGATGAAAAACCGAGAACAGTGCCTTTGAAAGGATACCACTGCCCTGTGTTTCTTCTGTTTACCACAGATGCTTCTGTTTTCAGTCTGAATGAGCGTTTTTGAGAACTTCTGTAACTTGTGTAGCAGTACCCAAAGTCCATCCGTGTTTACATGCAGCTAGCAGTGGAGCCACAACAGCACACACTCAGCATTGCCCGTGAAACTGAGGCAAGAAAAAAAATAAGCAGACAGGCAGTGCAAAGCTCTGTATGACATTTTGGCAATCACTGAATTATCTATTTAAAACAGATGTGGTCATCATTATTTGAAGCACAGAACGAGTGGAATCGCAGGTTAGGGTCTGTGGTAGCATCTCTTGTGGGGAGCCATGCAGGGTTTTAGCAGCTGTCTTGTCTTGCCCTACAGTCTCCTCACGAGTAAGTGCGCTCATCATATGTAAAGAAGCTCCTGCTTTCTTAGGACCTAAGTTTTTTTTTCTGAAAATGATTTGTGTTATGTCCATGAGGGACGTTTTCTCAAATATCTTTGAAGCGTCCATCAGTCAAATGGCCCTGCTCTGTAGGAACTCTCTCTATAGGGTGTTTGCTTTACCCTAGGAAAGTGATATGATTGTCTAAACTACAAAGCATATGATTGTCTAGACTACAAGAACAAGGTGAAAGCAACATTTTGTCCTAGTGTTTTGTTGATGATAATGTCGAATTCCTATTTATCCTATTTTTCTTTCTGTATATTTTTCCCTGGATCTCATTTTCATCCAAGGCAAACATGTCTACATATCTCAGTGTTGAAATTGACTCTCTGTTCTTAGCTGGACAGAATTAACTATTTTGGGAAATCCAACACCTTTTAAAGAACAATGCAAGGGAATGCTTCACAAAGCTGAAATTCCTGAACTGGCATTGTTGTGTCTTAGTAGTAGTAATGCAATCTAGACAGCTGATTTTAAAACTGAACAATACTTAGTAAGAAGCAACTTTCTTTTGTGCTAAGGGCTTTCACGAATGAGCTTGTGGGATGTCTGTGGTTGATCTGAGTTTCAGATCAGACACACAGCGCAGGATGCAATACAAATTGTTGATAGTCAGACTTTCTAGCTGTCTAGTGGGGCAGTTTCCCACACTGATATCTTCAGGACTGTAGTTTCGGGATTAGTGCTGTTTGGATTTGGGGTCAGACACCTGTCAAATCTACTCCAACAACAAAAGTAGGACAGTTTATACCACAGAATGGGTTTAAGTTTGAGATATTCCCTTTCACAGAAAGTCTAAGTGTATTAGGTTATGGAGAGATCAGTGGCCACTTCTGGGAAACATTATGTATGTTTTAAAACTCTGTGCTGTAAAATGTAACTTCTCTAATTCAGTAAAATCTCCAAACATGTGAGTCAATATGACACATGCAGGTTAGAAAAAAATCTTGATTTGCACAGATTAAAAGACTGAGTTCTTAAGTGTTATGGAACTGATTAGAAAAAAATCCCACTGTGATTAGCAAAAATCCCTCCTGGTGACCAGGATTTCATCCAGAATGATAATATGAAAGCAAGTGTAAAAACCTCAACAAACCTACATAATAAAAATAGGATAGAATGCAGATACTGTAATCAAATAAAATTAATCATAAGGAAGAAGTAGAGAGAGGAGAAATAGGAGATCCAGTAGTAGCAAACACTTAATAACAATGTGAGAAATAGCAATGATGGAAAGCAATGGAATATGGTGCTATATATATAAACACTGAGGAAAGAGAGGTAATTTTAACCTAAAATATCCTAGAACTTTGGAATACTGAGCAAGAGGATGGGGGACATGGACTGAGATCCAATCTTACAAATACTTTACATATCCGTGAATAGAATCACTGTCAATATTCCTACATCAGCTGTGAAAGGGAGCTAGTGTAGTCTATGATCTTTCTTAATGTAATTTTTTGAATCTAGAAATATCTTCTGTTCTGCTACAATATGAAAGTCTGATCAAATTTTCGTCATTTGTAATAGCCTCTTGTCAGTATTCATTTTTCTAATGTGGTAACAAAAACTCTTATCACATATGTGACAAAAATATTCCTGATAACAAAGGTAACATAGATTAAGTAACATGGTAAAAAAATTTCAAATACCTTAGAATTCTCCCAGCAAGACTTTTGACATTGATATTCTATTGCACCTTGGAAACACTGCTAATCTAGCAAATCTCACAGCAAACTAAATAAATGAGCAAATCGGGTGAATTAAAAACATCGCACTACTGAATTTGTAGATGCTGTATTGAAGCCATGTGTGCTGCATGTCTCATGGGAACAGACCGGATAAAAAGGGAGTTCACTGGGAGGAAGAATGCTGATTGCATGTACCTAGATCTAGAGGTATAAGTGATTTACCTGGCAGAACTGATGTTTGTCTATAAAACAAACTATTGGCTACCACCACTAGGATGACTGAGATGACTGAGAAGCATAAACCAAACATACATAGCTCCTCATTCAATATTACGAAGCCTACCAAAACGTACAGAAAGATTTCTGTAATACATCATCATTACTTCAAAATTGGGTCTTTATTCACAATGGAGGAGAAATGTTTTCAAATTATATTTTGCTTTACTGCAGAAAAGCAGTTAATGTCACATAAATTTAAATTGCTATGTATTATGCTGCATGCTTAATTTTATTGCATTGGTTAAATTATATTACTTTCCACAAAGAACTGTGTGTTGTAGAATAGTTGTCAGTTTGAGTGTTTTGTAAGAGTAACTGAAAAGTCCCACATGGGACTTAATCTTTTTCTTCTATAGAATTCAGATATGAATGCATACAGTTCTGAAAACTTGCAGAGACTGAAGGTATGGCTTCTGCTGAACGGGAAGATAGCTTCTCCTTCCAGAAAATTGCACAAAGCCAGCAAAATCAGATAAGTATCTTATATTTGCATTACTGATTCTTCTTCTCGTAACCCTCTTAGTAGACAGGATTTGTGCTTTTTTAGTGAAAGTGCGCTGCCTTCCAGCTCTTAAATTAGCTTTATTCTAATTCCCGTTAACACACAACAGATGGAGAGCTATAATCTGAAGGGTCCTGTAACTTAGTGTCCCAAATGTACTCTTAATAAAGGACTTGATTCCATCATCTTTTTGGCTTGAGCTCTACAAAATTGTATATAATTGACTTAAAGTAAATGATCAGTTTCATCAAAACTACCGATTTCACTTGTGAGCAAAGGGTAGCACACATGCATGTGTTTGTGTGACTGAAGCTCTGAATACGTACTTTTCTTAACTTATGTTCATAGTTTTCTACTTGAACATAATAAATATATTAGTTTCCTTAGATTGTCTGTTGCAATTTACAGAGACAGAAATCTTAGAATGATCATCACTAGATGACTTTTAAGGGTCCCTTCCAACCCTAACCATTCTATGATTCTATGATTCAATAAATAAGTGGCAAAGTCATGGTATAAATAACGTACCAAGCCAAACTAGCCATTTGTTTTGGATTCTGGATTTGGATTTTTTTTTGGATTGGGACTGGATTCTAAAAGTAGGTTGTAGTTTCACAGACATCTTAAAATTTTTTACATAAGAATTTAAATGCATCTCCCCTTTACAAAGGTTGGTAAAAATTTAGAATGGGAATGTATCATAACACATACACACTTTGTCAGAACCTCTTTAAAAATATATAGCTAATTTATGGCATTTTATACAGAATACAGAAATCATGAAAAGAGCAGCAAGCAAAAGGTTCAACAAAAATCTTTGTGCTGAGATGCTTGTTGGGTGGGGAAACCTACACAGCCCTTCACGTGTTATAATACATAAAGCAATATAAGGGAAATAATAGGAATACACATCTTTATCAAATTGCAGAGATTAAATTTCCATTAAAATGCCATCATTTCTTTCAGTGCTACAGGAAAGTAATGAGAATCGTTGCTCCAGTAGTTGCTTTTGTTCCATTTACAGAGACTTCATTAGAGAGAAACATTTAATATGAGGGAATTCTGATGCTTCTGAATATATTTTCCACTTCACAATAGAAAAAGGCTTTGTGAAATTCACATGACAGCTACTGAAGCATTCGGGAATATGAAAATACTGTGCAGCACTCATTCAGTTTGCCAAGTGATAGGGCAGAAATGCACCTTTTTTCCCCCTGTTTTTGCAAGGCTTATTTCATGACCACAAATGCAGAACGGATACTTTGATACTGACAATCAGTGCTGAAAATTCCACTGTTTGTTGAGTGCACTGCAAAAATGCATTCTTCCTGTTGATATGGCAGATAACATTAATTCTTTTGATACAATACAAACTGTTCTGTTGTAATTGTGCAGTCAGTGCTCCTGTTAAAGTTGTTTATGGTCTCAGGGGAATCAGTGTGTAGCATTTTATACCCATGCTTGTATTTTGTGATTTATTGTTTACTATTTAAATGCTTCTTAACTAATTTTTAGTGAATTTGAGGGGGAATGGTAATAAAATTGCTGAGTTCAGAATTCTGATCTAATGAGAAACTGCAAACTCAAGAGAAAGCCAACAGGTTTTCATCCCCACAGAATCTACTCCATTATTCAGGAGACTGCATGTTGCGCAAGGAGGATGGGTAGACAGCAAAAGCCAGAGAGCTGTACTAAGGCACAGGCTCAAGTGGAGAGGGAAAGGAAGATATAGAGATGCTCATGGCACGTAAGCAAGTCGATCTGATCTTTAGTTCTCATTAGTAAAGCTATTAATCTGAACTGGACAAACCGAAAGGGCTGACTTAAAGGACAGTTCACAGCATCTTGTCCTACTGAATAAAAAGATCTATGCTATTTGACTAGGATTAGCCAATTGATGTTTCTGGATATCTAATCACCTAGATTCTGCAAAATGGTAAACAACAGGCCTTCCTAAAGAGAAGGGCTCTTAACAGGATGGTAACAAGTGTAAATACAACAAGCTAACTTCCCAGAACTGGTCTAGCTCAGCTCTATGTTGTTTACCAGGGACTCCACCTCAGACAGAATCCTTCACAGTGCGCAGGGACATCTAATGACCGAATCAGAGACTGCAACTAAACATATTCCTCAGGCTACCTGAGCACACAAGAGATAAGAAGTGTACACAGGAAGGGCTGGGGTGCAGGAAAAACAGGTTTTCAGAAAATTACCTCACATGTATGCAAATACTGCCTTACATAATCCAAATAAAATTAAGTATTATTGGAATGTGAACCCTGAAAGAGACTGTCAAGTGAATAATATAATATTGCTGAGATAATCCTGACCGATGTAATACTAAAGCTAACTGAAACAACTTAAAGCCAACACCCCCCAGCCCCCATATTTTTGCCACTGGACAGTCTGTAGCTTTAGAATGACAGGAGGTATCTGTATGTAAAAAATCAGAGTATTGCTGATACAGGGAAATTATCTCAGCAATCTACTTAGGGCATAGAGTTTCGAGGATGTGTAATTAGAATAGTGTTCTGGGAATTTGAAAAGCTGGATTGAATTCTGTGTTCATCTACAGACATCCTGTGTGACCTTCCGCAAAGTCCTTGGGTCAGATCCCCAAGGCTGCAGTCAGAGGGAATTAGGGGCCTAATAGCCTTTGATCTGGAGGTTTGTTGATTAGTCTAACTCATTTCCATAAAACTTTCCTGTCTCAAGGCAGTACTAGGAGGATGAACATGTTAAAAAAGTGTGTATTTATGATAGTAAGAGAAATACCACAGATATTTCAAAGCTGGAAGGCTGACTTGTGCACAGTTGCTGACCTTACCTACCTACCTTCAAAAGGTGCATGCAGATGCCTGAGTGTTTGAATCATAGAATAGAATCATGGAATAGTTTGGATTGGATGGGACCTCTAAAGATCATCTAGTCCAACCCCTCCTTGCAATGATCAGGGACATAATAATATAGATTTCCTTTTCTCCACGGGAGAAAAATTTTTCTTCACATTTTTTAGATTGCAGACAAGACAACTTGAAGTAAAGATTGATAATCTGAAAAAAAGCACTAGAAAAGAAATGTTAGGATGATCAATGCTCTCTTCATCAGGAGATGACTCGTCAGTCAGTAGGAATTTTTATAAAAAAAATCCATTGAACTCTTACATGAAGAAAAAAATAATGCATGCCATTGTCTGCCTAACTTTATTATCTTTCTAGGATTTATGTAACTCCCATTGGCTCCCCTCCCCCCCCAAAAAAAAAAATAATAATCCCTGACAGATTTTCTCTATGTTGGAAATGTCAGTGGACTCTGCAGACGTCTTCTCATACTTTATAGGCCTCCCTGTTGCTTTAAAATCATTGATGCAATGTTTCTCCATACAATTTCTCTTTCCTTATAAAAATCTATTTGAAAATTTCTCTCCTGAGGAATGAAAGCAAAATCCTGCCTTTGAACATTCTCTCCATTTGTGTTTTTCTCTTACTCAATGGATTTTCAGGAATCATCTTTATAATCTTTTCAGCAATTCCTGAAACATGAGTGATAGCTTATTTGTAGAAAAGATAAGGGCTGGTTTATGTTTGTTCACATAAGACTAGAATATCCCCCTTACTTTTGGATTCAGAGAGATTGCTTGAGTTTACCTGCACTGATCCAATTTGTGGACTTTTTCAAACTTGCCCCTCTAAAATTATTAGAAGCTTTGCAAATACAGAGCTGTAAACACAGACAGCAGAAATCATATGGAAGTGCATTTATACTCTGGCTCAGAACTATCAATTTGTCTACACAGATGATTATTAAAAGACAAGAACGAATGTTTAAAAAAAAGAAACTGTCCAAAATATTAGTAACAATTATTTTCTGCTGAGAAGGCTTGAATTGATGGCAACAATGATGTATACTTTTCCTGATTAAAATTTTTAAAGGTTTAGTTCCACACAGTAGTAAATGTGTTCAGCTTCTTCGACGTCAAAGGAACCATACCATCTTACATTAGAGCAGAATTTGTCCCAATGTATTTATAAAAAAAATGCATGCTGATATATTGGCTGCTGGAAAGCAGTGTTACTCACATCTGTTTTGTTTATTTATCATTCTGTAAATAACCTTTAAGAGATCTCCTGAGGGAATTATAAAGTTGAGCAGTAAGGTGGTAAGCATAGTTCATGGCCGATGTATGCAATGTAGTCGGTGTTAGAAGAGTTAATTGGAACTTCTCATGTCTCTCACTGAGGTCTGAATATAGAGCCACACAGATACAGAGACCTAACCTTCACTGTTGGCACCTCAGTGAAAATTAAGACAAGGTTAGAGAATACTCCAAACAGAAGACAAATTATCCTGAGCTTACGTAAAGTTTTCATGTTATTTAATAGGATACACTTACCTGGAACATTGTATTTGGTTCTGTCATCTTTCCTCTACAACATTTCTCACATAAGCTTTAGCAAGATATGGAACCATTCTTTAACTGTTCCCTTTCCAGCAAAGTAATATGATATAATAATGATTTTTGGAGACTTAATTTATGGATGTCTGATAACTATCTTAAGACTCCTACTTGGAAGGTGATAATAGGTGCAGAGCATTATTTTTATATCACATTAGCATTTAAGATGGCAAAGATTATTAATGCTTAAAGAGACACCATGTATATTGATTGATTCAAAATGTTAATCTGAAACTTGTTTCACATCTGAAATTTCTGTGAAACAAGTTTTTGGCTCCTGCACCTATTGTACCTCCCAAATATGATAAATCATTTGCAAAATCATAGTATCTGTGATGAGGCAACTGCTGAAAAGAAAAGTCAAGAAAGTACTTTTATCTGTGTGTACAAATTCATTTCCAAACTGATTTTTTATGCAACTGATTAACCTCTACTCTTTCTATGAGCTAGTAGAGCATTAAACACCATGGCTATGAAAAATTTGGAAGAATTCTGAAATTATTATTGCTCCTGGACAGTCTTGCTGAGAATTACTTTGAGACATTTCAGCTCTCTTTTTTCTTTTTTTAATTTTTGTTAGTATAGCTATTTGTTCTAGTGCCACTCATAAATAACGGCTATTACTAGGTGTTATATAAGGGAGACTGCATTGCTTAAGTGTAGGAATCTGCTTAGTCTTTGATGTTTCCTTAAACTTTTTGTTAAAGAAGGATAGCTCACGATCTTAAATCCATTTTCTAACGAAAACTTATATCCAAGATCCTGTTTTAAAAGAAAGTGTTTGATTACATTACAAAACTGTCATGTTCAAAATAAAAACCCATGGTATTTATATATCTTTTTTTTTTTCAATTTTCAACATTTTCTTCATAAAAAAAAAACCAAGAAAGATATAAATAGACATAATGGATCAGGCCAAATATTTCTCCTAATTTGTCTGTGTCTCACCACTGTAACCAATGGCAAATACTTAGGGACAAAGTATAAAAAGAGAGTAAATAGTAGTAGTTACAATTCTCCACAGAATTTTCTGAACCTCATAAATTACGCTTACAGGCTTCCGCTTTTTTTAAACAAATAGCCAAGACCACTTTCATACTTAAGCAAAGGATTCAGATTGAGAATAAAACATAGAAATTTAGGTTTCTGAATGTAGGGTTGTATACGGGAGATAAGTGCCTGAGACATCATCAGTGGAGATCTAGTCAGCACAGTCAGAAAAATTCAGCTGACAATTAAGAAAATCCCTAGGACTTGATGCAGTTACCTCATACATATCTTGTGTCATAGGAGGTGTCCAAAGGCATCCGAAACATCTATACAAGACTGACAGATCTGACACAGTGCCTCTGCTAGACCTGTGACTTCCTGGATTGGCAGCTGGAGGCCAGGCAAGTAACTCTGGGTCATTTCAGGCCTGAGAACTCAAATCATGAACTGGCAGAAGCATTCTGGAAACTCTGTTGCTGAGGTGCTTCGGTCAGTTTTAGATGAAAATTCTAGCAGTAACATTTGTATATCTTTTCAGAGGCTGAATGATGTTCAACACAGCTTAGTCAGCACTGGTCCTGGTCAGCATTGAAATGAGTGTCAGCAGGCAAAAAGATCTGATGTGAAATAGGTGGAGTTCTAAGAAAGTTTTAGAATTCAGGGGTGGATGAGTGCCTCACAGTCTACAGTAGTATTTTACATAAATCACCTTATAATCATGGGCACAGCTTCATCAGTTGCAAGGAGTTGAGTTTTTGGTATGGTTTGGTGGATTTCTTGCTACTGCGTGTGGTTGGGATACATGTCTAAGAACAATTATGTAGGGTACATTGAAGTGAATGCTCCAGATCTTCCGCGATACGTTTGGACAGAGGCACTTGAGAATCTGGAGCCAGGCTGGTAACACCCCCCTCATACAGTGGACCTGGGGACTGCTAACCAGGTTTCAGTTGGCAGCAATGATGAAATGAGTATATTGGACTTGAACACTGATAATTTTAATTTAGTTACCACTGGAATAGCCACTTCTACTTCAGTTAAAGTGTTGAAACATGGACAGATACAGTCTGTAGAGTGACATAGAATTATTGTAGAACTCATGCTTGCTGTTACAGGGTCATTCTGTGCATATTATTGAAACATACAGAATGTTACCAAGTCTCAAGTCTTAAATGAACTGAGTTAATTGAAAAGCAGACTAGACATACTGTATCTGGATAGAGGTGTCCACACTGCTCATACCACAGTTAGTGCAAAGTTCAGAGAAGGGTCAAAGGCCACTCCTTAGGAGGAAAAATATTAAGAATATGAGTAACTGTTCCTTGAGGCAGACTGATGGACCATTAGCTTGGTAAAAAAAAAGAGACACCTCTAGGTGTATATTAACTGTGTTCCTTGCTCTATATCCAGCAAGAGGTAAAATTACATCTAGGAACCTCAGGGTAGAGTATTCCTATGGACTCAACAGAATTTATGCTTAGTGATATCTGTATTTACAGTTGTAAATAAAATTGGAGAATACTCTTTAATTTAATTTCTTTCTTTGTGTCATGCTTCCATTCACGGCTCATAGCTTGGAAGTTGGTAAATTTGCACTAGTTAGAGTAAGAAGAAAACTCCCTCTTTCGAAATATTGCTAGCTTAGTCTAAATATTGCTAGTTTATATGCTGCTTCTGCTACAACCCAACTTAGGATATGCTGCATAGGAATCCTTGAACTACTGCACAGAATGTGCATCTTACTCTTGCTATGCTTTGGGAAACGTGGCTGCCTCTTTGGTTAGTAACAAGTTCCAAGTTCCATAGAATGTGACTTTGTAAGCGACCTCATGCTTTAATGAAATTTTAGTTAATTGTTTTGAAATTTTATTACATTTCATAAATTTGAAAGTTTATGTCATTTAGCTTATGATAAGGATTAAGAAACTCACTAAATATTTGTTAAATATATTCATAGAGTTCATAGAGTTCCTATCCAATTTCATTAAAAGAAGTGGAATCAGTTGCAAATATCATTATCAATTTGAGCTTTTTATCACTGTCTAAACCGTATTAATGTTCCTAGTTGATGAAATTAGGATGGCTGCAATGAAGGAGCTGTAGGACACCCCTTGAGCTCTGTTTAACTGGTTTCCTTGTAAGTCACCTATAATTAAAAATTTAAATTTATTTTAGATGTTTATTGCACTTCAGGAATAGATTATGATCTTAAAATACATTAATCAGTATAAATACAATAAATTCACTTCTTAAAATATATTATGTATCTGTAGCTAAAGTTATAAATTACTTAGTGTTGTAGTTCAGCCCCGTTTGGGACCAGACTACACAGTCTCTCTCTCACTCCCCCCACCCTCCGAGAGAATAGGGGGAGATGATATAAGAAAAACGGCTCGAGGTTTGAGATAAGAACAGGAAGAAATCCTTAAAGTTACCATTATGGGCAAAACAGACTCGACTTGGGGAAAACTATTCATTTATTACTAAAAACAGCAGGAGAATGAGACAGAGAACAAGATAACCTCCCCCACCCCTCCCTCTTCCCGAGCTTAACATTATCTCTACTCCCTTCCTTGCCCCGAGCGGCACGGGGGGGAAGAGGGAATGTGGGTTGCGGTCGGTTCATCAAGCGTTGTTTTAGGCTGCTGCTGCATAGTCAGGGGAAGATCTCCTCACATTCCTCCCCTGCTCCTTCATGGGGTCCCACCTATACGCTACAGTCCTTCCTGAAACTGCTCCGGTGTGGCTCATCTCTTCCACAGGGTGCAGTCTCTCCAGAACGGCTGCCCCAGCAGGCCCTCCACGGGCCACAGCCTCCTTCAGGCATCCACCTCCCCCGATGTGGGGTCCTTCATGGTCTCCAGGTGGACCTCTGCTCCTCCGTGGACCTCCATGGGTTGCAGGGAGACAACTTGCTCCACCATGGTCGTCACCACAGGCTGCAGGGGAATTCTGGCCAGGAGCCGCATTACTCCTCCCCCTCCTCCTTCACTGATCTTGGTGTCTGCAGCCGTTCCTCTCACAAGAAAAGTTCTTCACAACAGGCTGGCAGACGCCTCTCAGAATCTCTTCACATCATCCATCTCATCTCCTCTTGACTTCCGGCAGCCAGGCCTGGCTGAGTCAGGCCCAGTCGGCAGCCTGGCGAGAGGCCAGAGGGTGAGGCCTGCAAGGCCCATGAGGCTCACGCCTCCACCTCTGCCCTCGCTCAGCTGCTTCACATCTTCTCTTCTCCTTTTTTTTTTTTTTTTTTTTTTTTTCCTCTGTTTTCCCCTTCTTAAATATATTATCACAGAGGCATTATCACAGAACATTCTGCTACCAATCGGCTCAGCCTTGGCCAGCAGCAGGTCTGCCCTAGGCCCAGCCGAGTCTACTGAACAAAGGGGAGTGACTTCTAGCCATTTCCTACAGAAGCTACCACCTTAGGCCCCCCTCACTAAACAAAACCACAACACTTAGCACAATGCTTAAGTATTTTTTTTTTCTCACTACAATTAAAGGTTTAGTGAATGGGCAGTATCAGTTATGGTTTTACAAGTCTTTATGTACATGCAGTGATTGCTGCTATGTGGAATCGTCCCACCTTTAATATTGAATTCTCTAATGTGATATTTGAAACTCTTTAGTACTGTAACTCTGATACATGCTTGAACAGAATCATAGAATGATGCGAGTTGTAAGAGGTCTCTGAAGATTATCTGATCCAGCCATCCCATCAAAACAGATCCAGTTTGAGGAGGTTGTACTGGACCTGGACCAATCAGTTTATGGATATGTCCAGTGATAGAGATTCCACAATCTCTTGAGCAAGCTCTTCTAGGAATTAACCACCTCCGTGGTGATTTTTGTTTTTTAACTAATATCTTGTAGGAGCTTCCCTTGCTGCAGCTTTTGCCTACTGTCTCTCATCCTTCACTGCTAACTTCTAAGAAGAGTCTGGCTCTGCCCTTTCTATACCTTTTCCGTTGGTAGCTGTAGACAACAATAAGATGCCCCTTGAGAGTTCTTTTCTCTGTTGAATTAATAGGTACAATTAATTGTGTGAAGCTTTGTTGAAATAAAATATGTTTAGTAGATTTTGTTGATGCTGTGGTTGCTGTTTTTAAATTATTCTCCTTGAGTCTGATTGGCCTGGAGAACTTCATAGTCTTTGTCAAAGTCTCAATTGTTGCCTTACCTCAAGGGAGTGCTAACATAATGCCATCTCTGTTCCACTATTCATCTTGTAGATTGGTATAGTGGGTTAATAGCCTCTCTTGAAAATATTTGGGAAATTAATGTTGCAGCTTTGTCTTGTTTTGTGAGGATTAGTGTTGATCTAATTAAATTTGTTTGCATTTCTAACATTTCATAGACCACATCCTGAGGGGAGATAAGGCTCTACTGCACTCTGTTTCACTTGAGTTTCTCACAGAGATGTAACACACTGGAGCTATATTTCATCTAAGTCATGTCTATCCCTTTAAGAAGTCACTGGGTTTACAGTCCACTACAGCATGGAAGTTACTACAGGAAACACTGAGGCTTTGGAGAAGTGCTTAGACACTGGTCTCAGCTGGGTTACCTGTTAAGGAAGGATTTAGTCTGAACTGCTGGAATGTTTACGTAATAAATGACTTGGAAGTACTTTATCTGAGTATGTTGTGATAAACCTCTCATCCGTTAGATCTACAAAAAGTCTGCATATTTTTCTGGTAATTAGAGTTTCTCAGTAACATATATTATATACATATATTATGTACTGTTTTCATGCCATTGAAGGAAAATTCATTGTGCAAATACTTCTATTCTAGTACAAGTAGATGTTATTTTAATAGTTTCTTGAGATTGTTTCCAGCCCCTTGCAAAATTCTTGGCTTCAGGATGTTTATTTTCTTCCATTATACTTTCTTAGTCATTAAAGGTAAGTGGAGACATCTCCACATCTGGGAAAACTAGGAGTTGGGTGAAGTACTTACCTACATTTTGTGAATTCAGAATTGCATTTTAAAAACATCTTTTTGATAATTTTTTGGTAAATATTCTATAAATAAAGCTTCTTGTTACAATTGTTTAGGGAAAGTGGCATTTGGGTTAATGAAATAATTTTGCTTAACCAAGAATGTAAATTCTAACTCCCTATGATAGATAAAAAAACCTCATAATTGGAATCACCTTTTAATTTGAAAGATAACATTATGTTGAGTCTTTTATGTGAGATCTCTACATCATGGGGGGAGAAATTTGTCAAGTCTAGTTCATGTTTGTGTTCTGTCTTTTTTTTTTTTTTTTTTTTTTTTTTTTTTGTTTTCTCTTCAGGGGCAATGCTTTCAAATCCTTGGCTGTGTAATTGAACATTCAAATATCACTGTTATTTAGCATTTCTTATGTTTGGATGTCGTGAAAGATTGAGGTGATGAGACATTTCTCTAGGTGTGGCAATGACTATTGTTATGAGATTCCAGATTTGTTTAGGTGATGATTTGGAAATTATAATTCTTTGCCTGAATTTGAGTTCATGAAACAGACAAAAGGGACATAGAGACTGTGATGTCTAAATGTTACAAAATTTAGCAGTATAGAATTGTCTCAGAAGAATAAATCATTTAACTTTATTGCTACTTACTTTTTACCATGTTTGAACGTGATCACAGACGTGTAGTTTTGGATGGCATACACATTATTTTCAAAAATACAGAGACACACCTTAGCACTTAATAGATATGTTGGGAAAATAAATGAAAGGCTGTAGAACTGAAATCTGTTGTCCAGTATTTTTTTCAGAGATGTGGAATGTGTTTTTTGAATGCTGGCTCACACCTCTTAAAATTTGCTTTGAATAACTTGCTACTCTTCAGTCTAATTTAAAAAAATATGAGGAATAACATTTTCTCAGAAGAATTTGTAAGAAGAAATGCAATAGGTGGAAGTCAGATGAATCTAAAATACGTGCTTGCTGGAATTTTGTTAATGCCAACATCAGGCCAGTTCTGCTGCATTCTTATTCCTAGGAAGCTCATAAAATTAATCTAAGTTTTATAATTCACTCATCAAGTTTTATTTTTCACATCCTTGTCACTGTGCAATGCTAAAATATATGAGAAATAGTGCAAACATTGGAAAGAAGTATTCAGCATGACCCAGCATTTAAAAATACCAACTATCTTTCCCACCTTTGTTTTTCACTGGCTTTAGTTTACTGATTATATGAGTTACTGTTTTAATGAGTTTTTTCTACCATTAATGTTAATTATTGAATCCTGACAATGCACTTAATCTTACATAAGAATGCAATTACGATTCACAGGCAGTACAAAAGTCATAATATACTGCCAAAGAGTCAAATCATGAAGCCTTGCCCCTTAAGAAACACCTCAGACACTTCTCATGGCACTAACTCATTCATCCATAGCCATTCTGTTACACTACTACGATATTAAACTCTGAAGAATGCCTGCAGAACCTATGTAGTAATTCTGCTTTTCTAAGGATTTGTATTAGGCTTTTTCTTTTTTTTTTTTTTTTTTTTGTATCACTGCAGATTACATATCTATAAATGTATGCCTTCTTAGATCAGACCTTTTGTTCTTAGCTATTTTGGTTAAGTAAGTTCTTAAACTTCAATAAGTTGGTAGCTATTAGTGCTTATGCAAGTGAGAGCCAAATCAAGATCATTATTTCCCTTAAAGGTTGCTGAAGAGATGTATATATTTGTTTCATGATTAGTATGTATTAAAAGCTTCAGGAGGTGAACTGTGGAATTAGCTCATATTCTCAAAAGGGGAAAAGCTGACTGCATCAAATCATCAACCAAAGCGTTCCATCAGACAAACTGAAGGATCCCTCCAGGCCTGTAGAATTTCAGCTGCATTGGCTTCTGTCACAAACTGAAGTACCAGGGAGGGATTGGAGTTTCCTGGAATGTTAACTGTTTGAAAAGTTTGCTCTCTCCACTTAGCTAAACCAAAATAACAGCAGCAAGCTATGTCAGTTTTTGTAGACCTATAAACTGACACTTTAAGGTGATGTCATTCATACTTGTCATGGTTTAACTACAGTCAGCAATTGAGTACCACACAGCTGCTCAATCACCCACCCCCTCCCCAGGGGATGGGGGAGAGAATTGGGAAGAAGGGTGGGTTGAGATAAAGATAGTTTACTAGGATAGCAAAGGAAAAGTTAATAATATATGTATAAAAATAATGATAGTACTAATAATAGGAAAAACAATAGGAATAAGAATAATAATTTGAAAACCCCAAAATGAATGATACATAATTTCTCACCACCCAATGACCTGATGATGGATACAGCCTGTCCCGAGCAGCAATCACGGAACAAAAAAAAAAAAAAACCTGTAAAAGATCCCAGAACAATTCCAAAAAATGAGAAAAAAGAGAGGCAGCTCACCAGCCCACCCCTACGTAAGTCACCAAGCGTGACATTTATGGCATGGAATATTCTCTTTGCCCAGTTTGGGTCAACTCTTCTGGCTATATCCCTCCCAGCTTCCTGCGCCCGCACATTCGCGAGACCGGGAAAGCTGGACAGTGTCCTTGGTCTCATTAGCAACAACTCATACCATCAGGGTGTTTATCAATGTTCTTCACATACAACATGCAAAACACACCAGCTACTGAGAGGAAAATTAACTCTATTCCAGACAAAACAAAGATACACTACAAAATCAATTAAAGTTTTTCTCATGAGAGAAGAAAAATTCAGATATTTTATAAGCAGATTCCTTTGTCTGATATGGGAAAGCCTTTATATTGCAGGCCTAATATATGACCAGGATTCAGAAATCTCCTCTGCTTGTGTGCTACATTCATAATACTGGAATAACAGTTTGAGCACTCCTGCTGAATCAATAAAGATCTAGCAGGCTGATATAACCTGCAACTAAAGGACTGAACAGTTTTGCTCCTGGACTAGAGGATAAGCTTCATCTTTAAAGTAGAACAATGAGGTTGACAGTAAGCCCTCTGTGTTTTTACTAATACCATGTGGGAAAAAAATCTGTACAATGGCTCTGAATTGTATTTTATTTCCCTCCCCACTTATAATGCCGGACAACTTATTTTGTATTAGCGTCATTTCACCTCAAGGGTCATCACCACGTGACTGTGTGCAGCCCACACTCTCTTGCCAGTGCAGCCATCGATGTAAGCCACATCTACAGAAGTAGCCATGATATGTACATGTAGGCACAATGTAAAAACAGAGCATGCTGTGGGAAAATTCACCCTGCTTCTGAGTATTTATCAGCCTTCACTAACCTGTGTCTTCATTATCCAAGTAGCTTAGCTCAGTAGAAACTTAACCTCTGAGAAGGGTTTTGCTGCTGGTCTTCTGTATACCCTCCTATTACACAGCTGAAGACAACCATAAAATCTCCCCTACTCCTTCTCTTCCTAAGGCTGTACAAGCCCATTTCTTTCACCTATCTTGTGCTCTGGCCCACAACCATCCTGGTGCTCTCATTGGACCTGCTCTGGTGTGTTAATGTTTTTCTTGTACCCTGGGAGCCCAAAACCAGACAGGGTACGCTGCATGTGGCCACACAAGTACGGAACACAGACAGAACTTATAATGTATTTAGTGGCAGATGGAGCTTGCCTTTGCCTATACAGTGTCCTGGCTAGGATAGCTGAGCTGGGACAGGAACAGGAGCTGGTGGTCCCTGTGGCTGGAGGACACAGCTGGGGTAGTTTACTAATTAGCCAACAGCTGGGATAGTTTACCCAAATTAGCCAAAGGGCCATTCCAGACCATGTGACATCATGCCCAGTAGATAAGTGAGGAGGGCGCAGAGGGGAGTTTCTTGTCACTTGAGAGGGAGCTGAGTGTCAGGATCTGTTGTGAGCTATTGTACTGTAAATTATGTGCTTCAGTATTTTCTGGTTTGTTTTTTTTTTTTCCTGTTGTTGGGTTTTGTTTGTTTGTTTTCCATCTCTGTTTTGTTTTCTTCTGTTATTATCTTAAACTTTTTTTTTTTAATTTTAACCCATGAGTTTTGCCTTCTTTTCTTTACCAATTCTCCTCCTTGTCCCACTGGAGGGTGAGGGGGAGTGAGTGAGAGACTGCGTAGCTTGGTCCTGAGTGGGGCTAAACTATGACACTTATACAGGTAAATAAATCAGCCTAGAGGTGAACAGATCTTGCACTTCACACTTTTCATCCCATGAAGCTGAAATACTTAATCAACATTCAACCTAGATCAATAACTACATCAATCCCTTGATATTTTGGAAAATATTCCTAACTGTTATAATTATTCTTACCTTTCCCTTTGCTAGTGCAAAAAAGAAGCCAAGTCACTGTCTAGTGAAAGGCCTTTTCTGAAGTCAGTATCACATAGTGATGATGGCAAAGTGTTCCCTGCTTTGCTATGTGCTATTTCCTGGACATAACCACTGCCTAAAGGAGACAAAAAAATTTATAAAAAGATCCCCAGAAATCTACAAAAGAAGTTTAATTTTATTTTCTAAATTCAGAGTAACAATTTTGTTTAGCACTAGTAGTTGCATTTTAATAGAAACATTAATTTTATAACTTTCTCTAGATAGAATCAGCTTTGGTTTTTATTTCATACTTACTTAGCACTATTGATCACCATCTTCCAGTTAGGATTAACTCGCATTTCTCTCAGTTGAGTTTGTCATTGTATACCTTTTGATTGAGCCTTTCTGTGGCCATCTTTGCAAAGCTGTCGGAGAAACTATTTGCTGAGGAATTACTTCTGGGATACAGCTAATTCTGTAAGAAATGGGATAAGCTGTGTCTTACAAATTTGTCAGTTCCAGGACAATATTGTAGAGTTCCTATTTTTCATTAGGATTCAAGTTTTATTACTTGGTAATAATTAATCTGTATTAGATGTGAAGGAATTTTTTTTCAAATGGTTAATAAATGACACAACTATAAAATAGATCTGACTTTTTGATAATCATGCTAGAAGACATTCATATTGAAATTCTATGTAGAAAAATGACTGAAGCCACACTTCAGGTATTTGTATAATCATGGAAGCTTATTGAAAAAGAGAATTATATGTATTGATCTCAGTCATGTAATTACACCCTGGGAATTGACAGAATCCCATTGTTATTCTCTCAAGATGGTAAATACATAGCTTTATCTCTACAACAGTTATTTGTTTTATATTAAAAAAATATGAAAAAATGTTAAAAAGGAAGGAGGTTATCAATGGTTTCTTAAGCTGGGCTTGTAATATGTTTTCATTTTCAAATCCTTACACTCAGAATAGGTTACAAATTGTGAACTCTAGATTAAAAGGATCAACCTAGAGCGTTTTCTGCTTTTCATGTCTAAACTGCTGTGTGTCATGGTTCACAGTACACGCAGTGATGCTGTCAACTGCTAGATACAAATGCTTTCTGAACTGAAATGGACCTGCATGAAAATAATAGGAGTTCAATATGGTATTTAATACAACACTATTTGAGAGCACTTTCTTGAATATGCTTAACTTTGTCCAGAAAACAGAGGCACATACCATTCTCATCTCATAAAAGATCAAATAGCTTCTACTTTGTTTAGATCAGTGGCTTGCTGTTGAAGCTCTGTTAAATTTGTTCATCAGTGAAGCTATTATTTAGTATACGTGGCACAGACATTAACAACTAATTGACGCATTTGTATTGAAGGTCAAGTGTTTAACATAGTATTTAGGATTAAAAATAATTTCTTTGGTGAATTTTATGCGTTAGAAGAAGAACTGTCACTGCAAGAAAAAAAAGAACTGACAGAAAAAACAATTCACTTTTTGTTGTGTTCCACTTGTGTTTATAGAGGAAATGTATATTTGAATGAGAAATCTTTCCTTCTAGATACAACTTAATATAACTTCTCCTTTTGCTGTTTCTTGAAAGGCAAATTCTTCTGTTTATGATATTAAAATTGAATACTATGACAGACTGTAATTTCTCAAATAATCTTGGATTGACTAGAGACATTGTAGGATTAATTAGAAAAAGATGCTTACTGAAAAATAAGCAAACACAAAAACCTTATTCTAAAATTAATAGTTAAAACAGGAACCCTAAAAATCACAAGTATGATTCTGTATCTTGGATGTAGGGAGGTAACTGAATTTCCGAGTCTGTTATTTCATTGTGCAGTTCATTGCTCTGCCTTAAAATCTGTTAGTTAAGCACTTTACGTGTGAAATTAATACTTAAGTTCAGTTGTGGTGAAGGCTAGAATTATGAAAATTGCTGCTTAATTGGACGGCTGAAACCACAATTTTACTGTCTTGGGCTTGTAACAGGGTATATTCCATCTGTATGTGCTGAATGAAGCTACGTGTTGCTATATGAGAATGCACTAAACATGATGATCTCACAGCTTGTAAAAATAATACCTGGAAACACTTCTTTGTCACTTAGGCAGGAAGGGATAACTAGTAAAACCATCAGGCATCGTGTTCAAAACAAATAAAAAGAAAAGCTGCTGATCAAACATAATTAAGCTTTGATATTTACTGCATCGGGATACTGTACAGGCCAAAAGACTACACAGCTTTTAATAGCAGTTGGATGAATTTATGAAGCAGCTGTTAAACATGATCGTATGTCTACAACTTCTGACTGAAGAAGTCATAGAATCATAGAACGGTTAGAGTTGGAAGGGACCTTCAACGGTCATCTAGTCCAACCCCCCTGCAAGAAGCAGGGACATTCCCGACTAAATCAGGTTGCTCAGAGCCTCATCCAGCCTGGCCTTGAACGTTTCCAGGGATGGGGCCTCCACCACCTCTCTGGGCAACCTGTTCCAGTGTTCTATAACTCGCATTGTGAAATTTTTTTCCTAATTTCCAATCTAAATCTACCTCCCTCTCTTTTAAAACCGTTACTCCTTGTCTTATTGCAACAGGCCCTACTAAACAGTCTCTCCCCATCTTTCTTGTAGGCCCCCTTGAGGTACTCAAAGACCGCTATCAGGTCTCCCTGGAGCCTCCTCTTCTCCAGGCTGAACAGCCCCAACTCTTTCAGCCTGTCCTCATAGGAAAGGCGCTCCAGCCCTTTTATCATCTTCGTGGCCCTCCTCTGGACCTTCTCCAACTGGTCCATGTCCTTCTTGTGTTGGGGGCTCCAGAACTGGACACAGTACTCCAGGTGGGGTCTCACCAGGGCAGAGTAGAGGGGGAGAATCACCTCCCTCGACCTGCTGGCCACGCTCCTCTTGATGCAGCCCAGGATGCGGTTGGCCTTCTGGGCCGCAAGGGCGCATTGCCTGCTCATGTTAAGCTTCTCATCCACCAGCACTCCCAAGTCCTTCTCCTCAGGGCTGCTCTCAATCCATTCCCCGCCCAGCCTGTATTTGTGCCTGGGATTGCCATGACCCAGGTGCAGGACCTTGCACTTGGCCTGGTTGAACTTCATGAGGTTGGCACGGGCCCACCTCTCCAGCCTGTCAAGGTCCCTCTGGATGGCATCCCTTCCCTCCAGCGTGTCAACAGCACCACACAGCTTGGTGTCATCGGCAAACTTGCTGAGGGTGCACTCTATCCCACTGTCCATGTCACAGACAAAGATGTTGGACAGGGCCGGGCCCAGCACGGACCCCTGAGGGACGCCACTCATGACCGGTCTCCACATGGACATTGAGCCGTTGACCACCACTCTGAGTGCGGCCATCCAGCCAACTCCTTATCCACCGGGTGGTCCGTCCATCAAACCCATGTCTCTCTAGTTTAGAGAGAAGGATGTCGTGCGGGACAGTGTCAAAAGCTTTGCACAAGTCCAGGTAAATGATGTCTGTTGCTCGTCCCTTGTCCACCGATGCCGTCACCCCGTCATAGAAGGCCACCAAATTGGTCAGGCACGATCTGCCCTTGGTGAAGCCATGTTGGCTGTCACCAACCACCTCCTTGCTCTCCATGTGCCTTAGCATGGTTTCCAGGAGGATCTGCTCCATAACCTTGCCAGGCACAGAGGTGAGGCTGACTGGCCTGTAGTTACCTGGGTCTTCCTTATTCCCCTTTTTAAAAATGGGGGTTATGTTCCCTCTCTTCCAGTCATTGGGGACTTCACCAGACCGCCACAACTTCTCAAATACGACAGCCAGTGTCTTGGCAACTTCATCCGCCAGTTCCCTCAGGACCCGCGGATGGATCTCATCAGGTCCCATGGACTTGTGCACCTTTAGGTTCCTCAGATGATCCCGAACCTGCTCTTCGAGTACAATGGGCAGTTCTTCATTCTCACAGTCCCTGCTTGCACCTTCTACAGCTTGGGTGGTGGGACAAGAACTCTTGTCGGTGAAGACTGAGGCAAAAAAGTCATTGAGTACCTCAGCCTTCTCCATGTCCTGGGTAACCAGGACACCAGTTCCCTTCCGGAGGGGGCCTACATTTTCCCTGGACTTTCTTTTGTCCCCTACGTACCTATAAAAGCTCTTCTTGTTGCATTTTATATCCCTGGCCAGATTCAGTTCTGCCAGGGCTTTGGCCTTCCTTACCTTATCCCTGGCCGCTCGCACAGCCTCTTTGTAGACTTCTGTCATAGTTCAGCCCCAACGGGGACCAGACTACGCAGTCTCTCTCTCACTCCCCCCACTCTCCAAGAGAATAGGAGGAGATTTGACAAACAAAAGAAAACCAGGAAAGAAAAAAACCAAACACGCGGGTTGAGATTGAACAAAAAAGTAAATTTAACAGTAATGACAGAAGAAAACAAGAGAGTGATGGAACACAAATACAGTATAATAGCTCACAACAGATCTCCACATCCAGTCTCTTCCAACTAGCAGGGCCTCCCTTTAGCACCCTCCTCACTTATATACTGAGCATGATGTCAGATGGGATGGAATAGCCCTTTGGCTAATTTGGGTAAATTAACCCCAGCTGTTAGCTAATTAGTTAACTATCCCAGCCATAGGGGCTACCAGCTTCAGTTCTCCACCCAGCTCAGGTAAATATTAACTCTATCCTGGCCAGAACCAGGATAACTTCCCAGGCTACCTGTCTCCGTTTCCACTCTCTATAGGCCTCCTTTTTTACTTTCAGTTGGTCCAGGAGCTCAGTATCCTCTTTTCAGGAAGCAGGGAAATCCACTTGAGAAAGGATCAATCTTTAGTCGCCTTGTTTCTTGTATTCTCTCCCCAAGCATGGCCTATGGGCAGAGACGGTATGTTGGGCTAAACAGCCTTTTATTTAATTCTGTGTTCAAAATGATATTTTTTTTTTGTCTAACCAGCAACCCATGTGGCTTTGTTAGCTAGCAAGACCTCTTTAGCATGCATCTATCCATACAGCTGTTTCTTTCAAAAACTTCACTGCTGTAAACGCAAAGGAAGACTGAAATGAAATACTGGTAGAAAGACATAGTATCTGTAAATTGTTATAGTGTAGAATAATAACATTGTTTTCTTATACTCTACAGAAATGTATCTACAATTGCGTTCAGCTGAGAAATTTCATGTGAAAACAGAAAATATCTGCAGAAGATTTTTAATGTATTCCTGGTTTCTTCTTTTTCTGATTTGCCCACCAAGAGTAGTTCAGTATTTTCCTTTAGTTATAGTTCAGTCAAGTTTTCCTTTGCCTTGGAGGAGATGCTGAAAACCTGCAATAGCAAAGACAAAAAAAAATTGGAATCACAGAATTATAGAATAGTTTGAGTTTGAAGGGAGCTTTAAAACTCATCTAGTCCAACCCCTCTGCAAAGAGAAGGGACATCTTCAACTAGATCAGGTTTCTCAGAGCCCTGTCCAATCTGATCTTGATTGTTTCCAGGGATGGGGCATCTACCACCTCTCTGGGCAACCTGTTCCTGTGTTCCACCACCCCCGTCGTAAAAAATGTCTTCCTTCTATCCAGTCTAAATCTACCTTCTTTTAGTTTAAAACCATTACGCATTGTCCTATTGCAACAGACTCTGCTGAAAAGTCTGTCCCCATCTCCATAAAAGATGGGGGCTTTTTTAGGGCAACCTCAAAAAGCCACACATTGAGCTAGATGAATGCAAGTACTGCACAAATATATGGTTTTGAGTTCCTTCTCTCTGAGCATCATGGCTAATCTTTAAAACTTAAGTGAGTGGGATCACTGGTTAACAGCCAATGCCACCACTGTTCTGCTTGAATGAAAGTTATCACTGTCTTCTATATCAGTGCTGCCTAACAGCACAGATGTTGTGCTTACCCTTTTACAGAACTACTAAATGGTTAGACTTCTCCAGGGAACTGGAAATGAGACTTTGTACTCCCTTTTCTTCAGGAAGGCCTAGAATCTGCATAGGGACTTTGAACAATGGATTTATTATGCAAAATATGACTGGCCCACCTTCAGTAGTGTTCAAATTACTTTTAAAAAATTAAATTATCTGCTGCTGATTTGGGTTATGCTTAATGATATCTGTATTTTTGATTTATATTATGGAAGTTCATAGCATGGTCAATTTATTAGACTACTCTAGTGACTAGTTGCTTATGTCCAGATTGTATGATTATTTAGACAGTAGCAATCAGGTCAGCAAGACAGGCACTCTAGAGGTGGTCATGGGGCCTGTGTCCAGCCATTTGACTGCTTTTTTTTTTTTTCAGATTCTGTGCACACACTAAATGGGCATTCAGTCCTCTTAGCTTGGCCTCTTGTGTAAGTCTCAGACCATGCAAAGTCTTCTCAGGAAGGACTGAGAAGTTTGTCTGCCATTTCTTCTGTTAGTGGTATTCTCCAAGAACACCTGCTGGGAGTGTGTCTGTCTGCTCCACATCTGCTAGTGCATGCTAGATGTTAGGCCAACTGGTGTGCCTCTGGAGAAATATGCTATTAAAATATGGTGTTAACAGTCAGCCTCATTTTGTCCCCATTCCTGTGCTTTCCCATCTTGTGTCATTCTGGGAAAGGGCAAATACTGTGCGTATCCTGGGAAGTGCATGCATTAATGTGGGAATTAAAGTTACCCATGTCTCAGTTTCTGGCATTAAAGGGTTCTGTGAAAGTAGCTGCCATGCTGCTGTTCACTTAGGTAGCCAAGACGATCATTCTGAAATCAGTATATCAGGGAATTCACCACTGAATCATGGGTTAAAAATGACAAAGAAGATATCTACGAATGCTGGGCTCTTTAGATAGTTTATCTGGCTCTTGGCTTCCTCTGGCCCCAGAGGCAACAAGACCATTTTCCAGAAGAACCACTTCAGATCCCAGGCTCTTTTATCCTAGGACCCCTTGTATTCACTGCCACTTAGATGATGATGCCACAGTAGAGGAAGGAAGACTCCTGTCCGTCCTCACCAGCCAGCAAATTCTAGATGAATGTTCCCACTCGTGGTAATTTTTGAAGTGTCAACAGAATTGGGGCCACAGTATTTCAGTCCAAGATTTCAGAGCTGTAACTTATCATGGATTAGAATCATGTCTAGAAGTAATGTTCATTCATGAGGACGATGTAGGAATAGGTAATTTCTGCATGATAGTTACTTAGGTATCATTGTCAGCACTTTTAAGTGCAATTTTAAAGGTTGTCAACTCATAAAGGAATATGTCATATCATATGCCATAGCAAAAGAAAAGCAGAAAATAAAACTATCACCAGTTTTGATAATTTTTTTCACGTTTGTGAAAATTTCTTTTAAATATTAAAAGTATTTAAACTATATTTTGTGACTTTGAGGACATAGAGAGCATTGTTTGTATCATTATGGAGAACGAATGAAGGTGATTTGGGATAAGGATTTGAGTTTCTCACAATTTTACCATATCTGTGTAAAAAAAATCTCACAGATTTTTGCACAGAATCTTCTTTTCTTGTTTTTGGGAATCATTCTCTATTTCTGCCAATGTCTCATTAAGCAGAAGGAACAATGTTCAATAAACAAAAGAATTATGTTTTTAATATAGTGATGTTTGAGGTTCAAACACACACTCTAGCTATTTGTCTTGGTGTTTTTATCATGCCACGCTTGCAGAATTTTAACAACTGTGATATGTACAGCTAAGGAGAAGCACCAAGGAATGACAAAGAGTAAAAAGCAAAGACAGAGAAAGAAGGATTGAAGGATCAGAGGTCAGAATGTAGGAATTGCTGTGTGTAAGATTTACTTCTGGAATTATTTGAGATGCAGAGGAACAAGGAGCTAGCACCTCTTATTATCTAGCAATCTTACTGTTCAGATAGAACATCTCTGAGGAGCACAAGTTTCAACAGTTACCACCCACTTTTTATGTCACTCATTAATCACTGGTCTGTAAGAAAGGGTAATCTCCTGGCCCTGGTGCAGTAAATCTCCTCCTTCAGCAAGATCCTAATAAGAACATATGCCTTCAGTGAGTCCCCAAGGCTAAAATTTTCTGCTCCCTTTACTAGTTAACTTATTGAAATAATAGGGAAGAGATGCTAGAGGTTTATAATATGTGTACGATTTCTTTGCCTCTGATGCTTATGACAATATTCAGGGGTTACTCTTAAAAGTCCAGTCCCTGCTTTCACACTATTTTCAGAAAGTCACTGAGTTGTAACTGGACATATAGACTGTGGTTCCAGAATAAAACTCTTGCAAATGTTGCTATAGATGAGAAATAAAGTCAATGTACATATTTTTGATTTAGAGATAAGAAATCATATGGGATCTAATTCATTATTATTTGCTGAATGATGCCATTGTGTTTAGTACAATGTTAACCTCTCCTATGAGGATGGGCTGAGAGAGTTGGGATTGTTCAGCCTGGAGAAGAGAAGGCTCCAGAGACACCTTATAGTAGTCTTCTAGTACCAAAAGGGTGCCTACAGGAAAGACGGGGAGAAACTCTTCAACAGGGCCTGTTGCAATAGGACGAGGAGTAATGGTTTTAAAATAGAAGGCATCAGATTCAGGCTTGATATAGGGAAGAAATTTTCTACGATGAGGGAAGTGAAACACTGGGACAGGTTGCTCAGAGAGGTGGTGGATGCCCCATCCCTGGAAATATACAAGGCCAGGTTGGACGGAGCTCTAAGCAACTTGCTCTAGTTGGAGATGTCCCTACTCCTTGCAGGGGTGTTGGGCTAGATCATCTTTAAAGGTCCCTTCCAACCCAAACTATTCTATGATTCTATGATTAATATTCATCCTATCAAACGTGGTCATCCACCCCTGCTGCAGAATCCTCACACACTCCATACTTAGATCTAAACGGGACAAATAATATGCTTTTTGCAAGAAAACGAAGCATATTCTTTTCTGTCTTCCTGAGTCAGTCTTACAAGCCAATAATGCAGAGTCAGTTAAGTCCCCTGGTAGGTACATGTCTTGGGAAGCCAGTAAGTATTTTGCACAGATATACTCTGAAAATAAGTAAAGGTGTGTTTGACAGTGATCCTGGTAAAGCAGTGAAATCAATCTATGCTGTGGAGCACAGATAAAAGAGCAGAGAAATAAAAGTTTCCTTGCACTGTTTTCTTGTCAATGGCCACTGTAGTTTTTCTGTCTGAAGTCTGGGAATGAAATTTTTGATATGCAGATTATTCATGCTAGGATTATACATATTTCGTTCCTTTTCTCTCTGGATCCATAGAGGGTGATTTCCATAAGTAAGATTGAATGAAATCTGGCAGTCTAAACAGCAATTAAATTACTTTATTGCTTATTCACCTCAAAATTACACCACCTGCGTTTTCTGGGTGCAGAAATAATTTCCTAGGGATTAGATATAAAATATTATTATGATTTAAAATGGATCTTTCAGAAATGTACCCCTTTGTGTCAGTTCATTTTCTGTTCTGACTAAACTCAGTTACAACAACTATGCAAGAGGGCAGTCTGTATCTAAAACTCACTTCATTCCTGTGTATCTGCTACACTGAAGTATTTTCTCCATTGTAAGGCTTTTATTCACTACCATTTCGCATAACTGAAACAAAATCCCTACACAGAAGTAGATGAATACTATTTTCCTACAGAAAATGTCAGACCTGTCTTCCTTTATCCATGCTGGGTAATCCACGTGGGCCTGTATCCATGTTTTTCCTTGCAGGCTTTTTGCAGTGGTTGTCCTGGGACCCTGAGTGGAGCACCATTACCAGCTTCAGTCACTGCACTCCTTTTCTGTGCAACAGTTTTATCTCCTTCTCTTATCTCCTGCTCTGTTTTTCTGTCTCTCTTTTTTTTCCTCTTTATACTTTCATTTCATTGATTCACACTCTAGTGAAATCCCATGCAGAGAAACAGTCCCACCAACACCTATCATCCCCATCCCAGAAAAAGCATAAGAGTGATAGCATGATAGTTTCCCTTGTAAGTTATACCACTTTAGTGTGCTTTTTGTAAGCATCAACTACTTAAGATCTGTCTATTCTGTTTTGTGAAACAGCCTCTAGAATGGGATCCCATATTAATGACTCTTACAATATGTGTAAAAAATGGAACAAAAGCTCATATTACATTCGTTAGATACCCTTTTACACTTGTTTTCAGCTGCATGATTAATTATGTAAGGTAAATAACTAATTTATAAATTAAACATCTATGCAACATTTTAATGTATGTAAGTAATTATTTGATTTGCTCATGTATTCTTTTATCATTCCCTATGAAACTATCATAATTAGTGCTATTTTAAGAGCAAATGAGTGTAAAATTGCAGATGTCTTTGAAGGAACAGACTTCATTTAGGCAGAGGTGGTAATTGAAATAATTGAACCTCACATTGTAGTTAAATTTGCCTCCTGCTTCTTTCTTTTAACAGTCACAAAAGAATACGGAATTAAGTCCTTTAAAGTTTGAGATGAGATTAATCTCATGTCAATGTACCTGAGACAAAGATAAAAGAAGGAAGAGTGCTTGAAATAGGGCTTCCATGTTCTTCCTCAGAAAACAACTTCTGCTTGAACAAACTTTTCTGATAGGACTTTCTCTTTTGATACATAAAAATACAAGGCTGCATAGTGTCAGAAACTGGTAGGCCTCAGGACAGGCTTTTCCAAACATTTCAAAATGCTTATGTCTCTGCAAGGCCCTTTCCTTGGAATGGAAGGGACGTGGCTGCCCCGAGAGTCAAATGTCTTTTCTCTGGATGGCCCCTCACAAAGCCGAGCAGACAGGCCTGGGTGTGGGGAGGACACAGAGTTGCCCAAGCTAGGAATCCCTCCTCCCCCTGCCCTGTCCCAGATGCGCCTGCCTTGCTCTCTGGGACAACACCTGAGCAGACGAGATGGGCGTTTCCATTTTTCTCTGCCAGCAAAACTGGCTGAGGAAGCTTTGGTCTTGCCTTTTGTCCTTCTTTGATCCCATTCTTGCCATAAATCTGAGCCTCCATTGATTTGCCAGTGCAGCTGTGCTGTAATGTCCTGGGCTAAAGAAGTCTTCTAAAGAAGAGGGATTTTCTTCTCCTTCATACCATACAGTGCAGACCGTTACCAGTTACTGATACAGTTCGAAGCATTCCAGCAGCACTCTTTGCTGACTGGAAACAATGGACTCGGTGGTTCAGGGTCCTGCTGCTGAGAGCTTGTAGTATGGGTGAATTCTCCTGCAGATGAAGTGGAAGACATAAGCAATTTCAGGGCACTAAGGATTGTGCAGTCATCATAGGCCCCTATCTGAAAGCACATGGCAGAGCCTGAACGAGTATGGCTATGGAGTGGAGAGAGAGTGGAGGATGGCTGTGGGTCAGCCAATAGGGTTCGGAGAAGATGAGTTTTGGAATGAGGTGGGGGATATGGAGATTACACCAAAACAGAGTGAAAAGTGGAGACATGGGATCTTCCCTTGCAACAGGGCTGAGATCCTGCAGACCAGTTTAGCAAAGAATTATTAACACTTTCATGCTTATTGCATAAGTTCTCAGGTAGAAGCCTCCTGTTGGACAATACTGTCACTCATTCATCTTTTCTTCCTGTTTTGAGTGAGGTTTCTCTGACTTTCTGACTATCTCAAGGCGACCTGACAGAATTTCACTTAAACAAAGTTAATGTAATACAGATTTATACTGCATCGTGCTGTGTAACAGTTTTCTTGTCTGGTTCATACAGCACAGGGTTCATTGCTGGAAGACTGCTACAATAGCACACTCCAAACCTGAACAAATTTGTGTTGGACAGATGTTTTGTTGAGTATTACTTTTAATTTTTCACTAATCATGAACTCAAAGGGTATTTCAAGAAGGATATTCCTGATTTGCTATGCCAATGGATTGTTGAATGAAGAAAGAAGTATGCTAAAATAAAGAAAGAGTTACAAAAGGGATAGAAAAAACATAGGCAGGAGACATTAAGAGCAGGACCCCAAGTCTACACACCGTTCATAATTTAGTGACAAGTCTTGGTTTCATTCTCCTCAGTCTGACCTGATCTACTGTTGATGTCTCTAAAAGGCGAGATCTTACAGAGCATGCTTTTCTAAATCATGAACAGGGCTGAGGAGTTACAGGATTTGGGTATGTATATGGTAACTATGATGACAAAACTCACAGTAGATTCCAGTCCTCTCTTGTGTTTCCACACAGGAGTAACTTATAACCAGTTTCAAGAGGAATAAGCAGCGTCAACCCATTATTAATGTATTGCAAAGGTATCTGTAAGTGGCCTCAGTGCTAAATGTCTTCTTTTGCTTGTGGAACCCTTCAGATCAGAATCATGCTGATCTAGAACCATACCAAGTGGTTTTGAAACCCCTTTGTCAGAGAGCTCTTGAACCATACAGTTTGTACCATTCTGTTTCATTTGGGCTTTGGCTGACATAAACAGGTTTGCTTTAGTGGTGACAGATTTCATCTTCTAGTTTGATAACTTAGAACATCAGCCTTCATATAACAGCATTTTGCCCATACTTGGCATTTCTGAAACCTGTATTTTAAACTTCTGGTTTAAAGTCTAGCTTTGGAGCTCATACTTAAAAATCAGTTGAAAAACTAGAGAATATTTAGGAAAGAACCAGAGAATTTATTTGGCGTCTAGTAAACTGGATTACACTCATAAGATTTAAGGAAATTCATCTATTTATGTCTTAAGGAAGGCTTAAGAATTTATTTTACTACTGTCTACAGGGAAAAAAGGGAGCACATATTGGGAAGTAGGGAACTTTTTAACCTAACAGACAAAGAACACGAGATTTTGCATTTATTATTATTACAATACACAATATGAATAAGGTGCAATTTTCTTTTTATCATGAATTATGATTAACAATTGGAGTAAGTTTTTTTTTTGCATTTGTATCTTCTTGTCCTGGTACAAGAGAAGAATGAAAAATCTTCCAGACCTTTAGGGTAAAGACAGAAATGTGTCAAAGAAATAATATCTGGCCTAGAATCTGGATCAAACATTGATTTCTTTTTACTGGGTCGACCTTAGCTCACTGAATCAGGAAGGTGGAAAAGCTGGTAATGGAGAAAGAGCCTGAATCTTATTCATGTTTTTTTTTTCATATTTGCTAAATACTGTTTTTTAAAGTTACAAGTGTTGCTATAGGATTATTTTAATTTATTTAATTCTATGGAAAAGTAGAAGGGAGGAATATCTTAAACCATATAGTGTGCTTTTCTTTGTTATGGTCTCTAAGGGCATACTTCCATGGGGCTCTGCATAGAAATAATGGTCTGCTTGAAATTTCATATATGCTTGAAAATTCAATACAGATATTTTACTCATTATATTAAACAAACAACTCCCCAAACCCTTCCACACACACTTAAGTCCCTTCACCCACACTGGATAAGTAAGCAGAGAATCTCCCTTGCTCATCAGAAGAATTAATTCACATGCCTCATTTGGATAAGAGTTACTTGGGCTGTAGGCACTGTAACTAGAACAATACATATGTTTACATCACAGCTTCCTCTTAAGTTTCTAGAATTCAGTTATAATAGGGACTTCTGGGAATCTAGAAATTGGGAGCTTCTGGCTACCCTGCAAGGGTTGGTAAATTACTTATGTCACGCAGTCCACTCCAATTCTCTGCACCTAGCCTTACATGACCCCAGTAAAAAGTAAAGTAGCTTTTGTCTTCCTGCAGCATATCTGGAGAGTTCAGCTAAGATAGCAGTGAATTTACAGGCTACCTAGCTTATCCAGCTAAGGTAATGGTTCCTGGCAATTCTTTAATATGTTGAGGAGCATCATCTCTAATTTACCTACTCGAACATCAAGCTATCTGCTTTCCTTCCTTTTCCTTGTAGGCAAATATAAACCTTTATGTAAGCATTGGCATAAACCTTTATGTAAGCATTGGTAATTTAGTTTTAAAGCTCAGTAATATTGTTACAGAGCCCTGATTTAGATCTTGCTTACTTCCCTTCATAACACTGACTTCAATAGAGTCAATCTTGGTTTGTACTACAGCTTCAGAAACTTCTGTAGTCAAGGTGTGCCTACATTAGGGTCCTGGTTTGGGCCAGGAGTGCTCTTTTGAAGCAAGTGTCTCAGCTGGAGAGACTGGAAAGGAACTAGTTCCTTTCAGATGAGATTGAGTCAGAAGATGCACTCCAGGAACTTACTTACTCGACTTGAATAGCTAAATGGCTGTCCATGGGACAAGAGTAGGGCTAGTCCATAGTAAAACACTAAAAATGTGTATTTGTCTATTGTTGCCAACAGTAGGTCCTCAGCACTAATTTTTTTTTGACTCTAAGTCTGCTTCTATTGGCACCTCTAACTCTTGCTAATGGAAATGTAGCCTCAACAGTCCTCAGATTTTTTAATTTCTGTGGTACCTTTGCATGGCTTATAGTAACTGAAATGACTAGAGGCAAAATACTCACAGTTTGATAAATTTAGCTGCAGTTAGTGAAACCAGTTACTGCCTCTCTTTATATATTGCTGATGCAAAAGGTATTTATTTAGGCTACTGATAATATGAATGTCCATTTTTGTAGTTTTAAAGGTGTGTAGGTGTAGGACTTGTAAAAAGGGCTATGTTGATAAGAGAAAATAAGTTTGAAAGAAAACTTGGGAAAGCATGAATCCATTCTTCTTCCTTGTTGTAGTTTAGCCCCGCCCGGGACCAAGCTACATAACCTCTCACTCACTCCCCCCACCCTCAAGGGAATGAGGGAGGGGTAATATAACAAAAAGGCTTGAGATTTGAGCTAAGGACAGGGAGAGATCATTCGAGTTACCATTACAGGCAAAGCAGTCTTGGCTTGGGGAGAACTATTTCAATTTATTAATAATAAAACCAAAGCAAGATAATGAGAAAAAGAACAAAAATAACTCCCCCCTACTCCTCCCTCTTCCCAGGCTTAACTTCATTTCAATTATCTCTACCTCCTTCCCCCCTCCCTGAGTGGCATAGAGAAAAATAGAGAATGGGGGTTATGGTCAGTTCATCACACATTTTCTGCCACTTCCTCCTTGGGGGAAGAACTCTTCACATTCGTCCCCTCTTCCATTGTGGGGTCCCTCCCACGGGCTACAGTCCTTCATGAACTACTCCGGCGTGGGTTGTTTTTCCACAGGGTGCAGTCGCTCCAGAACAGCTGCCCCACTGCGGGCCCTCCGCAGGGTTACAGCCTCCTTCCGGCATCCACCTGCCCCGGCATGGGGTCCTCCACAGGCTGCAGGTGGATCTCTGCTCCTCTGTGGGCCTCCATGGGCTGCACCACAGGCTGCAGGGGAATTCTGGCCAGAAGCAGCATTACTCCTCCCACTCCTTCTTCACTGACCGTGGCATCTGCAGCCTTTCCTCTCACAAGAAATTCTTCACAACCGGCTCAGGCAGATGCCTCCCAGGTTTTCTTCACATCTCCTCTGCACTTCTTGCAGCTGGGCTGCAAGAGTTGCAAAAGAAAACTGGAGAAAGCAGTTGTTAATGAACTAGGATAAGAAAACAAAATATTGGATTTTGGTGTGATAGTTGGGGGAGGAATGACAGAGATCCTGCTGTTAGGATTGGAGAAGGGAGAAAAATGGGAAACTGGGAGTCAGCTGTTCAAAAGCAGAATGATGAGAACAGGAATTAGAGTGGAAGAATCAAAGAGTGAGTTGGGCTGGGCAAGTACATCAGGAACCAGTTTATAGAACAGGGTACCTAGTTAGGGATCTCTTTAGTGAGGCAGGACCCCAAGTCTGGGAATGATGTGAAAAAACCTGTGACTTTGTCATTTGCTTCAGATTCAGCCATACAGGTTAATGCCAGTAGCCTTTTTCATGGATGTGTTTTGGGAAGATGGTTGAATGCCCACAAAGTCTTCATAAATTCTGGGGGAGGACCTCTGTAGGAAGAATTGTAAGTTAATCATACTGCCTACATAAAAAGGTTTGAAGTGTGTGCAGGAAATAGCTGTGCATAGTCCATTCTTCACATCAAATCAGACAGGTTCTGCAGTTTAAGAAATTATGCATGCTTCAATTTATTTCCCCCTCAGTGTACTCAGTCCAATACATTTGGACACTATGACATGAAGTGGACCTCAGTGGTGAAGTACTGGGTGGCACATTATCCACCAGGCACGACTCCTCTCCCAGTGCTTCATCTGTGGGCTGCACACAGACTGCCTCAGATCCATGCACTTGGGGAAACCTGATGCGAAGTCACAGGACAAGAGGAAGGTCCCATGTTGTGCTGAAAGGTATAGAGCTTGCAGTGGGAGAGAATGGGATGTGAGCCCATTGTCTGAGCCTAGCTGTTGGTCTGTGAGATTTGGTAGGTCTGTACTCAGAGCATGATTATGCAACTAAATGTTGTTGTAGATTATATGTTCCTGGAGCAGATGAGAGGTGAATGATGATGTCTGTACAGACAGTTCTGTCATCTCCTAAATCTGAATTCCAGCATTTGAATGGCAACTTTAATAATGCTTTTTTTAAACACAGATTCTTTTGTATATCATTAATTTGTAATTTTGCAGTCTAGCTGCACTCTGAGAAAATGTATTTGCTTAGTTTGCTTCAAGAAGATGGGAAAGTGCTTGTGATTAATCTGGTGTCTTTTGTCTTCTTCATTCAGTGAAAAGTATAATTTGCCCCAACACTTAGTTTCTCTCTCTGCACTCTTTCCAATACATTGCTGTCTTTCCAGATATATGTGATGTGAGAAGCGGCCCTGCAGGAACTATTCCTGCCCTGCCGTGAACCCTCTCTTCCAGAGCAGGCTCTAACAATACAGATAGCCAAAATAGCATATTCTTCTTTGCAGAAGTAGATCAGAGGCTTACAAGCAACGTGGGTAGGAATATCTCAGACTCCTTTGTTCTTCCTTATGTAACTTACTCTCTTTCCTTAAGGTGGCATCGTTTGGGTGTGGAAAGGGAAGAAATAAGGAGATTGAGTTGCACTTGACCTTGAAAAAAAGAAAATCCTCTTGAACTCATAATTGCCTTTTTAGATTCTGTAGACATAGAGATCTTGAAGAGCTGAAAATATAATTCAGAATATGAGGAAGTAAAGTTGAGAGTTTGAACCATTCTGGAAGGCTGTCCTCTCCAAAGAGATAAAGTTTGAGAACTTCAACTTCAGAGAAACAACTCTGGATGTGAAAATTTCAAAGTGAGCAACGGAAGAAATTCTGTTAAGCACAATGAAAAAAAAAAAAAACAAACAAATTGTGGGATTAGGTGGCTCTGTGGTTTGAATTAAGATCACTAAAATCACCTTGAATGCAATTTAAGCAGGATGTTGTCTCATGTCTACAAAAATAAGAGCTTGATCATCTACTCCCTGTTTACATCATGAAATGGCTAGCGCACTAGCTGCTGTGATTTACAGACTGCATATTGCATTGGAGAGGGGAGGCCCACTGTTATAGGGAATGCTGAAGTTTGAGAGGGAAGTGTCTTAGTAGCCGTCCATGACAGAGCTTGCTTAGAGCCTAATTAAGCCAATATTGTCAGGGACACCTGCTATTCAAGGAAATTCTAACCATGTTTTGTTTCAATTAAATAGAGTTTTTCTTTCATATTCTTCACCTCTTTGGCTCCTTGTGCTGAAGAGTCTTTTATCCTGTCCTATGCTGCACATTCAAGTGCTTGTGAGGCTGAGTGCACATCTGCTGAATTGTCTTTAAATAAACTTTGAGTAACACTTTTAATTTGTCGCATTTGAACACTGAGATTTTTAGTAAAAGCTTTGGAAAAGAGGTGTTCACATCTAACATTCCAGTCAAGCTGTGATGTAATGTTTTTTTGAAGACATCATTGTTTTAGCTAACTTCCTTGCTTGGTATCTGATCATAACCAGTAAAATAAAATCAGCATCCAAACACTTGTGTGGCCGTTTGGATTTCATAGCCTTGAGAGACAAGATTAGTGTTTTACAGTATTTCTGTTTTATTTTCTTTAGTACACCTCCTAGAATCTTAGAAATAAATGCCCAGTGAGCCACTGAAGTGCTTAAATTATTGCAAATGCCAACAGCTGGTATAAATAGGCTAGTTCACTACATATTAAAATAGAGAGAAGTAGATTCAGATTAGACACCAGGAAAATATTTTTTACAGTGAGGGTGGTGGAACACTGGAACAGGTTGTCCAGAAAGGTGGTAGATGCCCCATCCCTGGAAGCATTCAAGGCCAGGCTGGACAGGGCTCTGAGCAACCTGATCTGGTCGGAGATGTCCCTGCTCCTTGCAGGGGGGTTGGACTAGATGACCTTTAAAGGTCCCTTCCAACCCAAACCATTCTATGATTCTATGATTCTATATAATTAACAGTGTGCAGATATGCCATTTTTAGCCTTTGTAAAAGTTCATGTAGCTCAGTGACCAGGAGCCAGTGCAGAGTTCAGGGACCTGATTTTAGAACACACTCATACCATGAGTTGCCACCTTTCATTCATGCCCTTGCCTTCAAGCAGTGGTGGCCTTGCCAAAAGGAAGGAATAGTTTGGACTTTGGCTTGGGATGTAGGGTAGAAGCCGCTTTTATCATTGGAGTCCTGACTTTGTCCCTTAAAGTACCCACTCTTGGGCTGTCTCATAAGGTGGTTTCAAGCCCATCCCGTCAGTGTTTTCTTTTGAATTTATAGTCTGATCTCTACAGGTGGGGTCCCATGAGCAGTGCCTGAAAACACTTCTGCAGAGCACTGTGTGGGTAGTGTGCAAACCCTTTCTGTAGAATAAAGAAGGTTTATTGAAGGTTCGAGTTTATTCGTATACAATATCGCTTGAAGTATTCGAGGCAGAGGTGGTGAACTATGCTTCAGATCCCTGTGCATTCTTGGAATATGGAGTGCAACTTTACCATTTACACATCAAATGTGTTTGCCTCTAAATTTCTTCTTCACATCAGTTTTCCATTGTATGTGGAACTTTTTTTGAACAAAAAGTGTGTTTTAGGTAGTAGTGGAGTTAGATATAAATATATGGAAAATAGTATCTCATCAGCTAGAACATCTGATCAGCTGGCAGCTGACAATCTACTCTGTCTGTTGTTTTGAAATGTTTTGGGCTTGCCAGCTGGCTGTCTTGCTAGGTTCTTGATGAGTTCTCATGCTTTTTGGGCACTCTTGAATGATTCCCTAAAATAATTTCAAGAGGTACTGCTTATGTTTTCCTTTTTAAATACTTGCTTCAGCTCTTTAGGAAGCATTCTTTATTAAAATGTATGTGTACATCTCACATGTGTTCCACCTAACATGGTACTAATGCAAAAAATATTTACTTTTAAGTCACACTCACTTAGAAAACAAGAGTGGGCTATGGCAACTCCACTGGAAGTCACTGGAAGTTGTGTCCCTCAGCTCTTCAGAGCATGCCCATGTCATGTGGTGGAGCCAGGAAGAGGCCACCTTGAATGAATAATCACCTGACTCCTTCCCACCAAACCAGAGTTGGAGGCAATGTAGCCATCTCACAGCAGTGGAGTAATTATGCTAATCATGGTTTATTTGCTTATGAAGCACAGTTTCTTCATTTAACCAAGCACTGCTGAGATACCTCTGTAGTCCTTTGGGACCAGTAGCTAAAACCATTTCACTGTATCTGCCATTTTACCATACAGGGAGGCTTGGGGCTATTTCAGGGATTGCACTGCCTTGTGTTATTCTATGTTCACAGGCCCTCTTTGGCAGTTGCAAATATTTTATCATCTGAAGTTGATAATGTGATTGAACTAGGGTTCAGTTAGTTAAAATATTGTATACTAATTCATGCTTGTCAATATGTCGGCTCCTTCAACTCTTCCACAGAAAACCAGAAGTGATTATCTTTCTGTAGTCTCTGTGGGTTATACGATTGATCTGGAGCTGCACTGCAATCTTTTGCTAGTGTGGTGTATTGACCAAGCTGTGGGAATGTTTCTTGTTTGTTTTTGTTTGGTTTAGTATGGGTCTGCTGGGAAAAAACAAGCAAGAAGAGGAAAAATTAGAGCTGAACCTAAGAGAGACATCTGGAAATGCTTACAAGTTTTTTTTCAAGTGCAAACTTTAACTAAAACCAGTAATATTTTCAGATATCTGAGCCAGTACTGAGCCAACCTGCTATTTGAAAACAGTGAAATAGATGTGTCTTAAAATCCAGCTTTGCAAGTGTTTTGCTCCAGCTATCAAAATAATAGTGGTTTTTTTTTCAGAAATATCTGGATGACCTTTGGATCCGTGGCATCGATACTTTAAGGTGATTTTATTTATTTAAGATACTAAAAATTACTTTAATTACTGTGATTTTTGAACTGGATTTTTTTTTCTGATTTGTTCAGCAGAAGAAATATTTCAGAAAAATGAGAAGCAGGCAGTGCTTTCCAGAATTTTTTACCCAAAGATTCTTCTGTAGCTTTTTTTCCTCCAATTTTCCATAGGTAAATTGTAAGCATGCTATTTGTGATGGTCTCTCCTGCTGTTCCACTTGCAGAAAATGTGTCTTAGTTGAGGCACTGACTGAAAACTGAGCTTTGCAAGTGATCTATCTACCAGCTGTGAAATAGTTCTTACTCCGTTTCTAATGCAATATACACTACACTTTTCTACAAAACGTGTTCGTGTCAAGAAGAGGGCTTGACAACAATTTACTGAGAAATATACTGAAACCTGTTGGTAAAGATATTCTCCTGGGATATAAAGGTTCAAATTCCATCAAAAAGAACAGGTGTGTGTTTGAATGTGAGTCTCACATCTGACTGAATGGCTTTGCTTTTGGGCTCCTTGGGAAAAAACAAGATGCCACATCTTCCCCATGAATTCTGTGAATGTCTTCTCAGTCTAACCAATTAATTGCTAATATTTAGGTGTCAAAAAATATGAGAGAAGAGAGACTTCTAATTAATCCTGAAATAATAAAAAACACCGCTGTTTGCTTTGTTGCCGAAAGCAATAATTTACATTCCAAATATATTATTTTTCCACCTGGTTTTTAAGTGTCATTAACATGAAAAAATCATTTGCTTGAAGAGACAGAATCATAGGTTTACAAGCTTTTGTGGGAAATTAATTTCTCAATAGAAATAGTAGATAGTACAACAGATAGTCTAGAATATTCTTGATTTCAGAATCAACAGGAAGAGAAATGTGGAGATGCAGCGTGAATGAACCATGCTGCTTCATTCATTCTAATTTGCACTGTCCTAGGATGGATGGGGCAAAACAAGCATTTCCCTGCACATTCATCTATGGCAATAATCTGTAATTTAATAAAGTACATTTGCATCTCTGGAAAGTTTCTTTATAACTGCATTAATCAAAATATATATCTTCACTGTAGTTACAAATAATGCAAGATTATTCAGTTTTTAACTATTATTCTGAAGGATTCATAGCACTGAAATCCATTAAATAACTTATATGGGAAAAATACTTTAACATGTTTAATACTAGAGCTTTAATGAATTACATATGAAAGTAATTTCATTTAGACTGTGCTAAGTAGGAGAACTGTGTTTTTCTTTTTGTTTATATGCACTTTTTTTTTTCTTCTTTTCACATAACAGCTTATGCTAAGTAGTTCTAGAACAAAATATAAAACCAGGTTTTGACTTTGTGCCACCCTCCACTGATGAACATAATTGATGTGGGTACCAACAACAGGATTTTGACTTTCAATATACTGCTATAAGATAAGACACATGTGATGCCAGACATGTTTGATGTCAGAAATTATTCTTCTGGACATAAACTTAAGATCTGGATAGTGTTAGTTCTCAAAATATGGCCCTACGTCTTTTATCAGAAATGAATTAATAAGACGAAGACCTAATGAGATATAATGTTATTTATAAATGCAGTATTTGAAATACACACTAATATATGAATAATTTTGTCTTTGTTTATTTTAACTGAACTCGGGAAGATTGCTTTTTGCCTACTCTCCCTAGACAGGCATGAATAAATAAGTTCCTCTTTTATTATGTGTGCTGTACTTTCATAGCACTAGCAAGTTCTTCAAACTGGATTTGCACACAGTTGTTTACTACAGAATGAAGAGTAGAGTGCTGTTTTCCCTTGAAAGCTTCTTTCCCTTTCAGTTATTCTGAGAAGAACCTTCCTTCATTTAATCAGCTGTGTCTTGCTGAATGCCTCACATGGCAAATAAACAAGGAACCTAAAAAGCCCTTTATTTTTGCAAAACAAGGCTTATGTTAAACCACTTTTTTTTTACTACACTCAAGTAATGCACCTCTTATTTGCAGCCTGTAGTTTTAAAAGTACGCTTATTGAGATCAAGTCTGGTTAAACCAAATGTTAAAATAAAGGAGGACAAGTGCATGGATATTTGTTTTTGCATTTGTAACCAAGTTCCCAGTGTGAGTGGGAGAATGGCTGAGAGATGGAAGAAAATGAGTGAGATGGTGTGAAGAGGTCACCCCAATTATTATCTATCAAAGCTGCAGCACTGTGTAACTTGAAAAAGAGTTCTGAAAGCTTGTGACCATCAAGGATTAATGGCACAGCTAATACAATTCATGTTAAACAATTGAATGCAAAGGGTAAAAGGAAGATATCTCATGAACAAGACCCACTAGATGTAAACTTTCCACACTAGCTTCTCAAGTGTAATTACATCTGCAAAAGCACTTTTTGAAAGGGTTAGCAGTAAAGTATGGGTATCGAAGTATATCCCCTTGCATAGTGAATAGCTTAACATGCTCTGTTGTGCATTTTCAACTACTTTTAATAGTGCCTTTTTAAACATACAAGACTAAGTGGAATATCTCTTGTACTTCAGCATGTAGGAGCAAGGGCAAATTTTTTTTTTACACAGCTGTGATTCTTTCTTGTTTTCACATTCTGGGTCAGATTCTCCTTCAACTTTGGCCTGTTTGTTGAGCATAATAGTTACCTTTTGCTGACAGTGCAGCTGTGTATCTCTGTCACAGATCAGTCGTTTAAAATGAGGATGCATGTGTGCATGAGAACATTACCAAATAATGTTTTATATCATTGGTGGCTAATAGGCGTTTAGTGATAACCACCTGTCTCTTTGTTACTACCTCATAGTGCTCTCCCAATGCAGTGAACTGGTCAAATTTCTGTTTTCCTCTGGGATTTATGCTTCCTTAAGGTGCTCCTTGCATTAGCAAAATTATTTTCATATTATTCATACAAAAATTCCATTGCTAACATAATCTGTGCAGCAGCCCAAAGGGAGCACAGCATATTACAAAGTGAACAGAGATGTCTACAGAGAATTACTGTGTAATTTCGACATCCTGCAACAAGTAAGAATAACAAATAATACAAAATGCAAAGTAAGAATAAAAGAAAGTGATGGGAACAATATTATTGGTTATTTACATATGATACATATCTTGATGGATTAACTTTAGAAAAATCAATGGACCAGACATAGTCTTATAGATGAAAAACAACTGATTACACCAAGATTTCTTGAGCTATGAGCCATGAATCAGGGAAGAACAAGGCAGAACTCTTCAGTTTAAAAGAAACCAGAAAACTATTTTTGGGGAGACTATTGGAAAAATGCCAGGTAATGAGGAGTGGTGGAAAGGTTTGTGTGCATACGTATTTACAAAAGCGTTTGTGCATACAAGGATCAGGTGACAAAAAACAATGATAGAGATTTTGAGTGAGGTCAACAGAAGGAATATGAATGACCATTGGCACAGGAGAATGTAAGAATTGGAAAGAAGGGTGGCAGGTGACTGAAAATAGTATATGGGGATATAGTATGTAGCACATAGTATATAGTATGTAGCATATAACTACACAGAGTGTTGAAAATCAAGAAAATTAGTCTGAAGCAGATGCAGATGGTGATGCCAGGTCAGGAAAGGTATTTGTGAAAGGAGTGACTGTGAAGTAAACAAATTGATAGTTACACTCAATGAACTTGACAAAAGTGGCAGTAGTGGAAACCTAAAGAAAAGGAGGTGAACAAATAACTAGGAAAGGACAGAAGGTGAAGATCAATAGAAGGAATCAGATGTTTGTCTGAATTGTTAAATGTGATATTTAGTGGATAGTATTCCTTGTAGGAAAAGACTCTTTGACTTGCTGGAAACAAGAACTTAAAAACATTGTACAATAATTTAATATTGGGAAAAAGTAATTTCTGAAGTTGTCTGATGCCCTTAGCTGAACTCAGTTTCGAGAACTGAAGTGAAATTATTCAATCCTGAAATGCTCATGTCTGCACCGTAAGTGAAAAGACACTTTCTAGCTGGGGTAAAGATAAATGGTAAAGATAAACTAGGGAGTTATACTTTCTATCCACTGTTGAGTGTTTTCAAAGATATCAAAATATTGTAAATTGCAGGGCTTTTGTCAGTTAACTGTCTTTAATTCTTACTTATTGCCAGTTGGACCTAGATATTTCCTCTATTGGCCCAGGCCTTTAGAAAGTTAAGGCAAAAAGGCAGTACTTGTCCTCAAAAGTATATGGTTTCACCACACGGGTAAAAAACGAGGTATCATAAATGAGGAGTATAGTAAATTGAGACAAAAATATTCACCTAGAAAGGAATTTGTTTACAGAGTATTAGCAGCCTAAATGTTCTCAAGCTTTTTGTAAGTATCCCACACATGCAGATGCAATTTGAAAGAAGGCAGCAGAGTGTCTGTCCAGCTGTTGGCAGATGCTACCCTGTCAGGGGACAAGGGCTTGTAAGAACAAGTGCAAAGCTTTGAAAATCAAACTATGCATAGTAGTGCAGGTTCACTGATGACACCAAGCTGTGTGGTGCAGCCGACACACTGGAGGGAAGGGATGCCATCCAGAGGGACCTTGACAGGCTGGAGACATGGGCCTGTGAGAACCTTATGAAGTTCGGCCAGGCTAAGTGAAAGGTCCTGCACCTGGACTGCGGCAATCCCAGGCACAAATACAGGCTGGACAGAGAACAGATTCAGAGCAGCCCTGAGGAGGACTTGAGAGTGCTGGTGAACAAGAAGCTCAACATGAGCCAGCAATGTGTGCTTGCAGCTCAGAGAGCCAACCGCATCCTGGGCTGCATCAAGAGGAGCGTGGCCAGCAGGTCAAGGGAGGTGATTCTCCCCCTCTACTCTACTCTTGTGAAACTCCATGTGGAGTACTGCATCCAACTCGAGCTCCCAACAGAAGAAGGATGTGGACCTATTGGAGCAAGTCCAGAGGAGGGCCACGAAGATGATCAGAGGGCTGGAGCACCTCTCCTATGAGGACAGGCTGAGAGAGTTGGGGCTGTTCAGTCTGGAGAAGAGAAGGCTCCAGGGAGACCTTATAGCAGTCTTCCAGTACCTAAAGGGGGCTGACAGGAAGGACAGGGAGAGACTCATTAGCAGGGCCTGTTGTGATAGGATGAGGGTAATGGTTTTAAAATAGAGAGAGGTAGATTCAGACTGGATATAAGGAAGAATTTTTTTACAATGACACCGGTGGAACACTGGAACAGGTTTCCCAAAGAGATATTTGATGCACCATCCCTGAAAACATTCAAGGCCATGTTGGACTGGGCTCTGAGCAACCTGATCTGGTTGGAGATGTCCCTGCTTCTTGCTGGGGGGGGGTGGACTAGATGACCTTTAAAGGTCCCTTCCAACCTTAACTATTCTATGCTTTTGTGATTTATTCTAGAATGGTCAAAGCAGAGGCATTGTTTAGAGCATTATAAGCAAGAGTTAATTAGAAACAGTCTGCTGGAACTCAGTCTGCCTGTGAGTGCTTCATACCATGTCTTGCTGTTTATATCATTAGCTTTGGTGATTGCTGATGCTCAATTGATATGCCTCTTAAAAAGTCTTAGGAACTAACTAGTCTTGAAGTACTGCATATGACAAATAGGTTCTGCATAGACTGTGAAGGACTTTGAAACACCATCGGATACTGTTCTAGATGACATCCACTTGAGAAACCTATAAGAAAATAAACATATTTTTCCTGCCAACTCCCTTGCTTTTTTTTTTTTTTAAAAAAAACTTTTAACCATACAATTTGAGGAATACTCAGAGCTTCATGAATTTTAAGAGCAAAAGGCACTATTGTGTTCATGTAGCAATAGTCCCTAGGCTGCATATAGTTTCTACCCAAGAGATGACATATGTTGAAAAAAAAGACAAAAGTGCATGAGAATCCTTCTATTTCCTGGTATTTTCTCAGTGATTCTTTAGGCTTGCAGTTGAAATGTAAACCTGAGCCTGGACTTTATCTATCATTGTTTTCTGGTTACTGGATCTCTTTATACATTTTAAAAATTGTTATTGTAAGGAGCTACAAGCCTGGAATCTTTTACTTACATGTATTTGTAGATGCTGATCAAGTCATATCTTAGCCTTCTAATTGATAAATTAATTAGAGCTTATTGATGCTTTCACAGATGTATTTTCTGTATTACAAGTTATTTTAAAGACTTTTTAAAATCCATTCTAACTTTTTACTAAGTAATTTTTAAAGTGTGCACTCACAGCATGACATAATGTTCCAGTAATGCTCTCACTAGTACTCTTTATAGAAATAAATACCAGCTCATCAGTAATCTTAGTATTTCCTGGCTTAAGCATCCAGGAATCACAGTATTTTTTCTTATCTATAGCACTGTGCTGAATGCTTAATTAGCTCATTTACTATGACCTCAGAATCTTTCTCAGTGTAAACGTGTTTCAGAGTATGATGTCCCATTTTGCTCTTAGATTTGTTTTTGTCTCTGCAAATTGCATGCTCTTCAGAAAAATACATCTTCTGAAACAATCAGATTACTGTGCAGAGCAGCTCTGTACACTGTTACCTGGCACTCTGCTGATTTTCACATTATTTTCAGACTGCATATGTATAGAATTCGGCATTTGTTCATCTATTACACATCACTCTTCTTTACAGCAGTAAGGGAGAATTTATATCCCTTAATGAGATATTAATGAAATGCAGATGAAAACAGATGGATTAAAATTTTGTGTCTGGGGCAGCTGGTGCTATTGTTTGCTCTGTAGCAGATCTTGCTGCTACAGATGGTAGGACTAGCTGGAGCACACGTGAACCAGTTCCAGAGCTGAAGCATTTACAGTCAAGCATGCTGAGGTAACTGAAAGCGAGTATCAGTTTACATGGCTATGCTGCAGTGGGTTTGAGGCTATTCCGCCTTCCTGCCTGGCAATAGCAATCAAGGAACGTATACGGGTGGATATCTTGTGGCAGGAGCATCTTTAGCCACTAAGTTGAATCCACCAACATTCACAAGTCAAAACTGCAAATTATGTAGTTGCCATATTTTAGGAATAATACGCAAGGTGCATCCTTCGCTGTACATGGTCCTTCTGTCCAGAAAGTTGGCAGGAGGATAGTAGTGCTTCATATGCTTGTGTTCTGGATTTTACCATTGAGTTGCAATGCAGGATGAGAACAGTTTCTGTGAGGAGATAGCTGATGTACAGTGATAGAATAAGAGCTAAGGGCATGGGATTGTGTGGGCTCTGTGGATGAAAGTAATGTGCTACTGTTGATGTACCTGGCTTTGAAGGTTCTCTGTTTGCATACAAAAAAAAATCCTTTTTTTTTCTGTTTCTTTTGATACAAAGAGAGTGTGTGCCTGAAAAACAATGCATTATCTGCCAGGTGCAAAGATACGATTTTACTGATTGAAAGTGTTAAGTCATTCAAGTGCTAATGGAGTGGGCCTTGAGTTTCTGTTCACTAAAAACTGTTTTAATTGCTAGAGCGTGACATGAGGGTACATAAGCAAATCATGACTTCAGAAGGATGGCCAGAAGAGCTACGTGTTTGCATGTGTCTGCATACAAATGCTTCTCATAGTCCATGTGAACTGTAGGCTGTACTTCTCATCCTCTGTGCAGTAGCTTTTGGAATATTAAATAGTGGACTTAAAAAAGAGAAAATTTAGATTGTCAGCTCACAAATATTATTTTAGAAATGTGCAGCTAGATAAAGGCCAAATTAGAAGCCTAGTAACCAATCCTGTTGATAGCTGGTTGCAAATATATAGAGACATTATATTTACAGTAAATGTACCCTGCAAAACTGAATGTCTTCAATGAATTCACAATAGATTAAATTATTCATATAGACAATTACATTAAGATTTCATGACATGATAAAGATGCCTCTAAAAAAAAATGACCAACTAATGCCTAACATTATTATCAGTTATTGGACATTATTTAATTTGCAAACCATTTTAAAGATTCTTTTTAATGAAACACCTATCTTACGTAAAACTGATGTGGCAGTTTGTTTACAGTAGTTTTTATAAGATCCAAATTTACTCTGGAAATATTTTTCTTTGCATTGATAAATAAATTATCACCATCTTGTCTGGGGATTCTTGGTGAAGAGGCTGACACATTTCTTTTAGTTTTTGTATTTAATTAGGCATTTTTTTCAATCCCATTTGACCTTCAGTAATAAAAGTGAAACAATTAGACGAGTTATTTATGAAAAAGGAATTGCACTAGTAAGATGCAAATAAATAAAATAAGATGCCAAAAAGAAGCTAGAAAAATGTCTTCTACTTTTTTTTCTTTATGAGACATTCTAGCAGTGTATGGACTTCCATGGGTAATGTCTCTTACAGACGTGTTGCATCAAATGTCATGAAAAATCTGTCTTCACCAAACTCTTGTTATCTGCTGTACAATCTACTTGCCTTACTCACTGATACATTTCTTCTCCCTGAGATTAAAAAGGGTCAGGTAGAATGTTGACATATGCACAGACTTTCCAAAGGAAAAAAAAAAAGTAAAACTTATTCAATCTGTATGACCTATTGTGGACTAAACTGAAAACAATACTCTTTGGAGTACTGTAGTAGGACACTTGAGTTTTCAAGAATAAATTTATCTTGTACTTTGCTTTTGCAGTTAGATCTTTACTCTCCTGTCTACAATCTCATTTGTCAGGTATTTTCATGCTGATGATTGCATGCCCATATAAAAGTCCTTCAGTGGCTCGATAATGAGCCAGAGCAGAGAGTTTGTCCTCCGGAGAAGTGGTGAAACACAGGAACAGGTTGCCCAGAGAGGTGGTGGATGTACCATCCCTGGAAACATTCAAGGCCAGGTTGGACGGGGCTCTGGGCAACCTGATCTTGTTGAAGATGTCCCTGCGGCTTGCAGGGTGGGTTGAACTAGATGTCCCTTCATAAAGATCCCTTCCAACCCAAACCATTCTATGATTCTATGATAAAAAGGCCTTTATGGAAATCTGACGATTGTTGCTCAACCAGATAAATGGCTTTTAAAATGACATGACAGCCTGTGTGTTTTGCTGTCAGGATGTTAACAGCTAACGTTTCAAGTTGAGGACTGAAGCACTCTTGCATGGCATGAGACAATGATGGTTGCCTTGTGCAGAAATGTATCATAGGCAAAAGTTGTTGATAAATAAATAACACGTCAGTTCTGTAGCAGGAGCATATTTCAAGTGAACTGTGTTAGTGTGTTTCTTTCTGTTAAACAAGAAATGTTAAATACAGATCTGCTTACAGATACGCATGGTAAATGTCAATTGATATTCTGCATCAGCAGGAACTGTGCATATGGACAGAGAACAGAGTAAGAGAATTAAAATAATCTTAAGCTTGAATTTTGCCGTACTACTCAAAATATATTTCCTTTTTTATAGAGTTCCTGAAGTCCCATATCAGAGGACAGAAAAGGAAATGGCACTTTTAGAGACAACTTGGAGTTCAGGCACATTTCTGGGGAAAAGAGTGCTTATATTCCATGTTCTCATGTGGCAGCTCCTTCAAGTATGTAGCCTCCATATTTTCTACTCTTACAGGTTGTAGTAGGCCTTTCTTTTACCCAGCCAACTCCTGTCCATCCTCTTCATTACTTAATTTCTTAGAGTCCTAGCAGCTTCTTTCTTCCCAAAGTGTCTCTTTTCCCAAGGCTCCATGTGTTTCTAATCCTTACTGATCTCTTATGAGTAAAAAATGGGCGTAGATGTATGGGAAGAGGCTTTTGGAGTATTTAAAAATCATAGTATTAAACTTGCTGTATTTTAAATATAATATAAAAGAAGGTGAAGGAAGGTTTGAAGGCAGGTTTGGAGAGTCTGTCAACATGGTGTTGCTTTTCTTCTTTTTTTTTTTTTCTGTTTTAGTTCTGTTTTTCCATATTTTGTCTTCTCTTTCAAATGTTGTGTTCATTTTCTTTCCCTTTTCTGTTACCTGATTCCCTCCTGACTTCATTACAAGTTCTAACCCTGTATCAAGAAAACCTTTAAATACAGTGTTCCCATTGTTTCATGTTCTTAAGATCTAGGTTACTTTCTTTTGTCAATGTGTTAATCACTGTGCTTTCTAGTCAGGCATACAGTTATGGAATCGTAGAATCTTTAGTGTTGGAAGGGAGGTTTAAAGGTCATCTAGTCCAACCCCCCTGCCGTGAGCAGGGACATCTCCAACTAGATCAGGTTGCTCAGAGCCCCATCCAGCCTGGGCTTGAATGTTTCCAGGGATGGGACATCTATCACCTCTCTGGGAAACCTGTTCCAGTGTTTCACCATACTCATTGTGAAAATGTACTCCAGGTCAAGTCTCATGAGAGCGGAGTAGAGGGGCAGAATCACCTCCCTTGACCAGCTGGCCACAATTCTCTTGATGCAGCCCAGGATGTGGTTGGCTTTCTGGGCTGCCAGTGCACATTATCAGCTCATGTTGAGCTTCTCGTCCACCATCACTCCCAAGTCCTTCTCCTCAGGGCTGCTCTCAGTCCATTCTCCACCCAGCCTGTATTTGTGCCTGGGATTGCCCCAGACCAGGTGCAGGACCTTGCACTTGGCCTGGTTGAACTTCATGAGGTTCTCACCGGCCCACCTCTGTAGCCAGTCAAGGTCCCTCTGGATGGCATCCCTTCCCTCCAGCGTGTCAACCACAGCACATAGCTTGGTGTCATTGGTGAACTTGCTGAGGGTGCACTCAGTCCCACTGTTCACGTTGCCAACCAAGATGTTAAACAGGGCTGGGCCCAACATGGACTCCTGAGGAATGCCAGTCTTCACCAGTCTCCACTTGGACATTGAGCCGCTGACCACTACTCTTTCAGTGCAGTCATCCAACCAGTTCCTTATCCTCTGAGTGGTCTGTTCATCAAATCCGTGTCTCTCCAGTTTAGAGACAAGGATGTAATGCAGGACAATGTCAAATGCTTTGCACAAGTCCAAATAGATGACATTATTTGGTCATCTCTTGTCCAACCAGAATGTTGGACCAACACAATGCTGTTACCAACCACAATGTTGTCTTTTTTCCATTCGTACCACATGGACTGCAATGAAGGCCCTCAATCTGATTTGCACTTTTAAGCACAGCTGTAATAAAAGTTTATTAACATTATGTATCACACAGATTCTAGCACAAGTCTTGGTCTAGGACTATGGCTTCTAGGTACTAGCATAAAATAAAGTAATTATATTTAATAAGAGAGTGTAAGAGGGTGCAGTAACTTATATTTGCTTTCTCCCCTGGACTGAAAGAATGAACTGATTTATTGGGCAATGATGACTAATGATTTGTCTGCTACTTGATTTACCAAATGACTTTTGAATTTCTTGATTTGTAGCATCCTAGTTGTTCAAACTTAAATTAAATCACTTAGATAAACTCAGATTAACTCACATCTTCTGGCTTTCAAATACCCCAGTGTTTTTTAAAAGTCAGAAACATTTCATCAGTATTTACGATAATGAATAAGTAATTTAATAAGATTGTGGGGTTTTCCTGGTCTTTGTTTCAGCAGGAGAAATGGGACTTAGTGCATCTCCTTGAAATCCAGGTATTTTTCCAAAAAAGTAAGAATAGAAAGACCAGCTGTTCAGACTGGCTTTTCCTGTGCTAGCAAGGTCAGCGGATCTGTTCTTTTTAGTCTTGTCAGAAGTATCTTTTTTATTGATCAACTACTTATTTCTGTTACAGAGGCAGTGACTATTGGCAAGAGTAATAAATATATCATAAATTGCAGGGTCAGATCATTAACTGCAATTGTTATGTCTCTAGTATTTTATCTAGTTCATCACTCTTCTGTCTACAAACCTGTCTTGGCTAGGAAAATTTTGATGCTCCAAGTCTCTAAGCAACTTTAAATAGATGCCCTGTCTTTTAAAAATCAAATTTGATTATCACTCAGCTAACGAATTTCACCTCCAAAACAAGTTAATCTGAGCACAGGAGGGTGTTGTTCAATCATGCACAAGTAATGACTTAAAATCTTGTATCTATTAGCTCTTCAGAGTAAAAAATGTGGGCTTCATATCTCTTGACAGTAAAATTTCCTGGATGTCCAATAGGGCCATGCAACTTAGCTTCTAGTTCTGTAAGAGTCTGAAAGATGGAACAGTAAGCAGAGTTGTTTGTAATAGAAAACATCAGTTGTTTGGGGGATATTTTGGTGTTGTTTTTTTTTAAGACATATCTTAAATGCATCTTCTGTAATTTTCTTTTTCTCAAAACTCTTTTCCGTACAAAAGCCTAATGTTTTTCATAAACCATTTTCTCCCCTAAATGTTCCATGTGAACACGTAAAATAGTGCCTTAGAAGAAATTTTAATGCTTTCTGGGATTGTTTGCATAATTCTGAAGTAGGTAATGCTCCTCTCATAAGATTATGGTGATGAGATAGCTGATCAAACTAAACAATTTTTTTTTAACCTTAAAAATGCATGTACATATGTATTTTAATATATATATGTTTATATTTTTTTATGTATTACTTATACACACAGACACATGTATATATACAAAACCAGGCTGAAATTAAGGCTAGAAATACATTTCCATATGCTTGACTTTGCTTTTTGATAAAACCATTTGTATATATTATTTACTGCACACTAATCAAACTCTACTGTGAAATAAAAATACATGCATTTTCTTAGTAGCTTTATGGTTCATAATATAAAATCTGAGTGCTTCACAAAGAATTCATATTGACGCCACTCCAGAAAGTGAACATATCTATTTTATAGGTAATTAACTCAATCCAGAAAACTACATTCTACAAAATTTGTCTCCCGGTTTGTGGTTTCTAGGACTTGAATGTTGATATTTTAGGTTAAATTAAATTTCTTCACACTGAGTTCAGGTGCTGCCATGAATCATAAGAATTTTGAAAAAACTGAGCTGAAGATCAATGTAAGTTGGAAACCTTTCCAAAACCCAGTAGATTACCTTGCTTCTTTTCCTGGATGCTGTTCACTAGGTGCATGGAGTGAAGTTGGAAAGCTACAGTAAAGAAGTTGCTTGGTGCTCCTAGACACACGGGAGATAGGAAAGTAGCAGATGATGAATGATGGGAGAGCTATTGCAAAGGGAAGTTTTTCAAGATGGTGGAGATGGAGCTCAGACCACTGCCTCTTGTTTCACTAAGGAAGTTAAAAAAGAAAGCAAAATTCAGGTGCAGTTGGAGGTGCCTATTTTGAGAGGTAGGAATGAGAGTAGGCAGATGGGAAAACAGGAATAAGGGTGAGCTTTTCTGCTGCAGTTTAAAACCTTTAAATTCTCCTAAGTATTTTTCCCCTCATGATAAGGAAGGCTGAGTAAACTTTTGTCAGATGGAGAAGTCACAATATTTTGAAGGTGCTGGACTGGAGAAAAGAATATAAAGCTCTGGGCATTTCACTACCAGCTTAGATATCCTATATTAATTTCCCTTTATAAACTTAGTATTCAGAAAGTTAGAGTTCAGTTTAAATGTAAAATCACCTTTTTTTTTTAAACCGGAAAAGTAGTCTTTTGTCTGAGCTGTCACTGCTGCATAATTTATCTTGCATTTATTACGATGCACATTCAGTTACTTTTCATTTTTTATTTCCTAGGGTTAATTAGAGTTTTAAAGCCTTTTGTGTACTTACTCCCCCACTGCTACATAATTACAGCTTATAATAAATTATGTCTGAGATTTGATTGGTTACCCTGGTTTCTCATCGTTTAACAGATAAACCTGGAAATAGGAAGCACATGTTCCACATTGTTTAGGAAAAAATTAGTTTCATCTGACTTAACCATCTGAAAGCTAAGTGTCTAGTCTACCCTTCTTGACAAGGCATCTCCTATCGTCAACGAGGAAAGATGAATAATGCGTAGGACAGTTTGTCCCCATCATTTTCACACTTGAGTCAGAGGGTCAGAGGAATCTCTCTCCATTGACCTAGTAGAGGCATTTTAGAGAGGTAGCTCTGAGATGTTTTCAAAGCCTACACTTGTTGGTCCACTCAGACACAACAGTTTCCACATTTCACTGCTCTCTATGAACCTCCCTCAAAGAACTACTATGTCATTACTGAAAATGTAAAAAGATTGAAAATGTGTACTTCTGTGATGAATATACAAAATGTGTATCTCTGTTGCCATCACAGAAATAAAAATTTTCAAGCATTTTCACATTTGAAATTCCACATTGGTCCTGACACTGTAAAAAAGGTAGAGAAAAATGCAATTTTAAGACTTTATAGAAGATGTTATCCTAAATCATAACCCTTTTATACTCTCCTTGGCACGTAACAGTCATTTTGTCCTTTGAGATTCAAATTCAGTCCTGAAACCAGAAACTTCCTTGCTGTTTTTGTGGATTTTTCTTGGATTTTATTCTTATGAAATTAAGTCTTCCAGAAGAGAAAATGGCCAGGTTTTTCCTATGATCGAACTGCTGTTTCAATCTTCATATAATACTGGAAGGGAAACTTAGTAAGACCCACTTTTGTTCTTTGAAGGAAACACAGTTCACCTCTACAGGCTCTTTCTAAAGGAGATAAATGCTTCAGTGGAGTTTGAACTTTGGCAAAATGTTATCTTAATACTCAAATATAATTTTCTAGATGTTCTTAAACTGTATTTTTTTTTTAATCTAAAAGAGTTCCTCTGGTATTCTATTGCACTCTTTCCTTCCACTAATGTGCAACATAGTATGTGTTACTTCCCTAGTAGCAAGCCAAGCTGACAAAATCATCATCTGTTTGGAAAATTGTTAATGAGAAATCTGAATTCTCTCATTATTATCAAGAAGAGAGATCTGAATGATTGATTCAACTGTAAGAAGGATTTTTATTTTAATATCTTTTTAATCTGTAGATCTTTAATAAGTAGCAGAAGATTCCCCAATTGGAGTATACACCTTGTTATCCTGCCCTTGGAAGCTGTAAGAACAAGAATATAATTTAAATATTTCTCTGAGAACAGTTAGCATAACAAAGGCTCACTATAAATTAATTGCAAGTATGTCTTTGATTCAGAAAAAGTCAGAGAAACAATAATGAGTGCTTTTGAAAGTAGTGAATGGTGCAAAATTATCATTATTAGTGTCTTTGTTTAAATCTTTGCATGATTTCTTATTCTCATTGTTTGATTCATACCAAAGAAACTCCAACACTGGCCCAGAAGAATGTTTATGTTATGGAGAGGTGAATGGTAGCCAAAGTGGGGGTTTAAAGTTAAGTTCTTCATTATTAATTCAAAGTTATAGCAAAGTTAAGTTTCAAGCAAAGTTAAGTTCTCATTATTAATTGCTTTACAAAAGGAAGTTGTTGTCAGTGAGAGAGTGAAAAACCGGCAGCTGGCTTTTGATAGTGTCAAATATATAAAGGCTAACAAGATAGGTACTATAGACACCATTACCCAATACCTGCCTTTCAAGTTCTTTCATTTGACCTGGCCAGCAGATCGAGGGAGGTGATTCTCCCCCTCTACTCTGCCCTGGTGAGACCCCACCTGGAGTACTGTGTCCAGTTCTGGAGCCCCCAACATAAGAAGGACGTGGACCAGCTGGAGAAGGCCCAGAGGAGGGCCACGGAGATGATCAGAGGGCTGGAGCACTTTTCCTATGAGGACAGGCTGAGAGAGTTGGGGCTGTTCAGCCTGGAGAAGAGGAGGCTCCAGGGAGACCTGATAGCGGTCTTCCAGTAACTCAAGGGGGCCTACAAGAAAGATGGGGAGAGACTGTTCAGTAGGGCCTGTTGTGATAGGATGAGGGGTAATGGTTTTAAAATAGAGGAAGGTAGATTTAGATTGGATATTAGGAAAAAAATTTTTACAATGCGAGTTGTAGAACACTGGAACAGGTTGCCCAGAAAGGTGGTGGAGGCCCCATCCCTGGAAACGTTCAAGGCCAAGGCTCTGAGCAACCTGATCTAGTTGGGGATGTCCCTGCTCCTTGCAGGGGGGTTGGACTAGATGACGTTTGAAGGTCCCTTCCAACTTTAACCATTCTATGATTCTACAACTTAAACCAGAGAACACTTGCACTTTATTTCCAAGTAAGTCTCCATTTGCTCTTGAGTGTGTTGCTGAGTGCTTCCCTCCACCTCATCCCCAGTCCTGAGAGCCCTCTGACAACAGCTGCATTTGACATTGATATCTTGATACAGGTAGTCTCTGCAGATCCCCATACTCTTCTGTCCTCTGTGCCAAGCAGTCCTGCCGTATAGCTTGGAACAGAAACCCTCTCTGCTCTGCCTTTTAGAGGCTATTGTCTCTTTGACCCAGGCTGGCAGCAAGCAAGACGAGGTAACTTGGCAACTCTCCAGCTTAGAATAGTAGTAGATGTATGCCTTACCTGAGATACCTTGTAGGGATCTGTGTTTGTACAGCACAAACCAAACTAAATAAAAGGTACTCCTCTTACCATTAAACCAGAGCCAGTTCTAACAGTAAACTTCTCCAAAATCTTCATATGACAGAAAAAAAAAGTTAAGCAAAGTTAATCAAGTTGTCATTTTGGGAAACAGCTCCAAAGAATCATTCTTAACTCCTTTTTATTTTCACACCAACAAGCCTATATACTTGTTAAATTGTAACACATGGCTGTTAATGGCTCTATGATAAAGGCAAGGCATCACATTCTGTTGGTTTAAGCATAGAGACATTTGTATTTATGGATGAAAAAAGCTTTATTCTTACAACTGAATTATTTTAAAGCCAAAACAACTTGTCTCATAAATATAATTTGAAAGTATCAAATCAACTTACTTCATTCTACTTAGTCAAAAGACCATTCAGTCCTAACAAAAATGACGCATAATAAACTCAATACCCCTCTATCTGATGAGCAAAGATGATTTGTCTTCTATGTCAAAGTCAAATAATTCTCATGTCATTTTACCCAGTAGTGACTAGAAGAACCTCTAACAACTTCAGATTAGATCTCCTTGACTAGAGCTGCAAGACTTCTCTGTTCTGTTGAAAATACTGAAACCTTTAGTCGTCTGTGTATATCTGGAGCACGCACTTAAAGATAAATATGTGCTAAAATATATTCCTAAAATAAGGACATCCAAGCATGTATTTAAGTGGGGTTCTTTTTAGAGCCAGGGTGGAAATGCTATGTGTTTTGCACAGCTGCTACTCAGAACTAGAGTGCAGATTAATATTCATGCCTAAAGAAAGGAAGCTTGATTTAGGTGACATCTCGAGATTGTAATGCAGATCGCAGTGCTTGGTGCAGTTCTGCAGGGAGAAGTTCCTCAGTAGATGTCTATTATTCCAGCCTGCGTGAAGTAGACTTGGTTTCTGGCCTGGGACTGGACAAGGCTTTTAGTGACCTTTCACTCTTCCTGGAGTAGTTGTGCATGGACTGTGATGTCAGTGTGTCTGGAGATAGGGTTATTAATATTAAAATGAGTTCTAAAAGAATTTGTAAATTGCTTTAGGCAAACCAACAGCAGTTTGTCTTCAACATTATATGTTTTATTCATGCGAAGGCTATGGGTCTCATCTAGCACTGTTATTGCCTTTGTGTGAGCCTTGGTATCCATTGAAGTTATCCCTAGCTGACACTGATTTAAATGAATGGGTGCAGACAGGAATTTGTAACTTGTTTCATTGTGAGAGTATTTTATCATTGTTAAAAAGTTTATTATACATTTATTTCCTGCTGAAAATGCTTAGGCTTGTGTGAAAACTTGATTTTTTTTTTTGTTGTTTTTCTGGAGAAAATCCTTAATTAAAACAATTTTACAGATACACTGGTTGGTGTTGTAAAATAAATTACTTCCACCTCCAAACTTTGTTTTTCTTATCACCCTAAACTGTCGTAGATACAAGAAGATTCTTCCCAAAATGTTAGGTGACAAGATATATTTACATACAAAAAGGATAATGCTAAATGAATGTTTTCTATTGAAGCCAGAGATTAAACTCTCAACTCTACAACAGGAAGGATGTGATCCTCTGTTTCCAGTGCTTGAAAAAGTGCACTTTAAGAAGTAAATGTCCACACTTATTTTCAAGCAGGAATAGCAAAATATATTCATATTCACAAAAAAACTAAACTGTGAAGGTCTTGTCAGAATTGAGTCCTAGACTGATATGGTAGATTATCCCCAAAGGTACTGCATGTGTTTCTCCCATACACATTTAGATTTCTCCTTAGATGAAAGCAGAACGATTTCACCCTCTTACGATTTCACCATCTTATGTTATTACTTTTATATACTAGTTATATGGTTCTTGTATGAAGCATTTTCTGACGTGACTTTTACCAGTGGTACACAAGCGCTTTCCCACTTCCTGAAGATTATTCTCTTTCATAATGAAAAGCAACTGCAGTCTTCTTAAAACAATGTTCTCTTGTACAGAAGAAAATGTAACTAATATAGCTCTCACTAGGTCAAAATTAAGTAGCTATTTTAAGTAATTTCAAACTTACTTATGTCTCTAAAGCACACTATTTTAGCACCTGGCCAAAAAAGTATACCCAGATTTTGCAAAGTAAAATTGCCATTTTCACTATCTATTCTCTGGTACATAACTTTGCAAGACTATTGATTTTTTTAATCCACTTTTAAATTGTTATAGTTTCCGTTATCCATGCTATTGTATAAAGAAAAAACTGTTTTCTTTGGCTGTAAAAATGCACATGGATCTTTCTTATCGATTAGATTTTGCATAGTGTTTTCTGTATATGGTTATGGTCTCTTTTCTGCCTTCAGCAGAGAGAGTAAAGGTCTGAGGAGCTCTGATGGCCTTCCCACTCTTCCATAGCAAACAAAGTGTTGAACACCCTGTACGAAGTGAAACAGTTTCAGAAGGGCAGTTCTAGAGAGTTGCTCTTCTGCACCGCAAAATTGTAGAATCATAATAGTCTGGGTCTGAAGGGACTTTTAAAGGTCATCTAGTCCAACCCCCCTGCAAGAAGCAGGGACATCTCCAAGTAGATAAGGTTGCTCAGAGCCCTTTCCAGCCTGGCCTTGAATGTTTCCAGGGATGGGGCATCCACCACCTCTCTGGGCAACCTGTTTCAGCATTCCACCACCATCACTGGAAAAAATTTCTAATCTAAATCTACCTCCTTCTAGTTTAAAATCATTACCACTTGTTCAATCGCAACAGGCCTCAGTAAAGAGTTTCTCCTCGTCTTTCCTATAAGACACCTTTAGGTACTGGAAGGCTGCTATAAGGTCTCCCTGGAGCCTTCTCTTCTCCAGGCTGAACAGCTCCAAGTCTCTCAGCCTGTCCTCCTAGGAGAGGTGCTCCAGCCCTCTGATCATCTTTGTGGCCCTCCTCTGGACTCTCTCCAAGAGGTCCACGTCCTTCCTATGTTGAGGGCTCCAGAACTGGACACAGTACTCCAGGCTGCGTCTCGTGAGAGCAGGGTAGAGGGAGAGAATCACCCCCCTTGACCTGCTGGCCACGCTTCTTTTGATGCAGCCCAGAATGCGTTTGGCTTTCTGGGTTGCAAGCACACATTGATGGCTCATGTTGGGCTTCTCGACCACCAGCATTCCAAGTCCTTCTCCTCAGGGCTACTGTCATTCCATTCTCTTCTTAGACTGTATTTGTGTTTGGGATTGCCCAGACCCGTGTGCTGAACCTTGCAGTTGGCCTGGTTGAACTTCATGAAGTTTTCATGGGCCCACCTCTGTAGTCTGTCAAGGTCCCTTTGGATGGCATCCCTTCCCTCCAGCGTGTCAACTGCACCACAAAACTTGGTGTCATTGGTAAACTTACTGAGGGTGCACTCTATCCCACTGTCCATGTCACCAACAAAGATGTTAAACAGGGCCTATCCCAACACCAACCCCTGGGGAATACCACTTGTCACCAGTCTCCACTTGAACATTGAGCTGTTGACCACAACTCTTTGAGTGTGGCCATCCAGCCAATTCCTTATCCACTGAGTGGCCTGTCTGTCAAATCCACATCTTTCTAGTTTAGAGACAAGGATGCCATGCAGGATAGTGATAAAATAATTAGCGAAACTTCACATGAGATCTTTTGGAAAGACAAGGTGATATTTATCTTAAACAGAAGCTTGTTAGCTGCCACTTGGTCTTCCATGGCTTGCACCCTGGTACTCACCATCCCTGAGATACATCTGTGAGTCCAGCTGGTCTGGCTGAGGTTACTTGTCTGTAAGATGACTTACCTGAAGCCGAGCTCCATGGGGCTGGCAGCCAGACTGAGCAGGAGTCCCATAGCCTCCTCATGGCACCATGGGGACAAGTGCAGAGGGAGAGGCTGCTGAGCCTGCCTAGGCATGTGGGGCCCTTTCAAGTGCCAGCATTTCTGGTAAGCATCTCTGCACTTGTCATAGTTTAGCCCCACTTGGGACCAAGCTACGCAGTCTTTCACTCCTCTCCCCACCCTCCAAGGGAACGGGAGAGAGATAAAATAACGAAAAGATTGAGGTTTGAAATAAAGATGGGGAGACATCATTCCAGCACTGTATGCCCAGTTGTCTGAATATTAGGACATTCACATCTGATATGGGACAGTAGGACTGAGACTCCTCTTCAAAACAAGCAGTGAGATGATGGGTCCTATATGGGTCTCGTGCAACCCAGTGGGTATGGTAACCCTGGCTCATCCCCACAGAAATGCAAGTCTGGCTGTGTGAAGAGCAGTGCCACCGTTTTCAATTTCAAAGGTTTGTCTGTTTCTTGCTGGAAGAACCATAATGCTGTGTAAGAAGGGTCCTGCTTTTCACTTCAGTTATGAGTCCAGCACAGTGGGCGTTATCACCTTTCTGCTAGGTTTGCTGCGAGGCTGCTGGAAGTTGCTGTTCAGGATGGCATAGGAATGGCTCCTCTGCTGCTGCTCTGGGAAGAGTGCAATTGAGAGCTCCAAGGTAAAATTATTGTAACACTGAAGTGTTACATCTGGCATAATGAAAATCCTGTTACTTTTTCATTTTAAAACTTTCTATACTGACTAAGGTATTGAGACTCTTTTTACTTTTTATTTAGATAAATAATAATCTTGATGTTTTTTTCAATAGGGAGAAAAGGACAGAAAGAGCTGCCCACTTTGTTTCACAACTATTCAGTGGAAATAGTTATTCATTATTTCCAAGCTTTTGTTCAGATTTTACTAGCCCCGCCCATCTAGGTGCCTGCTGGATTACAGTCTTAAAATAACTGCTGAGACTCTTGAGAAATGTGGTGTTCTGAAACAAATTCGAGAACACTATTATATCAAAGACAAACAAATAATTAAATGAATCATTATTTCCTGCTTAGCACTCATTGCAGAGTTATTGCATAATAAACCCATCTGAGTGCAGGGAGAGAAAATATAAGCCAGAGAAAAATCAACTCTGTGCTTGAAATTACTAGAATTCATTTGGACTGAAACAAAAGCAAGAAAGAATGATGCTGATGATCAATATCAACCTAGAAAATTTCTCTTATTATACCTGTCCTTGCTGCTATATTGGCTTTCCACCTGAGCTAAATCCATGTGGCTTCTTATTTATCACCTGGCTGCTGGTAGCCAGTGATTTGAGCCTGCACAAATCTAGTTGCCAGATTCCTCCATGAATTCACTTTCTTCTACTGTTGCTGCTGAAAGCTCTGCTTTTGGCCTCAAGATCAGAAAGAAGTAAGAGAACGTGACCATGCAAGGAAGGTGTGAGTTGAGGATTCATAGCACCTGAACTCTGAATCCTGCTCCGTAACACACTTACTCTTAAGGTAAGCTTTTTATTCTGCACATCTGTACTAACAAGGCCAATCTGAGGAGTGGTAGGGTAGCGATCACAGCACCTACTGACTTTGATTAGATTACCAAATCAGGTTCCTGGATGTCAAAATTAGAGGCCTCTGAGCACAAGAGAAGAAAGATGCCTGGTGTCGTAAGGCACTGTGTAGTCCTGACCATAGAGTAGGACAAGACTGTAGTTCCAGTTTCTCCCCATCAAACTTGTGGCTGTAAAGCAATGCAGCAGGAGTCCTACAGATGCTGCTCCGGAAGCAGATTTTAGAGCATTTACAGTCACTTTGTCACTGACCTGCATAGCCCTATCACAATCACTTTGTTTCCCCTCACCCTGCAGTTATTTTCCTGGTCAAAAGCTTCTTTTTACCGTCTCCACCAAGACAGGCAAAACCAGTCCTTGCAGGAGGAGAACAGGCAGTTCCAGCAGCACCTCTAGGAGAGAGGGGGAGGTGAAGGGTGGCCAGGCCAAATAGCAAAGGACTGCATGAGACCTGAAAGTAACTTGAGGCATGAGCGTCTGCTGTAGAAGCAAGAGTTATCTTGGTTCACATCAGGCTGATATTCAACTGGTTTTCCCTCAGTTCATAATGGAGGGTGATGCATCAAGATTAAACAGAGCTGAAATTAAAAATTTGTTACTAGTGCATGTAATAGCAACGTGAAGATTTCTAGGCAGCATTGACAATGATGCTTTGTATTTGTGAAGTATCTTCCAGAACCCAGGCATTTGTTGCTAGCATTAGAAACCTGAATCAGTGCAACCATGCAACAACCATAATTTACAGACACGTAACTGGCATAAGCAGTGTTTATTGGAGGTGATCTAGGCATATATGTTTGAGGTTTGTCCAAGGTCAAGCAAAAGATGCTCATCTAGATTCCCACTATTTTTATTTTTTTTTACCAGTGATACTGTCGTAGTTCAGCCCCGATCGGACCAGACTATGCAGTCTCTCTCTCACTCCCCCCACCTTCCGAGAGAACAGGGAGAGAAAATATAAGGAAAAACGGCTCGAGGTTTGAGATAAGGACAGGGAGAAATCCTTAAAGTTACCGTCACGGGCAAAACAGACTCGACTTGGGGAAAACTATTCATTCATTTCTAAAAACAGCAGGATAATGAGACAGAGAACAAGATAACCTCCCCCCACCCCTCCCTCTTCCCGAGCTTAACATTATCTCTACTACCTTCCCCTCCCAAGTGGCACAGGGGGGAAGAGGGAATGGGGGTTGTGGTCAGTTCATCACATGTTGTTTCACGCCGCTGCTTCATGGTTGGGGGAAGAACTCCTCGCATTCCTCCCCTGCTCCGTTGTGGGGTCCCACCCCTACGCCACAGTCCTTCGTGAAACTGCTCCGGCGTGGGTCATCTCTTCCACGGGTGCAGTCGCTCTAGAACAGCTGTCCCAGCGGGCCCTCCACGGGCCACAGCTGCCTTCAGGCATCCACCTCCCCCAGTACGGGGTCCTTCACAGGCTCCAAGTGGATCTCTGCTCCTCCGTGGACCTCCATGGGCTGCAGCGGGACAACCTGCTCCACTATGGTCGCCACCACAGGCTGCAGGGGAATCTTGGCCAGGAGCCGCATTACTCCTCCCCCTCCTTCTGAACTGACCTTGGCGTCTGCAGCCATTGCTCACAACAGGCTGGTAGATGTCTCTCAGGATCTTTTTTACATCTTATTCATATCTCATCTCCTCTCCACTTCTTGCAGCCGGGCTGGACCGAGTCGGGCCCAGTCGGCCGCCTGGCAAGAGGCCAGAGGGTGAGGCCTGCAAGGCCCATGAGGCCTGCGCTTCCCCCTCTGTGCCTCTGCCCCCACTCAGCTTCTTCACATCTTCTCTTCTCTTTTTTTTTTTTTTTTCTGTTTTCCCCTACTTAAATACGTTATCGCAGAGGCGTTATCATGGGACATTCTGCTACCAATTGTCTCAGCCTTGGCCAGCATGGGTTCGCCCTAGGCCTGGCCAAGTCCACTGAACAAAGGGGAGCGACTTCTAGCCATTTCCTACAGAAGCTACCACCTTAGGCCCCCCCTCACTAACAAAACCACGACAGATACGCAGTGACATATCAAAACATGTCACACTGTCTACTGTATTGAGTCACTTGTGGTATTTCCCAGCCTTGTAGCTGTCACAACCGTTTACAGCTCCTCAAGATGGAAACATATTAACTGTGTTTAAACTTAGTTTTCCAAGAGTGGATAAGACACACTGTACAGCTCTGCATGATTTGTGTTAACAGGGGGACAATAGTTGCAATAATACTTCTCAATAAAATACAACATTTATGTATTTTGACAGAGGTGACAGGAAAGACCCAGGAATTAACATTCTGTGGCTGGAGTTAAAAAGTAGACATAGTGTGAAATTAATTAACAGCATCATTATTTTGATCAGCCATTATATTGGAAACATTCATAGCACAAGAGAAGTGAAGTCTACATAAAAAAGAAGATAACAAGAATATACATTAATGCTTTAACTTTTGACTGCTGTAGTTTCACACAATAACTATCTGTATAATAAGAAGTACTGTAATATTCTGAATATTTCAACTGAAAAGTAGGAACCATTTAATCATATCATGCAGTGAATATCATTTTATACCTAAAAAAGAAACATGCAGAAATCTGAAGAAAGGAAAGGTTTGCTACATTATTTGCCAGTGACTATCAGTGAGGTACTGAAAACATTTTTCTGTAGAAAGAAGTGAACCATTTCCAATATATTTCTGTGCCAGATGTCACATTTGCCTGAATAGGTTATTATTAGGCTCCCTCCGGTTTGACAATTGTATTTGAGCTGTCAGATTGTGTCTAAAGGCAGCCACTCACTTATTTGTTTTTAGTCTCAAATTACGTATGACATTTATTGTTAAATTCAAGATGCCTCCATGCAAAACCGATTCACTCTTTTTGACTGTACACTGTCTACTGGCTAATCAATAGATAAACAGTTCACATGGCCTGTGACTTCTAGTTCAGTCACTGGCTTTTAACAGAAATCACCACATTGAAAGCAAAAAAGACCTTTAAAAGGATTGAAACAGTCATAATTAAGATTATCTGCCTGTATATTTACACTTTGATATCAGCACACAGAGAAAAAAAAAATCTGCAGGAATTTTTCCTCTGTCACTTAAAAAAAAAGAACTATTTTCAAGTTTATTTGTTTTCATCCCTCATGGGCAAATATTTTCTATGCTACTTGGATAGAGAGAGCTAGGAAAAAGAAAGAAATCAGTGGAATACTTGAAGAAAATGTTTCCTTTGTGGCCTATATGAAATTGCAGTGTGGGAGTGCATGAAAATCATAAAGATGTATCTTTGATAGGATGGAGGAAGAGAGATGAAGATGATTCACATTTTCATGTCCACTGTTCGGTATTTCCAATTGCTGATGGAAGGCCAGAGAAAATTTTCTTTCCTGCTCAAAGGATTTAGTGAGGTTTGAAGAGCACTGTACAGCTGGTAGATTGTACTATCTCGTATTAATGATCTTTTCTGTTCAAATCACAATTTTACTTTTACAAAGCTGAAGTTAGGTGAGATATGCATCCATAATGTATTGGATTTCTTCCAGATTTACTTACATCTCCTTTCATTCATTAGCATCATGATGAGAGCCTTCTGCACAAATTATAGGGTAAGAACATTCAATTATTTCCTTGCTCTGAGGGAGGAAATAGCTTCCATGAGTCAACAAACAGATATTCCCTGTACTCCGAATGTACTGCACACTCCTGAAAGACTGGAAAAGCTTGACCAAGTTTGCTTGAGATCAGGAGAGAATTGAAGCTCTCATACACTGGCTGAGTGAAAATTGGATAAAGGGGAACGCCACTTTGAATTAAAGACTTGCTTTTTGAAGTAGTCCTGTTTCAGGAGGCCGTTCGGGTCTGAGAAACCTCAGGTATCTACTGCCTGGAGAGCGGGATGCATCTTCTTACGTTTAAAGTTACTCAGTCTCTGTGCCTCACCTCCTATAATAAATTTTAGAGTGCTCTTCATCACCTAAAACCCATCTGCAGCTTCGTCTTGCAAAGTGTCGCAAGCTGGACACTGCAGCAATGAACAGTGCACAGTGTGCAGAAGGTCCTTTTGTGCACCGTGTCCTTCTTTCCCCATTGCTTTGCAGTGTTGCCCAGTCACATTCAGTGCTCTAATTCAGGATCTTTTTTTTTTTTTTTTAAAATCTTCAAAGATCTTTCTGCTTTGCAGTCTGTACCCTTGACATGTTAGGTATAATATAACAAGCTCTTGGACACCAAAGACTCTCGTGCTCAATAAATCCTTTGAGACTTGTTATCATCTGTCAATCATGAGCCTGATAAATCTTACTACTTAAGGCAATTTAGAACTTTTCAATAGGCCACTTGAGCTTACAGCATCTTTTAAAAAATTGCCTGAAAGGAAAAAAGTTGATGAAAAGCAGAAGACAAATAGCTTTCATTCCAGTGGGTGTTTTTTAAGTAGCTTATATCTGTCCCAATTGCTGTCATGAAGCCACTGGGCATATGCTTCTTTGCATTTACATTAGTTTTTTAGCGATTAACTTAAACCTTGTACAGCCAGACATTATGTTCATCAGTGGAGATGAAGGTGCCAAATTCTGCACTGAGACTCCAATCTAACAAAGAATGTAAATGCTGGTTTAAGATAGGGCAGCAAACCTGAATGTCTCTTTGAGTGAATTTTATGTTATTGAACTGAAGCATCAAGTCTTCACCCTTTTGTGTTAAGGAGAAGCTAAGCCATGTTAAGCAACAAACTAAGGGTACTTTGATATCACACAGTGGAGTACTTTATCCCTGTTACAGTAAGATGATGAAGGTGATAGATAATTTGGCACATAATTTTTATGAGTAAGAACTGAGGACATGGAGACCTATGTGACTACAAGACTTATTTCTTCCCTAACCATCAAAGATTTTGAGAAATGTGTAACCAGCTATCTGTTGTGTCTCTTAGTTGTGTAACATTTTAGACACACACTGGGCAAGAGTAAAAATAGATAGTTCTGCATTACAAAAGCAGGAACAACTACTTCATATTTGACTTGCTCAGAGTAGTACAGATGTGCCAGTAAAATACATATCTAAACCCTGGAAGCATTGAAAGCAGATAGTGAATTCTGTCTGAAGCGAATCTGGGAGATCACACTGCTAAAACAAGAGCCTAACACAGCACAGCTTGCTGTAGTGCCACAGAAGAACTAAAAGTATCTGGCAGTGGAAGCAATCATCATCTAATAAAGGTGATGTGGTAAATTTTATGAATAAAAAAGGATATAAAAGCTCAAGGTAATTATTTACAAAATGACCTGATAAGTGCTTTTTTCTCTTCTTCCCTCCTGGAACCACAGTCATGCCATGTCTTTGGTTGTAGGTGACGTGAAGAGAAAATCAAATGACTAGAAAAAAGTATTAAGGAAAGAAAAGTCCTTTGGGCAGCTTCTGTCATTCAAATAAACCCTGACTAATGACAGGAGCAAATTCTTCAGTTGAATATCCACAAGAAGATAAAGAACATCCTCTCATCTGGGAGGTGGTTGAGAGTGTGCACAGCAGCACATTAGCACACCTCTGGGGCTTCCACGTAATAGCTGGCAAATTAGCAAGGGTCCTCTCTGAGCTCAAGAAATCCTAGACACAAATCAAAATTCTCTTGCTTTGAGGTACAAAGTGTATAGGTATTTCTTTCTCTTCTGTAAATATTTTGATCATTAATTTAAAAAAAGTCTAATGTGAAAAAATAATTTACTTGTGTTTCAGGAATCTTGTACATAGTTGCAATGATTCAGTGTGAGTCTTTTTGCTTTGCAAAAAACTTTTAGATACTGTGGTGATTTGTTTTGCATTAGAAATGTAAATTTTCCAGAAATATGTTGACATGTTTACTGTTGCAAGCAGTTGTAACAATGTGTGGCCTAGTTTTGATTTGGGAAATGACTTGAGCAATGAAAAAATAACTGGAAACTGGCGTGCAGGGCAACAAGAGCTGCAAGTTATCTTAATTTTATTAAAGGGGCAAAATAAGCCTCTTGTGCCTTTACATTGCTGTTTTCATTCAGAGTTTGTTTTTTTTTTTAATACGTAAGCAAATGTTTGTTTACAAGTAGAAGTTTCATTGCACTGTTTTTCCATTAAGCATTGGAAATGGATGTGGGCATTGGGTGCTCCCCTAAAAGTTGGGGTAATGTGTAATATATGGGTAAGAGAGCGGTGGGTTTAGGTCCAATCTTTATTAAGTGGTGCATCCCCTTGGTTCCTAGAGAAGGAGCTGTGCTGTCTTTTCTTTGCACCTTGTTTCAGTTTGGATGGCTAATCTTTTCTTGTCAAAGTGCTGCCTGTTCCTGTATCCTTTCCCTCCATCCCAACTGTCAGCTTAGCTGCAAGACTGGGTGCACAGAAATTTTTCAGTGGTTTTGGACTCTGGTACCTAATCTTCCAGCCATGGAGATGGGAGTGTGCCATTTCCTTCCTGGGCAGGGATTGAGTTCATCCCTGGTCTTAACTGTGGCATGTCACTTGACCTGGAGGGCTTGCAAGTGACTTTTAGATTCACAAAAGCAGATACTGCCATAAGCACCAGGCTTGTCCTTTTCAGCTGGGTAGTGCCTGTGGTCTGGTGTGCTGTCGTGGCTGATGACTATGACCTGTAGTTTTCCAGGAAATATCACCATTAAGTAGCAAACCATCACGTGTGCTTATGAAAGTGAGGCAACACAGAGTGTGTTCAGCCCTGTGTGTTAGAGAGCACCCATCTTTCACCCTTATTAAGACTCTGTGAATAAAAGCATCAAAGCTTTGTCCTCTCCAGCTGTGTACTGACATTAACTGTTGTCAAGATGAACTCAAAGGTTAGGTAGCATTTCTGCCTGCTGTGCTGTATTATCTTGGTTTTATATCCTTGAAGTAATTAAAATTACATCTGTGACAATAGATTGTGAAGTCCCTCAGATATAGAAATGAACTGTCTTTATACAAATGAACAGTATTATAAGAAAGAGACATAATGAGAAAGAATATCAGAGCCAGAGAGAAAATTATATTAATTTTCACAAATTGATTTGTGTGAAATAATTGTTAGCAATTATACACAACAATTCTGCATTCCAAATGGCAGCAAAGGTACCAAGGTAAGCATAGATATTTGGTTTTTTTGTATGACTGTTTGATCTATTTATAAGTAAAAGACATTTCACGTGCTGGACCATGATACCTTGCAGTGTCAAGAAATTAATGGAAAGGGAGCAGGGGCAGGCTAATTGCAGGAACTGTAGGAACTGAACAGCTGCACTGATGGGATGGACAGGATGATTTAGCAGATATTTTCTTAAATAATTACTCAATAGCTTAGCTATTATAATTATCCTTCAAAATTAACATACAATTTTACTTTACTCTTATAATGACCAAGTCATGTTTTCCGATACTTCTATGCTCAAAATACAAATTTAGCTGGAGGCAAAAGCTGAGTTTTTGTTGACTGCAAACACAAATACTACTATACTTGTCATGTTATATGTCAGATGCCTACTACAGTTGTCTCATGCAGTTACTACTGTTCATCAAACCTACTAAATAAATTTCTTTATTACCATATGGCAATGTACTGTTCAGATTGCAAAACAAATAAATACAAACAAAAATTTTCTACACTGTGGTTTTTTTTTTTCCCATGAGTTTGGATGCTTTTCACATATATGCAATATATTTCAATCCTACTTCTTTTGCTTACTGTAAATTTGTATTATCATTTTTTTTCAAATGTAGCATACCGCATGCTACTTAAAAATATAGCATGTTTCACTTAAAAATGTGAAAGACATTTAGTTAAATAAATACTATACTGACATTTATTTTCTGAATTTAATGGTTTTCTAGCCCAAAGATATCATTTTATCATAAGGATATTTCTTTGTATTGTAGTTTTGACTTTGCAGCACAGAATTAAATCCAGTCTTTCTAGAATAGTAGCAAGATCTTTCCAAAGAGAAAGAATTCTGATCTTCTCCCTGTATAGTAAAAATTTTATTTAAAAAAACAAAGCAGAGCACACACACAGGATGGGCACAGTGAGTGCAAACTTTCTGATTAACAAATAGGATACTAAGAGACAAACCAATTACCAGGTAATCCCAGATGCTACAAGAGCCTTCCTTTTCAATGTCTTTATACTTCTTTGCTTGCATATAGCAAACAGATACATTTTTAAATGGAAGCGTGAATGAGCAAACTGGAAGCACAATTTCTATCTTTCCTACCACTCTTTCCAATTTATTTATCACAGAAATAAAAATAAATCAGTATATGAAATATTAAATACCTGGTAACACTGTGGAAGAAAAAGGTTATGTCAGGGCAGGAGGAAGATGGATACTTTACTGTAATTAAGAATAAAGACATCTGAGAGGCAAAGACACATCCAGAAGTATTCACGAGCAGGGAAAATCATCAGAGAAAGTGAAAAAGTTTTCAAATGTTCATGGTTATCAAAAATATTTCATATTTGAAAGGAATGAATCTGATAAATGAAATTAAATAATCTGATAATTGTTCTTCTGACATGAAATCCTTAGTCAAGGAAGCAGATTTACGGGTAATGAACATTTTTTTGCTCTTGTCCTTCAGCTCCTAGATACTCTTAAAACAGAGTTTTACTACCATTTTCTCAGTCCATGACAGTTATTCATTACTTTCTTACTACAGTTTAACATAAGAAATAATAATAGAAAAGATAAGTGCCTCTTATTTTCAATGCTGCTTGCTACTTCATGTTCCTAGGTGAATTCTCCCCTACTACCTGCCCAGTTTTATCATATTTCTGAATTTATTTTCTCCTCCTGGGTGCCATAGTTTGTTTTCCTTAAGAAGCCTGCTAATCTTATTAATCAGTTCCCTGTTTATAGAAAGGTACAGCTAAACCACAAAATATAGCCTCTCCTGAAAAGCCAGATATTTATGAATTGAGCCAGGCTTTCTGGTCCATCTGGGCTGCAGTCAGTGGTGCAGGGAGGGTGGCTCGACCTCAGCTCTGGTTTTGAGACCACCTTGGATAAGCTGGAATGGGCTTCTCTTGCAAGAGACTTCATTGTTCTTCTCACTTTGAGAGGCATTCATCAGCAGGGCTGAAAATTATAACTGCTTAGTCCCAACTATGCTAGACCAAGATGCAAACCAAATTTTTTTCTAAACACGTTTAGCTCATTTGTACCTCTGTCTGGATAGGATATGCATACAAACCTCTGCCCATTTACTATCAAATAAATAGCTTGATTCTTCTCAGTCCCTTGTTTGATGCTAGTCCATTCACTGGAATAGAACTACTTTGTAAAGAGGAAAATTAGGCCTATAGATAAATAGTTAGTATATAGTAAACAGTTTTACTTTAGTACTTGCATTACCTTAGGACCAAGCTTATGGAAGAAAGAAGGCTCCGCAAGTGAAAAGCTTAATGGTATGTGATATAAAGTCGAGGATTTTACGGAACTATCATCTACGTCCTGTGAGAGAATGGGAACAAAGTCAAGATGTCAACAGAAAGCCAGGATTTTGATAGTTCTGAAGGGAAGAAATTTTTTATTTGCTTGCTTATAAATATTACAAACCTAATCATTAAACAAAATGGGAATTCATATTTTGTTAGCATAAAGTGGATCCTATTGGCTTTCACTAATTCTTCAACGGAATCAATTGCTGTAATATTAGTCAAAGTTTATAAACCTTTTCTGGGAAGGACTTAACAGACAATGAGGCAAGATAGGAATGAGTAGAGGAAGTTAATGTCAAAACAGCGTTGTCTATTTCAGAATTGCAGAGAACTCTAAAGCAAATAATCTCAGAATTGCATAGATCAAAGTGTTAATAGATAAAGCACAGACTAGAAAACAGAAAGATTGATCATTTAAACACTCATCTACAAGAAACAGGAAAAAATACTCGCTGTTAGGAAGGATGTTAATCTGGGCAACACATTCAGGAGGGCTTATACTGTCATTATTAGGAATTTTCTAGAAAGTTAAAAAAAAATTTAAATGACAAATTCTTCAGGCAAGAACTTTGCATCCAATTCCTATTCAGATTATTTTTTTTTTTTGTCACAGAACTAATAATAAGTGGTTACTTAAGTGCAAAAGATAAAGATTTGATTACATTTTTGAAAGAAGAAATTACAAACAAGCAATACGCATGCTCAAAGATTTAAAGGTTGAGCTTCACAGATCAGAAAACAGTATACCAAATCATTTATGAAAAGAATTTAAAATGTGGAAGACATTAATTGTTCTACCCTTTTTTTTTTTTGCATTTTCTACCAAAGTAATTTCAACTTCATGTACAATTTGTGTTCACTGGCAAGTTAATTTACATTTATTCTCATAAACAAAAGGCATGACTTTATCATCTGCTCTATAACTACTAAAAAATCTGCAATAGTCTGCATTGAACACTGATTGTGGTAAATTTATATGGGTATGGATCCATAATTACTTTCCAATAAGTCTTTACCTTTTGCAAGTTTGAAGTTCACTTCTTATTGCTACTAAATCAAATAAAAATTTCAGCTAAGATGAGCTAGTATGGTAAAAAAGTGCTTACAATAAAATCTTTTATGTCTACTATGTCAATATTTGCTCCCTAATATCTTGGCCCTACCTTAATCAGTAAACAAATACTCCACAGAGTAGTAAGTGGCCATTTAATTTTATCATTAGAACTAACCATATTTTCCTGGCAAAACTTATTCATCGTCACTTTGTACAGTTTAAGAAGCATGGTTCAGTTAGTTTTTGCTTGTTTACTGATAATTTATCTCAATATCTTCTCCACTATTTTATTAAGAAAACAAGATATGTTTATTATATGATACTTTCTCTTCATTCTTTCTTGAAGGCTGGTACTACTTTTACCTTCCTGAAGTCTTCCTCTGCGTTCCAGGTGTTCATAAGTTGAATGAATGTTTAACTAGGTTGTCTTGCTGGATTTCCAGTTTGGAATTTTCACACATACTAATCTTGAAGTTTTCTCATTGTTCATTGACCTCTGGAATACATTTGCAAGGGAACTTCTGCAGAGGTGAAATACTTATGACTTAGTTGGGGTAATGCCAAAGCACTGTTTCACAGATGATTCTCTGAAGCCAAAGCCTTTTAAGCTGATACTTGTGGCAGTCCCAAAGATAAAATTTCTCACTAACATCTACGTGAATGGTTGGAGAAGAGTCAGAGGCAGGTAAGAAAAGTGTAAATTAACTAGCCCATATTTGTTCTTTCTTTTCAACTAGACAGGACAGAATTTGTGAAAAAGTTGTATCATTGTGTTTCAAAGTGCAGTGTATGGTAGTATACGGCAATTAACTCACATTCTTCTTTGTCTAACTTTTATGTTAAGATACAAGAGAAGCTGTTTGCTCATGTGTGTAAAAGCTTTCATCAGGAAACAATGTATAAACAATGTCCTTAACCCATTAATTAAAACTAATACATGACAAAAATATCTCTTAGATATTTTTCATGCACAGCAGGGCTACAGACAAGATTTTCAAAACTAGGATCTATGGAGAATGGGTAGGTATGGAAAATGCTGAAGAATCAAGTTGTCGCACAGATACAGGGCAGATTGTGCAAGAGGCAGGCTGGAGCTAAAACCCCGCCTGCAGAGAACAGGTCTGCTTTCAGTTACATTGCAGTTGAGCTTAGATAAGGTAATAAAGAAGTTACCTAGCGGAGGAGTCTGTTATTTCTTTCATAAAAAGTCTTTTCCCACTTTCACTGCAATGCTTGAACTTACTCCACTCTTTGCCCTCCTGATTTCAGTGGTCAAAGCTACTTCCTGCAATTGCCTGAAAATCAATCAGCAATTGCTGAAATTGCCTTCTACATAGCTGGAAAAAATACTGTAAATGTCAATGACTTAAGACAAATTTTTCCCTATACCCCTGCCAGTTCCCTAAAGGAAGAAGTACTTATCGATGCTGCCAGCTCCAGGGAAAACCTACACCATGAAATGGAGAGTGGTACAAAGACCCCAACCTAGCAGAGACTTTTGATGTAAAAATATTGCGTGGACACACATCTGTGCATGGAGAGGTCATGTTAGACAGTGCTACACCTGAGCTAACAAATCCTAACCTATGTGTACTCTTATACTTAGTTTTATTATGCTATTTGGGAAGGAGCTATGGCAGAGAGTGGAGGATTTGTTTGCTGGTTTATTCCTCTGAAAACTACTCCTGAGAACTCCTTTGGGAGTAATATATTTGGAAAGGCTTCCTGACACCAATGCTGTGCTTCCAAAAGCAGTGGTGGACAATGTGCCATGAGTTGAAGCATCAAGATCAGTGTTGATAACCCAAGTCACCCTTCTCACTTAAAGTGCATGTGTCTTTGGGGAGTAACTGGTGAGAACTTCACCTCTGCTGGTGCCTGATGGAGGAAGGCTAGCTCTTGCATTAGAAAAGAGATGATAGTATTAACAATATAGGCTGTTCAGTAAACCAAAACATGACTGGGGACAACTCAGCTCAGAAAGCCCATTGCATCCTGGGCTGCATCAAAAGCTTGGCCAGCAGGTCGAGGGAGGTGATTCTGCCCCTCTACTCCACTCTCGTGAGACCCCACCTGCAGTACTGTGTCCAGCTCTGGAGCTCCCAACATAAGAAGGATGTGGACCTACTGGAGCGGGTCCAGAGGAGGGCCACGAAAATGATCAGAGGGCTGGAGCACCTCTCCTATGAGGACAGGCTGAGAGAGGTGGGGGTTGTTCAGCCTGGAGAAGAGAAGGCTCTGGGGAGACCTTATAGTGGTCTTCCAGTGCCTAAAGGTGGCTTATAGGAAAGATGGGGAGAAACTCTTTATCAGGGCCTGCTCTATCACCTTTGCTTGTGTTTATACTAAGATAACAAGGCAGATGTTTAGCCTGTTGTTCCATTAGTCTCCATGCAGATGAGTTAGTGTACTCCTTGGCATAACTTTGGCTTCACAAAAAAATAGCAGAGCTTTTCTTGGGGAGTAGTGTAGTGCTTCTTTGTGAAGACTTCCAGGACTCTCAAGCAAACCCTAAATACTGTGGTGTCAGACTGCATTGAAACTTGTGGGCTTTTCTTATTCCCCATTGTCCTTGTTCCATCAGAGACTTCACAGTAAGCTTTAATAAGGATAATATATGTATGCCTAGATCCTGGAAAAGGAATTGGAAAACTGTATTTGACCCTTGTTCTCTCCAGCTCCCACCCCTGCAGAAAGCAGAGTTTGACTGTAGCTGTATACTTCATTGTACTGGGGAACTTGCAAGTTTCTTTTTAGCAGAAGTTGCCAATTGTGACAAATTATGTTCAGTTTTATGAGCAGTGGCCACTGGAGACTGAACTAAATTGGATTTGCACTCAAATCCCACAGCCAGTGCCTTTTGAGAAGCTGCTGCTGCTCGGATGATGGTAGGATTTAAATATGTTTATTTATGATATGCTAGAAATTTATTTCTGTAAATAAAAGTATTTTCATGTAGAAGAGCAAAACCAGGATGTCAAGAAGAAAAACTACAGGGGCCGATGCTTGCCTCTGTAATATCCATATTTTCTAAAGAATTGCAGTATTAATTTCATAAAGCTTCACAAAATTCTGACAGTATTGAAAACTCTGATGTTCAGGTTGTACGAATTGATTAAGCTGATAATCAATAGCAACCCATGTCCTTCCAACTAAATTAAAAATTTAGAATAGATGTCCTGCAGAAAATCAAACTCCTAGGAAGCAGGGAACTGGGGCTGAAGCAAAAGTTGTTACCTGTTTTCACTCCTGTTTAGCTAAAATTCAGAGATTGTTTCTATTTGGATGAAAAGTCCCAGCTCTCTTTGATGTGGATTTGTTTATTTGCAAAGAAAGTAAAAGGTCTCCTTTGCCTGAACACAAAGGATCTAGTTTTCTTACAGCTCCAAGGATCTTTCAGATAGCTTTCTGGCCAAGATCTCTGTTTCTGTTTGTTTTTCTCCACTTTTCACTTTCCTCTGCTTTGTTGCTGTCTGGAAACCTTTTCCCTAGCTTCTGCTATTTCTTACTAACACACTGGAAAGGAAGAGGACTACCTGTGCACTTTGGTCAGCAGCGGGTGCAGCAGGATGCTCAACCACTCTTAGCAAAGACAGGTCTTCAGAAACTTTGGCTTTTAAACCTCAGAAATGTTGGCAAGTTTCTGTTGGACTTACCTACACAAACTCTGACTTTGCAAAGGATTTGGCTGAAGCTATATGGGGTGATTTTCAGAAAACAGAGTGGCAAAAGGCACATTTTTTTTTGTGAAAACGCTCAGCGCTGCCAAATGTCATGGTTCTTTTGCAGAGCCAGGGACTAGCAGAACTTCTGTAAGAAAGGATAAATGCATTTAATATTTAAACAAAAATATATTTTCTTCTGGATGGGTTCCCACCTGGGCTATTCTCCTGGAATTTTTTCCACGGAAGTATGATATCAGGCAGACATCTGGCCTGGAAAATTTCTACCCATTTAGCTTGGCAAGGTTAAAAAGTAGTAAAAAAGGTGTTACAATGGTAAGTGTCTAAAAACATCACTAATGGATGGTACCAACCAATATGCATCAGGGTCAGTAATAATTCTATAATGTATGCGTATATAAATGAAGCTCACTGGCAGAGTCCCAAATGGACTAATCACATGATTTGTGGGCACTCTTGGGCAAGCCTAATGGGAAACTTCGCTCTTTGAATTAGTTAGTGTGGGAGCTTTTACCACTACGTTCCACTTTGTAACCAAATCTCAAAATGATCTATTTTATCAGTTCATTTGAATCTAAACTTTGATTCAACAGTTGTGACAAAGGATGAGGAGTAACTTAGCTCTCAGAATAGCTTCTTTTGCCTGAAATAGAGAGGGGAGGTGAGTGGACAAACCAGAAACCTCTTACAAGAAATGGCTACTTGCCCTGTAACTATTTCAGTTAAATGGTCCTAGGACAGTACTTGGGTCACAGTTACTTGGGATAATGCTTGGTTTTTTTATGCTCCTGGCTTAAAAACTGTTCAAAAATACTGAGTATGGTAATAGCCTCTTCTAAATTTGTGGAGACTTGTTAGTGAAAAATGGCCTGATGTAACCAAGATGAAGGCATTTCAATATATCTTAATCAGAAACCAGCTAATTTTTGGAAGATAAGTTAATTAAGTCCAGTTTAAACTTTATTGGTTTTTTTTCTACTCAATGTAAAGTTTCAGCAGTGACTGCTTAACAATCAAGTCCATTTCATAATAGCAAGGTCTGGTTTTGAGTCTTTAAGATATTCTTGTTTTCTGTAAACATATATATATGTTATATATATGTTATATATATATTTCTGTAAACATATATATATGTTTTCTGTAAACATATATATATAGCTCCTGATGATTCTCTGATGAGGGCTTTAAGATACGTTTATAAGATACATTACTCTGACATTTTCTCCTGAAAGAAGCTTCCCAAATTTGTTCAGCAAAACCTTATTTATCCTTTATTTTACTCTGTAGTGAAGGCTCACTTATATGGTGACCCTCACGGAAAGTGAGTCATGGCAATTTTATGAGCATTGCATGTGTACCTACATTTCAGCGAAATTTTGTTCTCATGTCCATCCTTATGTTATTTTTCTGTTCCTTTTCTCCCCTCTTTGTCATATGATTCATGTCTGTTAGATTTCAGATACTCTGGAATGGAAACTGACATTCGTAAGTACTTGTTTAAGATTCTGGGTACATATCTAAAAAATATAAAATGGTGATTAACCCAAACTGAGAAGTGGAGACTAGATTCCTTTTTAAAGGCATACTAGTAGAGAGCAGGAGGCTTGAGTCCAAATCCCAGCATTATCTCAGATTTACTGGGTGACCTTGGACAGGTCACCAGGGCCCTGAATTAATGCAAAGGGCTGTAGACCTTCCTTTTGGCAGTAATGCCATCCTGAACAGGAGCAGGATTACTCATACATGTGCTTAAAGGTTTTGCTGAACAATGGCCTTAATCTCTCCGTGCATTAGCTCCTTGCCCACAACAGCATGTGAAGCACTACCTCTTCCCAGCCCCACCCTCTCTTTCAGGTTTCAAGATTTTTATGGCCTGGATTGTTTTGTGCTATGTCTTTGTGAGTATAAGACTGCGGTTTAGCATGCTGAAATTGTATTCAGAGTCAGTGTCTCTAGACGGTCTCGCAATAAAAAAAATATTTAATGACCAATACCAAGATGCTGGATTTAAAAATAATTGCAAAACTGCAGCTCATGGAGTCTGTCATTTTCCCCAGAGAATCTGCATGTTGTCTGCTCTGGCACCGCTGCTGTAAGACTGTTGTGCATAAACTGTGTTTGAGCTACTTCTCAGCCCCTGCCTGTTGCTAGAGCAAATCTCACCAAAATGAAAATGCCCATGGAGCTTTTTTCAATGTGCCATGCACCCAGGGCTGGTGTCAAGCATTAGTTAAGAAGAAGATGAAGATTTTTAGTTGCCTGAAGAGGTTCATGTGTTGTTTTCAATTATTTAAGAATAGAAATCTGATTTAAAAGACTGGCTTAGCTACCTGAGAATGGGACTGGAATTTCAAATACCATGAAGCAATGTAATCTTAAGGCCTAGCTGAACAGGTTAACACGTAGTAGTGTAAGGGGTGGATTTAGAGCTTGTTACTTCCATTATAGTAACCACATGTGCACATGACCTAGCTCCTTGAATAATGTAAGGTAGCCCTCACTGAAATACCATATATAAGTAATTATTTCCTTAAAGTTTTTAATATGCTTAAAACTGAAGTTACAATAAACATGCATACTAATAGCCTATGATGTGTATCAACCCAGAATTTATAGGAATCTTTTTCTTCTTTTAAACTTTGTTATGACTAGTAGGTTGGTAATGTCTTATTTGAAAGCTCTTTGTAGCTAGTCCAGGTGGGATGGTAGGGTAGTGCTTTAGTCTCGATGTCTTCTGCTGGGGATCTCAAGTAGCAGAACTTCATGTTTGTCACTGAAAATTCCTATACTTTAGGCACAGGCCTGATTCACAGCCTATTGAAGGAAATGCCTCTGCTTTGTTCTTGAGCAGACCCAAACTAAAACAGAACCAAAAAATTCTTTCCTAAAAGCATTTCAGTGCCTGAACTCGGAAACCTTCAAGCCCACCCACAAAGCTCTGTTACTTAAGCTAAGCAAGCAACTATGCCAGATGGTAGTTAGAATAAGCTGCTCTTCTGTGCATGAACTACCCAGAAGATAGGAATGAGAAAGAGAGTTAAAATCCCATGTCCTACAAGCACATTAGGAAGGCAGGAGATAACGTACAAAATTTTGGAACGACTCACTGAGTGTGCCGACACTGTTCTGAAAAGGTGGTCCCAAGAGAAACACAGAAGTGCCTGCAGACAGCTTACAAGGCTGCCTCATGCTGTCACCCTCCTACTGAGGCATGTAACATTGCTGATGAGCCCACCCATAAATTCAGGCCATGGCAGGAGCAGTGCTACCGTGGGTGCTATTGCATGGTTGTTCTTGAATGTCATTGGGGGCAGACTTGATTAGGTGGTATTCCCTACTAATTCCCTGAAAACTGTTCATTTACAGAAGTAGCTACACAACGCAAAGTGAGGGCCCAGCCGATGGTGTGACGGTGTCCTCTGCCCTGCTCTCCCCTTTCCCTGACCACTTTTCCCATAACTCCAGTCCAGCGATAACCACCAGCAGTGGTCATGCTGGATGTGTCTGGTCATGATTGCTGGATCCAACTCAAAGTGGGTTCAGGAGAGATAGATAACAACAAAATAGCCAAGGGATCGTGACGCGCCCACCTAACTGCAGTGCTGGTCAATGTCCAATTCAAGCCATATTTGGAAGAAAATAACATCTGCAGTCGGTATGCAAATATGACTATGAGTCAATTATCTTACTCTATAAATAGTTAGCAACCCAAGAGCCCTTTGAGCTCTCCTACATATCAGCAGGCTGCATGCCAGGATCTTTCCTTGAGTAGGGACGCCTCTCAAGGTTACTCCTCGAGATTGAGAGAATCCTTATTGCATCAGATACTCAGTAAGTGAACTGGGAATAAGAGCACCGAAATTTTGAAATCTTGGCTAAGTGATATAAAGGATTGAGTGTGCACACATAATCCTTTAGACATAAACCGTTGCTCAAACCAGGGACTAGGAATGGATCCAGCCACACCCAGACTCCTCTCTGAGAAGGAGTTTAGAAAACAAGGGGATCCTTTATGAATCTCATTACTCAACAGGAGAGACTCCCTGACAGTTTTGTCTGACCCTGTCCTCTATGCAGTAAATAATCCAGTGTGCCTTGCCATCAAATCCTGTTAAATGACTGTTGCATTTACCATTTACTATGAAACTTTCTTAAATATCAGTTTTATATCAATAAAATATATTGTTGCTTCTGTCTTACGAGTTAAGTGCATCACTCCATCTGTGACACATGGAAGTGTATCTGTTGTGAGAATGGAATATTGCTTCAAAGACATAGGACATCCGAGAAAATGATTCTTGATTTCTTTGGATCAATTTGGCCTTGAAAAGAAATTGCTCCTTATTCAACTGACAGGACATCTCTAAGGGGATCACTGCAGAGTTTTCAGAGCTCTTGGTGTCGGCTGACACTGTGTGATTTTCAGAAACACTGACAGCTGTTTTAATGGAGGAAGTGAAAGAGTGAACTGAAATGACAATCTTGTTAAAAATAAATCTGAGCAAAAGTAGTGGCATTCCTTTCTAGCTCACAGACATTTACAGAGATAGCGTGCTTTCCCCTGTGTGTCAAACAGTGTATTCCTTGTATTGACTGATAAATTTGTGCAGAATACCATAGCTTTGTTAGGCTCGTCTGAACAATGTTTGGTCTCCTATATTTGTGGCTAGAATGGCTCTTCTAAAACTCATTAAGATTTCTAAAAGACATTGGGCCAAGCATAAATAACTAAAAGAACACAGTTTCATGCAAGACAGAGTCTGTTGACATTTTGTTTGTATATGTGCTTGTGTCATCCAGAAATTCAAGACTATATCAATTTTAAAACCTCTTGCATTAGCTGTCCCGACATTAGTAGGAAGCAAAACTCTTAAAAAAAAAACATCACAAAATCCCTGTTTATTGAAACTTCAACTTTTGTCAAGTTAATTTTTTGTTCTATGTTGTTATTTTTGTGCAGATTAACTGCATTCTGAGCTGTGTTTAAGTAGTATCATACTTCTTATCTCCTCTAAAATGTACTCGTATTATCTCATGGATACTGCTGGTTGTACATTGTATGTTAACTCTTGTGCACAGCACTGCATATGAAACTGTGTAAGCCAGTGTTTGCCTGCATATGGAGACCACAGCAATCTGTGTAGCTCTGCAGTGGTTTGAAGTCTTGTTCTTATGAAGAGTGCCTATTGGTACATAAATAAATTTCACAAGAAGGATTTTAACAGGGCTCACCAATGGTACAGTGATGAGTCAGTGAGCTTAGGGTATGAAGTTTCTCTTTAGATTTATGTAGAATAGGATGGTTTTGAATCACAAAGATGATTGAATCCTGAAACAATTAATAATCTATTTCTACATATTTAATGGAAGATATATTGAGTGACTTGAGATGAGATCTTACTACGAAGTTAGATCAGCTTGCCCAAGTTTCAATTTGGGAGTTGGCCTTGCTTTGAGCAGTGAGTTGGACTGGGTGATCTCTATTCAGAGGTCCCTCCTAACCTACACGATTCTATGATATAAATAACAAGCAGAAGTTAGATAGTTCAACCACAGAACACTTATTAAAAATGTGTTTTTCCCACACTAGTCAGCTCTGCACTTCTGTGGGAGCTAGGATTCCCTGGATAACGGGAAGACATAGGTAGTGGGCTGCACTACAGAGCTGCCACGTGGGCTGTGTTACTGCACTGCCCCGCAAGCTGCCCTTGAAAAGTCACTCAGGCATCTCTGCATTGTGCTTCAGGCAAACACAAGGAGACACCATAAGCTTGGCATTGCATTCGAGCAAACACACCCCACCGAAGGCTGGAGTGCTGTGGATGTGCAGTACAGACTGAGCAGCCTGGATGTACTCAGTGCTGCAGCTCCAGCTCAGTGCCAACCTTGCAGGATGGGAGCTGGCTCTCTGCAAAGATGCTGTCTGTGTACATTTTTTCTGCAGCAGATCTGGGGACAACATGAAGATAAACCCTATCCCATTCTATGGCAGAGTCAGCACTTGTCTTTGACATTTATAGAATCATAGAATGGTTAGGGATGGAAGGGACCTTCAAAGGTCATCTAGTCCAATGCCACCACAAGAAGCAGGGACATCTCCAACCAGTTTGGATTGCTCAGAGCCCTGTCCAGCCTGGCCTTGAATGTTTCCAGGGACGGGGCATCCACCACTTCTCTGGGCAACCTATACCAGTGTTCTACCACCCTCAGTGTAACAAATTTAATTTAAGTTGTGGACACTGTGAACATCACAATTGCAGCTAGTTTGATCTAAGGAAGTTGTCAGTGTTGACTGTACGAATCAAGGCAATACAGACTTCAACATTTCAGAATTGTCTGTAAATTATAGAATCATAGAATCATAGAATGGTTCGGGTCGGAAGGGACCTTCAAAGGTCATCTAGTCCAACCCCCCTGCAAGGAGCAGGGACATCCCCAACTAGATCAGGTTGCTCAGAGCCTCATCCAACCTCGCCTCGAATGTTTCCAGGGATGGGGCTTCCACCACCTCTCTGGGCAACCTGTTCCAGTGTTCTACAACTCGCATTGTAAAAATTTTTTCCTAATATCCAATCTAAATCTACCTCCCTCTATTTTAAAACCATTACCCCTAGTCCTATCACAACAGGCCCTACTGAACAGCCTCTCCCCATCTTTCTTGTAGGCCCCCTTGAGGTACTGGAAGACCGCTATCAGGTCTCCCTGGAGCCTCCTCTTCTGCAGGCTGAACAGCCCCAACTCTCTCAGCCTGTCCTCATAGGAAAGGTGCGCCAGCCCTCTGATCAGGAGGAATTAGGAAATATTACTTCTCGGAAAGGGTAGTCAGGCACTGGAATGCACTGCCCAGGAAGGTGGTGGAGTCACCGACCATGGGGGTGTTCAAGAAACGTTTGGATGTTGTGTTGAGGGATATGATTTAGCTGAGAAGTATTGGTGATGGTTGGACTGGATGATCTTTTAGGTCTTTTCCAATCTTGATAATTCTGTGAATCTATGAATCATTTCCCTGGCCCTCCTCTGGATCTTCTCCAGCTGGTCCATGTCCTTCTTATGTTGGGGGCTCCAGAACTGGACACAGTACTCCAGGTGGGGTCTCACCAGGGCAGAGTAGAGGGGGAGAATCACCTCCCTCGACCTGCTGGCCAGGCTTCTCTTGATGCAGCCCGGGATGCGGTTGGCTTTCTGGGCCGCAAGGGCGCATTGCCTGCTCATGTTAAGCTTCTCATCAACCAGCACTCCCAAGTCCTTCTCCTCAGGGCTGCTCTCGATCCATTTCTCTGCCCAGCCTTTATTGGCCTGGGATTGCCATGACCCATGTGCAGGACCTTGCACTTGGCCTGGTTGAACTTCATGAAGCTGGCACGGGCCCACCTGTCCAGCTTGTCAAGGTCCCTCTGCATGGCCTCCCTCCCTTCTAGCGTGTTGATGGCACCACACAACTTGGTGTCATCGGCGAACTTGCTGAGGGTGTAAAAATGTAAATTAAAGCTTGGACTGGTCATTGTGACAACCAACAAGGAGTTAAGAGCTTGTTGAATTATTCCATTTGGTGTTGATAACAATGTTTTTTTTTTTGCAGCTGTTACTCTTCCTCTATTTAGTTTAAATAATTGCTTTTTGAAACAAGTCAAGCTGACTCAGAAAGGCAGAAACTTCCAAGTATATGAGTGAAATTAGGTGAGAGAGGTGGGACCTAGTAGCTTTAAAATCTTCAAGTACAAATAAAGCAGAAGGAATCAGCTACATTTCTTAATTTCAGGGAATACACCCCTAGTTACCAAAACAGCTTTTGGTCCTAAATAAATTCTGATCAATGAAAAAATGCTCTTCAGGGCAAGAATGCAATTCCAGTTTCAACTTCAAATGGAACTTAATACAAACTGCAAATTGATCAGTTGTCTACAATTAAGTTGTTCATAATTTTCAATCATCACACTGTACGAAAGTTAAGAATATGAATAAATCTGTGCCACATACTCACATAATTTTATTACCATATTTACAATGAGAAGTAAAAATAAGATTTAAAAGTTATTTAAGTGAAAGCTTTTTTTCTTGATGCTTTAAGCTCTAATTGGAATTGTTACAATTCTAATCAATCTCTGGTTCCTTGCATAGATGGTAATCGGTTTTTCATTTGCAGCTTCTGTAAATCTTTCATGTTGCAACAAAGATAGAATTTTAAAACATGTAATCGTTGCTGTAAAAATCCTCAGTGTTCATACAGGACCTCAGGAAAAAATACCTTCAGGTATTAAAACTAACTTTACTTTAAAAGATCATTACGATTTCAAAGTGTGGATAGTCTTTTAAATTAGTGTTTATTTATTAATTAATCTCTTGAAAAGTGTTACAGTTATATTAATCCTGAATAATCTGAATGTGATCAAACCTAGCAAAAAATACTGAGGTTGTAAGATAAAATACCTTTTAAAGCATGAATACAGCAGTGGTAATTTGAAGAAACTCTACTTGTATGATCCAGGGAAAATATAATTTAATAGCATAAAATTAAATCTATTCTTATTCAAACTTGAATCACAAAAAACTAGTGAAAAATAAAATCTTAAATAATAACACTTGATGTTTATGAAAAGTAGTCAGAGATTTTGATCTGGATCTGAATCTCTGGAGATGTTAGCCCTTAGTTTCCTCTTCAAAAGTTGATTGACATGTAAATAAAAGCTGTAATCTCTCCCTCTGTTGTATCAATGATTATTCTATACTATTGTTTGGCACAGCTTCTAGCTTTCTCTGTAGAGAAAACTCTGTGAAAGATCTCCTGGATCCAGTAGTTGTTGGACTTTACACCAGACTGATAATTAGAGTCAGAGGGAATCCACAAGGACTTTTTGCAACAGTAAATATGTGTTGGGAGCTTATTTGTTCCTGTTTGTAAGCAGGCACTGTAAGGCAGAGCAGATCCAAATCTCCTCAGCAGTACGAGCAAACTTGAATTTTGTCACCCAAAGGATGACAAAGAAGGGTTTGCTTTTTTTTTGTCCTCAGCAGCAGTAGCAGCAAAATTAAATTTTGCATTGGTAGCATGTGTTAGGGAAGCCTGGAGGGGACACAGCGGAGCTCATGCCTTGGGGAGCTTTCTGCCATCTACTTTGTGTCTGTTTAGGGCAGGTCCTGTCCATGTACAGTTTTAAATGTTTATTTGGAAGATATTAATCCAGACAAGTGCAATGAAGATGTGCACATATGTAAAAAAAAAAAAAAAAAGATTGCAGGGAATTTGCTACATATTTTCTGTACACTGTATTCTAGAAAGGGGAAAGAAAAATGTTGACCATTTCAAGAGCTGTATTTACAGTTATCAGTTATGCTAACTGCACTTTTACAACATGGGTGCCTGAACACATCATATTTCTGTGAAGTACGGTATCTGGAGCTGTTCAGCATTTTCTGTAATGTTCTTCCTGAATTCCACAGGAAAAAAAAAAAAAGAAGGAAGAAGAGAGAAGTTTTTTGCTTAGTTTTTTCCCCTATTATTTCCTGGATGATAAATATATCAAAACTTTTTTAAGAAAAGAAGGTGGAAGCTGACGCCTAGTATTTTACTCTGAGGTTTCATCCTGGATATATATAAGAAGGTGACAAGGAAGTTGAGTGACAGCAAAAATATTTACCAATCTCTTTCTTCCTTTTGACAAAGTATTGCTCTTTTCCCCTGTTGGTTTTCTGTCCCAGTCACTGCTGCTGACCTGATCTGCATGAACAACTATTTCTTGTTTAAATAAATACATCCAAAATGTTCAATATTAAAAACGATGGGGGAAAAAAACCCTTCATTGAATAGGAAGAAAAGTCCTTTTTATTATTAATATTTGAGCTTTAGATGGAAAAGATTAAAGTTTTCTTTTTCCTCTGCTTAGAGAAGTATCAAAAGTTAAAGAATACAAATTCATCTGCAGATGAAAATAGCACTGAGAAGTCTCAGGTACTGCACATCTTAAGCTGCCCAGCTTCCCAGACGTAGGAACCTTTGGGAGAGGACAGCACAGAATAGGTCCTCTGCTGATCAGGCTGTTGAAAGTACATCACTGAGAAAGAAATCTTTCAAGCATCTTAGACCCAGAGCAATTACTGAGCTCATCATTCTTTATCAAATCCGTTCATCTTGCGATACTGAAATAAAAATATGACAAGGATTATTAAAACATCAGTCTGAGACAGTGTAGTTATTATTATAATACCCTCTAATATATCTTCAGAAATAGACGATTATTGTTGTGATGAACCTTTAACTTTTATGTCTCCTAATTTAGTTATATATTTAACTTGAAAAGTTTTGAATTACACCATAGCATTTTACATTTCCTTTTATTTCTTCTTTTTTTTTCCCACTTTTTCTGATTTAATTGCTTGTTTGTCTTTTTCCTTCTCTGAACTGTTCTTCTGTTTTCTCATTGCTTAATCACTTTTTTTTCTGCTGTGGTGCATTCAGGCATGCTGTTATCCTAGCAGCATTATCTGGTTTTGTAAAGTTGAGCATATTTTACTGCTCTATTAAAAAAAAAAAAACACTGATGGGAAACCTGCAGCATCTTAGATCCTCACGTCCTCTCATTATTTGAACTTACATCTATTTGTAGGTATTAAAGTAGTTAATTTGCATATTATGTTATCAATAAACACAATACCTAGTGTGGGTTAGGTGCAGGGATATCAGGCAAATACTAAAAGAAATACAACTGGCTTCTGATTAAAACTGTGTATATATGTCTTGTTCTTCTACATGTGGAGGTTATGGAGGTAGCCATTGCTACATCTTCCTTTCTGTGCATATGCTATTGCTAGTCCAAAATGAGTTTTGGGAACAGGACTAAGGGGAAAGACATCTCTGGGGTAATACCAGAGTAATATATTAAAAAAAAAAAATAAAAGTTGAACAGCTTAAGATGTGGGGAAGGGGACGGAATAATCTAATAATCTTCTCATGTTAAACTCTGTAATTATCAGAAACAATCTAACACCAACAGAAAGCAGAATGAGGACTTCTATTCCCACAAATGCATTTGAAATATAAAATTCTATACTAAGCTTTCCAAGAGGTTGCTTCCACTGATATTAAGACAATTCCAGCTGAAGATATGTAAGTGAAAAGCAGTTTAGTATTAGCGTTACTTGCAGTCATAGCTACAACATTACTAGTGCATGATACATACTGAAAACCAAATAATTTCAACCCAAATGCTTTTGCAAAATAATATGGTTTGTTTCAGACTAAGGGGTAGGCAAAGTATCTGACCTGTAAATTTACCATTTTACCACTCACAGGCAGAACTGCATGGTTTGTGTTTGCAAAAGTTTGGAGTTCTGTTTATTCCATACGCTCACAGAATATTTCATATGCCTCTACCGTAGTAAGTGCAGATTACTAAACTGAATACTTAATAAAACAATACAATTTTTAAAAGAGAAATATGGAGTATTTATCAATAACATTTTAATGAAATATGACATTTTAAAAAGAGGCTTTATTCCAAAGTTCTCAGAACTAAACCATGAACTTTGAATTAAGGGATATAATGTAAACGTTTTGATGTATAGGTTTATAATGTATTGATGTCAAGGGACATAATGTATAGATTTTAATACCAGAAGAACCTATAAGACTGTGAGCAGCATTTCAGGTAAAGTAAAATTAAAGGGAGTTTAATCTTCATCTGTCTTGACATGATGACTTTATAAAGGGAGAAGCCAGGTATTCTGGTGCCAGTGCATAATGACCCTCAATTTAAAAATGTATGTCTCATTTCTTATTTCAATGTGTCTGGCTCTATTTTATCTCATTAGCTCTAGTTATATTTCTTCTTTTGCTCCTGTCTGCCTAAACAAATGTAATTGCTCCCCTGAAACCTTTGTATTGACTGAAACTACTTTATCATCTAATGAATCAGCAAAGCACTAACCCACCTGCTTAACATAAAGGATCTTGAAATCAATGGGATTTTAATTAAATAGAAGTTTAAGGGCTTCATTGAACAGGGAGCTTGAGTTGTCACATCCAGAATAGATGATGTATTTTTTGTTACCTGTCTACACTGTGGGTTAGCCTTGTCACAGAAGGGATCAGTTGAGAGTCATAGGTGTCACTGCTAAAAACAAGTAAATTCTGTGTGTCTATCCCATTTTGGAATTTTCCTTTACTGCCAAAGTTTACTGGTTAATTTTTGGTGAGTTTAATTATTAAAAGTACATGTGGCACTCTCCAACTGGTCGGTCTTCTTCTTCAGATCAGAATCGTGCAGGCTAAGCTGAGCATTTTTGGGGCATTATCATTGAGAGGCCAGTTTCTGGGATCATAGTACCTTTCATTTTTGTTTTACTCTGTGTCTTTTGTTCTTCAGTGTAATGGAAAACTCTACTAATGTAAAAGAAATCCTGGGATTAAAACAAAAGTTTTGTTTTGAAGTGGGTTTTGGAGAGTGGAGAATCAACGTGAAAAGACCTGAGTGTGAGCATGAAATGGGAGCACCTTAAAAATAGACATCCATTGGCATCTTAGAGGATGTAGGGTATCTGAGACATCTATAGGAAATGGAGAGATGCTATTAATCCTATAGGAGATCCATGCCTTTCTTGTGTAGTAGATGGCACCCAGATTTTACCTCCTCCTGATACTGGATTGACTTGCCTAATATGCTTCCAAATAAATCTTGTATTGATAATTATTTCCCCTTCAAACCCCCAAGTTTCCTTTAGGAAAATATTCACAGTAGGATACTAGCCTTCATCTGAAGCTCTTAAATTTGACACCTTTACCACATTTGTTCATATGGAAACTCAATTATAGAAAAGGTCTTTGTAGGACCTTGATGCTGTCTGTGAAATAACAACTAGCTTCAAAGCATTATTGATGTATTAGAAAGATCAAAGCTGACACATTAACCTGTTTAAGCAATAGAAACAATTTTTGAAAAGCCTTTTATAGACTAAAAGTTTTGTGACAAGTACTGCTATGCAAGTAGCTCTTTGTTTTGAGTTTAGCCAAATGTCATACTCAGAATGACCTTTAACATGCCTACTTGTTTAGATGTGGCTATTTCCAGTAGCTATCCAGCCTTATGTTTATCCCTTTTCTCCCTCCTTGTGTTCTAATTTCTAAAATAAATATGTTACACATTGTTGGCCTTGTTTTTATGTTCCTAGCATTTTATAAATTGTTCCGTTGCTTCTGTGCATAAGCCCGAGAATTGTGCCTGCTAATTATGAGCTCCTCTCTTTTAGATTGGGGTGAACTCTATGGTTGATGTGCAGTTGCAAATTTCTGTACTTTATCCCACACTCCTTTCACACACTGCTTCTACTGGGTGTTTGGAATAGCATAGTTTCAGTCACCAGATTTTCATCTCGCTGAGTGCTTTGACCAGGTCTGTGTAAGGAGTGCTTCACCACACAGAAATATAATAGGAAGAAAAGCCTGTTCTGATACTTTTCAAGCAAGACCACAGTTACCAACCACATTCTTCTACCATGTGCTGGAACTTGTTAATAAAACTTCAACCAGGAACGAACACTCTCATTCAATATTTACCATTACTTTAGGTAAGGGTGAGGGAGACTCTTGTGCCTGGTTATTGCGTGTCTGTATTTCTGATAGAGAAAAATATCTCATTAAAAATGAAAGAAGCCGTGGATTCAGAAGTATCTCATATTTCACTTTTCTTTTTCCTGTCTGTCCATCATCTGTCTGCCAGACTAGCCCAAGGAACCACAAGCCAATCTCCTTAAGCAAAAGAAACACTTGCTTGTGCCAGTTCAATGAATGGGCATGTGAATGGCTGATCACCAAGGGAATGACTGGCCACAAATCAGGAACTGTAGAACTTGTGCCAATGCAGACTTTCAATGCACAATCCACTGTTATTTACAGATTAGCTCAATGAGACAGAGGGAATATGCATCTGCAAAACTATCCTTCAGTAGAGGGGTGAGTGATCCAGTGAGCACATTGTGAATATTCATAACTTGGCCATGATGAATGGCATAGAAGCTGCCAAATAATTTCAACAGGCCAGAGGACTTTTCAAAAACAGTGAAGATGAGTTGTCTTCATCTCTGTCCTTATGAGGTGACTAGCTGGAGACAAAAGGCTCTTTGTTCTATTTGCAGTCCCATGAAGACAACAACTTCCAAGGAGTCTGTTCCATGTGAAGCTGACATTTTCTTTAAAACTTTCCATTTGACAGCATCAGATATATCTCCTTTTTTTTTTTTTTGTGATCCACATGGCACCCTCAGGTTGTACAGTAATCAATACCTCTGTTAAGGATTAGGAAGAAAATTTCCCTAATGTGACCTAAATGTAACTGATAAAATGAGATTTCTTCAAAGCAATGATTTGGGGGTAGAAATTCACTGTTCCTTCCTGCATCATCTTATTGGATCATCGTAAAAGAAACTGATAGAAACCAGAGTTTCTTGCAGATGGTTACTGGGGCCCATTGGAACCATCTCTAGCACAATTATTTGTCTTTCTGTCTCGATAGTGCAGTAGTGGCATAATGCAACAGGGGTTACTGCAAACCTGGAGCAAACTTGTTACAGTGTGTAACATGTCTCCATAGGTGTGTACATTTTTAACAGCACTTAAATGTCCTACCTCATTCTTGGACATTTGGGTTTGCATGGCAACCATCAGCCGGGCTCTTGCTGGTCATCACAGGCTCACAGATGTGGGCACGTATCAGCCAAGGCCGAGCACAGAAAGGCATGGGGGATAATTACACAATCCTTTATATGGGAACGGGCAATGTTTCCATTTTTGCTGATGTTCTTGTCTTTTTAATCTTACTTTGGTTCTGAATAATCTACGCTGATCTTCTTCTGCACCATATAGTTCTCTTAACCCTCCGTTGTGTTACAAGTGCAGGCACACAGAAACATGCACATAAACTTATTAGGAAATTTTCTTTTGGGGATTCTGTGGGTTAAAAACATTAGAGCTGCCACTGCTGCAAACATTAACTATGTTCATGCCAAATCATTTTTAAAGAGTATGGAATTAAGTCTGTAATTATGTTAGATAGAAGGGCAGAAGTAAGCAGAAGTAAGTAGAAGGAAGAAATAAAGAAAGATGAATAAAATTGAAGGAGAAGAAGATAGGGGGCAAAGGTGGGGAAAGGGGCAAAAGGGGCAACACAGTGATACTAAAAAATCACCACATTTTCCCCACCAAATAGTACTAGAAGTTGCTGAATATAATAGCACATAATAATTAAAAAAACCCAACCAAACAACCAAACAAAAAACCCCAACCAAGGCCTCCTTTAGTTGTTTTACTTCTAAATTGATATTATTTCCTCCTGTGGCATCAGTGGGAGTCCTGTTGCAGTTTATCAAGAACATACATTTTTCCTAGTTTGAGGGCTGTAATAAAAAATAAAATGTGATAATTTAGTTCAATTTCTCTGCCTTAAAAATTAACTGGAAATGTAGTAGGAAACTTTCCTCATCTATTTAATTTACTTTAATCACAATTCCAGCTTATGTACATCTTCCAATATTATCAAACTCTCTTCAGGGAAAAGAATAATTTCCTATCCCCAAAGCATTTGAGGAGCTCTAAGAGTTCCTGCAGTACTTAGATATACCTATTCCTATGAAAGAGTGGACTGTGTATCAAGGTTGCGTTGCTGTTTGCTGTAGGAACTTCCTGAGATTAGCTGTATTAAAACAAGGAAACGAAGCATACAGATAGAAACATCACGGCTTGAGGTTACCTTCAGGGAGGTCAAACTGATGTAATGCCACTTCTGAAAGGCTGTCACAGAATATTTCCTCTTTTATTTTGAGCACTTTGCTTTTGGGGGATATTACTAGTTGCACCATATTATGCCTCTTTTCCTACAGAATGTCACTTTTCTGTGCCTCTTTCAGATGGAGCCATTGCAGTGGAATAGTTATTTAAAAACAGTTGGTGCTGGGTTGTAAAAATATCAGGATGTCTTTTTGTCTGATCTAATAGTTACTAAATACCAAACCTAATCATGTCAGTGAATTTGACCTTGTGAATTCACTGGGAATTTGGTTTTGTTTTAACATTTTCTGTTCCTAGGGACTTCTGTTTTTTCTATAGACCTATGTGAATGCTGAGGTTAGTCATTTTACACATACAGCGAATTATTTATCTAAAATTGTCTAAAAATGTCACATAAAGAAATCAGAAGATAGCTCTTATGCGGGTACCCCAATGCACCCTGAGTTAATAAGTGATTAAAGAATTTAGAATATAATTAAATTTTTAATCTGTGAATAAAGTAATTTAGGTGGCTTTAACTCCTTAAGTATTCCTTTGCCCTAGAGGTTTATATATTATGTTTATAGCAAGATTTCATAAGTATTAACTATATCAGCAGTGAGGCTTATATTATGGAATACTTCCTTTTTTAAGGCTGACATTTTTGTAATCTATATGTTAATTTTTTAAAAGGATCTTTCTGGCTTGCCTTATTTTTTTTAATTTAACTACTGTTAAATTGTGCCATTCTAGCCTTTGCTCAGTCACCTTGTTTGTCAAACTGTAGAACAGTGAAGAATCATGAGTGGTGGGGATCAGCAGGATGGGGCACATTGGTGCTTGCACAATAGCCATTCTGACCTAGTCACATCTGCTTTTACCACGTGTCTCTGTAAGGACTGGTCACATCTACTTTTCACATGTGATTGGTGAAGGCTGTGGTTCTCCTAACAACTCTCCCTGATGCAATATATCAATTATTAAGCTGCTGCTGGCATGCTGCCTGATTTACAGACGCTTTCGGTCTGCCTTGCTTATTTAAAACACATTTTGCTCTTCTGAGCTGTTCTGCAGCTTTTCAGTTGTGCCAGCATTTCTGCACTTCTGGAGTCTCAGTTCAATTATTTTTTTTCCTGGTAGTTCATTTAGCCACTCCTTTCAAGCTACTAATCAGTTTTCATTTTACATCTAGCTGCTTCAGAAATCATAGCCTTTTGCTATACTGAAAACTAATTTTCCTTGGTCCTATTGCCTTACTAGCTACAGTCATGAATCAATATGTTACTGGAGCTAGAAATTGTCACCTTTGCTGTGATTGCACAGCCATATCTCAATGTACCACTTTTTATATGTGCCTATGTCTCCAGTTAATTCCAGACAGAACTTTGACTGGAGCAAGCTCAAGCTTGTCAGCTGTCCCGCCATCCACACTTCTCCCAGCCTGCCTGTGCTACTGGTGCCCATGGCTTGCCAGCTCCTGGTACCCAGGGCTCGTTCAGCTGCTGTGTGGAACACAAGGCGCTGCCTCTTGCTGCAAGATGTGGGGGTAGCTTGGCCAGAAGCAGGAGGGCAGGTCTGGGGGCATCTTGCATTTCTGCATAAGCCCATGCACTATGTGAAAGGGAGGAAAGCAATTCCTCACTGCTACCCTGGCACTTGCGGCTGGATGGCCGCACTCAGAGAGTGGTGGTCAACGGCTCAATGTCCATGTGGAGATCGGTCACGAGTGGTGTCCCTCAGGGGTCCGTGCTGGGCCCGGCCCTGTTCAACATCTTTGTCGGCGACATGGACAGTGGGATAGAGTGCACCCTCAGCAAGTTCGCCGACGACACCAAGTTCTGTGGTGCCGTCGACACGCTGGAAGGGTGGGATGCCATCCAGAGGCACCTTGACAGGCTGGAGAGGTGGGCCCGTGCCAACCTCATGAAGTTCAACCAGGCCAAGTGCAAGGTCCTGCTCCTGGGTCATGGCAATCCCAGGCACAAATACAGGCTGGGCGGGGAATGGATTGAGAGCAGCCCTGAGGAGAAGGACTTGGGAGTGCTGGTGGATGAGAAGCTTGACATGAGCAGGCAATGCGGCCTTGCGGCTCAGAAGGCCAACCGCATCCTGGGCTGCATCAAGAGAAGCATGGACAGCAGGTCGAGGGAGGTGATTCTCCCCCTCTACTCTGCCCTGGTGAGACGCCACCTGGAGTACTGTGTCCAGTTCTGGAGCCCCCAACACAAGAAGGACATGGACCAGTTGGAGAAGGTCCAGAGGAGGGCCACGAAGATGATAAAAGGGCTGGAGCACCTCTCTTATGAGAACAGGCTGAGAGAGTTGGGGCTGTTCAGCCTGGAGAAGAGGAGGCTCCAGGAAGACCCGATAGTGGTCTTCCAGTACCTCAAGGGGGCCTACAAGAAAGATGGGGAAAGGCTGTTTAGTAGGGCCTGTTGTGATAGGACGAGAGGTAATGGTTTTAAAATAGAGGGAGGTAGATTTAGATTAGAAATTAGGAAAAAATTTTTTATGATGCGAGTTATAGAACACTGGAACAGGTTGCCCAGAAAGGTGGTGGAGGCCCCATCTCTGGAAACGTTCAAGGCCAGGCTGGATGAGGCTCTGAGCAACCTGATCTAGTCGGGAATGTCCCTGCTTCTTTCAGGGGGGTTGGACTAGATGACCTTTGAAGGTCCCTTCCGACCCAAACCATTCTATGATTCTATGATTCTAACAGCTCTCATTTCATGCGTGAAATTAGCTAGCTGCATTTCTGCGTCAACCATGGCAGATGGATCACGGCTGTGGCCCAGACATCCTTACTTACTATGTCCTTTTAGCACCATGAGGTTCTGGCAAAAGGACATCAGAAGTGTGTCCTCCAGGCTCACAGCAGCTGGCTATGGGCACAAAACTTTTAGATGTAAGTGGCAGTCTGTGACACTCTGTGGCAAAGGCTGCGCCATTCCTGGTGCCCCTCTTCCCTGCATGCACACCAGAACATGATTCCCTAAGACCTTTTGAACAGAAGATCAGAGAAAGATGTCTGAGTGTGGGGCAGACTCCCAAGGGGGTCTGCTCATGTGTTCCCACGCCAAGGGAGTGGATTTTTCTGCTTCTTTTCCTTGGAAAGTTCGTTGTCAGCAAATTCTCATGCAGCTTCCTCAACCTAAGCACACTCACCATGACACTCAGACTTTCTTTTCTAGTAAAAATTGTCCCAGCCTAAGTAAAACTCAGGAAGAAGTCCTCTGTTGCTACATTTCTGCTCACTGTGGGCTCTGAGTAGGACATGGACAAAACAGTCTCCCTCTGATGTATTGTGAAGAGGCCAAAACAAAAAACATGCCCATGTGAATCTTTCCTACAGACCAGAAAGACCTGATATCTTTGGCCAGATGCAACTGCACTGCCTTTTTTGCCTGGAGGGTAAATCTCGTTAATTTCTTCAGAAACCACAACCGTCCCTGTGTACCAGTAAATTGAATGGTACCTGAGCCAGGATTTCCCAGGCACTGGAATGGGAATGCACATGTTGCAAAAGGGCTTAGATAGCCCCTTAGCATGCTTTTGACCTTGCTGTCTAGGGACTTCCCAATAATTTCTAGCATAGTCTATCTGTTAGCACAGGTCAAGGACCCTTGCCATTTGGTAGTTTGGAGACATTAATGCTTCTGGAGAGTGATAACATTTAATTGTATGGACATGGGCCACTCTGGAACACCTAGCTTTAGGAACTTGACTGTTTCCTCGCTTCACTGGTGAAGAATGGTTTGGGGGAAACATCGAATTTACTAGTTGTAGCCTGGGTGTCCAAGAAGGGTTATTTTGCACTTTTGGGACAAATGTGAAGCAGAAACAAATGGTATGTGTCCACATATTTCTGAGGAACCTGTCAGTTTGTGCCAGAGGCAATCCTGAATGAGAAACAATAGGTAGACATTGTGAACTTGGATCCAGCTTAACACGATAATGAATACATGGCCTAGAATATTTAATAAGGCTTTTGCTACATGACAGTCTATCAGATCTAGACTTCAAAACTGATCCCTTCCTACACCGTAGTTGAAGCTCCTGGGCTGAAATCTGTTGCCTGAATCTAACTGTCCAGATCTTTGTAGCTACAACTCCAGACACATGTAAATGTCCCAAAGGCTTTGCGTTGTATTTGCTTTCTGGGTATCTTAGAAGCCTAATAGTATCCTAAATAAAGTGTCATTAGATAGCATTTTACACAATTGAACTATATCCTTCACCCACACTACTCACATGTGAACCTTTGTGTTCTCAGAAACTCACTGGACCAATTCAGCCTTGTTATACTTTTAAGGACACAATATTCAACTCAGCTTTTAAAATATAAGAGAAAAAAATTTTTCTTCTTAATATGCTTTGGGCATTCACAAATAGGTGTTGTACATACTATTAATCTCTTGTGCCAGAAAGAATCAGAGTGCGTCAGTGTGTTTGGCCTTTTATATTTCCCTTTGATTGGTTAAATATGCCATTTTAGCCTACACATCTCAGCTGGGATCTTGCTAGCTTCCAAAAAAACGGAAAACTGTGCTGAATGCTGATTCCCCATGTGCAGATAAGAACATACACCCTAATTTGGAATTTACATTTGTGAAAGAAGAAAGCTGTATTCAGCAACAGAGATGAAGGACATCAACGTGAAAATGAGGCCAGGTTTTAACAACTGAAACTACAGCTTTTAAGTATAATTAGAAAAAAATGTGGATCTCATTTTTAGCGTAAATGCCAGGGAGAATCCTTTGTCCTTTGGCATTGAACCTCCTTCCCCAGTCTGCAAAAGCATATACATATTTTGAAAGAGTTGAATAGACTGTTATCAAGAACCTTAGGATATGAACTGGGGACAAGAAAGCTCCAGCAATGTCCCCGTGTCTTGCATTAGCCAATGAAAACTCCAGATAACATACCATCATCAGGTAAATATATACTCTCACCATCACTGACTGGAAAACCTTGAAGGCGACTAATTACTACTGTGTTTGCAGTTTGTATTTAAAGTGTGTAATTATCTCTACAATCCTCTACACAAATGTGTTTCACTGCAGTTTAAAGGTGTTTAATGAACTTTTACTGACATAAATAAAATTTAACAACTATCAGAACAATTCAGGAAAATAATTTGGTTTTGTTTGTATGTTGAGGAACTTCAATATAAAAACAGAAAAAAAAAGACTTCTAATCTTTCTTTCATTAAATGTAAGATGTCAGAAACTTTCTGATATTTTCTTTGTATGAGCACCAAACATACAAAGACGGACTCCAGGCCAGATGAACCCTGAGAGGTTCTTGATACATATCTTAGAAATTTATCTGTAAAAGGAAAGTTTACTCTGATGAGATATAGTGTATAAGCTTTAAAAAAATCTAAATAAATGTTACTTGCTTTTTATGCTTAATAAAATCAAGTAAACCACAGGTTTTATGTTTCAAAGATTTTACCTTTTTTGATATATCTTGGCTATGTTGGGCAAGTCAAAACATAAAGCAGAAGTCACATAAATAAGAGAATCATAATCTTGTAAGAAATACAAAGTCATATTTTGACCAATGAGACTGAAATGGGTTTGAATTAAACTAAATTCAATATTCATTCAAGCCATATTTCCCAATTTATTAGTGAATTGTCTAGTACATTCTCCATTGTCACAATCATATTATTACTGGATAAAATTTATTTTAGGTTTGTATCTAAAGCCCTTTAGTAATTGTAATTTAACTAACTCACCAAAAGTTGTTAAAATGTGACTTTCCTTATGTTTTTCTAAAATAATTACTTGAATTTGAAAGTGGGTTGTAATTTATTTAACTGTGCTGAATATTACCTTACATTGCATGTAGTCCTAAAGAAGTTCCTAAGATTGCTTTTGAAGGAGGAGAAAGAACAAGAGAGGCAAATTCCTTTTGCTTTTGTCAAGATGTGTAGGCATTACCCCAGTTATGAAAATCAGGCAAGGTCTCATTCACAGGACACATGAAAATAATGTTGTAACCTTATGCTCACCATGCTCAGCAGGATAGAAACATTATTACAAACACACATTATGAGAAAAACTGACTTTGAAAGTGTGATTGTCTATTATATATTGAAATGGTTACTGTGAGAACTCAGAAATTATTTCTATTGAAGAACATATTTGAGTTTTGCTTATTCATGTTTGCAAATAGATTTTGAATGGATTGCAATGCTTCAGAAATATTTATTGCTTGAAAGTAATTTATTGCTCAAAAGTACATATTAGCTTGTTAGGCATCTTTTTTTTTTCTCACTTGAAATCTAGTATTTTTTTTTTGTGGGTATGCCTACTTTGAAAATTGTATTTTATACAAAAAATTACATTATTGTTTCACTTTTCATAACTAATAGACTAGTGTGTCTACCCACAGAACTGTAAATGAAATCTTATTATGTTATTTTCTGAGAATATTCACAATAGTAAAGCTCAGCAGCCTCAAAATTCATCAAAGAACATAAAGGCTATGAACATATGAAAATAAAAATTAAAATTCATGTGATCACATTGTGCATTACCTAGCACAGTGGCACACCCTGCATTTTTTACAAATGTCAAAAAAGACATTATTTTCTTCTTCTACCTTCCTTATGTTCCAGTCTGAAATACATTGTGTGACTTAGTGTCTTATGAAGTTAGCAAGAGTTCTGTAACCATTCCCATGTCTACTATTCGACACTTGGAACAAGGGGATTTTGCATTTTAATTGCTCAAGCCAGAAGACCACAAGGGACTTCTATGCTAAAGCAGATGAAACTTGGCTGTTCTGAGAATCACTTCTGAGCTTTGTGTTTTTTTCTGCTTAAAAATTTGAGTGGTGGTAACAACCCTTCCCATTTGAAGTCAAATCATTGTTGTAAATCATGGATGGAGACAAAGCTGAAATCCTAGTAATATACCTTAGATTTCTGTTGTAGCCTAGAAGTCCATCCCTTTGCATTCCAAATTCCTCTTTTTAATCTGTGTTGTTCACCAAATTGTACTTAGTATGAACGTGAAGTAATCAGATACCGTAATTTTTTTCAAAATTTGCTTAGTCACTTGTGACTTTGTACTTCTAACCATGCGCATGCTTCAAATGACTTAGTTTGAGAACTGCTAAAAGTCAAGGCTATTTCGAATCCCTCCAGGTAGATGCAGAAAATTGCAATGTCCTCCAAGTCACTAAACACTCCAAACCACTTAAATATACCTCGATATATTGGCAATGCTACTGAACAGCTGGTAGGTAAATATGAAGTAGACAGGCAATTGAGAGTGAATGATATTCTAAAATAAGACTTTATAAATTTAAAAAGTAAAGAATTATAAAATATTTAACTCAACATGGCATGTAACACTACCAATTTTTTTTTTACGTGATAAAAAAATAACCATCCTTGAAACGACAGTTTTACAAAGAACAGTGGCCAATTGTAAATGCACGCAACTTATACTCAAAAATATTTTAAATACGTCCTCTATTGTTTAGAAATAATATTTTGCAGTGTTTCATTCTAAAATGGAATCGAATTGCAATGCAAACACTATGCTATCAATTTTTCCCGTACTCGAAGTTGCAAATTATTATTAACTATGCCTTTACTTATATTATTACTATTTAGGACTAATTGCAAAATATACATTTAAATTTTTTACAGGCAATTAAGTAATTGTGAATTGTGTGCATGTAATTTGAATGTTTATATATGTGATGGTTTAGCCCGAATCATCACACAGTTTCTCACTCACCCTCCCCCTCCCCAGGGGGATGGGGGAGAGAACTGGGAAGGAAGGAGAACTCGTGGGTTGAGATAAAGATAATTTACTAAATTAAAAAGGGAAAACTACAATAATAACAGAATATAAGGATATTAAAAATATACAAAGTGAACAATATGTGTTTTCTCACCACCCAATGTCCCAATGACTGATACAGCCCATCCCGAGCAGCGATCACGGAAACAAAACTGAGCAGCAAGAAAAGGAGCAAAAGGGAGCCAGCAAGGTAGAGGGAACAATGCCGGCAAAATGAGCAGGAAGGCAGATACCCACACTCACCTGCCCCCATGAGCATGACATTTATGGCATGGAATACTCTCTTTGGCCAGTTTGGGTCAGTTATTCTGTCTGTCTTTCTCCCAGCTTCCTGCATCTGCAAATTAGCGAGACTTGGAAAGCAGGACGGTGTCCTTGGTCTTATTCACAACAACTGGTATCATCAGGGTGTTTATCAACATTCTTCACACACGAAATCCAAAACATACCAGCTACTGAGAGGAAAAGTTAACTCCATCCCTGCCAAAACCAGGACAATATAAAGAAAATACGGGATGGAAAATTTGTAGATGGAGCTTGTTACATTTTGAGCATATAATCCAGAACTGGAGCTCATTAGTGCATTTGCTCTGTTTATTTGCATGAAAAAAATATAAGCAGTGGCAAAAACTTTATGTAAAATATTTTTTTTAAAAAATGCTGACCTATTAGAATTGTAGATGTCAGTATTGTGCAGTCCAACAGCATTGCAAGGATAGGCCTGTTTACAGATCCCTGGAACACTGGTCAGGTTAGAAGCGGAACCAGCTGGAACGCGTTGTCTTGAAAAGTTTTATTTTACAAAAAAAAGGGGTTTTCACCAGCACATTCATTTTAATGGCATTTTCAACTTGAAAACTTTTCCCAGTTGTCCTGGTTTTTTTTTTGTACTTGCGTTTGGTAAGAAATTAAAGTAAAAATTTTACACCAAAGGAGAACATGACCATTTCTGAGAAAATGGAAATTCTGAGCTGAAGGTAAGGGGTGGAACTTTTCAATGGCATGAGCAGTTAACCATATTTCCATGCAGCAATGAGAAGTAGTTCAAACCTCTGGTAAGCTAACCTGAGCTGCAGTGACCCTGGTGAATTTGCTGGGTGGGGGGAAACCCTGACATTCTGTGAGATAGTACAATTGCACCCATTCTCTGTCAGGAAGGAGTGCCAGGTGTAATGGATATTGATTCACTGTGAGCGGTAGGACTATACTCTGACAAGATTTAATTCCGTTTTTGCCATGGTGATTCATTTCACTTTGGGAATGAAGTAGAACTGAGGTTAGGAGATTCATGAGCTCAGAAAGCCTGCGCAGAATGGCTTTCCATTATATGTCCTCATCATTTTCACCTTGGAACAATTTTCACTGTGCCACAGTGAATGAAGGAATCTGCAGTACCATTCTAGTCTGACACTGTCCCTCCTTCCCTACTCACTCTCCCAGCACTGAAAGCATCCATCGTTGGGGAGATACTGTGAGCTCACAGCCTCTCTCAAGGGGTTCCTATGTAAGACAGGGTGTGCACAGGCTGCATACTAGAGCCATGAGAAAAATCAGCATTGGCTTTGCCCTTTCTAAGCCATCTATTTTCTGTTTTCTGATTTGCTGCATGCATTCTGAATGGTACTACACCGTGTGCGTCTGCTGAAATACTAATCAAAACTTATTGTGCGTGAAATTCACTTATAGTGTATTAGGTGCTCGACTGGGCATGCAACTAGATTCTTTGCCTGTGCATCCTATGGAAAAAAAGCTTGGGGTCTGGGGGAGATTTTGTTCAGTTTTGATGACTTCCATCAAAAAGAGGTTGTCTTACAGTGGTGGATGATAGCAACTGTCAGTCCTTTATTGTCTCGTGCTCCAGTTCCTGCCTGGCTGCTGCAGCTGACATTCTGTAGCCCAATAACTGCCAGGTGCCAGATGAAGGACTGCTTTTAGGATTGATTTCTAATGGGAACTGGAGTCTTTGCTTCCCATTCCTGCTGTGAGGTTACTGCAGAGCATTAGGAAAAAAAGATGAAGCTGGCTTTCCCACTTTTTTAGACTATGACCCACAGAACTCCCAGGAGAGTTACCTGAATGAAGTATTTTATCATCCAGACAAAATTTTCTTTTACATTTCAGTTGTTTGCCCATTGACTATGTTGTGTTCCTTAACTGCTAGTCACTGTGGTGCTGCAGGATCGGGTTGTACTCTTGACACATACAACTTAATCCTTGAAGATTCTCCTTAAAATCAATTAAACACTCAAGGGAAGTAGAGGTAGGTACTGGAGGTCCAAATAATTGCCTCTGACTGATGTGCTTAAAACTTCTCAAGCTTTATCCAGGGGAAAGGTATGGAAGCTGTGACGTCCCTATATCTTCTTTAGTGTTGGAAAGTGGTTCAGGGTTTTTAGCGTGCTCTCCTTGAGGTCCCCTGTGCACCCCTTTTTTTATCAGGACTCTTCTCAAACTGCATGGCATTGCAGCCTTTGGGGCTAGAAGCATTGTTACTGTGAACAGGACATGGAACTGATACAGTGAGAAAATAACATTTTTAATTTTGCTACTTATTCTCAGCTTCCTAACATGGTACTGATTTACTGAAATGTCCATATCTAAATGCATGTGAGTTCTTCCCCATTTCCCACAGTCCTCAGCAACAATGTACACCTTACAGTGTTGCTGTCTCTCCTCAGAGAAGGTCTTCAGTTTTCACAGGTTTTCTTTTGTCTCAGGGTTAATATTCTCCAGGCTGGCAATAGCAGAATGACCTGCCAATTGTAAAGAATGGCAAGAAAGGGCAGAAAAGGCACATTCATTTAAAAGAAATGCTAGATGAGGGAACAAAAGGATAGGGAGTGTGATGCATTTCACAAGGCTATCTGGAAGCGTTCAGCAGAAATAAGTGAACACACAAGGAAGTATAAAGTGTTATAGAATGCTGTCTGCTGGCGAAATGCTCTCAAAGCAAAATCTACCCCATCTCTCCGAAGCCTTCACAGTGACTGGCAGACGTTCATTTGCGTATGCTCTGCCTGAGAGCATGCAGGTCGTGCTGTTGCTCTGAACAAATGAGAGCTTAAACAGAAGTGTGCAAACAGCAAGATGGTGAAAATGCATATCCAACACTGCAGAAATATTGTCCTAGGGGACTATTACTGTGCTTTTCTCAAAGTGGGGACTTAGTCTGCATTTAAAAATGCCTGTTGAAGTAGGACTACTCAAATGTAAATAATTATAGTGACAGATGATAAACCTGTATGGAGATTTGCATAAATTAAAAACATTTTAGGATATGTGTTTGATTGGCTTCTCTCCAACTAACACTATGTTCGTAGCATTCACTTAGGATTATTGTTCTCTGAATGTCTCTCTCGCTCATTTTTTTTATTATGAGGTTCTTTTTCCATCACCTTTGCTATCTAAAAGTTGACTGCCCAGTTTAAGCAAGTCATCAGTCTCCTAAGGTCCTTTTTAAGTTGGTAAAGATGGTTCAATACCACCTGTTTCACAGAGGAGTCTTGAATGACTAGGGCACAATAGATGCCAGATTTTCAGATAGCAGAACTAGAAGGGAATGCTACTCTCATTTTGCTCAGATGTATCTGTTCCTGATATTGTGCTATGCAGCATTATCTCAAATCTGTTGTGATTTTTTTTCTTTGCAGTTTAGTCACTTCTGGGAAAGTAAGTTTATCTGCAAACATGGGATTTGGGGTGGTATTGCTGAATGTCTGACCAAAATAATAAACTTGTTCCAAAGGAAAGAGAACTTTCCAGGAAAATGAAAGTTTCACATACATCATTGCATTGCAGTTACTTTCTGTTTTCTTGGTCCGCCTGCCTATTCACAGAATGGCAGAAGCACAGAATGGCTGGGGTAGGCAGGCACCTCTGGAGGTCTAGTCTGCCCCCCCAGATAAAAGCAGGGTTAAAAAGAGCAGATTATTCAGTCTCCTATCCAGTTGAGTTTTGAATATCTTCAACCTTTATGAAGAAAATAAATACTTTATTCAAGAACATATATTTTGTTGTAATGCCATCTGAGTTGACAACAACCAAATTGTTCCGACCAACCCTTTTGACACAGTGAAATGTTCTGTGGTCTTCCATGCTAACTTTATGTTGGGCAGGACTCAACTTTGTATTCAATGACAGGGGCATTGAAATGACACTTAAATGCCATCCCTGGAAACATTCAAGGCCAGGTTGGATAGGACTCTGAGTAACCTGATCTGGTTGGAGATGTCCCTGCTCACTGCAGGGGGGTTGGACTAGATGACCTTTAAAGGTCCCTTCCAACCCAAACCATTCTGTGATTCTATGCCTTGGTCTTAGGGAGAAATCAATTAGCATGTCTGCCTTTCGGAAGCCCCTCTTTCAGCAGTCCAGCTGATTTGAATGTGCTGGGTCATAAAATCATAACACACTTCAAACAATATCTGTCAAATTATAAAATGTTGTAAACACATTGACGGAGCAGTACCCTTTCAGCAAGACCCCTAAAATGGATCTGAGTATTTACTCTGGTGCTATTTAATCAGTAGTGCTACATTAATTTAAATGCAGCTTGCCATTGCCACACTAGGATTGCTATTTGTTCCTTTCACAATCTCTTCAGTTACTTCAAGCTTTATCTTGGCAATCCATAGAAATAGTTGTCTACTTGATGAGGCTTCTGGTGCTGCCAACAGAGACACACACGAGTAGTAAACAAACCACCTTGTTTAATTTAGGCAGTAAGAATATGGTGAATTTGCCTGAAGAGGTGCCTTCCATCTTAAAGAAGGAGCCTTACGCCAGACATCTAACTTTTCGATGTCAAAACTGAGCTTATATGAATCAAAATTCTAAAATATAAAATAGATTAGCAGATGAAGTATTATACTTCTTTCCTATTGATCACGATCACACTATTTGATCAATATAGAAAAGATGCACATTTGTTTTCAAGCTATGTCTTTAAGCAGAGCCAGTAATCCATAAATTATATGTAATAATCACAACTGAATTTAAAGAGGACAGCTACGGTTACATTCCTCCCAAAGCTGCTGTGCAGATGAACACTAATCTGTATGGGCATCATAGCACAGTACCAGCAAGGACCTCAAGAGAGCCTCAGTGGGTTCCTTTGCTCTATGGCAAGGGTGACCAGGTCTGGATCATTCTTGTCAGATGTTTGTCTAAGCAGTTCCCAAGGATCTCCAGTGCCAGTCTCAACAAGCTGATCGATTCCAGTGCTAAACTACGCTTACCATCAAAAAACTTTTCTAGTATCCAATCTAAACCTTCATGATAATTCAAACCAATTACTTCTTGCATTATCCACCACTGGCACAGCCAATTATTTTATTTCACCTTTCAGCAGCCTTTTATGTATTTGAACAAAGTTGCATGCCTCTTCAGTATGTTTTAATTTAAATGACCCTTCAACCTTTCTTTATAGATTATGATTTCCTGACATCTTCATTGCTCTCCTAAGAGTTCTGCTCAGCTGGTCCACATCTTTCCTGAAGGACAATGCCTGAAACTAGAGAGAGCTGAGTCCTTATTAGTGGTAGTGAGAGAAAAGGGATTACTTCAAGTGTTTTGCACACTGCATTTATTTTATACAGTCCTGTATAATGCCAACTCCCGTTCAAAGACTGAAAATTTGAAGACTGTAATGCTGATGAAGCTGAAGTCATGAAAAAGTGGTCTCATTTTTCTGAGACCCTTCATTTTTGTAGTATCAGGAGCCATCTAGCAGCTAACAAAGACATTAGTAGCTAGATATATTTTAAAAATATGCAACCATGGAATTGCCATTTCAGAAACAAGTTTAGGTTTAGATACAGTTGCATATCTGTTCTTTGGTTGCGATTACTTGACAATGAAGTCCAATATATGTTGGGTTTGTTTTTTTTTTCCTCTCATAGAGCAGAAGAGTCTTAAGCATTAGTAATTCAAGCATCTCTGCACTGTTCTGCTTGGTATTTTGAACTGTGACCTGGACTCACTTCCTAAATGGAAGTGTGCTGCTACCATGACTACTGCTGATACTAGCTGCCAGGCAAGCTTAGCTTCAGTATCTCAGTTACAGTGACAGTAAAAAAGATCAGACTCCAAATGTAATGAAGTGTTTATAAACAAAATATATAAATTGTTAATATGATATAAGTACCAAGATAGAAGCCCTGCAAGAATCTGTTGCTGATCACCTTCTTTACCAGCTCCCGCCATAACTTCAGGTGTAACGCTCCATCTCCCCCCACGAACACCATGGTTGGAGCTGCTGTAGCTCTAGTACTCCACGGCCACTGAAATTTGAAGCTGGTGCTGTTATGGCTACTGCTTCTGGGATTGTATTTAATTGAAACCAGTTTTTGTGGCAGTGATTATAATTTGGTGTGTCCTTTTCTCCTGAACCTATTTTCCTAAAGAAGATGAAGATTTCTAGAACTAGATGTTATTTTCCTATTTAGATAAATTATTTAAAATTGCCTTGAATTTAATTTATGTTTGGAGCTCGCTGCAACACATTCATGTTCTAAGGCAACTCTGTGCAACTTTGCTCTGATTAAGTTTATTTAGTAGAGTTCCAGCTGGCAGCTAGAGGCTTTTGAACCCTCAGCAAGATTCAACCTCAGTGAAACATCAGTGGTGTAACATTAGAGTAGTGGAAGTGTAAAGCACTTTTCCAGCTTATTAACAGGGTTCAGAAGGTTTCAACTGAGAGTTCATGTCAGCATTAGAAAGTCTAAAATTGCTGTAATGCTCATTTTCTGCAGGCTCTGTCTGCTGATTGAATTTTTTTTTAAGCTTAAAAAAAAAAGAAAAATCTGAGTAACCCATGAGGGTGAGCATAGCTATTTAAATACGTTTTACACTTAATGTAGGGAGAGGAACTCCGCTGTGCAAGTGCTGTAAGTCTGCATCCCAGGGACTTTGGACTTACTGTGTGGGCAATGTCGAATCAGCCTGTCCATGGTCTACACTATCACTCACGTGTAGTAGATAAAAGGATGATTTCGTCAGATCTGCTGTTTCTAAGCTTAAAACTGATGAGAGTCAGTAGTTATTTTTAATAATTAATATTTTTGTCATATATAATTAATATGGTAAACACAATGCCAATTTACAGAGATGTCTGAGTGTACTTTTTATTCAAAGGAAATATGTGAGAGGGAGAATTCAAGTCTTACATTCCAGAGATGTTGTTCTTGAACATATCAAAAAAAGATGTTAAAAATCCTTCCTTTTATTTTATTGCAAAGACAAACAAATAACCTAAGAACTACTGACAGGTTACAAACAGCAAGTGTAAAAAAATTAGCAAGGAAAGAAAAGCTTACCACACTAGTGAAAGGCAAGGGCTTTCTTTTACATATACAGAGATTAAGAAACCAATCTAATTGCGGCTGTCCTTCCTCCTGTTGTTTCTCATTGCGAAGTCCCTGGAGCAGTCAGTACGCAATCTTAAGCTGAAATCTCAACTTGGGGAATCTCCTATGAGGTTTTGAAGGGCTCAGAAAATGTTCTGGTGCTGGAGGGTGGAGGCTGGGAGGGCTCTGCAGGCCAGTGAGGAAGGCCATGCTACCTGTCTGGGATGAATGACTGAGTTTGTGCAGGGGCAGAGTCCCCTTGGGTCTGCATAGATCCGGTTGTGTTTGCTGTTTCTGCACGACTGACCTCACTTTCCCTTCTTCTTCTTTCCGGGCAGGCCAGGCCAGGTTTGCAGTGAGCCTTCTGGTTACACCAGGTGACTTCCTGCCTTTCAAGTTTATGCACTGAGGCAAGGGGAAGAGCATAGAGCTGCTTACTCTCTGGTCTTGTGCTGTAACTTGGTGTTTCAGGCTGAATGCCATGAAATGTGATTTACTGTTCCTCCAGATAAGTAGTTACTGTTTCAAGAGTAAGGTCCTGGGGTTTTCTGGTGGTGTGGGTTTTTTTTTTTTGTTTTTTAAGTTTCTAAGGGATCTTAAATTAATTTTCAGTTAGGATTATCTGGGACATTTAAAATACTAACCAAACTGTACCAATTGCAACTTAAACAAATGAAATAATTGTTGTTTCAGAATATAAACATCTAAAATAGCGCATTCCTCTTCAGGATATCCTTTTATCTTTCTCTTGGAGGAAGATACTGAAGGAAAAATAGAAGATTTATTTTCCTATGCGAGCTGAAATACTGATATCTTTTTTTTTCTACAGTGTTCCTTTAGCTCTCAGGGATACGGTAGCAGTGGCAAGTAATCTTCTCTTTTATACTTCAAGAGCATCAAACTAACATATGTGTCCCAGAACGGTGTCTTGTTTTTGCCATCACAGTTGCTGACAGCAAGCTGCTGACAGAGTCAGTTTTTAACAGCACTGCTGTATTAACATTTACCACAGATTAACTTAAACGTAGTGTATTAACAATTTTACTACTTGACAGGGCTTGAAGAGAAATGGGGCCTTTTCTAAGGACTGCTTCTACCACTCATTTTCCCAGAAATCCAGTCACTATGAGACAAATTTTAAATCTAAGATTTCTTGTAACACTGGAGACTCAAGCTATGACATAACAATCTATCCTCCTTTTTTTCCTACCTGCCATCAGAACAATACTTACTGTTTTCTGCTGTAGGGCTGAACTCTGACATAAGGCTCAAAACAGGGTATGCAGGTATGACTGCAAATTGAAAACGTGACAGACAGGCTGGTTGCACTGTGGTTGCATGCCCTCTAGCTGACGAATTTGTCCATTTCATCTCATGTTCACACCAGCCCCTCCCTGCAGAGATTTAAATTTGCGCCTTCAAAGTTGACTTAACTACCACGTTTTCCTGTATTGTGTGTGCGACACCTTTTGCTGATCCTCTTCCACCTTGTAGAGTCCAAGTGTTCTCTAAGACAAAAAAAAAAAAAAAGAAGAGTAAATACAATTTGATAAGGATATATTTTGGAGAAAAGGGAAACCTCAATTCTAACTTCTGCTCTGAACGAAAATATGGATTTGATCCAAAATTTGTCACCTTCCAGGAAAGTGCTTTAATACTGAGTCATTTTCCTTCTCACTAGGTTAATGAATATTTTAGTAGTCCATGAAAAATGGAACAGAATCAGTAGGAAGACTGTGAAAAAACCTCTCTAGAATACCTTACACTGTTGTAGCTAGGTCGTTTTTGAGGAGACATGACTGCAGATACTCACAGGAAAAAGAAAAAAAAAATGGCATCTGCCTCCTATAATTTGCTGAATATATTTTTGTTTCCTTAGTTTTCCCCTCTCACCTCCCAAGTATTACCAAATAAAACATTTGGAATATAGGGAAATAAATAACTTTGGATATTTTAAAGTTAATTATTTGGACATTTAAAAACATCTAATGTGACATTCAACCCAGATTTGCAACTAGTTTAGCTATTCTTAAAATATTGAGTTGATTGTCTTTTGGGAGTTTGGTTTGTTGTTTTTTTTTTTTTTTTGCATAGAAATAATTTACTTAGAAAAAAAAAAGATGCTCTCTAACCAAAATTGCTGCTCAGATCTCACAGAAAAATGCAAAGTACAGTCTCTTGCCACTGCTACAGAAAAGTTTTATCTTCATCCACCCGAAGGACAAGAACTAAGTAGTGGGATGGATGGCTCGTGGTTTTCTAAAGTGAAGTGTTAGTTCATGCGGTATTAGATCACACACAGAAAGATGATTTTTGTAACACTTGGACATGGCAGTTGAGCTTGTTTTTCCTGAAGAGTCTGCAAGGATGAAGCAGCATCAGCTTCCTGGGCAGCTTAAGCTGGCATAGGCTGCACTGAGGCTGAACAAGCAGACTTATCCTCTTCTAGTCCTGGCACAGTGTTCCTACTCTATCTCTTGCTCTAACATTAGTCATCCCACAAAAGCAGTTTGAATTTGACAGACTCATGGGTCTCAGAAAACAATAGGTGGTTTTTTCTTTTTCTTTTTTTCTCTGAGCTAGTTCCCTGTTGGTTTGCCAGTCTCGTCTAGTCCATGGCTGCATAATTCCTAGAGACTTTTGGCAGATTTGCTGTCTTAAACTGGCTTCACTTAGAAGGGGAGGGTTAAAACAAAAAGTCCTTTTTGAGTAATGAATGGATGCCAAGAATGGACAGTTGATGCTGGACAGTGAGGCAGGGGCACAGTTACCTGTTTCCTCTATGGATCTGCCTGTGAAGTTCTCCAAAGAAGACAGCACATCCTCTTGTTTGTGTTGTAATTATGTGGCTTGTTGTGTTCATATAAACCCCATCTCAGACTAAAAATAGACATTATTGTCCTTTCCTAGCTACAAGTCAGAGTATTTGTTTAAGTGCTGCAGTTCTGCCTGAGTATCTCATATTAAATAGATGTGGAAACACATTCTCCAAGCCGGTGGGATAAGCTGACAGATAGCAAGTTTGCTTTTCATGTCGCTGTTCACCATAGTGGAGTCATTCAGACTTTATCTTCATAAGAGGTAGGTCCTGCCGGGACACCTATAAAAGAGTCAAACTTACTTTATAACCTTGCATAATTAACGTCATTCGCTACAATGCTTCTATTAAGGTTCATAGTTTTTGCAGCTGATGTATCTTTAGAAACATAAATGTAACGTTTCGGTGTCTCTGTCCACTCATTTTTAAAGCTTAATCAATGATCAGTTATGCTAGATGTATAATATTGCTATTTCTCAAATTAGTCAATGTATTATTTTTCACATATATCCAGTACTTTTTATACTCAGACTTTAATATTAGACCTAAACAATAGCAACAGTTGCTATGGTGTTGTTCCTGCTTATTGAATGACATTGTCAACCATAAACTATATTTTTAACCTTCTCAGCTACTAAGAAGAAAGCACCTCCTCCCTTTTCTAGTGTGTGCAAATGTATTATGTCTCTTGATGGATATTGTTAATTTGATTTTTAGGGCTAGAATGGTTCCAGAACTGATGAATATATTTGCATAAAAATTCAGTGTTGTGCCTGTCATGGATGGGCTGTGTTCATTATTAAAATAATGAGTTCTGGAGGAATCACTCAGTGTTAAAGAATCTCTCCCTATACACTTTCTACCGTGTTTATTTGTTATTTGTATTCTGGTGGCAGGCACGACAAGCTGAATGCTGGCTACACATTCAGGATGAGTTTGTCTGTAAAGAAAAAGAGCTCACAATCAGACTCCTACCTCCCCAGCATAGAGAATTTCCAGTGTTCAGACAGTAATTTTGGAGTCAAAGTTTTGGTTTAAAACATCAAGCTAACAAAATGCTCCTTGAAACAGAAAGTGACAAACATGTTCCACAAATGTTAACCTTGAGAAAAAAAATATTCACAGTTTTTACTAGCCCTTGTCATCTTGTTCTTTTTGAAGACTTCATTTTGCAGAAAAGGCAAGTGTAACAATGAAATCTTTTACTTAGAGAAGTTTTTGTTTTCTTGTTGTGGAAAGTGTCCTTTTTCAATGCATTGAATAATAAAGTAGATCATAATCTAAAACATCAAAATAACTTCCATGTTTTTAGACTTCTCACACCAGATTATAAGTACAATGAGAAAAAAAAAAACCTGAACAGAAGAGGCTTACAAGTTACTAAAGCTTGAACTGTTAAGCATATGAGTGTAAATCTGGAGTTATGCTCTCAAGAGCGAACAGATTACTCCAGATTTATGCTTGGCTACCTGAAATCAGCATCTGGCCAAGGATTCTTTTCTCTAAGTACATTTTTGCAATTAGCAGTGCCAGTAAAAAGAAATATAAAAAAATAAAATATCGGGTTGGACAGGTTTTGATAAATACCTTGAATTACTGTAAATCTTTTTATTAGGCGTTCTTTATTTTGAATTAAAGAGGACAGAGACCCATGGCAGACTCCAGTCTGAATTTGCTTCTTTTTCAGGCTATGTCATAAATATCAAAACAGTAATTTAGAAAAATGCCTACTCTTGAACTAGAGAACTAAAATCTTCCATCTTCCTTTCCCCATCCAGATATTTTCTATTACCTATACACAAAATGTGGAATACCAGTTGCACACAGATTAACATACAGAGAGGTTAGAGATGCACCTTTTCTACAGCAAGTAATCTTGTATGAATAGTTTTTACTGAACTAATCTATTAATATGTCTGCAGTATCACATCTGAAAAAATACTTTAATCCATAAAATCCATAAAAATTTCCTTAATACATAAAAATAATTTATTTAACACATTAAAAATACAGCAATTTCTTTGCTATTTTTCCAGATCTTCTCTACATGATCATTTATATTGCACCATTATAATGAAAATCCCCACTGCTGGATTTTCATACCAACTGTCTCATATTTGCATCTGCAGTTTTAGTTGGACAGAACTTTTGTTTCCTCAAGCTGACAAATGTTTCCATGGTTTCTTTATTCTCTCTTTCTTTGACGTTAGAATTTGTGTTCAATTTGTGTCTGTTTCAGGAATTAACTACAGTCTTGCTGTGATTGTCTTCCTAATACAAACATTACGTTTCCTAAAAGTCTGAGCTCTGTCAAAGGCATTGTATTTCTTCTTTTAGGCTATACTTCATTGATTTTTTCATAATTTTAACTTGATTTTCATAATGGCATGCCTTTCTTATTGTTTCTCCAGTATGAATAGCAAACGAAGACTTTCCAGTCAGCCATGATGTTTTTGTTTCTCTTTCTTAATACACAAAAAGGGGAAAAAAATCCTCCTCTTTTCTAGTGCTCCTCATCTAGGAAGACAAATTTTAAAAAATGTTTTATATAGGAAACATTTCTACGCTATAAAAATTACCTTGAGCAAACTGGTAATTCATAACAAATCCATGACAAAATATTTATTTACAAAAACTGCTAGTATATGCTGTATGCTTTTTGCACCTCTAGAAAGGGACAGTTCACGGTCCTTGAAGTTCTGACTCAGATGACTGATCATGAAGTAGATCTTTAAGAGGTGTTTGTAAATGACCACTTTAGGAACCTTCGGAATCTTCTCAGGGAGATTACCAGACCTACTTGAGGACTGCTGAAGAAGTTTTGGAAGGATGTAGGTAGGAAAGTGTCTCATTTCTAATGTGCATCAGAATAGAACTTAAATAAAGACTAAAATGTTGATTCATGTCTAAAACAAAAGAGTAGATAAAGAGGAAAATTGTTAAGAAAGGGTCCTGACCTTTGGCTTTTGAAAGGACCCTGGAGACCAGCAGTGAGAATAGCTTCAGTAGAGCAGACATGGAAGCCAAGCTGGAAGGTAACCATTTGCAGAAGAGGAAGGTGGTGCGTTTGTTGTAGGTGCTACATCGTATGATTTTAGAGATCAGAGGAACAGCTGGAATTGAATCAGTGTTTGGGAAAGGAGTTAGAAATTAGTATGGAAACTAGGGAATTGCCTGAAATAAATTTCTGAATTTTCCTGAAAGATAAAAAGGAAATATAGGATAGTGAGAGGCTGAGAAGAAAGGTGTTGGAGGGGAGCAATACAGAAGCAACAGAAGGAAAGAAGTCAAATCGGTGACTGGAGCAGAAGAGAGGGTTAAATATCTAGTGTTGTGTTGAAAACTACTCAAAACTACACAGCCCTGCCAGACTATGTCTGAAGCATATGGTGTTCCCAACAACTCAAGTTTAAGGAGCAGCTCCTTAAGTTTGCCAGTTTACACTAAGAGGATCAGCTTGCAGGTTTATTGTTATCATCATGACAGAGGTTTTTAAGAGTCAGTGTTTCTGTTCCAGATACAATCACAGAGGAATTAATTAGCTCTGACAGAAGTCAGTTTGACAGTGGAACTCAAGAGATTATGATAGTCAAAAGGGAAACAATGACAACAGACACAGCAAGATTACTCCTTTTGCAAACAATTAAAAAAACTTGTTCATTGGCACATACAATGAATCAGGAAGTCTTCAACCTCTTGGCTGTAAAAGCTAAGCATATAATACGTCATTGTCATGCTGAGTAAAACCTGAATTTTTTAATAATCTACTCACAACAAGATGGATTAGTGATTGGCAGAGAAACAAGGAACTCAGAAAAATAATTCAGAGAATTAAAGGATCAAAGCGATTTGGCTCTGGTGAGGCAAACAAATAATTTAAAATTTGAAGGGGAAAAGAAGGATAAGAAATAAGGACAAACTCAAATATTAACTTGGAATAAAACTAGCAGAATATGTTCTTTCTTTCCTTATTCTTTTTTCTCTTCAACTTGTAACTCAATTGAAGGAAAGTTCAAAGTTTATTTAATTTACTTTGGTTTTTTTTTAAGCCTAATCAAGGATGCTATACAAGTGAAATATTTTTCATGTGGAATTGTTTTATATCTACAAATGATTGTTTCTATACATGTGATGATTGAATTACAATGTGCAGTGCACCTGAAAGTGCAATCGAAATTTTTTATATATGTAATAATTGCACTTTAAAAAGTCTGTCTTAAGTAGTCTTAAGAAGCAATAACAGTTGATCATAACACAAAACAAATTCCAGTCAAATTTTCTTTCTGGCAAGGGGGCTGTAAATGACATTGCAGTTAAAAAAAACCATATGATTACCTTCTACTCTGTTTTCAGACGGTTTGGAATTCATGTAGGGAAGAGACATCTAGTAGATCTTCAAGTGTGAGCTGACATGAAGCCCACTGTAGATGCATGTCCCTTTCAACAGCAATGTGTCTTGCACAAATCATGCCCTTAAGCTTCTCTCAATGAACAACACAGGGGGAGTTTTGTCCTGTCATCCTTTAATTCCATCTTAATGCCTGTCATGGGAAAATGGCACTGTAGAGCCATTGATATCTCCTATATTTCTGGAGAGACGTCTGCTTTCTTATCATTACTTCTTTACATGATCATTTTGAACCTTACAAAAATTGTACAGTTCTGCTTTCATTTCTGTGCTATCCAGAGATTTCTAGGCAAACTGAGTATCTTCTAATTTTAATCACTGAGTGCCTTGCAATGGTTTTATTCTGTTAACTGATTATCTCAGCTGCAGCATGCTGGGGAGAGCTGCACCCGGTGCATTATGGGTCACTTGTTGTCCTTAGGGTCTAAGTCTTGAAAGAAGCTTCTTATCTTTGGTTTGTGCAATTGATGAGGACTCTGGGCATTCCTGGATCACCAATACAATCTCGGCAAGTCTGATCCCTGCCACTGGGTGTGCTGTGCCAGCACAGATAACAAAAGCGTCCTGGGAGAACAAGGCAGCAACCAAGTAGATAACAAATAACACAAGGAGCAAGGAGTGATATTCCAGGAAAAGACATTCAGAACACAGACCAAAATAATTCCAAGTAAAGGCTGGAGTCATCTCCTATACAGAATGGTCAAAACACTCTCAGCAAGAAGTCCTCTAAGCCTCACACAGGTAGCAGCAAGGGCCAGATATGTGGGTGGTATTGAGAAGGTGGGTTGGTTCTCACCAGGATGTCACAGCTAATAATATATCCCAAGCAGATGATAGTAACATTGGTCTCAGATGTAGAGTTTACAGTGATTATGAAACCTGTTTTTGTTTCTGTGCCCAGAAGTGTTCATTCTTCTTATACATTCTCCCTTAGCTGCTATAGTAGCAAACCATCTTGTTTCACCTTAGGAAAAAATGAAGTTCTTCCTAAAAGTGTGTTGACTTGCATTCTATATTATGGTGGATTTTTTTAGGATTTCTCTGTAACATAACACAGAACTATTTAAATGTGAATCTATTATTTTTTTTCCAAGTTTGGGAGTATTTGGACCTCAGTTCTGCATAACTACTTAGTGAAATGTTAGATGACAGAAAGTTACTAAAATCAGACTGTTGTGTTTGTTTTTTTTTTTTCTAAAACTATCACAGATCAGATTACAAGTTATGAGTGGGAAGCAGGCAAAAGGGAAGAGAAAAACAGAATTATGATATTATACCTCTGAAGAAAGTAGAGTGTTTCTGACAGAGAAAGTGGAGGAAGTTTAGAGACAAGTTGATGTGAAAAAAAGGAAAAGATTATTATTGGATGTTAGTTTCTCCCTCAGTATGTGCTTTAGTTGATAAAAAAAATGGTTTGCAGACAGAGGCTATTAAAAAGATCGGTAATACTGATCATAAAAAATGAATTTCTCAGATATAAAGAGTGGCTTTGATCCAAAAATCAATTTGAAAATTAAATTATAGAAAGCAGTAATACAGCAAGATAATTGCCGATATGTTCAGATCAGATAGCAGATAAGAGAAAATTATTCGGTAAGAAAATGACGATAGTATATAGAAAAACACTTTTTAAAAAGTCACTATTTTTATTGTCTACAGGGAATAAAACCATCTTTAAAGAAAATTATCAGATTTTCTGGCATAAGAATTAAATAACGGCTAGATAACAAAGAGCTTGCATAAAGATGTATTTAAAATCCTACTGCACAGAGAAAAAGTCTAAATATATTACTGTCATCCACAAAGCTAAAAATTATTATTTGACTCTAATTTCTCTCAAGATGCCTTAAATTACCAGTGTTTAGTGGTTTTATAATATTTTTTCTTTACAATATGTGGAAGTAGATACATACAAGAAGACAGGAACTCTTCTGGACAGAGTTCAGGATGAGATTGAGCTCAGACCTGGTGAAGACATGGTGAAGGTCCTTGCTACAGCAGTCTGAAGTCATTGGCTGTTCCGACAGATCTGAAGACAGTGGAATTTCCCCACCTTGCTGTAGCCACAGCTTGCAGCTTTATCCCATGCGATAGTACTAATCTCCTTTCCCTTTGTCTTGTAGCACTTGCACCACCAGGGTTGTGCCAAAGCTACAACTAGAGATGGGAGGTTAGCGTTGAAATGCTCAAATGTATTTAGGCCATAGAGTCTAAGTTTATGATTTTGCCGTGAAGAGCCTATAATCCAAAATCGTTAGCTCAATCCAAATGCATCACTTCTTGTCTGTAACATTAGACACTTCTTTACTTAATGTCTATCAGATTCTGCCTATTTCACTTATTTTGAACATGTTGCCTATTCATACATTGAACTAGCATTTGCACAGACTTTCTAGGATAATGTGAAGTCATTCCACTCTAGGCACTGTAAGGTGACTTGCCTTCTCTTTCTGCCTCTGTCAGCTGTTGTCTTCCATAGCTCTGGTTTTGTGATTGTTACTAGTTAAAATATTTTTTTTTTTTCTTGAAAGACTTAATGTAAGACTACCATTTATGATGCTTACAGTTGGCAGTAGGTTCTCCAGGCACTAAAAAAATCCATATGCAATAAGATACTGGGTGCAATGAATGTAAACAAAGCATGAAAGATATACAAGGTGGATGTGGTAATTGTGTTTTCATCCCAAATATGAAAAGTGGTTTTTGTGCAGAAGACTAGATGAATACTGTAGATCCCTATGACTGTGAATAGAAGAATATTCACAGGGAACATGTTGCACTTATGCATTAAGGCTCAATGCATCTTTGTACTGAGTTGGGAGGAGACTCAAGACAAACCAGTATGCCTTGAGCTTGACTAGTTTTATGGGCTGCATTGCATAAGGGTCGATTTCTTTGGCAAATAAAACATAAACTTAAATGTAACTCTCTTTGTTTGCTAGCTTGAGGACCTGAGGTGAACCTTTTTAATTGTTTTGTATAGATTGCTTGGATGCTTAATAAAACACTCTGGCATAACTATAGCTTCCCATTTCTTTCCATTGAATGGACAGCAGCAAGTACTTAAACAAAATAGCAGAGCTTCTTATGCTTACAAATACATAAAAAACAATTCAGAGAGCTGGTATTAGTTCTACTGACTGCTAACATGAAGTAAATGGAATTTTACACTATCAGATAAGGTACAACATGAAAAAAAATAATATTAACTAAAACTGAAGTATTTACAAAATGCTCAGGAAGATTTAGCAGTGCAGGCATCGGCTGTCTGAAAAGCTTTTATTGGTTTTGTTCCTCTCCAGTCTTTACATTCATCTGCAAGGAACAGCAGTGCAGGGGCTGTTTGTCTGGAAATGATGCTTTGTTAGTGTTAGGTGTTTTCATGCTTATACTGAGCCCAGCACAGAGATATGCCTGAGTGTAGAGTCTGTCTGGAGATTTTGGTGTTCAGTATCAGTCTGAGTAGGTGCTTCAATAGTTCTCAGTGGTGCTTGCTTGGTATTGTCTGTTGTGTTATACTGGCAATGGTAATGCCAGTGATTTGTTTTCTTTCTTCTCATTGCAGCACTGTCTGTGTATTCAGGTTCCAGGGCATGGAGCCTGTCCTTCAAGATCTTATTTGTTTTTAAAGTGTATTTCCTTCCACGCTGGTCATACATGACAGAACACTGTTTACAGTATTTCACTCTTTCTTCTTTGTGAACTGGGTTATATTAGGGATGTAATGAACAATTAGTAAGGACATAAATTGTCACAAGAAAATGAAGTTGTGAGAAACTGTGTCGAATGTTTGTCTCAACATTGTCGAAGCGTCAAACCAGCACCTAAACAATGCTACATGAGTCAAACCATAGGACTGGAGTCTTCCTGTTTTCCTGCAAGCCGATTCCCTTATCTTGCAAGCCAGTTCCCGTTATCTTGCAAGCCAATTCCTACCTTTAAAGCTCATGTAGTCCAACTCCCCCTGCCAAGGGCAAGGACATCTTCTACCAGATCCAACCTGGATCCATCTTCTACCTGTCCAACCTGGCCTTGGATGTTTCCAGGAACAGGACATCTACCACCCCTCTGGGCAACCTGTTCCAGTGTTTCACTACCCTCATTGTGAGTTTTTTTTTCCTTATTTCCAGTCTGCATCTACCCGCTTTTAGTTTAAAACCCTTACCTCTTGTCCTATTGCAACACGCCTGGCTAAAAAGTTTCTCCCCATCTTTCTTGTAAGCCCCCTTTAAGTACTTACTGAAAGGCAGCAATAAGGTCTCCCTGGAGCCTCCTCTTCTCCAGGCTGAACAGCCCCAACTCTCTCAGCCTGTCCAGGTGCTCCAGCCCTTTTATCATCTTCGTGGCCATCCTCTGGACCCTTTCCAACAGGTCCATGTTCTTCTTAAGTTGGGGGCTCCAGAGTTGGATGCAGTACTCCAGCTGGGGTCTCACAAGAGCAGAGTAGAGGGGAAGAATCACCTCCCTCGACCTGCTGGCCAGGCTGGCTTCTCCTCCAGCAGTACCCCAAGTCCTTCTCCTCAGGGCTGCCCTCAGTCCATTCTCTGCCCAGTCTGTATTTGTGTCTGGGATTGCCCCACCCCATGTGCAGGACCTTGCACTTGGCCTTCTTGAGCTTCATGAGGTTCTCATGAGCCCATGTCTCCAGCCTGTCAAGGTCCCTCTGGATGGCATCCCTTCCCTCCAGCGTGTCAACCACATCACACAACTTGTTGTCACTGAACTTGCAGAGGGTGCTCTGTGTCCCACTGTCCATGTTGCCAATAAAGATGTTAAATAGAACCAGTCCCAGTACCAACTCCTGAGGAATGCCACTCATCACTGGTCTCCACTTGGACGTTGAGCTGTCAACCACAACTCTTTGAGTGCGGCCATCCAGCCAACTCCTCATCCACTGAGTGGTCTGTCCATCAAATCGATGTCTCTCCAGTCTAGAGACAAGGATGTCATATGGGACAGTGTCAAATGTTTTGCACAAGTCCAGGTAGATGCCAGTTTGATTGAAGGTACAGTGTTGTGCAGTGTAATTCTAATAAAATCCCATTTACTTGTTGGGGTTCTTTTTTATCTTTTTTCTTTGTGTTGTCCCACCAGAAACATTGATATTTCAGAGGCATCTGAAAATAATTCACAGCATTCCCAGCTAGTGTGTAGGATTTTCTGGAACTATGCAGAGATTTTTAAAGTAGCTAACATATAAGGTCAGGAAAAAAAAAAAGCATCTGTCATCACAAAGGTGAATCAGAAGTTGGATATCCCAGCCAACCTATGGAAAAAATTTCTTCCATATGACCATTTAAGCTCCATTTTACAGAAGAGTAGTTAAAATCTTGAAAAATGTTGGTAAGTGATGGTAAAAGTGCATCTTGACAGCTTAGCTGTATACCTGTCACCTTATTTTCTGCCCAGCTCCTCTGAAGTTCAAGACTCACTAAGTGGAAAATAAGAACATTGTCACCTTTTTCCTGTTGCTGGAATAGACAGTTGCCTGACACAGGAACCGTGGAGTATGAGCTGAAGGCCACTGTTGAAAAAATGAAAGAAACTCTATGACACTCTCTGTCACGCACGCCCACATCCTGTCCAGCCTTCTCCCTCTCACATACCTTTCCCCATCCCTGTGACATTCTCCTAGAGAAAAGGCATTTAGAGAAACAGACCTGATTTCTGGTGACTTACCATTCTTGTAAGTGTTGTTTAGAGAAGAAATTACTCGGATTGTAACAGGAACACAATTTTAGTTTGATATTGAAGTACAGAACATGAAAAGGAGGGTTTTAAGAAATGTGGCTTTAAAAAAAAAAAAAAAAAGCTTTGATTTCTGTTTCTAAGCAGTCCTGTAGGCTGTGGCCACTTGGCTTGTATATTTAGATGTATTTTTCCTTTATATACCTTATGCTGTGTTCTAGCAGTGAAACTAATATGGTGAATCTTGTGAAGAGACTGAGTAATTGAGAATGCAGCAATGCAAAATACACTTCCACTGCAATATAACTGATTTTAGATCCTGGCTGTCATCCGGAAAATCACCACAGCTTCGCAATGGAGTGGAAAATTTGCATTCTCTGTGATTGACAGTGAGAAAAATTACTAAGGTTAATTCAAGATCAGTTTGGTAACTCAGAAGATCAAATGGTACTTGCACCTAAAAACAATGGGATTTTTTTTTTTGTGGAAATCAATAGTATTAGGCTTTTTCAATATTTTTTTTTCTGCAAAATGTTGGTTAATAATTTGTGAATACAGTGTAATTTGTTGTTAATGTTTATAAAAGTGATCCCCATGTAGTGTATAGAGCATTGCCTTAAATACTGCTAGCACAGCATCTGCACAGGGAAATTCAGGTTCTGTTATGCAGTCAATAATTCGTAAACCTCCCTGAATTAAAAACCTAGGTCTTCCGGTAGGAAGGATATTGCTTTAAAATAACTTTCAGAAAATGCTACATGATTAGTAATATCCTAATGAATATTTATGACCTACCATCTGAATGGAGATAACTTTGACATGATGCCTCTAATATATAATAAAAATAGAGTAAATTAAGTATTGGCTATTAGGTCTGAATCTATATAAAAGGAATCAATTTCCCTCTTACAATGGAGTAATCTATGAATTTGTTCATTTGAATGAATGAAGTTATATTTATGTGTAAGAAAAGTAAGTGAGAGGAAAATTAGTACTTGGTATTAAAGAGGATCCTCAATGTTACAAATGCTTTGAATAGATGACAGAAAATCCACAGCGGTAGCTGAAAATATGATCAGGTAGCAACAAGTTGGTTATCAGCACAGAAAATCATGAAATTTCTAAGCAAGTAGGTTCTCTTCTAGGATTTGCACATCAGGAAGTGACAGTCGTAGATGCATAGCTCTTAACAAAATGCTTTCCTCCCACCACATATCCTCTTCTAGTCCAACATTGACTTGAATGACAACATAAAGCTATGAGTATTTGTTTAATGGAAAAAAAGATATATTTAACTTGCTAATGTTAGAGAAATTTATATGGACAAGACACATCATTACAATACATAGGATAAGTTCTCAGTAACTGTAGCCAGATAAGTGAAATAACAAACTGAAGTGTTTGTAGTAAGCACTGTTAGAGAATCGAGCTACTGTGGGAAGCAAAAGTGTTCGGGTGGTACATTTGGAGGGCTGTGTCCAGGTCTGGACTCCCCAGCACAAGGAAGACACACACACATGAAATAGGGACAAGATAAATGGGCTTAAAGGTGGAGTGAAAGTTGGCTGAACTGTGAGGTTCAGAGGGTTGTGATCAGCAGCAGGAAGTCCTGATGGAGGCCAGTCACTGATGGTGTACCACAGGGTTGACACTGGCACCAGTACTGCTTACCATCTTCATTAATTGTCTGGATTATGGAACCCTCAGCAAGTCTGCAGATGTTACAAAACTGGGAGATGTAACAGAATTCAGAGGGACCTCAACAGGCTGGAGAAATTGGCCAGAAGGAGCCTCACAAAGTTCAACAAAGGGAAATGCAAACTCCTGCACCTGGAGAGGAACACCAATACGTGCTGAGGGCCATCCAGCTAGAAAGCAACTTGATAGGAAAGGACCTGAGAGTCCTGGTGGATAACAAGCGGACCATGAGCTAGCAATGTGCTGCAAAGAAGGCTTGGAGGTATTTATCATTGTGTATAAATACCTGTTGTGAGACAACAAAGGAGACAGAACCAGACTCTTCTCTATGAGGCCCATTGACAGGACAAGAGGCAACAGGCACAAAGTCCGCTACAGCATGTAGCTGACCTGAGATAAAGGTAGATTTTGTGATTGTCAGTCTTGTTGCTGTGAGCCTCACCAATCTGATCCACCGTCTACTCCTGCTAGCTACATTGAGAATGATGCCTGCCATTCATCAAGACCTGCTCATCTAGCCTTGAGTCAGACAGAGCAAGGGCACCTACCATTCTGCTTTTGTACCTGATGTTCATATCTGTCTGTGCCAGCTGAACTTCCTTGCTAGTACCACATCTGGCTATCACACCTGCCATCTGCTAGTGGAAGACTCGTAGCAACTAGCTGAAGTAGATGCACCTCTACAAACAAAAGGGTGTGTGCACATCTAGCCAATTTTCCAGATCACTTCCATGTGGGATCTGTTTGTCATGGTTTTGTGAAGACTGGCAGCCCTGATGCTGTTGTGACCGAGTCAGAGCAAACCGATTTATTTCTGTGGGAGTAAGAATAACATAAAAAGAATGCTGCAGGTGGATGTCTTTAGCACAATCTATTAAAAAAAAAAAAAAACAGCCTATCACTGCAGTGAGTTCTGAATATTACAGAGTGCAAAGCAATGTTGTTTATGTTAGGAATACTGAGAACATTACATATAGTATGTGTGAACCTTGTTTATTGCTGTATAATTTTCATAAGAATCAGTTACATCTTTCAGTGATATTTTTCCTTCTCCTTTCCAAAGAACTTTGTTGGAAGATGTCAAATAACATAGAATGAGAAGCAAACTAGCTGGATATCCCTCACCTGTATTTCTTGAAAAGTCTTGTTGAATTTTATCAACAGTTTTAGACTTACTACTGTTATAGTTCACTTATATGTTTCTGAAAAAGTCTTTTAGGAAACAGTCAAGTGGAAAGTGAGGAACAGAATCAATGTAATCTTGATTATAGTAATTTCCTAGAATCGACATCCTTAGGTTAATACAGTGGGCTTTATTGTTATTTTTTGGTGTGAGTATTTTAAATTGTATTCTCTCTGAATATGCAGAGACTACTAAAAAAATAGGTTATTATGAAAAAAAAATCAACAGGCATTAATCTAAGTTACGTAAAAAAATATTATTATTATCAAAGTGTAAAGGACAGTGCAGAAAACTTCCTAGGTTTTAGACATTGTTTGACTTGTTCAAATTCCAGAAAAATGCCAATGCTTCTGTTTCCTTTGGTAGCCTCAATCATCCCTTAGATGCTAGAATTTGATATGAATTCATTTGGATTAAAAGTATATGGCAAACTAAATAATCTAGATGTAAATCTTAATGTAGGAACTAGGTAAACTTTGTTTTTAGACTAATTTGAATTCTACCATCTATATGTATTTGAAATCCTTCTCACCTTGTAAGAAGTCACAAATAAAAAGCAAAATACAGATCTGTGATGTGCGGTAAAGTTCAGCCCCTCAAGGGAACGTGATGAGCTGAGTTTCAAAGAATACTCAATATGCTGATTTCTAAAACTATATCTATGAATTAAGAACATTTATAAAAATAATTCTAAGATTGTGTTCAGAATCAAATTATTGAAAACAGTCCCTCTATTCATACAGTAGAGATTAGTTACTTTCACTTGTATAACACATCCAAATAAATACATCTTCATGTTATAAATAGGTGCTTTCTCTAAGAATTGTCTTAAGGCATTTAACAGGCACAATGAATTACGTTTGTCTGTTCTGCAGTTTTCAGTTTGTGCTATAATGGCCAATGGTCTGCCTTAATCATGTGTAGCTGGATCCTTGAAAATTGCTTATGTTTTCATAATGCTTATGTGAAGTAAACACTATTTATTTGTTTCTGTCAGATAAATTACATCTAAAAATGCTGTTAAATGGTACCACAGTTGTGTAAATAACTAATATGGCAGAGAGGGTGTGTGATTTAAAGCCAGGCTGGGAAGTCATCTAGGAGTAGGAAAGGGTACGTCTGCAACATACACATATAATGCACCGTGGAAAAAATCTGAGAAATTGGATGTATTTGGACTGTATTTTGAATGTAAAGTAACTTTGAATAAATTGCTCTATTATTAGTTTCCCTTCCTTCTTATTTGAACTAGCACGATGTGGTAATTAATGAGGACAGCTATATTAGTCCTTACCTTTCTTTTACTGGTGTCCTTGATGGAGTTTTTTTTTTTTTATCAGAAGAGATATACTGCATATTCAGAAAATCAAAACACAACAGAAGCCTGCTGATGAATTATTCTTTAGAAATCTCTAACATTCTTAAGCTTATCTGATGCACAGACAGGGCAAACAATGATAAAGATACATTGAAATTCTTGCTGCCTGTCTAGGTTGTGCTGCAAGCACAAACCTGATTTTTTTTTTCTTAGGAGGTTTCATGCTCATGTTATTTCACTGGTGAAGTAACTCCATTGTGTTACTGTAAATATGTAATGAATTTAAAGATTTTTCTTTCATGTATAAGATGTTTTACAGTTATCCTCAATTTTATCTGTAGGATTGCATTCCTTTTTTTTTTTTTTGCTTAAAATATAAACTTCTACCTTACTTGATCATCCTGAGAGAAGATTCATTTTTAACCTGATTACGGAACTCATTTCACTCAGATAAAGTTCACAAACTTCTGAGTTTAAATAAAAACTTAATAGACTTATAGTTATCTGTGCTTTTTAACTGCCTTGCAGAGTTGACAGGGAATTGCTTTTTTGACTAAGCACTACCAGAGTTACCTCAGAAAGCAGCTGCCTTGTTGGTGCTGAGGATGTCCATGGTCCATGTGCTGCGGTGGGATGCAGCTAGGTGGACTGCACTGACTGCTACAGGGCATAGAGGAGCAGAGATTTTGTGTCCTTGGGACAGCAGATGGCATTTCTTGCTGTGGTACCATTCCTTGAAATAACCCGTTCATTCTTGCAAGCTCTCATTTTGCTTTTCATTTTTGTAGTCTAGCCATGGAGACTTGAAGGCCAAGTCTGCACATCTTAAGTATAGTCCAAAGGTTTGCAATACACTAGAGAGAAAGCCAAGGCACAACTGCAGTTCAGCTGTCCTTGCCCTCTGAGAGTAGCAGTAATAGAGTTACCACTTTTTTTTTTGTTCTATGAAATCGGTGGAAAAATGGGTCTGTTTGTTTTGTCCCTCTGAAATATGTATTTGTCCTTTCAAGGTAAGGAATGCAAACTTTTTCAAAGTGTGTCTCCTTTGAGCATACAAACTGGTTAAAAAAAAAATGGCAGATGCCTTTAAAGACTTTTTTTAAACAATAGTAGTACACTTGAGGAGTATGTTTGTTTATGTACCTTTTGATTTAGTCTTTCAGCTTTTCACTACAGCCAAAAGGGTGAGAAAGGTACTTTAAAAGTCTAACAAAAGTGAAAGCTGAGTTTCTCTTGAAATTGCTTATTTAATTAGCTGAGCACAAAGTCAGTAAATACTATGAAACTAAAACCAGAGGAGTTGACAACACTTTCTTTTTATCCTTGTTTGCTTTTCTAGATTAGTTCTTTTGTAACATCTTGTTTGCTGAGGAATGCAAGGGCGATAGAAATTCATGTTTAGAATTTAGGTTCTGTTTAAAACAAGTAAAAACTTGTTTCTCTTTTTTCCTCCTGAAGCCAGCAGGGAATGGCAGACTGACAGTGGAGATTATTTCTTTTCTAAATATACAAGTCCTATGTTACAAGTAACAAGAAAATGACCTACTACTCCTCTTGCATTGAAACTTTGAGCTGTGCTTTATTTACAATGAAATAAGAACAAAACAAATGCAGTTTTAGATAGAGAAAAGAAAAAGATTTGTGGTAGTAGCAACAGTATGGGATGTTACGAGTGGACATAAATATGCATATGCAAATATAAAAGAGATCAGAGAAAATTAATTTTGTTGGATTTTTTTAAAGGATTACATTGTATTTTACGGTGTAAATAATATGTATGAACATAGATGCACACTGCTTAGAAATGACATATGCTTAAATTTGAAGGCACTGAAATTATTTCATTTTTGACTCTTTTTGGTCGACAGTTGATCTTGAGTTTTCTCTTTAGTAGAAATAGTAATTCTGGCAGAATAACACTTTTTGTAGTGCCTTTAAAACTCAAAAGCTATGAAGTTGATGTGCAGAGTTGAAACTGATATCTAGAGTTTTAGCTGTAGAACTATGCTTATTCTGGTGTCAGTGGGCTTTTCTTTTTTTCCGAGATGTACACTATGTAGCACTGAGGGAGGACTGCAAACAGAAGTGATTGGGATTACACATTTGTATCATGGAACAGCAGGATGACATAAAATGATAGCAGGCAAGATAAGAAATCACAAGGGCTAATACTCCTACTTTAATAGGCACAAGGTCCTGGATTTCAATGTTCTTTGGGTAGATCTGCTCCCTTAAGAACACTAGGTAGATCGCTGACACCGTGTAGAAGAAGAAGTAGCAGGGACTGTTGCTTATCTTTTAATCTTCGTTCTGCCAGTGGGCAGCTCAGGCTGCTTAATTACAGATTTACTGCCATTGCACAAGAACAGCCTAACTCATTTTACAGGCTATGTTTGCCATTTCCGGTCTACTAGAAGAAAACACTTGCAAGGACTAAGTGAGATAACAGTGACTTTATAGAGGTTTGGGGTTTTGGTTTTTTTTTGTTCTGATTTGGTTTTGTTTTGCCAAGAAAAGGAAGGAATCGATGATACGACCATAAACAAGCATCTGGCTTCTGGAGTGCCTGAGAAGTACATTGGGAATCAACCTACCTCAAAGTATAACATTTCAAATCACCTAGATAAATCCTAGGTCAGAGAGATGGTGGTTCCTTTGAAATCCTTGATTTTGTATGACACGGGAAAAAAATTATTTAATAATCACATCATAGCAGCATCCAGAGACCTTACCTATAGTTCTAAGTGTGATATTAACTTACAAATTGCTTAAAATAAAGGTCTTCCTAGCCCAGTGTCCTACTTTCAAGAGCTCTTTCAAGAGAAAAAGGAGTTCTGCAAGAACTGACCATCAGTTAATGTTTCCTATTAAGTACTAGTAGATAATTTTTATGCCTTAGATCGTAAAGTCATAGAGTTTATGCTTCCTCTAAAACACTTATTTCAAAGATAGATTTACTGCTACATATCTGATATTGGTGTTACTCATACCACTGTCCAATACTTTTTTAGCCTTGCTAAATTTATGTTTTCGGTAATGTCAACTGACAATGAATTCCACAGTGTGATTGTACACTATGTGGAAAATTATTTTAGTATTGATTTTATATTTCCTAGCCACCTTCTCATTTCTATGACTAGCTGTTTTTCTTGCACTCTAAACAGGGCAAATAGAAATTTCTGATAGATCTTCTATGTAGAAATCACGTATTTTGTCATGCTCACTTCTGCTCTCATTAGTGAAAAGAGTCAAAATCATCATTTAAATATTCAGCCAAGTGTCTCTTTTAGTTTATGTTGTGTGTTCCTGGAAATTCTATTCTGCTCCATTAACTCTGAGACTAGGTGATGGCAATCCAACTGAGGGTGAGCCACTGCTTGCTATTATTGTATTATAACAATTTTGGAATTATTTTTTTATCCCATTCTTCAGTAATCTTGGTAAATATTTCCTTTGCTTCTGATTACTGCCGCACAGTGGGTGGAAATCTTAATTAACTAGTGTGCAATGACGTTCATATCTACTTTCTAATCTGCAATCATTACTTTAAAATCTTAAATGTGGTTAAAATGTTTCACTTTTTCACCTTTAATATTTGCTTTAATTGGTATGGACATTCATTTGTCATTATGATTCACTTCATTTGTTCCGATCTTTTGAAGTCTTTTCATGTTGCTTTCTGATTTTAACGGAACTATTCTATCTTGTTACAAACTCAACTGCCTCGATATTCCCCCTTGCTACACTTCTAGATCACTTACATGTATGTTAAAGAATACCAAACCTGATATACAGAAGGTTAAGATACATCAAAATACAGTTTTAATGATGGAGTGAATTTAATGCTCATGACTCCTCTGCTTTCATGAGTAATTCCTACCTAGTCATTGACTGAAGAATTTTTTTATCTTTTACCTCAAGACTACTTAGCCTTTCTAGTAGCTTCTGTAGATCACCTGTCAAGGTCTTCCAGAACAGAAAATACTTTCCAGAACTTAGTAATGCTAAAAAGCTGGCAACACATTGGTGACTTTGTTTTGGGTCTCCCTCTTCATTTTTACTAGCACTCCAGAGCTATTAATTAGTACAAGCAGTATGTCAGAAAAGGAAAGGAAATAAAATCTATCTGATGAAAAAGCTTTATATTTCAATAAAACATAATGTAGGTAAGTAGGTACTGTAACAAGTCAGTTGGTTTGATGGGTTTCTAAATGCAGATTTAAAAAATAAATGTGTATATAGACCTTGCATATGACTGCATATCTAAATTTTTACAAGTATAATTTTGAATCTGAAAATATATCTATACTAGAAGTATCTTCATCAAATCCATGAGTAAGAACTGTACCTGTATTTATACTATATAAGAAAAAAACCCAGGTTAGTCAAAATTGTTTAATCTGATTTCAGATGCTTCTGGCACTGTTCTAAGAATATGGTAGCTAATTTCTTGTGCTCCTTTTTGAAATTACAGTTGAGATCTCGGTATTAATGAAGCCAGCAAGAGTCAAGTTCTGTTGATTTCTTTTGGGCTGGTGTTTCACTCTCTAAGCTTAAAAACAGTACAAGTTTTATATTTTCAGTAAATTTGTCTTTTGTTTTGAAGGAAAGAACATCAGTAGAGTAGATAAACTCTGAAGAAGAGGGAACATTTATTAAAAGAAATAAGTACAGGAGACACTTGGTGTGAAAAGGAAGCAGCGCTGCTTTTTTTCCTCTGTGTGGAGAATATCCTTACATGACACTTTCTGCCCCTCTCATATTGTTTGAAAAGATTGTACTCATGTCATGTATTCTTTAAAACCAAAGGGTATTTCTTGTGAATTGTTCCTATGGCTCATAAAGTGCCTAAAAATGCAATAGCACTATGACTCCAAGAGGGAAAAAGCAAGAGAATCAATTGCATGGTGTTGTACTGACCTACATAAATAGCAGTGTTGGGAGAAAACTCTTTGAATTCCCGATGAAAGTACATATCCCAGAAAGGCAGAAAACCTAGTTAAGATTCATGCAGCTCTACATACAGAAATTGTACCAGGTCTTCGAGAGGAGAGGGGAATCCAGCTTTGCTGGTGATTGACTGGAAAGGGAGCAGCTCTTTCTCTAGAAAAGGAAGCTACCTAAAGCAGACCCTCAAGTCAACCTGCTTGACAGAGTCTCTCATGTACTCTGAGAAAGCTTGATCATATTAGAAAGAACCTGGATTCTGTTACCAAGTGGTATGGAAAGCTTCTCTAGGAGTGATGCAAAGATGTTGTAGGAGTCAAATGTAAAAAATTCTACGTTAACCACAAGGAAAACTCTGAGGTGGTCATATTAAAGCACATTCTGCTATGAAGAGTACCCTTCAACTACAGAGAGAGGGACCACAGGCTTTAACACTTCTGCAGCAAGGCAGCAGAATGGTGGAAAGGTAGTCAGGGGCTTGCGCTAAAGGGAAAACCACAGCAAGGTGCATATTTCCACCCTATCAGAGCTGCCAGAAATTCCTCTGTGTGAAAAGCAGTGGGTGGAGGAAGTCATCGTCTCAGGATGATGGAACTGGGGGAAAAGAACTCAATGAATCTTAAAGTAAAATATATTATTTGACCTCATCTGATGAGACTGGTTCTGGAATGAAGGGCTATCTAGGATGTAGGAACCCCATAAAGCCAAAATTGGGTTCTTTCTAGTTTAACATTGCTCAGAGAAGAGTGCATTTCATCAAGGAAAAAGGACTGACAGAAGCTAAGAGAGGTTTTTACCATTTGAAAGTTTTCAGGGACAAAGCTGATACGGGCCATAGAGAACAGTACGATAACAAATTATTTGAAACATAAAGCATACTTGTCTTCCTCCCCAGCAGCAGAAGCTGTGACACAAGGAAGGGCAAAAATTTAGGTGGTTATATTTATCCTCTTTGATATTTTCTTTTCTGTAACTGCCTCAGCTACAGCTTTGAAGGGCTCGTATCTTGTAGTTTCTAAGATCAAAATGGTTGTTTAAGAAACATAGAGCCAAAGATAACACTATTTCATTAAGCATTGAGTGGCTGCTTCTCGGGGTGGTGAGGACCTCTAATTGTATTCTGATGCACTGTCAATTGATGTATTGCAACAAAGGTAAAAAAAAAAGATCACCTTTATTTCATATGGAAGAGTAGAGGGGCGGGTGATGACTGGATTTATGCACGTAACTAAGAGGGTAGTAAATGACTTGTCAATGTACCTTCAATGACACCAGGAGTTTTGCTCACATTCTCTTAAACTTGACATATATTACACTATTCAAATAGTTTAATTTTCTGTAGAAATGAGGGGACTTCACTAAGTCTTGGAACAATGACAAAGAAGTGATGACAATCAGCATTAAACACAATAGGCAGGAACCAAATGTCATGCTGTGGATGCTGTGAGCATCAATTTCTAACCATGTTGACATGGTGCTACCTGTCGGATGTCCAGACTGATTTTCCTAACTGTGTAATATGCTGTGCCAGCATGAGCTGAAATAACCTCAGGCTGCTATTTTTGCCCTTTTCTTACTACTGTGAAGAGGCCCGGTACTGTCACCAATGAAATTTGTGCTTTCTAAAATTTTTTAAAAGGAACCCACAACTTGAGGGCTATTAGGTAGACACTGCCAATGTATCCTGGATTGAAAGCTGGCTGACAACCTGCTCAGTCACCAGTTTTGATGAGCTCTCCACTTCGCTCACAACCACCTGCTACCTCTTTTCTTTCCTTTAGCAAGGCCTGCTGAGTTACATAAAAGATCCAGGCTAAAAACATTTCAGGACATATTGTTCAGTCATCATTTTGTGACTCTTACACATAAGGTTTATGCCAAGTTTGATCTATATTCAAAGTCATAAGTAATTACACATATAACAATTGCTCAGCATGACACCGGCTGATGCTAGCAAGGACTGTGGGTGTGTTGCTGTTCTACATCAGGTTTTCTAACTCATATCTGAGCTTTTCTGGTTGCTTCCCATATAAGCTTACATTCCATTAGAACTAAAATTAAACTGAATTTTATGTTTAAAAATAATAAAAAAAATGTTAAAGACAAGTGCCAAACTTCTCACCTTGCATCATGTAATACTCTTCAAATGAAAAATTTCCTGCCTCATTTGGGAAACTACTGGTGCCTGAAGCTAACAAGAAACATACTTTTCTTCATACAAAAGGATTCAACAGCACTCTGGCCAGCCTAGGAAAAGCATTAGACTAATAAATTAGAACTGCTATGCATCTGAACAGTGTTTCTGTGCTTGCATATGGTCTGTCCTACCAAGCAGCAAAATTAATTCCTTCATAAAAAGGCATTAACTAGGTTTTTCCTCCATCTATCTCATCCAAAGGCCCCATCTAATAGTCAGGCTTAGAGAACAGTTATCCTATGTAGCTGAGCACCATGTCAGGGTTCAGGCAAGGATGGGAAGTCAGGGAGTACAAGAGTGTGCCTAAAAGATATAAAAGTGAACAACAGCTGACATACACAAGGAAACAATGGGAAGATTACTAGAAATGTAGGCTTTATTTCTTCCTCTCATGGTCAAATCCTTGCCTGGCTGAGTAAACACAAATTCTTGATATTCTATAACTGATGTTCAAGTCCCAGAGCCAGAGGCATGGCACACTGCATGTTCCTCACATGTTCTGAACCAAGCAGGTTTTCATCGCCTGGCTACTAGAGCTGGCATTTTGCTCTGCCCAATGGACAGCTCAAAATCACTTCCAATGTGCCTGCCACACACCGCACAAAATATCTCACAGGATCACATGAATCACAAGTTTTGTGAATGTCATGGTACCTAATTTGTTTCTGGATCTAGAGGTCTGGCATACAAGAAGAACTCAAGTACCACTACATCCAAAGAAACCTAAGGAAGAAGTATACCTTAGAAAACATACTGAGTAAAAGAGGACTGGTTTTGCATTTGTGGGAGGGAAGTGTAACTCAATAAGTGTTTTTTTCCTACTTAGAAGGGGAGTGATCTAGTGAGATACTACTGAATGACCACATATGTCATAATACCTTGTTATTCGAAAACAACACTATAAATAAACATCTGAAATATTTTGATTCACAGAGAGTACTGCTGAATCCTATAGCTACTACAGTTTTCAACCCTATGATTCAGTGTATCAATGTAGTCAGATATAAAATCTGGCACTGTAACTCTCCACATGTTGGGAAAAGGTTGTGCAGGCATGCTTCTGAGTTAATATTCATGTTTGTTACTGTTTCAGCCTTCTTGAAGAACAATCTCATAGGTATATTCAGCTGAATTTGTGTAATCTTTGTTATAACTTCAGAATCCATCAATTAAACTTCCTCAGGTCTACTGGCTGATTCTTATTCCAATCACTTGTGTTATATCTAACAGATAGCAACTGAGGTAGACATTTGTCACTTGGGCATTTTGAGTTGCTAGAAATAATAAGATGAATGCTAGTCTGATTAAAATGAGTGCTGGTCAAGTATGACATTTTTTATTGCCTATTTAGTGTGACATTCTTCTGGTTAGTTCTATTGACGCATTTAGTATACAATCAAAGAAAAGTATTATCGTGCATCAATATAAAAAAGATCCTATCAGAGGAGAACTAAAATGCAAAAAGAGGACATAAAAAGTGGTAACAAGGATAGACAACACAGGAAGTGTCTAAAAGCATTGTTCAAACATTATGGGACAACGGAGGAAGGCCAAAACCCAGTAGAGGTAAAACTACTCATAGTTAGGCATAAAGGGTAACGAGGGGATTTTATAAGTTTTCTAATGGAAAAGGAGTTTTGGAGAAAATGTGAGTCTTTGGAATGGGGAAACAGTATAAAGATGGATGATATGGAAAAGGTCGAAGTATTCAAACCTTCCTCTGCCTTGGTCTTCACAGCCACAGTCCTGGCTTTTGTGGCTATGGTTTGGGAAGCTGAAGAGGAGCTGAACATGGAGGAAGCCAAGCTACATCTACCTCAGTGAATTTGATTGTGACAGGGATCATTTGAACAGTGTCACCATACAAGTGATATCAATGCTGGGGAGTGCTCTTTGGCACATATTCTTAATGTAGACCTCTGAACTCAAAACTGCTGGAAGCCACCACTTCATGAATGAGCATTTACTTGTCTTCAAATTGAGCTTTGTGGTGACAGTAATGAAAAGACTGTCTTGCAAAACACATTCAATAGTGAGTTATATAGTATATCCAAGAAAATTCAATTCCTGATCTCCTTATGGAGACCTGCAACCAGCTGAGGTGATGATAATAAAGAAAATAAATTGCTGTAACCCAGAGTGTGATCAAGTTTCAGTTCTAGAAACTGTCAATTTTAACAATTTCCATTACTGAAGAGGAAGAAGCCTATTACTCTCCTTCTGAGAGTTTTACAGACAGACTATCCATAGCTTTCAGCTGAAAATGGATTTCTAACTTCCAGTGAATCACATGATTCAGGTTAGTAGGCTTACAAGTGCAGCAAATGAATGCCTACAGGGGTTAACTGAAAGTAAAATATGAGGACATATGTGTGTGAAGGTCTGAAGAACCGTGGATGGAGGAAAGACTTGCAGCCTTGTCTTTCAGCCTATATTCTAGAATTGGGACTATCACTGACACATGCTTAGTCACTTCTACTCCCTACTCACATTTCCCAAACAATATAAAGGTAATGAGCTCATGATCTACTTTGCAAAGTACTTTGAGATATTCTGATAAAAAGTGCTAGTATGCAATGTGTTGTTATCTTTCTTGATGACCAGAAAAGCTTTTGAGATTAACCTGGGCAGCTTTCAGACAAGTCTTTTTATGATTTAACATCATTGTGCCAAAGCTCACAATGATTATAATGAAGATGGGCTTTACTTCTCAAGCCCAAGTCACCATGAAGTATTATTACAATTTGCAGAGAAACTGAAATAATCCATTTGACTAAAAGACTGTGGCTTTCTAAGATGCATAGTTTGTCCTCTCCTTCCTTCCTTCCTTTCATTTTATTTCCAATTACTTTATTTAAAAGAGGAATTTTGGTTTGTGTGCTATAGTTGTGCTGTTAGCAAGGAGTGTTCCTCCTTCCAGCTTAATTCTACTAGACCCAGGCAGCAAGGCATCGAATATCTTCATCCTAAATAGAGGTCATTTTCGGTGCTACAGGGCCATATGAAACCATGTCAGCCTCTATGTCCCCACGGTGCTGCTGCCATGGTCAGAAACAGCTGCTATAGAAATTTTGTGTAGGAAGTTGTTTCTCATGTCTTCTTCTGGCTTATTTACCTGTCAATAAAATTCCGTCCTTGCTATGCATTTTTTAAAAATTCCTTTGAAAAGTTAATTTCTAGGCAAAGAAAAATTAATAGCTCTAATTTCTTGGTGCTTCAATGGAGAATTTTATGCAGTCCTATACAGACAATTTTTATTTCAACTTGGTAAAGAACTTTAAGTCATTGAGGAATTTTTCTGTATTGAAAATGACAACAGTAACAAGAAGTCTCATTGAATAAAGAGATTATTGAATAGGGTGGAGCTTTTTGCTTGGCATTCTTCAAGTACTTATCTTGCTACAGATCTCACCAAAAGTTTTTCTTAACATCCCAGTGCAAAAATTAGAAATATGCTGATGACTGATGACGACACAAACTCAGAACAGTTTGTACAGTAGGCAATTGAATCATCGTAAGTATAATAGTTGTAGGAATGAAAGGAAAAATAGTTGTATGGTGATCATAATAGGGCTTAATAAGAATTTATGTTAAAATTAGTGAGCCCATCAATTTGAACTGATGAAAATATTATTTGATCCAGGACGTCTTTGAGGGGCTGAGATGGCAAAATTGTAGAAAAGCCAAAGGAATCCTAAGACATACAATTTCTCGGCAATAAGAGTATCACTCTACTAAGCCTTGTAAGATCTCAAGTAGAATGCTGTAAACAAGACAAACTCTGGATAAAGAAAATGGTTGCTAAGATAGCCAGGGACAATGATCCTGCCTAGCATGAGAGCATTCTCTTGTTTCACTTCACAAAAAGTTGTCCAAAAGTGGACGTGATTGCTCGTTGTGAATACAGTGTAGCATAAACACCAAGAAAAGAATTATTTAAACTAACAGGCAGTACTATCACCAAAACACCAGATATAAACTCACTATCAATAATTTTAAACTAAATTTTATATCAATATTTCAAATTATATGAACAATGTGGCTTGAGAATCACTTTCCAAAATTTAAAAATCTAGAAGCAAAATAACAAGTTTCACAACAATGCTGGATGAGATTCTGGAAATTATTATATGGTGTATTATATATATTTGTGTTTATACGATATATACCATATATATGATGCATGTTATAATAAGGGATGAGACTTAAAGTATCTACTGTTGTACATTCCTAACTTTTATTATTCTAGTTAATGCAATTTAAGCACACAGTAACATCTTGTTGTGTCTTTAATACATGAACTTGCTTAATGGTGGTACACTTAGCAAATGTCAGAAACTGGTTCAATATTTTGTTTGTATACTCGACACATGCTCATTTTGATTGTAAGATTTGTTTGTGCTCTCACATAAGTGAAAGGAAAATAAAGACACAATGTATCAAAAAAATCAGCAAGGATTTTTTGACTGCAGAACAGAATTGGAATAAATGTTATGATTTCTCTCTGTTGAAATTCTTTTTTTCTCAGTGCTCACTGTAGCTACTAGGGTGTATTGAAAGATCTTCTGCAAGATCATTGAAAGGAGTAATTTCATTTGTCAAGGCAGGTGAAACCTGAAAAATGTCATTGATACAGCAATTCCTACAGCACTATGTATGGCCCTTTACATTTTCAATAATAAAATAATTTTTTTTTGGTAGGTCCCTGTTTGTTTGTTTGTTTGTTCCTGATCCTTAGAGCCAGTGAACTATGCAGCTTCTAAAACCCAGCTTAAAGACTGCTGAGCCAGTGGATCCTCGTGACTATTTTCATGTGAGGCACTGGAATATGTGATTGTTAGTGCATAACGACTACATTTGTACTCACAAACTGACCTGTGGCAGGACCTGTCCTCCAGCACTGAGTCCAGCTGGTACAGAATAGCTGGTGTCTAAGTTAGCAAGCATTAGTAGCCTCTCAGAAAAGCCAGTCATACCCAAACTGCATATTAAGAGTGATCCCCAGCCTGTGCTAACCTTTCAGCTATGCATAGGAATTGCTTGCTATAAGAAATAATTTGTTTCGGCCCCAAAAAGGCCCCAAGAAGTTCTATCAATTTGAATGGTGGAAGGGATTGCGCTGCAGTGCCCAGGATTCTGTCTCAGCTGTGGTTAAAGTATTGGCACAGCCAGAGCCTCATAGTCCTGTTTGAATCAGGCTTTTCATATCCTCTGTAAGTTATCAAGTGGGGCTGATTTAAGTGATTCTTATGTTCCTAATTGCACTACAGCTAAATTTAAACCATCTCCTTAAGAAGTCTTTAAGAACTGCTTACCTTAGCCCTAGTGCAGCCTCAAGGCTCATTCTCAGCTAAGACCATTCTATTTCATATTAATGACTTTATATTTATTATAGTAACTGGTTCACTGAAGCCTCATGTCTTCAGTCGTTAATTGTTATGCCGTGTTTACTGGAGTAATTGATTGGAAAATATGACTTGATTGCTGCTGCTGACTTACTGTGTTCTGCAGTGTTGCAATGCTTCAAACATAGCCGATGACTTTGCTTCTGATTTGGATAGCTGTACATTTTTCTTTGGCTGAATTTAACTCTCATATATACCAGGATAAGTAAGCAGCTGCACTTATTTCACTTGGTATTTCCTACATCAGTAACACTGAAATAATGCTTACAGCACATGTACTGCATGAGACTGCCCTACTACTAATAAAACTTAACATGTCGTTATATAGATTAACCAAGTGGTAAATACCATAAAGTGACACCGTCAACATGATTCCTCTCTCGGTTCATGTCAGAAACACCCCGCAGGGTTGAACTTGATTTACACTTCTGTCACTGAATTCTTTGTGCATGCAGCTAAATCTTTTCCCCTTCACCTTCTATCCTTCACTTAACTTACAAATGGATTACTTCCCCTTCCTCCCCTCAGGTATGTATCCTGACCATCCACTATGATTGTGATCTCTCCTTTGACAGAACAAGCTCTAACAAGGGATTGTTAAGATCCTTCATTTCTGAGAAATAAACTGATAGCAACACTTTTTACTGTCAGCAGCCATTACTGTAATTACGTGTTTGCGCTCGTATTCTGTTGTTGTTATGCTAGGAAGAAGAGTGCTTTCAAGGCAAAAGAAAACAAGACCTTATAAAAGTTTAATTATAAATGCTTTTGCCCTGTGTAGTTCCTTTGCTACTGAGAATATGAACAGTGCTGAATGTCATTCTGCCAATGTATGACTGCATGCAGCCAAGGTCTGGGCAGTAGCAGTGCAGTACTTCCAGGAGTACAGTTTTGCTGCAATGAGGAGCTCTTCTTCCTCGATCTTTCTTCAAGATAGAGGCTACACTGTTAGAACTGGCTGTGTTCTCACCCTTGGGAATGCAGAGGGGAAAAGGAAGGGGCTAAACACAAGAAAGGACTTCTGCGCTTGAATTCAAGCCTGAAGTTGTGGTACAAAATGCATGTTACTGCCTAACCCAGAAGTCAGCTTGGCCTCCTTGATACTTAGGTTTTAATTGTGAAGTTTCCCAAGTACTTAGAGCTTCTATATGATGATAAGTGGCTGTCTTCTGGGCTGAGCATTTTCATACATACCTCAGACCAAAATCCAAACAGCACTTCTACTTCCAGTCACTCTGCTAAATGCCTCACTAGGAATATATACCAGGAGTTTCAGATACTCTGGAACTACATTCTTAAGAGTATCCGAAATTCCTGCAATAGGGTTTTAAAAAGTGGGAGGGGTAGGGATGGTGTTGACCTTTACTTACCTAATACTAAGTAGTTTTCTGGGAAGTGAGAAATCCTAGTTCAGTCCCCTCTTCAGCTTGAGGGGGTACAAAATAATCTCCTTGGAAGAATGTCTATTTTCTGTAAGTAGCTCTAGTGAGTCAGTTAAGAATGAGCATCACTGTGTCACTGTGTGACAGAGGTAGAGAGGAAATTATGGGGTTACTCCCATCTCCCTCTTATAAAATAGCACGTGCCTAGTTTTGGGCCTTCATTTCTACTTCCACTGCATTTTATCCCCTTGTTGTTGAATATAAAATGGCTGTGAATAACACCATGACGCTAAGACCCCCTTGTGCTCCGAGTGCCCTGTTTGCTTGGTAGGAGATGTCTACATCTGTTTTTCTGTCCCACACTGGCCCTCTGCACCCAGAACTCCTTTTGGCACAGTTACACAGCTTCATTAGGAAGAGATAAATCAAAGCAATAGTAAAACCAGTGAAAACATAGAAAATGTAACTTTAATTTATATATTTAACAGTGAATAAATACTAAAAGGAGGAGTCAAAATGTTATTTTGCATGTTTTTACAAAGAGATATTAAACCTAATATTGTAAGTGTGGTTTCTTCTGCTTCATGCAGAATTTCAATTAGTTTTTGCCTTATTTAGGCTCCTTAGGTTAATTAAAGACCAATATAATTTTATTTTCTTTATTTTTATGGTATTCAGATGAAAAGTAGGGAAAGTTGAATATTCTCAACCTGGATAATGATTTTGGCAATGTACGTTTATCAGGCTTCTGAGGCAGATGACTATAATTCAATATCAATTTAATCATAATTCTAATAATTATTATTTCACTTAAATGCAATCAGATTTCTGTGATCCTCTCTGATATCCTAGGTGTCATAGAGATTTTATCTCCCTAAATAAACCATCCTGAATTATTAGTTTTTTTTTTTCTTACATATTATCTTCTATGGATAAATCATACTTTTATTATGAAATGATAAAATAAATGGGACAAGAATACACCTGAAAATAATTTGAAACCTCCTCCTTATAATTTGAGATTTTTTTCAAGAAATTGAATTGTTCATCTCCTGAAATCTCCAATTCATAAGTATTTATAGCAACCCTCACCTTCTGAAAATCACATGCTGGATAGGCATTTGATTAATAATGCAAAAATACAAATCACAATGCAAATTAAATTCAGAAAATAAGGTAGCAAATGGTAAACTATTTATTCCCTAAGCAGATTGGTATTCTATAGTTGCAGGACATCATAGTTCACCTCTCTATTACCAATAACTACATTTGCAATGACTTTTGGTACTGTAAATATAGTTGCCTACTTTTAACAGATAACAGATGCATGAATTGTCTATGATTGTATCAGCTTACATATATATGATGTCTATATGAATATTCAAAGGATTAAAAATAGGTTTTATTACGAGTAACTGGTGTGGCATGAACAGTATTTGTTGAAGTTATTAGAGATGCTACATACATCATTGCGAACTGACTCAGAACGAATCCAGAACTGTCAACCCCCCACTTTTATGTGATTCACCAATTAAATAACATAAAAATGACCTTCCCCCTCTTCCCAACCCTATGAACCTGTTATGTTCCAGTTCTGTGAATGTGCATAGAGATGGAATTAGTCTTATCCAGGAATTTCAAATACAATAATTACAAAGAGTGTTCAGTGACCACATTTTAAGGCTTAACAGATCTTTAGAATATTACCTATAACAGATACTTGCGATATTTTGTTCAACTAGATTACTGCAATAGCCATGTGTAGATAGCTATTGTCAGAAATGGAAGTAAAATTAGTAGTCTTAATTCAAGGTGCAGAGGAAAGCATGTTTTTCTTTGCTTCAAATTGCTTTAAGCATTATCTGTGGGATGGCCATTTTTCTCAATGATAAATGCAGCACTGATAACAGATTTAGAGAAGTGTGTCACTTCACCTACATATTGCAGATACCCTTGGATAATCTAAGAGAATCTTTTTGCATTAAACATTTTTCATGACTTCGAAACAGAGATACCTTTACAACAGGCTGTTCTTTCACATGTCGGCATTTTTAATGGGCTCCTGTTGCAAACAAAGAAGTAGTACATTTTTATTGTATTACATGCTGGTTATTAAGAATTTGACCCAACCTACAGAGGCTTCAGGTGACCAGTGACTCTAATAATAACTGCAACCCTGTGTCCAGTCCTCACTCTACCAAGCATCCCTAACAAATTCTGCCTGTCCCTGTAGCATTAGGTGACAGTGCTCACAGATTAAAGGAAGATCTACTACTGCTATACATTTCCAGTCTTTTAGGCCAATAGCTATCGCTGTGTTTTTCCTTCACCATCAGCATCCAAAGCTTCAGCTTCTACTGTGTGCCTTTGAGCTTTCTACTTCCATCCTAAAATCTTTTCTGCAGTTACCTTACTGCACAGTCTTTTTTTCCTTCCCAAGAATTAGTTAATTTACTTTGAATGTAAATATGCATCCAAGTGATGGGAATCCTCTACTTCCCAGCATGCTCTGCTCTAGTTATGTCTCCTTTGGTACATGGGAACTGTCACAGAGGATCAGGGTATAGCTAAACATCAGCTGCATCTGAAAGAGAAAAAACTTTTCAGTAGATGTTGAACTTCACATGTTGCAAGAGAATTAGCTGGAAATATCAGTGAGAGGATTCATACATTGTACAAACTTTCTACTGAAATTCTAGCTATTGTTATCCAGGCAATTTTTAAGATTTTATTTTGTCAAGATTTTTACCTCAAATTTATACATGGTAATGAATTCTACAGGTTACATTGTATTACAGGACATTTTCAGCAGTTATTGTTTGCTACCACATGCTTTGTATTGCTTTGTGTTATCATGTGGTGAGATTTCTCCTATTCCTCATATATTTCCTCTCTCATTTTATTTCCTTTTGGTTCAACTTTAATCCTTTTCAGTCTTTCATGCTTTACCAGCAACTTTGGGCTGATTCCCTTTCATTAAGTCTGCCCACACGTGTGAGCCAGCATGTAAACCTTATGCTCTGGCACAGTGAATTTTCTGTCATGGATCTAGACTTATTTCTCAGGTTGTAATTACTACATCAAAACCAATGTAAGTGCTGTGTAAAATATATCTTCCTCTTTGTTCCAGCAAAAAAAAAAAAATAATCTTTTAAATGAACTGATTCATTTTGAACTGGAATAGAAGGAGAGAGAAAGGTCCAGGTCTCTCTAGGGAGGTGACAGGCACTGTCTTATGTTGTGTCTAACCTCATTTAGGTTCCGACTTGGTCTCCCGTAGTAACCTTACCCTTACCTGAAGGATAACAGGGATTTGGAGACACTAGTAGGGGTTACTGTAACCAGACTTAAGGGGTTTAGAATAATTTATGTTGAAAGGGACCTCCAGAGGTCTTCTGATCCAGCCACCTGCCCAAAGCGTGTCCAGTTAAGAGCAGGTGCTCAGGCCAGTGTCCAGTCAAGCTCTGAGCACCTCCACAGCCTTTCTCTGCAGCCTGCACCAGTATTTGGCCACCCTTACAGTGATTTTTTTTCTCTCTGCATACTGAGTTGGAATTCTCCGTGTTCCTGCTTGTGTCTGTTGCCTCTTGTACTTCCACTGTGCACCTCTGAGAAAAGTCTGGCTTTGGTAGCTCCACACCCTCCTTTTAGGTACTTGCAGAGCAGAGTAAGATCTTTCTAAGCCTTCTCTTCCCATCTGAAAAAAAAAAACCAGCTCTCAGCCTCTCTGCATATATCCTGTGGTCCAGTTCCCTCTCCTCAGGCACTTTGATAGGCCTGATGTTTCAGTTTCTCTCTTGTGCTGAAGAGTCCAGAGCTGGACCCAGCACTCTAGATACATCTCACCAGAGCAGAGTAGAGGGAAGAATCACCTCCTCCTCTGGCTGTGCTCTTGCTAATGCCGTCTAGGAGGCTGTTGATTTTTGCTGTGAGGGCATATTGAGGGCTCATGTTGAGCTCGTCCACAATAACACCAGGGTCTTTTTCTGCCCAGCTGCTTTTTAATCCGTTGACTCCCAGTCTGTACTGCTACAGAGAGTTATGACATCCCCTGTGCAGGACCTTGCATTTGCCTTTCTTGAGCTTCATGAAATTCCCGTCAGCTCACAGCCCACTGAGTTTCCCCTGAACAGCAGCTTTGGCTTCCAGCTTATTGACAACTCCACCAAACTTAGTATTGATTGCAAACTTGCTGCAATCACAGGTATATTAACTACAGTTGTGTTAACCGTGATAAGGACAGACTCAGGATCAGGCCCAGGTTAAGCACAGTGTAGACACAATCACTTCCTAATGAATATTTTTCATGCCACTGTGGCAAATTTCCTGAGCCTGCATCTGTACCCTTTTCTTGCTTAGTTAACTGAAGACTGAAGTTTGCTTTCCTGCTGTCAAGTTAATCTCCACCAACTCTTTCTGTTCACCTTGACTTTCACACAATTCATTTAATTAAAACAGTCTTTTTCTAAATTTTACACTGACCTTCTACCTAAGCTTGCTGTTTCTTCTTTATTGTAACTGTTCTCTGTCTTTCACCCACCTTTGATATAGCATCCGCTGAGTTTAGGACTCAATACCCTTTCCAATGTTTTCTCTGGAAGAGTGGCTATGGAAAGACAGAAGAGATGTTATCAGTAATTTTAACTGAGGAAAAATGAGCAGGAAATCACAAAATATACAGCATTTTAGTGTGTCCCTGTTCATGCCAGAACAAGTAGCTCACACTAACATTTCTATGACATTAACTAATTCTGGAAGCTCAAACCATTCAGAAATCTGGTGGCTATTTTGTCCTGTGTCATAATACAGCAGACAACAGATTTTTTTTCCAACCTAGAGGTTCAGCAAGTTTTTCTCATCTCTTCTGAGCCCTCAGAATGAACGTTTCATGAATGAAAATCTCATTTGTGTTTTAACACTGTTCTAGGCTTCCTTTTAAATTGCTTATGAAGGATACTCACTGCTATTGAATCATTGAAGTGGACTTTTTATTAACAATTGTGTCAGGTCACTGGTTTTGCATTAGAAGCTCTTCTCTTTGCAACGTCAATGCTACATCTTTCATAACAATAAAGCATTCAGAACAGAGTAAGTTTTTGTATCCAGGATGAAGGCTAGACCCATGGAGAGATGGATGGCAGCTTCCTATTTTTCTTCATTGTACTACTGAAAAAACTGCAGCATCTTTTGTATATTCAGAATTTTCAAAGTATTTCTATATAGCTTTACATATCTACACTACGGAGTTCAACTGAAAAAAGAAAGAGAAAAGCTTTATTAATACTTTATTATCTGACCTCAGTAGAAAATTTAGGCAAAACCCTCTGATTCCTGAGAGTTAAGATACTGTATGTGAGAAGCATAAATAAAATCCTTTCACCTGCATTGCAAGAGCTTTTCTCTGAGTCTGATAAGGCAAAAAGATCATGTGCCCTATTAAAGAAATTCAGTAAGGCAGTCAACTAGTCCTTTTTTCATACAATCCCCAAATTCTTCTAGATGGATAATCTGTCATTATTCCCCGCTGCCAGTAGAGAATTCTTGGCCATAGTAGCCTATGATGGCTTTCATTTCACTCACTGCTGTAGACATGTTCATCTGAGTTAGTTGCTATAAGGTCTGTTCACAGTTAGCAGAGAGAAACATGCTTTAAAACCCATTTCATTTGATGTATTTAGGTGAGATAAAATCAATCCTTCTTTGGAAGAACTTATTTATAAAGGAAGCATCAGGCAACTATTGCAGATTTAGCTGTGGTAGATACTTCATCAGATAAGTGCAATCTCTAAATATTATTATGCAATACTTAATTGTTTTTTTCATCTGTGTAGAACTCTAAGTAGATCTGTGTGGAGTGGGGTTTGGCTACAAAACCCTCAATTTTCTGGAATTTCAGCTGTTTTTACATGTGAAAGCTGTCTTTATATCTAAATGTGAAATGTCTTACATAACCTGGACCTGAAAATTTCCTTCCTTGCAATAACCAGGTGCATAGATACAAACCACCCAGAACATGTTGTTACTTAAAGCTATATGAGTAATTGACATTTTGCTACTCCTCATTCATCAAAGTCTCTTTTATTTTGTCTTTCAAGTTTTATTTTCTATGGAGTTGTTAAAGTTCCCCAAATCTACAGGTTTGTCATAATGGCAGCACCTCAGAAGTGAGGCTCCCCATCTTTTGCCATTAATGTTTTTTTTTTTTTCTGCCTTGAGGTTGTGCAGAAGGGATATTTATTGCCATAAATCTGAGAACCCTATTGTTGCAATAAAGAAAACTTTTAGGCATGGCACAAAGAGGAATTTTCCACCTCGCTGAAATTCTAAACAAATATAAGCAGCACTACTGTGGTGAGTATCTACTCAGCCTGGTGGAAATCCACTAATAAATGCTGCAGGAGGTGTATATACCTTGTTTTAAAGATCCATACAAGAGCAGAAAGGTTTTTTTTTTTTTAACATAACAGGTTTTGGTGTACAATCAAAAGATTGATTTGACTCTAGGAGATGATCTCTACTGTGGACCATTGAATCAGTGGACGTGGTTTCAATTCAATGGGTACAATATATGGCTGTGTTCTTGTCAAGCTCTTCTGCATTTCTCTTTCTTTACAAAATAATTACCAGCATTTTGGACTTAACGGTTCATTTCCCCTTGCTTATACAATAATTTTCGGCTTTTAAAAATCCACATAACTATGGTAATTATGAAAAAGCATTGCCTTTGATTAAATAATATTAAGTATTCATTACCTAATGAAAGTCCTTTTTATTTACTACCCATTAATATTAACACACAGAAAATTTATGTTATGCTCTGAATCTTTTGAAATTGTTTGTCTCTGTTTTTGTTACGGAAAGAGAGAGCAATTTAGAACAATTTGTGCCTGAGACAGTAGAAGTGAAAGAAATCAGATACTAATGAGTCTCCCTTTTCAGATTCTGAGGCTATCTGGGAAGCAGCCCAAGCGAAGTAGAAACCTGAAGAGCAGCAGAAGAGGTGGAGTGGAAGAATCCATGGGTCAGAGAGCTACCTTCCCTGTACGTGCTGGCTTTTACACAGGTTAAGAATGTTATTTCTGTTACTCAACTTGCTTGGAAGTGTTCTAGAAAGAAGACAAGAGTAAAATGTTTACACTGTCGTTAGCAGGTAGGGTTATCCAATTCTGCATCCATGAAAAATTAAACTGAGGTCCTAGCCTGAGGGATTTGAGCAGGTAGCAATGGACCAAACCAAGCAGTCAGGTTTTGTGGATCCTGATAGCTTGACTTAGTCATTTCCAAAGGAGCCTTCTCCTTAATCAAATCTGTTAAAAATGTGTTTAACTTTCAGTATTCAAAGACTATTTCTGGAGCTTATGACTGGTTGTAAGTCAGATAAGGCATCTAAAAGATTTCAGAGAAATTGTGCTTCCAAATAGACTGAAGAATTGCCATCGAGGACTGGATTAATGACGTGTTTTAGGCACAGTCACTTTAGGTTTGTAATGCAGCCAATGTGGAGAGGTGCACATCCAGGTCCTGACTTTGATCTTTGTTGGGCCGTCTCAAGTCCCAGCTACTTTCTATTCCAGTGTTTTATACTCTTTTAGTGTAAAGGGAGACCAGAGAACCTTGGTTTCTAGTTGAAGTTAGTTGGTATGAATCTTGGCCCAAATAATTTATTTGGCTTACTATATAAATATGTATTTTATGATTAATTGAATTTTGAAGGAAACCACTATAAAAGTATTTTTTTTCTTAATAATGTGAGGTGTAGTGTAATGAATGAAGCATAATCTTGAAGAATTGCTTAGAATACAGCCATTTGTCTTCTGGCAGCAGCCTGTGGGCCTTGATGATGGCTGTAGGATGTCCTTATTACTGTTCAGTGGGCAAATGCTGGCAGGCAAGACTGCTCGTGCCAGTAAGACAGACAGCCGTAATTTTAAAAAGCCTTTAGAACCATCTGACACATATGCATGTGTATGTGTCTTTAAGTCTATAAATAACCACAACACCAGTAGTATTTCTGTATTTATTCTTTAAGGATTGTAGTTACTGACTGCAGATGCAGAATTCTTGTTTCTATTCTGTATAAAATTAGTGAGCATTTTTATATATCTGTTTTTTATACTCAGGGTAATTATCATGTCATACTGCTGCATATAAGCTTAGCACAGCACATTTCAGACAGACATATGGAAAAACCAATATGGATAAATACAAAGATATCTATTTCTTTGGCATTAGTTTCCAAATGGATATAAGCAGAGGTTTTTTTTTTGGCATAATCTCCCCTGTATCACCACATAGTTTTGTTTTGATTTTTCTGGAGTCCTGTTTTGCTTTAATGATTGTGTTCTGGAAGCTGCGTAACTCTTCTGGCATGAATTACAGTTACATAAGGTTTTCACAGATGTATCACAATGTCAGAATAAATCTCTCCATACAAATAATTATACTACTTTTGTACTGCTTTTCACCTGCATCAGCTTCTCTGTTAATCTTTGCACCCTTTGTTGCTCTGGCATCAGTTTGACAGATTGTTCTCTCTGTCTTAAAATGCTTACAGGCAGGCAGGTGCAACTCCTCATCACTAACTGATGGCAGGTTCAAATACTGGGAGCCACGTGCATCTTACAGCTGTCTTTGCCTGCTGCTTCCTTGACCCTCTTGTCCTATGAGGAAAGGGGCATGTTTGTCCCTGTTGAATGCAGGATGACTGTTCTATTTGGTGTATTTCAGTCTGAAAAGAGAGCCTGAAACAGATTTTCAGATTTCATGACATCCAAAAAAATTCATTTAGATTTGATAAAAATATTTTATTTGGACAAAAATACTCTGATTTTTGACAATTTAAAATGTTATGTTACAGTATTCTATACAAAATAAAACAAATTTTAAAAATAATTTATTGAAGAAAATGACAAAATATTTTGACAGTGTCTAAACATTTCCGCCTTTTCTCTCCAGAATGAAATTTCAGCAGAATCTACAGGATTTAATTATTTGATACAATTACATTTCTCAGTGAAAAATATTCCAACTAATCTTTTTTTTTCCAGCTAACTCTAGCCCAAACTGAAGAGAAATCTGTGAAAAGCCAAGTTCTATCAATAAAAGACATGAAAAATTAACTCGTTATCTAACTTGCAAATAACCAAAAGGAGCTGCCAAACACATCTGAAATTACTTCATACTTAGGGCTGTGTCAGAAGTCCAGGAAGAAGAAGTTGCCTCACTACTCAGGCAGAAATTCAACCTCAAATTGCTACAGAAGACATCTCTTCACATTCTCATTAAACACTTTTGTACTTAAACGCTAATGTACTGACTAAGCACTATCATGATGAGCATGACGGTCTGAGTAGACTTTCATGTCTGATGTTTTTAGTAGGCAACCAGTCCAATTTCCTGACAACAGAATACCCCTGTAGAAAATGGAGCCTGCACCTGTGGTCAAGGAGAGGAGCTAGCCTGTTTTATGTATCTACCAAATGGTGCCCCCATCCTGTGCTGTTTTCTAGCCCACACAGTCAGCCGGGTGGATTGCGCCTCTGGAAACTAAACAGACATGCGAAACCACTGGTGTCATATGGCTATAAAAGTACTTTATGAAGTATTATTCCCTGGACAGATCTAAGCAGAGGTTGGCATAGTGCAGGTCTTGGGACACTTTAAACTTCATACAACAGCCTTGGACTAGATGTGGTGGAAATTTTCTGACAAGTTTGCTTGCACGCCCTGGTTGAGAGAGTCCCTTGGGACAGTCCTGAAGGGCAAAGAGGTCCAGGAAGGCTGGACATTCTTCAAGAAGGAAATTTTAAAGGTGCAGGAGCAGGCTGTCCCCATGTCCTGTAAGACAAACTGGTGGGTAAGATGACTGGCCCAGCTGAACAGGCAGCTTTCGCTGGGACTCGGGAAAGGAAAGGACATTTTACCACTTTTGGAAGAAGGGGCAGGCAACTCAAGAAGACTACAGGGATCTTGTTAGGTCATGTAGAGAGAAAATTGGAAAGACAAAAGCCCAGCTATAACTTAATCTGGCCATGGTTGTAAGAGATAACAAAAAATGTTTTTACAATACATTAACATCAAAAAGAGAGCCAATGAGAATCTCCATCATTTATTGGATGCGGGAGGGAACATTGTCACCAAGGATGAGGAAAAGGCTGAGGTACTTAATGCCTTCTTTGCCTCAGTCTTTAATAGTCAGACCAGTTATCCCCAGGGTATTCAGCTCCCTGAGATGGAAGACAGAGATGGAGAGCAGAATAAACTCCCCCGCCTCCCTCCCCCCCCGACTATAATCAAGGAGGAAGCAGTTGATGATCTGCTATGCCACCTGGACGTCCACAAGTCTATGGGGTCAGATGTGATCCACCCAAGACTACAGAGTGACAATGCAACCAGGCATCTTCCTCAGCATTTGTGAGTCTATCTCATCAGGTGCTGTGGACTTGTATGCAGTTTGTTTAAATGTTCACTATCCTGATCCTCCACCTTCCTTGTTGCAGACTTTTGCACTGTTCTCAAGGACCTGGGAGCACTGAAAGCTGGCATTACCTTCTAATATGTCTGTGAAGACTGGGTTAATGAAACCATTGGGTACCTTAGCTTTGCCTGTGTCATTTGCCACCAATTCCCCTGCCCTGTTCAGAATCAGGTCCACATTTCCCCTAGTTTTCCTTTGCTGTTCTACCTGCCAAAGCCCTGATTTGATTCTACATGAATCAAAATGAATCAATCAAATGATTTATGATTCAAAATCAAATGAATCTCTCTCCAGATTTGATTCTACATGAGCTTTGGCTTTCCTACTTGCACATGCAGAGTGTGTCTCTGTAGTCCTCCAGAGTTACCTCTCCCTGCTTCCACCTCTACTGTTAGGAACTTCTTGTTCATCCCTGCAGACATTCTGATACTTTTGCTTGATTGCCTGCGCATCAGGATTGCTTGATTTCCTGCGCATCAAGGCCACTCTTGAACTTGGAGGAGGTGATCTTTGAAAATCAACCAGCTCTCCTGGACTTCTCTTGTGTCTGGGATCATAACCCATGGGATTCTTTCAAGAATGTCCCTGAATAGGCCAGAAGCATTGCCATAAATACAAGATGAGAGTCTGACTCAGACACAAAATGCTTTCAGCAGTATTCAGAAATTAGTATAGGGTTCATTTAAAAGCTAGTAATGTGAAAAGGAAGTTATTATGAATACACAATTAGACACTTAAGAGACAATATGATAGTTAAGATTATAAAAAAATGTTAATGCTGCCTCTTACAAACATATTTTCTGATAAGTATTTACACAGTATATATATATATATACACACAATATATCACCTCAAATTAGGTGGTTCCATGCATGCAGCTTGGGATGGCATTTCAATCTGTGTAAACTATGGAAGTAACCAGTGTGAAATGTACAGATTAAGTTTCCTATGAACTATCCCACATGTACTTTAAGAGGTTGTGAAAAAAATGACTCAAATTATGCTGGAGAGTGTTAAAATAATGCACACAAATTAAGAAGGGCACAGAAAAGGTGACAATGCTAATTCATGGGCTCGAAACCACTTCCACAGAGGAAAAGACTCAGCGTGGTTGGAGTCCTTGGCTTGGAAGAGGATGAAAATTTGACAGTAGCCCATGAAATCATAACACTTATGGAGATACTACATCTGGTATGATGATTGTTGTTTTTTTGTAATGCAGGAGTTAGGAACCACCCACTGAGATTGCTAAGGAAAAGGGAACAGTTTGCAAGCAATGCATAATTATATGGTGAAACAGGTTGCTAAGGTTTTGGGCCACCAGATATTAAGGACTTTAAAGGTAAAACTGCATACAAGAAGGAGCAGGTAAACAGAATAGATCTGTTGATTAATCTCCAGATGTACTGATTTACCTCAGATTATGGATTCTGATTATGAAATCACCCATGGATTTCCTCATTCCAGGGAAAAGATCACTTCATATTTCTCCCAATTCTTTCACCCCTCCCACAAATCTCTGCTCTTGGCTGCAGTAAGAAGTATGAAACCAGGCCACTATGGCCTTTGTCTGATCCATTATCACACACCTTAGTTTCTTACAACCCTTTCCCTGCAACGTGTACTTTAAATTTGGCCTAAGCTAAAAACTGCAGTTTGGCTTGCGTGAGAACAAGATTTCCTGTTATATTGTACGGGGTCTGGCCAGGATAGAGTCAGCTTTTCCGTTAGCAGCCCTCATAGTGCTGTGCTTTGTATTTCTAGATAGAAGGGTGTTGGTAACACACCAATGTTTTGGCCACTGCTGAGCAGTGCTTGCAAAGCATGAAGCCTGCCTCTCCAACCTCCCCTCCAAAGGTCAGTGGGCTGGAGATGGGCAAGAGGTTTGCAGGGGACATAGCTGAGACACCTGACCCAAACCAACCAAAGGGATATCCCATACTATGTGATGTCATGTTCAGCAATAAAAGCTAAAAGCTAGGAGGAGGAGAGGTATGTTTGTTGTTAAGGTGTTTGTCTTCCAAAACAACCACTATGCACACTGGGGCCCTACTTCCCAGGCAGTGGCTGGATATCTCCTGTTGATGGGAAGCAGAGAATAAATATTTTTTTTAAAATATTTTTTTTTTTGCTTTGTTTCTGCACATGGTCTCTACTTTTCTTCGTTAAACTGCCTTTATCTTAACCTATAGTTTTTAATCTTATTTTCTCTTCCTGTCCTGTTGAGGAGAGGAAGTGAGAGAGCAGCTTGGTAGGCACCTGGTAGCCAGCCAAGGTCAATCCATCACAGTCTTTTTTTGGTACCCTTTAGAGGAATTTGATATAAGGATAGTAATGGGAAAAACATGGAATGGGCACCTGGTGGACAGCTGAAGTCAACCAACCACATACATACATGTGACAGAAACACCAGCTCTTTGTTTTATGTTCAAAGTGAGTAATAGTCAGGAAAGTACCATTAGTAAGGCATTCAAACTAGAGTTTTTAATGTGAAAATTCAAAGGCCATGAAATCTCAAAACTAAATGTGAACAGCAAACTAATCCTGTTCTCTGCCTGCCTTCTAAAAACAGGTTTGGTCATACAAGGCACTGAAATAAAGAGGCATACGCAGGGGTGAGCTGCAGCTTTGGAGCCCTAACTTTGAAATTAGTTTTCCCCTGGCAGGCTGAATATATTCCTCTTAAAGTCGTGTTTCACTGTTTTGTGTCCCTTTGAAGAGAAGACAGTTCTTGCTTAGAGCTGTGAGTGGTGCACAATTGAGTATTTGTATAAGACACTGATTTTGGATAATTTTAGTTCTACTGTTGAATCTTTTAATTTCATAATAGTGAGGAGAATTATATATGTGTGTTTGTGTGTGAGTATGTACATATGTACACACACAAACATTTTGCATGCAAAGAATACAAGATGGACATTCTTATCGTAACTTTACAAAAATCGAGTTTTGATAGTTTAGCAGATAAACTATCAAATAGCTATTATTCTGGAGTGGGAGTGCTGGAATATTATTAGAGGCAGAGAAATAAGGTTGATAATTGTGTCTTTACAAAAGACTTTAACCCTCAAGGTGCACACTGGAGAACAGATGCTTAAATACAGACAAGGCCTGCTTTTGCCTTGATAGGACAGCTGAGAGATCTATTGACAAAAAGAGATCTTGATCCAAGGAAATAATGCTCCCTTAGAATTGTTTTTGGTCAGTAGTTAAGACATTAGAGAAAATTTAATTTTCTAGAAGAAGAAAATAAGTTAAATCTAATTTGCCTCAGCCTCAGTCAAAAGTTTGATCTGATTGCTGTAAGGAAAATTATCAGGTTTTCTTCAGAAAGAGAAGTTGGAGGTTAGTAGAATAGTTGCAGATTCAGGTTTTCACACAGAATATCAGATAAGCTCATACCAGTTACTGATGCCACAAAACTAAGAAGCGTTGTCACTTCAAAAGAAAACTGGGCTAGCATTCAGGAGAACACAGGTGACCATGAAAAGTGAGGGAATTGAAGCAGTAAAATACTCAGTAGTGCAAACCAGGATTTTATGTAGAAAACCTAAGTCCCTAAAGATGAAAATTGATTTGTTTATGAAATTAGTAATTTAGTATGTTGCCTGCCATACCTTGTAACAAATCTGAGGCTCAGTTTGGTACTTCTAAACATTCCTTTCCCTGTTTATAGGCTCTGTTTAACCAGCATGCTCCCAAGTATGGATAAATAAAGCTGCTATTAATGCTGGAGAGGCTCACATTGTTGTTTTAGAGAGGGACTCACTTCTACAGGTGCATGTGAAAGCTCTGAGTTTACACTCAAGGTAATGGCAGCAGATGAACATGTAATATCAACCACCTTTGGCTGGGAAAAGGACAAATGTTTAGTCTAGACTGAACACTCAGGTTTTGGACTATTTGGTTGTGGTGTGGTTGTCCACAGGTCAGCCTCTATAGGAAAGTGAGTTAGAAAAAGGTGACTTAGTGTTGACACTAATGGTATCCTTTTGCACTTGGTATCTTCGCTGGGTAGAGTTCTTGGTTTTTTTTCAGTTCTGTCTGGACCGCAGGACAAGGGTTTCTAGGCTTGCAGCTGTTTCTTCATGCCTGCTCTTTCCTCTGGTAGGAGGAAGAAAACCAACCATGAGGGTAGTGGGAGACATGCTGGTTCCAGTCTGAGATGCCTCTCTGGCGTTTCTGTGGGAGGATGCAGTGATGGCCTCCCAGCACATAGCAGTTGCACAGTGGGTACCCAGCAGAGGTTGGAAGCTTTCGCAGCTTTCCAGATTTTGGCTTTGGTAACATACCACTTGATTTGAAGAAGTATTTCTGGGCAATAAGCATATGCAGTTTTGGGTCCAGCTGGCAGGTTTCTCTAGCACAAACACCACCAGCACTTGCAGACCCAACACTGCAATTCCTCATTTCAGTTTTGCACTCACTGGGCTTCTGTGTGCCCAGTCAGACAACACATTTCACTGTGTCCTAACATGTCTCTGTCACTACATTTCACATAGTGCTGCCTCTGCTCTCAGTTCCTCTACTTCAAACATCTGGACTCATAATGAATAAATAAAATTTTCTCCTTGAAGCTTTCTTCGTTAGACCAAGTATCAATCAATAACATGCCCATGCCACAGTGGATTGCAAATTTCTTTGAATGTTCAGTTCTCAGACCAAAGATGAAACTCACTCTTTTCTTCCTATACTGCAGAATATTTTTTACATAAGAACAGGGAACACTTGTCTAGACATAGCCTAATTTCGTCTCCTTGAGAAATATTTGGGCATGAAAGGAAAATTGTCATTAGTTCATATTTTACTGTCTATTTCTTTTATCTTCAGTCTGCCTGAGGTTACAAATTCCAAATGAAAACATTGCTGAATTAATATGCTCTTCACTGCTATTTTTTTCTATGGTTAATTTCTCACATGGCATATGAAAGAAGGTGAACATTTAGGTTTGGCTGAAGAAAAGAATGTATGCAAAAATGGTAAATATCTTCATACAGATCATAGAATCATAAAATAGTTAGAGTTGGAAGGGACCTTTAAAAGTCATCTAGTCCAACCCCCCTGCAAGAAGCGGGAACATCTCCAACCAGGTCAGGTTGCTCAGAGCCCCGTCCAACCCAGCCTTGATTGTTTCCACGGATGGGGCACTTACCATCTCTCTGGGCAACCTATTTCAGTGTTCCATCACTCTAATTGTGATTTTTTTTTTCCTAATATCTAATCTGAATCTTTCTCCCTCTATTTTAAAACCATTACCCCTCATCCTATTGCAACAGGCCCTGCTTGAAGAGTTCTTCCCTGTCTTTCCTGTAGGCGCCCTTTAGATACTGGAAGATTGCTATAAGGTTTCCTTGGAACCTTCTCTTCTCCAGGCTGAACAGTCCCAACTCTCTCAGCCTGTCCTCATAGGAGAGGTGCTCCAGCCTGGATACTTTTTCATGTAATTTTAAAAGCTGAAAAGTTGCTTTCACTTTTAGCCTTAGTGTCATGCCTACTCACCTAATCTAAAGATGCAGCTGTTGCTTCAGCTGGATACTGCAACCCTGTATGTTGAAGATGCTCTCCTGCTCCTGGTCCTTCTAGAGCATGGGTCCTGTGCTTACTTAGGCTGCCTGCAGGAGAGAACCCTTGGCAGCACCCCAGCATAATCCCTGGGTTCTCTGCCCAGAATATCACTGCTTCTGTTGCACTGTGTCTGTGTCTTTGCATGTAAGATCAGCTCCTTTGGTTTCTTCTTCTGGCTTCCTTCTGCATATGGGTAGGGACCATCCCTGCTCCTTTTGTTACCAGGAGGAGATTTATTGCTTTACATGCATTGTTCAACAGAAGCAGATATTTGTTTTATTTCACTGCAAAAGTCGTTCATGGACAGAGATGAAATATTATCTCAATCTGTATTCAGGCAGGGCTCAAAATCACAGCAATAGATTTGTTATTATCCCTTTCAGAAAGCAAGGGCTGAGGAGATGCGGCAGGACTGAGTTATGGATCATGTTTCCTAGACTGAAATGGTATTCCTGAGAGTGAGGTGCTGTGGGTTAGCACGGTTTTGGTGATGCATTTTCAATATACACTGAAGTTTCTGATCTTCATGCTCCCCTCAGACGTATTTCACAGTGTAGCAGAGTGACCAGGTCCTAGAAGTGATGTAACACATCAGAGCGACGGAAAGAAATGAGAGCTCTGTCTTTTAAAGAAGATTCAGCCAGTGGAATAAGTTTTAAGTACACTACGGTGCTGACAAGCCTTTATTCTAACCTCTTTATGTAATTTAATTCTGTAGAAAGAGGCGTCAGGCCCTGTGAATGTATTAGCCCTTCCAAGGACAGACTGGAGCCTGAGAACAAATTAGTACGGTTGCAAACAAGGAAATCCTTTGCCTTCCTCCTCTTACTCTGGGACTCTGAAGCTGATGATAAAGAAAATGAGTGAAAGGATCAGGGGGCCTACATTACTATGGGACAGGGAGGATCTTTCTGCCATGCTTTAGGAGACAACTGAATTTGGACCATAAACTTCTGAACTGAATCAGAGTCAGGTTTTCTGAACTGGTACCCCACATTCTGACAACCACAGACCTTTCTGTTAAGTTTGCTACTTTAATGTGATATTACTAAAGAGAAAATATTTATTTTAGTGTTTTCTCTCTGGGTTTCTTCATATGCTTCTCTTGGTGCGCATCTTTGGCTCCTGCTTGCCTTCTGTGCTCAGATAAATGTCATGTTAACCTTCAGAAGTGTACCTGACGGCTGTCGCGCCTGTGCGGTAAGAGGAGTTCTGATGCCACTGCACACTCCGGCTTGTTTATCAAACCCTTAACTTACAGAAGCTGATGTGTCAGATCATCTGCAGCTGATGGAAAAGAATACCTGACAAGAAGATAAGAAGAAAACACCCCATTCTTTTCCTACTAATGTCTGCTGGATGTTTTATGTCTTTGCAGTACTTTACAGGGCAGTTCACAGGATAGTTTCTTCTGTGTGTAGCATTTAAGAAAAGGTATCTTGTTATTCCTTTCTTTGCTGCTTCTTAAAATGGGATGTTTTCCTCCCTTTCTTTTTGTAGTGTCAAAAATCACCCAAACATTTTCATTTCTTTCTCCCCTGAACTAAAATCACAAAGATTCAACTGATGAGGAAATCTTTGACAGTAGTGTGTTTTTTGGTATAGTCATTGTTCACAAGGAGGAAGTTTAGGAGCTCCTGTGACAGCAGTTAATGCTTTAGATTTACTTGACAAAAGCTCCCTTAATTTATAAAGAAAATTCCTTCTGCAGAGAATTGGAGAAAGAATTCCTCCGTCACTGAGGGTGGCAGAGAAGTAAGGTTTCATATGTTTGAAAAAAAAAAAAGAAAAATCAGTGCAAAAAAGCAGACTCGGCTCTGGCTATTGTTTAATGCATTTTTGGGCTGATGAACATTGTATACCTATCCATCCTATCCTTCCAGTTCTTAAAAGAAAGAGAAGTAGATTTAAAAGGCTAGTAACTTTTCAGATCTTCGAAGCACTTTCTCCATGTATTCAGACTCTAGGATGGACAGTCCCATGGTGATTACCAAAGTCAAACCAGTACACAGCTTCCTCCTGCTGTATACATTGAAAGGTTTGCTATATATTAGCCTCTGAAACAGATTTCATAAAGCACGTTCAGAACGTTAGTTGTAAGCATGAATGCTCTTAAATAAAAGTTTCCTGAACTCGTGCTTTCTGAAGCATCAAATGATGAGAAAATTACAGCAGAGAAGGACAAGAAATGAAACAACTGCTTCCTCAAAATGCAGGTGAGGCCCTTATGTTAATTATGTTCTCACCAACCTATTTTTGTGAGAACAACTTTCACAAAACTGAATGGAGAGGAGTGATTAAATTGCATGCTGGCCCTGAAATACCTTTTCTTGATGTTATAACTTGCAAAAGGACACCTACAAACAGCTACTGTGGTATAGTTACTGTGTGATAAATTCTGCTCCTATGTCAGCACCTGCTGGGCAGGGAGAAGAGAGGAGACTGAACTGAGCCTTCATCTCATTCACACAGCCTGATTATACATGAGCTTTAAATCCAGCTCTCATTCCACTTTACATTTTCATCTCCATTCAGTTTCCAGTGAAGTGTTCCTGTGTTCTTGAGAAAAGCGGAGGGCATGATTATGTAGGAGAGTGAAACGTGTTTGGTTACAGAAACCAATATCATCTCTTCCCTGTATCTGATTAGTTATTGTTCCCTTAAGGAGCACTAACTGTGTTCATGTGCTTTGCAATCCAAGCCATGAGGCATAGACACTGGCCAAATGCCAGTCCAGCAGCCCACTGATGCCATGCATGAAAGGCAGAGCCTGAAAAGGCTCCAGGGGAGATCCTCTGGGGAGGCTGAGGCTTTAGCCCATGTTTCCCAGGAATCATCTTTCTGAGCTTCCTTAATGGCCCTGCTCCCCGCCAGCTCATGCTCAACCTGTTGGCCACTCAGTGCAATGTGGGAGCCTAAACACTCAGATCTTAAAATCTGTGGTGTCCTGATTAATTCATTCGATCAGCATGATTTTATACAGTAGAGGGATGTAAGCATCACTATGATGGTAATTTTACACAAGTTTCTGTATGCTCAATTCATTTTTTCTGGCTGTGTATGCCACAGCAGACACATTTGGGATTTTGATTCAACACTGCTCCATGTGAATGTTTGCTGGTTTACATGTTTCCCTGCGTGAATCATCACCAGTACCATAAAACTGGGAGGACAAGGATGGAAAGGAAAAAGGACATTCTCTAAGGACAGTCTCCTCCTGTATATCAGTTTGGAGAGAGCCTTTAGATAAAGGCAGTCAGCTCTACAGGATGCCTTTTCTCCTGCCATGAAGAAAACAGGGTGCTCCTGTTTTAAAGGTGCTTTGTTGCTCCGCAATCAGTTGCCTTAGAAGAGCTTCATTGAGCTAAAAGCAAGTTCCTACAGAGAGTTAATCATGAACCATATTTTGAAAATTTGGTCCCGGATCTTTAAAAATTAGTGTGTAAGTCACACACATAAATAGTTTGTATAAACTTCAAAACAAATATTTTGTGTTATGTGCATAAACATGAGGGTCGTGTATGCAAACTGAACTCCAGTATGGGCATCTCTAGAAATGAACTTAAGCAACATAGTGATAAGGACAATTAGATACAGTCATCAAATCAGTTAACAATCTAAAAAATGTGCCATGAGCATCACTAAAGTCAGATAAGATTTCATTCTACCCCAAATGGGCATATGCTGCATGAGAAAGTTCATAAAAATCCAGTCTTCACTTATCCTAAGTCCTTAGTCTTTAGTCTTTGGTCCTTACTTATTTAGTAATGTATTATTACCAGTACTTTAGTAATGTAATATTACTAGTAGAGAATGAGCAAAACTAAGAAAAGTGAGGATTACACAGACAGTTAATCTGGTTATTTAATTGAAATAGAAGCATGTCGTGATAGTTCTTTTCTGAAATAAGCTGACAGTGAACACTAATATGTCACAACATACCACAGATTGATTTCTGTTCAGACATAATGATTAGTACAGATGATAGTTAATGCTGCAATTTGCATACCTTGGATTAATGCTTAACCTGGGTGATTACCATGAGTAAGCCATGCATCTCTCTCCTACATTCCTTCATCTGCAGGTATTCAGGCATGACTTTAAACTGGTCCCCAGTGTGCAATACTCTCTGCCATGATCAGCAGTATGAAATGAAATGTTAAATCCAAAAGCAAAGAATCAGCACTATCTTTATTAATTTAGCATTTAAACCAAGCAATTTAATTTATCAAAGTCTGAACTGAAAACTCTCTCTGATTATTTATATATCCATGTGAAACTTGCTGCTCCTTTAAAATAGCCAGATATATTGACAGCCAGTGAATTTTAGTAGTTTGAAAACCACTACCCAACCTTAGGCTTTACAGTAATTAATTTTAATTCTGGCAGGGAGAGAGGCACTATTCTTGAGTTTCTTTAAGACTGAAAAAGTTCAGGTTTAATTCTTATCATTTTCTTGTGAAAGAACTGTGGAAATACTTACTGTAAGAAAACCAAAACAGATTTGTTGGTAGTATCAGTGGTACAGGAAATGTAATGATGGTATACCATCCACACATTTAATTGAAAAATATGTTTTGAAGCTTTTTATTTACTGGCTGCAGTGGTAGGTGATAACTGCCATGCGTGAAAATCCTAACAGATTCTTGAACATTGAAGAAGGTTCTGAAGATATTTTTATTTTAATATATCAGTCTGAATTTATATTTAAATATCAGTCTGAAGATATTCAGTATTTTAAATTGTTGTCTTAATAGTTTTTGTGAAGTTTGGAGAGATCTGTTAAGGGTTTTCTGATAACATATGGAGTTCTGTAACTGTGATTTTGGGATGTATGCACATTTTGTAGTTATGGTTCATCACCAGGGTCTGGAATGTCTATCATCCTAGAAATTCTATCTTTATTCCAAAGAACCTGTAGGAACTTATATACCAGGAGAATTATGGGTTTGGGTGTATGACTACCAATATTCAAAGATGCTAAAGTCCTTTCTGTGCTATTTACATGTTACAAACCCCTGAACCTTTTAGATATAACTGTTCTATTGTTGAAACTAAATATTTACACTCTAGATGTTACCTCCAAAATGCAGTAAGTACCATAGTTTTGGAGACATCGTATATTCCAGAAACATATTCTTCAGATAACACCATTTCTTTCTGCAACACTTTACTCTGGGGCAGGGAGTCTCACAAGGACAAGAAAACAACAAAATGTTGATCCTTTGCATTCAGCTAACCTTGAATCATGATATATAATCTATTTCAGAGATTACAGCCCACACATGAGATCTTCTTTTAGAAGTCAGAGGAAACATACTCTCTTCCCGTGACTTTTACTGTGATGAGAGCAGTGTTCAAAATTACTTTCTGTATGTATGTGGAAGAAGTCTTGATGTAGACCTGACACAACATTGTTTGTTTTGTCTGATAAACTGTCGACCAGTTCTTGCTCAGTGATACTGATGCCAGAGGAGTTCCTTGAAAATCCTGTATCTTTTTACTTCAGAAAGACTGTGATCAATACATCTACCATGCATCTCTCTTCTCATTGCCAGTTTACAGCATGTAACTTCATGTTCCAACCTTCTCACCCATTGTATCTACGAAAGTTCAGTGAGCTCTAGCAAAACCAGAAGATAGGAAAACAAAACAAAAAAAAAGCTTACTTTTTGTATCCAGTACAATACTATGAATAAGCAAAGAAATAATGAAATATCGCTGTTTAGACTCCCTGCTTGCAGAGAACCTTGCACTTCCTTTTGCATTCACTCTGAGAAAGTTCTTCATACCTAAGGACAGGCAATTTAAAAGAAAAGACACTCAGGCTCTCCACTGGCTGAAAAAAGTTTTCCTTACAGAGAATCATTGGTGTTTTCTTTCAAACCCATAGCTCCTAATCTACAGTTAAAGAGAAAGAAAATCAAGTTTAATTTAAGATGTGTATTTTTTTCCATCTTTATGGGTATTGGAATAATTGTCCTTTTGTAACAACAAAAAAGTTTCAGTGGTGCATTTTCACTTCGAAGATATTGTTGCCCTTTCTCTGAAGCAATTTAAACTTCCCTCAGAGGACTTGCAGTTCCAGGTCCTTCAATGATTGTATGAAGATATGCTGTTTAATTCTGCACACAGTGTAAACACAACATGTAAGCCAGTACTAAATAGACATGGATTTAAATGAGATGATTGGCAGACTTTACTCTCCTCATTACCGTAGCATGGAGTAGTCAGCCTCAGCTTGGAAAATAACTTGCTATTGTCAGAGTGTTTGCGGCTGGGATGGAGTTGACTCAAATTGCCAAAAACAAAATTGATTTTGGAATATACTACAGAGGTACGGCTTATTCTGTCAAAAATGATTACACATTGAGAAACTGCTGACTTAGCAGTTTTCCTAACTAGCATTTTCTTCCCAAAATGTCTTCTGCTGTAAGGAAGATTGTATCCTGCACTCCAACTCACAGATTTATAATGCTTTGAAAAAGCACAATGCTCAGAAAAGCTTATTGGTTTACTTTTTTATTTTTGGTGCTCACATAATTAAGCCTGCCATGGTTATTTTTAATGTTACGAATTACAAAAATAAAAGTGTAGCATGCTTTGTGCTCATTCATTTCACTTGCAAATGCAGCACAGATCTTCCTTATTGTCTGTGGTGCACTTTCACTAATATAACAGCATGTTTAGAGAATGCAGAAATCAGTCATCTGAAGCCTGTAGAAATGTGATCAAGTCTGGTGTGAACTTTGCAGGCTTTTCTTTCCAGTTTACTTTGTTTTTGAAAGCAGAGCTGTAACTATGACAGAAGCTGATTGTTTTGCCCTAGTGTGTCCATCATTCAGCTCTCATCAGTAAGATCAGGAAATAAATTACGCTGACTTTTCTTCCCGAAAAGGTCTTCTGATATCCCCTCCTTTTTTTTTTTTTTTTAATCATAGCAATCTGTGCATTTCCTTCTGTAGAACATTGTCTTGGTTGCATCTAAACAGGTTGTGTCCTGTCTTCTAGTGACTCACATGTTCTTGTTTAAAAAACAACCAAATGAAACAAACATGGTAATTTCAAATTACCACTTAAAAATGTTGCTTGGAACTGAACTTCTCAGGAACAACTTGGACATCAGTTCCTAAACTGTTATCTTCAGTGATGATCACTCAGGGGGTCTCAATATAAGACTCCATATCCAGTTGATTAAACATTGAATAGTCAGGTTGAATTAAGTAACTTAAATATAATTTATTTCATATTTTACTTTACTCATATGCATTAATATAGGCAGAGTTCTTAAACCTTTTCTATAGAACCAAATATATGTCATTATAGATAATTTTAAGGATATTCTCTCCCTTTGCAAGATTATATGGACTATTTTTATATTCCAATCATCATCACAGTACATCCCTGGGACACTTAGTTTACTTGTATCAAATAAATGTGATTTAACGTTAGGAAATGAGAAGGCATGATACACTGATCAGCCACACCAAGTAAGTTCTTAATTTTTATATTGACTTCATAGAGGTCAGTTTGAAACTCATATTCAAACTCCAATTCAGAGAGACAGTTCATACTCAAGCTCCTTTTCAGTGAAATATTGCTGAATTATTAAGTACTGAAGTTACCATTTAGAAACCAATGTGATTAGCTATTAATCACTAATCCGGATGGCTTTGGACAAGTTTCTTCACACCTCCCTCTCTCTTTCTATGTGTTATATTGGGCAAGGAATGTATTATACAACAGGATCTTCGAATGAGTATGGGTTTCTTGATAGCTGTAAAATAGTGTTTTAATTGGGTTGGATTTCCAAACCACTATTCCTTTGTAAGGAAGATAATGGTAATTTTACTTAAATAGTGTAGCATATTGCTTGGCTGTAAGGAGTGTGGCTCAAGTTAATATTAAAATTTTCTCCTATTCTATATAGAGTGGTTATTTCTTCTACATGAATTCAGTAATGTATTTTTAAAAAAAATCACCTGTATTATGGGCACATGAAGTGGCCAATGGGATTATATGGTGCAAGAGTACTTTTCTGTAATGTTTGAATTTGTTTAGAGACAAAGATACAGTCCTCTTAGTCTTAAAGAAATAGAAGAACACTAATGAAAATATAATGGACCAAGTCAGGTGACAGTTAAAAACTGTGAAGAAACTTAAACTCAAACTTAGTTTGATAACTCTTGTTGGAACAAGATCTCAGTTTAGCATAGAAATTTAGTAGAATACATAACAAAACCTCTGTAACACACAAAGGTCAAGGAGATAAGTTCTTCAGCCTGTGGTTTTTGAATCTTTAACTAGCTCTCGCCTTCATTATAGCTAGCAGAACTACCTGAGCAGTGAGAGAAAGCATAAAGAATCAGCCACAAATGACAGCAGTGGCATAGTTCTTTACTCCATGGGACATGCAGCACTGAGCATTAAGCTGGGATCTCTGCTTTTGACGTACAACCAGTAGCCCTAACTGTAACCTTAATTATAGTCCAGGGTTCCATCTCTTCAGAAAATATGTATATAAGGCATGGGACTGAAAAGGGCACCTTACCTCTTCCTACTCTCAGGCCCATTAGCAGATAGCAAAGAGGGTACTTTATATTTTATATTACCCTGTCCTAATTCTTAGTGCAATTAAATGCAGGAGAGCTATCCCAGCATTGAAAGAGTTCATCATATACTGGCCATAGCTGACACTAAACCTCTGCCTGACTCTGAGCATCTACGCTTTTCTGTCTCTGGATTAGCAAATCCTGACACCGTTCCTAACTTTGACCTTTCCATTCTAGTCAAGGGAATCCATCTCCTCTGGAGAAGTGAATATTGAAAGTGGCACATGCCCCCTTGTTGTCACTTAAAGCCATTTAGCCCCTAGCAAGGAAAAGAACTCTTCAGTATTTAGATTTTAAAATCTAAACTCTAACTCTGACTTTCAACTCCATTGAATCTTGGGGATCCATTCTGAGTAGTAACAGCAGCAAAATACCGGTCATGAGAGACATCTACTTTCCTTTGAACTCTGAAAAGCCAAAACCTTCAATTACTGGTTCCCAGATGCTACCCTTGATTATAGCTGACTCACTTCTTCCAGAAAAGTGAATATGAAGAACTGGACAAAAGAGCCTTTGTATTCTTCAAATCCTATTAGAGTCATTCAACATATAAGAAGAAAAAAAGCCTCTTCAATCTTCAGAACCTCTTAACCTCATCCTAACCTTTACCTTCTGTATAGCCAAGAAGCCTATCCAGACAGTGAAAGAGAGGTAATTCACTGGTCACGACCAACTCTAACCTTGTCCTCAGTGGTGGAGATCGTGCAACAGCCAGCCTTAAAATGAGAACTTCTCTCTCTGAAGGCCCAAATCCTGTTTGTCATCTTCACCTTCATTCTAGCCAACAGAGCCATCTGTACAATAAAAGAAAACATAAAGAGCACAACTCTGTCAAGAGATGACCATTTCAATTTCTGTCTGTGTGGGCTACAGAGCATAAAACTGACTTTTTCAGGCTTTAGATCCCCAATTCCTAAAATTCAAGAGCAGGAGGAACCAGGTTTACTCTGTTTTCTCTTTTTGAGGGCAGGCATGTCACACATATTATTTTAAGATCTGATTGATTTATCTTTTATTTTCAGACATACTGATTCCATAAAGTTATTTCTAAAATATTTTTAAGCCATTCTGAATTTGCAGGCATAAAGTACCTTATACTGGGTCATGGTGCCTACTTGCTGGGCATTGCTGCATGCATGCTGTACCTGATTAATACAGATATAGTCAAAATATGTCTTTTGCACAGGTACACTGGTAAAATGTTTAAAGAAAGAGGCCATCATTGAAAACCACTGATGTTCTGACATCTGCCATTGTAAAGAGTTTTTTGTAGCGATGACTTGCAGTAGATAAGACTACTTAGACTATGCTAGGTTGATCTGGTGTTCAGTAATAGCTAAATTCATTACATCCTAAGATAGTCATGCTTTATCCCAATGTCTCTGATCACTCCTCTTATGCCACAGTCCATGTGGGAGAACATGAAAAAGACAAATTAGAAGTCTGAATGTTAATGAGAAAGTTAATGCAGAAGTAGCAAAAAAGACTCCTAAATTAGAGCCCAGCAATCACCAGGAAGCAACTTTATTTCTTCTAATATATATTTTACCTGCCACACAGTAGTGTTGAGGGTAAATTGATTGATGTTTTAAAGTGCTTTCCATTCCTTTGATGGAAGTTGCTATGGAAATGGAAAGCATACTTATTAGATATTTGCCATCACTTTTTGTTAAATCTAACTCTTCTAGGTTCTCTTTATCTCAGAGAGTTGCTGCACTCTTCAGCATCTCATGTCATTAGCAAACCCACAACAGGAACTCTCCTATGCTGTTCTGTGTACTCACTTTCCATTCTGTACATTTTAGCTGGATTTCTAAATGACAGAGCTATAAACTCAGAGCCATTTTCAATGCTGGAGAAATCTCTGGCAGTAATTCTATGGATTTTCATGATAATGTATTAAGTAGTTCAAAGGTTGAAAGGGCACTCAATAAATTGCTGTTTTAAATATTTATAATATCTGTTACACTATGTATAATAACATGTAAATGTAGTTCAAGTGTTAGCCTCTTGTAACAACTACCATCAGAGACGCCATTTCAAGGCATGTGGGGCACTGGAGGCATGCACCTACAAATATGCACATTACACACTGCCTTCCCTTTTCCTGAATTATGACAGCAGCAGTTGACAGAAGAGAGGAAGGCATCCATTTTTGTTCCTATTTGACCCTACTTATATGTAGGCATTTTTCTTGTTGAAGCTCTAGTTAGAAGTTTTGATTTTTTTTTCCCAGTTCTTTTCTGTACTTGAGAGAAGAAAACCGTCATTTAATCATCCAGAATGAAAAAAAGGATTTGTTTGCTTTTTTTCTCACATTATTTATTGTGTCTTCACAATTTTGCATAATATTACCAAGAACAACAAAAAGGTAGGATTTAAAAAAAAATGTTTAGCTCCTTAAGAGGGTCTAGCTTACCCCTCCGAGGCACAAACATGAATAACTCCTCAGCATACCTGTGCACATACATGGAGAATAGCTCTCCAGGTACACATGAAAGAGGAGATGAAACTTCACTGGGAAAACACCTCCCCAAAAAATGAATGCCTATGCTAAGCATGCACAACTTGTTGCTCTGGAAGGGAGAGGTGTTGGCAATATTACTAATTGGCTTTATCCTTACTAGAAAAATGTGCAGATGCAGCTCATTTGAAGTCAGAGCTTGCTGGGGAGGTGTGGATGGCGCTGAAGCAAAGACAGGTGGAATGCTTCTTTTCTCAGGTGGTGAACCTTTCTTCTCTGCAGCCACTCTTGTCTCTCAGCTCTTGGTTGCTTCCTATTGGTGTGTATCCTTAAGGAGATATTAGTGGATAAGTGAAGGTTGTCTTTTGCTATCACTTCCTAAATCAATCGTAGGTATGGATCAAGAGCCCTCATTACTTTCTTGCCCATCTATTAAAAATCTTACAGTATAGTGGGGGAAATACAAGTCTTTTACTATCTCTGCTGCTGAGACTGGCAGTTTCTTAGCAGTAAAAGCAGAAAGAAATAAACCCATTCACAGTGAGTGGACAATATAATAAAAATTGACCTTCATCTGTATTTCATTTTCTTTAAAGCTTCAAGAGAAAAAGGAAAAGCTTGCAGCTGAGTTGTCACAAACAGCCTGTAGGACTGTGTAAAGAAACTTGCTTTCAGGATGTATTTCTGCTTCCAGGTTTCTAAATGCTTTAATATTTTACAAGGTATTCTAGTCTCTCGTGGAATTGCAGGAGACTGCTAGAGCTAGTCCGCAATTTTCCATCCAGGCAAAAATAATTTAAATCAAGTTGCCTAATGTTTCTAAGGACTGAACAGTAATGCTGAAATAGTTTCCAGAGCAGAAAAACAACTATCCTGTAATTTTTGTTATAAATGTTTGTAGCATTAGAAGAGTCATTTGGGAAGGAGTAAAGACACTGACAGCAGGAAAAAAAAATGTTCCTAACAATTCAATACAATTTCCATCAAACCATGAAATGCATCAATGCATTGTGTATTCTGCAGGGTTGATCCTGAGCTGTAGTTAAGGTTCATGAGGGCAGCTCAGGTGAAGGACAAAGGTGGAGAAGAAGGGTTGTGGAAAGGTTACACAAAGTTTACTTAGTGCTTGCTTTGCCATGGGCTGATCAGCTATGAGAAAATGCTTCACCACCATCTGAAATGTCTCTCTTTTTTCCTTTACAACAGATGAGACACTAAAGAGCCTGAAGAAGTAGTTATATTCAGTAGTTACAGCTGGCAGTCTCACAAACTCAGTCTGCATCGCCGTTCCTGTTGCTTCTTTTATCCTGGTTTTTTTTTTTTTTGGATGAAGAGGGGGGACTGGGTGGGTGGAGAGATCACTTCCCCTTCTGCCTTCTTTACACAGACTCGTGTTTCCCATTTTGTAACACCTCTGGTAGAGACTCTTGTCCTTCTTTTCTTTGATAATCTTTTGGTGGAACAGTAGGTCTACTCAGGTCCCATCAGCATCCATGGAATAGAAACACACCATTCTGTCTTACTGAATCTTCTACTCTGATGAAAATTTGGAGATGGCTGAACCAGAGGCTGTCCCATCTTTCTTGCTGGAGCGGAGTTTCTCTTGTGGCCTTGGTAATACTTGATATCTGCCCCACTGCTGCTCTGGTTATTTCTGGCTTATTCATAGTAGGTGTTTCTTGAATAAAAGCTGACAATTGGAGTGCTGTGTAGAGTGAAGACATCTTGTGTGGTACTTGGTTTGCTTTAAGCGAAAAAATATTTCACACAGTGCAGAACCATGACCTACACGAGATGTGTATGGGAAGGGCCAAAATTTTAACAAACATTTATTTCTAAATTTAAGTGATTTCAGAGTAATTGTTTGTAAGTGATATACAAAACAACAAATTTATAAATAAACTTGGTTTGTGCTGATGAGAAAGAAAAAAAAGTGAAGGAAAAATCCCCTCCTTTTCTCTGATATCATCAGGAAAACAAATGGTTCTTCACAGCAAATGCTGTTACAGGCAAGGTACTGTATATATCCATTTCAGTACCAAGAGATCATTAAGAGTCATCCAGATTTATTTCATCTATCTCTTTTCAGCATCAAAAGATGATAAATGTCATAGGTTTGAAAATTTAACTATTGGCATCTATTTCAGATATAACTAATTTGTAAAAGATAATGGAAACATGTATGGCATTTATATGCTAAGGGTCAGTATATCACAATATTGTACTACAGATTTTCAATTTCACTTCAGTTTCTCCATCATTTTGCCATAACTCCTTTAAAGTTTTGAGCTCTAGAAGCAAATACATCAAGCAAATGGCCCTAACTTTGTTCTTCTGTGAAGCTTTTAAAGTATAATAAACAACTTTGTTGGAGGTAATTCCTCACACCACTAAAATATGTGAGTTAAACATTATAAAAAGTGCATGTGTAGAGGAATGCCCTAAAAGTTAAGACAAAAAACGTAAGTTTTGGCTTTTTTTTTTTTCTTTTCATGGGACATGAAAGTGAGTTTTTTAAATAAAATGAGATCTTTCAGGTGCAATAAAGAGATTCTAAGAGTGCACTGTCAGAAGAGGAGATACTGGAGTGAGGTGTTAGATGAAGCTCTGCTACTGACAGTACTTGCCTAGATCTGTAGCTTTATTTGCCTGACTGGTAGTAATATGAAATAATTTCAGTGAGTAATGTCAAGCACGTAAATTAGTAAGTTGTGTAACTGGACTGTAGTGAGCACGAAGTTGATGCTGGTAAAGTTTCAAAACAATAGCTGAACTATTGACAAAATATTTTAGATTAGAAAACTCTTTGATTGATCATTCATATTAAACAAATAAGCAAATCCCCACTACAAGGTGCTACAGTTGCGTTTAACTTCAGAGGGAGACACTTAAGCCACGAACCCTTTTTGTTAGCAAGCAACAGAAGTGAAGTATTTTTCATAGGTCAGTAGTAGCAATGGAGCACCCTTACCATAGCAGTAACATTTCCCTTGTATTTTTGTTCCGTCTCATACACTATTTGTCATCCAATGAATGGGAATACTGTTACATTTGGTTCTATTTCCACCAATACAGATGGTACTTTGAGACAGAAAAAGCAATAAAGGATTCCAGTAGCCATGATTACTGGACAAGGTTGGGGATGCTGTTGGCATTTTGCCTGAGAGAGTACAACAAGCGAATGCCTTGCAGGTATCATTTTTCCAAAAAGAACTGTGGATGTGCTACATGTCTTTATTTTTATAGAGTTAAATACATCCTTAAACAAATTATGAAAGAAGGCAGGAGGCTAGTCTAAATCATTTAGGACTTTCTTAGTGCAAATGTACTTTTTTCCTACATGTGCTGAAGGAGAGCTCTTCTTAAAATTAGGAATTTTCTGTATCCAGTTAAACATTTGAACTGATTCAGAAAGATACTCTCTTCACCTTCATCTTCCCCAGTAATTGCATCTTCATCTTCCCCAGTAATTGCATCTTCACAGTGCCTGTAGAAGTTGCTCGAAGGGTTTTATCTTCCAGGTAGTATGTGCAGGAAATGGAGACCTATGAAATCCTGGTCCTTTCCATCTCTACTTTGGTAAGAAATATCTTTGTGCCACCCCTAGCTGAAGGCTGTGTTTATCAAGTTCACAAAAGCTTTAGATCAGACGAATGACTAACACAGACAGCTCTTAAATCTAACATACATTTTGCCAAAGCTTGTCCCTTTAACTCAGGGTATAACAGAGCTTGCATTGGGTATGTGCTCTGATGCGACCAGCTAACTAAAAACTATTGTGAGTAAAGCTTAGAGGGCAAAAAGAGACTGAAACAAAATGTTACATACTCACAGTAAGGGAACTGTTTCTAAAAAATTGTTTAGAACCTACCCAATAACTTGGGTTTATTTACTTGTACCCTCATCTACTTTCACCATCCTATTTGCGACCCTCTCACTCCTATTATTTAGGTAGCCAAGCATCGCCTTATCTCAGAAACAATGTGCAATTAAAATTTATGTTTCAGAGAAGTCACAGGTCTCTTAGTATGGCAAAATATTTTAGTAAACTGGCTTCTATACTGCTGCTGAGAGATGTTAAAACTTCTATGCCTACAACCTAAATATTTATTATTTTTATAACCTTTTCAGGTGTGGAATAAAATCAGTCACAAATTTAGAAGCTGGACCTCAGAGGATCTCAGTTGAAACTCACCATAACTACTATTTCATAACAATATGTCTTGTTTATTTCTTCATTCAACAAACTTCATTATTTCAGGAGCTAATAGCCCTTTAAACTACACAGTGTTCAGTGATCCACCTATTCCTGGATATTAAAAATCTGACAGGGACAGAGGAAAGAGTTCTCAAGAGACCTTCTTCAATACTATTCACTAGGCAAAATCTCGTCCTTAGTGCTCATCCAAGGCAACTGCACTGAGGCACCATGCCATCTTAACACGCATTCAGGTGAGGTGTACCCTTCCATGGACATCGCAGGTGATATTCAGAGGTTCAGGTAGGATTGCATCTCATCACATAATTTCTTTTTTCCTGAAACATTTCCTCCAAAACCTCACCTGTAAGATACAGAGCTGTGCTTTCACAGTATATCTCCTCCTCTGTTCTGCACTGTACTCAGATCTTAACAGAAACCTTTTGTAATTTCACAGAGAAAAATAAATAACTCAAAAATTTCTGATCATTATACCACAGCAAATGCTGTTGTTACTTAGAAGAAAAATATGTTCTGCAAATCCACTGTTGCGTGCCTCATTTTTTGTATGATGGTACATAATGTTGGTGAAAAAAAGTGCTCAATCTATCAGTGCGATGTACAAGCAGTAGCTAGACAAGAAAAGGATTTCTGCTTACTGTATGGCCAGGTTCCCTCTTAGTCCTTTTTGAAAAAAAAATATTCAATATCACTTGCTTTGCTTCTACAAAAGCACAGACAATTTTTAATTTTTTTTTTTAATTTGCTTAACATGTTTGGATTTTGAAGAGAACTTAGTGTAGCAATGTAAGCTCTGACTTTCGCAATGAGCTCTGATGAGATTGCGTACGTACCAGCCAGTAACAGACTAATAATAGTCTTAGAGAGTGAGCTATTCTTAGTTATTGAAGAACAATGCTTATTATCAAGGAAAAAAAAAGAGATCCATTTTAACTAATTCCTAAAAAGATGTTCTGGCAAACATAAATGTTCAGAGATGTATTTTATGACTACTGACCCAAATTCAGCTATTCAAAGACAGCATTTACCTTTTTGTCTATTGCTATAAATATACAGTTTATGCACATTCACTTGCAAAGAACAGCAAATCCTCCCTGCCGCTAACCAGTGAACACAGTCCCGCTTGTAAGAGTTGAATGAAAAACATATGTCCTGTTGAATGTCCTTCAACATGTAATTCCAATTAAAAAGCGATTAAAACATGGCAGTTTTATTAAGCAACATTAAACCACTGTGTAATATGTGAGTTATACTCTGCTACACCTGTACAATACTGCAACAGATGTCCTTGGCTTTATAACATCTCAGATGCTGGCCTGTAGTGACAGGTCCTTAAACTGCCGCAATCAAGCTGCATTTAATTTCTTACTCTAGATTTAAGAGATAATCCTAAGATGTCCTTGGAAAAGTAATTAATCACCCAGGTAAAATCTTACTGCATTTTATATGAAAGCTTTGATTTATTCTCTTTGTCTGAATCAGGCTTTCTTCAGCTGTTGTTGTTTTTAAGAAAATAGAAGGAAAAACTCAACAAGAATAGCTAGTCGTGTACCTGTCATTGTGTATCCCTGCTCACATTATTCCGTAGATAGTTTTCCTGTTACTGTTTGTATTCAGAAGCACACAATAAAATACGAGTTGTTCTTTGCTTTTCCTCAGGATAAGAAGAACAAATTAAAAAAACGAACAAAGAAATATTGCAGACTTGACAGCTGCTACTGGCTTTAGTTTGTAAATTTTTGTGAACTTATTAACACCAGACTGTTTAAGAGAGCAAATGCAATTTTAGTCTGGTAATTTAACTGCTGGGCTCTCTAATCTAATATATTCAGGTCATATTCATTCTCATGACATTAAAGAATTAACCAGTTTTATCTATGGCTTCTGAATAGAGTTTGCATTAAAAAAAAAAATCCTACACTACCCCTCCTTTATTTAATTATTCAAAAATTGGCCTGTGGGAATTTATGTGAATAGAAATTTTGAAAATGTGTTTTAGCAAACAGTAATGACTCGTTAACACCTGAAGTTTGTCTAAAGATATTATTTATAGCAAATTAATTAGCAAAATTTTGCAGAATAAAACTGCAAAGTACCTGGAAAAAAAAACCAAACAAACAAAAAAAAGAAGAAAAACCCCATCCTCCAGTGAGATTTTGACATCAGGCGAAGATTTGTCTAGTAAAAAAATCTTATCTAGCAATGTGAAAAAATATATAAATTTTAATTTTTCTAAATTATTGTAATTTTTACAATTTCTATTTTTTTTCTACATTCTTTTTAATTGGTGTTATAGCATTGTGAGCACAATGATTCAAAAGATTTTTTTTTCTTGCCTTAGACTATAAAGGATTTCAGATGTAGGTGTAAATTTTCTCTTTGGCCAGGTTCTACATTGTTAAATATTAGAGATAATGAGACAGATGGACCGTGAAGTGTCATCAGCATGCTTGTACATCAGTATTTATACAGCACCATTACGAAAAAGCCATTTGATTTACCCCTAGTCGCACTTTCAATGGCTTATATTTGGGAATACTTGAATAAACAAAAAGACTTTGTGCTGATTTTTGGCTGTGATAGAGTTAATTTTCTTTATAGTAGCTAGCATAGGGCTATGTTTTGGATTTGTGCTGAAAAGAGTGTTGATAACACAGGGATGTTTTAGTTACTGCTGAGAAGTGCTTACGCAGAGTCAAGGCCTTTTCTGCCTCCCACACCATCCTATCTCGAGTAGGCTGGAGATGCACAAGAAGTTGAGAGGGGACACAGCTGGGACAGCTTGACCCCAAATGACCAAAAAAGTATTCCACACCATATGACGTCATGATCAGCATATGAAGCAGAGGGAAGAAGAAGGAAGCAGGGTGACATTCAGAGACATGATGTTTGTCTTCCCAAGTAATTGGTATATGTGATGGAGCCCTGCTTTCCTGAAGATGGCTGAACACCTGCTTGCCAATAGGAAGTAGTGAATGAATTCCTTGCTTTGCTTTGCTTGCGTGCATGAATTTTGCTTTACCTATTGAACTGTGTTTATCTCAACACATGAGTTTTCTCACTTTTACCCTTCCAATTCTCTCCTTGATCCCACTGAGGGAGAGTCAGTGAGCTGCTGCAGGGTGTTTTTACAATGAGGGTGGTAGAACACGGGAACAGGTTGCCCAGAGAGGTGGCAGATGCCACATCCCTGGAAACGTTCAAGGCCAGGTTGGATGAGGCTCTGAGCAACCTGATCTGGTTGGAGATGTCCCTGCTTTTTGCAAGGGGTTTGGACTAGATGACCTTCGAAGGTCCCTTCCAACTCTAAACATTCTATGATTCTAAGAATAAAATTGCTATGCTCATTTTTACATTTGGAAAGTTTTGACCCTCATATCTTTTAAAGGAAAAGTGTATAAATAGATGAAGAAAATCCTTAAAAAAACACTTTGCCATATAATTGTCCTTCTGCAGTACACAGGAATGACTGATGACATGTCCTCTCCTTCCTGTAGGTTTTTTTGTTAGGAGAAGATGATTTGTAAATAAATTCAGTTGATTTGTAAATACATTCAGTTGGTGGTAGATACCAATAGTCCTGTAGTGTTAGTCCCTTTTGGCAGTATTTAGTTTGCAGAACTACATAAGAATCTGGGTACAAAGTGGGAGAGCAAATGAGGATACATCAGCTGAAGGCTATATACTTTCACGAGAGGGGAGAAAAAGGCGTTGATGAATGAACTGATTTTTTTTAAAGTGATATTGACTAGTATTTTGTACTTTGCTAATTTTTTTCACAAAGATTTTTGGTTTTCACAACTAAATGATAGAGTGAAGCAGAAAACCTTTGCATTTACAAGTAACATTTAGATAAAGAAAAAAAGTTCTTTATATTGTAATTCATGTGGATTGCAGACAGTCAAGTTTTCTCTTTGTTGAATTTTAAAGTGCAGATGAAACTGTGATGCAACGGACTATATTGGACATTTTTCAAGCATTTCTTTCACTTTTTCACTTCACTTTTTGCAGGTAAAACTCTTGGTTGTTGATTCAAAATTTAACTGCTGATACTGAAGCTCTACTATTTTATTACTAAACAATAAACATATTTACTGAACAATTTAATGTATTTGGTAGCATATAGTCCTGAAAATTCTGAGTATGTTTGGAATGGTTTCTGTTATAGAAGTTAGAGGAAACTCTGAGTGACATGATTCAAACTAAAAGAAAGACGTTCATTGAGGATGCTAAGGTAAAAGACAAGTTGGGTGAAAGCTATGGTGAAATTATTGAGATCATGATCCTCAGCAACAAAAGCAGCAGAATAAAAGTAATTATTCTGCAGCAGAATTAAACATGCAAAGCAAAAAAAAATTAGATTTTGGAAAAGTACATTCAATCATCAACTGGTAAGTAAAACTCCCTGGAAAACTGGTTTAAGGAAAAAGAATCGAGAGAACTAACTTCTTCTTGAGGGAACAATACTTCAGTTGCATACATCCAAATTTGCCATTGCAGAGGAAAAACATGTGTTGGGAGACCAGAGACCAGACTGGAGGCCAGCAGGTTTTAGAGAAGAGTATAGCTTGCAAGACTTCAGTATGGCAGAGGAATTACTTTGTAGCATCAATAAGGCCTCCTTTGTTCATGAGTTCAGTCAGAGAGACTGTATTTCGGGAAGGATAAGTCTCTTCTGACCTGAAACTCAAGAATTCACCTGAACAGAAACTAATTTACAGCAATAAGAATATTCTGCAGTCTAGAAAACTGGGAAAACTAAATACTGGATAAATGGAATAGCTTAATGTAAAGAAAGGAAGTTGAAGGAAGAAGATAAATTTTCAGATATGTTAAAAGCTACTGCAAAGAAGGAATATGTTTCCCTTTCTGTGGCAGAAAAGGCAAAAATGAATGTGTCTGAGCTGTAGTAAAAAAGATGGGCATGGAGATTTATAAAAATAAAAAAAAAAAGAAACTTGCCTCAAAGGACAGCAATGCGCCGGGAAAGGTTATGTATGCACTTCTACAATCCCTGTACTGGAGGATTTCAAGAGCAAATTGGTAGAACAGCTGTTAGGATGTAGATTGAGGTTGATCTAGTTGACTTCTGAAGGTGCTGTCTAGCACTGTAACTCTGCAACTCAATTGCCCTAGGAATTCACCAGCAGCCCACTAATGCACAGCCAAGTCCTGACTGCTCACCTCTGCGATGCACGTCCAATGATCCACAGGTTCTCAAACACCAAGAACATGCTTTATCACAGCTACTGCTGTGATACAAATAGAGTAGCTGTATTTGTGTACAAATACAAACAGTATTTGTACAACAAAATAACCTGTGAGAAAAGAAAACCCATTTCAAAAGAGTAATATATTTCAGTGAAGAAAGCAGCAACACAGAACTGGGAGGGCATGGTGATAATAGAAGGAACCCATTAAAGTTAGCACAAAAGCAATAGATTGAATAGTGTGTTGCCAGGAGTTAGAGCATGATTTGATTAGATGTGTTTTTCCAATAATTATATGTTCTCCATGCACCTCTATGCATCACAAAAACTTGGCCAAACTGCCTGTGGCTTGTTTTTTTTTTCTGTTGTTTACTAAGCTTAAATCAGTCTCCTGGTTCCAACAGATGAAACTTGAAATAAAAATATCTTCTTTAAATTCTTTCCTGTTTAGTTAGGATTAGTAGGAAGACTGGGAGTATAAACTAAAAAAAAAAAAAAAAAGAAAAAAAACAATGAACCTGGAATGTTTAGGCCTTTCCCTCAATGTACTTTTTGTAAAAATAATCATAGAATCATAGAAGGAACCTTTAAAGGCCATCTGGTCTAACCCCCCTGCAAGGAGAAGGGACGTCTCCAACTAGATCAGGTTTATAACCTGGTTTCATTGGATTAAAGTGCTGCTATAAATAATCAGAAATTCAGACACCTAGAGTCCCTGCTCTTTATTCTGAAAGGAATTTTATTTTTACATTTTATGTTTGGGGTTTTTTTTTAATTTTTCTTTTTTTTTTAGTGGAAGCAGAACATTATCATCTTTCTTCCACATTGTCTCTGGAAGGGAATTTTTTTTTCCCTGTTATGTATTGCTTCTTTCCCATTAGGTTTTGCTAAATAAAAAATATATCCACGTGCATAAGCATTAGCTTTGATTCTTTATGGGCAAACCCGTAGAAGCATACAGTTAGGGATTTGACCAGTAATTAGATTTTAAAAGAGAGAGAAAAAAACCCCAACATTTTCAATTCTGTTTTTCTTAGTTGAAGTTATATTCTTATATTACCTAAAATTTGAGAAATGAAGCAAGTTTTAATGCAAGTCTGTTCTTGCAGCAGTGAACTATCTTTATTTCTTATCTTGGGTTGACCAATTTCAGATGAGTGTTTCAGGAACAATAATAGTTTAATAAAGTCTCAGCATTTTGGTTTCCAGCAACATTGAAAACAACAAACATCTGAAACTCCTTTTTTTTTTTCCTACGTGAAGAACCACTGTGAGTGCAGCATAAACGTTTTTGTGAAGTGTGTGTGCATTGTGGAGGGGTCTTTTGTAAGGGTGCAAGCAGTTGTGCAGTGCTTTACCTGATGGAAATCTTGGCTGCCACATTGCAGAAAGTCACAGAGACTAGTTAAAAATGAGTTGGCAGCAAATTAGTCCTTCCTTTTGCAGGGAAATAATTCATTCCACTGCACCAGCCTTTGAGTCCACTCCCAAGTCCTTTCAAATAATTCCTGTGTCCCATGCCACCCAGCTAAGTAGGGAAAAAGTAATATTTAATTAAAGCCAGTATTAGCAACAAGAAATGAAACTGTTGTTGTTAATGTTTCCCATGGGCTCAGTAGTATGTGTTTGTGTGAAGAAAAAAAAGTAGAAATTAAGCCAATAATAATAAAACTTAGCCTTTGCCTCTCTCTAAAGTGCTGAAAAATCTTCATCCTGCTGTTATAAGTTACAGAAGCAATAGATAGCACTAGAAGTTTTAAGAAGGGGATCTTTTTCTCTCCATGCTGACAAAGAACGTGTGAGGACTGCATCTGCACCTCCAGCCCCTGCATTGCTTTTGCTTCCAGTGGGCTGGAAGAAAAGCTGCTGAGAAGGGAACTTGCAGGAACTTCTTACTCCTGTTTTTTTTTTTTTTTTTTTTGTGACAGTATTCAGCGCTAAAAGGATAAATATGCTCAACTGATACATAAGTTCAAAAGCTGTGTGTAAAAATTCAGAAGCCCCCTGCAAACAACGCCTTTTAATTTTTTATCTAGCACTAGGCATATTTACATGAAAAAAGAAAAATATTTCTGCTTCTTAAGCATTTATCTGATCCTGCTGTGTTGTCCTTGTCTGATACAGGTGTCAGCTGTTCGTTTTAGAGCAGTGTTTCCTTTTTTTTCTTTTGAGAAGAGCAGTGAGGGGTCTGAAGTGAGACAAGTAGGAACTTTGTGCTTTAGGCTGTGTGAACAGGTTTTGAGTGTTGCAGGAATGAGTGGAAACAGTTCTAGTTTTAATGAGTTTATTCCGTAAATGTGGAAGAACTATACGAGCACAGCACAGCTTTGGTGGTTATCAGCAAACTCCAGAGCAAATGGTTTTGGAGGCCAGCCGTACCAGGAGGTCTCTGCCTTTCTCTGTCACATAAAAAAGTTTGTGCAACACTGTCTGGTACTGGACGTCAGTACTGTAACTCCTGAGAGAGCAGAAGCACACTTCTTGGTTGAGTTTGGTGTCTGCTATGCAGAGCATATAGATAAAGTCACTTCCACTTACATGAGTGGTCTTGCTTCATTCCACCGATGGGTTAAAATCACGTCTTTGGTTTCTTTTCTGGAGCAGTAGAGACACTGAAGGATGGCTTCAGCTGGGGATAGACTTGTTGTTGGATACCTTGGGCATTTTGGGCATTTGGAAGCTTACCTGATCTGTCCTTCATGTATGGTCCAGAGTTTAACTGTTGGCTAGATTTAACTCTAGAAGAAATTTTATCTTGATAAGATTAGCAGAGATACTTCCAGGGGGAAGATATTTGTTTCGTTGTCATTTTCTATAGTAGAAGAGAGTATGGTCTGTCTGAAAATGGTTTCTGAAAAATTCCCGGTATTGCAGGCAAAAAAAGATGTTGATGATGCTTTTCCTTCATGCTGTCCTCATGGCTGTTACTGTTGTGCCTGGAGAGGTGGTGGATGCCCCATCCCTGGAAACATTCAAGGCTGGGTTGGACGGGGCTCTGAGCAACCTGATCTGGTTGGAGATGTCCCTGCTTCTTGCAGTGGGGGTTGGACTAGATGACCTTTAAAGGTCCCTTCCAACCCAAACAGTTCTATGATTCTATTGTGCCTTACTATTGGCTTTTTTTTTTTGCTATAGGCTGTTCTGGAACACAGAGTGATGTTTACTGGATGCTTTGGGGCTACCTACTCCTTTTTTTCTGCTTTTTTTTTTTTTTTTGTGAAGTATGAGTCTATACTTAAGAGCCCATGTAGCAAACATAAAACTTGGACATTCTGAAGTTGTATTATATTTCTGTCTTCCAAATCTTCAAGTAGATTTAAGTATGAAAGTATTTTAATTTCTGTACCTTTTTGTCACATGCATTTTGTTTTCCACTTTCTTCAGCGTTCTTTTTACGTACGATCAGTGTGTCTCTCAGTGTGGTCTCTATGATGTTAGTAGGAACAGAAGAACTGTTGGAAAAAGGATTTAGATGTGTGGGATGAAAGTTACAGCAGAAAATTCTTTTAGTAAATATGATAATTTAGGCAGTTTGTTGCAGTTTGTGGGGACTATCCAGACACTGCAACATGCAAGTCTTTTTTCTCCCTCCATCTTAATTTCCCTAATTTTGGATGTACAGAGCATAGTAATAATTCACTGGTGTAAGAGGGAGGCTTCTCTTTGAAACGCAGCCTTCATCGAGAAGTGTTCCACCAGTTTAGCTGATATTGTAGCCAAAACCTGTATGTGTACATGAACTGACTTTGAACTAACTGTGATGGGTACCGAGGATGACACACCTGTAGCACGCTGGGTGCAGCCACCTAAATATAGAGATGGGCTCAGAGACAACATTATGTCTGGGAGGAAAAGAGAAATTAATGTATGGAGGCCTCAGACTCGCACATTGGATGACTGCCCTCTAAAATTGGCTCTGCATACAACCTTAGATGAATTTCAGCTTGCACTAAACTACACAGCTGTTCTGTTATGGACAACAAAACAAATCAATTGAAGGCTATTTAAGTCTACGGAAGTGACACATGTACCTTCTTTGCTGTAGTGTGGGCATTATAATGATTGGTTACTGCTGTATTTTTGCTTTTTAGGAAAATGTATGCCCTCAGAGGAAAAAAAAACAAACCAAACCAAAACCAAACCAAACGACAACTCAGAGCCTGAAAACAGCAAATCAAGGTTGGATGGACAATGCTAAGGGAATCATAAAAAATGCATTGGTTTGTCAGAGCAAGATCTTGACTTTTCAGGTTAGAAAATCCATCAGATTTTGAAGACTGTGGCTGAAAATTACTCCTGAGAGATTTCCTAGTGGAAAAATGACACAGAGGAGGCGGGTAGGACTTAGGATTTTTTTTAAGTCATTAGAAAAAAAAAATCATTAGATGCCTCTGGTGTTTTGATTTGAAGTGTCAAGGCATATACACAGTGCTTCAAATATAACCATGAATAAATTTCCTTTAGAAATTTGGCATACAGAGATGAGTCAAATGGCAGGATACTTTTTATAACTAACTGACTATAAAACTGTGTGTAGATTTTAACCAGAAATGCAGAGGTCAAAGACTCTACATCTCATTCTGTTCTGCCCACACAGTTACATACCCTATAGTTTTCCATTTAATACTTGATTTGAACCCTTTGTACTACATCTGATGGTGACTGGATTTTTTTTACTCTTTTGTATTTAATTAGGAGATTCAGAAATTTATGCAGACTTGTAAACCTGTAGCAGCTGCCTGTGCAGAGCCAAAGCACGGAGCACAGAGGCAACATTTTCTTTTGACTTACTGCGAAACTGAGGACATGACAACACAACTTTCAGAGTGATAAAAGGGGACCTATGTTAGCTTGCTGGGGGGTACCCAGTGATAGGTAAGCACCAGTTTGGTGCACTCCTTGGGCAAATAACCTGTGCTGAGTGGTGACATGTACCAGCCTGGTTGGTGTATCACACTGCAGCAGCCTTACTGCTCCCACTTCTGCTGGCACTGATCTCATGCTGCTGCAATGAACTCTGGAAGTGCACAGAGCATCGTTTCATCTCAAGCTGTTTGATGCCTCTTCTTCAGAGATACATTTCAAGTATCTTTTCATGTCTCAATGTGATTATTTTAAGTGGATTTATGTGGTGACTTTCCCCTGCCTTCCTTGTTGTGTCTGAACTTTCCCATGGCACTACTATGGTGCCAAAACTGGTAGTGTTTAAGGCTCCGTTTAGATTAGAAAGCCTGGCATTGTACATAGGTGTAATATAACTATGTGCTACCCTTCAATAGACTTCTAGTTGTGTTCTCTGCATGCAACAAGCTTACAGGTATACTTCTGTTTTCTTTTATAAAGCCTCTTAATGGCATCTACAGCATGATCTCTTAAAAATAGCTGATGGCATCCATCCATTCAGTGAATTTACTGTTGCATATGGTGGATTTCAGAGATGCTACATCTGAGCAAGTGTGGAGGATACAGAGATGAGATTTCCCTGTGGCAACTCCCAGCCTTACCATTGTTCTTTCTGTGTGACTGCTCGTTTCTTGGTTCAGTGTGTCTTTCCCCAAACCAGACACAGAGACCATTAAAAGTTTTGACCTACTCTTTTAATGGATATATAGATAGTAGTTAGTCTTAAACTTGAAAATGAGGTTTGTGGCATTGGAATAAAATATTTCTGATGTCCATTTTTAGCACAAGAATAAATTCTTCACTGAAATTTGCACTTTGTTTTGATTATGGCTAAACATTTAACGTAGCAGATGTCATAGCACTTCAGGCTTTTGGAAGCCATGTGCTATTTTTAGCAAGTCTAATAAGCTCTCCTGGTGATCTGTCCCTGTCTCTGGGGATGGCATAGAACACTGGTAATAATGGTTAATAGGGCTTTGGACTGAGAAAAGCAATGTAGAAAGTAGCTGGGTGGAGTTGAGAGGGAAATGAGAGTGTCTTTGCTCTAGCCCTAGTGAGAGGCCAGCCACTCTGTGATGGGTCACCTGTCCACTGGTGAACAATGCATGAAAATGCTATAGCTTCCATCACTTTTTCCAGCCACTAGTGTCTTTTTGTGGAAATACCAAACAGTTGCCATTTTCATTTAAAGTTTTATGAAAAGAAATAATATCAGGTAAAAGAAAAAAAAAAAAAGAAAGAAAGAATTTGCAAGTGGCAACTGCAAGGGTTCCCCCAAATTTTGGGGTGATTGTGCCTTTATTTTAGTAATGATATGAGCTTTCTGAGATGGTGGACAAGAGAGGGTGCCAGGGTGCTGCATGGGCTAGGTCCTCCGCAGGAGGCAGGGAGCTGAGGCTGAAGGTAGGAGCAGGGCTGAAGAGGTAACAGAGTCAGCCCAGACCCCACATGTGAGAAGCCTTCCCATACAGTCTCTTCTGTGTTTTTTTCAGGAGAATTTTCCTCCCCTTGTTGGAAATGGGAGTTTCTCCTGTGGCCGCAGTGGTGTCCTATGAGTCCTCACTGCTTAGCTCCAGCACAATGTAGAGAGGAAAAAAATGTGTGCATGGGCTGCAAGTAATGGGCTTCTGAAGGAGTGTTGCTTGTTTGTTTTGCTTCAGCAAATTGGGGACAATGTCTTAGAGGCATAGAATTAAATATGTGGTTCTTCTGTATCTTGTAAAAAAAAAAATCTTGCAAATAGATGAACTTCAGACTAAAAGCTTTTTTTTTTTTTCAGTTTAAAGAGGAATGGACTTCAAAAACCTTTCCAGTTCCATATTCTTTTTGTGAAAGCACCTTTGCTTTCGTGAAAGTGCCTTTCGTGTGTTATTTCTTTTTCAAATAAATAATAATAAAAAAAGAAAATAAAACCTCCACTGAAGACAATTTCAGCAATTTAACTTCACTATCCTATGGGGTATCCTAAATATCCCACGCTTCAGTAATACAATCCATCAGTACTTGTCTTATCCTCAGTGAATAAGCACGTATTTCCTTGATTTGTTGGCAGCCTTTTACACAATTGATCCTCTTGTGAAAGGAAAATGATGTGAAGATTTCCTTTACTGTGATATCCCCACAGCACCTTACTGAATTTTTCTCTGGTTTGTTTTCATAAACCTGTCGTATGAAATAATCCTCGTTTTCTATTAGTAGGAGAAGGAGTGCTCATAAAAAGCTGGAAAAAAAGCCAGTGAAAAGAGCTGCTAGCTAATTTCCAAACTGGCTTTTAAGAACTGCCCTTTTCCCCTCACCCTATTTTTCCTTTTAAATGAAAACAGTTATCATCTGCATTGGAGACAATAAGAAGGAAGTGAGTGGGAAGAACAAATATATGCAAATGAGACTTAAAACTGAAAATAGATCCCCTTTTATGCCAATAGATTTACTATAAACACCAGATCCCAGAAGTAATTGAAGCAGTAATCCAATATAGATTAACGGATAGTTTGAAAAAAAAGAATTCATAGAAGTCAAAATATGAATGTTAATTTATTGAGATTTGTATGAAGTTAAATATTACCAAAAGAGATTCAGAATACTAACAGTACAATTAACATATGATGGGGAAAAAAAACTTTCCTTAAACAAAACTGAAAATTTCTTCAAATTTAATGTTACTTAAACACATGGGTTATTCTCTTCGTACTTTGTATAGCAGAACAAAATCTCTTTTTCCCATAAGAATATTTGTGTCAATACTTCCATCATCTATTTCAATATTCAGTATGAGAATTAACTGATAAATATATCCCTATTCATGCAGAATATAAGTGGTCCCACAGTGCTGTTATGTCTACTGCTCTCAAATATTTATTCTAATGCTGCCTTGCAGCAGAGATTATAGCATTTGTCTTCCACGTTGATTTCTGTGTAGGGTTCTATAATAGGAATGTGATGACACAGCCTATGTCACCAGAGAAGGAAGTGAAATGTTTTCTTTCTCAGATATTCTATATAGTTATTTTTTAAAATCCATAGTATTTAGGTAATTGGTGTTTTGTTCTAAGATGCAAAACAAGGAACAAGGAAAGAGTATTACTATTTCTAAGTAGTTACTTGAAAAGAATGTGTTCGTTTGTAACTACTGTGTAGCACAACAGCATTTCAAATGGTTGCTCGGGGGTACTGTTGCTATTTTTCTTATATCTATGATGGAGTTATAAACATTTGTAAGACAAAATAGAGACATAAGAAAAGTAATTTTTATATGCTTGAGATTTATTTAGACTGGTGAGATGATGCACTTAAACTTGAGAGATAAGCTAGTTGGCAACTGTAGCTAGTTGCCCAGAATGAATGTTTGTAGTACAGCTGCAAGACAACAGGAATGTAAAAAACCAAATTTAGTTTCATTTTACAAGCAACTCAGAACAATTTTTGTTTTACTGAGTACAGTTGAGGGAAAAATTCCTTGCAATGAAATATTTGCTTCAGGATGTTTTTGTTCAATCATATACTGATTGTTTAGGCAAAATTAGAACTTCTTCAGCAGGAAAATGTAACCTATTTTGTGAAATGAAATATTTTTCATACCTATTGACTTGGGATAACTTCAATTATTTCACATTTCAGCAAACAAGTCCTTCACCTTCAATAAACTTTAAAACTACTCATTACTAATTTTGTCTCTATACAACGAGAAGCAGAAATTCCTCTATTTTCAGGGGAAAGAAAGAAAGAATAGACAGGTATTTTGAAAAGCCCTTGTCTTATTTTTAGTGAGGGTTGTGGTTCCTGAATCATTAAAACACTACTGAAAATCTTTACCTGCACATAAATTCTTTTTCCCTCTCTACTACAGCTTTTCCATGTATAAATGAGGATTGTTGCCCTTATAAAGACGCTTCAGCAGAGAGAGAAATAAGGATCTTGAAGCAAAAGTGAGTGAAGGAGAATGGCTCCTGCAAAAGAACAAAAATGCTCAAGATTGAGTGACAGTTAGTAAGTTACCAATGACATAGTAAGTTCTTTACTAGCACTGCATTATTGCTCATTGGAGCGTACTATTATCGCAAAGAAATAGTACGTGCATTCCTCGAGGTCACTGTCAGGGAGCTCAAAAGTAGCAAATAGGAGACCATTTACAACAAACTTTAAATCACAAAAGGTACGACAGATCTTGGGCGTGGCGAGTGTATTTTCTGCCTCTACTCAAAATTACTCAGTTATTGAAGATTCCAGTTCTTCCTTAATAGCATAAAGGTATTCTAGTTTTATATCTGCTGACTGCAAACAAGAAATCAGCTTTGGCACTTTCAAAACGATCCTTTCCTCTTGCTGATAGGCTTGCTGCTAGTTTAGCAAGGACTCCCTTCATTCCTACAAGATTGACTCTGTCAGAAACTTGCCCCCACCAGTTCTCTACAATCTTTAGAAATTACTCTGAGTCATTTTATTTAGAAACTAAACAGATTAATATAGAACTTAATAACTTAGATGTGATTCTGGCCCACAGAATTCTTGACAGAAGAGGCAAATGCTGGCAATACAATTAGGATAAGATAAAAGTTTTTTTAAGAAGTCATTATCTGTTTATATCTAGAGTGAAGATTTTTACTACACTTAAAAATAATCAAAGAAACACTTTTAAACTGAAACCATAAATAGTGACTGAGTCACTGCAAGAAGTATTAAAGATATTTTCAGTTTGGAAGTGTGATCAAGTCAGACGGGGTTTAAAATAAATACTGCTCCTGTACAACAAGGAGAAGGGAACAACTGAACGTTGCAGTTGTTTTTGCTTGCACTCTGTGTGCATTGACTCTTTTTTTTCTCCCTGAAAAAAACCATGGGAAATCTAACTATCATCACCAGCTGTTCTTATAAATATACATGGAATTTGTCTGCTAGCGGGGTTATTTTGGCACGTTTTTTTCAGCAATTTTTCTTCCAGTGTAAGTGGAACCTACACAAGGGTACATCTTGGGTGTTAGTATAGCTTCCCCACATTTGTTTTTGTCTTTCTTTTCTCCTTCTCTATTGAGCATATAATTGATATCCGAGGAAAAATCATTCCTTGAAGACCAGCTTAAGGTCCTTGAGGACTACTAGAGGGTGCTAATTTAGACATGTAGAATGCATGATCTCTCTACAAGTAGGAAAAAAATTTCTGTGTATTTGGATAAAATCCTGAATATCCTGAATTCCATGTCAAAATTCCCACAGAGTTTAGTGGAAATCAATACAGTTTCAAAGCACCTAATAGCAAAGATTAAACTGCACTGAAAATTAATTTAGGGTCTAAGAATACTAGACACAATAAATAACAAGGATAAGAGAAGAACCGAAACATCTAAGTAGGGCTGCAAAGCTTCTCAGGAGATGGTGCCTAGCCATGTCTCTGTGGTCAACAAATCACTGAAACTTGGTAGCAAAGAGCACAGTTTCTCCCCATCTAGTGGTTGCACCATAGGGAAGAGTGTTACGGCTACAGATGTACGGTGACTTAAAAGGTGGAAGTAGAAGATCTGAAACCCTGGCTGATTTAAGGGAGATTAACTCAATTTGTGGCTATATGATTCTTTCCTTTCATGATGGTTGTAAGAGACAAGAGGCACAGGAGATTTCTCCATAGACATGCATAGTGCCGAAAGAAAGTATTCAGTAATGGCCAAGGTTGTTGTCACAACCCAGGAAACCAGGGTTGTTACCACAGATATAATCTAGCTCTCAGACTGTGCATTTCTTCATCATCTCTTTATTCAGTGGTCATCGCTCTTCCAAAGACAGCATGTGTCTTTTACTTCACAGGGTACATTAAGTGCACTGGGATGAATTAAGGTTGTGTAGTGGAAGCACCTGAGTCCTTGCCTCGTTTGATAAGAAAGTTGAGCATTATGCAGAAAATAAGGGAGATGGTAGAAAGAGAAAAGACTTTGAAGGTTAAGGAAGATAAATGTAAACTTGGGAAATTGTCCTGCCTCTGCCACAAAGTTGGTATACCAGGAAGGGCAAATTACCTAAGCAGAAACCTTCAGCACTGGGCATTGAAAGTGCATTATCTAGGGATCCAACTCGTGATACCTGAAACCTCTTTTAAATAACTGCTGAGTAATCAAAGCTGCAGGCAGAGTTTCTTGGAGTTGTGCTTTGAATATATAAATTGCTGTGAAGATTTTTTTTCTGTAGTGTAAAGGCACCTAAGTATTTCAAACCTGCTACTTCAAAGTTAATAGTAACTAGAATCTCATTGTTTGTTCACTAGCTGTAAAAATTAGAATAATAAAACTATCTCATTAGAATAATAAAACGATCTCATTTTTCTATCAAAATACATGCCCACAAAGAGATAGGTGATATTATATTCACTGTGTGATTAGAATAGCTGACAGATCTAACGAGTAAAGCTGATTAAAGAGTTAAAGAGATTGGGTAAGGATATCAGGGAACCTTTTAGAAATAATCTTTCATGAAAGTGTCAAAAAAAAGTTTGCTAAGGCAGTCACATAATTTACATTTCTCAGCTTTTGAATAATTTGGTTCAGGCACATCCTACATTCTTTTCATTTTTAATGTTCTGGGTGACATACTAGCTGGAGCTGTAAAAGGTCTCGCTTCTGCCTAGAAACTTTGTCTTAATAATGACTAAGATTGTGAAGGCTACAAGTCATCTGTTACTCTGGTTCACAGAGTCAGTGAATGGGGTTGATAGGAAGCAACCTCTGGAGATGGTCTAGTCCACCCCTTCTCCTCCAAGCAGACTCAGCCACTGCAGGATGTATAGACCGCATGAGGTTTCAGTATCTCCAAGCATGGAAACTCAACCTATTCCAGTGTTTGGCTGCACTCACAGTAAAAAATGTTTTTTACTGTGTTTAAATTGAACTTCCTGTAATTCAGTTTGTGATGATGGTCTTTGTCCTTTTGTGAGGCACTATTGAGAAGAGTATAACAATGTCCAACATCGCCCATGTTCTGCATTTAGCAGGATAGGAAGGCAGACGGGAGTGAAGTGAGAGAAATTAACCCCAGATGGATTTTCCCACAGGATGCTGCGCAGATCCCATCCATCCAATCTGCACAAACATGAGATTCACAGCATCTGAAGGAGCGTCAGAGATTACATGCAATATCTGTGTTCCTTTTTTAATTCTATCACATTAAAACAGCTATTTTATTAAGCCATTTGTTGTTGGGCCTTTGTTATTGAGATCCAGAGAGAGTCCTGCGCCCTCTCTCTCATCCTCTGCTTCCCTCCCCCAGTACAGAACCATCCACCTCTATCCCTCAGCCCATCTGCTCTCAGCTGGCTCATCACCCCTCCCAATATCCATTAATTCCCACTTCTCTTTCACATAAAGGGTCCTCGCCACCCTGCATAACTGGAATAAAAGAATAAAATCATATTACTCTGGCAAGGGTCACATCATTACCATGCTTGTTAGAGGGTTAGGGTTTTAAGCTAAACTGTGTTTTGAAACATGGTTTCTATGAGAATAATTTCCTCCTCAATAGCAGTCCCAGTTGATGGTTTATTCTTGCAAGACGTGAGAAAGGCTTTCAAAATGGAGCTAAGAAAACTCATGACTGAGGCACCTCAGTCTCAAGGCCAAATGTTAAATGTGGATGCAACTAACTAAGTGAAAAGGCAAGGCACGGCAACTCTGCATGCCAAGTGCAGCTGCATGGTGGGAGCACCACACAGCATGTTTCTGTGGGTAAAGCACATTGTGACAGAAGGATATGGTGTATAGAGCATACTAAGTAGCTGTACACGTATACATCTTTTGTACTGGACGAGATCCTTCGCACAGCACATTTCAACTGGGCTAATTTACTCAGACAAATGGAACGGAAGATAAATAATTTATTTAAAGATGTGATAATTCCCAGTTTATTTATCCAGCTCTTCTAGCAGAAGCATAAGGAGTTTGAAATCAATCTGGCAGCCTTTCTTTTTCAGGTCTCTGCCATCTAATGAGGGAACCAGGAACTACATCATACAACTCAGATGATCATTTGCACAACTCAAAATGCAAATGATATTTTGAAGCAGCTAGTGAATGCCCATGGTACACTGTTTGTATTCTTGTACAGACAAAATATCCATTTCTAAATTTGCCTTGATTTTATTCTGTATAACCTGGTCAAAAAACCCAGTCAGCTGGAAACATAAATAAAGGGGCATGTTAGCAGACATTTTCTAGCAGAATAAAATTACACTTATAGTCACATGGCCTGGTGACAGGTTCAACATGTGAACAGCCAGATTTTATCCTCTACTTACAACCTTTGCACAAGCAGTAGCAAAACTTGCTGCAAAATTTAGATGAAGCAGGCAACCTTACAGAGGATCATAGGAAAAATGAGACTGTAAGAGACCTCAGAAGATCTCTAGTTCAACTTCATATTCAAAGCCAGAGTAGCTCTGAGATCAGAAGTTGCTCAGTGCTTTATCTAGTGAGGTCTTGAAAACCTCCTAGAATGGAAACTACAGAACATTTCTGGATTATTTGTTCCAGTGCAAGAACACAGAGGTGAAAAATAAAATGTGTTGCTGAATTGAATAGAAAATAGAGAAATCCTATATTGCTAGTTTTGTGTTATTATCAGAGGGGAGTGCTATAGCTACATGCTGTGTTTTTCAGACATTAAGATATCTGGAGATCCAGATAAGATCAACAGACAGACTTACTCCAAAATAATACTTCACTTATAAGAAACTCCCCCTAGAAAACTTATAAAAGGCTAAAATCCTACAGCTATGCATGTGAAGTTGTTATCCTATTAGGAGAACTGAGTATCTCAGCAGCCCTCTGCTCTTCAGGACTTCCAGGCAAGGTAGCCCTCCACAGAAGACCTTTGAGCAGCCTTATCTGGAAAGGACGCTGTTAGCAAGTATAACACATCACAGTAACAACGCACTGAGCATGAAGCACACCAGTCTTTCAAATATTTGACCATTAGAGGTAAATTGTTCGTCATTCATTGTGTGTAAAACTCTTGTTACCAACAGGGAAGGATTCAAGCCCTTATTTCTTATTGTTCAGCCCTGATTTGAAACTAGATCCAAGTAGTCCAGGTCCATGCCTTTATTAATTTTGGCATACTGGCCCCATTTTAAGGACAGAAGTACAGCGTTTGAAGGGCAGGAGGTGAAGTCAATGAGAAATAACAGGATCCTGTCACATGGGACATTGCTCTGGGAGGCAACTAAATGCAATTCCAACCACTGCCTCCATACTGTTTTATGCAGGGTTTTTTTCAATATGCTTTAGTCAAAATGCTTAGCAGCAGGGGAAGAAAGGAGATTCTAAGACTGCTCTGTGTCCATGAAATGCAGAGAAAATGTGTAGTTTGCTTAATTTCCTATCCCTTAAATTTTACATTCCTGTTTAAATGATGTTTAGCCTCAATTGTGATGATGGCAAGTAGTCCCAATGCAAGTAGTACAACAAGCATAAGGCTGCATTACTCTCCTGAAACACAAAGTAATAAGTTTCAGACAAAAAAAAAAAAGCTATTTTTTCTGCATTTTTTCTGAAAGTAGCTTGGGGTTTTAGTCTAGGCTTATGAGATGTATTTTTTAAGCCAGGCCTAAATATTAGGTGTCATAGTGAAGAACATTCCCTTAACCAGGAAACTTACAGAATTACAGAATGGATGATGTTGGAAAGGACCTCTGGAGGTCATCTTGGCCAATCCCCTGCTCAAGCAGGGATGCCTAGAGCAGGTTGCCCAGTACCATAAGCATGTTCAGACAGCTTTTGAATACTACCATTGGAGACTCACAACCTCTTTGGGCAACCTGTGCCAGTGATCAGTGACCCTCACAGAAAAATAGTTATGTTCACACAGGACCTCCTGTGTTTCTGTTTGTGCCTATTGCCCTCTGGTCCTGTCACTGGACATCACTGAGAAAAGTCTGCCTCTGTCTTCTGTACATCCTCCCTTCAGATATTTGTATACATTGATAAGATTTTCCTGAGCTTACTCTTCTGCAGACTGCATGATCCCAGCTCTCCAGGCCCTTTCCTGGACTTTCTCTATATCTCTTTTCTACTGGGGAGTCCAGAAGTGGACACAGGACTCGAAGTATGTCTCACCAGTGCTGAGTAGAGGGGATGGATCAACTCCCTCAACCTGCTGGCAGCACTCCAGTGGTCCAGACAAGTGATTCAGGTTCTTCAGTAGACAATCATTGCTGTATTCTTTTACAAATTTGAGTGATCTTTCACGAGAAGGTTAAGATGATGACATGGAAGCAGATGTTTCTAGTACTTTTTTATTCCTGAATAAGTTATCCAGATAATTTGTGCAGGAGGAGAACTTGCAGGGGAAAACATAAATCCTATAATAATCTGCTTTTCTGCCCTGTTTAGGATTTACATTCTATTTCATAGAATCATAGAATCATAGAATGGTTTGGGTTGGAAGGGACCTTTAAAGGTCACCTAGTCCAACCCCCCTGCAAGGAGCAGGGACATCTTAAACTAGATCAGGTTGCTCAGAGCCTCATCCAACCTGTGCAGTTTGATTCAAAGAACACATTTCAGAACAACTGGCTTGCTTGCTGTTGGTTGAGTACTTTTAAGATATCTCTTCAGGTGCAAATGAAATCTGAAAAAGATTACTGTGACTAATGTTCCTTGAATTACTTCAGAACACGTTTTAGATCTCTGTCCTGCAAACATTTATTCCTAAGTATAACTTGACATTTCAGAGGACTGATTGTTTCAATGGTTGCTCTGCACAACAGCTTTCAGCTGGGAATAACTTGGCCCATGCATAAAGCCAAGTTTCTGATTTAAGTTTCAGTTCCTCCATTTTAAGAGATGTATATGGGGATACAATTCAACTTCCTGTGCTATTGCTATTGCAGTTGCTTTTTAATTTTTTTTTTAGAAAAGATACAATAATTAATTTTAAACTATTTTTCTGTGTCTGTCCTATGGTTTCAAACCTTTCCTCTTGGTTTCAAAAAATCAGAGTCTTAAACCCTCCATGAAATAACAAACATGAAAAATGCAGGAGAAAAGGAAGTCTCCTTGCTCCTTGATTTTCCTGGACTTTGGATCTAGGTCAGACTCTCAGGCTAATACTGAACAATGAAAAAACCAGGAAAAAAAAGTATTTGTATGAGTTGTGAATCTAAGTGGTAGCCTGTGTTTTTATTCAAGTTACTGGTATTACTAAATTAAATTGTCTCAGAGATCGTGGAAATTGATGGAGAGGACATGATTTGATTAGGACACTGTAAGAGATGGCAGCATAATAATTTACTGCAAAAAGGCTGAACTTTTTTTTTTTTTTTCTAGCTTGGTTGAGGTTACATCTATGAATCTCAGTTTCTCTTCCCAAACTTGTTTGGGAAGTTCTTTTTGACAACTGTTTGCAAGGCACAGGATGGAGCACTGTATCTGTAGTGATGGAATGGGCATGGTCTTGATGCTGAAGCATAATTGACACATAGTATTTCACTCTGTATGAAGGCATTTATGACAAGGTACTTGCAGAGAAAAATGTTCTGGAGAAATGCAAGATAGGCTTACAGAGTTCTCATTTCCTTTTCCTTAACAAAATAACACTTCTTCAAATCAATTTCCTTATAAAATCATATGGTAACAACAGATATGGGCCATATTTCTGTGCATAGTTTATGGCCAGTCCAATTCAGACAAAGCAAACACGCTCAGCTTCCTCTCACTGCTCCTGCAATACAGTGATTTGCAGGCTCTGGCTTCCCTTAGAGCCCTCTCAGTAGTGACTGCCAAGGTACTGTCATTTTAAGAATGTGCAGAGATTTATACACTAGTTCTGAGGTCCCCTGGGACTCAGCTAATTGTACTCATTCCTTGCCTACACAGTAGAATGAATTTATAATCATTGTAACCTGAGAAAACACTAATTTATTGGTGTTGAACATGGATTGTTTCATATTAAGATAAAGTAACTAAAACTAAAGTCAGTGAGAGACTTTCCTCTAAAGGCTCAATGAGCCGAGAGCCTCTGGATGAATTTATGTATTCCAGACACCTTGAATTGTCTTTAAATGCTGTAGATTCTCCTGTGGTTTGTTTAGAAACCCATACAATTTTTGTAGAACTTCAGCTACTTAATTTCCACTCTGTTCTATAGGAGTTTTGACTGAAAGGAGGGAGTATGAATTTAGCAATTTGTTTATCTATGGGAATTTTCCATGACTTTACATATATACATTACAAAACCTATTTTCACATTTGGGCCTGACTCTATTAATCAGGTAACTGCTAGATGAAAGCAGGTAGTTATTTTCTTAGTACACAACCTCTAAACACATCATTTTCCCCCACACAGGGGGAGCTCACAGGATGTACACCAATGTCCTGTTCTATTCTTACAGATATTTTTGTTTTCTAGACTAAACTAGAACAACATCTCCCTTTCCCTCTGGGCTTTCCTGTATTAAGAAACAAAAGGCACATAACTGCTTGTAGCAGTTCTTCAGCCCACATCAGCAATTAGCTCAGGCAAGATGCAGTACTCGTATTTTTTTTTCAATAACTCCTTCATGCACATTGTGACATAGGACTGACTTCATTTTACAGCCAGGTTGCAATTTACAGAGTTCAGTATCTGGGTACCAAAGTTAAATGCAGGAGCACTTGCATTCATCATCAGTTAGGTGACATTTTATAGTTGCTGCAGTTTGTAAATGACCTTTAGGGTGGTAGAAATGTCTCTGCAGCCATTGCTGTGTTGTTAGCTCTGCTGCGGCCCAAAAAGCCTATTGCCTTAAAAATGTATCCCAACAGACATTACCATTTCCAGGAAATAAATTGCTTGAATATTTTATTCATTTTCTTCCCCATTTCCTCACAGTTCCCTGTTGAAAGTAGACAGGTGAATGGAACTTTTGAAGGAGACGAGTTTGACCCTGAATTAAACTTCTACCCAGAGGAAATAACTTAGCACTGAATTTCAGTTAAAAAAAAAAATCTAGATATAATTTTTAAAGTTTCAGTGTTTGAGACATTCATAATGCATTTCCACAATCTAAGGAGCAGTCTCACGGTCACAGGCCCTGGTCCTCATGGGGGACTTCAACCACCCTGACATCTGTTGGAGAGACAACACGGCAGGGCACAGGCAGTCCAGGAGGTTCCTGGAATGCGTGGACGATAACTTCCTCCTGCAGGCAATAGAGGAGCCGACAAGGATGGGTGCCATGCTTGACCTTGTGCTCACCAACAGGGAGGGACAGGTGGGGGATGTGAAACTAAAGGATAGCCTTGGCTTCAGCGACCATGACACGGTGGAGTTCAAGATCCACGGGGCAGTGAGGAAACTACATGGCAAGCTCTCTGCCCTAGACTTCAAGAAGGTGGACTTCGGCCTCTTCAGGGACCTGATGGGCCAAGTGCCATGGGAGGGGGCCCTGGAAGGAAGAGGAGCCCAGGAAAGTTGGTCCACATTCAAGGAGCACCTCCTCCAAGCTCAGCAGAGGTGCATCCCGACGAAGAACAAGTCGGGCAAAAAGGCCAGGAGGCCTGTGTGGATGAGCAAGGAGCTCCTGGACCAACTAAAAGTAAAGAAGGAAGCCTATAGAGGGTGGAAAGTGAGACAGGTAGAAATTGAATCCCTGTATCAGGCCAGTTTTACTAAATGTCGGTGATGGTGTTGTGTCTTCTTTTCCTCTTCTCAGAGACACTACTAGCAAAGGCAGGTACATGGGATGTAGGAAGACCAGCTCCAAGTCTCTAAACGTGTAACATCTCAACCACAGACAAGCAAAATTCTTAGATGAGCCTTATTTTCAGCTGAGCGTGCTATAATCTTTCCCTTTGAAGTAATGCTACCCGATTTCCTTACAGCACACGATGTATGGTGTGCTTTAATGTAACAAAATGCAAAATATTTCAATATTTTATTGAGTCTCAGAGTGTTTGCAAAAGTTTTTGGACAAGACAGAGAGTTGTGAGTTAACAATTTATGTGGAATGAAACAATGTGGAAGTATTTTACACTAAGAAAAACTTTGCCAACTGTAAGGTTAAGATAGACTTATTGCCTTAAGTACCCCACTGGGCTAGGGGTTATCCTTGTTATAATTCTTTTTTTTTTTTTTCTACAGTGGCCTGGCTGGATGTAGTAACCATTGACTTTTACCACTGTACTGGTTTTGTCTGGGATAGCAGACTTCATAGACTTTCTTCATAGCAGATAGTATAGGGCTATATTTTGGATTTGTACTGAAAACACTGTTGATAATACAGGGATGTTTTCATTATTACTGAGCAGTGTTTACATAGAGTTAAGGCATTTTCTGCTTCTCACACCACCCCGTCTCGAGTAGGCTGAGGTTGCACAAGAGATTGTGAAGGGACACAGCTGGGACAGCTGACTACAAGTGACCAGAGGGATATCCTGTACATATGATGTCATGCTCAGCATATAAAGCTGAGGGAAGAAGAAGGAAGCAGGGGCACATTCAGAGTGATGGTTGTTTGACTTCCCAAGTAATCGTTACGTGTGATGTAGCCCTGCTTTCCTGGAGATGACTGAACACCTGCCTGCCAATGGGAAGTGGTGAATGAATTCCTTGTTGCCTTTGCTTGCCTGCATGGTTTTTACTTTACCTGTTGAACTGTGTTTATCTCAACCCATGAGTTTTCTTACTTTTATCCTTCTGATTCTCGCCACGATCCCACTGAGAAAGAGTGAGCAAGCGGCTGCATGGTGCTTAGTTGCCAGCTGGATTTAAACCATGACACACCATGTCCTCTGACATTTAATCCTTTTAATCCATTTTAATCCTTCATTTTCCCTTTTTTCCTAATTCACAGTGACTAGAAATTTTTCTTCAATTTCACTGAAGGATAGGAAAAAAAAGACATTGATTTAATGTTAAATAATCAATGCTAAACAAACTTTTGTTCTTTTTTTTTTCTTGTTTTGCCACTGATCTGAAAAGAAATCCCTTATTTATATATTTATAGTTTACCCACCTAGGAGGTGGTTATTAGGCATATATGACACTATCATCATGCCTTACTGTTAGTGTTCCCTTGAACAAATATTTAGAAACTCTGATTATTATGAATTTTCACTGGAAGACGTGTATGAATGAGGAGTTCAGAATTTGAGACATTTGACCTACCTGTGAATTGCCATGAGCCTATGGCCCAAAGTATTATTTATTTGATACAACTTCTGCTCATTCTCACTCACAGTGAGCAGAGTTAGTTCATTTCCTTAATACATAATTTTTACAATTTTTTTTCTTGTAGCTGTGCTTAAATTGGAAGTCTGGATCTTATTTTGCATTTAATCACTGACTGCATTGTTACACTTCCAGAGAAGGTAGGGAACTAAAACATTTGCAGTGGGAACAATTATGCTGTAGTAGAATTATTAAATTATGCAGCTGTTTTAGTTAAAATGAAAAGGATGATGGCCATTTTAATATGGATTGTTCCCTTAATTGCTTTTTGAAACAAACCTGGAACAAACTGACTTTCAAAGGCCAAAAGTTTCTTCCCCATGACACCTTGAAACAAGAAATAAAAACTCCTTCAGCATAGTCTTTTAATAGAATAACTTTTTGGCTCTCTGAGTTAAGTTTGTTTTTTGTTTAGATTTTTTTGAATCTACGTTGTACCTTGTTATGGAAAAGAACAAAAGGAAAAGAGGATATAAGAATAATGTAATACTTAGTTTATATGTTCCCTTTTTTTCTTTCTTTCTTTCTTTCTGTCTCCTTTTCTCTCTTTCTCTCATGCTGTGGAAATTACATTTTGGCTACACTTCATACCTAAACTTGCCTTACCTAAGTGTAACTTAGGTGGATAGGAGAGAGAGGTAGGTTACAAGGGTAGATATCTAGGATCAATGAGAAAGAAGGCAACCTAGGAAACTGTTCATCCTATCCCAAATAGGTGTCTATTTTCTGATGGTGTGGATGCCTTTTCTGAGTACCTATCTTTCACCACTTTCTATACCCTAACCATCTAGACTCTTCTGAAAGAGTCTGTCTGCATGTTGTTCACCCTTGTGGCTTCCAGCAGGAAGGGGAGGGATGAAAGGCAGAGAGAAATTGGGACAGTGCTTTTTGGTCTTGTGCTTTCACAGCATTTCTTTTCTGTAGGACCTTGTTCTGATGATTTGGGAGTATCAGTTTTGTGTCTACTTGGGGATGAGAGCAGAAGTGCGTGTCACTGCCCACATGGCCTTGTGTGTGTCTTGTAGCTGGCTTCCCACCTGTCTAGACTGTAGTCTCCGCACAGCCCCACTCATAGCATTAATCTTCAGGTCTGGTATCCTGACTCTCTCGGGGTGTGGTTGAGAGATGTGACCAAAGAAGCACGCCCCAGGACAAGAGAGTCTGACCTGTCCCGTGAGTCTCAGTGACTTCTGGAGAAGTTAAAACTGGAATAATCACTTTTTCTAGCTGATACGAAGATGAACAGAACTAGGGAAGTGGAGTATTTTTATAATTTATGTCTTTGCCTGAGCTGCTCCTTTAACAGTTAATGAAATTTACAGAAATGTCCATTTTTTATTAAGCTGTTTTTTTTTTTTTTATAACCCTCATATGTAGTTATGATGGCATTCAGGTCAGCATGATAAGTACTCTCATCTAGCTGTCTAGCAATTGGCTAAACTAACTGCTTTCATTTTTAATTTCTTGAAAGCATTCATAATTGCTACTTCATTAGCTGAACAGAAATGACAAAAATCACTTCTGGGGCAGAATTTTTATTTGGCCAAAGAACTCAAAAGCTAGTGTTCAAGAATTCTTCAGTCTTATGTAAATTTTGAAGAAAACAGAATATGCTCTACTGGAAGTGCTGCAACTCTGTAATTTTTAAATTCCAGAATTTTTTTCAACAAAACCAAATTTTGTGAGCTGAAATTAATCCATGGAAAAAGCAGCATGTGGACATACATATTTCAGAAACAGCAATGTAAGTATGCCTTTATGAAGAAAATTTTAGAAATTAAGAGTTTTTTTTTTTAATTAATGAGTAGAAAAGTGTAGTGCTGCAGAAACAATCTCTTTGAATCAGCATGTTTACAGATTTATAGAACTGCAGAATGTCAGTTAGGTTGGTATTCCCTTTTTATATATAGTGAATTCAATGTGTACTAACTAATGTATATTGACCTTGTAACATGACTTAAAATGGTTCCAATTCTTACGCAAAATCATAGAATCATAGAATGGTTTTGGCTGGAAAAGACCATAAAGATAGTCTAGTTCCAACCCCCCTGCCATGGACAGGGACACCTTCCACTGGATCAGGTTGCTAAAAGTCCCATCCAATCTGGCCTTGAATGCTTCCGGGAATGCAGCATCTACCACCTCTCCAGGCAACCTGTTCCAGTGCCTCACCACCCTCCTAGTGAAGAATTTCTTCCTTATATCTGATTCAAACCTACCCTCTTTAAGTTTAAAGCCATTACCCCTTGTTCTATCACTACAAGACCTTCTTAAAAGTTCCTCTCCAGTTTTCTTGCAGGCCCCCTTTAGGCACTGGAAGGCCTAGGTTGACTATCCATGTAAAATCTTATGGCAACAGAAGGCTGATTTTGTCACATTCATTGCATTCAAACTATTTAACTTGCTCAACAAGGTTAAGTTTTGATGTGCATTGGACATCCATGAAGCTCAGGGGACTTGCAGACCTTGAAATCATGGTCCATTTGCAAAGCCTTTCTAGAGTTTTTAATAATTATTTATAAGGGGACTTACATATGATTTCATTATCTGAAAGGATTTAAGCATTTGATAATGAAAGTGTTGTTTTTTTTTTTCCTGGAAGAAATATTGATAAGTAATTATATGCAAAAGCTTGCATTTATATGGCTTCAAGACTATTTTCAGAGAAAATCACCAAAATCAATGGTTTAAAGATGGAAGATTGTAGCAATAACAAGAATTCTACTTTACTGCATGTATGCAATATTTTTATTTTGTTTAGCTATGGTATGCAAATCAGGTAGCCTGATGCCAAAATGTGAGGTTTCCTTTTATTTGGTTTTAACTTTGCAGTCTTGATAATGCCATGTGGGGTTGTGTTTGAATACATTACGTGTACTGCAAACAACTTTAATGGGTTTGCAATGTCAGAGTGATCCAATTAGGTACATAGTCATATTTGTAATCACATTATTATATCTCAGATAATATGAGGCATTGGTGAAAAAAAAGGTCAAATAATCTAATATACTCTTATACCACTTGAAAATGTCCTCTCTAAACTTTCCTACCCTAGGTTTTTATTCTGGCTTTATTTTAGGAATATTTGTTCTAATGTAATGTACTGCAGAAATACTTCAGAATTTTTTCCCCTCTGTTGTGAAAACTGTGTGAATTTAGATTGAATAGTTGTCGTAGTTCAGCCCCGATTGGGACCAGACTACGCAGTCTCTCTCTCACTCCCCCCACCTTCCGACAGAACAGGGAGAGAAAATATAAGGAAAAACGGCTCGAGGTTTGAGATAAGGACAGGGAGAAATCCTTAAAGTTACTGTCACGGGCAAAACAGACTTGACTTGGAGAAAACTATGCATTTATTACTACAAACAGCAGGATAATGAGACAGAGAACAAGATAACCTCCATCCACCCCTCCCTGTTCCCAAGCTTAACATTATCTCTACTACCTTCCCCTCCCGAGTGGCACAGGGGGGAAAGAGGGAATGGGGGTTGCAGTCAGTTCATCACACGTTGTTTTACGCCGCTGCTTCATGATTGGGGGAAGAACTCCTCGCATTCCTCCCCTGCTCCATTGTGGGGTCCCTCCCATACGCCACAGTCCTTCGTGGAACTGCTCCGGCGTGGGTCATCTCTTCCACGGGTGCAGTCCCTCTAGAACAGCTGTCCCAGCGGGCCCTCCACGGGCCACAGCTGCCTTCAGGCATCCACCTCCCCCGGTACGGGGTCCTTCACGGGCTCCAAGTGGATCTCTGCTCCTCCGTGGACCTCCATGGGCTGCAGGGGAACAACCTGCTCCACCATGGTCGTCACCACAGGCTGCAGGGGAATCTTGGCCAGGAGCCGCATTACTCCTCCCCCTCCTTCTTCACTGACCTTGGCGTCTGCAGCCGTTCCTCACAACAGGCTGGTAGATGTCTCTCAGGATCTTTTTTTACATCTTATTCACTTCTCATCTCCTTTCCACTTCTTGTAGCTGGGCTGGACCGAGTTGGGCCCAGTCGGCCGCCTGGCGAGAGGCCAGAGGGTGATGCCTGCAAGGCCCATGAGGCCTGCGCCTCCCCCTCTGCACCTCTGCCCCTGCCCAGCTTCTTCACATCTTCTCTTCTCTCTTTTTTTTTCTGTTTTCCCATTCTTAAATACGTTATCGCAGAGGCGTTATCACGGAACATTCTGCTACCAATCGGCTTGGCCTTGGCCAGCAGCAGGTCTGCCCTAGGCCTGGCCAAGTCCACTGAACAAAGGGGAGCGACTTCTAGCAGTTTCCTACAGAAGCTACCACCTTAGGCCCCCCCTCACTGACAAAACGACAATAGTGTTATGTTTACTTTAACTTATAATCTCATATCTGTGTAAATGGATCTTGTCACAGTTTCTAGATGTCACTTATGTATACAGTGGTAAATCACTGCTGCAGCAAGGTGGGAGTATGAAATCGTCCTTGACTCATGTGCAAAGGAAAGAATGTCATAGCTACATAGTGAGATCTGAAATGTATGTTTCTGCTGAACTGTACAGATCGTTTCTTTGAATACAACTAGAACTACCTAATGTATGACACAGGAAAGTCCAGATTTCTTACAGCAGTTCCCACTCTGTTTAAATCATATCCTTCATACTTCTTGAATATGAAAACTTAAGTGAGAGACAAAAACTTCAAAAGGAATTCCTGAAGTTGATTGTTTGTGTGTCTGTCTGTGGCTGCCCATATAAATAATAGAAATTGTACATCAATACTTTACCACCTGTATTAATTTTCCACTTCAGTAATGACTAATCAATTACAATTGAAGGCTGGCCCTGATCCACTGGTTGTCCTGCACATGCCTCGTGAGCACACTCAAGATGAACCACTCCATAATCTTCCCCTGCACCGAGGCCAGGCTGACAGGCCTGTAGTTCCCTGGATCCTCCTTCCAGCCCTTCTTGTAGATGGGTGTCATGTTGGCAAGCCTCCAGTCATCTGGGACATTGTCTGTTAACCAGGACTGCTGATAAACGATGTAGAATGGCTTGGTAAGCTCCTTCACCATCTCACTCAGTACTCTTGTGTGGATCCTATCTGGACCCATAGACATGTGCGTGTCCAGATGGTGTAGCAGGTCAAAAACTGTTTCCTCCTGGATTGTGGGGGGTTCATTCTGCTCTCTGACCCTGTCTTCCAGCTCAGGAGACTGAACACCCTGGAGATAACTGGTCTGACTATTAAAAACTGAGGCAAAGGCGGCTTTAAGTACCTAAGCCTTTTCCTCATCCTTGGTGACAATGTTCCTCCCCCCCACATCCAGTAAAGGATGGAGATTCTCCTTGACTCTCTTCTTGTTGTTAATGTATTTGTAAAAACATTTCTTAATGTCCTTGACAACAATGGCCAGATTGAGTTCAAGCTGGGCTTTTGCCTTTCTAATTTTCTCTCTGCATGACCTAACAAACTCCTTGCATTCTTCATGAGTTTCCTGCCTCTCCTTCCAAGAGTAGTAGATTCTATTTTTTTTTTTCCCCGAGTCCTAGGAAAAGCTTCCTGTTCAGCCAGGCCAGTCGTCTGCCCCGCCGCTTCATTTTATGGCACACGGGGATTATATGATTCTTTGGTTCCACCATTGTCTTGGTTTTCAGTCTTTGTCTTTCTTCCTAAGTTTTCTGGACAAGTTTCCTTTCCCCCTTTCAATTTTTCTCTCCTCCTGCATTTCCAGTTAGGTGGCATCATCTTACAAGCCATTTTCAGAAAGAGAGTGCAGTAGGTTGAGGCTAGACTGGAGATATAAGGAAACAAATTACTTCTGTTCAAACATTCATGTCCCCAAGCTTCTGTTCCGGCAAAGCCTGCAGCAGCTCACAGCAGCTCAGAGCTGCAATGGCAGAGAAGGCCCCAAGGAGCCCTAGTTTGCAGAGTGACAAATTTACATGGAGCCTTCACTGACAGCTGGCACTTATGAGGAGGAAAAGGGAGATGTGAACTGAATATGTAATTTAGACAAACTACTGAAGCATTTAAAAAATCATCTTAAACCATCTATAAACGGCAGGTGAAATTTTGCCCCAGTTCAAGTTTGGTTAAGTTTTAAGCAGGTAAAAATCAGGTTTTGGAAATAGGGCTCAAAAAGAATACTAGTGCTATAAAATCCTGCTACATTATATTCTGAGTTTGTCAGAAAAAGCAGGGTATTAAGCATCAATATAGTGCTGAGAGAGGTGGGGCTCTGATTCAAGGGCTTGTAAGAAGCAGCAATATACAATGAATCAGAAGGAGAATAGGAAGTGACAGCAATTTGTAGTAAAATAAGTTTGTTCAATCTGTGAAAGACATACTGGAACAATTATATACTAGAACCTGATGGGAGAAAATGAACAATTCATCCTAATTGGTGGAACTGTGCATCTAAAAATGACATTTTATTCAGTCTTTAGGAAGAGATGTGTGTTTGTACCCTATACATTTAGGCAACTAACTCTAAATTATTCAGAGGAAAGGAGAGGGGAGCTAAAACAGATAAAGAAAAAACATAGACCATATGTAAATTGGACTGTAGGAGGATGCACTGAAAGTGGAATGGAGAAAAGAAGGTTGACTGTTGAACTGAGAAAATTTTTCCCCATAAACTTGTTAGCACAATTTGTCATGGGTGAATGATGGGAGGGAGAACTTTTATAATATATAATGTTACTGTTCTATTGAAAAATCAACTTCTTAAAAATATCTAGAATTTCCTCAAAGAGAATAAATAAGAAATAAAAGTTCAAGCATTTCTAGAGCTTTTATTGATGTTTCAAGGCTAGATGGGTTAAGCATTTTTCTTTTTTCAGATATGCATACCTATGTCCCCACAGACAATTTCAAGTTACACAATCAGTTAATGACACAGTTTCTTACAGGCAAACCTTCTTTTAAAGTTGTTTTATTTTGCATTCATCTGTCTCTCATCTTTGCAAGCAGCTCTCACTCATGTCGTAGGCAGTTTAACAAGCTTAAGCTCCATAGCATCTTCTGGTCCCAAATGTCTTCCAACAGAGCACAGTATCCACAAAGATACAAAGCTCTGCTGCATATGAAATTAGCAACATGCAACACAGTAGATAACTCTATAGAAAGAGATAATAACTGCAGATGTACAGTAATAGTGTAAACCTGATGAAGGATGTGGGAACTTGGACTCATGCAGTACCATCTCCTTAACAGTCTGTTCCTGTTTTAGGTGGTCCTGCTTTTCTCAAAGCACAAAAATAAAAACATAGCTGAATCAATAGATGTAAATAAATTTGAGGCTTATTAAGTTTCTTCTTACATGTTTCTCTGCAGGCAGAGGACATTATCTATAAGGTTTTTTGAGTATTTGTGGCATATGTTGTTGCCTTCCCTACAAGGTACACAAGAAAGGAGAGAGTAATCTTCCTTCTGTGATGCTCCTTTCCTGTGCGCTGTACATGAAAAGCATCTCTTAACTTCAGTGAGAATCTTTGGTATACAAGAGTTATCTTGTTGAGTCCGAGGTGAAATGTATTACAGATTCTGCTGAATTTTAGTCAGAGGTGGATGAAGAGATCTTGCAGAGCAGATTGACTGTTAGTTTAATTTTTTCAAGCTTTGGGATATGGCATTTTTTAAGGCTTTTTGAGATTCCTAATATTTGCTAGATGTGTTTGGTGTCTATGCATCCAAAATAGTTTACATTCTTAGAAAAAGTATGTTTAGCTGCAAAGTAAAGTGGCTGGGAATGAGGAAGTGCCTGAAAGAATGTTTTCTGCACAACCTAAATATTTTCTACTCTTTCCCCCACCTGCTCTCCCTTCTGGGTATGCATTTGGAGACAAGGTCAGTATTGGGCACAGGCAATGTATGTGGTTACCTATAGTGGAAAAATTGCAAAGAAATATTCCTTGGAAAAGCCAGATTAGGACTCTATGATGGGTCTTTAACTTTGTTGACAATATAATTTCTGTCTCTTCTCCAAGGAAGGTGGGACCAGCTGTCAGAGAAACACCTGCTGCTGAGCAGGCAGGCTCTGCCTCTTGCCTGAATAACCTCACATGGAGCCAGGCTTGCTGCTGCTGCAAAGGGAGTGTAGAGCAGTGCTGCATGTTTTTGGGAGAGGGGAGATTGCTCCTCCAGGGGTGCTTGCCATTTCTTCCCACATCCCATTTCACATCCTGTTGGAAGGTCTGTCCTGACCCTCTGCTATGACCCTTCTGTTACTGTAGACGTGGCCCAGGGGATGCAGGAAGGTAAATCAGTCTGTGGGGACAGGGAATCATCAAAGATCAGATCAGCTGGAATGGACAATTGAAGGTTCATGAGAGATGTCAAGGAGGGAAACAAATGCCCTCATTCACAGCTTACCCAAAATTCACCGGCACTCTTCTCATACTTTTTTCTTTACCTCACAGCCCAAACTCTGCTGATACATTCCAGCCCTTTTCTTTTGCACAGAGCTCCTTATGCCTCTGAAACAAATAGACAAGCAAATCCAAACCTTACTAATACTTTTAAGCCTCCCCCAGTCTTTTCTTCCACTAGTAGTTAGCCTAAAAGATTAACTATGCTTTAAAAATGAATCAGATTTGTGAAGTGTGTGATGCTCTGGTTTAGTCCTTTCTAAAAGCAAAGCAAATTCAAACAGAGCCAAGAGCAAAACCCCATCTCTTTCACAGTTGGCCACTAACTATGAGTTAGTTTTATATTTGTGTGTGCTCAGCATGAGATATCCAGGAGCAGTTCTGTAGAAGCCTTGAGCACACAGCTGCAGCTGAAATCACTTAAAGTTGTGCTTTGAACATACAAGGTCCTATGAAATGCTAAGTGTTCAGGAGGAAGATAGTCCAATCCTGTTAAATTAGGAGCCCCGCATTAGTGAATGCTTTTGACAGTTCTGGCTTTTACATCCGTAGGCCTTAGTTCCTAGGGGGTAAAGCAAGGATAAGAACAGGTAATTGGGGATGCTGTCAAACTCAAATAATCAAGGTCTCTGAAGCACTAGATTTGTGATGGAGAAGACGAAGCAAAACCCATGCTGAGTACAACATTTTAGTGTTCAAACACTAATTGGGCTTTTTTTCTTTTTTTCAGAGAGGTAAACTATTATTTTTCAATTAAAAAACCAGTCCTTCTTTTTATAACGTGGAAGAAGTTTTTTTTTTTCCCTGAGCACTGAGAAGTCTATTTAAACCTTCTCTATTGAATCCTGCTTGAAGCAGACACCTGATATAGTTGGTTCAAGTTTGGAAAATTATTAAGGAATAGGAAGCAGTGTTGGCCAGGCAAGTGTCAGAGAATGTCAGCTGTACTTGTCACAGATGAGTTGGACTAGATGATCTTTAACGTCCCTTCCAATCCAAATCATTCTGTGATTCTGTGAAATGCTGCTACTCTGCCTTACGTACCTGTGTACTAATGCCATTCTTGAAGATTACAAAACTTGTGTGTCTGTGGGTTTATAAATACATTACTTCTAATCCTTCTTTTCAGTTAGACTGTGATCTTAGCAGAGGTGGAATGTGGACATACAAACAGCTTCATATGGGTGAAATTCACTGTGATGCAGAGGAAAGGACTTTGAATCCAGGCTCTTGATAAACTGCTCGTCTGGCTTGGCTGACTTTGTGCTCAGGCAAGTTCCAGGTTGCGTGCAGTACAAGGTCTCAACAGATGAAGAGATGAACTCTTCATCTTCTAATTAGTGTAACATATTTACTTGTTATGGTTTACCAACACCCCCAGTCCTGACACAATTATTGTCATATTGATACAACAAACAACTTTCAGTTGTTTGATTGTAATCAGTATATTGACAATGACTCTGGAATTTTCACTCATCTAATTTTCAAACTCACTTAATTGCCAGCTTTGTTTCTCAGAAACTTGCCTTTTGATAATGGTTGTAAGATATATAAGCTTTACCTGACAGTCCAGAGACATAAAATGATAGGACCTTCACTGCTGTGTTTTATTTCTGGAAGAGAAGTTAAACCTCTTTTCATGCATTAGAGTTGTCAGAGCTATGTAAGGTAAGGGACTCTAAAATTTTATGGCCTTGAAATTAAGTGTCACTTAGGAGTTTTGCTAATCTCAACAACCATTCACTATCAGATAATAAAACACAATATGCTCAGAAAAACTATGAAAAAATACACCAACTCAAGGAACAAATTTTGGGTAAATCTTAGCACCTGATCTGAGAACTTTTCATATTGACTGTGTTGCTCATTGTCAGTGGATTCATGGAAGCTTGCAGAACTAATCCTGGTATTGAGAAATTGTTCCTGTCAACACTTAATTCTCTGTAAATCCACTGATACTGACAAAGGGGAGGATACACGTGGCTGCAATGGAACATAACAATTGCCAGCTTTGGGTGGGAAACATTGCTTATCTTTAGTACTTTAGAACTGTAAATGCATCTAGAGTTAAGTAACAGGGTGGCCAATTCCAGAGTCATGAATTACCTACAGCTTTCACCTGAAGCAGCAACGACTTCAATTATACTCCTCTTGTGGTGTGCCTTAATCAAAGAAATTTTAAAAAATACTCACCCAAATCTCTTTCCAAATGTTGAACAAATTGTCTAATTACTTCATCAAACAACCCTTGTTCAACTACTCACTTCAAAAAATGTGTTATGCTGGATAAATTGCAGAATTTTGAACTGTGCACAACTAGACCACAAAATTTGTACCTCTCTTGAGGCTAATAGCACGTGCTCCCTCAGTAACATTTAAACAGTTTTTTGAGATAAAAAAAAAGCAGCTGATGAAAAAATACATTCCTCATGCAGTGTTCCCTGATATTATCCGCTGTTCCAAGTGACTTAGATTGTAAATAAGATTTTAAATGAAGGAAGGGTACCATGACCAGAGCTTGACAGTTTTTTTTTCTTTACTCACAGGCAACTCCAGCATGGTTTGATGCACTGTTTCTTTGTAAAAGATATTCTGAATTAATTTGCAAAGCGTTAAGGTAGCTGTGTTGTACTGTTTAAAAAAAGAAAAAAAAATTAAGGTATAGTGTGGTTCTACTGTGGTCAAGAGTAAAGTTTTATCAGAAAATCCTGTTGTACTCTAGTGGAAATTACAAGGTTTCCTACACTTAACTTTCTGACACCCAGGAAAATGAGTACCTCAAATAGTCCAGCTAAAGGAAAAAAATGAAGTAACAATGCCCTTTTAGCTTGGATTTAGCCTCTCATGGGCAACATTCTTGTTGAACCTAAGACAGACCTGGAAGCAGAATAATCAGATTCATTGTCCATTAAGTTTAAGCTAAGGGAATTTAAGTCAATATGTCTGACTGACCTGGACCCACCTGAATTAGACATCTACATATAGTTTATCTACATGCCATAAACATCACCTTCATGTAATAGGAAGCTGACTATGCTTTGTATTTCCCTTTATTTTAAGAATAAAACAATATAGTTTTGGTCTTGGGGAGATCTTAGAGATTGCTTTCTAGTGCTTCTATTACAGAGATACTTTGCATGTGTTCATAGTGAACAATGCTGACAGATTGTTGGAGCCTGAACTCTTTCATAGTCATTTTCAGAGTAACCTCATAACTGTGCCTGTCTTCATGAGAAACTTCCCCTTATTGCCCACATGGACTGTAAACAATGAGTGTAGTGATTAACTGAGCAGAGGGATTTTAAGAGCTGGTGACTTGTGCCCTATCACCATAAGCCTACAATCTTGTGTTCTTGGAAAGTGTAGTGGAACATGTATATTATGCTTCTCTGAAATGGCTTTCTTTCAGCTTCTGAGGGATTCTCCCTCTGTACTCTGTTCTCGTGAGACCTCACCTGGAGTACTGTGTCCAGCTCTGGAGCACTGTGTCCGGGTCTGGAGCCCCCCACATAAGAAGGACGTGGACTTGTTGGAGCAAGTCCAGAGGAGGGCTACAAAGATGATCAGAGGGCTGGAGCACCTTTCCTATGAAAAGAGGCTGAGAGAGTTGCCGTTGTTCAGCCTGGAGAAGAGAAGGTTATGGGGAAACCTTACTGTGGCCTTTCAATACTTAAAGGGCGCTTATTAAGAAAGATGGGCAGAAACATTTTAGCAGGGCCTGTTGCGACAGGACAAAGAGTAATGGCTTTAAACTAAAAGAGGGTAGATTTACATTAGACATAATGAAGAAAATTTTTACAATGAGAATGGTGTAACACTGGAACAGGTTGCCCAGAGAGGTGGTAGATGCCTCATGCCTAGAAACATTCAAGGCTAAGTTGGACGGGACTCTGAGCAACCTGATCTAGTTGGTCTTTGCAGTGGAGTTGGACTAGATGACCTTTAAAGGCCCCATCCAAACTAAAATATTCTATGATTCTACGATTTACACTCCTTACTCACTTTAATTTCAAAGGGAATTAGTCTCTGTTCATCTCTGGTGACCACAGGCTAGGTGATGAGTTGTAGACCATGCATCAAAGTGGCTCAATTGATCTCTACTGTCATGTTAGAGTCCACAGAGAGCAATTTTTTGAGATAGCTAATCACATTAGATTTTCTAAAGGAGAGCCAATATACTTCAAACTGCATTGAAAAGCAGATTAAAGTTCTGCTGTGTCACAACACAGTTGCACGTGAGAAAAGTCACTTCATCAAGCGCACCACCAAGAGGTTGCTGTGTCTTCTGGGAGGTGTCATTTTGCATCTGTTTGAGTAGTCTAATCCAAAGGTTATAAAAGCACAGCAGTCCACCAAGGTTTAAACCCTGAGATGTAAAAAGCCTGGAGAGCATTTTTTTCCAGCTTCAGCCAGACAAAAAAACTTTCAGAAACTAGCTGCATATTTTAACCAATACTGTAAGAAATAGATTGGAAGGCGTAGAAGGGCTCTCTGTCCTGATGGAGATGGAAGAAACTATAAACAGATACAATGAAATTCTATGCCTTATTCTGAAGCTAAATACAGCATCCCGCTGTTGCTGATTTTCATCCATGAGCTGTTAAACCCAGATTTCTCATTCTGGAAATTAAGAAAGTTCTAGAAAAAAAAACATAACTCAAGGAGAATTTTGGGCTGTCCTGTGAAGGTAAAAATGTCTTTCAATGGAATTTTGAATGTTTTGTAATGAAAGTTTTTTGAGGGATCATCTCAAATTTGAAGTAGTAGATAATATGCGTGCATGTCTGATCTTTTTTAATAATCTTTCAAGACAAACACATTATGCCAACAGAGTAAGTATGATATGTAGGAAAATTGAGATAGTCTGCACTTTATGACCAAAAGCAACTGGTCCTACAAGAAAAAAACTTTTCCTATAAGGAAAAAAAAATCCTGAAAGTTCAGCAAAAACTGTTTTTTAATACTTTTTATCTCTATTGTAATTTTTCCCATATGAAAATGTGTACAGAACTTTTTCTTCAGGCAAAATTGTGGATGAGTCATTGCAAAATGGTGAAATGTTAAATACTGGCCTTGTTAAATCTGCATTTTATTGACATTTTAGTGTTTATATCCATATATTAGCAATTTTGGCTTATAGCCATTGCTGATTGGATAGGAATTTAGACGAGTGCTCTGACCATGGTTTGGTATGGATGGAAGGTTGCACGACCCTCTTACTGATTTCTAGGGAAGTTGTAAATTCTGACCTTTCCCTTGGCTGAGAAAATACATTTCAGCAAATTAAATATTTAAAACTGATCTCTTATACTGAAATTCAGCAAAGTTTACACAAAATATTTTGGCATAGTTATATTCAACATTTCTACTGAAAATATTAGTTTCACTTGCATTTCAATATTTTTTTTCACATTGTGGAAGAGCACCTTTCTTCCCTTTTCACTATCTCCTTTTTATTTAGTTTCTATTCTTTGCCCTGTGCAAAATATTTTTTTTTCCATTTTCCTTAGTTGCTTTCTTGTTTCTGGGAGCCCTGACTCTTTTAAAGAAACACACAAGCTGGGTTTTTTTTTTTTTGTGACTGACAGTGAACTTTTGGTTTACAACTCTGTGCATTTTTGAGCAGAGGTAGAATATGGTAGACATATTATTATACAGTATGTTTGTTTCCATTTTTTATAAAGATCTGCTGTGAGCTCAGAACACCTACTGCAATTAGCATGAGAGTTTATTTTAATAGGAACATAAGCAACTTAATAATATGTCAAAATATCTTTCTATTCTTCATCCTCTCCACTCATCCTACTCCATGCACTCCAGCACATTAAAACAAACAAAAAAAACCCCCAACAACAACAACAACAACAAAAACCAAACAAAAAAGGGAAAAGATAATGTACTTCTTAATGTATTTATTTTTCTTGGGTTTTCTTTCTTTTTTCCCTCCCTGCCTCCCTTCCTCCCTCCCTTCCTCCCTTCCTCCCTTCCTTCCTCCGTTCCTTCCTTCCTTTCTTTCCTTCCTTCCTTCCTTTCCTTCCTTCCTTCCTTTCCTTCCTTACTTCCTTCCCTCCTTCTCTCCTTTCCTTCTTCTCATGACCTCTGCACAGAAAACTGTGTTAATTACGTTTGCTGATGATGTGTAGTTGGAAAGCACTGTCTGTTCTGAGAAGCCTGGGTTTTTATGTAGGAAACATCAAATGACTTTGAAGAATAAAGCAAAGAAAGTGGGCCTAAATGTTATTGCATTAATTGTAAGCTTGCAGCTTACGAAGAAGGAGCCTCTGTATTATAGCACAAGGTGTTCTTAATCAAAAATGACAAAGCAGCACTGGGTGTACTAGTCAGAAGATGATGACAACCCACTGATGTAATGCGTGCATGGAAAACTCAGATGTTAAGATGTGTGAGCAGTGATAGAACATGTTGCACAGTTGAGGATGAATATTGTTTGAGGTTGTATATTGCCCAAAATCAGAGTTTAGTCAGTTCTTGTGGGTATCAAAAGAGGTGAGTAATCTAATTTTTTTTTGCTTTCCATAACAGTACTATGTAGGACTTCTTTTGGAAAGCCTGTACAATTCTGCAATATCAAATTCAAGGAAGATGACTCAGATTAGGACAGATTCAAAAAGGAGCTTCTAAATTGACTATATCACTGAACATCCTACTTTATAAATACGTTATTGTATATGCTTGCCTGCAAGCAATCAAGTCATTTTGGCTTATTAAATTACAAGTCATTAGCTGAGTTATTGGGTGGATTATGAGACTGTATCCTAAGAAAAGCTGAATACTCGACATGGCAAAACAAAGTTTTTCTTGAGTCTCATAACTAAGATGTGGTTGGAGGAAGGATGAATACTGGTTTTAATTTCCATTTTGTTATGAATAATTATCAAGATTTTAGCTGAGATGGCAGCTTTTTCTATTTTAGGAATGGGTGTTTAAAATCTATTTTAGTCAAATTTAATAATGAAACAGCATTTGAAAGTGAAAACCAAAAAATATCTATTGCTTCACAATTAAAATTTTTTATACGTGTATATACAAAATTTAAATTATATGTTATATATTAACACATAATCTATACATATTAAAATTATAGATATATATACAATATAAACATATTGGAAATATATATATACATATGCCTAAATATTATATGTATTATTTAAATCCTGAAGCAACATGCATTTTGTATATGCTACAGGTATATATATAGTCTAGGTAAGTTCCTTGAGGTTTGCACATTTTTTCACCTGAAACAAGGGCACAACTTTCTAGCAACTTTTGAGGAGTAACTCCTTTTAAATGGAATGACAATTTTTATATGATATTGTATGAGTATTCAGCAGCAGGTTAGCAGCAGTTTGTTATTTTTGTAAAACTCAGTTATGGGAGTCATTTTCTTAGAACAGCAACTAACAATGCAGTCCTCAGGAAGCACCATTTATTGTATTGCCATGGATGGAAAACCCTGAAGCAGCAGGAATATGGGATGAAGCATCATTATAAAATCGTATTAGAGTCATATAAATCGTATTAGAGTCAGCCGTAGCATCTTCTGGAGAACTCATGGTTTCTAACACCACTTGTAGGGCTTCGATTAAAAAAAAAAGTGGTTTGTTTGTTTGTTTTTTTTCACATTTAGAGAAGCCTCTGTGGCTATGGGAAAAAAGTACTGATTGGACACATTCGGAATTTTTAGAAAAATGCAAGATCTTATATTCATCATGCTTCTTTTAAGATAATTGTAACTCAGTTATACTAATCTCAAGTGAAGTCATGGTTCTTCTCCAAGACTGAAATTTCTAATTGTTTTTCTTAGTACCCACACTCTGACTATGATGTAATCAATTGCTTTAATTAATAGGAATATATTTTTAGTATTATTGGAAGAAGCAGTATTGGAGTAAATAGCTATGTCTCCCCCTGTTAAAATCTGTATGACAAACTGTAAAAAAAGCCTTCATCTCAGTACAAGAATTGTCATTGCTTTACTGATGCACTCAGCATTTGCTTAGCTCTGAGTCAATATTTAAGGTCTTAAATAAATGGGCCTACTGATCACCAGAATTGCCCAAACTGAATCTCATAGAGGTTTCTGGTGAGAGTCAGAAGAGATTTGGATAGCTGATCTTGGAAACTGAATTGTGAGAACTGTGGCTAGTCCTTTTAAAAATGAGAGGTTGATCCAAAATCAGTTTTATTTACATGAACAGGCTTGAGAACTTCAGCCTTAGACTTTGTTTCTGAGCTTTGATAATTGGGAACATGTCCTGCAGATGCAGAGTTGGGAGTAGATGAGTGAGTGTTAACAATAGTTTTATCTCACAGTTGTCCTCTGCCTGTTCTGCTGTCTTAGTTCCCCAGCTGTAGAAGTGTCAATAGTATATCCTTTACTGAAGTTTGACCTCTCCTTCCCACCCCTCTTCTGTTTATTTAGATTTTCAGATGTGTGTCCTACTCTGTTTCTGCACATCACCTATCACAGTATGATACAGATATCAACTGAGAATTGTAAATATAACTGGAGAACAAATCTTAATAAACACAGTTTTTTTATGGCAAATTCAGGGCTAGGTTTTCAAACTCCTCTTGCTTGAAACTGAAAAGATAAAAGATTTGAGATAACTGAAAATCCATCCAACAGTCATGTAAATGAGACTTGCGGGGGTCAAGTGACAGTCCATGCGCAGAATCCGGTTTGAGAGGTGGTTTAATCCACTCCTGTGAAGTCTACACTTGGATCTTGCATCCTGATCTGTCAGGAGCCTGCAGCAGGCAAACTCTTCCATTTTATTTATAAATTATTTTAAAGACAAGAATAGCTTTTAGAGAGATTTTATGCAGAATGGGAGGGGGATGTAGTGGGGTGGGACAGCGTTGGTGGCAAGGGCAAGCAACTGTGAGCAGTGCAGACAGGTTCCCTCTCAAGATCTGGATGATCACCATGACCATGGAGGAATTCCTCTGTGGCAACTTCACATTTTAGCACAGTGTCTTCAGAGGCAGAGATAAGACATTGCAAATAAACCCTGTAGAAAACATCCTTTCATAATCTATTAAACTTGTAAGATTTTCCTCTGCACTTGTGTATGTGTTTTCAGAGCTTGCATCCTCTGGAAATTATCAGGAAGTGTAATTAAGCATCACAGTACTGTTGTTGGAACCAATAGACACCCCGGTACCACATTTTCATTACCCTTCTTCCCCGTAGTCTTTGGTTCATTTAGATCACACTGACAGGGTAGTGGAGGAGAAAATATCTGTGTCTCTTGGCTATCTCCGCAATTAGTATGGCATCCCACACACAGCACCTCTGGAGGAATGTTGTGTCAAGTGCTTGGCTTGAATATCACGCAGCTTAGCGCTTCGGGTGCTATTAGGAAGACAAAGACTATGCTGTGGCATTGAACCTGCTCTGAAAATGCCAACATTGAGGGTTAGCATTGTAAGTACTTCGGATGTATAACAATCAGAATTAGTCCATTGCCAGAAAAGGTGATTACAAAAGGAAGGTTGACTCATTCACGTCTGTGGAAAATTTTGGCTTGTGTATTGAATAAGTCTGACTGTGACTAACCTCTTTCAGGGAGCAGGGACCAAAACCAGAGGTTACCCTTTTCAGAAAGATGAGGTGGATTGTTTGCATGGTTTTTGTCTTCAGATAAGTGATTTTAAACTCCAGCTACTAACCTTATAACATCTTGTAACAGTTACAGAATAAAAGCCAGGATATCACTCAGGTATTAGAGCAAGTTAATAACCTTAAATACTTCAGAAAGGAGCATTGTGAGATAATCTTCCTGCTGCTGTGTGTGAAGGGACATCTTCGGATTCAGGGAGAGTGATTCCCCGCAGATCTGATCCCTTCCCTGTGAACTCCAGCTGCAGAATGCAGCATCCTGCTTTCCTTGGGGCACAGCCAACTCTATTAGTGATGGATGAGGAAAAGGATGCCCCTGTGGGTAGCTGACACTGTAATAGTCTGCTCCAGCATCCCTTATAACAGATGTTCCAGAGAATTATGCTAATTTTATTCTGAGAAGGAACAGAGAAAGGAAAACCTCGGTGTGACCTGCACCTATCATGGAAGTTCCGGTTAGTGGGTCACTACACCACACAGTAAGTACAAGGGACCTCATAGTCTCTCTATGTAGCACCAGGCGAAGCAGACAGTATACTGTTTCTAGGATGTTTTATTTAGCACACAGCAGCGATGTAAAACAGGCCTGATAGACAACCTGAGTACAGGCATAGATAAAAAGCTCAATGTATAGTTATTTTGGAGGGTTATGAAGGGTACTGTGGCTGTATACCACACTCTGAATACTGTGCTAAGGGTAAGCAGGTCACCTGCTTCTATGAGAGCAAATTTTTATCTCCTCAAACTCCTATCTTTTCACTGTGGCATTTCCTGAGCGCTACTTGTGTTGCATTCCTCCTTTATTGTCCCCACTTTTCACACTCCTCTGGGACATGTTGTGTGTGGAACTAGTTATGCCTGCTGTAATCTCTAAAGTCTTTGAGTTTTGCAATAGACTCTGGTATCATTAAAGACATCTTTTCAGTGGCCGCCTGCCACGCTTTGCAAGGAAGCACAAAGGTGAGAAAGGTTAGTACTTCAGTATGGATAATAGCTAATTGTGTCTGAAAGGAATTGAAGGTTTTGTGCCTCTGCACAATGGTTATGTCCTTTCTGCGTCGGAGTGGCGGTGATCTTGCATTCTGGTATCCCAGAAGCCTGCAGCAGGCAAGCTTCTCTACTTTATTTATAAATCATTTTTGAATCCAAGATAGCTGAAATCACAGGATTTTCTTCCTGGAGTTTAAATAATTTCCGGTTGCCCCATAATAATATTTCTCAGTGTCTTCATTTGCTTGCTGCTTTATCCTTGCAGCACAATCTAGTCCTTTATCTGTTTGAAGAGTGAGATATTACCCCCGACATTACCTGACTTTATTCAGGGGTCCTAATTTGCCAATTTGTTCAGTCAAGTCAGCCAAAAAACTGAGATCATGCCAGAACACATATGGGCAGACCGTCTTTGTAATGTGCATTTCCTGAGGTATCCTTAGATTCCTTGAGTCAGGATAATTAGAGCTTTTTATCAACCAAATCCCCAGTCTGTTTTGTGTTTCAGAAAAAGGACTAAAAATATTCTATTTGTTTTACTGTTTACAGATCTGATATTTGACTGTTTCTATTTGGCTGCATTTTATTGTCACATTTGTGACACACAGTTAGCTGTGCCTTTTATAGAGCTTTGAGTATAGGAATGGTATTGAAGTATTCATTAACATGTTTGTTTCTAGGGACACACGCTGCCAGCTCTACTTGACTGTAAATCTCTGCATTTCTGTTTTCCTTGGCAAGCCCAATCCTACTCTCTGAAAGTAAGCAGCCATCATATCTCAGGATAAGGCCAAAGGTCACTAAAAATTTTCAGTGATCAGTTCCTGACCTTTCCTTTCAGCTGCTGGGAGCATCTCTGACATCCACAGCCACAAAACTTTGATTTTTTTAGTGTCTTCAGCTACTGGTCTTTAACTTTTTACTTTACTTTTCCCTACTGAACTTTTTTTTTTTTTCCTTCACTAGGAAGAAGACACGTGAAGGAACGAGTTTTGAATTTATAAAAGACCTCAGTTAAGCTTACCTCTATTGAGAGCTAAATCCTCTACACCGAAGATAAAAAGGTCAGGTCTTTGTGCAGCACAGGTTGAGTGAAACTCTATCCCCTGCCCACATCATATTATGGGAGTTAATACTTTCTTGAAAGTTCATGCTCCCTGTAGGTCTCTTCAGCTTACAGTGGTCAGTTAACACACTTGAAAACTAATTCCTGTCCCTTTGTCAGATTTCTTACATTGCTGAAATTCAAGGAGGAAACAGCTATCTGAATGTCAAAGGGTGGAAAAAATCTGTAGTTTTCCATTTTAGACAAGGAAAAGATGCTTTTCTGGAGGGTCTTTATTTCAATGATTACCAATCTGAGAGTGAGAAGCGGGGGAAACACAGAAGTTGAATGTCATCTCAAGGCTGAAGTGGCAACTACTGCTCTGTGGGAGACTCCTTGTCCCATTCCTAGTGAGGTCTGTAATTATTTCTCTCAGACAACGGTCCTCTCTTGAAAGAACTCTAACTGATTAGCCCAAGATCTTTTGGTCCCTAAAGGGAAGAGTTTTCTTGTTTTCTTTCTATGTTGAATGTTTACCAGGAAGTGTTAACTCCTTCAGTGTTCTGACCATCTTGTCATCTTTCCAGCCTCTTTCTCCACCTTCTTTTCGTGTTGCAGAAAACGGCTGCATCAACATCTGACTGTGGTGGCTGACTTGTATTTCCTGATAGAATTAATTACATGAATGTATGATGCTGTCTACAATGTCATCAGTTTCAGCAGTGGTGGTCACTGCACATGCCTTCTGGTGCTAGTCCTCATCAGTCAGCTCTGCTTCAAAAGCTGAGGATGTTCAAAGACAACTTGGGGTCTTTTTTTACAATGGTTGGATAAAGGGTTGTAGTTGTAGGAGAATGTCTAAAGTAAAACCCTTAACAACACGTTTATTTTCTTAGTTGAAATATAATGTAGAATAACTTCAACTTTATGGTTTCTCATCTTATGAAATATATCAGCCAAAACTCATGATTATTTACCATTGTGTTACTTGTATTGTCACCTACAGATCATTGTTGAGCCAAACAAGTTTTCAATTTCTGTGGCCTTATGGTGAGACTATTACCGAAAAAAAAGGAAACATACACAAATTCCTCCTGGAATCACCTCTCTGTTCTGCTCTTGGAAAGCGGACTGTAGCTTCTTTAATTCACTTTGTACCCCTGAAAATAACAACAAAAAACATTCTTAGCCTCCGTTGAGCTTCCAAAATTTCATCCTTCTACACGGTAAATCTATTATTTCTCATGAAAATAATGAAATGACAGGAGTATTTGAACTTCTTAGACTTTTAGTGCATTAAAGCAACTTTTTCTTTGCCTATACCTTTTAGAATTCAGGGAATGAAAATTACTCTTTGAAGGTTCAGAAACTGATAGAGCACAGCTTTTTTTTTTTTTTTTTTTTTAGGATATAATCCTAAACCCTCTGTTCAGGAAGGCAAGAAGGAGGACTTGCTCAGCTATATGATTAACTACTAAAATATTTTTATCCCATTCTACTAGGATAACTTCTTTCTCTGCCTAGGTACAATGCGTATCTTATCCAATAATTTTTGTAAACTCAGTATCCTGAAAATTTGGAAGTGGAAGATTGACTCAGTGAAGCTTAGAGTATACAACTTCCAAAGGTACCAGGCAGTAGGCCTTTCCCGGGGGTCTGATACATTAGGCCTGTCTGCCGTTATTAATTCTTTCCTCTCCATCAACAACTCTTAATCAGTTCTCAGTGTCTACCATGGTCCAGTTCTGCATTTCCTTGACATTTTCCGTGGCAACAGTGACAGGTCAGATAACACAGGTAGGAAGCCCACCCTAAGTTTCAATCCCAGGTATGATCCTCTAATTGTGAGTACCCACCCTCTTCTCCCAACATGTGCACTCTAGTCTGACAGCTGAGGGGGTGATGGGGGGGAAACGAAATGCATTCACTCATTGAGTGTAAGTCATCTACCTTCACCAGATACTCTAGTGAAGATCTCACCATGGGCCTATGGTATCCAGGACTCCAGTGATGTCTTCTCCAGGAGAAAGCCACAGAACAGTGTGGTCTTCTATCTTAGTGGGAAGGAGAAAGCCATAGAACACCTATTTTTAACAAAAGGTTGAGAATAGTCATAAGTCAGTCCAATATGACTACTGTCCTGTCCACAGCTTATCTGGAAGATTGTTGCAATGTCATGTGTACGGTCTTGGCAAAGCTCGTTTCACCAGCTGTTATCCTGCTGCTTTATCAGCCTTCTGCTCTGAAAGTGTCTTGGCTAATTGATAATCCAGTGATGTAGTTCTCATACGAATTATATTTAAATTAATTTGCCTTTTGGAAGATTCTTTCTTTATCTTCTACATTTTGATTGTTGTAAAGCGATGAAACCATACTCTTCCATCTCAATGAAAGATCAGCTTTGCCTTAGACCATTAGTAGCTAGGAAAGTTGATTCTCTGTGTATCCTGTTACCATATGTATGGTAACAATGAAAAACTAATTAAACCAATGCTTAGGGCAATGAGTAAAGCAAAGATACGAGTCTGTACATCAGTTCGTTGTCAAAAGAGTTCTTTCTCTTCAGGGTTGCTCTTAACAACTCACAAGGACTTCCCACCTGCTGTAAGCTCTGCACAGTTGACTGTGCATCCTGAGGATGAGTTTTTCTTTCTATCATTTCTGGAGGGCTGACTCTTGAGTTTCATCCCTGTCAGCATCCTCCAGCTCCCTGTTTGCTTGGCACCTCTCTCTCTTCTGCCTGTCTCTGTCCCTGGGAAACTCTTTGTTCTTGGCATGTTCTGTTGTTTTCATAATAGACAAACTCTTGCACTCTGTCTGAGAGGATTAACTTGATTCAAAGCACAGCTGCCAGGACAAGGCTTCCTCCCTGCCACCCAGCTGCACCCTTGCAGAAGACACAGTATAGGACATAGCAAATTTGAACAAATTAACTGAACACCATCTGTGAAAAATCCAAAGACCCAATTGAGACAATTTACATAGCTTAAAAAACCCACTAGAGTTTCCAGTTGCATTATGTGGCAGGAGAGAGACTTACCTTATTTTAAAGCAGTATCCATCTGGAGAAATATAATATGCATTCCTACCTGCACTGAATGTTTGCACAGAAAACAGAACAAAATAAAACTCCTGCAAGTAGCAAAATAATACATGATTTTCCACTGTATTGTTAAAGCAACTTAAGAGCACACCAGTGATGGGATGTATCATCTATTTTTTATGTATTAAGCATACAATTTGCTTCTTGAGAGATCAAAAGTGCAATTTTCTTTAAGGCTGCAGTCCTCAAGCCATCTGTGTCATGCTGCAGCGCTCCCAGACTAGTCACATTCTGAAAAAAAACAAAGCCCGTATATCCCTCACTGGTTACCCATCTAGAGTACTTGGCAACTAAGAGCTTGCTGACAAAGTTGAAAGCAGGTGTTTGTTACAAGATCTTTTTAGCTGACATCAACCAACATAAAATGGATTTCTATTCTAAAGGGAAATGCAGAGTAGATTGTGTACTGTTGTTTTTCTCTCTCTTCTTCAATGTTTGTTATTGATTTCAATTTGAAAAGAAGCTGTGAATATTTTGAAAATAGTAAATCCTTGTCAAAATAGCTATTGACAAAAGGCTTCAGAAAGTGAACAACCAAAATTCAGGAGATGCAAACTGCATGGTGTCAAAGGTTTAGAACAAACTAAATAATGATTTTTTTTCCAAACAACTGAAGATTTTTTATCTTTCTTTTTGCTAAGTAATAGCCTATTAGAGATGCACTAAAGCACTGAAGCATTGGACAACTAATCATACTAACTGATGAGGCAAAGTATATGCTTGACAACTACCATTCAGTAAATACAGCTTAAAGTTAAATTATGTGTTTTGAAAAACAGTGTTTCCTTTCAGGACTTTTTAATCCATTAAACCCTCTGTCACAAGCTATCACTGATGCCAAGAATTTACTAGGTATCAAAAATGATGAAGTATTTATGTGGATGGAGAGAACATCCATACTTCCATTAGGCTGGACTAAGATTATTATTATTATTTTATTAGGAATGTGATATTTGATCTTTTATTTAAATCAGTGAGAATGGCTCAGGACTATAAACTCATGTTCAGAGAATAAACTACCCACCAAATTTATGGAGCAGAAGGAAAAAAGCAAGCTGTTCTGTAGTTGTTTACTGTAGGATTTCTTGTGACTTCCTGTCAAGCACATAGCACTAGCTAGTTTAAGAGGAAGGTGATGCTTTACTTGCAAGCCTTTTCAGTAAGCATAAAGCCCTAAGCATCGCACCTTGACTTTCATTCCTCTCTTGACAGGTTCTATTATAAGATTTGTAATTTTCTTCTACTCTTCTGTTCCCATCACCCAATTTTCTTTTATTAATTTCTCTTAGCATTGTGTGTGAAGCTATTTTGAAATATATTCAGGTTTTTCTTACGTATAGTAGGTGAAATTCTTGTCTCCTGCTTTTTCTTTTTTTTATCTTTTGCTCAAATATTGTTTTTTCTAATTGTAAGTCTACCTGCTGATATTGCTTATGTTTTCAAAATGTCTGAAACATTTATTAATTTTCTATCTTCTGATCTCAGACTAGCTCTCCCTTTTTTTCCAGAAAATTCATGGAGTTTTTTTTCTGTCACTGCTCTAGGCAAAGATTTTATTCAGTCATTAGTTTTGAAAGGATTTAGCAGAGGAGGAGGAATGAAACTGAACACCCTTGATTTTTTTTCCCCAAAAAATAATGATATATCATCTTCTTTCCTCATTGTTGTTCTCATGCAGCGTCCTTGCACTGACAATGGTAATAGCACTTGTTAGTACACAATGTTCCTGTAAGTTTATTATGGTTAATAAGCTGTAATTTTATGGTTAATATATAGAGTGTCTGTGCAGCTCCTGTGGGTTATTCAGGCCTCTTCTTTCACGCATACAAAAAACAGAGGACACCTGTCTGTTTTCCTGACAGACACATTTTCTTCTGTTGTTACTTTTCTCAGAATCTCTTAAAAACTGCGATTTATGGGATGAGTTTTATCTGCTGTGCTTGCCCTTGGAAACTGCAATAATGTTAGTCGTAGTGCCCAAAAACAGTGAGTGGGAATACTGGGATTTGGTGTTGATAATGAAGAGGAAAAGAATCCCAACCTACCCACGTCTCTTGTATTGGCTTTCTCGTTTGTCTTTCCAGGCTCTCTCATTTTGCCTTGGCTTCTGTGTTTAAAGTTCACTTTAGAGAAGATAAATGAGGCCTTTCTGGCACGGATGTCACAGAAAAGAGGAAACTAATGCATTTCCCCCACTACAAGAATGAAGAGGTGCCCAGAGATATTCTGGAAACAGGTTTATAAACTCAAACTTGACACACTGGTAACTGCAGTATCACAGAATGTTGCAGATGGACTAAATATGAAGGAATTCTCATTTAGTATTACACAAATTTTTGATAACAAGGTCACTGATGACTATTAAAAGGTGTGTCTGAATATACCTTCTCGTTCAGGAAATCCCTGTCCTACTGGAAGTATTTACCATGAGGATGATATCTCTGCACTTCTGTCTGCTTCATCTCTATCTCTCTACAACTAGCCACACTCAAAAGCCAGAGACTGGAAGCATGAGCCTTTGGAGTAGCAGTTGTTACAGCATGTTTGGAAGCTTTCATGTTCACCTTCTTTCTGACCTTCTTCCTTAATCAGTAGTGGTCCTCTCTTCCTGGTTATTCTTTTTCTGAATGCAGACAAAATGGCTATTGTAAGTGTAAGTAAGAGCCTTTCAAAGAGATGTGTTTTCACTGAACGGAAATTTTGTGTTTGGTGTCTGTAATCATGTGCCTGTAAATTGGAAAACCCTGGTACTTAGAGGGGAGTGTATCATCACTATTTACCTTCATTAAAGCACATTCTGTTGCTTTTGTATATCTACAGATCTATGTTGCTTCAGACTGCTCAAAGGGCTCCTGAATCTGCTAGTGAAAAAATATTGTCTAGCAAAAATTACTGCATTCTCCCTTTTGCAAAAACTGTGCTCCTTCCATTGTTACTGCCTATATTCTAGTTTTAGAGTATTTTGACATATGTGGAATTACTTCATTCCATTTGTTACCATTCATCAGGTAATCAGAGAGTGTTCTCAGAAGGCTAAGGAGTTGCAATTTTCTGAAAAAGGATCCATGACTATCATAAAAGTATCCCCTATATTGATTACAGTCTACTCCATTATTAAAATACTAAAATAAGTGCTACTGATACATAAAAGACTGAGACTCACATAGGGTAAGAAAGGCAGCCCATAGACAGAGTGAGAATACGATCTTCAAGAATAGAATGCAGCCACTGAATTTATATTCAGCACTTACAGTACATAACATCACCTTCTAAACTTGGAGACAAAACAAAAAAAACCCTAAACATAATCTGAAAAAGAAGAAATTCAAATTTCAAAATAACACAAGAAAGTTGCAAGAGAGATATCAGCCAAATTGCATGTTGATCTGTTTGGAAGACTAGTAAAACATAGAATGGTTGCGGAAAAAAAGTTATAAACCTTACTGTGGCCAACCAATCATATAGATTCGATGTTATGCCTATTTGACATGAAGTATAAAATTAAAGCAGCAATTTGTGTGGTTCATAATACACTGATGGACACATATTTGAAGCAGCATGTAATTATTTTGGCTTTATGAGAGGAATAGTTGAGCAATTAAACTGAACCACTGAACAAATATCAAATATGTCTGTGTTAGAAGCACCCATGAAATTTAGATTTCTTTATGAAGCCTACTACCCAAATAAAGTGATCGTGTAACAGCATCAAATGTGGTTTGACTTTAAATTAGGTACTGAAATTCAGATTTTTTTTTTCCTGTTGAGTTAAATCACTACCAAATTGGTCTGTAGTAAGACATTTGTCCTCACTGTACTTCTTGAGAAAATTTCCATGACACATGCTTTTTACCCGTTTACTTAGGAGGTTGGACTAGACGAGGGGGTTGGACTAGATGGCCTTCAACTTCCTTCCAACCCAAATTATTCTATGATACCCTGATCTTAATGTATAAACTTGCTGACACATACAGAGCACCCTGCAAAGACCACATGTCCCACAAAGATACGGCACAAGGAACTTTTCCCAGCCATTTTGACTCCAGCTTGATCTGGTGACTTGTCAGGTACATGGTAGTGTATGCCAAGCCATCATAATCAGTCATGAAATGGCTGAGACACTGCTGTGAGGAAAAGCCCTGACAGTTCATATGTGCAGACTTGGCACTGCAGGGGTGGCCAGAGGGATGTGGGGTGGTAGATGCCTCTCCTTCCCTGTCTGCTGCCCACCTTTCAGAATCAACTGGTACTGGTACTACTGGGCTGACCTGCACACACAAAACTGTCAAATGGGAAACTCTTGACCTGTGTCCTCATCCTGCCTCACCTTGGTGTGTGAAGGCAGGTCCTGCAAAGAGAGCCACCAAAGAGCCTGCTGTACCTCAGCTCGAGAACACAGAGTGTCTCCTGAATTTTTGGCACAGGAACAAACCCCTTAGTACCAGCAGTGCATCAACATAGCACAGCCCGGCATTGTGGTTTGCTCTGCAAAGGCTAGAAGGGGCATAAATATCAGCCCTTGTGGAGTACAGCAGGGCATGGCCAACATCAGTGTTCATTGGGAACTAATTTCATGGCAAGTGAAGAGGTGAATTTGTTTGATTTACCTCCCCAGACAAATTACTTGACTTTGTTATCTCAGATGCTTAGCAAAACATCCTACTGAACATGATACATGGATTTAGCACTGATCCTTGGGCTCTCTTGTGCTGAATGGCAACATCTGTGTGGTGTGTAACAAGATATCATCTTAGGAGGAAAAGACATAATCTGATACTAATAACATCTTCAACGTTTAGTTGAAATGCAGGTCAAATTGAGTCAGAAATATAAGAGCTGAATGAGCAGAAAGTGATTAGGGATGCATGTAAATGTCAGCTTTTCTTCTTATGGAGCTGTGTCAAGTTACAGTCATGATAAGTGAGAATGAAAAGGATCTGCATGGGGCTATGGAGGGAGAGTGAGTTAGCACATGGACCAGAGCTGCAAAACAGCCTTTTACTTTATATTGCTGTATGATTTTCATAGCGTTCAAGAGGATGAATTGAGCAGAGTGTCTCACCTGTACTGTGCCTATTTGGCATTCACTAAACTGAGCAATATCTGTTTAAGAGAGATGGCAGAAAAATGAGACAAAATTTTGGCTCCCTCAATTTTCATGTGCACTGAGCAACTGAGGTCAGGATATGCGCTGGAGGTAACCCTATCAAAACTGCTTTCAGTATCTCCTGGAGTAAATGGCTTAGAGAAAGTCAGTCCTGCTGCTGCTGCAGATGTGATGAAGAAGAAGCATGGCCAGCAGGTCGAGGGAGGTGATTGTCTCCCTTTGCTCCACTCTTGTGAGACCCCACCTAGAGTACTGCGTCCAGCAAGTACTGGGGCCCACAACATAAGAAGGACATGGACCTGTTGGAATGAGTCCAGAGGAGGGCCACAAAGATGATCAGAGGGCTGGAGCACCTCTCCTATGAGGACAGCCTGAGAGAGCTGGGAGTTGTTCAGCTTGGAGAACAGGAGGCTCTGGGGAGACCTTACTGTGGCCTTCCAGTACCTAAAGGGGGCCTACAGGAAAACTAGAGAGGGACTTTTGACAAGGGCATGTAGTGTTAGGACAAGGAGTAATGGCTTTGGACTGAAAAAGGGTAGATTAAGATTAGAGATAAGAAAGATTAGAGACAAGGAAGAAATTCTTTATCATGAAGGTGGTGAGGCACTGGAACAGGTTGCCCAGAGAATTTGTGGATGCCCATCCCTGGCAGTGTTCAAGGCCAGGTTGGACAGGCCTTTGAAAGACCTGGTCTATTGGAAGATGTCCCTGCACAGGGCAGGGAGGTTGGAACTAGGCTATCTTCAAGGTGCCTTCCAACCTAAACCATTTTATGATTCTATGATTCTATGTGGTATTTAAATGACTTGATTATACACTTGTGCTTTGTATTAGAGAAAGGAGAAGTGCTGTCTTCCTCTTAATCAAACAACTTGATGCATTTCCTAAGGAAAGCCTGTTTATTAAAAGTTATTTAAGATTGGCTGCTAGTTAGACTTGCAGTTTGTTTGGTGATGTGGTTCGTTACAGGCAGATTTCTATCTCTGCAATACTAAATATCATCTTCCAAAAGCAATATGTTTACACGCATCTCAAATTGTGATTTACTAGATTCCACTGTTCTCTCCAATAATTTGATTCATTTCTGCAGTGTGTCAGGTTAAACTCACTGGTAGGAATTATCTGAAGATTTTCAAAGTGTTGTCTTTCTCTGAGTGCTCTCATGGAAGACTGCATCTTTCTTCTCAAAAGTCTCAGCTCTGTAGCCTCTGAAATGTCCTCCTTCCTGCTTTAGACACAGTTTTAAGTATAATTTGGTAGATCTCACTGATGAAAAAAAAAGATGCCAATAGCAATCTACAATAATAAATGAAACCTTTCTATGAGTGTTTACAAGCAAACTACTCAAGGTTACATTTAGTGCAAGGTCTCTATTGCTTGTGGGTTTTTTTTTTTTCTGAGGACCGGAAAAAAAGGAAAAAAAAAAATTTTTTTTTGCTTTAAAATTGTTTTGATGGTGACTTGAAGAGTGAAGGGGCCATCTCAAGGGATCTGTAACAGTAGCATCTTCAAGTACTCAGAAGAAAGTCAATATCAGTGCTGAACTTGGAACCAGAAAGGTAAAGCTTGAAGTTTAAATGTTGTATAAGAAGAAAACAAAGCCACACTGGTCTAAAGTTATCAGGACTTGTCAGAGCCCTAGCAAGTGTTTCCATGATGTTTGATAAGACTTGAGGGTAACCACAGAAGGTAACAAACGTTGTGGGGATTTATGAGTTTTAGCTTTCTTGCTCGTGTGAAAATTGAAAAAAAAAAAAAAAAAGCACTCATTTATCCTTTGCAAATGCAAAATGTACATGAGATCAATTTTAAGGGAAGAAAAATATTCCTACTGCTCACTTTCTACGTATGTGTGTTTTCCTGTCTGTGCATGTATAGCTCTCAGAAAAAATATGAGAGAAGTTTAATGCAATTTAGAGTGCAATTTCTCAGTCTAAGCATTAGGTTTAATTTTAGTTATATCACCTCTTTCTTGGTATTTATGGGATGAAAAGGTCAGAGATGGAAAACACAGAATAGGAAAAAATATTCTACACTACTAGAACATCTTTTGTTTTGGTGTTCTTACCTTCCTTTTTACTTCATATACCACCTCTGTCAGTTCTGCTGTAATGCTTTTCTTCTTGACATTTTTACTGTGTTTTAATGTTCAATTGCTTTCACTAATGACCTAAAAACTACTAAGAATTTAAAGTGTTAGATGTTTTGTGTGTGTAGCACACAGATCACCATCATCAAAATCTATGAAGAAAACAAACAAAGCTGACGTGATCACACTGGTCCCATCTTGACAGCATTTAAATCTGCCTATTGATGTGGAGTGGTTTTTTGTTTAGAATTCATTTATGTGTGAAAACGAGAGAACAATTATTGTTGGTATTGAGTAAAGTTACCAGGACCGATTTTAAAATTGGCTTTGACAACAGAAAGGATATGTCTGTACAACCACAGTGTCAAAGGTTCAAGGCAGCTGTGAGTGAGCTGGTGAATCTACACGTTTGATCATGTCTGGTGAATTTCCTGAGAGACTGTTATAGGTAGAGTAGCTAAATGGGAAGTTTTGGATCCATCCTCTTAGCCCTTGATGTTCTTTATTTACTCTCAGGAAATAAAGCTGGCTGTTTTTCCATGAAGAAACTTGAAGAAATGCAGCTGCCCACGTAGGAACATCAGCGGTGGAAGAAGAACCATGGCACATTGTACCATTGCCACAGGGGAGACATGGAAGAAAGGCAGTAGAAGAAATTCACTCACCGCCATAGTGTCGAAACCCTTTTTTCTAAGTGTGTATATCTGCCCTCTCTTGTATAAAGTTATTGAAAAAAAATTAGTAGCATGTTATAGATAAAATACGAGAATCTCACAAACACCTCTTAAGCATCTTATAAGTATTGTTTTGATTAATTTTAGTATAAAGATAGACTAGCCACTTATCCAAATGCTGCATTGCATTAACTTCTATAAATATGTTGATATGAATAAGCCATTAACCTTGTTTAACAAAAGTATCAATTGCTCCATCCCTCACTTCTGTTTTCTTTATCTTCATATACATGGAAAATCTGTGGGAAATATTGTCAAGCTTTTATTTAAAAGTAACTTCAGTTTTAAGCTATGGTAGGGCTCCTTTTCTTAGTGGCCGTACTAACCATTTTTGTAATTTTCCCTAAAGAAATCTCAGACTGAACTACGACACAATCCATTCTTTCTTTCTCAATGTGGACATGCCATTAGAATGTTCATTGCTAGACCTTTGACCTATCTTATCAATACACTTTGCATTGCTTGCTTGACTAAGTTTTATTTTACCAAACATAAGCCATCAAATGTATGCTTACAGCCCAGAAAACCAATTGCCTCCTGGGCTGCATCAAAAGAAGCATGGCCGGCAGGTCAAGGGAGGTGATTCTTCTACTCTACTCCACTCTCATGAGACGCCATCTGGAGTACTGCATCCAGCTTTGGAGCCCTCAGCACAGGAAAGACATGGACCTGTTGGAGTGAGTCCAGAGGAGGGCCATGAAGATGATCAGAGGGCTGGAGCACCTCTCCTATGAGGACAGGCTGAGAGAGTTGAGGTTGTTCAGCCTGGAGAAGAAGAGGCTTCAGGGAGACCTTATAGTGGCCTTCCAGTACTAATAGGGTAATGATTTTAAACTAAAAGCAGGTACATTCAGACTAGATATAAGGAGGAAATTTTTTACAGTGAGGGTGGTGAAACACTGGAACAGGTTGCCCAGACAGGTGGTAGATGCCCTGTCCCTGGGAACATTCAAGGCCAAGTTGGACAGGGCTCTGAGCAACCTGATCTGGTTGGAGATGTCCCTGGTCCTTGCAAGGGAGTTGGACTAGATGATCTTTAAAGGTCCCTTCCAACCCTAACGATTCTATGATTCTATAATTCTATGATATATAGCAATTATAAAGCAAATTCATCACAATTTTTGTTGTGGAAATTTTTTTTAAAGCAAAATATTTAATTTAAATATTTTGAAGGAAAATTTTAATATTTTCATAGTTTTCCACAATGAAAAGAAAATAAAAAGTCTTACAACAAAACATTTTAAATGAAGTCTTTTCAATTAATCTATTTTAAATTCCCATTCCCTTTTAGCATCACCCGAAGTTTGCATAAAACCTGTTTCGGTTCAGCACAATCTACTCTTCTCTCCACTTGTTTAACCACCAAAGTGAAGCGTCCTGTGCTCCCTCAGCTCTGACTGTTTGCAAATTCCAGCTTTTTATGTCAGCTTCACTTCATCAGTTCATACATTTTAAGGCCAAGCGGGATCACTGGATCACTTAGTCTGTGCTAAATATAACACCAGCAGTACAATTTCAACTAGTTAAGCTCTGTAGTAAGCCAAATAACTTGTAATAGGCTCAAGCTTGTGTCCCAGAACAGCCATCAGTCTTGATTTGAGGATTTCAGCAACTGGAGAAATATCATCACTTTACTTGATGGCTCTGATAGTTAAGCAATTAAAAAAATTGCTTCATTACAAGTTTGAATATGTCTAGCTGTAAACTCCAGTCATCGATTCTTGTTACATCTTCCTCCATTAGGTGAAAGATCCCATTGGTGTCCAACATTTCCTTTAGTTCTGCATTAAATGTGCACTTTTAAGGCAATCTATGCTGGAAAAATGCAGTAAGCCTCAAAAGATACCACATCTGAGAACAGTTAGGCATTGATGTTTGGATGCAGCCTTTACTATCCGGACTCTGCAAAGTGTACTTAAAACAGAAGACTTGGATACACTATTTGGCATCTATTTAGAAACATCATCTCTGAGAACATAAGTATTGATTTTTTTTTTAACCTTGTTTTGTAAGAAAATGAGACTTAAAAAATCATACTCTTGGTCTTTTAATCTTCTCCTCTCACTTCCCAAGAGAACTTGGGAACATACTGAATAATTCCAGCCATGTGTGATAGTTCAGTAGAGATCACAGAGCTTTTCAGCTCCTTTAATTCCTTACAGAAGACAGAGAAAGGAGAGATGGGTCCATTTAGTTTGTTCCTCTCTCCCTTTCCCTCACTGAACAGAGAAATAGCTGCCATAGCCAGTGCCAAGAAGCCAGTCAGTATCTGAATGGTTCAGAACCAGCCATATTAGATGCCTCCTCACCGTCCAGCAGATAAATTGTAGGAGCAATTTAAAGGATGATGAAAAGAAAGGGTGGTTAGGGCATGGCGGGAGGGAGTACTGCAGGAGGCATGGATCACAAGGGTAAGTGTTGGAATTTCTGAACTTGGGTAGGTTGGAAGGGATTAGAGGGTCATAGGAGGTTTCTCGGAGGAAAGCATTTTTCTTTAGTTTCTGGTTCAGATTGTGACAACAAGATACTTCTGTAAAAAGTTAGGATTCTAGCTCTAAGTATGTCAACAAAACCCATAATATATTTGTCACAATCACAATAAAGAGTATTTCCATTATATTGTGCAGCTTCTTGTTCTAAGAGGAGTATCAGAGAATTTATATGTGTAGCTTACAGCCTTTAGATAAAGTTTCAATGTCCGCTTGGGCTTGGTATGCAACATGGTTGGAATGTATTTTTTTTAAATAATTTTCTCAGCTTTAATCCTGGTTTTGTGGCAGAAAAATATAATTTGCCTGGTGCTGTTATCTTCAGAAACTATCTTTTCGGTCCAGGACATAACTTCTAAAATCAGAAAATCAGGTTTCTTGCTCTCTTATTTTTTACCTTTTCTTTTAAATATATTTTCTCTTTTTGTCAGGCTTATTTTACAGGCCATAATTTCCTTCCACAACTAAAACATGTGAAAGGAAAATAACCTTTCAGAACAAATTAATGAAGATTATAACTTGGTGCGTTAAAATACATTTAAAATAATTAACCGTACCATTTACTGGTTGGAATTCTCACAGCTTCTTATTAAGGGTTTTCAGTAAAGGGTTAGTCCAAAAGTTATATTACCGTATAAATAGGTGTCTGCCGAGTTCCTAACAGAAAGTTACAATGACCTTATTTTACTTCCAATTCAAAGTAAAGTTTTTTTTCTAAAAGTCTCTCTAATGCATACAACTCATACTGAAAAATGACTCAAGACTTTAAACATCAAAAAAAAAAAGTTTTTTTTACTGAGGGACTCCCCTTCTGGCACCATCTGGTATGCTTAAGAAAAAAAAGTCAAGTATGGGAACTGAGAAATGGACTTCCGGCAGAATTGCTGCATGGGCTTCAAGAGCAAATCTCATATTTCAGAGTAGTAGTATTGAGGAATCTGAAAATAGATAATTTCTCAAGTAGGGGTTTTTTTTTTCTCTCTCTCTCTTTGCTTCTCTAGGACTGACTCTTATCATTCATACCACAGATTTTTCTTCAGTTTGATTCCCCAGAAAAACAGTGAACCCTTTAAAAACTATTTTTCAAGAGAATATGAAATAAATTTGAAAGGAAAATTCAGATTTGAACCTCTACTCTTGAAGTAATACATTTCTCAGCTGTCAAAACCTGTTGAGGATTCCTGTAATTTTTAAGGAAATTCTAATAGGAAAGACAACCCTCTGTCCTTAATATTGTGCATAACCCTATTCAGACAGGCATATGTCTGAGACCACAGAACACTAAGCTGCACAGAAGGTGAGCTGAGGTGTATTTTAAATTGGCTTCCGTTTGCCTTAATCAGTATTCATAGCAGCATTAACTTCACCGAGAGCTGCATCAAACTCTAGAGTCTGGCTACTACAGACCAATCTAAACACTTTTTAAAATCAATAGAAACATTTCTCTTAAATTTGTTGGTGATTGGCCTAGTCCCTAATTCAAGTACATTCTAATTACAGAATGTCATTGGCACAGCAAACATGGAATAATGTGTCTCATGTTAATCTTCATTACCCAGCTTTCCCATCCCATGCAATAAAGAACAAATGGGCAAAATGTTAGTATTCTATTTCTGGAGCAGTCTCTTTCTAACCTGAGAATAGTTAAATGATTTCACAATTTTAAATAACTCTTAAAATTGACCCTTTGTGTTTCTAAACCACTTTGTCATCTTTTTGTAGTGTGTTTAGTACCCGGATTTCAAAAGCACTTCATTCAAGCTTCTTAGATCATTAACATTTACATCAAACTTCTCTGCATCATTTGCCTCTGATTGTGGCCAAAGGAGTACTGAGGGAGAACGGGGCATGGCAGAGCCAGACTACATAACGGCTTATCACAGAGCTTAGTTTAAAAGGGACATAAAACCTCCACCAAATAAAGAGTAATTTAAAGGTGACAGGGGACGAAGTAATATCATTAAGCAGAAAATGAGAGATCAGTGAGGGAGATAGTGCTAACGTTGATAACAACGATAACTGGGCTGCAATGCAATTCATGCCTAATCAAAGAGGGAACAGGCAGCAGTCAGTTAAACACACCACTGTATAAAGTATTCGTAAAGTAATGGCAAGACTACGGAATGGAAGAACTAACATGAGAGGTGCACAAGGTGAAATTCAGTACAGAGTGGGCTTACAGGACTGCATAGCAATGCCTGAAACTGAGCTATGACCTATGTGTTGCTCACGAGTAACAAAATAGTGGGTTAAGTATTCTCTTTTATTGTCTTTAATTGACAGTACAAAACTAAAAGCAATTCCATGGTTAAAAGAGAAAGCCCCTGAACTGGAATAGTTGGGGGACAAACAAAGAAAAATTATCTTGCAGTAGCAAGCAGTAGAAGCCTGCTCTTGAACCCCACTATCAGATCTAGCTATAGCACAGGCTAATTTTTGTGCATAGAGAAATCTATTAGAAATTTTATCCTTATAAGAAATACTAACTTCCAGAGCACTTGTTAGGCAAGACACATTATTGCTAATACTAAGGTCTAACACCTTTGGATTTAAGAAGATTTTTCAGTTTTATATTAATTGAGCCATAAACTAACAGGTGATGCTGCCTTAGCCTTGCTTTAGACAACCGATTCATCTATAATATTCTAACCATAGGCAAAAACATTTGGATCGACTGACCACAAGTTGATTGTTTCATTTTGGTGGAAACATAAACAGGAGGAGGACTAATTCTGTCCAGATTTTGTTAAAAGAGGAAAGTTTAACAAAATAAGTTTAAAAGGGACTCAGCATTTGAGTGCAGAAAAGGTCCAACATTTCCCAAAGTGCTTATACTGCTAAGCATCTTTACCTCAGTCAAGGGAAGAGTTTGTAGGGGAGGGCTCTAGAGAAATAAAGGAAGATATTAAAAATAATTACAGTGCACTTAAAGAATATGAAAATCTATGAACTATGACAGAAAACTGTCCAAGGTGTCAAGGAACATAGGGATAAAATGAGAATCATCAAAAGGTGATTCAGAGAAAGAAGGAAAGGGAGGAAGGGAAGAGGGAGGGAAGGAGAGAAGCAGTGAGGGAGGAAGGGAGGGAAGGAAGGAAGGAAAGAAAAAAAAGGAAGGGAAGGAGGGAGGAAGAAAGGGAAGAAGGAAGGGAGGAAGGGAGAGAGGAAGGCAGGAAGGAAGGAAGGAAGGAAGGAAAGAAAGAAGGATAAAGACTGCAGTGAGGATATATGGATAAGTGTTTGGGGGAAGAGTCAATATGGCTCTTAGCACTTCACAAATCTGTCAGTTATTTGGAGCAATCACTGGCAATGTGAACAAGCAGAATCCAGTTGATATCTGCTTCTTTGAGTAGTGACTCAAGAATACTCTCAAAGAAATTATAGTGCTATTGGGATGATAGAGAGGATCTATCTACTACATAGATAAGTAACTCCTAAAAAAGACAAAAAATAAGGACTGGAATTGATGGTGAGTTTTCTCAGTGTAGCAAAATGTACAGAAGCATGAAATTATTTGGAGTATGAAAAATGACAATCTATTGCAGAGTCATAGAAGGGCATGGCAATACTGACTGAGAAATAAAATGACAGGTGGAACTCAGCACAGATCTCTACAAAATATGGAGGGAAAAAAAATCTTGCCTTTTAAATAGGCAATTGTTGCATCTGCTCTGTCTGTCACCATTCCAGAAAAAGATTTTAGAATTATAAAAGCCTATTCTTGTAAAGATCTTACAGTAGCAGCCAAACCCAGTGGACATGTGCATGTCTGGCCAGTAGCAAATTACTGGCACATACACCTATGGGCCCTGTGACTTACAGACTTCCCTTTCCTCATCTTTGGCCCTTTCCTAAGTATTCCATAATAAGTTCTACATGCTCCCAACAAGCCCGTTCTGGAAGCTCATCAGAAATTTCATGTAAGTCCCCTGAAATATCTGCTAATGCTCACGATAATCATATTTCCCCTTCTTATCAGTTACACAGTTCAGGGCAATTGTCAAGGCTGTGTCCAAGCAGTTGTCTTAATGGCTGTCAGTCAGTGACAAAAGAGCTCTCATCTTCATTACTGGCCCCATGGTCACCTGTTCCTATATAATTGTTTTTCTGCCTAATTTATCACTTTACTTGTTATGTGTTATTTCTCTTATATGGAATAGTTCTTAAGCAGATATTGAATCACAGGCTTTCCCATTCCACACGGGTTCTACGCAAATATGGTTCTACGCAAATATGTTTCTATGCAAATATCAGCTCAGTAATCAACAGTGATCGAAAAAGCAAACCAAGGATGGACAAGGAGGGGCGAAGAGAGCAGAATGGAAAGGATCATACTGTTGTGAACTCACAACATACCTATGCCTTGAACAATGTTCATGGTTATCAAAAAGAAAACAATATATATAAAATTCACAAGGATAAGTAAGTCTGTGGAACAGCATGAGAGAAGGCCAGGACTTTGTACCCTGTAAAACAGCTGATGATAAAGGCCTACAAAATCCTGGAGAAGTTGAGCAAGGAGATTGTTCATACTTAGTAGGAGGCAGGAGTGAATTACTGGGTGAAAGATTTTGATGAACAGAGTGAGGTACCACTTCATACCATGCAGTCCTAAACTACAAGACTCATTGCTTCAACGTACTGTGAATGCAAACAGTTTGCAAGGATTCAGAAAGCAATTAGACAAAGTCATAGAATAAAAACCCAAGAGAAACAGCCTTCCATCTTGCTACAGTGTACAAGTAAAAGTATCACTAAATGCTTACACTCTTTTCTCTACCTCTGGTGCTGATTATTTTTGGAGATAGGATATTGGGATAAGGTGATATTTTCTTGAACTTATTGTAGTTATTTTATGCAATTGTGTGGAAAATGAGGGTTCACTTGCGTAAACTGATACTGAAAACCACCTCTTGTTAGCAGCTTCCAAACAAACCCATGCATGAATTTAATCTCCTAGTAACCAAGATCAATGTTTTAGTGGCATAGGTCTCTTCCAGAGTGGCTGAAATACTTTAATATTCAAGACCACTGCAGTTTTGGGTGTGGAATATTTTCTTACTAGTCACTCATCTGGAAAGTACACATAACTTGGGCCCGGAGAAGGCAGAAGAAAATAAAAATATTTATTTTCAAAATCCAAAATAGTCAGTTCAATTAAAAAGACATGCAAAAACCATCTGACCAAAGGAGAAGAGAATCATGTTGAATTTTCTTATTAAGCAAGTAAGATTAAATCCCCAAAGAATCCCTCTTATGAATCTTTCTTGCTGTATATTCAACTATGCTGCTGTTTGACATAGCGTATTGTCAAGAATTGCATACTTGTACACTCTGTAAACACTTCAACTTCCCTCACAGCAGTGAATACAGTATTTGGGAACTGCACTTCCTTCTTGGGGTTTTCCTGATGTTTAATTAAAATGTAAAAGAGTTGTTACCCAGTGTAAAGAAAAGGCTTTTTTTTTTTTATTCTAAGTTCAGCATTTTTAACATGCTGAACCTCAAAATTCATTTGAAGTTTATAACTTAATACTGAAATATCTTTGGAAAACTTCAGTAATATTTAATAGTCTGTCATTTTCAAGTAAATTGTTTCAGCAGTTCAGTTCTGAATTGGATTTACTTTAATTCAGTTGTTCTCTAAAATTCTGTGAATTTATGTGCTTTAATAGTAGCTGAGGATATTGACTGTTGATTTAGAAAGCAAAATAGATAATTTGTGGTATGTAATGAAGGGTCTCTTTTGTGATAATATGAAGTGTCTGTTGTATGGGAACTGCAGCCTATCATACTGAATTGTTTGCTGACTGCCCCTTATTAAAATCATGCATTGGACAATCAGTCACTGAAAATGAACAATATCATCCAAACATTCATGTTGACTCAAAAGGCAGGGTGCCTTCAATCTTTCATATGAGTCAGCAATAGATTGGACCCGTTTCTGAAATAAGATTGGTTTCCTATCGAGTTCGGTCAATATGAACAAAACAGAGGCAGCAGTAACATGATCAGTACAATGATGAGAAGCGTAATTCACTGAAAGCAACAAATGCTGATTGCATGCATTAAGAAACTGGTAATTATACAGCTGACAAAAAAAAAAAAGCAATAAAGAGAGAGAGAGCTCAAAAGGATCTCAAATCAAGCTTCTCTATTGTACCACAAGAGGTTTTTAGTAATTTGCAGATGTTATTTTTCATCATAAAACATTTTATGTTCAGAGGCTATCTATGTCTTTTATTTTACTGATACTGTGTTTAAAAGGCTGTATCTCAGAAGCAAAGTGGGATCCAAGCAATGGATGTAGACTTGGAGGAAGACAACTGTGAATATATTCTACTTGATTCACTGCTGCTCACTAAGATCACTTTGTCTTTTCATTCAAAGGTGCCTCCAATATTTGCACTAAGTCAACATAAGACTTACACGCTGTGCATGCTGCAAAAACCTGTGTCTGTTCATGCGTTCTCTCTCCTTGTGTAGTGTAGGGAGAAATTGCATCTCTAATTTCACATATGAAACTTGTAGAAAGACACATATAAAACAAATTAACATATTGGAAGAATATTCAAGAAACAGTTCTTCTCTGGTAGCTGGGAATGAACTTTCTGGACACGTTATTATGAGTCTATATGGAGTTTAAAGCGAGGTAATATCCTGAAATGCCGCACTGCAGCCAGCAAGAGTGCACCCTACACTTCAGGAATATGGAACAATTAGTATTCATTACTTAGTTTTTGTCTGTTTTGGACTGACGGTGTCCTCTCCTAGCAGATAAGGCATTTATGAGAGAAAGAAATTGCCAAAGGTGCAGAATATCTTCTCATCATAAATTGCTGTCTCAAAAAGTATTTACATAGACTGGATTTCTTCCCTGAACAACCTGACCTAATGTTAAAGTTGGATTTATCTTCGAAGATAGTTCTGCTTTGAGTTGGGTGTTAGACCAGATTACCTACAAGAAATTACGTATCCAACCTAATTATTCTGTGACTTTATGATTTAAAAGTTAATATTGTAAATACTCTTACTGGACTTACTGGATTATGACTTGGGACAAATTAAAATTTTCAGCACAAGGATTTCTGTTATAGAGGTTAACTATCTCACAGTAAGCATAGGAGCATAACACATTTGAGGGTCAGTCATCTTCTAGTTGTAATATAAAATATTAAATCAATTGAAAGTTGTCTGTATACCAAAGAAATGGACTTTGATAGCTAAAAGGAGAAAAAATGTGACTCCCAGGATATGTTATCTTGGGAGACAGAAAGGTTATCCCAGACTCAGTTAGGGACTCTGCCTCTTACTCTCTTTGATTCTCAGAATTTTCTTCTCGCAAGTAGAAAGCTACTTAAACCACAGCACAAGTCTAGGATTTTCAGACAAAAGTTGGTATTTGTATTCATTTACTCTCAAATCTCAGCATGATGAGAACACCTCTGAAAAATACCTCTCCATCTTTGCATTGAATGCAGCTGGGGATATCCTTGTCTAGACACTCTGAGACTTGAGACTTGCATTAGTGAGAGCAGGCTCCTTTGTGAACTCTAACAGGTTTTTCATGGTGCCTAAGCTAGTTATTTATGTTCATCTACTGAAAGGAGAGACCACTGCCCATTTCACACGACCCATTGAACTAGTTCTATATGGCTATGACTTGATCTGGGATTGGAACGGGGATTGTAATTCTGAAAATCTATGTAAAAGCTTTATGAGGTAAAGGAAATGTATAGAATGTTTCATTATTTTCTGATCAGAATTAATTGCTGTAAAAGAGTAAGAGCATTGTTTGAATGATGACAGAAACTTGGAAGAAAGAGCAGCCCAAAATTACCACCAGAATGTTAATCAAAATTGATAGTGACAGGGGGTTTTATTACTATTTTGAGAGCTTTTAACGTGTATTGATACCAGTCCTGAAAATAATCATGAAACAGGGTCACACTGACAAAACTGAGACTTCGATCTGTACATAAATTGAGCTTCAGGTTTATTTCCTAGTGGTTCATCCTCTTCTCCCACTGTTCCAGTTACAGTTCTCAACATCTTGCTGCTGCACCTTCTCCACCTTGAATAAAATGCAAGTTTTTTCTTCTTTCATTCAGAATATGCCTTTGCATAAAAAGCCATTATGCTTCCTTTCTTGTTTCTTTGCACTACAGTAATATATTTTATCCTCGTTTTAGTTCCTGCCTTTGTTTTTTGGTATTACTGATTATGTTTAGGATAGAGTTCATTATTAGTGATTCCAGACTAAGAGCCTTTAATAGACTTATGAAGCTTCTTCCACATAAATAAATAAAACCTAAAACTTCCTAGAAGTTTTTTTCATGTATTGTTGTGCCATGATTTTGGTTTTGTTGCATTCTTAGGAGAAAGAAGGAGAGAATTTGCTGCATATTATGTACTTTGTCTCACTGAAAAGAAAAAAAAAATCTGTTCAAGATAGTTTATTAAGAGGAACAGTGATAGTGACTGATCACTTAATAGTAAAAATATTTCATAGTTATGCCATTATTTGTCTCCTGATGTAAAAGCTTGGCTTGAGTGCACTTTCAGATTAATAGTTTGATTAATGTTGGTGTCAATAAAATCTGAATTTTAGACAAATATCATTAAATATTTTACCAAGTCTGACTCATATACATCAATTGCATCTCAACAAACAGCTGCTCAATAATCCACTCCACAGTAATAAGATCAGAGTTGATAATTTGCCTTGATGTGATGGGTTTATTCCTTTAGACATCACTTAGATAAAAGACCTTCTGAGGTTAACATAATGCTCACCTGTGTTTTCCCATTCATTTTCTGATTAGCAAAGCCAGTAGGAATGTTAACTGCATGTGACTGAATACTTGGGCTTAGAAGTGTGACAGCTCAGAAAAACGATTATTTAATCCAGCAATGATTACGTATTCTCTACACAAATATCTTCCTGTTATTCTCTTCTATTAAACACAAAGGACCGAAGAAAACAAATTATTAGGGCTATCTCATGATAATCAGCTTATACCGTACTTCCCACTGAAGTTCCTTAGGAAACTGGTGATTGAAATCAATGGGGCTTTGAAAGGTGTAAGGAACTACTCAGGAGGAGCAAGGTTAGACTCTAGCTTCTCTGAAACGACTCTGTTTCCTGATAGCCCGTCTGAATTATTTATTTGCTGAAAGGCTTCCTGCTTCTGAAAATGTGAAATCTCTCTTTTTTTCTCTTGATGTCCCTAGTTACTGCCTTTCCATTTCCTATTGATCTTGCAGCTTGAATCTGCACCTGTTACTTTTTTTAATCTTGGGAATTTTTTTCACTTTACAAGAGTAAGATTCTGTTTTCTGAAGCTCCCTTTTTAACTTTCTAACCACTTCAAAATCACCCTTTATTCTGATTTTTATTTTCCTTTGAATTTCCACCTTCTTGTTTAATGTATTTCTGTCTTTTGTGTTAGGTTTTGATATCATTTCTCAAGACAGTTATTGTGTTCAGTGTTCATTAATATAGTAGTCCTTGAATCTATTTCTGTTTGCTGATTAGGAGTACTATTAATAATGAAATTGCTTCATGAAATACTTGAACTGAACTTTTTCACCTTGCAAACAAGAGGTATGATTTTTATGCACTGACCTGTTTTATTGTTTTGTGTTGTCAATAGCTGCAGCAGCAGTTGTTGCCCCGTCTTCAGATGCCCTTCTTGTTTCAAATTTACACTTAGTTCTTCCACTATGTACATGGTTCTTGTGTGATTAACATGCAAGACAAGAGGTTTGGTTGTGTATTCTGAGTACCACGAACAGTATGACATATGAATATTAATTACACATCTTTTAGAGTCGGATCTTCAGTCTGAAAACTGAGAACTCTAGGAAGCTAAGCTCTGAGTTTTTATTCCTCTCTCATGGCAGAAGCTGCTGGAGAAGAGGAATTCTTAATCACTGAAGGGTCTCAGTTTCTCTGAAGAGAGGGCTACGAGGAGACCTATAAACACAACTTCGTAACTAAAGGACTAATTCCTCTGCCATGGAAAACCATGTGAATGGTACAGTTATAATCTTGCAAAAGGCTGCAAGCAAACACTGAGATTGTATAAACAGCATGTGGATCCCTAAGGCCTTATATTTCCTCCTGGAGAAGTTGAGTGCCTTGTGCCCTGAGAGACATTTGTGCCCTGTGCTAAAGAATAGTGTCCCAAGAGCCATAATTTGACTTAAACTATGAAGATGAATAGCTACTTGACGAAAGACATGATTCAGTATTGCTCTTATTAGCATACTAATTTTGGCAGAAATCATCTGCCAGTATTTGTACAGCTGTCATAGATGGCAAAAATGTCTCTGGTTTTGGTATCTTGATACTGAAAATGCTCTGCTAGCTGCAGTCTTCTCATAGCTTCCTAAACCACCTGAGAAAGGCGTTATCAACAGTTTAACCATTTCATTTTTCCATATATAATTTTTCAAAGTTGAGTTCCATCCCTCTTTTCAAGATACGGTAAAAATGGAAGTTTTAAGAAACTCTTTCAAAATAAAAATTAATGCAGAAAGAGCCTTTTCTGACTAGGAAGCAACTGTTTCTCTGGTACCTCATAGTCTTTGGTATTCCACGCACTCCAGAAGTGTACGCAATCTCATGGTAAAAATGTTGCTTAATCAAAGACTTTTATGTTCAATTTTATTTATGTTTGGATTTATGTTTATTTTCCATCATATTGTTCATTATTTCTACATTTGGTCCAACTTTTCCTTGTTCTTGGTCACTAATTCTTTTTCTAAATGACTTCATTTAACTGGTGTATTTTCTTGTTCAAATTCTTTTTCTATAAAGAAAAAGTTTATTCAGATGATACTCAGATACTGGATTATCTACCTTTGCCTTCTTTGGACTGTGATCTGCCAGCACCAGTACATTCACTAGAAGTTCACCTGATTATTGGAGAACTCTTGGTTTTATTCTGATAATGCTTCTCTAATTGCCTTTATCAGGACAGGGCATAGAGAATTCCCACTCGTAACTCACAGATCTTATTATCCTCTGCTCACTCAAATGTAATTTTGTTTCCACTGTCTTTCTCCGGTCACATAAATGAGACAGCAGATTCTCCTTTTCATTAGATTTGATGGTTTGACCTCTGCTGCTTCAGACAGATCATATGTTAAAAAACAATTAAGCCATCATTAGACTCGTGTGAGAGATGCAGAAGAGGATAAAGGTTCCTTTTGGCCTTTCAATATTTAAAAGGGGTTTATAAGACAGATAGGGACAGGCTATTTAGTAGGGCTGGTAGGGATAGGACAAGGAGTAATGGTTTTAAACTATACGGAGGTAGATTCAGACTACATATGAGGAAGACATTTTTTATTACGAGGGCGCTGGAACACTGGAACAGGTTACCCAGAGAGGTGGCGGATGCCCCACCCCTAGAAACATTCAGGGCCAGGTTGGACAGGGCTCTGAGCAACCTGATCTTGTTGAAGATGTCCCTGCTCCTTGCAGGGGGGTTGGAGTAGATTACCTTTAAAGGTCCCTTCCAACCCAAACCACTCTATGATTTTATGATTCTTTTTTCTTTAACCCACATGGAAGGTGGCTTGTCCTGCTCCCTGCTGCAGCAGCTACAGCTGCCATGAACACCTCCACCATAAAATTGCTCATGACAGTTTATATTTCTGAAGAGGGAAGTGGCAAGCCCGTGAGAGGATGGGATGTACCACTGCCAAGGTGGTCAGAGAGAGACAGACAACTGGGATCAGTGCTCATGGAAGGGTATCTTCTGACTAATAGCATTTTCTCCTAGTTGCTGGAGGTGGCATTTATTATTCACAAACAGCATTTTAACCTTTTAAGTCAGTGCTGATGACGTGTTCCAGTGTGAAGTGAGAGCGCATCGGGAGGCCTTTTGAAAGAGAAAACAAGCTGAAGCCTAACTCAGTGGGAGCATTAAATATCTTTTGATAGACTTTATAAAAGTGTTTCCAAAAAGGAAGACTGTTTTCCACAGCTGTTCTGAAGGGACTGGGGACATGGGGGAAGGAGATTCCTGCAGAAAAAAAAATATTTTGTTTAATTTTCAACTGTTATATACTTTACCTTGTTTCACATATTTGAAGCCACTTTAAAATTTTGTGATGTTTTAAAGGAATGTAGAAGGGCAAAAGGAAATAGAATGAGATTAATATGAATAAATTCATTTACTTTTTTTACTGGTCTGCTTTTCTCGTGGAAGAAAAAAAAAATTAATTTATTCTTCTACCTCTTGAGACTTAGCTTTATCCTACTGTATCAAACTTCCTCAACTGTGAGGTGAAAATTGGATTCAACAGTAGTAATTGAAAACTATTATGTGAGTTTGGAAAGTATCTTGAAATGTTACTTTGAAACTTTTAAATATCAGCAATTTAGGAGCCATCAAGTGCTGTTCCTTTGGCTTCATGCACCGTGTATTGGCTTCTAACATTTAAAAAAATAAAAGGTTCACCCAACATAAATGAACTTGGAAATATATGAAAACTAACATGACATCAGCTTTCTAAATGTCAGCAGAGTGAAGAGAGTAAGTTTCTTTCCACTTCTTGGGGACATTATGTAAAAAAAACCAACAAAACAGACTAAAGAACGATGACCTACTGCTCTGCATACTGAACACTTCAGAGGCACATTGTGTTGTATCACAATTCAGAAAGAGGAATGAAAGCTATATGGTTTTGCAGTAAATGCAATTTGTAAAAATGTACAGCAGAGGTAGAATAGGTCTGTAATCTAGTGTGCTAATTTATACAGCATTTCATAAAGCACATTTTAAAAATGGCTGACTGAAAATTTCAATCCCAAAAGTAAACATCATCTAATGTATCAGCTCAAACAGCTATGTGGGGTTTTGTCTTTTATGGTGACTATTAGAGAAAATATCTGCGCCTAACAGACAAGTGTATGTGTTATTGTGAAAATTTCATGCAAGAGCATAAGACCCCTTCAGCAGATCAAAAATAAAACAACTATTTTCAGATCTCGTTTGATAATTTTTTACCGAGTGAAGTCACTGCAGGTAGTACCTCCATCTCCTCTTTCCATCTCCTCCTTTCCACACCTCTCTCCCCAAGGCACTTGTTATTCATCCCCACAATAGCATACAGCGTAAGGACTTCTTCCATCAACTGTAGGGCTCCATAGACCATAATTCCTCCCTTGAAGCCAGCATCTGTTCACACATTCCCATCCTCAAATCCTTTCTTCCTACCAGTACTCTGAGTTTCTCTGTGTTTTTCCTGACCTCCTTTCTTTCCCCCACATTGATGCTCCCTCTTCTCTGTTAGGGGCAGCACTCATACCTGGGAGCTAGTTCATTAGTATCTCTCTCTTTCTGGTGAGGACCAGCTACATGATGTAGGGGTATTGTTATCCAGCAAGGCATTAACAGCTGTGGTCAGCAAAGTCCTCAGACAGTGCTGCTTTCTGGTTAGGAGACACAGAATTTAGGCTAACCAGAAGAGTTTTGTGTCTGTTTCCAGTAAGTTAGCAACTGTACTCTGTCATCCTGCTTTGGAGGGCTAACTGTGATCTAAGGGACAGAGAAGAGGTGAGAAACGGCTGCCATCTCTTCTCTTTTTTTTTTTCTTATAAACTAATTAATACCCACCAACACCTTCCTAAATCAATAAATTTCTAGTGATCTAAGCCTGTAAAATGTGTGGCTCTCAAAAGTTATGGATGAACAGAGCAGTAACATCAAATTTAGCATGTAGCCTGATAGGCTCACATAGAAACAGACTTGATTAAAGAAATTTTTCCTGAAAAAATATTTTTTGTAAAAATTAAGTATTAAATCACTTGAAAATTTTAATAGTTTAATCTTGGGAAGCTATTTTGCACGGACATCCCAGGTAGGATGAACAAGAACAGTAAATGCCTCTATAACTGGCACTGATGGTGCTTCTGCTGAAATTATTGTAGTCTGGTACTGGGGCCTATAGAAAACCCAGTTTTGAAGGACGTCGATAAAATGGTGTGAAGAATTGAGAGGAAAGACACTGAACTAGAATATGTGCTTTTTCAGTAAGACTCAGGAGGCTGATTCCCCTTAGAAAGAAAGTTGAGAAGCCTTATAAATAGAAGGGGGAAAGCTGCTCCAGAAGTTTCTTCAGTTTAGCAGACAATCAAAAGCCACCAGTGACTACAGACTGCGGCTGGAGAATGTGACCATCTTCTTTGTCCAAGAAGGCTTCTGTTTACAAAGGAAATTAATGACCTTCTATAATCAGTCCAGCATCACTCCCACTCCCAAAATGGAGCAATAGAAGTAAAGTGAAGCTTGTTTTGTGATGATGTGCCAGATAGACCCCATAATCTTACACTGGGATTCATTAACTGTATATAGACTTTTCAAATAGTCTTGTCTTTGTAGCAGTCACAGTAATCTTAATCATTTGGAATTATTTCAAATGAACTAGAATTGATCATTTGGGGAGGGATGAAATATTATGTACAACAGGATCAAACTTTTCTATAGAGGATGTGTTTCAAAGTTATGTTTATTATTCAGAAAAATCAAAGACATAAGATAGGATCAAAGTAGCTGTACTTCAGAATGACACAGAAGGAGGGCAGTGGGAAGAGAAGCAAGCATTCTGACCTACTTGAAGGCCCCTGGGCTCTCTTTATATTTTTGTTGAACACATCAGCAAAGGAATATCACATATCTAAAAACCAACATCTTTTGGGGTAGCCTATATTAATGTTCATGCTTGTTGAGACTGTGATTTTCTGAAAATTTGTATATATGTAGGGCAGTTAGAATCATAGAAACACAGAATAATTTAGGATGTCAGGAGATCATCTCTCCAGCCTCCTGCTCAAAGGAGAGCTTTGATGTTTTATCAGGTTACTGTTAGGTTAGATATCAGTAAGGGAGGATCTTAACTCCAGAAGACAAAATTCTGGCCTATTAATGCAGAAATATTGTCTGTATTGATTTATATCTGTTGTGAATAAGTACGTGTATATGAAACGGTCATGGAAATACTTTCTTTTGCACTGATCTCTTTATTGCAAACATTATGGCTAATTAATGAATTACTGTCAGTATCAGCCAATATTCAGGATCCAGTAAATAAATGCATACTTATGCTTTGATATATTGTAAATAATATTGATGTTACTATTTTCTAACTGTAACATTCATGGGCTTTGGACTTATTATAGTTGGACGTACAACGTTATTTTTCATATCTGTGGGTAACAAAATAAAAAAAAAGTTCACACCAAATAAAGCAGGAATTAATATAGTTCTTCAGAGAAAAAATAAGACTATAGAAATTACACTAAAACCTACAGAACTAAGAGAAATACTGCTTTTCTGTAACTTTGGAACTGCCTCGGATTTTGTGGCAAGGATACATTTCACTATTCATTCCACAGTGGTTCTTGAGTGTTATAAAGAAAACTGTCCTTTCTTTCTTTAATTTTCCTGCATAATGCAAGTACAAGTCATTCATTACTCTGTTTCAGCCCTGCTGATCCTACAGAAATTAGTTTTTGCTTTCAGTCTTGGCTAGAGTTTTTCTGATCGCTGAAGAAAAGATGATGAAATTGTTCAGGGTGAGAAGAGGACAAAAAGCAAGTAAATATTTTACAATGGTTGCATTTGATAAGATTGTGTCTTCTCTGTGCTAATGCACATATAATTCCCCTTCCGACCGATTCAAAATGCAGCTATCAATATTCTCTTTTCTGGCCATAGTATTTGTACACCCTGAATCCCTGCATTGATTCCCTTGTTTTGTTCCTGACTGCAGGATCTTATTAAGTTCTAGTGAACATCTTATTGACAACCTGAATTTTTCACAAAAGTCGTCTCAAGTCTCCAGTCTTGGGATTTTTTTTCTGCAGATGGAAAACTCACCTTTGTGTGAGGTACTGGCCTGGCTGAACCATCTGCTCTCCCATTTCCCTGAGAAATGTACTTCTCATAGGATGTTTCAGTAGGAAAACTAGTCATAAAGAGGAGCAGTTGAGAGACTCAGTCCTTACTTTGTTTTTATAATTTCTTTTTTTTTTTGCAAAGTGGAAGCTCTTTGAGAACAGATTTGAGTCTGTGATTTATCACATTTTAAGAACTGTTCAGATTTTAGTACAGTAAAGTAAGCATTATTTGTTATAGGATTCAAACTGGGCAAAAGCGACTTCAGAGTTATTTGATTTAAAATCTGGTTTTGTATTAAACAGTTTCCTTCTCAGAATAGAATATGGAGGTTCTGATAACTCCATCCAGCTATTACAGGAGCAGGAGATTTTTTGGGGTTTGGGTGTTGTTTTTTTTTGCCACGAAGATGATAAAAGGGCTGGAGCACCTCTCTTACGAGGACAGGCTGAGAGAGTTGGGGCTGTTCAGCCTGGAGAAGAGGAGGCTCCGGGGAGACCTGATAGCGGTCTTCCAGTTCCTCAAGGGGGCCTACAAGAAAGATGGGGAAAGGCTGTTTAGTAGGGCCTGTTGCAATAGGATGAGAGGTAATGGTGTTAAAATAGAGGGGGGTAGATTTAGATTAGAAATTAGGAAAAAATTTTTTACAATGCGAGTTATAGAACACTGGAACAGGTTGCCCAGAAAGGTGGTGGAGGCCCCATCCCTGGAAATGTTCAAGGCCAGGCTGGATGAGGCTCTGAGCAACCTGATCTAGTCAGGGATGTCCCTGCCCCTTGCAGGGGGGTTGGACTAGATGACCTTTGAAGGTCCCTTCCAACCCTAACCATTCTATGATTCTATGATTCTATGAATCAGGGAAATTCAGCCTTTTGCCATCAAGTCAAGTACCTGGTGCTTTGACTTTTACAATCAAGAAACATGGAAATACTCCATATCTTTTTATGATTTTTTTTATTTTGCTTTTCCAAAAATAAGCTTCTTCATTTTTATTCATGCCATTGAATGTTGCAACTAGTAATCATGTTGTTCAGTCCCTGTCATCTTTCAGTTTTAGGAAAAAGGACAAGATACCAATAATGAGTAGAAGGTACCAAGAAAATCTAAGTTTTCCTAGAATAAGAGCAATTGCTTGCTTAACCAGCTGGCCATGTTTAAGTTTAGTAACATTTCCAGGGACTTGACTCTGGAAGATATTATTGACCATATTTCTTTGATCAGGTCATTTACAAAACCAGTACACCAGTATGACATTCAATGTTGCAACAAAAAAAAAAATGGGGCATGAACTACACAAGTCTATTTTCAGCTGTTGAAATTACTGCTTTTTCTTTTATTGGCAATCTTCCCAGCTCAATAATGATTAGTAAATTAGTGTGTAGCAAACATTTGTGATACATAAACTTTCTCCAGCTGTTGCCAAATCAAAAATGAATGCAATCACCAAGAGGCTTGCAACTCTTTAATTACTTTAGCCAGAATGGCTAAGTTGATTCCTGCATCCACAATATTGACTGTCCAATATGAAGCAATGAAGGTCACCGAATACTTGAACAGATGACCATCAAAGTCTCACCCCACAGCTAGAGCTGCCAAATCAGTGCATTGGTTGTATCAGTGCTACTGCTACAAGCATTTTAGCATTTGTTGCACCTCATATTTCACAGCTGCTGGGGACTGAGAGGACATAAGCAGCAGGAGCTCTATCTCATAGCTCTCTTTGTGCTCCTTTTCCACTTTCATTATTTTGAAAACTTCCCACAAATGTCAGATAGGCCTCAGAATCACAGAATGACAGAATTATCAAGATTGGAAAAGACCTAAAAGATCATCCAGTCCAACCATCACCAATACTTCTCAGCTAAATCATATCCCTCAACACAACATCCAAACGTTTCTTGAACACCCCCATGGTCGGCGACTCCACCACCTCCCTGGGCAGCGCATTCCAGTGCCTGACTACCCTTTCCGAGAAGTAATATTTCCTAATGTCCAGCCTGAATCTCCCCTGGCGCAGCTTGAAACCATTGCCTCTAGTTCTATCACTGTCTACACGAGAGAAAAGGCCGACCCCTAGCTCACTACAACCTCCCTTCAGGAAGTTATAGAGAGCTATAAGGTCTCCCCTGAGCCTCCTCTTCTCCAGACTGAACAATCCCAGCTCCCTCAGCCGCTCCTCATAAGGCCTGTGCTCCAGACCCCTCACCAGCTTCGTAGTCCTCCTCTGAACGCGTTCCAGGGCCTCAATGTCCTTCCTGCAGTGAGGGGCCCAAAACTGAACACAGTACTCGAGGTGCGGCCTCACCAGTGCCGAGTACAGGGGGACAATTACCTCCCTGTTCCTGCTAGTAACACTGTTTTTGATGCAAGCCAGGATGCCGTTGGCCTTCTTGGCCACCCGGGCACACTGTCGGCTCATGCTCTGCCGAGCATCAATCAGTACCCCCAGGTCCGTTTCCTCCACACAGTCCTCCAGCCACTCCGCCCCAAGCCTATAGCGCTGCCTGGGGTTGTTGTGGCCGAAGTGCAGGACTCGGCATTTGGTCTTGTTGAACCTCATCCCATTGGCTTCAGCCCAGCTCTCCAGCCTGTCCAGATCCCTCTGTAGGGCCTCGCTACCCCCAGGCAGATCCACACTCCCAGCCAATTTGGTGTCATCTGCGAACTTACTGAGGGTGCACTCAATGCCCTCATCCAGGTCATCAATAAAGATATTGAAGAGGACAGGCCCCAGCACCGACCCCTGGGGAACACCACTTGTGACCGGTAGCCAGCTGGATTTAACTCCATTCACCACCACTCTCTGAGCCCGGCCCTCCAGCCAGCTCCTTACCCAGCCAAGAGTGTACCCATCCAAGCCATGGGCTGCCAGCTTCTGCAGGAGAATACCGTGGGAGACAGTGTCAAAGGCTTTGCTGAAGTCTAGGTAGACCACATCAACAGCCTTTCCCTCATCCAGCAGATGGGTCACTTGATCATAAAAGGAGATCAGGTTGGTCAAACAGGACCTGCCCTTCATGAACCCATGCTGGCTAGGCCTGATCCCCCGGCCATCCCGCACATGCCGCGTGATCTCCCTCAAGACTATCTGTTCCATAACCTTCCCTGTAACCGAGGTCAGGCTAACAGGCCTGTAATTCCTCAGATCCTCCTTACAACCTTTCTTGTAAATGGGAGTCACATTGGCAATCCTCCAGTCTTCCGGGACCTCACCAGTCAACAAGGAGCGCTGATAGATGATGGAAAGTGGCTCAGCTATCACCTCCACCAGTTCCCTCAGCACTCTTGGGTGGATCTCATCCGGCCCCATGGACTTGTGGCAGTCCAGTTGGAGTAGTAAGTCTGTGACCATTTCTTCCAGAATCACAGGGGGGTTAGCGTGCTCCCCAGCCGAGACTACCAGGTCAGAGAGAGGAGTACCCTGAGGATAACTGGTCTGACCTTTAAAGACAGACGTAAAGAAGGCATTCAGAACCTCTGCCTTTTCCTTATCCTCAATGGTCACATTCCCAGCCTCATCCAGCAAAGAGTGGATATTCTCCTTTGTCCTCCTCTTACTGTTAATGTATTTATAAAAGAGTTTCTTATTCCTTTTCACCCCAGTGGCCAGGTTAAATTCAAGCTGGGCTTTTGCCTTTCTGATTTCACCTCTACACATCCTAACGACTTCCTTGTATTCATTCTCAGTTGCCCGTCCCTCCTTCCACAGGCGGTAGATTCTCTTTTTCTCCTGGAGCCTCAAGAATAGCTCCCTATTCATCCACGCCAGTCTTCTTCCCTGCCGGCTCATTTTGCGGCTCAGGGGGACCGCCTGCTCCTGCGCCCTTAAGACTCCCTTCTTGAAGAGCAACCAGCTCTCTTGGACCCCTTTGTTCGCTAAGACTGAATGCCAGGGGACTCCCCCTACTAGTCTCTTGAACAATTCAAAGTCCGCCCTCCGGAAGTCCAAGGTAGCAGTTTTACTATTCCCCCTCCAAGCTCCACCATGAATTGAGAAATTTATAGTCACTCTGTCCAAGGCAGCCCCCAACCTCCACATCTCCCACCAGACCTTCCCTGTTTGCGAACAGCAGGTCTAGCAGGGCAGTTCCTCTCGTGGGCTCTCTGACCAACTGCATTAGGAAGGCATCCTCTATGCACTCCAAAAACCTCCTAGACTGCTTCTTCTGTGCTGTGCTGTACTCCCAGCATATGTCAGGGAAGTTGAAGTCCCCCATGAGGACAAGGGCTGACGACCGTGCAGCTCGTGCCAGCTGCTTGTAGAATACCTCATCTGTCTCTTCATCCTGGTTTGGCGGTCTATAACAGACGCCCACCAGGATGTCTGCCTTGTCAGCCCTTCCTCTGATCTTTACCCATAGGGATTCAATGTTATCATCCCCAGGCACAATCTCAGTAGCAGAAAAGGATTCCCTAACGTAGAGAGCCACACCACCACCCCTCCTTCCTTGCCTGTCCCTCCTGAAGAGTTTGTAGCCATCCATTGCAGCGCTCCAGTCATGGGAGCAATCCCACCACGTTTCTGTTATGGCAACTAGGTCATAGTTTGCCTGCCGCACTATGGCTTCCAACTCTTCTTGCTTGTTCCCCATGCTGCATGCATTAGTGTAGACGCACCTCAGCTGAGCCCCTCGCCTCTCTCCTAATCCCAATACCACTTCCCCAGGCCGATCTCTAGCAGGCCTGGCTTTATCCCCTTCCCCCTTCCTATCTAGTTTAAAGCTCTCTCTATAAGTCCCGCCAGCTCCTGGGCAAGTATCCGTTTCCCTTTTGGAGACAGGCAATTCTCATCAGCCGACCTCAGGCCAGGTGCCGAGTAGACCGCCCCGTGATCAAAGAATCCAAAATTTTTGCGTTTGCACCAGCCTCTCAGCCATACATTTATAACATGGCTTTTTCTGCTTATCTCAGTGTTTGTCCCTGCCACCAAAGGAATACTGGCAAACACTACTTGTATGCCCGCTCCATCAACTAACTTCCCCAGCCTCCTAAAATCATGTTTTATAATCCTCAGGCTTCTATCAGCAATCCCATCGCTGCCAGCCTGAACTATCAATAAAGGGTAATAATCAGAGGGGCGGATAAGGCTGGGGAGTTTTCTAGAAATATCCCTGACCCGGGCCGCAGGAAGGCAGCACACCTCCCTGTGGGTAGGGTCAGGCCGACATATTGGACCCTCTGTTCCTCTCAGAAGAGAGTCACCCACAACTATCACCCTCCTTTCTTTCTTGGAGGAGGCAGTCTTCAAACGTGGAGCCGTCCGCCTCACCTTGGGCAAGCTTGGCGGCAGCGCTCCCATGTCATCATCACTCACCTCTCCCTCTGGTTTCAGGGCTTCATACCTGTTACAGAGAGGGACCAGGGGAACTGAGGTAGGTCGGGATGGGGGTTGCCTGCAACGCCAGACTGAGACCTGCTGCCATTCCTCCTCTCCTCTCGAGCTGTCTCTCCCTGCTTGACTATGGTGAGAGAGAGGGGCCATTACTCCCAATACTCCCTCAGTCTGGGAAGTGCAATCTCTGCGCCTTTCTCGCAGAGAGTCACTCCACCAGTCAATCTCCCACTCGCATTCTCTGATGGTCCACAGTCTATCTACCTCCTCCCTAAGCTCCACCACAACGCTGAGCAGCTCATCTAGCTGCTCACACCGCACGCAAGTCACGTCCTTCCCATCCTCCCCTGGCAGCAGCAGTCTGAGGCACTCCCGGCAGCCAGAAACCTGAACTGCCACATTGTGGAGCAGACCCTCTGTCTGGGTTGCCACAGTCTTCGCGTGGGAAGCCCATTTCCTGGTGAGGACCATGTTTGAAGTGTTGGTGTCAGGGCCTGTCAACCGGAGAGCAAGTTACCTGAGAAAAGACAAGAGCACTCGCCCGTGCTGATACAAGACACAGCCTCCACTCCCACTGCCACCTAATTGAATGGGCAGTGCAGGCAGCCCTCAGGTACTGACTACCTCCACCCTAGGTGCTCAGAAAGGCTTTCCACACCTTCTGTGTTGCATTGTGTGGGCGGGAACCAGGTCTCTCTTTATCCACACAGCAAATGGGTCAAGGTCAATTACCAGAGATGAAGAGCAGGCAGTGTCAGCTCCGCCCCAGTGAGTCAGGAGCCCTCCCACAAGCTGCAAGCCTAGGCAGAGCACTGCTTCTGGCTTTTAAAGAAAGAGCTTTTCTGGTCGCTTTTCTTCACTTCAGGTTTCCTTCCTCGGTGCAATTTTACCTGCTTGAAGCTGGTCTCTGAAGCTGGCCTCAGTATGCTCCTTTCCTTCTCAGGTCTATAGGTTCTTGTATCCTTCATTCCCTTTAGCTGTTTTAGCTGTTTTCAAAGATCCTTCCACAGCAGGCATTTTTTGTCCTACCTCACATCTGTTTGTACCACTGCAAAAAAAAAAAAAAAAAAAAGCTATGTTTGGAGAATCTGCAGGCATGCCCTGTCCTCCTTCTGTCCACTTGGCATTATGGACATAGAAAAGTCTGGATTTGAAGGCAGAGCTGGAACTATTTTTTTCAGTCTATGTTCCAGTTTCTCTTTTCAGTTTGCCTGATGTGTAAACACTCCCTCTACTTTTGAAATTTATCAGATGGGACATTGGAATAGACCATTTAAACTGTTTGGTTCCAGTTTCTTGACCAAGTGAGTAATGTGTTTTATTCTGATGTTGTGCAATATAATTCTATGGAGTGAAACATAGAAGCATGAGTAGGTCTGGGTGGAGAAATTATAACAATGCATTATTTACCATTCAATTTTAGGTAAATGTCAAAAAGAATTCTGGTGCTACAGACTTTTTACTCCATGCTGTACAAGTGAGATCTTGCGTCTTTGACTACTTCAACAGTCTTGTGAGCAGGTGTGATGCTTTTGCTAAAACCTATGTTTGCTTAAATATGCTGTAGGTATCATTTTGCTTGCAGGCCATGGAGAGGAGCAAAAGCTGACATATTTCTCCTACAAAAGTTCTGTAGCATTTTGTTTCTATATTTTTCCTTATGTGAAATTAAAGGCAAAATGTTTTATTCGTGTGAATACAGCCCAGTGTAGGAGTTATGTATTTGATGTACTTCCATATTGCGTGTTAAGCATTTCTATATGGCATATAATAAAATGCAATCTGCATGTTAAAAATATTCTATTTTATATATATGGTCTATTCTACCACCCACAGTAGCAGAAGATCAGGTTTGAGACCATCTAAGGAACCTGAAGGTGCACAAGTCCGTGGAACCTGATGAGCTTCATCCACAGGTCCTGAGGGAACTGGTGGACGAAGCTGCCAAGGCACTGTCCATCATATTTGAGAAGTCATGGCAGTCTGGTGAGGTTTCCATAGATGGGATAAGGGATTATATATCCCCCATTTTTAAAATGGGAAACAAGGAAGACCCAAGAAATTACAGGCCAATTAGTCTTACTTCTGTGCCTGGCAAGGTCATGGAGCAGATCCTCCTGGAAAGTAATAAGGCACGCGGAAAATAAAGAGATGATTGGTGACAGTCAACACAGCTTCACTAAGGGAAAATCATACCCGACCAATTTGGTGGCCTATGATGGGGTTACGGCATTGGTAGATAAGGGATGATCAACTGATATAATCTACCTGGATTTGTGCAAAGAGGACAGGCTGAGAGAGCTAGGGCTGTTCGTCCTGGAGAAAAAAAGGCTCCAGGGAGACCTTATAGTGCCCTTCTAGTACCTAAAGGGGGCTATAAGAAAGACTGGCAGAAACATTTTAGCAGGGCCTGTTATGATAGGACAAAGGGTAATGGTTTTAAACTATAAGGAGGTAGATTTAGATTAGATATTAGGATTTTTTTTTTTTCCAGTAAGAGTGGTGAAACACTGGCACAGGTTGCCCAGAGAGGTGGCAGATATCCCCTCCCTGGAAACATTAAAGGCCAGGTTGAACAGGGCTCTGAGCAACCTGACCTAGCTGGAGTTGTACCTGCTTCTTGCAGGGGACTAGATGACCTTTAAAGGTTCCTTCAATTCCTAATATTCCATTATTTTATTTTCTAAATAGACCAGTAAATTCAGACCTTTTCCCACAGACCTTTACCATGCCACAATCTTGAAGGCAACCTGTTAGTCTGCTTCCAAATGAGTGATTGCTTCAGAAGGCACTAATCTCTTCAGTGCCTCATCTTGCTGCTCCTGTTAAAATTCTAAGTAAGGAGCACTGACCACTAAAACCATGAAGATCATAAAGCAAACCAGTTACTCGTAGTACATCATTGCCCTGTATAATTTCAAGGAGGGTCTTATTCATGTATGTTTATGAAAAGTAATTGTAAAGGAAACATCCATCCATTTTGTTAATGTCTTCCTGTTTCAATATAAGGTAGTCCATTCTTCTGTTTTCTGAAGGATTCCTCTTAGCTATGGCTCAGTTCTGCTTGCCTAAAGTGGCATTTATTTTGATATGAGGGGAGCCTGGCTGTACGGATGTTCCCTGTAGACTGTGTGACGGAAAGGTTCCTTTTCTTTGGGGATTACTATTTCTTTTTCTTCCTTCGCTTGACATGTTTACATCTTAATGAAACACAGCGTTCAAAACAAATTAACCTTATCACCAGCACAGCCCTCCCTGCTACTATTACTATAGACTAATTTTAGCATACAGTATTAGAAGACATGCACAGAGCACTTGTGCTCCTTAAAATCAGTGCCAGAAGGCAGGAAATGGGCGCCTGAGACATATTTAAACTTCATAGAGTTTTCAGTTTTGCCAGCTATGTCACCCTTTTGTTTACATCATTTCACAAAGAAATCCAGCTTGGAGTGACATTTTCTGGCTGGGAATATTGAAATGTTTCCTGCATGGACTGACATTTTGAAAGCAGAGGAACGGCTAATAACTACCGGAAGAAATCAGACAGTATAACAGGCCCAGGGAGGAACTTTCCAATGCAATCTGGTGATAAAACAAATTTAATTTTTAGCCCACACATCATACTTCAGGTCACTGTTGGTGATCTATGACAAAGATAGCCTTCTGCTGCCTTTTCAGTGCTAAGGCTGTCAGCGGCAAAGCAAAAGCAAGCATTGCCAGGAACATAGCAGAAGGGATGGAAAAGAAAATTGCGCACTTGAAAAAATATTCAGATTTGAGCAACAACATTGAGGTGATGAAAATAGGACAAATAAAAACCGAAGTGTAAAAGATTATGTTGCAAGTTATTCAGCGTTCCTAAGAGATTCCGCCAGATTACTAAAAAAAAAAATAAATTAGAAAATGCAGCTCCACATCATGCCCTTCTAGGGATTTTTTTTTTATTCCTAGGTGTTGAGTTAAAGTAAATCCCTGCGAGGGAAATATCTCAGAGAGGTTAGGGCTGAATGAATGTACAGATTCACAGTGTGGAAGAGCTTGGTTGAAAGGAATAGTCTCACTTTGAGGTAGAAACTGGGAACAACTGACAGTAGAAATAAATAGTCACTTGTCAGGTAAGAAGATGGTGAGTAATGGGGTACCTTGAAATATCTGAGCAAGAATGCTTATTGTTAACAGTTTGCTGAGTTACGTGAAAGAAATAAAGGAGCACAGAGCCAGCATTGCTGCTAGAAGAAACAATGCTGTTATTCTAATTGAGATATCTGGAAATGCTGAAGGCATCACAAGTATGTAGAAGACTAGTAAATGAGGCCAGGTTAGTACTTCAGAACAAAACTTTGCTAGCTTGACATTCATTAACAGTGTACATTGTCAAAAATAAATTCTCAACTGTTAGCAATTAGTATCATTAGTTATTCACAGCAGTCAGCCCTCAAAAGTAATCTCCTAAATTAGCTATGAGTTTACAACACCAGGGAGCTATGTCTTACACTTGGCCTTGATGGGTAACTTGGTGGTCTTAGTTGGTCTTTGGTGGTCTTAGTTGGTAAACCGTATCCCTGTGGCAGATATCTCCAAGTGATGTGTTGAATCACAAATATACTGTCACAGTTTTTTTCTCTGTATGCAAGCACATGTTTGGCTTAGAAGTGCAAAATATCTATCTTGTTGCTAGTTATTCACTGTTGAAAAAACAGCTATTAGAGGAAGCTTTTTGATCTTTTATTAGAGGGAGTATTTAAGAGAGGGAACATTTAAGAAAAGAGTTGCTTCTTGAGATACCACAAGCTACAGTTTAACTGAGGTTCGTGAATCAGAAGATGATCTAAATGTTGTTAGATTGCCTGTTCCATAAATGTTTTAGGCATAAATATAAACCAAGGTACATCCAGAATGTGCCACCACAGCGGAGTCACCAATATCCTTTTTATCAGACCAGAAACCTGAAAATCACAGGACAACTTCCACTGGCTTACCAAGGGCTGAAGAGAATGGAGTAATGGTGCCAGGGTCAGCTGTTCTGTCAGGGAAAAGGATAGATGAAGTATGATACAGTTTTGTTATTTTCAAAGATTAATTCTTGTGGTGATAGAGCTAAAAGCTTCAGTGACTTTAACTTGGAAGGTGTAAATCGCACATATATTTATTGTAAAATAGTTGATATAAGCAGGTTTTAGACATTTGATTTGGCTGACCCACATCAAGGTATATCTGAAAAGTACTCACCGCATACACCTACAATTTCCTTCAGTCTCCCTTTCTGGAGAGTATTACAGGTCTTGAAGGTCCTCATCTACAATTAGCTTTGACTTCTACCATTTCACAAGAGTCTTTTTTTCCTTAAATAAATGTAATTGCAGGGCAAATTGCTATATGTCATTCTTTGTATTTATTTGCTTCTTTGAGTTGTTTTTTTTTTTTTTCTGTTCTATAAGATGAAATATCTCAGTGCATTACAATAATGTCATTTATGCTTCTGTGACATCTTGGAATACCTAGTGGGAAGGTTTCAAGCCATTGCTCATGCTGGATAGTGCTAAAAGAGAGTGACTCTAGTTCAAAACTGACAACTAGTGAAATGGTCTTTTGAAAACTCACAGAAGTGCAGGTCACATCATTTGTTTGACATGAATAGATTTTTTTTTAAAGGGATCGAATTGATCTTATTGTAGGATTTATGATGTGAAAGTGTTCCTTTTCTTGTTCTTTCATAGTTTTTTGGCTGTTGATTTCACTAGGTGCCTCTTAGCACATGTATCATAAGAAGAAGAGAAATGTTTCTCATTTAAAAGCTCTTTTGCAAATTGAAGGACTCTAATCCATTCAGTAGAGCTTCCCATGTAGCTCCTGGAAGATAATTTGGGGAAAGACCTTGTTGGAAATCAAACTCCTATGGACTTGTATACTCCCTGAATAACCTTATTCGCACTTTTTTGGACTTCATCAAAAAACTTTAACAGATTTGTGAGCACAACTCTCTGCTGCAAATATTTTATTATCTCCTCTAATGTATATCATACTTACCCATATATATACCTTCAATTATTTTTTACTTATATTGAGGGGGTTTTTCTCACCTTTTCAAAGCTCAGAATGTCTTGTCAGCCACAGAATACCTCCAAAAGTTCATTTTAAAGTCTGATGGTACGTTTGTCACCTTCCATCCTTTAGCACTGATTACATATCACAGCATTTCAGCAATGTCATCCTTAAATTCCTTCAGAACTGCCTTCTCCAAGATTTCTTCATCTCATACTTCATCTTGAGACTACTTGTCATGGTTTAGACCCACTCAGCAGCCAAAATACGACACAGTCACTCACTCCCACACTCTCCAGCGGGATGGAGAGAAGAACCAGGAAAGAAAGGCTAAACTCATTGATTGGGGTAAAAACAGTTTAACAGAACATCAAAGGAAGAGAAAACAGAGAAGAAGAGGATAAAAACAATAACAGAATATGCTGCATCATATAATTTACAGTATCATAGCTCACAGTGGATCCTGACAAACAGCTTACTTCCAAGTAGTAAAACCTGCCCCTTAGCGTCATCCCCACTTTATATACTGAGCGTGATGTCACCTGGCATTGAATAGCCCTTTGGCTAATTTAGGTAAACTATCCCAGCTCTTGGTTAATAGGTAAACTAGTCCAGCTGTGTCTCCCAGCATCAGGTGCCACCAGCTCCAGCTTCTCTTCCAGCTCAGGCAAAAATTAACCTTATCCTAGCCAGAACAAGGACACTACTCCTCAAGCCCACAAAAGAAAGACTTCCCCAAATTTCTGCGCAGTAAATATCAGTGCATTAATTTTGTTTTTCTATAGTTTTCTCTCTATCTCTCCTTCCCTCTCTCTCATCCTTACTTTCTTCCTTCCCTTTATGCTTTCATTATTTATTGGCCCAATTTATATCTCTTTAGATAGTTTCTCCTTTGTTTTGGGATTTGTTGGTGGGGGAGGTTTGGGGTTTGGTTTTTTTTTTTCTGGGTTTTTTTTTTTTTTTGTATCAGAAGGTATAAAATCACAGGAAGACACAACAGTTATTTCACATTTAACTTCACTAAATTGATACTTCTTTGTGTTTCTTCTATTACTGGCATTAATCAGCTTCCATACTGCCTGCAAACATTTTAACCTACAATTTGGTTTGTCTTAAAGGTGAGAATCTTGAAATACTGTGCAGTGGGTTGCAGTACTTTTGGATTCTTGTTGGTTTCTTAATCATGCTAATAATGTGACTGCCAGGAATTTAATTTTAGTACACAAGCTGCAGGTTCTAATAACACAGCTGTTTAGAACAATAATTGCTAGAAATTGGGGGGAGGGAGGAAAGCCCTGTTTTTCATCTATTTAAGTGTAAAACAAAGCCTATGTTGAAATATATCTGTTAACTCCAAAACCCCACTCCCATTTAACGTGTTGGTTAGTCACAGAAACTTTTTTTTTGTGTAAATCATTAAAACCAAAAAGATATGGGAAACTGAACTCTCTCAAATCCTCTGTGTTTTCAGATTTTGATACCTTGTGTCAAATTACATTCTCTCTTCAAACAGCAGTCCTTGGTGGCATGAGCTGTTCTGGTTTCGTGGTGTTCAGATGAGAGGAATCATCCATGTGATAGCACTTCCAAATGCAAACCATGTATTTGAAGTTCACGTGGCATTTCCAGAACTTAGGAACATGGTGTCTCAATATCGTTTTTCTTCTCAGCCCAACAACATCAGAGAAAAATTTTAATTCTCCCCCAAGGGAAAATGTGTGACTTTCCTTTCAGTAGAAAAGGAAGTTAGCAACAAATCTGAAGCAAACCATGGGCTATTTTTTTCTTCTTTTCATCAAGATCTGCTTCTGATTGACTCTCAGCACACATTTGACTTCAGATCCACTCTGGCAAAGATAAATTAGTGATTTTTTTTTTTTTTAAAACAACCCTATTGTCTTCATGGTATATTTTAGTTTCCACAATGGCATTTTCTCCTCTTAATCTTGCATAACCAAACCTCCTCCAAAGTCACGCAGTCATTGCCTGAGTCCTGTAAACCAGTAATTTTGTGCTTTGTGTTGATATGTTTAAAAGTAATGGTGGTGTTTAATACTTGATTCACAGGGCTTGATTAGTATTTCCCAACTTACATCAAACCTCCTTTGTCTATTTTATATTCAGAATTGACTACATTACTGACTCAAGCCTTATCTGTAGGCGTTAGCTATTCCAATGGAAACATTATACTCTGAGAGAAGCCCATTAAAATGAACATAGTGTTATATGTTCCAAATGGCACCAAATTGGCAAAAGAAAGGATGGCAAGGTATATCAAGAAAGTAAGAAGGTGAAATTGTATGTAATTAGTTTATAAGAGGCCTTGATGCTTTTTCTAAAATATTTTTCTAGTATTGTAACTGTAATTTTAAACTTTCCATTTGAAATGTAAGTAGAAGTACTATTACACCAGGATAAATTGTCTCCACTGACTTTCTTTTTTGATTGAAAACCTGATTTTTTTAACTTTATGATAGTTTTCACTAATTATATCTACTTTCAATTTTTTAATTGAAAATAAATTTTCAGTTCTCAAATTGAAACAAGTAGGTTCTTCAAATCAAAGTGCTGTGTACACCTCACTTTACCCCATATTACTGAGCTGCTCCACTTGACTTCTCTTCTTTCTGGGGACTTACCTGGACTATTGAGGTGCAATCAATAAGGCAGGTAATGGCATTCCAGAGAGAATGTAGTCCACTGTGAAAGACTAATTTAAGGAAACTGGAGAGACTGAGTTATTTGAACTTTCTTTAAGCACTGCATCAGGAAAAAAAACTGATGCAATTTAATTTTAAGCTGCCTTGAAAGAAAGTATTTCTTTTGTTAGACCAATAAAAATATTTAGATCTGTTTTGGATCAACCTTGAAGTTAGGTTCTTCGAAGGACATATTTGATTTTGTCCAGATGTTTTACCCCTACAAGTCTGTCCATATGCTGCGGGGTGGTTTTTCTCATTGCCTTTGCTGATCCTTTTGTGCTACACCTTTGGTCACTTGACACTACAGTTAAGAAGATGCCTTCTAGAGAGGCAGTAAACTTGTAGGAAGGGATAAGAACTGTGTGTAAGCACAGATCCACTATTGTTTAATTTATACCATTCAAACATTTTGAGAGAGAGCATGGAGATCAGGGGAAGTCTCCAACAACTGGAGAAAGGCAAATATTGCACCTGCCTTCAAAAGAGGCCAACAGGTCAATCCAGGGAACTACAGGTTGGTCAGCTTCACTTTTGGGAAAACTTCAGATTGAGTTGTTCTGAGGCACATTTGTGGGCACATGTAGGAAAAAATGTTTACAGGGAACAGTCAGAATTAACTTACCAAGAGTAAATCACACCTGACAAACCTGATTGCCTTCTATATATGATAAAATGGCTGGAGAAAGATAGATGAGGGGAGGGTAGTGGATGTAATTTTCCTCAACACTAGGAAGGCTTTTAAGACTGTCTCTCAGAATAGTCTTGTATTCAAGTTAGGACATTACAGTCTGGACGGATGGACAACTAGATGGGCTGGATGGTTGGATGTCTGACCTCACAAAGTAGGGAACCACGCGGTACTTGGGGGCTGATAGCAGGTGTACTACCTTGAGGGGCTATCCTGGGACATGGCCTTTTTGACTTCTTTATCAATGACATGGAGCAGGTGATAGATTGCACTCTCATCAAGTTTGCAGATGACTACAGGCCCCACTCAATATGTTTGAGGACAGGGTGGCCATTCAGAGGAGCCTAGACAACTTGGAGGAATGGGCCAATAGCAACTTTACAAAATTCAGCAAGAACAAATGCCAAGTCCTGCCCTTGGAAAGCAATAGCCCATTGCAGTGACAGGCTGGGAGTGCTTGGCTGGGGAGCAGCGCTGCAGGAAAGACCCTGAGGGCACTGGTGGGCAGCAAGCTGAGTGTGAACCAACAGTGCCTCTGGCAGCAGTGAGGACCAATAGCATCCTGGTCTATATCAATAGGAGCATATCCTGTTGACGGACGAAATAGAATACCACCCTTTACTCACATTTGTCAATCTAGGATACTGCAGGCTTTTTTGGGGCTCCTCAATATAGGAAAAAAATCAATAAACTGGAACAAGTTTAGTGCAGACCAATGAGATTGTCATGGCTGGATCTTCCACCCTTTCAGGAGAGCCTGAGGGAGCTGGACTTGGTCAGCCTGGGGAAGACATGACTTTGACAGCATCTAACAGCATTCTTCAGTGCCTACAAGGAAGACATCAAGGGGACAGAGGCAGGATTTTCACAGTAATGCATGGTAGGAGAATTGAAGACCATATGCATAAGTTGAATGAAGAGAGGTTCAGACTAAATATAAGAGATATTATTCACCATGAAGCCAGCCAAGCAGTGATGGAGGTTGCCCAGATAGGTTGTGCACTCTCTGTTCTCAGAGATTTACAAAACTCAAAAGCATTAAACCTAGTCTGATCAGAGAACTGGTTTTGCTGTGAGCAGGACATTGGAATAGATGACCTCCAAAGTTCTCCTCCAATCTGATTTATCCTATGAAGATATACCAGCTCCTTGCAGGGGAGTTGGACTAGATGACCTTTAAAGGTCCCTTCCAGCTATTCTGTGATTTTATGACTATATACTTACATGAAAAAGCAACATATGGCAAATGCTTTCTGGCAAAGTCATCATTTCAGAGTTGAATTTCTTGAAAGTCAAAAGACAGATGTGACTAGTCAGCTCAGTTTGCAACTAAATGGGCCCCTTGCCTGAAGGTTTCCAGAAGAATGGACATTATTATTAGTCAGATGATGGCTATGTCACCTCATTGTCATACGCTTACTTCTGTACTAGTTGTGCCTCAGTGGCTGGTGTTAAAATACACAAATTTTAGTTCTGTTGACTCCCTATGGAAGTCCTCTGTGCACAGGATATTTATGATCTGCTGAACGAACAAGGTAGGGAAATTTTAAGCTATGGTCTTGTCATCTTCCTAGTCTGTAAAACACATATTATAATCTTCACATGGTCAAAAGCTGTTAAGAGCATCCCTCAATACTTCTGAGAGCTGAGGGGTTGGGGAGCACTGTAAGTAAATCACAGGCAGGAGATGGCTGATCTTCAGAGGTTCCTGAATTGCATGGGACGGGAGTAGATGAAGCTGAATCCTCAAGGACTAACATCACTAGACCTTAATGGCTCATCATTTCTCACAGTGGAGGATTTAGATTGTACAGCAGTTGCACCCCATTCCAGTCCTTGTGCTGCTTCTGAGAGGCACAGGAGACCCTCTTAAACTGATTGAGATTTACTGATTTGGCATGACTGTCTTCGGCAACAGGAATTTTATTATTTGAGTTACATATGAAGTCAAACTCTGTGAATGGGGGGGGGGGTTTGCATGAGGAAGTGCCAATGCTGTTCAGAGAAGGGTAGGAACTTTCTCTACCTTTTGGCATTATTTTTTTTTTTAGACAGGTTCATTTTGCACGCAGTAAGCTGAAAGGTGCTGCAGAAGACTATGCCATTCTTTTTTCACTGAGTTCTGAAACCTTTTAAAAAATCTTGGTTGTCATCACTTCCTTAATGTGTACTCCCCCCTTTTCTTTTCTCAAACAAAAACCAAAGGAAATACCCCCAACTCATATGCTAAATGCTGAACAAATAGTGAAACTATTAAGTCTGTAAGTACCTTCCCCACAATCTGACAGTTCCCCATTTCTGTTTACTTTTACATTAATAGAAACCTCTTGCTGGAGTTTAATTTCCAGGAAGAAAACAAGACTCAACATTTGAAAGTGCTCTTAGCTTTATACAATGACAGAGGAGAGTTCTTGCTTTCCAGAGAGCCTTTGCTAGACAAAGGAGCCAGATACGCTGAATACAATATGCTACTTGCTGTGCTATCACATTTATGTGTCTCTATCCCTTTTGACAGTTATTGTAGTGAAAATATCAATACCTCCATTTAAAAACACTTCTACAGACTTTATACATTTGAAAATAATGGAAAATTAGTGTCTTTAAGACAACTCCTAAACTACTGCCTGTTTTTACAGACTACAGGAATTTTCTTCAAAGCTGCATCAGGCTGTCAGAAGGAAGGCCAAGGCTGGTTTTTGTGGTGCCTTTGTCTCATTTGAGTCCTGGGCTTTAAAGAGGTGCCCAGCCAGTGCCAGGTGAACCTCTTGTCCATGTTACAGTTGGGGAAGATGAAGAACGCTGGTGTAAACTCCACTTGCAGACCTGGAAATAGAGCAAACTGAGATTATACACCCGGGGAAAGGAGTGCTCTGCATATCAGAAATTGAAGCAGTGCAAAGATCTGTTTGGACCCAGCAAATTGCTTTCTGTATTAAATGGACATGAAGGTACTAAAGCCTTGTTTCATATTTGTTTAAGAATACAGAAAAATGATAGGGCATCACCCTTCAAAATAGTTTGCTTTCAAAAGAGATTTGTGAGGTTTGGTTCTTACAGTGAGTATTTTGATGATTTATAAATTCCCTGTTATCTTAATGGTGCCATAAATACAGAAATGATAAAATATACAAATAAATTACTCCTTAACAAATTAAATAAAGTACCCCACATGTAAAAAGAATTTATGACCCACTTGAGCTGTAAGTGAGTATGTAAATTAAATGGTTTGGGTTATGAATAAGAATGAATTCTTATGAATAAGAAGTGATTACTTCTTACTTTTTGCAAGGTGACACCTTTAACATCTCTTGACCATTGTAATTTTTCAAGCCAATATTATGAGGATTAAACGGACAGCAAACTGCTATCAAGTTTTTGCTTTGTTGGAGCTGGTTTTTTGATTGCTTAATAAGCAATGCTAATATTCCTGCTTGACTTCCATCTAAAAAAGGATTTTTCTGTAACAGATTTAATATGACAGGTGAGGAAGGAACCATCGTAGTTCAGCCCTGATCGGGACCAGACTACGCAGTCTCTCTCTCACTCCCTCCACCCTCCGAGATAATAGGGGGAGATAATATAAGAAAAAACAGGTCAAGGTTTGAGATAAGGACGGGGAGAAATCCTTAAAGTTACCATTATGGGCAAAACAGACTCGACTTGGGGAAAACTATTCATTTATTTCTAAAACTAGTAGGAGAATGAGGCTGAGAACAAGATAACCTCCCCCCACTCCTCCCTCTTCCCAGGCTTAACATTATCTCTATTACTTCCTCCCCCGAGCAGCACGGGAGGAAGAGGGAATGGGGGTTGTGGTCAGTTCATCACACGTTGTTCCATGCCACTGCTTCATAGTTGGGGGAAGAACTTGTCGCATTCCTCCCCTGCTCCGTTGTGGGATCCCACCCCTATGCCACAGTCCTTTGTGAAACTGCTCCGGCGTGGGTCATCTCTTCCACGGGGTGCAGTCCCTCCAGAACAGCTGCCCCAGCGGGCCCTCCACGGGCCACCGCCTCCTTCAGGCATCTGCTTGCACAGAACTGGGGTCCTCCACAGGCTGCAGGTGGATCTCTGCTCCTCCGTGGACCTCCATGGGCTGCAGGGGGACAACCTGCTCCACCATGGTCATCACCACAGGCTGCAGGGGAATCTTGGCCAGGAGCTGCATTACTCCTCCCCCTCCTTCTTCACTGACCTTGGCGTCTGCAGCCGTTCCTCACAACAGGCTGGCAGACACCTCTCAGGACCCTTTTTACATCTTATTCACTTCTCATCTCCTCTCCACTTCTTGCAGCCAGGCCGGGCCAAGTTGGGCCCAGTCGGCCGCCTGGCAAGAGGCCAGAGGGTGAGGCCTGCAAGGCCCACAAGGCTCTCGCCTCCCCCTCTCTGGCCCCGCTCAGCTCCTCCACAGCTTCTCTCCTTTTGTTTTCTGTTTTCCCCTTCTTAAATACATTATCGCAGAAGTGTTATCACGGAACATTCTGCTACCAGTTGGCTCGGCCTTGGCCAGCAGTGGGTCCGCCCTAGGCCCGGCCAAGTCCACTGAACAAAGGGGAGCAACTTCTAGCAGTTTCCTACAGAAACTACCACCTTAGGCTCCCCCCTCACTAAACAAAACCAGAACAGAAACCTAGCAGAAATGATAAATGCAAACTGAGCTCAGCATGAACTCAATTTAAAACGACAGTCAACAGTGTAAGGCCTTCCCACAATGCATGTGGATCATAAATCTTATGTTGTCAAAGTAAACCATGCCCAGCTTACATTCTCTTATGACAAAAGAAGACCTAAGAAGAAATACCATAGACCGTAGTCTAAAAGGCCTTCTCTTAAGAGAAGAACAGTAGCATAAATAATGTTCGTTTGGGAAATTCAGGGTTGGGATAGTGTCCCTTCTAAAGCAAGACAAGTCCCCACAGTTCAAGGTGGTATAACTATGCTGTGCTCCCATGATTCAGTCCTTAATTTAATATTTGTCTTATTTATTTTCTTGTATCTCTCTTTTCTTATCTAGAACAGTGATCCTTCTGAAATCAACCAACAGATACCAAAATAAGCTACTAAGAAAATAGCTTGCAAATTTAGCCAGTGCTTTTTGTGAAAAAGAGCTGAAATGGAAATTTTTAGAACCAGATATAAGCAGATTCATGACAACTCTGAACTTTATGTGCTGTGATCAAGCCTTTTGTACTTTTGCAGGCTTTGAACAATGTGTATAAAAATAATCTCCTAGCTTGCCCTGCTGGGTTCTCGAGAGTAGACTCAATCTCTGTGGACAAGCTTGTTCCCTCAGCCCTCTCTACCACGTGAGGTTCCTTGGCACCTCTGGCAAACTCAGCATTTCTTGCAGGTGGGGTTGGCTGAAAAGTCCCGTACACCTACTCTCACACTTCCATCCATACTTAGGCCTGGCAGGAAATGTGACATTCTCCACAAACCATAAGGAGATGCTGAAACTTGCCTAAGAATGAGATTGCTGCCTTATGGCTTCAGTCAGAACATTTTTTGAGGGGGTGTGGATTGCAAAGGAGGGTGTGAGCAATGCCAGTAGTAGACATGGAAATTAAAGGAGAGGCAAAAGTCATGCTGTACTAATCAGCAATCCATTCAGCTTCATGAAACATCAAGAAGCTAAATAGAGCATATTGCCTGAGAAAGCCAGAAAGAGACAGCTAATAAAACAGTTTCCAGAGCTGCAAGTGTCTGTGTCTGATTCAGACTGTGATGCCACAGATCCCTTTTTTTAAAATACTTACTGTTTATTTTCCTCAACGGCTCTGGCAATCCCAGAGGTCTCTTAAAACTAAAGCACTGGAAGAGAAACTAGTCTGCTCACTGAATAGACTCTGTTCATGCTGGATTGTGACTTACCTCCCCAGCAAATAAAGTACCATTCTTCCTGGAGTACATGGGTTCTTGCTCAGTGTGGCCAAGAACAGCAGCACACAGAACTAGGTGCTGAGGGCCAGCTGTAGCTGTATTTTGCATAAAGCAAATTTTATATCTGGAGCATACAAACTCTTCCAGTGCAAAATGTATTTTCCTGCAAAGCAGAAAGGAATAAATGTATTTAAACAGGGAGAAAGCAAAAAAATGTGGAGAGAAAATTTAGATTTATTTCACTTACAGTACAGCAGAACTCCACTGTTTAGTACAAGTGTAGAGTGCTGTAAGGTTGTTCTGCATGTCTTAGTCAACTGCCTTCTTTAGAAGAAAAGGCCTATGAAGAACTCTAATCTCATACATATATCTTAATTCCTTTAAATCAGGCAATGGCTTTCTGCTTGAAAAAAAAAAAAGATGTGTACAGCTTATTCCTGAGTTATCAATAACAGTAATATTTTTTAACAGATGGGAAACTGGGACAACTCCAAACAGATCAGGTTGCTCAGAGCCCTGTCCAGCCTGGCCTTGAATGTTTCCAGGGATGTGGCATCTACCACCTCTCTGGGCAACCTGATCCAGTGTTTCATTGCCCTCATTGTAATAATTTTTTCCTTATATCTAGTCTGAATCAACCTCCTCTATTTTAAAACCATTACCCCTCGTCCTGTCACAACAGGCCCTGCTGAAGAGTTTCTCCCCATCTTTCTCATAAGCCGCCTCTACGTACTGGAAGGTCACTACAAGGTCTCCCTAGAGCCTTCTCTTCTCCAGCTCTCTCAGCCTGTCCTCATAGGAGAGGTGCTTCAGACCTTTAATCATCTTCATGGCCTTCCTCTGGACTTAGTCCAACAGGTCCACATCCTTCTTATGTTGCAGGTTCCAGAGCTGGAAGCAATACTCCAGGTGGAATCTCATGAGAGCAGAATTTTATCCCCAATGTACCTTTTGAAACAAACTCAAAAGAAATTTGTTCCATTGCAAGTTTCATCCACAAAGAGAAAGAGAACAAATTTAACGATGTTCCAGATCCTAAAATCTGTATTTTGGTTGCTGGGGGAAAACACAACAATGTTTGTTATTTAAATATTTGTTTACATGTTTACCTCCTCTTCCCAGATAGGGGTATGCCATAACGTGAACAGCATATCTAAAAATTTGTAAATGCATAAATAGAGGTTTAGGTATTTAGTTTTAGACGCACACATTTTAGAACTTCAGCGATATTGTGCAGTAAAAATATTTGAGAACAGGGATTAGGATGTTTATGTTCTCACCTTCAATCTTCTACTTCACACTTGGGGGTTGCATTGAATGCAAACTGTGTCACTTGCAGATATGAGAAGTTAATCCCTAGTCCTTTTGGCTATTCATACATATATTAGATACTTTCTAAAACAGTTATTAAAAATATCTAAGGAAGGCTCCACGTAATGAAGGCATTACACATACACAGTTCTCTGAGTTTGTAAACATTTTGTTCTCATAGGGACTCACATCTCTAGGACACATTAGCCAGTAAAGCTCATCAAACTCTTAGTTTAACTTGGGGCCAAAATCTGACATTGGCACTGAGGTCACTTTTCCACTGATTTCAGAAGGAAATGTGACTATTGCAGCTTGACTTCTAAACTTGCTTTTCCTTCTGTTCTCACCAATAATGGTAGCACCATTTTGTTCCATTTAATTGCAGACATAAACAATGTCAGTTAGGTGTCTGATTGCCTAGTAGTATTAATACCTACACTTAATAATGTGTGAAAAATTGCAGCTGAATTATTTGGCCACAAAATAATATACTTTTAAAAATTGCCTTTAGTGACTAGTCTGAATCACTTGGATGGCATCCTTTATCACTCTATTTCCCTCCAGCTCTTCACACTATTTATCTTTTCTCTTTGAATTTCATCAAGACCATCACCGTAATCTTTTTCCACTTTTTCAAATGATAGTTAACACAGAAAGAATGCAAAATTTAATTTTGAAACTACCCTAATACACTCCTCGATTCTCTTTTTTTTTGTGTGTGTTTCTGCAGATAACTTCAGGCTTATGTTTGTCTTTCTCTTATTGAAATACAGTTTCCAGGGTAAAAAGCACACATATTAAATTCCCTACCTATACTAAGCTATTAGCTTTCAGGAGAAAAATGTGTGTTGAATTACAGTAATACAAGAATAGTAGAATAATTAAATGAGAATATTACATTAGTACTTCTACCTTTATCTTCCAGATCACGCAGAACAATTATGTTTCCTAAATCACAGGGGACCAGGGACATACTATTAAAGGAATAATTCTTCTCTGTTTGCTCCACCATCTATTTGCAGCTATAATAATTTCTACATGGTACATAGAGGTCTTTATTACACCTACAGGACTATTTTCATCCCAGGCCACTTAAATGGCAGCAATACTAATACAAAAACTTACTTTGTGTTGCTTGATAAGCAGTTTTAATCTTGAGAGACACTTAAAAAATAACATTCCTGCTTTTGATTCTGTCTTTTGACACCTCATCACAATGACTTGAAGATTAAAGTGTATGGATATTACTACTTTAGTATGTATGTTTCCTAAATTGGATAGTCTAAGAGAAAGTATGTAGTTTTGGTAAATATTTAACAATTACCTGAGAAGTTTCTTACATTAAAAATAAACAAATAGAAATTGTACATATATAATGTCTTGTAACAATAATTTATTTTATAACATCATATTCTACAAGAGAGTTCTTTTCACTGCACAGCCTCAGAGGCAGTACTATATTGTTTCATCTGTAAAAGAAATTACAAATGCAGCTTGTTAATATGTCCTGCTGTTAAATAACACTAAACACTCTGAGATGCTCAGCTGGGGAAGATGGTTTTACAGCTGTGTTTGTTGTTACCTGTTAGACTAATCAGGATTTGAAACTCGGATCTCTGTTACTGTGAAAATAACAGTGTTAAAAGCAGGAGTGTGTGCTTCAGCAATCTGGATCTCTGCTTGTGTGGAAAAGACCCTTCTCCCTGTCTGTGGTAAGAGGAGAGCTATGCCTTCTCTCCCATGCTGATATACCAGTGTGGTCCCCACAGCAGCCTAGACAGAAGATGCTGTTGCAACACTATTTTAGGAGTTAAAGAGCTTAAAAGCAATTGTCTTAGCTTTAACTCTGTTGTCTGCCAGCAAAGGAATTGAGCCTTGCTGACTGGACACTGCCTAAATGAGACTATTTTTAACACCTCAGATATGTGAGAAAGGCAATTTCTGATAGGAAGAGTCTCGTGGATTCCTAAGACTCAGCTGCTTTCAGGATCTAAATTTAAACCATAACCAGTCTCAAACCAAGCAGGTCAAAAGGTTAGTATCCTTCCAGAGTATCTGTGTAGTGGCGTGCAGCAAAGTGAGTTCAGGTTCTGACAGCACCTTGTTAGGATGAGAGCTAAGTCACTGTAATCTTTGAGTGTGAGTGGTCTTAAACTGACTCTTTAGTGGGTAAACTGTATTCGCACATGGTGTGGTTAAACAGTTTTAGGAGGCCCCATTTTTTGTCTGGGGCCTGGGACATGCTAGGTGAACACAAGCATGGACACAGGTGGTGGACACGGATAACTCAAAAATCTTGCCACTTTAACTCAAAAATATTTAATTCCATGTTTGTGCCTTTCCTTTGGTCTCTCTACACCAAAGCATTATTCAGATTGATTCTTTCAGCTTATCTATATCTCTAGTTTCTTCTTAATAGCTCTCAGAAGAGGAAAAAAAAATACATGATGAGAAGAAACATTTTCTGAAAGAAGCACATGAAGCAAGAAAAACATAAATCACTACCACTTTCTCTTCTTTACTGGGGGTTATTTCTCCACTTGTACGTACCTATAGAACTGAATGTTGCTGCAGGCAATGCGAGACAGGAGCCCTGATTGTGATGCTCCACCCACAGACTGAACAGCCACATGCCGAAAGAAAGTCCTTCCTCTTGTTCATCGGCACTCTTATGCTACTGCACACTGTCACCTGCTTTGTAAGCTGTGAAAGAGATCATGGAGCAGAGAACAAAGTGGAGTCTTGAAAGAATCTCTTCTCATTTTCTTGTGTTTCAGAAGATGCACAGTTTGTCTTCGAAATAAAGAAACGCAACTGCTGTTGCTCTCTATAACACTTCTCCCCTGCCTCCCTCAGGAGGGGAAGTAGAAACTAAAGCTTTAAATATTATTTTGACTGCAGTTTAAAACAGCTACAGTGTAATTAGTCCCAACTATCACTGCAAGAAAGCACATACATTAGTCAAAAAACATCTGCCATTCAGAGCCTAAGACTAAACATGAGCTATATATCCAAAAGCTCCTCTGGCAATTTTAGGATACTGTAATATCTCCAGCACTAAAATATATAAACAAAAGCAATAGCAATGATAATATTTCTTTTGTGGTTACTTAGGATCTATGGATCATGTGCAGTATTTTTGAGAATCATGCATCTTTTAGGTCCAACACTAGTAAGGCTCATACCACGTCTTAATGTTACACATCTTGGACATTACTTGCACTAGTTCAATTTCATGTATACTAAAGACATCAGATGAAGATCAACATTTTTACTATGTTTTCCAGTTGATTTTCATAGTGACTTTATGCTGCTAATTCATAGAATTGCTAATCATCAATGAATGGAAGCAAATATCAGTTAGATATATGAATTTTCCAGTGACGTAATATAATTTTTCTGAAATAGAAAATCATTGGGAGGGAGCTAAACTTTCATTCTAAATCAGGCTGCATTATTTTCTAAATTCTTTTAGAGCATTATAATCCAAGAATCACCAATGAGTGTTTCTCTGTCTGTAGGCTTATGGGAGACATACCCTATGAAATAGCCTAGTATCACAATTTTGAGAACCCTCAGTGGAATCTATAGTCTAGAAGATGATGACCCTCCATTTTCTGAAACAGGACCCTTAAAAAACATTTCAGCTTAGGCATCTGAAAACTGAGTTGTCACACCTATTAACTGTGTTTTAAAATCCTATTCATCTACATACAGGTAGATGCAAACCTATCATGCAAAGTATGCACGTAGATACAAACCTGTACCATGCCAACTATGTCATATCATGGTAGTCTAATGCTGCAGTGCAGTCTCTGAGCCCTTGTGTGCTCCAGCCTCATCTCTCAGTGCTGAGGCATGTAGAGGAGGGACCATCCTTCCCTTGCCTGCACAGCTACACAGCTGGACCCTGAGGTGCTATGGCAACACAGGGTGTCAGATAGACTATTACAAGTGTTACTTCTTTCTTGCCCAGAAAATATTCCATACTGATATCCCTGAGGTCATCAAAGAATGGAATCAGGAAAAACATCTGTCTCCTCATGCTTCTAGTCCCCTCTAGTCCCTTCCTGGGATGTCCTGATGTAGCTATAGGACATTACAAATTTGGACTCACAATTTTGTAGCATAAGAAAAATAACTCTCCAACTTCTATTTTCTTTTTCTTTGGATAGAGAGAAAGAGGTATTGATCAGCTTACTGTAATTGTATTAATCTTTTTTGGATTCCATGCTGAAAGACTGCATTTGAAATTAAATGAAGAGCCTATGGAGACTATTCCTAGCACATGACAAATTTAAAGATCACCTTGATAGTTTCTCTCATATTTAAAGTGTGGATGGTACAGTATTTTTCAGATTAACTTCAGGTATACTGGTCTAAGATATATGCTAAATGTACTGGTTTAGAGACACTTTTTGTCTCATATTGAATCCTCTTATGTTTCTGTGTCAACCACTCATATGAGTGGGATTACTGCACTTGTAGTCAGAACTACTGCTCATTGGAGTACAAATATATCTATATAGTTATGACAAGACAGAATTTCCCTGATGTATATTCTGCTATTTGTCCACCAAGTGCACATTCTTGCTGCCAGAGGGAAGACCTGCAATATGAAAGAAAGCACCTTCTGTAAATATCTGCTCGATGTTTATGTTTTTCATTTTCGGTGTTTTCCAGGTAAGAAGTTGTGAAATACTTGACATACTATACAATTTTTATTTCCTATAAAATGTGGAAGTGACTTTACTGGGAAAGTGAGCTTACCCCAGTGCAGTAAACTTGATTGCACAACTGCTAATATATTTGTAGCCTAACTTGTAATAGTGTTTATTACTTCCATTTTGGGTGTCTACTGAGCTGAGGTTGTTAATAACACTGAGCATGCAGAAGGTTTGATAGTTTTTTGGTGTGCATGATTGGAAAGAGCATATGGCCAACAAAGTGATTTCCCTAGATCAACTCACAGCCAGAAATGATAGGCAATTGTGCTAAACTACTGACTGCTTCCTCCCTGCTAATAGTCAGGAGTTCTTGTCTGATACCTGTTTTACCACATATTCTTTGCATATATTTCTGTTCACATTTATTTCTATGAAATAATGCTGGAGCCATGTGCAGCCCATCAAACTGTTTTGTGGTGGGTTTTTTCATAGCATGAAGCTGGAGGTATTTGGATTGCCCTAGAAGACTGTGGAGGGGCGCAAATCTGTCTTGTCCATACTGTATTTCCTGTGGTCCTTGGCACACACTTGCTGTCAAACTGTGCCCAGGGATTGCCTCGGAGCATCCTAGTTGCTCAATCTAAGCTATGCCTCTGAGTGTCTGTCACTCGACACTAAGGGGACAGTGTGCACTCAGTTAAGTAGTAGGGGACTAATAACAATGCTGTGCTCAAGCTTCCTCCCACCTTGTTTTATTTAGCTGTATAAATCTATTCACAGGAGTCCAACTGCTGAGTTGTTGCTCCCTTAGTGTGATCTGCTTCCGGAGCTATACAAACCTATCTTAGCATCGCTAGCACCAGTTTTTCTGCAGAGGTCACACTGGGGTCCCTACGTTAAGTTGCATTTGACTGTGGTGCACCAGTTCCTGCTGACACGGTACACCACTCTATTTGCCACTGGCTTGCTGATAGTCTGCAGCTGCTTTGAGTGGTTCTTAATCTTAAATCCAGTTTGGTGATACAAGCAGTCCACACAAAATCCCCATCACAGAATCACAGAATCATTGAATAGTTAGAATTGGAAAGGAACTTTAAAGGTCATTAGTCCAACTCCCTTGCAAGGAGCAGGGACATCTCCAAACAGATCAGGTTGCTCAGAGCCCCGTCAAGCCTGGCCTTGAATGTTTCCAGGGATGGGGCATCAACCACCTCTCTGGGCAACCTGGTCCAGTGTTCCACCACCTTCACTGAAATTTTTTTTTTCTTTTTATCTACTCTGAATCTACCTTCTGTAGTTTAAAACCATTACGCTTCGTCCTATCACAACAGACCCTGCTGAAGAGTTTCTCCCCATCTTTCCTGTAGGCCCCCTTTAGGTACTGGAAGACCACTACAAGGTCTCCCTGGAGCTTTCTCTTCTCCAGGCTGAACAGCCCCAGCTCTCTCAGCCTGTCCTCATAGGAGAGGTACTCCAGCCCTCTGATCATCTTCATGGCCCTCCTCCGGACTCGCTCCAACAGGTCCACATCCTTCCTATGTTGGGGGCTCCATCACAGAAGCAAAATATATTTGGCATCATTTCCTTCTTCTCATAAAGCCTGTTTCCTCAGAGTGAGATCAACTCAGTGAGGCAGATTCAAATATTTATTAAATGCATAAATGCACCATTGTAGTTTATCTCAATTCAGTTGTAATTCTGTCATTAAACATAGCTTTCTGTAGAAATGCACCAGAATGTTACAAAACCTACATACTCATGAGTGTACCCTGGCGCAAATCCTTAGCTTGAGTCAGCTCCTGTCCTCTCCAGCAGATACTGAAAAAGTTTTATTCACCCTCATTCTTCTCCCTCTATCTTCCTAAGAGTAGTCTCTGTTTCTGCCTTTCTTCCTCCCTTGTCTATATGCCTCCAATTTTGTATACTATGCCAAAGATTCATTTAAAAAGTGCATACCTCACAATTCCTATGAACATCAATTTGCTCTGATCAAAACACATTTTTGAGCAAGACATCAATTCAGCTGAAGACTGTATAAATTCCTTCTTGCCTTTCAAGACTTCAAACAAGTTAAACACAAGGATCTACAGCATTTTATGATGATGAAGATGGTGATAGATTCCTGATTCATAGTTATTCAAAGATTCACTGTATTGTGATTGAGCTTTCTGGCTCCTGTCTGCAGCGCTGGTCCGTGAGGATTGCTGGATACTCCTAACAAGTTCTGCTGATGTGTTTTCTTTTATGGCATCTGACTTCTGTAGGAGTGCTTGTGAAATCTGCATTACTCAAACATAAGCCTTTGCAGTATCTGTACCTTTAGAATGCCTGCCTAACTTAACATGACACTCAGAAAACTAATATCTTGCCAGCTTCTGTTATTCCCATTTTTGTTTTGCAATAGGTATGGAGATTTTTATCCCTTGATCTCAATTTTTAAAAGGTTAGAAAAGAAAGAGAGAAAACAGAGGGAATTCCCTTCTGAGTACATATGAATTTGTAGATAATAGCAGAGGGTTGGCATTTTTCATACTTGCTGTACCTTGCACAAGCTTTAAAACATTGAATGGCTCCATGCAGTGCAAAAAATTACAACCCAGTCTTGCTCCTATGTTCCAAATTTCAGTTAAAACCTCATGCAACCTTATCATCAAAGCTGAAAAGGCAAACTCTTCATCACAATATTAGAATTTAATTTTGATTGATTCAGAACTCCTTGTAAATTACTGGTTTAGGTTAAAGAACAGGTTTTCTATTAAATCTGGATTTGTGCAAAATCAAGATCAAGAAGGGTGTGAAAAAAATGCTTTAGAGTTTCACATAATTTAAGAATATTTTAGCAGAGTCGCTATTGAACAGTGAATATTACTCTGTATTTTAGGTTCAGAGAGCACTTTTATTCATTTATCACTACTAAAAGAGTTCTTTAATTTGAATTGTTTTGTGTTTTAAGTATTATACCTTTGCTTACATTCTTGCTAGTTACTGTAGGTTCTTGGGGGTTTTTTTGTCAAGGATTTCATTTCATGTTGTGTTTTATTTTCATTTCTTTCTCAAGGTAAGCTTCTAGAAGAAATCTGTTTTATTGCAGTTGATAACTACAATAATCAGGCAACTACATAGTCACTACATGATGGAGAAATTAGTAAGAATTGTCCTTGTCTTAAACAATTGAAAATGTTAGTAAATCACACACATCTTAAAGGATGAAGGCAGCCTGCTAGGAGGGTTACTTTCAGAAAACAAGAGTTTCAGGTAAATAAATGTGTTTTAATTTTTAGTGGGCATCTTTTGTCTCATCATTGTCATGGTAAAGGCAACGTGAAGCCAGTAAAGAGAGATCTGAGAACTGGCAAAGCCAGGAAAATGTTCTTTAGGGATTTTTGAGTCTGGCTTGAGGACAATCAGAACCAGATGCAGATTTTATTAAACAGATTATAATTAGGCTTGCATGAATGCACAAAGCGACATGCCTATTTGATCTCATGCCTTTTCCCTGTGCCTATATGAAAGATGGTCACTGTCTCTGTCCCAGCACCCCTAGAGCAAGAGTGGGAAAGAGATCATGGCCAGCAACACTGCTTGCTCTAATACACGGAGGGTGGGCTACAACTCCGTCATAATTAGGACCAGCTGCTGGATTCAAGCTGTCATATGCTCTTGTCATCCATTTCTCAGTGAGTCAGAGCATGTCTAACATCCCCATTGATGACCAGATCCTAAGTTATAGCACACAGTCTATTAAAGTCCCAGTAAAATCCCACATAAGTCTTTCACCAGCCATAGTGCCACAGCTTACAGAGCAAGCTTTTAATAAGGATTTTTATTTTCAAACGTATGTTAGTGCCCACTGGAAAAGGTCAGCAGAAATCCTTGCACTTCTAGAAAGAGCACTACTCATTACCACTTATAAAAATGAATCATCTGCAAGCTGCCTGCACTTACAGCTGTCTTGCTTAACTTATTGGATGGCGCATTGCCTGCTCATGTGTTGTTTAGACATAGTAGAGGGAATAGGTGTCAGAAAAGATTGTTTTACCAGGATAATTTAAATAGAACAACAACTGTTAGCTTGTTAGCAATAATTTCCCTTTTGGTGACTGAACAAGAAAGCATTATTCCCCCATGAAGCTTTCCAGCTTGCTGGCACCTGCTCCTTGCTTCAGCATCACGAAGTTTAGTCAGTTGGGCTCCTGGACTGCTGTCTCTGAGCTGGTGCCCATTCCTGCTAGGGACACCAGAACATCAAGAACATGTTTTCATCTTACTCAAAGTGTAATTCTTACTTTGGTATCAAAGACTAGGAAAGTAAAGAAGAGGAAATGTTTTCTAGCCAGCAGGTTTGGTTTTTTTTCCTCCTCTGGCTCTTGCTGGAGCTAATTCTCCCCAAAGTACTTCATCTTTTCAGCTGGACAAACTGTTCTGAACTTTTCTTATTGAATTTCTCAGATCATCTGTAAGAGCCTCCTGAAAGGGGATTTCTGAAAAAAAAACGCTAAGCATACCCATTGCCTCTGTTTTTAAGCACTCTGAATTGTTTTGAGGGATACACTGATTGTCTTCTCCCAAAGAGGTCAGATAATTGCAGGAATTTGAGTTTAATTAGACCTCCTTCTCTATTTTACTTTTTTTTTTTCCTTTTCAACTAAGCTAGAACTGTAAACATGAAAATAAACATTTCTTGCTCAGTTTCTCATCATAGTATAACACAGTCCAAAGCACTTCTCAACTCCCACTCAACATTCAGAAAACAGAGCATCTCACACAGAGCACCTGCCATCTTGTAGCATAGTGCCATATGTGATTATCTAGAAGATTTATGTAGAGATATAACAGCAAATTTAAGGCAGAGAAGAATGTTTCCTCTTACTAGGGGCTCTGGTTAGCCACCAAATAAAAATTGTGCAGGTATCTCCATGTTTCCTTTCTTATCTTGCCTCTTTTTTTTTAAATAATTGAAAAGGCATGAGTAAGATCTGTCAGAAAAGGTAAGACTTCAATAGTATAGGAATACTTGAGCAGGGATATGGAATATTGCAGCTTGCTACTGATGCCATTTGGTTTTGCCTTCAAAATCCAATCATAAGCCTTGAAAATGTCATTTATTTAGGCATTTTAAGGATGTTCTAGTTTCAAAATCAAAATGTGGATTTTTATTTTCTGTATCTCAGAAAACATGTTAAAAATGTTTTATTAAATTAGTTTCCTTTTCAATTAACTGATTTGTCCATAAAGTACTCAGGTGTCTACATTTATCATCAAAGCTCACCTAACAGAATTATGGAAACTATTAAAGAAGATCCAGAGAGAGGACAGTGTGTATTTGTTTCATGAACTGCGGGATTAAATGTTCTAAACTATGTGTATTTTAAGAGCTGACTGTGCTCTATGACAGCTCTAGAGTATGTAGAGTGTCTCTATGAAATACAGGGAAATTCATTACTTTTTTTTTCTATGAATCATTCGCTTCTTTGTCTTTGTGTTGGAGAAAAAAACCCTGCTACATTTTTTGAACAGTAGCTGCCACCAAAACTGACTTCTAAGGAGAATTCATTAAAGTTTTTCCTTACATTTATTCTAAAGAAAGTTCAGGAAATAATGATGCTATACTTAGAGGGGTAATAAGAATGAATAGTACTATTCATAATAATCTTCATATCTATCGTGTATTAGCATATGAACAATAGACACCAAATATTTTCAACTGCTTTCTTTATTCTCTCTCTTCTTTGTGTATGTGACATGTCAGTGTTTTTAGTTTTTTACATCTCAGCTGACTATGATGACTAGCTAAATACTGATGTAACTAATCTGAATTATTTTAGTAGCTCTGGAAGTCAGATGTGCCATCCAACTGCCCAACTGGAGAATTCCTTGGAGTGCAGTTGTATAACCTGTAGAAGACTAATTAATTCAAATAATTTAAAAATAAAAGACAGGTACAGCCTTTGCTGTAGTCCCAAAGCTGCAGTAATTTATCAACTGGAACTAGTGTTAACAGGGACCTGAGCTAATTGATTGAAATGAACAAGACTCAACATGCATCTTGAAATTTTAGAATAATTCTTCAGTGCTATTGATCTTGGTGACAGAGAAGAACTTGCCTGATTAGTCTGTGGCTGCTAATAACTACTATTTAATTCAGCTAAAGTTATTGTTGGTAGAATGTTTTGTTTCTAAATTTAAACAGCTTGAGCTGATGTCCCAAGCACAAAGGAAGACCTGCTCAGATAACCTGTGAAAACTCACAGATGTGCAGCTGTGTGGATTCCATAGTTCAGGAAGAAGAAAACAGGAGAAATAGGTCTTTGAGAGAGTGGAAAAGTAATGTGGCTTCTGACCTGCAAACAGAACAACGCTTTTGATTTTTATGACAATTTTAATCATATTTATGTTAACATCGCTTTCACTCTGCTTGAGACTTGTCCAGGCTCACCTCCCATAAGCAGACAAGGGCACAGAGCTTGTAAGACAAATAGAATTAACAAAATGGAAATCTATAAACTACATCAGCAACAAATTGTGCTGTTAGGTGGCAACATGAATCCAGTCTTGTGTATTACAGAGGAGGTGAACACATTTTCTTCAACCTCATGTTTTCTTTTCCTACTTGCAGGAAGCTCCCAAGTGGTTTTCTCACAAAAAGTCATACAACTCATTCCAACTGGTTTCTATTTTTTTCCTAGTGAATAAGGCAAGTAGGAGGAAAGAATACATCATTGTCCTGCATGGATCATGAACTTTCCAGCAAAAGTGTTTTACCTCATAAAATGTAGCTTCTTCAAGCCAGTTTAGCGCAAGGCATCCCCCAGGACCTGCAGGAAGAAAGTTAGTTTTTGGATGAGGTGAAGTTCAGAAGAGGTGAATTGTCATCCCAAGAGACCAGGGGCAAGTTTCAATGGGAGATTTATATGTTGCAATGCTTAGTGCTACAGCTCTTGGTGGCCTGGTGCCAGGCCTGGGTGCAGGGCAGCTTCAGGAGTCGCATTTGCACCACCAGCTGAAAAGGCATCTAGGTTCTCCATGTACTGAACACAGGGAGCTGAGGCTGTTGAAGAGGCGGGAGAGTGTATAGCTTCAGCCTCTAGAGATACTGGTTGAGGCACTTTTCTGAAGACATGCAGTTCTTCAGAACACAATTATCTAGTTGAAGCATCTCACCTTTTTTTTCCCTCATGTTAAAATATTCAAAATGCTGTTTTTCTTAATCAATTGCAGCTCCACGAGGAGTCAAGATGAGTGGAAGTACTCATCTTTCTTGAGTTAGACTTTATTTAACTTCCAAAAAAATTTCAAAGAGATGACTAGCCAGATGTGCAGTAATACAAAACTACATCTATGTCATGGGTTGACCTTGGCTGGCTGCAAGGCACCCAACAAGCTACTACATCACTCCTTCTCCCCAACTGGATGAGGGGGAGAAAATATGATGAAAGACTCCTGAGTCAAGCCACATCCACTATGTAAACCCAATACAATAGGCCATGCTAAAATTAAGGGAGGAAAGAGAAGGACAGGTGGAAAAAAAAAAAAAAAGAACAGAAAACTCTAAAAAAATCCCAAGAGATGCATCATATTTGGGGAGGGCAAGGAACATCAAATTTACCATCTGCTCTGGCTGGTGGAAGACTGGGGGCCTGGAGAGGATGAGGAGCTAACCTCCTGTATTCCAACATAGGTTCTCTTGTGTTCCTGCAATCCATTCCACCATCAGTTGCTGTATTCCCCTCTGACATCATGGCTGAGGTACAGAAAGGAGGAGGTGAGTCACCAGTGACATGCATAGAAAGGGTGCAGTGAAGAGTGTTTATGCTGCAGAGCAAATACATTCCCAGAGCTCCCCACAGACCTGTGCCCCAGCTGCCCACAACCTGGGACTTACTGGTGTACACCACAGCTCAGTTTCCCATCTCTGTACTCACTTGCTGTTCCTTTCCTAGAGAACTAGAGGAATGGGCTATATTTCATGTTGGTTTGGATTTAGGTGGTGGCTGAGGGCACATCCCCGGGGACCAGGAGGAAAGGACACAGAGCACTGCTTGGCCAAGCAGACTCAACCACTGACGATGTCTGTCCGAACGTGAACAAGTACTTCTCACTCTGAAGGTGGCTGCATCAATCAGATACTGTGCTCAGAGGTGTGAGGGGAAGTGAATGTGTATTAGTAATTTATTGTCATCTCATCTCTGCATGCAGTTTCTACACTGGCAGCTTGGCATTAAAAATCCAATGGATTAATTGGTGAACAGCCTGCCAGTCACATTTTCAAAATGCACAGAAGGCCCTTTCAAATTCTTGCATTCTTGAAAAACTTGTAATCCTTTTAATGTATCTTTTTGCCCATCTCTCTCTTCTTACTTGAATAAAAGAAGTGGGAGGATGAAAAAGAGAACAGCAAGGGCTGGAGAATCTCGTTATAAATATACCGAGCATCATCTGTAGGTGGTGACATAAAAATTACAAGAAATGTTCCTCTCTGTTACTGTATATAGATATGCCTGATTGGTCAAATCTGCCACTACAAACACCAGGAATATAACCACATTGTCAAACGTCATTATCCTGCTTGCTCCAATAATCTCATTGCTAACTCTGCCTTTGAATTCCTTCAGTCTTTCTGAGTGTTTCTGGCTGTCTCAAGAATGAATTTATCAATTGCTGGCATTTGTAATCACTTGCTCATTCCAGCTATAATTGCATTGGAAAGTTGTTTTCTGACTTTTTATCTGTACTTTACCTCTTCTCTCCATGTGTCAGTCGTATGCCAGAATGAATTGTGAGCTATTTTTTGTTTTAAATGCAGTCATCTGGATGGTTTTGGTCTTGTTCTTCTCTCTGGCTTTCCAGACAACTGTGAAATTTCCACATCCTACTTCTAATTTTTGGGAATTGTCCTGCTTCTTTCTCTTTCACCTCACTGGCTTGGAGAACCTTCAGAGACATCTCATTTTCAGGAATAATATAGTCAGAAGTACAAACTCAACCCTCCAAACAGTGTTTCAGTAGTACCTGAGGTAAGTATCAGAACAACTCTATTAAAGCATATTACCAGGTCTGAAATATTAATCTAGGAGTTCAAATAAAAGAAACTCTTAATCTTTTTCTATTACTTTAAGAATATCCAGGAGAATATAGGACTGTCTGGAAAGACATTTTTTTTTTCAATAAGATATTGATTTTGAGGAAGTTTTTGCAATAGAAAGGTTTATGAGATCCAGAGCACTTGGGTCACTTCTGATGGCAGATAGAAATAGAGATCTGAAATGAAAACCTGGTGTTATTGATCTAAAAAAGATGGTTTTGATATCGTGCCATTTTTGAAATCAAAAAGATAAGGGTGTTGTTCCAATGTGAAATAAAAACCAATTTCAAAACCCTAAGAGCTCACAAAATTGCCAGATTGCGGTTGCTAATGAGTTACATGTCAAGAGGGACTTGTGCGGTTACAAAGATCAGACTGTTTTTTACTCATTTTTCATAACAGAATATGCTGTCTGAAGAGGGGAATCCATGAACGGCAAGAAGCAGTGGTGTCATCCCTGTTACGGTGTTTACAGAAAGGGGCTAGTGATGCATCATCCTTGCTCACAGGGCAATGGCACCCTGAAGGCAGTGGAACTCTACTCCATCTACTTCAAGGCTGGCTCTGAGCCTGAACAAAATACGCTGCTCCCCAGGAGAACAGGCTGCTGGGGTAGCAGCGTAGCAGAGGCACTGCTGCCTGCTTCTCTCCTTTCTGAACCCTGAGAAGCCAGACTGGCTACTGCTGCCCCTGCAAAGGCATGCGTGAGAGTGTCTGCAAAACAGATTATTCTTGGAGGAGGATGGCGACACAGGATGGGAACACACCCTTCCAACAGCAGCAGCAATTGCTATGCCTACCTCTCTGCGGGTATCTGAAAAGAACAGGAGCAGCAAGCTGGATTTCTCAGGCCTCTCCTGCTCCTTCTGGCTCCCACAGCTTTTCCTCTTCCAGGAGCAAGAGCATCACAGCTCTTTGTTTTAGGGTAACCAAATTCAACCTTCTGTGCTCTCCTGAGAAGCCATATGCAGCTCTGATATAGACCTAAAACACCCTCATTAGCAACAAATACAGTGTGATGGGTTGACGTCAGCTGGCAGCTAAATCTCCACCCAGTTTCTCACTCACTCACCTACAGTGGGATGGGGAGAGAATCACAGGGCCAAAGTCAGGAAAAACTCATGGGTTGAAGGAAAAACAGTTTGATAAGTGAAGAAAAAAGGAAAAAAGAACCAAGAATGCAAAGGCAAAAACTCATGAGCTCCTACCCGCAGAACGATGCCCAGCCAGTCTCAGAGCAACAGCTCTTCCCATATTCCTGAGCAAAATGCAATGTGGGGTGGAAATCTCTTTGGTTGGTTTGGGTCAGCTGTCCCAGCCATGTCCCTTCCCAACCACTTGTGCACCCTCAGCCTACAACAGCTAAAACATTGGTGTGTTATCAACACTGGTTTGATCACAAACCTCAAACACGGCACCATACGGGCTGCTGTGAAGAAAATTAACTCCATCCCAGCCAGACCCAGCACAAACAGGAACAGCACTGGAAATTTTCAGGGAGACATTTATCAAGGCTAGTAAGTAGAAAAGAGGTGTTTAGGGCAAAACCTTAAAATGAGGTTAGAATAAAGTTGAAATATGATGTCACATACAGTCTTAGATTCATTTTTCAGTGTGTTTTTTTTACCACATAGGGCAATGCCGAATGCTCAGTTTGGTTTGAAATATAAATAAATAAAGTATTTTCTTAAAGCTTTTTTTATTTGTAAAGTTTGAATGAACTGAAATATACTTTTGCTGCCAGTTGGGAATTGGACTGGCAAGGACTAAAATTTATGAACTTAATTTTGTGTTCAAAACATTTATGTTTTTGTGTTCACAAATACTCATTTTGTTTCCCTTATTGACATAGCAAACTTTATAACCTTTTGTCTTGTTTATTTTAAAAATGAAAATATGGTTGCTAATGAAGATCCATTTGTTTTTATTTTGGTATGTGGGTATTTCCAATTTTTCTTTATATATTTGAGATTAATATGATAAAACATTTGGAGAACTTATTTGTCTCACTTCTGGGGCTTTTTGTTTTGTGTTTTTCTTGTGGCTTACATCTTTCTCCAAAACATTGCAAGATGTAATCTGGACACACATCATATTAAATAAACAAAAAAACCCTCTTTGCATTAAACATTTAACATCACAACAACCTACTCATTTCTCTCTTTAAATTCACCAATAGAATCACTTACATTGTTATTTCACGTTTCCTTTCCCAGTAAATATTTAAGAAGGGTGCCAAGAAAAACTTACTTTTCTTACAGAAAGGAAAGGTGTTAATAAAATTTTCAAGCCCTGAAGAGCCGTTAGGCCCCTTTATTTCAAGCCTGTGTAGATGGCATCACTCTCAAAGCAAGGCTTTTATTCTTCAAAAAGTATTTTAGCAGGATCTGTCCTTGGGGACCGTTTTAAGGCAATGAAACCAAGGTAAGACTTGACAGCATCTTTATCAAGTATGGATGGGCAAATCCCAGGGATGAGGGCAATTCTTTCAAGGGAAAATGCTATTCAGCCTATCTTTTGAGGCTCTGTCTTCTTCTAATCTTCTGGCAATACTCTATCTGTCTCCTTTGAGTACATCTGGCAAAGATTATTTCCCATAACAGAAATAAAACCTTGTGTTCCTTAGGAGTGGAGAAATTGTATTCAGGTGGGCAACTAGCAGAAGCTGGCGTTCTCCCTGACTGTGCCGTGCCTCAATTGAGGGATGCTGCATTCTCAGGGACTGTCAGTGCAACTTCTCCTAGGAGCTTTAAATTTCTTAAGATATCTTAAAATGCAATTGCAGAGGCTATTTGTCTTCTGTTTGAGTCTGCAAGCCGAAACAAAACACATAACCTCTGCTGAAGACAAAGACAAGTTCTTTCTTAGCTTCAAATCCTAACAATTCTGTATAACAGATTTAGTTAAACAAAAATACCACTCAAGAGAATTTGTAAAAATTATACCTGTTTGAAAAAATTGGATCCTTCCAAAGACTTAAATGTAGCATAAAACTTTGCCTGAGTAACCCTCTGCTTTATCCAGGCTCTGAAATCTCACCCCATGGTAGTTTTGTAGAAATCGCTTGGGGAAAATCCAGCTTCTTTATCAAGTCTATAAGAATCCATGGAAAATTTTCATATTTCATTTTTCCATTAACTTCAGCAGAGAAGGTATTTTATCTCTCTTCTTATATGCAATAAATACCTATTTTGAGGATGATTGACATACTTTGCAAATGAAGTTTCAACTGTCTTACTTTGAAAGAGTGTCAATAACATACATTTGTGTTGTTACTTGAGATCGAAGAAACTTTTCATTTTTTGTCAGAGTCCAGTGGAATCACTTTTAGTCATCAGAAAGAACAGACTAGCTGTGAAAAGAATGTATACTTTTAAAAATCTGATGGTGCATTAGCATAGAAACAGACTATAACAGTTTGAAGCACACTGGGGACACTGCATCGAGAGATAATATTTTCATGCGTTAAAGCAAAGTCAAGATACTATTCACAGCATCTACATTATGGAACAAAGCATGGTTTTTTATTATGAAAATTCTTCAAATTTAAGGTACTTATTCAAAATGGCTGTTATGGACAACATGCTAGAGGAAGAAGATAAGCAAAAGGGATCACATTTTTTGTTGTAGCACTAGCAGAAGACATGTAAAGGTCAAAGGCTGATGTTTCACCTTTGAGATGAGCCTGAGAAGTAGGAGTGATGAAGGAAATTATGAACTTACTTATGCATGTAGCAGTGTCGCCATTGTCCTGATTATGGCAGCTGCCATAGTGGGTTAAGCCAGTGGTTCATCCATCCCAGTGTCCAGCCACTAAGGGGAGATTAGTGAAGGGTATAGGAACAAATCTGTGTGAACCACCCCTTCCCTGTTTCTGGCAGTCACTGGTATAACACATAGTTGAGACCTAAAAAGTTTAGCATCTTCATATGTGCTGTAAAAGGCTTCAAAATCACTATATTCTGTGTAAGTGTTGCTTTTCAAATGAAGGTACACAGCTCATTGCACTCGCAAGTCTGGTGCTGGTGAATTTGCTAAATTAGTTAAAAACAACCCTCCCCAAAACAGTTGATGGCCCCCCATCCCTCTTTTTTTTTTGTCCTGGGAATGGGCTATATCGGTGAAATACTAGTCATGACTGTTATCGTTCTCGTTATGTAATTAATTCCTGAATGATTAGCTTTTTCCTTCCTTTTTCTCCCCACCCCCCACCACACGTAAATGCCTTTCAGGACTTTGCTAAGCAGGGAAACTGAAAATTTCAAATGTCTCTGTAAGCACCAATCTTTCTATGTAGTCTGTAACACAGATTTACTTTCTTCCCATTTTTATTCTGATGCTTGTGTGACCACTCTGTTCTTGCATTGTATGGTGTTACCAAGTTACCAGTGAGACCAGCAACATCAACGAAATGGGGTAAACAAACAAAAGTTCTGTTCCTATCGAGAAAAAATTTTCATCTGCAAAACAGATCCCCAAAGACTGTGTGAATATACGTGAGCTAGTCTGGAATGGCGGTTTTGCATATACAATAGAATTACCACACCAGCTTGTCATGTTTCATGTACTAGTCCTAGGATCCACTATTTAGATTGTGTAGATAGAAATAATTAGATAATTAGATAAATGCAGATGACATAAAGCAAATGTAAGTCTGGAACAACATTAATTGAGTTAGGAAATAAAGCAACACTGCTTCAGAAATACGAACTTACTGTCCAAATGAATGCTTAATCATGTGCTTTTATGTATATCTATAGGACCTGCTTAGCATATTTCATTTAAAACGTCACTTGGTGTGTCTTCTTTTATAGGTCTCAGATCAGATTTGCCAGCTTACCTGGCTGCCAGTGCTCTCAGTCCTGTAAGAACAGCTGTGGCTCCCACTGCTTCTGCAAAATGGACTTGCAGTTTGGGATGACCACAGGCTTTTACGCTTATCTAGCTAGCAGCCTTATCAGCCTCTGGTCTGCAGGAACATGGGTGCTGTGCTGCCACTGCTGATTTTTAAAGTCAGAATCTTCTTTAAATTATTCAAGTTATCATACTGAATTGCACATTGATGTTACTTTAATTTCATGATTTATATACAGATAACCACTTACGTATTTCAAGCAACACTGTACTATCCCTTAGGTTGATTTTTCCCCATAACAATTAGATTTTATTACCCTAAATATCCATCTTTAAATGTTCATATTATAATAATGAAAATTACAGCCCTCTAACTACAGCGTCCCCACCAGACACTTTGCATTAGATATAGACTTACTAAAGGCTCAAAAAGATACTTTCCTGAAGCCTTTTCAATGTATCAAAGCTTTAGTGGCTTACAAAGAAATTTCAGATCTAGAACTTGATTTATTTTTATTGCAATCACCAATGGACTTGGAGGAAAAAAAGGAAAAGTTTCTCATTAATGTGTAGAAAATTCAATGTTGTGTGGGAGTTTTTAAATTATTTTGATTATGGAATGGAAGAGTATTTTTCAAGATCAAGATTCACCTGGAGAATTACATAAGCTTAACAGCTCTCAGAAATGGAAAAATGCTGATTTCTCTTAAGATACACTGAGATATTTTTCTATCTGATTTATAGTTTTCTTAGCTATTATCATTAATATTATCAATGGAATAAGAATATAATTAATGAAGTAATATTTTTTGCAAATATTATTCATGGAATAGGAGCAACTGGTGTGCAACTGGTTTTGCTCATTCAAGGAAAAGTGTCTTTCTGATTAGATTCCAAACTGTGGGATCTAATGGTCAGATAGGAACAGCCTCACAGTCACAAGCCCTGGTTCTCATGGGGGACTTCAACCACCCTGACATCTGTTGGAAAGACAACACAGCAGGGTACAGGCAATCCAGGAGGTTCCTGGAATGCATGGATGACAACTTCCTCCTGCAAGTGATAGGTGAGCCAACGAGGAGGGGTCCTATGCTGGACCTTGTTCTTACCAACAGGGAGGGGCTGGTAGGGGACGTGGACCTCAAGGGCAGCCTTGGCTCAGTGACCATGAGATGATGGAATTCTTTTCACCCTTTTGATCCCTCCACGAATAGGATCATATTCAGTGAAACTACAGAGACTAACGAGTGTAGGGGAAGAATAGCTCACGTTTTAACAGGGATGCTACATGTCCTTTCTTGAGTCTTGCATTAGTGGACATGGTGGTGTTAGGTCGTTAGTTGGATTTGATGATCTCAGAGGTCTTTTCCAACCTTAAAGATTCTATGATTCTAAAAAACAAATTATCTCTAATTAACTTCTCTGGGATGAGAAGCTGCCTTCTTCCAGCATAAAAATGCTTTTTTTCCATAAAATGCCATCTTCATTGTGTCCATACACTCATAAATTCCCTGATATTCTTTCCAGCTTTCAGAGATTTATTTGTATACTTTATCTTGTGGAACTCCTTTTGGCTTCTGTTTAATGAACACATCAATGTTCTGTGGCCCTGATGCCAGATTATATAGGCTAGATGTGTCACATTTGTCTCCAGCCTTTTCTTAGGCCTTTCTAGACCTAAGATCTGACTTTATCCAGTGGGAAGGGAGTTGGTTTGTTTTACTTTATTTTAGCCTCACAGTCACTGAAATGATTCTAGGACTCTCTTGCAGCCCTTTGGAGTAAAGATGAGTATTGTATTCCCCCAGCCCAGGGCTGAAGTGTGCATGGAAGTTTGGTGGTGCTAAGCCTCCTGGAGTAGTGCTGGAGGACTGTGTAGGACAGAGGAAGTCAAACCCAGTGCAGCTTCTGATGCCTACTGAAAATAGTTCCTGATCCCTTGTGTCCGCCAAACCATGCCTGGTATTATCCAGAGATTGCTAGTCAGCCTTGGCCAAAACTACCACAATGCAGGAGAACAAGCCTTCTGGACTATCAGTGATCTGGTGTCTAAACTCACTCCCAGGCCTTGTTTTATTGGCAGTGTAGAAGTGATGTCAACAACTGGACCTTGTATCATAGTATCAGGAAAAGGAAATTTTTTTTTAAGTAGTTCTTTCAATTGTCTCCTATATTAAAAGGGACTGCAGACTTTTCCTGCTGCTTCTTAAAGACCCTTCAGATTCGGAAATGGCATCTAACTCTTACGCGTCAGATTAATTTCCTATTGAAGCTTGAAACAGGAACAGTCTCAGGTTCGTTTTTAGCTAGAATCTACTGGCTCAGGTAAAGCATGGATACTGATCGCTGTTGCAATTAAAATTGTTTTTGTCATCATTTATCAACAAGAGTTTTGCAATGGAGTAGAGATAGGAATGCAGAGAAATAACTCGAAGAAAAATATCTGAATCAAAGTATCAAAACCAAAAAGTAAAACATAGATCTAAGCCCAAAATTAGTGACTCAAACTATTTCTAACTTAAAGGGTACTGACAGTACTCAGTATCTATTTCAGTTGAATTTGTTTTTCCTCTTTATAGATTGAGTTTTGACCAAAAGCTGAAACCATGTCCACACATCTTATTTTATAGATTTTCCTTTCAAATTGTTGTCTCTGGACAGATTTAGCTGTTGATTGTTTGATGGACAAGCTTTGCTTCTGATTTTTTTCAAGTCATTTTCATTTCCTTTATAACATTTTGAAATGTCATCAGATGTATTTACTCCGATAAAAAAGAAATTAGTTGTCAAGCAAGACTGACTGAAATAAAAAGAGAAATAAAAACAAGCATTTAGCTAGTACGCCTAGCTAAACTAAATTGCTTTATCATGTTGATTAGTTTCTTCGGAATTCGAAGAGGAAATAAATTAAGAAATTTCATGGTTTATATTGGCAATGACATCTTCGTTTTGAAACATAAAGGACCAAATTTGTGGCTGTCTTAGTCGTGCCTTCAAAACAAGTGGACCACTTTTTTAGTAACAAAGTTATGGTTACATTCTGATACTTCTGCACACGAAGCTCTGCTCTTGGACTGCTATGTCAGACTGTAACTTCCTACCAATAAATTGATCCTTACACTGGAAATTGGGTAGTTATAACTGTGATCACCTCATTACTGTATGTAAACATTAGCTTCTTTTCTTGCAGAGAGATATATCTGCTCACTCTGCAGTTTCAGGAAAGCTAGAGTGGAAAGCTCAGACTGATGAGTCTCAGCAAGGCTGTCCAAATACAGAATTTGGAAGACGATCCTCTTCTGCATATAGCTCTGGCAAGCAGTCAAAGCACCTACAGCAAAATCACATCCCAGACTTCTGTTGCATAAAGAAGGTGAGTTCAGATAAGAATAAGAGAGTAGAAGATTGAGAAAAAAAGGATAAGAATTCTACAGGTTTTAATTTCCTTTCAACACTTTTTTTTTCCTTGTTCAAACTAAAACCTAAGCTAGAGCAAGAGACTGGTAGATTTTCCTACATGGTATTTCTTGAGTCTTCAGGAACTGATCTGCACCAAGCACTCTAGGAAAGAAGTGTAATTTATATTGTTGGAGAGAGGATCAATAATACTTGTACTAAAGAGAGTTCAAATGTTTATAAGCTCTTGTGGGGAAAAAAAAAAAAGGGTTCTAGACTTCTGAGATACTTTCAAAAGATTCAGGGAGGTGATATTTGAGATATTTAAGAAGCCCGGGCTGCTAGGGGCGGATGGTGTGCACCTAACCAAGAGGGGGAAGAGTGTGCTTGGACAAAGACTTGCCAGGCTCATCCGGAGGGCTTTAAACTAGTGTTGCCGGGGGAGGGGGAGCACAGTTCAGCCCACTGCTGTCAGCATGGCGCCAGTGCCAGCACCGAGGGTCCAGAAGCTGAGGAGGGATCACAGATAAGTGCAAATAAACCTAAACTGCAGTGCAATAGCACCCCTGTCGCTCCAGCCAGCAAGTCGGCTTTGTTGGGGGCCCAGCTGAAGTGTCTCTATACCAATGCACGCAGCATGGGGAATAAACAGGAAGAGCTGGAGATGCTTGCACACGAGCAGGGCTACGACCTCATTGGCATCACGGAGACGTGGTGGGATGACACATACGACTGGAGCGTCAACATGGAGGGGTATAGGCTTTTTAGAAAAGACAGGAAGGGGAGACGAGGAGGGGGTGTCGCTCTCTACATCAGCAACCAGCTGGAGTGTGTGGAGCTCCGCCTGGGGATGGAGGAGGAGCTGACAGAGAGCTTATGGGTCAAGATTAGAGGATGGGGACGGACAGGGGACGTTACAGTGGGGGTCTGTTACAGGCTGCCTGGCCAGGAGGACAGAGCAGATGAAGTGCTCTATAGGCAGATAGGAGCAGCCTCACGGTCACAGGCCCTGGTTCTCATGGGGGACTTCAACCACCCTGACATCTGTTGGAGAGACAACACGGCAGGGCACAGGCAGTCCAGGAGGTTCCTGGAATGTGTGGATGACAACTTCCTCCTGCAGGCGATAGAGGAGCCGACAAGGAGGGGCACCATGCTCGACCTTGTGCTCACCAACAGGGAGGGCCTGGTGGGGGATGTGAAACTAAAGGACAGCCTTGGCTGCAGCGACCATGACATGGTGGAGTTCAAGATCCATGGGGCAGCAAGGAAAATACATGGCAAGCTCTCTGCCCTAGACTTCAGGAAGGCGGACTTCGGCCTCTTCAGGGACCTGATGGGCCAAGTGCCATGGGAGGCGGCCCTGGAGGGAAGAGGGGCCCAGGAAAGTTGGTCCATATTCAAGGAGCACCTCCTCCAAGCTCAGCAGAGGTGCATCCCGGTGAAAAACAAGTTGGGCAAAAAGGCCAGGAGGCCGGCGTGGATGAGCAAGGAGCTCTTGGACCAACTGAAAGTGAAAAAGGAAGCCTATAGAGGGTGGAAGTGGGGACAGGTAGCCTGGGAGGACTACAAAGAGGCTGCGCGAGTGGCCAGGGATAAGGTAAGGAAGGCCAAAGCCCTGGCAGAACTGAATCTGGCCAGGGATATAAAATACAACAAGAAGAGCTTTTGTAGGTACACAGGGGACAAAAGAAAGTCCAGGGAAAATGTAGGCCCCCTCCAGAAGGGAACTGGTGTCCTGGTTACCCAGGACATGGAGAAGGCTGAGGTTCTCAATGACTTTTTTGCCTCAGTCTTCACCGACAAGAGTTCCTGTCCCATCGCCCAAGCTGTAGAAGGTGCAAGCAGGGACTGCGAGGATGAGCCCATTTTTCTCGAAGAGCAGGTTCGGGATCATCTGAGGAACCTGAAGGTGCACAAGTCCATGGGTCCTGATGAGATCCATCCGCGGGTCCTGAGGGAACTGGCGGATGAAGTTGCCAAGCCACTGGCTATCGTATTTGAGAAGTCGTGGCAGTCTGGTGAAGTCCCCGATGACTGGAAGAGAGGGAACATAACCCCCATTTTTAAAAAGGGGAATAAGGAAGACCCAGGTAACTACAGGCCAGTCAGCCTCACCTCTGTGCCTGGCAAGGTCATGGAGCAGATTCTCCTGGAAACCATGCTAAGGCACATGGAGAGCAAGGAGGTGGTTGGTGACAGCCAACATGGCTTCACCAAGGGCAGATCGTGCCTGACCAATTTGGTGGCCTTCTATGATGGGGTGACGGCATCGGTGGACAAGGGACGAGCAACTGACATCATCTACCTGGACTTGTGCAAAACTTTTGACACTGTCCCGCATGACATCCTTCTCTCTAAACTAGAGAGACATGGGTTTGATGGACAGACCACTCGGTGGATAAGGAGTTGGCTGGATGGCCGCACTCAGAGAGTGGTTTTCAACGGCTCAATGTCCATGTGGAGACCGGTCACGAGTGGCGTCCCTCAGGGGTCCGTGCTGGGCCCGGCCCTGTTCAACATCTTTGTTGGCGACATGGACAGTGGGATAGAGTGCACCCTCAGCAAGTTCGCCGACGACACCAAGTTGTGTGGTGCCGTTGACACGCTGGAAGGGAGGGATGCCATCCAGAGGGACCTTGACAGGCTGGAGAGGTGGGCCCGTGCCAACCTCATGAAGTTCAACCAGGCCAAGTGCAAGGTCCTGCACCTGGGTCATGGCAATCCCAGGCACAAATACAGGCTGGGCGGGGAATGGATTGAGAGCAGCCCTGAGGAGAAGGACTTGGGAGTACTGGTGGATGAGAAGCTTAACATGAGCAGGCAATGCGCCCTTGCGGCCCAGAAGGCCAACCGCATCCTGGGCTGCATCAAGAGAAGCGTGGCCAGCAGGTCGAGGGAGGTGATTCTCCCCCTCTACTCTGCCCTGGTGAGACCCCACCTGGAGTACTGTGTCCAGTTGTGGAGCCCCCAACACAAGAAGGACATGGACCAGTTGGAGAAGGTCCAGAGGAGGGCCACGAAGATGATAAAAGGGCTGGAGCACCTCTCTTATGAGGACAGGCTGAGAGAGTTTGGGCTGTTCAGCCTGGAGAAGAGGAGGCTCTGGGGAGACCTGATAGCGGTCTTCCAGTACCTCAAGGGGGCCTACAGGAAAGATGGGGAAAGGCTGTTTAGTAGGGCCTGTTGCAATAGGACGAGAGGTAATGGTTTTAAAATAGTGGGGGGTAGATTTAGATTAGAAATTAGGAAAAAAATTTTTATGATGCGAGTTATAGAACACTGGAACAGGTTGCCCAGAAAGGTGGTGGAGGCCCTATATCTGGAAACGTTCAAGGCCAGGCTGGATGAGGCTCTGAGCAACCTGACCTAGTCAGGGATGTCCCTGCTCCTTGCAGGGGGGTTGGACTAGATGACCTTTGAAGGTCCCTTCCAACCCTAACCATTCTATGATTCTATGATTCTATGATTCTGTATTTGCTTTAGAAAGAGGTGCAGGGAAGTAGGGGAGAGATTTCATGCTCTGTTCTGTTCACTGCTCTTCCAGAGACTGTCTCTGTGACTGCACTTAGGGTGCTGGGTCATAGCCAGACTGGTAGATAATGCCTGACTTGTCAAAATCCTGACGTGTCTGCCTCTTCAAGATCTGTACACCTCTAGTTGCCAGTGTTCAGGAAAGCTGAAGTCAGACAAAGGCAGGTACACACATGAGTTATCATGATGCTTGGGTAAATGGGGAGGCTAAGGGAGAAGAGTAGAAGAGCTTGCATTATTCAGCCAAGGAAAAGAAAGTCTGAAAGTATATGCTTTCTGTCCAAAAACACACTGAGGAGGACAGGTAGACACCAGGGAAGGAAAAGTTACTGGATAGCAACTCAGACGTCACCACAAGGAGTTTGCCACCATCATGACTTGATAACATAAAATGTCTTTCCAGTCCTTGATTTCTAAATACTTAAGAAAAATCTTAGTTCTCCATGAGTTTCTCTTCTCCTATATAGTAGAAGTCATGAATCAGACACCTATCTCATGAGATTTTTTTTTTGAGGGAAATGCCCTAATAATACTAAAGTATTCTAATATGGTAGTATTTGAAATGTGAGTAAAGTATGAGTAGTGAAGGGGGGTGCACTTTGTCCTGCACTTCTTTTGGTAGGAGAGCCAGCTTTTACAAAACCTTAGTCCTTGGTCACTAGCTTTTATTCACATGCCACTTCAGTTTACAATGGCCTAGGTGTTGGGAGGCTGCACAGTGAGCCGAGTCGCGGGCTGAGTAGGGTTAGAAAGAACATGGAAAAATGTGAATGCATTTGCTGAAATGTTTCACTATGTGGCTGAACAAAAAGCTGGAGTAGTAATAAATGAAGGAAAGAGATGGAAGAATAGTTGCTTAAATGAGACTTCTGCTTAAAGAAATACTTTTTAAGCTACAGCCTGAAGTATAATTGAACTGTTTGGAAGGAAAATTATCTGGGGGCTGAGGAAGAAGTAGAGCAGGATAGTCTACAGAAAAATCCTTATTTATGGGGAAATGGGTGTGATAGAGGTTAGTTAAGACTTGCTTTGGCAGCAAATGATGCAAAATGATGCTCTAAAGAGTGAGTAAAGGAGATGCTAATGAAATATTAAATTATTGCCAGAAAATAAGATACATCACTGTACACAATATTTATGGCACAGATAAATTATATATCCTTCTAGAAAACAGAATGAAAAAGTAGCAATTGAAAGAGATGCCTTAAGGATTCCAGGTACAGATAGTGTGAGTAGAAATTGGATAGTATCTTGCGTATGGGTAATTAGCATCAGTGCACTTCACACAGACGTACATACTCTTAATCATATAAGAAACGTCTCTGCCATTCAATTTTTGCTATTTCTTCATCTACTTGAGAATTATTTACAAAGTACAGGCTGATATTTCATGCAGAGGCTGAAGATGACAGGAATTTCACTACTGGGCTTGGTATGAACAAGAAACAAGATCTCTTTAAAACACTTACTCAAGAAGCCAGTGAACAGTTATCAGATTCACTGTCTGTTAAAAAGAACAATTCTGTGAATAATACTTAAAATCTTCCTTTATAAAACAGTGACTTCTTTTGAGTAAACAGTTCTGTGAGTCTAACTACATGTAATTCACTGGTAGATACATAATTATAACTATACATCCCACAATGACTTTGTGTGGTAAATGTCATGCAGGAAATGAACAAAGAAATGGAGTTATATTAGAAGTGAAGAGTAACTACAGCATCTTAAAAATCACTTTCTGAAATTATGACTCCCCGGTCTGTGCATTATAGGAGTTTGACAGTCCAGGTTATAACTTTTTGAAAAATGTTTTCTAAGTCTCTGTTTTATGTAAATTACATCTTCTTCTGGGCTCGGTAGCTTTGGCACATTTTATCATCTTGAGTAGGCTGGGGTTTGTTAGTTTTCTTTGCTTAAACTAGAGGCTGGAGGTTTTGATGAGTACTGCAGTAGTACATTAGGCATTTTTTTCCACTCATTTTGAAATGACTTTTCATAACAAACACAAAAGTGAGGTAGGTCTCTTGTAACTGTGGCAGGACTCCTCAGGACTAGTAAATCTTATCAAGTATCTTCTGACAATCTAGTACATTCTCAAAAAGCAGCAGGCACCAGCACCCACTCTATGCACCTTATGGTTTAGAGTATTTAGAGGTATTAACTAGCTTGGTGCACTGAGGTTTGATTCATACCAACAGTTCTGGCTATGAGCAGTAGAGAATACTTTAAATGTATACATCTTAAGGCAAGCAGTGCTTCAGACAGTTAAAACTTAAGCTAGGTAGCCAGATCCCAAAGGGTAATCCCTTTAGAAACAGCACTAGGGTGCTTGTAGGGTAGATTTTTTGAGGTGATTCGATAACAGGGAGAGCCTTCAAAAGCACAGGTTAGGAGTTAACATAAAGGAGTTACCCCTTTCCAAGCATTGTGTCATTATTTTTCAAGTCCTTCTTAACCAGCCTTCCCAGAGAGGCTGTTTCAGAGCTCTACTGCAGTAGATATTGCAGAGCTAAAGACTCTTAATGGGGGAGGGATCTGCTGTAGCAAGGACAGAAGATAGTTTACTACCACTAATTACTTCCACTAATTCCTGGAAGAGGTGAAGATGGAAGATAGTTTACATATCCTTCCACTAATTCCTGGAAAGGATGAACTTTGATGGACTTGTGGAAGGATAAGAACTGCCTGAAAACATGGAGACATCTCCAGTAGTAAATAAAGCAGGCCAAGGGCTGCTCTATGTCTCTGAGGCCACCTGTCACAGCATGTCCACGGGACTGAATTATCTTATATTCCAAAACAAAATGGCAGTATCCATACTGCCTACAGAACATGGTCACCGTTCTGACCATTTTAGGTTTAGCGTGAGCTAAACCTAAAATTGTGCCCGGGAGGAACATCTACTGGCCTGGGGCAAAACCATGGAGCATGCTAACAAATTCACAGTGTGAACAATGACATGCCAATACCCCGGCAGGTCCCCTGGTCCTGTTTGTTTATTGGTACAGACTTAGCCAAAGACTATGGTGGAGCAGATGCCTAGAAAAGGCAGAATTACAGACAGCAAAGAGGACAGCTAAGGTAGTGGGCATATTCAGGTTTGGGTTGGATAAATCACTTCCACGTGGGTTTAGTGGATTAGGCACAGGCTTAAGATTTGAAAAATAGGGTTCAAACCTTAGATGGCTGTTCAAGAAACCTTAGAAAAGTAGGTAAACTCCAAATATTCAAACGTATTCTTCTTTTTAGTGAGAATGACGGATTTTGTAAGGTGTTAATGACATTTAAAGTGTCAGATGACTGCTGCATTTTCTTTCTCAGCTTCTGCTGTTTATCTGCTGGGATATATGGTGATAATTGGCAAATACCTTCTAAAAGCAAGGTGATATACAAATATATGTGAATCACCAACCCACGTACAATCAATCAACAGGATAGTGCTGTGTTGGATCATTTTTCAAAACCTACTGTACTTCACAAATATCAAATAATCATGACAGCTTAAGGGTACAAAAAAGTTTTGATCAAGGTTGTGGCCAGTTTCAAATGTATCTTTTGCTCCAAAGGTTGCCCTTTCAAGATTAATTTTATATCTTTCTTTTAATATTACTGTGTATTACTGTAAATTACTATGAAGTCTGTGGAAAGACCAATCTATAAATGGCATCTTGAAATCTTCACTCCAACAAACAGTTATGGAGTTTAGTGGGAGTGAATCATAGGAAATGTTACATTAAAATGACCAGCTCATATGACGCTACTCAGGAATTTGAACAGTCTTTGTAATAAATAATGGAATAGTCGAGACCAAACCTAAGAAACATTAAACAATTTATTTTTACTGTAGCAAATGTTAAGTTGTATTTACAGTCCAAAAGGTCCTACTGAGCTTCATTACAACATTGTTACAAGGGTAGAGTTCTTATACTGTCACACTGTAAGAAATGAATCTATACAGCTGAAACAGTTTATTTTATTTAAAAAAAAAAAAAGAGAGAGAGAGATCAGAGTACTTGAGGAGTTTATACATTTATCTAAGATTTTATATATTTAAATGTTTGCTGGTGATCAAAATTAAATCTCAGAGTGGCATGAGCTTCTGTAACGGACTAAATCTTGAACTCGTCATGGTGGTGAAGTGGGTGTTTGTGCCTTATGCCAGAATGAAATCCAGACTGATATGTTTGACTACCCAGAGAAAAGTGGTATCTTGAACATGGTCATTCAGGCTTCTTTGCAGTGCCCTAGAAATAAATTTTCTTCCTATTACTTTCATTGAATTTTTGCCTTATTAGACAAATTCAGATGGCTTCTGGTGCTGAGTATTTTAATGGTTTTAATTTGCATCTACTAAGAATGGAGATCATCAATGAATTTCATATAGCTTTCAAACAAGAACATGTTCTGTTACCCACATCAATTCCTAATGTGATCGATGGATAGAAATAAATCTTTCAGTACATTCACCTACTCATAAGCATGTGTTACGAGTTGTTTATCGAACAAAGTTCTTTGTATTGCTGTGCTTCAGCGATTGAGAAGGACAACACTACTCAAATTGGCACAGCATCTGTTGGGTTGTGCAAAACCCTACATACTTTTATTTTTGTCATAGCACTGCCTGCAAAATGTTGATTTTATTTGCATATAAAAACATGGCAAGTGTTGTTTCATGAAGTGGTGAAGTTTTTAATGTTGATTTCTATCCTTCTGCCTGTGTGAATTGTATATGCATGAACAGGTTACTGAAGACATTCTAAATTTTAAAAATACATATACTAATATATATATATATATATAAAAATCACAAAAAAATGTAATGGCTGTGGCCAGGTCTCATAGGAAAAAGCACCATTTCCTGTTCTGCCTAAGATGGAAGCTGCTATACTTTTGGTACCTTTGCTACAGAAACATCTAGCAACACTGCATTCAGAGCCGTCCAAAAAGTGAGGCCACCTCCACAAGCTGGAAGCAAATTCCTGGGGGACATTGTCAGCAGCACATACCTGTTTGGTATGTTTGTTCTGCTCACTAGCTGTCCAACACACGGAAGAGAGCGCAAGGAAAGTGATGCATTGTAAGGTATAAATTGCAGTGAGCAGCCACAGCACAGTCTGAAACTTGACTTCACAGGAAGCCTTTTGTAACTAATCAGGCACTTCACATGTCCTGAGTGTGAAAAGATGCAGTTTGTTTCCAAGACATTTTATTTCCTTCTGCTTACTATATTTTTTTAATGTAATTGCCAGTATCCAGTGGATAAAATGTGCACTGAATCTTCTGAGGATATTTTAGCAATATTTATATTTCAATTTTATCTCTAAAATAAATAATCCAGTATGCCAGGTTTTGCGTTGCTTCTGGTAGATAGTTTGGAAAGATACAGTAACATTCACAAGTAACAATTTCAAGCTATAAAAAATCATTGGTTTATAAAAGGCTATATTTACGTTTTACCAGGTGTAAGTATTGAATTATTATCAACATCACAGAATTACAGGTTTTTTAAATGTATTTTAAAACCAGTGCTGTCAAAGAATGTCGAACATTTATTTGCTTTCCAAAACACTGAAGAACTGTCACTGCAAGCTACAATGCAAATTTTTCTGTCTACACATCTTTACCTCTTTAGGAATGAAAAGAATTCTCAATTTTACCTTTAAAAGAAAGTGATCTGTAGCAGTTTCTTATACATACTATTTAAAATAATGTTATTTCTAAGAAAGTACTTAAAATCTGATAAACATGGAAGCAAACTCAATATTTGGAAACAGATACAACTTCTATTTCTTTTGATAAATGGATGGGTGATATTCCAGTACTCCAGAATGGGAGGTGACTCCCTTCTCATTTACTGGAGGCTGGGCTTTGCAGATGGATTCTTCTCCAAAAATCCTGGAAGGGAAATGAAATCTCTCTGTCTCCCTAAGTCACTGGCTGTTTGTCAAGCCAATAACCTCCCTTTCCCTCAGTGCTACGAATCATCACGGGACATTAAGTGCTCTAACAGTGATACTGATCTGCAAGTCTGATTTGCACAGTCTAGATCTGATTTCAGTTTCACTGTGCTTTTGTGCTGTTGGATCTCTTCACTCTCTTGATGTCACTGGAATTACTCCCAGATTACACCAGATTATGCCAGTAAGTGAAACCAAACAGTTGTTCAACTTCTGCTCACAGTGATCATGCTGTGAACCTAGGATTGACCAAGTATAACCCTACTTTGATTTACAAGAGTGTTGTGGTCATTAATGTTTTCTTTTTTTTCATACATTTACATATGAAAGATATCTAACAGTCAGTGCTATAGTTGATTTTCTGTCCTTTTTTAATACTGGTTTTTTTTTCATTATTATGCTTATACCAGTTTCAAACTGCTAATCTGTAAGTATCATTGTCATCTTGTTAATATTTCTTGTGCAAAATTAATACTTTTTGAATCTTTGAGATATATCTGATATTCTGGGATTTACTATAAATTAATACTAGAGAACTTTTTAGGTTACTGGATGGTCCAACACTTTCAGGGATTTGGGGCTAATTTTATAATGTTTATCTCCAGAAGATGTTTCATATTTTTCATGCCATAAAATATTCCACTATTCTCAGGTCGAGGAGAGTTTAAGATAAGGCTTTGGGTCACTGCTGACAATCTGAACAGGCATCAAAACTAGGCATGAGAATTGAATCTGTTTGTGGAGCTGGTTGTAACAATTTCTTCCTCAGGGGCTGCAGCCAGCCTGAGTTTTACTTAGTCTGAATGGGCAGAGGCTGTCCAGCAGCCTGAATGGTGGTTTCCTCCATATATGTTTAGTACGAGGGAGTTCTACCAGACATTCTTGCTCTTCTGTGTGTCTCTTAGAGCCTTCTAGTAGGTCTGCTGTTCTCTAGGAGTCTTGGTCTGTCTTCCATAATCCAGTTAATTTTTCTGTTCCTGGGATTTCTGAACACCAGTTGCATGGGGAACAAGCAAGAGGAAGTAGCAGTACAAATAACAAAAGTTATGACTTAATAGATCTAATAAAAAATAGATAGGATGATTCATCTACTAGGAACATTAATATAAATGGTATAACTTGTTCAGGACAGGTAGAGAACAGAAAAGGATGTAGGTGTTACCTTATGTGTTACCTTACATGCAGATGTCACTTGCTCTGAGGTTAAGAATAAAGAGGGATATAGGCGGCCTCATAGTTCCTGAGTAATATTTAAAGGAGAAAAAGTGATGATGTTCTGATGGGAGTCAATAGTGGATGACATATCAAGGAAATCACAAATCACATGATGAGTCGTTTGTGAGCAGAATTTTCCAAACCCTCAGTGCCATCAGCATACTTTGATTACAAAAATTTCCATGTTGGGGAAGGAACAGAGATGCCCTCAGGCAGTTTGGCTAATTTATGAAAAGTTTTAGTGGAATTTTTTTTTATATAGATGTTGGAGAAAGCAAAAAGAGGTGACATTTTCCAGATTTGATCCTCATAATTTGTTAGAGCCTAAAGGAAAAAGTAACAGTTCAAGTCAACTCAAGTACTTCATGAGTGATCATGAAGCAGCAGAATTCATGACAAACAAGAAGACCCGCAATGTGCTTCAGCAGAGCAGATTATAGAAATTCAGAGAACTAGTAAGTGAGATCCTGTGGGAGACACTTCTGAGAGAGAGTTAAGCACAGTAGGCAGTTCTTTAAATGAACTTTGTTAAATGCAAGTATATGCAAAACTATGCAAAAGAAACTATGCAAAATTGCAAGTTACAGCAGTGTGGAGAAAGGGTAGGAGCTGTAGATCACTCACCAAGGAAAAGATTTTTAAGTAAGATGAATGGATGAATATTTGAGGCCAGAAAGAGAAGCCAAAGACAGAGAGTGAAACCATGTGATGCATAGGTGACATTCCCTTCTCAGCATGTCAGTGCACTAACAGGTAGAGGAAGCTAAGGAAAGACTTGCTCTGTTTCTCTGCAAAGTGAAGGTTATTGGCAAACAATGCCTGGAAAGCTGGTAGGCTTAGTTCCTTCCTTGTTCAACTCAAAAGGTCAGTCATGAGCAGATGGTATCATGAAACCATGACAAAAAGGGCAAGAACTTGAAAGAGGAAAGAAAACATTTGACGTTACGCAACTAAATGAGGTATTTTCTCATCAGCTAGTCCAAAACAACATTCTGAAAGTCTAGAAAAGGGTAGAAAGTGGCCCTATATATAAAAAGAAATAGAGAGTTTAAAATTATAAGACAAATAGTTAATTTAAATTCCTTTAGAAATAGCGGGGAAAATAATTAACATACTAGTTGAGAAAATCAAGAAAATAGTACATAAAGAGAAAGGACTGGTCAATAAAAACCATGTCAAGCCAATATAATTCCATTCTGTCATGAGATAACACTTCATATGGCTCCAGAAAAACAATTGATGTCACATCTTGATTTTAGTGAGGCTCTGGACATGGTCTCCTAGAACACTCTCATAAATAAGCTAGGAACATATGGTCTAGATTAAAATGCTGTAAGGGAGAGAAATCAAACTACAGCAATACATTGAGTGGGTTTTTTTAAGGAATCTATCCTTGTTCCAGAATTAGTTGATATTTTCTTCAATGACTTTGTTGATGGAAAAGCAAGGGTGCTTATTATATTTGCAGAAAATACCTCGTTAAGAGGAAATGCAGGTAGAGGATTAAAACTCAAAACACTCATGATAATTTAGATAAAAGATCTGAGAATGTAGTCAGGATGTAATTCAATAAGAATCAGGATTCAACAAATCGGATTGAATAAGTCAGGATGTAATTCAATAAGAAAAAGTGTGTGACTCTGTACTTAGACAACAACAATCATCTACCCAAGAACAGGCATATAAGTGCCCATGTAGCTGGTTTGTTTGGTTTTTTTCAGAAAAGGAGTAAGGAGCTTATAGAAGATCATGAGATGAACGGGAGTTGGTAAGGCCGTGCAGCTGTGAAAAAAACACCTGCTGTCCTGCAATGCAGTGATAATCCTGGAGGAAAAGGAATAAGTTTCCAACTCCTTGGGCTCCCTGCCTGTCCTGATATGACTCAATCTCCCGCTGCACCTTGCAGTTTGGTATCAGGCTTTGGTGAGCTCTTGTGACACCGCAGACTGTAGGTATCCTCAAGAGCAACCTGTACATTTAGCTCCTTTTGCTTCTGATCTACTAAAGTCTTGATTTTTTTTTTTACTTTAAAACTGTTAACTCAATGGAAAATACGCCATTCTATATTTATGCAGTAGCTTATTGCTGCCTAGGAGTGGTAGCATCCTGTCACTGTCCTACAGACTAGCAACACCACTAGCATGTGTGACAAAACATCTGCATGACAAAGAGGGCTTTAGAATTGGATTGAGATTTGCTGAAAAGCACACAGCATTTTGTAAAAAGTGTACAATTTCACTTTTAGAACTACCTAAAACCTTTCATAGCGAGTTTACTCTTCTTCTGTTTAGGACTTGTCCTTGAGCAGTTGATTACCATCAGCCCAACCCCATAGCTATATTCATTACCCAGAACTGCCCATAAGGTCATTTCTGGAACCAGTTCCTGGCCCAAAGACTATTCCCAGGTATGTCAGTTCCTAAAATGCCATCATGATTGAATGTTATTTTCAGGGAGAGGGTGGAACAACTGATAATAGATTTACAGAGATAACACAGTAACAGATAGCCAAGCTGTCACCGGGGCAGACTGCTCCAAACTCCAGGTAGATACACTTCAAAAAAATGAGAGATTTTGAAGGATTCTGCCACTGTCATTTCCCGTCTATATCGTAGTAACAGAAGTGAGATAAGTTTTCACAATACTGCTGATATCTGGAAGGTTACTGTACCACACTGGACTGGCACATGTTCTGTTTGTGAAATATAATGTACAGTTGTCAGTTCAGCCCTGATCGGGACCAGACCACGCAGTCTCTCTCTCACTCCCCCCAACCTCCGAGAGAACAGGGAGAGATAATATAAGAAAATACGGCTCAAGGTTTGAGATAAGGATGGGGAGAAATCCTTAAAGTTACCGTCACGGGCAAAACAGACTCAGCTTGGGGAAAATGATTCATTTATTTCTAAAACTAGCAGGAGAAAGAAACAGGGAACAAGATAACCTCTTCCCAGGCTTAACTTTTTCTCTGCTACCATCCCCCCACACCCACAGTGGTACAGGGGGGAAGAGGGAATGGGGGTCACGGTCAGTTCATCACACGTTGTTTTACACCGCTGCGTCATCTTCAGGGGAAGAACTCCTTGCATTCCTCCCCTGCTCTGTTGTGGGGTCTCACCCATACCCCACAGTCCTTCGTGAAACTTGTCCATCGTGGATCATCTCTTCCACGGGGTGCAGTCCCTCCAGAACAGCTGCCCCAGCGGGCCCTCCACGGGCCACAGCCTCCTTCAGGCCTCCACCTGCTCTGGCATGGGGTCCTCCACAGGCTGCAGGTGAATCTCTGCCCCTCCGTGGACCTCGATGAGCTGCAGGGGGACAAGCTGCTGCACCACGGTCATCATCACGGGCTGCAGGGGAATCTTGGCCAGGAGCCACATTACTCCTCCCCCTCCTTCTTCACTGATCTTGGTGTCTGCAGTTGTTCCTCTCAGAAGAAAAATACTTCACAACAGGCTGGCAGACACCTCTCAGGATCTTTTTTACATCTCATTCACTTCTCATCTCCTCTCCACTTCTTGCAGCCAGGCCAGGCCGAGTTGGGCCCAGATGGCCATCCGGCAGGAGGCCAGAGGGTGAGGCCTGCAAGGCCCACAAGGCTCGCGCCTCCCCCTCTCTGTCCCCACTCAGCTGCTTCACATCTTCTCTCCTTTTGTTTTCTGTTTTCCCCTTCTTAAATACGTTATCACAGAGGCGTTATCACAGAACATTCTGCTACCAATTGGCTCAGCCTTGGCCACCAGTGGGTCTGCCCTAGACCCGGCCAAGTCCACTGAGCAAAGGGGAGCGACTTCTAGCCGTTTCCTACAGAAGCTACCAACTTAGCCCCCCCCCCCACTAACAAAACCAGAACAACAGTAAATGTTTTCAGGAAAATTTTAAATGTATTTATGAATTACATTGGAATTATTCTGGATTTCCTTTCCTTCTCTTAAAACGATGGTTTATTTTTAGCACAGCTAAACAAGTCAGTCTTTGAAAGGGAAATGCGGAAGTGTTGTAATGATAGAAAGCACTTCTCATATGTGACCAAATCACTGTATAATGCATTGCCTTATCCATCCCTGACCTTAAACATCAGTGCTAAGGCCTACTACAGAAATGGATCTGGCTTCTAAAACTGAGGAACTAAGGCCTTACAAATGGATTTTTGCATTAATAAATCACATTAAATCCTCCATTTCAAGTCCTCAAGCTGATGTCATGTCCTTGGGAAAAAATGTATGTTTGATAAGAAAGTGAGAAGTACATTTTCTGGCAAACTACTCTTCTGCTTTTGCCTTATTATTATCATTTTAAATCTGGAAGCATTTGGAAGCTGCCTAAGAGGTTGGGATGTTAAATTAATCAGAGATGATGGATTAGCGGGCAGATGAGATCAAGTGCTATCATGAGTTGTTGTCATGTGACCCTGAAATTTAAGGTAACATCAAACTGTGTACTCAGTATGTCTAAAAGGCATTTATAAACCAGTATTTCTAAAGGAAATAGATGATGTAATACCATTTTCTTATTGGTTTAAATGTTTTGTTTGTAGAAGGGGAATCAGAAGCATTGGGTAACTGTATGAAAGTCTTTGAGGAACTCCATCAATTTGTCATTGACTGTGAAACTGTGAAATTCTTTGTATTGTTTCAGCAGGTGTTTGGAAGCTGCACACCCACCAAAACTTTCCTGACTTCCAAGAATCTGCAACCTGCCAAGGTGGTCACTCTGAGATGGAGTCCTTGTAATGAACTTGCAGCCTAGGGCCAACATGAACATCTGTGCAACAGGCTTCAACACTCCATCTGCTTTTTTACCCAGTGTGTTTCTGTGCATATCTCCAACTAGAAGGATAATTAATAATTGGATATGGTGTATGTGACTGTAGTAACTTGCTAAAGGAAAAAAAACTACACTGAGACAGGTTGCCAACAGCCAAACCAATAAAAAGTAATATGTTGTTATTCCAGTGATGATGAAAGTTGTAATAAAATTTTCATTTGTCAATGGAGGTCTGACTATTTTTGTCCTTGACATAAAGATGAATAAGAACTTGAGTTACACAGGGAGAAGGAGAAGGACTTGGGAGTGCTGGTGGATGAGAAGCTTAACATGAGCAGGCAATGCGCCCTTGCGGCCCAGAAGGCCAACCACATCCCGGGCTGCATCAAGAGAAGCGTGGCCAGCAGGTCGAGGGAGGTGATTCTCCCCCTCTACTCTGCCCTGGTGAGACCCCACCTGGAGTACTGTGTCCAGTTCTGGAGCCCCCAACACAAGAAGGACATGGACCAGTTGGAGAAGGTCCAGAGGAGGGCCACAAAGATGATAAAAGGGCTGGAGCACCTCTCTTATGAGGACAGACTGAGAGAGTTTGGGCTGTTCAGCCTGGAGAAGAGAAGGCTCTGGGGAGACCTGATAGTGGTCTTCCAGTACCTCAAGGGGGCCTACAAGAAAGATGGGGAGTGGCTGTTTAGTAGGGCCTGTTGCAATAAGACAAGGAGTAATGGTTTTAAAATAGTGGGGGGTAGATTTAGATTAGAAATTAGGAAAAAATTTTTTACGATGAGAGTTATAGAACACTGGAACAGGTTGCCCAGAAAGGTGGTGGATGTCCCATCTCTGGAAACGTTCAAGGCCAGGCTGGATGAGGCTCTGAGCAACCTGATCTAGTCAGGGATGTCCCTGCTCCTTGCAGGGGGGTTGGACTAGATGACCTTTGAAGGTCCCTTCCAACCCTAACCATTCTATGATTCTATGATTCTATGATTTTATTAAAAACAGAAATGTAATTGTTTTGTTCTCCAGTTTAGGGGGATAGATGGAGTGTAAAACGGGGCCAGTGAAGGACACTTGGACACAAATTTGTAACAATAACTTAAAAGTCAGATTCCAACTGGTAAGTAAGAGCAATGTGATATAAATAAATCATACTTGTGTGGCACATTTGAGCTAGATATGGGATATAAAATAGCAATTAAATGGCTGGAAAGCATCTGCTTGCCTGTCTGTAAGACATCTGGCTTTTTTCCTCAGAAAGAACTTGCTGCTACAGCCAACTGTTGTGTTTCAGGGACTTGTTTTATTTTCCAGCATAAACTGTAAGTGCAGTGTGACACAAAGCAATTTCCCCTTTTAAATTGCTTGGAATTTTTAGGATCCTTTGTTTTGGCTCTCTACTGCAGAAACCTCTGCTTCTTCTGCCATCCTTTTCTGCTGCCCTTCCTATTTGCCCTCTATCTACTAGTCAGGCGAGTTTGATCATTATTTTTCGCACAGATTCCCTGCCTTTAAAAGGCCTACTATTTTGTCTTATTTAACAGAGGCCAGGGAAATATTGTGTTAAATGTTGCTTTATGAGCCAAATACAGCCATCCGAAGGCTGTGGAGTCAGGAGGCAGTAGCTACGGCTGGGTGTATTGCATGGCCTGTCTGTGCTGTCTCCTGGTGCCCTTTGCTAGCCTCAAGTCATAGGACAGTTTTCTTTATAGCTTTGCTGATTTCTTACCCTCCTGAGGAATGCCAAAGTGTCAAGAAAGACAATGAGGAGGCATTCATTTGTCTGAGAGACACACAGTACAACAAAGCTATAGTTCACAAAGTAGAATTCTTTTTTTTAAGGAATATAAGAAATACGATTTCCTTTTTAATATGAGATGAATGGAATTCACTTCTGTCTTTCCGAAAACCACTGAGCTAGCTGAAAAGTCAAAAAGCCTTCCACTTCTATTTTCTATTTTCCTTTTCCATTTCCAAATGTTCATGAAGGACCCACTGACAGAAGATGAAGCTGAATCTAAAGAGCACTCTTTACTGCTTGTTTGTTCCGTGCTGGCTGGTGTGTGTATGCAGGTTAACTTTTCTGGTGAGATGAAATACCCATACATTTTCCTTATGAATTTTTAGGAGCTAGCTGAGGTACAATCTGGCATTCTGTTTATCCACACAAAAATCAAACTAGTTTTTTTTATGTGTTTGGGTTTTTTCTTTCTTTTTAGAACAAATTATGGAAAACGTATTGTTGCATACAGTTCTGGTAAAACAGAATGGACCATTCTGGAGTGGACTGAGTAACAGTGCTGTTGACCGACAAGTAAATAACAGAATCACAGAATCATAGAATGCTTTGAGTTGGAAGGGACCTTTAAAGGTCATCTAGTCCAACCCCCCTGCAAAGAGCAGGGACATCTTTGACTAGATCAGGTTGCTCAGAGCCTCATCCAACCTGGCCTTGAATGTTTCCAGGGATGCGGCATCTACCACCTCTCTGGGCAACCTGTTCCAGTGTTGCACCACACTCATTGTGAAAAATTTCTTCCTTATGTCTAGTCTAAATCTACCCTCTTTTCATTTAAAACCATTACTCCTTGCCTATAACTACAGGCCCTGCTAAAGTTTGTCCCCGACTTTCTTATAAGCCCCCTTCAAGTACTAAATATGTAAAAATATGTGTTTCTCTGTATGTAAAAGGCACTTACAGAAGTGGAAACTCAATCATTGTCATCTACTGATGATTTTTTACCCTAATACAAGATCCTTAACATGATCTTTCACACTTGCTGTCCACTGCTGTGTTACAAGGTTTGTTTTAACTACAACATGGATAAGCACTTGCACTTGCAAAGCAATACCCTGCGGATCACAGAACACAGACTAAACTCACTTTTAGCAATGCTAAAATGAAGACCACCGCAGACCTTACTAAATTCACTCCTAAGTTATCACTTTAAATTTTTCATTGTTATAGTAGCAAATGAATTCACAGATTGAGAAAACAGATCATATAAGGAGTTATTCAGCTATGTTATATTAGTCTATAAGGGTTCCTTCAGCATGAGAGGGAAGCTGTAGCTACAGCAGAAAAAAAAGTTTCTCGTTTCACAGCACTTAGTCTGAAGCATGTTTACTCTGGAAACTATCCTTGATTATGGTGCAATGGGAGGAGTTTTCATAGTGGGCAACTAATTTTAATCAAAGCCATTATCCATTTTAGCTAAGAAATATGTATGTTCAAGCAGTTTTGAAGAAAGCGTGCACCCTTTTGTCCTTTAAAAATACAAAATCTGATTTGGCAGGTCATATTTGTGGTGCCTCTCTGGTAGATTTTCTATTAAATTTATTTAAATACTGCCATTCTTGAGAAAATAAGCTAGATGAGTTGGTTTGAGACATTCATTAAAGCCTACTCCAAAACATGTTTTATATGAAAAATGGCTTTGCTACTGAGAATGATTGGTATGTCAAGAATTTCATTTCAGGCAACATTTTTGTTATTAGAACAAGCTTCTGTTGTCTACACAGGGGTTTTGTTCAAAAAGATATAATGCAAGATAGGAAAAAAGCATCCTTCCAGCGTTCTTATCTACTATGCAATACTTCTATTGTAAGCATAGATAATAACAATTCTAATATTTTTTTCATTTCCTTGGGTACTGCTTCTTACTTACATCTTATAATGGTTCTCATGATTTTACTGCTGCTTCTCTAGGGGCTAGAAAAATAATCAAAGAGCTTGTTTTTCAGTCAGCAGAGTACTTGTTTATTGAAACCTTAGAACTGGATGCCTTAAAGGTGATCTTTTAAATCCCTTTTTGCCTTTTTGTATTTCCTGTGTAAAATACAAAGACTATCACATTAAAACATGGTTTTCTTATTGTTTTCTGCATCATTAAAATTTGACAGGCCTATTTCTCTCCTGTTTCCTTTTGAAAGAATACCACTTTCTAAAAGAGAGGAGAGAGGAAGGACTGAAGTAGGTCACAGCCTTTGGTGACATCACCGTGCCAGTCCTCTCAAACTGCCCCAAGAGACAAATCATCCATCCATAAATGGGGAGGAAAATGAAATCCGATTAAAGCCAGAAGAAACAAACCAGACTGATAGTTTGTCAGTAGGTTTCTGTGGTTTCTCTTTTGTTTTGTTCTTGTTTATATCCTGTCCCACCTTTGCCCTTCTGGAAACATTATTATTTCTCTCTTTTTTTTTGTTCACTGATAAGCAAGTTTTAAAATTCGCTTAAATCAATACGACTTTGCAGCAACCAACTGTGTAGGACCATAGGTTTCTTTGGGTGGCAGACACATGTTTCTCTCCATCTTGGAAGACATCTACCATACTTTATTGCTACAGTGACTATTTTTTGCTAACCCTTGCTTCCTGAACAGCAACCACATTTCCAGAGGCTGTTTCCATATGCCAGCAGCAGATAAAGTTAGCACATTAAGCAACTTACGCAGCTAAGGAATATGGGTAATGCACTGGATGGTGCTTGCTCTCTCATTTCTGCTTTTGCTTGCTTTTTTAAGAGTTGTCCTATCCCATCCTGATTAAAAAAAAAAAAAAAAAAGACAAAGCAAAGCACTAAACCAGAAAATGAAAGTATGTGGTACTTTCTGGGAGATAAACCAACTGATTATTATATGCCACCTCTGGCAATGGGCTGAGGAGACAGTGATCATCACAACATTGTTACAGCTATTGGAAGTGAAGGACCATAGTTCATCACCTGATCACATGAGCTCTCTGGATCTACTGTGAAACTATTACGTGGCAGCCAACAGTAGCAAGTGATTTTCTTAATGCATTTTTTGCCTTCTCTAGTGTAGAGCATACAAAGTACAGGGCAGTCAATAGTAGGGAAAATACCTGGAGCTTCTTGAAACCCAGTGATTGTTTGGACACCATTAGACAAGGCATCCTAGCAGCAAAGGAAGCAAAAAAATGATGTGAAAGGGGAAGCTAGGATGACCTTGCCACTCTGTGTCTCCTCTCAGGTCAATGTTAAACAAAGCAGGGAAGGGAATAGAGGCCAACCAGCAATCTTCTGCATGCCGGCTGAGTGAGCTGGGTACTGCATCCTGGGAGGAGCCAGGGGCATGTTTTAAATACTCCTCTACCCTATCTCTAACCAACAGGATCCTGTAATTTCCAACCACTTCCCTGCTTGCCTGTCTCCGAATGTCAACAGTAGGTAAAGTTGACACACACAAGTTGAAGCGTTTAAAGGATCTGCAATAATTCACTAGAAGAAGTTTATTATAATTTGTAGTTATGTTTGATTATTTAAAGGTCACCTCTCTTCTGTGCATAATCAGTTTTCTTTGCTTCCATTTTTACTTTAACATCCGCCAAACGGAAATAATTAATTGTCCTGGTTTCAGCAGGGATGGAGTTAATTTTCTTCTCAGTAGCTGGTGTGTTTTGGATTTTGTGTGTGAAGAATGTTGATAAAAACATTCTGATGATACGAGTTGTTGTGAATGAGACCAAGGACACTGTCTGGCTTTCCAAGTCTCGTTAACGTGCAGATGTGGGAAGCTGGGCAAAAGACAGACAGAATAATTGATCCAAACTGGCCAAAGAGAGTATTCCATGCCATAAACGTCATGCTCAGTATATAAGTGGGGGTTGCCCATGGGAGGGGGCATCATTTTCAGTTATTCCTTTTCTTGTCGGGTATCCGTTTGGACACCCTTGGCATCCTTTTCTTCTCTCTTGCTTGCTGGCATCGTTCCCTCTACCTTGCTAGCTTGCTCTCCCCCTTTGCTTGCTGCTCGGTGTTGTTCCTGTGATCACTGCTCAGGACGGGCTGCGTCGGTCATTCGGACATCGGGTGGTGAGAAATTGTACATTGTTCATTTTGTATATTTTGTAGATATTAATATCCTTATATCCTGTTAGCTTTGTAGTTTTTAGTATTTTCAGTAAACTGTTTTTATCTCAACCCACGAGTTTTCCTTTCTTCCCAATTTCTCTCCCCTGTCCCACTAGGTAGGGGCAGGGTGAATAAGAAACTGTGTGGTGATCCGGGCTAAACCACCACATTAATGAAAAATTAAATATGGGGAAAGCAATGACTTTCATGCACCAAAGATCACAGAACCACTGAACAGATGAGATCGGAAGGAACCTCTGGAGATCATCTGGTCCAACTCCCAGCTCAAGCTAGGTCACTTAGAGCAGCTTGCCCAGGCTTGTGTTCAGACAGCTTTTGAATATGTTAAAAGATGGAGACTCCACAACCTCTCTGGGCAAACTGTGCCAATGCTCAGTCACCCTCACAGTGAAAAAGTGTTTCCTGATGTTTAGATGAAATCACCTGTGTTTCAGTTTGTGCCCATTGCCTCTTGTCCTTTCAATTACAGAGCCTGCAGTGAACCAAGTAAATGGCAGCTAAATCATGTATTTCATTGTAGTGCCCAACTGAAGTATGTAGCACATAAGAGTCTCTGGCAAAATACTCAGTTCACTGCTGAGAAAGAAATGAAATTGCATGAAGAAACCTCCTCGGCACTGTCAGTCACTCGTGGATGCAGGGTTTGGTGTTGGACATGTCTTTCATTCAAAAAGTGTGAAATATTATCTTCAGTCAACTTGACAAGCGTCTTTCAGCATTTAGTCTTCAAACTCACAAATCTCAGCAGCAAGTACCACGTAAATCTTTAAAACTGAGCAGTAGCCAGAACCTGCTACTTTTAATTCTCTTTCAGCCTTTGGTGAGCTGTTATCCTTTAAATTGCTGCTACAGCTACTTAATTCTCCTCCCCAGCATTACCAGTTTTTCAGGTTTTATTACAATTATTATTAATGAGTTTTTTTCTTCTCACTTGAACGGTGGAAGATAATAGCCATGTCACAGTGATGCAGCACTAACTCCAGGCATCAGCCTTTGTGATGTCATGGCTGTGTCACTGCAGGTAGAACACTGGTGGTGGCCATGTCACAGGAGGATTGGTGGCATGCAAGGCCCAGGATGGGTATAAAAAGGACTGCAACAGCCAGGGCTGGCAGGCAAACATCCAGGTGAGTGAGGGCTGAGAGGAGAGGGGCCAGAGGGGAGGGCAGGGGCTGCTACCCATAGCAATAGTGGATGTGAATGGATGGATTGTGTCTCCTGTTTATTACAGCTGGATACTCAGACAGAGATGTGACCAGATCATGGCACATTCTTGTCTTCTTGTTCCTCTGCCACTCAGATAGAGAATGTTGCAACTTTCTGCAAAGACATTGGCCTAAGGGTAAGAAAACACACACACACCCAGTCTGTACACTATCACGGTCCTACAGACACCTGGAAAGTTCCTACAACCCTGGACGAAGGGACGTCCACACCACCCTCCCTTACTGTACTCATCATGGTCTTACAAGGAGCTAGAAGGTCCCCAGAGTAATGGGTAAATGGAGCTCTTCACCACTGACCTTCTCTGTGTGAAACTTATCTCAGTATAAAGTTTCTGATTCATGAACTCATTGGCTGCTTCTGGTTTGTGTTGTCTTTTTATGGGAACTCTTTTGAGGCTTTTCCTTTTGTATAAAGTTTGCATAAGCCTATATTTCTTAAGAAAAGATTCCCACTGTCAGGCTTTTCCATATAGACCAGCTCCTTAAGGGCAACGACTCACCTTTCAATATCTTTCACCTCAATTGCAACTCACCTTTTGGGTCACATTTTTCCAACTGGATGGAGGAACTTTGTTACCCAATGGCAAAAATGCTTTTCCTCCCATAAGGCCAGAGTCTCCTCCACCGTTCCCCTTTATTTCATGCTGTTTGTTTAATGAGAAAGGCAGGGTGGGGACACCGGCCAAACTAACTTGACACTATTTTTGGAAAATCTACCTACAGACAGGAAATAGGCAAGGTGTTTTGTTCTTCTTGCATGAGCCAGGCAAAAAAAATCACCTTCTTAGTTGAGAAAGCACTGGAGTGGAACTGGAGATCACTTAGAATACAGTTGTATCATGCAGATCTTTTTTCCCCTTTGTTAAAAAGGTGTTTGATAAATAGCATAACATAGGTAACATAACTGAAAACAGATGCTGTAACAGCAGCAGAGATCTAAGATTTCCTTGGAGACTTAAGGTATGGCATGTTGACTTGACCTGATTGCTATTGTAGTTTTATCATCCCTATTTGTTTTTATGACTATTACAATGATATTTGGAGGTCCCAACCAAGGCTAGGATTTCATCGCTTTTTATACTACCAAAGTGTAAAATAAGATTGTCCCTTCTCACTCATTGCAAGTTTATATGGTAGTTAAACACAGCACTGACATTAATGATGACGCATCACAGAAAGATGTTCACAGTGGTCCTTAAAACCAAACCCTACCATAGCACACTGCAGTCTTAATTTTGGTGGAAGAAGATGGGTCTAAAGACTAAACAGTCCTTATGCGAGCCTATAACTGCACTAAATTAACCAAAATTCCTGGCTGCAAACACAGAAGTCTTGGCCTGCTTCTTCCTTTGGCAACATACAACCAGAAGTAACATGAAGTTCAAGATATAGAGTCAGAAGAAACATATCAACCAAAATATTTGAAATGTAAGGCTTTCATTTCATCAGTACTGCTAATTCCCTCTGCCTTTATACCTTCATGCAAAGAAAGGTTTATTAAGAGAAACCATTTGTTGTTTTTCAGATGGTGTTAGGAAGACAATAATTGCTTTTTTAGGGAGGAAAAGAAATAAAGTTAATTTAGATAGATTAAAGCTGCTGTCATATTTTGCTCTTGCATTTCACCTTCTTTGAAGCCAAAGCAATAAAAATCTACACACAAAAGAGAAGAAAAAATATCTACAAAGGAAGAAAATGTAGCCCATCTATTCTAGTGTCTCAGAGAGAATATTAATACTGAAAAAATTCTCAGGCTACCTATAAGCAGCCAGCACAGCATGTTAGAATTGCTTTAATTGTATTGGTAATATACTCCCTTAGGTTTATTCATCTGGCTGAGGAGTACCATTAGCCCAGGGAAAGCACCCTATTAATACAACTGTACTTCTCCAATGCCTCAGCTAGCCTGTTCACATCTAGTTGATATCTTACACAGTCGAGGCTTAGACTGACTTTATCTTGCTGTCAGAGAAGAAATAGTGCAGAATAGCTCAGACATTCATGGACTGAGTGTTGAAAAACCTTTGGCATAGGCTAAATAGGTGGGAAAAACAAATTTCACAAACAAGCAGGTGGGTTGCAGCCTGGGTGGTAATGAGAGCCTCTGTGGCAAGGGTCCCTCCAGCAGCACCTTCAACTAGAACAGGAGACACTCCCCAAACTGTTGTTCTGTTCAGTTGTTATAGCCAGCTGAACCATGAGTGACCATTCCAGGACATGCATGTTCCGTCACTATTGATTACCTTAAACTAAATAAAAAGCATATCCTAACTATTTTAGCTATGTACGCAAGATTGTCCCACACAATTGTTTTGACACCTGAAGGAACAGTTTCTACTGACTATTGTCAAGTATCTTATCTTGTACAGTTTGGTCGATTCTACAGCAAGAACCACCTGGGGAGTCTTTGGGATGGCTGGATTCTCCACACAGGATATTAATGTTCAGACTAACAAAATAGTTACTACAAATGGCTGCTGTCACAAAGAAAAAATTAATCTCAATATTTTAGTTTTCAGTTTGTCTGTTGATCCTCTCATACTACTATTACATTTTTCATATCTTACCCAAAATATATCTTGGTCCTTCAGGCACTGCCAGAAGTCAGTCTCTACCCTCTAGAAGGCTCTAGAAGAAAATTATCTTCTTTTTTTTTATAAAAAAAAATCTTTTAAAATCTATGTGTGTGTCCTTAATTTCTATTGAGTTTGATAATTTCATGTAGCATGACAACAAAGCATACGACTCTGCTTAACAGTATTTTCTGTTCCTTACCCTGACTCTTGTGAAATAGAAATGATCTATCCACCTGAACATGAACATCGAATGCAGAAAGTCAGCAGCAGTTAGTAGTCAAACCAGAAAGTGGGAAAATGGGTCTCAACACTTCCTTTGCATGAGTGACTGAATAGAGCAACAAGATTATCATCTTCAAAAATCAGCTGCCTGTCAACTTGCACTGTGTTCCACTTGCACTTTAGTCAGAAGAAATCTGCTCTGTTGCTAGTTTTAAATTTGCTATTATTTCTTGCTTTTGATCATCCTATCTATATTCAGATATTGACTTCTTAGCTTGGATATGGATTTATGACATCATTGTGGCCAACTTTGTAGGAGAATAATTTTTCTCTGAACAAATTTGTTGACATGTATTTGATGCAAACATATTGACAGACCAGAGTGAAACACCTTCACTAGATTGAAATGGCCTTTGAAATGCTGATGTTCTTCAAAATATGCAGATCTCCTGTAAGGTGCTCTTTCCCATATCCCTCTACCTGGGACATACTCATGATGTCATTTTAAAGAAAGCACACACATAATAGCAGAGAACTCCCTTAATCTATATGCCAAATGTATATTATATTACTAATGTTATTTTTAAACTCTCCTGATTTATTTTAGCCTTGCCCTGAAAGAACAAGAAGGTTACAGTCTCCACATAACCGGCATTTTGGTTGAGGAGTCCCAGCTGGATCCTCAGACCTTTCATTTTGTCTGTGACATAACAGTAGATGTGGATGGTGCCCAGCTGAGATTAAAATTACCTTTACTTACGTAGTGAATCATTCAGTACCTCTATTTAACATGCAGAATTGTCATTAAAGAATATGAACTATGCTATATCCCTATGTAGAATTTCAGAAGATAATGTACCTCCTGCAAATTCTGAAAATGAAAGGATTATTTGATACTTCTCTTTCCACTGTTTTACTAATCTATATTAGTAAAGCTGCTTAGCAGCTATGTATGGTAGAAATCAGATATGAACAGATATACAGAACAGTTTTATCTGTAGTTGCCTTTCAGAGGTAATCTCAGACAAAAGGGATGAGATTTACTAGCCAAAATTATATTTAGCATCATTTTAAGACATCTTAGGTCATCCTTCCTACCTCCTTGCTCCAGAAGAACAGAAATCTCCCACAGGTCCTATATTATCTGGTAAACCATATGCATGTGTCTCAGATACTCCAGGATGTCTAAAATGCTACTGTGAATTCAGTTCCAAGTGCCCCTTGTACTCTTGATATTGTATTACAACACAATAAATTTTCAATTGAAATTTAAGTTAAATAATATCATTGGTTTTATTTTATTTTATTATCTTCATTTTCTCATATTTTGTTGTTTTAAACTTCTTGAGATACAGTATTCTAAGGAAAAACAATCTAAAAAATGAATGTGTACACTGATGAGACAGAAGAGACTGGTGTGTGAAGCCCACAAAGCTAGGATGTAATACTGGCAGCACTTTCAGCAGACCATGCATTTGAATTCCTAGTCTCTTGCAGTAACCATTGTTGAACTTTTTTTTTGTTCAATAAACTTCAGACATCAGGATATATTTTAAAAGGCCTATTGAAAAGTTTTGCAATAAGCTTTAAACATTTTTAATCATGTCCTGTCAGATTTACTTCCTTGAATTGAACAGTTTGTCTTTTCCCTAAGTAGGTAAATGAGAACATAAGATCTTATTGTATGGTGTACTCAGTCTACTGACTTGGACTCACTTTCTTTACTGTCGTAGTTCAGCCCTGATCAGGACCAGACTACGCAGTCTCTCTCTCACTCCCCCCACCTTCCGAGAGAACAGGGAGAGAAAATATAAGGAAAAACGGCTCGAGGTTTGAGATAAGGACAGGGAGAAATCCTTAAAGTTACCGTCACAGGCAAAACGGTCTCGACTTGGGGAAAACTATTCATTTATTACTACAAACAGCAGGATAATGAGACAGAGAACAAGATAACCTCCCTCCACCCCTCCCTCTTCCCAAGCTTAACATTATCTCTACTACCTTCCCCCTGCCCCCGAGCGGCACAGGGGGGAAGAGGGAATGGGGGTTGCGGTCAGTTCATCACACGTTGTTTCACGCCGCTGCTTCGTGGTCGGGGGAAGAACTCCTCGCATTCCTCCCCTGCTCCATCGTGGGGTCCCTCCCATACGCCACAGTCCTTCGTGGAACTGCTCCAGCATGGGTCATCTCTTCCATGGGTGCCTTCCTTCTAGAACAGCTGTCCCAGCGGGCCCTCCACGGGCCACAGCTGCCTTCAGGCATCCACCTCCCCCGGTACAGGGTCCTTCATGGGCTCCAAGTGGATCTCTGCTCCCTCCATGGACTTCCATGGGCTGCAGGGGGACAACCTGCTCCACCATGGTCGTCACCACAGGCTGCAGGGGAATCTTGGCCAGGAGCCGCATTACTCCTCCCCCTCCTTCTTCACTGACCTTGGCGTCTGCAGCCGTTCCTCACAACAGGCTGGTAGATGTCTCTCAGGATCTTTTTTTACATCTTATTCACTTCTCATCTCCTTTCCACTTCTTGCAGCTGGGCTGGACCGAGTCGGGCCCAGTCGGCTGCCTGGCAAGAGGCCAGAGGGTGAGGCCTGCAAGGCCCATGAGGCCTGCGCCTCCCCCTCTGCACCTCTGCCCCCGCTCAGCTTCTTCACACCTTCTCTTCTCTCTTTTTTTTTCTGTTTTCCCCTTCTTAAATACGTTATCGCAGAGGCGTTATCATGGGACATTCTGCTACCAATCGGCTCAGCCTTGGCCAGCAGCGGGTCTGCCCTAGGCCTGGCCAAGTCCACTGAACAAAGGGGAGCGACTTCTAGCAGTTTCCTACAGAAGCTACCACCTTAGGGCCCCCCTCACTAAACAAAACCACGACATTTACAAACTGAATTCTTAATAATAAGCCCCAAGACTTCTGTCCATCCATCCAAATCGGCAAGCTGTTACATTTCCTTGACTTGCCCATAGTGGTTCAGTGTTTGGAGGAAGAGGTGATACCCAGCTGCTCAGAATTCCTTTAATTCTTTATCATTATTGAGCAGCTTCCTGTGGTTCTTGAGGAAGAATGAACTGAGACATCTAATTGCAATGTAGAATTCATTATGCACTCATTCTGCAGGCCACCACAAATTAGCCAGTGTCAAATCATCTGAGGAATGTAACAGAGCACCAAGAGTAAGAACAATTATCTGACTTGGAGTAATCATGTTTGCTGAATGAAGAATGTATTACCTTAAATCAATTTCAACACTCCTTTCTGTAGACAGAATTTTAGGTAGTACTACTGAGTGCATATAGTCACTAAAAAAAAAAAAAAAATTTCAAATTAGTTTCAGTCATTAGTATTTGAGGTTTTGCACAAACTGCCAAGCAAAGAGCATTTTCCTACAGGATTTTTAAGTTGCCCCCAAAGTGTGGATAATCTCTAGTATGTGCAGGTACTGCATACAAATTAGCAATCACATCTAAAAGCAGTGGACTGAAAGAGAATCTTTTAAAAAGTGGCATTTATTTTATCAGGGAAGTGTTATCTCAATTGTCAATAAGATCATGTTTTTACTAATGATTTTATTTTTGATGTATTTTCTTGTGCTTTTCCAGAGGCAAATTGAAATGAGAGTTCCTTCCATGCAGCCAAGATGGAAGGATTTAAATAACAACAAGGCTAAGAGCATGAAACTTTCACTGTAAACTTGTTTCTGTTTTATTGACCACTGTGCATTTCAAGACATCCCAAATGTGGCAAAATAAGTATAAAGACAGATAAGCTGCAATGTGCCTATTGCCAAGTAACAGTGCCAAGTAACTCCCAGGAAATTAGATATAGCTTGCTGCTTTCACATCTAGCTAGTTGCTTGCACTTTTTTTTTTTCTCCAGACAATTAAAGAAGCAAAGAAGAGTGCTGGAATTGAACAGATGGAAATGCATTTGGGATTGTCTAGGAGAACAAACTCACAATTGTGGCGTCATTGTTGGCTCGTTTAGCTCATGTGGTTGATATGGTCAAAGTGCTTGGCTACGTGGGTGTATGTGGAGACATCCCGAGCTTAGTGCTGGCTTGTTCTGGGAACCCTTATCCAAAACCCATGTGTTTGCACTTTACCATTGTGTCTTCTGATAGCACCTCACACATCTGTGTGTCACATGGACAAGCTCACAACAGCTGAACTAGCAAAGTGGTGGGAAAGTGTGAAGGTCATGCTTAACACCAGTTAGCTCACTGGAAAGAAAGATTGTCTATGATTCTTGTCTTCTTCACAAGCCTCGGAAAAAAAAAAACAGGCATGCCATCAGCAGTGAGTGCAGGCAGCCTGAGCTAGTATAGATTAAGTAACAAGATGTTAATTTGCTGGTCAGCACATGCATAGTTTGGGCAGGCCATTCAGACTTCCTGAACATCACTCTGCTAAGCACATAGCAAGTCAGAAACATGCCCCAGGACTACAAAAAGGTGAATAGAAGGGCTACATTTATGTGTCTCCTCTTCTACATTGTACAGTTCTGTGTTTTACAAGATGTCCTTTTCTACAGGAATCCTATTTTCAGTTCATATACAGGCACTGTATGAGCAAGCACTATCCTCAGTTAAGCATGCAAATCTATCTACATTTGAATAAGACTTTAGAACATTAAAGAAATAATATTTCATGAATAAAGTTTGTCATAGTTTAAAATAGAAAAAAAAAATTCTAAGATTTCCAGTTTGATTCTTTTACTTTCAATCATCAGAACACGCACAAGTTTTTCAACTTACAGAGCAGCGTCTTAAAATCTATGTGCTATGAAAGCAAAAGGACTTTGTTACACTTTGCATGCTTTTCTGCCTTGTTCAAGAGTCTTCTGACAGCCACCTAACACCAGCTATGTTGAGAAGAATGTCCCTTCATGTCCTTATTGCAGATAATTGGAAGCATCTGCTCCATTCTCAGCATGCACACTTGCATGCTTATAGCTGAAAACTGTGATCGCAGCATATCCAAACATCTCTTCATCTTCCTAGCTTCAACATCATTTTCTAGCTCTGATCATGTACTGGAGGAAGAAGTTGGTTATTTTAAGTAGTCATTCCTTGATTTATGTCAATTTGAAGAAATTGCAGAACTGCTGTAATTTTCAAGTCAATTCTTTCTCCACATGCCACCTGCGAAATAAAAAGGATGTACTTTCCAAAAGAGATTTAGTGGCTGGTGCTCAGTAACATGTTCCTCAGCCATTCCTGAAATTTTGTAAGTAAGTGAAGCAACTTGGCTGACACACCAGCAGCAGTTCTGTGCTACAAAAGATGCCAAGTGCCAGAGGTCTGGTTATGTAAACGATCAGTCTGGGCATGCCATTGCCTTTGGTTTGTGAGGATCCCCTCAGGCTGACTGCCTTACATACAATCAAAGAAAAGAGATTCTTACCCATTGAAAGGGCTCCAGTTGCTCTTTGCAACTCTTGCTGGTTACAATGGCCAAGAGTCTGACTGTCTCCATGAATATGTTCAGCTTGCAACATGTTTAGTCATACAGGTATGATTGAAAGAGGGTCTGCAGTTCTGCAGCAGAGGCTGATATTCTGTCTGGGGAGGAGACTGTATTTGCCTGTAGGTGGTAGTTCCTATTCAGAAGTGTTTAAACACAAAATATGCAGCTTGCCTGTGCATTGCACAGCATTGCACAAAGAAGATAGAGTTCAAGGAGCTTGGAGATTACCTTAACTCTTGCTTTCCTCCTTTTGATAATTTTTGCAGACACTCTAACAGATTTCTACATTCCTCAAAAAATAGATATCTTGAATCTAAATTGATAATGCATTTTTTACATCAAGAATCATTATGATCTTTAATTTATGTCTACAAACAAATTCAATGTGCAGTCTCCAGTAACAGTCAATGAGATCCAACCTGTAAAACCAATGAGTCCAGTAAGTGACTCATCTCACCCTGAGGTAGACACTCACTCCCTGGACTCTCTCCACTGACTCTGAAGAGAGCTCTGACACCTGTTTCTGAAATAATAACATCTATAAGTAGATTACTAGGATGGGTTGTCTTCAGTTGCAAATTGAACACCTCCTTGAGTCTCCTGTTATCATTGCCCTGAAATGGATTTGCTTTTGTAGGAGTTAATGGTGCTGTTGTGCTGTTGTGCCAAGTATGGGACACTGTGGGATTTCTAAATCCTTCTTCCCACTCCTGATCACTTATTTATGAAGGAAAGAAGATTAAAATGTCTTTTTCTTTCTTTCCCAAGGTCCTGTTGCAACACACAACCCTTTCTACCATCCTCTCTTTCTCTTTAAATCATTATCCTTTTGAAGCTACTAGCACATACAGAATTGTTTTTCTTTTTCTGCTTAAGGACTTGTGTGTTGCAAGTAGCAGTTTAAAGAAAATACAGTGGTATTGTAGCCTGAACTCCAATCAAACCCCTTTTCAGCAAGCACCCAAGCCTGGCCTCCCATCCCTCTTGTCCTGGTTTCAGCTGGGATGGAGTCAATTTTCCTCTCAGTAGCCAATGTGGTTTGGATTTTGCATGTGAAGAATGTTGATAAACACACTGATGTTGTGAGTTGTTGCTAAAGAGACCAAGAACACTGTCCAGCTTCCCAGGTTTTGCTAACGTGCAGGTGCAGGAAGCTGGGAGGGATATAGCCAGAACAGCTGACCCAAACTGGCCAAAGAGTATTCCAACCCATAAACGTCATGCTCAGTATATAAGTGAGGGTGAGCTGGTGAGCTGTCTTGCTTTTCTCTCGCTGCTCGGAATCATTCCAGGATCGTTTGCAGGTTTTTTTTTTCACTCCATGAAATGAATGCTGCTTGGGATGGGCTGTATTGGTAACTGGGTCTTTGGGTGGTGAGAAATTGTGCATCATTTGTTTTGTATTTTTCTTTTTTTTTAATTATTACTACTATTGTTGTTCCTATTATCATTATTACTATCATTTTTCATATATATATTTAAAAAACCTATTTTTTCCTTTGCTAGCCTAGTAAACTGTCTTCACAATCCACGAGTTTTCTTCCCAATTCTCTCTCCCATCCCCTGGGGAGGGGGAGGGTAAGTGAGCAGTTATGTGGTACTTTATTGCTGATCGTGGTTAAACCATGACACTTCTACTTTCCTAGAGGTCCTCACTGCTCCCTCACTACTTTTATGCTATCTACCTCCTTTTAACTTCTTCCTTCATCTTACAAACTTCCACACTTCCCTTCATGAGTACCACAACCCATCTTCAAATCCCCTACCCCTTAAAACTCTTCCCTTATAGCCAGCATTTGCTGACATAATTTTTATTTTCCTTGAAAACCGTGTGACCTCTTTGTGAACTTCTTCCTGCAGAGAACATTTCTGCAAAATAATATTTGCTAAAAGCCTCAACCAGCTGACAGATTGCAGCAAGTACTTTCTTTCTCTGGAGATTTTTACTAACAGTCATGCTCAAGTGCCCGAGGCTGGCGAAGACTGCCTCAATAACTGCTGTATATACCCAAGAAATGCCCAATTCATGTAAATTAGGCAAGGCAAAATGCTTTCTGCTGAGGAAGGATATGTCTACACAGGCAGATGCCTACAGGTGCAGTACATCTCTAGTCTGGAAGCTTTGTACTCTGTCTGATATGTTCTGCTTCTTAGGAAGGCCTGACATCAAATCAGGTCAGCTATCTGATATTCACTAAAGGAAGGGGTTTCTGTCAAAAGAAACTACATCAGTCTACACAATTAGTAGAAAACAATATTCATCTTAGTATCATTTTTATTTCATATTCTTTCTATATTATCCAACTGTGCTATAGTCCATTTCCAGCTCTTGCTTTCCTTGCTGGACATTCAATAACATTTTCCATTCTGAACTTTCTCTGCTTTTGGATGCTTTTGCATCAAAAGCATAAGCAGGTCTAGTGGCCACTCTTCTGCAAAGTAGGCCAGCACTCAATTACGGTACTTTAAACTTAAGTGCACCAGACTTTTTAATGGCCTCTGCAATTTGAATACAGAAGAAGTGGTTAAGACAAGATACCAGGTTGCTAGGATCTGTTCACAGGTGATGGAAAGAGTCAGAAGACCCAGAATTGCAATTCTTACCTGTCCTCAAGTCTGCTAATCACTCCCAATTTCTTTTTTCGCAGCTCTTGTGTTCACTGATGGTTGGCAAGATCAGACCACAGGTCATCAACTTAGGGTGAAGAAAATGTCAGCATAACCCAAGCAGAGCATTTAATAGCTAAATGGCCTTTCTGGAGTAAAAATTCACACTTGTAAATTAATCATGCTGCAACAGTCTCACTCTAGGCTAACTCAACATACCAATTTAACTCATTTTCCATGTTCTGAATGTGGAAACATTAAATCTAACTCAATATTTTCAGTAAATTCAATAAATTATTCATTGAGTCAATTATTTTCTCAAGATCTTTTGCACTAGAAATTTTCTACCTCTTGCCACGGAACCATTTTACCATACAAGAAAAAAAAAAAATTCTTATCTGCAAAGGAACTGTGCATCTTAATTCTGAATTTAACATTGCTAGGTATAGCAGAGCAGGACGGAAGCAAATTTCATTCCACCACACATTTGATTATCTTCAGACTGAGATGTATTTCTGTCTATATCAGATTATTCAGGAAGCCAAGAAAGTGAAAATCCTCCACTAATGCAACAAAATTTGTATATTCCTAGAAGCATAGCATTAAGCAATTTGTCTAACATTGACTGGAAACTGTAATATAGCTTCAGATCACTTGCCGGATCTTGTAAATAAAAATGTGCTAATTATGATTTAGCAAATTGTAGTGTTTTTAACTTATTTCCATTTTGATTTTTGCATCTTACATGTAGGATTATCAAAATCACATCAAAGTAAAAAATTAAAAGTAAAAATTGGAAGTAAAAAATTTCTTTGTTAGGTTTATAGGATTTTGACAGAAATGAACTGTAAGAAAAAATATGGACATCTGACATGAATAAGTTGAATAAGCAGTTCTGAAAATAAGGACTGGGCAGATGAAAGAAAGGTAAGAATACAAGCAGGATGCAAAGAGGTGGTTTTCAGGGTACACTGGGAGGCCCGCCAACATGGGCAGGGGCAGATTTAGACATATTGTCATAAAAAATTCACAAAGCTCAACCACAGTAGATCAAAAGTTAAAAGGAAATCTTCCAGTAAAATTCTGTCAAAACTGACATGCTCAACATGCTGTTCTTTGCAAAGCCAACCTCAGCAGCTGTACTGGTAATGAATGACTTGAACTGAGATGCTGCCGTAGAAGTTTCTGTCATATTGGCCAGCTGATGCTCATCGGCTGTGGCAGGTGTTGTTGAAACTGGCAAAGCCATCTAACTCTGTCTGTCAAATTTACCTTCCCTTCTCCCTTAAGTTTCCCTTTTGCTTTTCATCACTGTCACAGCCACCCTCTGAAACAGGTCCTCTTCCTCAGTTGCACTCTCAGCAAAAACTCAAGAATATCAGGCATGCAGGACCATGCAGTCAAAACCTCTGCTCCCACTCACTTCCAAAAATTAAACCTTTCTCCCTCTCTGCAGCCTTGACCTGCTAATGGTGGTGGTGGGAGGAGTAAACTATTAGTGCTGCACCACTGAGTTTGGATTTGAAATATTCAGCACGCCATTCATTAAAGCTGTAATTATAAATCGTTTTGTTTTTTTTTTTTAAAGGCATTGGTGTAATGCATTTTTTTTCCACAGCTTTAGTTCTGATGACTAATGAACTGCCAGAAAGAAAAGAGAGATTGTTTTCACAGTGTCATACTTGGATGTGTTTAACCAAAGGTTTTTGAGTTGAACAAACCATTCTGAAGAGCCCTGCTTTTAATGGGTTTTCCAGTTATATTGACTAATGCATAGAGAAGAGAAGTCAAATAAGAACTATGTCCAAATAAAATTAGACACCGCTGAAATCAGAATCTATGACTTTCTCAGTTCTGAATCTTTTCGCCAAGCCATTCACTATCGGGGCTATCTAATTACATAATACTTTAGGCAATAAATGCAAGCATTGTACTTTCTTGGCATGTCTTACATTTGTATTAGAAGAAGATAATTAGACCATGTTTTTCATTTACAGAATGAATATGCACTATCTGAACCCAGATACATGGGTTTGAACCTTATGGCGATTACCAGTGGTTCAATGTACAATTATGCATTTTGGATTGAACTTCACTGATAACAACACTAATGATGTACAATGTTTTCTGTCAACCCACAGAGGTTTTGGGACAGTGAACCATTAACTCAAAGGTATTTCCCTTCTGAAGACCTAACGCAATGAGCACATACACTGATCCTAGTGTGGCCTCATCCTTGATTGTCACCCAAGTGCTTCTGTAATGCAAATATTAATCTCTAAGTCAGCAGATGCATCATCATGTACCAATTCTTTCTGAAGCATGGACACATCATGAACCACATAGCAACTATTTAATAGGGTTTCACGTACATTTGCAAAGCAGGCAGTTAGAAGCAGTTTGTTGCATTTAAATGGCATAAAAGGTTGAGTTTATTCTAAGCTCTATATTATGTTTGACATTTGGAATTTAATACAAAACAACAGGAACAAACTAGAAGATAGCTCTGCTACCTATTTTTAGCTGGAAGAAGTCCTTAACACACTGCAGCTTACATGACAGGGCCATTTCCTGTTGCAGGACACTCTCATCAATAAACAGAGAGAGATTGGGAAAGCCAGGGATGAGAAATTAAATCCCTGAAACACTTCTTTCTGAGAGCAGGACAGGAAATGGTGAGGAAAAAAACATTTATTTTTATTCTGAGTGTCTTGGTTCAAGGAAAATGAGCAAATGTAATGTGAGTTGTATTGGCAAGCAGAGAATCATTGATTCACTTTGTTGATAAAAGTATGGAAAAAATACCCCTCAAGGAGGAAATAAACTGTTGAATTCGGAACTTTACCCTCAGCTGGGGCAAAATCTTCTTCTGCAGCTCTATTTTTACACCTAACCATGTGAACTACTGTAAAATGTATGAATTTAAACACATAACGGAAAATAAATAGTTAAGGAATGACAGCTAATCAACTAAATTTTCTTGATAGCCCTTTTAATATATCTTTGTGGTGCCCGATCTGATGTTACTAAAGGCAGTATATGGTCTTCTGATGTCACAGATTCATTCCACTGAATGTTGCAAATATTTGTTGAATATTTTATCTTCAGAAACATAAAAAAGCTATGGGCATGGTTCCCTGGTGGCATAACTTGCATGTAAATATGCCTCCTATGTGTTTTTCTTGACATTACTTGAATCTCCTACAGCACACTACTACCCTAAGGTAGTGCTTCCTACTCAAGAAGCTCAACTGTGGACCTGCTGATGACAAGTTTATGGACAAAAGAGGACCCAATGGGCTCCCTAGTGCCTCACCGGAACCACAGTGAGGGAGAGGGACCACTGCAGCTGGTGTTTCCCAGAAAAACAGGTAAAGGTGGATACCAAATTGCACCATTGACTCCGTGATGCCCACTTGGACCTCCATGGTGCCCCTTCCTCCAGGTGGCTGAAAAGGGGCTCTGCAAGATCTGCCACTGCAACCTGGAGTCCCACGAGAATTTCATTAATCTTTTTTGCAGCCTTGAAATGCAGACTAGGCCATTAGATTATCCAGTTTGACTTTTCTCAGGCTATTGAACCAAAAAAAAAAAGGTTTCTGACCCACCTGAGACTGAGTTGGGTGGTATTTTTCTACGTGATTTCACAGCTGTGTAAGGGATGCAGAATTCAGAATTTGACGTGGGGTTTATTTCTTCCACAAAAAAAAAAAAAAAAAAGTGTTTAATATTTCTGCTTGAGTCTTCCTTTACCATGGAAAAATAGTGAAAAAGTAACTAGAAACAGGCAAAGAAAAAAAACACATCCTGGAGAGAGAGGGAGGGAAGGAGTAGCGGAGGAAATGTCAATATCATCAGCACTGCAGAGATGGACCTGTTCCAAGCCTGTATTAGGGCATTTGGTCATTCAGCTTGATCTTGGATTTGTCAGGAGTGCAGAGCCTAACCCATCATTCACTGAGAATACACTGTTCTTCCTACATTGACTGCATTTTTAGAAAAGTCAGCATTTTCCTTGATGCTCTTGGGTATTGAAGCATTCCAGCCTTGCCCAAAGAGAAGCCTTGGGTTTCTTGTTATTCCCATAACTCCGACTCCTCAGAGTGTCATCTGTCATCTTTCAATCTTTTTTTTTTTGTCAGAATGGGACTTTTTGATTAGGATTCTTTCCCCCTTCTGCCTAGTTGCTTTTATATTTTTATTCTTTATAACAAAGCAAAAAGTTTTATCTTGTTGTTTCGGCACAGCTCCATTTCTGTTTCACTTTCTATTTCAGCAGTGTGTTGTATTTAATAGGAGACATTTCCAAAAGGGCTGAGGGTCAGACTTTCAAGTTTGCAGCACTTAACAGCTGCATCTATTTGAACCGAACATCATTCAGAGAGCTGCAAAGGTTCCCTGTTTCACAGCACTTCAGCAGACCGAGCGTGGCCACGCAACACATTGCATTGCTGCCTTACAGATTCCTGAAGCAAATTCTGGTGAGCAGGAGCCGCCATTTGAGGCTCGAAATCAGGATTTCTGTGTCAGAGTCTGAGCAACATAGTCTTGCCCCCTCCCCCCAAACAACTCAGCTCAGTATTGCACTGATGCGGTAGCATTGTCGCTTCCAAGTGGGGAACTTGAATTATGCCTTGCCTTAAGACTGACATGGAAAAGGCACTTTTCCTTCTCAGTTTGCTGCACAGTTTAATAGAGTGTGACTTTTGTTAACAATGTTCATTTTCTAATCTCTCATTCTTGTCTTGAAGGCTGCACAGGTCTTTAAACATGCCTGATCAGCTGTTTAGGCACAATCTCTCTTATATGTGACTGGAGGATCTGTTAAGCTCACTGTACCTCACCAGCAGCCTAACTCCACATGCCCAGTTCATAGTTCTTGACTACTTCTATTATTATTTTGCCTAAGACAGAAAGTGAAATATTCTCTTGGCAGATCAGAATGAAAGTCTTCAAAGCAAAAAGAGATTTTTGAGTTCCAAACTCAATGACTGAATGAAGTTCAGCTTTGGGAAGTTTTCTCTGCCATTTCCTGAAAAATATGCCAAGTATTTTATATGTTTTGCAGTGGACGCTCTGTCCATGACAGATTTGTTATCACATATTCTGATTTTTTTTCTGCATTTTTGCTCCTACCCATGTAAAATGATCAACTTACTTTGCATAATGTGTCCACAAATAAAAGCAAAAACTAAGTGTTCTATAAATCATCTGACATTCCAACAGTATGCTGTTTTCTGACTTTAGATGACTCATTGTCATATTCATTTGTTAACTTGTTCATCTATTAAATGTAACATGTTCTATAACAAGTGACCTGTTTCATTTTCAATTCTAATTTTGCCTTTTTGGAGCCTCCTAGTCCAGTTTTTTTCTAGTCTGAGTGCCAAAGGTTAATACCTTATGATTAGACAGAAGTGGGCCAGAGTGACTGCCAAACGAGCAAAGAAATTATAATTGTGCAGCTTTAAGCATTTCTTCTGCTAACTTTCTATAAATAAAAACTTTCCTCAAAGTTTTCAACACAGTTCAGTTCTGAGCTAATACTAACTATAGAAGTTATTCCTAAATTCAGATAATTCTGAAGTTATGAGTAACAAGAAAATTACCATAGAACTCTATAGAAATGCAAATTTTTTAGATATTTTTCTCAAATTAGAACACCTTCTGATTACATATAGACACAGAATATAAGCCCAAAGCACATTCTTAGATATTCTCGCTGCTTGCTGCTTAGTATGTCTTGATTAGCACATGTTGATGGAATGTGATCATTGATGCCATTACAAAACAAACACTTCAATAGTTTTCAAATTGTTGATGTCTGGCAAGCTCTGTAAATGCTTTTATATTTTATAGTAATTGTATTGCATTGATTTCTTTTAGGTATTTTTCTCTCCTTTATCGAGCTTGTGGATCTGCTACAGGTTCTTTGCTATTTGTGCCCAACACCTTTCAGGATCTGTGTGCCCTGCCTCTTGTTCTACACATTCGTTTTTCAGCTCTTCCCCCTCTCTTCCTAGAAGGCCAGAGTAAATAAACGATTTCTGAGGCCATAAAGGCTGTGTAAAATATCTGAATGATAAAGTAATGAACACTCTTTGTGACTGGAGTCAGCACAAGTATTTATTGCTAAGCAACAAAGACTGATGTCAATGGGTTTTGCCAAATGCAGATGGTGAGTAGGTTTGTTGAAAAATGAAATCATTCTAACATAACGCTTTACAGCAGACTCTAATATAATAGAAATAAAATGCACTCAACTGGTCGGAGTGAAGGGCTCCACAGAGAGGAATGAGGTTAATTTAATAATGGTTTCTGCTGGCTTGATCTGTATTTTAGGGAGTTGCTCATATGTGAGAGTATTCCTAATCTGTCTCAGCAAGACTTAAGGAGGGAAAAACACCTGCAAAGCTTCCCTAAAGTGCCTGCCCTCTCAAAAGTTGCTGTTCAGAATGTTATTGAGAACAATCAAAGGACACAATACATCGCACCTTGTTTGCAAGGAGGTGGTATTTGGAATACGCAAGTATAACCTTACTGGTCACTTTAGTCTCTCACAGCGTAAACGATTTTCAGTCCTGTTCAGCAAAATGCCTTTGTGTTCTCTCTCTGAACAACTCACCAGGTGTGACTGGTGGGGTGAGATTGATGATTATGTCACTGCAAAGTTGAATGCATGCCCGACAGGAAATGTCCACCAAGCTCCTTTTATCCCTGTTTGAGACCAGATCTGCCACAGTGGAGAACACATTCATTTATCTACTTTGAGCACACTGATGAAAACACGGTAATCTTTATGCATCTCCTTTAGGCATAGCTCACTGTCAAAATCAGATGCAAATTTTCCTTATTCCCATAGAGAGCAGACAAAAGCAGACATTAGTCCCAAGCCATGAGAAGTCCTGCCTCTCTGCAGGGGCACTGTGCTTGGTCTGAAGGACATGAAACCAAATGGCTCTTGGTTAGCACTTAAAACACTGTGCTGGAGGCTATCTGTTCTGGTTCAGTCAATCAAACTGCTAAAATAATTTCCTACAACTCACCTTGGGTGCAAGCTGCTCCAGGAAGCAGCTACCTCCTTCCCTGGAAGCCGTCTCACCCGCATACCTCACTCACACTTCCAGAAACAACCTGCTTGTACCCAGCTTGGAAGATCAGTTCTGCTGCCCAGCTCCATATGTCCCTCATCTTCTGTGTGCAGAGACCCAGTGCGTAGCCCAGAATTCCTGCTCCTCGGCCCTAAACTGGATGATACAAGAAGACAGGTGCATTCCCATGTTCTCAGCCTCCAGAGCAAGTAAGTCACCCTTGCTGGCCTTACCAATAGTTATACAGGTGCAGGGCCTGGAATAGTAGCTTGTAGTAGTATAAGCACACAAAATAGTGCGATGATGGCAGTAAAGTAAACATAGACACACAAAACTAACCCTACATCTTGTTATAGAAAGTGGCTTAATTTGCTTCAAAGTAAAGATGTTGCACCTCGGGTGACTCATTAAACAAGTGTCTTGCGTCTGAATGACAAATGTAATGTGTATGAAAATTACTACCCTGACATGAGTGAAAGAAATATCCGTCAGAGCTCATGTGGGGCTCAGCTTGGAAAAAAATATTTTACTTGAAGCTATTTCTGTTTCTCTTAGTTGTGTTAGGCAACCAGCCATATCATCTCACCCAGCCAAAGACAGACATGAGTGGCTGCTTAGAATGAGGCAAATTCACCTAATAAAAACATTAATCAGTTTTGAATAGCGATTGCATTTGGAAAAGACTTTAGGAAAGATTGCAATTTTTGCCACTGGCTTTGCTGCTTTTATGTGTTGTCTGTGTTTGGGGCTTTTGAGGATTTGGGTCTAGTCATTCAAGTTCAGTTTTGCTGTTTGTAAACATTCATAAGCCAGTGAGAAGAAATTATTTTTCAGAGCTTGAGTTACTCACAGATTGTTCACTTTTGCAGCTCACTGCTAGATATTTGTCCACATGATATGTTTCTGGTGTCAGATCAGGCAAGCAAAAATCCTAAACAGCAAAAATGGTGAACTGGTGAAAGTGGTAGTGTCAAATGCATATTAACTAATACAACCTGAGAATTGATTTCATATGGTTTTTTGGGATTTGATTATATTTTCAGGAACACTCAGCCATTCAAATATTTAGGATATAGTGAGAAATATCAGCTGGGCAATGCAAATTTAAGTTGAATTCAAGCTATTTAATCACAAACTTCTTTATGAATCTGTTTGGATTGGGGGGAAACTCCTGATTTTTCAAATAGTCCTATTCACTGTGCTTTTTCTCTTGATCACCAGGCATGTACACAAACCCACAAAATTCTGTTTTCTCAATTTCTAATGCACTGCTGAAATATCTAACACTCATGTCATTTAGTCTTAAAAGCTATTAATGCACTTGGTAAAGATGAAAAGAGAAATATGAAATCTTGTCAAGCCTACTGAAAGTTGTAGTCAGTCTTTTTTAATAAATGTTTTTCAGAAACTCAGTTTAGTCTATGATAAATGCACTCTCCCAAGTGTAGCACTGCAGATTTAGTACTTATAAAAATCTGTTGACAGCAGCTGAATTCTGAACTCTTTATTTATCCCCAAAAAATCCAGAATAGATGTAGAGACAGCATAAACTTTTCAACCCCGTCAAAGTTCTTTGCCCTTGAATGGGTCAGACTATCTGTAAACATGAGAGGACACTTCCTTTTCCATGTCCATTCAACTGTCAGCTGTTCTGCTAAGCCTAGCAGTAAGGACTTGAATTAGTGTCAAAATATGATGGTGGGTATTAAATATTTAGCACTGTGGGCTTGGATCTTGAGTTCCCACATGCCACCAGAGTAGCTAGACTATAGAATGTCCTTTGACCCAACAAGTAGGTTGTTCTGAAGAAAATGAATGACTCCATCAAGCCAGGTCTAGAGACACCGATTGCCCAGCTACCACCATGCCCACTTGGCTGTGGCAGGGCACATGTTCATGACCCTGAAGTGCACAGAACTTCCTCAGCCTCCACTTTCTAAATCCCAGACAATTTCTGCAGCCACGGGGTTCCTTGCAACACTTGATTTTCTCACCCAGCCTGCCCAGTGTGCTCTCCAGTTTCAGCTCCTTCTGATTGTTGAGAGGGCTGCAGGCATAGGGGATGCTTAGCACGGGACAAACTCTTTGCAACCAAGGATTTAGAAAGTTGTCACACAGGGTGCCTCATAACATCCCACTGAGTACATCCTTCTCTAAAATAAGTTTATTGTAGCAAGTGCAGAGTGTCTAACTCTACCTCTCTTCCCAGATTCATTCTGCTATAATCTGAAGCCTGCACCTCATGCATCTCAGTTGTAAGGGACATGAAATTAATACTAACACTTAGGAGTTACGCACTTTACACACAGTCTGCCCCTTAATTTTGATTGTAATAGACTTGAATTAGAATGTCAAAGGACCTTAACAACTTTATGGAACATAGAAATTTGCTGTTATTTTGCTCTGAATTCTGAAATAATGGACCTCATTTCAATTTTATCATAAGATTTTTAGAAGGTAAACCCTTCAGTCCTTCTGAAAAACTCAATAATAATAATAATAATAATAATAATAATAATAATAATAAACTTCATCAATGGAGAGGCAAGTTGAGATGAATAACCAATCTCAATTTACTAGCTTTCTTATGGTTATCCAAACAACATAGAATGAAGCTCTTTTAAATTGTAACCATCTATAATGTTAGTTGTAGTTTGAACTACACAGTAGATTAGGCAACCCTTCTGTAATCAGAAGGACACGGACCAGTTGGAGAAGGTCCAGAGGAAGGCCACGAAGATGATAAAAGGGCTGGAGCACCCTTCCTGTGAGGACAGGCTGAGAGAGTTGGGGCTGTTCAGCCTGGAGAAGAGGAGGCTCCAGGGAGACCTTATAGTGGTCTTCCAGTACCTCAAGAGGGCCTACAAGAAAGATGGGGAGAGGCTGTTCAGTAGGGCTTGTTGTGATAGGATGAGGGGTAATGGTTTTAAAATAGAGGGAGGTAGATTTAGATTGGATATTAGGAAAACATTTTTTACAATGCGAGTTGTAGAACACTGTAACAGGTTGCCCAGAAAGGTGGTGGAAGCCCCATCCCTGGAAACGTTCAAGGCCAGGCTGGATGAGGCTCTGAGCAACCTGATCTAGTTGGGGATGTCCCTGCTCCTTGCAGGGGGGTTGGACTAGATGACCTTTGAAGGTCCCTTCCAACCCTAACCATTCTATGATTCTATGATTCTATGATTCCTTTGTATCTGTGTGATAATATTGCCCCACAGCTATTGATCTCTGAGCACATACTACAGCTCTTTTTCAACCAAAAGCACACAGAGCAAAGGCCCTTTGAAAATCAAATCTTCCCCTCAGAGTAAGGTAGAGTCTGGAAAATTCCACTGCATATGGAAAGAGTAAATTGCAGGGATTATCTTTCTTATGTATTAATTGAGGACAGTGTTGGTATATCATAGTACCCTTATAATAATGTAATGTATTAAAAACCATTAAAATATTATGAGCTATTAAAGCCCTGATGCTGATTTGGTGTATGTATCCTTTGGCTGCCAGCCGGTATTGTCGAAATGCTGTGAAATGGTCCTGTTCTGGTGTGAAGATGGAAAAGTTTGAAAGCCTTGTTTTACTCCGATTCTTTTTGTCCAGGATGTGTCTTAGCCCCTATCATATTAATAAGGGGGCTGCAATGCACACTGTAGTGTTACAAAATGTGAATACACCTCCCTTGGAGAAAACACGGAAGATTATTTGGGAATACAACTGTAGCTGCTCCTGGCTGTGGCCCAGAAGCCTTCTGGTAAACCTGACTTCAAACTTTCAGCTATGTCAAGATATATCAAATGTAAATGCATTTATTTGGCTCCTTGGATGCGCTATATATTGAATTGTCTGGTAGGTCACTAACAGATTCATAGCTTGTCTTTTTAGAGAGATGGAGGAAAATAACAGGCCTCAAAGGAACTACCTTTCAGAACAAGCATATTTTCTCAGTGTTTTCTTAGAGAAGGAAACAAGGAAAACTAAGTAGAAGCAGATGGCATTTTGTTTCAGAAAACTATCTCTCGGAATTACGTCATCTAAAAACTCAATCACTCAGGTAACTTGTCTGCTACACAATTTTTGTTTGCTATTAGGCCCATGAGCTCCCATACCTATTGCTGTGAAAGGTTTGAGAGAAATAAGTCAGAATGCACACAAAAATCAGTGATATCTAATTATCAATCGCAACAAATATTTTACACTCTTTCTTACTGAAATCTTGCTTGAAGGAGATCTAGAGATCTTATTTAATGCTCAATTCAGGTTCTGGTGGAAATAAAATACCATAAACATAAACGGACAATAGTATTGATCTCTATGGTGATGAAATGCCAGACATACTGAAATGCCAAAATTTTGATTGACTTTAAAAAACAAATTCTGAAGCTTTCAAACTTTTTAATTCAAACACTTAAAAAGGTCAACAGAATTTAGCTGCTCTTCCAAAAAAAAAAAAGGACAAAAAATGTCAATAGGTCTTTTATACCTCCACAAAATTCAGCCTTTTAAAATATGCATCTGGCTTAATAATTAGGCAGCTATATCATACTTTTATAAATTTCTTGTATGCTGACATGCACAAATGGGTTTAAAGTTGATCTCTGTGTCTGTGTATGATTTTTTTGTGTGTCTTCTCTACTTTTTCAGCACCCAGAACTTGGTCCCTCTGAAGGCGGGGCACAGGGCTGCCCTTGCCGCAGGAAGCAGCGAGCGAGGAGCCAGGCTTGCTGTCACAGGAGAGCAACTGCTGCTACAGGAAGAAGGTCCCATGAAATCACCACCAGCCCGTCCCCGGCGGCAGCAACCAGTCGGTTTTGCAAAGCGTAAGGATGGGTGAAAGAGGCAGATGGGCCATGGCTGTTTGGCCACCCCGGCACTGCCTGCTCTGCCTACAGTCAGAGTGGTCCCTGTTATTCAACGGGGACTCCAGGTAGCTTGCTGCATGGTTCTGCTAGTTCATGCAGAAATTGCTTCAGTACTTTGCGAGGAACAAAGACAAATATTCCATTTTCTTTAAGATTTCTGCTGTGCTGCTTACATTGCAGAAGTTGATAAGACTATCAAGAAATAAGCTAAGAAGATTCAGCTCAGAGAAAGCTGAGGTGATGGTAATTTGTTATCCAAAACTAGCACAGGTGAATACTGATGCACTGGGGTACACATTTTGTTAAGACAAGATCTATTTTGTCCATTCATGTTAGAAAAAAAAATCTGGAGATAAAACACAGAATCTTAATATACTTTTAATAATCTGAACTTTCTTATGACAATACCACACAGACAGAAACAGCACATAGATAATAGTACAAAGCTCTTAACAATGTCACTAAACTCCCAGTGCAAAAAAAATCTCCAGCAACTCTATTAACAACAAGCACTATTCAGTGTGATAGTTCCAGTAACACATTTACTGAAATGCAGCCTGCTAATTCTGAAAAACACCTCCATATGCGACAAGAATAAAAAAAGACATGACATAAATTACACAGTTTACACTAAAGCCTTTACAGAGGTGTAGCTGCTTCTATACTTGCCTGGAATTGTCTCAGCTAACAAAGTTTGGTAAGATGCTATAACGCTGCTCACTGAGACCAGTTATGGTTTACATAATGTTATAAGCTTATTTCTGAATTTGCTACTCTGTTTATGGTGCCACAACAATATCTAATTGTCTGCCTTCACAGGGTCACTGAAATACCAAAATCTCTTGAGTCCATCACCACTCTGTATCCTCCTTGGATGTAACTGTGCAGTGAGAGACTGCAACACATGCTTAGTAGAAGCTTGTTGGGGTCCCATCACCTCAAAGTAATTGATTGCCTTTGTGTCTGCTTTCAGACAAGAGCCTATTTATCATGGCTAGACATTTGTATGTCATATACCTAGTCTTAGAGAATATAAAGTAAGTTTAAAATATATTTCACCATGTTAGAGTTAAAAAGGGAGGAGGAATAGGGAGACTTTCCCCACTCTTAGAAGCAACGAGTTATTAATTAGTTAGTCAAGGACTTTGCTCTAGCAAGAGACATTTGCATCTCCAAAGAGCTGAAGTAAAAACACTTATTTTAATTGAAAAGAATGATCAGATGCTGTCTTAGATAATGAAGCAAAAGAATAAGTCTCAGGAAGAAAGATTAGATCTGTCTGGGCTCCCTGGAATATTTCAAAGGAGAAATTTCTTGTAAGAGATAAAACTTTGTCCCAGGGGAGGAAAAAGTAAGTATACACCACAGGGCTAGCTCACTCCTCAGGGTATGGTGCAGGCCTATTCTGCTGGGTATGCCCTGGCCATGTTCCAGCTCTGTGTTGGGAGACATGTACCACCCTGGTCCCCTTCAGAGCTGTGAGGATGTCCCCTTAGATTCAGACAGATTAAGTAGTTTCTAAAGGCAGCACAGAGAAGGTTACCAAAAAGGCAATAGCATCACAGACAATAGCATTTATCTTGTAATCATGTAAAATCACCGGGTTTTTGTCTCTCCTGATAAAAGGAATCATTTGTGGGGTAACAAATACTGCTGGGGTGAGAAAAAGCCCCTTTCTCGAGCAGCAGTCATCAGCCCCATTCCTCCTGCCCCCCAGCAGCAGAAGGAGCAGCATGACAAACCCCAGAGCTGCCTTGCTATTGCTGCTTAGGCTCCACCTGACTTTCACAGTGGGGGAAACCAGGCTGCACTCGCTCAGCCTTGGGATGTCAAAATTAACGTCTGCCTACTCGACTAATGAGCCTTGAGCGGGTGATTGAAAATGTATCAAGCCTCTCTAGTTTCTCATTAAAAAGCCTGCTTTTGCACATCTCAAACCATTTATGCAGCTCTTGTCTGAATTTTTGTGCTTTTGAAGCGCAGGCAGTCTTCCAGTAGCAGTATCAGTAATTCTGCAGACAGGGCCATTACTGCCCCTCTGTCCCTCCTCTGCCCATATAACCAGAGAGACTTTGCCTTAAAAGGGGATTAACTCCTTTCTCTTTGGTATCAGGCAGGGCAATCAGGCTTATTTGGGTAATTTATTGATACCTCACTTTCATAAATGCCACCTCAATCTGGGATATGGATGTATCCTATTTAAAAAGCCTTTTGTATTTGTTTTATTATTCTGGTGAAGCTAATGCTGCCAATGGCTTCCACCAGAGAGAAAACAAAGTGGCTTGCAGAGGGAAGAGCAAAGCAGTGTAAAGGCTCAGCATCTTCAATGTGGGACTAGTCAGCTCCACAACACCGATATCTGTTGCAGAGATTGTTAGAGTCCATTAGAGCAGCAGTTCAGCCACTGTAGTGCTGCTTGCTGACTACAATATGGTCAGGATTGCATCCTATCTCAATAAAAATACAACCATTTATAGTAGGGGCAAGTACAGGAATTATTTTTATTTGTAGTTCTATAAATAGCTAAGAGATAGTATACCAGGAGGCAGAGCTTGAGAATATGTAGCTTGGTTCTTCGGGTTAAGATCAATAAAGCATGTACACTGCAAATAGTGATGTCCGTGGAGATCTTTGTACCAGCTCCAGTGCTTCCTCTGAGAGGTGAGAGGTTCTTTAGAATATCTCAGGAGTCAAAAGCAGAGAAAAGGTAAGAAAGCAGGGGAGAGGACTGAGATGCTTAAAAGCAATTAGGAACTTCCCCACTATTCAGGAATGCAACAAAAGTTTCTTGGAGCACAGCAAAGCTCCCAGTAGGAACTGCTCTTTTCTACCTGGGAATGGATTTCTGAAAAGCTGAATAGCTCTGTAAAGATGTGTTCACAAGGTCAGAGGAATAAGAGATATCTCTAAGGAGAGCCCTGATGTTCTATCTTATCTTACTTACCCTACTTTGTGCTCAGGCAGTGTCTTCCCAAAATACTGCGTGACAACCCCAGAAAAGCAGCTCTGAAGACTATAGGAAGAATGTGTCTTTGGAGCTCTACTGACACATGCTGAATTCAGCATCTGCAGATAGCTTTTTTTCCTCCCTGTCTAATTACCCATTAATTCTAAATTTAATCACCATCAAATATTTTCGGAATCTGATTAGCTCTCCTTCAAAACAATTTAAATTAAAAATGAGCCTAAGCACATACCCCTGGGGCCTGGGCAGGTGTCCTCCTACAGAACTGGTTTAAGAATAGATTCCTTGGTGATTTAAACTGACCCAGATGGCTTTCTGCTGAAACAGGCACTCACATCATCTGTTGTGGCATCTTGACTTTAGGGGAGTCAACTTTACTTGAGGGCAATACTTCCTACAGTGCTTCAAAAAGATCCCCAAGAGAAATGCCGCACTGAGTGCTCTGACACAAGTCGTAGCCTTTTCACAATCAGTCACTGTTTAAAGGGAAAATCACAGTTAAAAAAAATAAAAGAAAAAAACAAAAAAATACTGGGAAGTCTTATGCCTAGATCCAGAAACAGAGGACCTGAGGGCCAGCAGCACACGGAAGGTCAGACAATCCAGTAATTCAAAATCTGTACTTGTAAAATATTTGGCCTAAAAGGAGGGTTTGCTGAAAACAGGATTTTAATCCCTCTAAATCTGGTTTATACCTCTACTGTCTTTGTTAATGATGCTTTAAATATTGTCAAATTAAGCTAAAACTTGGTTTGTTCCAGTGAAACAGACACACAAAAGCTCCTGTTTCTTTAAATCAGAAACAGAATTGGACCACTCATATCTCTATATAGACATGATTCTACAGACATGTGCAGGGAATTGCTTATTAAAAAGGGAACAGATTGATTTTGGATGCCAGTTGCTCTTTGTAGCTCAGGTTGGGTCAGAGTTAATGTAGCACATGAAGTTGACGTCCAGTTTCCAGTTCCCTTCATTGCTCTTCCTTATGCACTCACAGCACGTTTGGAAGTCAGACAGGTTGCCAGATTGTGTTTAGAAATAGCGGTGAAGAGGGTGCGTCAGGAATCCTGCTCTTATCCCCATGAACAGTCAAACAAAACAGCAGTCCAAGTTACAGTTCTCCACAGGGACTTTACAGGAATAGGCACCATGTGATGCCCTTTTCACCTTTCTTGAGTATCCTGATGCTGTGGTCCAGATGATCATGTTCTAAGTCTGTGTTGCACACCCTAGCAGATGCAGTTGGCAGGCAATGCATGTCATCTCCAAAGCACAAGGATGTGTTCACCTCCTCTGTAGGTAGGAGCTGCAAGAGGAACGCCACCTCTCTGTATACGCTGGTGTTGTTCAGCCTCCAACTGTAGATACCTGTTGCTGTGGTGATTACTAAGGGTAATGTGGCTCTCTGCAGAGGGGTAGGTGCACTATCACATGGAGAGCAAAGGGAAGTGTGGCCAGTGTGCAGCCTTTGCTCACATCCAGGCCTTGCAGATACTGCTTAGTTGTGACAGGGTAGGAGAATTGCAAAGACAAGAAAAAGTTCTGTCTGTGCAGAACAGGGCACAAGGCTGTCATTGCAGAGACCAAAATCCACAGTAGTATTGCCTCACAGCTCTGGTATCATTTGAAGTTCCTTGCCTTCGATGCTATCGTGCTACTACGTTATGTCACCCATCATTAAGGTCACATCTAGAAGTTGTCACTGGTGAAATGATATAACAGAACTTGAAAGACTAAACATTTGTTTTGAAAAAAAAACTGTGAAATGTTTTTGTATTTTTTTTTGAAATTTTAAGGCTACTCTGTGCAGCTGACAGCACAGATGGATATGAGGTAGATACTGTCTTGAGGTATGAAACAGGCTTTTGGTAGCCTTCCTATCAGGTGTATTAGAGCAGTATCTAAGATCTCCATGTAAAAGACAGACGTGCACAAGGAAATGTTGCTTATGTGCAACAGAGACAAGACAGATAAAAGAAAAGTGCTGCTGCCTCCACGCTTTAGTCTCTTTCATCTTAGTGAAACTTACTCTTTAGTCCAGCATTTTCATCACTAGCGGTCCATCTTCCAGTGCTGTCTACAATATCTAGATGAGATTCCTCTTCCTTACAACTTAATTTGTGCCTTTCGTTCTCCATTCAAAATCCTCTCAAGATAGCCTGTAATCATTTTCAAATGGCAAAACTAGTATTTAACCCATCCTGTTATTGTCTTCTCAGCAGCAACAGCATATTCTCACTTGGTATCTGTAACTCCATCTTCTCCCAGTCAACCTCCTCCCTCTGCAGTTGCTCCTGGAGCAGAGCTCTGAAGGTGCTTATTCATCTTCCCATGACCCAGCACTCAGCAGAAACTCTGCAGTCTTATTCCCTGTATGCTTTTTGCCTGTAAATAAGCCGTACTGGTAAATAAAAAATGGTCTATCCTCTCTAGGTCAGTGACCAACAGATTTATTAGCCATTCATACATGTCTCTCATTTAACTCGAACTAAACTATCTGTCTGTTGCACTCACATTTCCTCTTAGCGCTCTGACTTAAGACTTTAAGCTTAAGTGCAACATGTCCAAAACAAAATGCTGACTTTCTTCCCATTACCTTTAGCTTTACCACTGTGGGAAATGCCACAAAGACTGATGATTGGGAATCGTATTAGATTTGACCTCCTTATCCTTGTCTACCTTGCAATTTTTTTCTGCGTTAACACTTCTTCACAGGTGAAACTTGTGTCTGCATCACTCACTCTCTCATTACTTGCTTCCGACAATATTCTTTGCTCTGGCTTTGACAAATGCTATCTTGCATTGCCTATAGCCTGTCAGCTGCAAAGTTAGTTTTCTTAGCTCATTGTTTTGACTATGCCATTCTTCTCCTTGCATTCTGTAACAACAAACATAAGCTGTTCAGAGTGCTTTCAAGGCTTTGTGACTGATCTATCCACTCTCATTTACTGCATTTTCACATTGAAAGGCCACACTCATGTAAACAACCTTACCTAAGACTTCCGCCTCCACACTCCATCTAAATATGTCAATTTCAATTATCCATAGATATCTGCAGCCAGACTGATAGCAACCAAACACCAAAACCCAGCTTGCTTCCTTGTTTGCTTGGTCTTTTCTGCAGGCTGAAGTGTGGAACCAGCTTTTCCATCTCAGCTACAAGCCATGTGGTATCAGACTGTCCAAGCCAAAGGCTGTGGTGAGCATTACTAATGAATGGTACGAACGCTTCAGTAGGTCAGTTATAGTATAAATTTGCTGATCTAATGTCACTATAGCCATCACATTCAACTCCTTGGGGTACAGAGGTCCAGACTTCTTCTGGAGCCAATAACCATCAGATTGTCCCACACTTTAAATTTTTTCTTATATTTGTCTTCACTGGAACAAATTCATTCCAATCATCAGAACTCCATTCCCCTTCACCAGCTACCAGTTTTCAGTATTGTCCCTGGTTTAAGCACATGGCATCTTTCCAGTGATACAAATCAAACCTTCCATTGACTCAGTGGGAGTAGCTGTTTCTCTAGCTGATAATTACAAAACCAAATGGTGAATGCAAACATGAGGCAAAGGTTAAAATAATCTTATATTAGATGGAAAGAAAATAAGAAAAGCAAGAGCTTCATTAATAGGCAGTTTTAAATAAAATTAAAGTAAGGGAAGATTTAACTTAAGGACTGTACAAAGATAGAAAGAAAGAACTGGCCAGGGCTAAATGCAATCAAAGACAGATTAAAAACAAACAAACAAACAGTCTATAAGTATTGATACTAAAAAAAAATGTATAAGCCCTCTGTTACTTGCATCTACTTAGAGTTTGATTCACGAGCAGTGGTACATTCAAGCAAACGTCACCCTTTTCTGTCTGTGTCATGCTCTTCTAGAGCATTAATTCTTCACTATAGTTTTTCTATCTTCCATAGATCTTCTGTTGTAGTTTTTGAGGGGAGTGTAGACGCTAGCAAAATCTGAGTGCTATCAATGAATACCAAAACAAGATGTTTTACTTGCTGATAAAATATTTCCTCTTTTGGTTTTGGTGTGTGTCTGTAGTCTGGCTGCAATATGTTGTTTTCCAAGTAATTATTTTCAGATAACAGCCTGAATGATTCTTTAAACTGTCATTTATTCCTTTTTCTTTACCAAAAGATATTCTTTATGATTTCTTTCAACCCTTATACTCTGCACAGATTGTTACTAACCCTGCTCTTACATCAATGAGAAGGGAGAGTCCTTGTGGTTTCTTTCTGGGGCTTCATATTAATGAGTTTGGCTCTTCCCAAGGATGCACACCTTGCACCCAGCTGACAACAGGTAGGTGGCCAGGCAGGTTGTGCAATCAGGAGGATCTAAACATGATTCTAGCATAGCACTCTGTTGACATTACTGCCTGCAAAAATTGGCACACCAGATCAACAATTTTTAAATGGATGGTCCTTTGAGTTTATACTACTGTGGCCCTTAAATTCTCCACTTGAAATTTCATCCCCAGCTGGGCTAATCTGTGTGATAATGTACAGAAGACAACTGGACACATCAAAAGGTTTTGCAGTCATAATAAAGTGAAGATATACAGAGATCAAAAGCAACATTCTGACTCTTACAGTATTCCTCAAAGATGAGATTGGGTGCACAGTTAACCCCAAATGAACCATTACCCTAAAGTTACAGGTAACCTTATAGTGGTCTTCCAGTACCTAGAGAGGGCTTATAGGAAAGCTGGGGGAAATACTTTTCAGCAGGGCCTGTTGCGGTAGGATGAGGAGTAATGGTTTTAAAATAGAGGGAGGTAGATTCCGATTAGACATTAGGAAAACATTTTTTACAATGACAGCAGTAGAACACTGGCACAGGTTGCCCAGAGAGGTGGTGGATGCCTCATCAAGGCCAGGCTGGGTGAGGCTCTAAGCAACCTGATCTGGTTGGAGATGTCCCTGCTCCTTGCAGGGGGGTTGGACTAGATGACCTTCAAAGGTCCTTTCCAACCCTAACTATTCTATGATTCTACAATTCTACTGTCATGTCTGGTCTCAGTTAAAAGCCATTAAGAAGCCCACCAGTTGTACTCCCAGCTTTTTACTGCCAGTCAGAGAATTTCAGTGGTCATTACTGGTCCCAAGAAGACCAGTCCTCTCCTTAATCTTGTGATAACCTGCCATGGAACATCTGTAGGGATTTGTCCTACTGCTCTTCAGATAAGAGAAGCATAATGTACTGGAAAACTCAGCAATTTTTCAAGGTGTCCGGTGCCACAGTTTTAACATTTGTTAACAGGTTGGGATAAGGAACGCTTTGCTATATGTCAGATGAATAGCCGGATTTACTGCTAGGAAAGATTAGAGATTAGAAGAAAGTTACTTAAGAAACAGGTTTTCAGTCATGGAATAAAGTTAAAAAGATAAAATGACAATGGTATCATTAAGATTACACTTAACAAAACACGTTCTCCCTGACTGAATTCAATAGCAGCTGTGCTGTACCTCATTTTCTCTTAGTTTGGTTGGAAACTTATCTGCCACTATTAAGACAGGATGATTTTGTCATGATGGCTCTTGTGTCTGCCATAGGTCTTCCTTCCCCACACTCACACCCACTTGGGCATGGAAAAGCACAGGACAAAGGCTGAGAACCCCTTTCTGACTCATCTCAAAGCGGAATGTCTTGTCTCCAGAAGAAAGCTTTCCTCCTCTTTGCTTGTGAGTGATGCCACACAATACTGAGGAACACAGAATTACTTTACTCTCTCCCCACCTCTCCTCCCAAAGCTTCCATGATAAAGACTGCCACTGTATCTCTCAATTGGCACATTCAGCCTGCCTGTTTAAGACACATGTAAATTAATGAATACAGGAAATATTATAGGTACTATGTCTTTTTAGATCTGTTAGTCTTATTCTGAATGAATAAAAATAGGTAACAACTTGAGTAATGCAGATCCAGTTGCATGCTTTTGGTTGCATGGATTTTCTTTTACCATATCAAGTTGTATTTGTATTGCTGTGTACAGTAGGATGGTTAATGTATATATGTGAAAAATAAGGATCAATGGATGAAAAGGCTTCCATCTCTAGACCACCCTATTGAATAAGAGTACTCTCAGTGGATTCATGAATCAGTAATGATTTAGTCAAGCACAGAAACCCCAGTGAACTGTCTTTACTTATGTCTAGACCAAGCAAAGAACTACATCAGCTCAACACCCAAAGGAGAGTAGCATTTACAAAGCTAGAGGGAACAGGTAACAGTTTTGTCAGGAAGTACCAAGGGAGTCGGGACTCTTTCCTGATTGAATTGGGGACGAAGCAACTTCCGGGAGTGCCAGGCACTTGTCTGACTCCAGAGACTTAGACCTGACTGCAAAATCTATATCCATGTCTGGAATACAAAGAAAAAGTGGGACCTGACACTTCTGGAGTTTAAGAAAAGGCAAAGCAAGGATGGTTGTGGGTCTCCTGGCTGAAACATGCAGAGTAAGGAAGAGTGTTAAAGCTAACTGAGGTGACTGGTAAGTGTGGAGCTATTTCCTTGCACTTCTGCACACATGCATTTCTGTAAAGCTTCTTCCACTCTGTTGTCTGATATTGACATAGGTACAAAAATACTTTTATTTATTTTAACTTGACTTAAAGGGATTTCAAGGTAACTCTTTAGTGGCAATACAATTTATCCCTTTAGCTTTGACATTCCTCAAATCAGGATCCTGGGACACTTTACGGCTGATTTGAGAGCTGGTAACAGAGAAAATGTAGTTAAGAAAGCTCTGTGGCATAGACGAAGGTAGAGGAAAGTATGCACAGACCCCGGCAGTCCTGAGATATATTGTGGCACTCACACCTGAAGGCTGGTGGCAGTGCTATGGAATTGCAAGATAAAGGATTAGTGGACGTGCGTAGTGCCTGGTAATGAAGCAGGCCTGAACTTTCCATCACTTTGTGCAGTAAAGATACAGATTTCTGCACAGGTTTGGGTTCTGATATTACCTGTATTTTGCTGTTTCTCTGTCAGACTGTAGGTAAATCACCAGCTGCTCTCAGCGTCATTTTGCACTATATGCTAAAACATGGAAAAAGGCAGCTCACGGCAGAGAATTCACTTTGAGGTACACGGAAGAGGAATTGAAAAGAGCACTGTGGGTTCTGAACCTTTAGGTCTGGCCTCTGCAACAGGCCAGAAAACAACAACATCATCTGAAAGGCAAAAGGATTAAAAATCCTGTCTGTCATCCTACATCACATTTTCTGCAACTGCGGAGGGGTTGGAAGGCTGCAACTCTCACCATTTTTGTTTCTGAACACTAGGGGCAAAATCATGTGAGTACTCTGATAACTTCCTACTCCCTTGGAAATCAGTTCTCCTAGAACTGACAGAAACATGTTCTGAAAAGTATAGGAATAATGCTTATTATATATAGGAAGTAAGTAGTATAGGAAATAATGCTTATTTCCCCAAAAGAAGACGACTGGCATCATTGTCTTCCTTAACAGAGGGGATCTAAGGCACAGAGTTACTCAGGGACACTTAGCAGGTCAAAACCAACCCAGTCTTTCTTCTGCTCCCACATCCACCTGATAGTCCCTCTTGGGCTGTGACAGGGGCCCAGGGCATCAGAGGCATGGGGCAGTGCCCATGAGAAGGGTGTTGTGGTGGGTGATGTGGACTTCGTGCAGGGGAGGAGCACTGGGAAACACAGCTTCGGCAACCACTGGGACCAGTGAAGCCTCGGGTCTCCTTGTGAAGGTGAAGAGTGGTAAAACATGGGCAGCAGAACAAAAATTATTTTCCCTGGGGCAGGAGGTCTCAGCAGTTAGGTTGAGAGTTTGCCTTGCACTGAATTTCAGTGTTTCAAGGAAAAATGAAATTCATGGAATGTCTTTTTATATGCAGTGAGGATGGGAAAACAAGCTATTAAGCAGCTCACAGAGGTGAGGTCAGGCAAGAAAAATGTATTTATCTATCTATTGTTTCTTTTGATCAAAACATCATGAAATAAGTGTCCAGACACTCAAACACATGGTTGGTACTAAACTCAAGCTGTCCTTCAGACAGGCACCCTGCCCTTCCTCTGCCAGATGCTGACTAAATGAAGGAAAAAAGCATTTTTTCCCCTGCCTTCCTTATTCCTGGGCTGCTGGCCAAGTCCTCCCCCAGATCCCTGTGCCTCTCTCTCAGGAAACGGGAGTTGGTCTCACCTCTTCCCCTGTGGCAACGGGAGGCACCTCAGGCATCCATGCTGTCCTGAGATGAGCTGCCATGGCGGGGGACAGGAGAGCAAACCCTTCGTCCCCCTCCTGCCCGCACCAGCGTTCACAGGGTCTTCCCAGTCTTGCATGGGGCTGCCTGGCTTTGTGGGCCAGGTCCTGAACTCCATCAGTACTGCCCGAGGCCGTGTGAACTCAGCAAATTGAGCTGGCTGGCCCAGCAGTCGTGTCGTCCCCTCCATGGTGTACAACCTATAGCCCAAGCACAGCTGATTGACAGCTTCCTCCTGAAAGTCCACAGCTTTCTGGCCAGAGAGTTGACTGATTTACAGCTGTAATATCACTGTCTACCAGCAGTCAAGGGTCTCAAATCATTCCCAAACAGTGATGTTTGGTCACTAATGCAGCACATACTCCCTCCCTCAGTCAAAGGGAGTGGCATCACCTCCACTGCCTACAGCGGCCTTTTATGCAGTACATGAAAGTAAAATTGCAGTAATCTCAGATATTAAATGAAATCAATACTTGCCAACATAAGCTGCGCAACAGTACTGAAAAACTGTACTTCTTTACTAACCTAGTGGATCAGAGAATGTACAGTCTTGAGCTAAATGAGTCTTTTAGCCCTGGAAGTTTTCCTTGGGACTTAGAAGCACTCCTGTTGACAAATGCAGGTCCCTCAGATAAAGAGCTACTGGCATATTCAGGCAATCTTTTAGAGAAGATATAATTTTCCTTGCCATTATCGATGGTTTTTTTTGATATTTCTTTCTCATAATTTTCAGTTTTGTAAATAATTTTTATAAGAGCTATTTGGAAAGGGAAGAGCACGAAGCCTGGGTTTGAAAAAGGTTGGTTCAAAATCTTCAACTTTTCAAACAACTGAAGAGAACACTTAGGATTATTTTTAAAGCATTAAAAATCTTCACTTTTTTCTTATAAAACTAATTTGCAGCTATACAAACCCCCGTGTTGTTCCTCTGCTTGGGAACAACTGCTTCATTAAATGCAATGGGAAACATCGCATCGCTCTCTTCACTATCTTTTTGAATTATAGGTCTGAATTCTTATCCTTTAAGAAGGAGTATAGTCTCTAGACAATTCAAGGATTTAATCCACATATATTACTCATGCAAAAATCCCCTATGTAAAGGAGATTGAAAGAATGTGAAGAACCTTATTCTATTAAATGAATCAGTAACCATGCAGCTTGGAAAAAGCCTAGTGGAATCCCTTTAGGACCTTACCCCAAGCCTGATTAAAGGAACTCAATTATATCTGCTGACAAAACTCTCAGAATACTTTGTGTACTGTAACTGAAGTGTGACTGAAACCTGTCATTCAGGCAGAAATCAATTCACTCTTCCTATAGCAAAAATGTAAAACTCCCAGTACTACTAACTCTTATTTAATTGAAATAAACACTGCCACTGAAAAGATGAGTTGGGCAAGAGTATCCTACAGAGTGTTGACATCCAACTGTTTTCTGTGGAAGCTGAGTTACAGCAGCGCCAATTTATGAACTAGTGAGAAGCTCTGTGATTTAATTAAAGACAGAAGAGATAAAATCCTTCCTTCATAAATGAAAGCTAATACCCTCTAATAGAGTACAGATGAGGAAGAATACAGAGAAGCGTGTGTGAGTCTTCTTTCCTTATAATACCCTGGAGTTCCCAGTTCTGGGAAATTGCAGGATGGTTATTTTTTCAAGTATTCAGTTCGTCTGTATGTGCACAGACCCACTTAATAAACCAGAACATCAGGAACTGAGCCCTAGATTTTAAAAGCAGTCTACCAGTGCCAGAAACCCCATTCATTGGATGCCCACTCTGAAAGACCCAAGGGGATGCCTCCTTTGAATGCAGTCTTTATTGTACCATTCAGAGTAAATTTTGAGCTGCAACTTAACACCTAACAGAGGAGTCATGGCTGGGAAACTGGTAGAAGAGCCAAGGGTCTTAATTCCTCTCTGCCTAATGCAGAAGGAGAGCAGGGTGGGCTAGGGAATCAGCATTCCTCAGTACGGCCAGAGACCAGAAAACTGTCAGAAGTGCTTCCTTGGGATTTTCAGGCACAGTGCAAACAGACTGAGCAGAAATGCATTTAGAAATGTGCTGTTTCTTACAGTAGTGGTTGTACTCTGTGCCTGCTTCCCCTTGCCTTGCTGTTGAGTTGTCCTTGCATGGTAGAAAGAGGAAGCCTCAAGCATCATCTCAGATATCTTGGTAGTTAGAGTGCAAGATTGCTTGTGTCCAAAAGAGGCTTCAGACACACCCTGATGATACTCTTTGTTTTCCTGAATGTTTTCTGATTCTACTATGTAATCTCTGAGGCACGTTTGACCTTCTTGTATTATGCAGGATACAGGACACAGGAATTTACAAGGTGAAACAATGCTGTCTTCTGCCTTATTTTCTATATGCAACATTTTGTCTGCTCTTTTAGTTGTGGTTGTTCTCACAGAATAGTATCCCCAGTGTATGTAAAACAAATATTTTTGTGATTTTATTGTGCATTCCTACACAGGATTATTTTTTCCCATGTTACATTATTTTGTCCTTCTCAGCATCACTCCTCTTTGCTCACTGATTTTCCAGCCTCTCTAGTGAAAATGCTGAAGAGTGTATGTGTCCTAAGCATCTGTGGGATTTGGCTGTTGTTCAAGAGGAGGACAGTGCCTCTCCCCAAGGTTTCCGTGAGGCCCCAAATCACAGACTTTATAGATCATTTCTTACTTTTATTTGAAAACAAGGAAGTTATTGGTCTCTGGGTTTAGTTGTATGTAAATATACTGCTCAGAAGTACATTTAAGTATGTAAGTACATTGCCTAGGCACCAATACTTGTTCAGTGCCTTACTGGTAATCTCACAAGGAATTAATGGTATAGCCTGGTAAAATTTTAGCCAAAGTACAAGCACATAAATGAAAGAGACTGATTAATTTATCATGATGACTCCTTCAATCAGGTTTTCCATTAATGTGGAATTTGTCAAAGCGCAAAACGTTTGCACAAAGGTGCTTCAGATCTAGCTGATATGTAAGATGTTTTACACTGAGGGTGGTGGAACACTGGAACAGGTTGCCCGGAGAGGTGGTAGATGCCCCATCCCTGGAAGCATTCAAGGCCAGGTTGTACTGGGCTCTGAGCAATCCGATCTGGTTGGAGATGTCCCTGCTTCTTGCATGGGGGTTGGACTAGATGACCTTTAAAGGTCCCTTTCAACCCAAATTGTTCTATGATTCTGTGATTCTAAACTTGGGATATGCAAGATCTAGGTCTGACTTGGCACACAAAGGCCATTATTCTTCAAGGTCCCAAAACAGAATAGCTCTGAAATACTTGTTTATGAGCTGTTGAAGATTGCTTAGTGGCCATCTAAATAATCATGCTTTGCCTATAGTGTCTATACATTCATTCAGCATGAAGAATTCATAACAGGTTTTTGGGTTTTTATGCTCTTGTTATATTTTGGTAGGTAGTTTCTGACATCCTAAGTAGCTCAGTCTACAGTAGACATTTAGTCTTCTGACATCTGGAACAGTGGCTGTCAGCTATTTCCCTTTTCCTTTTTTTCCCAAAAGAGATAAAATGTTAGCTTACGTGTCAAAAAGCTCATCTGCATCTTACAAAGTAGTACAGAGACAATGGCAGGCGGCTTTTCCCAGACCCATCATGGAGGGGCCAAAGGGCCATCAAAGGCCTGTCTCCACAAGCCCAGAAGAGCACAGGGGCTCAGTGCAGTTGGTTCTGGGGGACACAAAGTAAGGACTTAGTGGAAGGTACAGCCTGTCTGGGTCCTTCCCAGAGCTGTCCTGGGGAGCCTCAGCCCCAGGCATGAAACCCACTACAATAAGTCAACAGGATCACCTCTTGTACTGGGGGAGATGACTACCTAGGTGTATGGAATGCATTATGAGATGCAAGAGAAGAGCATCTGGGGATAGCACAAGACTTACAGCGTGATGTTCAGTGGAGGAATCAAAGGGGGGAAAAGGGAAGGCACAGGGAAAGGGAAAGTTTGATGGTCCAGCTTATGTCGTATCTGTGTCCTTCAATTCTACAACAGATTTTTCTAGGAACTGAGCTCAGGGAAGAACAGTCTTGTCCTATAGATAGGAAGCAGGAACCTTGCTTGCTTTTGCACTAATTCTTTTCAATGTACTGATCCTAATGTTCCTTTTGAAAACAATGTTTCTTATCATTTGTGGGACCACATTTTAGAGGGCGGGGTCCAAATGAGATTCATGTTCTAAAAATGGCTTGTAGGTAGAAAAAGCATCAAGTAAATTAAATTGGAAATGTACAGGAAAAAAAGAGAGAATGAGCTTCAGAAGTGTGTGTCTTAATATAAAAGCAGGCATGAATGTATTAATAAATGCTAATTTGAACGTATCTGGGAATATAAAGATTTTTAGAAACGATATTATGAAACTAATATTAGGATAGTAGGATCCCTGAGGTACCTGGATGGAAGGAAGCATCTAATTTAATTTCCCCTTCACTGAATTCTGGAAATGTATTTATTATTTTTGGCCCATTCTGTCCCCAAACGTGTTCCTAAAATCTAATATGACCTCACTAATGCTGAAATTTTCCAGATCTTGTTTTTTCCCGTTATTCTAGTTTTTGCCTCAGTTCTGTATAAGGAAAGAAATGCTGAAAAGGGGTTATTTTACATAATCATTCCCTGTTCCTGTCTTTCCTATTTTTCCATGACCATTCAGCCTAAAAGATAGGATATATGACTACTCAGTGAAAACCCTGCAGTCATGAGCTCTATCTATTTTGTGGCCTTCAAAGTATTACTTGTATAAAGACAATAAAAAAGTCTTGTTCCTTTATAAGGCTGGCTGCAAGGAGTTTGATCTCTGAGAAGAACAGCAAAGATTTTCTTTCTCCAGCTCTTGAAAATGACTCAGTAAGAGATTTTGATCTCTATATTGTAAATTTGATATCCTGTGGATCTCCTCTTCACCTCGACTATTGAGTTGCCTGTTATATTACATCTTTCAAGCTTAATATATGATTGATTAAAAAGTGTTATTTTCTGCTTGCTTTTCTATGTTTCATGATCATTTTTATCAGCCAGACTCACTGATGTAGGAGAGTTCACTTAAACGGCATCTGTGTTTTGTTTAGGTACAAATTGTTGGAATATGTAAAAAAAACCTCTTAATACAAACTACAAACCTTTCTATCCTGATGTAGACAGGCTTCTGAGGATGTATCTCAAATACGTGCGGTTCCTCTAAAGACAAAATGTTCCCAACACATGAAAAGAAGTTAGCATCTACTTTATTCAATAAATACACACCTGTGATTTTCCTATATGTCTCTGAGTATGGTTCTTCTCTCTGAAACTATTTGTTCACCTGTCTGCTGGGGTCCTGAGACCCAGGAGTAGTAACCCAGGGCTTCTTCCTTACACCCAGGTCAAAGCTTGGAGATTTTTGACTTCTTTGCCCTCTTTCTTTGCTATAGGCTCTCTTCGGTGGAGAAACCTGTTCTTCATTCTCTGCTACACTTCAATTTAAATGGGATTTCACCATTTGAATACAGAATTGCCCTCAGAGAGGCTGCTCAGCCCTATTTACTGCTGCAAATCACAATGCTTGTTCTGCAATGTTACTACTACTTGGGTTTTTTTGCTTTATTCTCTGAAAGAATAGCTTTAGCCTGACCTGGATTTTCAGGTAAAAGTGCTTACTTCTGACAATACCCAGGCCTTTCAGACCAATCTCTTGCATGGAAGCAGCAACTATGAATCAGAAAACCATGGGAGTGCTCTCCTAAAGGAAGGCAGATTGGCTTTTAGCAGGCAGGAGCAGAGGAGGACCTAAATTGGCTGCTCCAAATGGAGTATGAGCTGTCATCCCTGCTCTATATGGTCCTGCAGCAGGCTGAAGGCCAGGCCAGCTTCCTCAAACAGTGTGACAGTGAATATGGTATATGTCCAGATAATTAGTTGAAATCCCTTTTGTCCCACGAAGCCTTGGCACACCGGTCAAGGCATTTTCTTTTTCTTATGCAGGCAGAAGAGGAAGAACTTTGTAGGCTGCTGCACAAAGGTTCATCGCAAGGGATCTCCCCTCTCAATTTCTATATTCTGCATCTCTGTTTTATTAATTGGAAGAGTGAGAAATGCCTCTTAAGAAAAATTGAGGCATACTAGGAAAATAGTGCAGCTATGGAGCTGCAAACAGCTGCTCCCACAACCGCAGCTACTCTTGAACAGTCGTAAGTCTCACAGCACTTGCAGTCAGCAACACTCTCATGCACAGATCCCTTACTGTGAAACGTGGGAAGCATGAGGTTTGCAAATGTGCGATCAACTTCCAACCTCAGCACCCAGCAGAGATTTGTCTCAACAACATCATTTGACAATGTTTGAACCCAATGCAACACACATATAGATAAGAGGAGGGCATGCTGCTTCGGAAACAGCATGGGCTTAAGGACCTTTAGAGTTTACCTGCAAGGTCATGAAGGAGTTTCCATGACAAAATAACGCCAAAAGGCAGGGTGCTCTGAGCCCCTTCCACAGGAGTACGGGCACAGGGTGGACAGAAAGTACATCCTCTCCTACTGAAAATTTCAGATGCTCCATCCTTCCAGAGGCAGAGCACAAGTGACCAGTCACAACAAGGGAGTGAAGACGCAGGAGGGCAATATCCTCAGATCTCTTTCTCTCAAGTCAAAACTTTACCACTACATCCCTGAATCCTAACATCTTTTAAAGCCTAGGTTCAGCCAGGACACATTCTGCCAGTCACAAAGAAGCAAATAGCTCACACGGGCCTCCCTTGCTGTAATAAAACACATGATGTGAATCTCAGAATGTGTTTTACATATTTATATTTCCCAGCACTGAGGGATGTTTGCCCTACATTCCTTCTCTTTCCCTGCGAACGGATGCGTGTCCTCACTCTACCTGTCTCTCTGCGGGAATGGTTTTCTGAACTAGACAAGGCTGCTCAGCTAAGGCAAGGCCTTTAACTAGCAGGTATCCCAGCAGGGCTCCACTTAGTTTCTTCGCCTCTGGCCCCCAAGCCACTTGGCGCAGCTTTCACACCAACTGTCTTCCCAGCAGCAAGTATGGTTATCTGAAATGTTTGTTAGTGCAGGAAGTTCAGCACTTCAGCATAAACTTGGAAGGATAATTTCTTGATGAATTAGCTTCACCGCTTCTCAGCAAAACCCTCGCATCACATCAGAGAGCCACGAGTATTGGCTGCCAGCTGCTGAAGACTGACGTATACTCCAGCAGTGTGAGGACCATGAAAGCCCAAGTCCTGAACCTCACGCTCTCCAAGCCACATAACTTCGTAAAACTGACAGAAGACTCAGCTCTCCGTGGAAATGTTGAAAATTTTACAGTCTCATTTTCCATTTTTTGGACATATAAGAAGCCTAGTGATTTCCCTGAGAATTTTGGGTAAATGAAATTCACTCTACAAGACTGGAAAATGACAAACGAGAATAGGTTAAGCATTGTATGATGTCATCTTCCTTGCTTTTTTCACCCTGGGGTATGCAAAAAAAAAAAAAAAAACATTTAAAAGGGATATAAGCACTTCAATCAAATAAGCTAGTGGTTTAGAAAAATTCCTCTAATTTGTCTTTAATAAATTAAGAGGGTACTTTCTAGAAGCATAGCATAATAGTTCTCTTTTTTAGAGGCACGCAATTTTGAGGCAAGTCTTCTGGATTTCTTCAAGTTACTGAAAACATTTATTTTCCACTACTTTAATTTATATCTTGCAGACTTCTTTCCTGCTCATGAGCACATCTTCCTCTTTACAGTTAATGTGATTTTCAGAAACACAGATGGTCAGGTTTTTTCTTTACTATTCAATTAGGTAAATAAATCCTTATTACTTGAATGACTCTCTGAAGAATAACAGGTAGATAAATCGTGTAATACTTTTTCCAGTCTTTATAACAGCCCCCATCTGGAATACATATATACAGTTTCAAAAGAACATTGATTACAGTATCCACTAAGTGCTAAAATAAGTTTTGTTTGCTTTGAATGGAGTAAGAAAAATATTTGTAAAAAAACACCTAAAAATTTAATCTGGAACTATATGAAAATAATAAGAATTATACCTAACAGTACTGGTTAGGATGAAAGCAAAACTGCCTGTTAAAAATCTGACCACTGATCGAAGCTTGTAATTTCAGCCTTCATCAACTGCTCTCTTGAGTGACTCATCAAATCAACGTTACCTAAAAAGTCAATATTAAGAAACCAGGTAAACCAACAAATACTCCTCTCAGTCACACAATTGCTACCAAACACTTTTGAGAACACAGTAAAGCGTTTTATTGTTTATGCTCATTTTCATTTACACATAGGAGGAACAATCAACGCAGTTCTATCACAGCAGGTGGACCATATCCTGCAACTCTGACTTTGACTGCTGAGTATGTGCAGACCTGTCTTAAGGTCTGATCAGAAAAAAAAAAAAATAAGGGGAAGCAGGGAGGAGAGTAATTTTACTAACATCAGTTAATTCATGATTCATGGGTATTTATTTTGCAGGTGATATAGCTCTTCTGAAAGAGCAAACTGCTTCACTTCTTTACAAAATACACTAAATAATGTAATTAGAGAATTCTGAATTTTGCAGTGGTTCATGCGGTAAGGGTGTGCAACTGACACAAAATGGAAAACATGGTTACAACATCAAACTGCTACTTCTGTTCCCAGCAGGTTTATGGAAAAGGTCATCAGACTTCTTGCTTTCCGCTCCTGAGTTATGGAGCAGAAGCCAGAAGTGTTTACTTTACAAAGGCAACTATGAGGACAGACTATAGATATGCAGTGCAGTTGAACAGGTCTACAACTCTTGTTTCTACAGCATTTGCATTTGCTATCGTTTTGAAATACAAATACAACTTTTGCACACTGTCACTTCTCACACATGTTCAGCTGAAGGAGTCATTTACAGACCGTACTGCGACGCTCCTATTTTAAATGCTGCTTTTTTCTCCTCTTGGCCTCACAAGTGAAGGGAGCAACTCTTTCCACCGAAATAAAGAAATTACAGGTGTGCAGAAGTACAACTATGCTACCAACACAGACAGAGACAACTGTGCTCTTGTGCACACCCCTACAACCGGCCGGAGAACAAATTAAGAAGTTAAGCCTGCAAAATAAATGGAGTTTACTCTCAAACTTTTTCTTCAGTCCAGATGAATTATAGACCTTGATTCGAGGCTGCCCTCTTTTTTTTTTTTTTTTTTTTTTTTTTGCAACTGATCTGCGTGACTATTGGAACAGCATCTCTGCCAGAGTCATTACACTGAAATGCAGAGCTGAGCAGTTTGGTGGCAGTATGTATTGACGTTTTTGCAGCATCATGAGTCTGGCAACTGGGCTTGGGGAAGTTTCAAGCAGTGGGTCTTTACAATAGCAACTTGATTCTGCAGACGAAAAGCAAAAGATTGGCAGGATTATTAAAGTTATCACGGTACAGGCAAGTAGGTGTTTCTGCAGATCGTGGCGCTGAGCTCAGCTATCAGCTGGCGGCCACTTCTGTCACAGGCGCAGAAAGGCACAGCTTTTCCGCGTGTGAAGGGAAACATCAAGGTGGAGCGTTTCAGGGTGGCTGAAAGGCAGCTTTTTCTCTAAGGATGCCCGCTCCCAGCCAGCTTCACTCCCAGCAGGAGCAGCCGGAGCCGTAAGGAGGCCAGAAAGTAGGCTGAACTTTACAAGTAGCCTTAATTTGGGGCCTGGCCTACCTTCCTTCCCTTAAAAAAAAATATATATATATACATATATATATATATATATACACCCGACGCTGGCTTTCCGCGTTGGAAAGTAAGTGCCATTTAGCACTAATTGGTCTAAACAGGGGCATTAGCATACGAAATGGCGGTAGGTTGGTTTACTAGGTGGAACGAAGAGCAGACCGCCGTGAGTCACTCCTCGCGAAATTGGAGGGGGGAACGGGTGTGGGGGGGTGCGGGACACACGACACAAGCACGCACCGTGAAATGTCAGGAGCGTGCAGCACCGCCGCCGTTCGCCGAAACTGGCAAAGGGGCTGAGGAGCAGCCGGGGGAGCGCAACGCCGTCCCGACCCTCGGTTGGGCTGGGCTGGGCTCGCAGGGAGCCCTGCAGGTCGCTCCCACCAGCGGGGCTCGCCCCTACCCCATGTCCTGCCCGAGACGGGATGGAAAAGCTGTTTGTGGGGGCCGTACCCTCCTCCCTCCCCCAATTCCCGATTCCCATCCCAATGCCCTTCCCGTCCCGAGCATCTCCGCTGGGGGAGGGGGGTGGGGGGGCCACCTACCTGTGGCGTCGGGCACGGGCATCCGTGGGGGCAGGCCCAGAGAACACATCGCCTTCAAAAATTTTCAGCCTGTGCATCGGAAACGTATGAGTTTGTGGAAGGCTTGTTTGAAGTCTTCGTTAGACATGGTATAGATGACAGGGTTGATGAGGGAGTTGAGATATCCGAGCCACGTGAAAAAGTCAAAGATGGCCATGTGGAACCAGCAAGCGTCCTTGCAAATAGGCAACACCAGGCTGATGATGAAAAAGGGCAGCCAACAGACGATGAAAGCTCCTAAAATAATCCCTAAAGTCTTCGTAGCTTTCCGCTCTCTAGCGGCTGTGAGCTTCTTCTTCTCCAGCAAAGCATCTGAGACCTTCACCTTCACCTGGTTCATGTAGACAGGAGAGCCCGTTTCGCTGGATCCCTCGGGGGCCTTGGAGTTTATGGACGTGACGGAGGAGGAGGACCCCGGGGAGTCTGTGATAAGCTGAGCCCGCGTTAGTCTTTTACCTGCTTTCTTTGGCGTCTGCTTCAAAATCCGCGAGCGGGCTTCCACGTAGATCCTCCCGTAGAGGGCTATCAGCAGCAGAGTGGGGAAGTAGAAGGCTCCCACCGTGGAGTACACGGTGTAGAGGACGTGGTCCGTGTTCACCACACAGTGAGAGACCTCCTCGGCCTTTGCCTGCCGCCAAAACAAAGGGGGCATGGAGATGCAGATGGAGAAGACCCAGACCAGAGCAATCATGCCCGCTGCCCGCTTGGGAGTCCGTTTCGTGGAGTACTCGACGGCGTCGGTGATGGCCCAGTAGCGGTCCAGGGCGATGACACAGAGGTGCAGGATGGATGCCGTGCAACAGGTGATGTCCGAGGACAGCCAGATATCACAGACGACCTGGCCCAGCGTCCACTTGCCGGTCACAGTGTACATGGTGCTGATGGGCATGACGAGGATGGAGACCAGGAGGTCGGTGACGGCCAGCGAGGCGATGAGATAGTTGGCCGGCGTGTGGAGTTTTCTCGTCTGGTAGACGGTGGCGATGACAAAGGCGTTGGAGAGCACCGTGGCCAGGGTGACGAGCGCCAGGACGACAGCCAGCACGATCTTCCCGGAGAGGGGGGTGGCATCTTGGTAGATCCCTTGCTGGGGGCTGCAGTTTCGGCCGTGGTAAGAGTCGTTGGCGGGGAGCAGCGGCCCTTGGCAGGGGCCGGCCGGCTCCATCCCTCCGCGGCCGCCGCCCCCGCAAGACGGCGGGGCTCGGCGGGGCCGCTACCCCGGCAGGACCCCGTCGGCGCCGGGGAAGGTCTGCAGCATCCCCGTGCCGGCACCACCTCCCGCCCGCCCTTCCGGGAGCACCAAGCCGGGCTCCCCGGAGCCTCACGCCCCGCGGGCGAGGGAGCCGGGTGAACCGGGGGCCAGGCGTGCCCGCTTCCCCCGCCAGCTCATTGCCCCGGGCATGGGGGTCCCGCCCCGGCCGCCCCTAGGCGCAGCCCCGCCGCCCGCCGCTCCCCACCGCGTCTCGACGGGCGCAACGGCAGCGGCGGCCCCGCATGCCCGCGGGGGGCAGCTTCGGCCCCCCCACCCCACCGCCCCCTGGGCCCCCGCGGGTGCGACGGCGGTTGCGGCGGGGGCTGCGAGGGCAGCGGAGCCGCCCCGCCGCGCCCTGCCTTCACACGCAGCCCGCCGCAGCAAGTTTGCAGCCGCGGGTGCGGGAGGAGCGGGAGGAGGAGGAGGAGGAGGAAGAGGAGGGTCCGCGGGAGGCAGGGGGGAAGACCACCTCCCATGGCTCCCCGCCGCGGGCCATGCTGTCGGGGCCCGGCCTCAGCCCAGCGCGGGCAGCCGCGGGCAGGGACCGGTGTGAGGGAGCGGCGAGCGGCCGCCGCCCCTTATATAGCGGGCGGCACGGCACAGCGCGGCTCCGCCGGCACCGAGCAACCGGTGCCGCTCTCGGGCGGGCTGCCCGCCTGCCCGCGGAGGAGGAGCCGCCGCCTCCCTCAGCCCTGCCTCCCGCACCCGCCCGACGGGGGGGGAGGGATGCCCACCCCGGCCCCGCGCACCGCCTTACCGCCGGCCCCCCGCCCCTGCCCCCGCGGGCGTCGGGGGGAGACCGGCCTCGCTCCCTCGGCCCAGCTCCTCCGCAGCGTGGAGGGGGAGCCGTCCCCAAACCCCCGCAGCCCGACGGTATGGCGGGGGGGAGGGGGTCTGCCCCACCGCCGCCCCGTCCCACGCCGGGGTTGCGAGTGCCGCTCGGTGCTGGAGCTAGGGGTGCGGGAAAGAGGCTGGGGCGAGCAGGACGGAGCGGGACAGGGGCGCAGCCGGAGAGGGCGGCCGGAGCGGGCGGGCGGGCGAGGGGCTCTGCAGGGCAGCGCGGCGGGCTCCGCCGCTGCGGGGGCTGCGCGTGCCACCGGGTCACGTCGCCTGCTTTACACTTAAACTTTTAGCAATCCAGCGCCTCCTGGGCTCAGGCTTTCTTACTCTGTTTTTTTTTTTTTCTTTTCTTTCTTTCTTTCTTTTTTTTTTTTTTTTTTTTTTCCCCTGATGTGCTTAGAAACGCACATCTGTGATTGAACAGCCCTGACGTGCCCTGCAGCATCCTTCGCTGCTCGGGAGGCGGGGCAGGAGGTGCACCGGGAGCACACGCGCTTCTCCAGCTCCCGCAGCTCCTGCCGGCGTTTGTCCTCCGCAGGCGCAGGAAAGTTTTGCACACAAAGGGAGGTGCAAGCTTGCTTTTCGCTGGGTCAGGGTAATTCCGAGCTCAGTGAAACGTCTGTGCTCCAGCCCTCGAGTAAATCTCCCGAAGATGCCACAACAAACCTTTTCAGGATGCAATAGTTTAAGTCTGCAGGCGTTTTTGTGCACATGTGCACATGGTGCTGCTACCTGATGATCAAAGGGCTGGAGCACCTCTCCTATGAGGACAGGCTGAGAGAGTTGGGGCTGTTCAGCCTGGAGAAGAGAAGGCTCCGGGGAGACCTTACAGCAGCCTTCCAATACCTAAAGTGGGCCTACAGGAAAGATGTAGAAAAACTCATCAGTAGGGCCTGTTGTAATAAAACAAGGGGTAATGGTTTTACAATAGAAGGAGGTAGATTTAGATTAGATATTATTAACAATTTTTTTTACAATGAGGGTGGTGAAATACTGGAACAGGTTGCCCCAGAGAGGTGGTGGATGCCTCATCCCTGGAAACATTCAAGGCCAGGTTGGACGGGGCTCTGAGCAACCTGATCTACTTGAAGGTGTCCCTGCTCCTTGCAGGGGGGTTGGACTAGATGGCCTTTAAAGGTCCCTTCCAACCCAAACTATTCTATGATTCTATTTTTCTACGTGTCTAAGCTCCCTTTGAGCGCTCAGCAGTCCCCTCTTGGATATCTCCTCCTGACCAGTTTCGGCTGTGGGAGGAAGGCAAACTGCTTCCCTGTGCCCCCATCCTTCTTGGGCCACACTCAGCACCATGCAGGGATAGGCACTGCATTTTGCTGTCTGGGACACGGTGCTTATGGCCAGGGTGAGAAACCTCGCCTTGGTCATCCTTGAGCAAGAGGGACTGGCACACCTGAGAGGATGCAGATCAAGGAAGGACAGCAAGAGGAGGCTGGCGAGGATCCATCATGGCCCAAGAGGGGTGAGGAAACTAGCAAGAGAAGCACTGAACTGATGGTGAGCCAGGGCTGCACAGTGGTGTGGGAAAGCCAGAGCCCTGCAGGGACAACCCTTTCCCTCCCTATTTCAGTACTGGGCAAGGTGCCCTGATCTTGGAATGCTCTAAGAACCCATCAGTCCCCTGAGATCAAAAAAGCAGCAACGGTTCTTGAGATTTTGTAAAATCAGTCCCAGATGCGCTCTTTAATTAGACTCTCTCAAGAAATGAGGGAAGGAGAGGATTGCCTTGAATTAATCAAAGTGTGGTAGTCAAGGTTTGCTTGCATTCACTGAACTGATAGGAAGACAAAATGTCAATAAGCCTTTCTGTTTTCCCAAAAGGGCTTGGGATAGGATTTGGTCTGTTTCCATGTTTTTATTTTGTGGTGCCTCCTTGTGCTCAGTGGAGCCTGGTAGTTGATTGGAGCCTCTGGGCTTTACTGCATCAAAAATAATAATACAGAGCTATCTACATTCTTCTGGTCTCTTTGACGGGCAGAGATTTTATAATCCTGGTTTCTAATACAGTGTGCTATTGCTTTCACTTCTGCTCGACATTTCTGGCTTAATATAGTTGTGCTTAAGTTGGCAGCTGCCCTTGAGCCTCCGTAGCTCAACATTCTTCCCAAATACGGCTACATATCTGAGACTGATTTAAATTTAAAACACCAATAATAACAAGAGGAAAACCTAGCCCTTCCTTTGGTTTTGGAACAGCTTTCCTCTTGTGGAAAGGCTCTTCTGATAAAGCCTCGAAGGGCAGTCGTGTTCTAGCCCTAGCCACGGTCATCAGCCATGTCGTGTAATGCAGACAAGGACCATATGAATGGGCAATGAGTTCTGGCCACCCTACTAATGTCACTGTTTACCCTCATTATAAAATGTTTATGTTCTCTGCACAGCTTCTGCTGTTGCCCTTCTCTATTAATTCTGGGTTATTATTCATTAGTAATTATCACTTATTGCTTCCCTCTCCGTCTTGGTAAGAAGATGCCTTTCTCCTCCCTTGTTTCTTTTCTTCTGTTGTGCTCACTTCTTTCTTACTCAGTTACGTAGTACTGCTGCTAGTGGTCAGGAAAACATTCACCCAGGGCATGCCAGGTCTAGCTGTGGTAACTTCACTTGACTTCCCACAAGGATCACCTGGTCCTCCTGGGCCTCCCATACTTCTCTCTGGTGCTCCAGTCTTGGCTTGGGAATAGCTGCAGTTAGAAAGTAAAGCCAGCTTCCTAATAGTGTTCCATGTCACGGACATGGTGCTGTGCGTCACTGCTGGTGGGGCATGCAAAAGCCATGTCCCCACCCAGGCCCTCGAACTGCTCCTCGCTTTAGGCTGAGTGTGCAGGTTCCCAGGATTTGTGTCGGAGCAAGAGGCGGTCCAGTTTTAAAAAATTACTCTTTCTCTCTGCCCAGCCAGGCAGCACATAGCCCCGTGCCACGGCTGGGCTCCTACGGGCCAAGCCTTGATGAAGGCAGGAACCAGGTTCTGCCTAGATCATCAATAAGTACTGGAGTCTTGGAGCGCCAGTCAGAAACATCTTGTGAATGACAAGTATTATCACATGAACGATCATATCTCACTGCTGTGCTGTCACCCTGAAGCTTGCATTTCATTGTTTACCTTCCCCTCTCCTAACTGGATCTGCAAAGATGCCTGTGGGAAGAGATCCCATTTCCTGAAGCTTTTGGCTTCTGTGCAGAGGCAGGCATAAAATTAATTTCTTTCTGCTGGCGTAAGACTGTTAATACTTCTTATATCTAGATTCTGATGTACTGAAACACCCAAATATAGAAACTGCAATGAAAACTGAGCCTATTACTGGTTTATTGCATCACAAACTGCCCATGTATAGCACACATGTCATCGATGACTTATAAACAAATTAGAGACAGACTCATAGAAACAAACCTAAGTAACTGAAAGGAAAAGCCCTCATCCTACAGTTAGATCTGTCCTGGCCACAGATAATGTTGTGTGGGTTTTGGCTCTTGGATCTTTTAGGTATATTTGAACACTGGGCTCAGTGTGCAATATAAACTTCACCTCTGCGCTTGACTCAGGTGGCAAGTTGTGTGTAATGCCATCTGTAGCCTCTTGCACTGTGATGAGATTCATCCTCATATTTTAAATAGTGCAATTCTGAGTCCTTCTGTTAGCAAAGATAACCTTCACTATGTAAATCAACGCAGTGGTATTTTGTTGAGTTTGCCAACAGACAAATAACGCTAATGTATGTGTGAAGTTTCTCAATGTTAACTTTGAAATATAGCTGAGGCCATTTAAATGCCAACACTTTTAAGTCACTAGTCAAAACAAAACCACCCAGCTTGAGTTACTGAAATTTAATTATAAGGAACAGCTGGGTCTGGTTTTGATTTTGACTCTAAGGACCCAGAAAAAGAAACAAGCACATGGGCTCAATAGGCACACATATACACTGAGTTTCTCAGCCCAAGGGAATAAAGCCAGATCAAGTTATCTCCTTGTTCTTCATACTGGTTAGGCACAGTTGCTGAAAAATGCACTCAAATACCCTCTGAAAAGTATGCAGCTACTCTTTAAGTAGACAATGGAGGTCAAGCAAAAAGAAACTCCAGTCCTTCCTTACTCTGTCTCTGCCACTTCATCTCCAGACACTGCCCCCATCCTGACACATTTCAGCTCATGGAGGCAGCAGTTGAGGTTGGTGACTGTTCCTCATTCATCTACAAGGGGTTTGCTCTTTAGTGATGTTCCTGGAGATGCTCCACAGGAAACCGCTTCAATCCTGCCCCGTCTCCTCTCCTTCCATGCTGCCCATTATTCTCCTGCTTCCTTACAAAGCAGAAGAAATGACTGCTTGTGTGAAAAGGGGTGTTGCCTCCTCCTTATTGTGGTTTCTACCTGAGGCTGCTGGAGCCTCTAATTCACACTAAAACGAGGCTGCTGGAGCCTCTAATTCATACTAAAACCAGTGCAAATGCCTGTTTTGCTGCCAGAGTGTCTGGCTGAACAATCATCTCTACAGTTCAGGCTGTCTCCAGTTGTATGCCTGAAGGGGTTTTAGCCCACTGGGATCTGTCTACGATGAAATACATGCAGATCAACTGGGGAATGAACTGTAAGAAATAGCCGTGACAGTAGACATAAAGGTATAGTTGCCTATCAGGGCTGAAAGTCAATGGCATAAAGTTTAACTCCAGCCTGTCACATAAGGAAAAAAAAAGAAAAAAAAAAAGAGAAGAGCATCTCTTCAGCATTAAAGCAAAGGACCCTTTGCTTAGACTCTGTAGGGTTTCAAATGAAAAAAACCTCTCATATTCTGTGCTCAGACCTGGCAGAAGATAAATCCTCAGCTTTCAGATATGGACCTATATCAGGTTTAAAGCTTCAGTATGTTCAAGTCTTTCTTTTTGCTTTAGAGGATGAAACCTGTAAGGGTTCCTTTCAGGATCCAGAGCTGATTTCAAACAGGTCCCAAATACCAAGTTTTCAGAAACAAAACATTGAATTCCATGTTAAAAAAAAAAAAAAGTCTGTACACATTTTAAAGGAACAAGCTACTAATACAGAAAGCTTGACGGAAACTTCTGCGATACAATGAATAACAGTAAAGAAGTAAAATTGCTGAAAATTAAGAATCAGATCTTTTCCTTGCAAAATCAGCATGTCAGCATTGATTTAAGGGGAGCTACAAAGATTTCTTCCTACTAAAGCTCTGGTTGTTCTGCATGGCTAATTAATATTTATCTAGGAAAGAAGGTAACATATGCTAAGCCCACTGCCACTATTTATAAGCATGCTCTAGTCTTCTTTGTTCCCGGAGGTAATCAGAAGCTAGAAGCTTTTGCTGGCATGCAAATTTGGGCTGCTAATTTAATAAAACACATTACCCATTAATTTGAGTTCTTTTAGGATGTCAGTGTTTACTAGTTGACAGTTTCTTCTGCAGTATGAGATTAATTGCAAAGTTTAGTTGTCTATTCTGCTTAGCAAGAGGCTTAGAGAGACACGCTTGCAACATGCTGAAATTCAGGAAAGGAAGAAATTTTGAAGGCCACAAAGGTCTTGTAGGCCTGCTTTCAAGACTAAAGCAGTAGTGAATGGCTCTGGCATCGTCCAAATGCCGGAGCTTTGCAAGGTTGGGAAGCCCTTTGAGGGATTCAGGATATGCGCAGTTACTCTCAGTAGCACTTTGCAAGGTAGCGCGCAGCTGAAGATCTCATTCTGGTGGCAAGTGGGACTTTCTGTAAAACAATTAAATCCAACATAATCTGGTCTTGGAGTGAGGCTGTTATGAAACTGTTGGTCTAGATGCTGCAAAGTGTGAAATCCACTCTACCAAAGGATAATCGAGCCAGTAAAGGCCATCAGTATCACCACTGCTCTGTGTAGCTCTTTCTTTGAGGAAGAAAACAAAGTCTCTGAGAAGCCAAAGTCTTGGAAGAGGTAGGTAAATAAAATTGTGTCACTTTAAGCTTCTGCCAAATACGAGCCAGTGGTACGTACCACCGGCTGGAGACAGAACTGTATCTCATCTGACTTTGAGAAAAGTAACCAAGTAAAACTACAGAGGCAGATCAGCAGCCCAGACTGGCATTGACCCAGTAATCTAGGGAAGCAGTATCCAATGCCATCAAAGGATGTGGCCTGTTATTATCTTCCAATCTTTTCATTATCCAAAAATTGTTTAACTGACTGGTCTCACAGAAGCCTGTAAAACTGTATTTATTCGTGTCTACTGTGTATGTGTGTGTACTGGAGAAGGGAATACTTAACTGTAAAAGATAGATGTGATCTCTATTTAGAAAGATACTTTTATTTTTCACTACAGGAAGAAGCCAGTCTTAAAGGATTCAGGTCTCAGGTAGAACAAGCCCAGATAAAGGTTTTGAGCTCATCTTAAAAATACCTTGCTTCTGGGTGTAGCCTTTAAAATGTTAATGGATTTCTTTTAAAATTGAGATGTGGTCTTGTCCTCATTTGCAAGATCATGTCTGTGTTTGTGGAAGCAGAATCAGATTATTCTATTTTGTAGCTTTTATATTTCAACTGTGAACTTCATGGGTTTCCCTTTCCTTCCTTGAGAAAATCTTGTTACGCCTCTTCCCCAATGCTTATGCTCCTCATAGTCCTGTCTTTACACCCCAGGAGCTCTGCAAAGGCACATGGAGTGTACAGTTCACCTCTTTAAGAGCAAGCCAAGGCTTCCAAACCCATCAGTCTTCTTCTTACCAAGTACAAAAAAATATGCATCTATTATTTAAAAATAATAATAATAAAAAAGCAACCTGCAGCTCTCTCTGGGTTTTCCTTGGCTTTCTCATCGCTGTCAAACATTCTTTGAACTTGGCCCAGATCTGTCCACACATCCTCTTAGTTCATGACTTTTCATCCTAGTCATGAACATTCTCCCCCTCACTTCCAAGCTGCCTTCTCCATGTCTTGCTCCTGCAGCTGGGCACACCTCTGCACAGAAGCCTGACATCCTGTTCCCCTGTTCTGCTCAAACTCCTGTCACTGGGAAGGAGGAGAGAGAACATCCTTGCATATCCCTCCAAGACTCACAGCCTCCCTCATGTTTAAAACAGAGCACTAAATCATGGGAGATTTCTACACTCCAAAACTCTAAACCCCATGTAAGGTGCTGGAAGAACCTCAGGTGAAGTTATCTCGCTGCCTCGGCTTAAGGGTGGAGCTAGCGAGGTTTAGTAGCTAAAACTACTAGTCTGGTTTCTATCATGTTTCAGATACTTTTTTCTAGCCTTGGAAGCTGCTCTACTCCTACCCAAATGCTACCACACATTTCCACAGCCTGCTGTTGTGGCCATGACCTCCTTCTCTCTTCATCCCTTCTTTGTGCATCCCTTCCCTTATCTCATTCCTCCACTAATACCTCACTAACAAGCATATTTTCTTTACATGACTTTCAAAGCCTTTGGTCGTTTATCTGCTTCTCATCACATATTCAGATCAATTACTGCCTCCCACTAGCCTCTGATGCTGGCCCCTCCCAGAGTCTCATTTGATTTCAATCAGACATCTCCATGCCTTCTCAGGTTTGAGAGAAGGTTCCTGTCACAGGCACAGATATCCTCATTATCTTCCCTAAAAATCCTCCTTTGCTCTGATGCTTACAAGACACACTTGACAAGAGTCAGGCTGTTGATTAAGGTATGACTGCTACCTATTATTCTTCCTGGTAGTATTTTGTTTGCCAATGTTCTCCCACCTGCCTGTCTCTACTAGCACTAATCTTAGACTGCAATTCTTTAGAACAGAGACGACGTATTTGCTCTAAGTGCTTGCAAAGCCTTGAAAATAGCTTTGAGGGTCCTGATGCTGGGCTTGGAGTGGCTTGCTGTAAACTGCTTTTGTAGCAATAGTAACTATTAACAACATCTTATCTTGTGTTGTTTTTCATCTGTACAGTTCAGAAATCACTTTTTTGGATCCAAGAATGACACAAGGTGTACCCTTAGCAACATGTGACTGATCCACATAAACTGACATGATCAGTGCAGCAAAAAGTTCAAAATAAGATCAGTCGGAACCTACAAAATGAAAAAAATCCTCATTTTCTGTGTGAGTAAAACTGGAATGTTTTGCTGTTTTTAAAAGATAAGAACTGTCCCTTATTTTCCTTATGCAGCTAGCCAGAAATAAAAGAAAGTAAAAGATCAGACTATTAAAATGTAATGTGCACCTGGTTGTTCACTTCTATTGCAGCTCTGAATTCTGAACTGTAGAGATAAAAAGGAAAAAAAAAACCCAACAACCCAAATCTGCTAGAAAAGACGTTCCCAAAGACTGGGGTTTTGGGAAGCAGAGAGCATGATTACACTTCCCCTTCTGCATCTGCTTCTTATCTGTCCTAAGAGATCAAGTTCTCCAAAGTCCCCAGATGATAATTTCTCACTTAAAGTTTGATTATAAGAACTGGGGGTTTCATCTTAAGTGATCCTGCCTAACCTTTGCCTAAAGTGTATACACCTGAAATAAAACTTCAGGCACCTGCTCATGGCAGGCAGGATCTCTATTCTCAGTGGCTTTCCAGGCCTCTTCCTCTCTCCTTTGGCTGTAGTGCAAATATTGGCATTTATTCTAGGAAACCTCTTTCATTAGGGTTTATGTTTCTTGCTTCAGCAATGCAGACTTTCTTACTGGCTTAGCATTATTTGTAATGTTAGATGTTAATTTACTCTTGTCTTCCACTGTGCTGGCCCATCAATGGCCTTTGGACCAGTGGTGACAGACCCAGTAATTTAAGTTGCTTTTCTACTTGATTCAATACGAATCTGGTAAGATCTCAGCAGTGTTCTCATTTCCTACATCAGGGACACTTTGTAAATTCCTGCAAAAAAGAGTTTTTTGTTTCATGTTCTCACAGAGACTTGTAAGATTTCAGTAGCTCCCTTTTCAAAAAACAGCGTTTTGGCAGCAGCGTTCAGTCATTGCCATTTTGATTGCCATTAAGTACACAAAGTCCTCCGAGATATCGTCCTCTGAGCAGCAGTGAAACATGGGTCAGTCAGATGATGACAGCCTAATATTATCTGGCTGAAACAGTATGAGGAGAGATATTCCTGGGAGCTGATGGTCGTGTGCACTTACTTTCTTGGATTTGTTACATGAAAATTACTAGAGCATGTTTAGATATCCTCCTTTCCTTCATGGAGGGAGTCCTTTAAGCTTGTTTCGGAGATTTTAATCCCACTTTAAAATCATCTGCTGTCTTCTCAGTACTTCACTCCTTTTTCTGGGCCCAATTCTGCTTTTTTTTAAAAGGAATTCTAACTTTTTTTGCTGCTTTTCAATGAATCGTAGAGTCATGGAATCATTTAGACTGGAAAAGACCCCTAAGAACATTAAGTCCAACCGTTAACCATTTTCAAACCTTTCACTGGTGTATCAGCAGTTTCCAATAAATTGCCTATCAGATTTACCAAAGACCAGAGAAATGAGGAAACAAATTACTTGAATGTCTAATCATAAGCATGTTCAATGTGACCTTGAAAAGGGAGGACTGGATGAAATGGTTCCAGGGCTTTTTCATGAAGTTTCTACATTTTGATATATTTGAAGCTAAAGGGCATGATTTAACTCTCTGTAATTTAAAGAACACTTGGTGGGCACAGCCAGATGAAGGAAAGCAATAGAGGAATTTGAGAATATTTATTCAACTGTTTTAGATAATGTAAGTCTTTGCATCTTGACAAAAGTAGATTATACAAGCAGTAGCTTTACTGAATTATACAATACTCAGATGGAGGTGATTTTCAAATGTGTATATCTCTGTAGGAAAAGTTTGTGTGGGTTACTCTGAAAGCCAGGAATGTGAAAGTATAGAAAATGAACAGCAAATGATCTCAGGGACCAAAAATCAATTTTGACAAAATAAGGACCAAATCCCACTATCATTTAAGTAATATAACTATGTCCATTTGCAGTTAAATTCCACCTACACTACTTACATACTGGATAGCATTTTTTGAATATTTGAAACCTGTTAGAGAATTTGAGCATCCTCCTATTACAAACAGAAAAAAAGTTTGAGATAATGGCAATATCTTGGCAGGTAATTTTTTTAGGCTGGAGTCAAATTGAACTTGGCACCACATGGGATGAGATTGTTTGGAACTGATATAACCAGCGTGCGGAAGACAAAAAAAAAAAAGGACCAATACTGGAGATCATACGTAACTAGACTAGTGGAAATTATGCTTGAAGAGGTTTGGATAAAGACAAAATCTTTGATCAACACATCTAACATTTATCTGTAACCACAATTCATACACAGGAGAAAGAAAATGGTTAGATACTCCTATGAACCATCCTTCCCTATTTATCTGTGATACAAGATGAGAGAGTAGAGGGGCTGCTAGGGACATAAGTTCCTTCACTCTGATAATACCACAGTCACCATAGTTAAATGTTGTCATAACTATATAGCAGAAATCAAAAGTTAAGTAAACATGGCTCTTCAAGTAGGGAATCCTTCTCTTGATTAGACAATAATAATGAAGTAAGCCTTAAATGTAATTTGTTGAGAAGTGAACAAGCATAGTGGCAAAAAGTCCTGCAAAATGCTAATGTAGTGGGATGATAGAACAGAATGGCAGCCTGAGTGTATCTACAAGCTGTTTTAAGAAATAAGAGCTGTCTATACACAGAAACAATGTAGAAGTTGGGGAAATACATCTACCCATCTGAGGCTTCTTCAACCCATGGTCAAGTAACCGATTTTTAAAGACCCAAGGAGTATTAGGGATTATGATAACCACAGGGCACACAATTTCACCAACCCTACTCTGACTCGAAAGTTTGTGACTAGTTTGTGACAATCAGGCCATAGAGGAGAGAGATAGGCAATATATTTTATCAGCCCAGCTGAGATACCTGGAAGAAAAGCAGACAAATCTTCAGGGACACAAGAGAGAGGTCTTCAGCAGGTCACACATTTAAACGCTGAAACATCCCAACTCGTTCTCTCACATCCCTTTTTAATCTACTCCACTGGTAAGTTGCTTCCTCTGATAAAATTTTCCATCTTCTTTTTAACATGAACTTGGATGCCTTTGGTGTTCAACAGTTTCTGGTCTTTCCATGCTTTTTTTTCTGTTCAATTAAAGAGTACCTGGTATTGAATGACTTCTGCCAATATAGTTCTCTGTAGCCTGCAATCGAATAGCCTTCAATCAAGCTTCCTTCCTAAACTCTTTCCACAGGTAAAATACACTTGTGGTCTTCAACTCTGAATCCCCATTCCTACTTTTTGTGATATTTGACTTCTCAGTCTCATTAGTTCTTCCTGCACCATTCTCTTAAGTTGTTTCCCTTACATTAAGTTAGTGTAAGAAGATTGAAATATATAGATCTCAGATACATATGAAATACATATGTATCATTATATGTAGATCTTATATATGTTGATATATATGTGATAGAACTATATATATGATTTAATATGTATACATGTATATAGATATATGTGTATGTGTGATATATATAAATATAGGTCCAATATAATCACAAAAAGGAAGGGAATAATCTGTTGTTCGTGATCATGATGGTTAGTATAAGAAGAAATGGGAAATTGCAGTCAGGAAGTTTCTTACAACACATTTGTAAAACTTTTTAGTTTACCTTGAGAATAGTGAAGCTCTTAAGCTCCTTCTACGAGGAACACAAAACAGTATAAAATCACAGCTGTAGGTTTTATTTTAAAATAGCTGTTTACTAGTAAATTGCAGATGTACTCTACCATTTTATAAACTAATCAGTGGAAGCAAGACAGGGGACAACTTCAAAGAGAAGCTCCACCTACGTCTGCTGTGTTGGTGAGGCAAAGCCAAAGGCTGACCTGACCTGGTGCTGGCACAGGTCTGCTCCCCAGATCAGGTCAGGCTGGATGACTTCCAGATGATCCTTCTCCAGCTGTCATTTCTACATTTCTTTGTATTAATGCAGCAGGATTTCTGGACATAGCCATGAAGGATTAATAAATAGTAATGATTGAATTTTGGAAAGGTAGCTTTAGCTATCAAGACAATGAAGATTTTGTCAACCTTGACATAGACTTGCCACTTTAAGTATTGTATATGGGTGGGAGTGGGGGGAATCACCATTTGGGTTAAAATCCCAGCAGGATTTGGATCCTGCCTTGTTGTGCCACTGGCTAGCACCATGTGTTAACAAAAAAAAGGGTGACTTGATGCTAGCAGTGTGCTGTTTGGTTTTCAGAATTAATTGCTGTAAAATCAAGGGAACTAGAGGAAAAGGAGATCGGACTAATGAAGTAAGAGATAGGAGGGGTTGCCAGGAATGTGCAATGTCCCAGTGGAGAACAGGAAACAGTGGTATTTCACCAATCCAAGTGTGGTTAAAGGGAGGACACAATGTGCTAGAAAGCAAAATTGATGGACTGAAGCAAATCTGTTTAGATTATTGATCAAGGCAAAGTTTTGCCTTAGCGCATTTGAAAGCAAAGTGTTACAATTCTGTTACTATTATTGTTGTTCCTATTAGTTACAACTCAATAGATTGCTTTTGTGCTAGGCAAACCCTGTGGATCTTACAATCTTCATAAGAATTTTCATTTAGCAGGAACACTCAGCGGCTTCTTCTCTGACTATTTTTTTATGCTAATAGAATATTTGTATGACAGAACAGCTCTTACTAATCTAAGGATTTAATAAGAGGTTCAATTGCAGAGGTGTTTTTCTGGAAAGCAGAAGGATATTTATTCGCTCCTCAAATAGCCATGAGGAATGTTAAATGAAGAGGTTTGTAGTTTGAGAAGAATACTGGGTTTAAATTACACCTGACCACTTCAGCAGAAGTGGGTTTATAACAATCAGAGCAATGAAGGAAAGAACAGGGAATTAGTTCATTTGTTGCAGACAAGTCAGAAATTTGAGTCTTCTGTAAGCTTGGAAATTAGCCTGTAGTAACACATGTGAGTTCAGCTTCTCTCTGATAACCACCTCTCTGATGGGTGTCGTGACTGTACAGTGCAAAATGCGTTTTTGTGGTATGGGAGTCTCAGAGAAATCCCAAACCTGTTCACGCTGTCTGGTCCCTCATTAGTGAGAATAAAAGACTCGCCGTCTCTCTCTGATAAGTGGAATTTGGGGGTCAGCATTCAGCCATCAATACACACGGAGAGCCTGGTCTGTGCTGATGAGTGCTGTTACAAGCATTAGAGCCCGTGCCAGGGCAGGACAGAAGATTTGGTGCTCCACGTCTCTCTCTCTACTGCGGCAAAAAAACCCAGGGAGGCTGCCTTAGCCTAGTTGCCTCTGCAACTAAATATTTGCAGCAGACATTAGATTTTTCCCTATAAAAATGTGTCTTTTGTGAGAATGGTATAAAGTATCCTAATGTAAATGAGACTCAAACCCATATTGCACACTAAAGTAATGCTAATTTGTTACAAAAGGAAGCGCTGCTGTTCAAGACTGTATTAATGAAACGGTGAGATGTATCCATCTTGAAAGCACTGCGGGGAAAGGATGCTGAAGCAATTTATTAGGAAACAAGGAGAACTGAAAAGATGTATTTTTCATAAACCAATGTTAAATATGGGCGGTAGGCTTTCACTGCAGCTCTACAAAATTCATATTTACTCCTCATTAAGGAAAAGAATATGCTCTTTCTATGTTGTCACCTAAGTTGACACTAGAAGACTCATTTAATGAGTTGTAATTAGGTTTTCCTAGATCTAAACTGGAAAGGAAATCAAAACTGCAGAACCACATTAGTGTGGGCCACAGAAACCTGATATTATACCCTGCAAATTCTCAAGATTTTACTTTGTTTGCCAATTGTGATTCTGTTCTCCATTCCTTTGCAATGCCAGTTGCAAAATTCAGCCTTACTTTTATTTAGTGTGATACTTTTATATGATTATGGCAACCATAGATGTTATATAGTCAGAACTATACCTGTAAGACCAGTCAAAAATATGAAGTCATATTGCACAGTGCTGGAGATTTATCTAGCCAATAATCACATGATTACTTGTAAAACAGTGAATGGAAATAAAGGCATTTCTTACTGTGGTATGGTTTTGTTTGTTTTGTTTTTATTATATCAGGAAGTTCAGTGATAAAGCCAGCTACTAACAAGGCAGTGGCAGCTTTGAGGATCTGGATATTTCTGTTCATTGAAACAGCCAGAAAATATTTCAAATCTTTGAGATAGTCTTAAAAAAAAACAGAATTCCTCTTATAAGGAAAATTGTGGGCATTGTAAGTCAGTGCTTTTCTTAACCAAACTATTAATTTGTTTCTTTTGAAACTTTGTTTAAGAAAAAGGAACTGGCACACAGCTCAGATGTTTAGTGTTTTGTCAATATGTGCTGCCTTGGGATCCTTTTCTCTCAGAACAGAAAACTGAGCAGATTTCTTTCCATATGATTAAGGACTTCTGCAAATCTGCACCCTCTTCTCCCTCATCTCCTCCATTTAACCGTGTGCTGTTTTGCTGAAAACTCCTCCCTCCCCAAGTCATTGCATTGACAGTTTCCTCTGAGCTACAACCTTCTTGCTTCACCTTTCAGTTCTATCTTTCGTTCTTTTTCCTCACTGGCTTTTTTTGCAGTCACCCTATTGCCTTTATGAAAGGTCTCCTTGGCACATGCCTACAATGTTATTGAACTTTGCATCCTTTCCTGTCACTGCGCTGTTTCTCCCCCTGTTCTTCCATCCACACACTCAGAAATCAATCAGCACTGATTACCCGCTACATCTACAGGGGGTTCAGAACTGCTGTTTTGAAAGAAAAATTGTGGAGGAATTCAGACTTCAAAGGGGGTCTCATTCTGTTCGATCAATTTGGACTGAGAAAGGTGGAGTAACTTACTGTTCTCTGAAATGAATGCTTCCACCAGTCGATAGCTGAATAACTGAGACCTTGCAGAACACATTTCTTTTCAAACTAGTAAAATGCTTACTTTGTCTCTTTGGAAAAAACTGAATGGTATCAACAAAAGCAAGGGAGGGAGGGCTGTTGTTATTTTAATTTTTGTTCTTGCTGGCAAATAAAACACTGGAGAAATCTAAAGGTTTGTGTTCACGATCTGGCATATTCAAATAATGCAGATGCTATCACAGAAAATTATTTAAATGCCTAATCAGCCTATAGCCACAAAATAATAAGATCTTAAGCCAAGGAATCTTTGGGGTCACATTGATTTATTTAACAGCTGATGCATTTCATATGATCACAGCAAGCAAACAGAATTGATTTAGAGACTCTATTTATGGAGATCAGCTCACCAGGAGTTGTAACTGTTCAGTCTCCTGAGAAGACTGTCTCACGCTGTATTACTAACGCGCAATGCAGAGTGACAAATTCCTGTGACTATTTACCCTGTTCGTGGCACTGACAGATCAGTACCACTATGCCTTTCTGGTAAACTTTATGGAATCATAGAATCATAGAATCATTTATGTTGGAAAAGACCTTTAAGATCATCAAGTCCAACCCTTAACCTAGCAATGCAAAGTCCACCACTAAACCATGTCCCTAAGCTCCACATCTAAACATCTTTAAATACCTCCAGGGATGGTGAACCCACCACCTCCCTGGGCAGCCTGTTCCAATGCTTGACAATCCTTTCAGTAAAGAATTTATTCCTGATATCCAATTTAAATCTCTCCTGTTTCTTTGCTCACTGTCAGTGGATCACAGAAGAGTTTCTTCTTGTGGGGAGTCCAGCTGGATCAGGAAAAATCAAAATGCAGGGGGTGAGGGAACTGAGGAAAGCAAAGTTTGAGAAGAATGAAAATTAAAGTCTGGAGGAGGTGAAATCAGAGCACTGGAGCATGGTGTTTTCAGCACATACGTAAATGCTTAGGAACTCACACATCATTAATAGGAAACGTATTTAAAAAGCAAAGCAAACTTCTAGCGCTTGGTTCTCTCAGATAATTTTGGAGGTTTCTCGAGAGTTTTGGAAATCAACTTGTCATTAAAACACATAAATCTGAAAAAAAAAAATTACAAACAATAGAAAAGTGTGCCTGGTATACTACTGTATTATATTGCCTTTGAAGCTCAGCCATAGGGGAGATATTGTAATAGGATGTGCTGCTTCTCTAGCTTGGGGAAAGGATAATGTAGGCTTGTTCTTGTCAGTTGTGTGCTACACTAGCAAATGTTATAACATCCAGTAGACGCATTTAAAAAACACATTCTTTGAATTGCAGTTTGCAAAAACAACAGTTGGTGGCACTTTGAAACAATTTTTATTTCTAAGTGTGCATTTGCTGATTGTAGGTGTGTAGAAGATTACATTAAAATATTAAATGACTAGTCTATAGTGATTCAAATTACAGTAATGACACAGAACTTATCAACCGTCTTCTGCACGGTGCACAGAGAGCTTGCTTAAACTGAACCTGAAGATCTGCATTTGTAAAAACAAGAGAAGGTGCTCAGGGAGATTAATTCTTCTTTAAAAATGTCAGAGAGAAATTACCAGAAGAGGCAGTAATGACAACGGGTGCAGGGGAACTCACTGTGTAGTTTACTTCAGCCCACAGAGACACTGAGTGCCGTGGCACGTTTCTGTGGACAGCTTGCCTTCAACGAGTTTGCATTTTGAAGGGATTTTTTTTTTTGTTATGGCATGGTATGTAACATGCATATAGATTTCTATTTTAACCAGCACCCATTAGGTAAATGGACATTTCCCAGGATTTGAATCCCCAAGAAATGTGAAGAAGAACAGGGAGAGACTACTATGGCCTTACCAGAAGAATCAAGCATTTATCCACGGTGTTTCTATCAATCAAGTGCAATTACACCACCTGCACAGAACTGCAGCATGTCTGATATCACAGAGGGTAACCTGGGCATTACTGGAGAAAACTGATAGTTTGAGAGATATTCTCTCTATGTTATCACACACCTTGTGTGGATACATGACATTTAAAGTGGTTGACAAGCAAAACCTCTTTCCTTAGAGATTATATATAAGCCTTTCTTCCACAGCCCTGTTTCTTTTGGGCCATTTCAACTCCAGAAGGGACACATCACCTCCTGGTCACAAAGAAAGCCCTGAATACCAGAATGACTTGCTGCATTAGCTGCAGCCTTTTGTTCAAAGGACTGGAAGACCAGACCACAGCTGGTGCTTTGCACTCTCTACAGCTTGGCCAAAGGAGTTTCAGTGCCTTCTGTTCCGTCTCTAATTCTTGCATATTGGAAATGAGAAGCCTCTGTCAACAGAGGATAATAAATCTGGAACCACTGCCGGGGTATACCCCTCCCTATCATCCTGCGGATCAGTTGCAAATTATTCCCATTTGCCCTTTTGGCCCTGAATATGTTCGTCTTGATGGTATAATCCATAAGTTATTCTTATTTAGCTTTCTAAATTACATGTTTTGCAGTTATTAATAGTTCTTTATACTGGCCAGTTTGGGTTCTGTGACAAAATTTTTCCCTCGGCTTCAGACAAACGTTACTTAATGCGTTTACAAATATGATCTTGCCTGGGAATATTTTGCTGCTTTCTCATTTGTCTCCACAGGGCTTTTTGCACTGAGAGGAGTGCTTGACATATCCAGCATGATAAGGCAAACCTCCTTATTGTGAGCAGTAATGCTGCCTGGCATTCTAGGTGTTTCATAATGTGCTGGTAGATTTGGTGTAACTGTGAGCTAAATACAGATTTGAAGTGTACTGGCTTTCATATACTTCCATGTACCTTAGCTTTTGTAATATTCTTGCTTCAGCTACATTCACATGATGCTTAGGCAGCCCAGCAATGCCTACAAGTTTCACAACTTAGTAACTTTCTGAATGCTTGATACCCCTGCACACCTCTCTTTGCAGAACAATACTTCTTTCAGTCTGAGAGTACAGCTCCTGCTTCAGTTTGAGATGATCTTTCAGGACTTTTCAAGACAGTTCTCTCCAGTGCCTAATGCAGCAACTTGTGTCTGCACCCACAAGTTGCTAATGTTGTTCTTTTGTATGCCTGACCTTGTGCTTGCAGAGGGCTGAGGAATCCTTTGTTTAGGCATTTGGTATACCTGCCCAGATGGCAAATCAATTTTCACACACTGATGCTTTCAGTTCAGGCGTGGATGCAGAAATACCTATTTCCTACCTGGCTTTTACCTTGCCTGCACGTAGACTTATGGCCCGCCCTTTGTACTGGCTGCCAGCCAAGGCAGTTGTTTCTGCCTCAGCAGGTACTATCCTTCACTACATTTCTGACCTGCAGACTTGATTGGTTTTATCATGCTACATATAATTCTTTTGATCCTGCTCTCTCTCTGAGCAGCTCTCTCCAACTGGGTACCTGCTCCCACTGTGGCTGGGAATGCTGTTGTTTCAGCTGGAAGCTTGGGGTTGCAACCTGGGACTTTCCAGCTCTGATCTATTCGGGTTTTTTTTTTTTGTTTTGCAGAGAACTGTCATTCTGGACTCACAGTCCTATTTGTAACTGTCATTACTCACAATTTCTGACCTGCCAACCACTCCTGTAGACTGTTTTTTAAAAATAATTTAGCCTGTTATTAATACCAGCTCTGAAGTGTTTGTTTGGAGTAGGTGTAAATCAGTGTCCCCTCCAGAGCTTTCTTGCAACTCTGGTTTGTGACCGAATTTCTTTCCCGAGCTCCCCCAGGTCAAGTTTTGCGAACCTCAGCAGTCCCCTGCTCCAACGGGTATCCCTTCTCGGAAGAGCATCAGGTGGACAACACTCCAAGTGAGCGAAATTATCTGATCTTTCTCACTGGTTTTTTGTACTCTCTGAGGAAGAGAGGCAATTCATTTTAGTGCCTCATCACTCCCTGAAAACCCCCAAGTCCCCTGTGCTGTCAACAAAGAGGCAGAGGTGTCTCTCTTTGGTGGATGAGAATGCCCTCTGTCATGTTGGAAAACCACAGCTCTCTTTCCACTGACTATAAAGATCCCTTTATAGGGAATATATGTCGTTATATTAAGTGGATTGGATCACTCTCACCCTCCTTTATTCCTTCTTTCTCTTTGTCCCTTCCCTTCCTCTTGTTACTTCCTCCCTAGGCCAGGTGCCAAAAATGCTGGCAAGGCAGTATCTCAGCTATCAGCTTAAATTGTCAATCTGGCTTCCACCTCTTTCCTTTCAGAGAGCAGTGTAATTGAAATTCCTCTTATTTTAGGCAGTTGTAGTATTTTAAACTCAGAACTATGTAAAGAATTGGCGATAACGCTGAACTGCTTAGCTGCGAAGGGGTGGTTACAGACCAAGTGAGGAAATGTTTGCATAAATCCTATGTAGGCAGATGCTTACCTAGAAGAAGCCGTCATTTCTGCCAAAATATTCAGAATCTCTTTGGCATCCACCACAAGACAATTGTCAGACTTGATTGGTCTGGAAGAGAAAGGCTTTTGCTTTCATTTCTGTGTGTTTGGTGCCAGCATGTTTCCCTGACAGGGATGTGAGAGGTGACCGGCTGAGTTCATGGACTATGGAGATGCCAGCACAGGGAATCTCTTTCCTTCTTCTTCAGCAGAGGTGAGTGGAAACTGCAGTTGCTCCCAATGAGGATGGGCTGCCAATTTGCTTAGTTTTTATAAAGTCCCCAGGTTGCATGGGCTGGTGCTGCTTAAGCATTGCAGGTGGCAGGGTGGGTGAGCCCAGGCTTTGCTCTGGAGCCAGAACTCTGAGATGAGAAACTTGGGAGGTGTCCTGGCTGGGGAAGCTTGATTTGAATTATGCCTTGTGCCACGTTTATCTCTTTCTTTTTTTTTTTATCAACAAGGCTAAAAATCGGGGATTTCAGAGACACAAGAGTCCCAAATTCCTGTTTAACACTTCAGTAACTAGGTGGTAAGTAAAACGTGACTCTGCATTTACTAAAGCAGAGAAACTTGATTAACTTGCTGTTCACTTCTGTTGTGCCTATTTTGTCAAGTGTTAGGGGGCAATAGCAGGAGAAGGAGAGAATATAGATTGTAACATTTCTATATGGACCCGACTGGGCTTATTCGTGGCTTACTTCCAGAAATGTGAATGTGCAAATGATGGGACTGCAGTGGGAGATTTGCTTGGTTTTATTCTAAAGGTGGAGAGACATGCTTCAGCATGAGAGACATGCTTCAGCCCTTAAAATGTTTGCATTTCTCAGTTGGTATCAGCTAATCAAGAAAAATCATGGGCATGGAGCCTAAGGAAGAGGCTAAAAGGGAAATTAAGACTGGACACAAAGATGGGACTGTTTTGCCTCAGGTAACCCGAGTGATGGTTTGTAGTCTGAAGTATTGGCAAGGGGAACAATGAGGCACAGCATTATCCACAAAGGCTAAGAGAACTGTTTTACGAAGGCTGACTGTGGAGTTGCTGACCTTAACAAAGAAGGATTTCTTATGCCACAATAAATATGTGGTATAAATAAATTTTAAAGGAGAAAAAAAAAGTGAAATGTCGTATCTTTTGGTTTGTTAATGGAGAAATACTGCACAGCATGTCTCATACGCAGTCTACCAAATGTCACTAAGCACTATGGATGAGAGGGAAAACAGAATTATCCTTTGGGAGATGGACTGTATTGGGCAACTGAGCATCTCCTGCATGGGAAATCTCTTGCACAGAATCAGAGTTGATTGTTTTGTTCAGCTCCAGTATGAAAACATTTTCTCAACATTCACATTGTTTGCAGAACTGATACTTAAATTTCTCAGCCATCTCCTTAACTGCAGTGTCCTCTGTCTGAAAATATCTATTTAAACTCTGTTGCATCCTCCTAGCAACCTGTTCTGACACGCATCTCCCTACCAGGTGATACCAGAGATCTGTATGGCTTTGCAGATCTAAGTATGAAATACAGAGTTATTTTTCTATTTTAATATGAATTCAGCTGCCAAGGCAAGCATCTGCATTACCCCACTTTAGCATGCGTGCATGCTAAATCCATTATTTATAGGCAAATTTCTGCTCATGACTATCTGTATGCCACTGGCAGAAATTTGCCTACGTGTCCCTTCAGAAATAGGTTGTCATTGCGTAACCTCACCTAACCAGCTATACTATCAGCATGTGTAAACAGTGCATCTCAAAAAGAAATTAAAACATTTAAATGAAACATTTATTTTCAAGTGACACCGTATGTTACAGTTGTGAGTCTAAAATTATTAAAAGCTGACTTACAAGGTGATATTTTTTTAGCGCTTGCTGTTTGGGAGCCAGTCTTAGTTGTCTGTTAATGATAAGAAAACAAGCCACTAATGATGTCCCAATAAAATAACACAAAGAAATAACAGCTAATTCCTATAAGTGGTTACACATTTAAAAACTAGAAAAGCTTCTTCCAAACTAGAAAACTGTATATGTAACGTGTAGACCTAGCCTTAGAAAACATACTTGCAGGTCCTGTTGTCTCATCTGCAAAATATTTCCTACCTGGGGGAGCAGTGGCCCTGTCACAGAGGGCTGCTCACAGAAGTAAAGGGTTGAGTGATATCCAGTTGTCTCTTGTCTATCCAAACCCAAAACAAGCAAAAAACCCAGTTATTTGCATAGAAGAAGGCTCTTTTAAAAGAACAGATGAACAACATTATGATATCTGTTAACTCTGTTGAGGTCAAAAGGTCAACAAAAAAAAACTTTAAAAAGCTTTTCATGTGTCCGAACAGGCATAGGCTTTTGCAGACGCTGTCAGATTTTTTTATTTCACTTGTCTTCCTGTGTGAGACAGTCACTCAACAATGGGATCAATTACTTTCATCAATACCTCGCTCAGTATTGGGAAAGGTCATATATAGTTGTCTCCCAGCAGTAGGGTAATTTGCAAACAGGCGCTCCTCGTATTGGAGTCATGCCCAGAGGATTCAAGCAGGAAGGGAACACCACTGTGCTGGGCGGGCACAAAATAAAACCGTCCATGCTTGCCGTTGAAATAGGAATGAGCTGTGACAGCAGAAAAACACAGGCAGCAAAGGCATGTGAGGGAAGGGGTAAGTGAAAATAATGGCAGAGGAACGGCAGAGGAAGGCAGTGCCTTTGAGCCGCTGTTCCCTGAGGCTGAGAACTGTCTGTAAGGGGCAGCTCATTAGAAGACTGCAGCTGTTTCTAGCACCTAAAGCAGTAAGTAGATTTTCTGGAGGAGCTGGTGTCTGAATATTTCTGAAAATCTCCCCATAGCATGACTGCGGGAGCCACAAGCTACTGACTGCTACTGAAAAACTGACTTTTGCGTGGCTGTTGACATGGAAGATAAACCCGTCCAAAAGTCTGTGTTTCCCTGTGGCTGCTTGCAGCATGAGTCAGTGCGCGTTCCTCCTCCACGTCCATTACTGGAGTCTGTTCTGTCCTAGATGTGGGAATTACTGATATCGTCAAAGGTTAATAGCTAAAGAAATAATTTCATTTGTAAGAAGCCCCAACTGACAGGCTGTTAATCACATCCCAGGAGAGCTTGCCAGCTTGCATTTTTGAAGATGCAAGGAAATAATGTTATTGCCTGGTATTTGTTTTACAGCACTGTCTAATGAGAGTGGGTGCCTTGCTATTTTATAGTGTCCAGATATGAAATATAGCAGTGCCTGTCTTGAAGTGTTACTCTGTCTTGGTACACATTTTTGGGGAAAATGGCATGCATTTATTATACTCCATATATACAGAAAGCTGTGATCCTTGATTAGGTTATTAAATTGACTCACGCTCAAAGGGAAAACAAAATATTTATTTGCAAGTGAAGATAAAAAAATGAAATTAAATTGAGCTTCACAGAACGAGATGGATTTCAGGGGCTGTGAAATCAGAGTGCAAAAGGAAACATTGCATTCTAAATATTTTATTAATAATTATAATTGCTTTAAGTATATCATAACTAGGTTAGTGGTATTTGTTGTTTTGCTTTAGGAACACATTTAATTTCTCAATTGTCTACTGACAAACATTGCTTTCAGTGAAGTCAACATGAGAACAGCATCAAGAAGGAATCTAAAATAATACAGTCGAGTGCCATGAAATGCTTACTAGCTTTTTCAGCCACTGTGTGCAAGTACATTCATCTGACTGTCACTGGGATGTAGATACACCACAGGATAGGTAATGACGCTGTTTGGGTTGCCCTGTTTCCAAATTCCTCTGTAAACATTTCTTCTCTAAAACTGGAGAAATCTTCTGTGATGCACCTTCTGTGATGGCATCATGATCCAAATTCAGAATACACAGTTATGAATTATTGACCATTTCTGGCCATTCTGAATATTGAAATGTAGCTCATAAGCATACATGTGACCAATTTTCTTCAATTAACATGAGATGCTGTCAAAGCCACACCAACTCTTCTGCACAGATTGCCAGAATTGTATCTTTCTTTACATTCATTGCGGGTAAATAGACCCACGATAACCAGCAAATAAGGAATTATGGTGGCAAATCCATCAGCTGAATCCTTGGCTCACAGGCATAGCTATATTCCAACAGCAATATAAGATGAGCTGGGCTTATTTCTACCCATAAGTTACACACAAAAATTAAATGTAAAATAAAGCAGATACTGGAAACAGCAGGTAGTGGTTTTGTACAAATTTTTCAAGTTGAGGATTGCAGGATTAAAATCATCCAAATAGAATCATAGAATAGTTTGGGTTGGAAGGGACCTTTAAAGGTCATCTAGTCCAACCCCCCTGCAAGAAGCAGGGACATCTCCAACCAGATCAGGGTGCTCAGAGCCCTGTCCAACCTGGCCTTGAATGTTTCCAGGGATGGGGCATCCACCACTTCTCTGGGCAACCTATACCAGTGTTCCAGTACCGTCCTTGTAAAAAATGTTTTCCTGTTATCTAATCTGAATCTACCTCCTTCTATTTTAAAACCATTACCCCTTGTCCTATTACAACAGGCCCTGCTACAGTTTCTCTCCATCTTTCCTGTAGGCCCCCTTGAGGTACTGGAAGGCCACAGTAAGGTCTCCTGGAGCCTTCTCTTCTCCAGGCTGAACAGCCCCAACTCTCTCAGCCTGTCCTCATAGGAGAAGTGCTCCAGCCCTCTTATCATCTTTGTGGCCCTCCTCTGGACTCTCTCCAACAAGTCCACGTCCTTCTTTTGTTAGGAGCTCCAGAGCTGGATATAGTATTCCAGATGGGGTCTCACCAGAGCAGAGTAGATGGGCAGAATCACCTCCCTTGACGTGCTGGCCAAGCACCTTTTGATACAGCCCAGGATGTGGCTGACTCTCGGGGCTGCAAGCGCACATTGCCAGCTGATGCTGAGCTTCTTCCACCAGCACTCCCAACTCCTTCTCCTCGGGGCTGCTCTCAATCCATTCTCCACCCAGCCTGTATTTGTGCTTGAGAGTGCCCCGAGCCATGTGCAGGACCTTGCACTTGGCCTTGTTAAATAACCCTAATTAAAATCATATTCATATTTTGAAACCAAAAAACTTGACATGACTAAGTCTTATGCAGTACAAATTTTACATTATCTGAGAAAATGATACTAGATGGTACTAGACTAGATTGTGATTCTTGCATTCACATGGAATATCCTTTTCTTCCTAAATGAAAATACATTGGATTCACTCCAGTATTTGAAGAGCAAAGCACTACATCTTAATGCAGTAACAGCCCACCTGAGCGACACTGTGAAGATCCTGACCTACCTGAAGATGAAACAGTATGAGGTTTGCTATTCCAGAGAAACTCTTCTTCACTGTTCATATGTTCTGCCGCTGCTAAAGGTGCTATTACCACATAAACACACAAACCAGACCTTAATAACACTCAGTTGATCGAGAAGTAGAAAAATGTCAGTGACTGTAGTGACTACATGCACAGGTTTTTTCCTAAGAAATTACTTGACCTCATCAAATGGTTCATATTTTTATGTAACACCTAAAAAGTCTTGAAATCCCACATTGCCCTCCAAAATACAAATTCTTCACAATACATCTATTATTAAAGCCTTTAGCAAAGGTCTTAATTTCAAAATAAATTAATGGAAACCTGAATATACATCCCAGTCCTAGTCCAAGATGCCGACTCAGGTGAACATTTTGAATCTCTTATTTTGTCAGTATGCATCTTCTAAAACGTGGAGATCAATTTTGCAAGTAAGAATCCAATTGTCTCCAAAAGTGAGTAAGTAATCCCAAATTGATGTTTGAATAATTCAGCAAATTTAAAAAGAAACTTATTAAATATTTCCATCTGTGGAAAATCCTTATGTACCATAAATATAAATCCCCTAAGCAAATTTGCCACAAATATAAGATCATATATCTCTTGAGATAGTTCTTCACCATTGCACCAACATGTTGTCTGAGGGGATTTTTTTTTTGAGGAAGTTAGAGGTAACAACTTTTTATTTAATCATGAAAAATTTATTGCAATGTTAACTACAAAGAGCCCACTCCTACTCCATAACCATTAAAATGCAGGAAGTCACCTGTTCAATAATGCAGAATTGTTGTGTATTAAAAATTTAAATCTATAAATATTAATAGAACACAGGTCAGTCTCTTAATCAACAGAGGTGGTTGTACACATAGCTATTGTTGTAAGCCTTAAGGTTGCACATTTGTTATGGCATAGAGCAAAACAGACATGTTAAAAAGTAGTTGTCTGCTAAAGGAAATTTTATTTTGTTCCTTTTTTTCAGATGAAGGATAAGAACAAGAAATCCTGTATTAATTCTGGGGTCTGTGGTTGTCCTGTGGGAAGAAAAGGTTCCTATTTCAATCTAACAAGTCAATGTATGTAGTCAGCTTTACAAAGGCATGGCATCAAGGTGTTTATAAGTAACAGCAGGCAAAGTCACGTTCTGCAGCCTCACTCCTTTACACCACTTTGAGCATATAAAGATGTCAGAAACATGATACTGCTTTTCAGGGGACTGAAAAGACCCAGGCAGTGTATGCCCAATGTATCAAATACCAACAGAGAGGTGATTGCCATGCAGGAGATGAGAAGGAAACTCTTGGGTTATCGCCATCTGAGTATTCATGTCCCCAGGAATGTGGAAGCTGAATGGGCTGTGAGAGGGCTTTCAGTGATGCCCGTCAGCATAAAGCAAACCTGAAGTACTGGAAAGCTACAACTAGCTCCTCAGCAGTGATTCCTCTTAGATGTGTCAGTAGTTTCTGGATGCAGGTAGCATCCACCTTACTTCTGGCTAGAAAAAAACAGACTCTTCGTTGTAGTAGAGATACGTGGTCCTTTGCAGCCTTAACCAAATTCACATCCCTTCAGCACTCTCCAGCTCAGCCAGGGTAGCTCATTAGCTATGTCCCTGAGTGGTGGCCTACATGAAAGACATGCATGTGATTTGACAGCAAAAAGGAGCTTAGCACAGGTCTGTCCCAAGTCTATGTCTAGAGAAACGTGATTCCTTCTCCACTTGCTGCTCTCCCAGTCAGCCGCTCTGGGAAACCACTGGAGCCTGACCATGCTATTATGTTTGCCACACTGATGGCTGATTAACCGTGGCTTACAAAAGCTGTGTAATATTGCAAATGGAGGCAGAAACAGATGTCTGCTGCATGCAGTGGAAGAGTGAGTTGTGGGTGCCTGGTTGTCCTCTTCAGCTCCCTGGGACGGGTCTGCTGCCAAATGATGAGGGACATGTGTGCCTGCCCACAGTGTGCGTCTCTCAGGGCACCCACCCAGGCTGTATGGTTGGAAACAAAGTGACAGTTGTTTTATGCCATATTTTCCACCTTTGTAGAATTGGTTATGCTTGTTTAGAAGAAGCATTTATTGAGAAGGGGCTGGGAACATGTCACTGTCATGGTGTCAGGTGGGAATTTATGATAAAGCTCTGAGGTTACAGACACTGGGAAGCCCACCAGGCCCCTGTGCCCTTGGCTATACCATGGCACTTTGCTTGGAATTTTGAATTTAATTCCCTTGAGGAAAGAGTGACCTCAAGCCTGTCTGTTACTTGGACTAGGAGTATGTGAAGGTTCCCCTGAGCGTACACAGGAGTGAAGTGCAGAAAGAGGTCAGGATCTCATGCTTTTCTTAGACAACCTTTCCTGTTGCCACTGTCAGAAACAGAAATAGGAATAGACAGACCACTGGTCCATCCAAGCAGGGCATCTCTTGTGTTCCTGTGACTATTTCCATTCCTGGCCTGTTCCAAGATACTCCTCCCCCAGCTTTTGTGAGAATACAAATGCAAAAATGGGAGCATCTTGCTGCTGTCTTAAGTGATTGCCTTATTCGTGAAACATTTCCTGAGTATTCACTATCTGCCTGTCTTTCTCAGAAAGCCCACCAACAGAATTGCCTCTGGATGAAAACACTGAAAAGACAGAAAGGAAAGAATTAAGGCAACTTTGCCACAGCCATAGGAAGCCTTAAGAGGACCTGAAGGTTTGTCCAGATTTGGTGATATTGTTTGGGACTAAATGCCAGGCTGAGCAAGGCTACATATCCTTGTTGTGAAGGACAGGGAACATCCCAAAGACCTTGGAGAAGAAGGAAAGACATCAACCCTGTTATATCCTTGTTAAGGAAGGGTATGAGGAGGACACAGACATCCTGGAGAGAGTAATCTGTGCTCTCTGAGCCAAGGCAAACAGCACAGCCATAAGGCAAGACTCACTGAAAAAAAAAGGAAGGAGTCTCAGATAGGTGCATTTCTGCATGGGTTTTTTTTTCATTTGCTTTTTCTTACAGGCTTATAAGTTCTTCCTTCTACCTCACTCAGGTAGAGTGGTAAGAAACTGCAGGCCAGAGCACAGGAATAATTCTCCAACACACTACAGAAAAAGCTGATCTTCTCAGATGTGTTGCCCTTTGGCATAGTCAGGAAAACACATGTGTTTTCACCATTTCTCAGAATGACAGTGTTGAACATCTGCCCAAACTGCTCCGCAGGATGCTCCTCTGGCCCTGCTCCTTGATGAATCCATCAGCACCTGGGGTCAGGCCCACACCATGGCCTCTCTGGGCCCTCTGAGAAATGCAGGCAGAGTCACCTCATCCATATTCATCAATGTTCGTTGTGCTGAGACTGTTTTCTAGTACACTTGATTGCTCATGTGAGGCCTTCAAATCTCCAGGCTTTGAGAGCCATTCTCAGATGTTCCCTCTGCTTGAATTTGCTGAACTGGCTTGAAACAAGACATCCATTTCATATGTTTAGGAATAACTCTAAAACTGCTGCATGGAGTTTTGTGACTGCTATTTTCCTGGCTCCTGTCTCCTTTTAAAACTGCCTGTCTTGTTCCTTACCAGTGCCTATTGCTGGTGTATTGTACAGAGTCATCCTCTCCACATCTGCTGAAAGCTCAAATTTCATTGGAAACATAGGAGAAATGGGCAAGGGAAAAGGGGTTTTGTTTGTTTGTTTGTTGGTGTCGTAGTTCAGCCCTGATCAGGACCAGACTACGCAGTTTCTCTCTCACTCCCCCCACCCTCCGAGAGAATAGGGGGAGATAATATAAGGAAAAACAGCTTGAGGTTTGAGATAAGGACAGGAAGAAAATCCTTAAAGTTACTGTTACAGGCAAAACAGACTCGACTTGGGAAAAACTATTCATTTATTATTAAAAACAGCAGGAGAATGAGACAGAGAACAAGATAACCTCCTCCCACCCCTCCCTCTTCCCAAGCTTAACATTATCTCTACTATCTTCCCCACCCCCAGCAGCACAGGGGGGAAGAGGGAATGGGGGTTGCAGTCAGTTCATGTGTTGTTTTACACTGCTGCTTCATGGTCAGCGGAAGAACTCCTCACATTCCTTCCCTGCTCCATTGTGGGGTCCCACCCCTACGCCACAGTCCTTCGTGAAACTGCTCCGGCGTGGGTCATCTCTTCCACTGAGAGCAGTCTCTTCAGAACAGCTGCCCTAGTGGGCCCTCCACGGGCCACAGCCGCCTTCAGGCATCTACCTCCCCTGATGTGGGATCCTTCACGGGCTCCAAGTGGATCTCTGCTCCTCCGTGCGCCTCCATGGGCTGCAGGGGGACAACCTGCTCCACCATGGGCTGCACCACAGGCTGCAGTGGAGTCTTGGCCAGGAGCCGCATTACTCCTCCCCCTCCTTCTTCACTGACCTTGGCGTCTGCAGCCGTTCCTCACAACAGGCTGGCAGACGCCTCTCAGGATCCTTTTTACATCTTATTCACTTCTCATCTCCTCTCCACTTCTTTCAGCCGGGCTGGGCCGAGTTGGGCCCAGTCGGCCGCCTGGCAAGAGGCCAGAGGGTGAGGCCTGCAAGGCCCATGAGGCCTGCGCCTCCCCCTCTGCACCTCTGCCCCCGCTCAGCTTCTTCACATCTTCTCTTCTCTCTCTTTTTTTTTCTGTTTTCCCCTTCTTAAATACGTCATCGCAGAGGCGTTATCATGGAACATTCTGCTACCAATCAGCTCGGCCTCGGCCAGCAGCAGGTCCGCCCTAGGCCTGGCCGAGTCCACTGAACAAAGGGGAGCGACTTCTAGCAGTTTCCTACAGAATCTACCACCTTAGGCCCCCCCTTACTAAACAAAACCACAACAGTTGGGAAGGGGATTTGGTGTTTTTTCTTTTATTCTTAAAAGGTCCAAGGCTGGTACATGAACAGTTAGAAACTAGTCCATATAGGAAGAAAAGCAGAACACCAGAGTATCTTCAGGAAAGTCACCACAGATTCCTCAGCTAGCTGTGGAAGTAAGCAGCAAATCACGTTGACAATGAACAGTTAGATGTAAATTCCATTCACTGCAAAGCTTTCATTCCAAAGTGAGGAGCCCCTATATGATCCATCCATGCACTTCAAAGCATGATTTGATGATAGGGCTTACTTCAATTTTACGCTAATGAAAACCATAAATAGTTTCATGACGGTGGAATGAGGAAAATTCAAACTTGATGGAGACAACTATTGATAATGAAATGTTTTTAAATTAGACACATTGGATTGACATTTAATATTTGTTAGGCAATCTGGGCCTATTTAGAAAGATTTTATTTAGCTAACCTAGTCTGAAAGTGAAAAGCAACTTCATAGCTGTGTGTTTGTCCTAAACGTCTTCGCCTGCATTTCTTAGGGCTCTTGATATGCTACTTTGTGGAATGCTCCCTGCTTTTCATGGTGTGACAGCTCTGCAAAAGGTTGATGGCTGCTATTAACATAGTGGAGAAGGTGTGGGTCCCATCTGTATATCTGACTGCATTACAGAATAGAAGCCACAGCCAGTGCCAGATCTCTGGTCTCCTGAAATTTTGCCCCTCTTAGGATGACCATTTTTATCCCATTGTGATAGTTTTTATCCCATTTCTGATTACATTTTTTTTTAACTCTGCAACACTGAAGCCAAACATGGCTCATGAGTTGATCTAACTTGGACCTTGGCAGGAGGAGGAACTCAGGATGTAGCCATAGTTAGTAATTTTTAAGTACAAGGTTAAGTAGTCTGAGGTTAGAGAGGAAAAGATCAGCAAAGTACTACTAATCGATTGGATACAAAGCCAACTGTATTCATTTGTAACCAACACCTGTGCAATAAAAGACACTAAAAAAAACCCCAGCAAAATCTCTTCTTTTATATGTTTTACCAGCCCTATGTTCCTCCCATGAGTCCTGCAGAACTTCTCAGTTTGTTCACTATTCGTTTTCACTCCCTCAGGTTCATACAGTTTCACATAGCTGCATGTGATTAGCACCACTGCCATTTTTTACTTCTTTGTCATCTCTTTAATTTACTGCTAGACTTTTTACTCTTTGATCCACTAATTGGATCCTTTCTTTTTTCTCAATTTACAGTCTGATCTTTTAGAAACACTGAACCTGGCTGCTCCTTATGCCCAGTTCCTTGCCCTCGCTTGCTTTATTATTCGTTTCCTTCCTTCTGCTCATGGCACATTGTGGTTTTCACAGATGAACTTTGTCATACATCTATTTTTGAACAATTATCATTAATAAATTAAACTTTACCAATCTGTGTGCTCTCGCAGAAGGAGTGTGGGCCTGGAAGCAAGGAGGATGTGGCTTTTTGTTTATGGGTGCTGCTTTATATGTCAGCGCCAGAGATTCTCTCATCTCTGGAAAGCAGACAGGTATGTTTAGTGATGTCTCTTGTAGACAGACTCTCAGATAATTATTTGGGAAACATATTCCCTACTAGTAAAACCTGAGAGATTGCTCCAGGCCAAAATGTGACCTAGTGTCTGTGTGGTATTTCAGAAGTGCACGCTTTTGCATCCTCTTTTAGTCTTTCTCCTTTCAGAAGAATACGGGGCATCTAACAAATACCAGTCTTCAGTCTTTTGGGGCTAGTTGACGGCTTACATGCTGAAAGTACAAAACTTGTGATGAATCTGAGGAGTTTTATTCTTTTGTCCCTTATGGGGGCCTCTGCTTAATTGAGGTATTTTATCTTTTAGCTAAGGACAAACAAGTTTGTTAGATTATGCCCACACCAAGTCTTGCAATGCTGGCATCGTCTCTCCTCAGCATCTGACCTGTCTTTTCAGAGTAGTTTGGCATAGTTAAACCATGCCTTTGGTTTAACAAGCTCCAGTTTTGTACTTCACTAGAAAGCAAACTTCTTAATAAAAAAAGGACTAGATTTACAGTGACAAAAAGATGCAAAATGTGCACACATTATGTATCATACAGGCTTTTAAATACTGAGACTTTTTATTTGGAAGAAGAAAGGAGAAGAATGTGTTTACGTACGTGTCCTAGATATAGAGGCATAAATGCTGAAACTTTTGCATTTGAACATGTATCACAGAAACAAAGTAGAGATTCTGTGTGAGGAACATCAGTAGGTTTACTGTGTAATAGCTTTTATTTGAAATTTATCTGCAGTCTTTCATAGCATTCACAGTGATTTACAGGATTCCATTTATAAGCTTTGTACAATTTACACTATTTGCTGTAAGCATGAAAGTTGACTACAAACTATTAAAACCTATTTATCAGAGTGTTTTGTGCAGAAGTCTTGAGACTCAGGCTGTACCTAATGCTTTTGGAGGAGTTTTGTAGAGACAAAAATCTCCCCTGTGTTTCAGCATTAATGAAGGACAATAAAATTGCTATGGTATCTATAGACATAGCAGTTTCTCGAGCAATATTCAGAGTTAATTGAAACAAAAGAGAGAGGTGAATTCTTCTCTTTGTTGTTTACCATGAACAGAAGAGTCCATTGCGTAAGATGCAGCTACCGAGGCACAATAAGAAAGGATGGCTGAGATTCATCAAAAAATGGAATTTGACCAGCACTGGTGCTAGTATATGAGAAGGAAAGAAAGAATCCAGGTTGCCACCCATCTGGAAAGGCATTTTATAATGGTTAAATATAAAGCCCTCTGAACAATTTTTGGCACTAGAAAAAGTCCCAAGGAGCCAATAAGAAAAAAATTAAACATGTCACAGAAGAAAAAGCAATGCAAAGCCTAACAAAAAAAAACATTGCTTGTTCCCTTCAATATCTGAAAGTAACATTCCAGCCATAGATCTGTAGCATCAGGGAGAGATGAAACTTTTCAAAAAAAACATGCAAATTCTCAAGTGCATTTCTTTTTTAATACTTTGGAGAGAGACAAAGTACTATTACATTTCAGTAAACCAAACATTACAATTTTGTCATGTCATATATACAATATAATATTTGAGTTTGTCTAAATAATATTCTAAATGTCCAAATTAGAGAAACTGTTACAATTACATGGTGGATATACTAAGCCAGTGAATGTATACTCTTGCAATAATGCTGATGATCTTCAGTCCAATAATTGGGCAGACATTAAACCAGCAAAGAGGTATTCATGGCACGTGGTTTGTGTGTGTGTATATGGGCATACCATGCACTTAGTTTCTTCAAACTATAAATTAGTTACTGTTCTCAGAAGCAGTATATCAGATTTTCTTATGAAGGATACAAGGGTTTTTCCAGTATAGAAATCATCTATACTCCTCCTCTGTCATGGAGAAATCCAGACTGTGGTACACAATGGTAGAAGAAACTACATATTTTGCGCTGGCTTCTAGAACTGGCTGGGTGATACTTTTACTAAGCAGGACACTGCTTGATCTTGAATATAGCTGGAATATAGTTTGGTGTTTGGCAATGTGAGGCTAACAGCAAATTGTGCTTCCTAAAGCACACATGTAACAGGCTAAGAAAGTTTAGTTCAACCTGATGCAACACCATCTTCATTGCCCAGCTCTTCTCTCAGTTATACTACTTAAATTGCAGTACGATAACTGTTAGTGTGGTCTGACGTGATAGTATTGTAAACACCTTGTTTTCCTTTGTGTTACTATGGACAAATTTAATAGATAATTGCATATTAGATTTTATGCCTCTTGTTCATATAACACTATGACTCCAGTTCAACCACAAAGACACTTAAAATTAAGTTTCTGTTTTATTATAGATTAAAATGTTACTGTGAACAGTTCTACCATTGTCTCAATTAGATCTTATAAATGTACTCCTGTTAACCAATTAAATAATTGTGTTTTATAAGATATTCCATTAATAACAATTGGCAAACATTAATTCAAATTTTTAGGAAGGTATTACCATGAATAAAACCCATCAGCAACATATCTCCCAGTTGTTGTCTTTTTGATTCTATAATTTCAATGACTTATTATCTCAAAATTCAGGACAAAAGGCCTTGACTCAAGACATTTTAAGCTGATAGAAAGTCTAACTGATTTCAAAATGCTTAGAATTGGCTTTGCTAGTCACTGCTAATATTATCCTAGATTCACAGAAAATCAAAGCAGAAAAGTCCTTTATGTTGTCATTTAGTCATTTAAACAGAATCAGAAGCTGTCACGAAGTTCAGTGACTACAAATCACATCTTAGGAAATATAGTTCCTGGTGTTGAAAAAATACGTATTTAAAATATGGTGGTTTTATTTTATTTTTTTTTTATTCTACAGAATGACATCTTTTCTTATTGTTCATTGCTTTCTGTTTCCTGGGCTATACACAGTGGATGCGATATTTTTCCAGATGCCAGGTTTTTCCAGTCAAAACTATTTTTTCCGTTCTAGCCATCTGTAATCTTTCAGGATACCCCAGAGTAACAGCAGAGCTCTGCTTCTTGGAGCATTCTCTTACCCAGCCTGTGAACATCTTGTTTTGCACACATCTATGCTCATGTGGGCAGCCCTTCCACTTAACAGATGTGCTAATGAGGAAAAAAAATGGAACTATGCTGAAATGGCAGGTTTGAGTGCTTAGTGATTCCTCTTGTTTTTCCTGTGTAATTTTTTCACAGAATGAAAGTTTTGTTCTTTGTTGGTTAATCTACCTTGGAGTTTAAACATACCATAAAGCAGTTTAGCTTCCAAGTGTACAACATAATTCATTTATCTCCCTCTTGCCATGCCACTGACATGCTTACCTGCCTCTGGAGTATCATTGCTAGCTCTCTTGAAGACTTTTGTTAAGCTTGTATAAGTTCTCTGCTTACTGCATTGCCATTCCTTGCTCTGGAGTGAATTTTCATGCACTAGCTGCTGCTGCTGCTGGACGTTCATTGCTTTGAACGTCTCTTGCTCTGTAAGATTCCACAGACTTTTTCAGGCATCGATCAGGGGAAGATCGGAGAGGAGTGACTGATTAAGCATTGAGACCGTTCTGTAGTGTGATACAACACCCTGTTCAGGCTTGCAGAAAGTGTGAAGATTCCTGTTCATGCTTAATTTTAAAAGTTCTGATTGTTAATCCTTAATTATGCTGGTAAAGAGTTCCCAGTGGCACAGAAACTGGAGACTCTTCCATGGAAAAAGCTCAACTCAGAGTGCAAAAGACATGATGTACAGCAGTGCTGCTCTCCTTTTACGATTTTTTTTTTCCCAGCGCAGGTGACAGTTTCTCTGCTTGTGCTGGATTTATCACTAGCTGGGAATCCATCAGAACGACTGTGCTGGTAGCTGCTAATTGCACAGTGGTTTCAGGTTGTCGGGTTTTGATAGATAGTGTACACAGAAGTCTCTTAAACCTCATCTTCCCATCTGACCAAAGTCTTACAGTCAAGCCTGGTTAGAATAGGTTTTGTGTCCTCTGCATTGAATTTTGGAGCTTATCTGTAGAAACTTAGGGTGATGTGTGATTAATTGCAGGGCTTTGGTTTTTTTGGAAAGTTCTTTTATGCAGGACTCCCTACACTGGCAAGAAGATGTTGACTACCATTTAGTCGCTGTTTCTTCTAGTGTCATTAGTTACACTTTTGCAGTTTATTTAGCTTATTCTTGGTCTCAATCCACCAAATTCAGAAGTTCATTGGTACACAACATCTATCTTAAGAAAATGTACAGATAATATTACTCTGTCACTTTTTCATTATCTAAAAACTAAACATACCTCTTTGGTGATACCTCAGAAAAGCTACTTACAAATTTCAGCCACAATAATGATCAGAGGGCTGGAGCACCTCCCCTGTGAAAAAAAGGCTGAGAGCACTGAAGTTGTTCAGCCTGGAGAAGAGGAGGTTCTGGGGAGACCTTATTGCAGTCTTTCAATTCTGAGAGGGGGCTTGTAAGAAAAATGGAGAGGGACTTTTTACCAGGACCAGTACTGATAGGACAAGGGGTAATGGTTTAAACTAAAAGACGGTAGATTTAGATTAGACATGAAGAAAATTTCTATGATGAGAGTGGTGAGACACTGGAATAGGTTGCTCAAAGAACTTGTAGACGCCTCACATTTGGAAGTGCCCAAAGTCAGGTTGGACAGGGCACTGAGCAAGTGGGAGGTGTCCCTGCCCATGGTAGGTGGGCTGGACTAGGTGACCTTTAAAGGTCCCTTCCAATCCAGACCTTCTAGGATTCTAATTTACTGTTTCAGAGTTGTATAGGACTGAGGATACAAAAGTAAATTTGGCTTGTGATAAATTTTTTGGTATAGTCATCCAGATTCATATATTTTTGACTCATACTACATTTGTTGACATTGTTACTAGCTTCTAAATAATTGCCTTTAGTTTCCAAATATAGCCTTATTTGAAATACATAGTTGAATGAAAATATAAGTACATGCAGCTAGAGCCTGTTAACTTAAGAGCAGCATGTTCAGGAAAGGATAACCAGCATTTTGTCACTCTGAAATTTTTAAGGAAAATACCTGAGTAAGCATTTAGCAGTAGAAAGATGCCACTTTCATTAGTGCATGGAGTGGAAGAATTTGGGAGGTTTGGGTTATTTTTAGAGGGGGGCAAGCTAGGTGCTGTTGCATATAATGGTTGCCTGGTAACACATCTAGGATTACAAGATAGCAGGGTCATTGATGTAGGCTTATTTCATCAGTAATAAGAAAAAAAATTAAACAACCAAACCCACTCCAGCAAACTGTTGCTTGGCAAGTTCTGTTTTTCAGCGTTTTGTGAGCAATTCAGTGATTCCAAGCTTTCAGAAATATATATTCTAGAAATGCAAGACCAGAGTAGCAGTTTGTTAGTCACTGCTTTTGTTGTATCAATAAGAAAGCCAGTTTTGCCTTTGGGCTTGGATTAGATTTATTTTCATTTGCCTTGCATGTCAGTTTACAAATACACAACAAGCTTTGGACGCTCCTCTGTATGCTCTTCCGCTTTAATAAATATTTGTTGATATTTCTTTTGTAACATATTTGGACCTGATCCTAAGAGTATAACTCATACTGAAAGCAAAATCTATTTAATAAGATCGCTCATGTATTCAGCTACTACCTTTCTTCATTAAGAGTGGCAGAATTAGGTTCTACATAAATGTAGACAAGTAAGCTTTTCTAAGCATGTGTACCTAAATTCATATTTAGGTATTCAGTTGCTGAAAAAGTACCCTAATTTGCACAGGCGCTGAGTACTTACAATGAACATTGTTTGCCGTGGGCATTTTTGATCATCAGAATGCCTTGATTTAGGCAGCATTCAGCAACTTTGCCATCAAAATATACTTGAAATTGTTGGTTAGCAAACACAGTTGTCATTGCTGTATTCTTAAAAGACTACTTTTTTCTCTGAACATGTCCTACCTTTCTGCCAAAAACACCACTCCAGCCAAACTAGGGACAGGTACATAAGTCACCGTGCAAGTGGTTTCTTAGAGGTTCAACCTCTTCCTTTGAAGTCTTTTAACTTTCCTCACATCTTTTACTACACTGTCAGGGACCAGGAACTCATCCTACATCACATCATGTTTGTTGCTAAGTTTCTTTAAAGCTCTGATGTAAACAGGAACCGATAGTGATTGTTGATGAATCACACTGGCCCTTGAGTTTCTTTTTCAGTAAAATTAATCTTCCTGGATTTTGCATGTACAGACTCAGCCTGTGACCTCACAGCTGTGACCTGTGCTGAAGCACAGCACAATGAATCATAAAGGATCTTGTCATAGACTTGGGGAAATTATCTTTTGTTACCCTCTAGACTCTCTTAATAAGGAATAGAGGAAGAGTTAAATTGGGGAGCATTACCCACTAGTGCAACTTACTCAAATAGCCAGAAGGCTCAGCCAGCAAAAGGTGGTCTGTCCTAGGCACAGGACCTATAATTCTCCTGATTTTTTTTTTTTTTGGAGGGGTGGTGGGGTTGGTGTAGAGAGTGATGTTTTTGTTTTCTGATCTATTCTCTTGTTCAATAGATGGTTGTGTCCATCTTTGGTGTTCCTTGACTCCACTGGAAGACTTTCACATCATCAGTAGTTCACCACATCTGCTAGGCAGACTTTTAACATCAGATATGGAATATGAATATAGGCTCTTGTGGAAAGGGAGAGGAATAAAATGTGAGAATCCCTGCTACCAGCTTTTCTGTAGCACCCCAGTCCTACTTCGCTTTCTTCTGTGTAGGTGGTGACATGCATTTTCCTTGAGAAGCAGAACCTCTTCACACTCACCCTTTCCTCACAAAACAAATCTTGATCCCTTATACACCTCTCATGTTTGTGCCATGTTTTGGTCTATATGAAACTGCAGCTTTTGATGGACAATATTTTCTCAGTATGAATAGGTAAGTATAAAAGATCTGCCTTCATCATCAAAATGAAGTAACTAAACCATTGCTTCCTCCAGATATCATCACTCCATCAGTCCACTTTTTCTATAGTGGAGATTTTGCATTTCGTAGTTTTTGTTTTTTCTAAGAAAAAGATCTTTACCTTTTAAATCCGCTTTGCTTTTTCTTCAGCAGCATCTTTTGTCTCATTTCTAATATTATTTCATAATTAAAATAGAGAGGGGAATCTCCTCCTTCCTTTCTATCTCCACGGAAAATAAAAATAAAAACGGAGGTTTTCTCTTGGGTATTCTGACTCTTTTAATTACCCTCTCAAATTTGATTTAGTTTTTTTTTTGTTGTTGCTTGAAGTAATTTTGCTTGCCAGCAATTAGAGATAGCATGTTGTACAACAAACTGTTTCAAACACTGGAGGAAATATCAGGAAAACAGTTTCCATGGTGTTCAGTCAGACCTGCATAACTGTTGCTTGGTGAGGAAAATAATACAAGGATACTTAAGAGCAGCAAAGCAGAGGACACTTGATGTTCTGTTGTTCAAACTGCCTGTTCAACCATACTGGCCAGACCTTCCAGCCAGCCTGCTGATGTGTCGTGCCACAGTATGGATGGAGTATTTTACCAAGGTGAATTTGTTCATGATTCTCAGTCTGAAGGCCAGATTATTAAATGATTCTCTTTCTTTTTTTTGCTTTGACAGCTATGATTAATAAAAGATGCTGAAAGCATGATTTATGAAGGGGCAGATCTACAGAACTCCCTCCTTCAAAGCCCAGCTTTCTTCTCTTAGCTCACTGCTCACATGCAGGAAGATTTAACTGTTCCTTGAAAAAAACATCCCTGAGCCTCTTTGGTGTTGCTCCAAAGATGCACAGTCACGCAGAAGTTGGAGGCTGGGTACCGGCCATCCTGGAGCTGCAACTCAGAGAGCCACAGTTGAAACCAGTGAAATGTGTTGCAGCTCCTTAAAGCTAGAAATATTATTTCTTGCTTCTGCTACCCAGGGGAATGGGATAAGAGGGAAATATCTCTGCAAGATAATCTGCATGTGGGACAGGTTCACTTATGAAACTATATGAGAACTGAAAAGTTTTGTTTCTATTTGGATGAACTTGTGACCTGGATATCAAGCTTTACTTGGACAGGGCAACCTTGTGTTTAGGAGTTCCCACAAAACAACCTGGCACTTCCCTCAAAAATGAAGTCAGCCCTCTCTGCCCAAAGAGAAGAGAGTTGTGTGTTGCGCCTGCCTTGATCATGAGCAAAATCTGAGAGATCCAGAGGCCTTCCCCACATCTGCATGGGGCCATATGACAGTGGAGATCACTGAAGCTTCAGAAGCCCAGGGCTTACCCTTGTTCCCTCATCCCTTGCAGCTGTAGCTTGCAGAAAGGCAAATGCCGCATGCACATGCACATGCACCAATGGGGTGGTCAATCCAATGGACTGGGGATGGATAGCTCAGTCCTGTTCTGTCCTGTGCTTCAGTGGGAAAAATAGAGCATGTTTTCAGTGGCTTGCAGCAAATGGCTGCTAATGGGCAGACTTGCCTCTGCCTGCTTCATCCTGAGCAGAGCACCTCCAGCAGCACTGCCCAAGTGTTATACAGCCCTGGCTCTCTCCAGGTTCAAGGCTCTTCCCTGTGTAGCTGTGGTTTTAGCTATTGCATTACATTGATTTATCAGTCCCTGTTAACTCCATTCCCTGTAGATACAGTCCTGCATTTCACTGTCAAGGTAGGAAAAAAAAATTTTTAATGCGTTAAGCCAACTTCTGCCCACAAGTGCTCCATTAATTCAATCAAATCTATTTTGGTCTTATTTCTGCCATCAGTTCTGCCACATTTTGTGCCAGCTCAAACCAATAAACTAAATTATTAAGGCTCGGAGCTTTACTCAGATAACATGGGCACTTTTCTGAGCAGCACAGAACAAAGGTTAGCAGCAGAACGCAGCAGTGGAAAATGAAGAACAGAAGGGATATAGCATAAAGACATCACTAGTTTTCCAGCCAGTCCTAGCATTATTGCACTTACTATATTTTCCATGTCATTTACTCCATCCTCTTCCCAGTTAATTTTGTAATCTGAATCTGAGGACTCAGGCTGGGGAAGACAACTTTCCAGATGTTTCTTCTGGAAAAGGGGAGGCTGTTGTAACTATTCGAGAATTAAAGTAGAAATAGTGAAAACGGGGAGAGGGAAGGCTGATAAATTTTGTCTGGGAAAATGAATGTGTTTCATTTGACTTCCCTTGCACTATAAAATGAGTGTAAAATGAACAAGATTTGGGTAAGCAGCTTTAGTTTAGAATGATCCCAAAGCTCTTCACAAATGCAGCTGAGTTTGGTTTTAGGGGAGACCTTATTTTCCACTGAAGAATCATATGATGCTTGGGTCAGAAGACAAGAACTAAAGCCTGGATTTGTTCCTCCTAAATTGAGGGGTTAAGGGTCAAGACACCATACTATAGCAATCAAAGAGATTTTCAGCCACTGGTGTGCCTTTCCAGCTCATGACATCCAGAGTAGGGACTCTAACCAGCTGCCTTCCCCAAGATCTCTTGCATTTGATTGATTCCCCCTTATGTGAGGAACACATCCATCAGTATAGAAAGACCTCATCTCATCCCGACCTTTGTGCTAGCTAGGGAGGGAATAAGAAAGAAGGGGTTGAGTGAAATAAACATTGAGGATTTTTTTTTTTTAAATGGACAAGTGTGAGGATAAACTAAACTGGAGTGGATTGGAAGATATCAGCAGATTTTAGGGAGAGAGATTAAAAATAAAAACAGCCCTGTATGTTTCTTCAAGGGTTTGTCAGACATAATGGGATATGGGATACTGGCAGAGACACAACCTAGGGGCAGGAAATAGTGTATATATTAGGAAGTTCATGGGGGACACAAGATCTAGACAAAATACATGAGATCAGCTCTGTGTAAAACTGGCAGAGTGCAAGCTTTCATGATTGTCTATGGGTCTCTGCCATAATACTTCTGCATGGCCCAAATCTGGTTTCTTCACCCTCTTCACCTTCAGGGAAATTCCCAGATAGGCAGCTACTTCATACGCAAGTCCTAACGGGGACTCACCATGTTTTACACTTGATGCTGCTTGTGCATGGTGCTTATTGCTGTATGGACAATGATTAACTTCAGAAGGAAAAATACCACCTTCTATATAAAAAAAAATCCAATTTCTGTATGAGCCTGGATTTAATATTTATAGATATGCATATTGTTTTCCTTGTTTAAAAAGCATATTCCTCCTCCAAAATCTGTGTCAGAAGCATGAAGGGGAGAAGCACACTTATTTGTAAGATTAAGTTCCTTTTATCTTCCTCACCAGCAGTCTTCACTCAGATAAGATAAGGCAGGTTAAGAGGTCTCTGTAAAGCAGAGTTCCGGTTCTCATCTTTCTTAGTATAGACTTTTCAGTTTCTTCCTAATCTTTCCTATTACTCCCATGTTCACCCTTAGAAAGACTATATTTTGAGCTAGGCTAGCCTGAAGACAGTATTCCTAGCACAGCAGATGTTTCTTGATTTATAAATGGGCTTATAATATTTTTATTTTTATTCTTCACGCCAGCCTTTTGTAGCCTAATATTTACTTTCTGATTTTCATCTCTGTGGCGCAGTGATCTTCAGAGAGCTGTGATTAGTAATTTAGGACTGCATCTAGATTTATTGTAGCATTGAATTTCATGTTGCCACCTCGCTATGCTGCTTATTTCCCCATGTTAGTCCTTCTGTTGCAATAAAAATATGTAAAATTTAAATTAATAGCCAAGTTAACTGCTGCTATAGATACCATTTCTGTAGCCTTACCTTTAATGGTTTGAAGTGAGAATAATGTTAGTTAAAGATTCGTAGTTTAAACAATGTGCCTTTGTGTGACCTGTCTAAAAGCAAGAAGCATAAAATGCTAAAATGCTAGCTCCATCAAGAACCCCTGAAGAACTGCTTAGGTTTGCCAAACTATTAAAGAAACTAGGGGAAAGGTAATTCCAGCAGGGGTAATTCCACCAGGACTCATAGACCCTCTACCCAAATTGTACCACTGACTCAAAAGAAGTAGGCAGAGTAACAGGACTGAGCACGCATACTACATTCACATGCTAGGTGAAGAGACTCTGACCAATCATTTAAAAAAATAACAATGCATATGTGTTTAAAAGTTGAATATGTTCATGTTTTTTTTATAAATAAAAGACAATTTAGAGCTTTAAGGTGTGCTGTCTTGAGATAGGCACCCATACCTGTGCATCTATGCGATAAAAGAAAATACTTCCACTCTGTGTGGACTGGATCTTTGCACACCAGCTGATGGACCCCAATCTGGGACAACACTTCTAGTTTTGCCTGGGTTTGCTTGACCCCTGTAATTTTACTATCGTACTGTTTATCACCTTCCCCAGAACACTGCTACACATACATAACTGCACTAACTTTATCAATACATTTGCTGTACCTCAGCAGTCAGTTTTTTGACTCTTAGCCAATTTTCAGTCGATGGCAACAAATTGCCTCTCACCTTGATCCTGCTGAATTTCTTTATCCGCTTGATGTGAGGGATTTTGTCAAAGGCAGTTTCAAAATCTAAATACATAATGTCAATTAATTTTCCTTCTCCTAGAAAATATTTTCTTGGCATTTTGAAAGACTGCTAAATAGATAAGAAGACATAATCTCCCTTCTAGCATACTCACCCTCACTAAACCCTATGGTCATGAGGCTTTAGAGGACATATAATTATGGTTGTAATTATCTCCATAACCAATTTACAAAGTACTAATTCAAGACATCAGAATTATTCTAATAAAAATATGTATTTATCAGACATTAACATTGTATTTGAATAAGAATTAATGCTTTTTGAAAAGTTAATGTTTTTAAAATTTATTTCTCAATAGCAAAAAATGTAGGCATTGTGGAAACTTGCCACATTCAGAGGATAAGCTTCCCCTCTGCAAGTAGTTTGTGCAGTCATTAGAAGGGAGACCACATGGTGTTATGTTGATCTTTTAGAACAAGATATCCATATGGGAGATCTCAGTACTACTGATGTTCTCAGTTACAGCAGTCTTGTTTGGCAGAAAAATACTTCTGACACTTAGGTGAAATTTTCTGCAGGACCTCTCAATTGTTACACAGGCCTTTCATTTTTCTTCACTTATGGGAGAACATGTTAAAGCACACTGGCATATATCAAACACCCTATGAAACAATGACTCTTTATTCTTTAGTGTTGATTTGGCATTAAAGTACTTCAACATTTATTCATTTAAACAAAGTTTCATTAATGATTATAAGCCATCATTTTGAACAGTCTTAAAGACTAATAGAACGGGTTGTCAGATTAAATAAAAATCAAATTGTTAAGTAGCAAATTAAAACATTAGATCACACTTTTCCTTCAATTTACCTCTAGAATCCTATGTCATTTTTACAAGGGGTAACAATTGTCCATATCCCTTGTTTAATTGGTCAAAATGTGTCACCCCATTATGCTGATCTCTATAGGTCTCTGCTATGTTCCTGTCCAATTACCATTTTTTCCGATTTTGAACTGCCAGAACATCTTGTTACAAAGGACTGTACTCCAACTCATTCTAAGCAATGAATAACTTTCTGCATATCATTTCCCTTCCTTTCAAATGGGATAAGCTTTCCTAAGCTTTGGAAAGGTCCTGGAGAACCTAAACTGAAGCACAGTCTTTGAAAGGGTGATTTAAGCCATCTTGAGATAAGCAGGAAGACAGATAATGTGCATGGCCTTTGGGAAGCACCTATCTCTCCCCATTGATTGTGGAAAGTAAACAATGCATCTACATCGCCCAGTGCAGTGCTACGCACAGGTACCTGAGCTTAGTCTATACACAGTGCACACAGAGCACAGTGACCACTCCACCCTCATGAATTAGTCCTTCTGAAAAAGCACCAGTGTGGCTGATCACAGGATCTGAACAAACACCTCTGCTTGACACTGGTATTCAGAAGCGCCTAGTGATCTTTCTATGGCAATACTCTGCAGTGAGCAGATGTGCCGTAAAGGCATAGGCAAATGTCAGATGCAGATGGCAAGTCCAGGCTCAGAAGCAGCCAGGAATGTGGATATATTTTGGTTTTGACACCACCCACAGAAACATCAGGGTCTCACATAAAGCCTGTGGTGATATTCTAATGCTAGAAAGGCTAAAGGGAACCTTATGGCTTTACAATTATTAAAACAGGCAACCAAAGAGAGAATAAAATTTCTCTAGTAATTTAAGGATTTTGAGGTTTTGACAGATTATACAGATTTTTTTTTAAAACTGTGGCTTCATTTCTCCCTTTTATTAATATAATCCTTTCCACTTGAATGTGTAGATTTTCTCTGTATGTACAGAAAGACAATTTAAATTAACTTTTGGGGTTTTTTTTTTATTCTAACAGAGCACCACTCTGAATAAACATTTCATTTATTCAGAAGACTTCTTGAAGAAAAACAAATTTTAAGGATGGAAGACCACTAGAAGAAAATCCAGTAAAGAATATGACTTTCAGTAAGTTAAGTCTGCTACTTGTTTATTAATGTTATTGTCATCATGGATCTCCTGACAGAATTAGCTGCAAGAAAAGCAGAAGCTTCTCTAACCTATCCCGATGTGCCATTTCACTCAATTACAACATGCTTGCCTCGTTTTCTCTCTAGAGCATAGGTTAGCTGTTTGCTCAAGCCAATACTGGATGTAGTCTAAACATGATTAATGCTTTTAACCAGATGGCTGTACAGATAGCTCTTTTTCAATTATTTTTTTCAATATTTTCTTCCTGGATCTCTTCTCTATATTTATCTTGAAGTTTTAGCACCATATGTGCGTTTTCTGTACCTTTTAATTACTTGGACTTGCTACACATTTTATTTTTGAATGACTTCACAAAAGAATGAAATAACCAAATTGTTACAATTCATGGTCATGTTCATACTCTATTGTATTTTTTAAAGTGTTTCTGGTGCCTTATTTAACTAATGCTACATCCTCTGAGATATTCCAGAGATACTCTCAGAAAAGACAAAAGGTTTGTCCATTCATTGAGCAAGATGTTAATGAAGACTGAGTTCTGCATTTATTGCATTCCTGCTTTTAGATACGCAAATCTCATCATCAAACAACAAATTTAAGTAAGCTGTTTCTATGTAGAAATACCATAGTTTTCCTTTATAATGGAAATCTGTGTAAATGAACACTTGATTTTGCAAGTAATTTTGGTGACTGCACAAATATGTTCCAAATTTTGGACTGTATTGAAAGAAGGGGTTAATACTAAGGAATCAAGCTGATAAATAGTGATCAATGATTTACTAACCTTGAGAGAAAGAACAGTAGAGTCATAAACTTAACCTAAGGAGATACTTTCAGGATGCTCTAGCAAGAGCTAAGATAAGTTAGATGGGAACACCCTGAGGGGGTACAGACACACTGGCTGAGACCAAGATAAGGGGACTTAAGAAGCTTAGAACCAACCGATAGGGTGGAATAACCAAGGAAATTGGGAACAGCAAGAAACCACCCTGGCAGCAAGAACAAAGCAGGACAAAGGTCTGAACCCACGCAGATGGACACAGTGATAAGGAGGAGAGAATGACCACCAGAGAGACTGTGACTCCTGAGAACAGACACGAGATGGACACAGAGACTGGGGAATAACCTGTCGGGGGAGGAAACTTATGATAATGATTTTTTGGAAACCTAATTAATATATAACCAAGTCCGCAGGAATTCTATGAATATGTATGTCTATGATGCATAAATACTGTACCTGTTCCTTAACACATTGCACACGTTCGGAGGAGCGATCCCCCGTGTGCCCAGTGCTGTAATAAAGAATACCTGCTTAATAGTTACATGGACTATTAAGTTTATTTTATTTTAGCCTTTTCGGCTTCAGTATTTTCCAGTCAGATGTTTAAATTTACTTATGTGAATAATATAATGGAAACACTTTTTTTTTTTTTTCCCTAAATGTAAATATACTGCATGTATAACATCTCGCTAAAGATATCTACGCACAATAGTATTGGCTCTAGTCTGTGCACTGAACAAGAGCTACAGATAATTTTTGAAGTAATCTACAACAGCAAGAAAAGATTTTTAATATGTTTAAACAATTTCTTCTGCAAAAATTTCAGCTTTTATTGTAATTAAGTATTTGTAGTGAAGTGGCCTGAGCTGGGCCTAGATCACATTGATTCAATACATCTTCCTGGATGTTGAATGTGGTGAGTTTTTATTTCAGGGAGACCTCTCTGTCTTTGAGTCTTTTGTTCAGTCCTTCCTTCCACGAGCAGAATATTGGCACTCATCATTGCTCTCATCACCTCCAAACTGCCAGTATGATTATCAGTACACATCTACGTTATTTTTTTTGGTTCAGGCAATTTTCTTTGTGCTATTTTGAATAAAATTGAAACTGTTTCTCCTTTGAAGGTGACAGCTCTTAAACTTTTTCCTTAATTCGCTCCTATAAAAATGGTACCCACTAAAAGGCAAAATTTATCATGCTGTTGTAAAAGCTGTTAAATACTTTTAACTCAACTTAAAGTCTTTAAACTTCCAAAAGACTTTATCAGAAGAGTTTCTTAGAGAGAGAAAAAAAAACCTCATGCAGATAAAAAGCTAATTAATATTGGCAATGGATTCACAAAGAGGAAATAACATTCCTCTCATACAGTCAAATAAATGATACTTTCCTACTCACTCAATCAGAAAGCTGTCATCTTGCCAAACAGTATAGCTCTGTGGTCCAAATACCAGATTCTAAAACTAAATAAAAACAGATTGTGGCACATGTGCTGGACAGTTTGTTCTCAGATTGCCTGCAACGTGATGTGCTTCTCAGCTGAGAGTGGTGGGCTCAGGTGGTGCCTCCAGAGGGCTGGGAGATGGTCACCAGCCCCAGGGGAGGAAAAAGTGTTTGTGGGCGCGAGGGTCATGGCAAGACTGCAGGAGCTGTAGACCAAGGAGATAGCACTGAAAGGAGCAAGGGCTCGACTCACTCATAACTCAATGCCCATAGTGGCAGAGAGAAAATTTTTAGGGAGCAGAGGGAGCTGGCTGCAAATCAAAACCTATGGTGATCACAACAGCCAAGCAGAGAAGTTAAGAACTTGCCTGTGAGTATACGGTGGACAGAGGAGATTTGTTTATATATAACTTTATTTCTGCTCTGTTTTATTTAGTTACTCTAAGTTTTCTCTCTTTAAAAGGTTAATTATTTTGGTTTATATTATAATAAAATCTGGCTTTGAGTTGAAAGAGCTTTTTGGTTTTCTGGTCTCCAACTTAAGGCAAGGGTCAAGGCACGAATCTCAGAGCTTTACCTGGCTCTCCTCTCACAGCACTGGACACACATCTTTGGCTTAACAGTATGCAGCATTTGAATTTATCAGACTTGGCTGCAAATTAATGCTTACGTCCTGTGAAAATGCCAGGGTTTCAAAATTTGCACTGTGTCAGACAAAAGAAATATTGACAGCTTTTTTTACATGGCAGTAAATTTTCATGGCATCCTACTCTTTTGTTTTGCTTTGTCATTCTAAGCTAAACAACACTTCTTGACATTTCCAGATACTGGGTTCACTGTGACCTTAAATGAAGCCTTAGTTTCATCTTCCTCCAATTTAGTCTGAATTTTAAGCTGCTGCACTGATGCCTGAAGAGCTGGTCTTTCTGCTTCCACTCTATTTTAACTCAGCTTATGAAACTTAACTATCTCAGTGCTCTGTAAACCAACCCCAAACTAAATATTTTATTTCCCAGTGGCAAGCTGAAATATTTCAACCTCTGCTTTTGGGTTTGGAGGTTTTCGTTTGGTTGATGTTTAATTTTGAAAATTTCCCAATCAAGTCTACACATAATTTATAAAAATACTGGGCTTAAGTTAAGCAAGAAGTTCCCAAGGAAGAAAACCCTCAAGTTATTTAATAGTCACTATGGTTTTTTTTTGTCCTGGCATTACGAGGCACTATGGTTGGGACTGATTTATGTCTTCTCCCATGGGCTGCTTTCCCAATTTGGACTTAATCTTAGATCACCCAGGAACTGGGGAAAATCTACAAACATCCTAAGAAAGTGTTTGACTTACAGAAATGTAGGTTGGATTTTTTTTTTCCTTGTTTCACTGTAGTAGTATGGTCTTTGTAAAGTACTAAGTTACGAACATCCATGCGCTCTTAGGTATCTAATAGAGACCTTACATTTCAATACTATGCCATTATTTTAAGTACCCTTCTGTAGCTAGACACCTACTTCAATTCCTGGAAAAACTGTGGGGTTTTTTGGATTCTGACTCCCTGTTTCCTTGTTGGTGCTCTCTCCTTATCTTCTCCTTCACAGCATTTCCTTTCTCTCCTGATAGTTTTCTATGATCACTTTCAATTATCACCAATACCATGCTGGAGAGCTGGGCAGGTCATCCAAAAAAGGCTCCTTGGCACTTGGGAAAGGCACAAATAATCTTGGGTCATCACATGTTGTTACTTGTTTACTTATTTGCAGGCTGAGATCCTAATTCTTTAGTCTGAATTGATTCAAAGTGAGCTAAAGGTCATAGTCATTTTGGCCAGGCAGTCGAGATGATTTATAATTTGTGTTTCTCCGGTTTTAACCAGGGTCAAATACTTAAGAGGGCTATGTCTGGGATGTTAACAGTTTCCTAATGTAGGTACAAGGGAATATTTCTGGTATCCATTCTTTTCCTTTTTTAAAAAAAAAAAAAAAGAAAATTTGAATTTATAATGAAGAATATACAGGAAATTCATAGATTAAATATTTTTCTGTTTATTTTCTTTCTGCCTTTCTTTTTAAAAAAATGAATATGGAAATTGTGCAATAGTGTGTCTTTCCCTTTATGACTCTTTTACTTCTATACTAATTTTCTTTTGTTTCCATAATTACAGTGAAATTCTATCATGTCAAAGCATATTTTCTCATTGATAATTTCATTATTATTACACCACCTTTTTATTATATATTTACGGTTTTCTTCCAACACTAATAGCTTCTACAAGTCTACATGACTCGTGTGTTACTGTTTACTTCTGATTAAAACATAAATGAGAGCATCCCAAAGAATATCCCATTTCCTCATTCACACACGCAGTTATAACTCCATGTGTGTGTGTGTGTTCGTGTACATATCTATCTATCTATCTATCTATCTATCTATCTATCTATCTATCTCAATCTTAAGCCTGAAGCAGAGAATTTCATAACTGTGCTATGGCTATAAGTGAATATTCTGAAGCTGTTAAATAATGCATTTTTACATTGAGATTATGTCAAGTAGTCATAGTATTTGTGACATTTTCCATTCTAAGTGTCTTGGACTCTATAATCACTATATAATTACATTATTATTTGTGCATAAAATGTTGTGAATACCATGTTGCCCACAAAAACTCTGCTTAAATCTGGGGAAATGTAGACAAATAAATAAAAAATCTTTTGCTGTAACCCCTTGTTTTAAAATGTTGACAATTTGACTTGAGATTTTTTATATTATCTTCTGCTTTCACAATCACGTTTATGTTAGACTCCAATTTATTGCATATAAAACTATTTTCCGGGAACCTCTGTTACCAAGATCTCAGACTGAAATAACATATTTTCAATCTTTCTATAGAGAAGAAATGTTATCTTTCAGAACGTGAAGGTCTGGAAACTATTCTAATGCATAAGGAACCTTTCAGTGGACAGGTACTGCAATTAAAGTAATATCCCTCTGGAATGTGACAGACTTGCAATAACTGGATTCCTTGTCTAGTCTAATTTGGAAGCCCAGAAGTAACCATTGAAAACCACAGGAAATGAGGCTTGATTTGACTATGTGTGACCTTGTGCCTTGATCTAGATTAGTTGTGTTATGGTTTCTGAAGCCCTAATCAGTTTGGTTAACAGCCACCTTGTCATAAGCACCCAGTAAACAATACTTCTGCCTCAATCTATCTATTTTTATTTTGCAGAAGGTGAGAGTTTTAGAGATATGAATTGAAAACTAAAAACCAGTAAAGCAAATACACAAGTAGATAGGAAATGGCAAACAAATTGTCGCACTGCCCAGATGGCTTATCCTGTTTTGATAGCAACTTCTAACTGCTGCGTATATCTAATTTAAATGCAGAATAACTACCTGCAGAACTATGCTATGTATATTGCTAGTTAAGGACTGTTTTCACAGTTTTACAAAGAAGCCTCCTTTATATTTTTTATTCCAAAGGAACATATCTATTCTCTTGTAAACAATTTTTTTTTCTGTTCTTTTTCTAATCTAATACGAAGAATTTTAATATACTTAATCTTCACTGGATTTATTGATCAACTTGATTGATTAAACAGCAATCACACATGTAGGTGTCTGGGATGTGCTTTCCCTTGCGGTTTTTTTATGAACTTGCAATTCTGTGTGCTGAATACTTATCAGAAGTAGTCATATTAGTTAGGACTGTATTTGATTATAGGGCTGTTGTGTCTCACCTTCCCTATTTGTGTAAGGTGATTTCATCCAGAATGTTATTTGGCTTGTCCATTATAATGCAAAATAGTATTCCCAAATAACTTTCTTCTTTTCTTATCTATAATTTGCTTTCTCATGGCCCTTTCTGACTGCTTCAAAATTTCCTCATTTGAATTCCCATGGTCTGACTCTCCCTTCAGCATAAGAACAGGACAACTTAGACAATATATCTAAGTATTTTGAAGCTTCTGGGATTGCTGATACTAGTTTTCTTTCCCTCAAGCTCAGCTTTCCTCTACATCCTCCTCTTGCCATCGCTTCAGCAATCTTCTTTCCTTTGGACATCTTGCAGAGCAAGCATCCTGTGAGTAATATGGGGCTTTGTGGTTCTCTAATGCTACTTCTCCTATCCTATTTCTCCACCCTGGAAGACTTCCAATAGTACAGCTCTGCCCTTAGCAGTGCAGTTGTGATGATACTTAAAGAGTAGAGAAGGTACTTTTTAGCTCTTTACACTTTTAAATGAGGCTGTCTTTGTTGTACTTCTTTGTAGATTTTTTGAAATACAAGGAAACTTTTCCAGGCTCTGGAAATCATTACACAAAGGGGTAGACTCCACAGGCCTCTGCACAACAAGCAGGTTCCCTGTGTGCCAGTGAAAGGCAAGATGTGAGGACACAAAAATGTTAACTGCTAGACATGAATCTCTGTACTTCAGGAGCTATAATCTTAGAAGCTCTTGAAGTCCCAGACCTTCTGATAGCTGCAAATAAAGATTTTGGCACAACTTCTAATATCCAGCCCTCAGAAGGGGTAATTCTCAGGAGCACAAAGGAAAACACATGCGTATGGGTGCTGTAACTGAAATGTAAATGTCTTCAACGATAATTTAAACTGCTGTGACCAAATGTATGCACAGATGAATTATTAAACCAGCCCCCTGGCACATTTTGATCTGAGCAAACTGGTACCCTTTTGAGCCACTCCACAGCACAGGCTGGCCTGTACCAGGGTCCAGTCACAACAGGCAGTTTGGAAGTGGCCACCCTGTTTTGGGGGCTGAGGAAAATGAACAGTATGGGCACAGCCAGCCAAAGCCAGCCAAAGGCCTGGGGATTAGTGAGTGGATCTTGGGACTGGTACATTGACTGGTATAGACATAACCATCTTTTCTACTGAGTGCTTGGATATGCATTGCAGAACTGCAGCTGGACAAAATCCCCAGGGAGGGGTGGGGGAGTAGGATCTGACAGCCTCATCAAATGCAATTTAGCTCTTTTATGGTAGAAGCGCCTGAGATGGGCACGAGGGGGCAGTGCCTGAAAGCCAGGCTTTTTGAAAGCTACCGTCCATATACAGGTAGCAACTAGGATCTCCATGAAAGGGCAGGGAGTGGACTTTATGGAGGGTCCCAGTATTTGGACAATGAGCTCTAGGAACCCCAGAGACAAGCCACCACAGATGGTCCAGAAAACATCTGTAATACTACCCAGAGAGTGAGCTCTGGGTTTAACTGCTGGCTGGTAATAGGCCTATCACTGTAAATTTTTTCGCTTCATAAGATTTTTGGTCAGGTAAGGGGGAAAAAAGGAACCCTTATGGAGGACTGTAAACAGAAATTCAATCAGATTCCCCTGTGGACAGAGATAAGGAGATGGCAAAGATAGCTAACAAGGTGTGTCATACTAGCTAACTATACAAACCAAAAGGGGAAGCACTATCATTTTAGGCATTATACCTTCTACATGGTTATTTCACCTCTGTAACACTTTGCACTTGTGCAGAACAGGACTTCCTTTCAGTTTAGAACAATAGACCTTACGGCCACGATCATCCATTGTCTTTCATTTCTTGTATCCTTCTGCCTTCTTGGAAATAGATGTAAAATACTGCTGATCAGTCTAGATCTTTTTAAAGCACCCGATTCTTTCCTGTACAGCAACAGGAAGCATAATGAAAGTAAAATCATCAATGGAGAATAGGTGTATGCTGTCCAGAAAAGATAATATTAAATTGCTGGAGCTGAGAATCACTATGGTAGTAACCAGCAGTGAAATAAAGGTTAGATAGATGAAAACAGAAAGGATTTTGATCAGTTCTGTTCTGGAAGGATTGCAAAAGAGAATTCACTGAGGCAGTCCTTGAAGTCCTGCCACAGATCCTGAAGATAAGTGAATAGAGATTCTACATTTTTAGTAAATTCTTATTACTGGGATTACAATTTTCCAGGTATCTGCTGGGGGACTGTATTAAAAAATAATTATAAGGCTCAGTTATTACTGAGGACAGGAATAACAAGCATAATGGAATACCAACCATAACTGGGATATAGATTTCTGCATCATGATGAGTTGAGTTGATGACTGAGTTAATAGAAATGGGATAATATTCAGTAGCACAAGACACAAGGCCAAGGATTCAGGCGTAGTTTCTAGAGCTTCTGCAATAAATTAGCTCACCTGTTGGAACAACAGACCAAAAAAAAATTTGATAGCTGGGAGTGATCCTGTGATAGAATGATGTGATGCAGTCATCTGAAAAGAAAACATATCCTCAAGAATAGGGAACTACTAGACAGTACTCTAGCAAGAGTTTACCTGGAGTGTAATGTATAATTATAGCTGGTTACACAAGTAAATTAAACATGCTGGAAAGTAGAGAAAGACTTCTAAGATAATTAGGGGCAAGAAAGGTTATCAAATGATCAGAGGGCTGGAGCACCTCTCCTATCAGGAAAGGCTGAGAGAGCTGAGATTGTTCAGCCTGGAAAAGAGAAGGCTCTGGGGAGACCTTATTGTGACCTTCCAATACTTAGACGGGGCTTGTAAGAAAGATGGAGACTTTTTACCAGGGCTGATACTGATGGGATAAGGGGTAATGGTTTTAAACGAAAAGAGGGTAAATTTTGATTAGACATAAAGAGGACGTTTTTTACAGTGAGGGTGGTAGGGCACTGGAACAGGTTGCCCAGAGAGGTGGTGGATGCCCCATCCCTGGAAACATTCAAGGTCGGGTTGGATGGGGCTCTGAGCAACCTGATCTGGTTGGAGATGTCCCTGCTCCTTGCAGGGGGGTTGGATTAGATGACCTTTAAACATCCCTTCCAACCCAAACCATTCTGTGATTCTGTCTTCTGAAAGGAATTTGGCTTTCACAGCCTAACAAAATGTTTCACGTCTATAATACTGTGTTTTAATACACCAGAGAAAAGCTATTTGAACTAATAGCCACTGCTGGCACAAGAACAAATGGATATAAACCAGCCATTAATAAATTTATCCTGAAAAGAAGGTTTCTAAGCATCAGAGCAACAATGTTTTGGAACAGCTTTTCTAATTGCAGCACAAAATTTAATGTGGTTAAACAGCATGATCACAACCTGGATTAAATTATGATTGACCAAAATAGCAGAACTCTGATGCATTCCCATGGCTTGTATTACTAGAGGGAAACATTATATAAAGTCTTGGGCAATAGAGGTATAGATCCTATATCTCTAGATAAGTTTCTGAATTTAGTGCACACTGAAAAACACATTTGCTGTTGCTGATTTTTTTTCTTGCCTCACTTGATGCTTAGTTTCTTTGTTTGTTGTTTGTTAACAAGACTTTGTGAACTGATTATATGTTGGTTTGCTACTGTTTAGGTACTTAACTATATCTCAGTCATTAAATACACATTGATTCTTTTAATAATATAAATAAAATATTTTATTATTTCAATAGATTAGATGTTTGCAATATATTGTTAATCTTTTAGTTATTGTTACTTTTCAGTTTGGCACACTGATGTGTAATGTCCATGTCCCTCTCCTCTTACGGTTTTATTGGTTGCTATAGTTACCAGCCATTGCTCCTCTCATGTCATTTATTTAGGCTAAATTCTTAGTGACCCTAAATTTGTTATCATGCGCATCTTCTTGTTTCTATTTCGTAGGATGGCAAGGTACCCAATTTGTTATGAGGAAGACTTCCAGATAAATGAGTATGGCTTGTCTGCATGACAGTCTGGGCTTGCAGGGCTGAATCTCTCCCTGCACTGCCATATTTTTTAAATTCACATTTACAATAACTCAGCAAGGTCTTATACATGCTGTAACAGAGTCCATCTTGATATTTATTATTTAATCTATTAAAACATTTGGCTCTCTTCACACACTGTTGGGGACCAATTAAAAGTCCAGAAAAACTATACAAAGTTTCTCATGTAATTAGACGTTTCAGGGCATGCTATTAAGGGCCATCTGTTCTCCTGGTTGACTGAGTACGACTGAGAAATGAGATGTTTTCTTTTGTACTTGGGGTTCCGTCTGTCTTGATTCTATATTTGAGTAATGCTGTATGGGGATGGCGGCTGAATTTCTTCCTAATTTGTATAGTCATTTAAGTACGTTTTACTGGGTAGGATGTTGAACCGTTTAGCATTTAAGATGCCCGTTATTGTTTTAGTGCACATAACTCTCTCTTACATTTTTCTAGGAAATCTAGGAATCTCCATTGCTTTTCTCTTGCTTACATTCCCCCATCACCTCTTTTTTTTTTGCCTTTCTACCAATGATTAAATTTTTCCATGGAGTAAATGGTTACAACTAGAGAGAATTCACTGACATTTCATGCATTTTGAATTTGGCTAATAAAGCCAAGCAGATCTGAGCAGTACAGCAAAACATATGCTGTAAAGTTATGAGAACTGCCTTACTGTCTCCTCTGTCACATCTGTGTGGTCCCACTGAAGGCAACTTAGAATATGTCAGACTGCCACACGACGTGGAGATACTCTAATTAACTTTTAATTTAGGTATTTCTGCTATTCATCAATAACACTACAAGGAGAGTTCAGTCCCTTTGTATCAGTGTAGCTGGTTGTCTATACTTTCCCCCCCTGAGTGCCTCTAAATCCTAACAGAGCAATGACACACAACAATACTTTCATTTAACATTTCTAACAACAACTGATTGCTTCTGCTAGGTTTTTACACTAGCACATGCACATTTAAAACTTAAAACTGGCTCTAAATACTTTCATTTCTTGTATAAATTCATGCAAATAAGATCAAAGGTCTTGTATGCTCTGCACGTAGCAAAGTGTTCACAAATCTGTGCCAAGCCAAGACATCTGGTCATCCTGCTTTGGTTACGGCACTGTGTTTCATTATGTCTACTGTGCTTTGATGTTTCATTCACTTTATCTACAGCAGCAGGTACAGGTATAGCAATATTCAGACAACACATTTATTCATCATTCACTTAAATGCAATATTGTATGAAGAATTAAACGTGAAATATAAGGTAATAATACACTGTCGCTGCACACTTAGCACTGTTAATGTCAGTGCTTCAGTATCACCCTTAGGCATGTATTCCCCATGCTTGCCCAGGCTGGATGGCTTCCTGACAGTTTAAGGAATGGTTATCAAAATCCATAAGTTAAAAATAAAAAAAAAAGTGAAGATAATTGTAGGCACTTAGATTAGGATCATCTCACCAAAATTTAGACAAAGTTAGTTACCAAGGAGTGAGTTAGTTACCTTTCACTCCCTTTAGCGTCAGCGGAGAAACCAGGAATTTCCAACTTGCATTATTTTCCCTGACTTAGGGAAGGTGTGTAATTAGATATCTCATTTGAAGTGAGATGAATCACCTAGGAGCTCACATCCCTTGTCACTATGAAGACCTCAACTTTGGCTTCTCTAACTTTTAGCCCCCTGAAGTTAACTCCATCCCCCTCCCAATGTGTGTTTCCCTGGCCTGCAATGCGATGAACTCAGCATTTTTCAGCTATTAGTAGCTGACTCTAGAGATGTTCTTCCTCTCTCTTGAGAAGAAAGGGCATGCATTTTTCAATAAAAAAAATATAAGTGCAGCCGCTGTGACTGCGAAGCTACAGCTGTTCATGATGTACACCATAGTGAACAGGATTAATATAGTCATCTGGCATTTATTATCTACTGTGAAGGGGATGTGGATACTTTTGGGTGTAATTGGAAAGAGAATTTAACTTCCTTTTTAAAGAATTCTCCTTGAAATATAGGGTATCTTTTTTTTTTTTAATTTAAAGTGAGTGAAGTTGCTTAAAGAACACAGCAAAAGCTATTAAAACTTTGACAGATGTTCTGCTGTAGTGAAATGTGAAACTGTGTTAATTTTAACCCAACTAACATAGAGATAGATTGAGCATGTCAGAACTTCTTATAACAAATACTTTTGCAGACTGAAATAATTCCTTGTATTTTTTCCCTTCAGGAATTACTTTGTTTTAAAATTGTAATCATTCTATAATCAAAAAACTAGAAAAATTAACTTTGATACATTATTCTTTTTTCTAGAATGGTTGTTTCATAAAGTATCTGAAAGCATCAAGATTTGGGGAGAAATGAAATAATCCAAGAACGGGAATTTTCATCCTCATAGGAGCTCTACTTAAAGGGTCATCTTGCAAAGGTATTTTCATCTTGGGAACGGTCATGCTTGCTATCTGCTCTCTTGATGATAATAACATACATGAGTTCTCACAGTTTTCATAAATTAGGGGATGGTATAAGTTACTGTAGATTATATCATTACTAGATATGGGTTTATAGATGTTGTTATATAATTTCTAAGTGTTTTAAGACTTGTATCATCCAGGTGCTTCCAGATGGCTGTGCTTTCTCAAAATTTAATAATTATCAGGGATCCTTAGCATGTTCCTTAGCATTTTTCTCCATTTTCTTGGTTCATAAGAATACACATTCTTTTACAGAGGAACTGAAAAAAAAAGATATGCATGTGAAAGCAAAGGTCTGGAAAACGGCTATTTGACAAGCAGGATGGAGAAAGGTGAATTTTCTGTCCCTCTTGGCTTTTCTAGGCCCTGGCAAAAATATCTGGGCTTCTCAGGCTCCTCCTCAGTCTCAGCAAACTTGTTTATAAGTACCTACAAGGGACATGTTTTCTTATAAGAGACCGAGTGGCCAGAAATTCAGTAAAGTCTCTGCTATTCAGTGGTGAGTGTAATTTTCCATTCTAAAACTGTACCCAGAGACACAGCAGATCCTTTGCCTCTCAGCATCTAAATTAAGATCAGGGTTTTATCTTATGCAAAAATTCCTTAGTGGTATGTGGTGTTTTTCATACTACAGAGGACGTTACAGGAGATCACTAGAGTCTGATCTGGCTGCACAAACCTGTGAAAAGTTCAGAGCTGTTTTCAGTGACTATCCTGTCCATGGGATTGTTCCTCCTGCCCCCTCCTGGGAAGAGGGAATTGCATGAGAAGTCATTTGTCCCCTCTCTGGCAGACTCCCGAAATCCTGTGTCCCACATGCCTCAGCCTGTGAAGCCCTGAACAGCCTAGGTGAGTGGTGCCTGTTGCATTTCCCCACAGGGATGGATCTGGACTGAAGCAGCAGTAGGCACAAACGGGGCACCCCTGCTTTGGGGTGCAGTTGTCCAAAAGACAACTGGGGAGCTTCTGTATCAGTGGAGTTAGTAGCTTTTTTTTTGTTTAAATCGTGTTTTAGTAGAGGAACAAATGAGAATGGATATATGAAAGCTCTTCTGTTAGCTAGAATATTTTAGACTCTGTGTTCAAGTTGTGTTTTAATCAAGGGTATAAAAAATACAAAAAGAGTTTGTCATACAGACTGAATGTTAGGGATATTTTAACAGGCAGAAAGAAGGATGAGTGAGCTTAGCAAACTAATATAGGCCTGGAAAACAAGATTCGCTGACCTTTTAATCACTACTTTTTTTCAGTATGTAGAGGAAAATAATTTATTTTCCCAGTTCTTCAGTTTCTTTCTGTACAGTAAGGATAATAACATTACTTGAAATAAGCCTTGTGGGGAGAAAAGTTAAATATTGGCAGTTGCTTATGGGTTTTGAGCAAAGGATCACACTGGCTATTTACTTTGGGCAAGTAAATTACATATGTAGATACAGAATTGCAAAGTAAAATAGGTCATGAAATTAAGACATAGTAAAGCATTAATCTCAGACTCTGATCCCAGGGTACTAGAGGACCTGTGGTATTTTATGAGACATCTGTATCATGAGCTAAAAGAACAATTGGATATTAAAGAGCTTTTGACAATCTTCAGAGGAAAAGACAAGTTATCACCTTTAAATCTGAAATTACAGATTACATTTTTCTCCCTTAATCCCCCTGTAGTTCCAATTATGGATGCTATTTCTCACTTCCTCTCCCAAAGTGTGGCGCAATGCCACTATACATTATTGAACAGCTGCCTTACTTGACCCCAGAGGTGACTGCTTCTTGGCGGTGGATGAAACGAGCCACACAGATTCCTTGACTACTTCAGAGGGATACTGTGACTAGCTTAATTAGATAATGCTCAAGAAGTGTTGTGAGATACTTGGACTAAAAGCATTATGTAAGGCCAAATTAATTATGAGTATTAATACAATCTTGATCTAAAGAATAATTTGAATAAGGGATAAAATAATTATGAGATCTTTGTGAGTCACATACAGAGTACTTTGCTTCTCCATATAAAATATCTCCCACAGCATTTAAAATGTTTCCATGGACCAGTGCAGGGCAGTGCTGCTCAGAAGTGATGGGAATATGTGCTGCCAGATGTGAGTCATCGGTGAACTCCAGCACTCATTTCTTTGTTCACATTTCAAGCACAAGACACCCTGTTCCCTACGACAGAGTTACGTGCAGATGCCTTGATGGAACGTGAATTGAGGAACCTGACAGACAAGGGGGAGAGTTGTTTGGTTTTGTTTTGAAGTCTCAGGGATAATCTTCATTCCCTGTGCAGATCTGTGGTGACATAGCACAACCATCCTTCTCCCTGGGTAAAATCCTGGCATTTCTGAAATCAAGGAAACATTTCCTTTGACTTGAGTGGAACTGGGATTTCCACCACATACATGTTTCTGTGCTGTGTTCTTTCAGGTAAGAAAACATGGAAATGCTGGAAATTATGCAAGTTTCTGTAGCCATGTAGTCATTTTCCCTACAAAAACTGAAAAATCAGACTAAACCAAACTGATTGATCTCCAAATCGGTCTTGACAGTTCAGTGGCCAGTGCGGGTTCCACTGCAGCTTTTTGTTTGGCAAGCTTTATACATTTTGTGGATGCCTAGAAAGTTTGGTATCAGATTTATTTTCATGAAATCTGAATATATGGAGAAGGGATTTCTAAGTCTAAACTTTTTATATTGCTAGGGTAGTTTCTTTTGATTAAATATATGTATCTAAAGTATATTTAAGACATCTGTTGGAGGAGGAACTCATTTGCTCCCTAGATCTGCATTGACCCTAAGAGGAGTCTACAGCAAATAGCTATATTTAGTCATGTAAATTTTATAATTTTTTACTTACTTTTTGACAACTACTTTAGGATTTTAATGAAATATGACTGGAATATTGAACTATTTAATGTTACTGAGCTAGTTACCACAGAAATGTGAACCCAGAACTGTATTTTAACTTTAAAAGCAGGTTACTTCTGCAAACTTCTCACTTTGATTACTACTAAATTATATATTTGAACTGAATAACCATTTTCCTTTCAGGTATTGGACAAATATCTCTAATGACTACTCTTCACACAAACTCCAGTTATAAGGCCAGATTTCCACATTTAGACTTCCTCATTATGTAAAACTTGAGCTGACTGACTAGAGCCAAGTATATAAATGACATTCTGAACATTTAGTTCTAGTCCTTTTATTTTTGTTTACTTCTGTGCTTCATTATAATGAAAGATACATGGTTTTGTGTATCAGGGATTATAATTACTCATGTCGATAGAGCAGCTTACCAGAGAGTATAATTATTGCTCACATGTTGGCTTGAGGCAGAAATTAGACTCAGAAGTCTGACATGGTCATGACTCTTACATTTTAATTTGTCCACCTCCTGGTAGCACCTAACAGATCACCTATGCCTGTCCTAATTATTTCAATATAAAGAGATTAAACTCCTACCTCTGTATCCTTTTTGTGAGAAAGATATTCATATCTGAGAATGAAGTTCACCTCACAAAGACACAGAGGTGTCTGAATCACCACTTGGTGCAGAGATGGGGATGGGACACAGGACAGCTGGCCACATGTGCGGCACAGCCAATGTCACAGAAATGTCCAAGGCCACAGAGACACGACAGACAGTGCTGCATGCATAGGGATGGAGGGCATTATCTTTTTTTTGGGAGAATTCAAGCAAGGTCTTGGGGCAAGCTACGTATCTACCACAACTGGAGAGATTTATTCAGGCTGGAGATGACATATCCATTGCTCAGGAGCCATGTGTAGATCAAGAATTGGTTTGATGTGGCCACTGAGGATTCCTTCAGGACAGGGGCTACAGCAGGGATGGGCAGAGAGCCTGCACCACATGCTCTCTTGTAGGTACTGTGCATGCCCTTCTATTTCTAGGTACAACTTGCTCCAGAATTCAAAAGCACTTTTAGTGCAGGAAGATGCTGGGCTGCCCCTTACTCACCTGCAGAACAGGATCAGAGGAAGGCTGCTGCCTGGTGCAGGTATCCAATCCTTTGCTATTACACTGGCTTGTGTGCCACTGACACTTCTGGTTTCTTCTGCTTTCTGTCTGGTGCACAGTTTAATTTATTGAGAACTCTCATGCTTCAGTACTACAAAAGTCTCCAGGCTTTAACACAGTATATCTCGTAAGGTATTATGGTTTGTGCTATAAGTTGGGCTAAATCAAACAAGTTAAGCAGTTAAGTCCTATCAGGCAATAAAAACTGGAAACATCTGTTCTTTATCTATTACCAGTGAATTCTGGGCCTCCAAATCACTGATAAATATCTGGTACTCAGGCTTTCCTGGACTGGATTACTCTCAGTTTGTGTAAAGGTCTTCCTCCACAGCAGGGAGCTCTGACCATCTCCTCAGAGCTATATTGCAGGGCATGTATGCATGAGTTTATTTTGGGAACTACAGACCTAGCTATAATGCTAGGGTTGGCCAAGTATTTCTCCATAAGGCCGTGGTAAGGTATGCGAGCCTAGAGAGAGAGATGGCCATCCTGCTCGCCATGCTAAGATGGGGTGAATAGAGGAGCCTTTTTCCTCTATACTCATGCAACTCATTACAGAATAATAATTTTTCAGAAGTTTGTCTCCATTATAGAAATGCTAGAAGTGGTACGAGGAGAGTGAGTGAGCCAGTTGTAAATATTACAAATTCTGTTTCAATATCTCTTAGTGATAAAAGTTCACAAACGAGCACAAATTAAGTTCATTCTGCATATTTCAAATTCATTTTACCTATTTCTTTTATAGGTTGTGAAGAATTTTTTGTGAGCAGAACAGCTGCAGATGCCAAGGTCAGTGAAGAAGGAGGGAGAGGAGTAATGCTGCTCCTGACAGAGATTCCCCTGCAGCCTGTGGTGCAGCCCATGGTGGAGCAGGCTCTGCCCCTGCAGCCCATGGAGGCCCACGGAGGAACAGAGATGCCCTCTGTGCCATTCATGGGGGAAGGAGGTAGAGATAATGTTAGAGATAAAGCCCGGAAAAAGAGAGGGCAGGGGGGGAATTATCTTGTTCTCTTTCTCATTATCCTGCTTTGGTTTTAATAGAAAACAAACAGTTTTCCCCAAATTGAGTCTGTTTTGCCCGTAACAGTAACTTTAATCTCAAGCCTTTGTTCTTATATTATGTCTCCCTATTCCCTTGGAGGCTGGGGGAGAGAGAGAAACTGCGTAGTTTGGTCCCAAGCGGGGCTAAACCATGACAGTAGTTTTACAAAATTGCTTCAAAAGAGATGGTTCTGTAGAGTTCACATATACTTGACACATATCTTCAGAATTATTTGTTCTTGTGCATCCTTTTAGTTACAGAATAAAGACTGCTTAAACTTTTATGGAGATAACTCAAGTAATTTACTTATAACAAACTGAATGAAAAACACATCATTAAAAGAAGATTTAAAGATAAGGAAAAAAAAGCCTTTTCATGAGAGCACAACTCTTGAATAATAACTTCAACTCTGACAGTGAATTCTTAGTTATTTAATGAAATCCTGGTAAGCAGTACTTTATTCCATATGTGTCAGGACTTTTCAGTGAGAGAAAATGAACTTTAGTCCTAGTGTGTGCTCTGGGAGTGACAGGGCACTTGGAAAATACTATAGCAGGGTATTTCAAACTTAATTTGCTCAGGTGTCTTTGAAGGTAGCTTGGGTGCTGATAACAGCAATTCCTGGTTCTCCATCAGGCCATGCATATGTGCAGGAAAAAAATGTGTTACTGTCCTTTTCTTCACCACCCACCAGTTATGAACATTCATGATGATACACAATCCATCTCTCCAGCTCTCTCCTCAGTATCACTAATTGTGACCCAGCTGCATGTCTTCATTAACCTGCTGTGGTCACCCCAAGCCCTTCTCTACCATCACACCAGCCCCACACTCAGCCAGCGAGCCAGAGTCTGGACACAGGCTGCCGGCGGTGCACACTGGAAGTGCACATCCTCTAACACCTTGGCACAGGGGCTGGTGTCAGGACAGTTTGGGGTGTCCACGGCTGCCGCAGTGAATGGCAGTGAGCTGCTCTCATGATCATCACCTGCCCCTTCCACGCAAATGCTCAGGTCAGCACCGTTGCAGCTACTACTCTGAGGTACCACTGCACTGCGGCCATACCTGGCATCCCAGCGGGGCAAGGTCTGCAGTAATGCGTTAGGCCACTGAGGCTGAAATTCCTCTCACCTAACCCCAGCTTTCTAAAGGTTAGAAATTCAGATATCGGTCTGTTCCCTTTCCAGCTAATGGAAGGAGACAGGAACAGCTGTGCTCAGAGCTGAAGCTCCAGGTGGACCTCACTGCTCTCCAAAGGTGTCTGTCCTCCACCTACAGGGACATCAGCTGGCTAACACTAACTGCAGGTGGCATTGCCAGGTCTTGAGAGTTTGCAGAGACAGAGCTTGACCTTAATGTGCACCAAAATGATTTTAGCATTAGCAGAACCTTTCTCAGCAAGCAAGATGCTCTACATAAGGAAAGATCTGCACATGGTCCTCCCAGCATCTAGTGCAAATATTTCAAATTTATTTTGCAGGTTATAAGATGCAAGAGCAATACAAACAAAAAGTGTTTTCAGTGATGAAGAAATATTGTCATTGGAAGTTAATGAAAAAAACTTTCTAAGCTATTTTACACCAGTTTGCCAATAGCCCAAGGCCAGACTGAGCTAACTCAAAAGGACTATAAATACTGATTTTTGAAAATTAATAAAATAAATAAAACCACACTAACACCTGAGCAAAATTAAAGGTGGAAGCAAGAAAAGTAGAAGCAGATTATTTGTGTTTCTATGAGATTATTGCTGGAAGTATATTTATGTCTGTAAGTACAAAGGGGAAATTGAAACTGATACTATTCATAAATCAGCACATTTAAAGTAATATTACATAAGTAATTTCATTTGTATCAATCCACTTAAAAAAACATATAGCACAGAAGAACAGCGCTCTCATTACATGAAGTGCTTCATAATAAATAAGCGAGCCACTGAGGATATCCATCTCATTCATAACCTGCACAGAAGAAGATAAAGGTAATCAGTGGACAAAAACCATCAGCTAGATCTGTCAGTGTTCAATATTAAGTTCTTGTTTAGTGCCAAATTAAACTTTCTCAAATTTTTTTTCTCATGTTACTACCCTGTGATTCTTAATGTTAAAGATGTGTCTAATAGGAAGCCAAAGTAATGTCTTTCTTTTGCAAAGACAAAGTTATAACTTTCATTTGCAAGTAAGAAATAATTTGAAATTTGATTAAACAGATATCATCAAATGGCACATCTGGATGTGATTGTAAAGCCCTTCTAGTATAGTGAATGACTTTTTTTTTTTAAAAAAAGAAAAAAGTTACTCTCTTGCTTTCTAGCACTAGCATTTACTTTTTACAAATACACTTTCTGTATGTTATTTTTTTTTGTGATGGAGCTCTTTCTTCTTAAAGCTGAAATAAATATAGGAGCATGTCTTAGTGCGTTTAGATCAACCTTTTCTTCTGCTCATGAACAAAGAACTCAGGAGCGGAGACAGAAGATGAGGGCTTTCTCTGGGACAGAAGAGAAAGGTAGGGGGGAAAAAAAGAATAAAAACTCCCATAGTTTCCCCTTAAAATCCTAGAAGACCAACTCTGCCTCTCCCTTTGTGCTTTGTGGATGGAGGGTTTTGAGCTGATTGGTGACAGAGGTGGGTTAGCATAAGGACCATTTGCTGAAACAAGGAAAAATAGCTCTCCAGGTCAAATACTTTCATATCTTTTACTTTTTCCAGTGGTTAATCAGTACTGCCTTCTGAGACAACTTGACTATGTTGATTCCTGTTGAAAGGAGATTTTGCTGTAAAAATGTTCAACTGACAAAGATTTCAGAGTATGTATTATCAATTTGTGTAAGAGTCAAATCTTTGTTGGAAAAATCTCACTGGGATTTGCTTGATCCTGCAAAATGCAGTTTCCAGCTCTAGCTCAGCAAACTCGTACCAGACACATACAACTCTAAGCAGACACTTGGTCCCATGTATCAGACTAAAGGTTTTCAGCATGTTGCAAAACTAATCTCTAGTTTTTTTCTGTTCCAGTAAATATTTTTATTGTAGAAAGTTCTTGTTAGTTGACACAAAATTCCTTTCTTACACTACAAAAAAAATTGTCTGGGTATGAATGTGTATACACACACACACATACATATCCACACACGTGTTCTAATACATACACAACATCAGTCAGACTCCTAATATCTACATCCAAAATTGAAAAGAGACACTGATTAACACAAGAATGTGTAAATGCCCATACTGAACTGAGAAGGTGAGGGTATCTTTTTTTAAAACATTCCTCTTACTGCAATCACTGACACAGATGACATAGCTCTCCCATCTATCATCAATTTTTTAATTGCTGTAGGTGAAAACTAGATTTAAATCAAAGTCTTGGAGGCATGAAGTTCCATAGTTAGGTACCACTTCAGTAAACAGCCAGCTTCATCAGTTCAATTTTCGTTTACTTGTGAGGAAAATATCAAAGAACCTGAAGATATTCTTTGATCTGCTTATAAACATTTTGAGATCAGTGGCAAGAATCAAGGTACAGTAACATTACTGGTTGATACAAACAAATTAAGCATCAGTGAAGAAAGTCATTGAAATGTCTGAAATTCCCAAAATTCTTAGAAGACTGGATTTCTTCTAAAAGACTTTTTTTTTTTTTTCTCAGTTAACTAACCTGGCAGCACTCAATAAAATTGAAAAGCTATTAAACTAAGTTAATAATAAGGTAAGTGAATAAAGTTAATAACTATCAGAAACTATTTGCTTTTTTGTTAGTCGGCTTCTTGACAACCAGTTATAACCTACAGCCGTGGTGTCTGACTGGGAAAACTCTTGGGTCTAGATAGATTCTTAGAGGAGAAATTTCAACATCAAAATAACAAATGGTTTCCATGTAGCTGTAAATTTTCATTTTGTTTCCTTAAATTATAAGGAGATGGAATTTTACTCTCTCATATACCAACTGGGAGCTAGAAAAATTTAGCAACAACAGCCTGGATAGATGGTTACACATAACATGTTGAATATTGCAATAGGATATGACATGTTGCATATTGCAAATGACATAAATCATTGAAGACTTTAATGTTAAAGGCCCTTACGTAATTTATGCAATTTACTGTCTAGTCCACAAGTCAGTGTTTCAAGATTAATATTATACTGTTATGGGTTGCTGAACAATGTCAGTGGTCATTTCCCTTCTTTTTCCACCAATTTATTTTGTGGTTGTCATTAGCGATATCACTTAATGCTTTATTGAACGTCCATTTGCCTGTTTTTTCACTATGTAGATATATTTCTTTTCCCTGTAGCCAAGTACCCACAGGATAATATGAATACTATTCTCTCTAAAATGTATATGCTTACTTAAGCACAAAAAAAAATTGCTTGGATTCAGAGGCCAGCAAATATGTAGTCAAGCCAATCTCAGGTGCTACGGTCAAAATCTTCTCATTTTTCTACTTAGGTTTGTACATTCATTGAGTTACATGACTGCATCGTTCATAAAGAATACCAAGATCACATCCTGACTTTGTAATTTCTACTGGTTTTGTAACAGTATACACTCCACTTCATCATCTTAGAAAAAAATAAGAAGTGAAAAGAAAGAGAATTGTATTTTCTATTCATTATTATTCAGCATACAAAATGCTACTCTGAGCTATTTGAAGTTTTACCTGAAAATTTTAGCACTAAATGGTTATGAAATACAGACAGAACACAAAGAAGAATTCTATTAACTCAACTAAAATAGAAAGACAGATATCAAGCACAAAAAAAAATCCCACAAATTATTAAGTATTTCTTTTACATCATCCTGTCCTATCAGGTAGCTGTAAAAGTAGATAACCTTTTTGTTGGAGGGAATACCAAGCCAAATGCTATTACTGCACCCTCTCATTTTAAAAGAAGTTGCACAGTGTCAAAATGTTTTACTCCTATAATTTATCTGACATTTTATTTTTCAGTATGCCTCTTTGTACGTGTTAAGAGATTTGTTTTTGTGAAATGAATGGAAAGAAAGAGGACATTAGGGATAAAAAATGGAAGTCAAGGCAAAAATAAACTATCTATAGCCATGTATCTCTCTGTAAAAATGCCAAATATTCTTGACACTGGGATAATTGGCTGCTTTGTTTGACAAAAGGTATAGAGGAGGCATTAGCTCACTCAGAAACTGTACTGGCTTTCATTGGTGATACTCAGGCTTATATGGTCCTTGCAGCAGGAAGCCCACCTGAGGATGAGCTGCAGTTCCATCCAAATCTCTGTGTCCCCTGACCTGGTCACTCTTGTCACATGAAATCTCTAAGAATGTGGCCAGCATGATGTGACTTGTTCTGCTTATTTAGAGAGGTAGGACAGGAACAGCATGTCCTACCTTGGGCTGGTACAAGAAGTGTTTGTCTCTTTTATATCATGATTCCTTTGCATCACCCAGTGATTCAAAGAATGCAATTAGACTCACTCTAAATGAGAAATCACTTTATGTTACATCCATGAGCAATGGTATTGTAGTGCAAATTACTGTCAGTGAACAGAAGATGGATAAACAGAGATATTTTTCTGGTGTGCATTCTTCTTTTATTAATAATATCAATAAGGAAAACCATTTGTCTTCTTAGGCAGCCTGGGAAATACAGGAAACTGTGACTGCTCAGTAGCTCATTTACACAAGTACTTTTTGCTAAACAGGCATATATTCTTGTATCCTTGCCCCACTAACAAGGCAAGATTGCTGGAGCTCAAAAGAAACAAAGACAAACCCAGGGGGACTGCAGATATTTATTTAATCACAGGACCATTTATCTGAATTTCTTAAGCTATTTGCTCGCTTGAATTCAAACCCATGCATAATAAGGAATAAGCAATTCACCAAACTTTGAGATTTAGACATCCAAACAAGTCTGTTTTATCTGATTAAACTGAAAGAAAAATTTTGCAGTCTCTGGCACATTAAAAGATAAAAATCCTCCCCTCCCTTGCCGTCCCCCACACACTTATACCTTGTCTCCAGGAACCTGTCACATGAGAAAGAAACTTGTCAATTATCAAAACTTTTAACACAAAGACTGGGATTAGATAGAATATAGAAACATGTTACAAAATTAATGCCGTAAAGAAATATGGCAGTAATAACAGCAGCCTTATGCTTCGTTTTAATATTTCCTCATTTTGGTTATTGGTTTGCAATATCAGCATTTCATTAGAGTCTAAGCTACAAAGAAGGTTTCGGGATAATAGATCTTGCTTTAGGCACCAGTGTTTGAAGGAAAGGGACAATTTAATATTTTAAAGCCAGTGGAATTGTGTGTGGGCAGTAAGGAAGAGGGGCTTATCTGTAGATTTACTGTGAAACAATTACACTCCTGCAAGCTCTAAATCCCTCTCCTACTCACAATTAAAGGCATAGATAACTTCTTAATGTACAGCAGCTGACAGTTTGGATGATGGAAAGCCAATATCTATCACTCTCTGTTTACTTCGTACTCTGTATGCGGAAAATCAGCTATATGCAGAATCCATTTGGGACAAAAAGAGCTTGACTAGCAGTGTTGAGATCATTTCCAGCATGAAACTGTATCATCCATCAACTCGCTCCAGCAAGACACGACTGGATGTTTCATTTGCAGGGCAGAGGGGAGAAACCAAAGGAGGAAGAATCAGTTCAATGAGAAAGGGAAAACTCCTCTTGGGCAGAATTTCAAGCTCCTAAATGACTTCCTGAAAGGCTCTGCATGGCTCCTTGATGGTTCTTTTGTTTGCTCGTTTGTCCTCAGAAAGGCAACTGGCAGAAAACTTGGCTTGAACTTGCAAGTTTTCATTTCATAGGGAAAGCAGCGCAAAATGAAAGGGTGTGGGATGTTACCGGGTACAATGAATGAGATCTTGAAGTCTTTCTTCAGTTTGTGTTTTTGAGTTTATATAAACCTCTAACTAAACCTGGCAGAAGCATTAGCACTTCAGGAACCCCAGAATTTCGCCAGCTGTGTTAAGCTATGAAGCTCTTACCTCCACACATTAAACAGAGGTACAGTATTTGTACCTCTAAATTCAGTTTAGTTCACTAGTAAAATTGATCTGATCCACCAGCAAACGTAGTTTTTAATGCACATCACTGCTCTCTTCCAGCAGTAAAAGCTATGGAACAGATCACTCTGGATCCAAAGCATCCTGTGGCTCTTGCTGAGCTCCTCGGAGGCAGAGAGGCTTGCCCACACGTTGGAGGATTGCAGGAGCAGGGAGTTACTGCATAGAGAAGTTGACATGGATGACACTTGGATTGTCAGCACAAGCACTCTTCTAACCTGTTCCATGTCCCCATTTTACCCATTAATATCTTATCTTAAAGGATTTAAAAGAAGGACTGACAAACTAAACTGTGCAAATAGGAATCCAAATGAGAAGTTTGGATGGTGGTCCAAAATACCAGTAAAAATATCCCAATTTTCATATTACTCTTCAGATTTCTGTATCCTCCCTCCTCCCCTTTTCTGTTAATTTCACAGAAGATTCCTGGCTGATCCTTGTCATAAAGACTTTGCAAGGAATTTGTTTAAGGGGAGGTTAATGAAGACGGCTAGCAATATCTTGCTCGTGCTAACTGAGGAGGCCGAAGTCTTGTCCTCTATCTACCAATATTTGTGGGTCCAAACCCAGACAGAAATGAAGTCCAAACCACTCTGCGTCACTAGTACTCCTCTGGGATTACATTGCAGTCTCGGTGAGATTGGCAGCAGACTACGGCAAACAAGTAAATATGGCGGGTACTGATCAATAGTGAAATTACTTCTTTTTCATTCATTGACCCAGATTGAAGTTATTGAAGATCACCCTCTGAGAAAACAGTATCAGAAAGGCAGGTTAGGCTGTTTTTCACCACACTGGTTATTTAGCTATATGTCTTTGCAGCAACATGTTTACTTTTGGAAAGAAAGGGCCCTTGATTTGATCTTAAAAGTATAATTTTTTTTTATCAGTTCAATCATAACTGAGTAGAGACTTGTATCAAGAAAACAAATAAAAGGAATTGTAACAATTATTAGTTCTTGTTTCCTGTTCCTATTCAGAAAGTTCCTGAAGTTCCTTCTATCCAGTTTCTGAGTCTTGGTGTTAGCTTCAGTTGTTATTTATTCCTAGTAACTATTTTAACAAGAAGACACTTCATTATGAGGCTTTGGGTTTTGTTTGTTTGTTTGTTTGTTTTTTCATGTTAGACATCACAAGAAGAAGACTTGTTTGAAAAGATCTAAAATCATACCTTAAAATGAGATGCTACCAAATATTTTAACATCTTTCAAAATCAAAGGTATATTTACCTCTCTAACTTTTGTAACAATGTAGCTTTTGTAGTATTTAAAACTGTAGTATTGGAGAGTTGGTTACGAGGCAGAACACTGCTTTGTTGTTTTTATCTCCTTGAAATTTTTAGGGGATCTTTCAACGTGCTCGCACCAAAAAGCACCATCTAATCACCATGCAAGACACTTTAGCTTCTAAGAAGTAATCCTAGAAATTCAAATCAACACCACTCATTAGCCTCTATCATGTGGGGAAAAATAATGAAGAAGATGGAAAAACTTCCAATTCACAGGTTTTCCCTTTGAGTTTTGTGGAGGCTTAAAATTATTTTAAGATCTTTTAATTTCATTATTTTAAATTTAACATACAAATCTAAATTTTAATAACTTTTCCTTTTTAGCTTGAACTTTTTTGGTCACCTAACAATCCATTGTTCATGATTTTCTGATATCAATAACTCAACATTTCCTTTCAAGGATCCACTTTGAAAATTCGTTGCCTAATCCTTTGTAAAAGTCTGATTTGAGTTGCATTTATTATTTTATAGTGAAGGATCTGTCAGATTTTCAATTACAAAGTTTTATTTTCAAGGACATTGAGATCATCTTTTAATTCCTTCAGGGACATCTGAATGATCCTTTTAGGGTTTCCTATATTTGACAGGATTTTGCAAGGTTTCTGTGAGCTGCTTAGATATTTCACAGGGGCTTTCTTAGCCTCATGGTGTAAGCTTACTGCATATAACTCATAAGACTGTAATTTAAGCATAGAAAACCAGCATGGGATGACATTTGACACGGTACCGAATAGAATTTTTTCAGTTACAAATGGTGTAGTATCTTTATTTGGGAGTTTTCTTACAAAAATGTAGATATTCTGTCCTACAAATGTGCAGAGACTTTAGGATTGCGGAACAGTGGTTCAGACACATGTTTAAACGTACTGTATTTAATTTATAAACAATTTATCTACACACTCAGTTTTTGAAAACTGATTTAACATCTCTGTTGCATCAGTGTCTTTGGAAATTATAAATAGTGATGTTGTGTATGGCTACAGCCTGACTTGCTGTTGTCATTTCACCAAAAGAGGAGAAAAAAAAAACATTGTGTAATTTCAATCTATTCAACTAAATCCTCCAGGAAAAGAGTGAAATAAGGCCCTGTAAAATTTAGACTACAGCTAATGAGCTTTGAGGGTAATATAAATGGAAAGCAGCCACTTTTGAGGAAGAAAGGTAAATTAGTGGAAACCAATTTCCCCTTGATGCCTCCAAATTCTTTGTTGTTTCAAGTTCTCAGTCAGCTTTGCTAAACTCCTCCGTTATGCCTTGTGGAAGACAGTTTCTTCATCTTAATACCTAAATTTAAAAAGTTTTGCTGTCTTCTCCTATTGACCTCTTTCAACTGCTAATGGAGTGTCTAATGGCTAACAGGTGACCTATTTCCTACAGAAGATTAGCTGAAGTCATCCTGAATATGATCACTAACACTTGAAACTAGCTCTGGTTAAAACCCATTACCTAGAATAGTAAACACGATCTGTATAATTTGTATTTTTGCTTTTATCATAATAGATAAGAAAATCTAATGGATGATCTTGGAAACATATAAATACACCCTGCAGAAGACTAAATAAATTAACATCTATGAAAGCAGCTAGGTTAAACAGAGTTGGCAAGACTTCTGTCCAAGTTAGTTGCTGATTAATATTTTTGTTAATCACATGGGTCAAATAGGATAACTGACTTTATTAGATAGGGTGCAAGTAAAGAAGCTGGAGATAAAAGTTTAATTTCTCACTCTGTTCCTCATGTCACTGTTCAATAAAGTTTAAGCAATGGCACTTTCTTACCATGAAGATGCCGAGGAAAATGGAAGGAGGAAAATAGAAGGATGCCCAGCTATGGCAGTAATGAAGGGCTCAACAGTGTCTACAAGCAGAAACAATACCCAATGGAGAAAAGAGATGCCAGGGAGCAACCTCTAAATAATATCTTAAGAGCCTTTCCCACTGCTGCTGCAGGAGAGACAAAACTGGACTAGATGGATCTTTGGTCTCATGTACTGCAGCACTTATGTTTCAACTGACGGTTGCTTCCAGCCCTGGTGTTACTTGCTACTGGACTTACCAGATATGGAGTGCCAGGTGAAATCATATTGATTGACAGTCTAAGGAATGATCTGTGGGACATTGGGATCATCTCTTTGGCTCAGTATAGACTTAAACTGAACTAAACTCCCAGAGCATTCAAACAGTCTGATCTGTTTTCCACAAATAAAATAAAAGTAGAGAGGACAAGCTCGTCTTTGTGAATACTGCCAGAACAATTTCTAGCCCTGAAAACAGGTGCAGAAGCAATTACTTCTGAGGAAGAGAGAGATTCTTAGCATATGAAGAAACATCAGTGGCAACATAGGTTTCTTTGAACTTTGACAGTACTTCAAAACTCTAAGCAGTCAGGAGCATTTAAAGTATTATTCCTTGAAGATATTTAATAGCAAGGAATAGTGTTCTAAGTGCTACCTAAACATTTGAAATGAGGAAATAAAGACAAAAACTTTTTAAATTTTTTTTTTTATAGCATCTCACTTGCAATGGCCATACTTACAGTGGAGAAGGTACATCTATTATGACATTGCCATGGTTTAGCTACAGTAAGCAATCAAGTACCACACAGCTGCTCAATCACCCTCCCACTCCCCAGGGAACAGGGCAGAGAATTGGGAGGAAAAGAAAACTCGTGGATTAAGATAAAGACAGTTTACTAGGAGAGCAAAGGCAAAGATAATAATATAAATATAGTAAGGATAATAGAAAAACAACAATAATCCTTTGAAAACAAACAAACAAACAAAACAAGACAAACAAACAAAAAAACCCGAATGATGCACAATTTCTCACCATCTGACTACTTGATGACTGATACAGTCTGTCTCAGGCAGCAATTATGAAACGAAAAATAACTGTAAACGATCCTGGAATGATTCTGCACAGTGAGAGAAAAAAAAAACAGAGCCAGCTCACTGGCCCACCCCCCACTTAAGTACTGAGCATGATGTTTGTGGCATGGAATACTCTTTTTGGCCAGCTGACGCAATTATTCTGTCTGTATCCCTCCCACCTTCCTGTGCCTGCACATTAGCGAGACCTGGAAAGCTGGACAGTGTCCTTGGTCTCATTAGCAACAACTCATCTCATCAGTGTGTTTATCAACATTCTTCGCATCTGAAATCCAAAACACATCAGCTACTGAGAGGAAAATTAACTCCATCCCTGCCGAAACCAGGACAGACATTTAGAGATGTAAGAACATGATCTATTGTGCTAATATTTTTCATGTTTGTTCACTACCCAAATATGAATTATTATGAAAGTGTGGTAAAAATCCAGTCTGGCTGGTTTTGAGTTATGGAATACGAGCAAACACACTTCTGCATAATTTGAAAAATGTTTAGGTTGCCCTTTTACACTCCAATTCACGTAACTTTTACCTTGACATATACCTGCCTTTGGCATGTTTGAAGAAATCTATTTGTAAAATAAACAAGTTATGCATCTTAAACCTGCCTACCTCAATCACAACCGTGCCACATTGCATATTTATTAAAGGCCACATTTTCCCTTGAGAGAAATATGTGTATGACTCTAAATGAAGTCATGCATGTATCTGTGTGTAGAATGTGGCAATAAAGCATAAATAAAATAGTAGAGTTGAAGAAGAAATGAAAATTAAAAAAGCTATTGGAAAATAACTTCCCTGCACGTGCAAGGTGCATGGGAATACAAGAGGATTACCTCCATAAAAACATATCTTGGACCAATTTCACCTTAGGATCTCACAGATCAGTGCAAAGCAAAACTTCTGATTAAGCTTCAGTTTAACTTTCTCATAGACCTTAAGGAAATTATATGTATAGCATGTATATCATGTACCATATGTACTCAGATTTCTTTATTCTCAGATATGAATTACCCAAGGAATCTACATAAGAATTTCACTCTGCTGACTTGCTGCTTTTTTTTTCATTGTTCCTCGAATCCTTGAGACCTCAAATTATACAATCAAGCTTATAGTAAAGAGTAACCAAATGTTAAAGTTGAAATTAAAAACTGTGCCTTAATTTTACATATCATAACTGAAAAAAAAAAAAGAATTATTTCAACAAAAATCTAGTATTTACTTAGAACTAAACTAAATAAAATTTAGTTAGTTGGAACAGAATTGAGTTCATTTTATGAACTACATTTATACAGTAGATTTCATGGATTTAAATGGAGTGTCCTCCCCTCTAGCGAGGGTTTTAGTGATTTTATAAGTCGTCACAACTCAGTTTAGTTCCAAAACTACAGATATCATTAAATTAGGTTCATCTTCATTGCAGCCAATTCCTCCTAATCATTTGTTTTCTTAATAATTACTTGAGAAACATAGTTGGCTATGTTGTTATTTTCTTCTGATGTTTTTTCCTCATTCAGCAAAAATATAATTAAAGACAGCACACACATTTTGGCAGATGGGTGACTGCCTCTTAAATCCACCTCTGGAATGGATAATTGTGGACACTTACGGGACATGCAATTTTCTCCCCTTAAAATATGCATAGACCAGCCTTTGTGGTTCTAATCCGTGGCCTGAGGCCCATGTATGGATCTACAGATTTCTAGACAGCTGCAGCAGGACATAGGTTGGATGGATGTTACTTGAATTTGAAATTATGTCACTTGAGTCAAGCCATGCAAGTTTTAAAAGGCATCTTCATTTGTATCTACTGATGCTCACATTCATATATCACTACCATTTTATTTCAGGCACAGGAACCATGGTAATGTGACCTTCTCATCCTGTAAGTAGATGCTCTTCTTCTCTGCAGCAATAGCTCAGCTACAGGAAGAAAGGATTTATGTCAGGTCCATTGCCCTTCCGTGATAGGCTCCAGGAGTCCCAGGAAGCACAGGATAAGAGTTTCAAAGCAGACACAGTATTGATTGCAGCTCCCTTGATCTGTTAAAATGATGTTCAACCCTTCGGCTGTAAAGCTCAGTAACCACTGAACGAGGACATGTGGTGGGATTTTTTTCTGAGGGAAGGAAAGTTGCCTGTGGAGGGGACAGTGTTGCACCTTTGGAAGCCAGTTGCTACAGTTGAAACATATTAGTCAGACAACAAAAATTACTTTCTGTGTTTCTTTACCACAGCACGTTTCACTTTGTCATGTGTATCTGTGTGTCTATCTATCTATCCCTTTGTCTAAATGTGTACATATGTATTTATGAGTGCATACCTCTATATATGACCTATTCTATTTATATTACATCTTGCATTAGAAATTAGTTTTACTAGTCTAAAATTTTTAAGTTTTTATGAGGACTGTTTCTTCTTTCTGCAATATTGTCTCTGTATTTGCAGATACAAGGAATTCTGGGCTCCAAGAATCTACATTTTTAATAATTTAACCCGAAGCCTCCATTTCACACCAGGAAAAATGAATGAATTAATGGTTTAAGCTTATTAAACTCAGTGGGATACATTTACAATTAGAGCAAACTGACAAAACTCCTTTTAAGTGAATGAAATGATGCTAATTTACATGGCTGAGTGGATAGCCCTCCCTCTCCTCACCCACAAGAACAGTACAGTACAGTCCTTTTGAGGGGAGAAGTTACCCTAATTTTGAAGACTAAACCAGACTGCTTAGTCTATAAGAACAGGTCTGTTAATCACAAGTTATCAAATCACAAGGTTGCCCAGAGAGGTGGTAGATGCCCCATCCCTGGAAACATTCAATGCCAGGCTGGATGAGGCTCTGAGCAACCTGATCTGGTTGGAGATGTCCCTGCTCCTTGCAGGGGGGTTGGACTAGATGACCTTCCAACCCTTACCATTCTCAGTTATGTGTGCATCTGTGTGCAAGTGAATGTGTGTAAAAAATGTAAGCTTCCACAGAATGAGAAAATGTCTACACTGTCTTTTGTGGACCAAAGGAAGAAGAGTAGGGAGAAGGTAGGGGTAGAGCATTGTATATGACCCCTCCTATAAGGGTAATTTGGTTTCTTACCTGAAAGTAGGGCAAGTTTCAGTTCTTGCTAGAGAAAAATACACTTCACCTGAAGCTGGGAACATCTTCCTACCAGGTAATGGCTCTTTCACCTTATTACACCTCCCTGTAGTCTAAAGAGTACTTAATTCTTCTATCCAAAGCAGAGCACTTTTGGCAAAAGGAATTGAGACACACCTCTTGCAGAATACCACTGTGATTGCTGGGTGCAATGGTCCTGTGGGAAACCAGGCACAAATTCCCTCTAGAAAAAATAATTCCCTCTGTATCCTTCAAACTCTGAATAATAACCTTCTGGTTAGACAGGTGAGGTGCTAGAAGTATTAGCACAACCACTGTCTTAAGCAGGCTAGCATCTGGCATTTTTGTGTGTGTGAACTGGGATTAAGTCAGTATGTTCCAAGAGGTGAAATTCATTTCGTCAAAACTTATGCCAGACTAATTTGAATCAATAGAAAGAAATTGGTATTGTAACCCATGATTCAGCTGACAGCCAATGTGTGCACAGGGGAACGCAAATCGAAATGTCTCAGGATTAAATCAGAATAATGTGGATATTCTAATGCATTCCATTTTCTATATTATGAAGCAGTTAGGTAGGACTGCTCAGATGCTTTTTGATTCTAGCTCTGCATGTAGAAGTGTAATCTGAATTTTACATATCTTAGGATATATTTGATAGCAATTACCTCTTCCTCTCTCTGCTTTTTTATAAACTTCATAAAGAAAACCTTATGGAATTACAATAAAAAATGCTAAATTAAATGAAAACTCTTTTTATATGTCCTTACTTTAATTTTTCCTTCTTCCCAGATGTCTGTTGTCCTATGCAGGGAAAATGGAAAAATAGCTCTCACAGAAGTATTTTGTTAGATCAATGATGAAATGCAAATGCAGAAAAATGTCTGCTATATTGTCACATTTAGTTTTAAACATCTCTACACTAAAGTATGACCATCATTCTGACTACTGACTAACATGCCTTTACCCTTTTTCTTACCTGGTGGTGGGGGAATCTTTTTGTATTGATTTCCAGATGGTGAAATTATTTGAGGGAAAGGTTTTCTCTCTCTTTAGTACGTACTGTATACAAAAGAATGGAATCTGTTGTCATTATCTTGTGTGTACATCTAATTTTACTGTTATATAAGTGATAACATTTACATAAAGCACTGCAAAGTATCATTAACAGAGCATGCTGTCATAACTGATGGTATGTTACCTCTTAATAGTAGCGAGTTCTGTTGGTTTCCCCTTTCTCCTTACATTATGTCTAAGTTTTTATATTGCTTTTGTACAATGAGGTTTTCATTGTATCAGATGCTGAAGTTTATTTTTTTTTTCTGATGGTAATGCTTTATTTCTGAACAGTAACAAAGAAGTTATTGCATAACTCCTTGAACGTCCTAAATCAGATGATTTGTTTAGAATTGCAGATTATGATCAAAAGGACTACTTGAACCATATTTCTGTCGTCAGAATTACGTACAAAACAGAGCCTTCAGAAACACATTATAATCTATCTTGAAAAGAGCATGATGCTGGGTAATGAAGAAACACGATGCCAAAATTTTTATTTTTCGTTAAATATAGCACTGTAACACAGAAGAATGAAAGCTCAAATGAGAAGATACTGACGTTTCTGCTCATGATTTTCACACACTCTTCTCAAGACGATATATCTCTTGCCCCACATCAGCTAAACAAAATTACGAATTACAGCAGTTGAGACAGCATATTTCACACGTGTCTTCAGACACTTCCAGCTCTTGGGTAAATTAAGATGCATTAAAATATAAAGATGTCTGATGAATTCTGACAGATTGTAGTTCTCCAAATGAAAAGTTATTCTTTCATGTTTGCTTAAGTTGTTGATACTGTAGGCATCCAGTAAGAGCAGGGCCTGCATGTTTGTCAGTAATGTAATCCATTTACTTTTAACAACCGATGGAAGCCTGTGTTTTTGGAGTTTGTTCTGAGTTGACCACTGACTTGTCTGTAATTATTCAGCATGTGGATGGTTATTAAATACTGAGAACTCATGACCTCTAATGGGATTAAACACCTGCACTGCTTTTATGTTCAATTATTAATAAAAGCATCTAATTATTTTGTATGACCTTTTGCCATGAATAAATCCTTTGACTGTTCTTGAGATCAAAAGGCATCTTCAGAAACAGAGATCAAAAGAATTTGTCTGCAACGAGTAGAATCATCTTCCTTCATGATCTACAAACTGCTTACTTCAAATCAAAGCTTCATTTTACTGTTGGTTCACTTGAGATTACTTACAGTGCTAATCATCCCACACTTGGATACCAAAATGGGAATTGTATCTTATTTTTTATTTATTGGATGTAACATTAATTTGCACACGTGCACGAATGCATGTGCACACACACATATTGTTAATTTATGAAAAAGTAATGTTAGATTATGTAATCACTGGGAATATTCAGTGCATAAAGTTAATACAAGTTCTATATATTATTTTTGAAACGTGTTCCTCAATAGAACAGGATCACACATCTCAGTGAACCTGTGGTTGATTGTGCCCAGATTTTGCTGCTTTCAGATGAATAAAAAAGTCCTTAGAGATGCTCTGTTCTTGGAGGAGGGGGCAGGAACCAGCTTTTTTTCTACCTTGAAAATATTGGGATGTTTCAATTTATTTTAAAGACAAACCTAAAAACTGTAAAAAGGTGTACCTTGGTTGGTATTCTGAAAGTTGTGTACAATAAGTTTAAGACACGTTCCTTTTAACTACTACTAGCTCCAAATCCAAAAATTAAAAGGAGCTGTGCATCTAAAACAAAATTTATGCAGCTCTTAGATGTTTAAGTACAAAATACTCAAGCAAAAAACATCCCTCCAGGCAGCTGTTTAATGGTAGAAGGTCTCAGGATTGTTTGGTGCCTCTCAGTAAGCCTACAATTGCAAGTAGGACTGGTACTCCCACAAAAAGCAGAGCCACTTTCTTTTTTAGAACAGTAATAATGTTGCCTCTGCCTAATTCTGATTCTTAGATTCAGCTCTCTCTATATAAACCCCAGGTGTGCAGGTAAAAGCACTGATGTTTCTGAATATTTTATTTCAGTCACATTTGAAAAGATTATGTGAAAATGTGGACGTTCTGACCTACACAATTATTGTCCACTTTGCAAAGCATCTGCAAAGCATCACTTACATGCACAAAAGATGCACAGAAATTTATAAACAAAGTGTGACTACTGATATGTCACTGTAATAAAAAGCTGGAGAATGTTCTGTTATTTTTTTTCCCTGGGTTTCACTGAGAAATAAATAGCGATATCAGAATGAAAAGCCTTTAAATTATTCAGTCTAATTTATTTTTATCATTTGAAGTCTAAAAGGAAAGTTGCAATGTGTTAACATTTTTCTGTAGCTGGGATGATAAATTTATTTTTTCAAATGAAAAAATTAAATACATTATCTCAGAAGTCTATCACTATATATTGTGATAAAAAACAGGTTTTTGAATAACTCAACCTGTTAAAAATAAAACTGTTCAGACTACCCAAGAACAAAAAATGAGGATGTGAATTTTAAAAGTATATACTGTTTGTCACATCTGAATACGCTTGTGTTTAGAAAGACCAATCCCCCTCCACTTAAGGACCTGATACATTGTGATAAACCTCACTGCACCTAACGCATCTGACTTCATTACTAATTTCTTATCTCTCCTCCTGTCCTCCCTGCTCACTCTCCTCAATTGAAGGGGCTCCATTTCTGGCCAAGAAGAGCTTAACACAGCCTTTTCAGCACAGTTTGAGTAAAGAATATAATTTTACATACAAAATTAATTTCGTAAGTTAGCTGGTGAGCTTTCATCACGGTGTTACATAAGAAATGTTTAAGCAGACCAAAATGAATCAACAAAATAGCTCGAGAGACCTTCGTGCAATTTATAGCAGTAAAATGACGTGGACTTGAGATCACGCACACACCAGTGTAGAAACGTGTGGGGGTCCTTTCAGGTGACTGAGGCAATGGTGAGGTCTGAAGGAAGGTGTCACCTCGACCCTCAGCAGGCTCAGCATCAAACCCATGCAGGCCTCACGCCCAAGGCCTGTGCCGGCACCCCATGCAGGGCCCCACTTCCCCCATGAGCAGGAGCAAAGCCATGAGCCAGCAGGCGCTGGCAACACCCGTAGGAAACACCTGTGTTTGGCCGAGATGAACACGAGTGGGATGGGGGCGGCCCGCCCCACACGGCCCCCACCGAAGCCCCTCGGGGCTGGGCCTACTCGAGGGGCTGCCCGGGCCCCGCGCGGGCCGTGAGTTCGCGCCCCGCCTCCCCTCGGGCGCGGCCCCTTCAGCCGCCAGGGGGCAGCGCGGAGCCACGCGGGCTGCCGCTCGCCATGGAGCCGGGGAGCGGGCCCCGCGGCGCCGCTGCAGGTGGGTCGGGGCCTGAGGCCGTTACTGGGCTGTCCAGGGGGCCTCGGCCTCCCCGCGGCCGGGCAGCCCGTGAGGGAGGCTGGGCGAGGGATCCAGGAGGGAGGCAGAAGCCTGAGAAGGTGCCCCCAGCCCGGAGGATTCGCCCTGCGGGCAGAGAGGCCTGGCGGGGCCAGTCTTGGGCATTTCAGGGGTGGCTTAATGAAGAAAGGTTCAGTGTAATTGGTGTATTTGGAAGGAAATAGCAGCCTTCACATGAAAATTGCACCTCTTGCTTTTTGTTATTAATGAAGAAAATAAGCTGTGAGCGACTTCTGTCTACATAGAATCATAGAATGGTTTGGGTTGGAAGGGACCTTCAAAGGCCATCTAGTCCAACCCCCCTGCGAGGAGCAGGGACATCTCCAACCAGATCAGGTTGCTCAGAGCCCCGTCCAACCTGGCCTTGAATGTTTCCAGGGATGGGGCATCCAGCACCTCTCTGGGCAACCTGTTCCAGTGTTCTACCACCCTCAGTGTAACAAATTTTTTCCTAAGATGCTGGAATGCAATTAATGTTGTTAGTGCTTTGCTTGCTAAAAGAAAGTTCCCTTAAATATGCAGATACAATACAAAAGAATTATCAAAGAGTTGCTAATATTTTTACCTGAAACTGATTATTTCTAAACTCAGTGAATTGAAATGATTGCTTTTAATCGCCCCATCCTTAGGAATTTAGAAATCATAGTGTTCAGTCTCCTACACTTTTATCAGTGACCAACAGATGAAAGTAGTGATTAATTTTCTTTTGTTTCCTGTTTGTTTTGTTAGTTGGAATAAACTAGTCATTGAGCTGAATTAAAGTGTAAAAAATACTTCTCTTTTCAATGGACTTTGCCTGCGAATGCTTGACAAGTCACTTGCATAGTCTGTTGTCTTACAGCTTCCCATGCTTCATAAACTAATGTTCACGCATAACATATTTAATGTAGGTTGTCATTCATATCAATAGTATATATATAAGTATATTAGTACATGTAAGTATATATAGTATGTTAGTATCTATAGTGTGTATATAAGACTTTGTTCTTCATTGCATTCTGTATGCTTTTTAGAGTACCAAATCCCTACTATTCCTGCTATTCTGTCTTTTCCTTGTCTTGTACTACAAACATTTGCTTTCTTTTGAACAATCTCATCTTTCATTCTGCCAGCATAAAATTTATGTAAGATAGTCAAGAACAAGGTTTTTAAAACATAACAGATGCTTTCTGGTAACTTACCTGAAGGAAACTTGTTCACTGAAAGATAATGATCGTGCAGATTAAAAAAACTGTGGAAATGGAACTATTCAGGTGAAGGCTGAAAATGTGAAATTAAATCGGAAAAGTATGGTGATGTTTTAGTTGATATATTTTAACGGGGGAAGAGAAGATGCAAAATAACCCCTCTATAATCCTCCAAAGTGTTCATGATTGTCTTTTTTTTAACTCTGCTTTGAAATTCTGCGTTCAAGAACTAATGCAGTCATTGCAGTAAGTAAAACTTACGAGATATGGCTGTTTTCTTGTTGTAACTTGGAAGTATATAAAGACCAGGATTATCTTCTACAGTCCAAAATGCCAATTGTAAATTGGTACTTTATGTAATTAAATATTACTAGCTTGTGTCAAACTTTGTAAATTATTAAGGGTCTGACTTTCATGGTCTGTCTCATGAAGCCGTAATGAAAAGTATATCCTCAGTTTCCAAACCAGATGGATTTACACCCAGCTGATAAAGTGTTTACAGTTTTGTTTTGGTGGGGGAAGAAATAAACATCAGAACAGACACAATTTACAATGATTTACACAGCTGAGTTATACTTTAATTTCTGAACAGCAGCTTTATAGAATAAATCCCCTTTTGAGAATAGCAAAGAGAAACGTGGTAGTGGTAATGGTACTGTGTGCCAGATTCATTAAATGTCATTGTAAGTGACACAGCAATAAAAGCCTGTTGAAGGAGAAAAAACAGTGCAAGAGGAGGAACTCTCTGCTTGTAGAAAGAATATATACATAATTTAAAATGACCAGAAATCTCAGGCTTACATTAGGGTTTTTTACTTGGCATATTCTAATGAGACTAGAGCAGAAGTGAATCCTTTTATCTTTTCAAGGCTCCTATGGTGCATAAGCTGTCCTCACTGTCAGTACTTTGTAATGTTTCTTTAAAAAGATTGACAGAGTTGAACTCTTGAGTGACTTGGTATTCTTGCATGTTAAATCTGATCTGGTATTTCTCTTCTAGACTTGTCACTGCAACAGCATGTTAGAAAAAAAAAAAAAAAAAAAGACAGTTAAAACAGACCATCAGATGGTTCTGTTCAGAAAGCAAAATACCAGAACAGTCCAAACCTGGAAAGAGTTAATCTAAGCATGTAGTTATGGGAGTATCAATATACTTGTAGTATCTTAAGTTAGGAGTTTACACATTTTCAAATGGGAGGAAATAATTTCCTCATGTGATCTCACTGAAGAGTGATGCACAGTAACTTTATGAGGGGCCAAACTGATTGTTTTATGCTGATTTCATTCTGGGCATACTTGATGCTACCCATGTGTTTTGCTTTGCACCTATATGCTATTTTGTTTGTGCATGGACAATCTTCAAGTGTTCACAAGGTTATTCTCACAAATTTTTTCCATGATTTTTGGTTTTTCTTCTAGAAGGCTTAATTTTTTTTCAGAGATATTCAAAAGATCTAGGATTACAAACTTCTTTTAAAAGGTGCTAATTTTAGCCTTGCAAATTTTCACTTGTTAGTTAGGTAGTTAAATACTTTTTGAAGGTCTCAGCTTCAGCTGCCTGTGGTGCACCAGCTCATCTCACTGAAGTTAGCTGTCCACAATATGTGTATGTGCATCTGATCTAGTCACCTTAACTCTCTTTGTAATCCGGGGAGGGAAATGAATGTTTCTGGGTCATGAATTTCTTCATCACAAGGTGGATGTACAAATCACTTGGCTTATTTTTGACATTAGGAATCTCTGTTTCTGCACATTGATGATAAAGGAAGCCTAGACAGCTGGCTCAGCTGTAGTCTTCTAAACTTTAGTTCTGTAGTTAAGAGGAAAGAAATCCTACCCCTAAAGTGTTACTGAAATCCCAAGGGATAATGCTTGTTTATGTCCTTAAGTGCTAGGAAAAGGTTATAATTGGGGAATGTTAAAAAACTAAAAAATATTTTTTCAAATAATTCATGTCCTTTGGTTTGGAGAATTTGTATTACTTTATTTTAGATGCTAAAATTATTTAAAACTTAAACTGTTTGAAGAAATAAATCATATTACATTTTAATCAGGTTTCCTTGTGATTTTGACATAATGTATTTTAAATGTTTATTATTTTCAGTATCATTTTAGCATCTTGAGTCCCTTTAAAAAAGAAAGGAAAAAAGAGGAATGTGTTGGAGATATTGTTTAGACTTGTGGTACTAAAATTGAGTTTTTTGCCTCAGTATGTCAACATTACGTATCTTTGTGTATTATGAGTATAGGTTGTTTAAAAATGACACTGTGGAGTAGACTTGGTTTAATATACATTTTTACAATAAAAGCTACTTAATTGGAACACAAGACATACTTTAGTTCATCTTGTTATGCAGCTGTCACATTATTATTATTTATTACATATGCAAAAGACGCTGTTATGTTAGGCATACCAATTAAATCAAGTTTATTTTATTGTTGCTTAATGTTACAGCCTTCTGCGTCTGCAGCTCAGCCCAGTTCCGCTACAGCACTCACATAATTTTGTGACCCATTTTGTGTTCCATTATAATGGGTCAATACCTTGGTTGCTATTGTATAATGCAGAATGAGGTTACAAAGATGTGGGTTATTTTTTCACCTTCATCTGCAGTGTGTAATTGACAGACTAGTTAAAGTAAAAATCATGGCAATAAAACAGTTTTTTCTGCTATGCTTGTGCTATTGAAAACAGACTATACGCTTAAATTTAGAAGGAAACCCATTTTTTTGACATTTGTTACATAGTATTATTTAGGGCTGCTTGAAGATTTTTAGCTGTGTAGTAGGGGTGAATGGCAATTTGTTTCTGTCCTGACAAGTCCTTTTATAGGTCACATCTATTTTAATAGTGAAGAAAACTGAGCCCTTGAATGGCCTGGAAGTAAATGAGTTACAGTCTATTTTGTGTCTTACTCTATTAATTTTTAAAATGTTCAATCTTAGATGATAATGATCTGAATAACAAACAAATGTCCTGTTGTAAGCAGTAAGGTTTTATCTATGACATTTGCAGAAGTTTCTTCTATTATTAGCCATGAATTTTCAGGACAAACTCAGAGATCATGCCTCGGGTGTGCAATCCTGTGACATAAATGAGTATTACTCCAGTGCTGAGTTATTTCAAAAAAGTTTAGGTTTTGGTTTTATTTTGAGGTGCCTTATAATTTTAAATCACAGTATAACTTTGCCCCCTTCCCCTCATCGCTCTGTGACTTCCCTGTTTCCAAGGTCAGTCAGAAAACTGTATGTAGCACTCAGAAACATAAGTTATCTAAAATTATTCACCTCCCTTGCCCATAAACACCTCCGAAATACTTCTTAAAAGCTCTAGAGCTGAGAATTCACGTGTGCAAACTTAGTAGCTCATCCCTTGGTGGCTGGGTGCGGCACAGCTGCCATTCCTCTGGGCAGAGGAACCCACAGCTGTCTGAGAGAAACCAATGGACATGGACCCAGAAGCTGAAGGAGGCTCATCCCCAGATGACTGGGTTTTTCCGCAGGGAGCGGTCCATTTTGATCTGACTGCAAATTTAACTGTACCCATTTCTAGGTTAATCATGTTTGGGAGGTCGATTCCTCTAGTTCCCGTGTACTAATGCAAGGAATAATGAAGAAGAGATCATCCCTGAACTTCTGTTAAAGATAGAAAGTTATTGTTCTCCCTGTCCACCTGTTGTTGACACTAGTGCAATTCTGGCATGAGGTAGAAAAATCCAAATAGCATCCAGGAGTACTCTTTTCCTCTTCAGAATTAATTTGGTGTTGTGTGCAGCAGTGGAGGCAACTGCTGTGCATTCAGAGACTGGGCTGTTCAGTTGTGTGTAGTTAACAGTGAAAAAAGAGAAGAGGCAGAAAAGCATCTTCTGACAGTTAAGAGGAGGAGGAGGAAAGGATGCTTTTGTGCCAGTAGTGGGCTCACGGAATTGTCTTTATTTCTTGAAGATGTCACGTGTTTGACATCAACTTCCAGACTTTGACATGTTATTGGTATGAACGTGGGGACCACTTATTAGCAAGGTGTGTAAATAGCTCTTTTGTGGGGTTGCAGGATTTTTTGTACTTATGCTTTGTTAAATTGACTTTAATGAATGGTTTAAATTTAGATGCAAGTTTCATGGCTTTAATGGATGTTTAAGTTTTTTAAAACCAATGAATTATTTGAATAGTTTAGTTTTTTTAACCAATAATGTGAAACCTTTGATCTTTGGAATGGAGTTAAATATATTAAGTTTCTGACTGAGAAGAAAATGAACTAAATCTGGATCTGAAGTGGTTTTTTTTCTAATTAGTGGGAATTATTTCCTCTTGGCATGTTGCAAACAGTGTCAAAAACAAGGTGAGACTTACCAGAAAGGTATCTTGCTGTAGTTAATGGTGTAATATGAGCTGCTACCTCAAATGCAGTTGCCGAACAGTGGGACTGGCAGGTTGGTGGACTAGGGTAGTGTTTATGAATCAGATTTACCCTGCTGCTTTCTGTTATCCTGTTTCTTATTTCCATTTAAGGTTCTTAAAAGATCTTACACCACCTCTCAATTCCCCTTGGTTATCTAACACAGAGCTGTGCAGGACAGTTCATGACTTCTTTTGTAATTATTTTAGTGGCTGAATGATTACTCAGCAGCTTTCCACACCTAGGACCTTGGTGAGGCTGTTGGGTCCTCAGTACTCTCTCTCTGCACGAGAGTTAGAAGGCTGGGGAGAGGAGGGGGGGTCCTCTCTTTCTCGTGTTGGAAATCTGGAGACACAGTCCTGTTTGACAGTGATGTTAGCAGATCCTGTCCTCTGAATGTGCTTCCAGTGTCAGTTTATGGATGAGGAGGTTGCAGAGGAAACTTGTCACTGGATGGTATCTGTTGTTAGGGTGCTGCACCCTGCTCCTAGAAGGGCTCACAAGGGATTACTGGTCCCTTAACACTGAGTAAACACACAAATGGAGCTTTGTTAGTAAGCAGTTATTCTCGCTGAGTAACTTGGGTACCAGATGTGTTTTGGTGGACAATTCTTGATCCTTCCAGTTCCTGTCAGAGTTCTTTTGGCATTAGCAGCTAGGGTTAGACTGGTGATTTCTCTCTTCTCTTGTCCTGGTGCTATTCCCAATCAAGGAAAATTTCTGGTTTAGTTCTAAACCTTTTTTCTACTTATCTGTTGGTGTAATTTCTCTGCTGATATGAGCAAAAATATTATTGATAAAACTCTGTAGCTGCCAATATGCTTTTAGTAGAATGCATTTGCATTTGGTGGTCTTCGGAGCAGCACTTCCTGTGCAATTTTTGCTAATGCACAGTTGGCCAGCATCCCTGTATTTCTGACAATGTCATCCAGTCTGCTGTTTTCTAGGAGATTTTTTACAGTGGTTTCTCAGAGTGCTGTTGTTCCTTAGGGGAACTGTGTAAAGCTTGAATCAGCTCTTACAATTCCTGTTTTTTGTTCCACAGACTTCTTTTTTCATAATCAGAAAAGAAGAAGAGAGATGGTGATAGTGACAGTAATAGAAAGGAGGTGAAAGAGCTGTATATTCTATATAAAATCCTTATGAAATCCACTGTTTCTGGAAATACATGCAGGTGTATCACCATTTGTCATTAATTACCTGGTCTTAAACAAGCAATTTTGAGATTCCAACAGAATTACTTCTCCAAAAACTGCTTTAATTGTGTCTTGTTCCTAAGGAGAACCAACTGTGTGATCTGTGCTGCTTGCTTTTTTTTTTTTTTTTTTAAAAAAAAAAAAAGAAACCCACAGCATGTCTACAAGTAATTATTCCAGAAAAGTAGTGATTCTTTTTCTCCAGACTAAGAGTACCTCATTAAACTCATTCAGTGTAAGGCACTACTGCTGTAGAAATGAGTCTGTACAAGATGTTAAAAAGGCCTCCCTCAAAATCCAAATTCCATTACTTAACTCTATGTTCTAAGTGTTAAGGTGGAATGCTATTTAAGATTTTGATGATTGTGATTTAAAGCAAAATTAGGTAAGATACCATGGTTTAGGTGATTTGTTAGGGATGCATCTCCTTTAGGAAACAGCATTTTGGTATGTTGCGGGTGAAAGAATCCTTTGCTTGTCTGTGTTGTCTTATTAGCATGTGCATTAAGGTTTTTGCTCTGCTTAAAATATAGTACTCTCCTTTAAAACAAAGTAGAAAAGTGACTCTTTAGTTTGCTAGTAAGTGGTGAAAAAACACTACTAAAATAGGATTTTACACTTCTACATTTCCTTGAGCTGTACAAATTCAGTCTCAACTATTCCCATTCCACTTCCTTGTAATAGCAGCCTACTTATTAGATTATTTTTACTGGAGATTTTTTTTTTTAACTCTAAATCACTTGCTTTATACTTATGAGTTGAGATGTATGAAGCACATAGTGGTAAAGCATCAGTGGTCAAACAGCTAACTTTGACTGTTCTTCCTAACAGTATGTCATGTGAGTAGAAATAAACAGAGCATGATAGAAAAGAATGTATTGGTAGTGACTGTCTAATGACAAAAGGCACTTGAACATTCATGAAATGCTGAAATTAAGTACCATCTCCTGACCCATACTGGTATGTTGGTTCTTCCGCAACTTCCCTGAATGTAAAGTAAAGGAAAATGCTAGTACTGACAAAACATGTTATAAAGCACAAAGTGAATCTTTGTTAGTCTTTTTTTAAAAGAAGGTGAATCAGAAAGCTTTTGCAAAGTAGTCTCCAGAGATATCAAAATGATAAACCAGCAGTGAAACCCATTTGTAAGACATCTTTCTGCCTACCTTAATTTGTGGCTTGGCTCTACAAAGGAACTTTGTAAGAATGGAGCTTGACAGACACTGTTTGAGTGATATCTGGGTGAAATTTCTATTAAGAAGAAGAAATAATCTGAGGAGCACCTTTCAGGTTCAAAGCCAAAGATTTTGGATACCTTTCTGTTACTACTTACTCTTTTTTCAGTGTGGTTCCATGTATTTCATTTTTTTCACAGCTTTGAAGACAGTTCAATTACTTGCATGATCTGTATTTGTAAAGCATTTCCTTTGATGTATAAGGCAAACAAGAGTCTTACATCAGTTGTCCCACAGAGGTGCTGATCCTTTGAGGCTGAGAGCATTAACTTCTGCTTCTTCACTGGAGTTCTTAGATATGAATGGAAAAGTTGTGTGAACTAGGTTTTTACAAGTCAGAAATTTTGCAGAAAGTACCATTTATTTAATGCATAACTGCTTTAAGCAGTGGGTGTAGATGGTATAGTTCAATTTCTAAGGGCTTACTCTTTCATTAGCTTTAAGAGTACACCAGTGGCTTAGACAAGGCGTTTTTGCCCCGACACAAGGCGGGAATATAGTGTTTCAAGTGGAGAACAGTAGCTTAAAACATAGCTCTAGGTAGATAGATCCCAAGGAATTTTTGCAGTCTTATCCCTTGTGCTCTGTACATTTTACAGTGTAACTGATTGGTGTGTCTGAATGGACAGTGTGCAATGAATGTAAAGGAATTGTATTTGAAAGGTGAAAGACATCTGTAACAAGGCAGCTCTTCCTGTAAGTGCCCCGATGGATAAATAAATAATTTATGACTTACTGTCCAAAGTTGAGGAGAACCAAAAGAAGAAATCAGCTTAGTGATAGCAGGTGATCCGGTGAAAGGATGACATAAAATACCTTATTCCAACCTGTGCTGTGACTGTTTTAGAGATCCTCGACACAAGTTATTATAGTGCTTAGCCTGCAGTTTTCTTGGATAACAGGAAAAAATAGTGTTATGAACAATTTTTACATGGGAAGGCCAGGAAGAAAGCATAGGAAGTGATTTTAAAATTATTTTTATTATTTTATTATTTATTATTTATTATTATTTTACATTTGTTTATTATTTTATATTTATTATTTCTATTATTATTATTATTTATTTTATTATTAATCTTTTTTCAAGTAAAAAAATACAGTGAACTACTGAATGAAAATGGTGTGGAATTAGAAAAAAAAATTACTAATTGGGCTGGATATTATTAGTTATTTTTAATTTTGTTTTTCCTTTTCTGTTCCTAGGTCCTGTGCTGTTGCCCATGACATAATCATCTAGATAAATCTTTTCTGACTCTAATAATGCCTTTTGCCCCATCCTCGCTGTTTGTAACACAGCTGATAAAACTGTGTTCTTCACTTGTCTTACTAGCCACTTCTATCACTTTGAAGCTGTCTGCATAGACCTTTCTGCAGGCTTGATGTTTAATGTAAACTTAGAACTGCAAGTGCCGCAATACCAGGTGTCCAAAACCAGACACTAACACCCTCAGAAGCTGTATCTTTTGAGCACTGAGACTTTTGGGTACACTTCCAAGAAAGTGTATGTATTGTGTTTAAGCTAAGAATTAATAACCACATATTCATTCTTCAGTCATGGGCTTTTTTTTTGGGTGAGGATTTTTTTGGGGGGCGAAGAGTGGTGAGGGGTGTCAGGAGTTGTTTTTTTTACATTAGTGTTTTTAGTGTTTTCATCTTTGTTTTAGTGGAGATTTCATTTGTGTTTTACATTTTGTTAGGATAAGCCTATTTGAAGTGGTTGCTGCTCCTACAATGATTCTTAGACGCTGCCTGAATTTTACTGTTGTAGTTGGAGTGCAGCTCATGTATCTTTTATTCTCACATTGTGCAGAAATGCTTGTATTTCTGCTCTTTTTCCTGATGACTTAGGAATGCACTAGAAATAAAATAATTGGTCTCACTGTTGAACAGTTTTCAAAGCCAAGAAAATACTGTGCATGATTTGCTTAATAGAGTCATAGTGAAGTTACTTTTTTTGTTTTCTTTTTTTTTTTTCCTAATGAAATAGAAATCAGAAGTGGAAGAGAAAATCAAGTTTGGTATTTGAAAATATCAAAACTAGCATTGGCTTTTGCAATTATCCGTTCAAAACCACCAGGGAAGAGTAGCAGAGAATACACTGAGCACCTTGCCAAAACTGTATCTGAACAAGATTTTGGATGGAAATCGAAAGTTGAAGCACTGGAAGCTGAAATTCTTCGATTACGTCAGGAACTTCTTTTGAACAAGATCTGTCCGAGATTTTGCTTGGAAAATGGTAAGTTTTTGAAATAACTTCTGACTGTGTTACAGTATGAAACAAACAGCTTTCATGTTGCCTGCATCATTTCTTGTACCTAGATACGAGAGTCTTCAGTGCACAGCTTTCTGTTTTTCCCGCAGCCCTGAAGTAGTAGAAAACTTAATTCCTTTGTAATGAGACTGAGCTTGAGAATTTGATGCTTACTCTGAACTTATATTTTTAACCTTCAGAATCAGTGTGTCATATAGAATAGTTCCAGACAAAATTGTCAATACAAGGTGTTACTCTATAACTTCAGAGATACTTGTTCATAAGAATACTGATGTACTCTGTTTACATTTAGAACATGTCTTAAAGACATGTTGCATGTTTTTTTACCACTTTAAAGATGCTTAAACTCAGAATTTAAGCATAATGTGTTGAAAGCATCAGTTGCTTATATGTATAATGGGAAGGCTGGGCAGGCAAAGGACTGTAAGGCTGCTATCACTGTGAATATATTTAGACTGTGGATATTGTGAATGTTTATTATGACGTGTGATAAAATATTGTCCAGTATTGTACCTTTCAGGAAAGCTGTTAGATAAGGAATATGAAGAAAAAAAAAAAGCTCAAATAGCACTGTTTCTCCAACTTCTGCATGTGGAGTGAGTCATTCTCACTCAGAGATCAGTGGCACAGGATGAGCTTGGAAGTCAGGCAGTGGAGAATGTCTTCCAGCTCTGGGGAGATACTCCCTCCCCCGGGAGATGGAGGTCAAAATGCTCTGGGCTGAATGAGAGAGACAGTTCACTGTTGAAGGGGTCTCTAAAATCAAAATGTCTAGCTAGTTGCTTTATGACTTGAGATTTTTTAGAAGGTTCCCTGGCAGAAAACTTGGTGAGGCTTTACTGGAATGCCTTTGTACTGAAATGGTTCCTTCTTCATTGCCTTGTGAAAAGATTTCTGGATTCTAACATTGATGGAAGGGGAGAGGGATGCATTAGACTTTAGGTAGAAGCTCTAATGATTTTTTTTTTTTTTTAATAATGAACTTTAGAGAAGTGATTTAATTACTATTCATTCTTAGTTATTGTTTTGTGTGTCTGTTCTCTGCAACGTTTTCCAAACATGAAGTTTATTTAAGAGTAGAAGTAATTTTAAAGCTGTTGTTTGCAACAAGTATCTTAATCTTGTGAATAACTGATTGCATATGATGCATATGATCAAGAGAGATTTATTAACATCTAATGTCTGGAGAGGGTATTCTAATTGTCACTTAAGCAGAACATATCAAACACTAGAAATAAAATAAATTAATCTGCAACTTATGTTTTCCAAGTCTAACTTTTAAAAGATTCTTTACCCCAAGCTGTTGAACTGAGCAATAGTGATATCTCGCTTGCCAAAGTAAGCTCTTTTAGACCCGAGATAGGCAGAGAAAAGCAACTGTCCCTGGTGAATAACACCTCAATGTTAACGAGGGTGTTATTTTTCATTGTCCTAGTCTGTTTAGCCCTAGTCACCCATAGTTTCTCACTCACCCTCCCCCTGCCCAGTGGCATAGGGGAGAGAATTGGGAAGAATGGAAAACTCAGGGGTTGAGAGGAAGACAGTTTACTAGAATAGCAAAGGAAAATTACTATAATAACAAAATATAAGGATACTAAAATATACAAAATGAACAATGCACAATTTCTCACCACCTGATGTCCCAATGACCAATACAGCCCGTCTCTAGCAGCGATCATGGAAGTGAAAACTGAGCAGCAAGCAAAGGAGTGACAGCGAGCTAGAGATTGAGATGCCCTCCACCCCAGGCAACCCTCACTTTTATACTGACCATGATGTTTACAGCATGGAATACTCTCTTTGGCCAATTTGGGTCAATTATTCTGTCTGTATCCTTCCCAGCTTCCTGCACCTCCACATTAGCAAGACCTGGAAATCTAGACAGTGTTCTTGGTTTTATTAGCAACAACCCATATCATCAGTGTGTTTATCAGCATTCTTCACATTGGAAATCCAAAACACACCAGCTACTGAGAGGAAAATTAATTCCATCCCAGGACATAGTCACAGTGAAGTTAGTTCACAGACCTAAAATGTGTTAAATCTTGTGTAATTTTAGATGTCTGCAGCTGCACTAAATTTTCTGTGCTTTCTTCATGATTTGTACAGCGAAATAGCATGCTTACCCTACAGTTTGATTCAGTTGACCCATTGCAATATTCACTGATACGAATATGGTGGATTGTCCACAAAAGACATCCCTCTCCATTCTACTAGCAGTAGGCTGACTAGCTTAGAGAAAGTCCCATGATTCCCAAATCACTTCAGTAAGCTGCTCTTCATAGATAGCTCTTTTTATTTTTTTATGGCCTCAGCTGCCTGTTCAAACGTACCTTGGGTAGCTGACCAAGTCTCATTTTGTGAAAGTGAAGTCAAACTTTAATTTCAGTCTGTGTTTAATCTCATGCGATAATGATCAGATACTGCATTTGTGCCTGCTGCTGCCTGTTGAGAGCTGAAGAGTTTGAGACCTTCAGCTAAGGCTGGCTTTGCAACTGTATCTTCCCTGCTCTGCATTCTGAGTGTGAGACCTTTCCTCTCCCACCTGCTGTTTGTAATAATAGTGGTAGATTAGAGACTGCCCATGGGGTTTTATTTCCCTGATGTGAGAAATTTGTGAGCTCTTTGAAGCTATGGTATCTGTTTTCTTCCTCCACATAAAGTTGCACGCAGTACAGATGCACAAGCACGTGAAGGAGAAAGAACAAAGTATCAGTTTTTAAAGATATGTTGTCTAAATTATTTTTGTCCCACCTGAGTAGTTCTTTGTCCTCAGAGATCCTAAAAAAGTTTGTGTTTTCTCGCTGAGAGGGAGGAGCATGCTTTGCTACAGGTAAGCTGTTTGGTAGTATGGGTTGTTACAGTTTAACAAGTTATTTATAAAATTGCTGTAGTATGTATTCAGTGACTGTCCTATGTCTGGAGGTTCCTTATTTGACTTAATGCGCAGCTGTCTTTCTGAATACAAGGACACTGGTATTGCTTTTACGTGGCGGTGCTTTTGGCTGTACATCAGCCATCCAAGGAGAAGGAGAAGCAAATCTTTTTGTAATTGTCTGTTCATTATTTTTTTCATCTTGCCAATATTCTCCTGACAACTACGTCCATGGGTAGAAAAAAAATCAAATTTCATATTAATTGAGGTTTCTTGCCTTCCTTTGATTCTGATTGAAATTTCATAGAGAAGAAACTCGGTGGTGCTATTCCAAGAATATTTGAGCATTCTGCTGTCCCTTTGCTTTGGAGCTACATGAAAAGACAAAGGGTCTTACAAAGCATTGATGAATTAATAGATTCATGGATTGAAGCACCTGTCCTCTAAGACAAATTCCTTTGCTGTTATCAGCTCATCACATCAACAATCATATTGTTTCTTGGCAGCCTCCCTTAAAGAGATCTGAAAAGCCTGCAGCTATTACTCCAACCTAAGAAGGCATAAATGCAATACTCTACCCTTTTTTGCCAAGCATGTATTTTAGGAATGACAATTTAGAGGATTGATGTTTATTGCCTTGGTTGCTTTAGGCTGATACTGTTGAAGGGTTCTGAATCAGTTACCCAGAGTATATTTTTAGCAAAACTTGTATTGAGTACGTATTCTCTCTTCCTTAGCTTCACCTTCAATCTTGGTTCACATTATTCCTTTCTTATGCAGCGGATAGGAATTTACTGAACTGCTTGCTCCTCAAATTAAAAAAAAAAAACAAACCTGATTCTCCCTCCTTCTTTTTTAGAATTAGCTTATTCTTCCTTTTATAGATGATTCACAGTAGAACTTCATCTGCCATGCCGTGAAGTCCCCTCCTGTGTTCTCAGCCTCCACAGTGGCATATGGCTGCCAGTCCACCCTACAATAGTGTGTCTGTGTGTTTAGGGAAATGCTGAACTCTGAGTCAGGATGTGATTAACATGAAGGTCTGATTTTTAACTGTATCCTGAGGCTGTGTTTGGCTTTACAGGATACTGTCCCCTAAATTCTGCTTCCTATGTCAAGACATTTGAAGCAACTTGTATCTCTTTAGGGAGTAAGAGCCAGAGACAAAAATAATTTTGTATCTCCTGCTTCACTCCTTAACTTAGTGTGTTTCTTGAGGCATTTAGTTGTACATGTGGAAAAAGGAAGCAATTTCCTTTGTACATTAGTATGAATGAAGACACTTCAGTCTCCTTTCTTCTTGCTGGAAGCTCAGACTTGCTGCAAAAGCAAAAGCATATAGAAGTGGAACCAACCAGCACATCAGCTGAAGTAAAACTGATTATAAACAACTGTCATGGACAGGAGCTATGCACTTCACTCATAAGAGAGAAGCAACAATATATTTTCTTGATATAAAACACTGAGTTAACAAAGTTTGATATTAAATGGTAAATGCAACAGTCATTTAACAGGATTTGATGGCAAGGCACATTGGATTATTTACTGCATAGAGAGCAGGGTCAGACAAAACTGTCAGGGAGACTCTCCTGTGGAGTAATGAGTAATGAGATTCAGAAAGGACCCCCTTGCTTTCTAAACTTCTCAGAGAGGAGTCTAGGTGTAGCTGAATCCAATCCAAGTCCTATGCTTGACCAATGATTTACATCTAAAGGATTATATGTGCACAATCAATCCTTTATATCATTTAGCTAAGATTTCAAAGTTTAGCCTGCTATTAGTTATTTACTGAGAATCTGTTGCAGCAAGGAATCTCTCAATCTCGAGGAGTAACCTTGAGAGGCGTCCCTACTCAAGAAGAGATCCTGGCGTGCGGCCCGCTGCTATGTAGGAGAGCTCAAAGGGCTCTTGGGCTACTCACTATTTATGGAGTAAGATAATTGACTCATAGTCATATTTGCACATTGACTGTAGCTGTCAGTTTCTTCCAAATTTTGAGTCAGATATTAACCAGCACTGTGGTTAGGGGGGGTGCTTCACCATCCCTTAGCTATTGTGTTGTTATCTGTCTCCCCTGAATCCACTTTGAGCTGGATGCAGCCATCACAACCAGACATATCTATCACTAGTGGTTATCACCCTAGCAGGGTTATGGGAAAAGTGGTCAGTTGCAGGGGGTGGAGCACGCCGTCACAACAATGTACAAGTCCATTTTACCAGCTGTCTTGTTCTGGGCCATGGAATTCAGTCACCTCTTTCCTTTCCATTTCTCTGTAAGTCATGGCTTGGGTGTTTCTTGCTTAGTACAGAGAGGCAGAAAATCTGGATGCTCAGCTTAAAGCCCCAGTATTTCCTTAGTAGGCAGAGGAGGCATCAGATAAAGTCCTGCTTTGATGAGAGCAGGAAGAGTGATAGCCAGTCAAAATCTTTTCTGGCTAATTTCATTTCAAGCCTCTGAAAGGGCAAAACTTTCCACTATGACTTAAATAACTTAACTTGTGATGTTTCCTCTGCCTGCTTACATTAAAATGGGAGAACATAATTGATAATAGAGGATTTTTTTTTAATGCTCACTTTCAAAGGGAAACCAATCAGATGAATTCAGAAAGATCAGACCAAAACATATGCAGATTCCTCAGTGAATATGTTATCTGCAGCTTCATAAAGGAATCTTCCTCATTAGTGGAGGGAACAATAGTCCAAATCAGACTGAATAATAAGGATAAAAACACCTTAGTCTATTAGGAGGAATTACTTACCTTCTCAGAAAAAAAAAAGATAAAATGGCATGAAATGTTTACAGCTGCCCTGAATAGCACTTAGCAAAGATTTTAGTTCCTATGGCATGGTAGTAAGGTAGAAGAATATAGACTAGAATGTCCAAGTCACCATGGTACATTTATGTAAAAGCTATTTCTTCAGGTCAGTATGTTTGAATGAGCTGCTATTACAGATGGCTGCCTCCTGTCACCACTTTTTCCCCCCGGTATTTGTCAGGAAGTAAGGAGTGCAATGAACAACAGTTGCAGAGGAATTGTCAGCCTCTGAGGGGTATCTTTGGCTTCTCTCTTTTTCTAGCTTCCTTTTTCCAGGGTGAGAGGATTCCCCATTGGGCAACACTTAGTTTGATGTCACCATGGAAAACAGATGTGATTATTTTTGTCTAGTGCTTAGGGATGTGATGTTTCTGCATGAAGAGATTCTTCCTCCTTCCCTCTCTGCTGTCCCCACCTCCACCCCAAAAATGTGGCCTTCTCTCCATACAGATCTATAAGGGCAGCCCAGCCTAACTAAATGTCATCTCAGCCTTTTTTCTAAGGCATGACAGTGTCAGACAGACAGTACTTCAAAAAAGAACTGTCATTTGACATCTTAAGTGTACTAGTGTACTCTCATGCTTCTACCAGTGGTACTAATGCAAGTAGGCAGCCTTGTAAGTAATGTCTCACAACCTAAAAAGAATTTATTTTTTTTTTTAGGAAGGGAGTAGGGAATTGAAAACAGATACATGAGATGACAGAAATTGAGTTAAAATGTGTTTAGCACAGATTTATGGGAATATGGCTCCTGGAATATGATGATGAGATAAATCTGTTCCCCATAATTGCAGTGACACAATGGGGAACTTTATGAAAGCTGAGGCCTTTTCAGGATAATTAAATAAGTTAATTTGCAATCTGGAAAAAGCACCAGCTGGAGTGTAATGATTCATTGAAATCTCAGAGTACTGCTCCTTCCATGAATAACAGGTCTGTTTTGGTTGTGGAAACTTTCTGCCTTTGAAAGCAGATGCTGTCTGTCTTATCAGATGGCATTGCTACAGCTGTTCTAAGCACATACTTAGGGCAAAGAGACCCAAGCAGCATTCTTTTATTTTCATGTTTCTTCATAAGGAACCCATTCAGAGGCAAAACCAACCCAATTGTCCCAGCAAGAGTAAGGATTTGTTACTATTTGATAAATTCTCTGTATAGATCAAGTTCCTGATAAGATGCGTAATGATATTTAGGAATAAAGTACATAAAAGCAAATGGGATTAATAATTTAGGGTAGATTCATTTCCTTTCTTCTGGGTAACAGAATGACAGTTTTGGGGAAAATTTAATGTATACAGTAAAAACTGATTTAAAAGTGTGGCCATGGCAATTAGGAGCCTCTTGCCTGTAAGTCTACTGTGGGGATCCAAGGATCAGTCAAATTTTTCTCTGGAAATACAGAATCACAGAATGGTTGAGGTTGGAAGGGATCACTGGAGGTCGCCTTGTCCAACGCCCTTGTCAAGCAGGGCCACCTAAAGGCAGTTGTGCAGGACCATGTCCAGACAGCTTCTTAGTATCTCTATGAATGGAGATTCCGCAACTTCTTTGGGCAACCTTAAGCTAACTCAAACTTAGATTTGAGTTCCTCAAGCAGATCTTTGTTTATGAGTATGTAAACACAGAAGCCAAACGTGTACCATATGGTATTCAAAAAAAGAGATGTTTTTAGGAATGCACACCCTAGCTGCTTTCTTAGGGAGTCCACCTCATTTCAGCCTTCAGCTCATTACAGTTGCACCCAGATCATTGCTGTCTGCATTGACTGATACTTGTTTCTTAGCGAAGCTCAGTTTGTTTGACAATGCAAAGCATTTTTAATAAGATGTAGTACTTGCCATTCAGTATTACCGGTTCAGACAGGTAGTCTTCATAGGTAACATTAATTCCCTTAATATCTTGATATATCCCCTGTCTAGCTTAGAATTCAAATTTTGGTCATCTTGTTAAGATGGTCAGTGTTGTAAAGCATATGTTAGATCTTTTGATGTGAAAGCTGCTTGATGAGCATAAACTGACCCGATTTGTCACCTGATTATCGATCCTTCCATATCTTTGCTGCAAGTATTCTTTATTTCACTTGAACTGCAAAAGATTTGTGCTGTCCTCTATGGAAATCCCCTAAAAATGAATGTTTATATCCTCAAAATCCTTCTCAATTCTTACTGAATTCTAAATGTTTAGGTGCTTTATGTAAGCAAAATCCCTAACAAATTGAAGTATATGCTTCTAAGCCTTCCAAGAAAGATTTAAATCCTGGCATTGAGCAATTAATTTGAGAATTTTAGATACTCAGTCCTATATTCATTTATGTGAAATTATTCCTAAATGGGACAAAGTATGTCAGCATGAAATACCTTAGCTATAAACAGAAGAGCTTTCTTTTTCAAGGTGGTTGTGAAAAAAACATGGAAATGGAGAAGTGAAGTCTGGGATACACAACTTCTGAAATTTCTTAATTTGGAGAATCGTGAAAACTTTTGATTATTTTTTGCTATTATTTCAAAATGTCCAAATATGTTAGACAGCATTTCTTTGCTTTGATATATGCAGAAGTTTGGCTTGGTTCCAGCCAGTAGCACAGGTATCTGAGAAAGCATCTTCCACCGCCCCTGCTCCTGCTACATGGATACTATAACTGCTGTCTCTCTTACTCCATTATAGGTAGCTGGATTATTCCCTTGTCTCTTCACAGCTCTGAGAATCCTTATGACTATACTGCTGGCAACAAGCACCTGGGAGACAAAAGATGTTTTCCTGTCCTGATGAAGCAACTGGCTCCTCCTCCTCCCTTTCTTGTTCCTGAACTGAATCTTAGTGTCTGTACTAAGGTGGCTGTTCAGAAGTGACAGAATTCACCTGGGAGATGGGGTGGACTTTGATGTTTGCCAGACTCTACTTCCTTGGGACTAGCTGAAGACTTTACACCTGGTAGTCATATGACTTATTGTCATCTCAGTCCTCTGATAAAAGCCTCTGTGTTCTCTGGCCCCATGGCAGTATGTGCATTTGAGTTCTTATGCTTCACAGAAGTGCCTACAAACCTTACTTACCTACTATACACAGTATGCACGTCACTCCCTTGTCCATTGAGCAACTGCTGGTTTTCTGGCCAGACACTGTCTGCAGCGGTGGATATAGGTAGAGGGATGTCAGTTCTTCAGCCTTTGCACCCCGAGGCTGTTCTTGTGACTGTATCTTGCTTTGTTTGGGGAGCACACAATTCTGATTTTCAGCTCAGAATCTTAATGGAGTAAGGAGCTAAAGTCCTAAATAGGAATTAAAGGTTTAAGTATTTCCTGAATCTGATGTGACATGTTTAAGGAGGCTCTAAAATTGCTCATGACTAGATATTTCATTACATATATAAAGGCATTGTAAAATTTTGTGGTTAGTTTATCATAGGCACTAAATTTTCATATTTCTTGTTCCAGAATATTGATAGTCAAATGTTCTTGAAATTAAAGATGCTTGTTAGTGTAAGGCAGGCTTAATGCTATTCCTTTTTTTTTATATACTTTATAACCGCATGGTGTGAACATCAAGACTGCTTTCTCATTTAAATAGTAGGTGAGTACAAAGAGATTAGTTTACCTTCTTTCAAGAAATAAATGATAAGCTATTTCTAGACATTTTGAGGAAAATGACATTTCCTGGTGGGTGGTTTATTTTTTTTTAAAAGATAACTTCCACCTCCTCCCCAGATGACTACAACATATCAATGACTGAACATTTTTAAAGCATTTTGTATTATTTGTTGAACTGGAAATATGCTGCTATTGGGGACTTAGTATACTAGGGTTTTCTGGAAGCTTATCATGGGACGGGAGTTTGATATCTTTGTGAGTAGGAACCTAAGCAGAAATGCACCATTGTCTCCTACTGTGTTTCATTGAATATCCTACCTCTTTTATTTGGGGACAGTCTTAAGTTTGGTTCCTACGTATATTTCTGTATTATTATTTCCTTCCCTTTTTCTTCCCTTTCCTTCTCCTTTCTTTCACTTCTGCTATTTTTTTTTTCCTTCAACAAGAGAATCAGTAAACATACATAGGGATTTTTTGCACATAATTCTTATTTTGCTTATTTTGACTCCTGGTGTTACATGCCGATGAGCAATTTTCATGTTGCCCCATGGGATTAAGAACAGGAACAAAATATCCACATAGTGAAACTCACACTAGATGTATTCCCTAGACGGGCTTATTTTCTTTAAACAGGACCAAAACCAACTTTCAATATTTTTCTTCTGGAATGTCTTTTGCTCAAAACCCTAGGGAGAGAAAACATGAAAGACCGATTACTGCTTTTGTTAGTCAGGCCATGGGACGTGTACCTTGCTTCTTTACTTGCTTTCCAAGTTTGAGTATGCAGGACATTTGGGAACAGTGTTAATATATAAAATGCTAGACTGGCCTTACAAGCCCTGCCTTTCCTGCCTCCTGGAAATGTTGGTTGATTTCTCTACAGTTAGCTCTTCCACTGTGAGTCAGTTGGTACCAATCCTGTTCAATTTTGAGTATATCTGAATGTTAAAGGCATGAAATGCCACAATAAATAAATAAACCACATTTCCAGTTTTGATCTCAGTAATAGTACGCTCCTTGGATGATCTGGTATGTTTTCAGAGACTGAAGTAATAGTCAGAATTCAATTTGACATTATGTATTTTATGAAGTCTGTGTGTAATGAAGTCAAGTAGTGTTTCATTAGTGTACAGAATACTGCGGATTATTGCCAAGTAATGTTTTCTGCATTAAAAATGCTTTAACTTGCCATGAAATATAACATTTATTTCCCATCAGGCCAAACCATCCATAAAATCTTTTCATTCGTTTAAGAATACAAATAGAGAGGAGTACGATGTTGCTTTGGATCCTTGTGGAAATATGAACAGTATATGCATGTTTTTTTAAGAGTGAGAGGAGAAGCAGTTTGTGTTTGTGCCACGGTAAGAGGGGCACAACCAGGAGTTGGTCAGATGGGTTTCTACCCTTGCCTCGTGGCACTGAGATGTTTACGTGTGTTGATCTTCCATTTCACTGCTCTAATGTCTCTTGCTTGTTTTGACTGTAATCTTTTGGCATAGGTAGCATGTAGCACAGAGAGAGTCTGTTGTCACCTAGTACTGAGTTATATCCAGAGGCACTGACTTAAATGTATCTAATGTGTGAAATAGGATGAAAGAGATTCTACAATGGTGTATGAATAATAATAATTTAACTGTGTGAATGCAGTGCATCCTGTCTGTAATGCAGTTTGTGTGTCTTTGAAGAAGATGGTGAGAGGTAGCTGGTCATGGGAGAAATTTTTTATCCTGAATGTTTTTCTTTGTTAAATAATAAAAAACTCAAGTGTAATGTTGTGCTCAACCTTGACTCTGTTAGAATTCCCTATGTGACCTGGGGAAAAAGAGTACACGTGAAGGAGATCTTATTTGATGCAGTTATAGTAACAGACCTTTACTGTCTTTTAGAAGCAGTTTGAGTTCTTGAGAATAAAAGTTGTGAAAATGTTTAGGAGGCCAGAAATTTACATACATTTCCCTCCCTGGGAATTACTGGGAGTATAGGTGTCCACAATTGTTCATGTGACATCCACTTAAATGATATATGTGAAAACATAAAACCATCAGGAATTTTAAACTCAAAATTACTGTTTGTATTACTATGAGCATAAGACATCTTTTTCACAAGTAGACACTACCTTCTTAAAGTTTTGACTTTACTTTAAAAATGCCACCTTCTTCCACAGCTAAATTCTAGTCATGGGGAGTTACTTGGGGAGCAAACATACATATGTATTATGTGATTTTTGTGTGGAAGCAAAAGGAGAAAGTATATACAACACTTTCCATAAGCATTTATTTAATATCACACAAACGTTAACTTTCACATTTGTGTTTCAGGAAAACCAAATGCCTCTGCTGAAACTCTTCTGGATCAGGAATGTATAAACCCTATGAGTTACTCAAGCCAGCTAGAAGACTCTGGATGTGATGTCTCTAATGACTATGCATTCGATTCTTTAGGCATAGCTTCTGATTTTCACCAATTTGAGCATAATTTCGACACTTCTAAACATTGGTTGGAAAGAGCTCCTCCATTGAATCTTTGCTCTACTGGCAAGAGGGAGTCTCTCACTGCTCCAGTGCAGTTTTTACAACATCTACTTGAAATAAGAAAACTGTCAGAAGGAGGAATTCTTCAAGCAAACTTAACAGAGCTTGAGAATGATTCTTTCACCATATCCAATTCAGTGTCTCAGTTGCTTGATGGACTGACCATTTTCTACAACAGTCCTAAATTTCCAGTTTCTAATTTTCTTACTGAAGCAGTTTGTGTTTTGATCAGTTTAATAACTGATACTAAATTATCTAATCATGTTTTGAAGAAGTGTGCCAAGAAGCTGGAAGAATTTAAGAAAAATCTAATTCAGATTATTTTAAGAAACAGCAGTGTCAATAGGGTAAGTTTAAAACATCTTCCATCTTTCCGACATCATTTCAGTATACTGTAATATTCTTCTGGTTTTACGCACTTTTATTAGTTTGTCTTATTATATTTTGAAGAGTACTTCTCAGATTTTTGTGGTTGTTCTTTTTTGTGATCTGGACAATAAATGCTCTAAAGCATTTGAAAAACTTCTTGCCTATGCATGTGAGTTCTTCTAGTCTATTCCTGAGTATAGGACTTAAAAACTGTTAAAAAGGCAGATTAAAACAACTTTATAGAAAATAAGAGAGAAAACCACATTGTTTCTCTTGCTATATGAAGATATATAATAGATATTGACAAAGTAATGACTATACAATATTTTTATTCTTTCTTGTGCACCTAGATTAAATAGGTTGGTTTGCTTCAGAGGATCTCTGTCACTCTAGACATTTGCAAATCTATGTTTTACAAATAAATCAGCAAATGAGTGTAGAATTCAGAAATAGCATGTCCCTGGCACAAACAGTAAATACATCTGAACTGCATTTTGTCTGTATTCATCATTCTGCAGTTCCATGCATCATCTTGTTAGCTTCCTCATTCAACTGAAATATCTCTAGTCTTTCTTCACAAGACTTCCCATAAGTAATGAATTCCTTTGTCTATCTTAGGATTTTTGGTTTTTATTCTGTCTTTCAGAGAAACTTGGAACAGATATGATGGAGGAATTGTTTGAGACTTAGACATACCAATTTAGTGTCCACATGCATGTAGCTACACTACCATTATAGTAAATAAAGATCATATCTGTGTAATCCATGGAGCCTAAAGAATGCTGACCAGATACTAGGTCCCTATTTTAGGATGAGCTCTGAAGTTGCCTTTAGCAAAATGAGAGCCTAGATATCTGCTGTACCTGTGGACAGATGTACCCATTTGTCTTAATTTCAAATGAATCCTAGTCACTGTATATTAAGTATTTACCCCAGATTGTAAGGATCAAACAAATATTATTACCAAACTAAGGGGTGGGGGGCTGCAGGGTGGGTATGCCTGTACTTTGATTAGAAGGCATTGACAAGGAAATCTTCATGTGATTAAGCTTTTGCAAGACTAGAACCTTGTGTCTCTAATACCAGGATGCTTTCTAGTTAGTGATGTCATGGTGTGAGACTTAGTTTTTAAATAGAGGTGTCTTTGGCTAGTGCATTGAATGGCTGTGAGCATGCATACCATTTGTGTGGTATCAGGAACAGAGTCATGCAGATGCTACTCGTTTTATTTTTTGGTGTGATTACAGGATCCAGAACAAAGAAAACTTGAGCAGGCATTCATTAAGGACTTCTTCAGAGTGAATGATGTCCAGTGTTTCCACGTGCTCCCCTCTACCCAAATGGGAAGTTAATAAGTAATTAAAATAATGTTAATTGCAGGTTAGCAGCCAAGAGGTTATCCAGAGAGGGATTACTTGTTGATTGGAGGAACCTGGCAAAACTTAAGTGAGAGGTGTCAGATCTTAAATGAGAGAAAATAGCCTGATAGATCAGGGGTGCTTCAAGTCTGCAAAGTACTTTTATAAATCACTGAGGAAGGGTGGAGTATATTCACATAATTTGCAAGTGGCATCTCCTCTCTGAAACAGATGGCTTTTTATAAGATGTTTTATATCTTGCTTCCACCAAAATATTGACTTAACAGTCATTCCTATCAGCAGCCGTTACTTCAATCAAACACATTCAAAGAGTTTAAAAACTGTATAAACCAATTATTAAGGGATAATCGTGGTAGTTTGCAGATTTCTAGGGAAAAAGTTAAAATGTTGTGTATAGTAATTGCGATGTTTATAAAGATTTATTGAAAAATGCTTTTTAGAGGTTTGGTTTTCTTTACACCGAATTAAATATGGAAATAAATATGTAGAATTCAGAATTAGTAGTGGAAATTGTATAACTGATTCTTCGTATGCTGTGTACCAGATATCTCCAAGGGACACTTTATGCCTCACTTTTAATCATCACTGTTTACTCAAGTGATGATTGAAATATCAAGATTATAGGTTTAAAATAAAATTACCATTAATTACAAGGCTGTCATCTGGAAAGAGTGGCAAACTAACTGTATGAATTTCTGTTCCAGGAGGATGCTTAAATCCCTCCAGTATAAAAACATCAGGAATTTCGTTGTATCTAACCTTACTAACTGTCAAAAAGCATTTATACAGACAGCCACCAGTGCAGCTATAGTATCTGACATAATTTTACCTTTGCCATCCTCACCTATAAAAATGTCAGCAGCTGTCAAGGAGGACAAAGGGCTGTGAGAAACACCTTCAAAAAGTGAACAAAGAGAGAAATGGCTGTGGATTACACTTAACGCCTCATCTTCAAAAGCAATCCCAGTGTTTTACAGAGCAAATTAAATAACTTTAAAAACCTTTGAGAACTGTAAAAGATCATTGTATCTACATCAGATGTAAAGGAAGAAAAACAGCAGCAGAATTACTTGCTGTAACTGTTGTTGAGTCCTATTGTTTGAGATGTTTTAATTGTGAAGCACTGAGAGCTGCAGGAGCCAGCAAAGACATGTACTCAGAGCTTTTCTGCCTGGGTTCAGTTGCCTAAAGCCGTGCACTCTGGATAGAATTTTTGACCTGAAACTCCAAATTGACATGAGTATCAAAAGGAAAAAAAAATTAAGATACGGGAGGTAAAATAAAAGGAAATATTACTTAAAATATAAAATCGTTTAAATCGAAGAACTACAAATAAAATCAGCCTCTTGATTTTCTGTGTTTGTTTTTTCTCCTCTCCATGTTTGGAGAGCAACTCAGAAGTCTGCACACAGCTGTCAGACACAATCTTTTGGAAGAAGCCTTCTGGAAATACCTAGAAGGAGCCTCAAGGCATGGCTGCTTAGGGTGAAGCATGAGTGCTCTGAGGTTAAGTCATGTGCTGGAAGGCTTGCCTCTGTACGTTCTGCTAGCTTGGTCTTGCATCCGTCTATGGCTGTTGTCTGAAAAAGATGGATTTGTTGCCCAGTATGCAGCGAGCTAATAATCACACACTCAGGAGAGACACTAGTCATTTATTTCAGGTTTGCGCAAGCCTGGGTGCTCAGTAGTCTCCCACAAATCAAGCACACCAAGCAGCACCCTCTGCAGTATATTTATACACAAAACTTTTACATATTCATCTTTCTAACACAAATGCATTAATATTCTATTAAATGATTGGTTAGCATCTCCTCAGCTAGCATGTAAATTAGTACAGATGCTCAGTCCTGTTACTCCGCCTACTTCTGTTGAGTCAGTGGTATGAATTGAGTAGAGGGTCCATGACTTGGTAGTCTGTGATCCCCGCTGGAATTACCTTTTCCCTAGTTTCTTCAGTAGTTGGCACCAAATGCAAAGCATCTTCAAAACATTCTGATTAAATGTTCTTCTCACGGTTTAATAGGATGGATGTCCTTGGTTAATGTATACTAAAGTGTTGTTCTGATTAGAGGTAATTAGGTGTCCTCTACTTGTTAGCTTGTCGCACACAAAGAACATCTTTGACTTAATTAGCATTAGCTGAGTTTCAGAGTTAGTCTTCAACATGGCTGCCACAGAAAAGCTTGTAATGATCCTGTCTCTAATGCTGGTACGGATAAGATGTTGCTTTTGTTGTCCCGAAGTGTGGGATCTTTACCCGGTATGGGTGGTGTACCACAAAGCTAGCTCTGTTGGACACTGAAATTGCAACCTATTCGTCTCAATCCGTGATCAGTGAAAGCGTGCCTTATTTTACATTAATTGGTTAGTAATTAACACATAATTTGCTGTTGGTTAGTTATGTTTTTTTCCTTAATGTACCCATTTGGGATTTGACAACAGCTACCTCTAGCCACCTCTACAGGGACATAGTGAATGTGCATCTCTCCTCCTAGATACATTGCTCGCTCACAGGCACTGAGATGAGCCTGTTCTATTGAGGTTTATCTCTGTTGTTCAGGATGCATTGGAACAAGGGATCATTTCTCCTGTATCACAAAAATTCAACAGCTGGGGACACTGGGGATTCCCAGCTCCCTGTGCAGTTCAGGATAGCATGTGTGTTTTATGTTTCTGGAGAAACTTTGGCACAGCTCATTGCAGTAGGGCACTTTAGAGAGGACACTAAGTTTCTATTACATGGGCAGCATCCTAGAACCTGCCAGGAAGCCACCTGTTGTGAACTTCAGCTGGCTGTAGTTCCATAGTATATGGAATTAGCTTTAGAAGTCAAATCCCTATAACAGAAATGAAGATAATCACATGTCTTATTTACATCTCTCATATATACAGCTGTGTAAAACTTTAAAACAATTATTGTTAAGGAATTCAGAGTCTCAGTGGTTACTTTGGAGATAGAAGAAAAATGCTTTTCTATCTAACTTCTTTTAGTGCAGTTCAGCTGTATTCAAAGCTGTCATGGCCAAATACAGTCACAGGGTGCTTCATTAAATAGGATTTATGTGATGTGATCCTTAGTGGTGTCACATTAGTTTATCAGCATTGTTGACAGAAGTTCAGTTCACTGGTTGTACTTTCAGGTGCAACTGATACTGTAAGCTGGAGCATGGCTAATGCATTAGATATGTGCCAGAAGATCCTGACCTTCGTGCTGGGTTCTGTACAGAGATCTGTATCTGTTTCTTGGACCTCTTGTTGTAAGGAGTTAAACAATGGTACATTGCCTTCAGGATTCTAAAGTTCAGCTGTGTAAGCTTTCAGAAGAGAGTGTCTTGTTCCTGTTCAACAAACATCTCATCCATCTGCCCCACCTCACTCATTATCTCTTTCAAACAAGACCCAGAAGGAAGAGATGTATTCTAGTGAACTGTGGTTGCTTGCTTCTTCTCATGCTATGTTTAAAACATTGATACCGACTTGGAAGATGCTGTCAGGAGTCATAAATTGCCTACTCCGTTCAAAGGAAAAAAAAAAAGTTATGTGTGATTTCCTTCCTTTTTTAAAATCCTTGTCCCCTTTGGAAATTGGCTACCCTACCTTCAGGGTAGTAGTTTTGAAGTTGTTTGTGTTAACAGTATCTGAATGGATACTGAAATGTGAACATAGTCTCTAGAAACTTCTCTTATCCTGTTTGGGGCTTCACTGCCTGTTTTCATTTTTCTCTGTCTTATATTCCATCTAAAAGTCTTCATGTAGAATTTTGCAAATGCTCCAATATTACTGTTGATATATTTAGCTGAAAAGCAAAGGCAAGAATTTAATGTCTTAACTGGATGTTTGTGTGAGAAAAGATTCACAATTCTTCATGAAAATAACGAGTTGAAATGTAGTGTAGTGAAAAGCAGAAGGAGAGAAGTGTTTGAATCTCATTGGTAATTATGTAATGAAATGTATGGAAGTGTGCTTGTGCAATTGAAAAAGCACACATTTATCAGAACCATGGTTGTGAATATTTTCTTATCTAAGATACAATTTGTATGATTCATTAATGATTGAAATTGCCTGGAAAAGAGTAATCACAAACTTAATTCTGATGGTTTTAATACATGCTCCAGCTAGTTCTGGATGACAATAAATTCCCCCAGCCATGTACAGTTTGGAGTATCTTTTGTCAGCAACTGCCGGGACAATACTTAACTCATCAGGTTACAAGAGTCTTGCCTGCTGAGGGACAAATGAGATGTAAAAATAGTTATTCATGTCACTGGTGGTTCCCAAGTATAAAACTAGTGGGCTTCAGTTTTCCTAAATTAATTGAGTCCCAAGGGGAATGTCATGGCTCTTAAGACATGGTGCATTTTCATTGGCCAAAGAATTTTGCTAGTATAGTGAAAGAGCAGTTCATTTGTATGAATATTAAAGTGTGTTGCCAGGATTTTATGGTCTAGTAAGAGTCAATGTTTGAATCTCTTGATTGTTGAATTAAATTTTCTCAGCAATCTGTTTTCCTATGTAGAGAGCTATTTAAGTCAAATGATAATCAAAATCCATTGTCTTGTAAATCGCTACAGTCTAAAGCAATCACCAAACTGACTGACTCTCATTTATTTCAGTAAAATGGATCATAGGAGCAACTAGACAGGAATGAATGAATGAAAATTTTGTCTGTCTCTTAGATTTTTGTACACCTTTCCTCAGCCAGCCTCAGCTGATATACATCATACACTAAAGCTACAATTATTGAAGAATTACAGGATGAAGTTAGCTGTAAGGATTGTCTTTCTCTTCACAGAACTTCACAGAAAAATTCAGTTTGTTGCTTTTAACAGAGATGGTGTGCTTTTTTTTGTTTGTTTGTTTTGGGGGAAGATTACCTCCTACATGCTCTAGTTTTTGAAGATAGCTGTATATCCCAGGGGGTTTTTGGTAGTAGTCCTCAACCATTGCTTCAAATGTGTGTACCTCCTTTAGTAATGAGAATCTTAGGGCTTCTCTGTTCTTTTGCCTGTTTACTAATGAACCTTTTCTCATAGCTTAAATTTGTCATGCTTCTCTAGGAGATATTTTTTCTGCCCAAATAGGGTGTGCATTATGGTGATAGAAGTGAGAAGTAAGCTCTGTAGAGCTTATTATATGCAGCCAGTTGCAAAGACAGTTGAGTATTTGTTGTGTAACTTTTTAGTGCTCAACTCCTGTGGTGAGATCTACAACCCTAAACAAGGTGACTCTGTTCTTCCTAGGTATGCATGCCAGATACTTGGCATCTTTAAGTGGTCTTCGAAGTAGCTCACACATTTTGGGGAAAGGGAGGAAAAGTGAAGTATTGGGAAAGAAGCTTCTGAAATCCATTTCCGTTTGCAGGGACTGTCTGTAAATCTTAGTCACTTAAATGAGACATTGATTTACATCCCTAAATTTCTTTAAGGATGACTAGCTCACTCTTTAGTTTAAAAACCTAAAAGCTAGAAGATACCTGTTTTCTGTAATTTATCCAGTGACTTTTTCTAAGCAGTCCTCAGGTCAAAATTTTGAATGCATAAGTCTTCTGTTCTGAGTGAGCTCACGCTTGTTGCCTAGTGTTTTCTGCATCCATTAACATAGCTTGGCAACTCAGCATCAGCAGGCAGATAAGCGGTTCTTCACTCCTCTAGGCTTCTGACCAGGACTAGTTAAGAAGGAGGAATCAAGGGTGATAGAAATTCTAATCTCTTGGGCAGAGAACACTTTGTATCTAGAGCTGGTTCTTCATAATCCATAGAATATTTACAGTAGGTATTAAAAAATATCTACTGTAACAGTAACATCAGAGTTGTCTGAGTGGCAGCTGTTGTGAATGCTGCTTATATAACTGGGATTGATACTGTCTTCCTGTTGACAATATTTACTGGATCCAGCCTCTTGGATGAATTAGATATTTAGATGCCTAATTCATTAATCCCAAGAAGATGCCGACGTTCTTGATCTCTGCCAAGGTAGCATTGCTTAAAGTTAATTTATTGGTGAAAACGGTGATGCCAGCAGGACCTCAAGCATCTGTTAGCTGGATTTCTTTATACATCAGTTTCTTGTACTTAATCTTCAGATGAACTGATGACTCTTGTGCTTGCATGCCCTCGAGTAAAGCGTTGTCTTTTCTATAGAGGTGATTGAGGTGAGGTGAGATAAGCAAAGTACTTTGTTTTAGTGTCTGGAAATTGATATTATCATTTTGAGGTAGACACTAAATTAAATATGACAGTGATTTGCAGCCCTAAATTCTTCTAAGGACATCCAGGTTTGGGTTGGGGGGTTTTGTTTGGTTGGTTTGCTTTTTTGTTGTTTTTTTTTAAAAAAAAACCCAAACAAACAAACAACACAAACTCACAACAGGGTCTCTTATATGTATTTTATCCCATCAACTAGGTGTCATTGTTTTATATATATAATCCAACTCAAGAGAATGTAAGGTGCTCAAAATGGGAAAGACAAGACAAGTCTTTGTCCTGTGAAATGGAAAGAAAATGTGAAATAAGTTTAGAATCAAAGACTTAGAGATGGTATTATTGTAACAGCAGAATTTCTAATATAGCATGCTGTGCGTTTGAAACTGAAGATTGAGAGGAAGTTACCTAGGTAGCAGTTTATCTCAGTAACGTACAAAGCCTTATAACAAAGTTAAAGGAAAATAATAATTAAAGATTTAGAGATAAATGATACAAAATGCAACATGAGTTTACCAGAGGTAAATTGTGGCAGAACAATGTAAGAGCATTCTTTGTAAAATAAACCGTGTTTACAGATGGGAGATTTGGTAGCTTTTATCTATCTAGTGTTCAATAAAGCATTTGTTATGGAGCCCGTACTAGAAAAATATTAATGAAACTGAAAAATATGTTATTTAATGCTTTAGTCTTTTGTAATTGGATAAGAAAGCAGCTAGAGAAGTAGCAGCAAGTTATGCTATGTACTGAGTTTTTACACTTGTCAGGGAGAGGAGGGGAAAGGTTTGTGTACGTCGGTCAATTGAAGGACATACTACTTAAGGGTATTCTTGTTTCTGCAGGTGTGCTGGGTCTGGTCCGAGTCTATTTTCCTTACTTGAGCGGTAACAGCCTTCCCTTGTGCAGTGAAGGAGATGGTGCCAGAGGTCTTGCTGATACGAAGAAGCAGTAAGGGAAGAGGGGAATAGGAAGGTGGCTGAAAGTGTATTTCTCCTTCACAGCAGTTTCTGTGGTCTCTCATCTGTCCTTCTCCTTGCTGAAGTGGCAGCAGCAGCTGACTTGGCTTAGTTTAGCCTGTGGACAGGAGCAAGGAGATGCACTAATTACTGCCTGTTTCACTAGGGAACTGGTACTGGCTTGGATAAAAGCCTATATGGAGCCAGAGGAACTGTGCTGATCAGTGAATCAGAGAGTGACTTTTAGGCAGCCATGGACAAATAAACCTAAGAAAGATATTTTCAATCTGTGAGTGGAAAAAATTGCACCTTTTGACTCCCAGTCTGACATACAAGCCACATGGTCAGCAAAGATGACTGGGAAGAGTTCATGTAGCACACTTCCTTGGACATCTTCCCTCCTATCTCTGCAAATTCAACAAAGTTGGACTGTTCTTACAAGTGTACCTGCTGTATCTAAGCCAGTAGGTTGCACGTTTGTTTCAGTGAATACCATGATATCTGCGTGGCATTTCTGGCTTTTCCAGCATCGTTCACCAAAGTGTTCTGGTTTTCAGAATATCTAGTAGACTGACTGCAGGTTATTTGTTTCTCCATCTCAATCCTCTGCGCAATGTGCAGGTGCTGTAACAATAATTCTTTCCCATATATTGAAATACCTTGTTTTATTTTTCTTTTTTTTTTTTTGCCTTTTCTGAACATTTTCTAAAAAAAAAAAAAAAGGGATAAATAAATTGTTCACCTCCTTTGCATTTTGGCTTGTTTTTTTTAAAAAATTTGGTGCATGCAGTCAAACATGTTGCAAATAAACCTTCCTTTATTGTATGTCACACTGTCAGAATGTTTTTCAGCTAAAACTGTGCAAAAAAGTACTGAAATACTGTGATATAAAAGGCAGCTTGCAGCCATGAAGCTAACTGATGGTCCTAGTAGAGAACATCAGGTTTAGAAGAGTTGAGAGAGGCAGGAACAAGATTATGAAGGGATAAGGGCAGAGCAAGGGATTGAGATGAGGCTCACAGAGCAAAGAATTGGAATAATAGGTATCAAATCCCAAGCCTTGTGAGTAGGAGAAACAGCGCAGCATAAACAGGAGGAGAGACAAGTGACAACCATCAAATTAACAAAGGAAGCAATATGACAGTAAGATAAGAAAAGGGGTATTAATGCTCTCTATGTAAAAGTGAAACTTTTTGATTGACATTGATGTATTAGGAGTGGAAGTCAGGTTGGACTAAATGGGCAAAGGGCAATGGTGATGTGAATTGAAAGGCAAAAATGCTGTTTTGTTTTAACACCTGACAGTTTGAGGATACCTGTAATAATAATTTGTCTTAGTCCTGTATTGCCAAATATGCCAGCTGCTTGGGTAAGAGAGCTGTTACTTGGCGTGAAAGCTGTAAACTAGTGGAACAGAAACTAAGATGCAGTTTTCATAGTTGCGGGGTGTAGTGAATCGTGCAGCTCCTGAAGGAATTCAACTCACAAGTTTTGGATAACTAACATGTTCTGATAAATGAATTCTAAACAAATAATTCGTAAATAAAGATTTTTATCATGGTTTCCTGGGGAAACAAATCTCTTAGGATTGCACTGTTTGTTTTTCTTGTCAATCTTTTCTTCTACTAGTAACTTTTGAAACTGATAGCCAGTTTAAAATCACTTGGAAAGAAGTAAGAGGTCAAAAATACCTTCCAGTAGGCTTTAAAATCAGTGGCTGGGTGGAGGAGAGACCAAATTGGTATGCTTGAGGCAAGCAGAACATTCACACGATATATTCATTTTGGCATCAGCCAGGCTGACAATCCATACATCCTTCCCAGCTACTGGCACAGCATTGCTCAACTCTTGCTCTGCATCCTGAGGAACATGGGAAAAGAGCAGAGACCGGGGTGTGGGAGGAGGGTTAGGGACGGATGATGCCGCTCCTGAACAGTGAACCAGGCTCCATTATTTTCTTGTTTCTGATCATATGTTTTTTACAATCTAATTTTCTGACTGCTTTTACCTGAGAATCCCTGAAGAGCATAGGTTTTATTTAATCTATACCATTAGTAAGCCCAAGGGATTAAAAGATTTCTGTTCCTTTTTTAATGTTTGATAGATTTAAGAGACGAAGATATGCTTTTATCTTTAATGAAATTGCATACTGTTTGAACTGTTAGCAGTTTGAACGTTTCAAATTTTAATTAGAAATATGTGAGCATTACTTTGAAACACCAAGTCTTAGTTCTTTTTGCTATTTACAGATTTATTGCTTATATGCTATAAATTTGTTCTGTATGCATTTAATGCATACAGTTTGTGAGCGTCATTGTAACCTTAATTCTTTGTTGTATCATTTTCTTAAAATATACTAAGAAATCCACCAAAATACAATACTCATTAATAAATCAGTTAGTAGCTGGGATTTTTCAGTGGCATCAATACCTGCATTTCAAATACCTGAATTACTGTCATTACAAAAATCACAGTTTACTTCCCTAAGTAGAGGCTAAGGCTTTAAATTTGAAGATCTCCTATTATCTAGTCCTACAAAATTCCAACTAGAAAGTGGTAACTCTTGCCAAACAAGAAAGGATGTAGAAATTTTGTGGAAGATCCTATTTGAGTTAGATCTCAGGTGCTAGCATCAATAACTAGCATTAATCATTGTTTCACTATCTGTCTAAAATATTATAAGCAAATAGAAGAGAGCTTAAAAAAGAACAATCATAATCATATTTGTGTGTAAATATATACATTTAGTGCATTATTTGAGAGAAGTAGCATTGAAAAACTCTAGATTGTCTAGTTCATTTGCTTGCCGAAGGCAAATTAGCAAGTATACTCAATGTTATACTCTGAAAATACAGAATATAAAATATGTATCTATTCTTAATTTATAAAAATAAATAAAAATGAGCGGAGACTTTAATTAAAAATGTGCTATTTTTTAGCATTGTTTACAACTCAAGTAATGATTTGAAACAGTTGTAGCCTTTTGGAACATGGGTGCTGTCAGTCCAGGTGTTGCGAACCTTGTTTCTGTCATTCAGTTTTAGTAGACAGCAGGGGAGATCTTTCAAAACTGTAAATGTCTAGATTCTTTTTAGGAAGAGGAGTCATTGTTTTGTTTGGAAGGGTGTATATTTCCAGTATATGGAAGTCTAATTTTAATTCATATATCCTCAAAGTACTTTGTAGGTCTGTGCATTACATTATCCTTTCGATCATTTTAATTGTTCTGAAACCTGTTTGTAGCTCACCTTCATTCACATTTCATTGTTACAGAATTTTTGGTGTATACATTTATGAATTATTTTAATCTCACAGATGTTCAAAGCTATATACATACTATTTATGAATTCTCTTTAATATGAGTATATTTTGTATCTGACTGCAGATTTGATTCTGAACATAAGACTTGTCTTTCTTATATTGTTTTCTTTTTATATTTGTTTTGAAATTACATGCTAAAGTGATATGATTAACAGCAAAGATTTATTAAAGTTTGATTGTTAAGACTCTGAATAGGAGATTGTCTCATATTGGGCAGATAATAACCAAGCTGATCAAACTCCTCGGGTGTAAGAGGCTGGTAAATAGGCATTGCATCAACTGACAGGGCAGTTTGACCATGTGATCAGACAGACAAGCAGTAACTGTACATGGGAAGCTGACCAATTAACAATTTTTACAGCAAAAGTTTTCAGTCCTCCTCACTGTCTGCTTACCTAGCCCAAAATTTTGTCAGTAATGATTTTATGGGAGACAGTCTTGAAAACCATGATGAAGTCAAGGTAAACTGTACTCACTGCTCTCCCCTTATCCACTCAGCTGATCATCTCACTGTAGAAGGCCACCAGGTTGATTAAGTATAGTTTCCCCTTAATGAATCCATGCTGACAGCTATTGGATCGCATTCCTGCCTTTCATGTCTTTGGATTTCCAGGAGGATTCATCCTATGCAAACTTGTAAATGGTGGGCAGGTATTTTTATTCACATATATATATATGCATGTGTGTATACACACGTGAGCTGGCTAGAGGAATAAACTAGACTGTTAATAAGACATGGTGGTCTGCTTTTGAGTGGTTCAGACATGGTAGTTATTCTTAGATATAGAAATTTGGGTCTGAGTATCCTTTTGTCAGTCAAAAATACTCATTTACAAAGAGATACTGAATATTAATGTTGTAGGGGTATATATTTATATTAAAATGTAAATTATAAGAATTATATTTAACGTGTATTACTTTTTTCTTTGAAAGAACTCCAATACTTTTGTATATACAAAAGGTAATTTATTCTAGTAGTGTTTTACAAAATAATAGCGTGTTTACTTTGTAGAACAGTATGTTTCAATACATAATAACTGCATTTCCATTTCAGGCAACAAAGAAAACAGTTTTCATTTTTTTTAATAGAAAAGACTGTGGCAAAAAAAAATAATTACTAATATAATTCTCGTGTAAGTTCACATCACTCCTCCTGTGTTTCAAGATAAATGCCTTGGTTGCAGCTTGTTAAACAACAATATGAAAGTGAATTGTTTGAATTTGAAAATATAGCATATCTTCTATAAGTTAGCATTTAATCAAGTGTGTTCCTGATTACTCCATTGACAGAAAACTCTAGTATAGCTCTTAGCTTGCTCATGTGTTTGAATTTCAAATAATTTGTTTATTCATTTGTCTACCTGTGACAAACAGAATTACTGTGTTTGCAGGGTAGTCACCCATTTTCTGTGATGGCAGATGGGCATGACAGCTAATGCTGAAAAGCTGCCTCCTGGGGAATTCACATTTTTGGAGGAATTTGTTCATATGACAATTTCCTGTAGTGCTAATCTTTTGAGAAAGGAAAGTTTCTAGGTAATGAATGTGGGTTTCTCATAGATCTCAGGTGTATGTAATTTAATAGCATATTAAATTCTCTAAAATTTTGAATTTTATTTTTTTTCCTTTAAAATTTTAGTATGTAAATGCTATTTCTATTTAAGGGAATTGTTTGAGGTAAAAAAAGACGGAGATGTGTTTTGAAAAATTGAACTTACTGTTATTTCTCTTTAGTTTCAGGCACTGCATGCTGTATCACACACACTGCTTTTGCTAGGAAGGAACAACATACTAAGAAATTCTTTAATATCTCTTCTACTGTCAGAAGTACGTCAGTTTGCTGAGCAGCTGTTGCAAGCTCACCAGGTACTGTCATCTTTTCTTTTGGATGAGGGCTGAAGAGTGGTGTTGGGGAGTATTTTATCTGTATCTATTTGCTTCATAAAATGTAATAAATCATTCTATGCAATATGCAGGTTTAAGAACCCAGAAAATGCTAGCACCTAACTTTAACAGCAAATTAAAAAAAAAAAAGAGATGGAAAGTAAAAGAAAATATACTTATAGACAAAAGTAAAATTAACACACTGTTTAATAAATAGACTGTATTAAGATTATGGTGTATAATTTGGAAAAGACTTGAAATAAATAGTTAAAACAATTATTGGAATGTGTAAATTGTTTGCTGTGCAGGCAATAAAACTTAGGTATCCAGTTGGACCCACAAAGAATTATGTCTATCTCTAGCTCATGTAAAACCAAAATTTCTAGTATGTTTGAATTATAATCTGAAAAAGCTTCAGAAAGGCCAGTTTTGAAAGAATTAGACAATGAGCTGTGTCTTATTTCAAGTCACTAGTAGCATAGCAGAGTTATTGATGGCAGCTAAAAGCAAACAGACTTTAAACAAATGTAAGGATAGGGAGGCATGTAATTAAGAAAAGTTTTGTTGTTTACATTTAAACAGGTTGTTTATTTTTACTATTATTAAATCTCACCTGTTTAACAGCATTAGTCATCCTTCCTTTCAGCAGAGTTTTTGCCAGTGGCAACACAGAACCCAGTGCTCCACACTGATGAAAATCTTACACTGAGCGTAGCACCTTCGCTAAGTTAGTTACTGCGGTACTACTTAACCTTGCCATACTGTAATTATTTTAAGTATTGTTTTTGTATTTGGTACATAAAATTTAGTTCTAAAAATGTCTAAAAGAAGTTTGACTCCCCTTTGGCTTAATTTTATGTTGGAAAGAATCATATATTTGATTTTAAGATCATAATAAGGGAGATTACAAAATTGTGTAACTTGGAGTTGAGAAAATGGAAGTAAGTTAGTATCCTATGATTTTTACTGTAAAAGATTATCTTTAACTACACAAGTGATTCTGATTTCTCTGGTGGCAAATTATTTTATTATTGGCATTGTAATTTGTTTATTTATGGGAACATAGTCGAAGATTTGATTCATATGTAAGTATAGAGCAGTTGGTAATTTAATCCCTGAACAATTCTTATACTGCAGCTGGTGTTATAAATTGCTTAAATGCCAGTCTCACTAGGGTGGCTTGATACCCCTAATTGTTGGTACAGCAGTTTTTCCTTTCTTTTTTACCTCTGAGAAAGCTACCACTCTGCTTGATTCCCCCCCCCCCACCACTGTCAAGAACCAGAAACCTTCAATTGTACTTCCTGGAGCAATTGCAGAAAGTTGTTTCTGGCACTGAAGGGAAGGTGCCTGTGCAGTGGGAGACAATTTCCAGGGGGGACAGAGACTTGTACTCATTTATTGAAAAGAAAAGAAAAAAAAATGTTTTGATCTTGTAAATTTATTCTATTTATTCATACTTGGTACATGTGGACTGAGATTCAGGACAATAAAGTGCATTTGTTACTTGACGTTTTTCAACTTTAGGACCAAATCCTTTTTCAGGTTAAGTCTTTGCTACCTGCAGCCCTCTATCCGTCACATTTTAGTTACCTTGCATTTGTGCTTGCTGCAAATCTTAGTCGTTTTCAGTCCACAATACAAATTTTCAGACTTTCTACTACCAAGAGCCTTGAAATGCCTCCCACCTTTACAAGTGAGGAAATTAATGTTTATTACTGTACAATGGGAAACATAGAAAGATTCTCTGACAAAAGACTTAATAAGGTTCCCTTTCACCTTTTTTTTTTTAAAAAAAACAGGCCTTTCTGTTCACGCAGAGAAATTATTTAATTCTCTCATATTCAAGAATTTAGAGCCATATTTACATAAGGAGAGTTCCCTGCTCTGCTTCTTCCCATTAAGTTGTCAGTCTGCCTTCTGCTATTGAAATGTGGTAGACCCTCTCTTTTTTTTTAAAAAAAAAAAAAAAACAAACAACAAACTGATATAGTAGTTTATTTATTTGTATTTTCCTCATCCAGCATTATAAGTGTTTCTTGAAAGATTAATGCATCTGGATCAACCAGCCAAAACCCATAGGAGTTTCATATAATCTTACAAAAGCTTATGGGACTTTCTTTTAAAACACTTTGCATTTAAGTGACCATCAGAAGACTAAGTGAGCTTCAAGCACTTAGGTAGAGACTCCAGTGACTAATTTTACAATAAAAAAAGTAGTCTTGAAATGTTCACGCCACAACACAGTGTTGAACTTTTTCTGGGAATAGCGCAAGGTTCAAAGTGGCTGAATTTGAAGCCGTAGCAGCTGTGTGTCTATCTGTAGCTAACACTTTGTAGGACTATGAGATTTTTAAAAGCTGCAGTTCATGTAGGGAAAGTGACTGAAGTTCTAGTTTGCTTAGCTTGCTGTAAAGTCAATGTTTTTAAAGTTTATGCATTCTTGATTTAGTCCAGATAGATGTACTGTTTTCTTTTACAGACTCTTACATGTTCTGTATGTGCTATTTTTTTTTCTCAAAATACTGCTTAACAAAAACTTATCTACTTATCACAATAGGACACTAAAGTCTAGTATCTCTGACAGCCTGATTTACAGACTTGCTTCTGGTTGTTTCTGACTTTATGCAGGCATGATTCTGCTTCTGGTAGGCTTGATTCTAGAAGGGATGAAAATATTTTTTTCTTGTTTTATAATCAAAACTAACAATATAATATCAGTTTGAAATACACCAAATGACAGCTTTACAAAAAAAATCATAAATACTTAAATTAGAATTTGCAGAAGGATAATACTTTATATAATCAAACTTCATTAGCTGACAAGTATCCTAATCCTGTTTTGTTACTTAAGCAAAACTGCTGTTAATTGCAAGGGCATTTCATGTCTTCCACTTAGGACAATCAAATTAGGGACTTAATTATGAATAGTTAGTTGTAATTGTTAGTTGTGATTAGAGGTGTGCCAATATCTGTTTCCTTTTTGTTTTGTTGTTTGTTTCTTTTTTTGTTCTTGTTGGCAGGTGGGAGAAATAAAGAAATCATCTGAGGGATGTATTCAGATTAGTTTGCAATTAACTTTTACACATCTGGAAAAACAGAAACTGAAGAAAATTAACTTATTCATCCAAGCAAATATGTATGTTTTATTTTTGAATATATATTTTTTTAAGTTGAAGATGTTTTCCAACACTGACTTGGATTTAAAATAAAATTCCTTTTAATTTTTCTAAATGAATCATCTAGATATTTCAACATTTTATTTTAACTTCCTCATTAACAGTTGAGCTAAGCTACAAATAGTTTGTGAAATGTTTGCATTCCAGAATATGCAACTTTATACTCAGTCATTTCTTCAATAGGAAGTGTGCTCAGCTCAGGTTATGTAGGTGTGTGGATATGTCCTTTGATAAATATTGAAAATTTTTTACTTTAAAATTCTGACTGATTTTAATGAGTTTGTGTCTGTGTCCTCTTGGGAAAAGCGTATCTGTTTACGACCCAGAGTTTTAAAGAGCTAGCTGTGCCGCTAGCTTTAAAAATTAAAAAAATAGGTTGACTGTAGGAGAGTGTATCTAATGAACTACATAGAAAGGTACAGCGACTACTCCGCATATTTTTGTATTATTTCCTAATTGGCCAAATCCATTAATCTTAGAATATGGCACATTAATGTGAAATATATGAATAATAGAATTTTGTTTAATATTTTGGACCAATATTCCCACATGTTAATGTAGAAAATAAAAGTAACTAAGGAGCATGTAAAACAGTGTAATTATCCTGATTTTTCACCCAGTTAAGATGAGTTTTATGGTAGTAAACTCTCAGGCAAGTTTAGTAGTTTGCTTTAATTCGTTTAAATATTTCATCATGTGCCTAAAGTGAAGCTTATACTTCAGCGCTTTGCTGACACCAGGACACTGACTTCTAGGCAAAAGCATATATTAATATAAACTCAATTGGATCCCTTAATTTTTGCTGATGTTGGATATGTACTTTTCATTTCTATCTGTAATGGGAACCTTTCATGCTTCATAAATACAGTTTATAGGAATACAGTTACTGAACCTTATCTTCCTGTGGAATAGAAATCTTCTGATCCACAAATGGATTCCTACAGCAGAGCAGATAAAATTTTAAGATACTCAGATTTCAGAATGATACTGTGGAAGATGGATTATTTTTCAAATGTTGAGCTCCTCACCATGATAGCAGATCTTCCTTTATAACCCTTTCAAAGTCAGAGGACCAGAAATGGAAAACACATACTGGTTCAGTGCCCATTTCTAACCCCTTAGTTGTTAATTACAAGAACTCTGAAAAGAAAATTAAAACCCAGAAAATAGATTTGAAAATAGAAAAAGACATGCTTTGAGGTTTTGGAAAGCTCTATTTTTCTGTGATTGCTGATACATATCTTGTCGAGCATTACATGTGTTTGTATAGAGGCATTTAAGTTGGGCCCCTGAGGAAGCTGACTTGGTGACTGGAGTGGCTGAAATTCCTTTGTGCTGCTCTTCAGGTGCTCTCCTTCTGACTTGTGATCCTTCTCCAGGCTCTGGCCATCTGTTGCTGACGCTGGCATCAAACTCGTAATGGGATGAATTGAGGTTCCCATCCCCTGGCAACTTTAGTTTAAAACCCTCTTCACCAGCTTGGCAAGCCTGTGGCCGAAGATGCTCTTTCCCTTCTCTGACGATGTACCCCATCAGCCCCTAGTAGACCAGATTTGTCAAAGCAAGTCCCGTGGTCTAAGGAACTGAACCTCTGGCTGTGGCACCATTCCTGTAATCATTTGCTGGTTCTTCAGATTCGACTGGCCCTTTTAAACCCTTTCCCTTTGATTGGGAGGATGAATGAAAAAAGTAGCTGCGCTCCAGAGTCCCTTACCACTGCTCCCAGCACTCTGTAATCCTTCTTGATAGTCTTCAGGTTGCTCCTGGCTGTATCACTGGTGCCCATGTGAAACAGCAACAGCAGATAATAGTCACTGGACTGTATGAGACTTGGTAGTCTCTTGGTGACACCCTGATAGGAGCCTGGTAAGCAGCACACCTCTCTAGAGAGTGTGTCAGGTTGGCAAATGAGTGCCTCCATACCTCTCAGAAGAGGGTTGTCTACTACTGTCACCCGTCACCTTCTCTTAGTTATGCTGGTTGTTATATGAGGTGCAGGTTGGGCTGCTTTGTTCAGCTCTAATGTCTCTTTCGATGTGCCTGGGCTGTCCTCCTCAGTCTGCAGAGCAGTAAAGCAATTCTGCAAGGGCACTTCAGGTTTCAAGGGAAGTCTCTTCTTCCTGCTTTTCCTTTCCATTGCAAGCTTCCATTGTTCTGCATCATTGGCTCCCTTCCCGTCTGTATGTGCTGGTGGAGGAGTTTTTGGCTGTTTGGCCGTGGGCTGTGGGTTCAGTGCAGACTACACTTGGAACCAGCTGTGTAACTCCTTCTCAGTCTTCCTGCTGTTATGCAGCCTCCTCACTGCCTCCTGCAGCTCAGCCACCTGCCACAGGAGCTCCTCCACCTGTGCACACCTTTTGCAGGCAGGGCTGCCACTTGTTGCTGCCCCAGGAGGAAGGTGCACTTCCTGCAGTCTGAGGTCTGCACTGTGGTCTCTCCCTTTAGGAGCTCTGTCTATGTGGAGGGCTAGATGGTGCAGGCCTCCCAGCTGGAGCTACAGCCTTTGCCCTCAGATAAGTGCCCACCGTTCAGCCTTGAGGGTCAGGTAGGATGAGTGCTCTTGACCTGTGCAGGTGGTCGCAGAACAGTGCCTGGCTGCGGGGTTATGTGTACTTCAAGTCTCTTCTACTTCTAGGCTAGTGGAATGCCCCTCCTTCGAAGAGGTGCCCTCCCTGTGTGCCCTTCCACATGAACTGCCACGCAAACTGCCACACCACGCCCTTGCTGGCGTGATGCTTGCCCACCCTAGCTGCTGGCGCACCCTAAGGGCTTGCTTTATACATGAGGGAGGCTTGGCTGCCATTGCTCCTGGCCCTGCCCAGGTCTCACCAGCTGCTGTCTCACAAGCTGCAGGCTTCTGGTGGCTCTTTTGGCTCCCTCTGAGGTTCCCTGGCTCTGGAAACCCCCCTGTGCACTGCACTAGGGTGCTCCGCTGTGGATCGTGCTGGCACTGGAGCTGTTGCCTTGGCAACTATTCATCCTATTTAGTTTAGATGTATGTAGTAGAAAGTGCTGTCTACTTCTCATAGAAGAAAACCAAGCTGCTAAGGTTAACTAAAAAAATTGTCAATGTGAAGACAGATAGTCGTGCAAGGCTTTGTTGAATGTTGCATAAGTTCATGAGAATCAGGCTCATTATGACAGAAGAGCTTTGACTCAAATGAGCCAAAAGAGTTAGACATATGGTGGGATTTGTCTTACTTAGCTTCAGATTTCTCTGATATTTCCATCTGATTTGCTTACTTTAGTTTTCCTTTATAGCCAAGGGAGGGAGAGAGGCATTTCTTGTCCAACCGATTTTGGATGCACATAATTATGATAATTGGCCGTAGAGTTGTCTACTTCTCTCTTCTAATTATAAGGAAGGAAACTTAAGTTGATCAGCTGAAACGTAGATGTTTATGTTGTAGACACCTGAAATTAAGGGAGGAAAATCCCATTATATCTCTCTGAAGATTTCTTTTGGATGATCTGGACCAGAGCTGTTATGCCAGGAAAGGTCTGATCCTACAGAACAGTTGTAACAGGTAGCCATGCAAATCATACTTCTGTCTGAACGCTGACAAAGTTATGTAAGTAACCTTACTAGATGTTTGTAACAAGTTATATTTTAGTTAGCTTAATTAATAAGTTAACTTAGTTCCCAAGTATTCAAATTCTTTAAGTGTTACACATCATTGGAAGAGATTGATGATGGACTAGAGGTTCTTGTAACGTGCATTCAGCTATGGCATGTCTGATGCATATATCTCCAAATAGGAAGCTCTGTTAAACTAACAGTCTATGCAGGCAATGTATTTAGGAAGAAAAAAAACAAGGAGAAGCATGGATACAGTATGATTTTGAGCATTTTCTGAGATTTTTGTTGCCATTCAGTACTGGATAGCAAACAGTTGTGTCACTGAAATTTCAGACTGTATGGCAAAATACCTCTACATGGAAGCAAATGACGGGCTGAAGTATTCCTGTGGCTGGAGAGCCTTTTTTTTTTTTCTAGCAGGCCTGCAAATTAGAGACATTGTGAATGCGAAGATGGACTAGTTCAGTTGGTAATTGATCCATCAGGGAAAAAGGAGTTTGCCTGGAGCTGTGTTCAGCTAGAAAACAGGAAGATTTAAAGTGCTAGGAATTGAGCTATTAGTGTCAGGGCTTGTCTTCATAAGCCTTTCTCCATGCAGTATCCAGTGGACGTTCTGGGCGGGTATGGTACCCACTACAGGCTTTATTCCAAATGTGAGTGCGTCTGATGTGATGTAGAGAATTCTTTGGATAAGCTTCTCTTTCCAAGACGTTTACTTCTTTTATGCAGTATGTTTAATCTCTTCAGCTGTAAGTTTATGTATGTTGTAATAGGACTTTTGTATGGGTTAGAAAAAATCTATATTTTTCCAAAATATGGTAGAAAATGGCTAAAATAATTCATTGGAAAAAAATAGCTGAGAATATTCTGCAACTAGAAAAGCTAAATAAATTTTGCAGTCCACTGTTCAAGGTGCTAAAATGGCTACCCAGCATATTTGGCTTTTTGTAGTTTCTGCTGTTGACTTCTACTAACGCTTCAGATTACTGATACTTCACCCAGGTAAAAGACAAGAGATTGATGCCATGTAGACCTCATGGAAATAATTAAACTTGCATCTGGACATCTGTTCATCCTTTTTAAGATGTCATTTCTTTCCTTATTATGCTGATAAGCACAGTTTGTAACATATTTCAAATTGTGAATGATTAAAGATGCTGCAAAATAGTGCTCTGAGTAAATGTAGGATTTTTTTTTTTTTTTTAATTCCATGTGACTGCTGATGCTACTGGTAACAAAGGAAATAATGGCTGGGTAGAATAAAGAGTGGATCTGCATTTTGTCTCATATATAGATACCTAGATTGGAGATATGGTCTTGTACAAACATAAATCTCTCCCATGAAAGACAGGAATGAAAGAATCAGTTGAGACTCGGTATGTGTCGGAAGAGTGCCATACACCTTTGAAGTAAATACCTGCTTTTGCTGCATACGTCATCCCCTGTTACAGATTAGATGTTAAGATGCATACGTGTCAGAACTGCAAAATGACAAATGGTTCCTGCAGTTTCTCTCTTCCCTCTCGTGCTATCATGAAATGATAATGCTAAGGAGTTTAGAAGTATTCTTACAGAGCCAGAAGGTAGCAGGGCTTTAACTGCATTTAGATGCTTGGCAAAATTGAGGGTGACATGTAATCAGAAAACCTCAGGTGTGTTTGGGAATAGAAGCAGCAAATATTGATTACATGAGGAGAACTCTGTATTACTGTTGACTACAGAATTATCACTCTTAATATTGGTGGATCATCTCATTCATGGAAACATAATACTGGAAAAGGAAAAATGCTTAATTACAGAAATCAGAATATATAATACCTCAACAAGTAAATAAGTAATATTCCTGGAAATTATCTTATTTCAAATCGTACACCAAATCCAGGCTTTAAAAAAAGCAAAAATAACATGATTATAAATTAAAATGACCTATTTGAATTCTTGATACAGTTAAAAAAAAAAAAAAGCTTTTCTAGGTTGATGCTGCTTTTACTTCCTTATTCTCACTGTTAATTCAATCCTTTTCCTATTGCTTTCTTTACAGTTCGGTTAGTCCTTTTGCATGCTTGAAAGCAGAATGTGAATAAGGAAGAAGCACCTGATTTTTGTGGCATATGTGGTGTATCTGCTAGTCTGGAAGACCATTTGATTATTACTTAATCTGTGTCTCCAGATAGGTAATTCTAATGCTCCTGTTAGCCTCCTTTATTCATGGAGCATTCTTGCTTACTGACAGTGATTTGCAAAATGGAATGATGTTACAGAAAATTAAGCACTGCTTCCTCGATGCTTTTGGATATTGGAGTTGTCTATGTGAATTAGCATATATACCATATATGCTCTTAGAAGTTCATTTTACAGGAAAGGTAACATTTTGTTACAGATTTACTTTCTGATTTTCTTTTTTTTCTATTGGAGAATTGTTTAAAGCCCTCATTGCGATGTACTTTTAACACAGTTCACTAAATGCTTTTTGGGATACAGTATAAATGCGCAGTTCCTGTGTCAATGGGTTTGCAGTTAATTTGCTTTAGTATTTCATATCTTCATAAAATGGAAAAGGGAAGAGTTGTAGCCCTAGAATTTCTAAGTAGAAGTTACTGATACAATGGGTTTTTGTTTGGAAGAGTGATTACAGTTGATAATTAAAACTGTCTTTAAATAAGAGCCCAGTTAAATATAGTAAAATGTAAATTGAAACTATGGAATGATAGTAGAAACTAGTGAAATCATCACTTCATCTTTCTTTCAAAACTTTTTTTTTTTTTATTTTAAAGGACACATTAATACCTTTCGATTTCTTAGCTTCACACTGTCCTGGTTCTGGCCAGGATAGAGTTAATATTTACCTGAGCTGGGTGGAGAACTGAAGCTGGTAGCCCCTATGGCTGGGATAGTTAACTAATTAGCTAACAGCTGGGGTTAATTTACCCAAATTAGCCAAAGGGCTATTCCATCCCATCTGACATCATGCTCAGTATATAAGTGAGGAGGGTGCTAAAGGGAGGCCCTGCTAGTTGGAAGAGGCTGGATGTGGAGATCTGTTGTGAGCTATTGTACTGTATTTGTGTTCCATCACTCTCTTGTTTTCTTCTGTCATTACTGTTAAATTTACTTTTTGTTCAATCTCAACCCGCATGTTTGGTTTTTTTTTCCTGGTTTTCTTTTGTTTGTCAAATCTCCTCCTATTCTCTTGGAGAGTGGGGGGAGTGAGAGAGAGACTGCGTAGTCTGGTCCCCGTTGGGGCTGAACTACGACACACACACACTTGCCTCTCTCTGAACATATGAGCCAGTCCTGTACATAATAACTTGGAACATCGACTGGCCTCACTGGGATCTCATTTATTGATTTGGGTTTTTTTTTTTTTTCTAAAAATACCTTTGAGGCTGTGCTTATCTACATACAGAGCTTATGCATAACCATCACTACTTTAAATTACAATACTAGGATAATAAACTGGTGTTTGTTCAGTGCTTTCTAAAATGTTAAAGTGCTTTTAAAAACTCATTATGTAGCTTGCTATGCGATGTTACAACCACTAAGCAAGTGCACAATGGCATATCTTCTGTGGTGTGCTGTCATATGCTTAAAGCATAAAAAAAACCTGCTTCTGTTCTTTGCACATTCTTTTTTTGATAAGCAACAGATGCCATGTGCCCAGCAAGCCACTCTATCACTCCCCTCCTCATCTGGACAGGGGAGGCAGAATGCAACGAAAGGCTCATGGGTCGAGATAAGGACAGGGAGAGCTCTCAGCAGTTACCATCACAGGCAAAACAGACTGGACTTGGGAAAATTAGTTTAATTTATTACCAATCAAAATTAGAGTAGGATAATGAGAAAATAAAAACCAAATCTTAAAAACACCTTCCCCCAACTCCTCCATGCATCCCAGGCTTAACTTTCCTCCTGAGTTCTCTACCTCCTCCTCTCCAGTGGCACAGGGGGACAGAGAATGGGGCTTGTGGTCAGTTCATCATACGTTGTCTCTGCTTCTCCCTCGTCCTCGGGGAGGACTCCTCACATTCTTTCCCTGCTCCAGTGTGTGGTCCCTTGCATGGGAGGCATCAGCTGCTCCAGCATGGATCCCTTCCATGCGGTGCAGTCCTTCAGGAACAGACTGCTCCAACGTGGGTCCCCTGCAGGGTCACAATTCTTGCCAGCAAACCTGCTCCAGTATGGGCTTCTCTCTCTCCATGGGTCCACAGGTCCTGCCAGGATCCTACTTGAGCATGGGCTTCCCACAGGGCCACAGCCTCCTTCCGCCTGTCCCAGCGTGGGGTCCTCCACAGGCTGCAGATGGATCTCTGCTTCTCCATGGGCCTCCATGGGCTGCCAGGGGACAGCCTGCTCCACCATGGGCTGCACCACAGAAATCTCTGCTCTGGTCCCTGGAGCACCTCCTCCCCTCCTTCTTCACTGACCTTGGTGTCTGCAGAGCTGTTTCTCTCACCTGTTCTCATTCCTCTTGTCTGCTACAGTTGCACAGGGTTGTTTTTTTTTTTTTTTTTTGCCTCCTTAACTGTGTTGTCACAGAGGTGCTACCACTGTCCCTGATGGGCTCAGCCATGGCCAGTGGCAGGTCTGTCTTGGAGCCAGCTGGCATTGGCTCTGTTGGACATGGGGGAAGCTTCTAGCAGCTTCTCACAGAAGCCACCCTTGTAGCCCCCCTGCTACAAAAACCTTGCCACACAAACCTGCTGGTTGTAGTGTGGATTTGAGGGCATATGCTCATGAGCTGTATTGAATGCCACTGCATCTGGAAGGAGCTGCTGTCCTAAGTTTGTCTCTGAAACAAGCTGAGTTTGTCTTGCTGGTATTTAAATGATGTGCAAATCGTTAATTGAGTAGGTTTATGTCTGTGATGAAAGGGATTGGCTACCTGGAGTTTGTTTTGTAGCTAAGGTTGGGAGTTGTGGTTGAGACATGCGAGAGGTTAAATCTGATTCCGTAGCTTATCTTAAACTTAGTCTAAATTTTGGGTGACAGCACTCTACCTGGCTGATTAAGGCTTGATCTGGCAGGGCAGCAAACTACTATTAATGCTGTGCCCAGAGAGGGAAGTAAGGTTCAGGTCTGGTGTCAGCAGCATCTCCTATTTGTTGTTAGGTTGACAGGATTTCTAGTATAGATCTGTTTTACGGAGATAGAATGTGGTGAGCTAAAGCTGAACATGTTTACAGGAGGTATCACTGAGCTAGATTTAGGGTTGTCATGCTGAGGGTTGAGTCATCTGACGTTTCAGTTTTGGGTGTGCACTGGTGATGTAGCCTTCTTAATCCACAACTAATTCAGTGGAAGTAGTGTATTGGTGGGCTTGAGTAAGTGTAAGAATGAGAAGTGAGCTTATTAATGCCTTTAGGACTTATAGGGGCTTTGGAGATACAGGAATGGGATGCTGGGTGAGGGACAAAGGGAGCAACAGCTGAGTGTGTTTAGATCTGAGGGTTAGTGACATGAGTTGCTGGACTGGTGTTAAGGTAGAGAGCAAGGCTTGGATGTCCACGATTTGTGCAGCAGAAAATGCTTTGCAAAAGTTGGAGGTATTCCAGAAAGAGAAGCTGAGGTATGCTTGGGCAGGATATGATTTATATGGCTTGATTAGATTTAGGATTAAGACATTCTTGGTTGCAGTCTTGGACTTGGATGAAATAGAGGCAACCAGATACCTTTGCTGGGCTGAACTGCAGTTGTAGATGCACATGCACACGCACACGCACACACCCCCACTCACAGAATAATTTATGGCAGCGTAATCTGTATTGCATATCTTCTGGAATTATTTCTTTCCTACTGAAGTATACATTTGAAATGCATGTAAAACTAACATTACAGAATTAAAACTAGTTTTAGGAAATAATGTTATTGAATCCACTCCAGTTTAACTTCCTATTATACAAGAATAGATTATTTTCACTTGATTGCAGTAACACTTCACATAGGGAGAAATAAATTGAGTGAAATGCATAGAACAAGAAAATGGGGAAAACAGAAGAAAAAGTGTGTGTGTTTGTATTTCTCCTTTTTTTTGGTAAAAGATGGCATCCCAGGTTGCATGATTACAGTGCAGCCTTTGAAGATTTAGCTTGCATGTTTTGAATTTCCTGGCATCTGTAAATCCCTCTATAGAGTTGGCAAAGCACAATTAAACCTCTAGGTGTATTGTCTTGAAACAAGATGATTTTGGCTCTATTTCATCTTTATAATTAATTATTTCATTAAAAGTTACTCCTAATCTCTCTGAGTTTTCAGAGTATTAAACTTCTAGCTGAAGTTGCTCTTTTAAAGAACTCTGTTTCGTGTAGCCTTATCATTTGATAAAAGCTCTTTTACTAGGCCTAGCTACTACATTTAATACAGAATACTCTAGGGCATTTTGTATGATAAATACGAGAGAGAGAGCGTGGTGATAGATAGAGTTTAAAATCTGAGTGGTAGTTCTGCCTATAGGAATAAATTATAAACAGAGCTTAGTTTAGGTTAACTTATTCAGTTACTTATTTTGAGTTCTTCTTGCACAATTTGATTATGTGAACTATAATTCAGTCCTGTTGGCTAATTTAAACAGAGTGAATTCATCGAATGATCACAGAAAAACAGAATGGATAAGGTTGGAAGTGACCTCTGGAGATGATCTAGTACAACCCTGCTGCTCAAAGCAGGCTCAACTACAATAGGTTGCTCAGGGCTGTGTTTTGAATTTTTCCGAGGATGGAGACTACACAACCTCTCTGGGCAGCCTTTTCCAATGTTGATCCCCTTTATTGTAGAAAAAAATTGTTTCTTATGTTTAAATGGAATTTCCTGTATTTCAGTTTTTGCCTGTTGACCTTTGTCCTGTCACTGGATACCACTGAGAATTGTCTGGCTCTGTCTTCCTTACCCTCCACCCCGCCAGGTATTTATAGACATTGATGAGATCCCCTCGAGCCGCCTTTTCTCCAGGTGGAACAGTTCCAGTTCTCTTAGCCCTTTCTTGTATATTCTTGTCCCTTCATCATTTTTGTGACTCTTCAGTGGTCCCACTCCAGTACATACAGATCTCTTTTGTGCTGAGGAGCCCAGAACTGGAGCCAGCAGATCTGCATCTCACCAGTGCTGAGCAGGTGGGAGGCATCCCTTCCCTCAGCTTGCTGGCAACACTTCCCATCATGCAGCCCAGGACACAGTTGGCCACCTTTGCCACAAGGACTCAGCATTGGCTCTTGTTCAACCTGTCTGCCAAGACCCCCAGATTCTTCTCTGCCAAGCTGCTTTGCAGCTGTCTACCAGCCTGTACTGTGCATGGGGTTATTCCTTCCCAGGAATAAGATTTTGCACTTCAATTTGTGGCAACTCAAGATTCCTCTTGGACAGTTTCACCAGCCTGTTGAGGTCCCTCTGAACGGTAGGACAACCCTCTGGTGTGCCCATCACTCCTCCTGCTTTTGTATCATCTCCAGCTTGCTGAGTTTGGAGATGATATAAAAATGTGCCTGGACAATGTGCCATTGTCCAGGTTGTTCATTAAGATGTTAAACAGTACTCGTGCCAGTGTCAACCCTTGGGGAGCACCACTAGTGAGTGATCTCCAGCTGGATTTTGTGCCTCTAATCACAACCCTCTGAGGGTTCGGGCAGATTTCAGTCCACCTCACTGTCCATTTACCAAGCCTGTAAATCTATGCTGACTACTCTCAGTCACCATTTTGTCTGTCATATGCCTGAAAATGGTTTCAAGGATTATTTGCTCCACCTGCCCAGGAATCAAGGTGAGGCTGACTGGTTTGTATTTCCCTGTATGTTCCTTCTTGAAAACGGAAGTGACATTTGCTTTCTTCCAGTTCTCAGGAACTTCCACTGATTGCAGTGGCTGTCCAAAGATAATTGAGTAGCCATGCTGTGACACTGGCCAGCTCCCTCAACAATCACAGGTGCATGCTGCCAGGTATCACGGACTTATGTATGTCCAGTTTCTTTACATGTTCCCTAACCTGATTCTTCTCCACTGCAGGTAAGCGTTCCTTGCTTCAGACTTTCCCACTGGTCTCAGGGATGTGGGATTCCTCAAGACTGGTTTTACCAGTAAAGATCAAGACAAAGAGACCACTGTGTCCTTTATCACCATTTTCCTTGCCACGTTTTACTTTGTCTTTATTTTGCTGCTGATGTACCTGTAGAAATCTTTCTTGACACATTTCACCTTCCTTGACAGATTTAACTTGAGATGGACTTTGGCTATCCTGACCATCTCCCTGCACACTCAGACAGTGTCTTTGTATTCCTCTCAGTTCACCTGACCCTGTTGCAGGCTGCTTTTTTATTTTTGTCAGGAGGTCCTTGTTGTCCAAAATTGATAGCAAAATTAGTCGTGAGTTACACTTCTGTCGGATAAATGCTGTATGGTTGTAAGATGCTATTGTACCATTAGCTGAAAACAGAATAAATTTTCAGATATAGCATGTGAAAATAATACTTTTCTCTCTCAGGAACAAGACAGAAGAAACAACTGTCACATGACAAAATTCACTCAGGCTGTAGATCAGATAAGTGATAGTGTTTTGTGTCTTAAGAGCTTGTTTTAATTTTGTAAATTTTGACAAATGTTAACCATTCAGGTTTAAATTTTTTTTTTCTATAGATGTCTGCCTCAGGCCATCTTTGTATGTGCTTTTTACTTGATTTTTGTTTCTGTGAGTGCGTGTGTACAAGTTTAAAGAGGAAGGCATTAGTGTCCACAGCTTTCACAGAAGCCAGTAGGAGCTTTGCTTTGGATTCATGTAGTTCTGTGTAATGGCAGGCATTGTAAAATCATGTCCTAGTCAGCCAAGTTTGGCACTAGCAGCTACTTTGAGTATTTAAAAGATCCTTTTGTAAAAGGTCAAAGCCATTACCTCTTTCCCTAAACGCAGTTGTGAACTTAAGGTAATATTTGTGGTATGCATGGAATTATAGCAAGAATTATCATTTTAAAAAAAAGTATTAATTCAATATTCAGAGCAGAAACTGAATGCTGCACATTTTATGCTCATATATGTAACAAGGACAGAAAAAGTACTGAATAATATTTCTTCTAATTGAGGATCATCCCTCCTCTATAGTAATAAATGCAAAAAAGAAAAAATGAAAAAGAAAACCACAACCAAATGGTAAGTGATCACGTAATTAAAAGTGTAGGCATAAGAGAGTCAAAATAGGCTTGCAATGTCATTGTATTGATTTAAAATTGTCATTCCTAATAAAAAGCAGGTAGCTAGTAGTACATTAAGTAACTGTATAAAATAAATGAGGGAATTAATTTGCAATATTAAAGGACATCATCTGAATCATAGACCTTAATTTCCTCAATGCTTCATGATTCTGGTAATGAATCCTTTGACCAACCTTTGGAATATATCCTGCTAGTTCATTCTACACAGTGGTTGCTCAAGCATCGCTCAGCTCTACTTAGTTTAGAGGAAGATATGCTTTCATTAGTGTCTGAATTTAATGAATTAGCATTTTGTGCCTGTATTTTCTGTCTGCAGCATAGGAGCTGATTCCAGTTCGTGGGTTTTTTTAAGATACAGTTTTCCATGGTCACAGATTCTTAAAATTAATTAATTATCATGTGAAAGACAGCTCCTTCTAAACTATGCTTTTCTGTTTCTCTGAGGGTAGAATACCACTGTAGAAAAAGTAGAGGAAGTTAACTTTCAGGGAAAGTATAAAGCTGTTGAGATTTTCCTTATGCATGTTTTAAGACAAATGAAAAGGAAGAGGGTTTCTGCTCCCATAGTGGTTTTAGAAGAGGCGCATGGAGATTAAACTGCGTACAGATTTATCTTTTTTTTTAATGTACTATTATTGTATTATTTGTTACATGACATTACTAGTCACCTTTAAAGTGTGACTTTTGGAAGACTTACTAATATTTTACTCAAAATTAATCTGTTTGCCGTAGATAGTGTTGCTAAATAGGCCAAACTGTAAAAGGTGCTTTATGATGGGGAGTGTGGCATGTTGCCCAACGTTCATTACAATTGTGCTAGTATATGGCTAGGCAAGTTGTGATATAAAGAACCAGTTGATCAAAATGTCAAGGATATATTAAGTTTACTAAAAATAATGATTATTGGTAATTTGTGTTTCAGTTTTGTTTTTAAAGTTTTTGATCTATTTAAAAATACAGTAAATCATAGAATAAGGCATTTTCATGTTTGATGAGGAATTTTCATGGCATTCTTTGTGTGCATGTTTGATGTATTTTAAGATATTGTCAAGAAAATGTAAGTTTCCATAAAATAACCTAGAAAAGAGAGGACTGAGAGGGAAGAGCAGTTGTAATAGTCTTCCAGAATGTGAAAAGTTGCTGTACAAGGAGTAGTTCTTTTGACCTTTGGAATGAACAAGAAGAAACATATGTAGTGATTAAGGTTCGATATCAAACTTATTTTACTGAAGGTCTTCAAGTACGTTCATGATGAGCATCTTTTGGGGATGACATAAGTATACTTGAACCTGTCTCATGGTGAGAGTTGGGACTAGAACAGTTGAGGACCCTTTCAGCCATAAATCTGAACTCTGCATTTGTATTTATGACATTTGTATATTGACATTGCTAATTATGGTCAGTTGCAACGGAGGGGGAAGGAGGCAAAACTCCACTGCAGATTTCCTCTGCTCCTGAGTTTTGGAATATATTGAAGTACTGTTCTAATTAAATGTGTGGATGCTAGTTGTGAGGGGATTGGTATAATGAGGATTTAATAATTAATGCTAGTAGGTCAGGAAAGAGGTTTTACAGAAAATTTATAAAATTTGATTCATTTTAGAAAATTACTAACATGTCCCACAATCAGCATTTCAAAGTGCAGGAGGTTAAAACTCTCTTCTTCAGGCAGTAATAAAAATTCAGAATTTAGATTAGATGTGTCCTGGCAGGGATTTTAAACAGGTGATTTTTGCGCAGAAGGGACTGGTTTGCGTCAGAGGAAGCCTCTTGGGGTTTTCATATTTGGAGTCCTGTGAATTCTGTATTTCTCAGATTGCTTTTGGTGTCCTCACTTATATTCATTCTTCACTGTAATACCTATGTATAATGTATTTTGTCTATAAAGATGGAGAAAATGGTAATTTTAAGAGAGGTCTTGGAAACTGGGAGGAAAATTTAGCTGAACACTGGACTGCACCATTGATCGAGATCTTAGGGAGTTGTGCTCAGTTACACTGGTGCTATATGTACATACAAAGATCTGAATAATGAGTAGCTTACAGCTGTGTTCACTCGAATAGCATTTCAAATCCTATGTCCTGTTCTGGATTGTTTTATGCTAATGGCAAAATTAATAATATTCAAGAGCCTTTTTGCTCATTTTAAAATATTTCTATTTATCATAAGAGCTGTTCTTCAGAATGTATTTTAGCATACATTTCAATTTCAGAACATACATCTTAACTTCCTTGCAAACAATTTTAAATGTATTTGAAAGTTAAATTATATTCTTGATTCATGGATTCTGAGGTCATTTTGTCCAAACTCCTTTCTGTACAGGTGATAGATTTTTCCAGAAGCTGAATTTAAGAATGTGTTATTAATACATCTGAAAGCTGTTCTTGATTCTGTTAATTGTTTACAATTATTGTTCTCCTCATTCTTTAATAATAGCTTATGAGTTTTCACTTTTCTATCTGAATTTTATTGCCTAGAATTAAGTAATAGTTAAAAGAAAAGCCCTGATCAAGACTGATAGAATGTGCTGAAATAGTATTACAGCTCATAAGGTTATATAGTAAGGTAGATAAATTATGAATGAAGCGTAAGCAGTTGTCCAAGCAATTAGTTTTATGTTGAATCAACTTGAATCAATAGGATTAACTAAACATTGATTTGTTTTGTTATTTAGTATGTACTTGTTAAAATATTTATTTGAGGAAGAAATCCAGCTGGTGGAAACAAAATTTTTACTAGTACTCATTTGAAAGAAGTGTTACAAATGTGTAGAATACTCCAAAGTTTTCAGTATCAGGGAAGATAGTTGGGAATCGGTGGACAAGGGACGGGCAAGAGATATCATCTACCTGGACTTGTGCAAGGCATTTGACACTGTCCCGCACGACATCCTTCTCTCTAAACTAGAGAGGCATGGGTTCGATGGATGGACCACTCAGTGGATAAGGAGTTGGCTGGATGGCCGCACTCAGAGAGTGGTGGTCAACGGCTCAATGTCCATGTGGAGACCGGTCACGAGTGGCGTCCCTCAGGGGTCCGTGCTGGGCCCGGCCCTGTTCAACATCTTTGTCGGCGACATGGGCAGTGGGATAGAGTGCACCCTCAGCAAGTTCGCCGATGACACCAAGCTGTGTGGTGCCGTCGACTCGCTGGAAGGGTGGGATGCCATCCAGAGGGACCTTGACAGGCTGGAGAGGTGGGCCTGTGCCAACCTCATGAAGTTCAACCAGGCCAAGTGCAAGGTCCTGCATCTGGGTCATGGCAATCCCAAGCACAAATACAGGCTGGGCGGGGATTGGATCGAGAGCAGCCCTGAGGAGAAAGACCTGGGACTGTTGGTAGACGAGAGGTTCAACATGAGTGGGCAATGCGCCCTTGCGGCCCAGAAGGCCAACCGCATCCTGGGCTGCATCAAGAGGAGCGTGGCCAGCAGGTCGAGGGAGGTGATTCTGCCCCTCTACTCTGCCCTGGTGAGACCCCACCTGGAGTACTGTGTCCAGTTCTGGAGCCCCCAACACAAGAAGGACATGGACCAGTTGGAGAAGGTCCAGAGGAGGGCCACAAAGATGATCAGAGGGCTGGAGCATCTCTCCTATGAGGACAGGCTGAGAGAGTTGGGGCTGTTCAGCCTGGAGAAGAGGAGGCTCCGGGGAGACCTGATAGCGGTCTTCCAGTACCTCAAGGGGGCCTACAGGAAAGATGGGGAGAAGCTGTTCAGTAGGGCCTGTTGTGATAGAACAAGGGGTAATGGGTTTAAATTAGAAGGAGGTAGGTTTAGATTAGATATTAGAAAAAAATTTTTTACAATGAGAGTTGTAGAGCACTGGAACAGGTTGCCCAGAGAGGTGGTGGATGCCCCATCCCTGGAATCGTTCAAGGCCAGGCTGGATGGGGCTCTGAGCAACCTGATCTGGTCAGGGATGTCCCTGCTTCTTGCAGGGGGGTTGGACTAGATGACCGTTGAAGGTCCCTTCCAACTCTAACTATTCTATGATTCTATGATTCTATGAATTACCCAGTTCTGGCTATGTTGTAGTCTAATAGCGTTCTGTATGCTGCAAGTCCTGTTTTAACTGAAGAGTTAAAAAACAGATCCAGAGCCTGTTGGAATCACCAGAGGACTCAATTTTTCAGTCAAATTGCATTAAATCTTTGGATTTATAATATGATTATATTATACAGTTCCCGAGTTTCATTACTTCTAAAATAATAGAATAAGTATTTAAAAGCAGAATTGAGAATTTGTTGACATAAGTATAATTGAGTTTCCTTTTACCTAGGGATTTATATTTTTTTCTTCCACTTCACATAACCCTCACTTTGTGTCAGTAATTTTTATTATGACCCTATGTAAGGCATGATTTCATCATTTTTTGTTGTTTATGAAACATAAACTCTTAAATAATGCTACCTGCACTTACCAGTGATGTCTGCCTTCGTTGTCTCTTCTACCTGATGCTCTGAAACATAATTCTCTATATCTGTCTCCTTATTCACAGAGTACCACATTTAGCAAACGTGAAGTACTCTATTTGCATTTTCAATCTTCTTATTGACCACTTCTGTTATGATTCCTCTAAGAAAATAACAATTATAGTAGTACATGTTCAGTAACAAATTTAAGTGTCCGTTTTAAAGAGAGAAGAACAAACCTTAATAGTGTAAGTTGTGATCTTGTGATCATTTTCCTGTCATCCATATTTTCTTTCTCTCATTCCTGTTGTTTGAACACTTTTAAATCGCTGCGTAAGATATTCAAAGAAAAAGTTGAGTGGAGATTCTGGGGGGTTATCAGGATACAAAATATAAGATATTCGAGATTACTCCAGCAATTCAGCCTTATTCCTTCTTAACAGTGTTAGAATGGGAAAGAAACTTTGTTTTTAATGGAAACCCCCAAAAAATGTAGCCAAAATAAGCTGTAGTGAGCATAGTAAAGAGGAAAAATACGTAGCACAGTTGCCATGGCAAAGCTTTTCTTCTTTCTGGTGACAGGCAAAGCAACTGGGAAGACTCTTGCTTTTCCATGTGACCTTGATACCCCATCAGTCTCAGGTCTTGTGGGGCAGCACCCCAGACAGCTTGCTGCCAGGCCTGCAAGCAGTAGTTCTCCCTTCAGAGCCAAAGGACCATTTGCTGACTTAGCACCTTGGCACATCTTTTGTCATCTTGAGGTGCTTCATAATTGATTCTCCTGCCTGAAAAGTGAGGGCAGAGGAACCAAAGCAGGTTATTTTGAATATCCTTGCTGGCAGCCTTAAAGACACATTACTGTCACTGTTGCAGGTATGAGACATTCTATCAGAATAGCAGATAGCATACAACATTGCTTTTGACTCTACATACACCAGCACAACCACCCTTCCACCTAGAAGATCTCGATTTTTCATTTGTTGCATTTTCTTTAAAGATACATTCCTCATGGCCACTTCTTTTTTCTGATAAGCTGTGCAGTATTAGAAGAGATGACAAATTCTTCTTTTTTCTCCTCAATCAGTATCAGTACACATATCTGAATTCACTGTGAGTATCTGAGGGTGGTTTATGTGTGCAGAAGTGATGGCTCCCAATGAATTTCTGCACATGCAGGAACTGGTATAACATAAACATGGCAAATTTTATTGTAATCTGTGCACAAGGCACAGATATTTTTTATTGCATTTGACTCAGCAGAAGACAGATTTCTAGAATTTCACTCACAAATATGAAATGCCTGTAGTAACTTGATCAGTAATATCTTATTTGTAAAATATCAGCCTGTGCTAAGTTCCAGTTCCAAAGAAGACTTAAAAAAATAATCTAAAGTTAAGAGTCTAAAAGACCAACTTATTTCTAAGGAATCTGTTTCCATCAGTAGGCTATTTAAGGAGAATCAGGTTTTGAAGTCAAATGGAATATGTGAAAAAGGAATATTTTCAGGACTTTTTGCTAGATTGACACTGCAGTCTGTGTTTTTTTTTTTAATTATGTTGAAAATGAGGCATATTGATTTAATTGCTCTTGTGGTATATTAAGGGTCTGCACGAGTGACAATGAATAACTGTTTCGATCATTGGCAAATGAAAAACTTTTTTTTTTTCCTGAAGCCTGAATAGTTAAGTCTATGTTGTGGTTTAGCTCTAGTTACCACACAGTTTCTCACTCATCCTCCCCTTCTCCAATGGGATGGGGGAGAGAACTGGGAAGAAAAGAAAACTCATGGGTTGAGATGAAGACAGTTTACTAGAATAGCAAAGGAAAACTACGGTAATAACAGAATATAAGGATACTAAAGTACACAAAATGAACAATGCACAGTTTCTCACCACCTGATGTCCCAATGACCAATACAGCCTGTCCTGAGCAGCAATCACAGAAACAAAACCAAGCGGCAAGAAAAGGAGTGAGAGGGAGAGCGCAAGGGATAGAGATCTCGCTGTCCCCCACCCCAGGCAACCCCCACTTATATACTGAGCTTATGGCATGGAATACTCTCTTTGGCCAGTTTGGGTCAATTGTTCTGTCTGTATCCCTCCCAGCTTCCTGCACCTGCACGTTAGCGTGTCCTGGAAAGCTGGACAGTGTCCGTGGTCTTATTAGCAACAATTCATATCATCGGTGTGTTTATCAACATTGTTTGTATACGAAATCCAAAACAAAACACTGGCTATGGAGAGGAAAAGTAATTCCATGGGACAGACACTGTAAAAGCATTGCATCTGAAAAACAAGCTCAGATACAGGCATCCAGTTGCGGTTAACGTGTTTCTAGCAAGACCTTCACGGCTTTGTTGCTGTAGGGAAATACTAGCAATTAAAGTGAAATCTAGTAATGCATGTCTGTCTGCTAAGTTAATAAATAAAACAGAGACAGGTTTTATTAGCTGGCAATTGTATCCAGGAACACAAGCAGTGAACTGTGGTACTTAAAATTAATTGACGTCTTACAAATATTATTTGAGAAATAATTATAGTCCCTGACATGATTAGCCATAATAACAAATTTTACTTTTCCATTTCTTCATGCTATTTTAAAATTAATTAACTATATAAAAGTAAACTATGATTTTGTGATTTAATCAAATATCTACTAGTGCCAGGATCTTTTTGGGGTAGAAAAGAGGTCTGCTTCCTTTGATATTCCTTAGTTGCAGTCCAAACCACACAATATTGTTTTAATTGAACATAATGCTTTTTGCACAGGAAGCTTTATATTTTTGTGATATTCGGCATGAACGTAGGGGACAGAACGGTGCTCCAGTTAATTCATAACTGTACTAGCATAAAGGAAATTCCTTACCAAACAGGCCCCACTGCCTTAGTGGCAAATGCAATGTCCTACTGAAACAGATCTTCCAAGCAGTGACCTAGGGCTTAATATACACATTTACTATTTTAATGTGAGTCTTGACATATATTCATTGTGAGAAATACTGCGAAGGTGCTCTGGAAAGAACTTGAGAGGATCACTTCATAAAGTGATGTTGCAGATGATGTTTCGTATCCCCACATTTTCAGTTCTGTCCATAATATCATATGGAATAGAAATATCCTTTTCTTCTTTCACTTCAGAATTGGAGGAGAAACCACTCTTGACTATTTCTGGGTTTTTGTGTAACTACTTAAATTTTTCCTACTTACATTTAGCAGGATAACTTTGTTTTTATCTGTGGTTTTACTTTTATTTCTAACATGCTTTAAAGTTCTTCCATTTGGGTTTGTTTGGTTTTTTTTTTTTGAACTCTACTACTTATTGATACTCTGTGATCCCTTTAGCTTCATCAGTTGCATTATAAGTTTTTACCTTACCTTCAGTGCAATTAATTGCCTCCTCTTGTATTCTCTACATATAGATTATTTAATGTTTTATCAGGGCTTTAACATTTTATTTTAATGGGTTCATTTTTACATCAGCATATTTTATAATGTTGATACTTGGAAAATTCAGCTGACATACTGGCAACTTAGAAGGAAAAATAGTGATTTCCATAGTTTACCATCTTTAAGATAAAGCTATATATCTTTCTGAAAGATTATTAAATTAGTTTTCTGGGGAGAAGAGATGTGTTTTTTCCTTGAACTTTCAGATCCATCAAGCAGTGTGATCTTTGTGGTCCCTTCTAAATGTAAAATTGAAGGCTATGTAAAAACATCATACTACATTACTTAATACTTTCAGATACATGATGACTTGGAATTATTTCTTTTAAAAGGCAGAATTATTACTCTGCTTTTCCCTATGTTTCTTTCTTATAAGAACTTTAAGTCAAAATATTTATTCTGAAAAATATGAGCTTGTTTACTTACTTTGTTTTTACATGCTCTTCCTTTCAAGGGCAATTGTGCTGTAGAGATGCCACTGAATGGATATTAATTGGGAATTAGGAAGGGTAAAGTAACTATGTCATGAGATACAAGAACAGCAGCAGCAAAAAGAAAACCCTTTGAGAACTGATTTCTGAGTAAGCAAAACAGCAACAAAGGAGGAGTTTTTGGTTTTGTTTTTATGAATTGTGTAGAATTTTGGCCTTCTGCATTCTGATGTACACACACAAGGTAGAAATTATAATGCCTCTTACAAACTTAAGGAAATGCTACACAAAATACACAAACAAGAACTGTTTAGTTATAAATTCTAAAATAACTGATTTCTTATAATGTTACTGTTGCTTCTAGTTCTTAATTTATGTGCCTGTTTGTAGCTATTATTTCAGACAGAGCAATAGATGTGATTTTCTAGTTAGGTTGTACAGGGTGGGCTAGTGAGTCAGCATCAGTGTCTGTTTGGCTGTCAGCTAGATTTTGCTGCCTTTCTAACAGCTTTTTGCAACTCTGTCAACTTTGCATTTTTAATGATTGTTCCCTGACTTTTCACTGTACGATTTGCTCTAAGGCTGTTGATTTTTCTAGTTTCAGAACTTCTCTGAAACTAGTTTTATTTGACTATGTTTAAAGCTAAACTGCTATAAATCTTATTTTTGTTAAATATTTATATTTTTATCTTGCATGTTTTTTTATTTTAAAAAACAACAAAAATTCTTTCTACTGTAAGACTAAGTGCTATATCGCAGTGGGACATAACTGAAAAAGCACCACAGGGCTTCCACTTGTACGTGCCTCCTTCTCAGTATGAAAGCTTTAGTGATCTCCTGGCACAATGCTGGGAAAGAAGTGAATATTTCAGAATAAGCTTGACAGCAGTAGGGACAATGCGGGGGAGACAGCTATTCTTAGAAGTAGGAAAATTAAAGAAATTGGCATTTCTCAAATTTTGTTTTTATGGGCAACTCAGCTGTAGGGGTGAGTTGAGTACACCTCACCTGTAGGATTGTGGTTTATAAACCCAAAGTGGTTTCCTTAGTTGAAGAACCTGAGTCTTTTATTTCAAGTTGGAAATAGGAAGAAGTAGATTTGCATATGTCCTTTTAAATGAAGTCAGTATGTACCAGTGCTTCTGATGTCCCTTTTTCTTACAGTGAATTATTTTCTTAGGAAATTATAGATATATACAGCCTAATCAGTGATTTAGGCTAACAGATTGTGCTGTTCTTCGCAGCTTATGAAATTCTCCACCATACTACTTGAAATATCACTTACGTAATATTCACATTTGGTTAACAAGCACAGCAAACCCAGTTTGGGACTAAACAGGGAATGTAATTCATAGAAAAGACTTGTTTCTTGCATCACTTTCCACAACACTTGGACAACATACAAGGGTTAGCAGGACATGATGACTTTTGTCCGACACATTACACTTTTCCAGTCTTGCTAACACATGGTTTCACATCAAAACTACCCTTAAGTATTACCCTTATGCTCATCTTCTTATAGGTCATTCATATTTGTGTTGCATTTACTCCTCTTTCCTTTTATTTACTTACACACGCCATTAACATTCAGAGTTCCTTCTGAAAATAGACTTATCAAATCTGCATTAGTCTTAAGCATCAGCGTCAGTGCGTTCTAATGGTGTTACTGTCGTGCTGCGTCTTCCTAAAGCAGTTCAGAACCCGATTGTCTGTCTCTTTAGTGAATATTGCAGCTACTGGCATAATCGCTGTACTTGCATTAGTTAACTTTTTCAAAAACGAAGACAAAAGAAGTACTTTCAGACTTGCATAATGTCAAAATAAACCTAAAAAATGTACCTATGTTCCTGCGAAATTATTCCCACCACTCAGTGACTGTCTTCTCAAAGGCTTGTCATATAAATGGAAGGGGACCATTCCAAAAGAACAAGTAATTGACTGCTATTCAAAAGTGCTTACAAACATGAATATTATAAAAAACAGTAGAATGGCAATTACAGTCTGTATAGAATATGAATGTGCTACTTTGCATGAAGGATGCCTTTGTTATGAGTTCATTCTATAGGTGAGCCAGTGTAGATTGTTTTCAATATGAAATACAACATGCAGTGGTCTTAATAAAATCTTGTTGCACATATTGCCATCTCTTAATATGCAATTAAGCAGAGTTTTAAATCCAGATTTATATCATACTGCATGCAAGAGCAGCAAATTAAAAACCATTCCAAGTATTTTGTCATTATTCTTTCATCAGTTAATGTAGCAGGGTGGTGCTAGCTATTGTAGATCTACATTTTGAAGATTGCTGTTAGTGTAATTTTTACTCATAATTGTAATGAATTATTATTTTTTTAATGCTTAGGAGTGAGTTCTCTTTTTTTAATGTCGTTTACCAAGTACAGAAAATAGGTTTGTAGCTATTATTTCCATGCAGAGAAAGTGTTTTAAAATATTATTAGGATTATGAGATAAACTGGCAAAGATACAGATGATGAGTTGTAGCAGACTGGGTCGTGTGATGATGTCTTCTGAGAAAATATGTAACAGAATAGAAGGAGTTTGAATAGAACCAACAGATTTAGAGACTTGTGAAGTCATCTGTTCTGAGAGAAAGAAAGGTTGCGATTTAAAGAGGAAACAAATAAGGATTACAGCAGAAGTATGTAAACCAATGTATGATGTAAAGAAGATAAACTGAGTATTTTTTTGACCTTTATCATTATTGAAGAAATAGATGGCAATGAAATTTGAAGGTAAAAAAATCTTACATCTGAGAAAGAGACACCTTTGTTCAAAGTATATTCTGGTATATTTTCTTTCTCAATCTTCATATCTATGCGAGCACTTTCTAGCTGCTTTCTCTGTGTGAGTATTCCATGAAAATTCTTGCCATGTGAACTAATTCTCTGTAATCTTTTTTTTCTTCTCTGCTTTACCTTTTATCTTTGGAGTATTGCTATTACTTCCAATGTATTTCTCTCTAAGGCACTGATTTTCTAGCAATACTTTGTGCTTCTCTGAGGATCCACATCTAATGGATCCTAAGGGGTGAGTAAGAAGAGTAGATTCAGGAAGTACTGTGCTTCTAACCTTTATCTTGTTCTCCGAAAATGTCGTTAGAACATGCTGCAATTTATACAAGAAGTCCTAAATGTGCTAAAGAATTCAAGAATCAAAATTGCTTCTTGAAAATCCTCACTTAGTGAGGAATTTCTGAATGTTTCCAAAGCTGTTTCAATTTTTCAGAAGGAAAATGAGGCAACTGGTGGCAAGGATGGGAAGATCAGATATGAGTGCAATAACTATTTCCTTGTCACAGTAGTCTCCCGCTTTCAAATGGTGGTTGCTTTTAGGAACAATGCATGTGAATTACTTCCATAAAAATATTTTAAGTGCTACCCACCTGATCTATTAAGCTTTTTTTTTCTGGTAACAATGTGGTGAGAAAGAGCATTGTTTCAGGAAGTGTGTTCTATTGACTATCTGACTCTCCCTGTTATTACAGTCCTGCTAATAGTCAAATATATTTCTCCTTTTTTGCTGTTGTGCACTTTTGCTTGACAATAAGGCTGTGTCTAAAGTCAGGCAGGATGAACCTAGCATTCAGATAAAGCTGTGAAAGGAAAGATGTTTGTCCCAAGCAATGACAGTTTCCACCTGCTGAGTGAAGAAGGCAGAAAGCTGACGTTTCAGGTTCTGCTACCTTTTTTCAGTGTTAAGAAGAAATTCACAAAACTTTGTACAATTACTACTGTTAGTAATGGTATTTGTTATTAACTCTAATAAAGCCAAAGAAAAGCAGCAAAAGCCATTGACTTTATCGAGAAGGAAGACTCATGTTTCAACACCAGCAGAAGATGCATATAGTGTTTCTGGCATAATTTTCATTCTTGCTATTCAAAGATCATGGTATGCTGCAAAATCACCCTTGGAATTGCTTGAATTCTTTCAGTCCACCTCAGTATAGACCAGCAGCTGGCTTGGGGATTTGACAGTATTTAGAAGCTTCTTTGCCTTCAGGCTTGTGATGTTCCTCGCGATGCCACAACTGACTTGTTTTTGTGAGTTCTGCATTCCCACAAGCACGGGCATGCTACCTCTTACTCTTTGAAACTTCCCTCCTCTTTTTAACTGCTTGCTAAGTGCATGCATAGGAGAAGCAACACACTTCAAACACACTTTAGAGACTCAATAAAGTCTGCCACAAGTCCTTCTAGAAGGTTAGTTGTCATTTTCGTAAAGGTCATACCAGGGAACATTTCACAGCTGAGCATGTCTGTACATGTATGCTTCTGGGAGGAGCCTACATTTTTTTCCCGGGTTGATCCCTGAGGTCTTTCAGCTACTCATTCAGTCTTGTTGGTTTGATTGTAAAGTCCCTATACATCCTTTTGGAGAATGCATCCTTTGTCATAAGATGTTGGCCAGAACATCTCCTGTCAACAAGGCCATTTGGAATCCGGCAAAGTCATTATAAAGGTATCCAGTTTCAAACTATATAATGAATAGATAGATTTAGAAAAAGATACCATGGCCGCATGGGAACTAGTTGGTGGGTGAGAAAATAAAACAGTTAATATCTTGAGTTAAGAGCCAGAAGCATGACAATGGAACTGGGAAGAAGGTACGCTTCTAGCATCATCAGATAGTCCAGCTAATTTTTGAGCTGTCTATACAAAAAGTTCTGAATAAACTGCCCTCTCTCACCAATGTTTTTGTACTGACTCCAAGAAGAATTTTCCTTCCAAGGCTTATTCATTCATTGTGAGGTTGTTACAGGAAGCAATGGTTGCGCTGATATTTCCTGTCGAGCAAGATGATGTACAGTTTTCATGAGGAACACCTCCTAGTTTGAGTTTGTGTGCTTACCTAGAAAAAATGCCTTTCTCTAGGTCATCTATCTATTGGTAACTTCATTCTTTCTAATGATAGAGTGGATGAGGTCTTTCTCTACATTGAAGATTTTAGAACTATATTAAGATCGCTTGGCTTAATGACAGTAATTTTTTAGAGGAACCTGGTTCTGTGGATTGTAGAGAGGCCATGCTTCTTGGCTGTTCCACAAGGCCAGCCAGAGCTGGATCCACTGAAACAATGGTATTAGCATCACCCAGATGAGGGCCTAGTTTGAGAAAAGTTTGGCAAGATACCTATTTTCATATTGTAGACAAAACCAAGAGGACTAATACATTCCTCTTCTTATTTATTACTTTTTCCTGTTTTAGCTGTAATCCCTTAAGAAGTGCATTTACTCTGTATCTATGTGCATACATTTCCATTTCCACAGCCAGAAGCCTTTCCGTTTAGTTTTCCTTACTGTCATCTTGAATGACTGTTAACTCTGCCCCTTTTCAAGGATGATGCTCGTGAAGATCTTTCACAGCAGATTAAGTTTCTGATGCTGAAAACAAGAGCAGTTTCCTGTGAAGGGAAAGAGGCTCTGCAACTCTGTTTTGTTTTGGTTTGTTTTCCAGAAAGGAGAGGAATTAAAATCGGTCTAGAACCCAAACACAGTTGCTTCATCTGCACATGAGTGTTTGCATTAATAACCCTGATATAATCTCAGACATTCAAGAGTTGGGGGCAAAAATACATGTATAAACTGAATTCCTGCTTGTTGATAAATCCCTGTGTCACCTAGGGACAAAAAAGTTTGAAACAAATCATGAGGCATATTTTATTCTGGAAAGAGATTATAGCTATCAATAAAGTTTCATAGGAAGGTAAAAGAACATACAGAGTGGTAATGGCCCAAGGCTGACCTTGTACAGTTCTGAACACTAGACTGAGATCTCACTGAGGGAACAATAGGTGGAAGAAATCTAATTAACTGTTTAGGATTAAGGAAGTCAAAGTCTTTCAATTCTTATTGTCTGGAGACCTGAGGACTGAAAAGGACATTAAATGAACCATAGTTCTACGTAGTGGTAATCTCATCTCCTCCATCTCCAGTAGGGAATCTAAAATATGAAGTATTAAGGAAGAGAGATGGACCTGTGACAAAACCAAATTAGTTGGTTTTTTGTTTGGTTTTTTTTTTAAGAGTTCACAGACTAGAAAGCTTAAAAAGTTTTCTAAATCAATGGCTGTGTGCCCATATAATATAGCAGAACTGGAATTTGATTTAAATAAGTGAAGTTCAGTAGCAGAAACAGTCACAGCATGAGTTCCTTATTGGCTAATTTGCTGTCATCAAAGAAAGCTGAAGGAATGTATTGTATGGCTCCCTTACAGCAATTAAAATGTAGCAGTAGTCTCTTTCTTATTTGTTCACAGTCTGCAAATTATTTTATTGTCCCAGAAGCTTCCCTTCTACTATAGCATATGATATTCTCTACAAGAGCACTGATAGTAATGGAAAATACAAAAGCTCAGATTCAGGATAGTGATTTTCTTCTAATAAAGTAAGTTTGAGCATTAAAATAGGAGGTTTTCTTCATACTGCAGCTGATGTCTTTAATTTATTAGTAATGTTATGATTACTATGCTAGGTAATAATAACTTCTAATAACTAGAAATTGGCTATGAGTAAGTTACAGCATAAGAAAGATGATCTGTGCATCTTAATTTTGATAGGATTTGATTTTGTTTCTTCTGTACTCTTTTAGAGAGTCAATCTATAATGATTTTCTGTCGTATTTTTCTTGATGTATTTTCTGCAGTCATCTGAAATCATTTTGAAGAGCTAGGTGGCCTGTGTATTTAGTGTGATTTGTTAATGTGATCTTTTAATATCTCTCACAGTGGTTTTAATCCTGCCTAATAAATCAAGCAATAATATTAAACTGCATTAAATTTACAGCATTATATCTGCTTAAAGTAGCAAAGAGAAAAGAGGAATGCTATTGTGTTACTAAAGGCACTTAAAGAAGCATTGTGACATTCTTGTATGTATTGCCTACTGGTAATTATTAAATAGAATTAGCTGATTGTAAATAGCTTTGTGTATAAAATGAGGTAGCAGGTATTTTGAATTATTACCTCTGGTCCACAGTTAGGAAGATGCTTTACTTTTTGTTTCAGACCATTTAATTAAAAAAAAAAAATAAAAAAAAACCCCTGTCTCAAACTCAAGCTTAACTCTCCTTTTGAAAGGCTAGTCATCCTCTGAAATGTTGGAATTTTTCTGTCTTTTCAAGACAAATTGTTAACAAATATTATGATACATCTAAGATTGCATTCTGATTGCACAATAAATCTGACATCAGTGTTGCATTTCACCTACTGTGTGGTCATGTAGTAATTGACAAGTAGTTTGGTACTTTTGGTATTTCTTGAATTGATGCTTCTGCTTCAAACTTCATTGCTTTAAACTTCTATGATATCTCTGAGTTTGGGTGCAATAGTCTCCTTTTGGGGGACTCAGTTCAATACAGTGCACTTCTGGTCATTTTTAGCTTTATTGTTCTTAGGTCTTTGGCTTAGCACAGCCATTTGATAAAATCGTCTGTACTTTTACTAGGGTGCTCAGCTCTTACATATTCAACGCCACTGCAGAACATTACCCTTCAAACAGATTCTCTGAGGGTTAAATGAGTCTGTACTTCTCCACTACTTGTCAATTCTAGGTAGTCTTACTGAACTGTGTTGAAGCTTCGACGTAAGAAATTATTCCGAAGAGTGAAAAATCACGTGCTTCTCTTACCATATGTAAATCTTCCTAAATTTTCTTCAGCTTTCTTCTAGGTCATTTCAAATCCTGGCATTCCCAGATTCATAATTTCTTGATGGCATTCTGCTAGCGCAAGGAAAGAGGCCTCTGTAAATGGCTGTGTGCTTGCTGAAAATGGTGGCGCTATACATCAAAATTTTTGCTTAACTTTGTACTTTCCAGAATATTTTCCTTTAGTTAGGCCAGTTGAGAAAACATACGTTGTTCATTTTGTATATTTTAATATCCTTATATTCTGTTATTATTGTAGTTTTCCCTTGTTATTTTAGTAAATTGTCTTCATCTCAACCCACGAGGTTTCCTTCCTTCCCAGTTCTCTCCCCCATTCCGCTGGGAAGGGAGAGAGTGAGCGAGAAACTGTGTGGTAATTTGGGCTAAACCATCACAAAAGAAAAACTAGTTGGCTTCTGATAATAAATTTATAGTTTAATCTCTTTCAAGTTTACTTTGCTTTTTTGTGTTCTGTCTGGATGCTGCAATTTTCACACAAGCTGCAGAAAATTTTAGGTTTCAAAAGGATCTTTCTAAATGTAGCTGTCTTTAGAATTACTCCTGGCAGGCTGAATTTTAGAGCATGAAGTGCATATAACTGCTTTCCTGCACTGGTTTCACTGTGGCACTCACAAGTTCTAAACTGCTGCTCTGATCCTCTTAAAAACCTGTCTTTTTACACTACTGTGCTGCTGTAGCATTTGGAAAAAAACAAGCAAGTTAAAAATGTGAAAATGTCTAGAAAACTACTGGGTTTGGGTTTTCCAGAATAGTATAATGGAAAATTAATGGAAAAGTAAGATTTGAAATAGAAACCATATTTGCTCATAGTCATATCCGTTTAGTTTCTGTAAAGCCTAAAAAGATTATAGGAAGCAATCTGTTCCATTTTCTATTTTGTCATGTTTTAGTCAAAGGAGTAATTGCTTCTAAAATTAAGCTTTACAGCATGTATCTAAACTTTTAGATACACTGTGGTGTACTCATGATTTCATGGTATTTTATATTTTATATGACTTTCAGTTAAATATTTTGCATCTGTAATTTCTCACATATTTAAGCTGAATAAGCAACATAATTTTCATATCGTTAAATTCTATTAATCCATTCAAGATTTATTCTACATACATATTCCACATAGTTTTAAATGCATTAAATAAGAGAGAGCACTACTCTATCCTGACTAATTTTCATGAAATTGTGATATCCTACCATACCTCTCGAGTCTTCCAGTTAAAACTTGAAGACTCTGATGGTATTCTCTGTAACTAGGAGCAGGTTGTGGGAATTGGTGACATAGTTGTAGTGGAAAGCTGGTAGTTTAGGCAGATGCTAGAATCATTGAAACACCATATTTTTGGTCTTGTTTCATAGTTGTATCTAAGGGAAATATTCATTTTAGGCAACTAGTTTGTGAAAGTGTTGTATTTATATTAAATAGAAATATTTTCCTCAAGATTTTTTTTCTGTACAATAAAATTTAAGTTTTTTTCCCAAAGAAGATGAAAAATAAGTAGATAAATAAAAAACTTCTTCCTAACCCAAAGACAAAGGTTGGTTTAGTTGTTTAGTTGAACGTTGCCTTGAACAGCTATACAATATTCAGCTGCAAGAGGAAAAATAACTGCATAATTAGAAGGAAGCCTTTCTTCTTTAGTGTTATCCTTTTTTTTATTTATGAAAAGTAAATGACAAAGTATGACTTTGATTCATTGAATGAAAGTGATTCAGAAAGCAGATGTGTGTTCCAGCCAGCTTTGTCCTTTTCCTCACATAGGTCAGTGCTTAGAATCACTCCTCTTGCTCTTTGTTAGGTGTTTTGTTTTGTCTTGTTTTTCACGTCTTTTCTGTCTTCTTTTGCAGCAGATAAATACAAGCTTTGAATACACATTGTGTTTTAAGTTAGTCCAAAACCCCATAGGTTTGCTTCTGTTCAGGCTTTTTTTTTTTTCTGTGTGACTCTGAACCTGGAGCAGTGGTTTCAGTCTCTGGCTTTGGAGGAAGGACTGAACTCACTAAAACTGAATAAGTTTGTGGTGCATATAGACCCATATAGATTGCTCACTTCTTGAGCAGAAAGCAAGCTGGAAAAATAGTTGCTCACTTCCTGAGTGGAAAACTTTGCCTGGAAGAGGGAAGGGGATTTTCTTCTCTAAAGTAACTTAATTCTGGTAGTGGGTAGGGCAGCAAAGTAGACTGGGAGATAGAAGAGCACAAGAATGGCCATGACATCAGACCAGATGTCAAATATTCTGTTTCTGGCAGTGGTTATAGTAGACATTCAGGGAAGAGTTTGGAGATATTTCCAGGAGCATTCCTCCAGTATCCAGCAATTTGGGCTGCCTAAGGTGGGAGATGACTGTTTTTACATGTGTATCAGTGGATTCCACTATCGTACATCTGTTTACTTTCCTTTCATCCTATGCAAGCTTTCAGCTTTCACAACATCCTGTGGCAAGTGGTTTAAATGCATGTTGTGTGATAAATTGCTGCTTGCTAGTAGCCACTTGCTAGTTTCATTTGATACTTTCCATCCCTATTACTGGAAGCTTATTTTAGTAAGTCAAGCTGAATGTGATGTGGTTATCATGCCTTCAGAAAAACAAACGAAAAAAAAGCCTGATGAGATTAAAAGCATGAGTTCAAAAGCTTCTTTTCAAAAGTGAATGAATTATGATTAAGTACTAATAAGCGTGTGTCTTGCATTACTGTCAGGATTGTGTTTGTTAGAGCCACTAAAGCAAAGTGATTGCTGTTTATTTTCAGTACTTCTGTGTGTTTTCCAAAGATATGTAAACTTCTGTCAATAAATCTTTTGAAACTAATATAGCTGTATTTTTCAGCAATCCATTGTTTTCTGATGTGATTTTAATTAAGAGGACATTTTATTATTGTTGTTATTCAAAACTTAATTTTATTACCTTAGTGTCATTCTTTACCCGTAAAAAATGTTATAGGTATGATGTTTACTTTCAGGAGTTACTTAGATTACTAGCATTGCTGTGTACTTTATGACATTTCCTGTAAGATAAGAACATAATTTCTTATGTCAACAAACAACATCTATTATTTTAATGATACAGTTATTGCATGTGGTACTCCTACACTTGCTTGTACTAAATGAAAGAAATGCACATCAGACAATGAAGTAATGTTACAAATGTGTTACCTCTTGCCTTTTTGCTAGAAACAGAAGCTTGATATGTGTAAGGCTGATCCAGGGAATTGAGTGGAAGTCTTGAAGCACAGACAAGTCTGCCCATGGACAGAACACAGTTCTGTCTGGGAAGGCCCATTCACATATCAATTACAATCAAAGCACCGTAGGGTGTCTGCTCAGGAGGAGCTTCCTTACCGCTTTTAAGAGCATTTGAAAAGAAGAAAGGAGACTTCTTTTCTGTCCTCGTCCTTGCTTTTCTTGTGGGCAGTAGCTACTAAATGGGGAAACTGATGGGTTGACAGCTTATATTCTTCTTGCCTTTTCAGATATGTAAGAATAACTTTGATATGATACTTTACTTTCTAGTTATAAAATCTGGATGCTTATATGCTAAGCCTCCGTCTTCGTCAATGTCTCAGTTTCCACTAGTAATTAGCAGCTTATTCATAACCACATCTGAATTATCATCCATCTTCCATCTTTTGAATGGTGAAAGCTAAACAGAACATGCATGGAGAAATAAAGTCCAACTTTGAAGATGACGTGGAAGGTGAGGCAGACATGGGTTTCACAAGGTTCTTACTGTTGCTTCTGAAACCCCTCTAGCGTGAGGCTGGCTGAGACATCTAAAGCATTGTTGACAAAATATTGCTCAGAACTGTAGTCACTGCACGCACTGTAGTTGCAGATTCATTTGTTCCGAGAGTTTAGTTTAGTCACTCCACTGGAATTTAACTTTCACAAATGTTAGTAATTCCTTGACTCTTTCTGCAGGCACATTTGGTCTTGATCTGTAAGCAGAATTGTTGAATCTTAGGGAGCTGCTTGAGAAGAAAGTGACAGTCAGCGTGAATAAAGATGACACAACTAGAATTTCAGATCCTGTTGAATAAAAGATCAAAAAACTTTGAAATTTTAGGGAGGGGTGGTTTACATTTAAACAAGGAATTGTAGGTGATGTGGATCTTGCTTTAGATACTGAAAGAGGGTGTAAATCAGTTTGAACTTTCTTAGCAGGTGAATATTGACGTGGTTAATGAGGATTATGATTACTGGGAAGGATGTTAGGGAAATATGCTTTTCAAATCACAAAACAAAAAGCAATTAAAGAGAAATGCTAATCAGCTAAAAACTGCATATTGACTCATGGTAATTTGTAAGGTAATTACCTTTTAACCAAATACAGTAGTATTAAAATCAGAACAAAAAGATTTCCAGTAAAGTCTTTCAAGCATGGCTACCTTAGATAATTTAGGGATGCTTATCAGCATGTTATTTAAACACTAAACAGCAATTAGAGATAATGTGTTTTATCCTTTCTTATGCCACAGATATTGTTGGTTTTGTAAGTTTTAGTGATCTACGTAGAGGTTATTTCCATGCTTGTGGAACATCCAGTTTCTCAAGGGAAAAATGAAGGGTCAAGAACAGAATTCCCTGTGAGGATTAATCTTCTTTGTTCGTAATATAAGAATATATTGCCACTTGAGGAAACAATTAATTCATTCTTGAAATATATTTCCATTAACCTCTGACTCAGACTGGACTGATTGATTTTACTGAAAACTTAGGTTTGTCAGCATTACCTTAGCAAACACAAAATTTACTAAATGCTGATCACTTGTTGATAGCATTTCCAGCTTTCTTATTTTTCATTATGATGATTTAGAAACTTTTTTTCCTAAAAAGTGATGCTGTCAGTATCTCTCCATTTAGGGACTTGTTTTTTATAATCATATACTTGTTAGGACAAATCTAGTGTTAAAATACTGAAAACAGTTGCAGAGAAGCATCCCTCCTATATGCAGGCATAGTGAGCACAGTTTGGTTTTTTTTTTTTTCTTTTCTGTGGATATCAGTGGCTATATTTAGTTTGTCACTGCCTTGTTGTTTAGTCCCAGATCCACCTTCTCTTAGTTCTAGATGGAGCAACCTCTTCTACTTCCAGAAAGTCAAGGCAGCAAATAAAATAACTTAAAGAAAAGAGCTGGGGTAATTGACCATAAAACACCATACCTAGGATTGTATATCTCTAGAAATGTGTAAATTGAGGTTAGACATTTTCTAACAGGCATGCTCTGCTTCAAAAAGTTTGAAGTAGTTGGGGTAAGTCCCATGTTCTGTTACATGGGACATCAGCTTACACTCACTCTGTGGCCTCCTAGCCCATGAATTTTCATTTTCTTGCCTAGAATTCAGTCTGCATGTGTACCTGCCTGCACTAGCAGCCTTCTGCAAGGAAGCAAGGGATACTGGGACTATTTGCTGAGATGATGCGTTGGTTGCTGATAGACTATGTCAAGGAAGATGGATGTTCTTTGCCTGCTTCCAGCAGCTATAAGGAATTTCTGGGAACTTTGGTTCCATTTGCTTCCCTGAAGAGGGGAGGGGCCATGGGGAATTTTTACTGGAAATGGCTAGATGGCAGATTTCATTCTGTTCTGTCCTCCATCACGTTTAACTAAGTGATCACAACCCAGCAGCTGGCGGTGCTGCAGTTCCTACTGCCACTGCTTCCATTGAAAGGCAGTATTAGCCAGTCTTCCGCAGTTCCTGTTGTTTATTTCGGTCTACCCTTTGCACTTCTCTGAAAAATACACGTGTAAAAGAAGAGAAATACCAATTTTTAATGCTTGATGTTTCAGTGAAATTTGAAATAGAATTTCTTGGGACACAGAAAAGACACCTTGTTGGCATAAAAGTTACATCTCTGCTGAATAGTCAAAGTTTGCTAAGAAATGAAAGTGGCAGAAGTTGCAGGAAAAAATTTACACGAAGCAAAACTGTTAGAATATGATGGATTGAGGAGATTTGGGCAGAACACTTTTCTGCTAAACTAGCCATCTTCTAGAAGTGTCAATGTTATCACTTTCGAAACAGCAGAGGTGTATAAATATTCATCTTTCCAGTTTGGTTAAAATTTGTATCGATATGTCAGTATTTTATATAGCATTATGTTGTATGTAATTATTTGTTGCAATATACATTTAAACTTGGTATCTTCATGGGACTAAAAAAGCCTAAAGAGATGTTAACTAAATTATACAGATAGAAAAAGAGGAAAGCTTTTTGTCATTAATCAGACATAATGGTGCTTCTAAATTAGTTTTATTTGTTTTCATTTTTTCAGAAAGTTCAGCATTTCAACATTCTATTCTAAACCAAAAAAAAAGTTTTCCTGAGTTAGTGCTGTTTCTGGCTTGTTCCAGAAGGCGTACAGGTGTTGCTGATGCCTTGTCCATAGTCTGCATAAATATCTGAGTTGTATGGAAGCAAGTACTAGTTGCCATGAACATACTTTCTTTCTTTTAATCTAATTTTTATTTAAAGTGGTATTGTCTCAATTCTGTAGGTCCTATGAGATATAAAAAGAATAGAAGTTATTTGCCTATACTCAGAAGATAGCATCAGTCCTCTGCATGTGAAAATTCCAGCCTCAACAGACTGCATTACTAGAAATATGAGTTGCAGCTGGTAAATGGCTTAAGAATTGTAGAGAATTTCTTCAAAGCTAATATTTATTCTCCTCTTCTTCATTTGTATTGCTGTCATTGAGGGCATTTGAATGAATGATATAAATGTGCTTGAACCTTTAAGACACAAAACCAAAAATACTCTTAGTGCAAAAATTTAACTTAGAATATCACTTGGGATTTTTTTCTGAATCTGGTTGAATAACTTTCAGGAATTACATCCACCATTCTGTGAAGGCTACTTCCAGGTCCCTACATTTTGTCCAAAATTTTGCTGAAGACCCCAACTCAAAATCTGTCCAGTAAGAGAGCAGTGGCTTGGAATTTGATCCAGAGCCATCTGATCTGTAAAAAGAGTGGTTATAGAATCATAGAATCATAGAATGGTTTGGGTTGGAAGGGATCTTCAAAGGTCATCTAGTCCAATCCCCCTGCAAGGAGCAGGGACATCTCCAACCAGATCAGGTTGCTCAGAGCCCCGTCCAACCTGGCCTTGAATGTTTCCAGGGATGGGGCATCTACCATCTCTCTGGGCAACCTCTCCAGTGTTCCATCACCTTCATTGTAAAAAATGTTTTCCTTATGTCCAGTCTGAATTTGCTTCCTTCTATTTTAAAACCATCACCCCTTGTCCTATCACAACAGGCCCCAGTGAAGAGTTTCTCCTCATTTTTCTCATAAGCTCCCTTTAGGTACTGGAAGGCCACTATAATGTCTCACTGGAGCCTCGTCTTTTCCAGGCTGAACAGCCCCAACTGTCTCAGCCTGTCCTCATAGGAGAGGTGCTCCAGCTCTCTGATCATCTTTGTTATCTTAAAATTCTTACTGAAAAACAAAGCTAGTGTTAAAGTTATTTAAAGTTAATATTAACATGTTCTGGAATTGTAGTCTATATGTAAGATTTGCTTTACAGACATACCTTCTGAACTTTCTGGATGGAGTAGCTGTGTGTTTGTGTATATACACATACATACACCGCTACCTTCTTACACACATTGCTGATCAAGATGAACAGGTCTGTTACCAGACTGTGCACCATTAGGTAGCAGTACAGGTATTCCTCTACAAATTCTGTGATACAAATTTATATTGATAGTAATTGCATCAGTTAGTGCTACCAAAGACATCTAACAAAAGAAATTGAGACATGTTTTGTTCAGATTATTAAATGGCTTGGAAAGGTTAGTAAGCCAGAGAATATTCTAGACTATTTTTCCCCCCTAGTTTTATAAAACAATATTTCAAAGTGCATTTGTCCCCTGAAAAGCAATTAACTGAAAAAAATACTTCCTCATTGCTATCAGACTTACCCTTTCTGTTCAAAGTCAGTTCTGTGCGGGGCTGAAATAATTTCCTTTAGTGCAGTACTGTTTGTAGAGGAAAGATAATTAGTTTGCTTGTGGTTTCTATTATCCATAATCAATTAGGTAGTTTACTAAGTTGCAATTAGTTGCACTTTTCAAGACCTACTGAAAGTAACACGATTTCTTAACTGCTCAGAAGAGCCTGAGGTTATGGGGATAAGTGAAGTGACATAATTTGCCTTTCTAAAACGTTTTCTATTGATTCCTTATGCAAAAGGAAGATCTGAGTGAATTTACAAGGCCAACACTTAAGAATCAAACAAAGGTTTTTGCTTGTAACATTGTACTTCTAATATCCAAATTACAAGAATTGAAAGCATAGAACTTCAGTTTATGTTTCTATATAGTCATTTTTCTGAGCACAATCATACTTCATCACTATAAAGAGTTTCAGGACATGATACATCTGAGGATTTAGTTTAGAATGGGTTGAATTACATCCTGAAAGACCCTGGGAGCTACTTATTTGCCAAAACTCGGACATTTTATACCACACTGGATGTCCTAAGGTGGTGCTCCTGGCTTACAGCTGCTGACTGTTACGTAAAGCGCTACTCATGCATGTGAGTTGGATCCCCTTAGACATCCAAAGTCGCAGTAGGTATCTACATTCAAGCGACTGAGTCCCAGCCTTTGCTTCCCTCTGTTGACTCAAACAGGAACCAACGATAACTATCTCAGCTTGTTGATGCCTTTGTTTGGTCAGATGACTCCTACACTGGAAGTCTTAAGAGCAGACTTTGTAGGCCTTTAGAATCATCTGTTCCCTACAATTCCAGGAAATCAGAAGTACTATTTTTTTTTTCTCAACTTAGAAAGCTGTAATTTAGTCAAGTAAGCAAAATAAATACATTTGTCTCACCAGTATTAGTTACTAGTCAAAACAATCAGTGTATTGACATGGTTGTCCTATAGTCAGATGCTTGGTATTTGAAGAAACAGATTGTCTTGTTGCATCTGTTTTAGAAGAAGGTTTTCTCTAATTATACAATTCTATTTAATTGGACTTTGAAAGTATGCACGTACTTAATATTGTCCTTTTATATTTTTTGCTGCCTTTTGTGATAAGAATGTCAATATCCAGTTCTTGGCAGCAGCTTTTGAACTGCAGGATTTTTTTACCAGATTCCAGAGAGACTGAACTGGAGCACGCAAGGCTAGAGTTTATATTTTTCAGCAATTAACCTAATTTTCGAGATGTCTAGAAAACTCAGTAAAATTACTTTGCTACATTGAGGCTTTGCAATAAGATGGCTATGATGTCTTAGTGTTGTCCCTGAGGTGGGAGGTTACCTGAAGGACATTACCCTAGGGAGCGTCAACATAGATTTTAGGTTTAAGAACAACTTGCTCAGAAAGAGAAAGTGAGCAATCCCTGAGCCACCACCTACTGCAGAGGTCGATAGTAGCAGCCTTACCTGAGGAAGGTGGAGTGCTGTCTTTTTGTTAGACTCCAGTGGAATCAAAAATTACTTGCACTGTTTGTAAAAACAATTATTATGGAATAAATGTCACACTTTGGAAAGTCTAGCAGTGTGCAGTTTGGGGTGGGTAAAACGATTTGAAACTGATTCAAAGACCCATCTCAAAGCCTAGACCCATCTGGCTTTGTACCGCAGATGTAAACAGTTGTTGAGGCTTGCTAGAGCTATTGGTCCATTTTCTAAAATATATAATGTATTTTCTAGCAGCTATGATTTTACCTTTCAGTTCTGATAATCTAGCTAGTGTAATTGCAATCCTTTTCAGAAGAAGGTAATCTGATATTATTGGTAGACTTTGCTGTGAAGGGGGACATAGAATTTAATTCCAGAGAGACAACTCCCCCGGGTTTAAGTTTTATCTTACTAGGTATTCCCTTTGTACAGCAGAGGTTCTGAGAGGTTCGGTTTGAAATTGTAGTTTCCAAGTACAGGACAGGTAAATTTATATTAGATAAAGCTGTAATGGCTTTTAATTAGTTCATAGTTTGGTCAGTGAGCTTATTTGACAAACTGATTCTTCCACTTTATGACTGACTCAGATATGTAGTACTGACTTGTGTATTATCTATTGAGATTGAGAACTTGGACTTTTTATTTGCTTTCTAGAGGTGTCCCTTGAATAGATGATTGTCTATACTAGAGAGTAAAAAAATTATTTTTTTACTTGTTATTTTATTTTTCAGAAAACAGAAATCTACTGATTTTAATTATATGCCTAAAATAAACAAAAGTGTTGTTGCTGTTGTTGTTTATCCGTAGATCATTATTTTATGTCGCAGCCTGTGGATAATTAGGTAGAAAAAACTCTTTTTGACTCATAAACAGGAGGTTATGTTGACATTTGGTATTATGATGAAGAGTTAGTTCTTTGGCTGTTATCACAAAAAGGAAAACATTTCTTAGAATTAATCATACTGAGTGTATAGCCATTCTGATTATATAAATACTACTAAAAATTTTAACGTTATTCTGTAAACTGTCATCTGAGATGGTGGGCTGCATTTTCACACTGTGCTTATGTATCAATTTTTCTTTATTCCCAGATCCAGGCCATGTATGACATTATCCACTATGAGAATATTTTTCCTTTGTGCATGATTCTGGAACAACTTCTTCAAAATGAGACAGAAGAAAGTAACGTTTCAAGCTCAGACTATGATAGAGAAGAAAAAATAAAATTTATGAAGAACCTTGATCAAATTATTCTTCACCTCTCGGATGAATTCCCTTTGTTTTCTTTATATTTATGGAGAGTGAGTGTTCTTTTGAACTCAGCTGAAATACAAATTGATTAAAACAAGCAGCCTACTTTTTAACAGTTTATTTGTTGTGGGATTGCATTGGAAAATTTTTGAGCCAGACAGGAAAACGGTTGGTATTGGAAAACATTTATTTTAAACTGCTATACTATACAGCAGTTTCAGAGATAATGCAATTTATTTCCAATTTTAAATATAGAAAAGATGTAATAATCCAGGTGCCATTTTGAATAAATGCCATTTCTTTTAACAGAAAACAATATGTTGGTGTTTGCATACACAGTGAAAATGGCAACAAAGCAAGTTGTTTCAGGTGATGTTTAAAATAAGCACTATGAGTTTTAAGGTCAAGACATAACATGTGTGTAGAGTTTCCTAGTTAGGAAACTAATGTGTGTATTTTAAGAGTTGTATAGCATCTGTGTGCTTTAGAGAGAATGAGTGGTTGGCAGAAATAAAAATGTTTCTTTTTAAACTTGGTAAGTTATCACTACAGATTCTTATAGGACAGACATAGTTTCTGATTTAATCAAAAGAGTCATTAGTTGAGCAAAATAAAATCTGTTGCTTAGTTTTACAACTTTCTTACATTCATTGTATCCTGCTTGGCTTTACTTGTGTATGCACAAGTGTAGGCACAATAGGCTTACTTCACTCAGAGTTGATGAATGATTTCAAAGATGTAATCTGAATAAATTTAACTCCTTTAATGATTACTTTAAACCTTTTTGTTAAAAATTAATGAGTATTGATAAAAATCCCTTTGTATATTTATGTATTATTTGATTTTTAGATTTTTATTTCTTTGATGAAATTATCTTCATAGTAATAACTAAATTTAACAGAAATAATCTTAAACATAAAAGGCCTTTAAAATATTAGTTCAACAATACCTTGACTGATCCAGAGTCTTTGCTAAATTTAGAGGGTAACTATTATGATGAATGGCATTTTTTTTCTAATGAATAAACATCATTTTAGTTTTATAGTGTGTCCTAACAGTGCACATTCACCATAAATATAAAATATTTTTAGCATTAGTCCTTATCCTTCCCCTTGCAGTTGTTTCTTCAGATCTATTTTTATGTCAGAAAAATTCTTTGAAGCACCACTTTTGAAATACAGGAAATAATTTATCTTGTTAATTTGAATGCATTTATTTCAAATAATAAACCTTTGTTTTCTGTATATGTAAAATAAATTAATATTTACAAAACAAGCTTTGCTGAATTGGCTCCCCAATTTGGTTTTTATACTTGTTTACACATTGGCCACTGTTCTGTTTCTTAAACTTTGTGTTTGGAATGTCAGATGGTAACATATGTTTAATGCTTTCTTTTAGCAAATGTTCTTTCGACAGAAATCTTTTTGATTCACAAAACAAGTGTTCCTAAATATTCACATTAGAAAATCAGATAAGTTTAGCCAAATTAAAGAAAATAAATAAGTATGTAAGGTTGGTAGCCAATCAGGAACTACTGTGCGCTTTTTGTACTGCTTTACTTTTTGTTTGTTTGCTTCATTAAGGTAGAAGATCATTTCTTTCACCTCCCTCCACAGCGCTGAAAACATGATTACGAAAACAGCAAGGAAAGGCATAAACAAAAAGAACTGGTATCTAATGGATATAATAATTTTCATTTTCATTTTTTAAAAAAGCTTTATTCAAAAGTATTTTGTAAAGAAAAGACACAAAACGCAGAAAGATACTGGAATCTGTATAATGACAAAATGTGTAGTGTTTCAAGACACCTATTCTAAAGAACAGTTTCAGCACTAGATTGCACATTTACTGATCTCTGGGCAAAAAATATTTTTGTTATTAGTAAAGCAACTTGGGCACAAAGTGACACATATTTTCTTTGCAGATTGCAGTGTTTTCTCACCAGCAAGCTCTCTAGGCCACTGGAAGACCAATGGCTATTTTGGGAAGCACATGCTTATGTGAGAGGGAGTTTTGTGTCCAGAGGTGCTTACACTCTGACAAAGATTCAGAACAGTTTGTTATGCACCTTTGAAAGTGCTGAGGCAGACTGAGAGTTCTCCTTGTAATGCCAGTGTAGCAATTTAGACACGCACTAGCCTCTCTGCAAAAGTGTTAATAACTGGTCACCCGGGATCTCCTTATCTGTTTCAATGCAAAATTAGTGCAGTTGAACCACGTCAGTGAGCACATATCTTCAGCTTTGATGGGAGCAATAACCTTTGCAACCAGGATAGTTATTAGAAGATTATCTCATGTTCCTTGCAGCGATTTTTCACCAAGATGGGACTTGCCTCAAGGTGAACATGCACAAAGTGTTTAGATGACTCCCTGTGGTTGAGACGTCTAAGCTATGAAACACTTATAAAGTACCCTGGTGTTTTGGGCTGGGTCTCCAGCTGCTATGCCAAAGGACTGCAGATCATCTGTAAGTCCTGTGTCACATTTTCTCTCTTGTAGATGCCTGTGATACGCTGGAGCATCTTTAGTAACACTGTCACTAAATGTGTCTGCTTAGGCAACAGAATCAAGCAGTGATGACAGCATGAAGCACGATATGTAGCTCACTGGCATGAGCATGCCTTTAGGTGTCTTTATGTAGGAACTAAATCCCACCCATGTGATATCTTACCAGTTTTAGCAAGTAGGAAGTCTTAAGTTTAAGTGCATACTCTTCAGACAATTTCTGCTCTTGTCCAGTGACTGTTAGATGTAACTTGAGTAAACATTGCTGTCTTTAGTTTTGAAATAAAACGAGATGACTAAGCCAGTCGCTGGAGTTAGCTGTTACAGGTGAGGATTTGCGACTGGGTTGGAAGAAACCTTCCTACAACTTGGACTTTAACTAATTGCTTAAATTGCTTACTAAATAGGTGTGTCAACATCCAGCTTTTACACATCTGTCCTCCAGAGAGAAATCCCAAATCTAGAGAAAGTGCCTATGGTCTTTACTAAGTGGAGACTATTAGATGTCTCAAAAGAATATCCTCAGAGTCCCATTTGCTGAGTGTAACATACTGTAGACCTAAAGAACAGCAAACAGTAAAAAAAGAACTTGGTCTGACCTGTCGTTGCTCGCTGGAGTGCTTCACCTGAGTTACCCTTACAATTTTAGAATTAACAGTTCACGGATATTTCTTTTGTCTTGCTGATTTCCTTGTTGTAAATATATGGACTTGAGAATTTGGCAAAATGCTAATGTTCTGCAAATGCAAACTGGTCAGGCTTTTATATGTATATATATATAAATATATATATATATACACATACACACGTATGTGTGTATATACACACGTATGTGGTTGAGTTGTATATTTATATGGTTGATTAGCAGTGGTTATTAATTAGCAGCCTAATAGCGGTTTATGATTTCGTAATTTGTTATTCTGCCACATTCTTAGCTTCTCAGGTGACTAGGTTTAGTACCTGTCTCCATCTGTTTTAAAAAGGATTTTATGGTAGAGTGTCTCTTTTTATGAGAGTAGAAAAATTATGAGACAAGGAAAATAAATTTTTATTCTAGTGCTGCTCCATTGATTGTTCTATTTGCTAGACAATTTTACATGCCTACTAATGACAGCAGTGGGTGGGATTTTGAAGTGAACTATCTCAGGATATTTTTGTAAACTTAATTTGGAATCTTTTCATAATCTGTTTGTGATTTACTGAATTTTTTTTTAAGGTAGTTATTGCTTGTATATGTTGGTAATAGTGGAAATGGAATTGTACCTTATTTTATCCTGTAAAAATCTTTAATGTTTTTCTTTCAGTTATCTGTGCATTCCTAGCTGATACAGAGTAACACTTTACTGTGGTGCAACATTCAGCTGACATTCACATGATCATAGTAGAATTTGGATTGGACCTCACCAGGTCTCCTCCTGCTCAAAGCAAGGTTAGCTGTGGGGTCGAAACATGTTGTCTGTTGCTGGTTCAGTAGTCAATGAGGTATTGAAAACCTTCAAGGTCAGAGACTGCACAACTTGTCTGGATAACCTGCTCTTATACTTGACTATGATCATGGTGATTTTTTTTTTCTTTATAGGCAGTCTGAACCTCTGTTGTTTCATTTTATGTTCAATGTCTTTAGTCATCGCACCCCCCAAAGCCTCTTCATGTCCCCTTCATACCTTCCCCATTGGCACTGCAAGCTGCTGTTAGGTTCCGCTGAAACCATCTGTTTCCCAGGCTGAACAAGCCCAGTTCCCTTAACCCACCTCACAGCACAGATCGTAGAATCATAGAATCTTAAGGTTGGAAGAGACCTCCAAGATCATCAAGTCCAATCGTCAACCTAACACCACCATGCCTGCTAAACCATGTCGTGAAGAGTGCTTCAGCCCCAGCCATCTTGATGGTCCTCCGTTGAACACAGTTCAGTTTATCAACATCTTTTTACTGGGGGCCCAGAATAGGCAGCAGTAGCCTAGGTGCAGAATAACAAGGGCTGAGTAGTGGGGGGTAATCCCTTCCCTAGGTCTATGCTCCTGCTGGCACAGCCCAGGATGGTGTTGGCCATTGTTACTGCCAGGGCCACTGCAGGCTCACACTCAGCTCACTGCCCATCAAGGTCCCCAAGAGCTTTGCCTGCAGAGCTGCTCTGCAGCCAGGCACGCCCAGGCTGAAGCAGTGCAAGGGGCTCTTCCTTCCCATATTGGACACTTTGCACTTGTCCTTCCTGAATTTCCTAGTCTCTGTCAGCCCATTCTTCCAGCTTGCATCAGTCCCTCTAATGACAGCCCTGCCCTCAAGCATATCGACCAGGACCACAAATTTGGTGTCATCTGCAAATTTGATATACGTGCACTCCACAATATCCTCCAGGTCACTGACAAAGATGTTAAACAGGACACATCCCAAGATAGCTCCCTGTGATATTCCACTTGTGGGTAAAGTACAACCCATTCACCACTCCATGTGAGCTTGACCAGCAAACCATTTTTTTACTCACGTGGTTTTTCACCCATCCAAACGCATCCTGTCCTTGCCTTGTGAGGACATTGGCCAATTCTTTCAACACCTATGGATATAGATCACCTGATTCCATAGACATACATGGGCAGAAATCTCGCCAAGAAAAACGCTAACTTGATCTTCAGCTGCTCCTAATAGTTCCTCTCCGTGGAACACTTTCACTAAGCTGAGGAAGGGCTGAGGAAACCTTGTTGAAGATTGAGGCAAAGAAAGCATGAAGTTTCTCAACCTTATGTCTGCCATTTTAGTGGTGTCTGCCATCACTAAAAATTTAATCCTTTGTAAATCATTAGTTTGATAGAAAGCCATTTGTGAAATACCATGATGTAAATCACTTTGAAAGTCATCAGTAATGTAGTTATCATTGCATTTCCAAAGGATCTAGCGTTGAAATTTCAGAATTAACGTCAGATTTATATAAAAATTATTTAATTTGAAATTCAGTTCACCTTAGCCTATTTAAAAAAAGCCATGGGCTTGGGAGTGATTAACGTATGTTCATATTTTATTGATTTAGACGAGGGAATTTAATCTTTAGAACTCTTGCTGGTATACGAGCAGAGGACTTAGAATGACTATTTCATCAAACAAAAAAAATCTTTCAGTTTCTGCTTTTTCATTAGTTCCACAGCCCGTGAGCATGTCTGGTCTGCGGGGACAACTAAGTGGACCAAAACAAAGTTTACTTTTCAGAGGTGGAAAGTGATACTCATTACTTGGTTCACACCACAGAAATGCAGGGCATTCCCCAAAACTCCTGACTGCAAGGGAACATTGCAGTGCTCCTTGTCTGCTAGGTAAACAGCAGTGCCTTCTGAGTAAGGGTATTAAAAGCACAGTATTTACATGCAGAACCTCTTGTAGCTCTTGCATAGTAGTAATTCATTTACCTATCTTCAGCATCCTGTAATAAGGGGAGAAGCAGCTGAACCTGAAAAATAGATTGGGGGGATGATGAGGAAGGAGGTACTGACGAGCAGGAGCCTTTGACACTGCTAGCTGAGACAAGGAGTATGGGAATATCACATGGCCAGGAGACAAAATGAGACACGATGTGCAGAAAGATCAGTACTCTAAAAATATATAATTTAGCTTCTTTTCACAGAGGAGAAGGAAAAGAAAAGGGCAAAATTAGATTGTTTTTAAGCTAAAGCGTTGTTATCTTCCTCACAGCCACAAATCTGACCCAAACTTCAGCTTCTTCAATTCTAACCCCTTAAAAAAGTCTCTTCTGTACCTTAGTGTCCCTGTGCAGATTTCAGTGATCAGCTTGAGAGAAGTAGTTAAGAACTACAGTAGCATAATAATCAAAGAAGGACTACATTAATATTAGCATCTTACTCTGTTTCAGTTTAATAGTGAAAAAAATACAAGTTTTAAAATATTTTTAATTACTTACAATGTAATTGCACAAAACCCAGGAAATTGCACAAAACCCAGGTTTTGTGCTTTTCCTGCACAAAACCAGGAAAAGCAAAGGATGACATGTTAGAGGTTTTCCTTTAGTGTTTGTTTTCATTCTCTAAGCAGTTGTCTGTATATGTACCTTTCCCTTTAGAGGTCAGAGAAGTTTTGCCCAGCTATATACTTGTAGCTTTCCTGGATTATACTTTTTCTTCTGTCGTGTGCCAGAAATGGTCTTTTTCTGTTCCATTGTTCTTAGTTGCCTTGATTTGAGGTAGTGTTTCTGCAGCTGCAATCCAGATCGCATGCTTCACTTAGACCTTCTTTAAATCACCTTCCCCTTACATGAATTGTTTCACTCCCCTTAATTGCGTTTCCTTTTAGTTTCCCCTTTTTTTCTTACAAGGAAATTTGCTTAGTCTGCACCTGGTTCTTTAATTGAACAAGCAAAGTTAGTTTTCATCCTTGCTTTAAGCTGTTCCTTCAACATGGTTTCTTCTGAATTTGCTGATTTCAAATTAATACCAAATACTTTGGGGTTATATCCACCACTAAAATAGTTTTACTAAAGAGAGGCTCATCCTTGTGAAGAGCACTGTTTGCATATCACCTGCTTGTAAAGCTTGAGTTCATGTTTGAGACAACTCTTTCAAATTGTACTTGAGGAAACGGTCTCTGCCAGACAGGAACGTCCTCCACTGAAAAGAAATAGTTCCAAGACAAGGTATTTGAGGTTGTTCAAAAGGGCACTTATCTTTCTTTTCTTGTTCCTGTGTTTTCCAGAGATTCATGTGACTCAATGAAGGCCAATCCTGGCACCTTACAGAATACAACTCTTCAGCATGTGAGACTTAAAAAGCAGCACGCTTGCATTCATCAGCATTTTCTCCATTACAACAGCATGAGAAACTGAACAGTACAGATTTTAGCACTGATGTTGGTTACTCCTCCAAGAAGTTTTGGTGATTTCTTGCCTTCTCCTGTCAGCTACTGTTTCTGCTGTTTCTTCCATCAAAGTATAGCTTTTTGCAGTTATCATTATTGAATTTAGGTATGTTCTTTGAAGATCTTCTTTCCAGCCTATGAAGACTGAAATTTGACTCTATCCTCCAGAGTAACTGCCCTCCCCTGACTCTGGCGTGATGACACCTACAAATTTTGTAAGTATACTCTCTGATACATTCAACCAATTTTGTACAGCCAGAGGAATATTGTGAAGTAAAAACTCTGTAGAAAACAACAGAAATTGAAACTCTTGTAAATTACTATTGTGTTCTGAAAGAAGATAAAATGTTGAAAGCAAAGATATTATTAGAAGGGAAATGCAGAGCCTAATCTGTTTTCATTTAACAAAAATGAGCTCTATTGATTTAGTGAGACATTTACTTCATGTTTCTGATGAATCCAAGTAAAAGCTGTGTCAGCCTAATATTCTAGTATCTTTTTGACCTGTGGAATTAAGAAGAATGGTTTACATGCTGTTCTGGTTTTGTTTAGTGAGGGGGGGCCTAAGGTGGTAGCTTCTGTAGGAAACTGCTAGAAGTCGCTTCCCTTTGTTCAGTGGACTCGGCCGGGCCTAGGGTGAACCCGCTGCTGGCCAAAGCCGAGCCAATTGGTAGCAGAATGTCCCGTGATAATGCCTCTGCGATAACATATTTAAGAAGGGGAAAACAGAAAAAAAAAAAAGGAGAGAAGATGTGAAGCAGCTGAGCAGGGGCAGAGAGGGGGAGGCGCGAGCCTTGTGGGCCTTGCAGGCCTCACCCTCTGGCCTCCCGCCAGGCAGCCGACTGGGCCCAACTCGGCCCGGCCTGGCTGCAAGAAGTGGAGAGGAGATGAGAAGTGAATAAGATGTAAAAAGGATCCTGAGAGACATCTACCAGCCTGTTGTGAGGAATGGCTGGGGACGCCAAAGTCAGTGAAGAAGGAGGGGGAGGAGTAATGCCAAGATTCCCCTGCAGCCTGTGGTGACAACCATGGTGGAGCAGGTTGTCCCCCTGCAGTCCATGGAGGTCCACAGAGGGGCAGAGATTCACCTGCAGCCCGTGGAGGACCCCACGCCGGAGCAGGTGGAGGCCTGAAGGAGGCAGTGGCCTGTGGAGGGCCCGCTGGGGCAGCTATTCTGGAGGGACTGCACCCTGTGGAAGAGATGACCCACGATGGAGCAGTTTCACAAAGGACTGTGGCCCGTGGGAGGGACCCCACGATGGAGCAGAGGAGGAATGTGAGGAGTTCTTCCCCCAACGATGACACAGCGGTGTGAAACAACGCATGATGAACTGACCATGACCCCCATTCCCTCTCCCCCCCCCCCCCACCCCGTGCTGCTCGGGGAGGGGGGGAAGGTAGTAGAGATAATGTTAAGCCCGGGAAGAAGGAGGGGTGGTGGGAGGTTATCTTGTTACCTGTCTCATTCTCCTGCTGATTTTAGAAATAAATGAATAGTTTTCCCCAGGTCAAGTCTGTTTTGCCTGTAACGGTAACTTTAAGGATTTCTCCCCGTCCTTATCTCAAACCTCAAGCTGTTTTTCTTATATCATCTCCCCCCTATTCTCTTGGAGGGTGGGGGGAGTGAAAGAGAGACTGCATAGTCTGGTCCTGATCAGGGCTGAACTGCGACACATGCACAAAAGGCTTTCAACACACTTATATACTACTCCTTTTGTTATTTGAGGAAGACACTGAGGTATCTCTGACCTTCACAACCTTTCACTATGTCTTCCTCTGGAAAGTTGTTACTTTTGGCCATTGGGTATGCCAGGCTTTGTCTTTCATTCCAGAAATGAGGAAATAGTCTTGAGCCAGAAAAAGAAAAAATGAAAGATTATTCTTGTAGCTTACTATTTTTCTTAGTGATTGACTCCTTTGAACCTTTTTTTTTGGGGGGGGGGGGAGCGGGGGAGCAGGGGAGGAGGGAAAAGGGAAGAGGACTAACTCTTTCCACAGGGGGACTCTCAGTACCTGTTTTCAGGACTCCGAGTTTTATAGGGTATCAGGATGCCTCACTGGTACCTCACAGGTACTTATTACTCATCTGGTAACTCATCAAGATCAAGGTTCTTCAGGCCTTGGAGATAATGGAGAGTCTTTCAGCTAATTTTTCAATTTATTGTAAGTAGCCGTCCATAAAAATGCTTCCACATTTTGTGTTCTCACAATACAAGGAAAAAAAAAAAAAAGGCTTGTGAGAAAAACAAAGAAACAAAAGGACAAACCCTGATGAGACTTCCCATAAAGTGTGAACTCCAGTGAAATCTTTTGAAAGCCTTCAGCAGTGTGTCATCCTTTTGAGAGTCGGAGCAGCACCACCAAATCAACTACTGAAGCCTTGGCACCTCTGGGATCTGCGGCACTGACCGATTTGGATCACCAGAGCCAGCACACGGACTCTTAGCAGGGCGGTTCTCTAAGAGTCATCTTAAAAAAAACTAAGCACAGTCTGCTTCCTAAATACAGAGCCAGGTGCAGTTTTTTATATTTTTTGTAAAAAAAAGCAAAGGAATCCCTCATAATTGGGCAATGAAGATGGCTAAAATCCTGTTTAGCATTATTTTTTCCTGTTATTTATCACTTACTTATTAAGGCAAGCAAACAAACCCTTTATTTTAAAGGGGACCTTGTTTTTCTCTTTTTGTGTTTGTATAAAATTTCTTTTGAGTACAGAGAATTGATAAGAAATTATGCAACATTTTAAATGTTAGTCTGCCACCCTAGAGTATAATGGAATAGATTCTCTTGCATGTTTTTGGTGCAGCAATTTGTTCTACTATTCAGAAAACAGGTTGTACTATTTGATCCTTTAAAAGTATACTCATATATTAGAAGCTAACAGAAGCACGAAGGAAGCCTGTTCCACACGGATACCGCTTTACTGCAAATTCCTTGTTGCACTAAGGTATTATTGCAAGCATTTCTGTCTAATATTAATGTATGCTCTTGAGCAGCATATTCTTTTTTCCTCCTAATGATTATGTAAACCAGAACTGACATCCAAAACTGTAAGAAGTAAACTGAGTATGAACTTTAAGATTCTGTGTAGCACTTCTAGGTTTTTTTTTTGCTCTAAATGAGAAAGAAAAATCTGCTTAAAATAATTTGTGCTGTAGTATGAAAATCACTTAAGGCAATAATTGAAACAAATAAATTAAAGAGATACATGCCAGTCATATATATCACTAAAATTATTTTTGACACTTTCTGTTTTTTCACTGATTAGTTTATAATAAAGTTGAAAAGGGTACTTGAGGCAGGTTATGCTCAAGTAATTTCACTGCTAAGTTAATGCTCCTGTTCCACACAAAGTGCCCTTATGGTTATTTTGAAATAAATTAAGAAGTTTCATTTTTAACAGGGGAAAATGTTGATAGCTGAAAGGCTTTGTTGCATTTTGTGGCTAGACTGCACACAGATATCACATCTACCCTTGCTGCTGACACCTTCCCTCGTGTCTTCATCTTTGGTTAGGCAGACCATACAGTGAGAGTTTATCTGCACCTGTTTGGCAATTAATGAGAAGGGTGAAGTACTGAAACCTCACCTTTAAAATTAAGGTGATCACCTTTCAAATGAAACATTCCCAAGTTTTTCTTACCTGTTTTATTTTTGCAAGATATTTCACCTTTATTTTGGTTGCCGCAAGTACACAGACATAACTAAGGGTTAGATTTTGCATTCTTGACACAGGGTAACTTAGGCTGGGGGTTTTTTCTTCCCGCTTTATTAATTTACTTTAAGTTCAGGATGCACACATGATGCAGGAATTAACAGAAAAAGTAGAGGCATGAGTCCTAAGCTCCTGTAGCATTCCTGCCCTGAAGGGCAGAAAAGACAAAAACCCTATAGATGACACCTATGAAGAAGCCTGTGTAGTTTTCCTTTTTTTTTTGTTCTATGTATCTTCTGGATGGATTATTTTCCAAAACATTTAGAAGAAAAGTGCTTATCATAACCAAAATATCAAATCCACTTTTAGGCTTAGTGACAGAATTCATATCAGCAGCACTTTAAGGGAAGATTAGAAGTTATAGGTAAGTGAACAAATATCTCACTAAATTTCATCTTCTGATGAACAGCAGATCATTTTACATGTTGTCTTGGTAATGTGCTACCAACTGTCGATAAACAGGTATACATCCATTTAATATTCCATGTCCCTGATCAGATCTTATATTCTTCATTTTCTTTCCCAGCAGCATTATTTATGTTGATATCCTGTGGGCTGATTTGATAACTGTCTGATAACCTTATTATGGTCTGTCGTAGTTTAGCCCTGCTAGGGACCAAGCTACGCAGTCTCTCGCTCACTCCCCCCACCCTCCAGTGGGACAGGGAGGAGAATTGGTAAAGGAAAGAAGGCAAAACTCATAGGGTGAGATTTTAAAAAGTTTAAGAGAACAACAGAAAAAAAAAGAAAACAGAGGTGGAAAACAAACAGACAAAAAAAAAAACCCAGTAACAGAAAACACTGAAGCACATAATTTACAGTACAATAGCTCCCAGGGAATCCTGACACCCAGCTCTCTCCCCTGTAGCAGGATCCTCCCCTTACCACCCTCACTCACTTATATACTGAGCATGATGTCACATGGGATAGAATGGCCCTTTGGCCAATTTGGGTAAACTATCCCAGCTGTGTCCTCCAGCCACAGGTGCCACCAGCTCCAGTTCCTCTCCCAGCTCAGGTGAATGGTAAGTCTATCCTAGCCAGAACCAGGACACGCTCACAGAATAGTAGTTCTAGCTGTGACTGTACCTGTTCTGCTTTGTATGATTGCAGCCTTCCTTGTGCATGTTGCAGCTGCTTGTACAAAAACACCAACAATACATTAGGCACTTGTGCATTAAGATTTAGACATGCGTCTTTTTTTTTTTAATGAACGAAGTGATAAACTTTTCTAACTGGTCTCTGATCACACTGAAATAGATGTTTTAGCTAAAATGAGTCAGTCTAGTACAAATGTGGTCTTTATGGTAGTTCATTTAAACTGAGATGGGTTTTGGATGTGAACAAGAGCAGTTCAGTAGGCCATCGTGATCCCAGGAAGTGGCAGTCATGAACAGCTGGAAGGAATTTTGAGAAGCAACCTTTTCAGTCAGTTCAGATATAATCAGGAAAAAATAAGTGTATCTGCAGCCTTAGTGGTTCCCGTGTTCTCCTTTCCTCTTTGTGCACCTAATTCCTCTCTTTCTTTCCCTCTTCCTCATCTTCTTTTGGTAGATACCTGTATTATTTGCTCTACTTACCACATAGCTGCAAAGAATTATCCTAAGCCAATATGATCTGTAGGGCTTCTCACAAAATGCACTTGCGGGCACCTTGTTTCAAAAGGTGGCCCCAGAGCACAGTAGTAAGGACATTCATTATTTCTTCTTGTGCATTATCCAGGTGGGTCACTCACTCAGGTGTGGAAGATCAGTGATCCCTGCTCAGCCTTTCAAAGAAAGGCTTCTGGACAACTGTTTTCGGAACAGATGTAACCTATGGCTTGCAAGTACTTCCTATTGTTTTATGTAAAGGCTTACATTTAAGACACATCCTTCTCGTTACTCTCCCAGTGACTAACACTAAGCAGGACCTCACTAAGCGTGTTGGCTTTAGAGGACTCCCCGCCTGCTGCAATTCCTGTTGAGGTGTGCAAGATGTTTGCCATCCTGGTGAGGCCCAAGATTCAAAGGCTGCATCTGTACTAGCCACGTCACCAGTGCCAGGACCTTCCTCTGGCCATTGAGCCAACTTAAATTCCCATAGTCTTCCAACCAGGGTTGCTGTGTCCAAAGCAGCTCTTGAGGGATGCTCCTTGGCCTTTGCCAGCACGCAGGCTGAGTTGTAGGGAATCACATGGGAAAGTGCTATATGACCAGTGCCAAAAGGGTACCAGGGACCTTTCTGGCATTTCAGCAATAAGCAATTTAGCTTCTCTGCCCTGACACTCTCTAATTCACTGGTGCAAGAAAGGTCCCCAGGTTTCTAAAGTCATGCAGAGATTGAAATAGGTTTTTGCACAGACATGCCTCTTGCCAGAAATTTAGGTATATGTGCTAGACTTTGCCTAACACCTAGTTATGTGTGTGTTTACAAATTTCATTGCAAGGCTTGTGCCCTTTGCTTTAAGTGTCATCTTATCCAGAAGGAAATGTCACCAGAGGTTCTTAGAAGGTCTGGAGAGGGTGTCAGAGAAAGTCCAAGAGGAAGCAGGGGAGCAGAGCTTTGAATGGGTGACAAGCCACAAGGCCTGAACTTCCAGGAAGGAGAATAAAGGGAACTGAGAGGGAAAAGATTCCTGAAAAGCTGAGCTGGTGCCTGTGCTTCCAAAGTACATGCTATGTGAGAGCTAGATCACTGATCAACAGCTGGAGGCAGGAGATCATCCTACCTCAAGTATATTTGACATTATTTTCTTCCTGAATACATGAATTTTATTTTTTCTATTAACTGAAAAATTCTGTGTTTTATTTATTCCTCTGATTAATCTTTCATGTTGATTTGTTTGCCTTGTTTGTGATTTGTAAGTTCTCTCCTTATGCCCTGCTTATGTTTGAGAGTGTCACTAATAAGATCTTTACTCCTTGCGATCACTAATGGCAGTGTCAACCATTGTCAGTCTTAACACCATCTTCTGCAGAACACACCGAGATAGCTGTCTGCAGTCAATTCACCAACATTTATCATTACTCTTTTTTTGCTAATACTGCCTTCATTAGTTTTTAATTTACTCAAGTTGTAGCAGATATGAGCCCAGGGGAACCTTCCAAGGGGAAATTTAAATGACAGTCAGCATAAGGTCCCTAAGGCAGAGGAGGATGAGCCAGGCTTGGAGAGGGTATCATCAAAGCTAAGGGTTCTGTTTCGTATTCAGATTCCATGTCCAGCACCTGTTTAAATCTTTTATAGCATCACAGATCTTATCCTTACATCAACTCTGGTGTTTATCATCCTGAAGGAAATAGTAACTGTGAGTGGGAGCAGCTGACTGTAAAGGAATTAAGACTCCAGGGAGGGGAAATCACTCAGAAAAAGAAGAGAATCTTGTTTTGACCTTCAAAAGGACAGCTTTAGTGGGAATAAGACCTCAAAGTGTACGACGGAAAAAAAGAAACTTTTATCAAAATCTGTGATAATTTAAAAAGTTACAATAGAAGTTATTTGTTTGTCAAGAAAAACTGACTCCTGAAATAGCTGCAGCTGAAATACAAAGTATGGGAAAAGCTGAACATGAAGATGGATTCACTCAGTAGTGTACAAGAAATCTAGAAGGTAAATAAACATAATACAAAAGAAGTAAGTAGTACAAGCAATATTGACTTCTTCAGCTTAATAAGCTGATTACCAATTATTTTTAAACTGTGATTATTGTTAATTTTATGTTATTGGAGATTTCTGTTCACAGCACTTTAAAGATTAACCTTTACAGTACTGATATCTTAGCATGAAATCAGGAGAGGGAAATTCTCATTTACAGATGTTGAGAGTAAGGTTGACACATTACAGTCAGTAGTCTATATTTCTTGTAGTGAAGCTATTGTATTCTGTACTTCTAATAGAACTTCATTATCAGTTATTTAATTTCTGGTTTTATCTGTTTTTTATAAGGCTTTTTTTTTGTCAAAAGCTACTAACATCATAAGATTCTTACTACTTATAAGCAAGTGGATTTTAAAAGTTACATTTTAATTTCTAAAAATCAAGGCCCAGTGTACCCAGTACCAACTTTTACACATTGAAGGCTTCAGATTGCCCAGAAGCTTAGGAACAATCCTCCTCTAGCACAGAAGCTCTATAACTTATTAAGAAAAAAAAAGTATGAACACACTAACTTAACTTGTGAATAATTTAAAAGAAAATATGCAAAGCATAAGACAAATATGGAGTGAATTGAAAGTGCTGACATACCCAATTTTTCTTTATTTTAGAGTTGTAATGAAATTCTGATAATGCTTATTTTGCATGAACTATAATCTCTGCAACTTTGCAGTTTCTCTTTTTTTTCTTTCCCCATTGGAATCTTACCTCAGATTTTCACTCTTATATAATATATTTGGTTTTTTTCTGTTTCTTAATATATAAAGTAAAACATAAATACATATGCACATATTATTATTTATATTTTACTTGTATATTTACTTTTATTTTAGATGTATTTCTTTTACATACCATAATTTGGTATATAAAGTATGCAAACATATGTTGCTATTGATATGCCCGTAGCAACTGAAACTCCTGTTGTTTGAACTGTTACTTTATCTTTGGTTTAAATCTTATAAGCAGCTGTTGTTCAGTTTGCTTGAAATGTGTTGTCGTTTTGTCTTTGGTCCCTCCAGTTTGAAACCTGAGGAGTTTCTAAAGTGCCTGTCTTAGGAGACAGTCACTTAAGAGCGAGGTCTGTGACATGGAACAGCAAAAAGTATCAGTCTTTAAGTTCTGTTTTTGAGTAGTACTTACTACTGATCTGATGTCCATAAATCTTTGTTCTCACGTATAGATTGCACTCACAAAGCTTACTTGAATTACTAGACTTCTTATTACCTAATTTCTCAGGTCTGCTTTGTTTTAGCATTTGTATATATTTCCAGCTTAAACTCTGCAGGTGTTTTTTTACATCTCAGTCAACTTGTCTCATTCAGAATATAATTATATCCAACTTAACTATAGAGCAAGATTGTTTCAGTACCTTGTATTCAAAAAAGCTTTAGACTACAAGTGCCTCAATAAAGTACTAATAATTAAAGATTTCATTCAGCAGATCAGATTCCATTAAGTATAGCTCAAAGTTGTTTAGACATGTCAACAATTAATTCTATAGAAAAAAAAAAAGTTATTCATTCATGAATTGGAACACATTAATATACAACTCTCTAAATAAACTGTAATTATCAGAATATAATCCTCTGATGGAACAGCTACAAAGTTTGTCTCTTTCTAAAAGCTTTTCCTAATGCCTCACTGATTTCTATTTCCTACTCAATAAATTATGGCCTAATTAGTGTAGAGTTTTGTTGTAGAGAAACAGCTTTCACATTCTAAAATGTTAATCTTTTCATATTTCTACTTTCAGCAGTAGTCTGTCTAAAATGATGCTGCTGTGCGTCAAAGTTGCCACTTCATTTACTGTTATAAAATGCTGAAATGATGAGGGGTGTGGAAATTACTGTAATTATGCAAGTATATGTGTTTACTTATTGTCTCATAGCTGCCTAAATATTATTTAAAGATAGGGCTCATCAAAAGCAAAAACTTAATTTACTGAATTTTAAGTCTTTTACATTAACTTCCTTCCTGTACAGTGTAAAAGATAAAGCTTCAACCAGGATAGATCTCTCACCTAGACCCGTGTTCAAGCTTTTTGCTCTTCTGTGATGTGGATAAGAGAAGATCTTGAATGTGTTTCAGTCACCTTGACTGCCTTAGCTTACAAATTGACTATCACTTTGTCTCTTAGAACTTGGGTACTCTTGCTGTGATTAAGATCTAATTAACCTGGTATTTTAAATCTGATTAAAACTTCTACTCAAATTTAAGAAACCTTTCCCAGCAAAATTTATTTTTTGATTAAAACTTCCCTGAAAAAAAGGCTTGTCTTTCAGGTGGATATTTTTCTACAAAACAATGTTTTCTTCAGAGTTCCCAGTCAGGTCTATTTAGCTGCTGGAGGGGGGAACAATTTGCTGCTGTAAATCACGCAGAGCACTTAAAGATAATTTGTGGAGCAATTAAAATAGCTACTGAGATTTTATGGTGTGCAATTATGTATCTTCCATCAGAACATCATTAGGAGGAAACTTATTTAGCCTTGCAAGTAGAGCTTGTTAAACGTAAAGAAAAATGCAACTGGCATGCAATAAAGGGCAGATTAAGGGACAAATAAGATGTCCAAGGAATTCTTTATGAGTGGGGCTTTTTTGTGTGCTCAGCTTTTGTTTTTCTAGCCTTCCTCAGAATAAGAGTTCAGAAAACCTATTGAAGCCCATAGAGTTGGCTGACAGTTTTAAATGCAACTTCTGCATAAGTAGTAATTTTACTAGGTTATAGTTAAGTAAAAAAGCAGTACATGCTGAACTTCTGTATTCAACACTAGAATCGTAGCATTGTTTAGGTTAGAAAAGACCCTTAAGATCATCGAGTCCACCAGGGATGGTGTCTCCACCACCTCCCTGGGCAGCCTGTTCCAGTGCTTGACAACAAGCTTGAAATTTTTCTAATATCCCGTATAAACCTTCCCTAGCATAACTTGAGGCCATTTCATCTCGTCCTATCACTTGTTACTTGGGAGAAGTGACTGACACTCACCTCAGTACAACCTCCTTTCAGATAGTTGTAGAGAGTGATAAGGTCTCCCCAGAACCTCCTTTTCTGCAAGCTAAACAACCCCAGTTCCCTCAGCTGCTCCTCATAAGACTAGTTTTCCAGACCCTTCACCAGCTTTGTTGTTCTTCTTTGGATGTGCTCCAGCACCTCAATGTCTTTCTTGTAGTGAGTGGCTCAAAACTGAACACAGTATTCGAGGTGCGGCCTCACTAGTGCCAAGTACCTCACACCATCCTTGTAGTCCTCCTGGGTTGCTTGCACCTTCTTCCAAAGGTCATAAACTCTCCTTTATTTTCCCAAGTTCCAGCCAAAGCTCTCTGATCAGCCAGGCCAGTCTTCTTCCCCACCAGCTTGTCTTTTGGCACATGAGGACAGCCTGCTCCTATGCCTTTAAGATTTCCTTCTTGAAGAATGTCCAGCCTTCCTGGACTCCTTTGCCCTTCAGGACCATCTCCCAGGGGTTTCTGTCACTCAGTTTCCTCAACAGACTAAAGTCTGCCTTCCAGAAATCCAAGGTAGTAGTTCTGCTGACCACTCTCCTTGCTTCTCTGAGAGTTGGAAACTCTCATTTTGTTGTTACTATGCCCAAGGCAGCCTCCAATCATCACATCACCCCAAGTCCTCCTCTGTTCACAAACAACAGGTCCAGCAGAGAGCCTTCCCTAGTTGACTCCTTCACTAGGGAAAAATGTCACAACATAGTGACATTCCCCTGTTTTTCCAGAATTTTAGTTGATCTCCAAAAGTTCTCTGTATGGTTTCTAGGACTGTGTGAAAATTCAGCTTGGAAAACACCTCAAAAGGTCTAGTCTAACCTCCTGCTTAAAGCAGCATCAACTGTACAAACGAGGTTGCTCATTGATTTATCTCATTGAGTTTTGAAAACTTCCAAGGATGGAGTCTGGGTGACCTCTCTGGGCAGCATGCTCTGCTGTTTGGTTGGCCTCATGGTGAAAACGTTTCTCCTTACCCAGTCTTACTCTTCTTTTTTTTTTTTTTTTTTTTTTCCCCACTTATGCCTCTTGTCTTCTTTCCATGCATCATTTTGAAAAGCTTGTCTCTGGCCCCTTGATAGCCTCCCTGTAGGCACTAGGGGATGCTGTCAGGTCATGCCCGAAGCCATCTCTTCTCCAGGCTGAACAACTCCCCCGTCACAGCGGGGCTCCAGCCGTGACGATCCTGGTGGCCTCCACAACTCACTGCAGTTTATGAATATTTTTCCTGCACTGGAGGACCTATTATCATAGAATCACACAATGGTTTGAGTTTGGAAAGGATCTTAAGGACCTTCTAGTTCCACACCCCTGCCATGGGCAGGAACATCTTCCACTAGGCCAGGTCACTCAAAGCCCCATCCAATCTGGCCTTGACCGCTTCCAGGGATGGGGCATCCACAGCTTCTCTGGGTAACCTTTTCCAGTGCCTCACCACCTTCACAGTAAAGAATTTCTTCCTTATGTCTAATCTAAATCTACCCTCTTTCAGTTTAAAGTCATTATCCCCTGCTCTATCACTACATGCCCTTATCAACAGTCCCTCTCCAGTTTTCTCATAGGCCCCCTTTAGGTACTGAAAGGCTGTTATAAGGTCTCCTCAGAGCTTTCTCTTTTCCAGGCTGAACAGCCCCAACTGTCTCAGCCTGTCCTGTCTCACAGGATGTGTGCTCCAGCCCTCTGATAATTTTTGTGGCCCTCCTCTGGACCCGCTCCAACAGGTTGTAACTGGTTCGTAGGATTCCTATGCACAAAATTCACCCAACATATGATATTTTAAAAACACAAAAAGTATTTATTGCTCTATTATAGCCTTGCATAAGCAGTTACAGTTCCTAGCATAAGCAGTTACCAGCGTATTGTTTTCCCTTTATGAGAGTCTTACCAACCCGACTAAGAGACACCGCCGAGCAGGAGGATGATGATCAGCGAGGTCGGAGCAGAGAAGGGAGGTAGCTGCAGCACCTTCAGGGCATCCCCTGTTGTTCATAGAGTGAGCTCTGAGTCCTTTCTCTCCTCTCCACTCTGAGCTGCCTCTGTTTATACCCTCAGCAGATTCAGTGGCAGAGTACTGACCAGGTGTTGGTGCACGCGTGGCCAGCGCATGCAGCAAGGCCTGCCAAGTATGTGCCCTGCTGGCTAACAGCGGTTCCCGGATAGCAGCAACACACTGCTCAATAACAACTCTCCTAACTCCCCTCTCTGAGATAACAACCCTCCCAGCTCCCCTCTCCAAGGTCGCATTCTCACAGCTGTGGGCAGCTTGTAATTTCCCACAGTGGCCCTACACAGACCATCATCTGAAATCCCTCACACACAGGCCCATGTCCTTCTTACGTTAGGGGCTCCAGAGCTGGACGTGGTACCCTAGGTGGGGTCTCACAAGAGCAGAGTAGAGGGGCAGAATCATCTCCCTTGACCTGCTGGCCACACTTCTCTTGTTGCAGCCCAGGATGCGGTTGGCCTTCTGGGCTACAAGCGCACACTGCTAGCTCATGTTGAGCTTCTCGTCCACCAGCACACCCAAGTCCTTCTCCTCAGGGCTGCTCTCAATCCATTCTCCATCCAGTCTGTATTTGTTCTTGGGATCGCCCCAATCCACGTGCAGGACCTTGCACTTGGCCTTCATGAGGTTCTCATGAGCCCATCTCTCCAGCCTGTCCAGATCCCTCTGGATGGCATCCCTTCCCTCCAGTGTGTCAATCGCAGAGGAACCCAAATTGATTAATAAACTAACTACATTTTCCTTATTATTATGCAAGGACATTTGCTTGTTTATGCTTCTTGAGAAACCCTGCATTATATACACTTTTTTTTCCCTGAGGAAACAAATAAATCTGGAGACCTGGCCTGACACAAATATCAAGAATTTAAACAATTCTGTGATGTTCTCCAGGCATATTATTCCTGACTTTATATGACAAGTTTATTGGAAACATTCAGGTAAAATGTTCTGATTTATTGCCTTACATGGTGGATTTACTGAATGCATAAAAATACAGTGAATTAAATAGGATTTTCATTAAATTATGCATGCAATAGCATTTTGGTATGAGTGAGAGATCACAATTTTAATTTTATTTTAATGTGTGCTTTGATCTTTTACTCTTGTATCAAATGTATAATCTTTTCCAACCCTGGTATTTTCTTGTTAATATTTCAGTCATGCTCCAATGTATTTATGAAAAAATACAGGAGTTTAAAGTACTGGGACTTTTTGTAGGTGTTACATTTTGTGGGTTGTAAACCTGTTATAGGAAGGCATGCAATTAAAAATTTATTAACACCACACTTCATGTTCTGTGTCAAATAAGAAATGAGAGGTACGTCTTATCTCCTCTTAACGTCATGTGGTGATGATGTCTTTTAAGCAGAGCTCGGATCATTAGCGTTAATAAGGGGCAACCATGCCTTTCTCACTACCAGTCAGTGGGATGTGTGTACAGAGGAAATGCAACACGGCAACTCCTTAAGGGCAACAGGAAAAAAAAATGGTAGTAAAGACCACAAATGCCCATCTGATTGAAGACAAAGATCTCCAGTAGTCTGAGACCAAAATTCATGCCCTGGGAAAGGAAGGAGTGTTCTGGTACAGGGCATTCTGTAAGAATAAGTATCGTTCTTTACTTGGAGGGAATAATTACGTGTTCCCTGGAGATATTGTAAGGCATTAAGTTTCTCTAAGAGTATGATAGTTGAGGGATTTGGAATAATTTTTACATAAACATACAGTATTGCTTGGAAAGCTTGCAATAGATTATATGGTTTAAACTGTATTTAAGTTGCATAAATTTGCTCCTGCTAGACTGGATTTGAAATAACTTTATATGGTGAAACTCACAAAATAAAGAGAATTTAAATTTTTCCCTTCAGATCCCAAAACTAACATCTGAATTCTAAAACTTACATTAAGATTTTATTTTTAAGATTATTGATGTAGCAGTAGTAATCAACCCATGTGCTCATTTCTAAATTCTACGTCTCTTCTCTTGTTGTTGCTGGGGAACAGATCCTGCAATAGCTAAGCAGTGGGCTTTTTTTTTCTTGAGAATATTGAAATAGGTTCAGAAAATTCAGTCTGAAGCAAGGCAAGTTTCTTTCAAAAGCTTTTTTCTTCCTAGTCTTAGAAAAATACACCTATCAACAACATCTTACTTCTTAATCTTCTGTACGGTAAACCTAGGGAAAATGGTAATCTTCAAAAGTTTTGGGTACTTTTTGCTCCCAAACATTTCCAGCCTGCGCCACCTGGGATGTGTTGTGATTATTGGAGCAAAACTCATTCGCATTGAAAGACTGACATATTTTATTTAGCAGACTTTGATAAGAGCAAGTTAAAAGGCAGAAATCACAAAAGCTTAACCAATTTTCCTTCTTTCTGCAGTAAAATGGTTTTGTAGAAGAACAAATAGGCTTTTCTAATTGTTCTATAAAATGTTACGCATGAAGTGCTTTAGAACGGTTGCCAAACTGGTGTTAACATTTTACAGGGAAACCATTCTGTTGGTGAACGCATTGAAGTAAGAGACAAAAAGCACAAACCCCTTAAATTACACTTAATGTAAATGTGAAGGTTAGGAAACATTGCAAAGCGAAATATTGATAAAGCTTTTATTCATGTCCCCTGCAAGGGCCATATGGATTTTGTGACTGATGTCATAAACTGCAGTAACCTAGGAGTTCAGAAGTGGACAGACTCATATCTGATGAATAGCCTAATAAGTTTTATTTCTTCAGAAATGAATTCACAACTAACGGCAATACCATCTGCACTCTTAGAGTAAATGTGTACCTAGTACGCTTGTCACTTGGAAAACTGCCTTACTGTTGAGTTAATAGGTTGACTATCATGGGAAGAGGGGGGAGTATTAAAAACAAACAAGAAAAACAACAAAACCCCCCAAACCTTTCCAGACAATGCAGAAACCTGTATATCTGTGCCTTTGTTGCATTCCAACAGTGTGCTATAACTGAAAAAAATCCACGTACTTCATTACTTCCATTAAGTTAATTAGGGGATATGCAATAAGGGAACTAATTTATTAATTTAATTTCATTTACCCTTTCTGCCTCATGACAGGAATCTGTATCGGTTTGCCTTTTTGATGTAAGATGTCTGATATAAAATGACAAAGATAAAATATGATCCGCCTTACAAAGGAGAGCAAATAAGCATTAGGTCTTTGTTTCAAAACTTTTAGTAGAATTCTTTAAGAATTCATAATTATTGAAACCCTGCTTCGATAGTCATAGAATCATAGAATGGTTTGAGTTGGAAGGGACCTCTAAAGGTCATCTAGTCCAACCCCCCTGCAAGGAGCAGGGACATCTTTGACTAGATGAGGTTGCTCAGAACCTCATCTAACCTGGCCTTGAATGTTTCCAGGGATGAGGCATCCGCCAGCTTTCTGGGCAACCTGTTCCAGTGTTCTACCACCCTCATTGGAAAAAATTTTTTCGTATTATCTAATCTAAGTCTACCTCCCTTTATTTTGAAACTATTACCCCTTGTCCTGTCACAACAGGCCCTGCTAAAGAGTTTTTCCCTGTCTTTCCTGTAGGCCCACTTTAGATACTAGAAGGCCGCTATCAGGTCTCCCTGGAGCCTCCTCTTCCCCAGGCTGAACAGCCCCAACTCTCTCAGCCTGTCCTCATAGGAGAGGTGCCTCAGCCCTCTGATCATAGTCTTGGTGTTCTAGTGAGTCTATTCTCAAATTTCAAATACTACCATTTAGCTAAATCCGCGTTTTTGTCTGTGACTTAGTATCATGTGTCAGAACATATTTCCTTTTCTGTTTCTGTGTTACTGTTAATGCCTCTGTGGAAGCTGTGGTTGAAAAATTAACGAGAAGAGACTATTTTGGAGGCAGTGGAGGTGTTAGTGCTGCAGAAATTTGTAGGAAAAGAAAAATGGTGGCTGTGGCCTATAGTGAACTTGAGGACACAGCAGCTCTCACAACTGACTGCAGACTCCTCTTCCACACCTTGTCAACGCAAATCATCACAGCTAGTTATGGTCTTCTGAGTTAAGAAAAAGTTATAAAGAACCAGCGGTTTATTGACAGTAGAGAAAGAGGCCACAGGCTGTTGTGTGCTAATTTGATGTACCATGTGTGCACCCTGCTGCCACTGTGAGCAGAGTTGCCTCTGGCAGAGGAGGGCAGCGGGCAGGTCAGCCTGCCAGCTTTGTCTTGAACCCCTGCTGCTGAGTCAGCAAGAGCTGCTCTGCCAGTGCCCCTGCCCTACATGACACCTGCTGTTACAGGCAAGAAAAGTGACGCTTTTTTTTCTAATCTATGGTTATACAAGCTTCACAAGGGATCTGAATAGATATGGTTCTGGAAAGCATTTCCAAAGATCCCTAGTTAGTCACAGGAGGTAGTTCAATTGTATGTGGCTTAAATGAGTCCAATGTTTCACTGAGCTGGAGTATTTTGTCCCTGTGTGACGCCTTAGTGAATTGACACTAGAGAGAGAAATGCAATCAGATAATAATTTCACAAAAGCAGAGCTATTGGTCAGTAATTCTCTCTCCCAATTCCTATTTTATCCTGAAAAGAAAATCAAAGAAGAAACAAACAAACAAAAAAAAAACCAACCAATAAAGACCTTTTCTTTCCCACAGGATAAACAATTCTATTTTTTTAAAATGCTACTAAAATCTGTTTGTCCTTTTAAAACACAGATCTAAAAACTGAAATACTTTCCCCAGCAGGATTATTTTATAACTCAGTTTCATTGGATAATATTTTCTCTGCTTTTTATTCTAATTGTGTCTGCATAGTAGTCAATAAATACTTAAATATAAATGATGCTTCTTTTGTATTCTAAATCATAAAAAGGCCTAGTTTAGAAACAGAAATATTGTGCCATGTGGTAGTGAAAACTCTGAGATTCAATAATGAAGCATGCATGAAAGTTACAGTGAAATGTTCAGGCACAAGAGCTTACCTAATTGTGTTTAAGAGTTCACTGTCCCATTTTTAAGGTGCAAAATCACTGTGTTGTAAAAGTCTCTTTGTGTTTATTGCATATCCCAAACTCTCACTAAAACTCTCAATAAAGGAGGAAGTGAGTTAAGAAATACCCATCGGATCCAAAGGACTCTTGCATTGGCTCTCTGGTGAGCTTTAAAATAATACTGGGTACCCCATGTAGTGTATCATGGAAGTCTAATAAAGTAAACAGCGCCTGCATTTCTGTAAAATTGAAGGGTTGCTGTGGAGAAATACATTTTCCTGGTCTGAAAATGCTGTACCATTTTGTTTTGTTTTGGTTTGGTTTGTTTTTTTTTTCCTTTTTCTGAAGAAGTATGTAGAATTCATACAGTTTTGCTATGTGGATGTCACCTCTTCCAACATGATAATTTATTCACATCATTCTGGTAGCCGTAAGAGAAGGATTTGCTATGCCATACTATGAATTTTGCTCTGGCTAATGAGGAAAAGTAAAGCAAACAAAATTATCTGAGCAATAAGAAAAAAGAACATATTTTGTTATTGACATACTTTACATTGTGCCCTGTGTTGTGTGCGTACAGCAACATACATTAGTGTGCTGCGCAGGAGGCATGCCAGCAGAAAGGTTCTGGCAGTATATGGGTACAGCAAGGAGTACAATAGTAGGATGGAGTTTAAAAACTTCTGAGTTAGCAGTGGAAACTTTCAGGGATGAGCTAGTGAGAAGTGACTTGCATGATGAAAGACAAAAAGGAAAGCAAAATATGTTTCGGTGTCAAAGGCTGAATTGTAAAGTAGGTTTCTAATATAAACCAGAGAGTGAGATAGGCAGAAAGTCTTCAGGATATATAGTATGGTGCAAATAGAGGAGAGGGAGAAGAGGACAAGATCAGAGGTGTAGAATAAGCATGGAGGAGAGTATAGAAGAGAGGTCAGAGAATCTGCTGGGGATCCTTGTGACAAGGAGGAAAAGTTTAATTTTATTTTAAAATACCACAAAGGCTAAAGAAAATGATTGATAAGGTACGGCTTCTGGATTATAGAATATACACCACTTCACATGTGGCATACTTACTGGCTTTAAGAGAGAATGAGCAACAGTCGAGATGAGAAGGACTTCAAGTATGAAAGTGTTCAAGGAGACAGTTAAAGTAGACAATGGGAATGCATGAATGAATGTAGTAAGGTTTCCAGGGTGGGGATAGGCTTCCTCTTGGTAAAGATGGCATGAAGGAAAAGCATTTGTTAGCTATGAGAGTCTTTCAAGGGTTTCCCAATAATTGGGCTCTAAGAATAAAGTCAGAGTCTGAAATTCAGAGCCTAATCAATGTACTCAGCAGAAAATAATAATAATAGTATCCTGTGATTGACTAGCCCTCTAGTTTATTTGGCTGAGGTGCATAAACAAGAGCAAAGCGTAGTGGAGAAGGAGACACAACAGAGTACATAAAAGATAAAATTAAACCACTATTGTTTCTGTAGGTTCTTGCCACTTGGGATAGCTACATCCCATATGCAGTGCAAGGGAAGCGTAGTTTTAAAACAGCGGCAGGTTGGGTGTGAAGTCACCAAGAGTTGGAGGAGAGCACAACTGCGTAAAATGACCAGGGAAACAGTGCAGAAAAAAATCGGAAAGCTCAGGCCTCCTGACTCATTCATCACTTTGGGATCCATGGCTTGAACACTGTCTTGAACGTAATATTCCCATTTTTTAAAGAACTGAGAAGGGACCCCTCAGGTGTATGACAGCTGTTCTACACCAGCGTTTGCAGGATGTGAGGCAACCTTTTGCCTTACTAGATAACTCTGTCTCAACTGATTGTGGGGCTCAAGGGTTCCTTTTTCTTCTCTTTGAGATTTCTTGCAGAATAATTGGAACAGAACAGGAATCCAGATTTTCCTCCAGGATGTTTAATTTGTCTAGCCCCGTTTAACACCACTCTCCAGTGTTCTAGCTGCTAAGAGTTTTTGCAGCCTCAGCAGTACCAGTAATTTGTATTATCTTTTGCCTTACATGTTAACAAGCGTGTTTTCTCCACGTGTCTGGAGTAGGTGCTAAATGCAAAGGCACACAGCTATCACAGCTATTTCTGCATTCACTGGCATCTGAGATGAGATGACAAAAGGATCTAGGAATTAGATAGCTATTTAGGAAAAATTTGGAGATGACTGGAATAAAATGGAACAGCTGCTTTCTGTGGAAGCTGATAGCATTATACCAGAAGTATAATCAGCTTCCTTTAAGCCAGATGTCTCTAAATTAGGAACAGACCCAATAAAGGACTTAAATATTGATGTGCTATATTGAGAAATTGTAATGTAATTTGATTTTTTTTTTTCCCTGATAAAGGAACACAAAGTACAGTTAGATACACAAGTGTAATAATCATTGTATGAGGACCGTCTGGCATCTCAGAATGAGATCCAAATGGCTAAAGCACTGAGCAAGGGGTTGTTTAAAACTGGTTACCCAGAAGGCTTGGGAAGAGGGCTGTATGTTGAAGTCTTGTCTTGATGTTCCAGACCAGGCTCCTTAAAAATACCTACCTGGAGGCCCTTCCCTCTGGTGTGGTTACCCTGTGTGTAGCCATCTCCTCAGGGCATGTGTCTGTGATTGTTCATTAACAGCAGAGCAAGGCTTAGCCCTTTCTTTTAAAGGATAGGTGGTATTGCGTACTTCTTATGTACACTCAAAAATTTGAATATTCAAAGAAGTATTGGGTTCAATATCCTTCTTAGCCCCTGTATTTCTGTCTGTAGTCCTTCAGAAGATTATCTTAACCACCAATTTAGAGGTTTCAGTAGGCAAAGCAGAGGAGCATCTTTTGAACTTTTTAAAACCGAAAGGAGTAGGAAATTCATTGGCTGACACCACAATGGCTATCATGGTAGCCAAGGCAGTCACCCTTTTCTGGAAGCAGCACTGTTCTGCAAGGTCCATCAGGTGCAATCACAACAGAGCAGCTCTGCTGACCCAAACCCTCTTTTCTGGGAATGTATAATAAAAGATAAAGTCAAAATGGCAAATACAGCTAGATGATAACAAGGTAATTTATGGGATGTTAATTGGCATATGGTGTACGTAAAAAAAAAATGCATTACAGAATAGGAGGAACACAAGCTGTGTGTGTTAATATTGATGATACCAAACAAGCAGCATCTGACCATGTAACAGCCACAGCTGGGTAACTCTAAAGAAGCACCTGCACTGCGCTGCTACAAAGAGTCCAGGCGAATGAAATACAATCCATGTTTCCTGTAGTGAGTATAATCAGTTGTTGTTAGTTATTCACATCACTAGAGATGGTTTGATAGAAGAAAATTATTATATCCTTTTACAATACAGTTTCTCTAAAAAATAAGATCAACTAACAGGCAAGTCAATGTTTATATGGCAGGAATGGACACTAGCAAAAAGACTCATTCACTTGATGAATTTGGAATGATCATGTTGTGAATATTGGTACAAGTGTTACATAGTGCTAATCAAAAATGCAAGTGCTTCGGTTTTTTGGAACATAAATCTTTGTTTTTGAAGTGAAGTAGGCACTTCCTTGATTAAAGTGATCAAACAGCAGCTATACCCTGTCTCTGATGGTTCAATCTCTAACATACAAATCAGCATTTTCAGATAACACATTATAATCAAGCTAGAATAATATCATCCGTTAAAATATTTTAAAAGGGGAATGAAAGAATATTTAATAAAAAGGAGACACATGGTTAGAAGTGGGAACTTCTGAGCAGAAGAGCTATAGATTGCTTTTTTGTTTTCAATTTAAATCTCATTTTCCCTGTTACCTAGCATGTATATTATCAAGAGGAAAAAGAGCATAAAATAAAATAGCAGCAAGGAATGTGTTTAGTACTGGACGTCAGCCTTTTTCATAGATACATACAAAAGTTTTGGAAGTGCTTTTTTATTGTTACTGTTTTCAGCTGGAGTGACCCAGTAAAAAAGAATGTGGGTTATTAAAAATAGTACATTAAAAAGTTGGTTGTGTACACTTTATATGCACACATGCAGTGTTCATTTATATTGTTGTGGAGATTTGTAGGTTATATTTTAGGGCTTGTTATCCATGGGCCAGGTGGTACTGTGACTTGGACAGGTGAGGAGCCAATTCAGTATCCTTTTAAATATTGAAAATGCATCTTTTCGTGGCATTTGCCACCTAAATTCATCAAAGGAGCTCTGCTACAAAGTGCAGATAGTTCTAACTGTCTGTTTGTAAGGAAGAAAATGAGCATGTATTGTGTAGCAGCAGGTGGACTCCAGTTCCCACTAGTGCTGGTGTTATCGGGGCTGCTAAAGCTTTCTTGCACACAGAGTTTATACAGGCTACAAAGGATTCTGTGGACCAAAGATCATCTAACAAGACTTGAAAAACATGAGGCTTACACAAGTATTTATTTTTTTTTACATGAAGAGGAATGAAGTAGTGATTAGGGAGATGTAAGGGTAATTGGCCTTTCTCAAGGCAGAGAGCATCCCAGAGGGTCTCAATCAAAGCAGCTAGTGCTTATGTGAAGGACTGTCACTGAGACCTGTTTCCACTTTCTCTCCCTCATAATCTTTTTTCTGTCAGCTTGGTTAGGCTATTTTTTGTTTTATTAATGATTGTCAGTTACTTATTCTGATCCCAATTTTCTTATCTAAGAACTTACAAGTAAGATGTTTTATTCTGATCTTGATAAAGAGTGACAATTGGCCTCTTTCACTTAAGTCCCTGTCAACTGGTTATTAGAGAACTATTTTAAAGTATGTTACTGTTAATGTGACACATACAAGAGGGAATAAATGGCAATATAAAGGTGTTTTCATGTTGCAAGTTGTGCTCAACTATTGCAAGATGTCATTGAAAGTATCATACAAGGGGACACATTTTTCTATCTGTTTCTAAACACGAAGATTGTTTATGTCTAACACCAGATTAGTGATTAGTGCATTGACTTTAATGTTTTTCATCAAGAAGCTTTAAATAAAATTTTAAAAATTATGACCCAAGACTTCTGATTCTGAGCCATCTTGGCTTGTAGAAGATTTGCCAGACACCTTGTGCCCCTGCTGAAAGATGTTGCTGGCCTGTTATTTTGAAGAAGTACTTTTTTTCTTCTTTTTTTCTTTTTTTTCTTCCAGTAAAAATGTAAACATCTAAAAAAACTGTAAAGAAATCAGGATTGGATTTTTTGGTTTCAGCTATGTACTGTCAAAGATCAAAGCTTAGATTCCTGAAGAAGGAGAAGCTGCCTAAAGGTTAATTCATAATTCATCTAATTGAAACTTGCATTATAGAGGTGTTCAGGATGTAGACCAGAAGTAGTACTAATGTGTGGGGTTTTTGACCTGAAGACCTGAGATGAGGTTGAGAAGATCTGGCAGGGATCCACGGAAATGCACTAAGGTAGTCTGAGTCCTCCTTGGAGTGGTGCGTCCACAAAGTACTAGTGAATTAAAGCACAACTGAAAAGAAACATAGTATGACAAGCTATGTACGAAGAAGAACTGCAGGACTGCACTCTACATTTAGATTATGAAGGTTATGGTTGCTTCCTAGAAAATTTGTGGGATTTGTTTACTATTCTTTTTTTCCCTCTCTTGCTTTCTGACATATTTGAGGAATTTACACCATCTCAGTCATTCCACTCTGCCTGGAAGGAAAAGCAAAATAATTTTATTAATTCAAATTTAGTCTAATTCTATTTTTTTTAATAGACCATATTTCTTGATTTCATTCTCTTGTAATATTCTGGTCTACATTGCTTTGATATAGTCTTATTAATTATAGTAATCTTGCTACATCCTTTGTAAGGGCTAAAATAATTTTTACAATGTGCCACATTCCAAAGTACATTCATAAAAAGATGTAGCATGGAAAGGATTCTCCAAGAGCCATCTGATCTTACTGGTGCAAGCTCAGCAGATACATTATGATGAGCAACCTGATCTAGTTGGAGGTATCCCTACTCCTTGCATTGGGGTTGGACTAGAGGACCTTTAAAGGTCCCTTCCAATCCAGGCTATTCTATGATTCTATGAGTGTTTCTCTAACCTGTTCCTAAAACTCTTCTGAGCTTTACTGTGTGGACATATTCTTTCTAAAAAAAAAATAAATATTTTTTAAAAAGCATTGTACTAAGAAAGCTACATTTAATTAATGAGAATTTTTTTCACTATATATTTTTAGTAGCCATTTAAGCTTCAAAAACATGTTTAAGTCCTTTCACTTTAGCATTGTTAGATAAAAATTGTATTCTGTCATCATTGTTCACCATAAACAAATGCTTACTTCTGTATAATAAATTAATACCTCAAGTGGATTAAATTCCTGGATGAAAAAAAAAAAAAAGAATTTTTAGCAGGTATTTAAGAAATTATTTGATCTTGTTGGTGATGGATGACTTTCTAAATGGCAGCGATTACTTTGAGCTGAAGAACTTACAGCTGTTCTATATCCTTGAGAAGAGGTAATCTAAGTCAGTGCTTGCTCACAATTGTGGCACTTAATAGGTACCTACATTGTCCTGAATTCATTTCACTGACAGACAGGCTTAACAGCCCCATTTTAGCAGCTGAACCCCATGGGGAGAGCACACCTGTACCACTAGGCTTCAGGTGTTTGCATGGCCCTTTGGATGCAGATAAGCCCCAGGCTGGATTCTGTTTGCAGAGATCTCATAAGCACAGCTTGATGTGGGACATGTGGTGGGCTTCTTGGCTGGAAAGAAATTTATCTGATATTTCCTGAAGTTGCATTACATTGCAATTATTGGGTTTTAGAACCTACTGGTCTTGTAACTGAGCTTTTGCTTCAGAGGCAAATTTGTGTGGCCAATATAGTATGTATATCAGAGTAGAGCTGCAGCAGTTCGGTATTCTTGTTATTCAAAAGGGTTCCCAGTTCTGTTTTAGACTTTGGCTTGTGATCTAAGTGTGTATCGCCCATAGCAACCAGAGAAATTCCTTTCCTGCTTCTTTTGTGGTGGCACTAGTGGATTTCTTCATGTTTTGTTAAAAATTAAATAAGTAACAATCTGGAAATTGGTATATTTTTAATAGGAAGCAAGATATTAGGAGAGAATGTGATTTCTGCAAAACAGAGTGAAACAATCAAGCCTTATAACTTCTGATGGAAACTTAATCTCAAACTTTAGGACATTTTTTTGTCTATTCTGAATACCTGTTAAAAAAACTACTTTAAGGAAAATATGAAAAAAAAAATCACGTAATTGATTTTTTTTCATCTAAATAAAATATTCCTTTGGAATGTGACCCATTTTTTCCAACCCTTTTCGCCAGCTGGTCAAGATCACTTGTTTGGGGTTTGGTTTTTTGTGCAGGTTTTGGGGGTTTTTTTTTGTTACTTTTTTTCCAAAAATCACAACTTGTGACTATTATTCTGTATTTTTATATAGACCTCATGGGAATTTAGAGCAGAGAATGAGAAGCCAAGAACAGATTGAAATGAAAAAGGATGAAGAGGATGAGAATACAAGTTCTCTTACATATTATTGTGTTAAAATAACTGCTTGTCTGGAACTCTCGTGTAAAACTGTGCAGCACTAACATCACAGGAGCATAATAGAAGTCCAGAAAATTTTGAACAGTACATGTTATGTACTATAATAAAAGTATAATGATTAGTCAGGCTTCTTTTCTCCTTGGAATTACATTTTTTTAAACAGCCACAGCTAGTTTGTTTTGGGAGGAAGGAAATGCGATGGTTGGTATTAGCTGATTGATCTTGCAAGACTCTGTCATTGCCTGTGTGATCGATTCAGATATCCTGTATGGGCACCATGAAGGCTACAAGACTGGGACAAACCCTTGCAACCCCTCCTTCCTTCCCATTTTTTTGCAAAATTTTCTTTATCCTGAGTGGACCCAGTCCAGAAGTGGCTTCATTCTCCATCCCTTTCTTTCCCCGGACCTTCATGACTGGACTCTACGGCTGCTTTTGCGGGAAAGGCTCTACACAAAGCCCAAGTGTTAGGCGGTGGGAGTGGAGAGAGAATGGTACCTTTCTGTATGCCTTTGCTTGTATGATGTTCTGTTTCTGTGTCCTTTATTGAAGTCGCTGGAGTCATGTTAGATATCACTGTGTTGCTCATAATAAAATGCCCTCAGATAATCAGTGCTCCCCTTCTGGTTTAAAAAGCTCACCCCTACATACCTTGAAAGCCTGTCCTGATTTTGCTGGGTTAATAAGGGATAAAACTGCTTTCTGGAAGGTTTATGTACACCATTCAGTCAAGTGGTGCATTGCTTGCTCATCTCCTTAAAGGTTATTTAAGAGATAATCTCTATTGATTTGAAACATATAAAGCCATGGATAACTTTGAGATAAATTAATAGCTGGCACAGTAATAAAGCATTTAATCAGCCTCCAAAGTTATTTAGGGCACTATGTTATAAAGCAATTTTTGTTATTCTGTAGCAAGCCATAGAAAAGAGAGGAAAAACTACTGAATGACCTTTTGTGCGTGACATCAAAGTGCTGAGGCAACAAAGATGTTTTGAGCTGTCTGCTCTGCAACTCAGTCTATCATTACATGTTATGTTTGTTGCACCCGTGTTTAACAGACACTCTGGATGCAAGTCAGGCCTGGAAGTATGCGGTTCCCGTCAGAGGCAGAAGATTGACGTCTCTTAACCCTGGATCTGCTTAGCTCAGTGATACAGTTGTCTTTTCACAAGACTGAACTGAGTGCTAATTTCATTTGGGCTTTCCTCCCATCAAGCTCTTTGTTTTTAACTTATGAGTTATTGTTTCCACAATAGCTGAATTCCTTGTCTGTTTTAGGAAAATTTTAAGAACTGACTTATTTAGACTGTGCTGACATCATCCTACTTCAAAAGAAAAGAGAATCTGGATGACTATAAGGGTTAGGCAGATGAATTGGCTTGTATAACTGGGTAAGGATCTTTGGCCAACACAGCACAGAAAGTCTGAGGTTGCTCTTTGGTGCCTCATAGCTGCCCCTTCAGACCCCGTGCATGAGTAGAGGTTGTGTCTCTTTGTACATCAGGCTGGTCTGCTGAGACAGGCTCTTCCCAAGCTTGTCCTCAGAAAGCTCATATGTGCTGGCAGCAGCCTTGCTGGCTTGTGTGCAGAAATGGGGAAGCCTTGTCTTGACCTGCAAGACTGTAGTGTATTTCAAAAACCCCATCACAAAGGGGAGAATTTCCCTTCAGCTGACAAGTACAGTCCTCCGTGACCCTTCCACAGTCCCCTCAAGAAATTGAACTCTTTCTGTGTGCAATGAGGAAAACGGATGTTTTACTTATTAGATCTTACCACCTATGTCAATGTTGAGTTAATCTCCAGATGACTCCCTTGTTTTTTAAATGTAGGGAAAAAAAAACCCAAAGAGTACTAAAATTGGAAATTAGATTCAGAGACTACATAGCTCAAACAAATTTCCTACCATAGTTCACATCAGAGTCACTGCCCAACAAATTGTTAAGATGGCAAATTGGACAAAGATTCAATGTCACTCAATGTAATAAGAATGTTTTTTCTCCATTTTGCTTGCTATTTTCTTCAGAATTAAAGTGTAGTTACTGGAATAATTTTGTAAATATAATGCTGAAGAGATAAAATATGTTATTGAAAAAGAAAGGCATAAAGTATGGTCAGGACAGATTTCCCACTTCACCTTTGCAATCAGTTCTGGGTAGACAGAAGTGGATCACTTGTTTCCAAGCTGGCAACTCTTTACCAGCTTTTTGTTTATTTTTCACCACTGTATGTTCCTTGCTCAGTGTAAAGTCTTGATAGATTATTAAATCACTTTCCTGCCACCTTTGCTTTTTGAATCACGTTTCCAGCTTCTGTCTGTGCTGTATGTCTCTCGAGCAAGTCTTATTGTCATTTGTGTCCCACTTCTATGAACTAGGTTTCCTAAATTTGGTATTTATGACACATGAAAGGAAAACAACAGACTAAAGACTGAGATTCAGATTTCTTCAGAAGAAGTTGATAGTAATCAATACTTGAACTTGCTCTGAATGCATAAAATAATTGTCAGTTCAGCATCTGACGTTCCAGTCAGGTATTTTTTTCATGCTTATAGTGACAGATTTTGCAAGCTTTTTTACCAGATCCTGAAAACTATTATGAAAGTTCAGTCAGGAAAAACTGTAATGAGTGTGGCAACAGTAGTTTTAGCCAGATCAATTATCTTAGTTAAAAGAAGACAATCAGTTAGGATGCATCCGTGGGTGCTGATGGAGCAGTCATCAAGAGACTACTTTCTATCAAGGCAATCAGATGATGTCTCTAGCGCCTCTAAAAAGGCAAATGTTATGTCCATCTTCAAAAAGGGAAAGTGAGAGTCCAGGGAACCACAGAACATTCAGCCTCACATTAGTCCATGGGAAGATTATGGAGCAAATCCTTCTGAAATCCATTTCCAGGCAAATGAAAGACAGGACAACTTGGAACAGCTAGATCAGATCTACAAAGGGCAGTTTATATGTAACCAACCTCATTACAATCAATAATGAAATGACCAGTATAATGGATAAGGAGAGAGCAGTGAATATAATTCTGAGGATCCAGATCTTCCTTATTCAGAGGTTCGCAAAGAAAGGAAAAAAGACAGCCAAATTCCAACTAAATACAAGGAAAAAAAAAAATCACTGAGAGGTTGGCTAAACACTGGAGCATATTGTGCAGGGACACTGTGGTGCCTCCACCCCTAGAAATTTCCCAGACTTGGCAAGGCCTTGAACAGCCTAATCTAACACTGAAGTTAGCCTTGCTTTCAGCTGAGGGCTACACTAGATGCCTCTGAGGGTCCCTTCCAACCTGAAGTATTTTAAGATGATTTTTATAAATTGCCCAAAAGAAGCTGGCATGTTTCTATGTGGCTGAGAGCTGTCAGGATTCAAAATATCCCTCCTAACCATTTTTCACCAATTCCCCTCTACCACTCTTTCTGTCTTCAATGAAACTATTTGTGACAATAATTTCCTTTTTCTGGATGGCAAGGTAAATGTCCAGACCACCCTTGGAGATCTGGTGCACAGCATAACCAAAGCATTGTGGGAACAGTGGTGACTCTATGTCTCTATTGTAGCTGTGGTTCAAAACAGAGGTGTTAGACCTCCAGACTCCTCTTCTCAACTGATGTCAGACAGATGTGACAGGGAGAAGTTAAGCTGGGAGAACCCTTTAACCTACTGCAGAAAAAAAAACTAACTGCAGGAGACAGTAAGATTTATTTATTCTGTAGAAAAAAAAAAAAGTAAAACCTTGGGTAGGGTGGGAGAAGTGATTTTAAAGTTGTAATATTTCTCAGCAGTGGGAAAGGAAGAATATTTACAAAGTCCACCCATCAGCTCTACCTTCTCATGAAGGTCTTTTTCTTTCTTAGCACTCTGTCCTTAGCAGCTCCCATGGTGTTTTTTCCCTGTCTTGTGAAGATACTCAGCAGAGTTGGCAGTGAGAGATTTTTTGAATGTCAGTCTCTATTCTTACTGCTCAGAGCATTTCCTTGTGGGTGTGTTTTGAAATGTTTCTGCTAGAGTTGGAACTGATAAAAAATTTTCTGTAGCTGAACTGTGTGTAAGTTTGCACTCAGGTTATGTTCTCTAAAATTTCAGCCTTGTGGGAGAAAGGAAAACTTAACACCATAGCTTCACTAGAGGTTTTAATTTCGGAAAAGCACATCTGCCTCTTGGTCTTTGTTGGCTTTCTAGCAAGGACAGGCCACCTTTTCCACCCCTTTGAAATTCCTTAAGTCTTGTGTACCCTGTTAATTTGGTGATTTTGGGGAACGTGCCTATTCAACAGCAGCACAAATCTCTTCAACTCTCTCCAAAACATTGCCACACTAAATACTGTCCACTTCTTCCCACTGTGTTTCCTGGTTTCCATTGACTAGTTTCCAATCTGTAGCAATGCCTCACCCCATTACCACTTAGGTCAGCTCTAGCTGTAGAGTTGACTTGCGTATAAACATGTTGAGCTTCGCCCACATGAGAGCATCTCAGTGGAAGAAAAACAAGTGGAAGAAAAACACCCTCTATAAATACTCCTTCCATTTTTTATTCTTGTTTTTCTTCTTCTTCTACACAAGTCTGTCAGACTTGTTTTTACTCCCAGTGTACAACGCTGTATGGTTTAGCTGAAGGCAAGGAGGTCTTTTGTTACAAATGGGTGTGTTAGCAATTGCGGGAAGCTGCTTTTCTGATAACAGCCCACAAAGCTGTGCCACCTTATAGCAGAACCTCTACAAATCTTTGTCCCATCTCCAGATCCTCCAAAAACAAACAAAAAAAAGGTGGCAAAAACCTACTTTTGACACACAAAGAACTAGGCTGTTTCTCAGGTGATGGCTTTGAGGACTGCCGTAAGCAAATTGAGTAGCTACCCTGCAGCATCCTTGTCCTCATTCGACCTTCCAGAGGGGAAGAAGTATGGGTTAGGCTGAAAAATGAGTAGTACTGAGAAGAAAGGTTTGATGAAAGCTGTAGCGATAAACTAAGTGTGTAAATACTAAGGATATAATCATTAACACAAAGTGACACAAATACACCTCCAAAGGAAGCATCTGCTCTGCCTTCCCTGTCCAATATTTCAGACTTTGCCCTTGCTAATCATGCATGACCATCTAATCAGGAACTTATTGTGGTAAAGGCATCTTACAGCCCACAGCAACTGAAGCACACTGTTAATTTCACTGTAGCAAAACATGAGCAACTGCAGTTGTGGAGATGTATCTTAGACTACAGTTCATTGTGGTTTTGCTGAGTAGGAGCAGAATGAACATCCCTGCAATTAGTGCTGGTGACAGCAGCAGCTGCGGCAAACCTGAACCAACTGCAGACGTACCCCAGGCAGGCTCGTTCAGGCAGGCTAGTGAACATCTAGATAAAGACCAAAATAAGCATCTAATTTGATTTTCTGTCTTTCATATCTTCTTTTGAAAGTGCTTGAGGTTGTTGAAGACGTATCATCTTTTTCAAACTGTGTTTTATAGCTGCCCTTGCCACTTTTCCATTGTACCTAACTGTGTCGGTCACTTTTAAACATGGACCAAACAGCTGAAGTTCAGTTCACATTTCCTTTTTCTTGACAGCGCTTATCCTCATTTTCTAAGATAAGACTAGCTTGATTCAATACAGTAACTGCAGCCAGCGGTCCATCTCAGAGCGGTTCAGTTTTGTACCGTAATGAAGTCTCACATGTAGGTTTTGTTCCATTTAAGGCTTTCAAAACCTTTCCATGAAACTGAATTTTCTCTACATTAAAAAGCAAAGCTCAAAAACCCTTTTGTTTGGAAGAGGTAAGACTGGACACTATGATGATACATATCCCAGGCATGTAAGAAAGAGTCTGTCAGCCCCAAACAGAACAATGTTTGCTTTAACTCTAACTCAGATGACTTGAATTTAGCTCATCAAATCACAAAATACAGGGGGAGAATGAAAAATTCTCCCACCTCATAAAGGGCACTAAGGCTTACTTTTTTGAGGTCTATTTATATTTGTTATGTAGGAGGCTGATAATGTGGCGGCAACTAAGAAGTCCACACCTCTTTGGCAACTTCATTTTGCACCCTTATTATTCATAGATCTTTAGCTCAGCAGCACTACCGTGTAATGTTGTGTAATTCAACATGCGTACTCTTCAGAGATTACTGTCAAGATCTGCTGAGCTGCAGAAATAATAGAACATGCCAAACCCAAATTTGAAAGCTGAGAGATGAAATTTGGAGCTATATACTGATCCTTTGCTTCAGGTTAGTTTCTTGTAGGTAATCTTTGAAAGATAAGTTGTTGGGAGTTTGTATCACTGCCTTACTGTCATCATGCTGTGAAGGATGAGGTTGTACTCTCGCTAAACAAGAGTGCTGAAAAATTAATGCTGACTTAATTGCAAATAATGTATTACCTTGTGTGTCTCTGCATTAGCACCTCATCACAGATCTAAAGAAGGTGGCCAGAAGGGAATGCTTTTCTTTCTGAACTCGTAGATATTTTCAAGGTTCGAAGTAAATGTGTTCCTTCAAGAAAGCAATATGAAATGGCTTCTTTTCATTCTTTCAAAGACAAAAAAGGAAACAATAATGCTTCTTATCAGGGCTCCTCAGGTTTATAGCATCAGTAGGGTATGTAATTTGGTTTTTTTTCTGAGTATAGCAACATATCATAGAAAGATACAGAAATGATTACATAGCACCAAAGGGCGTATTACTAGCTGACTTCTTTGATCTATGATAAATTAATGGATACAAAAATATGAATTCAAAACACTTGTACTGCCCTTAAGGTGTAGAAAGACATCATGTGTCTTCCAAGTTGAGGCACTCTCCTATTAGATTTCTTCTACTGGCAGCTGCTTTCTTGAAAGTAATTCCTTCAAGGAACTTGATAATCCTGGTACTTAGTTGGAAAAGCTTCATCTTGCAAATGAGGAGGCTAAAAACTGCCTCTTAATTTTGCATTTCCATTACAAAAGTCCTTCTCTGTCTTCCCATACATGGTGCTGGAACAAGTGTACTGTGATTCCAATATTTTATATAACAAACTAATGGCTGGAGTCCTCATCATGAAAAAGGTTGGGTTCCATTTTTCAGTCCCAGACAATTCCCTTCTTTCCAGGAGCATGGATTAACACCTTGAGCAGTGCCGGCTCTTGGGTGAGAGCACCTCACCTGTTGAAGCTGGGACAATGCTGTGGGCAAGATTTGCTCTGTGTGTGTGTGTGTGTGTGTGTGTGTGTGTGTAAGAGAGAGAGAAGAGAAGTGAGGAGACAGTAGGGTGTCTGATTGCAGCGCAGTGATGTAGGTATTCAAACGGTGGTGGAGAAATTCCCGTGGCTGCAGCTCCCTGGACCATCTCTGTATTTTAGCCAATGGCTACTGAGAAGTGACTATTTAGAAGCCCTAGTTTAAATGTTACATTATTAAGAAGGCAAGCATTGCTTACTCTAATTGTCTGTGCATGTTAAGCATCCTAAGGGCACATCTCCTTGGTTGTGTCTTTGGGTAAATTCGTATCATACAGATGGTAAGGAACCTGAAACAGCCTTACCTATGTTGTGGTGGCCCATGTGCTTTTGTGCTTCTAAGCCATAGGGAACATAAATTTACCTTCTAGGTCTCTTACGTCTGACAGCACTTTTCTAACTGTCTCATTATCAAAGTCTATTTATAAGCTGAGGATAAGGATTGCTTTCTTGCTTTATAGAATGCTCTGTTTTAGTCCAAGTATAAAAAAGGATGAGTCAACTTATACCATTTTCGTCTTGCCACACGATGCCAGTATTCTGTTGAATATCAATGGAATTGCAAGTGAGGTTGCAGGCACAGCAAATTATGAGTAATTTTATGTATTTATTTAAAAGAAACACCATCGTTCCTGTCACCGTCATACCGCAGCTTGCGTTCCCTTTCTGCAAACTGTATGCAGGAAGGTTCTGCTGGCAGAATGGCTGTCAGAAAGCAAATGTGAAACTTTGCACTGCAGTCCTTGTGGGATACACATTTTCAATTCAGTTTCTATGAGCACTGGCACCTGCACATTAAGCACATCCTTCAGTCTAGCCCTCGTCAACAAAACACTTAAGGATTTGGCTGAGCGCTCTCCTCAACTGGGGCCTTCAACTGCAATTCTGAGCTCACTGCAGTAGATATAAGCCTTCATGAGAGCTGAAGTAGAGCAGCCCCAGCCTTACAGCTTCAATGAATATGTGAAGTGTCCTTAAAAGTTTTTATTCTACTTTCCTAACCTTGACTGTCAGTATCTCCTCCTACTGCAACTCTCCTTAAAGTGCTGCATTTTGTCATGCCTTATTGTTTTTGCCTCTTGAAGTTAAGTGGAGGACTAATGTAATGTTGTAGGATAAAATTTTGTTTGTTTTCTGGGGACAGTATTTGTTTTGTAGCTAATTGCCATCCAGATGGAGGCAGAAGAACCACAGGTGCCTCAACAGAGTGCTGTGCAACCCCACATTCCTTACACCTAATATCTTATAAGGCATGCAACTGCAGCAATTCATCCATCGCCTGTTTGTATCACACCTCAAATACTGAGGAACAGGAGCACTCTCTCCTCCTCAACAGTTTTACACTTTTTTCAGCTACTGATAACTGTAATCACCAAAAATCTTCAGAGAAAAAGATCATAGAATCATAGAATTGTTAGGATTGGAAGGGACCTTCAAAGGTCATCTAGTCCAACCCCTCTGCAAGGAGTAGGGACTTTTCCAACCAGATCAGGTTGCTCAGAGCCTCATCCAGCCTGGCCTTGAATGTTTCCAGGGATGGGGCATCTACCACCTCTCTGGGCAACCTGTGCAAGTGTTCCACCATCCTCATTGTAAAAAATGTTTTCCTGATGTCTAGTCTGAATCTACCTTCCTCTATTTTAAAATCATTACCTCTCATCCTATCACAGCAGACCCTGAATTTCTCCCCATCTTTCTTGTAGGCCCCCTTGAGGTACTGGAAGGCCACAATAAGGTCTCCCTGGAGCCTCCTCTTCTCCAGGCTGAACAGCCCCAACTGTCTCAGCCTGTGCTCATAGGAGAGATGCTCCAGCCCTCTGATCATCTTTGTGGCCCTCCTCTGGACTCACTCCAACAGGTCCACGCCCTTCTTATGTTTGGGGCTCCAGAGCTGGATGCAGTACTGCTGGTGGGGTCTCACCAGAGCAGAGTAGAGGGGCAGAATCACCTCCCTCAACCTGTTGGCTGAAGTGAAGTGTTTATACAGGTGTAGCCAGTTTTCCCTATTTCTGTTAAATATGAAATAGTTACTTCTAGGATTCTTTTGTTACTGAAGGCTGAGAGTGACTTGGGGAAGGAAGTAAACAGAGACCTATCCTGAACCAAAACACTCAAACCTCATTGATTTAGAAGAGAATTGAGCATATGCTGAAATGCCTTTATGGATTAATGCTAAAATAATGTCCCAGCAATTGAGTTAAAATTTTCCACTGGACCCAGAAACAAGGATCTTGGTAAAAAACAGAGAAGGAGGCCTAAAATATTAAAGATAATGTTCAACTTGTGTAGTTCTGAAATTTTGTTCTGGGAGTGTTAATTCTTTTAAAAATAAGGCTTAAGAAAACAGTTACTCTTTGAGTTAATTGTATACTGTATTTATTTAATATGTGAGTCAGATCAAGTGCAAATTGCCTTTTAGAAGCTGCCAGATCAAAAAGCTTATTTTATCTAGGGCTGACTTTTCCCCTCAGGTTTAAGAATTTTCTACTCACCAAAAGGTGTCAAAGTTCCCCTTTTCCAGAGCAGCTATAGCAAGAAAAGCTGTAGTTTTGTCTTTCCCATGTTCATTGTCACTGAAATAGTATCTACATAGCAGTATTTTCAGTCCTGGATATAATTAATAATCATTTATATAATATTTAATAACAGTATATTTAATAACAGTTTAAGGAGATGGAAGTTCATTACCATTATTGAATTAATCTCCCTCTTTCAAGTTCTGTATCACAACTGAAGTGTTGATTTTAACATGCAAGTTGTATCCTCAGCAACATATTTCAGTCAATTTATATTGATATTCCAAGGTTACTCTCATTCTGTATGTCTCTGCTTTTATTCTAATTTAGAAGCAGCAAGAGTTTAACCAGGATTTAAAGGAAATACAACAGACAATTATACATTCCATTGCATGCCTGAACCATTTGCAATTATGAGTGGTATTGGATTTTTGTAAACTGAATTTCTAATTGAACTTCAGGAAATATTTGCCATCACCACATTTTATAAAAAATAAAAACTTGTAGAAGGTTGATTTTTTAAAATTAACTATTAAGCAAGGTAGACAGCGTTACCTTTCGATCTTTAGTAGAAAAGTCAGACAGAAGGAGAGATTAGTAAAGTTAATACTGGCAATAAACCCTCTGCCTTAGTTAGAGGTAAATAAGATGCTTAGATAAATAAGATATTTTTAGCTCTTCCAGACCTGATGAACTTCATTCTTTGACTGAAAAAGCACTGGCTAAAAAGGTCTTGGAGCCAGCAGCAGCTATCTCTAAGAATTCACGAAGGATGGATTAAGTGCCATAAATGACAACATAATTGCTGTTTTCTGTCCTTTCTTTAGAGAGGACAAGGGTGAGAAGAGAAGCAAGAGAGCTACATACCACTTAGGGTAACTTTAATACCCAGAAAAACTCTGGAACAAATAATTCAGCAACCTATTCATAAGTAGTTAGAAAATTACGAAACGAGTTCTCACCAGCTCTCTTCTCATGTAACTTGTCACTTGGCAAATCCAAGTAACTCTCTTTACAGTGAGATACAGGCATTTGTGGGTGAAATGGGAGCCGTGAATATTTTATACCTTGGTTCTTAGTAAGGCTTTTCACAATGTTTAACATGGTATTCACAAGCCAGCTACAGAATCATGGTTTAGACGAAAGAACACTAACCTGCAAGCAAAATTGTGCTTAAGAAATACTTTTCAGCAATTTCTTGACAAAAAGGGAAGATATATTCATGCAGCTCTGCAGGCTTTTGTCTTCACTCTATTCCAGTCTGTTCTCACTAGCAATCTGAGTGAAGAAATAGATAGGGTGCTTCTACTGAAAAAGACAGAAGTACTACAGCTATGCTGCAAGGCAGAAAAGAGTTGAAAATGGATAAATAATTGGAAAAAATCTGCACAGTTACCTCAGTAGAGGTAACTGTGAAGTGCTACACGTAGGCAGGAATAATCAAGTGTGCCAATGGGGAGTGGGGAGCACCAAACTCGTTTCCAATCTAGATGGATTGGAGAACTGGGCAATCATCAATGGCATGAAACTTAACAAGAAAATCTTAACAAGTGCTGGATTCTGCACCTAGGATGGAGAAACGGCAAACACAAGGAGTGGCTGGAAAACAGCCCTGCGGAAACGGATCTGGGAGTGCTGGTCGACAGGAGGCTCAATATGAATCAGCAGCATGCTCTGGCAGCCAAGAGGGCAAACCATATCCTGGCTTGCATCAAACACAGTACAACCAGCTGATGAAAAAAGGAGATTATTCTACTGTATTCAGTGTTAGTGCGGCCTTACGTTGAGTACTGTGTGCAGTTCCAGGCCCCACAATTTAAGAAGGATGTGAAGGTCCTTGAATGCCTCCAGAGGAGGGCAACAAAGCTGGTGAAAGGCCTGGAAGGAATGTCCTGTGAGGAACAGCTGAGGACTTTGGGTTTGCCTAGTTTGGAGAGAAGGAGGTGAGGGGTGACCTCATTGCCCTCTACAGCTTCCTGAGGAGGGGGAGCAGAGAGGAAGGTGCTGAGCTCTTCTGCCTGGTATCACATTAGGAAGCATTTCTTTTCAGAGAGGGTGGTCAAACACTGGAACAGGCTTCCTAGAGAGGTGGTTGATGCCCCATGCCTGTCAGTGTTTAAGAGGCATTTGGACGATGCCCTTAACAACATGCTTTAATCTGGTCAGCCTTGAGTTGGTCAGGCAGTTGGACTAGATGGTCATTGTAGGTCCCTTCCAACTGAGAGCAGTTCTCCAGGGAATATGTAAGCATTATAATGACTTTTGAGCTGCCCATGGCACTGAAAAAAGGGAAATACTGCTCTGGAGTGTATAAATTTACAAGTACAACCAGCACACAAAACAATCCTTTGGTTCTGCTTAGTAATGCCAAGGCATGTGCTGCAGTCTTTCATCAGGTTTTCAGCAGTATTTCCATGAAAGATTTGGACTAACCAATATTCAAAGAAGAGCAGTACGAACAGTAAGAAATTTAGCAGATGTGTCTGTAAAGACACATCTGCTAAGTTTCATTAAACAGAAGACTGTTTAATTCAAGGGGGGAAGGACTGTAAGACGTGATAATGGTTTCCAAGTAGGTGAAAGGCTACTTCAAGAAAGAGAATAACATGTTCTCTGTGTCCAAGGCAGTGAACAGACTGTGGTTGTAACGAACCACCGGAACAAGCTGCCTGAAGGGCTGCAGGTCTCATTGAGAGGAAGTGTTTCTGAACAGGCTGGAAAAGCATCTCTCCAAAGTAACTGCAGGGCAGGCAGATGCTCATTTGAGTTCCCATCCAGCCATACTTCTCCAGACTCTTCTGAACAATACCAAAGCACATGAGATGATATAATATATGCACATGTAATTAGTTTTGTTTGTGTTTATGCTTTATGTTACTACTGTATAGTTTAACTTGCCATTCACTTTGACCCATCTCCTTACGAAGTTCAAATGTTAATGCAATACAAGGAAGAAAATACTTTTTTTAAACTGTTCTTTTATTTTTGTGGATGAGGCTTTTCCAGATGGTGTTTTTGAACATTGAGATCAAATATATATGTATATTGGCTACTCTCACTGTTATTTCTGCTTTGGTTTCATTGGTTTTTGTGGTGCTTCTTTCAGCAAATACAGATATATTCTTAATGACATACTGTCATCTTTTTGGAGGGGTCAAACCAGAGGATTCTGTATTCCAACAGATTTTAGGATAACACTGTATCTGACAGGACTCCCTTTTGCTATGGGATGGCAAATTATTGTTTTCTTCTGTTTACAAAGATTTGTTGTGAAAATTTCTACTGCATTTTTTTTTTTACTAATCTGTTTTCTTGGACCGAAAACTCCTGTTGCACGCATTGACTAACTAAAAAATATTTTGCTTTTACTGGAGGTATTTTCTACTTCCAATTCTAATTAAATTGGGTGCCAGCCTAATGGTAAAGCCTGAAGTGAATATATATTTATTTTGTCCACATATGGAATTTGTTTGTCATTTTCTCTCAGGTAAATTTCAATAGGCCTCATTTCTGCAAAATGCTGAAATTAATTTCTTTCAGCACTAAAAAAATATGCTTTATTTCTGTCGAGTTTGATATTATGCAGAAAATGCTACTCCTTAGGTGTCAAATTTCTCATGTCGCTTAGTCATATATTTATGAATCTTTTATCTCTTCCGAAATGAGATATGGTATTTGGGATATTGCAGATGGTAGCAACCTCTGAATCAGTCATGCAAATCACTAGCTGTTTTCTCAAATAGCATATAGATACAAGACCTTTGCAAACACTCTTTTACATGTTAACAAAGAAATTGGCCTTTAAAATTGTGATAAGGAAAGGAAAGGAGTTCAAAAATAGCTGAAAAAAAAAGTCAACTGAGTGGTGTCATTTTTGCGGGATCCTTGGATCCTTCTACAGTGTGGAATGCTTGAAATCCTAACATAGACTTTACTCATATGAAACCTTACTCAGTCTTCAGTCAGCGTCAGCGCAGCATTAGCAATTGCTGCCTAGCTTTCTGTGATGGGGGAAGAGCTGATTGCTTTCCATGTTTTGCTGAGGCTAGTACTAGGAGTTAGGGCAGATCTGGCAAGAGGGGCTTTACTGAGTGTTTAGGACCACCAGAGCCAACTAAACATTTACTTGTGCCCCACTAAGAACACCTTCCCTGACTATTGCAGAAGTAGACCTGAAGTGACTCTTTCTATAAAGTATTTAAATTTATTTTTTTTTTTTACATTGAACAACACAGTGGACAACAACGGCGAAGGGGGAAGTCTGTCTCTCAGATCTGCTTTGTCTTCACCATGTCCATGGAGGCAGTTAGTGTGATAGTGCTGTAGGCTCAGCAAATGTTTACTCATGCCCAGGAGGAACTGCAAAGTGAGCAGTTAGTGTGGCAGATTGCCTCTCCCAAGGAGAAAGGGCTGAGAGCCATTCTGAGAGGAGAATTTAGGGAGTCCTTCCTTCAAAAAGGAAGAAGATTTGGAGCCCAGGTTTGAAAGATATTTAGGAATCTGAGGATGTAAGGAAACATTTGGCGGTTTACCCAGGGCACCTCCTGTCATGTTAGTTTAGTTCAGTGAGTAACAGTCCAGCCTGGCCCCTACAATGAAACACTAAATGAAAGATGGGACGTCTGCGTATTACATATGGCTCACGGGCAAATTAACTGTCTTGAGGGGACTTCTAACCACATAGCTCCTCTCACTGGGTTTCCAGGACAGTCAGCTTGATGTGTTGTATTGTCAGTTTGAAGCTTTCTGATGTTTGCCATGAGGCCACGGAGGCCCCACTTGGGACCACATTGCCCGAGCCCACCCTCTTAACTTAGGTTGTGGCAAGGCCACGGGAAGGCCAGGAAGAGGCATTGCCAGTCAGGAGGAGGGTGGATTGATATTGTGGCTGTGCAACAATGAACAGCACCGAATTAGACTGGCGTAGCTGTGCAGCTCATGTCTGTCCAGGTCAAAGTTTTGATATAAATGCTTGAGTTTCTTCGTATGGATGCTGGAAGATGGGCTGACAGTCTGTAACTCCTTCCTGCAGCATAACACCTCCTACCCAAACCAGCCCCTCTTCTAGACCTGCGTTACTGACATCAATGACTAGAAATATTTGTCATTAGAAGAGCAGAACCGTGATTCAGATTTTTTACTCATTAGTAAAGGATCTTGTTGCCAACTGTTGGGAACCTTATCAGCTTTCCCTCTCACTCATGGAGCCCACTTGTGTCAAAATGAAGGCTTTTAATAGCGTGTTTTGCATTAAAATGGAGATAAACAATGTGTTCGCTTGAAGCAGAACAAGGCAGAATAAGCCAGATCTTCAGCTGATATACATTTGTCACAGCTCTATAAAGATAATGAAGCTATACTAATTTACATTAGTTAAGAAGCAGAGCTGCTGTCTCCCATACAGACTCCTCTGCAGATATCCTTCATGCAGATAAGGAGAGGCACTGGTGAGGACGTGGAGCCCTAACAGCTTCCAGCATGAGCCTTGGATAGGTCAGAAACACTCTGAACCACGCCTCCACTGGAGATCGCTGACAGGCAAGAATTAGTCATAAGTAAAAGCTTAAATTCTTATACTTTTCCCTGGACGGGCTTTTGGTACTCAGGGAAAGTTTCTCCATCTTACATTTGCCTTTGAGACAAGGGGTTTGCATTTTTTTCATGACTGCTTGGACTTTCTCATATGCAATTAATGAATTAATTAATTAATTAATGTCACTCCAAATCTGGCTTGGGACCCACTCCATCCTCTCTGATACTTGCTTCTTCCGTCTCCTCTTGTCGCTTGATTGTTAGGTAGTCGGGAGGTTTTTCTTAGCTTTTCTGCCCCTTTTAGTTCTCTTTCCCTCCCTGTCTCATTGATTGATTGAATTGATTAAAATTTTCTTGTAAGGCCATCTGCTAAGAAGGCGTCAGGTACCATTTACCTTATCTGCATATATTTCCAGCTGATATCGCTCTCCTTTTTAAAGTGACAAAAGAAAATAAATTTCAATAATTTGAACTTTGAGTAGGTAATAAAGGTTGAAGGGATTACTTATTGTATTATTCTGAAAACACAGCCAGCCAGTGGCCTTCAGGAGCTCACAAGGTGAGTCTACAGCACTGGGGATTTACCATTTGGGTCACAAGTATGCAAGTCCCACCTAAATACCAGCTGAAACTCTTGAGTCCTTTTGCAGGCATTGCCGCTTAATTCATGCAAACAGGAAGTAAAAGTGACAATAACCAAAAAGAAGTATTTATCCTCCTGTTTCCCTTCGCTGGGAAGTTCATACAGTTTTCATGTGTCGTGACATTATTTTTTGTTCCTGTGGATGGCTGCATAACCAACAGCCTGACAGCGGTGCAGGCACTCAAAGCCCCGTGACTGCAAGGCTCTGGGGTAAGTGATACGAAGCAATGAAAAATTTAGTGGAAATACACTAAAGCATTTTTATTCTGTTCAATAAAGAAATTGTATCCCTCCCAAGCATAAATTCTTTTAAGAAATTAAATACTTTTTAAAATGGAAATTTTCTATGGATTTGTGTGTGTGAGTGCATGAGGCGTATGAACTGCTTTTTCTTTCAAAATTCAGTGTAGAATATTCCTGTAGCTGCAGGTACGTTTCTGCCTTTGAGTCAGAGCATCCACTGAGATGTCATATTCATTTCATTAGGCTCATCAGTGTTAATGCTGTTCAGCTCCATTTAATGAAAACAGTAAATTAGCATGTGCGGTAGTTCTTTCACTGACTAATTGATATATGATGAAAGTTCCGATGTTACTATCTAGTACATCTTCAAGGACAGTAACTAGAAACAGTGGCTTAATGGTTTTTTAAAAGGCACATTTTTAATGGCAGTGATAGCCAGTATACACTATTTAAGAGATAAAATTTGTACCACCCAATAACAAAATTTTGTCCAGTTCATTTTCTACCCTGGGAGTTTGAGTAACTGTTGTTCTTATGCAGGAATGGTCTTTGAATACATATTTCAGCAGCATTACGTACTTCAGCATAAGGATTGTCATTCTGAAGTCTGCTCTCATAGTCTTTTTTTTTTTTTGGTGGACTTTTAATTGTGTGCTTGAATCCAATTGAAGTGCTTATGTGACTGTCTCTGCTGATTGCTAAGCAAGAAAGCCTTGAATTACTAGCTGTTTTCCAGGACGTTAAAATGGAGCACCGCAAATTCTTATCTGATGTTAAACAGTTGTTCTGTTTAAAATTGAATTGACTGTGCTGACTTGCATTAAGGGATGGGAAAGAAACCCAGTGAGGAAGCACTGAAGGACACTTCTGTCAATGGCAGAGGCACCACAGTGCTCCAGAAGCCCAGGAGACTTTATTAGGTGACAGCTAAGCACCTATTTCTAAAGGAAACTTTAAATGACTGGTAGGAAGAATAAATGAAAAATCATGTTCTTCATCAGTATTGTCTTCTGGATGACTTAAGTCTTCCTAAAAAATCAGCTACTGACTTCTCCTTCTGGAGTTACATATGCTTACAAAACCTTCAGAGGGAAAAATTGGAGACAAATGAGAATGAAAAATGCAAAAGGAAATTAAAATAATCCATTCTGCTGGAGGAAGTACAGAAAAGACTCCAAATACGAGCTTACACATCTCCCAAGGCATCGTGTTTTGAAAAGGGAATGGATCGATGTGAAGAGAAAGTAGCTCTAGCAACTTTGTAGATAAACTGATCTGCCCAAATTGCAAGAAATTTCTGACCAGGTCTTGCAGTATGCAAGGCACTCAAACACCATACAAATGGTACAAGGCACCAAGTTGCTTAAAAGTCATGTTTCCCTTGGCTAGTAGGTCTGCAACCCTGAGATGCTCTCATCTGCAAGTGGTGAAAAGCCAAGGGTTGTAACAATCGTGTTTGCTGAGTTCACATGTCCTGGAAACACATTGTTTTTCCAAGGCAAACATGTTGCTGGTTTCATCCTGCTGCCCATCAGCAGCTACTCAAATTTGTACAGTGCCAAACCACACAGCCCTTGCAAAGGAGGTCTTTCTTGGCAGGAAAACACAGGGATGCTCGGTGAGGTAACCTGTGCTCCCTGCATTTGTTTAAATTGGTCTAGACTGCCATAGTGCTGTGCAGAAACAAACCTTGCAGCGACTTCAGGGACTGAACAATGTAGTGGATAGTTTGCATTTGACCAGAAGTGAACTTTATAAATTCAAAGTTTTATATTTTATTAACCCAAACTTGATTTCTCCCACTTAGTTTTTAACAAGTATCTCAGTCTTGTTATACTGCATATGGACAAGCCAAAAATCCTATCCCATAGACAGATGGAGCAAATAAAGGAGAAATTATTATAAATGCAAACAAAATTATTTAACTGGAGGCTTGCTCATAGTTTTAGGTTCTTTATTTTCTAGTCTGTCAAGTGTCTTTCTCTCATATGTGATAGATTTTATGGCTTGATGTCCAAGTGGAGACTGGTGAGGAGTGGCATTCCTCAGGGGTTGGTATTGGGACCAGTCCTGTTTAACATCTTTGTCAGTGACATGGACAGTGGAATAGAGTGCACCCTCAGCTAGCTTTCCAATAACACCAAGCTGTGTGGTGCAGTCAACACGCTGGAGGGAAGGGATGCCATCCAGAGGGACCTTGACAGGCTGGAGTGGTGGGCCGGTGCAAACCTCATGGAGTTCAACAAGGAAACAAGTGCAAGGTCCCGCATGTGGTTGAGGGCGACACCAAGCACAAATACAGGCTGGGTGGAGAAGGGATTGAGAGCAGCCATGAGGAGAAGGACTTCGGAGTGCTGGTGGATGAGGGCTTATAAGAAAGAAGGAAATAAATTCTTCAGCAGGGCTTGTTGTGAAAGAACGAGGGGTAATGGTTTTAAAATAGAAGTAAACAGATTCAGACTTGATATAAGGAAAATAATTTTTACAATGAGGGTGGTGGAACACTGGAACAGGTTGTCCAGAGAGGTGGTTGATGCCCCATCCCTGGAAACATTCAAGGCCAGGTTGGATGGGGCTCTGAGCAACCTGATCTGGTTGGAGATGTCCCTGCTCCTTGCAGGGGGGTTGGACTAGATGACCTTTAAAGGTCCCTTCCAACCCTAACCATTCTATGATTCTATAACATAGTGGTCTCCTGTTGCATTTCTTACTTCTTCTTTATCATGTATTTTTCAACTAAACGTTATGTGTTTTTGAACTAACTGTGAGAGGATTGTATCAAAAAAAAAAGAGACGAGTCTAGGGAAGTATCTCTGAACTACTTGCATATATTTTAGATCTTATCATAAGGAGTATAGTCTATCATTTTCCTGCCTAGATGGAATGTGAGGTGGTACACTCTCTGCCCCTGCTTTCCAGATGCATTCAATTTTTCTTGTTATTATGGATCATTCCAGAAAAAAATTATATTGTGGAGGACTATAATGATTCCACTTTAAGATGTACACTTTTTGAGTACTGCATTGTGTTCATCTGTATCATTTATATTTGTTGAGTGATAAATTCGGTATCTGAGTGATACTTCCCATTGCTGAAGCTTAAAAGATCTGTTTGTGAAGACTGATGAAAATGGCAAAACACAGGACTGCTTCAGGTCATATGTTGGCTCCTCTTCAGAAACTTACTGTGGGATTACCACTGAGCAAGAAGCCACAGCAATAATATTGTAAAAGATTCATATTGTTCTGTATTTTTGGAATAGATCAATGATGTGGTTGTAAAGGATATGAAAGAAGACACTTTGTTATCTATGTCCTGCTTCAAGTGGTATGCCAGGTGATAAGTTTTCCTTTTATTTCCGTCAGCCGAACTCCACTGCTCATGGAGTTGTTTGTACTATGTATTTTCACTTGCAATTAAATCTCTAAACATGTTAGACTAGCAGCAGCGTTTCCATTTATTTAGCTATTTTTTTTTTTACAGAGCTGCTGGATCAGTTGCCATACAACTGCTGAGACAAAACAAAATACAGGCTTGCCTTCATTTTTCTAGGCATTGTACTTAAAGTTAGCAAAGGCTTAACAAATTCCACAAATCCTCCCTGGATAAGATGGGAACTCTTGGTTCTAAAGCTTCCCTGCAGTGATTCATCCCTACCCTGTGCAGACCCTTGGCTGCAGCCTGCATCAGCCATGCTCTGATTTCAAAAAAAAAAAAAGGTTAATTATTTTTCCCCAGTTGGGCAGCGCATAACAGATGCTGCACATTGCTAATGCAGTAGTGGTAAACACGACATTGCCTTTTACTATTTTTTTTCTTAGCCTGCAAATAACACTATTAAAAATGGAATTCCCAGTTGTAACTGAACTACAGCAAGGTCTGCTAGAAGAAAAATGTGATTCCAAGTGCCTCCCCCCTTTCCTCCTCATCCTCAGACGTGTTCCTGGGTAATGCAATACTTTGTGTACTCTTAGATCATGTTTAACTGTAGTAGGTAAATTACCAGCTGGATAAAACAATTGATAACTGTCTCATGGAGGAGAAAACAGGCTCTTAACACTTCTCTTCTTCTCTTGCTGTTCATTTTGGCAAGAAGTCTAGGGAATTCATGTTATAGAAATACAATATCGATGGGAATTCTGATCTTAAGAAATCCTAATTATCCTTTTGTTTAATTATGTAAATTATATTTTATGTTTTGGAGGGGAGCACTGATTTGCTTTTTATTCCTAGTTAAAGGCCTATTTCTTATGTCTGTTTCAATTCATTTCCTAAGTGTGATGGTTTAGCCCGAATTACCACACAGTTTCTTGCTCATCCTCCCCCTCCCCAGTGGGATGGGGGAGAGAATTGGAAAAGAAGGAGAATTAGTAGGTTGAGATGAAGACAATTTACTAAAATAACAAGGGAAAACTACAATAATAACAGAATATAAGGATATTAAAATATACAAAGTGAACAATGTATGTTTTCTCACCACCGGATGTCCCAATGACCGATACAGCCCGTCCCGAGCAGTGATCACGGAAACAAAACCGAGCAGCAAGCAAAGGAGCAAAAGGGAGCCAGCAAGGTAGAGGGAATGACGCCAGCAAAATGAGGGAGAAAGATGGATGCCAGGAAGGCAGGTACCTGCCCTGGCCAGCCCCCACTTATATACTGAGCATGACGTTTATGGCATGGAATACTCTCTTTGGCCAGTTTGGGTCAATTATTCTGTCTGTATCCCTCCCAGCTTCCTGCATCTGCAAATTAGCGAGACTTGGAAAGCAGGACAGTGTCCTTGGTCTCATTCACAACAACTCTTATCATCAGGGTGTTTATCAACATTCTTCACACACGAAATCCAAAACACACCAGCTACTGAGAGGAAAATTAACTCCATCCCTGCCAAAACCAGGACACTAAGTCATACTTGCATTTGAGTTTTTTGACTGTACCCTCACTGCACTTGCACATTGGCAACATTGTACTTTAAGGTGAGATGCAGAACAGAAGTTTGAATCATCTTTAGACACTCTTTATGCTTAATTTCATTTTGGTGCCCTGATACATAAAGAATCATAGAATCATAGAATCATAGAATGGTTAGGGTTGGAAGGGACCTTCAAAGGTCATCTAGTCCAACCCCCCTGCAAGGAGCAGGGACATCTCCAACCAGATCAGGTTGCTCAGAGCTTCATCCAGCCTGGCCTTGAATGTTTCCAGGGATGGAGCATCAACCACCTCTCTGGGCAACCTGTTCCAGTGTTCTATAACTCGCATCGTAAAAAATTTTTTCCTAATTTCTAATCTAAATCTACCCCCAACTATTTTAAAACCATTACCCCTCGTTCTATTGCAACAGGCCCTACTAAACAGCCTTTCCCCATCTTTCTTGTAGGCCCCCTTGAGGTACTGGAAGACCACTATCAGGTCTCCCCGGAGCCTCCTCTTCTCCAGGCTGAACAGCCCCAACTCTCTCAGCCTGTCCTCATAAGAGAGGTGCTCCAGCCCTCTGATCATCTTTGTGGCCCTCCTCTGGACCCTCTCCAACTGGTTCATGTCCTTCTTGTGTTGGGGGCTCCAGAACTGGACACAGTACTCCAGGTGGGGTCTCACCAGGGCAGAGTAGAGGGGCAGAATCACCTCCCTCCTGCCATGCTCCTCTTGATGCAGCCCGGGATGTGGTTGGCCTTCTGGGCCGCAAGGATGCATTGTCTGCTCATGTTGAGCTTCTCATCTACCATCGCTCCCAAGTCCCTCTCCTCAGGGCTGCTCTCAATCCATTCTCTGCCCAGCCTATATTTGTGCCTGGGATTGCCACGACCCACATGGAGGACCTTGCACTTGTTTCCTTGTTGAACTTCATGAGGTTGGCACGGGCCCACCTCTCCAGCCTGTCAAGGTCCCTCTGGATGGCATCCCTCCCTTCCAGCGTGTCAACAGCACCACACAACTTGGTGTCGTCAGCGAACTTGCTGAGGGTGCACTCTATTCCACTGTCCATGTCACCGGCAAAGATGCTGAACAGGGCCGGGCCCAGCACAGACCCCTGAGGGACGCCACTCATGACTGGTCTCCACATGGACACTGAGCCGTTGACCACCACTCTCTGAGTGCGGCCATCCAGCCAAGTCCTTATCCACCGAGTGGTCCGTCCATCAAACCCATGTCTCTCTAGTTTAGAGAGAAGGATGTCATGTGGGACAGTGTCAAAAGCTACCTACATCCAGGTAGATGATGTCAGTTGCTCATCCCTTGTCCACCGATGCCGTCACCCCGTCATAGAAGGCCACTAAATTGGTCAGGCACGATCTGCCCTTGGTGAAGCCATGTTGGCTGTCACCAACCACCTCCTTGCTCTCCATGTGCCTTAGCATGGTTTCCAGGAGAATCTGCTCCATGACCTTGCCAGGCACAGAGGTGAGGCTGACCGGCCTGTAGTTACCTGGGTCTTCCTTATTGCCCTTTTTAAAAACTGGGGTTATGTTCCCTCTCTTCCAGTCATCGGGGACCTCACCAGACCGCCATGACTTCTCAAATACGATAGCCAATGTCTTGGCAACTTCATCCGCCAGTTCCCTCAGGACCCGCGGATGGATCTCGTCAGGTCCCATGGACTTGTGCACCTTTAGGTTCCTCAGATGATCCCGAACCTGCTCTTCGAGTACAATGAGTGGTTCTTCATTCTCACAGTCCCTGCTTGCACCTTCTACAGCTTGGGTGGTAGGACAGGAACTCTTGTCGGTGAAGACTGAGGCAAAAAAGTCATTGAGAACCTCAGCCTTCTCCATGTCCTGGGTAACCAGGACACCAGTTCCCTTCTGGAGGGGGCCTACATTTTCCCTGGACTTTCTTTTGTCCCCTACATACCTATAAAAGCTCTTCTTGTTGCATTTTATATCCCTGGCCAGATTCAGTTCTGCAGGGCTTTGGCCTTCCTTACCTTATCCCTGGCCACTCGCGCAGCCTCTTTGTAGTCCTCCCAGGCTACCTGTCCCCACTTCCACCCTCTATAGGCTTCCTTTTTTACTTTCAGTTGGTCCAAGAGCTCCTTGCTCATCCACGCCGGCCTCCTGGTCTTTTTGCCCGACTTGTTTTTCACCGGGATGCACTTCTGCTGAGCTTGGAGGAGGTGCTCCTTGAATATGGAGCAACTTTCCTGGGCCCCTCTTCCCTCCAGGGCCCCCTCCCATGGCACTTGGCCCATCAGGTCCCTGAAGAGGCCGAAGTCCACCTTCCTGAAGTCTAGGGCAGAGAGCTTGCCATCTAGTTTCCTTGCTGCCCCGTGGATCTTGAACTCCACCATGTCATGGTCACTGCAGCCAAGGCTGTCCTTTAGTTTCACATCCCCCACCAGCCCCTCCCTGTTGGTGAGCACAAGGTCGAGCATGGTGCCCCTCCTTGTCGGCTCCTTTATCGCCTGCAGGAGGAAGTTGTCATCCACGCATTCCAGGAACCTCCTGGACTGCCTGTGCCCTGCCGTGTTGTCTCTCCAACAGATGTCAGGGTGGTTGAAGTCCCCCATGAGGACCAGGGCCTGTGACCGTGAGGCTGCTCCTATCTGCCTATAGAGCACTTCATCTGCTCTGTCCTCCTGGCCAGGCAGCCTGTAACAGACCCCTACCGTGACGTCCCCTGTCCGTCCCCATCCTCTAATCTTGACCCATAAGCTCTCTGTCAGCTCCTCCTCCATCCCCAGGCGGAGCTCCACACAGTCCAGCTGGTTGCTGACGTAGAGAGCGACACCCCCTCCTCGTCTCCCCTTCCTGTCTTTTCTAAAAAGCCTGTACCCTTCCATGTTCCATCACGTCTCCGTGATGCCAATGAGGTCGTAGCCCTGCTCGTGTGCAAGCATCTCCAGCTCTTCCTGTTTATTCCCCATGCTGCGTGCATTGGTATAGAGACACTTCAGCTGGGCCCCCGACAAAGCCGACTTGCTGGCTGGAGCGACAGGGGTGCTATTGGATTGCAGTTTAGGTTTATTTGCACTTATCTGTGATCCTTCCTCAGCTTCTGGACCCTCGGTGCTGGCACTGGCGCCATGCTGACAGCAGTGGGCTGAACTGTGCTCCCCCTCCCCCAGCAACACTAGTTTAAAGCCCTCCGGATGAGCCTGGCAAGTCTTTGTCCAAGCACACTCTTCCCCCTCTTGGTTAGGTGCACACCATCCGCCCCTCGCAGCCCAGGCTTCTCAAAGCACGCCCCGTGATCTAGATACCCAAAGCCCTGGCTGTAGCACCACTCCCTGAGCCACGAGTTAACCTGCCAGATACGTCTGGCCCTTTCAGGTCCCTGTCCTTCGACTGGGAGGATTGATGAGAATACCACCTGCGCCCCAGAGCCTTTGACTGTTGAACCCAAAGCCCTGAAGTCCCTTTTGATGTTTTTCAGACTGGTGCCAGCTGTGTTGCTGGCCCCAACATGAAACACCAGCAGTGGATAATAGTCTGTGGGCCGTATAAGGCTAGGTAGTCTCTCGGTGACGTCCCTGATACGAGCCCCCGGGAGACAGCATACCTCCCGAGAGACCACATCGGGGCGGCAGATGGGTGCCTCCGTACCTGTCAGGAGGGAGTCACCCACTACTACCACTCAACTCTTTTTCTTGGTAGCGCTAGTTATTACACTAGCCAGGCGCGCTACCTCGCACGGCTCCCGTGCCTCCCCCGAGGTGCTGGGTTATAAGAGGTTATAATTGTACCCCTGCTCAGGTCTTACATAGTTAATGTGATATTTACTGTTGGGTACTGGACTAGGTGCATTGATCTAACTCACTGTAGTCACTCTTGTGTTATTATCGCTAAGTAAGGGTAAAAGTCTGGACTCACGGTTATTTTTTTTTTAATTGCTTTTCACTAGCTTCTGAAATGACAGCATTAGACTGAGCATAGGAAGCAGGCAAATCGTCAGATGTTAGTGGGTTGCATGAGTATCTCACTAGTCTATACTGACATCTATTCACCGAGTTCAGCCTGCACTTTAGATGCTGAAAAAGGACCCATACATACCTGTTCCTCTTCCCATTCCTGTTAGGCTGCCTGAAGATGCCACGATCCGCCTCTCACGTCTCAAAGAAGGGAGCCACAGGAATTGCCATTTAGTTCTTCCAAAAGGTTTAAAGAAAGTGAGGATAACTTTCCACTAAAAAGATCAGGAGGATGTCAGGTAGCCTGCTTCTCCAACATTTCTCTGACAAGATTACCCTACAAGTGGAGAAAACGGTATTACTACTCAAATTAATGATATAGGGAGTGACCTTAAAAGCTTAGGATTATCTCAGTGCTGTACTACCAAGGAGCTGGGGGGTGGGCCAGAGAAGTAATCAGCCTGTGTAATTTGACTAGGGTCAGATTCTACAGGTATGTTCAACTCCAAATAAAAATAGCTTATTTTCCCTAAGACTGTACTGCTTAGGATACAAAATCTTGCTGTTTGCATATTCTAGCAGAAAGGGAGAAAAAGACATGGTATCCTTCAGCTTTAGTTTTTCCTCAAGACCTCAAGGAACAGGTCTGCTCCTGAGATCACAGCAGTACTGTCTTCTTAGAACAGTGTCCATTTCCACCTGTGCCTATTCTAACCTTGCCTCTGAGGGAGGGAGAAAGTAAAATCTCTCCACCTGTGTGATGCCTGCAGTTTCCTATTCTTTAAGTTGACTTTTTTGCCTGCTTTGCATACGGACACAGAGCATTCCAGCAGCCTGCTGAGATCAAAAGACACCACCATTTTCCAAAGAGCCCACCTCAGCAGAAGCAGGTCTTCACCTGCTGGTTGGGAGCAAGATGCTTAAAGGTGGTTTCATAGAATCATAGAATGGTTAGGGTTGGAAGGGACCTTCAAAGGTCATCTAGTCCAACTTCCCTGCAAGAAGCAGGGACATCTTTGACTAGATCAGGTTGCTCAGAGCCTCATCCAACCTGGCCTTGAATGTTTCCAGGGGTGGGGCATCAACCACCTCTCTGGGCAACCTGTTCCAGTATTGCAGCATCCTCATCGTAAAAATTTTTTTCCTAATATCTAATCTAAATCTACCTCCCTCTATTTTGAAACCATTACCCCTAGTCCTGTCACAACAGGCCCTGCTGAAGACTCTCTCCCCATCTTTCCTCTAGGCCCCCTTGAGGTACTGGAAGACCGCTATAAGGTCCAGTCTTCAGGCTGAACAGCCCCAACTCTCTCAGCCTGTCCTCATAGGAGAGGTGCTCCAGCCCTCTGATCATCTTTGTGGCCCTCCTCTGGACCCTCTCCAACTGGTCCATGTCCTTCTTGTGTTGGGGCTCCAGAACTGGACACGGTACTCCAGGTGGGGTCTCACCAGGGCAGAGTAGAGGGGCAGAATCACCTCCCTCAATCTGCTGGCCATGCTCCTCTTGATGCAGCCCGGGATGTGGTTGGCCTTCTGGGCCGCAAGGATGCATTGTCTGCTCATGTTGAGCTTCTCATCTACCATCGCTCCCAAGTCCCTCTCCTCAGGGCTGCTCTCAATCCATTCTCTGCCCAGCCTATATTTGTGCCTGGGATTGCCACGACCCACATGGAGGACCTTGCACTTGCCCTGGTTGAACTTCATGAGGTTGGCACGGGCCCACCTCTCCAGCCTGTCAAGGTCATGGCAAAGCTATCCAGAAGTCATTAACTATATACACATGCGGTGCAAATTCTTGTATATAAATATACACATAAACATATTTTATGTCTAAATAACTCAAGCTGGAAGAGAACAAGGCATTATACCCACTCCAGGAATGTGATTACTACTAGAAACTGCAAATAGCAGAGCTGATCTAAAACTGTCCAATATATATCAGATCAGGCTGAAGGCTGACCTTTTCAATGCCTCTTGGCAAAACTCAAAGAGAAGGTACTCAGAGCCAAGGAGGGCAGCCAGGGTCATCCACCCATCACCCTGACTCCCTCTACCTGCGGAAATCTCTAGCACGGTGAACGGTCAGGATTGGTTTGGTCTATACAAAACACAGCCACTTTAGTTACCCTGCTTTTGGCAACGAGCAGCCCTTGAGGTGTAACTTCATCTCCCAGATCATTGCTCTCTGAAGAGTGGATGCCCAGAGGTCACTCTTCTTATCAGGAAACCTTCAGCTGCTCAACTCTTAGCTGTGGTCTGAGCTGTAAGTGGAGTCTCTGCAGATTCCCTGTGTTTGTAAATCCTTTGTTGCCTGCACGTCCCCACTTCTGAGAAGTTCCATGTGCCTTTCTGATAAACTCTTTTTTGTTTAATATTAAAACTACTTTCATACAACCTTTAATAATAAAGCAATAAGGTAGAACTCTTTTACTTTTTTTTTCCTATCTTTTTATTAAGTCCTGTTTATGTATGAAGCAAATTATAATATTCAATATTTTTACAATCCTGTGAGATTTTATAAATACTTAAAACAGTTGCACTCTGTTTAAAATTTCCCATGTATTAGAAGTGCAAGTAACTGTAAATTAAATTTATATTGCATGTTTGAATATTGGATGTCAGTATACTGCAAAGATATTTGGACCAAAGCAAGTGAAATAAACTACCTAATACACATGCAGTGATTTGCCTCGACATAGTTTCTTGATTCATTAGAAGTTCATAAACCTACAAAAAAAAAAAAAAGATGACACACATTTCAAATTGTCTGGGAAAGTTAACAATCAGGTCAAAATAGTAATTTGCAAAGCTAAACAAACTGATGGAAGGCACGGAACAATATCAGATTTTGAGATTATTTCTTTTCTTTTTTACCCTTTGGCTTCTGTTGCTTATTTCCTCACGGTATGGATCTCCTTTTTCTGTCTCTTGTAATGTAACTGAGTCACATAGGTACTGGGAATACAATATGTGTTTATTTCAATCCCAATTGTCTTTCATACAAATCGTATTTCATTTACTTCAATTTTCTATCCTTGTAAACAGAAATTAAAAGACCCCCTGAACAGTCTTCAACAAGTGTCCTAGCCACTGCTATCTCACAATAATGGAAGTTGTAGTCAGTACAAATACTAGAAAACAGAAACAAAGCAAAAGCACAATTTGAGGTGCTTAAACTATGCCCTTCACTTCCCTTCTTTTTCTTACTTATTTTAGTCCTATCCTCAAAACAATTCTGATAAATATTTTCAAATATAGCAAGGGAAAAGCATGGCTCAGCCTTTCCAGTTATGCAGGTTCTTCAGTTTCCTCTTGCCAGGTCCTCACAATCAGCAATCAGGTAAGAAACTGGCAATTTTGTTTCCTTGTGGTTGTCGTTACCTGTTTCTTTTAAACAAAGGTAACTTTCTTTACCAAGAGATGTGCAGAATGAAGGACTCATGATAACCAGAAACGTAATCAATGATTCTGAAAAAAAGGCTAGGGCTGTAGAGAATTTATGTAGGGTCAAGATTCTAAAGAAAGAAGTAGCCATTAGCCTGGTTTAGTTTCCTCAACGTAGAAGTCAGAGCATTTCACACACTGCCTCATACTGAGACAAAAGCTTATAGTCTGATTTAAAGCAGCCTTTCAGAAGGCATCCACTCCTGATATGGAGGCATCCAGAGATGGAGAAACTACTTGTTCTTTAAGTTACCCTTTCTGTTTAAAAAAGTACAGAGATCTCAGTTGAAATTTGTCTACTTTGGGTATTGTTTTATTACTTCTCTTAGGAGATTAGCATCTTTAATATAATATCATTTTATTTGTGTGATGGAAATGAAGTTGTCTGTTCTGTTATGGACTGAACAGACTGCCCTCCGAATCATGGCCAAGGAGTGAAAAGCAGAACGTGAAGCTGACACAGAGGTATTCAGCACCAAGAAGGCAGGTGGAAACAGAGTGACAGCCACATGGTGCATGGGTGCAGTGCAGGGGGTGGAGGGAAGAGGTCACAACACCCAGACTGGTTAATCACGGGGTTCGGGAAACAGAAAACCAACTGACTGTATCCCTGTGAGGCACATGTGCAGGGTTTGGTTCACAGCTTTCTCACTGCAGAAGAGGCAAGAAGTATCACTTGGAGGTGATACCCAGAGTTACAGATTAATTAACCCTCGATGGAAGTTCTTAAGGTAGTTGCCAAGTACCTTAGGTCTTACTTTGCTACATTGGAAAGTAATGGGAAAATAGAATAGAGAAATGGGAATAATTAAGATAAAGTGTTGGAGAATTTAATAGAAAAGTACTGTGTATTTCAGAAGCACAGTGGCTGCTACCTAACAGGTACTAATAATTGTATAATTGTGAGAGACTAGCAGTGATCCTTAATCACCTGTCCTGTAAGAACTCTGATGGCTATTAAAGAAATGACCCTGGTTAGTAAGGGAAACATCATGTACAAAAATCAGTCAAAAGGAGTTTAAGTTTATTCAGCTATCAGTAGCATGACTGGAAAAAGGTAGTTAAGTATGAGTTATGGCTTCATTCCAAGTACTGCAGCCTGTAGCAGTGGATATTTTAATAAACTTCCCTAGGAAGAAAATAAAATGGATTCTGTGAAAATACCTGAGGTGTTTTGAAGATACTGGAATCCAAGGAAATATATTTTATGGCAAGCAGCCCTGTAATGCAGAGAAGCAGGGGACATGTAAGTATGTAATGAATATAGAACAGGCTTGAGAAAATAAGTGTTGGTGAGTTTAAGCAAGCTGTGTGCCTTGAAATGTAAAACAATGAAAGCATATTTCTTCAGTACAACAGTGAGTAGTACTACAAATTTATTAACTGCAGAGTAACTGAACTCCCTATCATGTTAAATGTGAACCCCTGAAGGAATAAAATGTTTTGATTGAAAAGAAATGGGACTTTCACACAGTGCAGTCAAGCCCGTTAACAACCAGTTTGCTCTTAAATTGACTTATGGGGTGCTGTGTAAGTGTCCATGATGCCCCAGCAAGCAGGTGGAGGGGTGATGGGAGGGGAGGAAGTGCCATGGGGCGGTGTCGGGGGACAGGCTGCAATGAGGAGGTGTCACCTCACACACCAGAATCACGAACAGCAACACTGCTTCTTGCTGCTGTAACAGGCAACACCATCAGCATGGGACGATAAACCATTTTTAAAAACAGCTGCCTTAGGACAGTGTGGTAGGTCCAAGTCTGCCTGGCAAAAAAAAATCTTTCTTGGGGCTTTTTTTTTTGCTGCTACTGCTTGACTTAAGTCTCAAAGCAGTCCCAAGTAAAGGGTATTTCTACCTACTGATAGAAATTTTCATTTAGCACTCCATTGGCAAATAGTAGAAGAACGTCCTTCCTGATGAAGCAGCCTGAATACCATGATACCTGACAAATAAATGTACTCAACAGAGGCAGGTTGTCAGAGCATCCAAAATTCAGTTAATCAGCTCACACAGGTGCTTGAATGCAAAGCAAGAGCACAGCAAATTATGGCAAGGATGCAGGCAGTTCTTCAGCTCTTCTGCAGAGCAGAAGGGCTCTAGGGACATGAACTTCTGCAAGTTACAAAGAGCACTGTTCATCAGCTGTTCTCCCAGCTAAGTCCGTAACAACATTAACTGGACTGTGCATAGCTGAACACAAGTTATGTGCTTTTTTTTTCCTAGGAAACTGCAACATTTTACCCTTAGTCCTTTGAGCCTTGCATGTAGGCTGTCCCTGGATCTCTGGTTGCCTTGAGAAACTGCACATAGCTGTCCTGGGATGTCCATGACCTGCTAGTCTGGGTGCCATCAACACATGCTACTCTTATCTCCCTTCTCCTGTTCCTTCACGTGTTCCCATCTCCAGATATCCACATAAAGTCTCTGTTCGTACTAATCTTAATGTTTCTGTTACAGTACTCTAAAATACTCAACAAAGCTCTTCAATGACCTGTGTCCTCACTGCTACCACCCAGCATTATTATGAAGTGAAACAAAAGCTCGGATCCAATCTTACCCATCCTTACAATTCCTAGTAATTCAGAATATGTCATTCAGCATTTGCCTTTGCAAAACAATTCAACTTGTCAACAATTTGAAAGGAAGGATACCTCAGGAAAAATATTAATCTGCAAAGAATACATATAGCGAGAGGAAGCAGAAAACATCTAGGTTCGATGAGGTACTTCATTTACTTTACTTTATATGTTACAGTGATTCTGCAAAATCTTTTTGGTTTGATATCTTCTGTGATTATTCTTACCTCAAGCGGATGGATGTACCTCCTCAGGGGTTTTAGAGCTGTTTGCTTTTGTTATTGTTAGTTTTGAAACAGAGATTAATGTAGTTTTCTCTAATTTTTCTCAGCCAGAAAAAAAAATGCCCTGCACTGCATAACTGTTATGCATGGTTAGCTGTCCGAACAGAACTCAAAGAACACAAGCTGCAGCCTGGTTCATTTGGGATTTTTATGTAAATATAATGCTGATAGGTAAAGGAAAATCAATTAAAACTTTCAAGAGTCTGTGAGTTAAACAAATCAAGTAGACTTACTAGTTTAGCAATATTGAAATTTGGTTAGGAAAAAAAGTTTTCAGATGGAGTGTTTTAGTTTTAACTTGTGTCATTCCCATATACATTTACATACTTATAGCTACTCTGTTAGTATTTCTTCCTGCCATGATCCTGTGCTATAACAGAAAATGATTTCTGAAATGTAATAATACCAGGCAGACTCTATGGCCAGAGCTGAATCTTCTCTTGGTAGCACTGTAGGGCATTTGACATTAATTTAGAATGCCGTGTCATTTCCCAGGAGTTATGGGTTAATTCTAAAAAAAATTAAATGACCTTCAGATGCATGTTGTATAAACAATTCTCACTCATCCATATTCAAAACGAGACTTTTAAAAGACTCTCCTTGTAGCTCATATCTGCAATTGTGATCTCAGGGAAAAATAATTGCATTCAGAACCACAGTTACTCAACTAGAGGCAAAATTTCTAAAATGCCTACCTCTTTAAACAAATCATCTTGCATTCAAAATTTATTTTCAGATTCCCAGGTGGTTATCTTGATCAGTGTTTCAGGAATCAAAATAATATATATGAACCAATAGGCACTGCATAATTAAGACCTCCTACAAAGACCAACTACTGTGTATGTAAAAGTCTCAGCAGTGCCAATATAAGCAAAAGCGTGCTGAAAAGTATTTTTGTTGCATGCTAGACAGTCTCAGATAACTGTTTTCTATTTTGTAAGGAATAGTGGTATTCCATTTCATGCGATTTAAACATCCACTTTATTTTCTGTTTGAAATACTTTTTACAATACTTCAATGCACTTCCAGGTATTCTTGGAGAACAGCAGAGCTGTCTTAAGTTTCCTCAAAAAAAAATCTAGACCACCTCAGAGAACTGCCTGAGTTTAAAACATATTCTCATTTTACAATGAGAATAAATACATATTTTCCTTTTGAACAAGGAGCAGCAATTAGCACATTCCCATTTCCTAGGTGAAAACAAATGGATAGTATCTGTTTAGATGTATAGGTCCCTCAGCTGTTTAATGTGAGCACTCTTGATTGTACAAGTGGATTTCCTCTTTCTGCTTCTGAAGACTTTGGGCCAGGCTCTTTACTCCCACAAAAAATGTGCTGCTGATATCTTTTTTTCTTCCAGTACAACTTTTTTTTTTTTCCAGGAGGCAGACTCATCATTGCAAGTCCCGTAGGAGAATTTATCGCCCTTCAGAACAATTTTCTAGATTTTAGCCCATCCATGCTCCCCAGCAACTCTGTCTGGCAGCCTCTGAGTCTGAAGGTGCAGAACAAGCCCTTCACATCTGCATGATGTAATCCAGGGGAAATAGGTACATAACGTGGAAAAGGTCTATATGTAGGCTATTTGATACAAATCCCAGGGCTGCAGGCTAGGGCTGACAAGAGAGTAATAGCATGCCCCGCTGCAGGTCCAGCAGCTGGGATGCCATCAGTTGTCCCCGCTGTCCCATCCTGGGAGCGATCGTCCCAATTTTGAGACTGCTAAAGCTTGTTATTCTGCATTATGGGCGTCAACAAACCCCAGCAATGGACTCACACTTGTCTCACAAAGCTGAAGAGAAGGTGGAGCTGCATTACATGATACATACTGTGGAATATTTTGTTCTCCTTTCCTAATGTCACAACTGCTAGAACTAGTCTCAAGTCTATGCACTATAATGATAATTATTTGCTGATTTGTTCATTGAATTTTAAAACTATGTGTTCTTATAGCCTTTTTGCAATATTTTCAGTTCAGGATAGCAGGTTAAAGACAAAATAACAGAGATAATTATATAGGCTATCTCTAGATATTTCTCATTGATCTATTGACTCTAGCCCTCTCTGTAGGTTTTACCATGAGACCCATGACCTGTCTTGCGAATTCCTAAGAACCAAAGTAGAAATAGCCATGCATTGCCACTGCAGTACTAGCCATCCTGCAAGGAACAATGCACAAGGGTAGAAACAGTGCAAGGAACATTGACTTTGACCTGAGAGGAAAAGTCAAGCAAAGACTATTTCCATGCAAGTGTTATATCTATATTTTTGATCATCTCCTTGTGTCTTGGGTATAATGGTGCTTAGAAACTCTGGGCTATGCTAGATTTAGGATCCTAGCTCTAAACAAAATATACCTCTGAGGATATATAACATTATACTTGCTACTGGCTTAAAGTCTGCATTGTAAGTTCCTTTTTCCAATCTCTAGTGGGACTGCACATCGTACTTTTAGGAGGTATCAATTTTGCAGAGGCTTCACCTTTTCCTCGTCATAAACACTCTTCCTTGGATAGAAATTTCGGAAGTGTTGAAACATCAGGTTTTTGCTTGTACGAAGAAGTTGTGTACAGCCATGGACCCTGCTCCCTGCAATATTTATTTGATTTGTGTGACATCCAAGTTAGCAAAATCCCCACTGTTTTTTAGTCTATGTGATTGTGAGAACTGTCTTGCAACAGTGGATCGAACATTACTGATGCTGTCTATAAACAACACAAAACAACACTCTGCGGAGTGTAAATAAATCTAGAGCTCATTAATCCATCTAAAGTGCTAATACTGCAGTATTGTCAACGAGACACTGCTCTATTCAGGAGTCCAGGTTGAGTCATCTCAGCACTCCAGGAATTTTGCCTGAGGCACAGCCACAAATATCCTGCACAAGATTTAACACACAATTATAGAGCACAAAACTCTAAGAGGAAAAATACTTCTGAATACAACAGGATCATTTAGGACAGTGGACAGAGCAGAAATTTTGGAGAAGGTGGCACAAAAGTGTTCAAGGCCAGGCCGGATGGGGCTTTGAGCTACCTGGTCTAGTGGAAGGTGTCCCTGCCCACGACAAGGGTGTTGAAACTGGATGATCTTTAAGGTCCTTTCCAATCCAAATAATTCTATTATTCCAAAATTCATGTTCTTCTCTCATTGACAGCACTGGCTTAAATTTCATTATCCATCAATGGAAGGAAAAGAGACCTTGGCAGAAACAACAGGCTGCAATGCTTTGGTTTGTTCATGAGCAGAAAAAGCAGGTAGCATCCCAACTTTCCGCACATGCAATTTACAGGTTTCTACAGTAGTGCACGTAAGACGCTTAAGAATTTTTCAGGTTCCCAAGGACTGAACAGTAGTTTTTCCATGATTATTTGTTGAAAAAAAATCCTTCACTGAAGACAAAAGGATGTCTTTTGAGACTGAGTCTGAAATTCAGGAGGGCTTTATCATAGAATCATAGAGTGGTTAGGGTTGGAAGGGACCTTTAAAGGTCATCTAGTCCAACCCCCCTGCAAGGAGCAGGGACATCTCCAACCAGATCAGGTTGCCCAGAGCCTCATCCAACCTGACCTTGAATGTTTCCAGGGATGGGGCATCAACCACCTCTCTGGACAACCTGTTCCAGTGTTTCTGGAGAGGCACTAGTCTGCCTTTTTGGAATGCCCAGGAGCAGTTGCCTGGGGAGTGAATGTAAGTACCACAGGCTGTCTCAGTCCCTGTTTTAGTAGCCTGTGATTACTGGCTTTGCACTTATATGCAAGAACATGCAAAGACCACAGAGAATGGAGAAGGAGAGGAAAACACTTGTAAAAAGACACTGATTGTAGTTTCTTGGGAGAAAAATTCCTCCTTACCTGACACTTTGATTAAAGTCACCTGTTTTCAGCTACTTCTGACTAATGACAAACATTGAGATTGACATTTTCTTTTCTGTGTTTCTGCCTAGCACAGAAGGGAGGAAGACCTCTGGTGACACTCTTCCTAAAGCAAGAGAGAGTGTTCCTGAATGAAGACAGCAATTAGATCTGCCTCCACCTTAGCCTTCTCTTCTCCGGACTAAACAAATCCAGTTACCTCAGCCTTTCCTAACATATCATATGCTCCAGTCGCTAATAATTTTAGTAGCCCTTCACTGGCCTAACTCTGTTTGCCAGTTTCCTTTTTGTTCTGGAGGCCCCAAGCCAGGACACAGTACTCCAGATGTGGCTTCACAGCTGCTGAAGAGATGGCAGTAATCTTTTCCCTCAGCCTACTGGCTGTACTCTTGCCAATGCAGCCCGGTATGTGGTTGACCGTCATTGCTGCAGGGGCACATTGCTGGCTCATGTACAGCTCCAGAACCCCCAGGACCTTCTGTGCAGAGTGGCTTCCTAGGCAGTTGTTGCCCAGCCTATGCCATAACAGCTGCACAGAGTGGTAGAGAAACATCCTCAAAGGCAGAGGAAGCAAAAGTCAGACACTAGAAAAGTTGGAGCAGAGAGTCTTAGGGAGGAGGAATCACACTGGGATCTGTGAAAGGCTGAGCCATGAGTGTATGTCTGCAAGCCTGTAATGGGTATCAGGAGAACAGCAGCTAAACAGTGATTAAATGAGTAGGGTGTTGACTCTCAGTCTTTCACTGCATGAATCAGATCTTTGGGAGTATGAAACAACAGGCGAATAGCTGAGATGTAGGACCACTATCCCATGTCTTGCGGGGCATGGAAGATGAATAGACAGAGAGAATGGGAGGATGGTGTCATGGTTAAAGCAGTTCTGTTCTAGAGTATTTACTGTCCATGCCTGTAAACACAGTTCCCAAGAATATCAGGAGTAAATAACATAGCTCTTTTAACAACTTTTATCTGATTCTTTTACTCCTTGCTTAAGTCTTTGGTTAAAATTTGTGGTCTCATTTGCAGAAGTTCTGGGAACTCCTGGAAACAGCTAAACCTGCGGGACTCAGATGACTTACTCTGAACAAAGGAGATTTTATTTAATAAGGACTCTGAAAAATGACATTACAATGACCTCAACTTATTGTAATAATATTCACAGTTAGAGGATATATTGTTATTTTTAAAAGTCTTGTTTCTGGTCTTTCTGCTAGGTTGTTCTTATGACAGAGATTTCTGAGAAGCCTAACTACAATTTACAAAGACCTCAGACACTGAAACAAGCACTACAGAAAAGCTCATGAGGAAAATAATAACTCAGTCTTCAGAGAAATTTCTGAATACTATGTGGAACACATGGTGAGAAGACACTATAAAATACTGAAATTTTGTATATGAAACAAACATAAATCGTGTCTTGTGCTGAAGTGAGACGGGATCCCTTGTAAAGAAAATGTAATCTTGTATTTATTGTCTATATCATAATATATACCTGAAGGCAGCCTTAATCTTGGCATTTTCTATCTGTTGAACACTTCTCAGCCTTTATAGCATTCTTTTAAGAGAGAAGGTTTTTTTCTTCTCATTTAATAATATCTGAAGTGCAGTTATTTAAAGAAGCTTGAATGAAGTTGTAGCTAAAGGTCAACTAATATCAACTAATAAACTGTGCAGAATACAAAATATTCCTTTTTTTTTTTTGTATCATCTGTTATTTATGGTATTTCTCAGAACCTGCACTGAATTAGTGGTATTGAAATATCCTTGCTATTTAAAGGAGAATAAAATATAACGTGGTATAACTAGAGTTGGAAAAATCAACCAAGGGATAGAGCTGCCAAAGTATTTCAGTAAATATAATTCTAAGTGTGGAATTTTGAATCCTCAGTACTGCAACTAAGCTCTTCTTTTGGGCTCTGAATGTGCCTGAAATCTCATGTGAAAACTTAATTGCCCCAGGTCTGTCTCGACACATTCAGAAGCACCTCTGCCCAGCTAGTGGTGACTATGGCCTGACATCTAGCTTATGTACACCCTTAAAGGGTTATGGAAACCAGGGACTCTTCCAGCCACATGTTTTACTCTGGCTGGTGTTCCCTAGCTACCTTAAAACACCACAAAGGGAGATACAATGGGAAACAGAAGATGCCTTGCAGTCCCCTTTGGCCCAGTAATCTGTTTTGCCAAGATCTGTCACCCATGATGGAGAGAGATGTGCAAGATGCTTCCCTCCCCATCCAGCTCCTCTGTGGACTGGACATCCACTCCTCCTACTCCTGAAAAAGTGTTAGTTGGAGCAGGACCTAGAACTGCATATTCTCAGATTAGATCATTGCTACCAAGTGACAGCATATGCTGGGGTGTGGAGCTGGTTTCCAAATACTCTGGCTTTATACTCTTTCCTCAAAATCTGAGTCTGACAGTTTTTTTCTTCTAACTTGTTTTCAGGAATATCGTATTAAAGTGTCAAATCTTGCTAAAGTGATAATATGACATCTTCTGCTTCTCCTTTATCCACAAAGCCTATTATTCTCTCATGGAGCCCTTAAATCAAATTTACAAATTCTAAACTGGCTGTTTTATATCTTCTTGTCATCACCCAGGTGTCTATAAATTACAATTGTATTATTTGGTACTGTATTTTTCCAGAAACTCTATCCTTGCTCTTGTCTAACTCCCTAGCACTTCCTTTTTTCTTTTTTTAAAACTTGCAGTATGATTGATTATTTTCAGTCTTTTCCACCACATCTGTTCTCCACGAACTGTGAAAATTGCCAGTGTTTTTTGTTTGAGATTGTTTCAGTCGGTTCTCTAAATGCCTTACAGTGAAGCTCATCAGTCTTAGACAATTTCAAAATATGTTGCTTGCATAGATCTCTAAAGTAGATGGAAATTTTACTCTGATATTTATCATGGCAGCTGCCTGGTGAAAATGACCTTTTTAGTCAAGGCAAATGCAAAAAAGGCATTAACCACTTTGGTCTTCTCAGCGTCCTTTTGCTGTCTTTCCCCCTTCATGCCTTACTCCCCTCAACCCCTTCCTACTACTGTAATAGTGTTCATGGCTTAGTCAAATTAGCTTCTTACTATACATGGTGTCCTGCATTAGGGTAATTTGTGCTTGCACCCTTAATGTCATTACTTAAAGGAATTGCCAGCCCTTAACCTCAACTCTCCTTTTTTTTCCTTTTTTTTCATAAGTTGCTTCCCATGACTTTTTGCCTACCAGTTCTTTGAGTTTAAGGAAATAATTCTTGAAGTCCATTGTACAGTTTCCAAAGAATGGCTCCACTCTAATGGAGAACATGACTTTTTTTAAAATTAAAAGAAACTCAAATCTAACTTTCCTATTGATATCTTTTAGTAAATATAGGCCTAAAAATTCAGCCGTTCTCTCAGATGAAGCAATAGAAGATGAGTTGCATCTGCAGAGGTGTTCCAGGGAAAGTATTCAGCAAAGAACTGAATCATTTAAGGTTTTGTTGTGGTTGTCTGTTTTTTTTTTTTTAATGTTCCTTGTAGATGTAGGTGTAAAAAGTTGTGAAGAGCACCTTTATGAAAGGTGGGACACTCTCCCTCATCAGCTTCATTTTATTCATAGCAGTCTGTCTTTATTATCAGGTCTACAGCTTCTATAGACATCTAAAGCTTGCTGTAAATGATACTTATTTCAAGAAGTTCTCCTTGGCTAGATGCAGCAAAGAACCCCCAGCAGGTTAGGCTGCTGCAAATCTGTGCACCTACTGAGGTGACATAGCAAATCTGCTGCTTTTGTTTATCTGTTCTCTGGTAAATTTTAATCTAGCTAATTTGAAGCTAACACGAGTTCTATCTGTGTTTAAATACTTGATCAAGTGTAGGTATACCTGAAGCTGCAGTACCCAGGGATGGATAACAGGTGAGTGACTCACCAATCTGTTCCACCTATTACTGCCTATGCTGACCATGAACCTCTATGCGTTTCTCTGAAGTCCACGTGTGCCAATGATGTATCAGAACACCACTATTAGAGCACCATGTTGGAAGACACCTCTTGATGCAATTAAATTGCAATCTAAGAATAAGAAAACAGCTATATACAGACTGACAAGAGCAACAAGGAAAAATATCCTTGAAAACGGCAGTAAATAATGTCAGTGCATCAGCAGCCTAAACCATTGTGAAGTTTGTACATGTCATGGAGTAGTTCTGAAGCAGGGATTTGAAGGTGGTAGAACAATGAAGTAACAGGAAGCCTTACTACCATGGGTAGGCATATGATAGACATAAAGATGCCATTAAAAAGTTAGAAGTACAGGATGGACCACCACAGCATAAGTTGAGTGATGGTAGTAGCTTCCATTGCAAAATGGGAGCATTTGGTGGTAGAGAAAAGGCTTCAAAGGAATAAAACTGTTAGATAACAGTTATTGTTTTGGAAAACAAGTGATCAATGTGGAATGCAAAGAAAAGTATAGCATAATCAGAACGATGCTGAGAAATTATCTCAGTAGCAATATGAACATCCTGAAAATACATGAGGGCGAGGTTGATTTATCACGTTTATTCAGTGTCACAGTAATGAAGACTGACACGCTGAGAACTGAGATGAGGATTGTACTTGTGCTGACACAAAAGTCATGCAAAACAATCAGCAGTCAATCTATAACCCAGCTGTGAGGATCCAACTTAAATATGAGGACATAAAAATTGAGTGGTCGGCACGTAACCAAGGTTTAAAAATGGGAAGTGATCTCTGCACCTGTCAAGAACCAAATAAGAGGGAAGGATTAAAAAGAGGGACTCTCATTTCATTTCAAAATTTCTTTGGGGTTTTTCTTTTTCAGCCCAGAGATGTTGACAGAAAAGCCTTGAATACATTTTCTGTATGTAGAGCATTTTATTCAGATGTAATATAATTACATTTTCACATGTTGTGAGATGCTTCCCTGAGGAGAGGTGGACTCGGGAGAGCTGGTCAACCTTCAAGGACAGCCTCCTCAAAGAACATGAATGATTCATTTTGATGTGACTGAGAGGTGGCCAGCACAGGGAAGTATATAGTAGATGGAAGAAGGAATACACTGTCCAAAAGGCATGCAGGGATGAAACTGCAAAAGAGAAAGCTTGCCGGAGTTGAAATCAGTAAAGTTTATTGTTGAGCAACAAAACCAGCTTATCTAGCTACCTTAGCAGGAAAGAAAAATGTTAGCTTGTTACTGAAGGGACAAGCAAGCCACTGATGAAAGATTTGGAAAGGGCTGAGGTATTCAGTGCCTTCTTTGCCACAGTCTTTACTGGCAAGGTCTGCTCTTGTGCCTCCCAGGTCTCCAAGTCTCATGGCAGTGTAAGGGGGAGAGCAGTCTTAACCAAACCAGGGCAGGAATGAGTTACAGTTAGAGTAAACTGGATATGCAGAACCAAAATCACCAGACAGGACACATCTGAGGAAGCTCAGGGAGCTGGCCAATGTCATCGTGATGCCCCTTCTGTTATCTTTGAAACTGATAGCAAATGGGTGGTGAGGGTTTCCAACAACACATAACAGGAAAATTTATGTCTGTCTTCAAGAAAGCCAAGAAGGAGCATCCATGGAACTTTTGATGGTCAGCCTAACTTGGTCTCTGGGAAGGCTGTGGAGTAAGTATTCCAGGAAGATATGTCCAGCATATGAAGGTGACTAGGAACAGCCAGCTTATATTTACCAATGGTAAATAATACCTGACAAACTTGAGTGCTTCCTATGAGGAGATGAACAAGAGGAGCATGACAGATGTCTTTTACCTTGAGTTTTGACAGTCCCACAGCTTCATTTTAGATAGAATAGGGAGACGTGAACTAGACAGGGGGACAGTGAGGTGGGTGAAAACCTACCTGGATGCTGCCTGTGAGAATAAGAGAGAGACTGGCAGAGGAGTGAGACCACTGGAGGTCTGGTCTCTTAATAGATTGTCAGCGGCTGGAGCAAATGATGTGTAAGGAGAGGCTGAGACAGCTGGGTTTCTTTAGACTGGGGAAAAGAGGGCTAAGCTAGGGGAAGATGCAGTTGCTGTCTTCAGCAACTCAGAGGGTAGGAGCAAGGAAAAAAAGATTTAGACTCAGAGGTGTGTAACAAAAAGATAAGAGGCAATGTGTACAGATTGCAGCTAGACATAGGGGAAAAAAAATCGCAGCTAGAACTCCCGCTAAACACTGGAACAGGTTTCTCAGGGAGGTTGTGGAGTTTCTATCTGGATAAGGCCCCAAACAACCTGAGAAAACACCGGAGTTGGCCCTGCTTTGATAGGGGTTGGGACCAGATGACTACAGCACACACAGTTCTGGTACTCTATATTGATTTTATGACTTCTCTCTTCCTATGAAGTTCAAGGTTAAACTGAGTTTTGTCTCTGATGAGTGAACATGATCAAGCTAGATGTAAGCATAATAAAGTAATGGTTTAGTAACAACTGAACTTTTATAATTTTCTGCCATTTATGCTCCTTTCTACTCAGTGCCAGCAGCTCAGTCCCTTTGCGTCAATTGTTATTACTCATCATCTGGGTTCCCAGATGGGAATAGAATGGGTAGGTCGCATGAATGACAAATATTTGTAAATTACATCACCTTCATTATAAGATGGTGTTTCATGTCTCTAAGATCTGATCTTACAAATTGCCTTTGCTGTTTTTTGTATCCGTCTCATACCTCTTTTGACTAATTTCCAGCAAGATGCTATCATGCATAACTTGTATGGCAAGAAAAAGACCTTTTTTGTGTGTGTTTAAAGTCTAAATGCAGACCTAGGCAAAACAATAATTAGTATCAGTTAAAAGGATGAGCCAAAGCACTCTCCTTTATCTGTGTAAGGTCAGATATCTCAAAGCAGATCTCTCACTTGGGAGATGCACTTGGAGGTCAACCCATGCTGTGCTGTGAAGAGATTTGTCGCTTACACTGTAAGTAAAAGCAGTGGATTACTTCCTCAATCTTTGGAGCATTCTGTCACAGCACAAAGGGGGCCCATGAACTGCTGGCTTTCACATCTACCTGTTAGAGTCCTGAGGCTCAGCTGGGGTTATAGTGTTTTCTGCCCCTTACATTTCTTTGAGCTGACCTCTGCATTCTTGCTGCAGACAATTTCAATTTCTGGAAAAGAACACAAAGTTATTTTTTTCTTCTTCTCCCCAGGTATCACAGTTGAGCTCTTACCTTTCTGTGTAAGAAGCCTGCAGCTGGTGTGCCTGCTAGATAGCTCTTGCTTTTGTGACAGCTGCCGTGTACCTTGCTGTAAACAAAACAAGCTTGGCAAAGTGTGGTCATTGCTTTATAAAACATTTGTCATGGCCCTCAGTGTATTGTATGTGTCCTTTATGATACTAAGCACACAGAGAAAGTGACATAATAATGTATCTGATTATTTATTCTGGAGAGTAATTTCTCCTGAGCAAGAGAACAGAAATGACTAAGATGTCCTGGCAGGTCTTGGAAGGCTGACCAGCCCAGCAAGCTGACTGTCCTGCCAAATCCCTTTGTTTGTCATCATCCAGTGAGCAGAGATGCCTTTCAAAACCTCTTTCTGAGCATTTTGTAACTCCATCTAATTCTGTTCTCCCTTTAAATCTCCTCCCTTAACACCTTTCTTTTTTTTTGCCAAGAGCAAAGCTGTATTTTTTCCCAGCTGTACCTCTAGCAAAATGGAAAGTTAGAATGCACTATTTTGGGGTGTGGTGTTGGCATTAAGGGATGAAACACCTTTTCTCCACTGAGCCTTCTGATTTATTTTTACTTTGTTAATAATTTCCGAGTGTCTACATATATGAGAATTTTACTAACGTTATACATTAACATGAAATTGCTTAACTTTGTGATTTATGTCAGTTTTCACTTGCATCTCTAGAATCCGGTAATACAAATTTTGACGTAAATATTTTGTTTATGATTCTATATATCATATTTTTTATGAAGCTTATTAGCTTGTAAATCCAACAGCTAGCTCATCTAATGTCTTATCAGCGGTTCACTCAACTGATTCACATCAGTTCAAATGCCTACTTTATTTTTTAAAATCACATTAGGCTTCCTGAATCATTATCTTTATCACATTTTTTTTCAGCATTCCTACACTCTGCCATGCTTGGAGACTGACGCTATACTATACAAACACGACTGATATTGTTTCAGTGTAAACAATGTTTAAACATCGTTTACATGAATAACATTAAAATTAAAAACATTAAAAACATTAATACCTTAATAAAGGAAAACTCCTTTTAAAAAGTTATCCTAGTACTAGCGTTTCTAAGTAAAGTCACATATATATTTCTAACTTATTATCCTAGTTATAACATCTCAAACTCCCTTTACTCTTTTCATAAAAAATATCGCAAGAATTTCCCAGAAGTACTAAGCTTTGTATCTCTGTTTTGAGGTAGTAACATATACTAATTTACAGATGCTGAAGTGACATCACAGAGGCTTGAGCAATCAAAAGATTAAATCAGGTCACTGTCAATGCACTAAAGTAGATGTCCTTGCACTCTCTTTGCTGATCTTAGTTTGACAGATAGATCCATGTCTTGCTACTCACATATATGCAAAGATAAATTATATTTTTTTAATTCCATCTTTAGGGAAAATTCAAGAAACAGGGAGCAGAGGCAAAGGATACCACTGACATATCCTGATGGAAGCATAGCCTTTGGAGCTCACTAAGAATTGTGAGTAACTCTTCAGGCAGCATGCGGACTCTGGGAGTTCTGAGCAGTGGATTTTCCTGAGATGATGGACTCTTGAATCACCCTGATACATTATGTGTTCTCCAGGGTATCATAATGAATGCAGTAGCAGAAAAAGGTATTGAAATAAATACTGAAGAAAAAGTGGCTCACTACAAAGAGGTCATAAAAGGACTTTCAGTGGCACAGGCTGGAAAAGTAATTTATTATCCCGTGCATTTGATAGCCTGGCACATATGCCCTTAAGTGACAGGTTTGGTTGGTTCCTGGAGAAATGATCTCTGATTATTATTGTTTTTATAATACCTCTTCCAGTGGTTAGCTGAAAGTGCTGTTCTCAGGCTATCCATTCTACAAAGATTTCAAATTCATTATGGTCGTTTTTCAGAACAGAGAAATCCATTTTCTATTACCCAGAAGATGTTAGCTTCGTGTGTTTCTGAAAGAGCACAATTGTGGTGGTTGCTGACTATGAGTGAGTAATTGACCAGAGAAACTTTCTGTATCCACTTTGGCATGACAAAAAGCTAGTGCTGTTCAAAGGAAACATTATAGGCTTTTTCTTTGTACAGAGAACTCATTCTTTGTCCAGGTAGTAAGTGCAAATAATTCCATGCCATTTACTTGAATAAAAAGATAGATGACAGAAAATAGGAGAATACTATAGCAAGAGAAGGAAAAAAAAAATATCCTGTATAAAACTTGTAAATCAATTTTACCTGGACAGAGTCCCTTGAGAAGTAATAGTCTGCTTAGCTTCTTTAAAAGGAGATTCATCTTACAATTAATATCACATCCTTACAAATTAAAAGTAAACAACTTTAAAGTCCTACTGGGACCTCCCTGGTATGAGCTGTTATAGCTTGAACTCTTCCCATTGCTGCAGGATGGGCTGTGCAGCAGAGCAGGATTGGCGCAGCCCTGCTAATAGGCTGGAGAAGAGTGGGTTCTATGGAAAAATCTCACCAAACACAGAAAGCAAGTTGAGACTCTGTGAATCGCCACATGTGATGCCTCAACACCTGTGCTTGGAGCTCAGTTACATAGGCTTCATTTCTGGTACTCTTTCCGCTCTTATCCACTTCCACTCTCTCCAGCCTGGTAGAGATGGTGGTAGGTAAAGGTCACATTTCAGATTAATATATATCCTCTAAAGTGATTGTTTCAAATTAATCTTTTTATGCTTATTTTTCAACAGTAGAAAGAAGGGAGAAGCACAGGGCCCCATGACATGAAAAGCATTTCTAGTGACCACAATTAAGGGAGACACAAGGTTGTTAAACAGTAGCAAATCCTATAGGCTCAACGTCTTCATACAGGTTTTTTTGCATTTTATGTTTTGCAATTCATAACTCAATTTCTTATATTGGGAGTACTGTTCTTTTCCTTTACTTAGTAACAGTATAACAAAAAAAATTTACTACTGTGTTGCAACATAAATTTGGTTTTCCTAATTTGTAGCAAAGCATAGTGCTACAAGTTAATATTGGATAAACGCTGAAGTTGAAAGACATCACAATCAATATATTTTTGCAAGGTTATGAATCTCAATGGTTATGTAGGAAGAAGTGCTGAGGGAATTTAAATACCATTGAGGAGGATTTTGATAACTCGTTAAACATGAAGAACAGTACAACAGGAAAGAAAACTGCAAATTAAGTTCCCAAGTGTAAGATAGAAGAGAAGAACAACAAAAACCCAAACTACCACTGAATATAATGCTAAAAGTCTGATTTCTGTCATCTGGTAGTCAGGAAAGCTCAAATATGTATAATTTAATAAAATGTATACTTTAATAAAAGATAGTCAGCATAGATCCATCAGAAATTGAGTATTTTTATATCTACTACAAGAGATCAGCATGGGTGAAAGTCATAATGTATCTGTATTTCAGGAAGTATTTCAAACCATGCTGCGGAATAGGCTATTCTGCAGAATATGAAGGAAAGTGCCCAGGGCAGCTATCGGCCAAGTGTGACAAGCTCTGACTCAGGGACAGGCATCCCAGTGGCACAAGCACACTTCTCTGGTGAGCAGTCTGTGCAAACACATTCAGCAGGAGATAAAGAGGAGATTTGTGTACTGCAGCATGCCCTACCATGAGAAAGGATGCAGATTGCCCTGACAGGATGGCCTAGATTATCTTCATATCAATAGAGACAACCACAGCCCTCCTGCCCATGTCTAGCAATGGGACATTTCATCAATCTTTTCATTGATACCATGGGGAAGGTTTATTCTACCAAGACAGAATCACAGAATCACAGAATTATTATCAAGATTGGAAAAGACCTAAAAGATCATCCAGTCCAACCATCACCAATACTTCTCAGCTAAATCATATCCCTCAACACAACATCCAAACGTTTCTTGAACACCCCCATGGTCGGTGACTCGACCACCTCCCTGGGCAGTGCATTCCAGTGCCTGACTACCCTTTCCGAGAAGTAATATTTCCTAATGTCCAGCCTGAATCTCCCCTGGCGCAGCTTGAAACCATTGCCTCTAGTTCTATCACTGTCTACATGAGAGAAAAGGCCGACCCCTAGCTCACTACAACCTCCCTTCAGGAAGTTATAGAGAGCTATAAGGTCTCCCCTGAGCCTCCTCTTCTCCAGACTGAACAATCCCAGCTCCCTCAGCCGCTCCTCATAAGGCCTGTGCTCCAGACCCCTCACCAGCTTCGTAGCCCTCCTCTGAACGCGTTCCAGGGCCTCAATGTCCTTCCTGCAGTGAGGGGCCCAAAACTGAACATAGTACTCGAGGTGCGGCCTCACCAGTGCCGAGTACAGGGGGACAATTACCTCCCTGTTCCTGCTAGTAACGCTGTTTTTGATGCAAGCCAGGATGCCGTTGGCCTTCTTGGCCACCCGGGCACACTGTCGGCTCATGCTCAGCCGAGCATCAATCAGTACCCCCAGGTCCGTTTCCTCCACACAGTCCTCCAGCCACTCCGCCCCAAGCCTATAGCGCTGCCTGGGGTTGTTGTGGCCGAAGTGCAGGACTCGGCATTTGGTCTTGTTGAACCTCATCCCATTGGCTTCAGCCCAGCTCTCCAGCCTGTCCAGATCCCTCTGTAGGGCCTCGCTACCCCCAGGCAGATCCACACTCCCAGCCAATTTGGTGTCATCTGCGAACTTACTGAGGGTGCACTCAATGCCCTCATCCAGATCATCAATAAAGATATTGAAGAGGACAGGCCCCAGCACCGACCCCTGGGGAACACCACTTGTGACCGGTAGCCAGCTGAATTTAACTCCATTCACCACCACTCTCTGAGCCCAGCCCTCCAGCCAGCTCCTGGCTCCTGGCCTATCTTAGAGCTGTATTTTTGTTTTTCTGGTGAATCAGTCTTCCTTCAGCTGAATGCTGCTTCCTTAAATGGTCAGTGAAATGTGGTTAAGTGTTTTGAAGGTCTCCAGGGCAACACTTGTTTTTCTGGAGCTAACTCTGGGTCAGTGTTAGAAGAGATGAAGCTTCCATTACTGGGTAGTTTTTGCAACACTTACTGACTTCCTAGAGTAACTTAATTCCTCCTTGCCTCACTTATCCTGTGCAGAATAAGAGAAAATATTACTTGAATCCCTTCTGGGAACTTTTATCCCTTTATATGACAACGACTATAATATTACTAAGCATTTTTTGTTTTGAAAGGCCACAATGATCATTAAGGAAGCTCATTGCTGTTGCAATACCAATAGATATTCATCAAAAAGCTGTGTTGTTTTTGCTATGTGTTGTATGCAAAAGCCAAGCTCTCTATATGCTTGAATAAAGGAGAAATATTTTGCCTTTTTTGCTGTTAGGATTTGTCTCACAGTCTCATTCTTTGAATAGATTCAAAGAGGTTGTCTTCGCCAAAATTTTAGCAATATTAAACACTTACTAGATTTCCACATCATGTTTTGACACTTCATATGATACATAATCATTCCATGCTCATTTAATCAAGGTCATGCTCATGAAGGAATTTTTGTCATTCACATGCATGTTAGACCTAGCAACAATTCTCTTTCTTCACTTCTTGTTTTCTTCATAGTATATTTGATTTGAAAAATATCTGAAACTGACTTTTAAATCAGGCATTGTTTGGTTGTTTTCTGCCTTTCCTCGTCAATGAAAATAGAAAATTATTTTAGTTTAGCTGTCTGTCACAGTGAATTATAAGCACAGGCGACCATGTTGGAGAAGACTTTTTCTAATCAATATGTCTATAAACTGCTATTCAATACAAAAGTAGAGCATCACTCAGAAATAAGGGTAAGATATAGAAAAGCCAAACACTGACATCACAGGAAGTTTGGATGCTTGAAGCTGGAGCTTCTTTTCAGCCTCTTCTGTACCCTATGTAGCAGAGTAAGTCATTGCTTTTGAGATAGTGATGTCATTTACATAAGCAATTTGTTGCCCTGACTCCCAAACATGTCTTCATGTTCAAAGAAAACAGAAGATATTTTAGTACTCATTTCTACTTATTGACATATATTATAATACTTCCTTTGGATGAAGACTCTATATTGTAAGACCTTGTACAGGATTCAGAGTGAAATAGCATATTACTGATTCAGTTGTCGTACTCATTTACCATATTACAGCTGTCAGTGAAAGGTTGTCAGAAGTTCATGTTGTACACTATGTTTGTAAATGATGATGCTATCTCATTATTTTCTGGCCTGTCTGCAATTAACCTCTTATTTTGAGCATGGTGAAAGTGTGCAGTAACAGCACACAACATTTGAAACATATTTCAAAGTGCATCTTTGTCACTTTAGTCACAAGATTTGTATGCAATAATAAGGATAACAATTATTTATGAATAATTGTTATCCTTAACGTCATGCACTTGAAAAAAAAAGAATAATATTCATTAATGGACTGGTTGTGTGTCATCATTGTCTGAGTTTTGATAGCTCCTGAATCTTGAGAGTAAGTAATATTAGCAGTAGCGCTCTCTCCTTGGGAGCTCTAAGGAGATCATCCCAACTCTGGAGCTTCCTGCTATGAAGACTGGCCAGACGCTAGTCCTGAAATGAGGTCACTGTACTGTCACTCAGATCCTCAGGGGAACTTGCAGTACTCCAATTTACTAGCAATTTTGGTGTGCAATATAACGAAGAATTGCTGCTCACTTATATTTTCACCATTGCGCATACTGTGTGCTGACAAACCTGCTTCAACCTTTATATCCTGAACAATCCAGGAGTTTAAAAGTTAGTCTTACAGACCTAAGCTAAGCACCTAACCATCCCTCTGTAGCCAAATACAGCACTCCTTCAGAAGGCAGTTCCTCTCATCCTCAGATGGTAGTTATGATAAGTGAGACAAACTACCTCTGGAGTTGCCTATTCTCTCCAAGAACAAAGTTGGGAGTGGTGAGCTTCAACTTGGGCAAGGAACTTCTAACCTCTGGTGTTGGTTGGGGTTTTCCTGCGCTTTTTTTTCCCTTTTCTTCTGTGAGACAGCTATTCTAAGCTAATCATCTGGTTTCCCACCTACAGACAGCAGAGAGCAAAGAGACTCTCCAGGAGATGATTCATCCTCTCCAAAGATAAGTATCAGACACAGATGGGTGTTAGTCAAAGTAGAAAATGTACTGTAAATTCGTTTCTGCTGGCATTGTTCACAACTTAAACAGTCTCTTAGGAGGAGAGCTTCTTATCTGATTTTTGCTTTGGAGAAGTCCCCTGCTCATCTCATTGTTAGAGGATGAGATCTCTTGGATGTTAGTCTGAGCATTGTTTCAGTGTAGACCGCATGAATGAGGGGAGCACAGGGAGGAGAGGGATGCCCTTGGGAGAGGCATGAGCAATTAAAAGTGATGTGGGAATGTAAGAGGATATGTGTGAGAGGTAGTGATTACTGAAGCAAATAAATAGGGATTTTAAAGAGAAGGGAAATGGTGCAGGAAATCAAATAGAGCAGAGATTAAAGAGCACAAAAGATGTGGAAAAAAAGATAATGAATGCAGATGTCATCAGAAATGGATGGTAAATATGGGATGAAACTGGTAAGGAAAAATACGCTTGCAAAACAGGAGATTTGGAGTAAGTTATTTAAAAAATAAAAAAGAAAGCTACCGTCAGCTAAATAAAATAGGTGCTATTTTATTGCTTCCATTTCAGGGTAAGTTCCTGACAGAGGCAGGTAAAACATCTGGAAAACATGCCTGTTTGATATTCCCAGGCCAGGCGATAAGAAACAGGTGAATTCTATATTGTCTGAATTAGAAGTTGATAAACTCCACCTGGAGGACTGTGTCCAGCTCTGGAGCCCCCAACAGAAGAAGGACATGGATCTGTTGGAGCAAGTCCAGAGGAGGGCCATGAAGATGATAGGAGGACTGGAGCACCTCTCCTATAAGCACAGGCTGAGAGAGTTGGGGCTGTTTAGCCTGGAGAAGAGGAAGCTTCTGGGAGACCTTATAGCAGTCTTCCAGTACCTAAAGGGGTCTTGTAGGAAAGATTGGGAGAAACTCTTTAGCAGGGCCTGTTTTGATAGCACAAGGGGTAATGGTTTTAAAATAGAAGGAAGCAGATTCAGAGTGGACGTAAGGAAACAAAAATTTACACTGAGCGTGGTGGAACACTGGAACAGGTTGCCTAGAGAGGTGGTGGATGCCCATCCCTGGAAACATTCAAGGCCAGGCTGGATGAGGCTCTGAGCAACTTGATCTAGTTGGAGGTGTCCCTGCTCCTTTGCAGGGGGGTTGGACTAGATGACCTTTAAAGGTCCCATCCAACCCTAACTATTCTATGATTCTGTGATAAACTCCATTTACCCATGCTTACTCTATTAAACACATCACCGGGTCCTAAGTATACAGCTATCTAGGGATTATTCAACTTGATTATGAGCCCCAGTTCTAAACTAGTATGTGTCAGGAGTGTGAATAGTAGAGAGGAATAGCATCAACTGATACAAGTAAGACCTAAAGGTAGTCCAGAAGTCAAGTATCTTTGTCAAGAAGACTGATGTCTCCAGGAAAGTGCAAAAAAAAAAAAAACAAACAAACAACCCTTCGGATGAGTCCCAGGTACTAATTCAAAGGTAAGAAATCAATTAAAAGGGAAATAGTTAAAAATCCAGCTTTTGAAATTACTATTGTTTAGAAAATCCTGTTCCCTTTCTCAGGTCCTTCTTGGATTGTGCTACCTCCAGAGTGATATGGTAGTTCTCTACACACGTTATGTATTTGAAAATTGTTCAGTGTGTCCTAATATTAGAAAAGCTGCTAGTAAAGCAGTAAATAAGAAAGCAGTCCAGTGCTTAATGCTTGGTTCCAAATAGTAGTTTGCAACTTACCCTGAGAATATTTCAGACACTTAACAGCGTAACAGTGCAGCAGTACTTAGTCAGATGTGAGGAGACAGTGACTTATTTTAACATTTGAATAAGAATTAACAGATAAGACTAGATAAAAATGGGGCTCCAGAGAAGTGACATTTTGAAACTTAAAATTACTTTAATACCACACATTTGAACAATTTTGTCTTTATAGTGAGAAGACAGTTTTGTCCTTTTCCTTTCTCTCTTTCCTTCCCAAAACACAAAACTTGCTGTATGACGAATGTCTGAATGTCTGATGAAAAAAAGTCTTCAGAAACTAGAAGTGGAAGCAGTCTGTTATTCCAGCTAGATACTTCAGTCTAAATAAGCAAGGATGTGTCCATCACATTGTGTGGTTGGGGCACTCAATATGACCATAAATCTAGCTTTATCTCCAAGCTCTCCAGGGCAAAGGAAGGGACCATCCTTATCATCCTTTGTCTTGCTGTAATGGCTGTTTCCCAGATCAATGGGAGAAAAAAAAAAAAAAAAAGGTCTGCTCCCACTGGAAATTTTTTCTCACATTCACAAAGCATTTTTACATGAATGCATGGAAATAATATGAAAGGACCCATGTCCTCTCTGCCTCCAGGGACCAGGCAACTGCTTCTGTTTTACTCAATGCCTCTAATAGCAGGCAAGTTACTCCTTTAGGGTTCACTCATGATGGGAAGGAGAACTATCCATTTCTCAATTTTTTGTGCATCTATTATGATTACAGAAATAAATCCCTAGAAAGAAAACTGGAAAATGGTTCTGACAGCAAAAAGAAAGTTAACCTCTCCTCTTCTAGTAGTGTGAGGAGGAAGAAAGAAAAACAGTTCAAATACTGACAGGTACTGTACTGGTTTATTTTTTTAACCTGAATGGAAATTCCAGGCACTTCCTGGGGCCTTTATGAACCTGTTTTGCAGATTTCGTCTGAACATTGTCATCAGTAACATGATGATCTTCCAAGTGAGGTTCAATTCAGGATTACAGCATCTGAACGGAGATGATCACATGCTGTGCCCAGAAGTTACTGTGACAGACAGTGAGGGTTTGGTCAGCCTAGGGAGGGATTCAGCTGGCCAGCCATCTGCTTTAGAGCTAGCAGAAGCACTCTTGTGTTGGGTGAATCTCCATTCACCAAAGTGGGAGGTCAGCCCCCTAATGTGCCTGTAAACACCTAGAGGTGGAGTTGGATGTGTTAATCTTGAACTGAATTTTACTCTCCTAGGCTGTGCTATTCTGGTCACGCAGACAATATACTTAATTATTTTTTCCTTTCCTTCATTCCTGTTCTTTGTTACTGTAAAGATTTGCATCCTTGGACAGTAATAAGTACTTAGCCACAGCAATGTGGATTCACAGTGCACCAGCTGTGATGTGTTAGCTTCATATGGATAGAGACTTTTGCTTCAATGTAAAGATGGAATAAACTATGGTTCATTGAGACATATGAGTGCCTCCCTTTTAAATAAGACACATCAGAAACATGCACTGGGAGGCAGTTCACCTGATTTAAGCACCTCACTAGTCCTGGTTCTTAAGATCTAAATGAGTCTTTTCTAAACCAGATGTCTTAAGTGCTCAGGGAGGGAGGTGACTGTAGTCCTCCAGAGAAAGACCCTGATGTGTTTAGGTGCTTCACTTCAGTGTACAGGACTTAACTGGGTGGCTACAGTCCACAGTATTTGCTTGAGGAGTTTGGACAGCACAGCCAGAAAACTATACCTGCACTGCACCTACTGTGTAAGCTACAGTACAGAGCTGTGTCGTAATGATTAGACTAAACTCATTATTCCCAGGCCATTTCTCCCTACCTGTTGACATTGTTTTAAACACAACAAGAGCACAGGCCTAATTACTGCTCTTGGATGTAATTATAATGCAAACAAAACCCAACGGTTTGACAACTGATCATGGGATGCTGATGAAGCAGGGACTCTTTGAGCTCTTGTTCATGTCAGATCAGAAGGCACAGAAAAGAAACGAAACTGCACTCTTTTCTCAGTATTAACAGCAAATCACTTAAAGTCCCTGAATCTGTGTAAGCCATTTTTTTAGTATGCTTTAGCTGTTGGTATTTGCTAGCACTGCTCAAAAGTCTGAGAAAGAGCTTTCTTAAGCAGCCTATCAGAAATGTCAAATGGTCAGCATGAAACTACAGCAGTTTTTTGTCAAAATGTTGAGAGAAGTGAAAAGTTATTATCTTTTTGTTCCAGGCTGGCAGCTGAGTTTTATTCTTAGTGACAAGGGTACAAGAACAATACATTTTAGAGCAGAAATCTGAGCGTTAGAAGTCTAGCAATGACTCTGGGCTAAAGCTGAACCATGAACCAATAGCAGCTTCAAGAATAACACTGGTTTCCTTTTATGAATTAAGTATTTTCATCAGTCTTCATTGGGAATGCTTTGTACTCTTTCTCTTACACCTCTGTCATAACAAATCCTGTATTTTGAGATTATAAATCACTCCTAAGAAGAGTACTTCACTGAAAGTTGAGTTCCTTTTTCTGCATATCTGGGAGTCCAGCACTTACATACAGGACTGAGTTCCTTCATTTACAGAGCATAGTATTAGACCCCCCTGAACACTCTGGCAGCTCAAAAAGATAAATAATAGGTACTTTCGTAGGTGACTTCTATTCACACATCGTATCTACCCTGAGTAACCTCTGCTGTTTTTTTTCCAGGGCCCTGGGCTCCACAAAGGGCAACGAATGTATGACCCTAGCTGGCTATATCAAGTTATGTACATAGATTTTCAGATTCTTCCTGATTTCAGAAAGGACTCAGTATGTTGGTATACCTTGTATAGCAATATGACAGCAGGGGCTGCTGATCAAAGACATTAGGTCCAAAAAAGTGGGATGCTTATGTATAAGACTGCCTCACAACAACATCTGAATCCAGTATCACATAGCTAAGACTTGTCTGAGAAAATCACTCTCCATGTTACATTGGAACAGTACACTTGGAATAGACTCTTGAAATAAGATGCTTGCTAGCAAAGGATAATTTAAACAATGTAAACAACTTTAAGATAAATACTTTTAAACTCAGATTTGCTGTGATTCTTTTGTATGAATATTTTATTTCCCTAAGAAGAAGATGTTATATCAATTACTATCCATTCCTGCAGGATTTTTTGGTTCTTTCTTAAACTCCAAATACAGCAGAAAATAGACTTAGATTCTGGAAATTGTGTTATAGAACCAAATACACACACAGTTTGTGTTCCAAAGGGCATGTGTTTTACCTATTTTTCCTCTGTAAACAGCAAGGATGTGTGTCAGAAATCACAGCAGTACCAAGAAGCTTCAGTGTATTACACATTAAAATAAAACAAGAAAAATACATTATTTCTGCAGAGAATTACACATAACCCTTCTAATACATGAACTGTAAAGCTCTAGGTGTATCCCACTATCTTTCAAGAAATATGTGGTTGTCCGTCCCCCTCCCCATTTTCTAGTCTACATTGTTTTATTATGTCAAATTCATTCACAAGCTTGTTCTTTTCGGTTCTTTTCTTGATTAGAATCTTCTTATGAGGGAGTTCTTGATTGAGTAGATTAAAGAAACTTTTTTTCTCCTAAGTTCTTCAGTAAAAAAACCTCTACATTGATTGTGCTATCCTTCCTTAATACACTGTTGGGATGAGTTCTCACTTCCTCCAATATGATCTAACTATAGCACACTAAAAATATTATATTAAATTCTTCTCTTCCAAAATAACATTAGATCCAGTTCTGACCTAAGCTATTTCCTTGGGTGAAGGGAAGGGTATAAAGATAACTTACTGTTATATTTCAACTGGTATCTAAATTCACTGCAATCTGAAGGAGGAATATGGTTGTATCATTTGGTCACAGAATACTAATTTGAAATATATTGATTTCCCCCTTAGATCTATACTCTCAGGGCATAAGTATTTTAATCTATATGCAAAGTTGATGGTATCATTTGAAAAGCAATACAGGCACAATTTATTTTTAGGTAAGTCTTGAACATTAGATATTTTATTATGGCTACCAAAATAATTGACCATCAGTTTTTCACAAGTTCATCTATTTGTCTTTTTTCCCACACATCTTAAGAGGAAACTGCGAAAATACTATCTTATACTCCATTTTAATTAAACTTCAAAAGTGTTTTCACATCCTTGTTACTCTCTGGCAGTGGACCTAAGTGCAAACTATTCAATTAATTATAAGTTTGTTGTATCAAAACCCTTTATAATAAGAGAAATGTAATGGAATTAAATGTAATCAATTTGTCATATATGTGACTGGTTTGCTTGGTTTGTTCCTTTCCTTTGGGCAGTAGAGGGGGATCATCATCCTGCTTATTCATTACAGATACTAGAAATCACATTTCACAAAGGCACATTTACTGCAATGTGTTAGTAATCATTGTAATTTATTTAAATGCTTAAATTGACTGAGAACATTCATAGACTTGTTCATGAATTGACTGCAAAATAACACTGGTTAAAACTAGAACATTGTGTTATACTGCACAAAAGGCCTTGGGAAAGTTTCTATGATGAATACATTTGTTTTTTCAACCTGCTGTTCTAAATATTTTTCAAGTGCAAGTAAAGATTCCGGCACATCGAAAGGTGAATGTACTGTGTTAACTTAAGAATTCACTCTATGTCCCTGCCTATGGCAAGAGGGGTGGAACTAGGTGATCTTTAAAGTACCTTCCAACCCAAACCATTCTGTGATTCTGTGATTCTAAGGCAATGGTAAGGTAACAAAATCCAGGATTTAAATAAACAGTGAGAAACAATGTTTGTCAGCACATTTCTACGGCTTAAAGTTTCCCCAGGATGCCACAGGAATCACCACACTCTTGTCACAACTGATTTTCGAGAAGTTTAATGTTCTTCTTTGAATGTTGATAAACCTTTGAAAATATCAGCTGCTGCTTCCTCTTTGATACTAGCACTGTCCCAGCTTTATCCAGTTGAGACAGAGGAACACTTCTCAGTCTACGTGAACTGCAAGCATAACTGGGGCTTTCTATTTTTACAGTGGTCCTTCACTTGGGATTTTTCAGAGGCTAGTCATGGGAAGTTAAAAGTCAAACTGTCCATCCTTCAGTCTGGTGAAACAATACCCTTTTCCTACAGCAAAATGATGAGATCAAAAATAGTAAGAGATTAAAGGTCAAAGCTGAGCAGGCTACAAGTTGAGTTCCTTCTCTCCCTAGAGCAAGTCATATGTAGGAACAAGAAAACCAAGATGTATAGGAGAAGGCATGTGTACTCTCAAACTTTAGCTCTTTGCAAGGGGCAAAAAGCTGCTAAGTGAATTCTTCTGTATGCAGCAGCAAAGGGAGAAAAAAAATCCTGGTGTCATTAAAACTCAAATGATTAGCCTTATTAAACTTAACTTATTGATTGTTTATAACAAGAAATGTCAAAACAAGCATAGCCGTGATTCTTGGTATGCAGATCAAAGCTTATCTCTTCTCAACTTCACCACTCCCAACACAGAAGTCTGTTGGGAAGTTCTAAGATATAACTTAGGAAAGACTGGTTGCAAATTTAAACCTGGGGGAGAGGGAATAGAAAAGCTGAGCCTGGTAGCATCCAGAAACCAGAAGGCTGTCAATGTGGAATAAGCCTGCTACTGTAAATCCAATTGTTTTTATTGTTACTCATTGAGGTCAGTTACTGATTTCTATTTAGGTAATAGATTGGTTTCCATATAGACTTTTCTTTGTGCTGAGTAGCTGTTACATCAAAGGGGTTTTTTTTAATTAGTATTTATAAATATGGATAGGTCATGTTCTGCTTTCAGTTAAATCAATAATAATGTTTAATTCCACCTGTATAAATCTGTTATGCCAATAGTTAACCTATATAGAAATAAGTGCAACCGATGGTGGAATTTTAATGACTAAATGTAATCTGTAGAAATGAAACACCTTTATGCACTTTTTAGAATCATAAATTTTCTAGTTAAATCTACACTTGCCTGCTATATATCTCCCTCTGGTACCTATCTCAGGTGTTACAAGGTACTGGATTCAGAAGGCACCAGGTTTTATTTTGGGAGGATAATTTCTAGGTTTTTGATAGTCACTGATATTTGTACATGAAAGAAATGCTTACAATCTTGCTTTTAAATTTGGGGTTTAGAGAAGATTTTGACAGCTCAACTGCACTGAGCACAGAAGTGAAACCATATAATCCTCCATGCAATAATTCGGGAACTCCTGAGACTTTCCTGACAGCTGCATATCAGTTCTGTATCGACCATGTGGTTCAGAGATGCAGTGGTCTCCAAGCACATGCAGGAATAAATTGGTCATTGCTAAGATTTGTGATCTGAGGTCCTCTCCTCATCAGCAGTATCCCAACTCCAGCAGAAGGAAGCTCTGGTAGTATTACAAATACATGGGAAACTTCTCTTGTGGAAAAAAAAAAACGAAAAACAAGGGATTTCTCTTATGGCAAAAAAAAAAAAAAAGAGGAGACTCTGTGTGAATATGTGTGTGTACATAACAGTTTCATTTCAGGACAGACAATCATAAGTTGGTTACAGTCATGTAAATACAAACTTTTGAGTGTTTGTTTGTTTTAATGTACCTGAAAAGTCCCATAGGGTCTCAAGTGTAACTTACAGGTAAATTTTCCTTGACGTGACTTTCAAAAATATTTTCGTGATGTTTAAAGTAGTTTTCTAGCTCCTTTAAAAGAAACCTGAAAGTGCTTAATGTTTGGGGGTTTTTTTTAGGATAGTTTATGCCAAAAGCAAATCAAGGCATGTTTTTTTTTTCCTTAAATTTTTCACTGCAAAGATGGATCCCGGAATAGAGATTTATGTTTTACTTTATTTAATTCACCATTTTCTTTCAACAGTGCTTAATACATCAGTTGTAAATATCAATTTATTTTGTGAGGCTGTTCAGTGTAACTCTTTTAAGTGTTGGAATGAAACAGAAAAAAACCTGGGAGAGAAACCGTTATACAGTAACATTGAATAACTAATAGTTTCTCAACTAACATAAGGAGAAAGCAGCAGCCAATAAAATAATCGGCTAGCATGTATAAGCTAAAGAAAACAGAAATGCTTTTCCACCTCTAGACCAAGAAAGTCATGGTAGTTGCTGGCAGAAGTTGTGTGTGATGGGTTGACCTTGGCTGGACACAAGGTGCCCACCAAGCTTCTCTATCACTCCCCCTCTTCAGAGACACAGGGGTAGAAAAATATGGTGCTCATAGATTGAGATACGGACAAGGAGATCACTCAGCAACCACCGTCACGGGAAAAACAGACTTGACTCTGAGAAATAAATTTACTTTCTTGCCAATCAAATCAGAGTAGTATAATGAGAAATAAAATTAAATCTTAGAACACCTTCCCTCCACTCCTCCCTTCTTCCTGGTGTCAATTTCATTCCTGATTTTCTCTGCTCTCCAAGTGGTCAGGGGAGTTGGGGAACTGGGGCTGCAATCAGTTCATCACACATTGTCTCTAACACTCCTTCCTGCTCACACTCTTCCCCTGCTCCAGCATGGGGTCCCTCCAGTGGGAGACAGTCCTCCACAAAATTCTCCGACATGAGTCCTTCCCACAGGCTTTAGTTCTTTACAACCTGCTTCTGCGTGAGTCCTTCCTGCATGTCCTTTCCACAGGGTGTGAAGTCCTTCAGGAAGAGACTGCTTCAGTGTGGGTCACAGTTCCTGCCAGCCAACCTGCTCCAGCGTGGGCTCCATTCTCCACTGGTCCACAGGTCCTGCCAGGAGTCTGCTCCAGCATGGGCTTCCCATGGGGCCACAGCCTCCTTCAGGCATCCACCTGCTCTGGTGTGGAGTCCTCCATGGGTTGCAGGGGAATCTTGTGAGGAGCCACATTACTTCTCCTGCTCCTTCTTCACTGACCTTGGGGTCTGGCAAGGCAGTTCCTCTCACATGTTCTCACTACTCTCTCCTGCTGCAATTGTGCAAGTTGGATTTTTTTTTCACTGATTAGCTCAGCCCTGACCAGCAACTGGTCCATCTTGGAACTGGCTGACGTTGGCTCTGTCAGACATGGGGGAAGCTTCAAGCAGCTTCTCACAGAAGCCACACTTATAGCACCACCACTAGCAAAATCTTGCCATGCAAATTCAATACAATGTGTCAGAAAACTGTACTACAGAAGAACACAAAAAGGGATTAAGTATGCTGATGAAGGAGCAATCTGCCTATAGATGTCAAATATGGTTGATATGTCCAGATATTCTGCAGATCAGGTGGCCCTTAAAATAGTGACGGATGGATGCCAGGAGGATGGACCAGGAAAAGATCAGTCAGTACATTCTCTACACTTCTTCTACAGTTACTCAAGAAATTCAGCATGGTGACCTGCAGGGACCAGGTACCGTTACTCTTACCCAGAGTGGCAGTCTGTATCCTCTGCTCTGCTAAAAGCAGTAGTTGATTTGAACTCATTAAAAACCTTGTTATGATAAGATTTCCAGTTTTGTAGATCTCTTTTCTTAACCTCAGAGTCTTGCAGCTTCCTAGAACACATCAGTACCTCGTGGCAGACAGAGACATTGGTAACATGGAACATACCGTAGTGTTTTAAAGGGATACGAGAAAACATTTGCAGAGACATCTATTAGTATAATAAACAGGTTGGAACAAAAATTTTCAGCCTAATATTCAGCTTTATTCAAACTGTTAGTGGCATTTTATTTCCTGTTTCGCCTAATTAGTTTTATACAACATGCAAAGGATTTTCACTGCAACAAATCACTTTAGAGAATTAATTAGATTGGTGTTGATCGGGCTATGCATGTACAAGGCAGGTTTTGGAAAAAAAATACATAATTCTTGAGATCTTTGAATAGCTGAAAACTGTTTGGGAAAAACTGTCAAATAAGAAAGCAATCCTTATGCTTTGAAAATGGTCATGAAAAATACTGTGCTGTTGCCTCTGTATTTTAATGAGTGTTTATACTCCGAGAAGAAACATCCAGATTCTAACAGAACTGTCATTGTTGTTTCACTTCAGATGTTTCTTATCAAAATACTTAGGAATTTTAGAGGGTGTTTACCTTTTTATGCCCTTGCTGTGCTATTAATACAAGACTATCTTTTATGGGTGGTTACACTTTGAAAAGATATCATGAAAGAGCATTGTTCTTGCCATTAAACTGCGTGAGGGTCTTCAGGTAAGTGATGAACTGAGCTAAAATTCTACCTTGTATTTTACTTATTGGTTTTTTTCTCTACAGTTATGTTACTATTATTATTATTATTATTATTATTATTATTATTATCATCATCATCATCATCATCATCACCATCATCATCATCATCATCATCATCATCACCATGCATAATCATACCTCTTATTGTATAATCTGAAACTAGCATAAAATAGATTTGATAATGCACCTGCTCAGCAAGTTGGGAGTGAAAGGATAAAACAATTTGCTTTGTGTTTCCTGCTGCCTTTGCAAATACTCTGCAACTGAGTCCCCTGTCTTCTTTACGTAATTTGAATCTCTTTATCCTGTGTATTGCTGATACCATCATGAAGCTGGAAAAAGGACCTACTGCAGAAAGCAAAGAAGCTTCCCCATATTCAGTTCTAATGGCAGTCTCCCTTGACTCTACCTGCTGCCTATACTTTTTTCTCCATTTATCTGACTCTGTAATACAAAGTCTTTTTGAGGCTACATGTGTCACAGAAACTCTGATAAAATCCACTTTAACTAGATGAATAGGAAGAGAATATTTCAAACGTGATGGTGGAAACCTCTGGGGTTTTCTTTTAACAGTTAGTATTTGGGACTTGCACTCCCTGAGTCATATGTTGCTTTTCTGCGCTCTTCTCATTAAAACCAGCTCAGACATGGCAGGTGGACTGCTGTAAGAGCTTCTCTAGTGTAACACGAGATGTCAGTGAGAGACATCTAGATGCAGTTCTGGCCCACAGATTTAATGGTCAGTGTAAGAACTGCAAAGTCAGAGACCCCTGTCTGTAACAATCCATCACTCTATTAGCATTACCAATTTGCTTACGAGATTCAAATAATGTTAAACTACTTAGTCCATATAGTGATTTAATGACAGTTAAGTTAACATCTATATATAATCAGATTTGTAAATCATTAGCCTGACAGCTATAAAAGGATGTGAGAACATAGCCCTACAGAACAGAAAGTAATGCCCACAGACTTGTTTGCATCATTTTTTCTTATCTTTGTTCTACCTTGGGCACCAGGTCAGTGGTCACTTCAGTTTATCCAGCAATATGTATGTCGAGTTGCACCAGAGTCAGTGAGAATTATTTGCCTTTTCTGTGTGTAACAACACTTTTTTATTCACTGTAAAGCCGAGATTAAAAAATAATCAATATCTCCTATGTCTGTGGATAGGATTGTTTTCCTAGCTTCTAAATGCCTTATATCAGTTTTACCTGTGTTATTGTGAAGTTCTCTGTGACCAGTACAAACCATCAAAGAAAATAAAATTATACTACTTGTGTAAATTTCAACTAGACCATACCGTTTATATTCACTGAGTTGTACAAACTGGAGCGACTGCAATATTTAACAATAACGGTCTGTAACAGGATTCTCTCATGGACTTTCTGCTACAAATTCAATTTCCCTGGAGAAAGAATTAATAAAATATTTTTTACAGTCGCTACTTTGTCTATGACTTTCCAAAATTATTACGGTTGTTAGAAGAGCATCATTTATTTAACATTACCTGATCAAAGCACAATCTTCCAGCAATGAAAACATGCAGGATGTTCACCATGTAGGTATATTACTGTGCCCGGTGTGCAGTAGCAGATCTGTAGCCACCCAGAAGCAGTATGTCTCAGCAGGGTTTACACTCTGGAGAGGTCTAGCATACTGTCAGAAATACTTTACTTAAAGTGTTACTGCAAATAAATAACAAGATGTAAATAACAGAGAGAAACCTTGGGCAATTCAGGCTTCATAACAATCTACGTAAGGTTTTTACTTTCGTTCAGTAACTTTTTCTTTCTTTTTCTTTCTTTACATTTGTTTTCTGACATAAATACAGTCAGTCTCCTTGAACATTGTCCTTACTTTTGTCAATTTTTATCATAGAATAGAATCATAGAATGGTTAGGGTTGGAAGGGACCTTCAAAGGTCATCTAGTCCAAGCCCCCTGCAAGGAGCAGGGACATCTCCAACCAGATCAGGTTGCTCAGAGCCTCATCCAGCCTGGCCTTGAACGTTTCCAGGGATGGGGCATCCGCCACCTCTCTGGACAACCTGTTCCAGTGCTTCACCACACTCATTGTAATTTTTTTCCCTTATATCTAGTCTAAATCTACTCTCTTTTAGTTTAAAACTATTACCCCTTTTCCTATCACTATAGGTCCTGTTAAAAAGTTTGTCCCTATCTTTCTTATAAGCTCCCTTTAAGTACTGGAAGACTGCTAGAAGGTGTCCCCTGAGCCTTTCTTCTCCAGGCTGAACAGCCCCAACTCTCCTTCCTAAAAGAATACAAAACATTCCTTCAAACATTGACTGTGTAATGAAAATAAGGACAAAGACGTAGAAGGAGTATAGTCATATGTCCCTGCTCCTTGCAGGGAGGTTGGACTAGATGACCTTTAAAGGTCCCTTCCAACCCAAACTATTCTATGATTCTATGATTCTATATCTAAATGGTACATTATAGATTTATATGGCAGTAAGGAACAATAGACTAAGTTGTTAGCACCACTCAGAATATTTCAAATCATCAGAATGTGTCAGCAAATAAAGGCATATGTTTTCATTTGTAGATGTTCCCTTTTTTTCTGAGCTTCTCTGTGTGTAATCACAAGTTTTCATTCATGATGTAACTTGGAGCAGACAGCACTTGTGCATTAACATTGTATACAAAATGGTTCAAAAACTTTAGTATCAAACACACAAGTTAAATTCTCCATTTTCAGAGCCAAGACAATGCACATCTCTAGTTGTCTTAATATACTCTGAGACTGAAATGGAAAAGACAGCAGCTGCTTTTGATGATATGCATTACAACTCTGACAGATGGTGATGAACAATGTGAAATCAGTGTTTCCCAAAACCATTTTATAATTGAGGATCTTTACTGCCTGATTTGCCACCAGCACTCCAGTAAAAACATGTAGATTTATGCTGTAAGAGTACAGTTGGTCTTTGTGAGATGTAATTCATCGGACTCTTTATTTCAGTAATGTGTGTTGGAGTGGCTGACGTCTCCAGTCTACACTGGAGATAAGTGATACTGGTATTGTTCTTACAGATATGTGCAGGATATGGAAAACAAATTTCTTAAAAAAAAAAACAGCTATGCCAGCAGAATTTTGCTGCCTTGCCTGGGGATTTATGAAATTTTACTTGCTTAATTGTTTCTTTCACCTTGGCTGTCTCAATAGCCCTATCTGGTGTTACTCTGTCTTTTTCCCTTAGTGTCAGCAAAAATGAATCCTTCAAGGATGTTCCTAACACTCCCAGTGTTACAGGGCAGAATTTTTCTGACATTTCTGAAATATGATCTGAGGTGTCAAAAGCAATCACCTACCCAAGACATGGAATCACACCTCCTTACTAAGCATTTTCTTTGTGCTCAATAAGTTAAAAATAGGTTGCCTTTTGACGTTTTTATGACAGTAATTCTACTATATTGGGTAATAATTGTATCACCTAGTACAAAAAAAAATAAAGAACAATCATGAAGAGTATTTACTCAATCTGCTCTTTCAAGAGCACCGGACAGGTCTCCTCGAAGTGGAATTAAGCACTTGGAATGTGTTCTTCTCTCTTCTTGGCATGGATACTACCATAAAGAGTAGGGTATTTTGAAAAAGGAATAAAGCAGTCTCTTTTTTTTTTATATATTGATATCCATTAAAGCTTGTATTTTGGTTAAATATTGGTTATAACAGTGCTGGACTTCCCACAAAATTAGAGGGAATTAGATGCAGGAAGAGGGAGGTAGGTAAGTATTGTATGTAGTTATTTCTGTTGTGCTCACTTTATAAACAGATGTTAAAAATTGGGAAGTGTTTTAAAAAAATTATTCAAAGCCTCGGAAACTTGCACTGTATCAAGGCTCTAAAGCAGCACAATCCATTTAACTTATCAAAGAGACAGTTAAGTAGGGAGTCAGTAGTTATCTGCACAGAGAGGATTTTTATTGTAAAGAACTCTTTCATCTAGCAGACAATGTTTAATAAACTTCTCTGGTCAGGAGTGGATGCTTGATAAATTCAATTTGAAATTAATGCTCAAGTTTGTTGGCAGGAAGCTGCTACAATACTCCGTGAGAAGTATCATGAACCCAGTTTGTCTCAGTAAGTATCAACTTGGAATGTGTCTTTGAAGTACAAATTATTTACCTAATCAAAGCTGAAGGAGGAATTATTTGAATTAAATTCTATGGTCTGTATTGTGTAAGGTGTCGGACTGGGAACACTATCTGTCCCTCCTGGACCTAAAATCTATGAGCCTAGAACCAGAATATTTAAGGGACTTGTTTTAACATAAATCACAGGTCTTTAACATAGTTGTGGCAGGGTAAAGTGTCCTTTAAGTGAGAGTAAATGTAATTCATGCAAACTTAAAAAGCACTTTATACTGCCTGAGTAGTGTGAAGAGGTCTTGTTATAGTGCCAATAAATCCACAGTTGTTTGGGAATAAAAGGGACGCTCATGATCATCTGATGTGACTTATGGCAGAACACAAGCTATAGAACTTCATACACTATTTCCCACATCAAACCCAGTGACTTGTGCTTGATCTTTTGGAAAGATATTCTGGTTTATGTCTTCATATCAGCTTCTTGATTCCCTGCACTCAAAATCTAGCACAACTCTAAATTTCTTTTTCAGAGAGAAGCCTGTTAGGCGAAGAGTGGAAAATTTTTCACCGCCTTTGATATTCCCAAACTGACTTTATCTTGTAAATTTTGAGGGAAATGGGAGTAAAGGTAGGTGAACTGCTTTTAAGAGAGGGACAGAAAAACACACTTTCTCCACTGCCCTAGTTTTCCTCTGAATACTCCCAATGTGTTAGGCTAGGTTAGCTTCCTGAAATTTGTAAAAATGAGTGGTTGTACAGAGAAACATGCTCTTTTCGATTCTGATTAAAAAACTTGGTTTTGTTTGAATTACAAAGACATAAACAATAGTGAGAGCTAACAACATAAGTGGTTTTGAATAACTGTTATATCACACTGTAGTGCCTTACTCTAGGGCATGCTACAGTTGCCTTAAAATATTTTCAGCTTTAAGATTATGCTCTGTCCCAGTACAGTCTAGAGAATCAGTTCATCTTCTCCTGAATGTGGTTGCTGTGTTTTGGGAGCTGGATCAGGCTCTAAGGTAAAAATCTGATGCCAGTAGAGGGGGCCACCAAGGTTTGCCCGGCTTGTCTGGCACAGATCCACAAACATGAACATGTTTGGCAACAGATCTGTCTGCTCAAACATCCCTTTCAAGAAAGAAAAAAATTAATTTAAATATAATCGATTCTATTTATGGTAGTTCATTTACTTTCATTACATCTGTTCTGTACTGCTAATGTGTCTTGTCTATTTGCCCACTGGATTCTAAGTCAAGTCATATGGGTTTTTTCGCAGAAGGGATAGTCTTCACCTGGTGTCTAAAAATAAATACTTGCAAGAGGCTTGTCAGTGGTAATGCTGAAAACCATATTATGCTGAAAAGTTATTTTATGGAGTGAAGTAACAATACCTATGTCAGCAACAATGTATTTTGGGTGTCCATCACCTGCTTTCCTGAAGCTGAAGGAAGTTGTTAAAAGCTCAGATTTGTTGAGGAAAACAGTTTTAGTTATAAATTTCATTACCTTTCCCATCACCACCCATTAACAGGGAAGAAATTTGTGGGAGTAGCACTTTTGCCTGTTGCTTTACTATGACAGTGACCTAGATATCTGTGTTTATGGGGAACAAGAGGAAAAGAGGTTTCTTACCACTGTATCAGCAGGAATGAGCTTTTACTCTGAATGTCTGTAAGACCTTCACTGAATATCATCTTAGTGACCATGATAAATATTGAAAGATGAGGGGAAAATTTTTATGTGCAAATGAAAATGTCACAGAAGAACACAGTGGAATGAGGTCTTATCTGAACTAGATCTTTGAATTGTTTAATGCATTAATAAATATAGAATTTGAGATTACTAGGATCTTTTGTTTTAATTTCTAACTAGACTAGTTCACCTAACTCCTTTTTCTAGCTGTTTGTGTGGTCAAGATATTGTTATTAATGTTACATGTTTTGAAACCAGTTTTTCACACCAACTGTTAAAAGAGTAAATAGATATAAAGATAAAAATGATCATAAAGAATGTTACACAGTACTTGAAAATCTCAAATGATAGGAATTATTGACAAAGTTTTGAAGTGTTGCCAAACGTTATTACCTCCATGATGTTTATGGATTTAATGCACACACAGGATACTTTCCTTGGAAAAATTCAATAGATCTTGCTGAAAGTTCCTGAATCTCTAATTAGTGGAGCACTTTACAAAGGCCTTTTGGCTGAAGGTCTCTGTAGGAGAGAATACAGTTCCCAGCAAACCATCATGAACTTTCCTGGAATTGGTCTCAGAACAAAGCAGTGAAAGAAAGGCCCTGTCAGGGATCGGGACATCTGTTGTAATACTTCTCCACAGCTTTCTCAGCTACCTAAAACACTACGTTCGCTCTCTGATGAACGGTACACTGAAAAAAAAAAAGCTCAGAGCTATTTGCAGAAGTTCTTCCTTTCCCACCAGCCCCAAGTCTATTCTGTGATATCTATAGCTTTTAAATCCAGTCATGGGATACTTGCTCACATTTTAAGCAGAACAATGTGTCTTGCTCAATATTACTTAGTAGGGCATTTCATATGTGTGTATGTCAGAAAAGCAACCAGGCAAAAGTGCAATCTGTAGCAAAACTTAGGAATATCTCTGAAAGGGAGGTAACACAGAGAAAATATTATGTTACGGATAAGAAAGACAGTGGTTGAGTTGTTTTGGCTGGGAAAACTTCTTCAAAGCTGCAAGAAAAAAAAATATTTTAATGTTATGACTAAAATCAAGTGTCAATAGCCCATCTCTGATGGTAGTGCTTAAAGTCAGTGCTATGCACTGGAGAGGCTCATCAGCAGGTTACTTTCTGCATATTCCCATGTACAACAGTTAGTTACTCAGAGTGACTGTCATAGTGATTTGTACCTTGTGCACTACATTCATATTTATTATTACTACAACTTCTTAAATACATTCGTTTTTTCACATAGATACAGTCCAGAAAACCAAATTCGTGTTTCAAATTTTCATAATTCATGCTACAGTGAAAGTGGGTAAAAACCATTTCATTAAATACATCCCAAATAATTAATTATTCTGCAGGAGAAGGCTCAATGTATTCTTTCTCAATTATTCAGTATTAAAAATCCTTTTAAACCTTTGTTGAAAACTTCCATCTATTATCATCTAACTTTTGCAGAACTCTTTGTGTGATACATATTTGCTTTCTGCGTTGAAAAAGAACCCAGCTTTGAAAAGCTGAAACTGAGATTTAAATACTCAGATAAACCCTGGTAAAAAGTAAAGAAAACACAGAGAAAGAAGACTGTCTGATGTTTATCCAGAAAACAGGTACTCAGAAAAGTGAAATATCAATGACTTTAAGTAATTGTTAATGGATATGAATTAGCCACACTAATAATTTCTAACATTTAAATAGGAGAAAATTATTCTTCTATTTGTCTCCTAAAACTCCCTATCGTGACTTAACATTTTATAGTGTGACACAGTAAGACTAACACCAAAATATTTTATTCACTTAGTGATTTAGAAATAGGAGGATGAAAAAAATCAATAAATGTATATTGAGTTACAGAGGTCATTGAATGAAAAATGGCATAAGTTTTTTATCAATATATCAGCTCAAAATGTGACAACAGGTCATTAACCTGATCAAAAAGGTGATATTTCACCTTCTTTTAAGAAAATACATGCCAGGATACATCAGTACAACTTCTTTGTGGTTGGAAGACCATGAGCTCCTGTTGATTAGGTTTAATGAACAATACATAAAACACATTTCAGATAGTTCTATCAGTTCCTTGGAGGACCATGAAGTACTAAATAAATATTTCATTCAACAAAAGTAGGTGTAAAGTGAAAGATAGCTACCTCATATGATTTTATAGATAGTTATTTTTATGTTCTCCTTTCTCCTTACTTGAAAATTAACCACATGACACAGAACAGACACAGAAACCTTTTGCTAAACCTTGGTGGAATAGTGAGGACACACTTCTACTCAGTTGACTTAGGGTATAGATTCGCAGCACAGGGAGCCACAGTGAGATGGATCAGAGCATTTACAGAAGTGCTAAAATGTGCTTCTAACCTCGCAGCTTTGTCCTAGTAAAGATCCTTACACTTTCCTCAAGGAAACATGAATATGTAATGGGCGTAAGACTACTCATAATAGACTTGTTTTTCTTGGTTATTATATTCCTTAGAAGTAATTAACAGATTCACATACACACACACTCTACAGATACGGGTTGTACCTCCTAAGTCTGTCATCTTGCTCAGTCTGTGAAATGTGGAAGCATGGTTACCTGACAGACAAAGAGAAAATGCCACACTTCTACAGTTGCTTTAAACAATCACCATAATACTTTAGTGGTTGCCCACAAGAACCAGTTCTTTACAGTCACTCGGATATCTGGAATTCTCTTTTTGACTGGGAAATAAGAGATAGTCTAAGAGATATTTTAGGCTCAGACAACAGCAGCATCAGATGCTATAGTATCTGCCCCAGAGCCAGGTAGACCTGGACATTATCTCTGCTCTGACTCCATTGATGTAATCTGAGCTCAACGTGAGTGGTCATAGATCAGTTATTTAACAAGTCTATTTATGCTCACTTTGCTAGTTTTATTTTCCAGTGTGTCCCAAGAAATCAAAGTCTAAAAAAAACCTATGCCAGAATAAATCCTTCCAGTGGTCTTTGTAATGACATTGCACCTCATTCGTTTTTGCTATTGGAAAGATGGATGGTTTGTTTTGACATAAGAGAAAAAATAGATTTTATATGTAGCAATAACTGTGAAGAATCAGAAGTTTAAATGAAGAGGCTAGTTTTTCTTATTGGATTAAGAGGAAACAGATACAATTTAGTGACTAAAGGAGTCAGTATACCGTTATGGAGAAAAAATATTTGAGTTGAGTTATACATCTGACTTTTTTCCATGGATTGTTTTTAATAATCACATATTGAATTTGTTCTCATGTATCATATTTTCTTTGCCAAATTAGATCAGTTTATTTATCTCTGTGAAAACAATTATATAATATATACTAGAATGACTGTTCTCAAAGGAAACAAAACTAAACAGAAAAGTCTCCACAGTACTATTAAATTAATATAATAAACCTTTTTGGAAACACAGCAGACTGAAAAGTGTTCATATTTATACTAACTTCTGGCAGAACTTGCTTTTACATTTTCTCTAAATACATCTGCTATAGTGCAATTTACATGATTGTTAAGTATCTCGGAATTAAAGAAGACAGAAGTTTGCATTTAACAGAAAAGTACATTCTCAGAAATGAAGCCTGGTTTGTGATCATACTTTCCCTGTACAGGTGTCAGCACCTATATTTGGCTTCCAGAGTGGCAGAATGTCTTTTAACTCCTCAGCCTTAACTCACTCAGAAATGTAGTTTGGGCCACTATTTGAATGCATCACACAAGGTTATGATGTTTCTTATTTATAAGATAATGTAAATCTCTGGCCAATGTAAAAAAAAAAACCTCTCTGTTCAGTGTTCTTTTAAACTCATAACATGATGAATCTGAGATAAAGTTCAAAAGCTAGGGGAAATAATGGCATGAAATTACCTTAAAAGCTTTTTGAATTTGCATATTTTAACGCAGGTCTGACTTCTGAGAAGAAGGATGTTGGCTGGATGGTGGTGCCTTCCGCTGTTTTGCAAGTAGAAATACTGAAAGGCTGGTCTTAAGTCTACCTCTCTGTGTATTTCAATGTACATTTAAATTATTCAGAGATACAAAGCAATTTATTATACTTCTGCTGATCTCTCCTCCCAAATATTCTCTGTGAAAGCATTTAGTGAAGCCCTTAAATGCTTAAACACAAATAACTAATGATAAGTACAAAAGGTTTATCTAGTATAGCACATTTAAGGAATCAATACAGACCATTAGCTGTTTTAATTAAAAATGGACAATAGATGGCTTTCAAGTAAAAAATTCAAACTTCACTTGTCTCTCCAGACTGGTCCTGCCAGAAGAAATAGTACTTTCAAGATGTGAACTGCTGAAAACCCATTGATTACCACTGCTACCAAAGAAATGAACCCATGAAACACCAATCAATGCCTGCGTGTCTTCAGGAGATAATCACAATTGCTAAATTTTGTTATTTGCTTGCCTTCAGTACTCTACCATATTTGTTTCTTGTTAGAGTTGTATTGATCTTCCATCACACAAAAATTTTTCCATTACCTACCATGCTGACAGGGCAACACTGTAACAATGGATGCGAGCAATTAAGCAGTCAGCATTGTGAGAGGCATAAAATTTACACCATGTCACTTTTTATAGATAATGTTATTGATGAGGTGCACATACCTTGAAGCAGAATTATTGAATATTATTTAGGAATTCCCAAACTAGCAAAGTCACATGCTCATTTTGTCACTGTTAGCATCTTATTAGTTCACCACTACTTTAAAAAGGCTCTTTGTTTTGCTCTTTAGAAGATAAATACATGTTTATCCACCATTGACCTAGAAACCTTTGAAGTATGCTGGCTTCTTTCATAGCAGAGGTATTTATATGAACAGTTTGCACCTTGTCTAAACTTTGCCGAAGAAATGGAAGTGCTAAAATCTTGTTATCCCTTCATTAAGATGTTCAAAGGGTTGGCAGGGTTCATTAATGCCATTTCCATACTTCTCAGACTTTTGTAATGTAAATAGGAAGTTTCATAAGTATGCACACACATACACATCACCTACCTTTTTCAAAAACTAATCCACAGCTACAATTCCAATTCAGGCAATTTTCTACCTCCAACCACCTATACCTTCTGAAGCAAACCATGCCTCTTGCACTCTCTGAATATGTCATTAATTGCAAAAATCACAACAAAGAATGCACGCTCAGTAAAGTGCAGTTCATTCAGTGTCATAGCTATGAACAATAATACTGGTTTATCTCCAAAAGTCATGAAGAGGAACATTCTGAGAAGTCTTAGGAAGTGAAGGAGCCAGTATAGGTCTATAAGTTAGATATATCAGCCTGGCTTATTTCCCTTCCCCTTCCAGGAAGAGTCCCAAACTGGCAGTCTGCACTTCTGTTCCCTACAAGTTAGTCTTTTAGGGGGCAAATCCTTTTCTTCTCCCTTTTCTCCCTGTCCCCAAGATACAAATGTTCCCTCCTCTCTTGTGATGGTGAGATATTACTCAGAGTGAGTGAGGCCAGGTGGAAATGGGCTGTGTGGTCCTGAAGGCTGTGAAGACTTTGTGCCCAAAAGCAACTACAAGCTGAGCTGAGCTGGGAGCAAGGTGCTGCAGCCACACTGGTCCTACAACTACATCTCACTTCTTCACTCCAGGCCCCCTGTCTGGAGTGGGACTGCTCTGAGAAGTGAAGCATGCAGATGCCATGGGAAAGAGGACGACACCCTCATGGCACCCTGTAGGGCCTAGGGAGGGCTCTCAAAACACCAGCGAGAGGTGAAGGGAGCTGATAAAGCTGTTGAGCAAGGATTGTCCCTTTTCCAGGGGAAAGGGAAGGAAGGTGGGCAACATGAATGTTTCACCCAGGACTGGAGACTATGATGGAAGAGTTCATCTGGTATCCCGCTCTTTCCAAAGCTTCAGAGGCTTCAGGGCTACAGTAGGCAATTTTGCCCCATTCAGAACCAGGACCACTAGACCACTTACCATTAATTTTCAAATGACTGAAAACTGTGCTTTCCTTCTCTAAACCAGCAGTAGTTACCCTTAATATAGTAGATTTGTAATGAAGGCTCAGGTAGTTTCAGACTGTAGCTCTTCTCCATCTGCAGACTGTGGCTCTTCTCCACTTGCAGAAGTTCAAACCCACATCTCCCAGGTGTGCATGCTCACCAGCATGACTAGATCATGGGGGAACTCCTGTTTTTTTTTCCAATTGAATCCATACCAGCATTGTGAAAGCAATATTAACCTGGAGGTGATGTGCAAGGAGAAGGATGTGATGGCTGTAGCCTAGAAGTCAGGGCACATGCGTGAAAGCAGAAAGTTTGGGACAATGGTACCTATTCCCAGGTTTATTGCTAGGGGGTTTAAGTATCTCCAGAGTCAGACTTGTGTCTAAGCTTTATTCAGGATCACATCAGACTGCTACATCTTGCCTAGGAACCAGTTTAGAAATCTTCTTTCTTCAAAAATATGTGCTGCTTTTAATCCTGGGTGTAGCTAAACTGTCTCCCAAAGGAATCTTTCAGCTGTGTGTTTGCCTATATCCAGGAGACAGCCTATGTGTGCCACTGCAAAAGAAGGCAAAAGATGAGAACCAAAGCTATGGAAGAAGATGTCCTTTTTCTTTCCACTCAAAGAGTTAGAGCAATAAGCATGCTATTTATTCTTTCCTGTGAGAAACTCTGTCAAGACTTCAAGATGGACTGACTTTTCCACAACCATTTTCTGATAGACTAGCTCAGCTTCTTTTTTAGTAGTCTTGTTGATCAGAACATGGATCTGTTATCTAAACAATAACCTGTTGTGACTATGAGTTGAAAAGAGTGTGGGAAGTAGTCATCTGAGCTGCTTCATATCTCAGAGGTTTTCAGCAGTTTTTCACATGGTTTTTTTTGTTCATTTCATTGGCACCAGAAGCCCATCTAAAGTACCTCTTACAACCCACCTACAGACACTGACTTACAAGGGGATAAGCCTTACCATGCTCCAAAATCCACTCCTCCCAAGTGTAGATGTCCTTTCAACAGCACAAGATCGGGAGAAAGCATAGGGTGCAGTAGAGACAGTAGGCCAACACGGAATTGAATTCTCCAGTTTTGCGCATCAGCTCCAAGAAATAATCACACCCTGATCTTCTGGCATCTCTTCCCATCTGATCTTTAGCTGGATTTGTCCCCACAAAAAAAAACCTTAATCCCTGCTCATGTTTTGGTAGGCCTGCAGGTGACCAAAGAAGACTCAGTGGTGCAGCACATTGAGTAAGAGATTACTTTGGCAATGACTGCTGTGCTCATGACTCCACTTATTGAATAGCCTTTAGTTAGCAAACCAGCATGCCAAGATGGTACTAATATCATTTCAGCATCATTCTTACGTTCTTTTAACAGCACAAAATCTGTTCACTCTGCAAGTCTTATTGCACATGAAGCTTAGCAGAACCAGTTGGAGAAGGTCCAGAGGAGGGCCACGAAGATGATAAAAGGGCTGGAGCATCTCTCTTATGAGGATAGGCTGAGAGAGTTGGGGCTGTTCAGTCTGCAGCCTTCCAGTACCTCAGGGGGGCCTAAAAGATGGGGAGAGGCTGTTTAGTAGGGCCTGTTGCAATAGGACAAGGAGTAATGGTTTTAAAATAGTGGGGGATAGATTTAGATTGGATATTAGGAAAAAATTTTTTACGATGCGAGTTATAGAACACTGGAACAGGTTGCCCAGAGAGGTGGTGGATGCCCCATCCCTGGAAACGTTCAAGGCCAGGCTGGATGAGGCTCTGAGCAACCTGATCTAGTCAGGGACGTCCCTGCTTCTTGCAGGGGGGTTGGACTAGATGACCTTTGAAGGTCCCTTCCAACCCTAACCATTCTACGATTCTATGATTCTTTACAGCTCCTCATTTTAAAGTGAGGTCCCTATTGACCTTGCTGAACAGAGCTACATTACTGTAAAAGTTATTCTAAACATTTATGACTTCTGTAGGTCTCCTAATTTATACTACAACTCTCCAACCTCTGACCTGACAAAGGACAGAAAGGTATTGTTGTCCTCCATTTTACGAAAAAAAAAAAGAAAATTCAAGCATGGAGAAGTTACTGATTCAGTCATGGGGATAGTTATTGTCAAAGCAAGGAGTAGTACCCAGGGCTCTAAAACCTGGGCTACAGTGCCTACAAAAATTTTGGCAGGAAAATAAGTGAAAAGAAACATAGCCAAATAATGAGAAGTTGTTGCTTCTCTTCTCTGGTGACATAAAGGAGGAATGCGTTAGAATGTACAAAACAAGAAATTTCAGTGCTCATCCACTCAATTAGTCTTGGGACCACTTCTTTAAGGACATTTGGTGCCATTTCCAGAGAAACAAGGATTGAAATAGTTAAAGCTTAGACATTCGCAGACAATCTCACTGGAGAATTTGAATGGCTGATGAACATTTTACCAGTTCATTTGTTAATAGTCTCCTTCTTCCATCTAATAGTCAGCAAAACTACTTCTCAAAAAAATTCCTTCAAGTTTTATAATTACTATTTATTGGCTACCTGGGATCCTTTACTTCCAGTCTCTTCTGTCTCTTGAGTAACTAATCTTCAAAATGCCTCTTTTTGGATTATGCATTGCTCCAATCCATCATCAGAGGGTTGAATTAGTGCAATACATCATAAAGGAGTTGCTATTCTATCACTCATTAACGTAACTACCTGACAACAGCATCTAGGGAATGCTCCAGTTTTATACATAATGTTTGGCTTCAGTGTTTGAGTATTTAAGGTTATTTTTTTAAGGATATAATCAACAAAGAGTCATAATGAAAGCAATAGATCTTTGGTGGAAGAAGTCTTTCTCAGTACAGGAAAAATATAGACCTATTGGAGTAGGTCCAGAGAAGGGCCACAAGAATGATCAGAGGGATGGAACACCTCTTCTATAAGGAAAGCTTGAAAGAGTTAGAGTTGTTCTGCCTAAAGAAGAGAAGGCTCTGGGGAGACCTTACTGTGGCCTTTCAGTATTTAAAGGGGGCTTATAAGAAAGATGGGGACAAACTTTTTAGTAGGACAAGGGTTAATAGTTTTAAACTAAGAGAGGGTAGATTTAGATTAGACATAAGGAAAAGAATTTTTACAATGAAGGTGATGGAACACTGGAGAGGTTGTCCAGAGAGGTGGTAGATGCCCCATCCCTGGAAACATTCAAGGCCAGGTTGGATGAGGCTCTGAGCAACCTGATCTGGTTGGAGATGTCCCTGCTCCTTGCAGGGATGTTGGACTAGATGACCTTTAAAGGTCCCTCCCGGCCAAAACTATTCTGTGATTCTGTGACTCCAATGAGAATTTTATGTGAATAAAATTAATTGGAAATTATTTATATAACATGTCTTAGAAAATATGAATCATTTCCTGTCACTCTCACCAGCCATTCCCTGACCAACTGCAGGGTTTGCCATGGTCGAGGAATCATTCCCAATAAGATGTTTGGATGTACACACACAATTTTGGAGATTAGGAGAGTCAAAATAGTGTAAATATGGGCTGACTGTGGCAGCTGGCCTCAGAGCTGGAGAGCAGACCCAGCTGCTGCCATAGTCCCAGACAGAATGGTTTGCATGTAAAATTTTATCTGAACATTTTCAAAGTAACCTGATGAAAATAAAAGCATAATTCTCAAAAGCAGTTGAAAGATCAGTTTTTCAAGAACTGGGAAACAGTGTAATGAAAGTCGCTTAAAAACAGTGTCTGACACTTTGCAAAACTAGCATCCCAGTCCTGTATGTTTGTAAAAGCTGACATGTAAACAAGGATATTAAACCTTTTAAAATCAAAGATTAAGTTTGCTCTAATTGCTTATAACTTTTGCGTATTTCTGTATATATTTCAGTACCTTTTTGCATTTATATTTTACAGACCAGAGGGAAGAGTAGGCAACTATCAAAATAAACACAGTGCAGGTTCCTAGCCACAGTTCTTTGGACACAAGGATCTTCAAAACTCCCATTTTTCAGACAAGCATGCTTTTCAATGTGAGATGTGTGGATTGGATTGGGTTGGGTTTTTGGATTAGAATTATTAGGTGAGTACGATTATTTCTTTATCGTGGCCCTATTTGGTAAATTCCAAACACAAAGCACATCCACACTCTATTGGCTTGAACAAATGATTGTTTCAAATATGGCTCACCTTGAAATATATGACTTCCTACAGGTCATCAATTAAATGTTTTCTTTCCTAGAGGTAGTTTTCTGTCTTTGTATCCAACTGTGTATCCAATATTGGGTGTTCTGAGGAGGCCTTGTTTGGCAATTCAGGGCTCTTTTTCATCTTGGCCCAAGGATGTAAAATTTGAGTTTAGATGCCCTGAAAAACAAAGTAACTTGTCATTATTCTTCTTCAGTGTAATTCACAAATAATAGAATAACCTACTTTTAACCTGCATTGAATTTTTACAATCCAGGTACTAGGCTCTTGAATAGCAAGCAGTAGACAAGATTTCAGCCAAAGCAAAACAGTAATCAGGGGAGGGTGACCCATGTTGGTAGTGGCAGGTGAGAAGAGGCTGCATGGTACATCTGAGCTGGAGCAGAGCACACAAGTTACAAGCCCTTTGTCCTGCTAGTCAGCATGGAATTCACAGCCATAAACATCCTAAGCTTTGCAGTGATAATGTATCTGTTTCATACCAAGTTACACTGAATCTGTAGAAACTGGGATTTAAGGGAATTTTTTATTTATTTATTTTTACATCAATACCTCATCCCTTTACACTTATGTTTTGAAACGAGGGGCCACTTAAAAGATTCCTCAATTTCATTAAAACAGAAAGGAAATAATGCACTGTATCTATCCTCATATTTCCATCATAGGTATTCTTGGCACTTTGAAAACTTTTAAGAATACTCAAATTCTGGCTGAGTTGCCTACATTCCCCAAGGACCACTTGTAAAACAAGATGTTTGTGACTTAATGAGACTGACCCATAGCACCTAAAAAAAAAATAAATAAATATTTATAACAAGGAAATTAGGGCTTGACAACAACAACAGATCTGTCCATGCAAGGGTTATGTCCAACTTGTACTGGCTCCCTATGCTCTGAGTTAGTCTTTTATATGTGAATATTTTCAGTTAACATTTTGCTGTTATATATTTTTCTGTAGTTTCCCATTGTAGATATAAAGAAACAAAGCTCTAAGTAGGTCTACATTTAAATTGTATTAGATGTTTCATTTAAACCCAGTATCTATTATTCTCCTCCTCAACTAGGTGCAGATAACAATAAAGATAAGAATTAATGAATTAAATCCAAATGTAAATGGTATCAGTAGGTTGTGTAAGTTCCAGTGAGACTGCGAATTAATTCTGTTCACAGGGAAAATACCTAAATAACTTCTGGCAAGTTATTAAGTCTTCCTGTCCCTTGTGGTGTAGTTTCCATAACTCATGGAGTTCATTAAAGGGTTTGCATAAATATAAATCATCCATGGAAAGTAATTAATCCTGTTACCTGTTTGGTAGCCTGTGTGTTCTATCTTATTAAATATGCCAGATAAATATTAATAGTCCAGGAAAAATGCTTTTGGGAAACTTAAAACTTCTGATTTTGCTTTTATATTTTAATGTAATATTTAGCTGGGGTTTTTTTTCTTATTTTCTTAACAAGTAAGCAACTATGTGCTTAGTGTCAGGGTATAATTAAGATAGCAAAACCAGGCATTAATAATAACTCATTGCATAGTGAGGCTAGTTGTAATCCATTGAACTCTGTGAGAGATTTCCCATTGATTTCAATGAAAGCAAGGTCAAGCCCATTGAGTTTCAAGAAGATTGCTGTAAAGTATCCATCAAATAATAAAGGAGATTACGGATAACTGAACACTAAAATGCTTTCATTTATCATTAGATTAATATTTTAAATTATCTTGAGTGCAAGCTATACTCAAGAAACAAAGCATTGCAGCTTGTCTGCAAAAAAGTGTGTTATTAAATAATTAACCTAGCTGAACCTGAATGAATGGTAGTTTATACCAGTAATTTTAGAACAACTTAAAGTAATAGGTAATTGTTTTTCAGAATTGTCAGAAATTTTGCATAAGTAGAATATATGCTGTATATTGCACAATGCGTGTTTGTGAAGAGAGCAAACTAACAAACAATTTTGGGTAAAGAATAAACCCATACATCTTTTTAGACTTCTCTGCAAAAATCCTGCATTTATCCAAGGATAATAAATTCATTAGTATTTTGTACTGAGCGGATGAGGAAGGACTTAGGCTTTACAAGACCATAAGTAAGTAAGATAATGGATTAATGAAATCTGTTAAAAAAGAACCTTAAGTAGGGGTAACTACCTGTACTTAAGGGAAAGATACAAACAAAACAGCTGCTTAAAAGACTCCCTAAAGATTGCAAAAATTGTCCTCTACAAGCTCCCATGACAACGGGAGTAGCTCCAGCTTCTGACATCCCTCATGTCTCTGCTGGCCCACTGGTCCCCAACAGATCTGGCACAGCCTCCTCCTGGGCAGCACCCATCCATTAAATGCCATGTGGAGAAGGAGGAGGAGGGGCGCAGGTAGGCTTGCTCCGGGAGGAGGTGGAAAGCAGAGGGTCATTTCCATATTGCTCTCCACACACCCGCACTCTTTCCTTTGTATTTTTCTGACTGATTTAAACTAATTTTAAATCAGTGAAACAAAAGTCTTAGAGCACCCCCTTGGGTCAAGTATTGCAGGATGTAGTGGACAAGAGCTACACCTGTCTGCTACAGGTTGCTCCCTTGTAACAGAGAAAACAAAACAAGATACTTGCCTTATTACAGCTGCCCTGACCTTCAACTACTTACATCCACTAACTACACTTTCAACCTAACTGATTATCTTGAACAGCTAGTAAATAAACTTTCAGGTGTTCAAACTGTGCTGTTGAATTGCAAGGTGAAGTTGACCACCCTTTCTACAGGATGGTCAATGCCAGCATGAGTAAGACGTAGGAGGCAGATGGGGCAGTAATGTTAGAGATCACTGAGATAGCTCCAGGAGGGCTACAGTCCCAGCAGTAAAAAAGCCATAACTCTCAAACTAGAGCTCACCAGTGCTGTGAAATAGAAAGGAGATGGGTGAGAGTTCACTCACTGGGACTTAATCTGGACAAGACCGAGGGAATGGTAGCAGAAAAAAACAAGGACGATATGGCAAAAGATGGACCTAATCAACATGGTTTCTAACATCCTGCTCTCCATATGAAACCCAACTCCTTTAGCACAGGACAGAACTGGAAGAACTTTACATTTGATTATTTTTTCTCATGTTTTAAGATATATATTCATCAGCCATAAGGTAGGAAAAAAAAAAACAAAATAGTCCTATATGTTGCATTCTGAACCCTTTGATAATTTTCTTTGACAATCAAAATAAATTTTATGGTAAGCTCCTTGGGCTTTCTTTTTTTTTTTTTTTCCCTGACACTCAATCTACAGTGAACTGCCTGTTACTTATTTTTCTTTTAAAATGGATGAGAAGTCATTTCACTTAATTCTTTATTACTTATATAGTGTGTCAGTAATGCTAAAATACAGTTAGAGATCTTGGTTTTTTTTTTTCAAATACATCTGTATTGCCTGTAAAAACCCATAACATCAAAAATTTCCATTACAGAGATTTTTATTATAGCTTTACATTGATGCATGGATGAATCTGCATTTCCTTCTTCCTTCAGAAACATGAAAGACACATCTTTGGGTTGTGTCCTCACAAAGTACAGCAAAAAAAAATTGTGTATGTTTATGTCCTTGCTTGTATTTGATTGTATACCATTTTGAATGCAAGTACAGTGAAAATGTGTTCTCCTAATGACAGATTGTCTGAAAATTAACCATCTCAAAGCCCTGTGGACAGTATTATTACTTATTATAATCAAATATTTTTCTTAACAGTAATTCATTTCATTACTATTTAGGTACATCATTGCCAATGATTAGTTCCCATTGGTGTCCTTCAATTGCTTTATGAAATGGGCATAAAAATTGCATAGATGAGAGGAGAAGTGTTCTATGTGGAAAAAAACATCAAAGGCAAGAAAGAATTTCGTATCTCTTTGATGTCACTCAGCTTCAGGTAGGGAGAATTACAGCTTTCAGGAGTGCTAATTAAAATCAGTAGTTATTTGATTTACTTGACATGCCTTTAAAATAGCTTGTAAAACTTGCCATTCCTGACAAAAGGAAGATCCTGAGTCCATGAACGTGTGTGATTTAAAAGTCTTCCTCCTTTTCCCTAACAGACATAAATGTAATGATCTTTGAATGTAAGAACCAGAAGATGGGACTTTGGGTACTAATCTTAAGAGCACAGCAATTCACACTAGGGAAGAGCTTTTTGTGTTCCTGCTGTCTTTGGGAGATCAGTGAAGGAGAACTGATTAACCTAAGTGTGATATTGACACTGTTTTCCTTACAACTATTTCTAACAAACAATATAATTTATAACCTAGGACAAAGCTGACGCTTACTAACGTCACTTCATCAGCAAACGTCTCTGGCAACTCTGCCTTGTTACTCTTGCTGTGTGTGACAGCAGTCTCAAATACACCACACACTTTCTCAAATCCTCTTAAGGAGATATTGTTGGAGGAAGTGATGTCATATTCAGTCTTGGATCAAACTCTGTAAATGGTTTTCTTTTCCTTTGTTTCAGTAACACTTGTTAATTCACTACTAATAAACATATGGCGTAGAACAGATTAAGAGGCAAAAAACATGAAGTACTCATGAAAAATCATTTTTACTCTAGGGAAGATTTTCCAAAATGTGTGAAGTGTAAAAATAATTCCTCTTCAAAAATTATTTGATGGCAGCTTTCAGTTCTGTTTTTTTTCTTTACTTTTCCCCTTTCACTTTCATTTTTCACCTTGGAGCACTGTCACATATTTGTTCTTTAGCCGGGCTGGTATCCTGCTATGTTCACTCAGTTTCTTGAGTATCAAGATGGACCATTCTCATACTTTGGCAAAGGATGCATTTGAAACTGCAAGGTTTCCTGATGTCCTTTGAATTTCAGAGCTACATCCTATGGGATCCTATCTATCAGTTACCTGAATGAAAAAGAAGAGACACTGTGGTCACAAAAGCCAAGGCACCACCTACAACAGTAGCCATGCTGCCAGCTGTTAACTTATGAGGTATATCCACTCCCACTTGAGCCTTTCCCCTTGACCTGAAGGATTAAGGAGGACATCAGCTGAGTTCCCGTGTCTCACTTTTCCGTCATACTCTCTGTAGGCACTCCTGATTTGCTCCGTATGCTCCTTGGTAGTGTCATTGGTGGCCGTGTTGATGAGAGCTCCTGGAGTTTCTCTTAGTGGAGCTTGATCCTCTCCACTATCTATAAGGGCACTTTACTAACACTATGAATTATAATTTGAGGGCAGAGAAGCAGCATTGCTTCTGCTGTCAGAAGTCACACATCTCCAGCTTTCCCCATCTTGTGAGTATCTAGCCACCACTTGTTTAAGCTTCCAGCTGCCCCTCCTTCCTTGCATCATGCCGCTCAGGATGACTGCAAGGTTTCTGTGAAGACCCTGCCTCTTATTCATGAGGGAGCTATTTGAGGCTTATCACTTAGAAATTTCTGAAATATCAAGTTGTTCGGAACCATACTGTGCTGCCTCAAGAAAATTGCTTTACATATATTAAAGTATATCAGAGTAAGCAAAAGCATTTTACTTCAAAATCTGTTTATATCCGAATGCCATCTGCTGCTGTGTGGTTTTTTTTCATGAAATAAATGTTGATATGCTACAGAGGTCACACTCATTGCTCTATTGGTATTTGAGCATGACAGTCAGTTTTGAAGAGGAATCTCACGCAGAGACGATTTGTCTTGCTACAGAGACTGGGTGTGAAGTTTAAATGCTCTGTCATAAAACAAAGTGTAGTTTCTGTACCTTAGGCACAGTGGAATCAGTACATTCATTGATTTTATGATAGCTGCACGCTAGTGTTACAGCACTGGAAGTTGTTGATATAAGGAATCTATGGAGAACACAGGAAGAACAAAGCAGACATTTGTGTGGTGGCAGTACTCCTTCTATACCCACTTTCTATGAGCCTTATATTGTACTTTTGGACATCCAAGTAGTAGATAAGAATTTCTGTGATTCATCTGCTGTGATGTCTTAGATTACATCAAAATGCCCCTTTGCAATGGAGGTTATGTTATTCTTTCTAGTAGCAAAAGATAATATACTGAAAATGTCCTAATGTGAAAGGTGAACTTTAACACTGCAATGTAAACACCTCTGTAAAATACTCATGATAATATCTCTGTTCCACATATTTCTGATGCTATGTGTTGCCATCTGTTAGAGAATGGTTCTGTCACTCATTGCTGGATCTTAGGTAAACAATGAGTAAAACATTGCTCTTTTAAAAAAAAAAAAATCTGCAAAACAAACAATACCTTGGTCTTATTTTTATCATTACAAGTACTGTTCATGGTCAAAGCTAGGCTCAGATAAACAATGGCATTTTTGCTGTTGCTGTCTTTGGCTACAATATCGCTTTCAAATGCTGGCATCGTAACATCCAAGCAGGCTGCCTAAGCTCTCCCTGTGCCTGGTGAGGCACACACAACAGAAAACACAGCCTTGTCAGAAGGCGCTGCAAAATCCCAGTTGACTAAGGAGGAAATGCTGAACGCAACATTGTGTCTTAAATCCTGCTCTGCTTCAGGACCTTAACCAGTTGTTTGGTGCTTACAGAGACAGCTTCTGCTGAGACTTCACAGGTCTACTCTCCTCCTCAGTGGGGGTACTAATACAACCTTGTCCCATTCTTGCTTCGTGTTTCTAGTACAAAATCTGATTTCTTCTGAGCAGAACTTGCTGATGGAAGGGAGGGAGAGAGTGTGAGGGACAGGGAGGGGTCTGGTGCAGAGAGCCCAGGAATGGGTGAGGACATTCCCCTAAAGCGAGGCAAGCGTCACTGCAAATCCCCACAGTACGGACATAAGCTCTCCCATGGAAGAGTGACAAAGGCAGCAGGAACACAGTTTCACAGGACAGCGTGACTGCCACGGTGACTGCTGCAAGGCTCACTCTGGGAAATAGACATAAGGAAGCCTGCCTGTCCACCTCCTTCAGGGAAAGAGCACCCACTCTCTCGGATCCACAGCCAGCTAAAGCATAAAGCTGATTGCAAGCTGTTAAAAATTCATAATAATTTGTGAATGTGCAGGTGCAAAATGAAGGTGTTCAGGCATTAAGATGTCAAATACTAAGGAGGCTACAGAGCCTGTGAAACTCCTTAATTAGGAACAGCAGAAGAGGGGTTTTGAAAACTGCATTTTTATTAGGCTTTGAAATAATTTGCTTCAATCTCTCCACAGAAACCCTAGTGAAACAGATACAAATGGACCTGTAAACATCTGACAGCTAGCAGTGGCACAGCCTAGATCCTTTAAGAGACAATTTTCAGATACTCATCTCAACTTCTTCAAAAATTTTTTTTAACAGAATGAAGTCTGTACAGTGAGAGAGGGTTAAGATGAGAAAAATCTGTGTGGCTTAGATGATTGAGTAAAGACAGCTTCATGACACAAATGTGCCAAATAGTGTTCATCTTATGTTGAATTCATGTACATAATACCCACCATAAGTATATAGTCATCATACTCCTGCCTCTCTGCAAGCATTGAATCATTGTGACTTAAGTGTTCAGGGATGCAGCCTGCATTGTATTCTTACTCATATATACACACATATTTTAATAAACTATTCATCCTGAGGTATTAATATGATAGCTACAAACTGGGAACTTCCAGCTTAATTCGATTTAAACAGTACCTAATGATTCCTCAAGTTAGAGAATGTATGGTTTTCACTCTCTTGTTATTTTAATCGTTAAATGGATACTTTCAGAAGCAGCTTGTTTTAAGTGCATGCTACTTCTACTAATCCATGAAAAATGACAGGCTAGAAGTGACCCCAGCTGTAGCCATGTCTTTAAGAGCAATGCACCTGTATACCTTCCAAGCCTCAACAGCATGCTGTAAGGAGGAAAAGATTGAAGTACTCTGTTGAACTCTTTTAGCATTCACACCACCAAAAGATTGCTTTGTTCTCCATATTTCAGCTGTTTCCCTCTTAATTCTGGCAAAGCAAGGCCTCAAGGAAAAAAAAAAACCACAAATCAAGATTTCTAGCCGTACAACCACAGTGTTCAGAAATCACACCACCAAAAAAAAAACTGTAACAGAGCAATCTTTCCACTATAAATCTTGTTACATTTGCAACCAGTGAGTCAATTTTGAGACTGAAATCTGAGTGTCTTGACACGATGTAGTAATCTGAAGACCATAGGCAATGTTGTTCCCCTGACTCTTTCCTGTTGCTCATAGACTCAAAAAAATGAATATTGATTTTCAGCCTTTGGTATCATTGTGCTCTGCTCTAGTATTTGGTTTTTGGTCAGCTTGAGAAAGATTCTCGTTTAGTAAAGACACATTTGCAAGACAAATAGAATACTTAATTCAAAAGAAAACGAAGGGTAATTTTAAAAGGCAGTTGGTGAAAGACCTGTTTGTCTCAATTTCTTCTCAAGGCCAGAATGTCTAAATATATTGTTTGCATCATAAGGCTGATGAACTGCCTTTTGCAGAGCTCTGCTGTCAAACAGTAGCTACAAAAATCCAGTGCAGTCTTGCACTACTTGCTGAAGGATGTAATCACCTTTAACTGACTGGCCACCTAAAACTTGTCGTTACAATGAACTTATATGGGCAATATCTGTTTAATTTCATGGTTCCATGAGTTACCTGGGGCTACAAATATTAAATAATTGAGATATTGCAATTATCAGCCCTGCAGCAAAATGTTGGGTGTTTGGCTGCTCAGGTCCAATCCACAGTCTTGAGCCACACACACACACTTTGTTGGAGGTCTGTCACCTCTCACTAGAGCAATGTGAACTGCAGGACAGGCTGGCTGCTGGAGCCTTGAGTCACGGTACACGTGTCTTATTACTCAATATATCGCACAGCTTTTTGCTGGAAAGGAAAAGGGTTTTTCAAATGAAGTTTGTCTTTAAAAGGAAAAACACAGTGGCCTGTTTAATGAGACTTCATTTAATTCTGCAGCTATCTGCTGTTTTAGCATACCATACACAGAAAACATGCTAATATGCTTTCACTGCTCAGTAATTCTTTCACAATTTCTATACAGCATATTTCATATGCTATTACTTGAGTGCCTTACAATTTTTAAAAATATACATTCTGTTACCACGGTTTGTTTATTTGATACCAGCAAAAGATCACCTGCTGATCATGTGCCTGTTTATTTACCTCATGCATTCTTCAAGTATTTATTTGCAAATATTCTGCTTGTAGGCCAAAGAGAATGGTTTAGGAATATGTGCAACAATGGCAATGTAGAATGTAAGCACTTGCTAACAGTTACCACACATGACACATCATATACAAATATGGATCTAATTTTTGTAACAGAATCATAGAATGGTTAGGGTTGGAAGGGACCATCTAGTCCAAACCCCTTGCAGTGAACAGGGACATCTCCAACCAGATCAGGTTGCTCAGAGCCCCGTCCAACCTGGCCTTGAATGTTTCCAGGGATGTGGGCACATACCACCTCTCTGGGCACCCTCATTGTAAAAATTCTTTTATTGATGTCTAGTCTGAATCTACCTCCTCCTATTTTAAAAGCATTACCCCTCATCCTTTCACAACACGCCCTGTTATAGTAGAAATACGTGTAACATTTTAATTACCATTGACACAGCTTTTATTTACAACTGAATGTTAGTTATAATACATAAAGAATCAACATCAAAAATTAATATTTTCTAAGATAAAGGGAAAGATATAGGTATTTCTATGTTAAGGATGTTGCATCATCAAATTTTTAAAACTCTGTTGAGAGATAGTGAGCACATAATCAGTCATACTATTGATGTCACATGTTAAAGGAGAAAAGTGTATCTAGTTCTGTCTTGGGACTCTATTTTTGTCACTTCTTGTTTTGTGGCTTTCCTTAGTCCTAAAAAGACAGGTACTCGTAGGACTGAGAGATGTGATGCTATTATCTGAAAGAAGAAGGTTTTGTCATTGTTCTCAGCCCAACATCCAAAGCAAAGACATCAGTAGCAAGCAAGAAATCACTGCAAGACTATGAACTCTTTGTCTTTTGGGTAAACTGAGGCTGAATGTACTTTAAATAGAAGGATAAAATATTCTGAGAACTTAGTTCTTATGAACCATTTGGAATATGTGAAAGCACTGCCTGTAGATTTCACATAGAAAACATCTCACCTTCACTTCAAAACAATAAATCTGATTCTAGCTTGGAAATTAAATTTAAGAAGCTTGGAGGCAATAATAACCTAGTGTCTCATCTTAAGCTTTTAATATTCATTGATTGTGTTCTCTAGGTTCTCAAATACAGAGAGGAAAAACTAGAATTGCAAACACAAAAATAAATTACAAGAGTAGTAATACCTTTAGCTGTCATCTTGTACCATCTGTGAATCGCAGTACTGCACATCTCACTGAATTACTTTACCCCTGAGTAGTTTGCTGGTTTTTTCAAGAAAAAAAACACGTTCTGCTTTTGCAAGCAAAGCAGAACTTAGGTGGTATTTTCATCTTCCCATAACCATACCTGCTTGACAAAGGTCCTTCCCTCCAGAATAGAGCTCTGGATCCATGTGAGGTGTCGACCTGCTCTTGGCTGTTTCAGCAGGAACTGTCTGAGATGGTGGCCAGATCCCAGGCTTGCCACTGCACAGCTCTTCTGTGAGGCTGCAATTGTTTTACAGCACTGTTGTGGGAAATCCTAAAATAACCTAGAAATATTTATATTGTTATTACTAAGTCTTGTTATTACTAAGTCTTATTAATTCGGAAGACTGTCCATTTCTTTTTTGGTCTCTGCAATTGTATTGGGTTTGCATGGCAAGGTTTTGGTAATGGAGGTGGCTTCTGTAAGAAGACTCCAGAAGTTTCCCCTACATCTAATGGAGCCAATGCCAACTGGCTTCAAGATGGACCTGCCACTGGCCAAGGCCAAGCCCATCACCGATGGAGGTAGCGCCTCTGTAATAACACAGTTAAGAAGTGAGGGAAAAAAAAAAAACCTGTGCAAGAGAAACTGCAGCCACAGAGAGGAGTAAGACCATCTGACAGGAACAACTCTGCACTGAAGAAGGAGGGGAGGAGGTGCTTCAGGCCCAGAGCAGAGATTCCCCTGCAGCCCGTGGTGATGACCATGGTGGAGCAGGTTGTTCCCCTGCAGTCCATGGAGGCCCAGGGAGGAGCACAGATCCACCTGCAGCCCGTGGAGGACCCCACACCAGAGCAAGTGGATGTGCCCTGGCGCAGGCTGTGGCCCCATTGGGAAGCCCACACTGAAGCAGGCTCCTGGCAGGACCTGTGGACCTGTGGAGAGAGGAGTCTGCGCTGGAGCAGGTTTGCTGGCAGGAACTGTGATCCTGTGGGGAACCCAGTCTGTTCCTGAGGGACTGGAACCCATGGGAAGGACCCACACAGGAGCAGCTTGTGAAGAACTGCAGCCTGTGAGAAGGACTCATGCTGAAAATGTTGATGGAGGACTGTCTCCTATGGGAGGGACCCCACTCTAGAGCACAGGAAGAGTGTGAGGAGTCTTCCCCCTGAGGAGGAAGAAGTGGCAAAGACAACTTGTGAGGAACTGACTGCAACTCCCATTCCCTGTCCCCCTGTGCCACTTGGGGGAAGAAGGCAGAGAAAACCAGGAGTAAAGTTAAGCGTGAGAAGAACAGAGAAATGGGAGGAAAGTGATATTAAGATTTGATTTTATTTCTCATTATCCTACTCTGATTTGATTGGTAACAAATTAAATTCATTTTTCCCCAAGTCCAGTCTTTTTTGCCAGTGACGGTAACTGGTGAGTGATCTCTTCTTGTCCTTATCTCAATCCATGAGCCTTTTGTTACATTTTCTCTCACCTGTCTAGCTGAGGAGAGAAGTGATAGTGCAGCTTTGGTAGTCACCTGGCATCCAGTCAGTAATAAAACAATTCTCTACTTAGCTAATGGCACTTTTTTTTTTTTTCTTGGAGGAAGCCTTCTTTCACCAAAGTCTGACATAAAGTGCAAATCCAGACATCCTAAACACTGTGTCAAGACCACTATTTTGGAAACTTATTCTTCCTGCTTGGGTCCCCCACACCCTACAAGTGGCTTACTGTGTCCACTCACATAGCTTCAAATTTCAGTTTACATTTAAAGTTGATAGATCCTTTATTGCATCTTGCCTTGCCTTCTACTGTGGAGTTCAGTTTCTGTCTACAGTATCTGGAAGCAATGTTATTGGAGATGTGGGCTTTGATGATGGAGATTTAGTCTCACTTTCAAAATCCTTATGCTATGTGCCTATCCCAAGGAATTCAACCACCTCTCTGCTTGTGTCATTCTAACCCCCCTGGCTTGCAACTGCCTCCTTTCATGGAGCTATCCAACCATTCTTGAGGGTCTTCTACTACTCTCATCTTGGTGACACAGTAAAGAATAACTCCCATGTCAGCTAGATGACTGGAAACACATATCTTCAAAGGAGAGCAATCAGAAACAAAAGATTGATATTGATTGACCATCTGACAGGATTTGAGCAATATGAGTTTTCTCTCATACACAGTGATCCAGAAGAAATGGAACAAGTTTGTCCACCTCACAGTCATCCTGTGACAAAGTGGGCTGCTATGACTGTTTTCACTCGTCACTGTCAAGAGTTTGACAGCACTTACAGTCAATCAGAAATCTCCGTTTACCATCTAAATTGTCAGGCTATTTTTAAAAAAAAATTTCTTCGTCAGTGTATGGATTGACTTCTGCAGTGAGAATTTCATTTTTTCCTCTTGGAGGAAAGTAAAACTACCCTCCAAATCCTTACACAAATGGAGAGCAGTTTAAACAGTTATTAATACTGTCTACCCAGTAGCTGGAATACCAACCTCAGGGCTGGAAAATGAGTCTGTCTTGTTTAAAAGCTGGAAGGATCTCTCCGCTTTTTTTGCTTGCAATAGTAGACCAAGCAAGAAGGATGAAGGATCACATTTCAAATACAATCTTAGATTTGTCCTTTTTTTCCCTCAGTTTCATCTTTTGCACATTTTCATTGTTTCATGGAGATAAAGAAAGCTCAACTCACTGCTAAAGTGACACAAAACATACTTGAGAAATTTGTCTTCTTTGTAGAACAAACATTTCAACTTAAATATTCATTTCTCAGCATCTTTGTCTTGAAGGGTTTCTTATATAGATATATAGAGCTGAAACCTGAAAATCTGCATTTAGATAGAAATTGCAGAAAAGGCCTTCTATACAAACTAAGCAGTATTGCTTTTTTCTTCCTTCCAGTATGACATGAAAGGATTTTTCTCTTCCAGTCCTTAAACAAGGACACTGAAGTGGAGCTTCAGGGTCCCCTGAACATTGACAATGAAGATGCTCTAATAGCTCTAATTTTGTATGATGAACCAACCTTACTGCATCACATGCCCAAAAAGCTATATTTTCCTGTTTACTATAAACATCTTCTGCTTTTCATTTAAGTATGATGACCATATTAGTGGCCAGTGGAAATAAATGGGAGAGCTAAGGAATAAAATTCCTATTATATTCATGCACAAGGTCCTTCTGCAGTCCATGTACTGCGAAAAAAAAAAAAGATTAAAAATTACTAATGGCATTTTAACAGTTTTTTTTTTATATTTCAGAAGCTGTCATTTGTTTTCAGTCAACAATTCACATGGTTACAGAAGGCAATACCATTGAATTTTAGTGTAGCAGTACTCAGACAAAAGGATTGTAAAATGTTTCATAACTGTGCTGGTTTAGCCCCGATCACCACACAGTTTCTCACTCACCCTCCCCCTACCCAGCAGGACCGGGGAGAGAAATTGGGAAAAAAGGAAAACTCGTGGGTTGAGATAAAAACAGTTTACTAAAATACTAAAAACTACAAAGATAACAGAATATAAGGATATTGATATATACAAAATATACAAAATGAACAGTGTACAATTTCTCACCACCCGATGTCCGAATGATCGACACAGCCCGTCCCAAGCAGCGGTCACGGAATGACACCGAGCAGCAAGCAAAGTGGGGAGAGCAAGGTAGAGGGCACGATGCCAGCAAGCAAGAGAGAAGAAAAGGATGCCAAGGGTGCCTGAATGGGTGCCAGAATGGAATGGAATGGAATGGAATTGATGCCAGAAAGGAATGCCCCCTCCCGTGGGCAACTCCCATTTATATACTGAGCATGACGTTTATGGCATGGAATACTCTCTTTGGCCAGTTTGGATCAATTATGCTGTCTGTCTTTTGCCCAGCTTTCCGCATCTGCACATTAACAAGACTTTAACGAGACTTGGAAAGCCAGACAGCGTCCTTGGTCTCATTAACAACAACTCGTATAATCAGAGTGTTTTTATCAACATTCTTCACACACAAAATCCAAAACACACCGGCTACTGAGAAGAAAATTAACTCCATCCCTGCTGAAACCAGGACAATAACCTTTTACACACACTGGGCCAAATTCTGCCCCAGGTCACATCCCAAGTGATATCACTGATTTTGCAAAGGCTGGATGAGATCCAAAGGAATGACGTGTGTATAATCTGCATGAGAAGAGAAATGCCTTGTTGACTTGTGGAATACCAGGAAGAAGTGAAGAATACAGTTTGAGAGCAAATGAAAATCTCAGACTGAGAATGATCCCATGCACTCTATTGGAAAAATACTGACTTTTGTGAAAGGAATGAGAACTTTCCCATTGACATAAACAGTGAGTTTATCATGGCCTTCTCTTTTTCTCCACAAATAACAATCTTTGCTCAAAGGGCAAATTGGTGAAAGTCGCTTCTGTAGCACCAAGCATATCAGCAAGTTACAGCAAAACGTCTTTAACACGGCCAGGGCGGTTCAAACCAAATCTCCCAGACAGTAAAGTAACAGGCAGATTTAATGAAGTGAATTCACAGTCAGCAGTTTTCCAGGAACCACGTATGACTCGATATTTATTATGATTTCCAGAGAAAACAAGTCAGTCATGTAATTGTACTTTCAGTTAACAATGGTATATGCAAAATTGCTTCCTCAGAGTTGCATTTTCAAACACACAGAAAGCTTGGTGCTGTTTAACATGCTCCCTGTAAATTAACCTAATGAAATTTGTGATCTGAAAGACAGAAGATAAGGCAGCTTGAGTGGCCAGATCTCAGAGTGATGTATCGTGATAAGCAATGCTGTCTCTGAGGATCCCAGTGTCCTGGATGCATCATTTACAAACTGCAGGTGTTGAAGGATCTGTTGTAGTGCTGTCCTTCTAGTGAAGAAAAATGATTTAATAATTTTCTTCTGAAGGCTTATAAACTTACGGGACCAATCTGGTCCTGGCCAAAACCTTTGAAAACATGTTGACATGAACATGGATCTTAGGAATCCTTACAAAAATCACTGAGTACACAAGCTTTAGAATGAACTTTGGTTTTCTAATGAGCCTTATTGCAAGTTTAGAAGTAAGGGAGGGTGATCATTGTTTTCTTTGTGCTCTCCTCTTTTGGTAAACAAACTTTAAGTAGTCCAAGTTCAACTTATTTATCATACAGGGCCAGGAACTAATGGAGATCCTGCATGGATTTACTGTGTTAACAGAATACTTTATTTGAAATTATTGAGTCAAGACATTCACCATTCAGTCCAAAAGTACTGTCACCTGAAAATAAAGACTATTGTAATGAAATTCAATAAGTTTAAAAGAACCTGCAAGGACTGGGACTGCCTGTTATTGTTACACCCTACTCTTTATTTATCCTCATCAACATATTGATTACAGCAGCTCTTTTGGTGAAAGATCTGAAAGAACTGAGAGGAGCAGAGGAATAATGAAGTAGAAGCATGACAAGGCTTCATAACAGATCCATTGTTCTTACAGGTTACAATTAATCTATTGTTGCTATTTCTTATAACTTTTTGTTGTTGGTAGCAACCTGCAAAATACATAACTCAACTCCTACTAAGGATCTGATAGTTTCAAAGTTAAAATGAGTATTTTTCCAATTAAAAGACATTTAAGTGTCCATCAGGCTATATTATGATTTAAGACATGTAGACACTGTCTGCCTGATTATACTAGCTATCAAAGAATATACATGATGTTCACAAGTAATCTAGCAAGTTCTTTTTTTCAGGCCTCATGATTTATAGGCAAGCTAGAGTGGTAAGATTTGAAGTCAAGAAAAATGTCAGTGAACAAAATATTGAAGGTTTTCCTGATTGTGTTTGTGGTCTACTGCAGTCCTTGTCAGTATGTTCGTGTCAGGCTGAAATGCTGCACCGTATCACTGGATATAACCCATTCTACCTAGTCTGTATCTTGTCTTCCCAACAAATGTGTGTATGTTTCAACACTCTCTAAAATAAAGCTCTTACTGATGTTAACAGAAGAAGGCACTATTAACATGCTCTGTAGGTAATCAGGAGAAACTGGATTTTACTGGTGTGAGCTAGAGGGTACAGAAATATCAAGAAGAGACATGACAGTGTTTTCATAATAAAAGCATATCTAAATGACATTGATATGCTTTTTGTTAAGAAAAAGGTCTGAGAAAACCAGATGCAAGAGGCACGCCTCTTGTTCTTCCATCTCCATTTTTTTTTAAGTTGCCTGCTTCCTTTCCCATGCATGCTGCAAGCTGGCGTATTTGACTCTAAATCTTTCAGGTGGCTTTAGGAGACTAAAGGATATGTGACTTCTAAAAGTAATGTCACTCTGCTGAACTTTCCCTTCCTGAAATGTTCCCCCTCACTCCAAAAGGTTCACAGGATTGTTACATTAAAGCCGCTTAACAACCTGTCCAAGCCAAGCAATGATAAACAGTTTCCAGCACTGTACCTTCCCAAGCATTAAGGAAAATAATATCCAATACTTAAAAAAAAAAATAGCCAGTAAAGGCTTTTAGCACTTAATGATTCAATCATTATAGACTTCCTGAGTTAATTAAAAAAGTTATATTATATTTATTTGGAGCCTGGACATACCTGGATATTTCCATATCTCTTTCTAAAAAAAAAAATCTTCCCTACTAAAGAAGTCACAGAATCACAGAATCATTGAGGTTCAAAGAGTCATCTTGAGATCAGCTGTTTCACTCCCCCAGCTTAAGCAACCTCAGCTAGAAAAGGTTGCCCAGGACCGGGTCCAGTTGGGTTTTGAATCTCTCCATGGATGAAGAATCCAGAACCTCTCTGGGTGACTTGATCCAATGTTCAACCACCCTCGCAGTAAAAATATGTTTTGGTGTGTTCAGCCAGAACCTCCTGTGTTTCAGTTTCTGCCCATAGCCTCTTATCTCATCACTGTATACCACTGAGAAAAGTCTGGCTCAACCTTCTTTACTGCCCCCATCAGGTATTTATATACATTGGGAAGACTCCCCTGAGCCTTCTCTTCTCCAGGTTGAACAGTCCCAACTCTTTCAGTCTCTCCTCATATGTTAGATGCTCCAAGCCCTTCATTATATTTGTGGCTCTTTGCTAGACTGACTCTCATATATCCATGTCTCCCTTGTACTGGGGAGTCCAGAACTGGACCCAGCACTCCAGGTGCATCTCATCAGTGTGGAGTAGAGGGGAAGAATCACCTCCTTTGACCCGCTAGAAATTATTCCCCTCCTCCTGCCCAGGATGCTACTGGCCACCTTTGTCAAGAGGATGCATTTCTGGCTCATGGTCAACTCATTGTCCATCCGGATCCCCAGGTCCTTACTAGCAAAGCTGCTTCAGTCACAGCAGTATTATATAGTACTAAAGTATTAAATACTATTAAAGAACCTGTAAATGGTGCCATTTCTTCTGTCTGAGTGGGTTATTTTCTGTAACAAATTGCTTTAATTGTCTTCTGTTAAGACAGATAAAGAAGATTTTACTGTCAGTTAAAGAATAAAGAATATTTAATTCTTTAAAATTGCATCATTTGTGATATTATACTACAGGCTATACAGAGAGTTCTGCTTTTACTTAACCTACTAATATGTCTTTTGATTTACTTAAAGCCAGAACTGCTCACCAGGGATTGAAGACATCTGAACTGGAAAATGAGCCTTTCAGTCACTCAGTCTTCGCTCTAGATGAGAAATTAGTCTGAAGCCTGTTCACTGAGAAGATCTTTCTCATTCCCCAGAGCTTCATTTATAGGAACCAAGAGCATTAGTGCCCAGGGACAAACTGTCTAGACGGTATTTAGCCAGAAACTGAACTACTCTGTGTTTCCAAAACATTATATTCAGTGCAGGGTGCTTTTTTTTTAAAGAAGTATTTTTGTAAGAAACATAAATGGAGGGTAGGTTAGCAGAGTATTACCATCTCTCTTAGCACTAGTCTATTATTCTCATGTCCCAGCACGGAAAATCAGTCCAGTGTTATGTCAGTTTTGCTCTGGTTCTTCTGCCCCATGTATGAGATGCGAGGAGTCAGCTGTCCAAGACTGAGGCAGCGTATATCCTGGTTTATTTGAAGTTTCCTGCCCTGTGACGCATCTGAATACAAGCAGGAAGGGAATATCCCTAACACAAATGGGTAAAAGCACGCAGTCTCTATTCAGACAACAGTTAGATCTAACCAAGACCCTATAAATCCCTCAACAAATAAGAATACAAAAGCACAGTCTAGAGTCTACCCCCTGGACAAGAAGTTTGACCTAAGTTCTTCAACAACTAGCTGACTCTAATTGTTAGAGCTCTCCTCTAGCTTGCTGTGGTTACCATGCCTTATTTGGATTCATTCTCCCTTGGGGAGAGGGGACCAGCAGGACAGGTCATTCCAGGCCTTCTGCTCTCAGTGATTGGGAAGGATCCTGGTTTCTTAAATTGCAGTACATCTCGTGTAAGTATTTACTGGTTTCTTTTATGTGCCTTTGGCTTTCTGTCTCAGCTTGGAGAAGTAACCCTCATTTGGCCTCATTTGGAATATGAAAGGTATTCTGTAAATAAATGGGGACATCTTTGATCACAAATGATGGAACAGGCTGAGACATAAAAATTGTGTCTGTGTGTGGGAGTCAGATGATGGGATAAAATTTACCTAGAAGCTAAGAAGAAATGTTCCCTCTTGACCAAAAAAAAAAAAAAAGTTTTATTTCCATGCAGAAATGGGTCAGTATTGGCTCAAGAACTTTACCAGCAAGCAGCAGGAATGCTTGTGATGATCCTGCTTTGCCCAGTAAGCAGTTCTGCTTCTTCTATTCAAAAAGCGCTGAATTAATTCTTTGCTACTTCATGGTGCTGGTCTTTGGTGGGATACCTTGGTCTATTCTATGTCCCACACTTAACAAAGTAATGTATTTGGAGTTGGACATATCTGCTGTCCTGAGATCCATGAGCTCCTATTTTTAAGCCCTTCTCCATCTCAGGCTATTGCTCAAGAGAGCACTGCTTCAGGCAGGTTTCCCTGTGACAATATAAGGATTTGATACTCAACTTGAAACTCATGTTGTGGCTCTGTTGTTCAGTGCCAGACCAACAAGTGCTGAAACAATTGCCCTTTCCAGTGTCAGACCTGCAGAGACAAGCTGGAGATAAGAGTTGGCCTGCCAGCTCCAGAAGTTTTGATGCACCATTTTGGCAGTTATAAGCTATACCTAGCTTTTTCCTACTCTGTCTCTATTAGTGACTCACTTGTTTCCTGGGCCATGTGGTATATGGGGGTTGGCAGAAGCAAGGAGAGTGACTGAACACCCATTATTTCCTTGCAAGAGAAAGTTATAACCACTGTGAAGAATGAATAAGGTATTGTGCAGACATTGGAAATTAGTGTCAAGGTTGTCGGGGAGACTAAAATGTACCGATGATGTTCTGATTGCATCTTACAAAACAGATATTTCCTAGCTGCTCAGGTCATGCTAAGAAGAAGAAAACAGCCTAACAGCCTAAAAACCCTTCTACCTACTAGCCATTCACACATACGGGAATCAGTTCTCAGGCTTGGGGAGTTGCTAGACAGTGAAAGGCTGACAACCAATTTGGAGACCCAATTAACTGTAATTTGGTCAGCCACATTTGTGGAGGTGAATGCAGGCAATAATTCTTCTACAGCTGACATAACTGCATGGATAGAACCAGGTCTTTACAGAGACTCTTCCAGCACAAGGGAAAACAATGCTATATTCATGAGTTGACCTGAGGGCTCAGTCTTGCCTGCTGACACTTTCATGACACCCTGCATTAACCAAACCAGGCTGCAGGATACATGGTTCACAACCACCAGCAGATGAGGGCAAGGTGTCAGGCTACCCTGCGTGCCTGGAGGTGGAGTCTTTTCAGCTGCTTGACTTACAGCATTAGGTCTGAAAAACACGTCAAAGCCACTGCTCACAGCACCTCAGAGAGCTGAGCAGACTGCCTCCTACGCATTTCGCTTGTCTAATTTATTAAAGCTCCTGATTTAATGAGATCTGTTTAGGTTCCAAGCCCTTAATAATCCAGGGCTCTTTCACAGCCGTCCTTTTAAACTTCCACCAGAAAGAATTTATTAACTGACAGCTTTAAGACGACTGATAGGCGAGCAGTGCTCTCTGGGTGGTTGTCTGTCTTGTAACCTGACACATAAATGAACCCCTCTCGATGTATGTATATATATCAGATTGGTCTTGACGGAACATATTATTCTGAAGTTCTTCAGTAAATACCGTAAGCACCAGCTGCTCACTACATTCATTGTAGTCTTGTCTTAAGAATTAGCTTATTGCTAAATGAATGTTGTAAATAATCACTTCAGAGCTTTGGGGACATTTTGTTTCTTCTGTCACATATACCAGAATGGCAATATTCATGCCTAAGACAGATGTTTACCCACAGTAGTTTACACAGACAGAGCTCCTGACTTCTGCAGTTTAGAGAAGCAAAATTCACTCATGAGAAAATAGTAAGCTTTGATATTTCCTCTCCCCTTACCTCCCTAATCCTTTCAGGAAGATGAGTTCCAGTCATGAACTGGATGAGTTCCAGTCATTGAAGCCCTGGTTTTGAGGCAATTAAGGCCTCTCCCAAGCCAAGTGAAAGAGATCGCTAGAAGTCATAGACACAGGCTACTCATAAAGACAGTAAAATCTTGCACGAAAGCAACCGAGGAAAGACATATACAGCAAGGATGCTCTGGTGTGATAGGAGAGAAATTCATGCGGTCTCCAGAAGCTAAAGTACCTCAAGTATGCTCAAAATCTTTGATTTGAAAAGAGTTTGAAAATGAAACAATGATCCTTAGAAAATCTCTTGATCTTTAAGTAAATGCATGAGGAGGACACGGACACCTCTTCTAGAAAAAAAAAAGAATATATGAAACACCCTATGTATTTGCTATTAGATTTCTTTTTCCCTGTTCAAAAGAAAGAAAAATAAAAAGAAAACAGAAATTTTCTTACATGTTAGGCTTCAAATATCCAAAGGCATTTGGAGTTTCAGTGTGGCATCTTTAAGGAATGCCATTTGCTTAAACACACAGTAAGGATTATTGGCAAGTTTTCCCCAAACTCCTATTTCATTGTAGGGTATTTGTAAACCTGATCACCTACATCAATTATCCTTTCTCAACTTTACAAGCACAAGTGAGAAGTTAATAGAGTTACTTCTTTAGAAAGTCTCTTTCATCATTACTTAAGACTGCAGGATTGGATTCTAGGAATAAGAAGTGTCAGTTAGTGAAAGCCACTGCATAAAATATTGTCCTCTTCTGCTATATTACAAAACTGAGTCAAAGATGTCCCTGCTCCTTGCAGGAGGGTTGGACTAGATGACCTTTGAAGGTCGCTTCCAACCCTAACCATTCTATGATTCTATGATTGCTTGAACTTTCAAATTTATTAAAAGTATATTTTGTGTGTAGTCTGGGACTAACAGTGTTTTGGACTCAGAGTCACTGGTCCTGTATGCTACACGTCACTTTGGCTACTTTGAATTCATTACACATTTCTGACTCTAAGTCTTTCCATTCAGAAAACTGGAATATGGAAAGCAACCTTCCTATGTAAAGTGCTTCGGCAGTTAGAAGTGGAAATAGATGAACTTACAACAAGCAACATATAATGGTAATATCAGTAATACACAATTTAATAAATATTACTCTAGAACTAATGAACATCCTCTGTAATATTTCTCAGCAGTAAACTTTTGTCTAACAGCTGTAGAAATACAAACACTAATTGCATTTAGAAAAGGAAGACATTCAGATAATTCCATAAATTTCCTCTTAATAAAATAGCACTTTTTGCAAAAAATAAAACAATATGCCAATTTTCAGTGGCTGCATCAAACTATGTAGTAAGTAGTTATATTCATTTGGCAAAATCATAACACTGTTGAAGTCAGAGTGAATTTTTGCATTCATGCAAAACCAAATATTCTTTCTCTGTTATTCTGAAAGATCCTTTCTGTTGCTCGTACAAGATTATAAGCATTCTTGAATTAGTAACAATGGGTTATTTTGACACTGAAATGTCACACAAAACCAGAAAATTTTAAACTTTAAAGTTAAGAAAAAACAATAGCACACAATCTTATTAAACATTTCATCAATATAAAAATGTTAAAACTTTTCATTAGTGTTTCTTTAAATCCTCTTAAAAGATTCAACTAATAATTTAAACCAATTTAAGATCCTCTATTCCATAGTATATGGCTCTCACGAGTGGCAAATCATCCCAAAATGTGTTAAAAAGTCATGGAATTATTCATTAGACCAAGCATGAAATCCTAGTTACTGCACAGGGAAAACCTAAAAAATAAAATTTTCCATTACCTAGTGCTTCCAATTTTCTGGTGGTTTTTTTTTTTTCTTTAAAGCTTTAGTGCTGCTTTACAGGTGTGTTTGGAAAAAAAAAAAAAAGGAGAAAAGGAGAATTGGAATTCATTTTTTAAGACAGTAATACTATATAGGGCATGCAAACCCCAATAAAATTCTACCTTTTAATATTTAAATTATTGTTTCTTCAAAAGGAATGCATTTGTGACTGAGTTACCACACAGTGAGATACTGATTTAGTAAGCCTGATTTAATTTTAACTGCTTAAAACTATTTATTATCAAAGATTTTTGTTTTCACCAAGGAATAGCAACAAGAGAGGGAACTGTAAGAACATGAGACTGCCATTTCTCTGTCTCTCATTTATGGTGGCTTTCGAATTAGGAGGGCTAGTAGTTTGAAAAGTCTTTGATCACGGCACAACAAAGTTAAAAAAAAATAGGAGAAACACAACTCTAAACTTTCTGCAGAATGATGCCAGACCCAAAGGGCAAAGGCTGTCATTGTAAATATCAGACATCCTATGTTCTACTTCTACTCTTTCATCTCTCTCTGCCATAATTGGGCCCAGTTTTGCTAGGAAATATTTTCATTTGCCCTTCAAACTTCTATACTGTCAAGAGAATCGTTAATATCATCATCTAATGCTTTTGGTTTTGTTTAACACTGAGAATAATATTCTACAGTTTTGGGATAAATTAATATGTACAAATACATTAAATATAACTATTAGAATCTTGAAATGATTGTCATCTTTGCCTGAAAAAAAATACTCTTTTGACAGGGCAGACTTCTTTCTCTTATTCAGTTTTTCCTGTATGATACTGGATCTTATATTTCATCAACAGCTTTTCCCATTCTGGATCGGCTCTAGTTTCAATTCGTCTATTATCACAATTGTTGTAGTGACTATTATTCATACATACAAATACATATCCTTCACTACAAGTATTTCTAAGTATAATCAAGCTGATTCATTAACTTCACTCTCCGGTAGTTTGGTCACAGCTGACTTTTTGGTTTACACTCACTAATATAAACATTAACTCAGGTGATCCCAGAGTCTGATCATTAAAATATCCATTAAGTGGGCAGAATACAGCATCAGCTTCCTTCATCTTATAAACATGTCCTAGGTTATTCAGAATCTCTGTGACTCCTTCATAGCACTAGTCGTTCATTGAGAGTACAACAGAATGGAATAGAACAGAACAGTTCAGTTGGAAGGGACCTCCAACGATCATCTACTCCAACTGCCTGGACTTGTCATGGTTTGATGCTTTTTCTCTCCAGTTTTGATAATGTTAATTGAATATCTAGTTCTACTCTTCTTTGAAAACTTTATTCAAGCTGGTTATGTCACCCGTGTGCCATTCCAGCAGCAACGTGTTAGTATAATTTAGTCCATGCAGATTTTGCTATGGTTTCCACTGTTGATATGACTCTTCAGTTCCTTCCTTTGGCTTGTCCATCTACCAGCAGATCATTCTACCTCTATTATCTTCTGCACTGTCCAGTACACTACTTTTTAAGTCCTTTGGCCTCATCACTTACCCCTTTCATTATGTTAACCTTTTTATGGAATTGAAAACTATTCCTGTGATTTTTTTTTTAAATTTCTTCCTACTTCCCCTTTTAATTCCCCACTGAAAACTCTTGATACTTCAACTCCATTTTCCTGCTGTAAACCAGTCTCTTCCTCTTTGTTCTCCTGCTCTCACATGCACACCTCTTCATGGTCCTTCTCTTCAACTAGTTAGGGATTTGTCTTTTGAGTCCTCTTGCTGGACAGATGATTGTCTTTGCCATCAAGCCCCTTCTCCTCATTTTCTCTGTTATGTCTCCAAATTCCTCTATTGCCATCACTGTCATCCCTGGCTACATGTCTTCTCCTCATAAATTCTTGTTGATGAGTTCAGTTAGCAATGCTGCATACGTGTGAAATGTGATCTTTATTATCTTTACATCCAATTATATCAGTTGTCTCCTCCAATATCCAGGACCTTTTAAACCATCACAATATTCTTTTCACAGTACTTCTTTTTAAGCAAAAAGAAGGCAAGATTTCTCTTGAATTCCCTATTTTGAGTTTTCCCAAGCTGTGCTTTCTGGTCCCTAGCCTCTTCTGTTATTTACAGTGTTCATTAAGCTCTGTGTCTAGATCAGCTCTGATTCTCAGGCCCACAGAATGATTGTTCCTGACGAGAACAACAGCCCACCTAATTTGGTAGCCTGTACCTGACAGGATACTGTGCTGCTTGGCTTTCCACAAAGCATCTTTACTCAGCTTTTAGGAGGCTGCACAAAAAGAAATTCACTTTCTGAAAAGCTTAGGAGAAAAACTAGGTTCCCTATGACCCAAAACCTTTTACAGGACTGCAATGCTGTGCATTCTTCTACCTTAGAAAAGCCAAATTAATGTTGAAATTCTGCTTTTAGAGACAAGGTCTCAAAAAGACATAGTCTCTAAAAGACAAGTCTGGAAGTTTTACCATTCCTCAGGTAGTGGCTTGGTTCATGATGCATAAAACATCTTTATTGCTGGAAGAATACAGAAGAAGGTATGGGACCTGTAGCTCAAATGTCAAATAAGAAACCTCTAGAGATGTGCCATTAGAGTACCCCCTGTTCAGCATCCCATTAGTCACTCGATTTTTTTCTAGCTAACTGGAGAAGGCACATGACTGGCTGTTTCCAGTGAAGAAGTTCACACCACAGGATCTCAGACAGAAATGCAGCCCTTTAACCAGTCCACAAACTTTGAATAACAGAAAATCTCTTCATTCTTTTAACCTGCACCTAACCCTTAAGTACATTAGGCTTGACTGCTCCTAAGCAGCACCTGTGTGTGCAATAGCTCTTCTAATAGCTCCTGAGAATGTTCTGAAGGTGAATGTCTATGTGGATGTCCGTGCCATGCAGCTGCAGTAATTTTTGGCTGCTTTCAACTTCCTCTTAAGACATGTCTGTTCTCAATTTTTTTGGAAGGTCCCTCTTGGGACAGAAACAATCTTTACCTCTTTTCCAAGGCTAATACTTATCTAAGGAACTTCCATCTTTCTTTACACTCGGTCAGTGCACTGCCGTGGCTTTGCAGCTCTCCATGTCAGACTGGACCAGGAGGGCTTATGGTCGGAGTTTGCCTCTAGCTTGTTTTGCAGCTGTGGAGAACTTGCTCTTATGTACTCAGCATTTCCCCTGTAACCCGTGCTGCCATCAGGAAAGATTTTGACTATTTTCACAAAATTTACCTGATTCATGTAACCCCCTGGAGGAGAGTGTTGGGTTTTTTATTTTCTACGTGTTCACCTCATATAGACAAGTGCTTCCAGTGATCTAGAGGTCTGTGGTTTAACATTCTTTAGGAGATTCAAGATGTGTTAAACACACAGAACCTAGGCTATTTGCCTGTTAGCTGAATATGCAGTGAATTCCGCGGTTTTGGGAACCAAAGCAGAGAAAAACAAATCAGAGTATTCAAGCATCTTCTACAGTGACCGGTATGGTTGGGGCACAGTCACAGCTCACTTGCAGGGTCACTGAAGGTATAGCATCATCTCCACTCAAAGCAGTCAGACATACTTCCCTAGAAAACCCCGTTTTGCAATAGCACTTCTGCAGGTGGTAGTTCTGAAAGCAGGACAGATAAAATAAAGAGGTTACCTTTATAATAAAGCAATTGCTCCCTCAGTAAAGGAGTTACTCAGATTGTTTGCAAATATATTGGTAACTTTTAGATTGCAGACTACCTCAGAGCAGCTCCATTTCATCTTTGGAAAAGTATCTTACACATTTTGTAGTACTACCAGTAATGAACAATGCTTGGTAAAAATCCGGGAAACAGTTTGGTACTGATAGCATGAGATAATGCAGTATCCAAACATACATTCAGAGATTGTAAATCACTGCAATCTGTCTGCAGAATCAAAAAGCTGAAAGGACTTCAAAGACCCTAAACATTTTAGCTAATCATTTAACAGACTTCTTACAATTTTAATGAAAAACATGATTTACCACAATTACAGTTTAATTACTTCACCCTCAGTATACTCTCTTATGTGATAGCTATCAGATCTAATTATTTCCTTCCCATTTGAGTTTAATAAAAATGAAATTGGGCCAATGTAATTGCTAGTGTAAATCTAGCCATAGTGGAGTAACACAGCCGAGCATTTATGATGCATCTACAGGGGCACCAGTAGTTTAAATTGGGGAAATTTGTACTTTGAAAGAAACCCAGAAATTTTAGTGGAAATAAGACCCACTCAAAGACCTCTACATTTTCACTGAAAAGCTTCAATGCAGCACATCTAAACCTCTGTTTAAAGCAATGAACACTTGTGTACTGCAGTTGGAAAGCAGCACAGAACGCCATTCAGGACCTGAAAATGAACCTGACTTAGTTGTTACAACCCTGTAACAGAAATTTAAATCACAACTAGCGGAAAACTATCTGGTATCCTCAAATGTCTCAGTCATATAGTGGTTGATATCATTGTTGGTCAGGAGTTTTCTGTCAGACCTGCTTTTACGGTGCTGCTCAAACTTTCTGATATTTTCATTAGAATAAATAAAATTAAATAATAACTTTTAAACTACTTGTCTGTGAATCTGCATTTGCTTTTGATGCTGCATTTCCTCAAAGCATTTTGGCATTCCCTCTGGCCCTAGGCTTAGAAAACACAGCAGAGTCTTACCTCTGATCCAGCAGTACCGCACATCCTGCAAGTCATGCGACTGCAGATGCGCCAGCAGAGATACGCTCTCCAATGGCCGTCTGAATTACACCTTTCTGGAAGCAAAGCAGGAACAAAGAGGCAAATTAATGATGAAATCACTAGAAAAGAAGCATTTTCAAAGAAACCCTAGGAGGACAGTAGGAATAATATTAAGCTCAAAATGACAGCGTGAACAGTTCTGTTTCATGAATGTCTTAAAGTGTGTTGTTTTGATAGAAAGTATCAAACGGAAAGTGTCACCATTTCCTAACCTTCTACTTCCCTGCAGAAATACTAGCATTTTCTACCAGAGAGAAAAATCTCATTTTCATTCTTCAGTAGTCATCAGCAAGTTTGATAAAGAAGATTTTGTTTGCAGCACAAAAGTCTTAACATCGATGATATCCCTAACTTGAAGGGCTAATGGACTTTGATTTTGTTTTTTTTCCTTGTCTTCAGAACATCAGTTTCATATTCTTAAACTCATTTGGTGCTTCTGCAGATGGAGACATGTCAGTTGTCTTAGCTCCTAAGCATGCTCTCACTTTTTCTCTTACTTATTTTGCTTTTTTAGTTTGACCCATACACCTTCATGCTCTCCTTGCAGAGCTTTCCCCACTGCTTGGTGGAGTTTGAAAAGATTTGCAGAGACCAGGCTCATTGCTATTTCAGAAGGAATGCCTTTTTCTGTCTATTGTGCAGTAAAATCTCTTTGCATTCTTCACTGATCTTTACAATGTTATTTAATCAGTCTATTATCCAGAACGTGAAGTCACTTCAGTTCTCTTTCTCAAACACTCTAAGTGTGGCTCAACACCAGCAGGATTAAAAAGCTCTATGAATCTTTAATCTCTGTATTACAACCCATTTGTGACCCTTTTATTTTTTATTTTCGTTTGAGTTAAAACCGTGGCTCTGTGTACTCTTAATCAAGCAGCAAACAAGTGTGACATACTTGGCATCAGTTTCACTTGAAAAATTTTGCTTCGCATTGGCTTTTCTACACAGAAATGAAATGGGTCACCTGGTCTTTAATAAAACCACCTGCAGCTCATCAATCTGTTAAGTTTAAGATTAATCAACACTTATTTACTTCAAATAAGAGCAGAGCCTGGATTTTTAAAAACACTCAGCAGCACATCTCTCCTTGTCCTAATTGAAATTTATTGGCCTCTGCCAGCTGCTGCTCTCCATGAGCTTAAAAAGCCATTTTAGAAATCCCAGTCTCTGTGCTTTACAGACAAGGTTAATGGTTCAAGAGCATCTTCATATGATAACCTGGGTCATTTCAATACCCAGAACTCTGAAGCTTGTAGTCATTTCCTTTCCATATGGAAGTGTTGATGTCCTCTCAAAAAGGCTTCTGGATTATTTCCAAAATTTCTCCACAAACTACAGAATTCAGTGAAATAGGACAGTATGAACACTTCTGTTATCCATTTAAACAATATTTTGAAGAGTCTGCAGTTTTGATACCTCAACAATTTATGTTTCAGTGGTTGCTACTGAGAAAAGCAAAATATCTGCAGAAAATAAGTCAAGGCTTTTTGTAACTCTTTTGTCATCAGATATAGCTCAAAACTTTCAATCTGCCATAGCGTTGTCTTTAAGATGAATATTATGTGACAATCAGAAAATATGGAAATATGTACATTTTAAATACTTAACACTTTGACATATTTAATTCTGTCTCTTAAAATCCTATCTTTCCTTTTACATCTAGGTAGCCATACTTGCAATAGCCAGTCTCCAGAAACTGAAATAATTTAGCCTGTTAAGGAGCTTAAAGATCAGGACATTTTTCTAAAATACTTTTTAGATTCTTTGTAGCTGTGTTTTAGTATGAGCACCATTTCGACAGACATAGCCAAGATTTTGTCCCACAAACTGAAAAATTGGTTGTTTAAAAAAAAAAAAATCTGAGATCTTTATCTTGGTGCAAAAATCCAGAATCTGAAATTTTATAACAACAAATACTGTTAAAAATTGTATTAAAATAATAAGAAGTGGAAATACAATATCACACAATTTCTAGAACCTCTTTAATCTGCTATGCTGTTGGTTTTCCATCATTCTTCTTTATTCTAGGTGAGAAAATAGAAGTTGCAGACTATGAGTTATCATAAGATAACAACATTCCATTCTAATTTTCCACCCACCCCCCCACAGAAAAGAATTTTTTTTCAAATGCAGAACTCAGCTCTTACTTAATTCACAGCCATAAATATTGTAGATGTGAATCACTCCTAGGGGGAGATGCAATGGGATTTCATCACTGCTATCCCTAGGGCTTTTTTCAGGGAACAGCTGTATTCAGGTCCAGCTTAGGTTCTCCTGCAAAGCTGCTAGTGAATACTGTTCAGGAATTGCACTGAATTTCCTAGGTTATCTGGGGAAAAAGGCAATCAGGTCCATTGCTGCTAGCTCCTTCATTAACCTCCATCAATCTTAATATTTACACCTGCCCTTATTTTCCTGCTGATAGAGCCTTGGCAATACCTGTGCTTCCAGGGCATTTCTGCCTCTGGGCTTTCCTGACAGCATTCATTAGCAAGTAATTTGCTGGTTGCTCTGAAGGGCCATGTTGTGTTCTGTGGTTTAAAGATCTCCAACATACACCTGTTATGGCTAACTGAATTCTACTAATCCTTGCTGCAGTTGCTTTCACTAAAGGATGCTTGCAGCCTTTTAAAGGAACAATTAAAACACATCCTTTTCTATTTGCAGATTAACAAAACCAGACAGCTTTTTATCCAGCTATGACCAGTCTCAGATGCTGGAGTCACAAAAGCCTTTCTTTTGCTGTGAGGCTTCCAGCAGGTTTGTTTTTTTTTTTCACTTTGTTTTTACTGCCACTGTTCATTATTTAAGACTGAGTTTCAGAATTACTACATTCCAGCTTCTCAGTCAGAGCACTGAATATTTATGTCCTTTCTGTACAGTGCAAACTGTATTCTAAGTAATGCTTCATAGCATTTTTATTCAAGAACAACCACACATTTGAGGAAAAAAAAATCAGGAAATTTTAGCACTGCCTTTGGTTGATGGCCATTCATGGTACAAATTAGGGTAAACTTTAAATACTGTTTTTATGCCATTTAGTATTTTTATTACACTGGTAGAAATCTCTGTGTTGGATTTTTTTATAGTCATTACAGCCACTCCCCAATACTGCCTGGATCCATTGTACTTCACTGAAGATAGATTGAGGAATTTTTAGCTGACATAGCTGAGCCATAAGCCAGGCAAATCTACTCTTGCAAATACAAACGCAGAGGTAGACGTGAGAAAAACAAGCCCTTTCCGATTTTTGAAGCCACTAAAATGGATCTGTGTCACAGCCCCTCCTATTTAAGGATATATTTCAATTTCATTTATAAAGCTACTAATGCCTGATACAGTTGAAGCTCTCCCACTGGCTCCAGAGAAGAGGATTTCAGCCTCAGCGGCTACCTGATGCACCAGAATTTCTAATGTAATTTCCCTCTTCCCCCCTCCCCCACCTTTTTTTTTTTAATTATTGCAAAGATTAAGAAGTTGGTTTGAGTGTGAAAGTTGGTTTAAATGTAACCATTACTATAAGATAATTTTTTTAATCTGCCTTCTAACCCCTTTATGTAAGTTTCCATTCTCCACAGGCATAAATTTTGCCTTTGTGAATGACACAAGGAGTGCAAAAAAAGTTACAACAAGGCAGTTAGAATCAGCAAAACTTCTGTGCTACTCTCCAGTACTGTGGTGGTCCAGTCAGAGTTGTTCCCAAAATAGTTTTTGCAAAGTCTGCACTTATCAACCAAACCTGGAAAGAAACACTCAGGATTATACAGTGAAGATAGAAAAACTGATATGGAAAGGTGTACTTTGACATGGAGCATGCTGGAGAGGTCAGGAGGTGAAAGGACCTCTTTACCCCATTTAGGGTTTTATACTTCACTGGCATTTCATAGAATCATAAAGTCATAGAATAGTTTGGGTTGGAAGGGACTTTTAAAGGTCATCTAGTCCAACCTCCCTGCAAGGAGCAGGGACTTCTTCAACTAGATCAGGTTGCTCAGAGCCTCATCCAACCTGGCCTTGAGAGTTTCCAGTGACAGGGCACCATTCAAGGGCATTTGTTTAATCATTAGGGACAGCTGTGTCCAGATGCATGGCTGGATTAGACCGCCCTTTTACTGCTTGACGGCAGCTCCAGTAGGAGACTCCAAGACGCAAATGGTTTGGGAAGGGAAATTCCAAAGGCTTCTTGCATTCCGGTCTCTTCCGTGTTCTTGCATTCCAGTCTCTTCTGTGTTCTTACATGTCAGGGTATGCCTATATTTGCATACAGCAAGTGTTTCCCCTCATTTCTCCTAACTAGCAGGTATCTTGGGTGAGTGAGTTGATCTCAGTCCCAGCAAAGAGCAGGGCACAGTTCCTTCCCTGATGTGGAAATCCTGGACGCTGCTCCTCAGGGCTCTGGTTAGTAATAGTTTAATAAAGTTATGGTGTCCTGCAGTGCCATGTATTTTAGTGGTCCCACATTTCCCAACTTCTGCCATTTCCTTGCTCCCAAAGTCACTTTCAGGCTTGAAGTAGGAATTAATTGCAATCCTTCTGTTAGCAGGGCTACAGTGCTTGCCAGATTCATTCAAATTCTGCTACTTCTACCCAAAAACTGCCTCCAGCATCCTCAAAAGAACAATGAAGCTAGGAAGTTCCACTCTTAGAAACTCTATCACCTGCTCACATACTACTGCAAACAAGTGTTGAGGTAGATTATGCTGCCAGAATTGAACTGTGTTTTTCTACCATAGCTGAAGAAATTCAGCTTGGTGCTAAGGAAAAAATATAAGAACTTCAGGAAAAATGGAAAAGAAAAGGAGTCAGAAGGGGAAAATGTTAAGGAAGATAAATTTGGCTGCAACAGAATAAAAATTGAAAATAAATTAAAATAAAAATCCTGCCTTTGACAAGGAAGTTTGAGCTAAGGAAATCATTGCTCTAACATGCCATTTTCACTGTTGCCAGCTGTCAATACTTCAAAATTTAAAAAAAAACTATTTCCCTTCATAAGGAGACAGAGAAATTACATTTTAGGTTTGTTTCCATGTACAACTCAAAATAATAGGCCTGTCAGGCAAGGAGTTGCTTTAAGTTCTCTTTTGCTTCCTTTCTTTTCCTTCTTCACTCCTTTCTTTTACCTGTGAGACTCGACTGCAAACACTTTTGTGAAGGGATGTGAAGGCACGTATGTTGGGTAGCCTGTTTTGAGTCCTAGGGAAACAATAATAAATTCAGTACACAAAGAGGTGAGTGAAATATTGATTTCTGTTACAAAGAGCACCAGAAATTCAGGGACGGTGCCTTTTGGTACCATGAAGTAAAGGTTTCTCAGATTCCACACAAAAAAAATAATTGAGCAATTGTGCTGAGTGAACTGTGAAAGATTTAGGACAGTAGTGTAATCCTTTACAAATTTGTACCTTGACTGCCTTTTCTTTTGTTTTCAGTTTATTATGACTTTCAGAAGACTTTGTCTCCCCTTTTTAGCTTCTAATGCTGAGGCACTTGCTTTGTCTTCCAGGTTCTCAACTTTTCAATCTTTTTGCCCACTTTTACTTTATGTTAAGAGTGTGACTCTTCTGTGAGGTTTCCCACTTACGCACCACAGAGAAAGAAAAATAAGCCAATCTCAGACCCTGAGCGGCCACTCCTGGTTAAAGAAACTGGGCTTTCCCTCTCTGGTTGGGGCAGTGGTCTGGTGCTGACAACTGGGGTGGGAGGAAGGAACAGGCATCAAGCTTTACAGCTCCTGGGCCAGGGGAGAGGTAGGTCTTTCCACTTCTTAACATGCATTTTCCTACCATGGAAGAAATCAATGGACATGTGTATGCTATGCTACCATTTATCCAGATGCCAAAAGAGTCCATCAGCATCTATTTTCCCTCTGAATAGCAGACAAGGTTGTGCTTCATGAACAAAAATATATGTGACAAAGCCTTTCTCTGAGAATGGCTAAATCACCCAATCCTGAGGCAACTTGCCCTATGGGGCTGCTAAGTAACTGACATCTGGGTTTATAGAGAACTGGCATGTATTATATTTCTTTCCTAGAAAAGCCAGTATCTCCAAAGCCATCCTTTTGCCAGAAAAGGCTGCAAACTCTTCTACTTAACCTACCATGCAGCATCTCGAATAGGTTCATCTGGAGACAAGTGAAGTACGTCTAAGCCACAGTACTGGTAAAATTTTCTCACCCAGAAATGAAGGAAAAATCCCATACTGTATTTTGTAACGCAGCTCACTGAGTTGTCAACAGGGAACCAATCCAGACCTAGTTACCTGTTACTTATACCCTGTAGGTATATCTTCCAAATTAAATACCATGACCCTTTTATGAGGTAGCCTCCAACAGAGAAAGCAATGAGCCTCAGACCTTCATTAAACAGCATTTGGCTAAACACTGCTTTTTCTTCCCCAGCTCATCATGTGAGGAGGCTGTCTGATGGAGAGTGCGGGACAATCTGGATGAAAAGATGCCGAATATTTATCTTTGCCTGAGCTGTCTTGATCCTTCTCTTCTGTAGTTGTTTTTCACAAGCACTCGCGTTTCAAGGCCAGGTTGGATGAGACTCTGAGCAACCTGATCTAGTTGGAGATGTCCCTGGTCCTTGCAGGGGGGTTGAACTAGGTGACCTTTGAAGGTCCCTTCCAACCTTAACCATTCTACGATTCTATGATTCTATGAATTTGTCTTTCTTGATTAGGAAGTAAATCTCAGGCCTACATTTGAATCAGATCTGGAAATGCTGTGGGAGTTCCAAATAGTGTGAAACACCTGTTCAGATCCTGAAAATAGTCTGAAAAGCACGTATCTGTGAGCATCAGACATTGTAAAATCCATTATTCCAGAGCGCTTCAACATCGACTAAAAGTCCTTTTAAATGCGTCAGCTGAATTTGGCTATTCAGCAAACTCTGCTGGAATTTTCTTGGGAAAATTTCTATCACTCTCTGCACTTTCAATGGTCAAATATAGGTGCAAAAGAATAATCTTTAATTAAAGTTGGTTTTATTTCTTCTGATCTAAGATACTACAGCCTAGGAACAGTAATTTCATCTCCCCACACTTTAGTTATAAACTTGTTTGCTTTTTACAACAATTCCTGTAACAGTTTTAGGATGTATCCTTTAATTTTTTTTTGAGAGTTGTGACTTATGGGACCTTATTTCAGAGAAATTTATTTTAAATACAACCTTCAATTTTTTGTCCTTCCATTTCTGGTTAGTATCTGCATCCTCTCCACCCTCACACAAAGTATGATAATAATATTTCATTCAGCTTTTCTACTCAGTAATTTCATGAGCATCCTGCCTGTTACCTTCTTTCTTCTGAGAGGACTCTGTATTTTCACTTGTGAGAGGACTGTATGTATTTCCTTGTGACTTTGAGGAAGATAGCAAGTGCCTAAGGGTTGCTGCATGGTTTTACTTGGCAGCTGTTCAATGCAAATGGCAGAACAAACATACACACAAACATATGTGTACACTATTTTAAATAATACTATTTACTTATTTTAGCCATCTAATACCGTCATTGCCTTCTCTGTTGAAAAAAAAAAAAAAAAAAAAAAAATTAGAATACTATCTGTGTTGACTCCACCAGAAAGCTACATTTTATAACAGAATCACAGTGGTAGTTGGAAAGCTGCAAAACTTAACCCATGTAATCCCATTAACTGCTCTCTTACCCATATAATATTATAGGAAAAAAAAGCTAAGGTGGCACACAAAGGAGTCAAAGAAACTTTTATTCTGATATTGCAGAATCCAAAGATTGACAGAGATGAGTAAGCACCATAACAAATAGCTTGCCATAGCCCCTTGTGAAAGAAGAATGTGTAACTTCTGTGCATGGGGTAGATGAGAACATAAAGGACAAGAGCCAGTGAGGACATGCCTCTTCTAAAAAAAAATTAGAAGACTCTGAAAGTCTTCAGAATAGTGGCCATAGAGATGGACTTGTACTAGATATCCCAAAAGTAAAAGAGGGAGGAGAAAATGGTTGATCACTTTTACAGAAGGGGGGAAAGACGAAACCTCCTTACCAGCTAAGCTCACAAAATATGGACGTTCCTATAGGAAGTTCCACCAGGTTGTTTTATAGAAGAGTTAAGACTCTTGAATATAGTATCCTATGTGAAGAGCATTTAGAATCTCTTATTTAAGACTAGATTATAGTGGGAACACAGAAATCTTATAATGAGAAACAAGTCAGAGTCCTGAGTTAGATTTGCCGTAAGAAAGCGTGGGACAGAACTGGGCCAGGAAGCAGGTCCTGAAACCAAGAAAACAATACTGCACCTGGGTTACCTCAAACTCACATGAAAAGTTGTGTGTAAAGAAAAACCTCAGCAGAAAAATGAGCAAGAAGCATAAGATTGCCAGTGGCATTGTGGAGGATTTCAGAATTGAGAAGCAATGTGCTCCACCTTTGGACAGAGGTGTCACAATTTCATTAAAATATTTTGCAGAAGCCTGCAGAGCAAAACTGTACATAGCTCTGAAGGAACAAAGTATACACATCCTTCACAAAAAAAAAAAATAGTCATCAACTACGGTAACTGACCAAAGTAGCTATAACTTTTGAAAGTTTTATCACCTGAAACCTGAGTGGAATATTTTCCTCTGGAAACTGGACACAGGGACACCAGTTCATGTGTGTTAACTGTGGTACCTAGCCTAAGGAGGAAACTTAGATTGAACTCAGACAAGCCAACCTCATACCATACAATAGGCAAAGCATTCCTAGTTTAGGTGCATGTAAGCTAGATTTAAAGGCAAATCTTGATCTTGGAAATGTGAAATTTATGGCTACTTCAGGAAATAGGATGCCTATTTGGGGACTGAACATACATCAGATACTAGGTCTCCTTAAGGCTTACTACAAAAGAAAAATGGGAGTCCCTGATGACTCCAAGGGCATTGAAAAGCTGTCAAGTGAATATGAAAGAATGTTGACAGAATCCAATATTTTTATCATACTTATGGTTAGAATTATCTCTACAGTGGTCAGACAAAAAATTAGGTCAGGAATTAGAAAAACAGGATAAACTCAGGAGATAAGAAAATCAATAAAATTGAAGACCCTATGGAATGGTTTAATTATCTGACAATTATGGAAAAGGAGGATAGAACCCTTTCTCCCTGCATCAGTCCTAAGGAGCTAATAATGTGTAAGAAGGGAACATTTTCCTATATGCTCAAAGAACAGCTTTGTATTAAGTGGCCAGGTGCTGCAACTTGATTCTGGTCTGTTTTTATTTGGGTTATCCTCTGTATTGTGTTCAGGTCCTAAAATATTTTGGAAAAATATACAACTTTTACTTGAAGATATTAAAGGTATTAGAGTTCATACAGCTGACGAGACAATATGGTGTAAAAATCGATCATCATAGAGACTCCAAAATAACTGTGAATGACTTGTGATGATGAATTAAAACACAGTAAACAGTTAAGTAAATTTATGGTTAGTGAAATAAACTACCTATACAGGTTAAAAAAAAAATCATACAGCTTCATTTGTCATTCTGAAAAAGATTATATGTCAGTATTGGACTACTCTACCAACTATGAGCATTGCTAAAGAACACATCTTTTGAGCATGCAATTTCACATCCAAAAGTTTATTTGTTAAGTGTAGAACACCAGCTGGGTATAAGAATGGATAATTAATTGCAATATGCTATGTATTTAGAATCATAGAATCATAGAATCATAGAATGGTTAGGGTTGGAAGGGACCTTCAAAGGTCATCTAGTCCAAAACCCCTGCAAGGAGCAGGGACATATCCAACCAGATCAGGCTGCTCAGAGCCCCGTCCAACCTGGCCTTGAACGTTTCCAGGGATGGGGCTTCCACCACCTCTCTGGGCAACCTGTTCCAGTGTTCTACAACCCTTAGTGTAAAAAATTTTTTCCTAATATCCAATCTAAATCTACCCCCCTCTATTTTAAAACCTCTACCCCTCGTCCTATCACAACAGGCCCTACTAAACAGCCTCTCCCCATCTTTCTTGTAGGCCTCCTTGAGGTACTGGAAGACCGCTATCAGGTCTCCCCGGAGCCTCCTCTTCTCCAGGCTGAACAACCCCAACTCTCTCAGCCTGTCCTCATAAGAGAGGTGCTCCAGCCCTTTTATCATCTTCGTGGCCCTCCTCTGGACCTTCTCCAACTGGCCCATGTCCTTCTTGTGTTGGGGGCTCCAGAACTGGACACAGTTAGAAGTTTTTAAAATTAGTAGGATTTTAAGAATGCTTCTTCACAACCAAGGTATCCAGAAACTGGTGAGGATTTTGGCAAATTGTACCAAAAACTGTTGAAAGTATGCTTGAAGACTTATGAATCAAATTCAGTTTCCAATTTAAATTCACACTCCTAAATGAAAGCACCATCTTTGAATCCAGGAAGACCATGTCCTGAAAAGGACATTCAGAATTCAAATGTTCCAATTGTGAAATCTCGGATGTTAAAATCAAGATACCGTAAACATCATTGAATGTCATGAGAAAGTGAAGCACAAAATAGTCTTCTATGAAAAGTCAAGTAATTTAAAGCCTATGCAGTCACAAGACAGTGTCTACACATATGACTTACGAAGATGTTACTCGTTGCTATGAGGTTATTATGAAACCAAGGCATATAGAGAGAAGGGATCTCTTCCTGTTCATCCTATGAACAAATATTTGTCCAAAAAATAAGATGAATCGTGTGACTCTGAGTCCTGAAGCTGGACTGAAAGAGACAAACCAAAGGAAGGAGAGCTCCAGTGGGAAGCTCTGTGCACAGCAATAAGACATGCAGTCTGAGTCATCTCTTGGTGACCTGCACAGTGAATGGAAATACATGTTCTTCTGTATCAGAGGACTGCAAACTCAATTAGTCATTAAAAATAAATATATTTCCTCGCTTTCCTGAAAACTCACACTTTTTCTTTGAGAAAACACAATTTTTCTTGTGGTACCTTTTAATAAAAGACCTATCATTCTACAAAGTTGATTATATTCAAATTGAAACTAGAGTGGCATACAGAACAAGCTAAGAAATCCTCTCAAATATCAGTTAATCCGAGAAGGAGCTCACAAGCCTCCTTGAATGACTGTCACAACGAAGCTGCTAGATCTAAGCTCATCACTTTTCGGACAATTATAAGCTCTATGGTTACAGCTTTTGTGCTTCACAAGCTTTTGTACTAACACTACGTCTCAACATGGGCTTTTACATGCGGGTACTTCAAATGCCACTATTTTATGAATTCACATACCAAAAATATGGGCTTATCTGTCTGCGAGAGACTTCCTACAGGAAGCAGAGTAACACTGCGGCATATGTCACATTCACAAAGTAAGCATGATCCGTTTCTCACTGCCAATTAGCTTTCTGGTACAAAACTTTCTTTATCCCAGAACCTCAGACAGACTATATAAATGCTAATGCCTGAATGGATTCTGTCAACTTTTTATTTTAACTTATAACCTTTGCACTAACAACTAGTAGTACATTTCGAGTGCTAAATCCAAAGAACTGATCTACAAAGTGCACTTAAATTAATACTGAATTTTAAATTATCTTTATCCACCAGCTAGTCAGAAAACCAGTGTTGCTAGTGCTGTACTTAAGCAGCTTGGAAAGGCTACAGTTTAAAGTCAGAAATCCAGTAACGTGTTAAATAATTGAACAAAGCATGCTTTCTGGAATCGAAATGCTAAACATTTAGCGTGGTGTGGATCTTGTGTTGAGCAGTTCCTGAGGGAGTGGAAAGGATCCATCTCCTTATGAATGAATCCAACTTTCAGCACTGGACTTCTTCCTTCAGAAGAGCCACTACTGGCCATCCACTCACTGCAAATGCCTTTGATCACAGTGTGGGGCTTTGGAAATGCTTTGTATCCTGCCCTGCTCTCCTTTGAGCATTGGGGGCCAATACGGACCTACACACGTAATAGGTTTTTTAAGGATAGGTGGAAGCCAGCCTCTGGTTCATTGAGTTATTTAGTTAAGGACTATTCAGTACAAAACAAATAAAAAATATCAAGGAAAGTGGCCATAACAAAGCCTAGAGCTCTTCGGCCACTGATTGACGCCATTAAAGGAACTGTTCAGGCACAGCCTTGAGGAGAGTCACCCGAACTACGTAAATAATAAGGAGAGGAAACGAGATTATCATGAGCGTTGGAGGTTATTTCAGGGGACTTCTGGGAAACTTCTGTTAGGCTTTTGGAAGGGTCTTGTGGGATTAGGTAAAACTTACTATGGAATGTTTATGAAAATGGCCAAATGAAGGGAGAAGAAAGGATCATTCAGGCGAGAAAGTGTTCAGCAGGCCCTGTTGTGACAGGCAAAGGGTAATGGTTTTAAAATAGATGGAGGTAGATTCAGATTAGATATTAGGAAAACATTTTTACAATGAGAGTGGTGGAACACTGGAACAGGTTGCCCAGAGAGGTGGTAGATGCCCCATCCCTGGAAACATTCAAGGCCAGGTTGGATGAGGCTCTGAGCAACGTGATCTAGTCGAAGATATCCTTGCTCCTTGCAGGGGGGTTGGACTAGATTACCTTTATAGGTCCCTTCCAACCCTAACTATTATATGATTCTATGACTCTATGATCATGGTGTACCAGGAAGCAACAAGCACAAAAAAAGGGAGAAGAGAGGGGAGAAGGGACCAGTCATGCATAGGCAGCCATATACCCACGGCTGGGTATAGCCACAATAGGAGGGGTATATAGTGAGTATATTAGGCAAATTAAAGACCTGTGCTAGTATTCAAGGGATGCATGAATCTGGGTGTAATTGCAAATCAGGGGGGAAAGGGGGAGAAGCAGCATATTTCACCAGTTAATTTCAATCCTGACTCAGTAAGTGGTAAAAGGATGGGAACACGAGCAACTAGGGAGAGTTTGTCAGCACAAGGTGCCTCATTTCTGTTGAGATGTAGAATTATAAATAGGACAATGTTATATGATAGACTGTGCAGCAGGGAGGTAACCTTGTTGACCCCATGTGGAGGCTGACAGCAAAGCCCCCACACTGCTCTTGGTTTGTGCAAAAAGAAGACCCCAATTTCCATTGCTGCGTATTTGGCATCTTTGGGAAGAAAATTCTCAGCAGGCAAATTACTAAATAAACACCTCATAAAAGAAAATATCCTTTCCTACATTGTTTCAGTGAAAATATTTATTCTGAAGGAATGTGTCTTTAATCTAAAACAAATTAAAGCTGTTAAATCTTCCTGCATAAGTTGTCACAAAACCAGTACAAATCCTTTATCAACAGTTTTCATTAGCACAGAAAGTCAGAGCAGCAAAAACACTAACTCTCTATCCATCTGGTATTGAAACAAATACATATACTTATATATATTCAAAAAATGAACTCACTTCAGTAGTCCCCACAGTCTTAATTTTCAGACTGCTGCTTTGAAGAGTAGCAAGAGCTATAAGAGCGTATAAGAGAAATATCACCCCTTTTGTGTACATTTGTCTGTTCTTCACCTCACTGTGTTGGTAGACAATATGAAATGTAAGAGTGAAACTGGGCTTCTGCAGTTAGGGCAGTAACATAATCAGGAGATTTAGGTTGCTGAATTTGAACGATGAAGGATCACCAATATGTCTGAAAGCCATGTTCTGCAGATGTCAGGAGGACAACCTCAACCTGAGCCATGTATGGTTATAAAGCACTTTTCATCATCTCCTGTAGGTTGCAAAAGATTTGTCAACATCAGATAATCTTCAGCTCAGAATCACAGAATCACTGAGAGTGGAAGGGTCCTGTAGAGATCACCCAGTCCAACATCCATGCTCAGAGCAGAGCCAACGAGAGTAGGTTGTTCAGGGCTATGTCCAGGACAATTTTAGGTCTCCAAGCACGGATACTCCACAACCTCTCTGGGCCACCTCTGCCATTGTTTGACCACCCTCACATTAAAAACTTCTTTCTTAAGTTAAAATGAATTTCCAGTATTTCCAGGCAACTTCTGTATCATCTCAGCCTGTCACTGGATAACACTGAGAAAAGCCTGTCTCTATCTTATTTACTTTTCCCCTTCATGTATTTATATGCATTGATATGATACCCGCTGAGCCTTCTCTTCTCCAGGCTGAACGACCCCAGACTTAACCTCTTTTCAGACATCAGATGCTCCAAGTTCTTCACCATTCATCTCTTCTCTGGACTCTCTCCAGTATGTCCATGTTTCTCTTCTACCAGGGAGGCCAAAACTAGACCCAACAATTCAGGTGCGTCTCACTAGTGTGTCTCACTAGTGCTGAGTAGAGGGGAAGGATCACCTACCTCCTTTGACCTGCTGACATCGCTTCTCCTCATGCAGCCTAGAAAACAGTGGACCTTCTTTGCTGTGAGGGCACATTGTTGGGCCATGCTAAACATAGTGTCCACCAGGACCTCCAGGTCATTTTCTGCAAAGCTACTTTCCTGCCAATCAGGCCCCAGCATGTACTGGGGCATGGGGTTGTTCCTCCCCAGGTGCAGGACTTTCATTTCGCTTTGTGGAATTTAGTGACCTTCCATGGCCCACTTCTCAAGCCTCTTCAGGTCCCTCTGGATGGTAGAACAGCCTATATGACGTATCAGTCACTCCTCTCAGTTTTGCATTGTCTGCAAACTTGCACAATCTGTCCCATCATCCAGGTCATAAATGAAGATGTAAAAGTTCTGGTCCTAGCAGTAACACGATGGAGCACACTATGAAAGACTGGTCTCCAGCTGGATTTTGTGCTGCTGATCACAACCTTCTCAGCCTGGCCGTTCCGTCAGTTTTCAGTACACCTCACTTTCCACTTACTTGTCCCATACTTCATCAGTTTTTCTGTATGGATGTTATGGAAGAAAATGTTGAAAGCCTTGCTTTAGTTGAGATAAACAACATCCACTGCTCTCCCCTCATCCACCAAGCCAGCTATCTCATTGTAGAAGGCTGCCAGGCTGTTTACACATGATTACTCCTTTGTAAACTCATTCTGACTACTCTCAGACACCTGCTTCTCCTTCATATATTTGAAAACGTCTTCCAAGACTATTTAGCCTATACAGAGTTGTTAAATGGTGGCTTAGTTCAGAATATAAGTATAAAATTTTAGCCAAGAAAAACATAGGCAGGGAATACCAGGTGGTCTAAGCCTACCTGTGCATGAGTTGGCTAGAGGAGTAAATTAAACTGTTCATAGAATGTGGTGGTTTGTTTTTTGAGTGCTTAAGACTTTTCAGTTATTCTTAAACAAATAAATGTGGGTCAGAATACCCTTCCCGTATTCATTACTTGGAGAATCAGTCAAAAGTATTGAAGTTTTTGAAATGATACAAATATATTCTGATAAATTCTTGTTGTCTCTAGTACAGACATAATTGAAGCCCTTTTGCTATGGGCATAAGATTTGCATAACATGAAAGCTGATCCTGGACTTCAGTTGTTTTAACATCCTTGTTGAATACAGCAATGAGAACAACTTTGTCAGAGAACTTTTTTAGTTTAGGAACTGAAGCATGAGAGAAAAAAAAAAAAGAAAAATAAAAGCTGTAGGCATTTTTGCATGAGGACTTTGTACCCACATTCCTGTTACTGTCAGTGGTGACCTTATTTTGATTGTCCAAATGTAGGTGTCCAATGCTATTTGAGATGCTCTGAGCATGCCCATGTGCACAGATCTTGTAGATGAAGGACCTATAGAAGACCTACGCCCTTCCAGGGCAGCAGATGGAGAGCAGGTAGGGTACCTTAGAGCATCTGAAATGGCACTGGGTACCAACACTCGGGTGACTGAACCCCACCAATAATCTCCACTACCCACGGAGCACACCACAAACACTAGTGATTAGATGACATTTTCTGCTCAAAGCAGAAATGTTTTTCTTCCTTCTCATATCAGAGTCAACAGATAGGTGAGAAAAAAAGACAGTCAAGTATATTGTCTTCCTTACACTTCCCAGGCTGGCTGCCAAACCTGTACAATTTATACTTCTTCTCCACTCTCACTTTTAAATGTTTCAAAATGTCCCTATTAAAGCTCTTAAGGGGGAAGAGTTTGGTGTTCATAATTAACAATGCAAATGAGCTGTATTTTAAAAATTAAATAAAAAGTGGAAGCCATGGTGGTAGTGACTCTTTTTACAGGAATATTGCAGTTCCAGTTTTGTCAGACCTGCCTGAAATTCTACTTCTTCCCTCCTTATTTAGTAGCCAGCCAGGGTCTAAGGATTATATTTGAGACTGGTTTAACACTAGTCTGAAAGATTATAAAATCTTGCTTGCTAGGAAGAGAAAAACTCAGCTGAATAATAGAAATTCATACATCTATTTCAAAAGACTGAACTTATTTGCCTCCATATGTTCTTTTGTATTTAGAAATTTACATGGGAACATTGCATCTTAGGACTGATGTAGATAAATTATTTGTGTGCTCAGCAAGCCGATGAAGACTAAGAAAAATAAATTCAGTAAGAGCATGAATAAAATGCATGATGTAAGCAGTAGGTATTGATGTAAAACAGTTTGGTGCTCACTCAAGTGTTTCTATACTAAGAGTCAGCACAGAGAATATATTTCTTTCCTTTCTCTGCAGCTCAACAATAGAATGGAAATTAAACTTTTGTGGACTATTAGAGATACATGGCACTGATAGATTTTCGAAAGCAGAAGACACAGTCTCATTTTAGAAAACTCTTGGATGTGATGGAAGATGAAAATTATGGTGGCTCAAAAATGATTTTAAAATGGCTCTAAGGTTCTTAACATTTAAGGCTATACAACCCACCTGATGGGTTTCTGGGGCAGAGTTAATCTTTGGTATCAAACAGTTCAGCAAGGCAATTTCTTCGCAATCTCTATTTGCCCAAACTCCTCTTTTCCAGCATGTTTAGAAGTACCATGGTCTGTCGTGCTTTGGGGACCATCTTCTGCCTCAGACCCCATGCCAGGGGAAATGCCATGGTAGGAGGAACACAGAGAGCCACCACCTGGGTTCACTTTGGCAGCAAGGCTATTGTAATACAGTATAGCATATCAGCATCTCTCTCCTTCCCTGCTTAAGAGGTGATGGTGGTCCAGAAAGGCCCAGCACCAGGAACTGCAGATCAGAAAATATGCTGCAGCATGGAGGAGATGGGGAAGCATGAGGCAAGGGGCAAGCACCAAAGAGGAAAGCAGGAGACAATGCAAAGAGGTGAATAAATTGATTTGATGATGTTTTCTTCACATTTTTCCTTCTTATTGTCTTCCAGGCCCTTCTTTTTAACTCTTGCTTCTCAAGAGCAAGAGTTTTCATCAATCCTTTCCCCTGTGCCCTCTCATCTACCAAAAAAAAAAAGAGATTCTTAGCCAGATTTTCCTAGCCAGATTTTCCATACTTTAAATCTTGATGTCCTTTGTTCAACTTTTTTTTTCTTTTCTTCCCCAATGTATTTTTCCTGGAACTCTTAAACAAGCATCACCCTTACCCAGTCTTTGCTACAATTTTATTGCTCAGACATTCTACCAGTGAGTCATGTTTTTCATGGAATCCCATTTGTACTAGAAAAGAGTATGATGCCATAATAGGATAAAAATACTCACCTAGAAATAGAGCTAATATTTGTGAAGTGAACCAACTTTTCTTGCCTGTAGTGGATATGAGCAAATATATCGAAGTGAGTAATGCGGATAGGAATATGGGTGAATGTATCGAAATGAACAGGAACTGAGCACAATGGACAAAGTGAGAGTACGTGCTAAGAAGCAACAGTAAGATGGACAAAATAAGAAGTACGTGATGAAGAACAATGCTGCAACATCAGCCAGGAGTGTGAAGCCGATCGGACAAATGGTGGGGTGGTAGAGCTTGTGCAAATAGTTGTCCTGTAGGAATAGAAATTGTAGACAACAAGCATCCGCGTAGAGAGTATAAAACACTGCTTGTAAAAATAAACTTTGTCTCACTTGCACCATAGGTGAGTCCGTGCCATAATATGCCACACTTGCCCTCTTTGTGTTCTAGGACATGTGCTGCAATATTATTACTATACATTTTTAACAATAACATTAGTAAACACTTCAAAAAAGTGTAGCCTCCAGTGATTAAACTGACATGGCTGGCTGGCACTACATATAAGCAAGGAGTCATATTTTAAAATTTAATTCAAGATAAAAAATATTTCTTGCCATTCTCATATCACACCAGACTTTCTATGTGTGTGTCAGTGTAGTTCAGTTCTGCTCAAGAGAAACAGAGAAAAAGCACTGCCCTGCTGTCTCAGTGGGATAGGGCTAAGTTATAAAGATTAAAAGAAGCCCATCTGTGTTTGTAACAATCGGGCAATTTTAACATGGTTAAGTTCCTAAACTCCGGGTGATCTCCTTTCCTTCAAGCCTACCTGTAGTTACCTACCTCCTGTAGGTAACTACATGCCGGTCAGCCTCACCTCTGTGCCTGGCAAGGTCATGGAGCAGATTCTCCTGGAAACCATGCTAAGGCACATGGAGAGCAAGGAGGTGGTTGGTGACAGCCAACATGGCTTCACCAAGGGCAGATCGTGCCTGACCAATTTGGTGGCCTTCTATGACGGGGTGACGGCATCGGTGGACAAGGGACGAGCAACTGACATCATCTACCTGGACTTGTGCAAAGCTTTTGACACTGTCCCACATGACATCCTTCTCTCTAAACTAGAGAGGCATGGGTTTGATGGATGGACCACTCGGTGGATAAGGAGTTGGCTGGATGGCCGCACTCAGAGAGTGGTGGTCAACGGCTCAATGTCCATGTGGAGACCGGTCACGAGTGGCGTCCCTCAGGGGTCCGTGCTGGGCCCGGCCCTGTTCAACATCTTTGTCGGCGACATGGATAGTGGGATAGAGTGCACCCTCAGCTAGTTTGCCGACGACACCAAGTTGTGTGGTGCCGTCGACACGCTGGAAGGGAGGGATGCCATCCAGAGGGACCTTGACAGGCTGGAGAAGTGGGCCCGTGCCAACCTCATGAAGTTCAACCAGGCCAAGTGCAAGGTCCTGCACCTGGGTCATGGCAATCCCAAGCACAAATACAGGCTGGGCGGGGAATGGATTGAGAGCAGCCCCGAGGAGAAGAACTTGGGAGTGCTGGTGGATGAGAAGCTTAACATGAGCAGGCAATGCGCCCTTGCAGCCCAGAAGGCCAACCGCATCCTGGGCTGCATCAAGAGGAGCGTGGCCAGCAGGTCGAGGGAGGTGGTTCTGCCCCTCTACTCTGCCCTGGTGAGACCCCACCTGGAGTACTGTGTCCAGTTCTGGAGCCCCCAACACAAGAAGGACATGGACCAGTTGGAGAAGGTCCAGAGGAGGGCCACGAAGATGATAAAAGGGCTGGAGCACCTCTCTTATGAGGACAGGCTGAGAGAGTTGGGGCTGTTCAGCCTGGAGAAGAGGAGGCTCCGGGGAGACCTGATAGCGGTCTTCCAGTTCCTCAAGGGGGCCTACAAGAAAGATGGGGAAAGGCTGTTTAGTAGGGCCTGTTGCAATAGGATGAGAGGTAATGGTTTTAAAATAGAGGGGGGTAGATTTAGATTAGAAATTAGGAAAAAATTTTTTACCATGCGAGTTATAGAACACTGGCACAGGTTGCCCAGAAAGGTGGTGGAGGCCCCATCCCTGGAAACATTCAAGGCCAGGCTGGATGAGGCTCTGAGCAACCTGATCTAGTCAGGGATGTCCCTGCTCCTTGCAGGGGGGTTGGACTAGATGACCTTTGAAGGTCCCTTCCAACCCTAACCATTCTATGATTCTATGATTCTAAGCTAGAGCCACTGAGGCCTTTTCCAGTCAGTATGGGGTCTTCTCTTCCTGAACAGGAAGAAACACGACCAAAATTCCCTCTGAGGTGGAAAGAAATGTTCTCCAATGGGACACTTAATTTCCCTGAGGACCTTCTTCCCTCACCAGTCACAGAGATCTTTAGAGACACTATTTGATCTTTCTGAATCAGAAAAAGGAAACACCTCTTGAAGCCACTGTACAGTCTGCTTAGGAAGACAACAGAGCTGGGAAGGAGAAGCTGTTTCCTAAAGATTGATGCCATTCACAAGTGTCTGGTTGTCTGTTCATTAACACTGTAAGATTCAGAGAAACTTTCTTTTTCTTCACCTAGCTAGTCAGCCAAGACACGAGCACATATGCCAAGAGACATTTTGCATTCTGCAGGTTGTACAATGCAGTCAGCTATTGGCAGTTGAAATACAATCAAATGCATTGTTCTATATGGCAAAATTATACAGAAATTTTGAAAACTCACTGAATTCTCGCCTTTCTCTATAAAGCATATACCAGAGTAGGCTGTTCCTGCTCATAAACACGCATTATCCATTTCTCACTGGGGAGTGTGTGTCTGCCTTAGAGGAAAACACTGGCTGTTCTGGCTGAAGATTATTAGCTGGCTTAGAAAACTGCTGGGCACTCAGCTTTTGTCACTTACTACTTAAGCACTCTTTGATGCAAGCACTATAGCATGTTGGTCCACAGCCAGACATACCTTTAAAAAACAATGTGTGGGGTCAGTCTGTTCATCAGCAGAGCTCTTGCTCACTGTTCTGGGAAGAGCTGGTGCCACGGCCAAAGCTACATTGCAGGTGTCCTCCTTTACTACCTCTTAACTGTGAAAGTCTCCCAACCAGCCCTTACCTTCTCTGAAGTGCTGCTGAAAAGCTGAATGTAAGAAGCACAAGAAAGCTTTATAAAGGAATTAATCTGCATGGGTGTTGGCTTGAGAAACTTTTTCAGTTGGATCCAACCAAACCATCAATTCTTTCAAAGGTTTGGTTTTATTTCCTGTCATCTTATTTTCCAAGAACTGTGATTCATGACACCTGTGTCTCTTCTTTGCATGCATGTATTTAATATTGTTCATACTTCCCTCCTTAACAGCAGCCCTAGAGATTTTTCCAGGACTTTTATTTTTGTACTGTATGACTCAATGAACTGGACCATGTGCTGTCGTATTTGTCCTCACGGTGACCAACTACCTCACCACTCTGACAGAGTAATGACTCAAATACATCGTCTATCCATTACCAACTCAGATTGAAGAAGTGGTTGGTTAGAAGAAATCAGAACTTGTACTTAAAAGTAGGCACAACATCTGAATAATCCCAGTGAGTCTTAAATTTTTAGTCCATTGTTCCAAAGGTCCAGTCACTCATTACAGCACAGTGTGTGGTAGTTCTCTAAGAAAGCAATGGCTAATATTGGAGGAAAAACCAACACCTTAACCAAAAAAAAAAAAAAAAAACAAAGAAAAACCCCACCTCAAACAAACAAACAAACAAACAAAAAAACCAAAACAAAACAAAAAACCACCAAGGGAAGGAAATAAAGATGTCTCTGACCTGAGCTCACTATGGTATTGCAAATGTTTTTTTGTTTAGTCAGAGAAAAGCCATTATTTTCATCACATTGCTGATCATTAGTTTAATGCTTTTGTGCTTAACCTAGGAATTTTGTTTCCAAAATGCTTTGCTAGCAAAATAAATGCCAGTAGGAAATGATAGGATACTTTAAAGAAATGTCGTTCCATAGGGCATATTGCTGACTGCTGTAATGTTATCCTGATATGTCAGGGCACCAAATTTTAGAAGAGAAGAGTTTTAATTAAGTAGGAGAGAGCACTTACTGCCTGCTAGAGACAAACCTGTCAGAGAGGTTTGCCATTTCAATTGGAGCCATATTTCTGGTGCAGAGAGATCCTTTTAAGCCAGTGCAGTCTCCTTAGTAAGTAGCTGAAACATGCTCAGGTGCAATGCTGAGAGTAAATGTCATGAAAAATATTTTTCTGTGAAGACTCAAGCAGCCCTGCTTCTGATTAGTAATTCTGACAGAGTTTATCACACAAATGGAAACATAATCATTGTACTGATGAATGGAGTGATGAGCCAAAGCAGAGTTTCACATCTGATTCAGTAGTAGAGGAGAGTGCACAAACCTCAGCCAAGACTCTGGTATGCACTGTACAGGCTTCCAGGTAGATCCAGTCCCTGCTACAGTGTGCTTATGTATTTTTCCTTGGCAGACAGCTTTTCTGAGGATACCAATTTCAATGTATTACCGTATTTTATTTTTAAATGAAAACCACAGTCTACAACTTTGATATGGCTGTTTTAATACACCATAGAAAGTGGAAATTTGCTTGAATGCTTTTCGCTTAGTTACTACAGAATGGCCAGTTGCCCATCCCTCTTTGCCTGCAATGACAAGGAAGTTGTAGTGATAGGATGATCGGCATCTCTCCACATTATGTATGTGCACACAGGTGTAGCAGCAGCCCTCAAGCAACGCTCACTGCCTAGCAAGAAGTTACTCACTATTAAAACAATGTTATGGCATTATAGAGAGACACACCAAAAGGCTAATTGCTCAGTGGCAGTTTCGCAAGTGAATGTTTCGCAAACATCCACACAGGAGTAATACTATCTCATAACAACAGGCTAATAGGAATAGTTTCATCTGTTGCAATGAAGACTAGAACAGTTATAGCACTGGTGCACCAACTCCTGCATTTTAACTGTGATGTTAAATAACAATTACCTTGTAAGTGATATCACAGAGGTTATTATCAGGAAAAGGATTCATAACAGTCTAAGTCTATTGTGGCATGATAAAACAGATTGTTTTTCTTACAAGGAAACAATATAAATATAGAAGGCTATCCTGATGAATTTTTCCATTTGAGGGGCTCGCCACGTTCTGCAGAGAACTTACTGTAAACTGCCAGTCTTCAGATTTTGTGCATCAGTTGTTTTAACTCTTTGAAACACGGAAAAGCAAACATAGCACAAGCTTTAAGCTACAAATTACAACAAACTCAACTTTCTCTAATTACACATTGAGTTCCTGAAACTGGTTGCAGTATGATGGACATTTTTCTCAATTCCCGTTAAATTTTATTCATGTTATACTGGGGAAGAAGAAAAGTAGAATGTAAATTGTTTCGCAGCACAAACTTTACAGATGATGGAACTTAAGAGTTTGAGGACAGAACTGAGTGGAACTTGAAGAAGATAATGTGATATCCTCTGTCTGCTGAGCTCACTGCCAATGACAGAAACAGAATCCCTTTTTTGTAACAAATCAGTTCTGAAAAAAAATTAAAACACAACATAGTTCTTTTGTGATACATTCACAGAAATCCTCACTGATTTTTCATTGTGATATGTGTATTCACATCCACTTTTTCGGTCAGTTATTGGAAAAAAATCATCCTTGCCATACTACAGAAGTTAAAGCAGGACCTCTTATAATAAATAAAACATAATAAGTAATGAACAGCAACATTCCCCAGTAATCACATTAGCACACAAAACCCTTCATCTCACCTGTCAGGCACTCCTTTGGAAAAGCCCAAATCATAGATTCTAATTTAATGTAGTTCAGAAGCTGGATGCAGTAGTGCTGAGACCGGATTTCTCATTCATCAAATGTCAAGAGCTTGTAGCTACACAGACGCAAGTAGATGTTTGCAATCCATGGAGAATTCACCTACTGTGATCCTAATGCTGGGGTACTGGGTAGTTAATAACAACTGCTGACACCGGAGATGAAATTATTTGCATCTATATTATGGTTTTTAGAGGAAACACTGGTTGGAATCTGGGAAAACATGAGGGATTTGTTAGGCCATGCTGAATAAAATTGTCCATTAATGCTAACAGCAAATAAATCACATGTCATTTAAAAAGCAAATAAGTAAATTTTGTCAGATTCAAAAAGATTAGCAAACTATTCATTATCTGGCATGTATCAGAGGGAATCATAAGCAACCTGAGAGTATGGATAATGCAGAGAATTCAGATTTTTCCAGACACCCAGAAGAGCTACACAAGCCCCAAATGAAAGCAAATTTTTATGTACTGGAGAAATCCAAGAGTGCTGAAATCGAAACCATTTAAGATATAGAATCACAGAAGAAAGAAAATATGGCTAAAAAAGGTGTAAAATATTCTACTAAGATGAGAGATGTTAACTATTAGGAAGAGAGGAAAATATGCTTTTGGTATAATAAAAATAATTTCAGTGTGTTATTTAACCCACAAATACCCCCCTGCTATGCAAATTCCAGTGGAGCATTGAAAATAAGAAGTCTGAGCTGGAACTCAGATCCCACAGAACCTTTCTTGACATCTCTTCAGTGCAAAAGTTTTTCTTTAGTAAATGGCTCCACATTAAGAAGGCATATGTATCATGACTAAGTAGTGTTTCAGTAATCGAAGTAGAGTAAGCAGTAAGGAGATTTAATGGAATGAAATTAATCAATAGAAAATTTGGTCTGGTTACAAAAGAAAATTCCTTCTGGGAGATTAACCTACAACTTGCTCAATAGTACTAATTTTATCTTTTTGTCTCTCCAAATTAGCTGTAATAGACATGTTTCTTGAGGAACAAAGCAAACTGGTTAAATCACTAGCAAATCTATCCCGCTAAACTATGAGGACTGTTGGAAAATTATCTGGATGCTCTAGATCTTTTCAGCATGCTGCATAAAATTGAAAAAATCTTGCCTGAAATTGCACTGTAAACTTGGTTGTTTAACTGTGATATATGTAATTGCAAGCTTTAAACAAGTATTGCCAATGAACACTGAGCTTTAAGAACAAAAAAAAAAACAACACTGGCCTTTGTTTTGATCTATGAATTATTTCTTTCTTCCAAAAGAAGCTGAAAAATGTTCTGTAAAATTGAGTGAAAGAATACAAAAATTTTATGTAAGAAAAGGCATAAATATACAAAGAACAAAATAAAAGGATACCTGAGAAAAAGTATTAGTCTAAACTATTCAGCTTTCGTCTCATAATTATGTATTTCAATATAGTATCTAATTTATATGCACTCTTGATGTCAAAACAGAAAAAAATAAGCTTACAAACATTCATACAATTGCTTTCCAGTAGGGAAAACGCAATTGCACATGTTTCTGCAGCCTCTGGCTATAAGGAACAGCAGCAGTGATTTGACTTTAAATTCCCCCAACCTTGCCTAAGAAGCATTTCCCTTTTTATAGTGATGTGCGCCCACATGTTGTCTAAAATTCAGCTCGAATTAAAACTCAGGATGTTATTGTGAGAAAGAAGTGGAGGTTCTGACCACTGAAAACAGGAGATATAATATCTTAAAACAAAATCTCATAAGGAAAGAGAAATTATAAATGAATTGAAAGTCTAACATCCTTGGGTAAAATGCAATGTTCTTCATAACTGCAACTGAAATGTCCACGCTGCACTCCACCTGCTCTGATAAATCACAGACTCAGCTTATGCCTTTCCAATAGCTGGACAAAGCATTAAAACAGGAGGGGTCTGGGATAATTTTGAAAGTACTAGTTTATTTTATTTCTTGAAGCACTAAATTTTTAATCAATTTTGTTGCCCACAGAGGAAGCAAAGATTCAGTTTGGGGTATTTTGGGGGTTTTTTTATGGACAAAGAAATATTATTGTCTGCTGTAAATAACATGCATTACTATTTCAGGCATTTTGCAAGACCGTCCTTTCGCTTGGGCATTAAAGGAGTGTGTTGATTTTGCTTAGTGGCAGGGGCTACAGTGGCAGCTTCTGCAAGAAGCTGCTAGAAGTTTCCCCTTTGTTCGGTGGACTCTGCTGGATCTAGCGTGGACCCACTGCCGGCCAGGGCCAAGCCAGTTGGTGATGGAATGTCCAGTGATAATGCCTCTGCGATAACGTATTTAAGAAGGGGAAAAATAAATTTAAAAAAAGGAAAATGTGAAGAAGCAGAAGTAGGGAGCAGAGAGGGGGAGGCGTGAGCCTTGTGGGCCTTGTAGCCCCGCCTTGTGACTCTACCCAGGTCTGACTCGGCCCTGCCTGGCTGCAAGGAATGAGAGAGAGACTGCGTAGCTTGGTCTCGAGAGGGGCTAAACTACAAAAAGGAGGCAGAAGTTTTCTTAAGGGAAGAAGCTGAGGCTGAGGGTAGAGTCTTGTAGTGAAATGTCTGGACTGATTTTTTAACAAGACATCATAGAATCATAGAATCATAGAATGGTTAGGGTTGGAAGGGACCTTCAAAGGTCATCTAGTCCAACCCCCCCGCAAGGAGCAGGGACATCCCCAACTAGACCAGGTTGCTCAGAGCATGCTGGTATGCAAATGTGTATAGATATACACAGGCCTATTGATAGGGACTAAGGGTAAGAAGTTTCAGGAGCAGACATGCAGGACAAATTAAGTGACACTGTACTGCAAGAACACTGTTTCTCCATATGTCATAGACACCACAGGGGATCCTATAGCTGATAAAAGAGACAGAGAGAACAGTAGCTTGGGTCTAAATTACCACAAAGCCTTGCCATGCATTTCAGCTATAACATAAAAATCTGGGATATTTTAGACACAGACACAGCTTTCTACAAATGGCTCATTAGGACAGGGATTTTTGTCCTGTCTGTCCCAGATCCTCAAGTGAAGGAATTAGTTAGCAGGAAGCCTTTAAGGTGGATGACTATTTCTCCAGGAGAAACTCTGGGGAAAGTTAGCTCCCTATTGCTAGAGTATAATGGAGTCTTTGTTGCGCGTACTTCAGGTGAAGGCTTTAACTCTTACAAAGTGTGAGGGTTTATGCTAATTAATTTGAAGAAAACGTCAAGTCCATGCTAATAACCAAATTGAACTGGTGCTTCCATGTAAAGGTCGCTGGAAACGAATATGATTATACACAGTTTTAATGTAGGGACTGTCAACTTCATTGAGGCTTTGCCTTTCTTCAGCAGTGTTTGTCTGAGAGCTGCATTTTGCAGAGCTGCAAGAGTCTGAGAGAAGTTTTGCAAATTGAAAAATCAAATAACTGAGGATCATCTCTGCTGGGAAATCATATCGGAAGATTGTTTTATATAATCATGCCATTGCCACAATATTTATTCCATTATGTTCATAAAAATCCCTGTCTGTAAAACATGCAATGTGCCATGTCCTCTGCAGGTATTCTCCAGGGTCAGTACACTGGGAACCTGCAGCATTCTAAACTGTCTAAATTTTGACTAGATAAATACAAGCTTTCTTGTCATGGAAAACTGGAGGAAAAGGGAGGGGGGATGACTACTGTTGTATGAAAAAGCAATTTCCTTTGCCAGTAATCTTTTGAATTCCCATTCCTAATATTTGTGATGCTTGTGTTTGAATAAGGTCTTTATCTTTCTCAGTACAGCTCTTACATAGATGGAATTATTTATTTTCTTATAAAAATGTCTATTTCTCCAACAGTATCTATAATTCAGCCTAATTTCCTTTGCTGGGTTAATTTTGTTAAAAACTTGGGAAACCAGATGCTCCTTCAAGTGTAGAAAGGCAGAAGAAAATATGTCAAAGAAACAGCTGATCCCTTTGACAGAGTAGTAAAATGTTTGTCAACTTTCGACTCCGAGTAAATGGACTTCAGGAGAGGATCCCACACAGTAAGCCCAATGGCTTCTCCTGGCTTGGGCAAAATGCAAATAACCATACCTAGTGTCAAGGTCACGCAGATAAATGGGAACTTTCATGGCCAGAAGGACTGCCAGACTTCAGAGAGGCAAGCAGGACTAGGATAACGAGGCACTGCTAATTTGTTCATGCTGTTCAGTGTAGTTAGGCCTCCGTCTATGTCTGGCTTTAGAGGCACTGCACCATGGGTGGTTTCTCTCCCATCTATGCCTCCCACCTTTCTTCTGCCCAACAGCTCACTGGCAGCATTGAACAAGTGGTCTCCATGGCCTGAAGCCCATGTCTGTGCCAGGCACTCTTCTAGGACAACTGCTCCTGACCAGGCACATCTCCACTTTACCTTCAGTGATGCCCTAAAAAAATCCTGGTCCTTTCTTTTCTGTAGAATTATGAGAAAGAGACTGTCAGAATATTTCCCCTAGCCTTCACCTCCGTGTCCTAGAAAAACAGAGGATAGGAAGACAAAGGGCTTTATTGCTGCTTCTCTTTTAAGGGAGTATGAAAATCCTGGGGAGAAGAGTCAAATGTGTACAGGGAGCAGAGAGAGTAAAGCTGGGAGAACTCGATTGTTTGATAATCTTAAAACAGCCACAAGGATGGAGAGGAGAGAATATAGGAAAAGACAGAGGGGGAGAAAACAATGGCATCTGCGAAGATGGCAACAAGAACCATATGTAAGACAAAGATTAAAAAAAAAAAAAGGAAAAAAAGAAGTATACTAAAAAAAAGAAATTAATTAACCTCACAAAAAAAAAAAACAAAACCAAAAAAAAAACACATTGAAAAGATGGAATAAAGAATTTACTTTTAATATACTATGGAAAGAAAGCAAAGCTGAGCAGGGCAGGAAAAACACCTCAATACAGCAGAGTGGATACCGTAAAAAATAAAAATAAAAATTAAGATCTCTGCATCTGCCATGTCATGTGAGCAATGGATAAGCACTCCATGCACTTCCAGGTATTTCAGTGCTGGTATTTGACTCATTCGCTGTGCAAATTTTACTTGGAAGATACCACTGTATCAACATGGATAGAGAAACCCCAACCCTTCCCTACAGAAAGCAAGTCAGGTAGTACGCCCAAACCTATCTGAGGTCTGTCTTCTTCCTCTAAAGTGAGAGGATGCTGTACTCTAGTGACTCTGAGCTGAATTCAGTTTGGGGATAACTAGTAGTCTCCCAGGTGTTTGCACTCATGTATTTACTGCTGGCAAGCCTCTCACGTCAGAAAATATGCTTGAACAAAACAAGCAAATTCTAAGGACATTTGAGTTTTTAAACTGTATTTCCCAAACTTAGCATCTGATTGTTATTCAAATTAAGAGCATACTGTTCTCTGAAGACATGAAATAAATTGCTAGGGCAGTGCAAATAGTATTAATAAAAGTCAAAAAACAAGTCCATATAATGTAAAATCAAAAGTTCATACGGATACAGACCAGTTGCACAACATTTAGTTTCCTACAAATAATGGCAGTAGTCTTGTTAGTATGATGGATAGTTGATCACTGATTTTTATTTGTTCTGTAACTAAGCTCCAGTTCTTGGTTTGATAACTATGCATTGGATGTTCCTGAAAAAATCGCATATACTTTCACACTATAACAAAAATAATAAACTCTGGTTTTGTGTGCTCTCACCAAATGGCAAAAGTAGTGTGATCTAGAACATGCATCAGAACTTACAAAATAAAATTGAGATGCTTGATTGAGCTTAATTTTAACTTCTGGCACATAAAATAAACCTGAGATTAATCATATAACTTTTAGCCATGGGTATCTACTTTACATTGCAGTTGAAAAATTTAATAGTATAGTTTATCAATAACTTATTAATTATTTTCCATTAAGTTTTGATACAGTGAATGTTAATCTAGGGCTGCAGTTGGTTTATTCCTCCTCTTTGTTTAGATTTGTAAATACTCACTGATGGAGGTCAACTGGAATGTTGGAAACAGGTGTAGGATAGTGTTCCCACTAACAGGAGCAGATATTTGGGGGAAAACTTAAAACGAGCTGAAAGCAAGCAGAAGAAATAGTTAACTGGCAACTAAATCCTAAATTCAGACAAAAATACTCTCATATTCCTCTATAAAAGAGTTCTTTCTTTTGAAGACAATAAATTCTGAATAAATAAGGGTTTATGGCTCAGTGAAAAACTTGATGATCTTCTACTGCAGTGAATCTAGATAATGAGTGTGAGGGTGAGGTCCAGAATACAAGTACGCTGCAACCCTCCACCTGAGTGACAGAAGGACTCTGATTCACTGGCTTAAAGATGTCAAGCAGAAAGTGATGGATCTAGGCTTGTGTCCAGTACCTCCTTAATAGCCAAAGTGGAGTGTGAAAGTTGCATTTGTTGTCACTTGAGGAATGTCCTGCCTTTGTGGGAGGCTGTTGACCTGTAAGGAAGCCCTACTCCATGAAGTGGTACGAAGAAAGAGGTAGAAGCTGGTGAAAGGTTAGCCCCTGACTTTGAAAAGACAGTGGCATGTGAAGGAAAGAGATCAGGTAGTTCTTCTTTCAATGTTTCCCATACAGAAACAAAAGAGAGTAAGTAAATCTTGTAAATGTGCTGTTAACATCGAGCACAAGCCGTTAGCAAATTCAGGTGCTTAAGTCTTGTCTAATTGTGCATGAGCTCCTTAATTCCAAAATAGATGGAGTCAGAGTGTTTACTAGGCTGCTCTGAAGTCCATCTCCACAATAAATTTTTCTTGTCTCTTAAAAGGTCTGTTCCCTGGGCTAGTCCAGTAGTACATCATTCTTGACACCAGAACTAGATCCAAGAGGGATGCCTCATATGTAGGACTGAGTTGCCAAATCTAGACAACTGGCAACTTTCTGTTGCTCCCACATCCTCAGACAGGCATTTTATGACTCTAGAATTTCCTCAGCCCCAGAAAGTCCTGCTGCCAGGCATCCACAGAAGTGTCCCAGTCTAGGGCCAGATTAAATTGCCTAGGTCAGAGCATACCCAACACTTTCTTTTGTTGCCTTGACTTAGCAGGCAGTTTCAGGGCATGCCTGCAGACCTGGAATCCCCACAAAATCCAGGTCTTTCAAATACTTTTTTTTTTTTTTCCTACTTCCCAGGTGAGTGCTCTAGCCACTAGTTATATTATCTTTTCTAAGTTATCTTGCTCATGGCTGGAAGGAAAGGCTGCAGGCATCAATAATTAGGAGAGGGATCTAGAATGCAGGAAACACTGTCTGACACCTTACCTGAGGGATTAAATCTAAGATACACACATACAAGGTTTGCACTTTCTACCAGCTAGTATGTTCATTATGCCTGCTTGCAATATCTAAAAATACAGCAAGGCAATGCCTAACTTGTGACTGTGCATGTTCTTTTTTCTCTTCTGGCTATATGTCACTTATATTGTTCAAAAGACAAAGCTGTTCCTCTGGGCCACTAATGATATGAGGAAACGTGAAACTATGAAGATAATGCATTAAGCCCCTAATTGCTGACTGGGCAAAGATTTGGTGGACATAGTAGAGGAAGGCTGAATTTTAACTAGTCCTTCTTCCATGACAGCAGTAAATTCCCTTGTAAACAGATCAAGTCTTGGAAGTTACGTTCAATCATTGTGCTATTCTGCTCTCTGGAGAGGAGCCCAATGGTGGTTCCTCTACAGCAGCTCAACGCCAGAGACAGCTCCTAGTGCAATTAACTGTTAACTACTATCCAGTGTTTGGTGCTAAACACAAGAATTAATATCAAAATAAATCACTATCAATCAATCTTACTTTGAGACAGCCATGAAGATATAAGACACAAGTCGTGGAGTCCAAATACATACTACTCCAGAAAAATCTTGTTCTGTCATGCTTACTGGCATAAAAAGCAATGACTTTCTTTTAATGTAAATGGAAATTTCCTGCTTTTCAATTATTATTTTAAAATTCTGAAACAACATCTAGTAAGTTTATTTCAGAGAAGGGGGTTAATTTTTTATTCTTCTGTCTTAGCTAATGCAAGCTTCGGGTAAGAAAAGCAACATTGAGAATTTTTTACTTTCTTCAAACTTACATAATCACCATCAGGTTTATCATTCTGGAAACTAAGACAGACAAGGATAAATGCTATCAGATCTGCAAAGCTTATACAGGGAAGGGTTATGGAGACTCAGCAGCTCTGCTCACTAGCACAGAGTACTCATCTGACAGGAGCTGGGCTTGAACAGATGCATTTGTGTAACAGACAGAAAAGAGGCTCCCAGTAGGTACCTGTCCTGTTATTCACCTCCTGCCGATGGGATTCACACCTTGAAACCAGAACAGTAATTGAAAAGGATGGAGTTCAGACTGATGGAAGTTCAGCCAGGGGAAAAAAAAAAAAAAAAATATTTCTTGTGTCATTCAAAAGAGTCACTGAACCACTAGCACATTTTTCACACCAACTTTGTCCATATTAGGCTTTGACCTTATGTTTTCTTTTAAATAATGTCAAGTAGATCATAGTCTTTCTGAGGTTTCACTGGACTTTTAATGAAATTTATGTCTGTGCGTCACCTTTGAAGAAGGAATAAAAGACAGATTAAATGCAGGTGTGTAAACACTCAGCTATCACCTTGAGTCTGAGATACTTCTTCTCAACCACATACCTATTTTGTACAAAGTGGAACAGAGTTGGACATTATTGAAGACCACTTTTGACACAGTCTGAACTTCAGAGGTGATGATTGTCCACCCATCCTACCATAACTCAATCACAGATATCAGTTTAAGAAACTGAAGACATAGCAGTTCATGAAAGCCAGGCTGTGCTTGTTCACTGCAGTGACCACATCAGAATTACTCATGTGGCTCTGGGCATTTAGAAGAAGGAAAATGTTAGGGGTTAGTCCCCTCAGACTCTGTACGACCCCAAAGATCTGCATCTCAGTAAAGAGGCAGCTATGGCCTATACGGATTTAGCCAATTTTAATGTTTGTATCAGTGTTCAAAATTGAGTTGTAATACAATGTTCACCAGAGGAAACAGTTTCATGTGGAGGCATGCATACAGGGTTACAAAAAAAAAAATCACTCAGAATACTTTTATCCACTGTTGATGCAAACAGTTATTAATTAGCAAGCCCAGAACAGAAGATGACATCCGGTTTAGCAAAGAGATATTTGTATCTCCAGAAAGAGCAAAAATGTTTATTCTGCTTCGGAGGAAATTCTAGATTATCACCAGGTAAAGAGGAAATTAAATTTGCTCCTAGAAGAAAGACGAAATCTATCCAAAACCAACAAAGGGCTTCAAGGGGGACATTAGCTAACAAGCTTGACTAGTACGGAGTCATGCACTAGTAGTATGCACTAATGAGTGCAATTTGAAATGAGGCATGTGCAAGAAAAGAGCCTCTGACAGCCATTTCACCAGAGAGAACCTACAGCAGGTCAGCTGGATAAGAAAGACAGAGAAAGACACCTCTCTGAATTAGTATTACTGTAAGTACATCCAGGAAGATTTTTCTTTCATTTCTTCATCTGTGTCTGTTTTAAAAATTCATTACTCTTGTGTGTTTTAAGTGGCGTAAAATGCAAAAAAATAATATTGAACTTTGCTTGAGCAAGAAGTTATTTTGAGGTAGCCAGATAATGGCAAGGCACTTTGTCACTAGGAATGTTGCTAGTGGTGCAGATCTATACAGCTGGTTCCAGGATCGTCCTAGCTTCCTGTCATCTGTAATTTAATGTACCCAAAGGGTAGCAGAGGAGCATCCATGAAAGCTGGCTAAGCCAAATGGAGAGTTAATATGGTTGGAGAGGGAAAACTACCTTCCATTGCCTGGAATGACTCAATATATGAAGGAGGCAGCATATTTGAACTGCAGGGCAAATAATCTGCACAAAAACACTAAGCAAAGCCAAGGCAGAGACACAAGCACTGGCATACAATAATCCAAACTGTTGACACTGTTTCTGGCACAACCTGGGTCCAAGTCAGGACTCCAAACAAAGTTTGGGCACTGTCCAGGAGGCGCCCAAGGCTGGGCTGTCATACCATGCCAGTTGGCCAGAAGGCTACAAAATGGTGCCTGTTGTGTTTAGGGGTATTGATGTAGCCCAATGCAGCAGGTTTAAACTCTTGCTGCAAGTCAGCAGGATGAGCCTTTCATACTAGAGATGAGTTGTTTCTGTCTCTTTGATAATTTGGAAATAGCTACTCTGAGTAGAAAAAAATGAGCAACATCCTGAAATGCAAGAGATATCAATTGTTTTCTATTCTTCTGCCAGCTTTAACTAATGGATTCCTGAGAACACACTCTGGCCATGTAAGTATAGTAAAATTTTTTAAAACTACTTACAGCATCACAATTTTAACAAGCAGCTCAAACTCATTTTGGGTTTTGTCTCAACAAGATTATAAAAACTGGGGTTTTTTTTAGTATCACTGTCTTAAGCTTGAATTACTTTCACAAATCCGAAACCTGAATTATTGTAGACAACCAGCAATCACCTGCCTGGACTTTTTTCAAACTACAGTCCACATGGGTCTCGTTATCTCTGTACACTGGAGAAATAAAAGCTTCCCTTGAACTTTCACAGCATACAGTTTTGCCTCAGACAAACCAGAACCCTTTGCCTTTTTTTGTGTACTTGTTTAAGTATGTCTTCTGTGATGCCAGTGTACAGCTGCCAAATTGGTAGCATCAGGTGAACTACTGAGTTAGTACGGATTTGGATCATAAAATCATAGAATAGTTTGGGTAGGAAGGGACCTTAAGAATCATTTAGTTCCCATGCCCTTGCGATGGGCAGGGACACCTTCAATTAGACCAGGTTGCTCAAAGCCCCATCCAGCTTAGCCTTGAACACTTCCAGGGATGGGGCATCCATAACCTCTCTGGGCAACCTGTTCCAGGTTCCTCACGACCCTCATGGTGAAGATTTTCTTCCTTATGTCTAATCTAAATCTACTCTTTTTCAGTTTAAAGCCATTACTGATTGTCCTATCACTACATGCCCTTGTCAAAAATTTTCTTGTACACCTCCTTTAGGTAGTGGAAGACTGCAAAAAGGTCTCCCCAGAGCCTTCTCTTCTCCAACCTGAACAAGCCCAATTCTCCCAGCCTGTCTTCACAGAAGAGGTGCTCCAGCCCTCTGATTATCTTCATGGCCTTCCTCTGGACCCGCTCCAACAGGTCCATGTCCTTCTTATGTTGAGGGCTCCAGAGCTGGATGCAGTACTCCAGGTGGAGTCTCATGAGAGCAGAGTAGAGAGGGAGAATCACCTCCCTTGGCCTGCTGGCCACGCTCCTCTTGATGCAGCCCAGGATGCGATTGGCTTTCTGAGTTGCAAGCACACCTTGCCAACTCATACTGAGCTTCTCATCCACCAACACTCTCAAGTCCTCCTCCTCTGGGCTGCTCACCATTCTCCACCCAGCCTGTATTTGTGCCTGAGATTGCCCTGACCCATATGCGGGACCTTGCACATGGCCCTGTTGAACTTCATGAGGTTTGCCTGCGCCCACCTCTCCAGCCTGTCAAGGTCCCTCTGCATGACATCCCTCCCCTCCAGCATGTTGACGGCACCGTACAGCTTGGTGTCATCAGCAAACTTGCTGAGGGTGCACTCTATCCCATTGTCCATGTTGCTGACAAAGATGTTAAACAGTGCCAGTCCCAATAGCAGTACCCGAAGAATGCCACTCATCACTTGGACATTTACCTGTTGACTGCAAGTCTTTGAGTGCAATTGTCCAGACAATTCCTTATCCACCAAGTGGTCTGTCCATCAAATCCATGTCAAATCTGTGTCTCTCCAGTTCAGAGAGAAGGATGTCATGCAGGTCAGTGTCACTTTGCACAAGCGGAGGTAAGTGGCATCAATTGCTATTCCCTTAGCCACCAAAGCTATAACCCCATCACAGGAGTCATGCTCCTCCTGTGCAGATGGGACGAGAGTTTCTCAGGTGGCACATGACAGGAGAGGCTCCTTCACACTCATCAGGGTATAAGGAATGCCAAAACTGTCCTCCAAATCATAAGAGATTATTTTCATGTACGTAAAGATTACTGATATCTGAATGTCATTGTATTGATTTGCATGTCCTGTGGATCCACGCAACAGTTCTTTGGATTAAACAAAATCTCATGGTTTAGGTTAGTTCTTTCTATTTAAGAAAAATGTGTTATTTTGAGCTGACTACTGTAATTTAATTCTATGGGTAATGGAGGATGAGGTTATGACAGATTATCACAGCTCTTTCATAGCCACTACAGCAGGAATACTTTTTTCCCCCCTTTTATTGAAATAGTGTTTTGCTGAGTCCAAAGACAAGCTTATTTTAAATTTGCTCATATCTGTAACAACCGTAATTTGTGTTTGGTGCACATGGATGGTGTTCACAATCGTTTTAAAGCAGTGGTGCAGAAGAATTCTCTATTACTTGCTGTCAAGAAAATCTATATTACTGCTTTCCTGTAACACTCATTCTCATGTGTCATCTCTAAGTAGTCAAAATGGGCATTGGCTGCAGCCCACAGAGAGTTAATGTAAAAGTATGCTAAAGCTTCTGCAACTTTCAGAAATCTTCTTGCTCTTCCTATTGTAATGTCTCTTCCCTTTTAAAAAAGCTCTGATGTCAGCTTTTAGTTCAGCAGATGAGAATTGAACTACTGATTTTTTCAAGAGAGGTGAACACTAATTTTGATTTTGTAAGGAGCAGCTCTTTGGCTAGTTTAAAAAATGCTGTGCAAGTAGCTGAGAATCTTCATCTACAGTCTCAAAAATCTATCAGGCACTTTCTTGTGTGATTACCAGGAACCTTCTCTGGCTGTTTCTAGTATTGCCTGAATAAGGGTAATACTAAAGAGAAAACAGAGCTGAAAATGATAGGAAGTCAGGAAGGGAGTCAACTGAAACAGAAATGATAATATGCCAGCTCATTTTTCTTAATATGAAATAAAGATTGGCTTTACTATGAGCTAATAATGGCTCTCATTTATCTTCTTCGTTTATATGTTGAAGCAGTGAAAGAGATCTAAAAAGGTGCTGTACTCAAACACTCATATGAACGCAAACGTAGGACGGCTCAGCATCTCCTGTTTGTCCAACAAGAAGAGATGCCATTGCCTAACGTAAATAATGTGTTTACTGCTGACAAAGCATTAAGACTGGCACTGGCTGGGAGGACACTGCAAAAGCAATATTGTGTGATTTAAAAGAAGCTGAATTAACCAAAACTTTACATGACACAGGAAGCAGCTTTGTAAGTAATTTTTTAGGCTAGAAGGTTACTGAGCCCCATTTATGGGGAGCTCATGAGCTCTCCAAAACAATAGTTTTGTGAAACAACATATGTATGGTGCCCATACTGGCTTAAGAAATTTCTCTTTGTGTCCCTGGCCACTAATTCTTGGTTTTTTTCACCACAGTATTTCTTGGGTTTTAGGCAGTTACATTTTTTAGCCAGTAAAATTATCCAGTTCAGCCCAATCCTAAAAGCAACGGAGCTCGGTGGGGATATCATGCTGCTATGGAGAGGCAAGTGTGAGCAGACTGGTTGGGTGAAGAGATGGGCACAAGTCCTTAAACTGACATTGCTGCCAAAGCTGCCTTAACAGGAAAATACATCTGAATTTGGGAAATTAAGATGAGATTTCACCTCAAACAAATTCTCATATCTTTTGTTAGCAAGCCGAAGGACAGGACTTGTCAATTACTGTATTTCAGATCTGGGGAGCTGTTTAAAATTCCCTGGCAGATAGTTAGACAGTCTGCTATCTGCAAATCACCTAGAAGCAAAACTGTAATCATCTGTTTTTAAATATAGTAACATATTTGTGATGCCTTTGCCTGTCCCCTTACAGTCTGACAAGTGTTAAGAGTGATTTCAGGAAACCCAGCAGAAGGGAAGCACATGAGTTTCCGGAGAACGGTGATCCAGAGCAGAGCAAAGATGCTGCCTTGTGTCCCCAGGATTCCAGCATGGGCCACTGTTCCCTCAAATCGTACAAGTCCCTCTGCAAGGCTGCTCTTCCTGTGCAGATGGGATGGGAGTTTCCTGTGTGGCACATGCCAGGAGAGGCTCCTTCACGCTCATCAAGCTATGGGGAATGCCAAAACTGTCCTCAAAATAATAACAGATGGTTTTCATGCAAGTAAAGATTACTGATATCTGAATGTCATTGTACTGATCTTCATATCCCATCCTGCTACTCTAAATGTATGTAATAAGGAATTCTCTCCTTACCCGCAGACAGATGAAGTACATCCTGTGTCTGTAGCACATACATTTTTTATTTGTTGTCAGTTCTACCATTAATTCTGTGGTAAAGTATCAATTAGCTTAAAATATTTGATAACTTAGTCTTTTACAGCTGGCCAATTCAGCAATGAAAGGGATGGTAGAAAAAAAAACGGGGTTTGTATGCTAGCAACAATTTCTCTGCACAACAGATGTTTCTGTGGAAGCAGGCACATGATCACTGGCTTATGCTATGCTCAAAGCAACAGTCTCTTCCAAAAATATGTGCACTTAGCATACAGGCACTCCATTCACTTTGCTGTATTGAAACCCCCACTAGACTGTGAACCGAGCTAATGTCTTGCCCCCAGCCTTCTGAGAAATAAGGGGAAGGAACAAATTCAGAAGCAGTGACAGAGCCCCTGCTGAAAGTAGTGAAGCTGCTGACAAAGGAATTTGCTGTACTTAATGTTTACTGTAAGGAAAACTGAGCAGTGCCCAGTTGAAGACAATGGAAGAGCAGTGTGCAATGCAAAGAAAAAAAAAATAAGATTCTAACATTTTTTCTTTCTAAATGTTTGAAACGTGAAGGAGGCACAAGACAAAGCAAGGGATTAAATCCAAGTTAAAATCTAAACAGACCCAATATGACCTTAGATGTTTATGTCAAATGTGAATAGTGTCCTTCTAATCCTGGAAGTGCCTAAAGCCTTGAGTATGCTCTTTTCCTTTATATACTCTCCAGAGTTCTGCTTTTTGGACCTTCCACTCTGAGCATTTACTCCATGCCTGTAACTGCCAGGGGTAGGGTCACAAGGTGACTTTCCGTCTCAGTTGTGGAGGGTCTTGGGTCAAGCCCTCACAATACATATGGGACCACTTTTGAAAACTTGGGTGTTTCAGGAGTTTTTTGGACTCACCTAGGAAATGAGAGGTCTGAGTTAAGTGATCTCTGCAGCTTGAGGGAATTAAAGTTTTGTAACCAGATCAGTATCAGTTCTGCGATGAGATACCTCTGGTCCTTGTTCTTTTTCTATCCAGTGACTGGTTGAGGCTCAAGTCTGAAAAAAAGCTATACAGCTAGTTCATTATCAGGGACGAGCAGTAGTTCCCCCAAATCTAGCTTCAATTTAAAAGGCAACTGTGAACCTTGCTTAGCTCTGTCAAAGAGAGATACTTCAGGCACTTTCCCTGAACATGGGAAGACTCTGAACTCTTGATCCCAAGTACGTGGAGGTACCAGCCAGATGCTCAAGCTCAGGCTTTCGCACATACACCTCCCATCCCAAAGGTGATTTCATCGCCAGGGTGTTTCCACAGCTGAGAGCTGAGTCAGAGAGGAACAGTCAATCCCACATTTCAGCATGAAGAGCTAAGAACGAGTGACACCCAAGTTTCAAGGCTGTTGCATTCCTACTAGGAGCAGAGAGGGGAGACTGTGTGAATATGTGGTGGAAATATAAATACAAATACTACAATGCAATCTCACAGTAAGGCTGCTGTCTCCAAAATATGATAGAGGACACAATCAGATTTATCATCTTAAATGGGAGTTATCATCTTAATCTAACAGCACACTAGCTTGTCTGTCAGGCTTCCCTATCAAACCCAGCTTTTGTTCTGTCAGCCCAGACTGCAGGCAGGGCATTGTTCTGTATTCATCCCTCTTTATACTTGTTTTGATTCTATCCATTTCTGTCATATTCCCTTAATTCAGTGCCTTTTTTGCAAGCTCAAGAATCCTAAACCTACCTAATCTTTTCTTATATGGGGATGATTTCACACATCTGTCCTTCATATACCTGTCCTTTTCTGCAGATTTTCTAGTTCTAAAATTTCCTTTAAAAGAAAGATGACAGAAGCATGCAATATTCAAGCAGTGACAGAAGTTATGGATTTGGACTTTGGCAGCTGTAATGATACTTTTTTGTTTTGTTCTCCAATCTGATTCTATAATTGCATTTGTCTTTTGACTGCCATTGAGTAACAAGCTCATCCATACACTTTTCACAATACTGTCCACAGTGGTGACTTCCTGAGTGGTAATCATTTCCTTTGAGCTCACTGCTGTGTTAGTATAGCAGGGATTATTTTTGCCATTGTCACCACTTCATGTTTATCAACACTGAATTGCATCAGATCTTAGCTCATTTCAGCAGCCTGTGCTGAGAGAGGTTCCTGCAGCCCTTTTGATAACTCTGGTTTTGACTGTTCTAGTTCTATAAGCCCCGAAAACATCCCTGTCCACTCCCTTTCCAGACCACTAATGAATGTGTTGAACAGCAAAGTCATCCTACCTCCATTGTAAAATGTCTTATTATTCCTGTCTTTTCTACTCTATCTTTTCATCAATGATAATCCATGCATGGAACTTTCTTCTTATACTATGACAGCTTATTTTCTGTTCTTTTGTAACAGGCCTATTCAAACTCTTTCAGAAATTCAATCAAACAGTTCACTGTTATCAGCTTGTTCACGGACTCTTTTAAAGAACAATACAGACATGCAAGGCATGACTATCTGCTGCAAGAGAATGCTCTTTTCCCTGTTGTATCATTTTCACCCATATGTCTGCTAATTCTTTTCTTTATCATAGTTTGCATCAGTTTGTTTGATAAAGTAGTCAAGTCTATTGTTGTTTCCTAGACCTCACCATAGTTTGGTTTTTTTTAATGGATGTCATGTGTGCCAATTTACATTTCTCTGGTACCTTGGATGACTTAAACTATTAGCAAGTCACAGTTAATTGGCAGTTGCATACACAGGACACTTCAGAACTCTTGGGTGAACACCCTCAGACTCACAAATCAGTTCGCATTATTTTCAAAGGCCATTGATAGTTTAACTATTTATGTAACAATATGAGAATTCTTAATGCTAATTAGGAGTGTTATCAACTCTGAACAAGGAATAAACACAAGATTTTATTTGATGGAGTAACAGCTGCTGCTGAAGCTATTTTGCAGAGTGACTGCATGTATCAGGAATACTAAGGGACTGCCAAGAAATCAGGTGGTATTTTGTGGCAGTATAATAGTGAATGATACAGGTGAGGCACATGTGTTAAACACCAAAGGAGAGAAAATGCACTGGTTTCCTAAAGTACATGGCCACTCGCAGCACTTAAAGTTGTATAAGAGATTAACTTCTGAGGAGTTATTTTTAGAATTAAATAAGAGTGTGCTTAGATTGAAAAGCTTGTTATCCTGCTTGGTTATCTAGTACTAAATCAAGTTTCATGCATCTCTCTCTCATTAGCCTTTCGTATGACAAGTGTCTGCAAGACTTCCCAGGTAGCTCAAACCAACAAGTATTTTACCTACTTAAAATACATCATGCAAACATAGGCTGAACTGCCATGTTTCTGATGCTCTCCAGTGTCTGAGCATAAATTTAGCCTAGAGCTTTATCCAAATAATGATAAATAGTTGCTATGGTTGTCCTGCAGCTTTCACTGGAAGATACATCAAAGCAACCCTCCAGATTTGGTTTTACCTGAGCAGGAGAACTCACCAGAATCACAGGAGTATGATCACAAATAAAGGAAACAAGGCTACAGCTCAGCAGAAATCTGTGTAAGAAGGGGAAAGGATACAAATGCCTCAGTTTCTTCTGGACCTTTACAAAAATATGCACAATACATTTTCCTCTTTAATTTATGCTGTCTTATTAGACAAATTTTGTTGTTTTGTGTGTCCCAATAAAATACCACATGTTTTTACATCATTGTATCTTTTATATTGCAGTGGAAGAGAGGAACTTTTACCTCTGAAAACCAAAAAGACTGCAAATCTCATTTTCACCTTTTCTGCTTTTTGTCAGTGTTAAAGGGACTGTTGGCATATGTACTATATATATACTAGAATTCATTTAAAAATGAATTGGTTTGTGAGCCTGTAAGAGCAATACAAATAAATCTGAAAGAGCTACAGATGTGGAGGCAGGTTATTAGACTGACTCATTGAAGCACTCTGCTCTGACAGCCATGAAAAGTCTCCAGAGTTCATTTTTCTTTGCTCATAACAGTGACTCTATATTGACTAAATGCTTTTGCTTGAGGTAAAATCTTTTTTACAAATTCATAGTGCCCTAAATGAGGGAGAGTGGGATTTCCAAAGATCCTCCAGTGTTGGCCAGACCCTGCTCTGTGGAAGATGATCAGGTGCCTTAAGGAGGCCAGTCGGGAGCACTGCTGAGCTTACCAGAATGGGGATATCAGTGACACACTTCTGGGGAGCCACCAGGCTGTAAGACAAATGGCTGGACCTCTCTTCAGGAATTTTAGTCTAGTAGTTGCATTTGTCTTCCCTATTATGTTCTGAATTTTTTCATGTAATGCCTAGTACTTGTACATGATGTGTAGTAGATGGACAGGATTCAAATAATGCTGTCTCTAGTGTCTCGCTTAATCAGAAGTAGTATTCCAGGAGCTGCTCTAGATCTGGCCATTTCTCAGCCTCATTAGATGCAGGCCCACAGCCAGGCTGTGCAATGGAATCATGAGACTTTCCAGCTACAGAGAAGGAGAAGAAAAAAAAGCTCCTGCAAATTACCATTCTCTGATCTCAATTCTTGTGAAAAGGAAGCGTTTCCATATCAGATGCTTCCAGCCAGGAGCAGAGGGCACATCTCAGCAGTATCACAGCTCAAGGTCACAGGAGGAAAAGAATGTACATATAAATACTCCAGAGCTTAGTCTTCCTTCTAACTCCTGAGTGTTTCCTGTCTCCCAGTCACAAATTTGTAGGTATTAAAGCAGTCAGACTGTGTTGGGACAGTGGTATGTCAGAAGTAGAGGAAGAGTGACAGGGCAGGAAGGCCCTTAGAATCATAGAATCATAGAATCATAGAATGGTTAGGGTTGGAAGGGACCTTCAAAGGTCATCTAGTCCAACCCCCCTGCAAGGAGCAGGGACATCCCTGACTAGGTCAGGTTGCTCAGAGCCTCATCCAGCCTGGCCTTGAACGTTTCCAGGGATGGGGCATCCACCACCTCTCTGGGCAACCTGTTCCAGTGTTCTATAACTCGCATCGTAAAAAATTTTTTCCTAATTTCTAATCTAAATCTACCCCCCTCTATTTTAAAACCATTACCTCTTGTCCTATCACAACAGGCCCTACTGAACAGCCTATCCCCATCTTTCCTGTAGGCCCCCTTGAAGTACTGGAAGACCGCTATCAGGTCTCCCCGGAGCCTCCTCTTCTGCAGGCTGAACAGCCCCAACTCTCTCAGCCTGTCCTCATAGGAGAGGTGCTCCAGCCCTTTTATCATCTTCGTGGCCCTCCTCTGGACCTTCTCCAACTGGTCCGTGTCCTTCTTGTGCTGGGGGCTCCAGAACTGGACACAGTACTCCAGGTGGGGTCTCACCAGGGCAGAGTAGAGGGGGAGAATCACCTCCCTCGACCTGCTGGCCACGCTTCTCTTGATGCAGCCCAGGATGCGGTTGGCCTTCTGGGCCGCAAGGGCGCATTGCCTGCTCATGTTAAGCTTCTCATCCACCAGCACTCCCAAGTCCTTCTCCTCAGGGCTGCTCTCAATCCATTCCCCGCCCAGCCTGTATTTGTGCCTGGGATTGCCGTGACCCAGGTGCAGGACCTTGCACTTGGCCTGGTTGAACTTCATGAGGTTGGCACGGGCCCACCTCTCCAGCCTGTCAAGGTCCCTCTGGATGGCATCCCTCCCTTCCAGCGTGTCGACGGCACCACACAACTTGGTGTCGTCGGCGAACTTGCTGAGGGTGCACTCTATTCCACTATCCATGTCGCCGACAAAGATGTTGAACAGGGCCGGGCCCAGCACGGACCCCTGAGGGACGCCACTCGTGACCGGTCTCCACATGGACATTGAGCCGTTGACCACCACTCTCTGAGTGCGGCCATCCAGCCAACTCCTTATCCACCGAGTGGTCCGTCCATCAAACCCATGTCTCTCTAGTTTAGAGAGAAGGATGTCGTGCGGGACAGTGTCAAAAGCTTTGCACAAGTCCAGGTAGATGATGTCAGTTGCTCGTCCCTTGTCCACCGATGCCGTCACCCCGTCATAGAAGGCCACCAAATTGGTCAGGCACGATCTGCCCTTGGTGAAGCCATGTTGGCTGTCACCAACCACCTCCTTGCTCTCCATGTGCTTTAGCATGGTTTCCAGGAGAATCTGCTACATGACCTTGCCAGGCACAGAGGTGAGGCTGACCGGCCTGTAGTTACCTGGGTCTTCCTTATTCCCCTTTTTAAAAATTGGGGTTATGTTCCCCCTCTTCCAGTCATCGGGGACCTCACCAGACCGCCATGACTTCTCAAATACGATAGCCAGTGTCTTGGCAACTTCATCCGCCAGTTCCCTCAGGACCCGCGGATGGATCTCATCAGGACCCATGGACTTGTGCACCTTCAGGTTCCTCAGATGATCCCGAACCTGCTCTTCAAGTACAATGGGCAGTTCTTCATTCTCACAGTCCCTGCTTGCACCTTCTACAGCTTGGGCGGTGGGACAGGAACTCTTGTCGGTGAAGACTGAGGCAAAAAAGTCATTGAGAACCTCAGCCTTCTCCATGTCCTGGGTAACCAGGACACCAGTTCCCTTCTGGAGGGGGCCTACATTTTCCCTGGACTTTCTTTTGTCCCCTACGTACCTATAAAAGCTCTTCCTGTTACATTTTATATCCCTGGCCAGATTCAGTTCTGCCAGGGCTTTGGCCTTCCTTACCTTATCCCTGACCACTCGCGCAGCCTCTTTGTAGTCCTCCCAGGCTACCTGTCCCCACTTCCACCCTCTATAGGCTTCCTTTTTCACTTTCAGTTGGTCCAGGAGCTCCTTGCTCATCCACGCAGGCTTCCTGGCCTTTTTGCCCGACTTGTTTTTCATCGGGATGCACTTCTGCTGAGCTTGGAGGAGGTGATCCTTGAATATGGACCAACTTTCCTGGGCCCCTCTTCCCTCCAGGGCCGCCTCCCATGGCACTTGGCCCATCAGGTCCCTGAAGAGGCCGAAGTCCGCCTTCCTGAAGTCTAGAGCAGAGAGCTTGCCGTGTATTTTCCTTGCTGCCCCGTGGATCTTGAACTCCACCATGTCATGGTCACTGCAGCCAAGGCTGTCCTTTAGTTTCACATCCCCCACCAGCCCCTCCCTGTTGGTGAGCACAAGGTCGAGCATGGCACCCCTCCTTGTCGGCTCCTCTATCGCCTGCAGGAGGAAGTTGTCATCCATGCATTCCAGGAACCTCCTGGACTGCCTATGCCCTGCCGTGTTGTCTCTTCAACAGATGTCAGGGTGGTTGAAGTCCCCCATGAGGACCAGGGCCTGTGACCGTGAGGCTGCTCCTATCTGCCTATAGAGCACTTCGTCCACTCTATCCTCCTGGCCAGGCGGCCTGTAACAGACCCCTACCGTGACGTCCCCTGTCCGTCCCCATCCTCTAATCTTGACCCATAAGCTCTCTGTCAGCTCCTCCTCCATCCCCAGGCGGAGCTCCACACACTCCAGCCGGTTGCTGACGTAGAGAGCGACACCCCCTCCTCGTCTCCCCTTCCTGTCTTTTCTAAAAAGCCTATACCCCTCCATGTTGACGCTCCAGTAGTATGTGTCATCCCACCACATCTCTGTGATGCCAATGAGGTCGTAGCCCTGCTCATGTGCAAGCATCTGTGCATCTTATATATATAGATCTTATATATAGGACAGTGTATGTCCTAGTTCAAATTCAAAGTGGTTGCCAGATTTTTATGCTTTCCTGAAGTTCAGTCTAACAGAGCACTTCCCTTGCAGCATGGGGCATGCCTCCTAAGATCATCTGAACGTATTAGTTCCTGCCATTTGAGTCTCAGGGCTCTGTTCTCTCTTTCTCTCTGTCTCTAGTACACACTATAGTCCACTGAAGACTGAAATGCTTTACTTTAACTAAAGCTGATGAAGTTGGTATAGAGTATCAGGGTGAAATTTAATTGCCTGTGAAATACAGGAGGTCAGTTTGGATGATCTAATGGTCCCTTCTGGCCTTAAACTATACAATATCTGTTAAACTACCCATTAAAATGTTGCTGTGTCTAGTAATCATGAAGATAACTAGAGCTTTTATAAATGCCCCCTAATTTAAAGGGTACCCTTTATAGTCTGCATACAAGCTCTAATTAGATACTTTAATAATATTCCTAAATGTGGTAAGTGGTTTGTATAACCTAGAGTTTAACAGTTACTTGTTAATAAGATGTAGTGTACTTCTGGCATCAGAGCTGCACTGAAAGCACAGTAATGTTTCTCTGTTATATTGTTCAAAGCTGTTCCTAACAAAAAGATGGTTAGAAGATAAGTGTAAATCACATGAGATGGTCTTTTACCCAGCACATCTTTATGCATAGCAATATAAGCCACATCCACCCAGTACAACAGCAAGACTACTGAGTGTGAAGGCAACGTGTTGTCTCAAGGCTGAGCTACAGAAAATCAAAGGCAGGGAAGTTCAAGTGAGGGGATCCATTTGGGGTTTTTTTTGCATTAAAGCCCATCTTAACCATGTTAAACACCTGGCATGTAGAAAAATGGATCCTGTGCAGGCAGACCACACTTGGGTGTCAGGCAGCCTGGCTCAGTGGGTGCTCCCTGTGGCTTTGTGCTAAGCAGGGCAGCTCTCCAGCCCTCAGTGTAGCAGGGCTCAGATCCATACAGCTAAACTCTCTTACCTTCCAAAACTGAGACGCTTCACCTCTCAGAGCAGCATAACAATTCCCATCACACACAAACTAAAACGTTGTGCCCAGGCATTATTCAGGTGAGCGGCAGCTGTCCCACACAAAATTTGCACTGAGAACTGTATTGAGAAATTAACAGTAGGAATGGTTGCACAGGTCCATTTCCTCTGCTCTATTTAAGTTTAAAAATACATATTTTTAAACTTCGATGTAATTTACATTAATTTATTGATAGCTTGGCAGGTGCTCAGAGGAATAGGAGGAAGGAGGAAGAATGTCTTAAAACCAAACTACTTGAAGGTTGTTGAGACAACACCAAGCATGTTGGCTTTTGTACCACAAATTTATGGTTTTCGCCTTTACGACCTTACATTCAAAGACGGGGAACACAGATTCATTGGAAGGGCATTTTGTTCCACCCACACAAGGGTGACACCCAGCACTCCCCTGCAGGCTCTGAAGAGGCCAGATCTTCTGGGGTTCTTGGTAGACTACAGTGAGTGGATGAGTAAGGTGGACGCGGTTTTTAACTACCCTGTGTTAAACCCACCTCTACAGGAAACTTTGCTTCAGCTGCTAAATGAGTGTATCTTAAGGAGTCTTTTGATTAGTGTGAGGCTCTGGTCACAGATTCTTGTAGGGGAGAAAGGCTAATACCTAAATGCAGTCAATCTACAGGTTCACTTGCATGCCGAGGAGTGTGCAACTATGGATCAGGGCTCTTCTCTGAGAATCCAGTGCCTGCTCTGGGTAATGCTGATGTACTCATAACTGGTATCCTGGAGTGAGGCACTTCTTGTCTTTCTCAGTGTCTGCCTTCTGTGTGTCTTGTGGTATAGTAATGCGGTTCTTCCATTTGTGACACTGTTTGGTCAGGCAGCAATATTTGTTTAATGAGATATTTTCCTCACTGAGGTAACACTAAAAGTAAACTAAGTGGTATCAACAATCAAGAGCCAGGCATTTTGGCTCCTGACTGCCTGCACTTTTATATCATTAAAATAGTCTCTAATACCTACTGTTGTGCAATAACCAGAGTCAATTAGTTTATTCATAATGGCTTACTGAACCTGTTTTTTCTGTTCACAAAATAACATGTAATACTTCAGGTTAGAATTCATTGCACCTAACTCTAACCATCAAAAGTAGATTTTTAACTCCTATTAGTTGTCTGAGCAATCATAGAATCGTAGAATCACAGAATCATAGAATGGTTTGGATTGGAAGGGACTTTTAAAGGTCATGTAGTCCAATCTCCCTGCAAGGAGCAGGGACATCTCCAACCAGATCAGGTTGCTCAGAGCCCCGTCCAACCTGGCCTTGAGTCTTTATGACCAGCCTAGATGGTAATCCTAGACTGGCAGTTTCTTTTTCAAAGACCTAAAGTTAGGTGAGATTAATTATTTTCTCCTTTCCTTGAATTATTTATATGAGCTATTTCTAACCTTTGTAAGGTATCATATGATTATTTTCTATATAGGGCTCTGTATGTATAATAGGTCATCCTGCATCCCAAAGTACTATGTCTCCCATACTTTTGAGGAACTTTTGAGGAAACTGCAAAATTGTTCGGTGCAATTTTCACCTTCCAATCTTTTTTTTTCAGGTTTACATTAGAAACTAAATTCAATTTCACTATGCAAAAGGTCCTTGTTTCTTATTTCAGAACAGCTGGCTTTCTTCATAGCCACAGAATGAATGTGACTGAAGCCAGGTTTATCAGGTGTTCAACAGACGTTGCATTCAGTTTTCTGTTGTCATGCTAACACTGGCTAAGAGGAGGCACCCTTTTGTACAGCCTGTTTGCAAAAGTTATAGCTAGATCTTGTCTGGTGCCTTCCTGCTGAAATAGCTGTGCGAGTGAAGCTATGTTTATGTCTTCAGCATAACACGGGACCCTCTGAAACCATATGGGAAAAGATATCATGTGCAAATTAACCACACTGGGCTGCATGCTTGACCGGTTTTTCTGCACACCAAGTCTTCTGGGATTGCAGATTTGACTACTCAGGTCTTCAGAGCATGCCAGAGATCTTGATAACTTCAGTGCTAGTTCATGGGAGCTGAGGTCAATGCCGCAGTAGATATAAATACAAAAATATGTCTTCTTGCTCATAATAGCTTTTCTTGCTACTATCAACTTCAGTATTTCCAACATCATTTCTTTGTGCTGCTCTAGTTATTTGTCTTCTTATTCCAGGACCTTAGAAAGGCTTGCAAATAACTACATTATAAATTTTAGTTCAAATATTTGTTTGTGTGAAAATCTGCGGTATCAGCTAATAGAAATAAGCTGTCATTATCCATATAAATATTCTGAGGTATATTTCTGAAGTACATCTTTTTGTATCTCTAGTAATAACAGTACCATCTCATTAAATGGAGAGAATGCTCTATTCATATACTCCTTAGTATTCATAACAAGATTTACAACCTATCACCATTAGAAGGCATCTTTTCAAATTATACAAATAAGCATTTTTAATATAATTTTTGTAATTAATTATTTACATGAAGAATGGTCCTTGAAAAAGAAAAAATCTATGCCATTTAAAATCAACTGCAGTTGATTCACTGACAGTTTCCACAGGTTAGCTAAATTAATTGTTTTTCTTTAGCAATTTTTCTTATTTATTTTATCCGGAACCTGAATCCAGTTTCCATTATATATAAATCTGCAGCTACTGTCTTGTGGGAAAATAAGTTATTCCTATCACTGGAACTTAACATCTTTAAAAAGAAGAAACTTTTATACTCTAAAATCTGTAATTAAGAAAGTCTCCTATTAGTTAATCTTCATAATTCAATTTTAAACTTTTCCATTAAAAGCAGAGGCTTAAACTGAATAAAATCGAAGGAAAATTAAAAACAGCCGGGAATATGTGTACCCTGTACAGATTCAGTTGTACGCTAAAATATAGTATAATATTTTAAAAGCCTGTATTCCTTTCTTAGGAACTGAGAATTTATTGTTTTTCAAAGACACAATGGTAATATGAGGTTAAATAACATAAAACTAAACATCCTTTTTCTTTTTTCACTTAAAAAAAAATTATCTTAGCAGCTTAAACACACTTCTTTTTTACCCTGGAAATGGTTTATTGTAGAAATCCCTCAGACTATAACAAAAATCAACAACTGCTGAGTGCAAGCTAAGACACATACTGTGAAATATGTGTTCCTGCAACTGCTTATATTTATCTATACATAGTTTTGTGATTCTGCATTAGTGGTACTGCTAGGAAGCATAAGGATTTCTTGAAATTTAATAAACACAGAAATAGGTTTTAAAATCATGAGGAAACTGTTGCCAACTATTTCTCATAGCAAGCATGAATCTTGTTTTAAATTCCAGATGTGGTTTTACATTAATGGCTCTTCAGAAAGCAACCTTTCAAAATCAGCCTTGAAAATATAATTCTGGTTGTCATATCCCAAGGTAAATAACAGGTTTGCTGGCTATATCATCTTGGAAAGCAAGTTTTATTTGTTTGTGCAGGAAGAAGTCCCAGTCCTTACATTATTTAGAGAATTCTTTCAAATGAAGATAACTTCTATAACAACTGTATGGTTACAAGGATGTGGATAGAGCATGAAGAAAAGTGGGAGTAACAGCTTCCAAATAAGATAGCAGTGAATGAATGAATTAGCAAGGAAAGAAATAATGATAACATGAAAGTCAAGAAAATGCCAAGCAATGAAAAGAATGATAATACGATGCAAAAGATCTACTTTTTTCTTTTTAATCTCATATAGTATTGTAATATTTATCTGCAGCAACAAATCTCAAATAAGAAATACATGTATATGTAAGTATTAGAAACTAGATATTACTTTTTTTTGAGAAATGCCTTAAATACTAAAGGGAGAAATGTATATTACCTGGAAAAGTAAATGGTTCATATATAATTTATCATGCGCTAAAACCAAACAACATAACAAAATAACGTGGAAAGCTGTTTCTTACTTTTGAGTTGGAAGGGAACAGAAAGAATAGAATAGAATAGAATAGAATAGAATAGAATAGAATAGAATAGAATAGAATAGAATAGAATAGAATAGAATAGAACAGAATAGAATAGAATAATTAAGACTGGAAAAGACCTCTCAGACCATCAAGTCCAACTGTCAACCCAATACCACCATGCTTAATAAACCATGTCCTGAAGTGCCACGTCTACAGGTTTTTTTAACACTCCACCACTTCCTTGGGCAGCCTGTTCCAGTGCCTGACCACTCTTTCAGTAAAGAAGTGTTTCCTAATATCCAACCTAAACCTCTCCTGATGCAACTTAAGGCCATTTCCTCTCATCCTATCACTAAGTTACTTGGAAGAAGAGACCAACACCTGCCTCCCTACAATGTCCTTTCAGGTAGTTGTAGAGAGCAATGAGGTCTCCCCTCAGCCTCCTCTTCTCCAGACTAAACAATCCCAGTTCCCTCAGCCACTTCTCATAAGACTTGTTCTCCAGACCCTTCACCAGATTCACTGCCCTTCTCTGAACACGCTCCAGCACCTCAACATCCTTCTTGTACCAAGGGGCCCAAAACTGCACACAGTATTTGAGGTGCGGCCTCACCAGTGCCAAGTACAGGGGGACAATCACTTCCCTACTTCTGCTGGCCACACCATTCCTGACACAAGCCAGAATGCTGTTGGCCTTCTTGGCCACCTCAGCACACTGCTGGCTGGTGTTCAGCCAGCTGTCAACTAGTACCCCCAGGTTCCTTTCCACCTGGCAGCTTTCCAGCCACTCTTCCCCAAGCCCGTAGCATTGCATGGGGTTGTTGTGACCAAAGTGCAGGACTCGGCACTTGGGCTTGTTGAACCTCGTGCAATTCACCTCGGCCCACTAATCCAGCCTGTCCAGATCCCTCTGCAGAGCCTTCCTACCCTCAAGCAGATTGACACTCCCACCCAGTCTGGTGTGATTTGCAAACTTAGTGAGGGAGCACTCAATCCCCTCATCCAGATCATTGATAAAGATATTAAACAAGACTAGCCCCGGAACTGAGACCTGGGGAACACTGCTCTCCTCTGGTAGCAAAACATATCATCCTCTTATCCCACAGGAGTACCCTAATCGCTCTCAGAGAGTGAAATGCCAGAGGTACTCTGCATCTTGACACGCACTGTTTTATAAGAACAATGTGGAAACTCAGGTTTCTCGATCCTGGATTCTCTATTTGCTCAAATCTCTTCCCTGGACACGCAAATTATTTTCAAAGGAAAGTACTTCCTAAATATTACAGTCATGACAAAAAAAAAAAAACTCCTTTAAAAAAAATTTCCAAAAATCATTTTCTTTTAAAAAATTGTGACTAGCTCCACCCTGTGCCTCAGCCCCTGTTCTTTTGTTGCTTGTGGGAAAGAATGAGTAAATACAAAGTACCCTGAAAGAAACATCAGAAAGCTAAAGAAAAGCAACAGATCTTACTCACTAGGCACTTGCCTGTGGCCTGAAGGTTAAGATTTAACATTTCCTTACCCTCAAGCTCAGGGAAGCCAGTTTGTGTTCCAGAGGCCAAATACAACCCATCAGTTCTTTTAACCAGACACTTGCAAAACCTCAGATCATAAGTGGCAATGACTTGTTCTGTATCTCCTGCACAGATGGTTGAGAGTTTACAACCAACTTTTCTTCTACCATAAGGAAACTTCTACTTGGACCTCAGCCACTGCCTTTGAGCAGCTGCCTCATAAGTCATAAAATCTAACCGAGTGAAAAGGTGGCTACACATTCACATTTCAAACTAAGTTTCTCATGTGAAAAATGGACCTTTGAGCAAATAACTGATAAGTGATAATGGTGCTGGGACTCCCAAAGGGCAACAGATCTAGAAATCCTCTTTTAAAATATCAGATTTTGGGAACAGGTAGAAGTAATTTTTAAAGTCATATCATTTGCCCTCCACTGACATTCCACTCAAACCAATATGTGGCCTTTTACCTAAAGTCACCATTTCACACGTATTTGAGATAGTAGTGACGGTGTAGTTTGCTTTGACAAGCATACTGATGGCTTTGCCATTAGGTAAGGTAGGACACTGACCTTCTCAAAACCATTTGAAAATAAGCTCAGAAGAGAATACATTAACCCTCCTTTAACCCACAAGCAGTTCAAGTGTACATTACAGAATAATTCTTCTCTGAAGCCTTTATGAAAAAGCAGCTGCCACAGGGCACCATCTTGGCACACTGAAAAAAGAGATGTAATGCATTGGAGGAGAGACCATCAGAGTCCACTGGAGAGCAGGCAGCCCATCAGTTAGACAGTACAGTTGCTGCTAAGGTGAATTATTGCAAAACATCCCATTGAAAGTATTGTCCTAATGTTGTAGGTAGTTCAACAATGATTTTTAAGGAATCGATTACCTCCAGCCAATATGTTACACTAAAGGTTGTCCTGCCAGTCCCAGAGCACACAATGGGCCAGCAAAAGGCAATTTGCCTGCTCTCTGATGGGGGCTGCTTGTGTCTAATTATGTTCCAAGACCATGGATATCATGATTGTGTTTTGTAAGGGAATATGCTATCATAAAATTGAAATGGTGGCTGAAAATTAAGAGAGAAGCAATTTCTCCAAAAACTTCCCAGTAATAAAGTGCAGGTGGTAAGAAGCAAAAACCCCCACAGGTTCTTCCCTTTGAAGTTTACACATGAAAACGTGATCCCTGAGAAGATCTAAAAAGGGACAAGAGAAAAAGAAGCAGAAGAAAGAGGGAAATGATAATAAAATCAAACAGGTGCTGAGCATAAGCAAAGGTTGTGGATAGTGCTGTGTAGTCTGTGAAGATTACCTGGCTTTGCTTTCATCCCAACAAATGCTGTTGTGAAAGGTATGTCAATAACCAATGCTGTCAGATGCCTTGCACTAAGAAGCTGAATGAAGTTCAGCTTCCTTGATAAATTTCTTATCAGCGATTTGCACCAAACTTCAGTGTTGCTTTTTTATTTGTCATTTATTATCACTACTAAATACCAGTTCAGCTCTGCCTCGTCATCTGCTTGGTTAGCCACCTGAACCTATCATTCGTATGATGAAGTATCTGCCAAACACAGGAGAAAGGGTTTACTTTGGTCCTACTCTAATTCTAAGCACACCAACAAAATCTTGATAAACAAGCTCATTAGGAACCTGCCTGCCCACCAGGGAAAATTTCCATCTGAATTTAATAAATATATGCAATACAGTTAAAATTTTTATGTTTCCTATTTTAAATTAAAGTACAAAGTGATGGACGTTTTTCTTTCCCTTTTAAAGGATGCACTCCAATTTATAACCATAAAACAGAGATGGCTGTACAAATTTGAACAGTTTCAGTATCACAGTACGTTATTTTGTTGTTAAAAGTGTTCTGGCCAACACAAAAAAAGGTGGTTGATGCTATTAGGAAAAAACTAGTAAGGCTCAAATTGCACAGATCTTGAATATGGGCTTTATAAAATAAAAATACATTTCATTTGAGTGACTGTGAATTAGACTTTCAAATAATAGCATTCTCCAGGGTAATTGCATTACTATAAAGTACTTTGCTCTTTCAAAAAAAGCAGGCAATGGTCACTCATAAGGCAACTATTTTATTGAGATATGCCAAACACTAACAGATAAAGTAAAAAAGGAAAGCATCACTTTCACATAATGTGTTTTGAGGTAATTTTCAGATACCTTTTTTGACCATCTTAACTTCCTTGCAGAATTTACTGTTAGAAAAGTTTCCATATTTAAAACCTGCTAGGTATAAAGTATGCACAGGAGTTCAAAACTCCATATGTCATGCCATCAGTCTTCCAAACAGTGCTCACATTTAGAAAATTCTCCAATATCTGAGATTTTTCCTAAGGAGATTAAAACTGACTAATGTACTTCCAACTCTTAAGTGCAGACACGTAACAGATTGCTTGGAATCTGAGATTCTAATTTTCTACAGTGTCCTAACTGTTCATATGCACATTTCAAAGCAATATAAACAAGTAAAGAAATTACTATTAAAAAAAAAAAAAACAAACTAAGCAGTGGAGGTTTTTTTCAGTTCCCTCTGTGTACCATGATAATTAAACATTTTAAATAACTTCTGTGTTTCTGAATATTAAGGTCATAGATTATAAGTCTGATCTTCTGTATCTCAAAAGATGCTACATTTCACCCAGATACCCACAAACCAAACCCCAGAACGTTTAGACATTTAAACCCTATACTGCAACTTATTTGAGCCTTTGGAGATATACAGATAGCCAAACAACTCAGTGCTTCTCTTTCAGGGAGTTTGCCCTGACTGTCAGCTCTTATTACAGCTACTCTTTGTTTCTAATTCAATTCTGTCTGGCTTCCACTTCCAGCCACTGGTTGCTGCTACACCTTTCACCAGTTAACTAAAGAGGCCATTAATGTCCAGCTGTGCTTCTTCAGTGATGTTGCTCCTTAATAGCTTTTTCAATAACAAAAGAAGAATGAGGAAAAGCTCTTCTTCAAGGTATGGATTACGCCTGTGGCTCTTTTCCAGGTGACATCCAGTCCTACAATGCTGATATCCTCAGTACGTCTCGCCAGTGCACTTGTCTATTCGCAGAAAAATCCCACAAGATTGCTGTGGAACTAAAAAAGTCTGCTGAAGAGTCCATTTCTCTCTCTTGACCATTAAGGGAGCTCTCAGTGGTTAGATGAGATGTCTAATGTCAAAAGTATATGTCTGTGACATGATTCCCACCCCTCTGACTGTTAAAATTTACAGAAAGGTCCCTGACTTCTGCAGCACCATGTTAAAGAACAGCAGAAATGTGTCTGGGTCAGATAATTTAAGAAAACATATTAACATGTTGCTTAATTTTGTATTGTGGACATTTTTAATTCAATTATATATGTCAACAAAATATGTTGATATAGATTTTCCTGTGCCACTTATTTTCCTGTGAAATTCTATATATTTTAGATTCACTTATTTCAGTTTCTGGTTTCTTCGGAACTATTGTATCAGAAGATAGTTTTATCTGGCAATATTTGAAGGATGATTTGCACTGAAAAATCATAGAATATATAGCATGGTAATGCAGTTACTAATATGGACACCTAGAGGACTGAGTTTTGGAATTTACTTCCCATGGCAATGTTAAGTGGAGCAACTTAAGATTTATAGCAATTTTATCAGCCTATTTTGCAAACATAACAAGGCAACTCTACTTTGGCAATGTCTTGAGTCCATGTTAGTTCTGTAAAGCACTGTGAAAGGAGTGTAATGTAATTTTTTTTTTTCAAATGAAAATATAGATTTGACAGCACAGTTTTGCTTGAGGATATGAATTTGACAGCAAATCCCCTGGCTGTGAGAGGCCTAGCTTGTAATAAGTCACCTCCTGACACCCCCTAAATTACAGGCTGGAATGAGTGTGAATAAATTACATTGTATGCATCTGTCCTAAAGCTGGATGCATTTTGCCTTTTCTTTCTTAAGTTTCCCTTCCTTCTTTTAGTTCCTTTCTCTTTTGTCATTTTCCACTTTTCTTAAGTCTTTTTCTTTGTTTCATTGCAGAAAAACCTGCAGTTCTGGGAAAGAAAGGGAAGTTTAGCAGCTAGATATTTTGTTGTTTTTTTTCCACCATTTAAGTGGTTTTTGTTTCTAGAAAGATTTAAGACATGACTAAGAATTTTACCCTATTAAGTTCTAATATATTTTGTTTTGTTTCACCTCTGGTCACTCCCATCTCTCTTGTTTGCCTCCTCTTTATCACACTCTTTCTAAAGCTTCTGATTGTAATAATCATGTCTTCTACCCATTTCCTTCCCTGAATAAGTATTTACTTTTATTATTATTAGCTCTCTATTCTTTTCTCCTACTGTGTCTTTTAATTTACTCTCTTCTTTCAGACTTTGTATTTTGTTTCTCTTTTTGCCTCAGAGGTTGTGTTTTCTGCCTCAGCTGTAGTGGCAAGACTTGAGCTGTGGTCTCAGGTGTTTGGCTCTGAAATCCTCTGGGATGGGATGCCTCCGGGCTGGAAGATAGTTTACAAAGTCTCAAAACTCTGTTCACTTGAACTCACTCAGAAGAATCTGTTTCAACATCAAAGTCATGGTCAAGGGAGTCTTGCTTAGGCTTTTGGAGGCTGAAGGCACACACCGTCACCACTGCCCTAGCAGGTCCCTCCTTCTCAACCCTCTTCCTGGTCCCAAAACTGCTATAGTCAATTTGCTATAGTGCAGGCAGAGAATCATAGAATCATAGAATGGTTAGGGTTGGAAGGGACTTTTAAAGGTCATCTAGTCCAACCCCCCTGCAAGGAGCAGGGATATCTCCAACTAGATCAGGGGCTCAGAGCCTCATCCAACCTGGCCTTGAACGTTTTCGGGGATGGGGCATCAACCACCTCTCTGGGCAACCTGTTCCAGTGTTCCACCACCCTCAGTGTAAAAAATTTTTTCCTGATGTCTGGTCTGAATCTACCTCCCTCTATTTTAAAACCACTACCCCTAGTCCTATCACAACAGGACCTGCTAAAGATCTTCTCCCTGTAGGCCCCCTTTAAGCACTGGAAGGCCACTATAAGGTCTCCCCAGAGCCTTCTCTTCTCCGGGCTGAACAGCTCCCACTCTCTCAGCCTGTGCTCATAGGAGAGGTGCTCCAGCCCTCTGATCATCTTCATGGCCCTCCTCTGGACTCACTCCAATAGGTCCACATCCTTCTTATGTTGGGGGCTCCTGAGCTGGACGCAGTACTCCAGGTGGGGTCTCATGAGAGCAGAGTAGAGGGGGAGAATCACCTCCCTTGACTCCCACAAAATACTGTATTATTCCTCAATCTTATCACTGTAGCATTTTGACCAGGAAACTATTATTGTTGATGGGTAACAAAATTTTCATGTCAACAATTCTGTTGTATTTTCTCACCTCTCTTTGTTAAGAGAGAACAGCAGCCTAATTCAGTAGGCTGGTGAGCTGAACCAGGAAAATAAGCTGCTATTGCAGCTTATTCTCAGTACTCTTAAGCCCATATCTCTTTGCTTTTAGCAAAATTTTGAGCAGTTCTGCTCAGGATTTTTTCGGATACTTTTTTTCCACTAGAGGATACGTCATTTAAATAAAAGTAAGGTTAAAAAAAAAAGGATTCTGTCACTTTAGAACATGCAAATTCAATACAGTTTAGCTGAAAAATCTCTCTTGATTCAAAAGAACTTCCTTCTGACATTAATTTAAAGCAATAGAAATTTAAAATAATATATTAAAGCAGGATTCCTATTGAAATTATTTGGAAAAATGTAGATAATTTTCACTAATTGTTCAGAATTTATTTTTATTGTTGTTTGTGGCAGGAAAAGTTTACAAAATCTCAAAAATACTGACAGTGACAGATGTGACTTCTGCTCTTTTTCTGAGTTTGTTATATGTAGTCTTAAAGAGAACATTTGGGTTTTGTAACTGTACTGCTGCATTTATATCCATTTGATTCTACACCATGTCAATGCGTACTAATTTGCTTTCCCTACTTGTCGTCTTCATAATCATTGGTCTTACATTTATCCTGGTTTATTGCACAAAAGTAATTTAATAATGGAATAAATTATACACTGCAACTCCAGTTTCAAATGCCTATTTCATTAACATTTTATATTTTTATTTTCCACAATAAGATCTACCGTACAACTCCCTGTTGCTCCAATAAATCCTTTAACAATTTTATTCAGTATTTGGTAATTATATTAAATTTATTCCAGAGCTCATACACTACATCATATTAAATATACCTCAGCCAGGTGTTGCAGATTTCATTTGCCAAACTATTAAAATCTCATAAATGAATGTATATGAAAACTTTAGCTTCTGAAATAGATTTATTAATATTTTGTGTTCATAGCTAAAACAACCTGACATAAATTGAAAAGGGTGTGGATGGATAGGTAGTATCAGCATTCCTGTTGCTGATACACAAATTGTACTACTGACTACTTAAAACATAGAAGGGTTCTCACAATGACAGTATACCTGATTTATTTAATCACATACTGAGCTTCAAGATGTTTCCTAATTACACTCATGTTCTATATGGGGACAATTCGTATATTTTCCTTTTCCAGTTGTTTCTTTTCTCAGATCTCAGACAACACATCTGAAGCCAGTGAGACTTCCTCCTGAAACACTCAGCCTTTCCTTCCTGAATAATGCTGCTTACATGCCTTGGTTTTGCTGTCTCCAGTGGCAATAACACAGTTGAGGCCAGAAGTGCATAGGCACCAACTGGTAATGTAAGCATCTGGATTCCAGTGTGACCACCCTCAAAACACCTGGAGACCGCTTTGGTACCCACACAGTTGGACACCCTGGCTGGGATGAGGTGATGAAGTTGCCTGGGACAGCTGGGATCACTGAGTCTCTCATCAGTGGAGCAAGAAGGACTATGGCTTATGGAGATCAGTAAGGCTGCTCAGCCAGAAGCATGCAGTCTTGGAGTAAAGTATCCTTCCCAAAAACATCTTTCTGCTCCCCACTGGGCAAGAGGCAGACTCTGGTTTGCTTCTGGCCTCCCTCTCACAAATACCATGCATCTTGCATGTGGTCTGGCTTCAGCAGAAAGAGTAGAGTCACCTCATTCTAGAGGTCTTCCCTAGCAGAGGGCGGTGTGATTACCAAAAGAGGAACAGAATTGTTCTCTCATATTTGGGTACCAAGACAGCATTTATCTGCCTAATGGAGATGTTTACCACATAGACATTTCCACATAGACATTAGTATCCATTCATAGCCAATGAAGAAAAATAGGACCTTCTAGAGAACAATTGACTTCAGGGGCTAAAATACTTGTATTAAACAGGTAAACTTAAACATGGCCTCTACTTGTCCTTTTTTCCCCAGCACTGTGAAGGCTGAGTAGATCCTCGTGAACGTACATACTCTACCCTAGAAGTTGATCAAACATGTTACAAGGGAATGTATTATACAGAGAAAATTCAGTATGAGAATTTACAGTATGAAAGTCCAAGTAAGAATTTGCAACTATTAATCTAACCCATAGTCTAAAGTAACCTAATCAATTTTTCATACACATCAGAGTAAACATAGAATAAACTGAAAGTGACTCACTGAAATAGAGGGATTTACTTCTTTGAAAAGCCAATGAGATGAGCTCCTGAATTAATGAATGATAATTTAAAGAAAGGACAGAGACTACATTCTGGACATAAAGATTTGATTGTCTAAATGGCATTTCTCAATTGCAAAGTTTTTTACATTCTTGTAAAAATATAATACTTTAGCCTCAAAAGACACATGAAAGTTGAGAGGAAATAAGAGCTGAGAAATAGCCACTGCTCTGTGTTTGAAGGGTATTTTAGCTCATCAAATGTAACCTTTGAGAGAAAGCTAAAGACACCTTTTATGCTCGTCGAGGAAAAAGCTTACATGACATTTCCCAAATCTCCTACTTACCCAACTGTCCAGTTGGCTGTAGCAGGAGTAACACAGAGCAGGGATGGCTGCTGTGTCCTGTCTCCCAGCCTGCCACATTTTCATCTGTCACCATTAGTGTTTCTTTTCCATAGTTTTTAATGTCCATTTGACACAGCTAGGATAAATTTATTTCCTATTGGCTTTGAAGAGAAGGCAGTATCTGTATATTTTTTGTGTGCCATCATACATTTACAAGCATGGTGAATAGTTTCATAGGTGGAAGAAAATCTGGGGCCTTTTTCTAAAGAATAAAAAGCCTCAAAGACTAGACTAGTAAGGTATTCCTGGAAAGAGTATGGAGAAGGAAAAAAGGGCTGGGGCTGTTCTGAGTCTCTGTCCCCTCTGCATAGACCCATCTGTTACCCTTTAGGCCACTACAGTGAACCACATCTTCTCTCATCAAGCCAAGTGAAGAAAGTTTGTGGATGAAGTTCCTAAAACGAGGGATTGTCATCAGGGTTCCTGTGCCTCTATCCCTATGGTCCAGTGGATGTTGAGTGTCATTATTTTCGGTCATAAGACCATACGGAAAAGGGACAAGAGCATCTACAGTTCTGGAGAAGTACCACTTTATGGGTGTATTTATATAGAAATAAATGATAATTTAAAAAATACTATTAGTCTTAACCAGTAAACCCCACAGATTGCACAACTCACAATTAGAAATGATGGTTCCTTGAAGCGTATTATCCTGTTACTGTTATTGCTCATTTCCTACTTAACAAACTGGACTTGACATCCTTCCTCTTGTCATTTATAATCACATCGATGTACCTTTTTTGTTTCAAAATCAACTATAGGGGGATTTTTTACCTGTTTTACCTCCTGCTCAGATTTCTGGTTCACCCACTACCTTACCTCCTGAAAACTTTACCCCATCGCCTGTTTCCTCTAATTTAAAAATCAAATGTGCACATTCTTTTTATGCTGATATCACTAGAGCAATATGGCAGTGTTTGCACAGTACCAGTGGCCGTATTTTTTGTTTTCTTTTCCATACTATAAATGAAGTAATGATTTCTGTTGCTTCTCCTCCTTCAAATGTAAAAATTATAAACTTAAAGAAAAAAATGCTTATCTGCCAGTGCGGATGGCAGCAGCCCAATGCCAGCAATTTTGAGCACAGCTATGAATATATATTGCTGTTGCCCTCTGTTAGTTGAAGCAGGAGCTCTGGGCTCTGTAGAATGAATATTTCCTAAGCAGTGCTATGCTCTATACACTCAGTAATATTATTGTGATTTGCATATCTACTTTTTTTTCCTTAGAATGAAAACATATCACTTTGTTATAGCTCTGAAGTTGACAATGAACCATTTGTACACTACTAGAAATTATTATCTGTATTTCTTAGGGTACAAAAAATATTTCATTATAATAATTAATTTCATTAATATTTCATTATAAAGAAGCTGGCAATCTATTAAATAGGAGACACTTTGCCTGAAAAACGGGTGTTAGTACAGATTCCTCAGCCTCTACTGAGATCTTACTTCATAAATGCCTGAAAAGACCAAAAGTAATAAGTAGAAATAGAAGCAGAGATACAAAGCACAGGAAAAAAAAAGACATTTTATTCATATATATAAGTATGCTTAAGTATTCAGTACCAATTTACATTTAACATAAATTCTATATTCTTACAATAGCACGGTTGATTTTGGAGTAAGAAACAGCTTCTCTAGATGTAACATACTGTAATTAACAGAAGTCTAAAAATGTATATATCACACAAAACAATCAGCAATATTGGCTCATTTACACCAACAGAAACTTTATCCTTCATCATTCAAGTTCACAATTTCTGATGACACTATTTCTCTTCTATTTTTCCAAGTACCTACTGAAGTTTGAAGGTCAGAGAATACTTGACTAATGTACAGTTACCTCAGTATACTTTCTTCCGACCTTTAGGTAACTGATGAGTATTTCAAGTAGCCACACAGTTTTTAAGCCATGCCCGTGGCATTTATTCAGGAAAGAATTACTCCTGATGTTCAGCATTTCTCTATTTCAGACCACCAGCACTTCAGATCTCATTGTTGCTTCAGTTCGCTGATCAGACAAACAGAGCTGGATGACGTCTGGGGTGTCAGCTGCTCTTGACTGGTTCAGCTGACGAATTCTCATGATCACAGGTTTTAACCTTATTTCAGCAATGTCCTCAATTTTCCCAGTGTCTATTCTTTAACTTCAGGCTTGCTGATCTGCCTTTTTGACAAATGTCTCCATTATAACAGATTCATTTTATTTTCTCAGTCTCACTCCACATGTTTAAAAAGATCTTAGAGATTTAGGAACTAATAGAGCTAGGCAAATGCAGCAAGAAATGTCAGTGAATTATTGGTTCAATATTTTTTAATGAACTCTCTTCATCTGTGTCCAGCAGTAGTCTAATGCATGGGTTTCACAGCTGGCAGAGCTAAAGAATCAGCAAATTCTAAATGAGTGTTGGAGTCTAACATCAAGATTCACTTTCCATAAAATACTTACAACAGAAATTAGATTTTAAGAGCTGTAAGAATTTAATAGGGAATTGGAGCACTCCTGTTAGCGTGAAGAAGTTAAGGAAGCATTGCAGCTGTATTTTAGTCAGGTGCAAGTCACCACTCTCAATACAAGAATAACTGCCTAAAATTCAGCAATATACGCTGAGCTAATGGCCTGTTCTGGCTTTACAAATGCTGTTATCACTCTGTCACTGCCTGTGGCAGAGTTTGGTTTTTTTCCTGCCAGTTCCCTCTGAACAGCCGGATCAGAAGCCCCAGTGCTGACTGGTACCGTGTCCTCCACATGCCCCATGGCATGGTGGGAAGCATGGTGGTACTCCACTTTTCTACAAAGCTGTTTGCAGAAGATGCTTTGTGGACTGGCTGTTGACTGGGACTTGTGAAAATGAATTGTAATGGTGAATGTGTCCCTCATGTCCCCTTCAGAGATGACAGAAGCATGCTGGTTCTGTATGGCAGTTGGCTACACAAACACACCTACTTCTTGTTCCCACTTCTGCTTAAGCCACAGCAAGCAGTACTACAGAACACAGGGTTTTTTTTCATAGTAGACATTTAACTTGTTTTAAAATCTGCAGGCTACTTGAAAGCCATGTGGCAGCTTGAGAGGTCCATCAGTTTACTGCAAACAAGATTTATTTATCTCCAGATCAGAAGCAGCAGCACTTCAGTAAGTACTGTAGTCATCCAATCCACAAGGGCATCTTGTTTAAAGTAGTTCATTATCTATGAAAGGGCTATGGGCTATTTTCCAATTAATCTATCTGTTTTATTCAGGCCTGCATACTAACAATAATAGATCAAAAGAACATGTATTCATCTTGCTTCAAGTGCTTCTGTGTTGCACTGGTAATTTCCTCTGTTCTGGAGTGGTTTACTTCTTTCCCCTTCTTTCACTTCTAGCCTGCCCTGAAAAATGGGTCTGATTATGGTGTCTGAGGACTTGAGTTCCCCCATAACCTATTTGCACTGCAACACTGAAAGGGTTTTTCTTCTCCAAACCAGAAACATTCTCTGTGGCTATAGACAGATTAAAGGAAATCTGAGAAGTAGATGAGGATGGGGAGCATCTCAAATTCTAAGGGCAATAAAATAAAGCATCTCTTTATTGGCAACCTTGATCAATATCAGAAGGGAAAAGAAATCAGTACTCACTGCTTTTGCCAACAGTTTTTTCATGAATAGCCCAGTAGTTCTTTTCTTCCTGACGAGGTAGAGTATCAGTTGTAAATCCAAACCTCAAGGAAATATTCACTTAAGATGTCAAAACCTGTCACTGTCCAAATGAAATAGAAGCAACAGTATAATTAATTTATAGTTTTTTAAAAAAAATTTGTCCAGGCAACCAAATAACATACTTACCTGCTTTAAAAAAATTACCAAGGAATTCTGAAATAGTTTTCTAATGCCCAGCATAAAAATGTCACCATCATTTATTATATTTATGAATAGACATCTGGTGTTTCATCATGTTTTAAACACATTTCCTCTAGTCAGTCTCAATCATTTACAAGAATAAGTTAGAGTGCTTTGACACAAATACTTTCCTGGGGCTACACCTGTAAAAAAAGTTCTTGACTTCTTCTGACAGTAAGCAGTGACAAACAAAGAAAGAAGGTTAAATGGATGGTAGTGGAATAGTATTTTTACCAAATTGAGAACGTTCCCTCAGAACACTCAGTGTTTCATTTTTTGCCTGGTTACCTGTCGGATGGGGAATCTGCCCTGTGCTAGAAACACTGGAGTTTTTTAGCTACTCTTACAAAGCATGGGAAAATGGTTTACATACCAAAAACTGGATTTTCAAATTTTAGATTACTTTGCTGTGGCTAGGTGAAAGGTTGAAACATTAAAATACACCATTAAATATAACATCTTGCAGTTGCTACTTGCTGTCTGAACGGACTAGGGAAGATTTTCCCTTAGACTTTTCTCCTCATCATTATTCATATAAGAGAAGAGGTTTTGTTCAGAAAGATCTTTGGAGGAGTGTCATTGTAAGACCGCAAGCATTCATGTGAACATGAATATTTGCTGGTTTTGACCATTTGTCACTTATTGTTCATTTCAGCTAGATGCACAAAATAAGAGCTGAGTGTCATGTAGCACCCTGTGTAAGTGCCAAAGTCTGAGATGTCAATATTTGAGACCACAGGTGCACAGACCCTCTGCCAAATCTGTGCATTCCCAGGATGGCCACAATGGGCTTATTTCTCAGTTTATCAGCAGAGCTACCATATATGTAAAAAGGATTCACACTAAACCACATTTGATTTTTCTTAAAAATAAGCAACTGGTAGTTTATTTGATTTGACAAATAGAATGAAATTCAAACTGAGAGGAAGACATCCAGTTCTGTATGTCTACATACAGGGATCCAGATGTGCCCATCTGAGCTCCTCCTAAGACCTGTGGACACCAGCTCAGTGCAATTAACCATGTGTTGAGATTGTAAACTTATTTAACGGACCAGCTGATATGGTAAGATTCAGTAGCCTAAATACAGGTGCCTAATGCTGTGAATTATCTTTCCTGTCTTCAGTTGCTGTCACAGAAGGGTGGAGGTGTGCTGTGCCTGTCATATCTGCCAGCCCTGGGCAGACCTCCTGAGCATCTCAAGCACCACAAGCAGCCTGTGCTCAGGCAACTGAATCCCACCCCGAAAGTCTGCTCTGGGGTGAGATGAACTGCTCACCAAGCACAAGTGACTGCATTGACTGAGACAGGAACTTAAAATCCTGGCAAACGCTGAGTTATAGAAACCTTAATTTGGATATCTTATTTTTGAACTGAATCCCACCCACAAGCTTCCCTTTGTTCTGAAACAAAACATTTAATTCCAAGAAAGTCTAGGAAAAGGGAAAGATTGTATTCCCATCAATGCCAGAAAAATAAAAGCTTGTCTTTTTTACCCTGTTTTTTGGACTTACAGCATTGTGATTTGTTCTTTTCTGCAGCTTTTGAGGACTGCAATGTGTATTTCCTGTTTGTAGACGTGATGCATTGGGAGGTTCTTTCCTATTTTCAGCCAACCATTCCAGTACTTGTAAATCAACCCTGGAAATCCCTCATCATCTAGGCAATGTCCGAAACAGTAGAAAAGAGTGTAATTTTAATCTGCTTTTATGCTGTTTGTGACTGTATAAGTAGTTTATGCCCAGAAGAGTAATTTTGATAAGAAAGACTTAGGCTGAGGTTTCACAAGATGAAGCATCCAGGTGTTTTAAGATATCCATACCCTACAGCTCACTCCTACCTCATGCTGTGTGTCATTTCTCTTCTGCAGGGCCAGTATAACAGCTTGTGTGGCTGCACTGCGAAATGACTCACGGAACTACCCAGCTCAGGAAAAAAAAAAAAAGCCAGACATTAAAGAAAAGACGGGGGATGTTTTAATGCCAGATCAATCTCCTGATCCAGTTTGCAGTGTAGCCAGAAGCAGCAAAGCTGGACAGAGGGTCCATTAGGAAGAGGATGGGGAGAGGGTCTAGGGGAAGGATGAGAGATGGAAGAATAGGGCAAGAATATTTCAAGAGTGTTGCAATTCATGGCTTTGTCATGCAAAACCGCAGTCTCAAGTAACCTGGTTTCTAAATAGGCTGTAGCCTGGTGGTTGGTGTATGTACCTGTCCGCTGAGATACTCTCACTGAACTCCACTCTGTGATTTCAATCAGAAAAGGTTCTGCTCTCGCAGATAAGCCCTTTAACGGAGTGAAATTAGATGGGGAACATGCTGCGTTTGCAGAGACTTCAGGCTCTGAGGTGTCTCAAGGATTGCTGGAGTTACTGAGCTCTTCTGCTGAGGCAGTCAACAGCCTTGCCTCTCTGTAGGAGATAAAAAGCCAAAGTATGCACAACTTGGGTACAGAGTGATTTTAAAATCCTGGAGGAAGACTAGGCTAGGCAAGCTCACATCTCTCAGTGTATTGGCCTGGCCATGCGCGTTGCAGAAGCTGATTCCTCTCTGGTGCAAATGTGACGGTGCTAGGTGATGGAGAGGCACCCTGTCCTATGCAGGGCCTCTCCTGTCTCTGTCCAGGACACGCCGCACCCAGGCTGTATAGCTGGCCTCTGTACACAGTGACAGCTGCTGGGACCAGGCTGCCAGTCACCTAATTACCAAGCCATGTGGCCAAGCCCTGCTTTCTTTCGAGAACACCTCCAGGTGGTATAAATGGAATTGAAAATATAAATATATGTTATACTTTTCCTTCCTACCCCACACCTGTTTGCCCAGGTTTAGAACCACAAGGGCCCCAGCTTTCGAGTTTGCTTGTCCTTCGTGGGACCCAGGAGGTCACTGATGTGTGATGTGGTCACACATCTACCTGCAGCCCTTTGTTCACACATGCTTTCCTCTGCTAAGCTGATGCTGTTGCATGAGATAAATTTGACAGTTCCAGAAAAAAAAAAAAGCAGATTTGCCTCCAAAATTATCATCTGTTCCTAATTTCGTCGTCAATTAGAGAACAGCTCACAGGCTCAGAAGGGAACAATAGACTTTCTCTGAGGTAATAACTTTATGACATGCTGCACCCATTCAACCACTTGTTTTGTTATCATGGTGTACGTTTTATCTTGCCATGAGCTGGAAGCCTTAATTACGATCTTGTGTCTTCCATTGTTTGAGGCAAATTACTGAGTGACTTATAAAGACAATTAGATTTGGATCTGTTCTAACTAATTTATTTCCAAGCGCGATATCCTATTAGACACACCAGGTCTTTTTTGGGTGGGATGAGGGGGGATAGGAAGGGGAGAATTACCTTTAAAATACTATTTCAGGAACTGAAAAGCTGGGTAACTAATTGTCAATGTTCAGTCTTCTTTGGTTTTCACCAGCTACCTTGTTTGCTTCTCTCGCACTTAAATGCAACCAGTTAAAGCTACAGCTACAAGAAAAGTAGATGAGAAGGGTAACTCCAAAACACTGTTTTGTGAAAATATATTTATCAGCTATGCAGGAGCTGGAGAAGATAAAATTCAGTGGTGATTTGCTCTGATTAGTAAGTTCTTGTATTTGGGGAGAGAGGAGGGTGCCTGGCCATTCATTCACTTTGAGCTTGTCTTATTGGCTTTAGGATTTTATAACCTGTCTGTGCAGCAGGACATTTATAGACATCATCTTTGCAATGAAGAGATCATTAACCAATCCATTACATCAAAGTGGAATAATACATTTAAAAACAGTAAAAAATTCTGATTTTTCTTCCTCAGTCATTCCTACAAATGTATGTTTATGTTTCTTAACTCACAGTTTAGTGCTGCATTTCTTGACCTCTTGGTGGTCTTTGTGGACAATTAGATTTTTGTGATAGCCTATGAGACTAACCTCAGCTAGATGACCAATGACAACACTTAAGACCACAACAGTTAAGCATAACACTTAAGACCATATGCAACATAAAGCATACATGTCCGTCAACACTTTCTAAAGCAGTTTCTGTGGTTTAACAAAGCAAAAAGCCATTACAAAATAATAACATTTGTGCGTAGCAATGAGACCAGCTGTTTGGCCTTGTCCTTCCAATTTATACTCACACTTAGCACAAAGAGCATTTTAGATGTGATCACAAGTTAGTATAAGAGACACTGGAGCTACGTTTTGCAAATATATAATTTAGCTTAAATAAATTGCATTAATAGACAATTTAAAAGACCTTTGTTTGCTTTTTGTATGGCAATAATTAGATACTAATACATTACTTATACTGAGACTTCTAAGCATGAGGGATACACAACTATGAGGGCACCTGTCAGTGAACTTTGTGATGTGCTCAGTCTGAATTATCTGCTACCCTGAAATAAATGGAGTACTTTTCCCAATTAGTGAAAACCAAAGGGAAACACAATAACAGTCTTAAAAACTCTTCAAAGACTCCTACTATAAGGAAAAGAGTAAATTATTCTCCAGGTCAACTGGTGAAACGATTAAGTGTAAAAGTTTACACTTAATTGGAATTGGAAATTCAGGAGATGGGGTAAGAATAATTTCCTAACAGCACAAGTGACCCAGCACTGGAATAGGCTACTTGGTGAGACAATGAACTCTTTTTGACTGATGATTTTTGAGAAGTGTTTGGGCAAATTTCTCTCAGAACTGGTTCAGACACAGTATTTCCTGCTGGGAAATGCCAGAGGACAACTAGGGAGATACCCCAGGTGGATAGAGCTCAGCCTTGCCCTACTCAAGGGTCAAAACAAATGCAGCAAATTATTGCCAGCCTCCTCCTCCTCCTCCTAGCCATACTGGGGCAGTGCCCACATCCCAGCCAGAAGCAGCAGGATAAGTGTGAGTGAAGGTGTTCTCTGTCTGTAAACCAGTTTGAAGGGCTCTGCTATCCACCAAGTAGGCTTGACATATGTTGCTCAGCTAGATTTAGCTGCTGGAATCTGAAATAACTCTCTCCCCCCTTGTCCAAAACTAATATATACTTAATGAATTATGAAAAGAAGTAAAAATCAATTTTCCTTGACAGCTACTGATGAGCTAAATGATTGCTTTCCTTTTTTAAATTGTTTATAATTAGTCTCCCTTATTTATGTTATCTATTAATCTAAAGATGGCACATCTGGTTATCCTCGCGTTATTAAATCACAATAACAAGAGCTGAAACACTGACAGCCTAGTTCTTTTCAAGAGCCATCTCCAAGATGGAGGTACATATAATTTTCCTAAAGTTAAAAAAAGAATTCCACATCAGAATAGAACTTATTTTAGTTACTGTGTGTTAACTAACATGGTACTACACACAGCAAAAGTCCAAAGTATTTCTGATAAATGTCTCTAGAAATACAGTTTTCAAAAATACCTTGTAGCCAGTGAATTTTATATGTCATAAGATGATAGTTTAGGTCTGAATCTCACTGAATATTAACCTGGATCCTAGACTATCTTTGCAAATTTTATCTGTATTCTTAGGGCCCACAGCATCTGTTTCTCACACTCAAACAATTTAAGAATAATATATTTTATTCTCTTTACTTATATGACTAAATGTTGGAGATGTGTAAATGTTTTCTAACTTTGAGAGGTATATTTGCAAATTAAAACTGATAGAAAGCTTAGATTGTTCTAAATGTAATGTAACACAACATAACACAGTGTCTGGAAATTTGTGACCTACATAAATTTACTATATGAAGCTTAATGTACTAATGAAAATGTTTAATAGAGTCAATTTTCATTTCTAGTTGAGTAACCAAAAATGCACTTTAGTCTTAGGAAAATAACCATCCACTTTACACTACTTTAATAACGTATTTTTATAAATTCCCTTTATAGGTGCAGGTGAACAGCTTCAGAATGAGAGCCCTTGGGAATTTTAAAACAGCTTAATGAAAGACCTTTTCATGTAACAAGAAGTGTTCAAGTTTCTAGGCTGGGTCTCTTGCTCTGCCAAATGTTCCAGCAATTTAGAAAGACATTTCAACATGTAAAGAAGGAAAATTGTTCTCCTAAATAAAGGTTTTGAGTTATTCTATAGAACAACAAGGAGTTTGGATTCTTCTATCTGGAACTACTTGAAGACATCTCACCTACTTAGTTATGTTTTGTAGTACTTTAAGCTGAAACTAAAAATAGTTTGCAACATATTGTGGTGGGTTGACCTTGGCTGGCCACCAGGTACCCACCCCTCTATCACTTCCCCTTCTCAGCCAGACAGAGGGAGAAAATGAGATTAAAAACTTGTGGGTCAAGATAAAGACAGTTTGATAAAAGAAAAGTAAAGGTCATGTGCAGAGAAGCAAAGGAAAACAAAAAGATTTATTCTCTACTTCACATTAGCAGGAGATGTCCAGGCACTTTCTGGGAAATAGGGTTCTGGTATATATAGTGATTGCGTCAGAAGACAAATGTCTTAATAATGAACGTCCCCCTCCACTTTCTTTGTCTTAGCTTTTATTGCTGAGCACGACATAATACAGTATGGAGTATCTCTTTAGTCAGTTTGGGTCAGCTATCCTGGCTGTGTCCACTCCCAACCTCTTGCCCACCTCCAGCCCACAAGCCTTTGGGGCAGGGTTGGAGAGGTAGCCTTGATACCATAGGAAAGCTGGTCAGCAGAGGCCAAAACATTGATGTCTTATCATCAACTCCTTTACAGCTACAAATACAGAGCACAGCACTATGGGGGCTGGGCTCCATCCCAGCCAAAACCAATACATATATTCAAAATATTCCCAGGAATTCCCTTTTCAAAACTGGCTAGAATTTCACCTATGGTTAAAGCAAATGACTACTGAAACATTATTACCTTAGTCCCTCGAATATAGTAAGTGGCTACTCCAAATTAGGAACTTAATATTTCCTTCATTCTTTTGTTATTGTTGTTGTTATTTAAATCCAGTATTTATATAAATGCCTTATTTATAGTTCAGTCTTTTTCCCCTCAACTTCATAGACAAAGAGCAGATGGCAGCCTTGGTATATCTAGAAGGGATTGTACATGCCCATTGCTATCTACACCCTTCTGCTCCAGTGCAGCACTTGGAAAGTCCCCAAATGAATAGTTAATCCTAGGTAGAACTAATGTTGGCCTTCTTCTGGGAGTTGACTTGGCTCAAGTTCTATAAGGGCTATCAGATGAAACAAAAAAAATGCCCCAAAACCACAGAGGACCAGTATCGTTAAACTACATCCTAATAATGTGAAGTAAAATGTTACAAAACTGTATGTAAACACAAACATAGGGTAAATCTTCCTTTCCACACTCGTCAATGCTAGTCAGGAAGAAATGTGTCTCAACAACACTGAACTTTTCTCACAAAAAAAAAAAAAAGAAAAGAAAAGAAAAAGAAAAGAAAAGAAAAAAAAAGCCTTGAAGCAGCTTTAGGAGGTTCCTTGGGGTCTTTGCTTATTTACTGAAATGTGGGCTGATACAAATTTATCTTTTTTCTTCTCAAAAAGGATGTTCCAGGGCTGTCAGAGGTATTACCCGACCTTTCTGGTTTAAGGGTCTTTAACCCTCAGAGAACAGAATTGTTATAATTCACCTTTTTTTTCTTCAGTGATTTTTAACTGGCCTGAGACCTGTATCTTCCTTTGCTGACACTTCCATGTTTCTTCCTAGAAACACGAGCTGTGCATTAAATGTGACCTATCAAGTTTTTTTTCTGTTCAATAAAAGCAGCAAAGCATAATTTTTGAAGCTTACTTGCTCTCTGTAGACTTGAATGAGGTGCTAGCATCTGAACTGCCTAAACGCACTGAATAGGTGGTCGTTTTGTATACACCTAGTTACTACCTAAACCCATTAACTCCACAAAACTCATTCCTTGCCAGTTTGACAGCCCCCAAAAGGATGTGTTGAAGAAAAATCAAGGCTCCTGGATCTAAGCTTGCCCCTTCCTCAGTCCAGAACTGCCAAGTGCTCTGCTTTCTGAGCAACTGTGGGCATTCAACATATCGAGAGACTACAGAAATGCAAGCTATGAGAAGCTACTTCAGTATCTCTGACAAGCTCTGCACCTGACACTATGTGTCAGCAGCAGCTGAAGAGGAAGCCTAAGAGCATTGCAGTTTTACGTTAATTTGCTACGAGTAAGGAGTCTAAAAAAATGCAAAGAACCTTAATTCCCAAGTTTCTTCTGAAAAAATTTACTTCTTCATGTAAAACTGGCTTATAGAAAACATCAGGTAATACAGATTATCATTTCTGCAAGCTGAAGCATGCCAACATGGTATTATATGAGTTGAGTGCAATTTTTCCCTTGCAATTTATAGAAAATATCATTTGCGTTCTTAAAAAAACCCTCAAAATTCAACAAAAAAAAAACCAAACCACCCCACCTTTACATGCTCTAACAGATAGAAACAGGCTCCCACACACAAGCCTTGCATTTTTCTTTCCAGTGATATATGTTAGGGCACAGCGTGGCCCAGCTGGTAGTTGCTCAGTTTAAAACCATCATCCCTGGCTGGGGCATCCCCACAGCACTGCCTGGGAACCTGGGTCCAAGGTCCCCAAAGAGAGGGGCTGCCCTCAGCTGCTCTACCTCTGAGCCAGCCTCCAAAGGAGGGAGGAACCTCAGAAAGGCCCAGGCTCCTAATTTTCTGGGACAATAGACAATGCAGTGGAAATATCTGAACAGTGGGCTTTTTATACAAGGCACAAATGCAGCCATCATTCTCCCCGGAGATGTGAAGTATAAGACAACTCTCCAGATCAAGGCAAAGTGCCCCAAGCACATTAAGGATGGTGGGAAGCATTTTCAGAAGTGCCTGTAGAAGGGCTTTCATGAGTGAGCAGTAGGGAAAGGAGCCATGCTAGCAGGATTCCAAACAGCAGCAGCTCCTCCACACCAGCATCTCACATACAAGTTTTACTTCATGATTAGGCTGCTGTGAAGTGGTCTGTCTAAACCTGAACATGAGCCAGCAGTGTGCCCAGGTGGCCAAGAAGGTCAACAGCATGCTGGCTTGTATCAGAAACAGTGTGGCCAGCAGGAGTAGGGAAGTGATTGTCCCCCTGTATTTGGCATTGGTGAGGCTGCACGTCGAATACTGTGTTCAGATTTGGGCCCCTCACTACAAGGAAGACATTGAGGTGCTGGACCATGTCCAGAGAAGGGCAATGAAGCTGGTGAAGTGTCTAGAGCACAAGTCTTATGAGAAGTGGCTGAGAGAACTGGGGTTGTTTAGTCTGGAGAAAAGGAGGCTGAGGGGAGACCTCATCGCTCTCCGTAACTACCTGAAAGGAGGTTGTAGTGAGGTGGGTGTCTATCTCTTCTCCTTAGTAACTCCTAAGTAACAAGTGATAGAATGACAGGAAACTTCAAGTTGCACCAGGAGATATTTAGATTGGATAGTAGGAAAAAATTCTTCACTGAAAGGGTTGTCAAGCATTGGAACAGTCTGCCCAGGGAAGTGGTTGAGTCACCATCCCTGGAGGTATTTAAAAGATGTGTAGATGTGGTGCTTAGGGACATGGTTTAGTGGTGGACTTTGCAGTTAATGGTTGGACTTGGTGATCTTAAATGTCCTTTCCAACCTAAATTATTCTATGAACCTACTTCCAAAACAGCTTTTATAAAGCTAAGATTCAGGAAGTTATGCTTTTCAGCCTTGAGATGGTAAAGCATAAGAAAATTTTGTCAACATGTGACTGAGGACAATATTGTACTCAGAGAACAGTGAGTGTTCAGCAAAGCACTGAGTTTTGACACAATCAAAGCAACTTCAGTCACAGAGCAACTGCTCAGCCAGTCTGATTCAATTGCAAATATCCTGGCAAATAGCAGGATGCTAAATACGGAGAGCTATGAGCCATTCACTTATTTGTAAATGGTCCATTTACTGCAATAAAGAAATGGGGGTCGATAAGGGACTGCGGTGGTATTCATTTATTTATTTATTTATTTATTTATTTTAACAAAGTCGATTTATTCAGGGCCATTAGGTTACGTATCCAACCACCCTTAGAATCGTATCAACTTCTTAGTATGTCCTTCATCTTTCCTACTGCTTTTAACAAGTTTTTACGTCTTGTTTTACATCTAACTGTAAAACCCTCACAAGGGAATTTCTTCCTCTAAGTTCAGACATTACCCATTGTAACGAAGTTCTAGTCCTTTCTCAGGTGCTACAATAGTACAAATAACCATGATAATAACAAGCCAAACTTCTTGCTTCTGTAACTGCACTGAGTTAAATGTGTTCAGCTGAAGATAATCTGGGATAATAATTCCCTTCAAGTGTTAACAACAGAATCACTGGACAAAAAGCTGACACAATAGCAGCAGATTCACTGTCAGAATATACAGGACTAAAACTATTCTTATTCATATCAGCACAGAGTGATCCACTTTGAATCCTCATTAGCCTAGCTGGTTTTCAGAAACCAGCCATAGGTTTTTGATAATGTGGTACTTTTAAAGACAACTCAAATAGAAGATGCTCAGTGGAAAAGTAAACAGAGAGCATACCTGAGAAAGGTCACTGATCTTCAGGCATGTTTATGTGGAGTGTGGGGTTTTTTTTATTCAGGCTTTAGAAACTGGTGTAGTAAATAGTAGGGATGTCTTTGGATACAGTCTATCCATTTCTACTCAAATCAGTGGAATTTATCCAAAAGGATAATGCACTATCAGCCTCACCACATGCATTTCCTCTTACACTTAAGTTTAATTTGGCACATGATTTTGTCGGTGTTGCCTTTGGCTTCTGCTTATTTTCCTGTATGCTCAGATACTCGAGGCAGGTTGTCCTTACTAACCATCTGTGCAACGGTCCAGGCTCAGGAGCATTCAGTGCATGTGCTTTACTTTGCAGGTGGTGACTCAAAGATACCGAGCCTGTGAAGGCACAGGCTGCTCCTAGATAAGCTGTCAAAAACGCTTTTACTAACACAGATACCTATAAGTTGAAATTTTAAGCCACATTGTTGCTTCTGACCCAAAATCATTATATCTGGGCATTTTTTATGGCAAATTTGAAGAGATTTTGTAGACAGCTATGCACAGTTAAATTTATTAACATTTTTTTACTGATACTAGGAGTATTTTAACAAATATTTTGTATGGGAATTCTCAGTCGTGAAAAGATCATTTTGTGGGGTTAATTCCACCCTGTCACATATCCACTGACTAAAGTGTGTTTATGCCAGAGATGATTATGTACATTTTTTACCTTAAATTAAACACAGATGATAATTACAATGAATCACTGCAAAATGGCTGTATAATTTGAAAATGTAATTAAGTGAAAAGTGTATTAGTTTTCAAAAAAAAAAACGTTTAGACGGCTCTAAGTGTGCTGTCGTGGCATAAATTATTGCATTCCTGTGACCGCGACTGATACTAAGGACCATGTTTTAATGAAGTTTTAATGATTCATCACTGAGGACATTCTGATGACTTGATATTCTGGCAGATGAAGTGGATTTACAGAAAGATGTCATTTGGGGGAAAAGCCTTCGACAAATCTGAATAAAAATGCAAAAAACTTCAAAAAGATAAGTGACCGTCATCATTTTTATATGTTTTGCTATGTAATTGCTTTTTCACTGGTGTCGCAAGTTTAAATCTGCAAAAATAGGATTCTTTTTCACATGAGGAATCAAAACTTAGGGAGTGAAATGCCCTATACTCAAGCATATAGAGTGTGTTGTTCCCTGTGGCTTCTGATGGGGGATTTCAGAAAGGTATGCCCATGTCCTTCCTCCCGGTGTCCCTGGCACTTGTCTGCCTCAGGCAGAGGTCTGAGGAGCACCTTGAAAGTGAAGGAGCCACAAGGAGAGAAGGAGCAGAGCTCTCTAGGGAACGGGACTAAAACTTGATGGCACTGGGATACGGATTTTATGTGGCTTAGTTCACACTTTGCTGCTGGTGGGTGTCTGGATTGGTGCTGCTCCAGTCCCCACCTGCCATTTGTGTGGGTTTTGCTGGCCGAGAACGTGCAACTACAAACCAGCCAGGAAGTGGAGAGCCTGGTTGTGGGAGCAGCCTCCACCCCAAGAAGATGACCAGGAAAAGAGATAGAATTTTTCATAACCCTCAGCTTTGGACAGATGTGTGGGGGAATTAAAAGTGCTGCTTAGACTCATTACCCAAAGTTCCTTTCAGACTAAATGAAGAAAATACCAAATAAAAGGTGGACATCTGTAGTCATAGAGAAAGTTGTCATCTAAATATCTGTGACAAAATAAGCAGGACAAGCACGGTACAAGAGAGGAGCTACCCAGCAGGTGTTTATGTAGCTTCATAGAGCAACAGACTGTAAGGAATGGACCACATGAAACACAATTAATACTGCTGCTGCTTTCTCTACTCGCACATTCAATAGTGTAAACCAGTGCCTTGTATATGCAGCAGGAAATGTATGCCCCAAAGATCACTATGTTGTCTCTCCATAGACACGCCTGTGCTTTGCCCATTTCTCCTTCCTGTTGTAAAAGTGCTGAGAGCATCCCCCTTCCTGGGGTTTGGCTGCTGGGGCTCAGGGCCAACTCCCCACCAGCAGCCCCTCAGGGGATATGAGGGGTCCCCAGGCAGCCTGCAGGTTGGCTGTGGCTGCAGCCCCCACCATGGGACCACTGCTTCCGATGCACACCCATGGATGGGATCTTCTGGCCCCACCACAGCAGGACCAGCCTGGGGGCCGTGGGGTCTGGGCTGACCCCATTACCACCTCTATTCAGCTCCACTGTCACCCTCAGCCCCCACAGGACAGCAGACCCCCGGGTGTATTACAACAGCCTGTTGAAATTTGCTTTGTTATGTTATTTCTCCATTATTATACTACAGATTAAAAAAAAATAAACTGCTAAGAATGCTAGTACCAAACTGTAATAACTTCCCTTGAAATGGGTAGTAAATCTTCCTATCTTTTAACTCAATATAGCAGGCATAACATTAAATAAAATTAATACTGCTGCTGCTTGCTCTACTCATACATTCAATAATGCAAACCTGTGCCTTATTGGAGGTTATGTATAAATTTAATATACATACTATTACAACAAGGTCACTTTGGAATAATCTCTTTGATTGATTGGAGGCAGGCGGAATGTGGAGGGAAGAAGTAATCTTGAATGGAAAATACATAGTATCAGCCTACACGGAAATGGCACAACAGCCTGTTTTCAAGTCAGAGTATATGAATGGCAACTATTACAGCTCTGCTTAAACGGCATAGCCAGGCACGGTTGCAGCTTTGCCAGTTGTTTTCCATAATAAAATAAATTCTTCTGGGTTCTCTTCAGTAGTGGTCTTCTTGCCATGTTTGTCACTCCAGTATTGGAGTACTTAACACACATAAAAACACCTTTTGTTTTTTTTGTCTTCAGATGAGTTCTTTATATTTGTTTCTCCACTCTACGGTATCAAAATAATAAGCTATCAATCAGGATGAGAATATCTTATAAAAACAAGAAAGAAAAAAAAGTCATATTCTCTAGAACACTTCTCAATACAATATTGCAATCAAATGTTGTGAGGCAACTGTACAATATTGCAATCAATCACTGTGACGGCACAGGAAGAGAAATTTCCATTACAGTATGTGTGTGGACAAAAGAGATCCAAACAGGAGGCACAGCCTTCTTTGCTCTGGACGCAGTGCAATGTCAATGCTTAATTGGTGCTGGTCATCAACATTTGAGCATTTGTATCAGTGACCAGATTAGGTTGATAATTAAATATTAGTATACTTGTATGACATCTTTTGCATTTTTAAACTCTGAAATGGCTGTGAAACTTTAGCAAATCCCAAGGCTCCACCGTGCTCCTCTCTTCTGACTGGCAAGCAAAAGCCATTGGATCAAACCCAGCAGCGGTGGAGCATCTCTTCAGGTAACTACTTTGTTTCAACAACATTTCAAGGGAAAAGGAACCTATTGCAACCTCTCAAAAATTTCTCCAGCAGATATTTGATCTAACTACGGAAAAAGAATGTGCTCATTGTCCTGACTTTTAATTTTGTCAACTGTCAGCTAGTGAATGTTAGTGTTACCCTGTCCTGCTGGTTTGAAGAGCCCTCCGCTACCATACCAGTTCCCCACACAGATGTTCATGGACAAATAATTCTTCAACCATTCCTTTTGTATGTTAAACAGACTCACTTCCTCAAAATTCTTAGGCCTTTTCTCTGATTCTTCCAGTGTTTTAATGTCTTCCTTGAACACTGCAGGTTTTCAACAACTTTCTTGAGTCACTAACACAAAAACTGTCTCTCACTGTGTTCATATTAATATCAAATAGGTGACAGAATCACTTTCTTGTTATTCATCATTGTCTTTAACAGATGCCAAAGGATTCCCTCAGCACTTTGACCAGTGTTGTCCGGGAAACTTCTGTCCAAGTGAGGATTGGCAATGAGCCTCCCGTCTCCTCCAGGGCAGACTAGCCTGTGATCTCATTACAGCTTCCCATCTTTGTTCCCAGACACACAACCTCTCACTGGCATGAACTGAATTGTCTGTATTGCTTTCATGCCCCGAGATCTGCATGTGCCCTAGGTGACCTGATGGCTAAAACTAACAACTATCCCCTGGAGCACTTCAGAGCACCTGGCTGGAGCGCACACTCTGGCCATCTACTCAACTCCATGTCAAGGTGGGACTCAAGTAAACTTTGAGGCACTTTCTGCCTTTTTACTCCTCCATCTCCCCTTGTTTAAAGTGGGATGAGAGCCCGAAATAGAACTGCAGGGCAGACGGGAGCTCCTGAGCACCATGACAAGGTCTCTGAGCTGCAGTGAGAGGACAGTGGCTGAGGACTGGGGAAACTGAACAAGGACTTGCTCCCTTCGTTGTTTATCACTCATATGTTGTACAGTGTGTTCATATATTACGTCTTCTCTTAGCACTGGAAGGGGAAACAAAAGTGCTTGAAACATCAGAAAGACCTGTCTCATCCCTGATTGAAAAAAAGCAGCCATATTTTCCACAGCAGACGAGTATAATAGGATCTGAGAACATCACAGGCAGGAAATGATAGAGCAGAGACATACTTGGTGTTCCCTTTCCCTAACATTTGAGTACGACAAGCTATTCTGCGGAGGTAAATTTTCTGCGAGGTCATGCACAAATCACTTGAACTGCATCGGGCCCAAGATTGCAGGTGGCAGATCATCTTGGACTACTTTCAAACTTGCATCTAGATCTACTATTTATAATTGCAAGCTCTTAAGTTGGGCACCTCTGTGAGCAAGTCTCACAGCTTTCCTCAGTTATTGGTTTGTGCCGCAATACCTTTGACAAATAAGAGAAACCTTTCCATTTTTCTTTGTTGTATACATAAAAGAGAAAATATCATATGCGTTTGTCCTCCATCCACCCTGACTGTCTCTTTTTTTAACTACTCAATGATACATTAGATTCAAAATGCCAGATTGTTCAGAGCTCAGCCCTCCATCAACTTTTGCCACACTATTGATCTTCCTGTACAAGCTGTAATGTGTAGAGGCTCTGTGGATGAATTTACCACAATTTTTTCTTATACTGTTGGTATCAACATTTTAAAATTTATGTCATTTGATTTCCCATGTCACAGCTTTGCTAACAGCAATTCTCCATCCATAACAATGCTTTCCTGAAGAGCCCTGATTCAGCTCTTCTAGTGTGAACATTTTTTTTCCTCCTTTAAAAAGCTTTCAGATTCTTCAGGAAAGTCAAAAAGCACTCAATATAACTGCCCTCTTCCTTTTAAAAAGCATTTGTGGTGGACTAATATATTGCCTCAAACATGCTAATTACATCTGGTAATGCCTGAGTATTGCATTACAGGACAGGTGCAGTAAACTCAGCAGCAGCACTCTACTTATGTTCCATCATGCTAATGAAAGCAATAAATCAATGACACGTTCTAAACCTTGACTTCCCCCAAAAAGGAGAAACACTAACAAAATTTAGCACATCCGGCTTAGAATTCCTCACAGATGGATAGCTCTCTTTTCATCCTGAAAAGATTTAAATTCTCCTTTCAGCATAAGGGCAATCCTCCAAGATGCTGAGCATGCAATGGATCTGAATGTGCCCTTTTCTTTTTTGGACTGTGTTAACTTTGAAACAGGTACACTCTTCAGATTAATGATACAAAGAGTAGAGGGCTTAGGTGAATTCTTTGAGGAACAGAGGCTACAGAAGATAATCTTACAGAGGTTATAGAAAACAAGGAGACTTCAATTCAGAAAGCCAGGTAAGTCCGTTTTCCCTGTTATGGTACAAACATGCAAAAAATTTCAGTCTCCAGAGCCAAAAAAGTAATATGAAAGGACTTCAAAACACTGTCAGCTCATAGTCTGGAGAACGAAGGTAAAGTTAAGGCTAGATTTGAAAGATCAAAGACTAAATGACTTCTCTTCCTTTGGAGCTGTACTTCATTTGCCTAAAGGGTGCATTTTCAATGTTGTGCAGCTAAAGTAATTGATGACACATATCCCTGTTACCTATGGGGTGTATACGTCTTGGTCTGCATATAATGAACAGCTATTTCTGCTCTGAAGTTTCAATATTCTTCCTCAACTGGTGTAGCATATATGGACACTCATTTTTAAAACAAAATGTAATCAGAAATAACTAGTAGTAATTCCCCAAAGTCACTAAGAAGTAAATTGGCCTCTCTGAGAAGGGTCAATGTATGACTCACCTAGATTTTTAGTGTCAAATCTGGTCAGTATGCTGGATGTTAATGCCTTCAAAACAGTGCCACATAGATTCTAAAGGGCTGCAGGCTTTAACGTACCATAGACTGGCATGAAAAGCAGCAAGAGTAACCAAGGATCCACATCATGTTTGTACAAGGATCTAAGCGTCTCTTGCAGTTAGCAAAGAAGGACTGAAGATGTTCCAGTTCTCTGGTCAGGGCTGTTTTCGTTTCAGTGAATCTGCATCCACCTTCAAGGAGCCTGTTTATGCAGAATTTATGGAAATGAAGTGGATTTCTTGCTAAGGGCTAAAGAGAGGTAATGTATCTCATGACAGAAAAGTCTTCCGTTGACTCCGTTAAACTTTGCCACTAGCTGATAATGGTATCCCTAACTACTTGCTAGGGATAGTGTTCTGATATTGTGGCAGCTGGCTCCTGTACATCTTTAACTCTGAAGCAGAAGAGTTTTGAAGTAGGCCAGCTCACAGCATCAAAGGACAATGTCTGAAGTAAGATCATTCAGTCTCTGTAAGGTCTTTGATGAATGTATACAACTTATAGGTACAGCAGATCTGGCAGTTGCAATACCTGAATTTTAGTTCCTGTTATAGCAACACTGCAGTACTTGAAAGTATTTATGACCCCTCTTTATTGTTTTTTGTTATTTAGGTGCTAACAGTGTGCAGGAGCTAGTCCAAGAAGCAAAGAAAGAATCTGCCTAGAGAACTCAGTGTGACTGCATTGTAATTTTTCTTCATAGTTCACACAGAGAAGCTTCTACAACATGTTTTTTCTTAGATTTTTATTTTAATAGTATCTTACATGTTACATCCTTTGACACTGGACAAATCTGTCTAAGGATTTATCGAGGTACCGTTCTGTCCACCCTGCCTTGTACAAAGTTATTCCATAAACATATCAGTTTGGTGAATGTTTACCGAATGGCTCAAGAAGAAGTGAGTTGGCCAGCTCTTACCAAAAGGCTAAATTTCGGCGAAGTGTAAAACAGATCTTTAGTCTAGAAGATTTAAACAGAGTTACATGCATTTTCCATACAAAATTGTATTTCTATTAGTCACTGTGTTTGTCCAGCACCTGAATATCAAATTTTAAAGGAATATAGAGTAAAGAAAACTCCCCTTGCTTACTGTGACAGCAATAGCAATTATCAGCTACTGCAATCCAGTCTTTGCTATTTTGAAATGACAGGTGGCTGAAATTTTTATTTTTCCATTTGTTATTTTCAACTGGTTTCTAAAATGTAGAGGTAAAGTCTGTCATTCCTAATAGTATTATGCAGCTTGAAAAAAGTAAATAAGGTGTTTTATTAAACCTTATCCAACACAAATGCATCATCACTGAGGAATTCTATGAATATATATGTCAAAATTTCTATAAATAGTGTGACATTTGCAGAATATGCTGGCAAGATTTTGGAAAAGAGAAAAGCTTATTAAGATGGCCTGGAGATATTACTGTGACCTGATCCTGCTTTCTTGAAGATAAATAAATGAAGCATATACAATAGAAGAGAAGAAAGCACAGCAAAAACAGAAAGCATAACTTTGGCGTCTGAGTTTTACTTGAAGTCTCATTCTTAGAGAAGTTTAGGCACAACACTCACCTCTGTCAGTCACCTCAAAAACTGCCAATCTGATGCCAGTGCTAATTCTTCTAATATACTGCTTTTAGCTGCCATTTTGGAGGTGTTCAAAAGACTCAGTTTCAACTTGCTAAAACAAAGACTCCTTAAACAGAAGGCAAAAGGAAGACAGGAATGAGAAGAAACAGGGTAGGAAAGGCTGACAAAAAAAAAGCAGCAGATAAGGACAGCTATAGAACTTGTACCTTTCAAGAGGCATCTGGCAGCCAGACAGGGCTGACATTGATCCTGATGCCACCTGCGCTCTCTCTCTAGGACTGTCTGGCCACAACATCTCTCAGACTTAGAATGATAATGGCACAGTGGGTCTAGAGACCTGGCCACATCAATGAAACTCATTTGTCTTAGCTTCACATCTTACCCATATTGAAATCAAATCACAATCATTCAGAATAGCCACTTGCCCATTATTTTGTCCACTAATTGGCTCTAATTTAAATGGTTCAATTTTAGGCAAAGAAGGTCATCAGATTCTGTGCTCCTACATCTCCTACTTACAAGTGCAATCTCAGCATTGCCACACTCGTGATGTATCCAAAAGCCTTTGATTTATTAGATTAATTCAATTTTTCTGTCTTTGGCAAATTTTTACAAACATTCTTCTATAAGGGGATGAACTGGGTTTCTGTTACTTGGAACAGCTCCTTTGAGCTGAGTGCTAAATGCATCTCTTCCTTTTTGCTATGTTTGACGTGCAAAAGAACTGATCTGGCTAAGACACAACTCCAGGATATTTGTGGCTATGAAGCCCAAGAGTAGTTAGATTCTTTCTTCTGAGAGACAGAGCCTACACTGCACCTCCATCTTAGCTTTTTCTTCTGAGTAACTTCAGTAGCGCGGCATGACAATGTAGATTCACTTTCTAAGACACCTCTCTCCTTGGGATGGGACGCTTCCCATCATCCTGACTGGGACTGGGATTTCACTGGTTAGCAGGACGCTGCAGGGGCATTTCCATGCTGACTTCATCTCTTTCCCCAACACTTGCAAATTTATTTCCAGAATGATTTGTGTGTTCTGACACATATCAGTAAAGTCAACTTGGTGACGATAGCTTGATTTGTAAGCTACAGCAGCACAGAGTCTTAATTTATTGTATCCTCTGCCAGTGCATTACCATTTTAAAACTCTTACTGTGTTATTCACATTCCAAGTAATAACATACAGATTCATAATAGCTGTCTTAGAAATATGTGTGGTAATTATAATACATTTGTAATAATGAACTTCACTGCACAAAAAGCCTCCTTACCTGGCAGGAAGCAACTGAGACATTTAAAACCAGAAAGGTAACTATTTTTCAGAGATAATAACTGTAGGGCATCCAGACAGATAAAGACAATCCTGGAGTCCAAGCATGAGATGAGCTCTAAAAGAGAAAAAATTTACTTTGCATCCTTCACCAAGCCAATCTGCTTTCAAGTCACTGGAACAGTTCAGGCTGCTGACCATCTATCTCAGACACAGGGTGGTCAGTGTTGTGCAACAGCTGGTAGACAGGTGGTTCAGCCAAGCTACTGTGCTCATAGGAGACTGTGTGGGGTTTAAGAGTTTATTCAAAGTAGTTTCACTAGAAACAGCAGCAATACAGTAACTTTCCCTTGGTCTTTCTGCTTCAGTTCACTTTCAGACTGTTTGAAGTGGATTTTGCTTCGGCCAACCCACATCCAAACCCAGCAGGTAGCACCACTCCTTCAATACTGAATGACTTTCATCCCTTTAGATTGCTTACCAATTTATTTCCATACTCTTTCTAGTGTTTATTTAAATATATCTGCATATCTCCTGGCTTTTAGGATAATAAGATGAGAGATTATGTATTTGATCATGCTCTCCGTGCTGTCCCTGAAAACCTTGGGAATTTTGCAGATTATCGTATCAGGTTAAGCATTGAAAAGTGCCACTGATTTCCTCCTGAGCTGCTTTTGTCACTCACCCTGGACATCTGATCTTTAATAATCTTGATAATCTACATGTTTAAGAAATTACGAAGAGCAATGACAGTATTGTTAATGCATATAGGGCATTTTGGCCGGAAGACTGAGCACTGTGCATTGTTGTACAAGTATTGGGCCTTCAGGAATACTTAGTATTTTGGAGATCATAAAGAATGAGATAACCTATGCAACAGCAAGAAAGTTGTTTAGGGTGTTTTGGAAATGACAGAAATTTACACAGGGCATAAGTGACACGGAGGAAAGGGGAAGGGGGGTGGGATGGAGGAAAGGAGGAAGGAAAGAAGGAGAGAAGAAAGGGAGGAAGGGCAGAAGAAATGTTGTCATCATTTTCAGTGCTTGGTCTTGCTTCTCCAGAAATAACTGAGAGTTTTGTGATCGCCCTAAGAAGTAACAGGAGAAAAACGTTTTGTCCGCTTACCTGCAGGTAATGATGGTCCTCTCCTTAAAAATAAAATAAAACAAAAAGCAGCCCAGATATCTCCCAGTTGCCAGTACTTAGGGCTTTTCTCCTAAGCAAATAAGGCTTCCTCAAGCACTGCCTATCTCTCCTTTCCTGTCTGTAACAGAAAGCAGTGTGTAGACTGCAGGGCCATTAATTCACACGGAGACTGATAATCACAGAGCTCTTTCCCCTCAGAATGCTCCATCTCCAGTGCCAGGTTTCACATGTCTCTAGAGCATGTAATCACAGTCTTAACTTGGGTCTGTGTTCCCCAGGCCACATACACTTGTTTGGTGAGCTGGAGGGGCTGGTTGCCAGGACCAAGGAAGCAGCAATGTGCCCAAGGCACTGAAAGGTGGGCCCCTAACCAGGGCACTGCAGTCAAAAAGGACTCATAAGGTGGCACACTTCACAGCATGCCACAGCCTCTTGTATGGCCCATGCTCTTTCACATGGCCCAATGCTCCAGGCACCTCCTCTGCATATGCCTCCTCTCAGGAGGATGGATTGCACAGCTTCATTTTGGCATCAAGATATACTTGTCACTTTACTGGCTAATCTAAATAAATGAATGTGCTCCTTTTCATTCCCTTCAGTGTTTTCTTCTTATTAGAGATACTATACAGTAGGCAAAGGCCTGTACCCTGTACCCCAGGAGTTCAGTTGCAGCAGCCTCAGCTACAACACTTGGAGCATCTTCAGAGTCATGCAAGGAATCAGCACTCCAACTTGTCTCACTTCAGACACACTCTAGGTACCAAATATTTCCGGCTGTATGTAAGGTCACTGTCATTTATTTATTTTAGTCTCCAAATACTGCAGTACACTATTTTTTGCTGTATGTCACACTACTGCTCCCTGCTGCCCAAGTCTGTTTCAGATCCATAGACCCATTTTACGCCACGTATACATGAGACAGATCATATACTGACTGTGGATAACTGGCTTCTCAGAAGCAGAGGAGCTGCTTGCTGTTGATGAGATGTCCGTCTCATTATGATTAATTACTGTGAAATGCCCACAGAGATTTAAAGTCACGATTAATCACTACAAAATGCACAAAGATCTTAAAGACTAAATTATACCACTAGCTAAGTTTATCGAAGAGTTCCTGTACATCCTGCATCTGGGGACAGTTCTGCAACATGCAATCAGCTGATAAAACTCACACAGAACATACAGTTAATTATCAGGAAAAGACTAAATAAAAATGGCCAGTAGAAAGTTCTCTGTTAATATTAGTAGGTATTCAATGACTGAGGTGTTAATAGTCTATTTATTTAATTGATCCTTTACTTTACCTAGAAGATACTAATTTATTTGCAAAGCAAAACACCCTTTAAGAGAAGCAATTATATTGTTGGTGGTGCTTTTTTCTCAATTTGTCCTTCTCAAAGACATAACAGTTCCCAAAAAGTTAACGTTCTTCAGAGCAAAAAATGCTAGATCCCATCTGTAGGATGCATTTTTCTCCTGGTTTATTCAGTACAGAAGTTGAAATTAATAAGCTCCAGTATTTTATACTAAGCTTATTAGAGATCAAAGTTTTAATAGGTTTGAAACAGTCTTCTGAAATTCCACATATAAAAGAACAGCAAAGAGCAATTTACTCCCTTTTCTCAGAACTTCCACAAAGAACTTTATCACTCAAATAAAACTCAGAATCCAGACCATACTGTATCACGTGGCAGGGAGGGGAGGGTTAGTCAGTCCACCCCAACTTCTGTCACGTTTAGCTCTTGCTGGATTTGTGATAGCCTTCTCCCTTCTGACAGATGAGCTCTCATAACACACCCATGCTTCACCCGCTAGAAGAAATCTGCTTTTACACAGGGAGAGACAAGGTGGGGCAGAGGACTTGGCAGTGAGGGTTGCTGTTACCTGCACAAACAAGTAACCGCAGAGCACTGCAGACTGTGTTGGCTTCTCCAATTGGTAAAACCCCATCAAAAACACAGGCTCTTTGAAAGAGAAAAATGTATTATGCTGATCACTTCAATCCTTCTTCAGTTATCCATGCAGAGCTTCACTGCATTATTCAATATTTTTCACTCTAATGCACTTAATTAAGTCCTTTTAAAAAGTTTTGTTCCTGTAGCACTTGAAATTCCTACTGAATTTTATCTCTGGACTTTCTGGGAAAGTATTCCTTTCACCATTTCTTTCTGCCAACTGTAATCCATTTAAGAGAGCTTTACAATGTTGCCGTTCAGCATGTTGCAGTTAAAAACACAAGGAAAAAAAGGAGCTCTGAGTACTGGGATTCCTTGTCAAGATAATTTGCCCAGATTCGCCAATATATATAAACCCAAGAACTGTAGAGACCTTTAAATACACGCACACTATCTGTAAGGTCTAGGTGCAGAGTAAGAGTGTCCTTTGGTAGCACGTATTTTGTGCATGGGGATTTCATTCTATGCAGAGATTTGGTAGACACAGTATTTTTTCTCTTTTAGCAGACCTGTAAGAGCAAGGTCGAACAATCAGACCTGCTAAAGCCAAAACAAACTACTTCTTTCCCTTGTCTCCTCAGAGCTTTCCACTTCCTCCAGTTTTACAAGCCTGGGTGCAGACAAGCTGTGGCAAGAACACTCTGAGCAATCAAATCTCTATTCATTTGGGATTATTATTATTATTATTATTATTGGGATTATTATTATCTGTATTCATTTGGGATTATTACTACTGTTGCTATTGTTATCTTAATAAAGCAAAAAAGAGAGGTTGATTCAAGTGTGAAAAAAGAACCACCAAAATTTGACCCAGGAACATCCCACACTGCTGGTTAGACATTTTCACCCATACAAAGGTCTTCTTTCAGGAACAGCTATTGAAACGGCTCCAACCTAAGCCGAAGGATGAGATAACTCATGAAAAGGGAAATGGTAAATAGTGTTGGAGGAGATTCATTTTATCTAAGAAGTGGGACAAAGACCAGGTGTACTCTCTCAAAAACTATCTAGAAGCTGACAGCACAGAGCTGAGCTGAGAGTAGGGTTAGAATTAATGAGGATACTGAAACTTCCTGAGACAAACAGAAAAATCATGAAATCATTGTAATCATAAATGCAAAGATGCGACCCAGTGACACATAAGTTAGATAGGAGTTAGATGTCCTTCCAACAAAGAGCTCCAGACTTTGCCAGCCTAGGAAAGTCAAGCTGTGTATTGGTGTATTAGCGTACCTAGAAAGCTGGCCTCTCCTCTACTTTCAGTAATAGCCAGTTGTTTAAGTTGCAAATGCTCCTTTAAAATGCTTAGGCTGTGAAAAGAAAAGAATAAAACCCACAGATCGGCATAATGAAGTGAGGAACAGCTTTTTAATGGGAGAGCACAGATGTTCTATGCATGATGGCTATAGTTTAAATTGAAAAGTGCCACTGTTTGGCCATTGTTTAAAATCATGATGCACTAAAGGAGAGATTTCAGGACATGTACGCTTAAGGAGCATATACCTAAGGTAGAGCTAAATTGTTATCTCTACTGTGCTCTGATTGAGTGAAAAGAAAATTGTTTTCATGTGCATGGAAAGCAAAAGAAGGAAAATTATCTTGTAGCTGAGGTAGGAGGGAAGGGTAGGAGGGAAGAACAGGAGAGAAAGGCAAAGAACATGGACAGCAGGAACCTCTCATCAGCAACCCCAAACAGACTTTTTTCCCCAAGGCTGGGATTACCACAGCAGGTGGCAAGGCAATGCCACTGCCCTGCAGCCCATAAGCCAGCAGTATGCTGCCACTGGGACATGATGAAGAGGGAACAGGATACAAACTCCTAGAGCCTGTTCCACTCAGCAGAGGTGCCCAAGTCAGCCATTCCATATCGCTGCAGAGGTCCCCTCCAGCAAGTTCTCTGCCACAACCCATGGATATATTGAGCAACATTTAGGCTGCTGCCGTAACAGAGCAGAGCATGCCTTGCTAATGGCAAGATCATCAGCAGCCACTCATGGTGAGCACTCCCACTCTCCTTATTTGCCTGGCATTTCAGAACAACCACAGTATATGCTCTGAGTTGGGAATGCTAGATTAGACCTCCCAGGTGTGGTGGTAATAGAAGTAATACCTCATATTTTACCAGACAATAAATAAAGGATACCAGCTGGATGCCCACAGCTCTTCTCCCAGTATCTACCTTAGCTTGGACATTTCAGATCAGCTGTAGATGGTAGCCCTTCCTTCCCCTTGGAGAAACAATGACACACTCTGGATAGTGTATTTTTAATGAGGGACAACTGCCAGTCAAACTCATTGCTGCTTAAAGTAGGAGAATTTAAAGGCCTCTATAAAATTATGCTTCTGGGGATTTCTTCTTCCAAGACAGCACTGTCCGCTAGTTCTGATGATACAGATCAGTTATACAGTAGCTAATTATGTCCAGAATTGCAAACAGCCCCATATGCTCCCCAAATCTGTTCCACCAGCACTTCTCCCCACTAACTATCCAACAGAAACAGGGGGATGCTGTTAAATGAGCAATAAATCTGGCTTCTCCATACACTTCACACTATAGAAAAAAAAAAAAAACTGGGACAAAAAAAAAAGCTGAAGAATCTTGCTAAGACGATAAGACAACTACAGTGAAAAGAAATCCAGGCGTATTCTGATTGCTTAAAATCCGTCAGATTTATCCCATGGCAAATCATGGGGAAAGAATAGCCAATCAAAGCTACTTTCTTCTTAAGACAGCAGGGAAGAGGAGGACAATGGGTAGAACCAGTAAGAGTTTTCACTGGTCAGGAAAAATACAGAAAGGAGCAAAAGAGCCCATTTAGTTTATATGCTTGTCGTAGTTCAGGAGAATGCAGGTCTCTTTTTCCCCCTTTCTTTTGCTTATCTCTCTTTCTGCTTCCTCCTTTTTGCTACCCTGCACAGTTGTCAATCTAGGAGAGTCAAGATGCTCTTCAAAGGAGTTGATCATGCAAAATGTGTAGGAAGTGGTCGAAAGCCTTGGCTAAAGAAGAAAATCCTTGGCTCCCGCTCCTCAAGTGCAAACTTTCACCACTAGACATTATGGAAAAGGTGTGTTGTAGGAGACAGAGGTATCTGCACGCTTCAGCAAAATGAATCCTCAAAGCCTAGCATAAAATACAGTCACAGGTTTTTGTTGGTTTGTAAAGTTAGCTCATAAAATCGTATGGAATTGTATTGTAACATGCATTAAATGAAGCAGAAAATTAAGCAGAGATTCTTTTGGCTGTTCTCAACAAAATGTTATCTGCTTGTAACAGAATTTCACTTTTAACGTTTTTTCTTTGACTATAACAGAAATATGTTTTCATCTCTGCTACGATTCCTATAGATATGTTGCTGGGAAGGCCATTCTCCTTGCTGAGCAGCAGTTAGGGGCTGGGAGAAAAGCAACTTTATGAGATTCATTAGCTGAAACTGACTAGGCAGAGCACTGGTTAACATTATTTTGGCTTTGGAGTGTGCATACGTCATTGCGTGTGTCCAGATAAATTGTTCTTAGAAGCAAATGTATGTGACACAATAAATAATATTATTCCGTTCTGTCAAAAACTACATCTAAATGGTCTGAGAAGCACAAGCAGTAGGTAGAGTGCTAACTTCTGCCGTTAAAGTCAATGTGCCACAGTCGTTAGTACTTCAAACATTTCCATTTTATTAACTGCGGTAGGGTTGCCTAAGCTACATGGCCATGCACAATTTTGTTAACAATCCTGTCAGGCAAAGGTCTCGTTAAGGTTCATTACTCTTTATTTATGTTTTTAAAACCCTGTAGCTGCAATCAATACTAGTAGTTTATAGTCAGCTGCGAAAAGTAACATTGACCTCCAATCTGCATACACCAGGCTGCTCCTGTACCTTAAGTACCCAGCACTGTCCACCTTCTCTACTCCTTTGCCTTGCACATAACTTACATCATTTGAGCACTGTAAATTGGTATTTATACATACGACTCACAGCTTAGATGTGTACAAAAAATCAGAGGTGGAATGGAATAAGGTAGGGAATAATGAAGACTGAAATAAGAGACAGAGGTAAAAGAGAGGGAGAAAGGATAATGTGGTAGAGAGCAGCCCCAGAAGGCTAAGGGAGAAAAGAGGATGCTTCAGTCAATTCCCGTTGTATTACTCACACTCGTTTATAACTTGAATGGATTAATAAAAGGGTATGTTTTCTTCAAGTTATCCTGGTATCTGTAAGAGTGAAAGTATGGTGAATATCCTCTCTAAAATGCGTTCCCTACTTCTTATCTCCCACTGTGTGGAGAAACTAAATTTAAATTAATTTTAAAATACTTATTGACTGAGTTCTTTAGCCTACTCAGGTATGGGAGCAGAGAGTTAATCACTGTTTAACTTCCAAACTGTTTTTGTCACTTGGTTAAACATCCACTCTCAGAAAGCCTAGTCAATGTAAGATCCAAATATCTGAGACACAGAGCACCATCCTTGAGCTTAATGCCCTCAGATGCCTTTGTCTTCCAGAGGGGCTTAGGATGAGGTCATTAAAAGCAATCACCAAGAAGTCATGCCTGATTACTCTTTCAATTAGGGATTGATCCCACAAGCAATTATGTGCTTTAAGTGCAGAAACCAGAGGCTGGTGCTGAGTAGGCAGTGTTTACTTGGTCAGTGAAGCTCGATAACAGACCAAGCAAAGGTGAAGAGAGAGGAAAAAGAAAAAAAGCAATTGGCAATATAGCCAAATTTGTGCAACCTACTTGCCAAATCCTGCAGAAGAGGGGGACGTGGGCATGCCCCTCCCGAGCTGCTCGGGATGAGATGCACTAATGCCACTGAATGAGAGTGAGGAATTTCAGGTGCTGCCTGTGTCGACAGAACTAGCACATAAAATCACAGAATCATAGAATCATTGAGGTTGGAAAAGACCTCTGAGATCATCAAATTCAACCATCAACCCAACATCACCATGCCTACTAAACTATGTCCTGAAGTGCCATGTCTACAGGTTTTTTTAACACCTCCAGGGATGTGAGTGCATCACTTCCCTGGGCTGGGCAGCCTGTTCCAATGCTTGACCACTCTTTCAGTAAATAAATATTTCCTAATATCCAATCTAAACCTCCCCTGATGCAGCTTGAGGCCATTTCCTCTCATCCTATCACTGCTTACTTGGAAGAAGAGACCAAAAACCAATTCCCTACAACCTCCTTTCAGGTAGTTGTAGAGAGCAATGAGGTCTCCCCGCAGCCTCCTCTTCTCCAGACTAAACAATCCCAGTTCCTTCAGCCTCTCCTCATAAGACTTGTGCTCCAGACCCTTCACCAGATTCATCGCCCTTCTCTGGATGCACTCCAGCACCTCAATGTCCTTCTTGTAATGAGGGGCCCAAAACTGCACACAGTATTTGAGGTGCGGCCTCACCAGTGCCAAGTACACAGGCACGATCACTTCCCTACTTCTGCTGGCCACACCATTCCTGACACAAGCCAGAATTCTGTTAGCTTTCTTGGCCACCTTGGCACGCTGCTGGCTCCTGTTCAGCCAGCTGTCAACCAGCACCCCTAGGTCCTTTTCCGCCAGGTAGTTTTCCAGCCACTCTTCCCCGGGCCTGTAGCATTGCATGGGGTTGTTGTGACCAAAGTGCAGGACCCAGCACTTGGACTTGTTGAACCTCATACAGTTCACCTCGGCCCATGGGTCCAGCCTGTCCAGATCCCTCTGCAGAGCCTTCCTACCCTCAAGAAGATCGACACTCCACCCAGTTTGGTGTGATTTGCAAACTTAGTGAGGGAGCACTCAATCCCCTCATCCAGATCTTTGCTATTAAACAGAACTGGCCCCAGCATTGAGCCCTGGGGAACACTGCTTGTGACCGGCTGCCAACTGGATTTAACTCCTTCACCACAACTCTCTGAGCTCGGACATCCAGTCAGTTTCTTACCCAGGAAGGAGTACACCTGTTTAAGGCACGAGCAACCAGCTTCTCTAAGAGAATGCTGCAGAAGACAGAGTCAAAAGCTTTGCTGAAGTCCCAGTAGATAACATCCAAAGCCTTTCCATCATCCACTAGGCAGGTCACCTGGTCATAGAAGGAGATCAGGTTGGTCAAGGAGGACCTGCCTTTCATGAACCCATGCTGTCTGGGTCTGATTCTCTGGTTGTCCTGCACATGCCTGGTGAGCACACGCGAGATGAACCGCTCCATAGTCTTCCCCAGTACAGAGTTCAGGCTGACAGACCTCTAGATCCTCCTTCCAGCCGTTCTTGTAGATGGGCATCACATCGGCAAGCCTCCAGTCATCTGGGACCTCTCTTGTTAGCCAGGAATGCTGATAAATGATGGAGAGTGGCTTGGCAAGCTCCTCCACCCTCAGTACTCTCAGGTGGATCCCATATGGCCCCATAGACATGTGCCTGTCCAGGTGGCATAGCAGGTCAATAACTGCTTCCTCCTGGATTGTGGGTGTTTCATTCTGCTCTCTGTCCCTGTCTTCCAGCTCAAGGGGCTGAATACCCTGGAGATAACTGGTCTGACTATTAAAGACTGAGGCAAAGAAGGCATTAAGTACCCCAGCATTTTTTCTCATCCTTGGTGACAATGTCATGGGACTTCTGCCAGATGCTTGTAGAATGCTTCATTTACCTCTTCATTCTAGTTGAGGGGTCTTTAACAGACTCCCAGCAGGATATCTGCCTTGTTGGCCTTCCACTTCATCCTTATCCATAAACACCCAACCTTATCACCATCATTGAGCTCTATGCAATCAAAACATTCCCTGAAATACAGACCCACCTCACCACATTTCCTTCCCTGTCAATCACTTCTGAAAAGCTTATAGCCATTCATTGCAGCACTGCAGTCATGAGAGTCATCCTACCATGTTTCTGTGATGGAGACTAAGTCATAGCTATCATGCTGCTTCCAGCTCCTCCTGTTTGTTGCCCATGCATTGGTGTAGATCCACTTGAGTTGGGCTATCAATTTTACCCCTAACATTGGCATGCTACCCCTAGGCTCAACTCTCAACTCTAGTGAGCCTGATTATATCCCCTTTCCCCTTTGAACCTAGTTTAAAGCCCTCTTGATAAGTCCCACCAACTCATGAGTGAAAATCCTTTTCCCCCTTTGAGATAGCTGAACTCCATCTGTCGACAGCTGGCCGGTGCCATGTAAACCTCCCCATGATCATAAAAACCAAAAATCTACTGATGGCACCAGCCTCTGTGCCACATGTTAATCAGGTGAGTTTTCCTGTTCCTTTCAATATTCTTCCCTGCCACTGACAGGATTGAGGAAAACACTGTCTGTGCACTTGCCCCAGTGCCCTGAAGTCCCTTTAGATCGTTTTTGGACTTCTCTCTGCAACCTCATCACTGCCAACCTGCATAACTGATAGTGGGTAATAATCAGAGGGCCATACCAGACCAGATATTGGAGACCACTCCAGAATAATGTGAGACCAGAAGAAAGTGAAGGGCCAGTATTTGGCAGTCAGTTGGCCAGGTCCACATGGAAGGCAGCTTTTTTACTGTTCTACGAGATTGTAGCCTGTGCTGGGCTGAAGCAGCAAAGTCTGCATATCGGCTCTGCTAGGTGCTGCTCTCCCACTACCCCAGATCCTATCTTGATTCCTCACGGATTGGCCTGGGAAGACACAACAAACACAAATGCCATCTGAGAAAATAATTTTACTCCTCTGCTGGTATTTTCACTCTCATTTTGCCTTCATTTTCTGTCTGTCTATCCAGTAGGTTTATGTAGGAGCCTTTGCTGAAACAGTAAAGGCTCAGACAAGCTATAGACTAAGAACTTGCAGAAATTATTCAGTGCATAAGGAGTAAATTAAAAGAAATCAGATAATTAACAAACAGAAAACAGAATCCAATGTCATCAGCTCTCCCTAGCAGTTCTGTCCTCAGAATGGTTGGTTTCTGTTTTACATATGTTAATTGAGTCTCCCACTACCTCCATATACCTCACCACAGCTACAGTTATGTCCCTGAGGAGCTCTTCAATGGCCATCACACCCCAATAGTCACTGTGGATAGGCAATGCAGGCCAGCTGCCCCGCACAGAATGGTGGCAACAGCAGGACCAGCAGGGCTTCACCAGCTCCAGAATCCACAACCCACATGAGGTCATCAGAGTCAGGCTGGAGTGGTAATGGAGTTATCCTAAACCCTGTGGCCACAACACCAGTCAACAATTTTAGGATGTAAGCTCTTGGTTTGTAGATTTCTTACAAACTCATAGAGAAACACAGCTAAAATTAATTTGTGCTGCTTAGCTCAGCTGGAGACTTGGCCACTGTGACCTTTTTGTTATTCTCAGGTGAGTTAGACTTTGGGGGCTACTAACTGCCCTCCTTGGAATTACATGAGAAGACCTAACTTTGATCAGAATAGTCTCAACATTGAATGAAGCAGAGTATCTCTGTCTGCTTCAAAGTCAGCCATCAGTTAACCTCTTTCAGTAATGTTTATTATATCTATACCACTTTACACCACTGAAAAGGGAGTTCAGTTTCCCTTCAAACTCCAATACCTCCTCTAGGAGTTAATGACTAATACACTGATCACTCTGTTTCTCAGCTGCATAATTACACTCTTTTTTCCACGCTTCACATCTCCTTTGCTTTGGGAGACAATTTTTGTCTCTCAGAGCTGCCCTTGGTGGAATTCACCATATGCGTTCAAACGCCCGCTCTGCCAGCTGCTGCCCTGCCCTTCTCTGCCTCCAAGAGTTTCTCCTGGGGATTTAATTTGCAAAACATAAGGACAGTGGAAAGCTGTCACTATGGTACCAGTAGGAGAGTCTTGATCTCTACAGGACTTCAATACCTGAGAATAAGCTCTAGAGATTGTACCTGTGTACTTAACATCGATCTTCAAACACTAGGTATGGAAAACAGAACATATGTCGTTTTCCAGTGGGATTTAATTATTTTTTTTTCTCAGAGGACTACTCTAATCCATCCAAATGACTGCTGACACCATCAACTCTAGAGACCAGTGGACATCTCCTGGTGGCTATTTTTGTCCCCCATTGACTCCTAGCACTTTCTCCCTGCATGTCATACCATAAGGAGGCAACCATTCCCCCCTGATAGGCTTGACATCTCCAGTCCAGCAAGAAGATTGCCCTGGCCATCTCCTTAGCCAGAACCAGGACACTAATCAAGGAGACTCTCAAGTCAGTACGCTCACTTTTCTAACTCCCATGTTTAGGTACCTAGCTTTATCATTTGTTATGACAAGGTGTCCAGGCACCTCACGCAGGGACAGGAAAGCATCCCAGTAGATGCCAGCACATCTGCAAATCAGGAATTGCCCTGCCCTGCTCTGCCCACTCTGGGGATCCCGCTGCCACTCCCAGCCCCTGGGGAGCCCCCAGCCCCGCCGCACCCTGGCACACAGCCTCAAAGTGTCAGCATCCAAGAGCTGCTGTTGAGCTGTGGCTTTGCCTTTGTTGGCTGGAGCAGCACGTATATGCTGGAGCTGCATTAGCCCACACCTCTCTGTATGCTGATAAAAAATCATGATGAATTATCCAGTCCATTTTGGCTCTGTACAGAGCTATCAAGAGTCTCAATATGCAAATGGACCTTGTTTATCATATGATAGATACTGTGTAACGCAGCACCTAAATTACACTGAGTTTGCAATACCATCTGGTTTCATCTTTCATCACATTAGGGGATCACTTTGTTATATTTGACCTGAAAATTGGCGCAGGAATAAAGCAGGGCCATGAATGCAATTCATGGTGGAAAAAAGCTCTGCTCGTTCATGTGAGACAAGTAGGTCTCAGACATAAATCTATTTTCTCATCTTCAGGTCTGGAAAATAGCAAGTACCAAGATGACCACTGCCAAAATCTGGCATGATGCACCTGAAAGCAGTGTGATATGTCACTGTGTAGAGGGGGACTTCCATTCAAATTTTCTCATGTGACAGAAAAAGTCTGATCTGTGCTGGCTTGAGGAAGAAGGAAATGCCAGTAAAGGCCCAGAAGAATGGCTCACAGGTATTAAGTTACTGTTGGTTTGATAGGAGCTTAAGAGTAAAGAAAATATTCCCATTAATTTTAGGAAGCTCCAAGTTTTCCTGTAACTTCAAATAAATGATGGGTTAATTTATTTATTTTATTGGTGACGCAAAAAGGCTCAAGGAAACCAACTGTTTCTCCTTGTTGTCCACATTTCACTTAATCAGCCAAAACACTTCCTTGAGCTCCTCTTGTAGACGAGCTCTCTGACTGATTAAACCACAGTATAATGATTTATCATTGTCTGTCCATTCCCACTTTACTGACTGCCTAATTAAAATGATTTTTATGCCCAAAGATAATTGCTTTCTTCTATTATTACTCTGAAATGTTAATATAATCTAGCTCACCAGTCTCTGTGTCTACCACTAGAGACAATAAATAAATTAAACACAGAAAAATGATGTTTAAATATCATTAGGATTGAGCCATAAAACTACAACAGCACAGAAATTCCAGTTAAGGCCACACAGTGTTGCCAAAGACATTTGCTATACATATGGCTGGTTGTTTCTCTGAGTCCCAGAAAAGGCGATGCTATGCACCCCGGGTGCTTCATTAGCAACACATTACTGGCCTTATAGAGTCAAGTGAAACAGAAAATCTTTTTACAGTGGTCATTATTTTTATAAGTTGGTATTTACTGACAGTTCTTATCCTGCAGCATCTGAAATACGTGCAACAGAAAATGTTAGCAAATCTTGGCTTTTCTTGACTTAACTATCTCATTAGTTTATAATTTTTTAAAAAATACTTTATTTTGTGGTCTTTCTTTGCCTAGTGACCCACTGATAAAGGTAGTTTCACCAAATTACTGCCCTCAGAAGATAGAAATAGCGATCAAAAATAGAATCACCTCAAATGAGCTATTTATGTAAAAAGCAATCAAGTCAATATCAATATTGGATGTTTTGATTTGAAATACACAGAATAATTTTTTTTTCTTCCTTATTGGTTTTTAACCACCACCACCACCACCCCTCCATATTCAATCTGCCGCTATTTCCTAGTTTTTATCACTTTTCCTTCATCTATATTGCTCATTCTGGTCCTTCATCAGCCCCAAACACACATGTAAGTGTATATGCATATATGGGCATAAGCAATACCAGTTTGATCACAACTGACATTTGGGGTTGGTCAGATGCATCTCATCTGGCCACAGAAAGCTACAGTGTGCAAATCATCAGGCCCAGATGAACAGCAAACTTGAAATTTATCCAAATATTTTCTGTCTTTTCCTAACCTAAAATGTTATCCTGTGCTTTTAGTGATAATTGTATTAGCTACTTGATCTCTGCTGGCCTTTTTAGCGAAGCTTGGAGCAAAAAAGGGTAACAAACACATCAGCCTTTCCAGAGACATCTGCTGATAGCTTTCCATCCCTGTTGGACTGAACTGCAGAACCTTGTAATTACCAATATTATTATCACCTAAATTCCTCATCTCCTTCTAGCCCTGATCTATGTTTTTGGGGCTTGTTATAAATTTCCATAACATAAAAAAAAACTTCAGACTTTGCTTTACGTCTCATCCAAGCAGAAATCTTATTTCATGGACTTAAAATCTCTTGAGATATCAGACTAAAAAGTTAAAAGTTTTAGGTCTATAAGATTTACTCGTGGTTATTTCTAGAGATTTTTATGATTTGTTTTCAACATCCTATAGTTAGATTCATACCAACTATAATGAACTTGGTTTTAAAAGGTAAGGTTAAAGTGAAAAGTAATGTCAGATTTGCAGGAGATATGAAGGGTAACTTGCTGACACAGCATGACGAAAACCTTGAGACAAATTGGGGATGGTCATGCTGATGTATTCCCTTCCCAACTACTTCTACTGTAGATGCAGCTAGTCCTGAAACGGCCCTCACACAATGCTGCTCATCTCATTCCCACCAGTTTTCTGACACATGTGCAGCATCCTTAATTTCAAAAATAATTGTGCTCCCCGAGAGACCCAAGTGTCCTGTCCTCGTCTCTTGACTCTTTGCTCCTCATATGGCCACAGCAAGTTGTGGGCTTAACCAACTCAAAATTGTTTGGGACATTTGCCAAAATAATTTTCAGGTCATCCTTAACCAGAATCAAGCCACCAGTGAAGCTACCAGAAGTATCAGTTGTAATCCGCCTTTTACAACACAACAGGCTTTTTTCTAAGTAGAGCAATATTTGGCTTGCATGAGGGAAGAGGAAGAGCTCTCTAGGGGAAGCTGCACCATATGCCTGTTTCGTCCCAGCATTATCAGCCTCTAAAATTTAAATGCTCAGGGTAAAGCCTTCCGCCTTAAGAAAAGGAAAAGTCCTCTTAAGCCCTTCCTGACTTTTTTCTTCTTGCATGGATGCACATGTGTATTTGCTGGGGACTCCATCTCATTTCCCCTTGCTGGGACCATCCATGCAGACATACAATTTAGCTCAGCTGCTCCTTGAATTAAGCTTGTGCTGCTTCATGAATGCATTGCCTATAGTCATCTTTAATTAGCACAGATTACAACTTGGTATTACTGATGTCCCATTCTATACGGACTAGTTTGAACTCTTTCTTAGAGCTAAGGAGCTGATGTGTTCATTGCTAAAAATCTTTCCTGACAAAAACCAACAAAATAAGCAATACAGGCAAAAACCTGAGACAAAGTAATTGTTGTGACAATTCAGATTCATGTTTAAATTCCCAGACCAAGACCTCCAGGAGTAGTAACTGAAGACAAAAAAAAAAAGACAGATCCTGTAGAAATTCCTCCCTGTCTTCATCAGTAAATGAATAGGAAGTCAATGCCTTTTTCTCACCAGAAAAAAAAAAAAAAAATTGGAAGAGGTCTACCTTCACAGCATTTTGCTGTCCATCCTCAGAAAAAGACTTCATTCTTATAGTAGACCAGCTGTTAGCTGGGGGAGAGTTATTATGTAATTTCCTCTATATGATATTTATCATGGAACAGATGTTTATGGTGTCTTACTACCTATTAAATCTTTCTCATCACACTAGATGAGGCACGCAGTTATTCAAATGGTTACTGAGATGCAAAGAAAGCAAGTGGCTTGCAAAGTTCACAAGGAAAGTGTATCAGATTTGTATCTTTGAACTACAAACCAAACCCCAGTTCCATCCTCTCCTTTCTGATTTGCTTGAGGACCTGCTTAAGACAACCTCAAAAACTACCTTGAAAAATCGTGTTAGACATGAAACCTAATGTCGAAATTTAGAAGTTTAGTATTTAGTTGCTTTTCTTCTAAAATCTGCAGTTTCTTTGTTTACAGTTTAAACCTGTATTGTATAGGGCAAATTATTTTTACCAGTCACTGGCTGTAGAAAGATCTCTTGATAGGAGATACATGCCCATACATCTGGGATAGGTGGGATTATATTTTTTCTTAATTAAGATTTCTCAGATCTAAGACAAAACACTCTGCCATGATGCCAGAGTAGCCAATGTGAAGTTTGCACAAACAAATGCTGGTCTGTCTGCAGAGAAGAAAATTCAACTGTATCACTCCTCAGTCAGTCTGTGTAATTCCTTTCAAATTTAGTCTGTAAAATACTACTACTTTAAGGATATAGCAGCTACTTTGTGTATTATTCGAAAAAGTCTGTAAGATTTCATTATCAAAAGCAGGATCATAAATATGCACAAAAGTACACTTACAGAAGTGTTTAATTTAATACTGCAGTGTATCTTTTCAATCCTACAGAAGCTAACTGATGAAAGCAGAAGAAAAACAATCAATTTAACTTGACTCTTTGCCTTTTAAAATTTTTTTTTTAATTCCCTCCTGTAAAAATATCATTTTTTTCCGAAGTTGGACATGTTAAGACAAAATGCTCTATGTGGGGCTTTCTGATTTTCCTAAGCATTCTGCCATTGCCTTTAATCGACACAGAAACATTGGCCTACATGGAGTGCAGACCTACCTTCTGCAGGGCATAGCCTCGCTGTGTGAATGGTTTGGATTGCATTGGATTGGGCTGAATTACAGGCTTTGTAAAAGGATGAACGTGCTTTACATTTTCTGAATATTTTATTTTCATTGTTTTTATTTGTTTTTCATTTTTATTATTTTATACAGTATCATTATATTTTCTGAATGTTTCCTTTTTACTGTTTTTATTAGTTTTTATTTTTTATTCGTTTTTATTTTTTATTCTTTTCTTCATCATAGCACAAATAAACATAAATTGTCTTTCCTAACAGTAGCAATTTATAGCACCATCTGAATACTGAATGAATTAGCTGGCAAAGATCAAACTAATTTGTTTTGGCCGTGATCTGAACTGTTTTCTTTTAGTTTGTCAAAAACATTTGCTTCATTCTCTCGGGGAGCGAGAGAGAAGCACTGGACACCTCTCCTTCTTGCGGGATTAGGGAGAAGCTGCGATTCCACTTGCAGCAGGAGATAGCAATCCAAAACAAGCCTGCACACAGCTGCTCAGAAACTGAGCTGCATGAGCTGGGCCCTGTTAGAGAGCAATGTGTGCATCTGCGAAAAAAAAAACAGCCACAGAAAAGCTTTCAAGAAAACCACCCAAGTAACAAGAAAAGGAAATGTGCCCTGAAACAAAAGAAGCATTTTGATACAGTGTTACTTCTAAGGAAGCTTGAAATTGGGAATAAATAAATTATTTCACTTTTATTTATTCTCTCTTCAGATTAGACTTTGTGAATACACTTTCTCAAAAAAGAGGGCCAAGCCTTTCCTCCTTCCATGGGGGACCTGCCCACAAGCCCCAGACACTGGCTCTCTGCAGGAGTGATGGGGAGTACCAGTATAACAGAGCTTTAGAAAAACCACAGATGTTCCTAACAGCGCAACCCAAAGCAATATATTCCACAACCAGTCAAGCTAACAAGGATATAGATCAGCAATTGTGAGTCCTCCTGCTGGAAGCACTTCTATGGATCTCATGAGGAGCAGAGAGCGCTCCATTCAGTTCACTGACCAGTCAAAAGTCGTTAGTGCATACCCAGCAGCAGCATTGCTCCTAGGCCTCCCAGGTCTAGGTTTAGATCTCACTCAGATCAACAGAACTAAATCTGTGGTTGAACTGTTTGGAAAAATAAATTAAGACAAAGAAATTAGGATATGCTCAAAAGTATATTTTATTAGCATAAAGGGAGGATGTGTTGCATATGTTATTTTTTTACAGGTAAGACATTCTATTACAGCTATGAAATAAATCATGTTTCACTAGAATGGTTTTGCATAACAATAAAATGCAGCATTGCTTAGGACTTCACGTATTTCATAAGAAAGTGCAAATCTGTAGCATGTAGATCTCCACATCAGAATAGGCTCTTACAGTTTCATAAGGCAAGATTAAATTTATAATTGCAAATTGCAGTCACTGTGCTGAAAGGAATGTCGAGCTGAAAGCCTGCCTGCCCTGTAATATTGCAGGAAGGATTTCTTAGCCCGGAGCTGAAGTGATGGATCTGTCATTTAAATGCGGAGAGAGCTTTTAGGACCGGAGAGAGAAGAACAATAACACAGGTTAATGTTTCATTGAAATGGAGCTGCTCAACAGAGTTAATTCAAAATGCTCATCCTTTTGCAACTTTAGTCATGTCTCAGCTTAAATAGTTTTTTTTTTCTTTCTATGACAGTGCAGACAAAAAAAAAAAAAGGAAGGAAAAAAGGACCTGTTTGTTTCTTCCCTTAAAGTGTTTTCAGGGAGTGCTCATGATTTTTTTTACTGTTTGGGGCTTGCTTTACTGCATTAATGCAAATGTGAGACTGTAAGGTCATAAATGAGCAGCACCAGCCAGAGCATGCTAGCCAGATGTGACAAAACATCCTGATGCAAAGGTAGATCACACAGGAAAACCAGACCAAGGATCACATCACCTTGTTGGGTCCCAATTGCCAGAAATTACAAGCTACTTCCCTTCCCAGAAGCTACAGGGGGAGCAGATTTTAGCCCTAAATAAGCTGTCTTACATGCCCACTCTGCTTTGCAGGCTCCAGTACCAGCAGGTTTTTTGAGAGTGATGAGCTCAGACCAGGCACATCTTTATTTATTTCCCCTTCACTTTTTTTATTAGAGACCTGTTTTTCTTCCCAAAAGAGAGTCATATTGTGAAGTGGATAAAATGTTAGGTATAATAACATACTGACCTCCTGGGCCTACTAACGCTGTCCTAACAGCCTTAATTTTTGTAGCCCTGCTAATCTAAAGAAGTAGCTCACAATACTATGGGTCACATAGGTTATAACATGAGAAACAAGAGGACATTGGGAAAATTCGCTGTGTTTCTTCAACAGGAGATAAAGGATGAATATTAAAGTTATGGGAGAGGTAGTCAGAGCAGAGGATGGAGTGTTATGAACAAGGCTAACCGGAGCAACTTGGAGACAGAGGCAAGCAGCAAGGCTCATGGACCAGAAGAGAGCAAAGGCAATGGGTGTCACACCAGGGCAGCCCACAGGAAGAGGAGTAGAAAAACCTTTCTATCAGCTCACCTTAAAGTAAGCCTTGCTATGCAGCTTGACTTTAACATGTAGGCTGCAGGTAAAAGTTACTGTAGATGGGGGAAGATCGCCAGCTGGCCTGCACCATGGAGGTAGGAGTGTAAACAACTGGGCAGCATCAAGAGGAATGTGGCCAACAGGTTGAGGGAGGTGATTCTGCCCCTCTACTCTGCTCTGGTGAGACCCCACCTGCAGTACCGTGTCCAGTTCTGGAGCCCCCAACACAAGAAGGACATGGACCAGTTGGAGAAGGTCCAGAGGAGGGCCACAAAGATGATCAGAGGGCTGGAGCACCTCTCCTATGAGGACAGGCTGAGAGAGTTGGGGCTGTTCAGCCTGGAGAAGAGAAGGCTCCAGGGAGACCTGATAGCAGTCTTCCAGTACCTCAAGAGGGCCCACAAGAAAGATGGGGAGAGGCTGTTCAGTAGAGCCTGTTGTGATAGGACAAGGAGTAATGGTTTTAAAATAGAGGGGGGTAGATTTAGATTGGAAATTAGGAAAAAAATTTTTACAATGTGAGTTATAGAACACTGGAACGGGTTGCCCAGAAAGGTGGTGGATGCCCCATCCCTGGAAACATTCAAGGCCAGGTTGGATGAGGTTCTGAGCAACCTGGTCTAGTTGGGGATGTCCCTGCTCCTTGCAGGGGGGTTGGACTAGATGACCTTTGAAGGTCCCTTCCAACCCTAACCATTCTATGATTCTATGATCTATTTGAAGATGCCCCTGCTTCTTGCAGGGGGGTTGGACTAGATGACCTTTGAAGGTCCCTTCCAACCCAAACTATTCTATGGTTCTGTAACTCTTAATATAACACCGTTATACTTGCTGTCACCCTGTTTATTTCTCAGATTAAAGTTTTCCATCCAGTAATAAAAGTATTGGTTGTTAAGACATTTGACTTGTGTTTGCCAGTGAATACTATTAGTTCACTAATAGTGTAATCTTCCCACATTCCCGGTGAGCATTGAGATGATATTTTTGTGGTCAACCCCTTCAACCTGCACCATCACTTGGTCCTGCCAAGCAAGCTCTGAGGAAAACCTTACACATCCATGCTGTCTGCTCTGTTGGGGTGTCAGGCAGAGCACCAGTAATTCCCAGCCAGAACGCAGAGTTTCGTGGCAGCAGGCTGATAAAAATGTGCATCACTTCTGTACTGGCAGCCAGCTGGCTGTCAGGTCAAAGAACATAGGTATGTTCTCTGGAGAGTCACTAATTACAAAGAGCTAGCTCTTCTTGATGAGCAGCCAACAGCAGTCAGTGAGAATCAGGGAAATTTGTCACACCATAGCAAGAATATGGAAGAGCCAGGAGCTGGAGGTGGGAAATGGGGAGGACCATAGGGTAGGCTGGGGTTTTATAGAACAAACGAGACATGACAGGGGAAACTACAGCAATTTTACTGGAAGACATTACAAGAGGGATTGGATCAACTGTGAGGAGGACCTCCACTGACAGATGTAGAGGCATGATGGTGAAGGTTGCTTTGGACATGGGAGTGTTGAAAGTATAGTGGTGATGGCAATGGGCTGCACGGAAGGTACAAGAAGTACAGAGGCAGAAAAACACCGAGGGGCAGAGGGTACTGCGATGGGCAGCTTGGGGAACCAAAGGTATTTCCATGGGCAAAGAGAGAGCTGAAGAAAGGTGCATTATGCTACATTCCTATGCATTCATTCTCATTTAAAACCCAACTCCCTCTTTGATTAAGGTACAATTTAATCAGTAAAATATAAACACTGGTCTCAATTAAAAGTAAGCCACATTGCTGGTCCCAGTGACATTCTTCACACTGTAGATAATGTTTCCAAACTAGTAAGCTCTTTCAAAAGAGAAGCTGTTTGTTTATGCCTGCAGCATTGGCTGCTTTTGCAAAGGAAAGAAATGCCTAATTAATTATGTTTCCTGGAAAAGGAAATGTATAGAGGAGAAATTGCGCTTACCTTGAATGACCACCTCCTGTGTTAGCTCAGCAAGAGGAACTTGTTTGTGCTTAACCAGATCAATCTTCACTTCATAACATGAGTGAAATGCCTGTCTCAGTAGCTGTTATTCTTTTGCCCTGTAGCCATGTGGGCAAAGCAAGGATCTCGCATCAGACTCAAGGTATAAGGTCAGACTCAGTCCTTCACAGAGCAGGGGGTGGGTAGTCTATATGTCTAGCCTGAAACCAACTTGCAAAAAATACAAAGGAGTTCACCAAAAGTTGCATACAAAGTTAACCATGTAACGAACATACCACCAACAATCCAGAAACCAAGCATTTGAAATGAAAAAACAAAGCCTTGTTTCTGGTGCTAGTACCAAATTAATACACAAATGCCACCAGAAAATTAATGACAGGGGACTAAACCGAAATCCTAGTCAAATCTGACCAGAATTCAAAATTTGGTGTCAGAAACTATCCTTGATACAGCTGCTAAAAGGCAGCAGCTAAGCAAGACAGTGACACATCTCACAGATAAAACTAAGGCTCCTTATAGTGATAGACTGGATAATTTTCACAGCACTTTTCCATCACACTTTCTCTCTGACTGTTCAGAAAGGTGCTGAACTTTCTGTAACGCATATTTGTTTGTTCTGAAGTAAAATTAATATTGAGATTATTTTAGGTAACACAAGGTTTCCTACTAATAATTTCAAGAAAAGTTTTGTTGCCATTGTGTTTATAGAAAAGTAATATAAACCGGTTCATTTAACAGAGACAAGCCTGTGAATGAGGCACATCTAAACTAGTTCTTTCCTGTGCACTAGTGCCCTCCGTGACAAAAGTATTCAGTAAAGCCAGGACTGAAGAAACAAAAAGGAAGATGTAGTTTAGCACTCAGATTACAGAAAGGGTACTCAACCCTTGCAAGCCTACAGAGTTTAGTTAAAACCTCACAAAAGAGGAATGCAACATTGCATCTAGATACAAATGTTCAGATGTTTATTAGCAGCCCGTACAGACTTCTCTGATATGCATTCAGACTATAGAGCCTCAGAGAAGAGGTGTTGCTGTGAAATAATCGGCTCTTCGTGCTTCCCGTTCAGAGTGCCATGGTAATAAGCAGTGATTTGCTTATATTTCTTCAGTGCCCTCTACTGAAAGAAAACCTCAGCATCCTGCATCACATCTTTCCCACAGGCAGCTTACTAATTCTCTACTGGCATAGTGTAAGGTGTGTAATCGTTTTTACTTAACAACTTAAAGAAATCTTAAAGAGTTTTTCTTTCCCATCAGTAAAATCATGAGCCAGAAATGGCCTTGGTGTCATGTAAGTTTTTCTAGATTGGAAGTTTAAGCTTTTTCTTTTTTTCTTTTTTCTTTTTTTTTCTTTTTTTCTTTTTTTTTCTTTTTTTTCTTTTTCTCTTTCGTTTTTCTTTCTCTTTTTCTTCTTTATATTTTTCTTTTCCTCTTTCTCTTTTTCTTTTTCCTTTATCTTTTTCTTCTTTATCTTTTTCTTTTCCTCTTTCTCTTTTTCTTTTTCCTCTTTTTTTTTCTTTTCTAATTGTAGTGTAAATAACGCAGTATTTCACTTCTACAGAGAAGGTACTTTAATAGATTCAGTTTGTAATCATTCTTCTTTTAATTATTAAAACCAAAGTAAAATATTTACTGGCTCCAAAGAGTTAAGACTGGAGATAAAAATAAAGAGAAGGGCAATTAGTTAATAACAGATTATTAAATATTTTGTCCAGAGAAGATAACAGAACCATTTGCTTTTCAGTTTAGAAAAACAGGAGAGGCTAAGGGTTTGAGAGTAACTTCAACTTATTCCCTAGTTTCAGAGTACAAAGAGAACCAAGGAGATTCACTATGAGTGAATATGAGATTCACTATATATTTCTGAACAAAATTATTTTTTAAAGACTGAACAGTATTACAAAGGACAACATATAATTTTTCTACTGAGCACATTTAAAGCTTAGACTGTCCAATCATTTTTTTCATCCCTTAAATACATCGATTTTGAAGCCACTAAAAGGATGCAGTGAAGGGAAGCCCTGCTTCCAGCATTCAGTCTCACCCTCCTGGCAATCTGGTCTGGAAGAGCTTGGGGGTTTTTTAATTCAAAATTCTCTTCTTAGCCATGACTTCAGATTTGAGGTATTATTGTTCATTCTCTGGCTGGCTTCCTGTCTGCGGTGCCATTATTGCTAGGTACAAAGCAAAGTGGTGCCATAGCAACAGTCAAATTGTAAATTATTAAAGAAAATAAATAACTGGATTGGACACAAAAAATAACTATAAATGCTCTTTGGCACTAGTGGAACTAATATAATTACCTTTGCAATAATTTCAGAGACATTGAAGCTCACTTCTGCTTTGCTTGTTTGGGAAAATAATCTATTATTACTAATGAAACAGTCCAGAAACATTTTGTATTGAAGAACAGCATTTAACAACTATGTAGAGATGGAAAATAATTACAGAACAATCTCGGCTGTCAAAAGCCCAGAGGTATTAATGGCCTGAGAAGGTGTGAAATGCTAGTTCACTCGGTATTGGTAGACCTGCTACATTTTCAAGGTCTTGGTGGATAAACCTGGAAAAACCTGTCCAAGCCAGCAATTGCAAACAACAAACCCACCCTTCTGAGGCTGACAGTTTCACCACCTGTTTAGCACCCTGCAAGACAAATATTCAAAATACTAGTGATGAACATTTATGTTTCTTCTCTGAAATCTGCCAGTTTTCTGACTTCCCCAGAAACAAGCCCTCCTGCTCCTCCTCTAAAGAAAAAAAAAGATACATAAACCAAAAGTCTGAATAGAATTCAATGAAACTCTTTTGGTTTTCCTGTGGTTTCTACAGCTGTCACAGACACCAGTGGTCATCAGCTCCTTTCCAGTCCCAGTGTGGATTTGCCCACAGTTCCAGTAAGCCGCATTTCTCCCTGGGTCCACTTGCAGCACTCCCAACATGGAATGTGGACAGAGCGTCTCCATTGTGCTCTCTTTCCATTTACCTGCCCTCAGTGGCCATATGCTCTTAGTTTTACTCCCCCAGTTCCTGCCCAAGGACAGGGGACACCCCAGAGCCTGTGGGCTCCGCAGCTGCTCTGGGTGGCACAAGTAGCACTGAACCCCAAATGGGATAGCTTCTACCAGCTCTCCTCTATCCATCACCAAGCATTTGCCAGTTCCTAATAACTCAGCTACCAGGTAAAGGAAGTGCTTGGTAGAACATCAGCTCCACCTTCACTGTGGGGAGAGAGAGCTAGTGCAAATGGATAATTTTGGGAGAGGAGCTGAGAGCACAAACTCCAAGCAGAGGAGTGTGGCTTTGCAGTCCCCAGTGATAATCACAGAAACATGGGGTTAAAACAGAGCCTGTCCTATTTCTCACAGGTGAGACTATCTGGCTTTTCTAGAGCTTGTTCCACAAAAAAAAAATCAACAACAAAAAATGGGGAAAAATTTTTAAATCTCTGTTTTGAATTTCTAAAAGGAAGCTACTGATGGTGGGATGGCGAACACCTCATGGAAGGACCAGAGTCTCAGAGTGGTAAAGGAGAAGCTTGGAAGGTGTGTTCCTGCCTGAGTAAACGGCTGCTATGCTTGTAGGGTGCTGGCATATTGGGACTTCCAAGGGACAGTCTGCTCTCTGGTGAAGCAGTAGGTAAAATACGGTGGTCATCTGCCAACAAAGCCTTGCTGAAATCAGGTGAAAAAATTGAGACATACATTGGCAATGCACATATCCAAACACAGCAGCATCCCTGCAGGGAAATATTGTCTTCTTCCCAGAAAGTGCAACAGAAGAGACACTGGAAGTACAAGACCAAAGTCCACTGAGTGGCAACAGCTCCAAAAGGCAAAACCCCACCTCTGCTCACCTCCAAGAGCAACCAACCTCTTGTCCCTGGGGCTTTCTCCACCTTTCCTTCGAGCTTTGAACCGATGTGCCCTGCAAGCAACAGCTCCTTTCCTGAGCTGAGGCCAGGCAGAGTGTTTATAAAGATTTCCCACAACACGAAGAGCCATATCCAGAGGGAGAGTTATGCTCACAGAGTCTGTGAACTGTATAGTGAGGAGGGAAAGGGCACTGAAAATATAGGCTGAAACAGCTGTTGTTTCAGTTTTCACAGCTTAGAACAAATGCTGTAATATTTCAATGTGATTTTTTAATGCATGAATAAATACTGCTTTAATAAAAGGAGTAGTATGTCTGTAAACATAGATTTTTAAAATTTGTTTATACAGCTCTTCTCATGCAATATTTATAAATCAATTCCCATTCCGTTTCTGATAATTTCAGTAGCACGTTGAAAGACTGATAGTTTATTGATAGACAACACAGCACAGCCCATAAGGTTTGCTTGATTTCAGCAGCTGAGAGTATTGATTCGTGTTCACTCTTTGAACTGGCTGCAATATGAATGGTAATGTGGGAAGAGAGAAACTCTGTTGTGTCACCTCGAAGGAGCTCCAGCCACTTGACTTCTCCAAGCCGATGGTGTGACTAACCTGGGAAAGGCAAGGCAGGAGTGGGGGGAAAGGTTGTTCAGAGGCAGCATCAGTCACACAAATGGGACTGTAACTCAGCCTGGGGAGATAAATGAAGAAGCATGAATGATAAATGCTTCTTTTTTAGGATTCTCTTGAAGATTCCTTTCTTCTTTACGAGTGATTCATTGTTTTCCTCCTTGATTCTCAGGTTATCTTAATAAGAATTTGAAAAAATTTTATTCAGTAATAAAAGGAAATAAGGCTTGAAGTCTCATTTCATAAATCATATCTGACATTCAAAATATGCTGAAGTATCAGGCTTGCTTTTGCAGCAGATTTTGGAAGAAAGCGTGTCCTGTGTATCATGCAAACTCTGCTTGCATGCTCTTGGAGCTCATCTCAACAAAACTTCTGAGAGTCTGAGAAGGGGGTGTGATGGCCTTCACAGACCTTATGGCCATTGTCCAGACCTTGTCCCCTTCCTTCTCTTCCACTGCTCTGTGCACATCCCTGCCTTGTGACAGGCAGAAAACATGGATTTCAGCATTACTTACTTGGCCACAGGTCTTAGTATCACAGACCACACATGGATTAAGAATATTTGATCTACACTCTATGCAAATTAAATTCTGAAAAAGTTAAATTTAATTACAAAAATAATTTAAATTCTGTAGAATTCAAGCTCTTTTTAATTAAACCTAGGCCACAGCTACAACGTGGCTGCCCATAGGCAAATGGGGAGGGAGCTACTCTGATCTACGCATTTTCCAGCCTGGTCCAGTATATCCTCTCCTTTTGTGGGATATATGTTCAAAAAAAAATAGACAATCTGACAAAATAACATATGTATTTTCAGCTTGTACAAACCACACTCTTGTTGCCTATCTGAGCCTTGGAAGGTCTCAGAGAAAAATAAAGTACCTCAGCAGCTGCAACCTTCCCAGTTAAACCAGTCACTCCACAACACTGGCAGCAACTTAAGAGATTCACTTACTTTGATGAAAGTTCCCAGGGCAGAAAGGAAGTTTTAAATGACTAGAAAGATAGTTCTTACTACTGATCTGCATTAATATTACTTTTTTCTTAAAAGTAAAATACCTATATAAAAGCTCCCATTTATGCCAAAGGTTGTGAGAATATTTCCAGCTGTGAAGGATCTCACATAGCCTCTGCTTGCCCAAAACATTTCATATCTCAGAAAATCCATAAGTAAAACATTTTTATTCATGATAATGTTGGTATGGCCTAGTAGGTATTTGGACTTTTCTACCCATGTTCTTCCCTGGCCACTTGAGGCATTCCTGCACTAATTTCTCCTCATGACACTATGTAGTCAGCACTTCTGTCATCCCAGATTAACCATATGAACTCAAAAATGCTCAGTGGCAAGACACATAAGTGTGGGCTTTTGATAAGGGCACATTTTCTGGTTAATTCTGTTACCCAGATGGAATTGCCATAGAATCATAGAATCAAATGGTTTGGGTTGGAAGGGACCTTAAAGATCATCTAGTTCCAACCCATCTGCCATGGGCAGGGACACCTTCCACTAGACTAGTCCACTCAAAGCCCCATCCAACCTGACTTTGAACACTGCCAGGTATGAGGTATGCACAACTTCTCCAGGCAACCTGTTCCAGTGCTTCACCACCCTCACAGTAAATAATTTCTTCCTTATATCCAATCTAAATCTATCCTCTTTCAGTTTAAAGCCATTACCACTTGTCCTATCATTACATGCTATTGTCAAAAGTCCCTCCCCATTTTTTTTCGTAGGCCCCCTTGAGGTACTGGAAGACTGCTATAAGGTGTCCCCAGGGCCTTCTCTTCTCCAGGCTGAACAGCCCCAACTCTCTCAGCCTGTCCTCACAGGAGAGGTGCTCCAGCCCTCTGACTGTCTTCGTGGCCCTCCTCTGGAATCACTCCAACAGGTCCATGTTCTTCTGTTGGGGGCTCCAGAGCTGGAGGCAGTACTCCAGGTGGGGTCTCACAAGAGCATAGTAGAGGAGCAGAAAAACCACCCTTGACTTGCTGGCCATATTTCTTTTGATGCAGCCCAGGATGCAGTTGGCTTTCTGGCAAAGCACACATTGTTGGCTCATGTTGAGCTTCTCATCAACCAATACCCCAAAGTCCTCCCCTGAGTTGCTCTCAATCCATTCTCCACCTAGCCTGTGTTTGTGCTTGAGATTGCCCCACCCCATTTCCTTGCACTCGGCCTGGTTGAACTTCATGAGGTTTCCCCGGGCCCACCTCTCCAGCCTGTCAAGGTCCCTCTGGATGGCACCCCTTCCCTCCAGCATGTCAACCGCACCACACAGCTTGGTGTCGTCAGCGAACTTGCTGAGGGTGCACTCAATCCTCCTGTCCACATCGCCAACAAAGATGTTAAACAGGGCCAGGCCCAATACCAATCCTTGAGGAACGCCACTCAGCACCAGTCTCCATTTGAACATTGAGCTGCTGAGCACAACTCTTTGAGTGAGGCCATCCAGGCAATTCCTTACCCACCAAGTCGTCCATCTGTCAAATCCATGTCTCTCCAGTTTAGAGACAAGGATGTTGTGCAGGACAGTGTCAAATGCTTTGCACAAGGCCAGCAACTATCAGTTGCTCTGATAGTCATAACCAAGGTCAAGAATTCTTACAGGTATTTTCTGCCAGTGTTTTTTGGTGTTCTTTTTAAGTCTCTTAGCAGAGATTTAACAAGGGAAGAAGTTGCTAATGAAATGAGAATTTATAAATGTTATCTTTCTTGAAATAAAAACCCATTTACCTGTAGAAGACAAAGTTTTGCTTTTTTCCCCTCAAGAGTCAAAGTTTGACTCAATGTGGCACTATTTGTCCCATAAAGGCCAAAATAAATGATTAGCAATAGCATCTCAGTTATATCAAAAGGTCTAAATGCAGTGAGCTATGCAGTCCTAAGAAATTTTAGGGATTACATTTCCACTGTGACAACCCAGTAGTGATGCTAAGCTCAGGGATCAACAGGGAGAGCAAAGTCTTGAGGTCGTAAGCACCAAACTGGCAACATCTGAGAGTGGCAATGCTAATGACAATGCAATGACACCAGGTTCATGATCAGTCCAGCACTCACACTTGGTCCTCTCAGGGACAACAACAGGGTTAAAAAGTGGCAATTCAGCTTCCATACAGCAAAATGCTGCTTATTCATACCATCTCAATGCAATTATCCATCTTCTGCATAGGGACTGGAGCATACACAGACCTGTGCACCTCCCATTCTCTCCTCTCTACTGTAGGCCACTCCAGCCAATTTGCATAGTTTTAGGTCTTATAACTCCAGTTTTGGACGAGGTAAAATTAATTGGAACTGGAACTTGTTCTTATGTTCTTTTGAAACGGAGCTATGCATTAAGCAATACAAATTGTCTTTCACATCTCTGACATTGAGAGTATGGCCATATCAAGTCTATAAAAATATATATAGCAATTATAAAGCTAATTCAACAAGGTCTTCATGTTCTTTCATTCCAGAGATGCTTCTGCCACAGTGTGTAAAATTCAGGAAATGTTTCCATGTCGGTAACAAGAGGTGCAAAAATAACCCACAGGAAAAAACAGAGTTTCAGATCCCTTAAGCTATCTAAAATGTACAACTGTATATATTTCTTCTGAGATTCCCACTGTCTGTGTATTTTTCTCAAATAAACATGTGGATGTCGCCACCCTTCCTTAAAAAACTTTCTGAAAACATTCACACCCAGAAAAAGTTTTCTAAATTTGTGCTTTGAGATGATGTTCCAGCTAAACACCAAGGCGGAACAAACTCTGCAAACTCTGAGGAAACTGTCATATCACTATAAAAAGCTCTCAAAATCAAACTGATTTATCACATTAAAAACCTGAGCAGCCTTAAAAAATATTCATTGGTGCTTGGTTGTGCAGTGACATTATTTTAAATTCTAGCTGATTTCAGAGTACTATGAACACAGAATATTAAACACCAAAATTCCCTGCGATGCTGCTTACTCTTTAAAAAGTAGAGAGCTGAAATACATTTTAGAAGAAGATGAATTGCATGGGATTTTGGTTTTTAGTAAATATCTGAAATTATTACCAACCACAGGCGCTACAAATATTTTTCTTTATGGATTTGTGGTAGAAATGTAAAAAAATGCATCCTGTACTGCAGGAGCCAGAAAAATTACTATGAAGCCACAGATAGCAGTAACTCTTTGCTAGCAAAGCCAGTGTCCACAATGACTTTGAGAATCCATAGGATTTCATCTTCTTTCCATTAGGGCATACTTGCATCACATTAAAGCTACCGATAAAAGTCAAGGAAAATACAGTCTTTAATAGCCTGTTAATACAGTGTAGTGGTGTGTTATATTTTCTTTCTCCTGTTCTTAATAGATATACTCTCAGACATCTGAGATGCAGACCACATCCTGAGAGCAATGCCAGGCTTCTCTCACCACAGACTTGGGATGAACAGGACTGAGCTCTTAATGTTGAAGTATTTTTATTTAAGATCAAAAAACACAACAAGGAATACAGTTAGATTATCTTGTTATTTCTCAAAGATGACCCGTGGCTTCTCAGGACAAAATTAACTGTAATGGAACAACAGGGCAGCGGAGCAAGGCCAGGTGGGAAGATGGAGCTTAGTGCATTTTGGGGATGAGACAGTGAGAGGATAGGGGTCTCTCTCCTCATCAGTTGACAAATCTCATCTAGGGTACAGACTTCTTTTTCCTAGCAGGAGACTTTGCCTCCTTACCTGTTATATCTCCATCAAGAGCCTGGGTCTCCAAGTCTCCAGCCCTGGCAAAGTCAGCAGCAGGATGGTCGTCACCATTTTAGCATCACTTACAGCCTGTTACCACAGACGGCTGCCTCTCTGCCTATGCTTAAATTGGTCCCACTATTTTTATTTACTGTGTATATTGGGACTGTCAAACAATAGAGCAGTAATGGATGGCCAGGGAATAAAAGAGAAAATAACAGTACCATATCGTTGGCATGAACAAAAAGGAAAAATAGTTCAGCATGTTTCTTCAGTGTTTATAAAAAGAAAATCCAGCCTCAAAGGTATGCTCCTGTGTATGAATGCAAGCCAAGTTTGGCAACTAGTCAGTTTTCTAATTAGGAATTAATTTCTCTGAAGTGAACTAAAAAGGACTTAGATCCAGGTAGTACTGAGACTACAGACAGAGCCTCAGAGCTGAACCAGCCTGGTTTCAGCCACATGGAGCTCTGCGGGAGCCAGTTCGCCATCCCAAGAAGACGGTGACCATGGTGACATGTGCTCAGCGACCCTCTACCTGTTTCAAGTATTTAGGTCCCGCAGCGGTATACATGGGGACCACTCATACTAAAACAGCAGTGGGCATCTGCCTCCCTATCAACATCAGTAGCCTGATAGCAAAAGCACTCAAGTTGTGGGAAATTTGGGTTCCAGCCCCTGTTCCACCTAGTTCACAGCAAATATTGAGGTACAGCTCTGCCACTGGCCAGAAAGGGTCTTACCAAGGAGTGGGCTTCTCTTCCCCTCTTTGTACTACTCTCTATGAAGTGATGTATAAAGTGTGTACAAGCACTAATTTGAGCAGGCATGGGGACCCCTGTGTAGTCTCAGCCCAAACCTCACAATCAAGTTAAAAGTTTTGCCCTGATCTTTGCCTAGCCATAATAAAAATGGCATTTTGTTTCTCTGTCCTAGAAGTGAGTAATGGGAAGGAAACTTGCACTGGACCACAGCAGAAGGTCAACCATGACACAAGCGGCTCCGCATCTACGTGATATATGTTTTTACCTAACTCTTTTTGTCTCTATTCCATTCAGGCAGAAAGGAGAAAAAAGTGAGGTTCATTTTCTCTTTCTTCTTTCCATCAGGCTTCTGTATTTACTCCTTGGCAGGGGACACAGTGCAACACAGAGTGGCAAGCAATGTGAACAGGTCTCTCTGCTGTTGGTACTAAAGTAACAGCTGGCAAAACCTACTCCCTTTTTGGTGGAAGAAGAGTCACAAACATGAAATAGCTATTGCTTGAAAAGTTGCAGAAAAAGCTGAACTCAGCTGTGGGCCTGCATCCAAAATCCCAGGACACAAAATGGCAATGTTCATACATAAAATCTACAGAGCAAAACCACGAGCACTGTCCGTCTCTAGCTGAAACAAGCTCTATGTGAAGCCAGCCAAGCCCAAGTGCTTGCTAGCATTTTCAAATAGGTCAGATCTCTCGACTGCTGCTTCTGGGATCGGTTGTAGGGGCATCTGAACTCCAAACACCAGCTGGGCAGTCACTGCTAGCCTGGACATTTTCTGTTGAGACAGTGGTGCCAAGCAAGTTGCTTGTATGGTGTGGAACTGAGTGAGTTCCCAATCACACAAATGCTCTCTGCATTGCTGTTGTTTATCCCCATTTTCAGACCAAAAACCTTTCAAGTAGGTCATATTCAGTCTCCTCCCATTCCATTATGCCATGAGACTTGCCAGTAAGCTCTGTTTGTTAAACAAAGCTGACTGACATTTCCGAAAACTTTTCTTAATGGACCAGCCTCATCATCATAACCTCAGCAGCTGAATGCACAAAGCTCAGAGGGATTTGGGAGCAGTGATCATTCTCTTCCACACAAATCCTTGCAGCTTTCGCGTCCCCAGAATGTCAGCACCCCTTCTGCTACTGCGTTAAGCAACACACTGGTTGGTGTTTGTTCACCCTCAATTCAGGCAGAAGGGAAAACACTGTGCCTAATACAATAACCAGCTGTGCATGTAGGGTGCATAATAGAACTTGCATAAGGATGTGGAAAAAAAGCTAGCAAAGGAGCTGCCCCCTCCACAGGCACTGATGTGCTAAAGGAACTGTGTTCTGAACCACAATTCATCTTTTATGTTCACACAATCACACAAGTGCATGAAAGAAGTCACAGTGAAGCTGTCAGTGAAGCTTCCCACAATATTTGTGCTAAGCCAGTATGTTTCTTAAATCACTACACCAAGAAACCTTGAGTCTGCAGTCTGCAGGAAATTAAAAACTCTTATTTAGGTCAATAGGAACATTTTCCTGCTGTCAAATTGTCGTTCAAATTTGGCTCCTCAAATGGGACAGATGCAAATACAATTTAGATTAAGATTAGGCACTGAGGATATATTTCAGCCACTACCCAGCCTTACTGTAACTCCTTCCAGTTCCACTCTAGGAGATAAATAATGCATGTTTTTCTTGTTTTGATAGCTTGATGGTAGAGCCATTTATGTTCTTCCAGGGCCTGAATCTACAGACATGGATATACATTAGCACCAGGCGCTTGAGACTATTGTCACCACATTGACAATTACCCCAAAACCCTGATTACTGAAATACCTAGGAACTTCGCCATTGTATTTAACGGTGGAAGTTTTAGATCTCATCACACTGAAAATTCTTACCAGAACTAATACAAGGAGGTCATTTTCAGACCTCAGCAAACAAAAATCAAGTGAAGCCAATAAATGATCCTTAGGAGAAGGAAAAAATAGAAGGAGAAAATAGTTTAAAATTATTAATTTTTTTTTTCATTTAATAATTCATTATATGAAAGTCCAGGAAGTAAATCGCGTGCTTGCTGAACTGCTTCACCGTTGATTTTTAAACAGCCTCAGGTCACGGCCTCCTCCATCTTCTTTCACTCATCCCTGGAAACATTCAAGGCCAGGTTGTACGGGGCTCTGAGCAATCTGATCTAGTTGAAGATGTCCCTGCTCTTCGCAGAGGGGTTGGACTAGATGACCATTAAACGTCCCTTCCAACCCAAACTAGTGTGTGAGTCTATGATTCTACGATCTTTGATTCACCTATTTAAATAACTCATGTGCCAAGTATGTGGACTTATCAGTCCAAACTCAGAATTATGCCTCACTTAGTGTTTAAATGATTTACCTTTTTGGTTTTGAGGTGTTTGGTTTTACTTTATGTTTTACTTTGGACAGATGCTACTGAATTTGCCCAGAGGGGCTGTATTCAAAGAAGTGAAAGATGGCGTTGGACAGATATATCTCTTCATTACCATGCTTCTGAAACATATTAAAAAAATAAGCACAATTGAGTAAAATACCACTGGGAAATGAACTGTAGAGCCCTGATGACTTATTTTTGATTGCACTTAATACTTCAGGGGTGACTGCCAGAGACAACAGTCTGCACGTTGCTGTGTCAGCTTCTGTCTCTACAGAACTGAGCCAGCCTCAGATCAGGGCTGCAGAGCAGAAAGATCTCTTTCCCCAGGATCTGTCCCCAAGGCATTCGGTCTTCTGTTGTCCATCAGTCTTGGAGCTGACTGATGGCACTTTGGGAGCACTGAGCCATTGTGGTGCCAAATGCTCACTTCTTCCTAGCTGAGCAGCAAAGGATTTAAATGAGTAGAGTGTCAGAGGTGGAGGGAGGGAAGAAGGAATTGATGTCAAAGGGTTAAGAGTGACTCTGCTCTCCTTCTGCAAAAACAGCTCCCAGAAAGCCTCAGGCAATTTGGAAATTTTATAAGGTCCTCAGGGGAAAAGGGAAATTGAGCTGAAGTTATGGGTGGTTTTTACCAGGGAGTTTTGTTGTGCATACGTCAGAGGTGTGGAAAAATTGGTGGGATGTTCACACTCAGTTATTGTCAAGTGCAAGACTGCAGGAGCTCATCCAGCAACTGCCTTGGGAGCTTCAAGGGAAAGAAGAATCAGCCAGGAAATTTTCTCTTCATTTTCTCTGATTCTTAAATCTCTTATTCTTCTGTCTTTGACAGGGTGAGTGTTAGGCTGTGGATGCTATGTTATTTGTGATATCCAACCTAGTGATTCAAACTGAAGCCTGGGAGAAAGAGTTTGCTCGTCCCATACAGAGATAGTTCTGTCACCAGCTACCAGCTGACTCAGTAAGTGAAAGCACTTTGTTTCTAGTTTAATCAGCTTCTGATTTTACCTAATGTTTGGAGTTAAAAGAATTAACATGAAAGAAGGTTTGCTTACATCAATCCAGTAAGTCAGTAACTCACCTTCTGGTCCGGAATATTTACCACATTTTTCTAAAGCTATGAAAAATAACCTGTTTTGTTAGGAATACACAGATCACAATTGAAGTTCACAGATAATATTACTCATTTCAGGACACAAGATGCCAAGGCAGGAAGCTGCCATCTGATGCTATACCTCTGGAAGATTTACGTATCAAATAAAACTTCTGCACATTTACTGCAGCTTTGTAGATACAAAACAATTCAGCTATGTTTCCAACCAGCATCTTGTGCTCCATGTTTTGGACGATAGACTTTCCTTTCTATCTATTAGCATCTCTTAATTACAAAAAAAAAAATAAATCTGAATAAGGTTGTTTTGAATTATTCACTGTGAATAAATTTGACACATTTAGCCATTATCCTCTTTGCAAACAATCCTGTCTTGTATGAAAGTGTCAGTACCTGAGAATAAGAGGAGAAACTTAATAAAGAAAAAAATGCCCATTTCAGGTAATCTATAAATAGGCAACTAATCTCTGTTTGGCATGTGACTGGCTACACTTCACATGATACTGTCTCTGCTCCCCAGACAGATCTTTTTACAGATTCAAGCATAACAACAGTGGACAAATAGCAATCATCTAAAACGAGCCATCATTCTTCTTCCTCTGCAGCCACGACTTTATTGACATGAACGTAAGTATTCAGAGATAGGAAATACATTGTTTTGCAAACATGCTTTCACTGAAATGCCTAGTAAAGAAATACTTTGTATGAGCAAACATTCAAAATTCTAATAAATGTTCATAGTATTTTCCCTATACTTCTAGTATAGAGCATTTTAAATTGCTATCATATGAGCCTGTGCATTTGCATCTCTGCTCCCGTGTAACAAGGCAGGACAGGGTGTCAGATATCTTTTCAGATATCTTATGTTACAGGTTATCAGGCTGCAGGTGCTGAGATGTGACAAGGCTGTAAGCATCCACAATGTCTGAGGAGAGTGCTGCACTCCCTGTATTTCCACACTCTCATCCTGATGAACCATGAAGGAAGACAATACCTATAGAAACGTATACCTAAGATGCGCAAAACATTTACACATGGAACTTTCCTTGCTAACTTTTCTCAGCGTGTCCAAGTTTCAAAATGCTACAGAAAACACACCTTGACCTCAAGAATTTAAGAGAGATTTCACTCTTCCAGTGCATTTTTTTCTAGGCTCAAACAATATCTTCTAAAAATTTTGGATGTTTAATTTAGGGTGCTGTGAAAAACATGCTGAACTGAATGCTATCAGCCACTTACTAGTTTGAGTAACGTTGAACGGCCTTTATTATGTTCTGCTGCCCTCTATGTTCAAGCATCATCTTCTTTTACAGCTCTCCTATTACTCTCTAAATTGGGAGAAGACAATATGTTTTCAAAACTTTTTCAGAACACACAAGAGTCAAGTGCCTCTAACACACTCGCACTTTTTTTAAAACTACTGATTTCAGAAAGGATGAGCAATTCTCCATTTTCTTTCTAGGGTGACTGACATGTTCATTTTCACTCACATGCATATGAACTTTGATAAGCATTATGGTATAAGAATACTTTCCCACATTACAGCAGCACTTCCACGTGGGAATAAACGCAGTACTTTGCCTAAAATACCAATAATTACACTGTACTTACAGGGTAAGCAGCGTTAGTACCTGATACAGCATTGCTGCTGCATGTTATTGAACAGCCACTTAACCACTGTTCTGTTTGACAACTGTAGTGTATAATTATATGTTACTTGAAAATGTTTCTTTCGCAAAGTGCCACTATGAAAAAAATCTTTTTTTTTATTTTAAAAAGACTAAGACACCTCCAAAAAAAAAAGTGCCCTGTTGAGCTGAATGCTACATTACAATCAAAAGTGGATCTGTCACTAATTGAATGAATACACAGGATGATAAATGTGGCTAATATAAAAGATCTATGGGATTGTATTTGGAGAGGGACCCCAACGACTAGTTTTTGCCATTGTTCAAGTAGATATAGTGGGACAAAGAAAATGAGAAAAGGGGAAACGAAGTGGGAGGCAGCACTCTGCAGTGCTAAGCTCAGGATTGGAGGCAGAAGAGACAGGCTGTAATTCAAACCTTCCCACTAACTCCCCATGTGCCTTCAGAGAAAGTGTAACCTCATTGCTCGGACTTTGCCAGCTATGGAATGGAAATAAAAGTTTCTTTAGAAGGGTGATAGGAGAAAGAGCTGACTAATGCTGTGTTTGCACAAATATCTACTTTTCCCAGTTTCAGACCCAAATGGTAATTTGTGAATCATTTGAGGCAGGACTGCCTGCAGACTTTACCCACAGATTTGAGCACCAGCCTGTTTCCATGACCTTTTGCCCAGGGCCAAGAGCGTTCTGCCTCCCTTCCCCACAACAGTGATGCCCAAAGGCACCGTGTTCTCCTTCCTCTTATCCTGAGCACAGCACCGTAGAGACAGAGCTCATCTGCATTCAGCATTTGCTAATGGTGAACATCAACAAAAATAGAGGCGACTTTTTGGATGCAATGTAAACTTGCTGGTAAAGGTCAGAAAAACAAGGTCTAAATATGGTTATTGTTAATTTCCCTGGTCTCTCACTCCAGACTCCTTGCTGCAGGGCTATTTGCAGGTTTTTTTTCTCCACCATCTGGTAGCAGGCATTGTGTCCACTTGTTTCCAGAATCGCAGGCTCCTGCTGATGGTGAGCCCAGCCAGTGCCTGTGACAAAACATTGGACCACATTCCTTCTGGTCTGATCCAGAAGAATACTTGTGGCCCCACCTAGAAGTAAAATGTTAACAATATCTAAATTCTTAAGTGCAAAGCACTGAATTACCACCTTGCTTACAGACACTTGTATCCTGGAGCCCATGAATTAGACTACTCATGAACAAAGAGTACCACAGTCTCATGTTTATTTGATTGGAAAGCCCTCACCAAGAATTCAAGACAATAAACTTCAGGTTTATCAAGTTATTATCTGACAGCACCACCTTTTATTGTATATCCTAATTGAATTTAACATCACACTACATCTCTATAGAGAAAGACAATGACAAATTATATTTTGCTACAGAATACTAAGAAACATATCTGCAAGATCACAACTAGACTACCGTCTTGACAGCAGTGATAAATTATTGTTATTTTCATCCTTTAAAGAACTTTTGAAATAATAAACTAGTGATCCAAGTGCTCCAGTAAATAATGCACATTTTGTTAGCCCTCTGTCAAAGCTAAGGAAATGGCCACACTGTGGTTGCCTTTACCAGAGGCATAGTCAAATGGGAAACAAAACCGATTGCCACTTTATATTCCATGACAGGACAAGTCTATCCTAGGAAATTTAATTGGTTATATGTTTTCTGGACAGTCTAGCACTGAGGTCAACTGGTATAGAACTCCTTGTTACCACGCAATAAAGTCCTCTTTCCCTTATAACAAGGTGGCACCATCCAAACTGCTTACTGGGAATGGCTTAGGCTAATTCCTAGTGATGCCTGAGGATGGTTCAGGAAACAGATGCTTGCTTCAGACCAAACCCATTAGAAGGACTATTCTGACAATTTAAGAACACAGACAATCACAAAATCATAGAAATATTGTTTGCAGATGACTTAATCCAACTTCCTACTTGAAACCGGACCATCACCATCTCTAGTTCAGGTCTGCCATGTCTTCATCCAGCCACATCTTGACAAGATACAAGGTTGGAAAATTGATAGCCCCTATGAGTCACTACATTATTCTTCTGGCGAGGCCATTTTTCTTATGGAGCCATGGCAGAAATAAACTGCACAAATTGAAGAGTTAGATGCCTTGAAAAGGAGCACAAAATACCTCACCTTCAAAAACCTCCCTCGAAAACACCACCTAGAGTGGCTGCAGCCACTCCAGATTTGAACAGAAATGCTTCTCAGCCTATGCTATAGTCTTCTCACAGCACACCTCCCAGCTCATCAACATATTCCTTGCCCTTCTCTCATCTTCTGCAGGAGGTCTGTGGCAGGTACACCTTCCCCAAGCTAGGAAGCTTCTAGGACCATGTGGCTGTTGTAAAGTGGTGTCTACGGCCAATGAGAACCACCATGACCATGTATGACCACAGATCAGATTCGACCAGGGTATAAATGAATCTCCTTGGAGCAGTGAGTCAGCAGTCGGGGACTCTCTCCTTAGGAAGGGACAGTGCCAAAGGAAATTCCTTGAGGTTGAGAGCCCTCCCTTTGTTAGGTGAGTGATTGCACATTTTGGATCACTGGAATTCCTGAGTGTAGTATTAATTCCAGAGTGACATTTCGAACCTGCAGATTGTTAATCATATCAGAGTCTTAAAGCAATTTCAGTTGAAGTACAGCTAAGTTTGAATTTGTTATAAATTTGTTACAAATTGTCTAACTTGATTTTTGTCAGTTTCCGTGACAAGGTCTTATGTCAAGAAAGAAAAGTTTGGGAGAAAGTTTGTCAGCATCAGAGCCAGGAACTGCAATAACTCCAGACCAATTTACAAGCCACTGACTAGGAAAAATACCTCTACTTATTCACAGGAACAGAAAAGATTTCCAGATTTCAGACTTTAGGCAGGGCCTCTTCTCCAATCTCAGCATGGTACGTGTGATTTTGTGTTGAAAACTGCAGGCCACAATACCTGTTGATGTGTTTGCACCAAAAGTAAGCTGAGAGAAAAAGGTGTCCCCTTTTCCACCCTGAAGTGATGGCTCCAGCAGCTGTGACCATATTCTCAGTGACTGCCTCACCAGACTGGTGAAGCTGTGGATTTGATGTTCTCCAGCAGGTTTGATTGGCAGATTATGGAGTATGACTGAGACTGCCATGCAAATCATTGGTGGTAAAACTATTGTGATACAGTGTGTATTTTGGTGGCAGTTAGGCATGATGTCAGTAGGACACTGACCCCTGTCAAGAACACCAATGTCCACAGGGAGACACAAGTCAGGATGTGCAGGTTTGCCACGTTCAGGCCGTAGATGGTGTTCACAGTTACTCTGTCAGTCACAGAATTCAGCATCAACCCTCTTATCTCAGGGCTTTTTTTCATGCGCATGAACTATCACATCAAATTGATGGGATGAAGAGAAAAGAGGTAGGACAGAGCACGCAGTGAGAAGCTGCCAGTACGCACTGCCACGCAGTGTGGCGGCATTGCTGGGAGGAAGGAATAAATCACTGTGCTGTCTGGCACTGAGGCTGTTTTGGCAGAATGGCTCCTTCCCTGTTGTGCTGAGGTGAGTACCAAGAGCTGCGAGACACATAATCAGTTCTAGGTCTTCATATTCAGCGTTTTGGCTTGAAGTCATCTGCGTCTTCAGGTATAGGAGTCTCATATCCACCTGCATCCCTCCACCACACGCTGGATGGTGAGTCTTCAGAGCCTGATGGCACCAGCTGTGCCACCACCTCTCCTCCCTGCAGCTATGCTGAGCAAATCCAATACACCTCAATCTGCACCAGTCTCCTCTGCACCTATCCACTGGGCATTATTTCAAAGAAGATTTTGACACCTTAGAACAGAGGAGGGGGAGAAAGGAGTGGGGAAAAAAAAAGGACTTGTAGAAAACTAGGGGTCAGCAAATCAATGTTTTTAAGAGCATCACTGAAATACACTGTTTGCTGGTCTTCTCTGTGGGGTGTTTACATCACAAAGTATCAGTCACTACCGACAGGCCTTAGGTAAAGATGTCAAATTTCCGCATGTGTCTACACTCACTTACTATACGAATGCACTTTAATTTTGTGAGTCCCTCCAAATTTAACTCAACTGGATATTTCAAAAAATATATACAAGAAAAAGCAATGTCTAAGCTCACATCAGCCTAAATTGCTAAACAAAAAAAAAACCCCCTTTATATCTGCAGTTTGTCATTGGTGCTCTTGCTGCAGGTTAATTCTACACATCAGTCAGTTGGTCATCAGAAACAATGCCATGTGATTTGCAGAATTAAACACAATAGTACTATCCATTCTGACAATACCTTATAAGCACTCTTCAAATATTTCCTGCTCAGTGGAGACTCACAAATAATTTTTGACAAATACAGTGGAAACGTTCATATTTCCAGCCCTTTGGGAATACAAGGAAGAGACATCAGCTGTTAACCTAAAATCATTTACCCCATTCTGCCTGGCTACACAAATGAGTTGTTCGATTTCAACCTGCTGATAGCATGAATGATAAGAGCTTCAAAGCTTGGAATAATCATATTCACCCACAGAAAGTTGAGCTCAGATGACAAAATACTCTTCACCATGCCTTAATTCAACATAACTGGAAAAAAAAAAAAAAAAAAAAAAAAAAGAAACTATTAGTTTGGCTTCCTATCCTCTTATTTCTGGGAAATCTGTCCATCAAGTCTCAGCTGCTGCTCAGTCTTGTCTTCGCTATGAGATGAGCAGCACGACATGGGATCTGTCATTTGTCTTTCATTTCTAGACTGTATTACAGAGTTATGTGATTACAGGAGATCAAGTGGGTGAAATCGTGTTTCGTTTCCCCGGATGCTGCAGATCATCCTTATATAAGTTGTCATGGCTTCTAAGCGCTTCTCCTGCTGCTGGCTGTCATTCTGTGCTGTAAATGGACTGTCCTTGTCCCAGGGGTGAGGCTGCCTGGGGGTACCCTGTGCAAGGACGCTGTGCTGGCATGTGTGCCCCACAGCCAAAAGGCAGCAGGGGGAAGAATTCATGTTTTGTTCTCTGGATTCAGATTTTAGACATCTTGCACAATGCTTCCAAAATTGCACAAATTGGGCGGGTTCTGGCGCTCCGCAGGTTGTCAGCAAGCCTTTATTAAGCCTATTAAAAAAAACCACCTGTGAGTGTAACAAATTTGAGCCAAGGGAAAACAAAAGCCAAACAGAAAAATTGTTTTTCCTTTCATAAACTGTCATGGGGAGGAGCAGTTTCAGGTGTTCATAAAGTCCTCCCATCAGGCAGACAGAAAACCGAGCTTTGGAAACTGGTCCAGAGATAACAGCCTTTCCACAAAACAGCAAAATTGAACTTGATCAAAGAGCCATTAGTATGAAATAATTTCCAGAGGACTTATCTGAATTTAGGTCTGAAAAGACAGTAGGAGCAGCCTGCCAGACACATATTTTTGAAGGCTGACTCCTTCATTTTTATACTCGTATATAAACACATATATTTAATAATTACTGTAGCACTACAGAAGCAGTCTGAAGTGGAAAGTCATCATTGCTTAACTAATTTATTTTAAAAATCCTTTCTGAGGGAGATGAAGGAAACCAGGATATAAGGAAATTAGGAATAAGGGCCCTTCATATTCCTTCTCCACCAACATCAATTACAGTATACTGTATTACTGCCCATTCCAGTTAGTATCCATTCATGGACCTACAGCCATACTTCTTTTTGCCTAGTCTCTTTCTGAAGCTGCTGGTACCTTCTGCCTCCGTTAACTCCCAAGGCAATGAGCTTCAGGTCACTACCTGCTACATAAAGACATAATTTATCTTACATGCTTTAAACTAGTTTCTCACCAGTTTCAACGGCTTCCCCAAGTTCTTGTATTGCAGGAGACATTTCTGCATTCACCTTAACCACTGCCTCCGTGGTTTTGTAAACCTCAGCCATGTGCCCCAAAGCCTCCCCAAACTGAAGTCCCAGCTAGATTGCAGCTCCTTCATCCCCTTGATCATTTAATTTACCTTGTCTGTACTTTTCTTAAAGTCCACTCTGTTCTTTTTGAGATGCAAACATGAAAACTGCCCATAATATTCAAGTTGTGAGTGCTCTGAGGTTCTGTATAGCTGCAAAATGTTTTTCCTTTTGTAGTCAATACCTAATGATACCTAGTGCTTTAGGGTAAGAGGAGAAAGATCCTTACCCTGTCTTCAGATCTACAATGGGAAGCTTGAAAACAGCTCTGTAAGTCTTAATTGCTCATTCTACAATATTTTTGTGTATGTTTCATGATCTGGAAGCACGTAGGGCACAGTGTCTTTTAGCAGTATCTGCTCATTGTCACTTCACAGGAATCTATCCTGCTTATGAGTTTCTGAGGAGTTTTCGAGCGCCTGTCGTCCTGAATTAAACAGCAAGCTGAGGTTTGGAAATGAAGCCTGTGTTCTCATCCTGTGTGTTTACCATGTTTGTGGTCATTTAGGCTAATATGCTTGACTTTGCAAACTAAATGAGCTCAGAGACAGGGCTCAGCAGACAGGTGGTAGCTCAGCACGCCTCGATAACCCAGTCCCTCTGGCTCCAAACCTGTCCAAGTTTAGAGAGCTTGTCAGTGACAGGGAAAAGAATTAGCTTCTTGCTATGCTTTATGCACAGCCCATTGCTTACAGAAGCAATCACCTTTTGTAATTTTGGCTCTGAAATGTTCAGATTCCTTTGAGCTAAACCCAAGACCTACTGAATAAGTATTTCTACCTGCTGCCTTCGTAACGTCTGTTGCACAGGAAGAAAAATTCAAGAAGAAAAATAAAAGCATGTCAGAAAGGATTAAGTAGTTTGTATGCATTTCTGTTCCTATCTAATTTTTTGAGAAATTAGGTAAGTAATGATGGCTTTTCACTTGACACTGCATCTGTAGTGCTTTACTAATTATTAAATATACATAGACATTGAGCATTCCCCCCATCAATACTGATGTTGAATTTAAGCTTAAAAAAATTGCCAGGTTGCGCCTTGTGTTTCATAAGCAAATGCATTGACACTTGCTTCAGGATCCTTGTTCTGCACTCTGCGGCTGAAGGCCAGGTATAAATAAATTAATGAGGTTATTAACTTGGCCCATACTATGAATTGCAACTCTGCACACGTCGAGTAGAACATCTGAAACTTGCCCTTCTGACCTGCAGAATGGCTAGAGAATTGGCACAGAAACTCAGAGGCACGGGTACACTTTCCAAGAGCTTTGAAAGTCAGCCAGCACAGCAGCACAGAGCACATGCCTGAATCCAGTCAAGCCAAAATATTTTATCAGAAGCCCATCAGCAAAGGCCTTTGCTCCCCCCTCTGCCCTTTAACCCTTAGATGGAAACTATCTCAAATCACTGATCCCTTCAATTCATAAGAAGCTTAACTGACCCTAATTATCGCTATATAAATGAAGTATCACCTGGTGTGTCAGATGCTTTTCATGAAGATAAAGTTAAGGGGGAATATTTGGAGCAATTATGCATTGCCAAAACATAATTAATATGTTTGAAAAGCAGAGACAAAAATAAGCCACTTGAAACAAGCCTGCCAAAAGAGTCAAAGGCTTAATATTAATCACATGTGGCATCTCAGCAGCAAGACCAGCAGATGGACTCGCTCAACCTGTTGGCCAGCAGGCTGAGGGAGGTGATTCTGCCCCTCTACTCTGCTCTGGTGAGACCCCACCTGCAGTACTGCATCCAGCTCTGGAGCCCCAAACATAAGAAGGACATAGACCTGTTGGATCAAGTCCAGCGGAGGGCCACAAAGATGATCAGAGGGCTGAAGCACCTCTCCTATGAGGACAGGCCGAGAGAGTTGGGGCTGTTCAGCCTGGAGAAGAGAAGGCTCCGGGGAGACCTTATAGCGGACCTTCCAGTACCTAAAAGGGTAAATGTACCTAAAAGGGTAAACAGGAAAGATGGGGAGAGACTGTTCAGCAGGGCCTCTCGCGATAGGACGAGGGGTAATGGTTTTAAAATAGAGGTATGTAGATTCAGACTAGACATAAGGAAAAAAACTTTTACCATGAGGGTGGTGAAACAACACTGAAACAGGTTGCCCAGAGAGGTGGTAGATGCCCATTCCCTGGAAACATTCAAGGCCAGGTTGGAAGGGGCTCTGAGCTCTGGTTGGAGATATCCCTGCTCCTTGCAGGGGGGTTGGACTAGATGATCTTTAAAGGTCCCTTCCAACCGTAACTGTTCCATAATTATATGACTCTAACCTGTTGCTGTGGACTTGGTAGTAGCACTTAACCAAAAGCTGGAAGAGGATGGAGTCTGGTGCTGGGAATGACCCCTCTGTCATCAGTAGAGAAAATGCAACAAGCAGGCTCAATAATACACCAAAATGGTGGTGATAAAGCACCACCCATTCATCAAGTAGAGAACACATAACACAGAGAAGACCCCGGGAGGTCCAGAGAGCACTTCTACTTGGCTCTTGCTCACTGACCAACACATGAGGCGGCTTAGCCAGAGGGTCTCCTTCAACCCCTCTCCTCCTTCCCTGCCGCAGGGTGAGTGCTGAGAAGCAGTCAGGGCACAACAGGGACTTGGAGCACAGCTCCTTTGCTGGTGGAAAGGGAAGTTCCAGTTTGGTCCTCACTGTGGAAGTATTTATTTGCAAAGAGGGGCAGGAGCTAAAGTCTAGAGAATCTCACGGACTCCAGAAAGCGTTAAAGTGTGAGGGAAGACAAAAGGGCTGTGAATGAAAATGGAACATTACTACAGAACATTTCTGCTTATTTTTTGCTGTTTTCTGTTTGCGGGTTCTGAAAGACTTCATGCTCTATGCTAGTCAAAACCACAGGACCTTGAACATCTGATTTACTACAGAGTCAAAATAAAAGTTCAGTGGTTTTAAATAATAACTTTCAATTAGTTTGAAACTGAAGTAGGTTAGACTCCAGCTTTAAATATTTTGTCACATACGAGCAAATACGTAAGTGATTTACTGTGTATCGCTTTTATGATATAGTGTGATAGTTGTGCATAGCACTTTGATATATTAAGTGAACAGTTCCTGCCTTATAATTTTATGCTGTAAAATGAAATATGTGTGTGTGTAAATAAATATATGTATGCATATATTTTCAAACACATAGATTCCAGTGCTGACAGGACAGAAGTAATGAAGTTGGTTTCCCACCTGCTTAAAACAGCTGTCAGCTTTGGCTGGTCTGAAAAAAATCAAGAAGAATGCCGAAAAAATTGGAGGGAAAGTGGCTGCTATCGATCACAAACTGAAGTTTATGTTGGGGGAAGCAAACATGCCAGTTGAAAAAAATAGTTTCTGAATTCTTGTGAATGAGTTGCTAAATAGAAGCTTAGTCAGTTAACAAGCCATTCTTCGGGCTGCACAACAGATAGCTCAGCATGGTCACAGCTCGCTTTGGCCCTCACCTTATGGAGCAGTCTGTTTCCCCAAGACAGTGCACGTGCAAACACACGCATGCTCTACCAGCTGCCTTCACTAAATGAAGACAAATAAACAAAGATACTGAAAAGGCTGGAGGAAGATGATCAGACATTAGTAGCTTACGTCAGGTTACCTTCAAGCTTTCCTTCCAACATGCAGTACAGGAAATTTATTTTTTTCCTCACAATTGCCTTTGATGGGTGAAATACACTCTATGTGTTCTGATTCAGCATCAGTTACCAAGTGTTGCAGGCTTGGTTGATTACCTCCTAGTCGGACTTTTATTAAGCTACTGTGAAGAACACCCCAGTCTTGGGCTCCTGTTACATGTCCCTTTACACCAGAAGTGTGTGGTGGGCTGTTTGCCCCATCAGCATGCCTTTCAAACTCTCTAGGTAGCTGCACCTTCTCTGACACAACAAAATGGGCAGACCTACAATCAGGATCTTATCTGGGATGGGGACACCTGCAGTAGTTCATGTCCTTCTAACGTATCACCACTCACCCAGACCAGTCTTTCAGAGGGCTACTTGGATCCTTGCTGTCTATCACAATATCTCATATTGGCAATTGGACTTGATGGTCTTGGAGGCCTTTTCCAACCATAATTATTCTACGATTCCATACCCGTGATGTAACTGTGAATCCACCCTGGTATGTTCCCAATGGATAGGCTTCCCAAGCCCACTGCAAAGGCAGGGCAGAGCAAGACTTCTCGAGAGTCTTCTCAGAGTTTTCAGGGCTTTGGCCAGAGGTAGGACTCTGCTGTTCAGAATATGCTGGTAATACTTTAAAAACGAAATATGGTGTGTGCAGTTTTGACATCCATAATATGTAGCTATGCAAAGAGTAATATACGAGTACTGTCTAACGGATTTTGAAGAGATATGGAGGGGGAAGAAGTGGAGGAAGGAGGTGAGAGCAAACAAATATGTATTTTAGGCTTTAAAAGAACTCATGTATGTAGACATATCAGGGAGGAGTTCTGCATTGTAGAAAGGAAAATAAATGTAAGTTCTGTAAGATTCTCTCTCTTAATGTAATTAAAAAGTATCCTTTTAAAGGCTAGAGGACTCCTCTGTCCTTTGGATGCTTAACTACAAAAGTGTTTGGTTAATCAGTTATCTTGCAGTTTTCTGTTCAGACACAGAATGATTCCTGTGTTTAGCGGTACAAATGGCATATTTGTACTACTTGCAATAGCACAAGCAGCAGGCTCAGAAGCATAGAGAACTGATCCTGAGTTCCACATCCCTATCATTATATAAGAAAAATACGCAGGAGACACCCTGCACACTGATCTTACTCCTTTGACATCATTTCTTGTTCAAGTAACTCTTGAAAGGTACATGAAATTAATTCCAATAACTCACTCCCCTCTGATTCCCAAGTTTTTCAAACCAGCCTTTTCAACAGGTTTTTCTCAGCAACAAGTCTGGATTTAGGCCTAGAAAATAAATTTAGTACCTGAATTATGAAAGATGAGGCCAAGGATCACTGCATTAGCAGCAGATCTAGAAGACAGTCTGCCCACAGAGAAAGCACAGTGACATAGAGGGGAGAGGGGAAATAGGTACAGTTCCTAACCTGTGGCTTCCCACTGAGGTTAAAAGCTAGGCAAGGTAAGGCTTAGGCTAGGTTTCTTCTACAAGCACTTCCAGACAGTGATTCAGAGAACCTAAGTTAGGCTCCAGCTCTGAATTAATTTCAGAGGATGCTCATTTCTCCACGAACCACAGCTGAAGTTTTGGAAGACTGTCCTCCTAATCTAGCACCTAGACATGACTCCCAAGTGTGGTAGTCGTAAATATTTCCAGTAGTTTCAGTCAGTCTTCACATGTGCTTTCCTTGGGTCCGTGGCCAACCTACAGACTTTTCCATGATGAAGGGAAAAAACCTACTTTTTGGCTCTGTAATTTGGACACATTTATTTCAACGCTGTCCGTCACCTCTCCTGCCACCCAGGAAACATCAGAATTCCAAAGAAATTGAACTTCATTAATTAAGCCTGACTATTTTTTTTTCAGAACTATTACTGGAGTACATGCAACAGGAATTGCAAATCATCTGTTACATGTCAGGAGATCTTGCAAAAATATTTTCAAAAATAATCATTTCACAGTGCCTGATTAAGTAACAGTTTGAACATCCCTTTCCAAACACATGCTGTGCCTTTTCAGATACATTTTTTCAGCCAAGTAACTTTTTCTCTGTCACAAGCTCCTCAGCTCTTCTAAGAAACATCTCTACATAAAATTATCCAACCTTTCTTCACTGGGCATGTGTGCTTATTGGGCACATATTAACTTTACCAGTATGTCTACATGACACAATACAGTGCTGTGCAGAGAAACCCAAACCAGTTACAAAGAACCAGAGAGGCACCTGGAGCTGCATTAGCTTGTTCTTTACTCAAGACTAAGGCATCCAGTCTTGCAAACGTCCTCACTGTTCTGCACTGCCACTCTGGCTCTGGTTCCCAAAGTAGCTCATTCATTAAATCATGCTGCATACATAGCCTCTCCCTCTAGATTTCAAAGCAATGTTTTTTCTTGTACGGAGACAAAATAGGTGGGAGCTACCAGAATTCTGAAAAAAATCTTAGGCCAATATTCATTTAGAGAAAGTGGTGGGTATGAGACAACAAATCCCATGGAAACAGCCTCCAGTCAAATGTGGCATCTGGTGTCTCTATGCCTTAGGGTGATGAAGGCTTCTTCCTTTTCCACATTTAAAGGATGGGATGAGGGAGCCAGGCAGTGACACGATACTTGGAGCTGTACTGCAAGGAGGAAATGTGACTGTGATGCATAAATTAACACTAGAGTGAATAACATGAAATTATTTTGAGAAACATCTAGCAGGCTGAAATTTTAAGGCTGATATTTAATCTAAGCTAGGAAGCTCCCTCTTCCGTGGGGACAGTTGGGTTCCTTATAGTCATCCCAAATTAAACTCATCCCAAATTAAATTTCTAAAGTAAATTGAATGAATCACTGCCAGTCTCTACATCAGCTAGAGAAAGAGCCTGGACACTACTGAAGCTGGCAGCAGATGTTTAGGGGGTATAGAGTTACACAAGATGGACGTACAGAGGGACACAGGTTCCACAGATCAACTATTCCCATATTCTTTCCTGGTAAGGACTGCCACATCTTTCAGATCCCTACCACGTGGGCTTTCCCAAGACAGAAAAAGTCTGCCTGGAGGTTCTCTTCTGCACTGGGAAGCATCACACCCAAACAAAGTCACTTCTTATTCAAAATCGTTTCACTGGTTCCTCCTTCAGTCTTCTCTCAACATGTGGACTGAACAGAGATTTTCTTTTTCTTTTTTTTTTTTTTTTTTGCATTTGTTTCCACCTAATTTCTATTCCTCTCTGGTAAAATTTTCAAGGCCATTAATCAAATCTAAATTTAAATAAAAATCCTATTGCTTTATCTTTTATTGTTGGTACCATTGCTATCGTAATGCTGAATAATGCTAATGATGTGTCTGTGTGTGAACAGAGGATAAATTTTAAAAGATTTCATGAGTACAACTTCTTGTTTCACATTGAGCTGAGGACAGATTTTGCTGGATTAGGTATGGCCTTGTCTATTTTACTGAAAAATTATTTAAATTTCCTTTTTTATTTGATAGAAAGTCTACTGATAAAGAATTATATTATGCAGAATATAAACCAACTATAGCCATATAGATAGCTAAATAACCTAGTTATTAATACATTCATGAGGCAAGTAGAACACTTATGCATATCAATCTTTTGGTAAGTAATTGAACAGGGGTGTTGCATTTTTCAATGCAAGGTCTAATTCTAAGGATTGCCATCCCTTTGGATCAGTGCAGTCAGCATTTTGCCAGTCTGGTCCTTTTACCTCTTTGCTTTCATCCTCTTCTACATGTCTTTTGTCTTTCTGTTTGATCCTATTAGCACTGAGATCAATCACAAAATTCCTGCTGGGAGCAGAAGGGGATGCTATCTTTGTGATGTCTAAATCCAATATTTGCCACTATTCTTCTCTGTACACTAGCTGCAAACATGTGTCTGCTCTTCTAACTCATCACTTTGAGATCTTTCACTGTTTAGGTCTTTTCACCATTTAAAACAAAGAAAATAAGAATAAAAATATTAAAAACTTTTCAAATAATCCTACCTTTTATTAATATCCTAGTATTTTTGCACAGTGTCTTTTCTAATCCCAATTCATACAGTCATGGTTGCACTATTGGTTTAGCTACCAAACCCCATAGGAGAGAAGGTCAATTTCTCCATGGTTTTTACAAGCTGAGCAAGCAAAGATCATGTTCACTGGATGTTTGTGGGTTTTCAGTGTGCATAAAATACATCGACTTATAAAAATGCATCAATATGGCTATAAAAAGATACCAAACTTCAGCCCCTCAAATGAGGAAAACCGACTTGAAGATTTGCAGATTGTAAATTGGTCTATCTTGAAACCTTCTTTTTGTCAAATAGCTCCTTTGTTACAATACTGTGATGATTCCTCTTGAGAAATAGACTTCTCATAGTCTTCACACAGGTCAGAAAAAATTACTTTTTTCCCCTTTAAAACCGGCTCACTAGTAAAAGGAAAGTAATTAACAATTATGTGTATTCTTGTATAATTTTTACTGTCAAAGAAGGCATGGTACACATATGATTGCTCATCTCACTAAACATATTTGTAGAATCAATTTAATAATGAATACTTACCACTGGATATTGGTTTTAATCCATTTAGGATGGATGGTGGATGAAAGAGCAGCAAGGTAAATACCGTTTTACTCAAAACAACTGTTGTAACTGATATCTGCCATTTCACTACTGTCATCCCCTTCAGCAATACGGAAAATGAAAACCATTTCCCTGGTACTCCCACATCTAAATTTCAAGATCATCACTTCTATAAAATGAACCAGAAATATTTTCATTTTATTTATTATTTATATATTTTATTTTCATCAGCGTTAACCCTTGTAAAACAGATGCCATGGGAAATATAAAATTTTAAGCTACCTTTTATGTTAGACCAACAAATTAGCACACAATTCACTGATGTTTTAAGTTTCTGCATTACCTCAGAGTTGAAGATACCTCTGAACGTGGCAGTCCATTTGTATGCATAGAAACAGCCCTGTCTTCCAGGTGCACAATCTTCTTTTTCCAAAGTTAACCCCAGGATTACTACAGATTTCATTAGGTTGCTTAGACTGGGACTGATGCCTTCAAACAACGTTACAGAAACAGCCATGAAGCATGACTTTGATATAATGTGGGTCACTGGAGGACTTTCCAGAAGATTAGAAAATTGCTAATTGTAGACCATTATCTTTGAGTAACCAGAAATACAGGAACCATGTGATGCTCAGCAAAAAGATGGGATCATTTAGGAAGGAATGAAACAATTTAAAACCAGAAGCAGAAGTAATGCCCATCAAGATGATTTAATGGAAAATAGCTCATTATCAAAACTAGTTTTACTTCTCTAATGACTTACTCAATTAGTAGATAAAAGCAATTACGAAGACATAATATATTTAAATTTTATTATTGTCTGTGATTCACTATTATCTTCAGAAGGAAAAAAAAAAGCCAGATTCAGCGGGTCACTCGCAACACATTCACAAAGTCCAAGAGCAGAAAACAAAGAAAGATGGAACTAAAAAATATTTTAAGAGGTCTTTTAGTCCGTCCCCTACCAAAATGCTTCACTGTCCCAACATCTTTCATGAACAGAGTTTGTCGAACTTGTTCTTAAAACTTTTCATTATGGAGATTCCTCCAGATCTTCCACATCATTTCTGTACAAGTTTTCTCAACCTTTTCTACAAGAGCAGATATCCTCACTACTTGCCTCAGGAATTTTTTCAATCAATTACTTTTTTTTTCTTGAATCTGGAGCTTCAGCAACATGAAATGAAACCACAGGGTTACTTCAGACACAGTGTGCTTCCCTAGGAGGGGTAGATGGATGAGTGGGTCAAAATTAGGACCACAATCCACAGCAAGTGTGTGGTTCTGTGTACCGCTGTCTTATCAACATCAGCTTTACCAATTACAAATGTTCAAAGACCATAAGACAGACAAAGGATTTTTTTTTTAACATTGTTTTAGAATTCGGGTTTTAAAAACAATAGATGTTGGATTATTTTTACATACCTTCTAATTTGCCGTCAAAGTAAATATGAGTCATGAGTTTTTCACTGCAACCACTAAAATTAATAACTGTTTCTGGGGGAGTTTCTTTCTAAAATAAGGGATTTGTGTCCTATAATGACTTGTTTTCAGGAGCAAAGGCTTTGACTGAAAAAAAAACCACTACATAATGTGAAAACTATTGTTCCTCATAAAAGAGCTGGCAATTTTGAAATGCAATGCAGCTTTCCAGAAATAAGTGGGAAGCTGGAACTACATAGACGTTTTATCAGATAACATGAAAGAAAACAAAAACCATCTCACACTACTTAGTAAGTGCAGAGGAGAGCAGGCGTCACTTGGCAGCTGAGGAACTGAAACAGACTCCTGAGTTTCAGGGCTGTCTGGCATCTGGAGCTGCTCCGAGTGTCACAGTTACTCATCAGCAGTGCTGGACCTGAGAATTTTCTAATACAGCCTGGCCCTCAGAAGCTCAGGAACAAAGATATGGACAGAGAAAGCCAATATCTCAGAAACAAGGGTATATATTAAGCTTTCATCTCTATGCCTAGGGATGTCAGAAAGGGTTGGATTAAAAACAAACGGGGAAACGTCAGGAGCTCCTGTGGAGAGACACAAAATTTCAAAGCTTATAAAATTAAGACATTTAGCTAGCTCTCTACATCACTAGCTGCATGTTCAAACCACTTTTAAAAAGAGTCAAAACTTAAACTAATGGTCTTTTTAGCATCTGTAGGTTCTGAGAAGTTTTATTACTGTCTTTTTTCTACAACCTAAAGGCAAAACAGGGTTTAACCATAACTACTGGATGAGGAGCACTGCACAACAGGGTGTTGGGGGTGGGCTGGGGGCAGATGTATAATTGCCACCTTCCAGCAGCTCTATAGCACTGAGTTTCATACAAGGTCACCACCTGGGATAAGTAGGAAGAGGGCAGTGACTGAGCTATTACATTGTGTCTGTGCATGATGGAGTTTAACTCAATTTGACTGCTCCATCAAAATGCAGCTCATGTGAGACGCTAATGACAGGCTTCTGCAAGTCAATGTTTTCAACAAAAATTTATTAACTTGGATAGAATCTAGTAGGGCATAAGCCATTTTATTCATGAGAATATATTGAAATAAAGGAGAAATACCATCAAAATGCAACCATGCTGTTTTCATGACCAACATGTGGGGGCTTCCATCTATTAAAAATTTTAATACATTTTTAGAGCTCTCAGTAGTGCTAGTGACTAAAACATTGGAAAATGGCTTCTAGGACATAAAAGGGGCAAGGTGACAAATCGGGAATGCAATGATTGAGAGTTGTCACTCCTCCACACATAGTAGCACTTATTCCCATCTTAGGATGCAGCGTGCAGATACAAGGCCTTCCTTATCCACTATGATTTACATCAGAATTTGATCCTGTTCTATAAACAAAGCATATTTAAAGAGAAAACATACTGGATATACAGACAAAGCACTGCATAGTAATGGCTCTTGCTAGCTAGTTACAGGCTCAAAGTGATTTCCAGCATCAACAGGAGATAGTGCCGGGACTAAGGAGCCTACACAGAAAGTTCTTGCAAAATGCTTTTGGCCACTGGTGGTAAAAACGTTCATGCTTCCCTAGATAAGAGCTGTTTTCACATGGAAAGGCCTGGGTATTTCACAGGAGTGAAATATCTACCTGGCAGCCACATGGCTCACTCCCATGAGTGACACCCAAACTGGGGCAGATGGCACAGCAGAGATGGCTTCAGCATTACTCAGGTACTGAACAAATACAACGTAAGAAGAAAACCCAACATCAGCTAACTCAGGAGGCTGGAGACTGCATAGAAGAGCTCATTCATGAACAATATGACAGCACAGTGGCAACTGCTGAGGAAAAGGCGGAGCAGACAACAACGGGCAGTTACCTCCTCAGCCTCTCTAGCATCATCATTTGCTGTTTGCAAGTCAGCTCCCACTGTGGGTCTGTGCATGCCAAAGCACCTGAAAAGACGAGGATCCTTTTATGCTCAACATCTTTGTCAGCGACATAGACAGTAGGATAGAGTGCACCCTCAGCTAGTTTGTGGACGACACCAAGCTGTGCGGTGCCATCAACACGCTGGAGGGGAGGGATGCCATCCAGAGGGACGTTGACAGGCTGAAGAGGTGGGCCCGTGCCAACCTCATGAAGTTCAACCAGGCCAAGTGCAAGGTCCTCCACCTTGGTTGGGGCAATCCCAGGCACAAATACAGGCTGGGAGGAGAATGGATCAAGACCACCCCTGAGGAGAGGGACTTGGGAGTGATGGTAGATGAGAAGTTTAACACAAGCAGGCAATGCGCCCTTGCAGCCCAGAAGGCCAACCGCATCCTGGGCTGCATCAAGAGGAGAGCGTGGCCAGCAGGTTGAGGGAGGTGATTCTGCCCCTCTACTCTGCCCTGGTGAGACCTCACCTGCAGTACTGCATCCAGCTCTGGAGCCCCCAACATAAGAAGGACATGGACCAGCTGGAGAATATCCAGAGGAGGGCCACAAAGATGATCAGAGGGCTGCAGCACCTCTTCTATGAGCACAGGCTGAGGGAGTTGGGGCTGTTCAGCCTGGAGAAGAGAAGGCTCCAGGGAGACCTTATAGTGGTCTTCCAGTACCTCAAGGGGGCCTACAAGAAAGATGGGGATAGGCTGTTCAGTAGGGCCTGTTGTGTCAGGACTAGGGGTAGAGGTTTTAAAACAGAGGGAGGTAGATTTAGATTGGATATTAGGAAAAAATTTTTTACACTGAGGGTTGTAGAGCACTGGAACAGGTTGCCCAGAGAGGTGGTTGATGCCCCATTCCTGGAAACATTCAAGGCAACTCTGAGCAACCTGATCTAGTCGAAGATGTCCCTGCTCCTTGTAGGGGGATTGGACTAGATGATCTTTGAAGGTCCCTTCCAGCCTTAACCATTCTATGATTCTAAGACGAACATAAAAAATATGGACTTCACAGCCTTATAACTCTGTAATTATAAAACCACTTGCCTCAATAAAATTCAAATAAAAGGAATCATCACTTTCTTTAAGCTTTTGAAAGCTTCTGTTATAAAAAAAGAACAATACTGAAAAGAAAGTGGTAATATGAAATTGTCTAAATGGAGATACAATTTTGTCTCTCGTGATGCATGAGCTGAACACTGATGACATCTCAAGAGTCTTAATTCCAGTCAAACCAAAATCATAATTAATTACTTCAGGAGGCTGCTAAATGCCCACAGCACTGGAAAGTCTGTGGGAACTACTTCAGTGCTTCTGTGCTGTAAGACTTGAGTACAGAATCTTAAACATGTAAATGATTAACCAGGTCTCATCAGCTCTCCTTGGAATGCCAGGCTTCTCCCAGGATTTCCTATGGAGCGACATTCTCCCAGCGTGCAAATACACACACACACACAGTTAGCATAACATGGTTGCCACAGAATTTATTTTTAAAAGTGACATGTAACATGGCTCATTAGAAAATACTAGGAGACCAGGGGGGAACAAAGCAACCCCAGTTCAAGCCACTAATGTTACTGAGTTCTTGATGCAACACATTTGTTGAAACCATCCACAATCAATTACTGAGACATAAACAGGAGTGTGGAAAGCAATTGGCTTTAAATAACAGACTGTTGATGCACTTAAAGCTGTTCCTTATTTTTCTTTCTATGGGACAGAACCTCTTCAACTGGTTTATATATAATTAACCCCCTATTTTCAATGGGATCCTGGGGGCTTTTTTAAGAACCAGCATGGATCACTTTTCACACTGTGACAGAGTCCTCGTTAAATAAAAGGCCTTTAAGATATAGAAGAGTTCGTATGAAATATGTCTAACATCTACCCTTCAAAAACCTTGTTTAACTGAGAACTGCTAGTGAAAGCAATGAGATGCACGCAGACAATGCCAGATTGCTCAGGCACTAACTCATCTTTGCTGCAGCTCCAGTCTCAGGCAAAAGTCCTTAAGATTTAGGAGTATTATTGAGTTTTTTGGAAATGCCATGTTAGCATTTCCTACCAGCTTGTCTCTCCAAGTCTCAAATTCTATACATAAAGCAAGAGAGAAAGTGTAAGAGCAGATCTATCCCAACCATTCATGGTGCTACAGCCTGCCCAGTTCTGCCTCCATGTAGCAGGTGGCACATGGCCCAGCTCCACAATTCGGCCACTCACCAGAGGGCTGCCTGGAAACCTTTGGCACTGAATGCTGCACCAACTAAACTGACACAATTCATTGTCCTTTCCATCACACAGCTTCAGTCATGCATCAGTTGAAACCGGCAGAGAAAACAAAGATCAACTATTTTGCAAGAGAAAGAAAAGAAAACATAAAGCTTAAATTTGAATCTGTAAAAAATTACAAATAAATCAGGCCGACGACACAGGATGAATAATCTTAGAAGTACGATGCCTGTGTTCAATTCTTTGAGTTATATCTTGTAATAACTGGATAAACTAAAATATGAAATAGATACTGGCAAATTAACAGGTTATTTAATATTAAGGTAACTGATAATTAACACAATAACTGCTTGTTTTCAGACACTACTTCTTTCTATAAGCAAGTTTTGTGAATTTTCAGAATATATGACATTTCCAACCCTAAAGAGCTCGGTCTCATTTTAACAAGAAGTTAAAGTGCCTTGTAGCACAAGAGCAGGAAACCAGCACTACAGAATTCCCTCTCAGAAGACATTCAAATTTTATGTAATAAGCAAGGCCCATGACAAAAGTACGTGTAATGTAATGTAATTGTATCATTTCTCAAAGTTTTACATAATGACTTTCTGTTTCTAAATAGTACTTCATTATCAGGAGCAGGAGAAAGTAATTGTTCTCTGGGTGCTGCTGATAGCTCCTAAGGGCACAATCAATCCTGCTGAGACACATAATTCATGCACAGTTTGCTTCTGATACAGCTACATTTTGCAAAAGCAATGCAGTGATTAGATTTCTCCAGAATAAATGTGTCTATAAATCCCTCTGTTGCAAATATTACTAACAGCTACATCCAGTAAAGGACTTGGGCCACCGGTATGAGGCTGAGGCAGAACTAACAGACCTCCAACCAAATCATCATTTAAAAAAATTTTTTTAAAAATCCCCTTCCAGCTATTGCTTAGCCCTGGACTCATTTACAATCATGAGGCACTTTGCAATCTAACTCTAGTCTATTTGGTGCCTGAGCTGCTGTTCGAGCTCCTCTCAGCAAGAACTGGCTGAGCTTCTTGGACCCTTTTCTTACATGAGAGAAACCAGAGTCACAACATTAAGCTTTCTTCTGCCACGTTTTCGGAAAGATTGAATCTGACAGGCATTTAACACAACATGAGCAGAATTAGATGCCTTCACAAAAAAAACAGAGGCTACTTTAGCAGTCAGCAGGTGCTCATGAAGGAAGATCACTCTTTGCATCACCTCAAGCCAGAGGAGAACCATGCCCTCAGCTACCTCCCGCTAAAAATGATCCTAAGTAAGGATCCAGGTACGCGCAGAAATTACACAAACTGAACAAAGGGTAAGATTCATCTCTCCAAATGAAGACATCTGCATCAGAGCTAGCTGGAGAAAGATGAGTGGTTTTAGGGCATAATAAATCTAATTCAAGGAACGTACCTAAAACTCACGATAGGCATTACTCCTTGGGATTGTTTTTCCCAGACTATAAAAAGAGCCCTAAGAAGCTAAATAAGATATAAATGTATGCACTGCAGGCTGCTAAATTTAGTAGAAATCAGTCTTGCACTAAGCATTTATTAATAATTTAACTAACCAGAAACACAGACAAAACTGAGTCAGTGCATTGTTGTAATATTATTTATGTTACCATTGGACCGTGCAGAGAGCAGGAAAGATGAAACAGAGACTGAAAAGGCATAAATCTTTCCTAACCCTGGAGAAAGTCATATTTATGTATGTCCTTGTACACAATAATAACGTATTTGCTTCCATCAATTCCACATAGGCCATTAATATATAGAAACTAAATTCTGAAAAAAAAAAAAAGAGAGAGAGAGAGAGAGAGTGGGAGCCTTGATAAACCCATAGGACTCCTATGGCAATCCAAACAGATTTTCACACACGGCTTTGTAACCATGAGACTTTTAATTGGGTTTCATCGACACTGTCAGGGAAACATCCCAGAACACTAATATAATCATTTTGTTTTATGTTATTTACCTTACAGAAAGGCTGAATCTCAGAGCTTTCTTCCCATTTGCAAGGCATATAGTGCTTGGGTACAATGTAGAGCGTCTGGGTACTATTGTTTACAACCTGTATGATTTAAGGCAAGACCACCTACATGAATGCATATTTCCAGCCTTCATGCAGCATCTAGTAGCATGGAACTTCAATGCAGATCTGACTGAGACTTCATGGACAACATCACATTAAAAAATTTTAATCATACCTTATCTTGGCCTGATATTATAAATATGTCATCTATGTGAAGATCAACACATGTAATTTTACCTGGTATGACGATCTGCTCATAGCTTTACCATGTTTCCAGATTTGAAACCTAAATTTCCTGTAGGAAAACATAGGAATTTTTATACTTTAAAGGCAAATGAGAACTACAGGTCTACTTTAAAAAAAATAAACATCTTTATCCTGTGCATCACCACCTGTTGACACTGTTCTCTAATTTGGAATACGTCCTCATGCACCCCATGAATCTCACCAGTATGTCTTTCATTTTCTTAGGCACATAGTTTGCCTTCCAGGAGAGCATCACTGATTGTATTCTGAGTGTTCAGTCAGTTGGTACCTCAGACAGGCACATATTGTAATTTTCCTGCAAATGACCTAAACAGGAGAGCCCAAGATGATAACTATCACAATGCCATAGAGAAAAAAAAAGACAAGCGAAACAATAAAAAAATCAAGGAAAATGGTTCCCAATTGGGTTTTGCAGTCCTTATTAGAAGAAACAAAGTTAAGAAGTAACCCTCAATTGAAAGAAAGAGGGACTCAGAGACAGCACTCACAGGTCACCTGTTTCATCTGTTTTCCCCCTGAGCACAAGCCAGCTGTGGCATAACTAACGTCAGCTGTGTTGACTATGGTTATCTTTTATGGTCCAGTCGTTGCCTATGGTCTTTTTTAATTACTCATATTTTAACTTTCCTCTTTTCATTACCTATTTTGCCATATTAATTACAGCTTGCCACTTTTTTTTTTTTTATGTTCATCTGCTATCTCTTCTTTAATTTCGTTAGTGTTGTCTTTTTCCAGCTTTGGCTAAGCACTGCCTTATTTAGATAGGAGTTCTTACACACGCCCTCAGTCCAAGCGGCTTCTCCCACATGGGTAGAATTTGGGTTCACAGCAGAGGCAGAGCAGATTCACCATGGGTGGAGGAAGGGAAGACATCAGCAACGAAGATCAGCCTGCAGATTTCAGGTGAGAGCTTGACACTCCTCAAAAAGCAGGAGCAGATGATTCTCTGAGCAGGAGATGGGGATAAGCTAAGAGAGTAGGCATCTTACCAATCCACCATCAGACAAGATTTTATCTTTCTGCTTGATATTCTTTGCCTTTCCAGGCCTCTGAGCATGCACCTCCAGCTGAATCTCTCCAGTGTGGTCCTCAAGGACATTGCTCATTCCTTCGTCACAGCTATCCAGTACCACACTGAACTCTGCTCTCTGTTTCCCACAGTTGCAATAATGTAGAGCACCACCTTGGGCCCCAAACCAACATGCCCTGGGGTAGGTAGAGTATAGGAGGAAGTATATAGTCAGTTCCCCTGCCGTCTTGGGACTAACTAGGCGTGAAGCATCTGAGGAGCCATCGCAGCCAGCTCGACTGGCCATTTTGCAAGAGAGCGGGATGCCTCTGTGCAGATTTCAATGCTATTGGGGCCCTGAGGAACATCAAGACTTTTTCCCATTCTCTTTTTAATGTGTCACAGACACTTTAGCTCTAGATCAAACTCCTCCACACCCAGCCATAAAGTTCTCCCAGCTGCAAACATTGTCAGTGGCACATTTAAAAAAAATTACCCAGGGAGGAGGGCTTAATATATTTGATTCCCAGTTTGACAGATTGGATCCACTCAAAGCTCTGAGCAGTCTGCAGTATTTATGTTGACAGTAACCACCCAGGAGCATAAATATAAACAAACATACTCGTACGGCACTTGGTAATCAAATGGAGGTAATAATTTACCTCACCAGGTGGACAATAAAAATTAAAAACCTCAGGGGAAGACTTGTGATCCCTCAAGTCATATTCAGTGAGGTTCCCTCAGCTCCCTCGCAAACCCAACGACAGAAATGCTAATCATGCTGTGCTTGCCCAGATTAACGTGTTGCAACCCAAGGTAGCACTCTGAAGATTTAGCCTCTGAGCTCTCAGGCAGTGATTGTCAATCCCCTGAAGGAAAGGGAAAAGTCACACTTGTCTCTGCAGTCCTGCCACTATCAGCAAAATACAGCAGCTCCAGGACCACAACAGATCCAGTTGGGGTCTTTAATACAAATAGGAACCACAAAGAGACATAAAACTGTCAGCCTTCCCTGTGCCTCTGTACTGTGGGACTGCAGCCTGAAGGAAGATGAAGGGTGAAATGGTTTAACTGGCCTGGCCTTGAAGGAGACAGGCTGGGAGTCCTCCCCAGGTCCCTTCCATCCCTGTTTCCTACAATTGCTGACTGGTCAAAGTACAGCAACACCTAGATGCAGGCCTAACTTCAGATTTAACCTCTTAAAGGACACAATTTAAAATAGATAAGAAAATACTCTTATAGAATCACAGAATAGTTTGGGTGGAACGGGACTTTAAAGGTCATCTAGTCCAATCCCCCCTGCGAGGACTAGGGATATCTTCGACTAGATCAGGTTGCTCAGAGCCCCATCCAACCTGGCCTTGAATGTTTCCAGGGATGGGGCATCTACCACCTCTCTAGGCAATCTGTTCCAGTGTTCCACCACCCGCATTGTAAAAAATTTCTAATTTAAATCTACCTCCTTCTAGTTTAAAATCTTTACCCCTTGTCCTATCGCAACAGGCCCTGCTGAAAAGTTTCTCCCCATCTTTCCTGTAGACCCCCTTTAGGTATTGGAAGGCCTCCCTGAAGCCTTCTCTTCTCCAGGCTGAACAACCCTAACTCTCTCAGCCTGTCCTCCTAGGAGAGGTGCTCCAGCCCTCTGATCATCTTTGTGGCTCTCCTTAGTCTTAACTTTCCCTCTAATGGAAGGATGTCCCCCAGTTTAAAAAGGAGAAAAGATCTTAGCACCTAGATAACATTCCTAAGCCAAGTTCAGACACTACATAAATTGCACTGTTTCCTTAAAAGAGTTATAGCACTGGTGCTTTTCAGTAAAAATTGGTATTACTTTTCATTTTCATTGGGATTTTTTACTTCTGGATCTCAAGGCCCTCGGCAAAGGTAAATAACTGCAAAATAAACCTTTGAAGGAGTGCAGTTCTAGCAGTTATGTGTTGTATGAGAAATTGGTTATGAATGTATAATTTAGGGCTTCAAGGAAAATTTTAAAGCCAGGTATAAATTAAGGACCTAATACTGCTCTTGCTGAAGTCTGTTAGAACATGACTGGACTCGAAATGACCACTGGAGGTTACTGTTTCCACATAGAAACTCAATGAGTCCAGCATTATGCTAATTCTTCTCAATTATTAGAGAGGCATCCTTAGTATCAGCAAATGCAAATTGCTCCCACATATGGCAAGCTGTGTTGAATGTATTTGGGGGTGGCAGAAAGCAAGGTGCGAGGGAGGAGCTATTTGAGGATACAAGCATAGAGATGTAGTTGGAGAATTATTTCCTGTTGCTTATTACTATTATTTGTATTAATATATGTATTACCCCAGGACCTAGAAACCAAACATCTACTAAGTTTCTGCTGTGTGAAGTGCTCTACAGATTGGAAATGCTGCCCTAACCACCCATGGCCTTAGCAAAGAGACAACAGTTACAGGCAGATAAGAACCCATCAGATAGTATTGACTGATGTGATAGACAACACCATCCACATGCCAGTGGCCGCATCATTGCCACATCCTGGCAGAAAGTACAGACAGAGAGCTACTTTAGGGGAAGATACAAGGAAGAATAATAAAGCTGTTCTGCACATGTTTAAAGAAGTTGCTCTGCAGTGCATTGGGCAGCATGACCTTTATTGGTCTACCCCTGAAAACCGGTGAGAAGACAATCTTGATTTTTGGGTGGCAAGTAGGGGCAGCAATCAACATCTTTATTATGAATGAGAGATGCCAGGCTGGCTAAAATGACTGATTAACTCTGTTTTCAGGCATTATCCACTGTAAGTACCTTGTATTACGGTTTTCACATGCCACTTCACCTTAAAGGCTGTTAGAAGGTAGTTATTTTAGGATACAGGTAGTGTCTTCCTTCCTTGCCCATGTTACTTCTATTCAAAGTTTGGCCAATTTTTTCTGTGTGGCACTGGAGAGCTTAAGTACCTGCTGCACATTGGGGACAATAATTGCCTTTTTTCCCATCTCACCTGTTCGAAGGTAAGCTCTGGGAGGCAGATGTTCCCTTTTAATATCCATCTGTGCAATATCTGTACACAGATCTGGACAAAGGCCTCTAGAAACTCCCTCAGTACAAGTAGTAAAAACAATAAGTATAAGGTGATTATACCTCTCAAAATATCTTCAAAGAGCAGGCATGGTCCATAATATTATAAGTCATGTCAGGAAGAGCCTAATGGCGGTTTACCCACCAGAACCTGATCTTCTCCCTCAGAATTGGCAGCCAGAGGCACCTAATGGCATGTTAGAGGCAGCGCAACAAGAGAAGATCAATGTGACACAAAAAGAAAAAAACCTCAACACAGTGGTGAAAGCATTCAGCCAAGCACAAGAGAAGCAGCTGCTTTGTCATCTGTAAGGCTCTGTAAAATACCACAATCTGAAAAGAATAAAAGAATTTTAAAAATAGCACTCCATTTCCCCTTCTTTAAAGATTTGTCAACCCCATCATTTTCTCTTCTACAAAGTTCTTCTCACCATCAAAGCCTTTTAACTTTAATACTAAAGTGACATATCACTTTTTTCCTCTTTCTTTTTATTTGGGTGGGGTGGGGGAGGATTTGAATATTTTCCTTCATTGTCAGATTTCTTTTCTCCAGCCTAAAACTGGTTTTGAAATTCTAAGCAGGTTAGAAGTTCTGGTAGAAATTCAACAACCTTCTGTTTATTTAATTTAAAAAAAAAAAAATGAGTTAAATCTCTGTCATACTCTGCAAGGACATTAACATACTCTTTGCTGCTGTTTCATTGAAAGCCTTTCTGCAGGTAAAGCAGGACTAGGCACAAGAGGAGGCTCACCTTCCAAGGTGTTGGGTCTGATTGTCTCCCAAACACCTTCACCCGGCACGGAATGGCATCTTCAGTTTGGCAGAAGGATACAGAGTCTTTCTCCTTCCAGTTGTCACTTTGCATCTGGGTAAGTTTGGCGGTCGATAGTAACCATCACCTCTTGAACAGGTACTGGATAAACACTGCAGGCCAGACTGTCATTGGTATGAGCCATTTTGTAACCTGAATGGAAACAGCAATAGGGGGGTTTACATTTAAGAGTAAATCACTGCTAGAGCACCATTCCAGTCCTTGCCCAGAAACCAAGGAAAATTATCCTGATGCAATGAGCAGTGCAAATGACTCCGTGGGTAAACTGTCCCCACTGGCAAATACAAAACAAATGGCTTGGCAAGTAATATTTTTATTAAAAGCAGAAAAACAAAATGCCTCTAACAGCAGATAAACAGTGTAACAATAACTCATTCTCAAAGCATAACTGTAATTTATAGTCTTTTCTTCTGGGGAGAGAACAGCCATGCCAGCTGGATGCCTTTTCGCTTCTCTGCTAGCATTCACCAGTGGTGTGAGATTTTACAGCCTTTCAACACCACCTCGTCTCAACTGAGCAGCCTGATTGCCGGTGGCCCTCGGCTCTGCCCCAGCTGCTCCATTGTCCACCACCTCCCGTCAGTCCTTTCTCCTCCATGGCCGTGCATGTGTGTTACCTACACAGCACGGGGACATCTCGCCTCCTGACTTTCTGGGTGGTGTGAAGGACTCAGCTGGAAGATGCCACTTCTGGCCACTGCTTTCTGTCCAGCCTGTGAAAGAAAGCAGATGTCACCCACACAGGAGAGCAAAGACAGCAGGCAAACAGCCCTTGGAGCAGCAGGACATGCTGATGTCTTTCCCATGTCTCAAGAAAAGTGACTTCTGGGAGGGAAGTGAAGAGGAAGCAGGAGGCGGAAAAGGGAGGAATGGCATGCTGGAGTTGGTCCCCTGGCTGAAGTGAGAACAATCAGTCACATCCAGATGCTCAAGCAGAGTCACAACGCTGAAATTTGAAAGGAAACAAGAAAACTCAATTAGTGTCATACTTTTTCTGTTTTGCAGATCTGGGAGCTCCCAGGGGTCGAACATGTAGCCTACACAAATCCTAGACAATATTGTGTTTTATTGAGGGCAGAATAAAAAAAGAACTTAAGGATTCCTTCTCCCCAGTGGGAAAATCATCCCTGTCTTGTACTGCAAGTACATCTCAACAAAGAACGCTGCTACTGATAAAAGCTCATGCAAAATTTTGAAGGAATGATTCCCAAGATCCTTAAATAATAACTTTATAGGACTCAGTTAATGTCTTTGCTGCAGAGAAATGGAAGGCTGATAGAGACGGGATTGGCAAGTTCTGAATAAGCTCTTGTAACAGTAAAGAGTTCTCTAGAGCAAATAGCATCATTATCAATAAAAATGACATTTCATTTACTGCAGTTTTCGTAAGAATGCCTATTCTATTCACAAAAATCCGCTGTTGATTGGAAAAGCTAGCAGTTTTCAAAGTAGTGACAGAAATTACCTGCCCTTCTCTGTATCTAGCATTTACTTTCCCCCCTTCATTTAGCTGCCTGATAGCAAAACTGATTTAACTAAATTACTGCAGCCTGCTCTGGCAGATGCAGTTACATCAATATAAAGGTGTTAGCATATTTATAGGTGATATCAACTAATACTCACATCAACATAGTGGTTATACAGATTTAAATACATTTATACTTATCCCACAATCACTGAGTAGAGGCAAGCCTTCTGAATAAACAACAGCTATAGTGAGCATGCACAATAGTTGGTAAACTTTTATGTCAGCTTGATTTGTTTGCTAAAGTTGAGATTAAAATGTCCTCCTAGCTCCTAACAGCCAGAAAACCTTTTAAGGTAAAAAAATTATATTTTGCTGGTGGATTTATTTTAAATCCAGAGCTAGACAAATTTCAGACAGTGCACACTGACAAAATGACACATTCAATGGTTCCACTTTGACTGCAACCATTACAATATTGCTTGAGCCTGTCCCTCTTCTTTTAGAGATAATTTCTTTTCTTTTTTTTTTAAGCAGAAAAAAAAAAAAAAAAAAAAGAGTGTGTCTGCCTTTTTGTTCCACCTTTGGGCAGCACTAGGAAAATTGGGGGTTGGCTCATGATTATGTGCAATAACCAATAAATAGATGGATATATTACAGCAGAGCTGGCAATTATGAGTTGATAATGAAACTGCCAAGGGTTAGCTAAAAAGGAAACATATCTGGCCATGCAGAGTCCCAGGTAATCCGTAACTTTTTATTACCTTGTCTTCAAACAGTTTAACATGTATTCAATAACATATTAAACTTAGCTCGTAATAGAAAGGCCATATGTCAAAGTGTTTTTAAAAAAAAAATTACTATTGAAATTTTTATAACATCTTGATAAATTATGCCGTTAATTTGGTCATATTTTCTTAAAACCGACAGCAGAGGCTGTTTGAAGTTCTGAGCATGCAGTAACCATTCTAATCAAGATGAAAGGAAGAGCAAGGAGCACAACTTGCCCATTTCAGAGAATGCGCTTCCTAATTGCAATCAAAGCCATCAAAGATTTCTTTGTAGAGGAGGTGAGAAATTTTTCAATTAATGATTCCTATCTACCCAGTGGCAAATCTTGACTTGCTAATAGTTTTTGTAGGAAAGGCTTAGCCCTGATAGATTTCTTCATATAAAAAAAAAAAAAAAAGGAAATGCAAGTTTTCAATTTGTTGTATGCCTTTATTTGCAGAAAAAGGTTGCAAATTGTGTATTCAAAGTCTTTTGGTTTTGAATTTAAGTAAAAACACCATATACTTTCACCTGAGCTGTGTGCTCTAAAGATTTTTAATCACAAACACTTTTGAGATTTTAATTTTGCACTGTAACCAAAACAAACATTTTTGAAACTTGAAAATTCACCCACTTGCCTCTCCCTTCCCCCCCCCACCCCCCCGACAATTGAGTTTTGAATAGTTTGTCTCAATGGACATAGAAGTCACAGGTAGAGAAAACTGTCAATGGGATGTTTTGACATGGTCTCATCTTTTTTCTCCAAAATGAGTTTTCAGCAAAATAAATAAAATTTTAAAAGACAATGAAACTACTCCATATAATTTTTCTTGTCAGCTTTGATCATGCTATTTACCTTTTCTTCCACTAACATACTGCCTGTTTCCTATCTCTATTTTGATATTTTCAGGTTTGCCACAAAAGCTTGGCTACAAAAACGCTACGCGAGAAAAGTCAAATATCTGACCAAAAGATAAACTCAGCTCTTTAGTAAGTTACTGTGCAGGAGGAGTCACCACGCTCCTCTCACCGAATCATTTCCATGGGCAATGTATTCCAAACTTACAATGAATATCTTGAGACAGAAGAAATTAATTACTGTAACATTTTAAAGCCACAAAACTTTATGAAAATTGTAGATATTAAATGTTATTGATCCTACTAAATCTGACATCATGCAGACTGAAACTTTGTCCAGTGAGAACCAGAGAGATGTGTTCCCATAACTCTGCTATAGTACAGCTTTACTGCCACCTGCTTCCAAAGCACAAGCTAGGGACATTGTTAAAGAAAGCACGTAAATTCATAGCTTACTTCACTTACTTACAAAGGAATAAAACAAATCTTACTCTTTAACACATTCTGCCATTTGGAAGGACACTGGCAGCCAGTATATATTAATCCAGGTTTTTCAGAGAAAAGATATCTATTTGATCTCTTTTGATACAGCTCTCAGTGGAAACAAACATTATATCAACAAAATCACTTATCTTAATCTTCAAATGATGTCTTGAAAAAGATGTGATGTTAGAGGTTTATTTCTCAGCTGAGAGAGGAGAAAAATAAAAAAGAACGGGACTATTATACCATAGTCAAGCTGAGTCTATTTAACCGTTATGTTCCTCTCTGGGTTATGACTTTCAGTTCTACCACCAATAAATTTCAGAAGGTTTATTGTGGTTACAGTTGGGAACCTCAGCCCTGTTATGGCTGGTTTTCTTAGTCTCACAATCCATTTAACGCAACCTAATCCATTAGTAGTTATTTTCCTACTTATGATCACAGCCATTATTTCCTCTCTGAGATATGAACAGACGTAAAAATATACAGTGAAGAACACTCAGGTGACAGACTCCACATTGTAGAGGTTATAGTCAAAAGTCTTCCATGCAATAAGCGTATCAAACAAAATCTAAATTAATCTTAAGTGACAGTGCAATACATTAAAAAATAAATAAAAGGTCAAACACAACAATGACACACTGGGAGTAAAGAATAATGGTTCAATGTTTCTCTCAGGAGAGAGAAATTAAATGCCTAACAATATGAGCAGCAGAGATGATGAAACGTGGTTTCCTGCAGATCTGTATCTCAAGCCTCTGCTCTCCTCTGGACTCTCTGGTGTCTAAGCAAAATGACTCCACATCAGCTTCTCCCCTGATGGGGCATGAACCTTCTACTTCCTCTACCTGACCAATTATTTTCACAATATTTTAGAGTTTCTCTTTGTGTGTGTGTGTATTTTTACCTTTCTGAAAAGTTTGGATGCAATCACCTCACATGAAATCATCTCACATGACCAATGGCCAGTGGGGGCAGGACTGTGGACAACTGATCAACAGCCAAAGGCAGCATGTTTTCATAAGTCTCCTTTGCTCAGAAAAAAAAACAGGCTACAATAAAAACCTGTCCTTGAACCACAAGTCGAACACATCTGTCATTGGCAGGGTTAAATGGAGAGGGAGGGGAAAAAAGAAAAAGAGGCAAACAATGAAGGGAGACTACACATGAACTTATTAAGAAAGGGCTCAAAGAGATAGGTAGATAGATAGATAGACAGATATTTGATAGAGATTAGATACAGGTATGGAAAAGGGAGTAAATTCTGAGAAGACAAAGTCAGCAGTGAGAAAGGAAGAGGGCTATGGGGAAGGTGAGCTGGCTGATGAGACAAGGAGCTCAGGACCCTGTCAGGGTTGCAAATCTGTTACCATCCAGAAAACACAGCTCACAGATGTCACTACAGGGAATCCAAAGTACAGTAAACTTCTCAAGGAGAGAACTAAGCTCAAAATCAAGGAGATTTGGGAGGGCATGGAGGGGTTATTTATTTGTTTGTTTTTCCTGTTGTTCCCACCTGGCATCTTTCAACACATGCTGCTTTTGATTTATTTGTGGGATGGGGAATGACTTACATGGCAGAGAAAGAGGGAGGGAAATCATCCACTTTCTTAAAAACTACAGAGCAGAAGTAGTGTGCCTGTGGAGAGCATGAGAGGTGCTTAGTTGCCATGCTACCACATGCCATGGGAGCATACTGAGAAGGGATGGCCAGAGGAGGAAACCTCTTCCTCCACACCCGAGAGTTGGAAAAGAGGAAAAGCCCTACATCTAATGGAGAAAAAAAAAAAAAAAAAACAAAACAAAAAAAAAAAAAAACAAACACTGCCATGTGTAAAGCAGTTCTTTGGAAATGACAGCAGGTGTCTGATTTCCCACAGCCTGAAAGCAAAAATTTGCCACGTACACCCCAGAAACGGTCTGAATCACATTTCCTGAGAGTGAAGAAAGGAGTCACAGGCACAATTGGTGCTGCTTGTCCCCAAGCTCTTCTGTGACTCATCTATTGGTACAACTTCTGTCTGAATTATTCTCAGAAAACTTCTGAAGCTCACTAAGCAAAAAAAAAGAATGAAAAGAGACAACGGCATTTGCCATTTAAACACCACCTCTCTTTCTCTGAGCTATTCCATGCAAGAAGAGACAGAGCAAGATGTCTTGCTTTCACTTACCAACAAACTAATATGAGCGAAGAAAGCAACAAACAGTTTTACAAACATGCATTCGTTTCAGGTAATGGACCTTCTACACAGGATATAAGTGTGTTTGAAAGCTGACACTGCTCATGGTGTGGGCCACTGCCTGCCCTAGGCTGCGGTGCTCCAAAATTTCTCTCTGGCTACCACACTGTGCTTACCCACGTTTGTTCCACTCAGAGCAAAGGGGGAGGACTAGTAAGTGACCGACTCAAATCTAGCTTGTGTTAGTGTCCAACTGCTGGACTGTGTGAAACTAATTTATCTCCATAACATTGCATTAACTCTTTAATAACTAAGCTCAGTCTCGCCTCACTGGGTGTTTGAATAGCATGTAAATCAGAGTACCACCCTAGTTAGAAATGGGTCAAACTAGTGCCAAATTCTGTATCACAGTAAGTTTTCAGCAGGTTTAATTTTGAGGCACAAATCCAGACTAGCCTTATCGATCCCTTGCAGCACATGAGTAATTTCTTTTCTGCAGTGAGTCCTGGTGAGCCATGTGGGAGCCAAACGTAGGAGCCTCATTTCCACTCAGACAGAGATTTTGAATTCAGCCTCTCCTCCCATGGACAGGCAGTGTAAGAAAAGGACTCCACTTTTGCTGTGTGATTGCTGTGGTGATAAAAAAAGGCATCCGTAAATCCTCCCATCTGCAGACTCAGCAGAAATGGGTGAAGATGGAGATCTGCTTGGGCTCCTGGCTTTGCCCACAGAAAGGAATGGGGGTGGTATTTACATCTGTGTTCTCAATGACAGGTAAGCATCTGCCTTGAACTGGACTCAGCAGATGCTACGTAGATCTTTACCTTTGAGATTCTAATCCCTAAAGCTGTACAGATGAGATCCTGTATTGTCCCGTAGTGGAGACTAAACTGATTTAGACTCTGGATTTAAAATTAGATAAAACCACAAACCCTATTTAAAAAAAAAAAAACAAATAAGTAAACCATGTTGTATCCATCTCAAACTAAAATTTACTACCATGATCTTGAAGTCACCACAGGGACTTTAACAGAGATTTGAAGATTGAACTAAATTAACTAGTCTTCCCAAGATATAATCCAGTCAGAACAGTGTAATTCGGTTCTATGCAGCACATTTGCACTCTGAAAGGTTTGGTTTTTTTTTTTACAGAGCTGAGAAATCAGGCTTAGCAACACAGTCTTTTCCCTGCAAGTACTTCAAAAGCTTTGCTCTGGACCAAGGCTTGGTGAGCTGCTGCAGGACTTGCACCTACTCAGTCCTCTGCTTGCCAGGACTGGCAGCATCAACATCCTCACGTCACTCCTCTGGCTGCAGCTTGCCCCATGTAATCCTGAAAAAGATTCCCAGGAAATGCTGGGCAAGGAAATTATATTGCACAGCCATGTGTCCTTTACACACAACAACTCACCAGAAAATGAGGCAACTTCTGGAAAAGTAAGCTTTTGTATGGTTGTATGCACGGGAAATCTCTCAAGCTTTAATTTCATTCTGCTGCCTGTGCTATGGGGCTCTGAACTTTATGAGAAAAGATGCTTGTTAATGATTCAGCTCTGGGAACTCCAACTGATTTGAAGGAGAAAATGTACCCTTTGAAAAAGATCTGATGGGAATCTTCTCTTTCAAATCACTCCTCGAGACCTGCTTCTGCTGCAATGTCCATCAGCCAAATAACGATCCTTACATGTCAGTGGCAGTCAGGGACAACCCACAGTCCTTATTAAAGGTGTTTCAGAATGATTCAGAAACATCATGCTGGGCCCACAGATAATTTATATGATCTTGTGGTATCATCATCACCTTCTTTCCTTCCTTACTACTTTTTTCCTCTTTAAACTTAATTATTGTATTTTTTACAAGGCCCGTCCTCTTCTGGTGTTGGGGCAGCATGAGATGCCAGTCAGATCGCTCTAATCCTGCAACTGAAGTTTTGCATCGATACCTGTGTGGGTGTCTTACTTATATGTGGGTGTACATACTTACATGCATGTATAAATGCTCACAGACAAGTGTGTACACATATATGCAAATATATACACACACCCACACACACCTTCACACCATACCCTCTCCATTCTCAAAAAAAAAATTACCTGGAGCTTCCTACAGCAGAGCTTCCAAACACAAAATAATTCATGCTTTATTTACATTAAAAATTTTAAAAGTCAAAAGTAAACAAGCCAAAATTCTCGTAAGTAAATTTTTAGTACCTGATGGGAAGAATATTTGTTTTTTAAGGGATATGAATTAGTTCCCTTACACGTAAGTAACTACATTACTTGAGAAATGAAATATACTTAGCAGGATGAAATACGAGATTACACATCAGAAGAACTCTCTGAGGAAAATGTTCAAACATAAAACTTTTAATACTTTTTTTCCCTTGGAAGTCATACAAGATAAAACTAAATGTATCATAATTCTAAGTGAATTTTAAGAGTTACAGAATCATTGCTTGTTTTACTGCCTCTATATACATTGTAGAATTGCTTACAATATGAAAGATGTTTGCCAATAAAGTAGTAGGTTAAGCATGACAAGCTAAGCTGACAATGCTTTTAGGCTACTAGTGCTAGGGACAGGGCTTGGGTTTTGCTATGGATGACAGCCAACCCTCTTTGATATCACTTAGAGCTTTGCCACCATGACTTCATCCAGGCCACTGTGGTGGGATGTAGACTGGGGTCTCAGTTTGATTACCTGGCTTGACCACTTCAACCAGTAACACCGGTGGATGGAAAAATTAAACATAAGCAACAATGAAATATCAGCTCATTATCACATTTGGGGCAGAAATCTTTCAGTATCCTGGCAAGTTCACATGAGCGAGTGTAGATGGATGCTGACCCCATTTATAGAAGTGACCCCAGTAAAGTCACTGGTGTATCTGAGAGCAGCTTTACCGATTATGCAGCAAGCTCCCAGTTCACTGATGAGTGCAACAGACTGTTCCACAGGCTGCTACCTACACAGAGCCTCTTGCAGTCAAGACTAAACTTTTGGAAGTTTGGATACTCAACTTCACATGCTTCTTTAAGAGGCTGTCAGCGACTTTTCTCCAGTGCTGAGTAACATTGGCTAACATTCATGCTTTGGCCATGAACAGAAAGGACAGAGCAGCACCCCTCCAGAAATAAGATTTCAGGTGCCTGCTTGATAGACTCCTGATTTCAGCTTTGAACACAGTGCCACTTTCCTTCCCCACCTGAAAGCTCTCCCAAGCCTTCACATCCAGCTGATTGCTAGATCACTGGCAAATTACTTAATAAAAGCAGCAGAGTGGAGCTGAAAAGAGTACGGTCTGGGAGGTTAAAATAGAGACTTAGAAAGTCTTCAGAACTGCCTGTTCACAACCCCGCACACATTAGAGCAGACTTACTGCTCACCACTTCCAAAGCCACCCTGGCACCTGGGGACTTTGCCCACCTATAGGACTTTCATCCACATACCAGTAACCAGGAGGAAGGTAAAGGCTGATGCAGTGGTTTGATACCATATTGAAGCCATGTCAACAAAGCTGAGTTTCCTAATGCCTGAAAAAAAAACCACAAATGAGTTTTACGCTGCCCAGAGAGCATGAAGCTGTCTCCTAGAGGAGAGACCTCTGTTCTGTGCTGCCCTTTGGATGCCCAAATAGCATTTCCCTTATCAGGTAACAAGGAACATTCTCAAAATTCACTGTTATCACAGTCCATATGAGAGAATATCAAGGTCAGAGACAGCCAATTTGTAAAGCTCAGTTATGCTAAACAGAGCACTACACTATAAATTAGAATATTATACTAAAACCTCTGCTGCTGGAAAGTCTCCAGACATCTTACTATGTCTCAGAACCAACCTGAAGGTAAGGATTACTTATCACCTTCTCTAAATCAGGGTAACAAATCAGGTGCACACAGTAAAATGGCTTTTTTATTAGAAGCCCTCAGTTGTCAGCTAGATTGAGCAGCTGCTCAGAAGACAGTAATCGCTGCTGTGGCTGAGACACTGTCATTCTCAGCTCCCATTTCAAGCCATTTGCGGTATTCTGGCAAAGACTATCAAAAGTACATGGCAGAAATCATTGCAATACGCTCAAAGATAAATAAAAACTGAAACAGCTGTACCAAGCTGACAACATAAAATACAGAAAAGCTATAGAAATCAGGTGTCAGGGAGCTAAGGTCTGGGAAGAAGCTTGCAAAAGGTCTAAGCTCATCTCTTTCTATCTGCCTTTATTCTAGTTGTCTACTTGCTTCTTGGACCACACGGTGTGTTTGCAGCCGAATTTCCTAGTTAAGTTGTGGATTTTATCTAAAGAGTGTCTCATCTCCCTCACTAAAATCTAAGCTGGCATGTTGGACTTCCCGAGCCATAAGCCACCCAAATGCCTGTTTCCATCCCTAGTGACACAGAAATTAGATGCCATCCAACAAAGTTTGTACTTAGCACTGCTGCTGAACTGCAGACCAGCTCCAAGTTTTCATGCACATGCTAAATGTTTTACATAACAGAAGAGTTCAAATGCTCTGTTACAATATAGTAGAAAAGCTCCTGATCAGAATTTAAAGAAGCTTTTTAAACCAGACATGACACGCCTCCAGAAAAGCATAAGCCAAAATATGTCCCAAAAAATCACTACAACCAACAGAAATTACTTCAAAATTACATTATCTGTGCATTTAGGTTGTAACTCTATTCAGATTGAATTAAGTACCATTCAATATAACAGCATAGACTCACAACCTTCATCCTTTATTTGCTATTTTCTAGAGTCTGAGGTTTTCTTTTTTTTTTAATAATCTACAGAAAGTGACAGATATTAGTGTCCTTGAAACTAGCAGGCTTATATATAGGCTCGTATATCATTATGCCCATAATTCAGCTTCAGCACTGCTTGTGTATTGCTTTTACTGTCAACAAAAAAAAAAAACCAAATAAACCATCCCTGTTCCAAGAACAAATTCACCCAAGGATGTGACAGCTTCCACCTCTTTACACTACCAGAAGGAAGAAGAACCATCTCCTGGTCCCTCAAAAGGAAATCAAATCCTTCACCAAAGGGGAATTTGAGGAGTGTGAGGTATTCCTGAGTCCCACAGACTTCCACAAAATTCTCTCTCTATTGCCTTTCAGTAAAGTCTATGTCCCCAGAGTGCATCTGCCTGCCAAAGGAGTAAGCCACAGGAAAAGGATTTATTTTATCCCCATTTAAATACTCACATACAATTAAATAAATATGTGCCACACACTGCTGCAATCAAGTACACGGGAACAGCAGAGCAGTGCTTCACAGGCCCATATTGCCAGAGTGGTGAATGGCAAGCCGGGCCTTGGTTCACTGAAGTCCCCTAATTTGGGATAGGGATGAACCTGAAGTGTCCTGAGCAAGTCCCTCAGCTTCATCACTCACCACTCTGGCAAACCTGTGTGTAGCTTATTTCACAACATATTGATTTGAGGAAAAAAAAAATCTATTAACTTGTAAAAGGTGATTAAAGAAATCTAAAGGAAACTAAAGTTTCCATGTGTCTCTCAACTCTTGTAACCTCCCTAAGAAAAAAAAAAAAAAAATTAATAAATGCCTACCATTTGGTGCAATGCAGTGTATTCCAAGGGCAAGAACTTTCGTTCTTCAGGATTATTTTTATAATGTTACCTCTGCCAGGAATGATTTAAGAGCTTCCAGATAAAGGAATACATTTCATCAGAGGCAGAGCGATCACCTCAAGTCTTCCTTTAGTTTCTTGATGAAGAAAACAACCTCCCCAGCATCTCACTGCTACAACTCAGAAACAGGATTTTAAAGCAAAGGAAATTATTTTTGTCTTAGTCTAAAGGATGTCTTTAAAAAATCAAGAGAGTAAATATAAGTGCATTGAGCAGAGATGAGTTTGTTGACTAAACTTTAGACAGCTTTAAAAGTGAAACTATCTTAAGCCAAGTTTATTCAATCTATTCCTCTGAACAGCTATTACTACGTAACATCACCTTGCCTGCTGCAAGTGAGAACAAATTGCCATTGCCAATGACTAGTTGCCATTCCAAACTGCTTGTAGGAAACCTCCCTCTAAAACTAACTTATACTTCTTCCAGTGCTAGATACAGCAGAGTATGATCTAAAAACTTAAATAAAGTCAATTCCAAAGGGATTTCAGTACAAATCTCTCTCTCTGGAAATGGGAGATTCCTGCTGAGTCTTGTCCACTAGGCACTTCCTTCTCCAATATCTATCAATTCTTCTTAGTAAACACAAATAAATAGGCAAAGGAGAACTGGAGCTAGGAAATCATTTACAATTCACTCCTTCAGCCAACAGAAGCAGCTGCTAAAAGAGGATGTGAATGGGATCTTCCCTCATTGTAATGCTTCTGCTCAGATCTAGTATGGAAAAGGAATCCTAAATATTGCACACTTCCAGCCATGAGTCTCCCAAAAAAGCACTATGCTGGGTGGCCAGGGGCTGGGCTTGCTCCTGTCCCTTGGACAGGAGCAAGGATGAACATGAAGTGTGCTACACAAGTTCCTGGGGTTGATCAGGCACCATTCTAGCTACTCTTCATGTAGCTTATTTTGAATATTGAGGTATTCTTTTCTGTTCTACCAGGATCTTTTCATGTGGAGATGCTTGATCCGGCAGGATATTTTGTATAAGTCTCCATAATCTCCATAGTCTCCTTAGTCTACTTCTTATGTAAAGGCAGCAGAGAATCAGCATCGTTGGGTTAAGCTCTGATAAGGAAAGCATCAGCTCACACAACACTTACATTTCCTAACAGCTTATGTTAAAGAAGGAGGACCTCAGACTGGCACATGTTCAGGGAACACCAGTTAAATGACTGGAGAAGTGGAGATTTGTCTTATAAGGGTACACTACTACATTACTTATAAGGGTACACTACACTATTACTTATTCAGCTTTAAAAAAGCAAAGATGCCACATCCTGAAACAGGGAGTGATTCTGCGACAAATACTTCAGGGGGAAAACACAAAATAATTATTTTCCAAGGTCACAAACAGTGTTGGCATATGAAGAAAATGGTTACTAAGAAGTGAGATTTCCAGCCATCTGGATACTGAAATTCTGGAACAGATTTCCAGAAAAAAAAAAATACTAGGAACAAAACAAAAATTCCCAATCAGTTTCCAAGATAGGGTTGGACGTGTTTGCAAAAGGGGATTATTCAGCATGGTTTCTCACAAGGAAATCCACCTCAGTACTGCATCTTCCGTTCCCAAGCTAGGAATAACCTATAAACATTTCTGAGGAATCAGAGCAGCCAAAGGATGTTCAAGCAAACCGTTGGTCACGTCAGCCTCCTAGGAGTTATAATAAAGCATTATATGCAAACAGTGCAACATATTTAGGAAAAAAAAAAAAATGTATCTGAAGTATTTAAGCATCAGGAAGCAGACAAAATGAAAGCTCTGAATATTCATTTAGGGAAAAGAGCTATCTACAGTGTACAGCACATTGAAGTGCAAGAAATGCAATAGTGCTCACTGCTGTATTTCAGGAGGCCTTGATCACTTCTTCTTAGTGTGTAATTTACATATTAATATTGGAAATGCCATTTGTTTGTTCACTGCATTATCACTATTTGATAAGCATGCGTCAGTAATGCACACGAATAAGGAGCTTCCACCTGTCTGCTAGGAAACATAGCCAGAAGTTATTTACAAAGGAGTCATAGTCACTCTGTTTCATATCGTAATGAATCACCTGCCTCATTAGTGGACACCTTTCCTTCCTCCACGCCACACAGGCAGAGATAGATCCTGACAGCAGAACTTGTATTCCTTACTGCATTCTGGGTAACATGCTGGGTCTCTTTGCTATGAGACCAACATACAGATATGCTGGAATTGTACCCATGTGCCTCCTCAAGGCAACATTTTCTACTTAAGCTCCCCCCCCCAAAAAAAGAACACAAGTTAAAACCTAACTTTTAAGAAAATCAAGGTTTGGGAGTCAAAAAGAAAGTCCAGGACAGTGGCAGAAGCAGAAGAGCTGGTGAAGCCTGAAAGTAGAGCTGGCTGACAACTCCACAGAGCCACAACCTCCCACTGGCAAAAGATCTGAGTCACAGCAGCCACCTGAATCCTCTAGCACAGGTCACCCTTTGGTCACTCAGTCAACAGTGAAGAACAGGGTTAACTCCATGTAACTGACAGAAGGGATATGAGCATAAATATTTTAAGACACTTCGGTCAGTCTAAAGGCCCATCTGTTCCTGTAGCCAGTCTCTGGCAGTGGTTATCAGCAGATGCTACTGCCAGGAAACACGGCACACAGAGAACCCTGTTGATCACAGCTGATCTTCCCAGCAAGCAGGTGTTTGAGGCTGCTCTGTGGCAGTTTGTTCCTGATGGCCTTTCTTCTCCAAATCCATCCAATTTGCCCAACGCATTTCCACTTTTACATCTGACACGTCCTATAGCAATGAGTTGCTGAGCTGTATTACAGGCTGTGTGGAAAAGTACTTCCCCTTGCTTGTTTTAAGCCAGATGCCTCATAGCACCATTACACTGCCCATTCCGCACAGGTTGTGAGAGACAGGGAAAGATCATCCTCAACTGAACTGCACCACGTACATCTCAGTAGTCTCTTTCCCAGGCTAAAAGCTGTAACTCATTTAATCTTTCAATTTCAGATTTCTGGTTAACCTTATTGTCCTTCTCTGTATCTTTTCTAGTTCTACTATATCTTTTTGAGATTAAGGGATCAGAAATGAGCTCCCTGTTCAACACCCTATATATGTAACAGTGACAAAGTGACAAAATGATATTTTATCCTCCATTCCTTTCCTTATAACTTCTAACATTCCATTTGCCTTTCAATCATTGATCATTACAACAATTTTTCAGAAAATTGTTATAGCTAATAGGAAAATTATCATTTTGAACATATATTTGGGATTGTTTTTCCCAGGTGCATTACTTAAAGAATACAGGCCCCAGACTGCCTCTGCCATTTTTATTTTACAGCCAGTTATTACCAAGAAATCCTTCTAATGCTCTTTGCAGTTGGTATGAGTTTTGGCTATTCTGAAATATCTTGTCTGATCAAGCAGCAAATGATTCTCAAATCATTTATGAGTACACTAAACAGCACAGAGCCTGGGACTGTGGACACTCCTCTTTATTGTGAAATAGCAATCATTTACTCCTTCCCTGTAGCTTCCTTAATTTAACCAATTATTAATCCGCAACATCTTAATCTCACCAAGAGCCTTTAGTAAGAAATATTGTTGAAAGGTTTTTGGAAATTTATTAACTGAATCACTCTTACTCAAATACTCTTCAAAGAACTAGAACAGATTTGTGAGGAACTACTTCAGTCTACGAACTCTGCTTTGACTCTTCTCCCCTAGGTTGTATTTCACCTCTCTAATCTTTTCTGTCATTTGTTACAGCTTCTACTGATTTGTCCAGCACAGAGGTCAGAGGTACTGTTCTGTGGCTCCTCAAATTCTCTCTGCAGCCCTTTGATAAAAACTGGTGTTACATTTGCCACTTCCCACCCATCCAAAAGAAAAAAAAAAAAAACAACACCAAACAAACAATATTTAATCAATAGGTTGGAAGCTACGATTAACTGTTCAGCAAATTTAGCCTTGAGTTCAACAGGTACATACTAGGCTCATGCTGCCTGATGTCATCGGTTTGATTCTTCTCTTGCCATTGACTTTTCTAAACCCTCTTACTGTGTTATTTCATATTAAGAGAGTTCCTCAGGCTCACCTCCTATAAAGGAAGGTCTTACAGTAGCACATCTTCCCCAGTGAATATCAATGAAAAGCATTAATTTTAAGCTTAGTTCCCTACTTTCACTAGGCTCCCTGTAATTCCCTTCTGCTGAGTCTGAGATCTCAGTATCTTCATTTAAAATCAGCTACTCTAGTTCACACCTCTTCATTTTTAGACTTCTATTACTGGTAGAAAATTACTCATATTCGTATGAGTTCTTCCAGTACATAGGAACTTGATCAAGTTGCCTATTTCTGTGTCTCATGCTTAAATGGATTTTAATTTTCTTAATAATGAGCAGTGAAAACAGGGATCTTATTTGCCCACACAGGATCAGTTACATAGCCTCATGTTTTATAGCATCCTATACCTCAGTGTGGGAAATAGTGCATCGCAGAAGATCTAACAGCCTCATAAATGAAAGCTAATAGCACAAAGAATAAATTCAAGACAGCTAGCACTTTAACTCTTTTGTAAATTAACTGTTCCCTCCCCTAAAATAAACCATATTTAAATTAGAAGGCTAGACTATATTATTTAGGCACAGTCTTAAATAAAGAAGGAAGATTTATGTTTCTGCTCTGGGTTTATCATAGGTCTCTGAACACAGCAAATTTTCAATGTTGCCACAAGTTGTGATTTTTGCTGCCTGAGAGACTCCAGGGAATATGCTCTCTGCTCATCTGCAGTTGTGAAAGTATTTAAGCTGCCATTTATAGAGCGAACCAGCAGAAGGGAATGAAAGCACTAAACCATCCTTCTAAAACCACGCGAAATACCCTGACTGAAGTTAGCACCACCATTTCAGTGCTCACTTACAAAGAGGAAAACCAGTGTTATTTCTCTCAAATGATACTTTTTCTTTCACAAGATATCAACATTGGATATTTCTTTAATGATGAAGCTGACATTATTTTCTATTCACAACTCAGCATCCCCAAATATTTGTCAGCAGCATTTGCTTCTTGTTACTTCTAAGTAAATATTTTCTAGCAGCATTATGTCTAGACCTATTAACTCTAACAGCAACCTTATTGAGGCGCTTTTAAAAATATGATGGCGAGCTTTTCAGACATATTTATGACTATATAGTGAGAAACTTCTGGCTTTAAACAGGCATACATTGATATTTTGTTTGATATAAAATTATAGAATCATAGAATAGTTTGGGTTGGAGTGGACCTTTAAAGGTCATCTAGTCCAAACCCCCTGCAAGGAGCAGGGACATCTCCAACAAGATCAGGTTGCTTGGAGCCTCATCCAACCTGGCCTTGAATGTTTCCAGGGATGGGGCATCCACCACCTCTCTGGGCAACCTGTTCCAGTGTTCCACCACCCTCATTGTAAAAAAAATTTTTCCTTATGTCTAGTCTGAATCTATCTCATTTTTAATTGGAGTCCTCCTCAGGAAGTCCATGAAGGGTTGGGTTGATTCTGAGCTGCCTGGCAGCTTCTTGCCTCCCCTGCTTCAGGCATACAACCACCAAGCTGCTTAACAACCTGGGCCACCACCAGGTATCCACAACTCAAAACTACTGTTCTGTTCATCTCTTACCCTGCACACTCAAGCAGTGAACAAAAAAAAAAAAAGTGTGTAGACACATATATACATGCATAGGTATATCATTGTTACAGCTAACACACTGCTTGCAGGTTTGGCCTGAGCTAAAGCCCTGAAGATTTTCTCAATTATTACAGAAAAAAAAGCTATCTTGAATGCAAGAACAGTCCAGTCACCACTAATAACCAGTGTGTGCCTGCACGCTTCTCAGGCAGCTCACAAGCTGGGAGAGTTGGGGCTGTTCAGCCTGGAGAAGAGAAGGCTCTGGGGAGACCTTATAGCAGCCTTCCATTACCTAAGGGGCACCAACAGGATAAACGGGGAGAAACTCTTCAGCAGTGCCTGTTGTGACAGGACAAGGTGTAATGGTTTTAAAATAGAGGGAGGTAGATTCAGATTAGATATTAGGAAAAATTTTTTTACAATGAGGATGGTGGAACACTGGAGCAGGTTGCCCAGAGAGGTTGTAGATGCCACATCCCTGGAAACATTCAAGGCCAGGTTGGATGAGGCTCTGAGCAACCTGATCTTGTTGGAGATGTCCCAGCTCCTTGCAGAGGGGTTGTACTAGATGACCTTTAAAGGTTCCTTCTGACTCTAACAATTCTATGATTCTATAAAACCACAAAATGGCAGCACAATGCTAATGGGAATGTCAGCAAGTTTATACAGAAAAAGCACACACACTTGACATCATAAGGATGCAGGTTTAAGTGCTCACTTTACCTGATGTGGGTCAGAGACTTGCCACAGGCTGTATGCATACTGAGATGGTTTCTCTGCTACTCAGCTGCTGGTGAGTAGCAGAGAAAGGGGGACCCCACTTTCTTTATGAAGAACATTGGCTTAACTGCATGGCTGAGATAAACCTCCAGGAGAAAGGTAAAATTTGGGGAGGAGAAGAGCACGCATTCTCCAGATCTCATCCCTCAGCAGTACAGGCAGACAATGACTGAGCTTGCAAAGTTTTGAGAGGCTGCAGAGCTACCACATAGACCAGCACTGGGAAAGCAGTAGCACTGAGAAGTCACAGCTAAGTAAATGCTCCTGCAGATGTGAGCACTTTTTTGTTACTTACCTCAGCACAAAAGCCCCTACCTCCAAAATCTATGGTCCTTTCTCACTACTAACCTCAGTGGGACTGCTTACACAATTAAGGACTAATTGCATGAGAAGAGATTGCTTGATGAGGTTCTCAGACTTACATGTTTCTGGTCAAATCATCAACTGATGTAAATTAGCACAGCTTCAAATAAATTAGTTAAGTGATGCTGAAGGTCTGGCACCTAATATTTGTGTGTTTTGGAGAGAAGGTAATAGAGACAAAGGGACTATGTATGAGAAAATTGTGTCTCTCCTAACATATTCTTGTCAGCAGACTAATAGATAAAGTAGGGTGGCAAGGTATAATTTATTTAGATTTACATTAATTTGTTTTTCAGGCTATTAAGGAAACTAAGTAGTCATGGGTTAAATGTCAGACCTCTGTCCTGGGACTTGAAACTGATTAAAAGATACAAAGGAAGAGACTTTAGGCATGCAAATGGTGAGAACTTAGAAGTAGCTGTAGAGGGGCAGTATTATTTAGTATATTTATTAGCAAACAATCAGGAGATGATTTGCTAGAAGTCTATTTGGATGACATAAAAATGTTGAGGTGCGTCAAGGCTGAAGGAGGTTTGAGGAATTAAAAAGGATGCAAGTACATCATCAGATAGTTTTCTTTTCTAAGACAATGCTCTGCTTCTAGTAAGAGCAAGCACTGTCACCAGCTGTCATGTCCTTAATATACCTGAAGAGCAACTTGAGCAATTTAAAATAAGCCTCAGATGAGAAGTGGGAGAAGCCCATCTCCTTTCACAGAAAACATCCGTTTGTGTGATCACTGGTAAAGCACAAGTCAACACTGGAGGACCTTTCCTGTGAGGACAGACTGAGAGAGTTGGGGCTGTTCAGCCTGAAGAGGAGGCTCCGGGGAGACCTTATAGTGGTCTTCCAGTACTTAAAGGGGGCTTCTAGGAAAGATGGGCAGAAACTCTTTAGCAGGGCCTGTTGCAATAAGACAAGGGGCAATGGTTTTAAACTGAAAGAGGGTAGATTTAGATTGGACAGAAGGAAGAAATAATTTATGATGAAGTGGTGAGAGACTGTAATATGTTGCCCAGAGAAGCTGTGGATGCCCCAACCCTGGAAGTGTTCAAGGCCAGGTTGGATGGGGCTTTGAGTGACCTGGTCTAGTGGAAGGTGTGCCTACCCATGGCAGGGGGGTTGGACTAGGTGATCTTTAAGGTCCTTTCCAACCCAAATTGTTCTTTAATGCTATGAACACTGTTGTCTTGTCTTGGTTTACTTTTTAATATACAACTGCTACCCAGGTATTTATTCTGAGGTTACGCCTCTGCAGTGGTACCTTGCCAGAAAGCAGCAAAGGCACGAGTTCTCAGGGAAGCATCTGAGCTGTGGAATCAGAAACGAGTCCAGTGACACACCGATTGCAGTGCACGGTGGTGCCGTCTCGCAAGCTGATTTCCACACAGGGGAAACCCAGGTGCACGGGTCAGAAGGAAGTCATGGTTCCCTCTATCCAGGGCCTCAGACTGAAGATATAGGAGGCCCAAAAGCATGTCCCAAAAGTAACAGTGCAACAGGCAGTACTGGGCATTTCATGAATAAGCAATTGTGGAAAAAGCTACAGAACTTAAATTATATGTGAGTTATAAGTATGAAGCCTCAAATTTCTCCTTTATTTATAACTGTGCTGTAGATGGGGATCAGGCTGTGCCTGTATGCCCACCCAGTCATGCCCAACAGTATGCACTTGTTAATTAACTTCCTGAACGGTCCATGAAATCCCCAGCTAGTTGTCCACATAGATGAGATACTGGACTGGCTCTAGACAAGGGTCCAACTTGAAACTGGGTGACTGACTGAACTCCCAGCATCCTCACAACTAAGTATTCAACTGACTGCTGCAGAAACCCTCCAGCTGGGGCTTTTGGACACTTCTAGAAGCAGAACTGCAAGTCCCAGGCAGCTCCTGCTCTGCCTAGTCCAATTTGTGCACTTGAAAGTCTTGCTTAATCTCCTGGATGGGGTGACCCCACAACTACCAGGAGTTTCTGCTGCAAAGGTGATCACACTGTCCACATGGTAAGTAATTAATAAAAACTGCTCCTGTAGATACAGAAATGGTCGCACAGGACAGTGTCCTGTACATTGTTAAGACAGTAGCAATAGAACATGCATGTGATGGAGTAGTCACATAGGACCATGGGCCAGCTGGGTTAGAGAACCGAGCAGAACTGCAGTCCGGAGAGTCTCACCCCAGCCAGCTGAAGGTACCGCTGCAAAGGCCTTTGCAATGGAAATGCCTCTCACCACTGGGCAACAACCAACTCCTGTTTGAGAGACATCATTCTCCATGACAGCATCACCTCAATGCAAGATCCCAATAAACTAGCAATTTTTTTTAACAAACTCTCTGTGTCTGTGCAACACAACAATACTGCTTGTCTTGATGACACCTGCTTTGCAGCTATTTCTACACCAAATGTAACGTCGGTGATTAATTCAGAGGTGACAATTCAACAAAATAGACTAAAACTTTCAGTGGCCAGTCCATTACATTCATGCTGGACCACATTGTAACAGTATTTTCAACTCCTCTCATTTTGCTTTATCTTTTCTCTTCTTCCAGAAAGTGTCATTCCCATCTCTTACAAGAGATAGAATAGTCCAGAAAAAGTTAGTTTTGTTCAGCTCCAAAAACACAAATATAATAAAATTGACTGCCACATCCCAAATATGTCATTAGCAGTCATGCAAGCCCACCACCCACAACTCTTACCTGAGACTGTCATTAAGTCTTGCCAGTGCTCTCCAGCACAGAACTCTCAGCATTGCCGGCAAGCTCTTCATGTGGCCTCAGCTAGAAAAGGGAAGCAAAGCTCTAAACCAAGCACTTGTTTCAAATCAGCCCTTTTGTAGGAGCTGCCAGAAGGGGAAATGGGTCCCACTACATCACATCTCCCTCTCCCTCTCCTTCTCCTTCTCCCTCTCCTTCTCCTTCTCCCTCTCTTCTTTCTTTCTTTCCTTCCTTCCTCCCTTCCTTTCTTCCTTCCTTCCTCTGCTTCCCTCTGCTATCAAATCTCCATGGCCTAGACCACAACCATTATGCATCCATTCAGAGAAACTCTTTGCAGCTGCAAGTGTTGATCTGGGAGAAGCAGCTGAGTGTAAAGGCAAACAATAGTTCTTTCAGCAAATCTTCTCACTGCTATTTCACACTTCTACGGGCACAGCAGCTTCAGAAGACAAAGGAGTCTTGCATACCAGAATTTATACAAAAAACTTTCTTCCCCACTGACCTTGAGTTCTGTATATCTATGGGAGACATATGATACATAATAATAGCAGTGCTGGGGGAAGTTCTGTTCAGCCAGTCACAGCTTACACACAGGTAAATGCATTTCATTAACTGTAAGCTTTCATTTTCTCTCGTGGGTTCACTGAAGCCTTATACAACATTCTTCTAAGGAGAAATCAGAACCAAGCAATCTTTCGAGAAAATAACTCTACAAAGCTCACAATTAATTCAACTCTATAATATGCAGAGCACAGGCCTGAAAGCCAATTTAAAATCTTCAACATAAGATCAAAAACTGCTACAAAAGGATATAAGTATTTTTAAACAGCAACGTTCTCTTCAGGAGTCAAACTACTTTGCAAGTTGACAACTTTCTGTGTTCATACCCAGCAGCTTCCCTTTGAAGCAATTTTTCACACTAAGATCTGATGGAATCACCTCACATTACAAAAGAGGAAAGCCTATTAATTACACTTATTATTTTGACATTTACAAAAATACAGTCACAAATAAAGATGTCAAGATGTGCACAGCCTAAAAAAAAAAATTACTAGTCCCTGCCTTACAGACATCATAGCTAATATAGAAGAGAGCAAGTGGACAAAAATACAAAGAAAAGTAATGCAATAATAAGGGGGGGGGGAGGAATCCATTAATTAGCATCCTGTTTCACGGGGTCACATACAAAGAAATAGCAGGTTAATCAAGTATTTGTAGAAGTTCCCTCCTAAACCAAAGCGTGGTTACATTTGTGCTGGGACACTTGAAATAGGATGCACGTGCTGTCAGCATCTGCCAAATGCAGCCTCATCATCTGAAAACAGCATGAGATGGAGAAGGAAGTAAAATTCCAAACTTAATCCATGTTGTCTATGAAACAAAAAGCAGAGGTAAGTAGATCAGTCAGATAACTGAACCACATGAATGTAAATGCACAGTCAGACAGTGAGGGATATCAGCAGAGAAAAATCTTGGCATTATAACATTACTGTGATATTGCATGCAGTGGGTATATTAACTTAGCTAAACTTAAAATTGCAAACACATACCAAACCTAAAGCTCAAGTTGTCCTTAAAATCAGACAGGAAGTGATGCTTAGACTTTTCATTAGGCTGCTACACAGAAGTGAATTTCATACAAAATTTTTATCATATCCGTATATCCATTTCTCTTGCATGTTTATACCCACTGCAGAGCACTTTGTGAATGATAGAGCATTCCAAGCACATAAGTGCTTTGCAGCTAACTTAAAAAATACATTCTTAATTTTGTGCAGAACGTGTGGTCAAAACACGGTTATTTCTTAGGCATTAGTTAACAGCCTCTGTAGCAATAGGGTTGCTCATGACATCTTCTATCTTTTTATAGCACTAAGCCCTGGTCTTTGGATAAGTCAAAGGCATGAAGTCATCAAGAGACCCATAGCAGCTATTTAAATGCTAAATAAGAAAATTTTCATACCGACTGGTTAAAAATATAAAGATAAAAGTTTAAAGGAACAGTCACTTTTTTGATAGATTAAAAAAAATGAAAACCATTGTTGTAAACTTTACTTTTGTCTCTAGCACCTCCACTTTTAGCTCAGTGTTCGACTTGCAAAATTATTTTTTTTTTAAGGTGCTGGCACTTCAGAAAAAAAAAGAAATGATCTGGGGCTATTTCCATGACTCCTGCGGCAGTTGGAACTTACCTTACGGGATTAGCTGCCCAGATATTACATTGGAAATATGGGTCCTGCAAAAGAGAGTATACCTTTATTCAGGTACAATGGCGTGATACATTAGCTGCTTGGATGGAAGGATTTGTTCAGTGACTACCGCAGTCTGATTATGTGGCACCACATGGTATCAGGAATAAACAGAAATCAAAGACAGCACCATGAATGGAAGAACACCTAAAAGCTTCAGCAGAAACACTCTGAAAAATAGAGGGACAAAGGATACAGAAGAGACCTAAACAGCGTGTATCTCCAAGTAACACCCGCCAGAAAAATGGAAGAATTGTCAATGAGAGATTTAATTCTGACAGTTTCAAGCTGTGAAGCAGCAGACGTGTTTCACAAGTTTGCAGTTAATTTGAGCAGATGAAACCATAGTGTGAAGGAACTCTGCCTTCCATGCAGAAGTAACACCTCTGACTGGCCAGCCCCAGGCTGGACACCCCAGGGGTGAGCAAGCAGTTTTGCTCATTCCCAGGACTCCTGTCCTACGGAAATATCTTAATGATCAAGTTGTTCCCATTCAATTTTAGGCAACCTTTAAAAGAGATGCAAATAGTGCTTTCTCTTCCCTTTCACATGCACCTAGAGCATCCATGCCTTGCTGGGATACTCACCTAGGTAGTGGGAGGTGGTTAAATTCTCCCAGGTGGAGAAGGGAATGGAACAGCATCCCACATGGAATACTCTCCCCACTCAGAATTACACACTAAAGACTACACGTAAAGAAGACACTACCACTTTCTCTGGTTATGTCTTATAGGAGATGACTGCTGTTCCACTTCTGAAGAAAATTTCTGGGGCAAACAACTTACGCCAGCCTGTCCGGAGGGAAGCACCTTCCTGGAGACACAGGACAGGTGACTATGAGTCCAGGCAACGATGAGCATGTGAGACAGAAGTTTATTCCCAGTTGCTCCTCATAGTGATTGGAGAAAACTTTCTCCTCCAAGCACCGACCATGAATCCCTTGCAAGGCATCTACCACTTGCGGGGCAGAGGACAGGCACTGTAAGGCCCTCTGCTGTGGATTCCTGCATCATAGAATCACAGAATGGTTTGGGTTGGAAGGGACCTTTAAAGGTCATCTAGTCCAACTCCCCCTGCAAGGAGCAGGGACATCTTCCTATGGCAGTAGGAACCTTAAAACTAGACTATAGACATAGACACTCAGCTCTCCAGCCCCCAAACCCATTGGCAGACCTGGGCTTCTGTCACTGCACTATGTATCCTGGAGAATCCCTCAGGTTGGCATTGACACATGGTGAGCAGCGCAAACAGAAACCTGCATTACTGCTGCTGGTGCCACACGGGGATTTAAAGGATTCCTGTCACCACTGGCACCAGGCAGTTTAACATTCTTTGTGAACGCCATGTTTTCTTTCTTAAAAAATATTATGATACTAGCATTAAATGCTCTCTGATTTGCATATAAGTACAGTGTATTGTGCAGTAATTTTTGCTTTGTTTTCTTACATATTATTTCTATTGTTGCCATAGTCTTCTGAAATTTGCTGTCTTTGCCCTGAGCATTAAAGAACTCACTGGGATGCCACTTATCTTAATCTTTTTTTGACATTTTTCATACACAAAATTCCCTGCATAGTGACAGGTTCAGTATTGTTAAAAAACAGCAGGAGAAAAACCCAATTAAACTTGCAGTTTTCCATGGAGTAAGGTACATATGCAACATGCCTGCCAGATGACTTGCTCTGTCCTTGCCTCAACTGGGCGTATCTACAAGAAGATTTTTTCCCTGTGGGTACAGCGTGCCCCTTTTCCTAAAATTCTGCTACCTTTCTGCAGAAAGGAAATATATTAAAAACAAAAGATCCCATAATGGCTTTCTTCACCTCAAATATATATATATACTGATTTTACATGAAGGGCTAACACTTCAGAAGACTCTCCAGATCTCTAAAAGCCACCTGTGCTTTCAATTGCAACTTCCTTGTACTCACAAAAAGAATTACTGCTTACCACATTGTTCAGGCTGTTTTGGTGTGTAAGTAAGTAATCATTTAATTTTCACATGTGCACGATTCCAGGAGGAGGATTGGACAGACATTTCTGTTCACAGAACTGGACTCCTCCTTTGAGAGCCCATCTGCACTTCAAAAATCAATCATATTAAGGAACTCCCAGTGTGATTCGCAGTGAACCCAAACTCTGATTTATAGCAGACCTACAAGGCAATTTGTCTCCTGCCACAAGCTCACCACTTAGGGTAAGCAAGTCTTCTCCATTCCCTCCGTACTCAAAGGAGTATTTTTCGATATAGGTATCTCTCCGTTCAGTGATTCATCAGCATCTCCTGTTTCAGGATGGGCTGAGTGATTTTCTGGATGTCTCTCTCTCTGTCCACTGATTAAGAGCCTAGATCACTTTCTTAGACTAAACAGGTAACTTTAAAGCAATTAACGTTAGGACAGATGGATCTCATCCCCAATTAAATCATTGGGTTTATGTCAGGAATGACTCTATGAAATAAGTCTCAAGGAACCTGGGTAAAAAAGTAACATTCCTCTGAGAGCCAAGAGTCCAAGAGTCCTAGGTGTTAATCTTTACTCCAACACTATTTATGCACTTATAACTAGAAAGCAATTAGGTAAAATGCATTAATAGTGACAGGAGTGACATCTTTCTCCCAAACTGCAGCTCTTGCTCAATAGTATCAGGTCCCTGTTTCCTGTGTCCCTGGAAGCTTCCACTCCTGGCTACCCAGTGGTCCAGCTGCAATGGGACAAGTGTAGACAGCATTTGCTTAAAGAGGTTACCAGCCCAGCAGAAAAGCACTTGCCATTTTGTCTGGCTGAGAGCTGAATTATTACAAAAAGGAAAAAACATCTCTATTACTCCTCAATAAGAACATCAATTTCCTATCCAAAGGCTCATCACCTGAGTCCATTAAATAGTTTTAGGCTGCAAATCTCACTCTCTCCTAAGCACCATGAGGATGGGGAGGCAGCGAGACACTTCTATTGCCACAGGCTGCTTCGAAGTATCCCTGTGAGCTGCCTATTGCTAACATCAATCCTAGATGCCTAACAATCTCTATTAAATTCAGAAAGAAATGAAGTATTTAACACAAGCTTACAAATTATTTTTCCAGAACAGGTGCTTAACATGGGGTCCAGTGTAAAACACGGTACAGAATCTGGGTGCCTGTCTCATTCCTGAACTGCTGAATGCACTTCCCTAGGAGTCTGGAGACACCTTGTGTGGAGATACAGATAGGTTCTGATGATCCTTTTTACAGACAGTAAGTGCAAAATCCATGAAAGAAGCCATAGCAACCATATTTTCACTGGATTGACTCTAGTAGTTAGATAGAACACTTCTTTAGATGCATTATTGTGTAGGCAACCTACTGATCTTTCTATCTTTAAATAAGAATTCCTTTTAGCTATGCTAAAGAAAACAAATAAGCATTCAAACTGAGATGGACTTGTTCACTGCCCTGCAATAGACTCATACTGTAAGCAAATTTCTTTGTTTTGTTTTGTTTTTTTTTTAAACTTCTACAGCATCGCTATTAGGAAAGGAATTTGGAAGGTCTGTTGGCTGGAGGTCTACTGGCAGAGGGAGGGAAAATAATTTTGATCACTCTACCAGACAGCCTACGGGCAATGATTCATGAGAGACCTACAAAATAGTGGTAATGAACCCTCCCAATAACCAAGTTTTAGACAGCTCATCACAGTACAATCTAAGGGAGATGAAGGTATAAAATAACCTTTAACAAACCTGGGTAATGCTTTTGAGGATCCTGCTGTACCAGGCAGAAGACTTTCCACCATCCTGCTTGGTGAGTATGTCCAGTTCAGCACAGTGGTACCCCAATTGTCAGCCGAGCTTGTTTACTGGAAACAGCATGATCATATTATCATTACCACAGGCTAGAACTTCTGTTCCTTAGCAAGAATGGCTCCCACACCATCCCAGCTGTCCTGTTCTGGAAACTGCAGCCCTTCACTTGGGCCTTCTGGCACAACATTGCTTTGTGCCTTGTGATGGACAACAAGTGTTGCGGGACGTCCCTACAGCCACAAAGGAAGGGGCAATTACACCATCCCAGAATAATGAACTCTCTTACCCAATATCAGAGAACAAGATGTCCTAAAAAAGCTGTACACACAGGGGGAAATCTTCCTGGAGGTATCTCTTGGGTGGGCGACGGCAGAACCAGCCAGGATCACCTGCTGTAAATTACACAGTCCCTTACCAAGTTCTCCTTACTTGAACTTTCTTTTGGTCCTGGAAACTTGATGTAACATCACTTTTATTAATCCCGGACACTGCTCAAGAGAGATCAATAAAACAGAAAAAAAAATACATAAATCTTTATTCAGACATCTGAATTTGACAATCTACAAATGATTAGCATGAAGTAGCCAAAATCGGGCACCTATGTTGACATCTAGAAATCCCCACAGGGCAGCATTCTTCAGACTATAATCTGTAAAATGTAAAACACACATTGCCAAAGAAAAAGGGACACTTTGAGAATTGCATTTCAAAGGCCTGAATGCGGTCCTAGCACAAGGGAGCACCGTTCCTTTCACCTATGGAAAGTGAAGCATTCATTTATGCCAAAACCTTTCATCTGTAAAGCTTCTGCTGGAGTTATATAAAGCATTTGTCTAAGCACATAAAAGCACATGCAGCCCCGTTCAAAATCTGGGTAACTGTGTTTGCTCATGCGAATTGTATCCAGCAAACTAACGCCCAGCTTTTGTAAACACCAAGAAAAATGGTGTGGTTTGTGGGAATTTATAACTTTAATATTCATACACCTTGTTTTGCGACTTTTACTCCCTGTTATTAACCCTTATGAACCAGGGTTATTTGTGTCAGTCTGAGATCCAAAACAGAGCCAGCACAGCCAGCTTCATATCTGCCTCACCAGGACATTGGACACGTGTTAAAATAATGGCCTAGCATAAGACAGGGCCTAAAATTCTGCACAGATCAAAATTATATATACAATAGATTTTTTTTTTACTTATATATTCACGTTTCATAACTTAGTTCATCTATGGAGATTAATGAACAGCACGGTTTATTTAACACGTTTGCTGAGTTACTGGAGTTTACAAAACCATCTGGGATCAGCTCTAGGTGGTGTGTTCACATTATTAATAAACCCTTCAACTGCATTTTCCTTTGCGCAGGGGATATGTGGCAGGTTTATGTTTGAATCACGTGTTTGTAATTGTGCTCCAAATCCATGAAGAGACAAAGACGAGTAACTCTTTAAATCCTTTCACTGGGCACGATGTGAACTAGAGGCTGTAGCCATACCAAAGGTAAAGTGTGTCAAATCAACCCGGGAATGGATATAACTGTCTTACATAAAAGTATTTGTAGCTTCCTGTTTAAAACTAAGGAGGAAAATGTGTGTGTTATTTGCAGAGTTACATTTCTGAAACATGTTCTTCTTTCCTCTGTATTTTTCAGTCTCGGAAACTGCACAGATTATAAGGAAGAGCCTGCTCACCAGGGAGAATCATCAGCCTTTTCTCGAGCGCTATCCTAAAAACCAGCTTAAGAGAAACGGGAAAAGATTCTTTCTTCTTGAAACACATGAAACAGGATTATTTGTTTTTCTCTGCCATTCTTGCTTTTGGCTGATTCATTGGTGTACCCAGATATGCTTATAAGCAACAAAGAACAATGTTAAGGTTATTCAGAACTGAGTTTATTAGTACAGCTAATCCTAAAGCTTTGGAGGAATTAGTGCAGGGATTCAGAAAGGATAATGAAAGACTGTTTTGATGAGTACTGGTCAAAATGTTTCTGAAGACCAGAAATCTAGGCATTTTCTTAAGACAACAAAACAGGTAAAGAAAAATTTACTTTCATAAATTATAACAGTAAAGAATTCCCACAAGTGCTTAAAATTCTGGCTAACCCAACAGAAAATTTCACTGAAAATAAACTAACTTATTTTTACGCTTGGCAAATGTTTTCACTAATAAGCATTTAAATTGATTAATCACAATCTTTTAAAATATTTTACAATACACAGTGGACTATTTTATTATTTTATATACTGCTTTCACATTTTGCTGACAGTTCATATTGACTTCAGTAAGAAGCATGCACAACCATATAAAATGGCTTGCTGTATTTTTCTGAAATACTCATAAGTGCAGAATCAAACATTAAACATGTAACTAAAATCAAAGTAATATTTCTGTTTGTCATAGAGCTGACTTTTTTTAATAGATAGCATAGGTAGGATTCAACTCCACTTGTTACAACAAAAGTGACTTTAATTTATGTATCTGATTCCAGAGAAGAATTTGGCTTCATATATATTTAAACAACTGTCAACTTCAACCTACATTATGTCCTAGCATAATGTTCATAGTATTTCATGAGCAGATCTATTTTATTTTCAGTTATTTCTTCTCTTGTCTTGCTCTGCTGTAACAAACAATTTGTTCTGTCTCATTGGAAAAAAAAAAATAAATTTAAAACTGTAGAGAAGCTAAAGTCTGTATCTCAAGTGATTATCATCTCCAAAACAGCTCATGCGTATCTTATCAGAGATGCCTCCATTAGGACTACTGATTTTCCTGAGAATTTTTGTTTGCACAATGTAGCACTTGAACTAAGAGATATGGTCCACTATAAATAATAGTATTTCTATTCTAATTAAATAAGTACAAAATTATAAATTAATCCAACATCCACATTTAATTTTTCAAAAGTATCTAAATATTAACTCCCTTAGTAGCCCAAATATATTTTCAATTTAAATTTAGAAGCTTAAATGTCATTAACTATCAACGAGATTCAGGGTCTAGTATAAAAATTTCGGTCCTTAAAAATGCAATATTATGGAAAACATCATTATGTAGCTACACATGTTTTTAGAAACCAAATACCTTTAAGAATCCAGCTACTAGTAAAAAAAAAATGTCCTTTGAAAATGTGAGAAAAATGAACCCAGACCAACTCAATAACCAAGCTGTCTGAACAAATTTGGTTTCAGTTTTTCTTCTCGATGGCAGTAAATAGAGGGTACCTATTGTTCTGAAGTGCTTTTCTTCTGAATAAAGGACACAACTAGACTCTTTTCTGTATAATAATATGAGGACAGAAATGACATTGTTTCTGTACCTATTTTCCTGAAAAAATGTTGGGCCAGATTTCGAAAGATATGCACTAAATCCAGGTCAACTTTGTCAGTCTTTGATTTGAACAAGAATCCGTTACCTGGACTCCTCCTTTAATCCAGTCTTAAGAGCAGCCGCTGGGATATAGGAAACCATATTTGAATTCATGCTAACTTGTTAGAAGAAGTGGAAGGAATAGTAGGAGATATTTCAATTATTCAGGAGGAAAACAGATGCAATTGAACTCTGAGCTGTGTTCTCACTGCAGATAAAGTCACTAAGCAGTTTATTCAACTGGAATTACTACTCTTGAATCAAAAAACTCGATTTTTCAGAGAAAGGAGAACTTACTTCAGGTAAAATTATTAGATATCTGTTTTCTATCTTATACTTTCTAGAGCAAAGCATAGTGTAGACCCATCAGAGTATCAGAAGGATGCCTTTTCAAGCCAGCAGACCTACCTGCAATACTGTCTTAATGGCTAGGAGGAGGAAAGGGGAGAGACCAGTAGTAACAGCTACTCCTACAGATTCCCTGACAGGGATTTTCTAACTTTATCATCTAAAAGTCAGCAGCCTAAATGTCAGCTAGTTCCCTGGGCTCCTTTATAGTTGAAGGAAAGAAAGAGGCACCTCCAGAAAGCAATTCATCTCATCCTAAAGCAGATATCTAAGACAAGTTCAATGAATCACTATCTATCTCATTTCTTTCTTATCCTGTGGCTATGAAGGGAACGTGACAAGTAACTTTTAGATGCCTGTAAGATGAATTCTGCCCTAATGTCATTATTCACTGCACTCTGAAGCTTCACTTTTGGATTTCCTTCACTTTTGTGGTCTTCGGGTCATGGTTCCCCTTCTTGCCTCTGCTGCCAGGCTTCATGATGCCTGACCTGACCTCACTCACTGACCTGAGCCAAAGCTCACTGGAAGATCCTCTTTGCTGTGAACGATCTTTGGATCAGACCTTAAGGGAAAAGCAGGACAAGGGCAAAGGTGCTCTTCAGGATTATTACAGAACAGCAAGTTACTTTACTCCCATCTCTGCAGAATAAGTTCTCCCTTGAATTTTTAAGACAGGGACAATATATTGATTAGCCCACTTCGGTCCAGAAGGTTAGCAGATTTTTTTACCTCATATATTGTGCTGTCATACATAACTTGATAAACTGCATCAAAATTGCTCTATGTGGTTTTCATCCACTTCTGGCAGCAGAAAGGCCAGTAAGAGGTGTAAGACTCTCCCAGAAATCTGTATTGCAAGAGTTTTTCCTCATCCTCACAGTCTGATGAAAAATGGACTTCTAGGCTGAATTCTAGCACTCCCTCTATTCTGGAGCTAATCAGAATTTTATTTGATTTGGGCAACATGTAAAAATACTGTTGCCTAAATGGGTCCACGCTTGTCACTGAGACAAAATCACAGGATTAACTCCTGACAAGAGGATCAGTTGAGCACATGGAAAGTCAAATAACTATTTCTATTAGCACACAGCAGTATTATAATAAAGCAATTACAGCATTCAGTGATGATGTATGAAAATTTTCTCCAATTTTCCACCTTAAAATTAATGTTAAAGATTTCTTACTGAAATAAAAACCAGTTTGTGCAGCACATCAAAATAGCTTGTACTATTCAGAATTGTGGGGAAGTGGAGCCACAAGATAAAACAACCTAGAAAACATGTTATCAACAAACAGAAGCTGTCAATCATGGTATTGCACTGTACACTATAAAAACACCACAAAAAACGGACTCTAATTTGAGAACATCCATTCTCTCTCCACGTATGAGAAAAACAAAGCTGTTATACAGATACTTTACTGATTTCCTTATATTAACAGAATTTTTGTTGAGAGGCAGCTTTTATCAGAACAGGAATTTGAAATCTGGAAACTTGTTTGTAAATTCTGGTCAAAAGTGGCCCACACCTAAAGTGAATAGCTAAAGATGGGTAAACAACAAAATCTTCAAAAACAACGGAAGCCTACCTGAGAGATTCCAGCTCTGCAGATTCGAAAGGCTAAGAATAGGAATAAAAAGCACCATTGTAGTTGAATTTGAAAAAAAAAAAACTTACCACATAAATAGTAGTACGTTTGTGTCGAAAATCCATTCACAGTTTAAAATTATTTCTAAGTAGACTGGAGGGAAACAATTCACATTTTCAGTTCAGGTATATCTACCAATGCATATGCTCCCATCCATCTATCTATCTGAGTCTGTGAGTTAGATACACCAATGTGAACTTTATTAAACAAAACTTTGGTGTTCTTTACATAATTGAGTCAAAACCCACAGATCTTTATCACTTTCTCATCAGAACTAACAGGATACAACCACAGTAAAATGCACCATTATTATGCAGTGCCATGTGTTTACTATTAAAATGTAAAATAACATAAACATTCAAATCTCTCAGTCCAATGTGGATATTAAAACCAAACAAAAAATACTAGCAGAAGGATCGGAAAGCAGTAAGTTACTTCTAAAGCTACTCTGTCTTTCTCACAGACATGGAGTAAATGGATTATTTAAATCTCAGATTGGACTCCACTATTCCTACTGGCAGTCTTGTAACGAACATTTAAGGTTTAAACCTAGTCAAATAACTGTGAAGTACTTATGACGCATTTACTACCTTTGCTTTTCTACATATACATGTACAACCGTTACACTACTCAGCTGCATTTTTAGTATGAAGGCTAATTATGTTAGTGCAATATTGGGGGCTCCAGAATTATTGCATCACTTTATGCCACGTGGCTGAGTTTTAAAAGTATTGCACAACTTTTGTCAACAGAATACTCCATGTCCATTACAGCAGATACCCTAGGACAGTTTGTGTAGCTTAAACACCTCTCCAATAGTGTTCCATAGCAATATTTTAGAGGAAAAAAAAAACAAAAATACAAGGCATGCATAGAGTGATTTCTCCATGCTACACCTCCCAGGCAACCAGCAGTGTTCTTGAGTCTTCCTCTGCCAGAGGTCATATCCAGAGGCTGTCCTCCATTCATTTATCATAAAAGGAGTTATTAATTCATTTATTAATCCATTTATCCTAGTGTAACTGTACATAACAGGTGTGATGGATTACATATGTTTTGTTCAACATATGCTGTTCAATTCATGTTAACACAGCACACCTCTACAGAATGACTGGGTCAGGTGAACTTGTTTGGAGAGGGAAACTGCTCCAGCACTGGTATGCCACTGATGGAGAGGAGATCACAGGGTGGAAGAACATGAAAGAAGAAAGCACAAGTGAGAAAGGAGAAAGGAGAAGGGAGAAGGAAGAAGGGAGAAAGGAGAAAGAGAACAAGACAAAACTCTTGTTCCTTCTTATTGCAAGAAGGAACAACAACAAAAGAATGAATGCTTAGCAAGGGGAGCATCCAACACAGCAGGAAGACTGAAGGTAAGTCTATGTTAGGGTGTCAGTGCAGGTGAGGAGCGTGCTTTCGAAGAAATTCTTCCAATTGTCACCACTTGGTGTGCTTCGGTTCGCATCATGGAGTGGTCTCTGAGCATATTAACTGGATTCCTTTTGGACAAAAAGAAATTGGAAGATGATCTCCAGGACTGCAAGTCCCAGCCTCAAAGGAGTGTTCAATCTACAGGACCACACCAGACTTAGTTTGAAGTACCTACGCATAGTGTGGGCAGTGAGTCCTCAGGAGCAACTGCTCTGCTCCACAAATACAGCTACTGGCTCCCACCACTTGCCTATGAAGACATAGCCTGAAAAACTCCCCAGTGGAGCAGAGGCTGGCACAGCCAGCCCTCAAAGATGACAGGGTGACCAGAAAGGACTGCACAGACTGTGCTACAACCTGCTATGCCTCTGAGTTGACTGAAACTATGCTTGGCAGCCAGGACCAGCATTCAGCACCACATTGCACAGGGGAAGTTTTATTCTTAAGATATTTTTTCTACTCTGTTTCACCTATTCACTTTATTTTATTTTTAAAAAAATAATCAATTAATCTACCTTGATTCTCAGAAAAATGTCTTTTTTAGTTTAAAAGCCCTTTTGGCCTTCAGGGAAGCTCACTATACAGAAAAATCATCAGCAGATCCATTCCAGAGCTCTGACTAGTTTCAGATTCCATTACAAAAAAAAAAATTATAAAGGGACTTCTAAATAATGGATCATATAGTCCAATACCAATAATATTTATGACTGCAATCCCAAGCATCTGGGAGCACTCCTTTCCACCAGTGGAATTGAGAGTATGATCCATACTCACACTTTGTCTGTGGATTGTTGCGAGTCTTTCCTCAGGACACTGGGATGACGCTTACAACTGCTGTACGCATGATTGACATTACTGATACAGAGCCCACAAACACTGCATCATGGTGTACAGTGCAGAGAAGCTGTCTATGCCACACGTGATCAAACACTGTACTGAAAGGACACATGATGAAATATCTGCTTGACATTCCCAGAAGCATTATTATTTTTAAAAAATGCTGCAGTAATACCAGTTGACTTTTGCTTTTTATTTCCTGAAATGGAAGGAACCAGGTACCTATGAACTACAGTGAAACAAGATCTTATACTTCAAAGATGAAAATATTCACATCCGATTGTAATCCATCTCCTGGCTAAGAGACCAAAGCCTTCAGTGAGCAGGACAAATCCACATCATCTTTCTAAATGCTAATTTTGTGTTTTGACCTCTGGCTTAGATGTCAGATAAAAAAACACACATAACCACATAACTCCCTAGCAATTACATTAATGTAGACACTGAAAAGAATCAGCTTTTTGAGTGAAAGTCATAATGAACACAGGCAAACACAAAAATTTCTTCCACATCTACCTTTCCCTGCTAAGACAGAGCTTAGGCAATACATTGCCAGTCACTTTAGAAAACACTTATTGCTCTTTGCTACTTTATGTTAGTTTTACTTTGTTTGATCACATAAAGTCTTTTTTTGGTAAGTGATATGTGCATTTATAAGGCACTTTCAGATCTAAGGATGAAAAGCACTTGCTAAAAATGCTATCATCATTTCCACTGCAAAGGATTCAGAAAACATGAGTCTTTTGTTTGAGAGCATGAAGTATACACCAGAGCTACAGAATGCAGCTTTAAATACTAATGTAAAGTCATTACTGAAAATTTAAACACAGATCTGATTAAATCATTGACAGTGAGAAATTACACACCTGTATTTTGCAAGTAACCCACATGCTCTCTTTTTTAGCAATGCTTAAACTGAAGAAATCCTACTGGAATCAGTCTTCAGAAATACAGCGCTCTCTTTTTCACCACCTTCTCTTCATACAGTCATCAATCACAAAACAGTAATTATATTCATATTCAAAACTCATTTCTCTGGCCAAGAAAAGGCAGCCACGTGTCTCCAGGTCACAATCCTGGACTGAAAGGATACACGAAAACCCTAGAGCCTAGGTACCACTAGACCACCTAACAAAACTTTCCCCAGGGCTCACCAGCTCTACCCTCCTTGGGCCAGTCACAGTCTGTGGGCTTTGGCTAGATCTGCCAACATGGGTCTAAGTCCACAATAACCTGTCCTCCACACTGGAGTTTAGCAGTGAATGATCTCAACAGCCTCTTGTTCACGTTGCCTATGCTTCACTAGGAAGGCTGTGAAGCTGCGCATGCATTACTGACGTGGTTGTTTTTAACCTACTTTGTTCCTATCAGCACATGATGCCATATTTAATATGACTCTAAATCTGGAGTCATTTTCATACAGCACAGATAAAAAAAAGTATAAGCAGTGAATTTCAAGTGCTTTCACACAGATGGCAATGCGGTGCGAAATACTATGCCATTTTCCCACACTCAGATAAGTAAGTATAAATGTCAAAGAAACTGGAGATTTTCCTCTGAGGAAAAGAAAAATGCAAAAAAGTTAGAAACCAGTGCCTAGATGGAGCTCAGCTACCCCCATTTTTTCACTTGTTATACAAGCATGTTTATTGCAAGCCAGTAGGTTGATTCACTGGAATGTCATGCCAAACCACTGTATTTTGCAATCTCTTACTGCCATCTTATGCCATTTTTTGTCACTGCACAACCCAGGACATTCTAAAAATTGTCCAAGAAATGCTTTCTCACATATAGCATTTCCTTTCCTGAGTGTTTGCCATCCTATCAGCTCATTATCATCTGGCCCTCATTTCTGCACCTCCAATTCTGCAAGAAAACATTGAACACTGAATTCTCTTTGAAGTTGATGAGAACCAAGAGTCCCCAGCACCTTTGAGGATCGTGTTAGAAAGGCTAATAACAAGTTCTCCCCTTCAAAACTATTTCTTCAATTGCTCTTTGCTTTTCAAATACGTGGCTTGATTCTCATTTGCACTGTTTGACTCCACATTTCCCATTCCAGTACTGTGCAGGGACTACAAAGTAAATGAAGATAGGCCTGTAGTTTTCCTTCTGTAAAAAAAAGATGCCTATAAGTGGCTAAAACAGATTCACAGCACACATTATAATTTGCAAAAATTGCTGATCTAAACAGTATTAAATGACAGAACACCAAAATGAATGAGGCACAAGAAAAAATAGTGGTCTATAATGAGTTTTACCTTTAAAATAGGGGGGATTTCCTCTCAAAAAAAACCAACTCTAAATGACATTTTGGACTTCTACAGGGGTCTTCTTTCCTGAATTCCACATCAAATTTTCAGGTTATGGGTAAAGGAGCACTGCTGGGCGTCTTACCAGCAAAGCATGAAAAATCAACCTAAACTCCAAGAGTTAAGTGTGTTCTCTCCTTTTCTGGTCCCATCAACTCTAACAAATTTTCCAGTAGCCAATATATTTCCCCAGCAGTACCCATAAAACCCATTCCATTTTAGTTCTGCTCTAAACATTGATGATTAGAGTTTAGTAAATAAAGTATCTTGTGGCTGATATATTAGAGCAAATAGATTCATTATTTCTCTCCCATTCCCTTTTCTCACTCAGTTGTGGTTTTGTTCTTCTTGTTTCTGCACTGATGAAAGTTAAAATAGAGCTCAGCTGCTCAATACAGCCAATGCAAACCAACCTTCCAATTCACAGCAAATTCTGCAATCACATTTTATGCCACATAAACTCCATTTTCATAAAATGCATTGACTTCGACCATTCCCAGCCTCTCTAATCCCAAAGCACAATGTCACAAGACAACTAACATTTGTACTGATTTTTCAATATGTGCTACAACAACTCCTTTTAAACACACTTCAGTGATCACTCTCAGTGGCAATGCAATCAAATGAGAGCTGCAAAGTATTTCATTGCTTGGCTTTCCCTAACACCAGAGCAATTCCTGTATCTCAATAATACATTCACAGGTGAATCAACTAAGCCAGTAGGACCCTACCAGCTAAAAGCAAAATTATCTTCTGTGCCCAGTTTCCTGAGAGACTAATATTACCCCCACAAAAAAAAAAGACAAATTGATGTGATGTTTTCTACTCCTAGGCATCATTTGGGCCTTGTCACAACTTTCTCCTCTGTGGCATACTCCTGTGTGGGAAAATCTAAACAGTTATACTCGCCACTTTCTGCTTACTTCCAAGGAGAAAGAATGCAGAATCTAACCTTGAAAACTCCCAAAACATGCCAGATTGGTATAAACAGAACCATATGGTTAATCTTGCAATTATCTGTTTTCCTTAGTATTTGTATAACTCCCAGTGGTCTGTATTTTTAAACATAAGAGACCCAATTTACCATTTCAGGTACAAAACAGGGCCCCTACTGTAAAAAAGGGATATTAGAGTCATACTTAAGGTCATTAAAAATACTGGCACTTTTTTTTTCCCCAAAAATCTGAACCTACTTAATTAAAGATCTTACCATTACAAAAAGAGGAAGAGCAAATATAGAGAAAAGTGGTATGGATTAACAAGGCAACCCTACTTCTCACCAATAACACTGGCCTCCTGAAAATTCCAGGGAAGCACAATTAATAGATATGAAGTTCACCTATATTACAACAGCAAAAAATACTTAATTTTTTAAACAAAATGTAATATCATAGAATCATAGCATGGTTTGGGTTGGAAGGGACCTCAAAGATCACCTCGTCCCCCTGGACAGGGACACCTTCCACTGGACCAGGTCACTCAAAGCCTCATCCAACCTGGCCTTGAAGGCTTCCAGGGATGGGGCATCCACAGCTTCTCTGGGCAACCTGTTCCAGTGTCTCATCACCCTCACAGTAAAGAATTTATTCCTTATTTCTAAACTAAACCTACCCTCTTCCAGTTGAAAGCCCCTTGTTCTATGACTACATGCCCTTGCCAACAGTCCCTCTCCAGTTTTCTTGTAGGCCCCCTTGAGGTACTGGAAGGCTGCAATAAGGCCTCCCCAGAGCCTTCTCCTTGCCAGAAGGAACAATCCCAACTCTCCCAGCCTGATACGAGACATATGATATATTTTTAGGTGCTGAGGGGACAGAGATTATTCAGAGGGGAATTCAATTTCAAGCTAGGTCCATAGACATTATAGTAGAGAGACCTACAATAAAATAACTTGCCAGCTTAAATTCAGTAGCAAGCAAATACATACGTTAAACCAAAAATGAACGGTATTCTACACATCTCAAGGTATGCGTAAAGTGCCCATGGAGATTTTAGGTAAAAAAAAAAGAAGTTTCATAGCACAGACAAGAATAAATAAGTCATTCTATTGCACTTAAAAAAATATGATTTCTTGTTTGAAAAGAAAAAAAAACACCAACATCCAAGTCTTTTTCTATGTATCTTGCAAGGCTTCTGAACCAATTGTGACTATTTATTATTTTAGGTAAATGTTTTAAAATGTTAGCCCCTCAGGCTCACTAACTATAATGCCAACCTGCTCCACTTCACAGCTACCGCACAGCTGCTTAAAAGTTTCTTTACAATTCAGTCACCTCTACTTCTGAATTAATTTTACACTTAATAGTAATATTGCAAATCTCCAGATTCATAGTCCAAGCATGCTCACAAATGTTCTCTTGAGATACAGTTTTCAGAAAATAGACCTCTGGACCTTGTTAGAACTATCGCCCTGATAACATCTGCTTTGACAGCTCTTCTGTCCTCCTTTTTTTGGCATTTGCTGTGCATTGTCCTGCTGTCTCTGCAGGTCTTCTCTGTTCCATTTTCTCTCTCTGGCGCTTAGCCACTTTTTATTAGGGAGCCTCCAGAGCTCTTCAAAAGCATTTTTATAGGCAATTTTTCCTGTGAACATTTTCTCTTGGCTGATCTTTGAACTGTGATTTGGCTTTTCTCCTGCTGTATCACTTATATTTCCACTGACTCAGTTGCTGTTGCAATTGCAGCGGATATTCTAAAACAATCTATCATCTTGGACATTCCTGCAAAATCATTGACATATTTCTTTAAATCTCAATTACTAGGTGATCTACTTTGTGTGTTTAGTTACTCATTCCCAAGTCACATTACACTACTTCTTCTATTTCAAACCCTAGAAAAATCTTCTCTGCTAACCAAAAATAAGACCAGCAGACATAGTTCCCAACTCTTCTACTCATTGCCAGTTGCATGGTCTGAGGACCGGTCAGTAGCCTGGCCGATCAAGGTGCCCCAGTGACAGGTAACTGCCGTAACAAGCATTTGTACTTGGGAGAAATCACACTGCTGTACCAAGAGTCTGCTCTGGATTCACAAATGTAAAGATGCCTTAGATACCCTTTGCCAACAGGAACATCACCTCTTCATTTGTGCCATGAAGGGTGGTACTTGGAGCAGACACTCAGAATGGGTGCCATCGTCCCTTGCAGAGAGCCTCCAGATTCAGGGAGAAAAGCTTTTGGTGGCAGGTACCTAAATTCCCCTTACATTTAGAAACCATGCTGAACTGTATTTTCTGCCAGAGAAATTGCCTCTAAAAACATTCAGAAAGATCAATATTAGGCAGTGAACATGAGGGGTAATGGTTTTAAAATAGGAGGAGGTAAATTCAGACTAGACATAAGGAAAAATTTTTTTTACAGTGAAGGTGGTGGAACACTGGAACAGGTTTCCCAGAGAGCTGGTTGATGCTCCATCTCTGGAAACATTCAAGGCCAGGTTGGATGAGGCTCTGAGCAACCTGATCTGGTTGGAGATATCCCTGCTTCTTGCAGGGGGGCTGGACTAGGTGACCTTTAAAGGTCCCTTCCAACCCAAAATATTCTATGATTCTGCTTCCTCTGCTTCCTCTTGTCATCCAAATTCTTGCATGTTTTATTTCAGCTAATTTCTGAATTGTCACACCCTCCCATAGCTATTCTTATATCTCCCATTTACAGCATCTGCAGCTTAATCTTTTAACATGCATATTTAAAACAAGCATCTGTTACAAGCTTTAACGTTTACACACCTTTACAGTTGTTTAGTATATTCATCATTTCAGATCAATAGGCATCATTGACACCAATTTTAGTCATTAAGAAGATCCATAACAAGACCAAAGTTACACCTTGCTGAAAATATTAAAAATATATGATGTCATGTACTGGGAAAAAAAAAAAAAAGGCCATCCAATGACTGGCCTAGTTTTAAAGTGATCAGTTTTTTACCTTTTCCTCCACCAGCTGTGTAATAGCAAGATCTCATCTGAATTCATTTGGGAGACTGGGAATGAAAAACTAAGGAAAGGAAATTCAGTCTGTGCGTATTCAAGCTATGGATTTCCTTGACGCAGGAGATTCAAATTACAGGGTCAAGTCTATGAATGACTGCCTGGGTAATTTTATGAAAGCTAACATGTGTTGCATTGCATCCCAAATTAATCTTATGCTTCAAGACATTAAACTGTAACTTACCCTGCTGAAAAATAAGTGGGTTGTCATTCACATCATGGTGTTGTGACACTGGGATAGGATCAGTACAGTTACATCAATAAATAACATGCAAAGGAACAAGTATGTTTTAATTTTAAAAAAATATTTTCTAATTCAAGCTTAGATAGACAATTTCAAAGTATTGATTTTTAAAAGTCATCTATTTTCGATTGTGTAATGTCCATTACATTAATGGAAATGCAAATAAGCAGACAAATTCCAGGAACAGGATGCCTAAAAGCTGCCCTGGGGAAAAAAACACCCCTGGGCCCACACACTTAAGAGTTTAAAGCTTGTTGACAAATCCCATACCCATGAGGAAAGAATAGCTTCTAAGAACCGAGCCCCAGAAAAAAAAATTCACTTGTGAAAAAACCTCCTTTCCTTTGCATTTTCTGTTAATCTAGGTGCTATATAATTTCAGCTTTTTTTTAGCAATCATAATAATCAATCAACAAATATCTGCCCAAGAACAGCAAGAGGCTCTCCATAATATGAAAACTTTCCATCAAGACAATACAGTCTTCTAAAAGTTCAGTCAGATCACTTCTAAACTTCTTAAAGATGTACGGCCTCTTACGGAGATCAAGACACAGGGATTTATTTTGGTCTTAAAATCCAGCATTCCATAATTCTCCCCAATTGTATGGTTGCCTCCACAAAGCTCCTTTAAAGTGTTCTTGCTGAACATGTAATTGCTATAATTGCCAAGTTCCCCATGGTGAAATTACAGAGGTATATTGCCTTGCTAAAAAGGAGTATTTGTGGGCAGCTAACATTAAGATGTTTAGCAGTGCTTACATATAAGAAGTATACATGTATGTTCCTTCACAGTTATTGTGAACTTCTAAGAAAATATAAAATTATAGACCAGAGAAAATACGTATTATTTCCTTCATAACTCACGAACGCTCAGATGACATTTAAAATAACAACAAACCGAGACTTCAAGGACCACTTACACTTGAATTAAAACTTTGACCACTTCAAGGAGTCATTTAGCCTTTCTGTAGGGTTCATACACTTGAACAGAGACTGTGATTTTTTTCACTTTTAGGTGCTGTTGAGCACAAAACACAAGACGTTTCAGTGACATCTACCACAGGGACCAGATTTAAATCTTATTTCTACTAGGCTTAACCTAACTTTCCCTCTGACAGCATTATTAATACAGTATGTTCCACAATTTAGAGGTTCATTCAGTTGTCAACAAAGATAACCACAGTCTCTTAACTGATTTCAGTAGCAACTGTATTAAGTTATTTACAGTTTTACAGAAATGGTCATTAATGATGTTCTGATGGGTTTTTGTACTGTGGGCTTTCAATCAGTATCCTAAATCTATCAGCTCACTTCACCAACAGCTAGCTACAGTCAGAGAACAATTTCATTGCTCACACTAAATGTTAAAGTTGACTTAGAAAAACAGAGTAAAGAAATCTCTGCTTTTATTAACAGGACCAATTTAAAACTAGAAAAAGTCACATCACATCTGATGCCAGCCTGAGTCAGTGGCTTTGTATGGAGTTACCTCTACATTCACTTTATCTTGTCAAATCACTATTTTGAGGAGGAAGCATGGGAGGAAAAGAAATGACAGATGTCTTTTCTGAACCTGTGAGATGCTGAGCTGTTTAACAGAAAGTAAAAATGTGACAAATCCATTCATATTTTCCATCAATATTTCCACTTCCCACACTTGGGTTGCAAATTCTACTCATAGGAGTGTGTTTTCCAGCAAGCAGTATCTAGAGCAGAGACTCACCGACCAACCACCTGAGCTACAGAAATTGTTAACAGCCCTTGGAAATTCTCTAGGCAAGGTCAGAGCGAGAAGACAGGAGGCACTTCTCTTTCTCTATAGACTTTGGTACGTTGTTAAAGGGAAAACCTTTGTTTTGCTTTAAAATCCTCACCAGCCTCAGCTCCTGTGAGCCCTGGTATGTTCCCTTCAAGCCTCAGCAGGTCTCAGTTATTCTCATTAATCCATAATGAGAAAAAAAAGCCTCCTGAGGAAACACATTTCCTTAAAACAGGAGATTTCACAGAAATCATCTAAGTTCTACATTGGCTACAACTTATCCAGTAAATTTTTTTCTTGGAAATAAAACACCAGCAAGGGCAGGTCTACTAATTATGTTCTCTCTTTCTTCCATGCATGTTTCTCCTCAAAAGACAAAAAAAAAATGCTCAAGTAAAAGTTTGGAACTCTTTGGTGATGGTTATTAAGTTAAGAATTCAGTCATTTAGAACTCTGACAAATTAATTTTAAATTTTGAAGATCTTCCATTTTCTCAGCTCTAACCTTTTCAATTTTGAGTCTCATATGGTTTTGAAAAGGTAAAAAATCTGGCTTACAGTGGGTAGTTATTTCCCCTACAGAGTGATTGTCAACACCATGTAAGAAGTGGATGAGCGACCAACTTTGCATAAAACCACTGTAAGGAATACTCAAGTAATACATAGATATAACAGAGGGCGTCCATTCATTAAATGTTTTACAGTACAGTAAGTCAGCATCCAAGACACATGCCAGAAAGACATCAGTCAACAGGGCTACTGCAAACTGTCCTTTCACAAAAAAAAAAAAAAAAAAAGGATTTGGCAGCAACTTTAACACAGATTTCCTTGTCACACCCATTCCAAACCTCAAAAATCTTACCTCACTAAATAAATCCAGCTCCATTGCTAAAAGGCATAAGCAACATAGCACTTCACAGCTACCATACAGAAATAGATCCAAACATTAAACCATCTGTTTCCTAAGGAAAAAAAAAACAAATCCCACACACAAATTAGCACCTTCTCTATCTCTTCATAGTCTGTAGTTAGTGTTCAAATTTTTAATTCACTGTAAGTTAGCAGAATGATAGTCACAATTAATAGCTTTTACAACTCCGAAACAACAGTTTAATCCATCATTTTAAAAAACCGTCTCCTACTCAAACTGTAAGTCAGAAAAAGCTTCTTATCCATAGATTTGGCTTTATATTCAATTTCTGAGTGACAAACTCTCAATATATTTAAACTGGAGCTTTGCAAAGTACCCTTAAAGAGTGCAAAGTAAAAATGTGACTATAGTTATTAAATTGTCCTTAGTGCATGATGTTCTTATAGTGCATGCTAATTACTCAATAACACTTGACCTTGTTTCACAGAAAAGTATTTTTCCACCTATTAATTTGCACCTAAGGTAATTTTACAACTGGCCTTAGAAAAGGTCTTCCAGGATTCATCCAATTAAGTTCTTAATTATGACACCTTTTTGTAATATTTCCACAAGACACATTGTGTTCCCAGAAAGCTAAAGATCATCCAGCATTGAATTATGAAGTGTATAACACGTATGAGATTTCATTTCACATCTACATATATGTGTGGAACTACTTCAACAGATTTTGTCTCATATAGGCTGTCTTTATAAAAAGGCAGATCACTTTTAAACCAGAATAGTCTTGAACACACAAAAACAACCTGGAGAGTACATAATTTGGCTTCATTACATTATACAACACTTCTCTAAAAGCTTTATTGATGATTTCTTGATAAGTAGCAGTCAATACTTAGAGTGTGTCAATTGATACTGTTACATATTGTAAATCCTCTACAAACATCTTGGCTAAACAAAAAAAAAAAGTACTGCTGTGACAGACTACTTTTGAAAGCATTTTTAACTCCCTGTTTAAGGAAAGAATTTATTTCTCAGAAATATATATTTATAATTTCCTCTGTACTCATTTTCCTTTAATATTTTATTTCTTAAATTCAGCAGTGCCCAGAATTTATTCATACACGCTCTTGAATTGATTTATGTTAACTGACTAGGCACCAATATTTCTGGATTCTGTTACAAGCTTCTTCCTTGTCTTGTCATATAACTTTGATCAAAGTCAGTTACACTCAAAATTTTAGGTGTCTCTACATTTGGTTATTCATGCTGAGAAACATGGAGTGTAATGAATACCTAACAGGTTCAATTCATTTCATTTGAAGCTTTAAGTGTTCCGCAAGTCTGAAGAGAAAACCAGGTTCAAAGGTAGAAGAGTCAAAAAGTCATGAGGCATGTAAAAGTCATTGATACCTCTTCAGGCAGATGTGATATTAATGATGGGAAAGGAAGTTTGTACAGAATCTCCCTAATGATGGGACATGAAGTACACACCGCACCAAGCAGATTAATGAGGGGAAAAAAGACAGGGCTTCAATTCCCTTAATATTTATCTTCCCTGCCACCTCCAAGGAAACCGCATCTGACTTATAAAATCAGGTCTTGATGTCTTTACATGTCATGTTTTTATCTAAAAGGACAGTATATTTATCTGTATCATGTCAAGCAGACTTTCCAACGTTTGCAACATGAAGACCTTGCATAAACATTCAGTATCTCAGCTTCCAGCTTCTGTGCCAGATTGCAGGTAATCAAAACACAACGTACCACAAATGTAAACAGTAATAACATACCTAGAGTCCTTCCCAAAAATCCTCATACAAACAAGACCAGACATATATAGCTAGTACTGAGCTCATTATTTCATAGTCACTTGGACAGGCTGGAGAACTGAGCTGAGAGGTATTTCATGGAGTTCAGTAAGTAACACCAAATCCTACACCTGAGGAGGAAGCATCCTGTGCACCAGTGCATGCGTGAGCCCAACTGCCTGGAAAGCAGAAAAGGACTTGGGGGTTCTGCTGGACCACAAGCAGATCATGCACCAACGTGGCAAAGCAGGCCAACAGTATCCTGGGCTGGATCAGGAGAAGCATTGCAAGCCAGGTGATCCTTCCCCTTTGCTCAACAGCAGTGAGACACTTGGAGTGCTGGATCCTCTTCTGGGCTCCCCAGTACAAGGGAGATACAAAGCTACCGGAGAGAGTCCAACAAAAGGCCATGAAGATGATGAAGGGACTGGAGCATCTCTCCTGTAAGGAAGGGCTGAAAGAGCTGGAACTGTATAGCCTAGAAAAGAGGTGGCTCAGGAGGATCTTACTGATGTACATAAATGCCTGATGGGAAGGAAGGAAGGAAGACAAGGGAGTGTGAGAAGACAAGCTCTTCTCAGTGGTGCCCAGTGACAGGACAGGACACAATGGACACAGATTAAAACACACGAAACTCCATGTGAACATACCAAAACACTTTATTTTCACTGTGAGTGTAGTCAAACACTGGCACCAGAGAAGTTCTAGAGTCTCTACTCTTTAAAATATTCAAAACTCAACTGGGCATGGTCCTGGGTAGCCTGCTCTGGCTGACCCTGCTTGGGCCTGGGACTGGACCCCCTCTTAAGAGGTCTCCTCCCACCTCAAGCATTCTGTGATTCTCTTGAGAGGCCAAACTGCACCCCTCTACCTTTCCTAAGGAGAGGGCTGCAGGACTCGGCCAGCAGACATTAGCAAAGCCCACACGTGTGCTGCAACCCCACCATGGAGAACCAGTGCTGATGCAGGGCTGGTCAGTAATCACCCCTGCCTAGGCCCTGCCCTGCTGCCATCAGAGGACTGGCTGTGGCAGAACAGACCCTACAGACAACCATTACGGCCCTTTCTCCAGCACTCCTCCTCATGGTCTCTCTCTCAGGTTGCTCCAAGCCCTAAGACGCTGGGAAAATACAGTCACAGGTCGAAAATGGCAGAAACGGGACGGCTTCTCCTCCGAAGACGTGCACCACACCGACCCTGCCACAGCCTCCCTCACAGCTTCAAGCCCTTCCGCAACGGCCGGGGGCGCTGTGCCTCGGTAACTGTCATGGCGGAGCCCCTTCGGCGGGAGGCAGAGGAACTTCCGCCTCGATACCGATCATGGAGGGAAAGAGCCTCGGCCTGGCACCCTCCTGACGGCCGCGCCTCGGCCTGCTGATGGCGGCAGAGAGCGGAAGTGAGGGAAGATCACGTGATGGGTCACGCGGGCGCCTCCCAGGGCGCAGCGGGCGGGCTGGCGTTGGTTGCCATGGTGGCAGGAGGGCCCCCGCCGCCATGGCGCTGCCCGGGCCGCCCCCCGCCCGCGTCTTTGCCGAGCTCATCCCGGCCCCGGCCCCGGCCCCAACCCCAGCTCCAGCCCCAGCCCCAACTCTGGTCCCAGCACGACGCGGCGGCTCCCCGGCGCCGCCCGGGCGGGAGGTACACGTAAGCGGCAGCGCGGAGTTGAGCGCCGGCCCGGACCGGGCGCGGGTGTCGGTGCGGCTGGGCAGCCGAAAAGGAGCGGCCGGGGAGGCGCGGAGCAGCGTGTCCCGCCGGCTGGAGTACATCGCCCAGAGCGCCCGCCAGCGCGGCGTCCCGGTGAGAGCCGCCGGCCCTCAGGGCCTCACCCTTCTGCGGCGCCGGGCTCCCGGTGGAGGGCGAGGGGAGGAGCGGGCGGGGCGGTTCCTCTCCGCGGCGGGGTCCCACTGACACCTCCCGGCCCCCGGGGCCGCCCCTGCCCCGCTGAGGGGGCCCGGGCACTGTGCGTAAGGCGCTGAGCCCATCGGCCTAGCCAGTGGGAAGCAGGGGAGCGACGGGGTTTGGAGATCTCAACCCCCGGCCTCGGGGATGCACCGGCGGCTGGGGCACTGCTGTGAAAGCCTGCCTGTCTTTGAGAGGCTGCGGCTTTGCCTGCCTCGGCAGAAAAGGTGGAATCTCGCAGCTTTCCAACATATTGCTGGTTTTGTGTGTGAAAAGCGCCCTGCTTCGGCTGTTTGATCTGTTCATGCGGTACAGCATCCTCGTGTATGTACAGGTGAAACTGATAAAGGGGTACGCAGTGCTGTAACTTAAACTATACATGCGTGTAAGCTTCTATTTAACTATGTGATTGCTATAGCTTAGTAATAAATACATACAGAGCTGTTTTCCTCTCTCCTTTTCTTGTTCCAGGTAAGTAGAGAGGTATGAAAAACCATGAGATGCGATCAAGGTAGCTGAAGTGACAGAAGACCCTTGTGGACTCAGAAAGTTCCTTTACCATAATAACTTTTTGGCCTCAGGAAGTCATTTTATGACAATGAGAAAAGCATATTCTTGCCTTTAAAGCTTTGTCCACACTGTAAATGCTACATAAGGGTGATTTTTGTCCTAGCAATCGTGCTGCTGATGTTTTTGGATTTTATAAAACAGTTTTGGACAGTGTTCCACATCTACGACTCTTAAAAACAGAACAAACTTGATCTTTGATGGACTAAGTGGTTGCTTTGAAAGTTACTTACTATTGAAGTTCCCCAGGAAATGTGTTCCCTTTTAGTTTATTTACAAATGAGCTGTGGAAAAGGGAGATGACAGAGTTTGCTATCAACACCAAATTATTCAATGTAGTAAAAAAGAAAGAACTGCAGAAGACTTTCTTGATACTACATGATGTTACAGAGGAATTCAGTGTTAGTAAATGCAAAGTAAGGGAGTAAGTTACTCGGCCTAAATAGTGATGGCCTTACAGTGAAACGGCATGCCCACATCTCAAATGCTGCATACATTTGAACATAAGTCCTGACTCCTACTTTTTTTTTCCCAAAAAAAAAATGGATCTACTGTTTCTTTTTAAAACTGATAGTGACACTGTCTCTTTTTCTGTAGTATCTAAATAAAGGATTTGTTTGGGAATAAAGAAGACAAGAAAAAAGACCCCTTAACCTCTGATTTAGGAAAAGGTCATATTGCAACTATGCGACTAAATGGGAAGCAGGCATGGAGGCTGCTGTGTGCTGGATACGCGATCCTGCTCCCTATGTTTTTCCCTTATGCTGGGTGCTTGTCTGTAACGGGGGGCATGATTCTGTTACTGTCAGAATTATTTGTTCACTCAGAAATCATAGAATCATAGAATAGTTTGGGTTGGAAGGAACCTTTAAAGGTCATCTAGTTCAACCCCCCTGCAAGGACCAGGGACATCTCCAACCAGATCAGGTTGCTCAGAGTCCCATCCAACTTGGCCTTGAATGTTTCCAGGAAGGGAGCATCAACCACCTCTCTGGGCAACCTGTGCCAGTGTTACACCACTCCCATTGTAAAAATGTTTTTCCTTATATTTAATCTGAATCTGCTTCCTTCTGTTTTAAAACCGTTACCCCTCATCATTTCACAACAAGCCCTACTGAAGAGTTTCTCCCTGTCTTTCCTGTAGGCCCCCTTTAGGTACTGGAAGACTGCTGTAAGATCTCCCCAGAGTCTTGTCTTCTCTTCTTCAGGCTGAACAACCCCAATTTCCTCAGCCTGTCCTCATAGGAGATGTGCTCCAGCCCTTTGATCATTTTTGTTTCCCTCGTCTGGACTCTCTCCAACTGGTCCAAGTCCTTCTTATGTTGGGGGCTCCGGAGCTGGACACACAGTACTCCAGGTGGGGTCTCACCAGAGCAGAGTAGAGGGGCAGAATCACCTCCCTGCTGGCCACGCTTCTTTTGATGCAGCCCAGGATGCAGTTGGCTTTCTGGGCTGCAAGCACACATTGCTGGCTCACGTTGAGCTTCTCGTCCATCAACACCCCCAAGTCCTTCTGCTTGGGACTGCTCTCAATCCATTCATCCCCCAGGCTGTATTGATACTGAGGATTGCCCTGACCCATGTGCAGGACCTTGCACTTGGCCTGGTTGAACTTCATGAGGTTTGCACTGGCCCGCCTTTCCAGCCTGTCAAGGTCCCTCTGGATGGCATCCCTTCCCCCCAGCACATTAACAGCACCACACAGCTTCGTGTCATCGTTGAACTTGCTGAGGGTGCACTCTATCCCACTGTCTATGTTGCCGAGAAAGATGTTGGACAGGGCCAGGCCCAATACCAACCCCTGAGAAATGCCACTCGTCACCGGTCTCCACTTGGACATCGAGCCATTGACCACAATTCTTTGAGTGGGGCCATCCAAGCAATTCCTTATCCATCGAGTGGTCTGTCCATCAAATCCATGTTTCTCCAGTTTAGAGAGAAGGATGTCATGCAGGACAGTGTCAAATGCTTTGCACAAGTCCAGGTCAGTTGCTTGTCCCTTGTCCACCAATCCTGTAACCCCATCGTAGAAGGCCACTAAATTGGTGAGGCATGATTTGCCCTTGGTGAATCCATGTTGGCTGTCACCAATCACCTCCTTGTAGTCCATGTGCCTCAGCATGGTTTCCAGGAGGATCTGCTCCGTGATCTTGCCAGGCACAGAGGTGAGACTGACTGGCCTGTAGTTCCTCGGTCTTCCTTGTTCCCCTTTTTAAAAATGGGGGTTATATTACCCCGTTTCCAGTTGGCGGGAATCTCACCAGGCTGTCACAACTTCTCAAATACAATGGACAGTGGCTTAGCAACTTCATCCACCAGTTCCCTCAGGTCCCGCAGATGCATCTCATCAGGTCCCATGGAATGGTGCAACTATTCACCCTACAGTGAATCCAAATAACTGACTTCCAGTTTTGACGTGAATCTGATTAAATTAGGAGTAGGCAGGATGTTAACTAAGGCAGTGTGCTTTAGAGGAGTTGTACACACTGCTACTGCCGGCTAGAAAAAATAACTGCAAAACACAGTGTGACCTGAACAAACAGATGGTTATATTTGGGTGTATGCCGTCAGATTCAGAAATGTAACAGGAGCAGGTAGGAGTGGTGGTGCAACCTAGGTGGAGAGTGAGCTGATTTTATGACGTGAAAGGTGAGCATTCGGTGTCTTATTATAGTGATAATATTTTCACAGTCATATTTTTGCTGTTTCAGAGATACCATGCGTTGGAGAATGGTAATGTTAGTTCTTTCTACATACTTGAGGGACTGTGAAATGCTGCTTAAGTTGTGGGTTTCTCAGTGTTAGCAAAGCGTTAGCTCTAGGGAACTCTGAGAAAAACAACATGAAGTTTGTTTTTTTTTTTTCAGAGTAGTTCCCTGCGGTATAATTTTCAGTGCTTTGTTCCACACAATTTTAAATCACTTGCTGCTAGAGCTTTTATTTGCCTTGTAGCTTTTCTACTAACAACTCTCACTGCTGGCAATTTGTTCCTAACTGCATTTGCTAACATCACTTGTAGCTAATACCATTCTAGACCACTGTAAAATTAATATCTCTTCACCATCTCCATACAGTTCTAGTTGTTGCAAGTTCAGCTAAGTCCTCTTTAGAAGTCAGATGGCTATTCTATATATTTATTTTTAATTAATCCATAGAACAATTTCCTTAACCGTTCTTGTTGCTATTGTAGGAAGTCTGTGAGACCAGAAGGGCATAACCTTTGCATCAGCAGGAGCTTGCATTAGCAGCTTGTCAGGATGCCTGGGGGCAGCACCTAATTTCCATCTGTATTTACACAGGATTTTACTCAGAAATAAATGCACATAGTAGCATTTATTTATAGACTGCTGTAAGCACATGCAGCACTTCAGAGCACAGAATCTACTTTGAAGGCTGCAGGGAAGGTAAAATCAGTGGGGAAACCAATCTCTCTTACTCAGCCCAGCTGCTCAAAAGTAATGTTTTTTTTCTCTTTCTCTAGAATCAAACTGATTTTGTATTTACCACCTATGATTTATTTGGGGAGTGGTGTGGAGATGACGCTTGTTTTCTTTAATTACTGTATCTAACAACTGGCATTGCCCATCTTGTTTAAAAATAACAGTGATACTATTTGTTGTACCAGTCAGAGTGTTATTTAACAAAAAAAAAAAACAAGCTCACAAACGATATCCAGTGTGCTCTGGCTTAGAGTTTGTCTGTACTGGGATATATCCTTGTATATATGTGCAGTATTCTCCGTATTTTGAACCTGTTATTTATTTAGGAGTCATGGTTATGGATGCAGATCCATACAGTCAGTGAAAAAAAAGATTTTGAAGTTTTGCTCACTCAGTTACTGAATCTTCCAGTTTCAGTATATCCTTTAATAAGAAATGTAGAAACTTGTGTAAGGCATCAGGCATCACCTTTTTTAGATTATGATGTATTTTAAGAAATATCCCCAAAGTGGCTTTCCATTTGCTGAGTACAAGTCTGTCTATGTCATTGATAAAGAGACTAAACAGAGGTGAGGTCCCAATACGGACTCCTGAGGGACACCACTTGTCACCGATCTCCATCTGGACATCAAGCTGTTGACCACTACCCCCTGGATGTGACCATTCAACCAATTCCTCATCCACCAAACAGTCCACCCATTGAATCCATATCTCTACAATTTAGAGAGAAGGATGTTGCAGGGAACCGTGTCAAAGGCTTTACAGAAGTCCAGGTAGACAACATCTGTAGTTCTTCCTTCGTTTACTGATGCAGTGACTCTATTGTAGAAGATCACTGGGTTGGTCAGGCAGGACTTGCCCTTGGTGAAGACATGTTGGCTGTTTCGAAGCACATCCCTGTCCTCCATATGCCTCAGCAGAGCTTCTAGGAGGATCTATTTCATGATCTTCCCAGGCACAGCGATGAGGCTGATAGGTCAGTAGTTCCCAGGGTGCTCCTTTTTACTCCTTTTTAAAAATGAGTGCAATGTTTCCCTTTTTCTAGTCAGCAGGGACCTCACCTGACTGCCATGACTTTTCAAGTATTGTGGAGAGCATCTGGGCAACTACATCAGCCATTTCTCTCAGGACTCTGAGATGCATCTCATCAGGTCCCATAGACTTATGTACATTCAGGTTCCTCAGGTGGTCACGAACCTGATCTTACCTTACAGTGGGAAGGACTTTGCTCCCCTAGTCCCCATCTTGCGGTCCATCCACTTGAGAGGTGTGGGAAGAGGAGTTGCCAGTGAAGACTGAGGCAAAAAAGTTGTTGAGTACCTCAGCCTTCTCCTCATCCTTTGTTACCAGTTCACCAGTCTTGCTCATCAGAGCATATCAGTATAATTTACCACACTGGTGCATTAGCATACATTTCCAAACTATAAACATTTTCCCATACTGAAACTTGCCTTGTGTTTCATAAAACAGTCTCATGGTTTTGTGAAGTCAGTAATCAGGAGCAGAACACATAATTTCAATCTGCAAGCTGGCTTTTCTCATACTGTGTTGTTATATAGCTGTCTCCTTGAAGTGTGCTTTTGCTGATTATCTATTTAGTTTTTTCCCTGTTCTTTTCCGGGGAAAGGAGCAGTCATTCCTGTAAACAGTGACAGTGTCACAAGGGTGGACATGATGGTCCTGTGAAGAAGAAATTGTTCAGAAGTAGCAGATAGGTGGGAGGAAAGGCTATAATTTTTTTTTTCTGTTGAAAAGAAGGAAAATATAAGGCAAAGCACAGTTCTACACTTGATATTGTAAGCTCAGTGGGATATTGACTGTCTTTTTCATTTTTGTGTTTACAGCACGTGCAACAGCAGTGGTTTATGTCACTGCTGGCTGAAAAAAATAGGCTGTATAAGCAGAATGCAAGTATGATTCTCTTAAGAATTGTTCAGTGGCTTCTGGGGTAAATGAGTTATCACATAACAGTAGTATTATGTTAATTTATTTTTTTCTATTGTGATCCTTGACCCACAGATTTAGAAAATTGAGAAGGTTATTCCAGAAGTCCAGAAAACCTAACACATCAGAAGTGTAGCTTTCCGTAAGTCACAGTGAAAACTTTTTTTTTCCTGTGGCTATTGCAATCAAATGTATAGTTCCTCAGCCAAAATATGAACAGTAGACATAAGCTGGAGGAAAAAGAGCCTTTTGTTTTTGATGTAGTCGACGTCTTGATTCCAATTTAAAATTCTGTCATCACCTACCTGTCTTTTCTGTATCTTTGAACACACTCTGGAACAGGAACAAAGTATCTAACAGAAGATGTATCACAGGAGGCCACCTTGTTCTGACTTCAGCAATTATTTTGTCTACTTATCTTCAATAACACACAGAGCTACTATCAAATCTGGTGGGATAAAAATTAGCTGTGAGGGAAATTTTACAATAGATGGGGAAAAAAAAATGATCTTTCACTCGGATTGCATTGATCTTGCAATAGTGCCTGGAGCCACAGGATGGCACTGTCCTTAAATACACAGGAGCCTTGCGGAGGGCAAAACCAAATTATAAGACTTTAATCCATTCAACAGGGAAGAGAGCTTTTTTTTTCTTAAAAGGATTAAGGAGTGGAGACAAGGAAAAACACACTCACGTTTTCTATGTTTACTCTAAGGTTTTATTACAGTATAGTTATTTCTGTAAAATATGAGTTGTAGAAGAAAGCTTTTCTGTGTGGTTATTTCTATAAGATCTGTAAGAGGTCTAGAAAAAGTCTTTCTTGACAATTGTAATCATGTTCTATCATAAATAGTAATATTTGCTCTATTTTGTAAATTAAATGAGTTGTTGGTGCTGGACTGACTGGAGCACTCTTTAGCAAACCACAGCCAGCCATGCTGCCAAAGTACCTCAAACCTATGACTGCAAAAGGGGAAATACAGTTGTTAGTGTGTGGCTGGCCCTCATCCTTGCCCTTACTAGATGAGTTTATCCAAAAATAGGACTGTTGTGCTTGTGTTTGACCACTGCCAATCAATCACAGAATTGAAATTTCAAAATTTGTTTCCTGTAGGCTGCTGTGCAATGGTAATTACGGATCTAATGTCCGTAAGATATTTTAAAAGGAAAATGCTTCTCAGGATTAATGTCATTTATATAAACTTATGCATGCATGCTACATGATGAACTTGAAGATTTGAGCCTCTGTAGGAGATATTCTGACACAAAGCATCTTTTGAAATATATCAACACTGAAAGCAAATATTGTTTTCCTAAGCAAATAAATGTAATAAGTAAAACTTTTTCAGTAATTGGAAAGCTTACTGTCTGTTTCCCTGTGGTTCCTGGGTATTAAATGCTAAGTTCTATTTACAACTAAATTGTAAACTGCGCTTTTTGTTGTGTTGTAGTAATTTTACAATAAATTGTTCATCCAAACTGCTTACCGGAGAGGGAAGCAGGTGAAAGAAATGTGTTTGCTAAACCTCTAGCAAGCTCGTCAAATATTCAGATGTTACTGGAGTTATGCTGTATCTTGATTAGCTCAGTATCCTATAAATAAATCTTATGGGATTTGGTAGTGCTCCGTGCAGCCATTATGTTGAATAATGTAGCTGCTGTGAATACAGAAGTGTCAACGGTGGTGTAGCCTCTTTTAAGGGTTACTATTGTGTCAGAATAACCAGTGTTCAGTCATTGTTCACGTCACGTTGCTGCAGCCACTACTGTTAAAATATCTTAAAATAGGCTCCTGAAAAACATTTCTCACATACTAATTTTCTGAAAACAATTGAAGCTTCTAGTTTTTTGAACAAGGTGAATTTACAGTTACACACTGTAAGCAGCAAAATTACATTATAGAGCTACTGTATAATTTAGTTTAAATAATGTCAAGAAGTCTTTAACATCCAGCTAGTTTTTAAACTGAGGAGATTTGCATGAAAAATTCAAAATTTCTGTTGCTAAGTCGTAAGTAACAAGCCAAAACAGTTCAACTTTTACAGGACAGAATGTACATACATTTCCAACAGATGCTTAATTTCTGTCTTTTAAGATTATATTCTTGTACTTTGTTTTAGGAAGAAAATATGACTGTAACAGAGGATTTTAGTAGAGTAGAAAATATTTACCAAATGGAAGCAGAGGTACGTATTAATCAAACTAAAAATAATAATAAAAAAGAATAATAAATGTAGCAAGGACCAATGAAAATTTGTAGACTGTCTTTCCTCATACTGAGGAGCAGATGTTCTCTGCGGTAAAGGCAGCATAGTCAAGGAAACTATTGAAGGACTGCAGCTGAAAGCAGAGTTCAGCTGCAGTCTTCTATTGTGTGCAGAACTTGTTTTTTGTTACTGTAATATAGAAACAATTGTTTTCTTCTCAGATTAATGTGTGCTTTTTAAATATCACATGATGCTACAGAAGGGAATATTTGGTTCTGGGGCTCTACAGTTGTCGTTCTGTGGCAGTGTAAGCAAACCCACACTTTCCTTCACCACAGCCCTTCCTGCCCTCTACTTCTTGCAAGGAGTTGTACTTAGGTGATCAAGTGATAGGTGATAGGTCAGTTCAGAAAGTTGCTCCAGTTAATAACTTTTGTTTTTTCCAGATTAGCTTTTATTTTTTCCATTATTTTAGCTCCCTGAACTGGAGGCAATGCAAGGCAGAGGACAAGAGTGGATGGGGGACAACAGTGGTGTGGCAGCCCTAATCTAGATCTGCTTAAGCCACAGTTGAACAGCACCTGGACTTTGATCTATTCTACACGACTTTGCCATCAGCTTGCTGCAAGTAAAGCAAAATTAATTGTTTCCTAGGTAATTGACTTTGAATTCTGTAGGTAAAAAGTCCTGTGTAAAAGCTAAATATTATGGGAATAATCCCATTTACTTCAGAGGCAGCTCAGGGGAGTATATTTTTGCATGTTCGTGCTATAGTAAGAAATGAAATGCTGTGCTGGAAACAGTCACTGAAGGAAATTATGTGTTTTCAGTCAATGAATCCTTTTAGAGCATCAAACTTTAATCACTACCCAGCAAGTTTACAGATTCTTATGAAGTAAACCTGGAAGTCTGCAATAAAATGATAGCTGTTTTATACAGCTGTTATTTACAATTCCCTAAAACAGAGTTCAGCCTCTTCAGTTTGCTTGGTTGCTTTAAGGCATATTCTCATCTAAATAACAGCAAGAAATACAGAAATAATCAATAATTTGGAAAACAAAATTTGGATTTTAAAGTGAGTCTTCAGATACTTAAATGGTATGCATCAGTGTCATGTTCTGAATTACTTTAACTTCATTAAGTAGACACTTACTATCATGACAACTTAAATTACCATGTTTTTTAGATAAACTATACTTAATAAAACTATATTGAATTATTATTTAGGCACAGACAATCTTAGGCTTACAACTTCGGTCTTAAGTGGTAACTTAACCAATTGTTTCCCTTCTGCTATTAATTTTTATATAACAAAGATTGTACATGGAAAGCGAATTACAAGAATTTACTCTTCATTTGTAGGCAGCTTGGACCAGCTGTAATTGCTGTTTAAAAGTTGTGTGGTGCCTAGGACCTGGGTGCCAAAACTTGAAAAATCTAGCCATAGTACTGCTGTTTGGCTGCCTTCTACACTTAAGTAGCAGTATGGTCGCTTTTTATGCAGAGATTAGTTTCTCCTTGCTTCCCCCTTTATATATGTACTTGTTTCATTAGTGCAGCTTCATAAACCAATGGAGTTCTATTGACCAGCATGTTTGCATACTTTAGCAATATAAATGAATTTAAAATTAACTTACACTAGCTTCTTTGCTGAAGAGTTTGCCATTATATTTGTGATATACATAAAATCATAGAGGTCATGCATTATTCCATTTTATAAACTCTTTCTAGCATTTGTCTACTGTAAGAGTTTTTAGAAAACTGAATAAATTCCCAGACAAATAGCTATTTTAATGTATAATTAAGAATTCAAGACACGCTTTCAACTGTAAGGAGATAAATTTTAATTCATAGGATTGTTTGGGTTGGAAGAGACCTTAAAGATCATCTAGTTCCAACCCCCCCATGCCATGGGCAGGAACACCTTCCACTAGACCAGGTTGCTCAAAGCCCCATCCAACCTGGCCTTGAACACTTCCAGGGTTGGGGCATCCACAGCTTCTCTGGGCAACCTGTTCCAGTGTCTCCCCACCCTCACAATAAAGAATTTCTTCCTTATATCCAATCTAAATCTATCCTCTTTCAGTTTAAAGCCATTGCCCCCTGTCCTATGACTACATGCCCTTGCCAACAGTGCCTCTCCAGTTTTTCTGTAGGCCCCCTTTAGGTACTGGAAGGCCACTATAAGGCCTCCCCAGACCCTTCTCTTCTCCAGGCTGAACAGCCCCAACTCTCTCAGCCTGTCCTCACTGGAGAGGTGCTCCAGCCCTCTGATCATATTCATGGCCCTCCTCTGGACTCACTCCAACAAGTCCATGTCCTTCTTATGTTCCTCTGGATGGCATCCCTTGCCTCCAGCATGTCAATCACACTACACATCTTGATGTCGTTGGCAAATTTGCTGAGGGTGCCCTCTATCCCACTGTCCATGTTGCCAACAAAGATGTTAAACAGGGCCAGTCCCAATACCAACCCCTGAGGGATGCCACTCAGTCTCTACTTGGACACTGAGCTGTTGACCACAACTCTCTGAGTGCAACCATCCAGCCAATTCCTTATCCACCGAATGGTCCTTCCATCAAATCCATGTCTCTCCAGTTTAGAGAGAAGGGTACTTTGCGCAAGTCCAGGTAGATGGCATCAGTTGCTCGTCCCTTGTCCACCGATGCTGTAACCCTGTCATAGAAGACTACCAAATTTGTTCATAACAAAGGAAATTCTTGCTATAACAAAGGAAAATATGCAGAAGAATGAAGTTGTGTATGACATCACAAAGCTCTACAATATCTTAATTATAACAGTTCATTTATTGCATGGTGATCTCATGGGATCAAGATTTTGTTGGTTTTGTGCATTTCTTAATATACTTGTCTCCGTATAAGCCGTAACATCTTGTCCTTTACAGCCTTATCCAAACCTCATAATGTCCATAATGGTTTTGCATACCCTCATATTACTGTTTCACATTTTTTTAACCTTAATCATGATTGAAGAAATTGAAACATTGCTTTGCATTTTAATGCTCAGGTATCCTCTGTAAATGCAAGTGGAATTTATTTGATCTAGCTCTAAATGAAAACTAATTTTTAGGGGGAAAAAATAACAAAATTCACAGTTCTTTCTCAGTTGTTTTCTGCCCCTGAGGGTACCTGAATACATGCTGCTTTTTTAACAATTAAATTCCTGAGTGCCCAGGTCTGAGCAGCTTATCTCTTGCTTAAGACTCACAGTTCTTTTATTTGATCATTCTTTTGTTTCATCCCCTTGAGGGAACTAATCTTGTAAACACTGACAGCAATCTGTGAGACTTACAGCTTTCCACAAAATACAACCATGACAGTTTTCTGGCAAAACAGCACAAGAGGATGTATGCTGCTTATATATAGCAAGAACTCCCACTGAAGAAAGAAATCTAGGTTTAGTCTGATCTTCAGTCTGTGTTCAAATTGATACTGCACCTTCCAGAAAGTGATCCAACCCCCAAGTTACAGATGAAGGGTGTGCAGCTGAGATGAAAATGCAGACTTGGTGCAGTTTTGCACAACAGGTGTGACCCTTTCTCCTTGTAGAAGATGGAATTGCCCTGCCACTCCATCTTGGTCAGTTTTTAAGGCCCTAAGCCCAGCTTTGGCTCAGTTGCGTGAAGAGCTACTGAGCCAGTGCAAGGATTCGAGCTGGGATAAAGAACATGTACCGCACTGAGAGGCTACTAAGGGTAACAAGACGTGCATTAATTACTTTGTGATAATTGTCTATCCATTTTTTACCTTACCCTGTATCATAGAATCATAGAATCATAGAATGGTTAGGGTTGGAAGGGACCTTCAAAGGTCATCTAGTCCAACCCCCCTGCAAGGAGCAGGGACATCCCTGACTAGATCAGGTTGCTCAGAGCCTCATCCAGCCTGGCCTTGAACGTTTCCAGGGATGGGGCCTCCACCACCTTTCTGGGCAACCTGTTCCAGTGTTCTATAACTCGCATCGTAAAAAAATTTTTCCTAATTTCTAATCTAAATCTAACCCCCTCTATTTTAAAACCATTACCTCTCGTCCTATCACAACAGGCCCTACTAAACAGCCTTTCCCCATCTTTCCTGTAGGCCCCCTTGAGGTACTGGAAGACCGCTATCCGGTCTCCCCGGAGCCTCCTCTTCTCCAGGCTGAACAGCCCCAACTCTCTCAGCCTGTCCTCATAAGAGAGGTGCTCCAGCCCTTTTATCATCTTCGTGGCCCTCCTCTGGACCTTCTCCAACTGGTCCATGTCCTTCTTGTGCTGGGGGCTGTATATTAAGTAAGCCCCTCTTCTCTCACTGAGAGAGTCAACTTCCTTGAATTACCTCGTTTTCCACAAGGTAAATCTATGGTATGCACAATGGACGCTACTACAGTGCAGCTGACCTGCCATAACTTGGATTTCTGTACCATATACCTTCACTGGGATAGATTGCTGCATGGACTGCAGCGATCACAAGGGTAACTGTAGATCACAGGGGTTGATAGTGGAATTTTCTTTAACAACACAGGGGTTTTCTTCCCCTCCTGTTGGAGCTGTATATCTGTGCAAAAATAATGGAAAGCATCAGGAATGAGAGAGATGAGCCTAATTTGGTGGTGAGAGCACCGTACTGAGAAATGAAGATGAGAGTTTAGTTCTTCTAAAAAAAGAGTTTGGTACCCAGGATTTCTGATTCCTAAATGCTGCAGCAGCTTGGCCTCATTGCTTCACTGCTGGCAACTCTGCTCTGCCACAGAAAAAGGCTGGCTCCTGCCTGGAAAGTCGCCACCTGGCTGGCACTTCCCCACAAGGAAGGCTGTAGGGCTCGGGCTGATAGTGATGCCTGCTTTGTAGCACTTGGGAAAGCACCTGAATTCCTGATGCATCTGTATTTAATGCTTCTTATTACCAAAGCCACAGACAGCTAGATGTTTAAATTGCTTTCAATCCAAGTCTGCAGTGCCCAGTTCTCTGTAGGCACTGGAGTGTGTCTGTTCAGCCAACACAGAGTTTTGAGCCCACTTGCAATCTAGACTGGGCTAGGCTTAGTTTAATCAGATAGCTTAGGTTTCTTGAATCTAATGCTTGGAATTAAAATGCAATTTTCCATCCTGCACAATGTTTTCCACATCATTTTGCTTGGAATTCTGCACAATTAACATCTAGTAATCTAAAAAGAGAAGAACCAGGATGCATCTAGTCATGTGTCCTGAAAGCATGTTCATTCTTCAAATTGTCTGCATACCTAGAATGCTGTACTTCCTCACAAAAGAGCATTTTTTTTTTTTAATCCTCAATTTTAAAGCATTTTATGAACTTCTGTTGCAAACCTAATGATAGTTTCTAGGCCTATATAAAAGTTGTAAGTAAATGTTGGATTTATATACAGGACTAGTGTGTTTAGTTAGTTTGTACATATTGATTTAAATACAAATGTTGAATCATAGGGGGAAAAAAAAATTACTTGTGTGATGTCTCTGTTCACTCCCAGGTCTGCATTGTATTCAGTGATTTTGGAAAAATGCAGAATGTTTGCAATCTACTCATTGAAAAGTTAGGAACCTCTGTTACCATCAGTCCACCTCATTTCTACCATACACCAGAAGCTGTAGACACTCTTCGGTAAGTGTTCACACCATAAATTTTACAGCCTCAGGTAACAGTTAATACGAATACATAATTTATACTGTTTGTAATAGGAGCAAAAAGAGTTTCCTTCATACCTATTAAAATTTATGTTCAGATATTTTAGTATTTGTTTTAAATAGAAGTTCTAAATTAATGCTGTTCAGCCTAGAAAATACAGCTTGTTCTTTCAACAGTGTCTCTGTGCAAAAGCAGAATGTAGTAAAAAATATTTTTTTTTTCCACCGATTGCATTGGAAGTATAATCTACCGTGAATATTAGGTCAACACAATTTTACTTTGGTTACATCAGCACGTGTAGATTTGATTTGTATTTATGAATGAAGGTACATGTTTGTTACCAGATGTTGATAATTCTAGGTACCCTTGCCAATTCCCATTACTCTTAGCTGCTGACATGATCTGAAAAGAGTCATGTATGGTGCTTGCTCAGCATCCAAACGTGCTACTTTGAAGCTCATGGTCTTGGTATTTTAGGTGTTAACTATCCAAAGTCCTTCTTCTCCCATTGAAGTTGAGCGGGGCACACAGGAGTTTAATCTTGGTTTGGGTTTTGCCTCTTTAAAAAGAAGTAGTATGCCTGGTCCAAGAAGCAAGCTCAACTAGCTGCTGCTAAGGGCTCTGGAGATGCCAGATGTGTATCTCAAAGGTACCTACCCAGGAGTCTGGAAATCAAGCCCATAAGGTTAAATAGGTGCTGGTATGCCCTACAGCTTGCCTGGAGCAAGGGTTGAACTCTTGCTCTGTACCACACAGCATGAATGCCTGCAGTGTATAGGTGTTTGTTAGAAATGCTTGATTATAGCTGATGAGGATGCTGACAGCTTCTCCATGCACTCCCCCTCTCAAACTCCTAAACTATCATCACCCAGAACGCGGGTAAAAGTGATGTGCCTTAGATCTATGCAGTTACAAAAGCTGAGGCATTAAAAAAAAAAAAAAAAAAACCCACCATGCTTTGCAGGAACACTTGTACACCAGTTGGCCATGCTTGTTACTGTGTTGCTTTTTCCACCTCTCAGCCGTCAAGTATGCGTTGCTGCTGTTGGAAACACACGGCAGAAAGCTCAAGAAGTCTGTCGACTGTTTGGCCAGTCATTGGGAAAACCTTTATTAATAAGAGAAGAAGAAACAAAAGAATGGGGAGGCCACATAGACAGTCACCTATCGAACTGCCCAGATTCACTGACTCTGCAGGAAAGAATCCAGAATGCTACTGCTTATGCTTCTTGTAGAGTGTTTGCTGTGTTTGAGATAAAGGCAAAAGAAAACAGAAGAAACAAGTTGCTCTAGAAACTTTCAAGTCCTACACATTTTCTTAATAAAATTTTTATGCTTTCTTGAGGTTTTTTGTTGGTTTTTTTTTATTTTTATGGTAGCAAGTAGAGTTAAGAGAGGAGATTAAGAATGCAGGTTTTGTAGTAAGCCAAAGTAGAAGGTTTCTTAACATCTCTCCAGGTGCAAAAAAGTAGATTAACTCTTCCTTTGCATGTATAATTTGAAAGCAGCACAATGCATGCTTTTGTACAGACAGTAGTTAAAGTACTGCTGGATTTACTTACTACAGCTCTCCTCAGAGATATTTCAGTTTCCGATGGCCTTTATTTAGCTCTGTCTCCTAAAATTAAGGTTATGATTAATTCTGAAAGTACAGTTCTTAACTGTTCAGTTTCTTCCTCTGCCCCCTGTAAAAGGGCAAGGTATTTGACATGCAAAGCCTTGGGTACTCCTAGATGAAACTTGGCTATATTTAAACCTTTCCTCCCAGATTTGGAAGGAAATTAATCCCTGTCCCAAGTCATGATAGACTGAACATGCAGTGTGTGTTTACTTCTAATGAAATGGATTGTTCCACATAAAACATGCTTAGGAATGTTTTATTTCATCATAGGAAAAATATACATGAGTTTTATCCTGGTGTCTGTTTGCTCAAGTGTAAAAAGGAAATACATTGTCTGGGTGTACAGTACATGTACAAACGCTGAAGTACTTCAGTCATGAGGATAGATTTTTTTCAACCATGGCTGCATAATGTATTTTGATCCATCATATCCACTGAAATAGGCTTTCATATCAGGGTGATGTACCTGAGAAAATAATATTTCACGTTGAATAGGCACCAGAGTTAGCAATAAATACAAACTAATACTTAGAAGAATCATTAAAGTTATTACAGTTAACATTTTGAAAACTCCTGAGCAGTTTTTAAATACATAATGTACAAAGAGATACTTTCAGTGTGATTTTTCCATGTGCCTTAACCTAATTCATGTCATCAGAACAGTGGCTTTCTCAAATTGTCAAAGTACTCTACAAATGCTGAACGTATCTCATGGGATAGTACATGCTAGATCTACACCAGCACTGATGTTTTAATATATGCACTGTTTCTTATTAAAGTAGTTGCCACTCATTTGTTGCTGGTAGAGCTATTTTTTTTTCAGCTGGATCAGTTACCTAATCCAATTAGGCAGCAGGAGCAGTAAAGAAGCACTTAGGGAAGTGGTGAAGACACAAGTTGATGGCCTTAAGTACCACAATGTCCAAGCTGAAAATGCAAATCCACAAAGGGCAATCCAAGTTATGTGCCTCATCATGATGCGGAAAGCCTAAGTGAGCGGGTTAGAACTGCCAACTGGGAAAGGGTCAGGACAAGTCTAAGCATGTTCTCATTAGTGTCAACTCTTCAGGAAGGTACTCTGCCTATTAGGCTGTAGGAAAGGCTGAGCGAGGGCAATCCACAGACCTTCTTCTGAACTTGAGGCATGACTGACCAGTTGTAATGACTCTCAGCTACACAACTTTCAAATACCAGATTTTTGTGAGCTTGTTAACCATCAGTTCCCCTGATAATCTGTGGGGAGAATTAGCAGGTTAATAAAGCAATCTGGTATCTTAAAAGGGTAGTTTACACAAAGTAAATGTATCTATTTCTCCCCATGGACTAAAAAGGTAACCGAAGGTACCCAGCTGACTGACTGTAATGACCAAGCATCTCCTGTCAAGATGAATGGTTCAGCTACTTGCTGTTATTTTAAATACAGATACTGCCCCTATCCACATTTTAGAAGAAGGCATCCACAATAGCACTGGATCCCTTGCAAAAAGCCATTTGTGTGTGGCATGCATGCCTGAAGGTTGTTTGCTGGATCAGTCTCTGACTAGTTTAAGAATCAAGTGCACCTTGCATAAGCTGGAAATCACAGCTGCCAAGACCGTGATACACAAAACAGAATTTTTGGCTTTCAGAGAGTTTTGCAGTTAAGAAGGGAGACATTATTCAGTCTGGGCAGCAGCTGAGCAGGAGCTGTTTGAAATGCAGATTTTTCAGAGTGGAATTAAGAAACCACTATCCTTTGCTAGAAGCAGTAGAAAGAGATTAAATGACTTGTCCAGCTTTGATAGGTCAGTGAAATCCTAAAAAAAAAAAAGGTCCATGTCTGCAACTGCCTGTACACAACAGAAGTCCAGTTGCTAGAACTTGACTACCAAAACTAGGTAGTTGGATACTCTGAAGTAGGCAGTACCTGGGTTTGGTCATTTATCACCTTCCAAAAACACATACTTGAAAGCACAGCAGTAATTTGTTTGTCTGTTTTCTCTATTACTTTTCACTAACTTTGCAAAATAGATAGTATCTATTAAGTGAAAGGTCAGCCAACTTTTAAAAGTACAAACAAGTTGCCACTGAATAAAAAATAAATACTACCTCTAATCCCATAATAATTGTTATCTCTTCCTCAGGAATGTAAGCTGTAGATTTGCCAAATCCATTTGCTTTGTTAATTAGAATTCGATAGTGAGGAGTATATTTCAGGTCCTGTAAAAACAGAAGGAAAATAAACAGCCTCAAGGGGAGATGACTGAAGACTGCACTACATAATCAGTTAACTGTCACTAGGCTCACAGAACCTGAACCCACTCAATATATACATACAGCAAGTACATTTTTATGATCTTACCAATGTCAGTTTGGAAAGTTAATATAAAGCAATCAAACCAGTAATACATGAAGTTCTTGGCATACCTAAAATATTTCTTAAGAGTCAAGAGTTTAATTAACCTTTCCTCCCATAGATCTTGCAAGAAACATGGCTTAGAATATCCCTGCTTTTTGTATATAGGTCCCATAACAATTTATTAGTCACCCTTCTTCCTTCACAAGTGGCAACAGAGAACACCAGAGAGAAAGAGACAAATTCAGAACTTAATATCACCTCTGACAATCTTGGTCCCGATCCTGGACAGAGCTAAGGCAGCTTCTATGTATATATAAAAAACTTCCAGTCAAGAAAGGAAGAGTGTGGCTTACTATTATTTTTACAGTGCCTATGAAAACAAATCATGGGCCAGGGTCCCACCACGCTCGCTACTACCTGTAAACATTCCTGCCCAAAGTAACCCACAATCTAAATACAAAAAACCAATGGATGAATACAAACAGATAACTGGAGTTTATGAAGCAGTTAGTATCCATCAATGCGACAGGAAGCGGCCTCTGCTCAGCCATGTAGTAAAGAACACAAAGTCAGAGAAAGGCAAGGAAAGGTTGGGCTGAAAGCCTGGCTTATGTTTAGAGGGGACTTGCAAGGACCAAGCTTAGTAGTTGCCTCATAAAGGTGAGGAGACATTTTGCATAGCTGATGCATGTAATTGGAAAAAGCAAAGGCAAGTTAAAAAAAAAAGCCCAAAAGACACACACTTAAACCACATGTCATCACTATTGAAATTAAAACAATACAGACAAGGTCACTGGGAGAACAGAACAATATAAGGTACATAAAAAGAATCAGAACACCTGATGGGAAATTCATGGGTGTTCAGTTGAGGACAACAATACTGACAGGAGAAAAGGAGAGGAGAAAAGAAAGCAAGGATGCAGGTGTTTTAGAAGCCAAAGAAGAGTAACAGGTGGATAAAATTACAGTGGGGAAGGAACAAAATGCACAAAACAGGACTGAATGTCTGCTCCCAGCTGGACATGAATTCTCTGCTACAGGCAGAATTTCTCATTTTTTCTCATTTTCAGTCCTATTTGACTTAATGATCAGTGCCTTCCTGCCACTTAAGCAGCATGCCAGCAGCCAACCCACAGAGTATGCAGCACTGCATTACCAGACCAGCAGTGTCAACAAAGATTTAGCATCTGATTTTCAAATACAACAAGGACTTAGGCCAGAGAATTTCAAAATCTTCAAGAATTCTAACAAAAACACGTTGTTAAACAGATTTACATTCCAAGTGTCCAGATCCCCCAAAACATTGCTTTCTAACTGAAACTGATTAAACACAAAGGAGTACTTGCATTTCTTAGGTGCAATTAAGATGTTATCCATTATACCTACACTGGAAGATGAGATAAAAGATTTAACAGCCTCTCAACTTCAGTAACACACCATGAGAAATTCGTTCAAACATTATAGGTTGACACTTCTACTTTAAATACAACACTACTATTAAAAGTGAGTGTTTTGAATTTGAGACGTGTCCGGTACAACCCTGACCGGCAAAGCTTAACCAATCAGTGGTGCAAAAGCAAAGCTCTGCTGGGATAACAGTGCAGAAGAAGCAGAGGTATCGCTCAGCTGCACAGGTGATATGAGAGTCTGAAGTATTTTCCATTGGGTTAGCAGGAAGTCTATCTGTAATTGTGTTTCTGAGGATTTTTTTAACCTGAGTTATTCTGTGTATATATTAATAAAGAAAGAGATTAATACATTCAAACCTGTTTCGCTGGAGGATATTTGTGTTGCAGCCATTCTTCTGGAGCTTGAGCTTTTACATCCCATCCAACAATGACTCCTGAATAGCCAAATCTTTTGTGAACTATTACCTGTCCCACACTGAACTGAATATATTCAGGCTTTGGACTGCGAACATGAGTTGATTCTAATGTAACAAAGAAAGAAACTTAGCAAGAATAATTCTCCAGACATTCTCCTGACTTACCAGAAGAGAAGTGATAGTTAGATTAACAGGCAAAGTAAACAAGTGAACAGGTACTGCGTTTTTTTCTCCCTAGATTTTTACTATGGTATTTGACAAAGCAGCATCCACCAAGGAACAGATTTTTTCTAATTGTATGCCTTAGATATTACACAGGGGTCTTAACAGAGTTTTGGAAAGCATACACACATGTACATAGAGACAATTACTTAAGCCTCACATACAATATTTTGCAGTGCTTACATATGCTAACTCATTTTGCCATTAGTTTTTTCCAGTTTAGGTCACAGAATTCTTCTATTCAATCTGACTGTGGGGAACTTCTTTCCAGAAGCAGACTGATCAACTGGTTCTTTTCCCTTTTATGAAGTTGATCTATATTAGTTTATTTGAATCAAGTGAAAACTACCCCACTGTTTCACACATGATACAAAATAGGCACATTCAGAGCTATGCAATAAAACAGACAGATACATATAGCATATCATATTGATACTGTTGCACAATGCAGGGTGAAAAGGCCTTGGATTTTGCATTTTCTGTTTGCTTACTGAACATTACCAACACTGTTTAGAGAGAAGGAAAAAAAAAATAATATCATTTACAAAGGAAACATAGAAATCCACTATAGAAGACTTTATAGAAGACAATATATGAGCAAAATCCAAAAGGATTGCAAAGACTCCAATACCTGCAAAATAAGAATGGATTTCCACTCCATTGTTGACAATTTTAGGGTTTTCTTCTCCAGAGTACCAATTCCTAAAATGTAAAATTAATAATCCAACATTCAAACAAGTTCTTTAGAAACTGAGTTTTAGGACAATCTGCCTTCTGATTATTACTATCTTTGTCTGAGTAGAGGGATACTGCATTTGTCTGAGTAGAGGGATACTGCAAAGCCTTTGATACAAAATTTTTCACGATTTGAAGCCCAAACAGAATGAGAGTTTTACATTAAAACTGCTTTTAAGGAATACAAAAGACAAAGAAATTTATTCCAACAGGAGAAAAGAGTAGGAATCTAATTTCTTTGGATATGTAATTCTACAGCTGCATAAGAATTTTCATATCAGAGGAAACTCATTTATTTTCTATAGGTTAGCAAGTATGATTTTGATCTCTGAGTGATTCTTCAGTATCTTTTGTAAATTCTATTGTGAAATCTTTAAAGATTGGTTAATGTTGGTATGGACAAGGTGTCTGGCAATGAGTCCCACCTTAAAGCTACAATAAGTATAACTTCTCCTTCTGCACCTGGCTGAATTTCACATGAATTTAAAGGGTGTGGGCTAGGGGAGGGACATGTTTAAAAAGAGGAAATGGCTGATGGTTTTCATTGCCATTGTGAAAAACAGAAAGTGTAAAGAAACAATGAGCAAGCTCAACATTTAGTGGGAGGGAGCTTTCAAATATTCCTTCTGCTGGCAATGTAACAGAAGCAGTCTATGAACAAATGTATTTGGGTCAACGTTCTCCATCCATACCAGTCAGCAACCTGTTGGTGCCAAAGAACTACAGGTTGCCCTAGTCTCCTTCCTCTTTTATGCTGTTCACCACCTTCCCTCTTTCAGTTTTACACCCTTCACCCTGCCTGGAAGAAAGCAAGAGCAGGCTCCACAACTGTGCAAACAATAATTTTTTTTTAAAAGTCTTGGTTTAGCTCATATCTGTAGGAAAACTTAAGGCTGACAAATACCTTTTAACAGGAACAGGAACGGGCAAATATCCTGACTTGTCAGACTGCATTGTTGAAAACAGCAGGTAATAGAGTAGGTTTGGAAGGTCTCAAATGTCAACATATTTTTAGGACATAAATTCTTTAAAAATATAAGATATTCAGAAGAAACAAGCAGCTCCAAAGAACCATTTGGTCTTTGAAGGCTTTATCTTTAGATACGCCTGGAGCTTTCCACAAAGTTGCAAAGCAATTTACAGCGAACCTAAGAAAAGCACAGTTTCTGTTTCCATCCATATACTGTTCCCCTAGGCTTTCCTGGGGGCAAAAGTAAGTCTGAATCTTCTACAGTTTAGAAGACTTGACATCCTTGATTACTGTACATGGATCAATAATAAAGGATCTTTGAAAGTCCAGACAAGGTAAAACCTTTGGAGTATTTCTACTATACACGAATTAAATCTCACAAACAAACCTTTTAACTTCCCCAAATATGTCCAAGTGACAGTCTTCTTAAATTAAAACGGCATATATATAAAGGGACATATTCTTACTTTTTCTAGACCAACTGATTGTCACGTGCCAAATCACCAAGTTTTCCCTTCTTCCTATACCCACAGATTTCCCATCTCCATTTTCTAGTTCCATTTCAAGTCCTCCTGAACTACCATATGCAGCATGAGATGCCCATCCCGTGTTGCAGGATCTGATCCTTACAATCATTAATATGGTTAATCCTCCTGACTTCACAATCAGGTAAATTTAAAGTAGAGGATAACATGTATAGAATTACTGCCATGATTTATATTTAGTTTCGCATGAAGTTCAAATTGCACATTTGTGTAGAATATAGGCAAAAGGTTTTCTTAAAACTGGTGGACAGTCCCGAATCAGTATCGGAGAAAATAAGAGGCATTTCCCCTTTTTTACTTATCTCACCCCTACAGGTACCTTCCTGTTAAGAGACCATGTCTGAAACTTATTCTTAAGTGTAGACAGTATGTAACGTCCTACCTTGTCTTTGATAGCCACAGCTTTAAACGATCTGCCCAGGCATCCAGACTCAAGTAAGATTTTGTAAAGCTGCTCCAAGAGGCAATTATCCTTTAGCAGTAAAAATGATCATCACATTGTTTTAAAAACCTTCTCCAGTATTTTTACATATTTTTAAATATTTAAACTTCAAGGCTTTGATTTTGTAGCAAACAGGAAAAAAAAAGTCAGTGTCTAGGAACAAGTTCTCCTCAAGATTAACATCAAGATTGTAAATGAATATTCTTTCAATTATCACTTGTACCAGTAAACTATATGTAAATTTTGGAAAATGACATTTTTCATGACAAGATTGCTTGCTTTCTGTACTCAGACCATAGGAATTGCTAAATCGCATAGATTCTGAAGTTTCAACTGTTACTTGAGAACAGTGAGTATGAGACATTTCATAAAGGGTGCATGTAATCAAAAGACTGCTAAAAAAAATAGCCTAGAAGTTTTTGCATAAATCTAAATGGTTAGTAGTTGACTTACGCCATGAAAACTGAAAATTGTTTAAATCTGGATCTTTACGCACAGAGCCAGACTTATTTTTTTTTTCATCAGGCCAATCTTTCACTCTCGTTAATTCACATATTTGAGTTCTACAGATGAACCACACAACCAACGCCCTACACAGGCTGCCCTGTTAAAACTGCATCACAGAAGTCTCTCTTCACATGGTTCCTCTTCAAGATACCAGCATTTGCCAATGGGTACCACTATCAAAAATTTGTACGTGATGTAGTACTCTCCACTCTGCATTTGGAGACAGATGCGTGCGACCCGGTCAATACATAACTTCCTAATTCATATACAAAATGGCTCTACTTAATTCTATCATTATTAATGACTCCCTTAAGTAATTTACTACGAAGGAATTTTTGCTGGTTAAGACTTTGTACTGAGTCATACTATGCAAGAAAAGCTATTTTAACAATAAGTGTGAAAAGGCAATGGAAAGTTAGAAATAGCCTTACTAATCAAACACTTAATTTCCCCCTTTTTAAAGGGACGTAACCCATAGTAACATATATTGGAATGTCCAAAAGCAGAATGAGATTAAGGCACAGTCATGCACTCAGGCAGATTATACACAAATTTTCATGTGAAGAAAACAACAGTTGTTATTCAAATTTTGAAGGACATCTTTAAACCACTAAATACAGTCACATTAAGCCACAAAAATGTCTGAGGTATGATTTGAATGTTGTTTTTGTGTCGGAATGGCCAGTGTGTTCCACCCACACTCCAGCTTCCCAGGACAAAGTGTCATTGGGGATGAGAAAGAGAACTCTCTTATAAATAAATACAGTAGGGAAGGAGAGACTTACAACCTTTCTGTTCTTTGGATGCGCTGAGTAGAGTCCGTTCCGTACCACTGGGATATGAAATATTGTGCAGGAAACGCAGACAGCAGCACACAAATCTGCAGAGCTGCAGCTGCATTGATGTGAGGCATTCCAACAGGAAGTTTCTTCAAAGACACTTCCCTGCTCTCTAATCTGAAATGAGAAAGGAAAGACAAAAAAATGTGGCTGTCAGCTTTGCTAGCTGTGTAGTACTTAAAAGTTTCCTTCAGATTGTTTTGTTGGTTCACAACATGACATACAATCTGTACACATGCATCTCAGTTACAGCCAGAGCACACCTAAATTAGGCCAAACTGCATTAAATTTGAGAGTACTTACAAAAACAAAAGACTAAAGTAGACAGCTTCACAAGACAAAGAAAATGAAAATTTAGTTAAGAGTTATACAGACATCTCCTTCATCTGGAAACAGAAAAAAAAAAAAGAAGAGAAAAGGAACTAGGAAGTCGTATGGTTGTCCAATTTGCAACAAAAAGCTGCTTTCCATAAGCAAAATTCATTGTGCTGCTTTACCATCCAATTAAGTCTATTAAACGTCTGACACATCAAATCAATGGCGTCAAGAAAAATCTATTTAGATGCAGTGATTATTGCGCATACAACAGAACAAGAGATTTTTCGTTCAGATTGAAGGCATGCACAGCATCACACCAAGATGATATCAATGTGTGCCATCATCCCATCACTAGACTGAAAAAGGACTTGACAATTCGACAATTTCACCATTCATTCCACAGGCACCTGCCACACCTTACCAACACATTAAGACTGGCAGACTCTTCAAACCGAGATATTCACCTTCAGTGAGGAGCACATTTACTGCCTTTTTACATCAGTGTGGATTTTTCAAATCAGAGCAGGACTTGCTGAAATTACAGATTTGCATCTTCTACACAAGCATTCTCAGAGCGCAGAGGTTTACCACAGCCTTCAAAGAGCCATCTACACCCACTCCCCATTCCGTCTCATTCGTCCCCAGCGGTGGCTGTTGCAGCTACTGCTCTCCAGTAGAGCACAAGTAAATGGTGTCAGTTGTTTCTGAGCTGCCTCCAGCTCGTGCCATCCTAACTGATGTCATTTACACAATAATTTGGGTTACTGTAGTATATCCAGGACACGTGTATGTGGAAAGTTAGATTTATGAAAACTGCCTAGCAAAGGCAGTAGAGATCACAAAGTAATGCCGAAGGAGGCCCAAAGAACATCTGTAAGGAGTGCGGAAACATCTGCACATGTGATGAACGGTTACCAGAAAGGGTATTTCTCACTTCTGCATTACCTGCTGGAGAGCCACACAGCAAAGAAAAAAACACCTCCTAATTTTAGACGTGATCAGCAGTCGCACATCTGGAGTACTTGTTTACCCGTGTGTAGCGGGGCAGGGGGAGGGAGAGTCGGGTGTCCCTGCCACAGCGTGTTCATCAGCACCTGCTGGGCCGGCTGGCGGGACGGGACGGGACGGGACGGGACGGGACGGGACGGGACGGGACGGGACGGGACCCCACGGCGCGTACCCGACAGGGCCGCGCAACTGCCGCCCCTGCCGCTCCTCCTCCCCTTTCCAAAAGCAGCTGTTTAAGCGGCTGGATCCGCCAGAGAGAAAGGCTGCGGTAACAGATGGAGAGACAGTCTGGACCAAAGCTGGAACCCCGCGAAATCGAAATACTTTTGCGCATGTTCTGAAACCTGCAAACCTTATCAGAAGCGAGCTCTACGCCTCCACCGAGCCCGGGGCCGACCCGCCGTACCCCCGGCCCGCCAGCGCCCACCGCAGCCGGGGGAGCCGCTGCTCCTGCCACGAAGCCGACCGGCGGGCAGGTGAGGTGGCGGGGCGGGCTGTCCGCGCCCTCCTCCCCCGGCCCTCGCCTCGGCGGCGGAGAGGAGCCCGCCCGGCGGCGGCAGGTGCCGGTGCCGGTGCCTCCCCGCGACCTTCCCTCCCTTCCCTCCCGGCCTCCCGCACAGCCGCCGGCGCCCGCAGCCCCTCACCCGGCGGCGTCAGCAGCTCCGGGTCCGGGTCCGCCCGGCTCTGCTGGGCGGGGCGGGGCGGGGCGGGGCGGGGTGGGAGGTGCCGGCAGGTAGCGGCCGTTAGCGGCCGTTGAGGGCCGGCGGACATCTTGTGCGGCGGAGTGGAGCGGCGGCACCGGGCGGCTCTCGGCTGCCCGCCTTCCCCGGCAGAATCCTGTTAACGCCTCCAGTGAACCCAGAGCGGTGATCGCTGCGCCCGGGTCAGGTTTTTGAGGCCGGGGCGGGGGTCGGGGGAGCGGAATTTATCCCCCTGCTCCCAAGCTGGCAGTCGTCTTTTCCCCTGGCACGAAAAAGCTCCCGGGGTGCATCGGGTCAGGATTTCTCGTTCTCTAAAACACAACAAACAAACGCCTCAGTGGACTTAACACCTTTACCCTCTTTAAGGAGATCATAAAGAAAGAAAGAAAAAGTTTTCATTTATTGTTGCAGGATAATTTTAAATAAATTATATTTGAAACTCCCTTATTTACTTTTTTTTTTGGTGAGGGTAGACAAGCACCTTTAACCTGCTGTGCACAGAAGTCAGGAGGAAGTTCTCTCATGAAGTTCAGGCAAAAGGCATCGTATTTTAACACAGACTTTTAACCCAGCCTCCCCGTGTGCCTCTAACCACCCTGTCGGTATTTTGGAGAGCACTTGCTGGCAATCCCTGGGCCTGGTTTTGTCACGGATGGATGAAGGCATAGCTGAAACAAAAGTTTCCTGCATGGTTTCGATAGTGCCCGTGTCAGCCGAGCCTCTCTCCAGGCCTGTGGCTGCTGAGCCACTGCATGGGGGGGGACAAAGCCTGCCAAATTTGTGGATGACACCCTAATCAGAAAAGGATAGACTCAAACTGCAAATGACCCAGAGAGATTAGAGCAACAGGAACATTACAGACAGCAGGCAAAATTCAGCGGTAGCAAACGTTGAGGCTTACCAAGGGAGAGGAAATGTTCTAGCTGTCTAGCTCGCTTACTGAGCACATCTCTGTAAAGGGCAGTACCATGAAAAAAAAGGTAAAATGTTATCGAGCCGTACCTAGTTTCGTAATGTACTTTTCATTGTTTCTTCAGTAACATATCCATAGTTACACTTTTCAAATGAAAAACCTCAGAAAGTACTGTTTCCTGTAGGCACATGCTAAAAAATGGTCTCAGAAATAATTTGGAAAAAAGCAGGAACTGCACTGTGTGCTGATACAGACTGAAACACCTCCTGCTGTGTTGGTCAGAGCAGGAGTGGTGTTAGCTTTTAAATAGAGCCTGTTGTTGGCTTTGACTTGTTGCTTGGGCTGAACGGAATTGCTTTGGGCAGTGGTTTTGAGCCCAGGCCCCATGAATGACAATTAAGAGAAACAAGCATTATATCGGGAGTCTTACAGGCAGCATCCCGAGGCATGTAGTCAAACAAGGATAATCCATTTTTCTGGTGCATAAAGTGCTTTAAATTCCTGTGCCTTGGCTAGACAGGAAGCTAAAGAAAAAAAAAAAAAAGCATCAGGATTTGGCACTGCTGCTTTCCCTTCTCCATTGGTTGTGTTGCCACAAGGAGCGTTTACAATCCTTTTGCACGTCTCTGGTTCATGTTAGAGTTCTCTGCAGTCATCTGGGCAAAAGGGTCTGTCCAGCAGGGAAGGAACAAGGCTTCCACTATAACTGTATTACACTATATATCTGCTTATACGCTTTTTCCTTTAAGGAACAGACACATCTCCCCATGTAATAGGCTGAATTATGTTTCATTGGTTTTTGCTGAAAAAAACCCCAGCTGTGCCTTGATAAGATCAGAGGTGTGTCAGGTGGCTGGAAAGCCATCTAAATCCACACACTTTTTTTTGCGAATGATACATGGAGTGGTGAAGAGGTGCTGAACTAGGTTTTTTTCTCTCTCAGTATCAAGTCTTTACCTGTTCTTGGCAATGGTATGATTTCAAGTTAAGATCACTAAAGTAAACTTTTTTATTGTCCTGGACTAAATACGAACCTTTTAAAAAAATAGAAAACATTTTGTTCCTTTTTTTTTTCTTTCCCCTAGCATGGGAACAAAACAGATCCTGTACTGTTGTAAAGATCAGATGCTGCTTTGCAGAGTTCTTGTACACAGAAAGTAGAAAGACAGAGGAAAACAAATCGAGAATGATTTGCTATAATAGAAGCCAATCAAGTAAATGACGGATGTTTTTCAAGCCCAAGGTTTTCACTATCACGATGTCCATGAAAAACTTTGAAGTTCTGTGTAGCTGAATTTCATGCAAGTGTAACCAGATACATTTGCATATGACAGCACATACCAGCGCTGGACATTTTGTGGTTACTTAAACAGACTCTTCTCTCTCCCAAAATGTAGGCACACACACCACACCCTCTGCAAGGAGAGGAAGGCATCAGTGGTCAGAGCTGCTATAGCTTAAGCAGACTCAAAATGAGCTCTTGGTTTTCCATGGAAGACCACAAAAGTGGGGCTGTAAGGGCCTTAAAAGTGAGGGCAGCTTCAGCCTGACAAAGCAGACCATGTCAGGGCTATAAGAAACGATTACAAAAATGATTGCACCCTATTACCTAACTGACATTTTGGCTCCCAAACGGAGTCCTGCACTTGGATGGGACCAGCTGCAACACTGCTGTACTATCATCTCTTTAAGGAAGTAAAATTCCTTAAATACTTTTAGTTGCTAAAAGTTTTGATTTATTAGAATACTAAAAGGGGGGAGGGAATTTGAAAAATTTTCCTGAGATGTAAAGGCAACCTCAGACGAAATGCTCAGAAAGCAGATGGGTTTTGGATGTTTCAAACAGCTGGGGGGAGAAGGACACATGTCAAAAGCCACAGTCCATCTGAGGTGCTTTGATTTGGGGGAAGATCCCAGGTTTACGAAGCTGTTTCTGAAATACTTGCATAAATTTTTTTTTGCATGTGTAAAATTCCCATGGTTTCCACCATTCCTTTTCTCCTTGCAGAAGCAAGAATTTCCAGATGTACAAAAGAACCTAATTTCTCTTACTTGACAAGACAGGCATATTTTCAGAGCTATGAAACAACAGCAACTACCAAGCTGTAGAAAACTAGGAAAACTGTTTTCTGTTCTGTAAAAATTCAAAACAGCCTCTTTCATGAAGACAGAGTTCTCTGTAAACCCGACAGAATCAAATCACATGCACAGAAGGAAACTGGAATTATCAACAGGTTCGTGAAACCTCGGTAGGGGAAGTGTTACTCAGCAAACTGCAATTCTGCCACAAGTCTTCCCTGACGATAACAGTCCTCTAAGGAGGAGAGCACAGGCTTAACAGGGAGTCAAGGGCACCAAGACAAGTGCAAAATGAAGGTCCAAAGCTCACAAGAAGTTTTATAAAAATGTAAGTTTTGTAAAAATGCTAGAGACAATGCTACACAGACTGAAGCATTTTCTTGGAACATTCCCAAAGCCAGAGGAAAATTACAACTTTATAAACTAGCATGTCAGAAAAAAAAATATTTGTCCATAAGACACTTTCAGATTATCTGCGTTTAAGACAAAACCTCTATGAATTTTCTAATAATTTTCCTAAATAACCTCTCATTTCCCTTATAACTTCATCTATCAGAAGAGTTTACTATTAACATACATTTTACAACCTCAAACCCTTTACAAGCATTAAAGAGAATAAAGTTTGGGTACTAGATTTTTAATCCTTCCCAACGTACATGTGCATTAGGATTAACCGATGTCAGAGACAGCAATAGTACAGAGTGCACATGCACCCAGCTCTTCATGTTGAGATTCCAGTGGGGTAAAAATATGCACTGTACTGAAAGTTGCTGGCATAATAATTAAAGAGTTTGAGTGTTTTAAGTAATTTTGTTCGGTAAATGTCCTCAACATAAAACCTTGGTGAATAGGAAGTTTGTGATAGCTGTATTCCCTTTCTTAGCAGTTCATGGAAGCTTACACCATGCTCCTTAATAATAAAGAGAATTCAAATTTTGAATTAAGAGTGCTCGAATAGAAGAAAAATAACCCCACCAGATTTCTCTAATGTACAATGCAAATAAAGTCATTCTTTCTAAAGTTTTAGTCATATTCTAACTAGCTTTGCATTTTAAGTTAGTCTTTATTATTTTGAATATCCTTGCTCAAAGTCCAATTCAGAGACCTGGGACAAATCACAAATTAAGAGAAAAGGCTGTCTGGCCCTTGAATACTGACATTTAGTTTGAACTCAGTATCTTCAGGAACATGCCTCTGCAGAAATTTGATGTTGAATGAATTGATTACCTGCCTCTGCTTTTATTTCCTCTTTGTCTCTTTTTTTTCCCCCCGATGTACCTACAAGCTAAAGTAAAATGAGAGGCAGATAGGGCCAAGTTTAGGTAAAACCTCCCCATTTCTGAGACAAGAAAAGGAAGTACAAAGGATATTTGTGTGGCTGCTACCAGATCAGAAATAGCATTCCAGAATTGTCTACCCGGTCGGTCCTCCCTTCAGTGCACACACAGATTTCAAAGTATGAGAGAGGATTTCGTAAGTCCTCACTATGCTCCTGTGAAATAAGAAATTACGTCTGTTGTAAAGATATCTTACACATGAGATTTCTCTGAGCTAGAAAAACAACCTGACAGTTTGGGCTTTGAGTTTCCTGTCCACATCAAGTAAAACCCACAAAAATTATATTTTGCATGCCAGTTTTGTGTACAGTAACTCAATTATATGCTATTGAAATTTCTTCTTGCTGGTTTTAGTTCTCTGGCACTTGCTTGGTTTTCACAAGTGCTTCAAATAGAGACATTGATTAGTTTTTAAAGGCATTACACTTTGCTCATTTGTTTTGGGGAAAAATGACAAACACACTATGGCAAAGCTCATATCGATTGCAAGAGCAGGAAAGAACAGAGGTTTGGGTACAATAACTTTTCCCTTTGAAAACAAAATGGTCAGCTTCAATGATCACACAATTTCCTTCATTTAACAAGTATTATGATCTAACAGGAGTAAATAGTATTAACAAGGTAATGAAGCATTAGTACAGGCACTGTCAGCATCTAACTGTCAGTTACCAACATTTCACATCATCTGTTAATCGTAAGTGAAGTCTTAATTCCTACACAAAGTAAAATAACCACGGGAGGTTTTGCAAAGACACCTGTCACACGAGTGAGGAGAGAGAACTGGGATATGATGGTATTTTAAGGATTCTGTACGAAGTTATGCAGAAAAAGATCTTTTCAAAACAAAAAGTTAACTGCTTAAGACTGTTCACAGCAACAAAACTAAAACCCTGGACATGGAGTGGCTTCTTTTTGGAAGAGCAAACTACTATTATGATAATACTGCAATACTGAAGATGCACATACAATAGAACTACAACCTCCAGTACTGAACAGAAACACAGAAGGAAGGATGCTGCGTTTCCAGTACTCTAAAACAATTTCTCTCCAAGCAGAACATGTCAATTACTGAAACTCACACAGATAGTTGAGACAAGAGAGATCTTTCCTCATATGCTAAAACAAGTCTGGTTTTTGCCAGACTCTGTGGTGGACATGTCTGGAACAGGGAACTCTACTCATTCTGCCATGACCATTCCTCAGTCGCAATGCTCAGCAGCACACACACCTGCATCTGTGAGGCGAGTAAGGGTTTCATCTGTCACTTCCTTGTGATTTCAGGTAAGGCACACATGAAGGAAAACACAATCTAATAGAGCAGATAACAGGTGAAATTAAACAGAATCCATATGGTGCACTATTTGAAATGCCCAACTTCTTTTATTTTATAGCTGCTGAGCAGAAACATGTAGACATAAACAAACCAACCGCACAGCATTGTGCAAACCCATCCTGTATTGACTTTTCTGTGCATCACCCATTCAGGGCAACTAGACCGGAGACCAGTATCCTACACGCAGGGAGGTGGAGGACCTCTCTGCTTAGTTAGTTTTAGTTTCTTCTAGAGTTGTTGGGAAGCAGAGATTTCCACACAGATTGGATGTAGCTCTGGTACAAAGAGCTGTCACCTGAACATGGATGGCTTCTTGGAGGATGAGGGGTACACCCTGCTGCACAGGCAAGTGAGCCAAGACTGGCAACACAGCGTCTTCAGTGCCAGATGCTAATGCCTTTATATTGCCTCCAGAACTGCGAAAACCCCTACAAACCAGCAAATTTTCATCTCTATCAGAGAGTGCTTCGGTTGTAATTTTGTCTTTTCCCACATAATACACTATACTACCATGTACCGTTAAACCGTATTCCACAAGGAATCAAACAAGCTGATTTTAGGCTGTTTTGAAGAATACAGAAGCAATTGTTCTGTAACACAGTAAATCACTAGATAGAAACACACACTGTTGGACAGCTTAGAAAAACATGTTTTCTATTTATTTAAAAATAAGTTTGTAGTTACTACATTGCAGTGACAGTAATTCTTACACATACATTCTAGTTTGTATAAAAGGATTCAAAGTATTATGCATCAAAACTAACATAGAAAGTGTCCACATAACAGTAAAGAAATTTCCAATCCATATGTACAAAAAGAAAGGGCACTGTTATCCTGGTGAGATACTTCAGGTTATAACATGATAATCCAGATTTCTGGAAGGAAGAAAAAAAAAAAAACAACCTTGATAAAGCTAAAGAATTATAATTTTCAAAACTGTTACTCATTACATACAACAGATTTGTGTTTTACAGAATTCTGTACAAAATAAGCATAATTTTAAATCTGAAAATGTGTCAGTTTCAAAATTAACCTTCCTAGGTAATTTCCTCGAAGTTGAGCTCCAATCTACACGTATTTAAGCATTATGACAGAATTTAATTCACGCAAGATCACTATCCAGTTGTCTGCCACGCTTCTGCAGTTTTAGTATGGTCCAAAAATGTAACTTCTGTACGGTCTCAATGCATTAGCAAGCCAACATACACAGTTGTAAGCACAAAATAGTCCATGTAGATCATACAGGCATGAGTACATGATAGCTACCTGTATTTCTTTCTAGCCCTAATTTGTATGACCTCACTCTTTGTTCTTCCAGGGTAGAAATTCATAGTATTACCTTCCTTCCCTAAAATGTATTGTTTGCATTATTTGAAGTGAATTTCCTGATGTATTTATCTGCATTAAAAAGGATCCAAATGACTACTTGTTTCACTACCTACCCCCTAAAAGCTAAATTTATTCACCTTTATTTTATTGCAGCATATAAGGTTTCTCTGTAGAGTGCCTTGAGGCTGTTATAAACCTTGGGGGGCGGGGCGAGAGTTAATCACCTTTTTCTGCAATTTGTCTTTTAATCTAGCTTTCCTGGCGTGTTTCCTCTTGTAACACACTGTAAAATGACATGGCAAATTCCCACATTAAAGTTTGCACAAATGCAAGAACAACCAGAGGTTAGCTCTAGTTTAAAGGCTACCTGTTATTTCCCCCAGCCAGAGTAGAAAGTGTGCAAGCTGTATTCCCAATTCAAAATCAGGAAACTACACAAGCTGCTTTGTTTTTGGGAACACATTGCCAAGCCTTGGACAATTTTATGAAATTTAATACACTTTCCTCTGCATATGAACACAAGCATGTATATACAATAATTTACAGCAGAAAACTAACAGCCCTTTTATTAGTTGAATATGTAGGTCCCCTTAAAAACCAATCTCTTACGAGAGCTTCAGGGATAAAAGAAAACATATTATATAGTAATTTTACACAGTTAATTTGTCTTCATTAGACAGTAAACAGAAAATGAGCTTTTGCTGTTTTTAGGTTAGGTTTTAAACCCCTCTAACCTTCTGTATCACAGCACTGTAGCAGAGTTGTATTTAAATTCTTGTTAAACACTAAACTGTGTTAAAAAAAAAAGGCAAAAAAACCCCTTTGTAAACATACTGCGGACAAAACACACTACTTCAGAGTAAGGTAAGGACTCAGGACACAATGTAATTCTTGTGGTATAGCTGTATCTTGATTGATCAGTAGTATGTTAAAATTACCTCAGCAAGATTTGCGTGCTTCAAATTAAAATGCGAACGCTGAGGAAAGTGAGCTTTAAAACCTCTAACCTCCAATCTACTATGTAAGTACGGGGTGAAAGGGTCCCATCCAGTTAAGCCTATTGCTTTTATAGAACCAGTCAACCATTTAACATATACCTAAATTCAAATTACACGCTAAAGCATTTACTTGTAGTCCTTGATCCAACAAATGTGCGCAAAAGATTTAACAATGTGGTCTAAAAATTGTAACAAGCTTGAAGTTACTGAACGGACAGACTATTTGTGTTGTATGTAGTCTTTTTTTTTTGGTAAGACAAAAGCCTCTGGCACAGAATCAGAATTGGTACTTGAAGAATATTTGTACAGCAACACAGTGAATAAGTTGTCTCTACACTACAATTTATTTTTATAGATATTAATATATCCTACGTGCTGTATCAGGGTCCTTTATCAATTAATAGTTTTACAAATATTAAGCCATAGTAATATTTAACTCAACCAACTCAATCTTACAAGTCTATCAACAAACTGATCACATGTACAAACCAGACACTGTACAAATAAACATATGCAAATATATATCACAGCAGTCTAATCACCGGAGGAAGACATTTTTCTGTAAAGTTGTATCACTGGTCACAGCCGAGTGACAACGAGCTCTAGTTCAATATTGACAATAATGAACACTATAGTGGTAAAATTTAAGTTCAGTTCCCAGAGAACACACTAACAACAGAAACAAAATGGCTAAGGAGTTGTTCAGCATGTAGGCACAGGTACAGTGATTTCTGTTAGACATTTAGAGCACACTGGTATCACAGAAACAGAAGTTATTTTCTCATTGGTTAGAGAACACACTGTTATTAAGATACCACTCAGCGGTAAATACCAATTTTTATGTTTCCCAGTATAGCGTAGAACTACTGGAACAGTATACTCATATCCATGTCAAATATAAACAAATTTAATGAATAAAACTGTGTTAATTGCTGCCAGGTCTGTAAGATCATTTGTGTGTATATGACTATGAACCCATGCAATATTTACAATGCATATGTGAAACAAGCACATGAGATTTCGATACTCCATTTTCTGAACCAGTTGTTAGGTACTTGAGATGGCATTATAAAACATGCATATAACTATAGTTCTTAAATTATTTCAGAACATTTACCAATAGTTTATTGCTCACATTTAAAAACTTAAGACTTTATAATCAAAAGCTCTTTTTCTGTCTTGATACAGTATGTCACAACAACCTCAAATAATATATTTTTCCCAGACCAAAATGAACAGTCTGATGGTGACTGAAGTCTCATAAATAAAGTTTGCAACCTAATGAAATTAAATTATAAAAATATAGCTTTTAAATAAATCTGGTATTTCTAATAAATTTTTTAGTTTTGCTTGTATATAAAAAAAAAAAGACTCAAATTATCCACAATTTATTTTAAAAGGAAAAACATTATGGTGTCTAATATGAATTTTAAAATTACCGTCTAAAGTCACCGACATTACTGGGTGGGAAGCAGTACCCATGTTCTGCAGGTAAGACCTTCTATTCTCTTAATTTTAAGATGTACAATTTCCTGCCTACTGGGAATTATTTCAATCTCTGAAACCTACATACAAGGTATTTCTGATATATAAATATATACATAAACATGCCATATAAAACATTATTACAAATGGAGTAAATACAGAAGTTGAATTTTAAATATAACCTATTTCACATATTAAAATGCAGATAACATCAGGAAATTACACATTTTCAAATGACTGCCTTCATCAGTGAGATGTGACAAAAGTAACAAGTAGAATCAATTAGCTTTGAATTGTGAAGCTGTATGGCAACTGTATAGCTTGTTATTTTACCACCTGTTTAGTGACTCCATTTTAATTGAATGATAAATACCTGTTATTAAAAATAAATATACCAACCAATGAAATACAAGCTAATCCCTGCTCCCCAGATTTATATCCATAACAATTCCAAGAGGATCTGAAAAATAATTCAGTATTTTTTTTTTGTAGCAAAATGCATAAGGTACTAAAGAAAACTATGGTGGATACCAACTTGCTATCCACAGTAGCGTGTTTCTATTCCTCTTGGTGCCAGATACCGATGTTTTTTGTTCAACCATTTAAGCTTCTTTTGTAACAGACAATAAAGAATGAAGAATTAGGCCTCAAACAAGTATACAGAATCTGTGCAAATTGAAGGTCTTAATTCTGTATGCCCTCCCTTCCAGATATCGCAGATGATGTTTGTAAAAAAAGAGAATTATTATAAAGTAAGGGTGTACAGAATTGAGGTTTCATTCCAGGTTTATTTTTTTTCAACTAAGTTAGGGTCACACACACACAAAAGAAATCGTTCGTACTACCCAAACTTCCAAAATAATGTATAACCAGAAAATTTTGGTTACATTTTTGTACCATACCAGATCTCAGAAAATATGACTAGTTCTGTATTTTTTTCCTTAAAACTGGACAATATTTTTTTAAGTGGTAGAAAATGGTATTAAAGTTTGTTTGTAAAGGTATAAAATAACTAAATGTACCATAAACAAATAAATAACTGCTTTTCTTTTCCAGAGCAGTACATATAACAATACATTCCCCTAAGTCATATAGTATCATTTACAATAGACAACTTAATTTTACTAAGGATGCAAGAAATAATAGAATACAAGGCACAATCATTAAATGGAATTTTTCTTTAGGGTGTATATTGACTTATGTCAGCGTGATATACCATAAAAAGTGCAGAAAAACACAATGTGCAATGAGACCACTGTATAAAACATGATTGCATAAAAAGTGATTTGGCCTTTTAACCTTAATAATTGAAAATAACCAATCTTCCCCTTAAAATTAAACTATCAAGTATGACATTTTAAAATTTATTTTCAATTCTAGTGCTATCTAAAAAATCCTGAAAAAAATTTATACCTGGGTAATATTTTATACATGTGTTTATGTATATATTAATATATACACATACACTCCTCTTTGTAGGTCATTTTAGCCTCTTAAGTTGTAGAAACAACAATCAAGTTGGATCACAAAGTAAACATCATAATTCCATATCTGTCCTGTAATTTCCTTGAATCCTTTAACCAATTATACGTTTTGTCTAAAACATCTCTGTCAAAGGACCCCACCAGTGCATTATTTTCCACCAGAAGTACCAAAAAGGATACATTTCCGAACAATGTTAACAGCTATTTAAAACAATACACAGCTTTTATCACTGCAAATGGTATGCTGTACTGACACTCAAAAAGAAAAGAAGGCTTTTCACTGCACTGATTTTCAGTCTTTGGCACAATAAACAGAGATTTAGTGATTGATACAAGAATCAAGGTCTGAAAAATTAGACATTAGTCAAACTTTTTCCAATGTGGATATATATATATATATATATATATATTTGTGATTACATTTTTGCTATGTTTGGCAGAATTTGGATAAACCAAAAGCCTGTGCCAGGCTTCTTTTGCAGTTGAACATTCCATCACAACTGAAATTAAGCATTTTCAGATTAGCAAAGTTTGGTATTTTTGTATTTAGTAGAGTGTAAGTTAATTTACTGCCACTTTTTTTTTTTGCCAAAATCTGCCTTCCTAGGCAACCTGACTTTACAATCAAAGCGTACCTTGCTTGGTCAAAAATAGACTTCTGTTTTCAGTTTGTGGCATTAAAAGTTCTATCACCTTTATTTAATTGTGTAGAGATACTACACACTACTCAAGCAGGGTAGTTCTCAACTCTGTATGTCAGTCAGAAATTGCTTCAATTATTTGCAACTGTGAACAAAATGACTGTTGAAATGCATAACCTGTTTGGAGGGCAATAAATAGCAAAAGTTTAAAATATATATTTTTTTCAAACAATGTTCTTTCAGTTTATTTTTTGCTAAATTTTTCTCCCCAAATCGGAACATATTCTTCTAACCCATAATAGCAGCAGGGAAGCAGAAGTCTGTTCTGCTGTTCCTTAACGGTACCTGCTTCATAGCATTCTGAAGTAAAACCCTTGGCAAAAATCACCAACCAATTAAATTAGCTTTTGCTTTTTCAGTCAACTTTCGGACTCTGCCTCTGCTAGATGTTCCGAAAGTTAAGGAGGTGTCTTCGAACAATAGCTGCCTTTGCTCTTCTTCAGAGTCATCTTCATTGTAAAAGGCTGTCCTCCTACCCTGGTTTCTAGTTCTCATGTGAGGTTCAGAATCTTTATGCTCTTCAGACCCCTCCTCCATAGGCTCATCTATCTTTTTCCTCCTGCTTCGTGTTTGCATTTTAACATTCGCAGGAACTAAAAGGTCCGAGCCTGGCTGGCGGGTCTTTATCTTTCTTTTTGGCTTTCTACCCCCACGGCCTTTTTTTTGTAAGAAGTCTTCCTTCATATTATTTTCAGAAACAGAATTGCATGCAGTAGAAGCAGAGGCCTCTTCTGGTATATCCTTTGCGGTCTGGATTGTATTCTGCTCTGCAACCTTTTGCTGTTCAATAATTTGTAGCTTTTTTGGTTTTCTGCCTCTTTTCTTGTGCACCACTTCACAGCTACTGTTATTAGTCTCCACCTTCGGTTTCCGACCGGGACCTCTTTTAACTGGAGGTTTTGAAGGCTGTCCTCCGTGTCCATTTACTTGAATGCTTCCTGATGCCAAAGCATTATTCTTGCAATCTGCTGTAAAGAAGTGAGAGTACTTATGACATAACAGATTTGCATTTACATTCATTTTCACTCTGCCTTAATAAAACTCTTACTAAAATATCTGAATGGATTCACAGTGATTGCCAAGCTGTCAAAAATCTAAGAAACCCGAAGTAGAGCCCAGAGTTTCACACCAGTATGCAATGAGGACTAACTTCTAGTTGGGTTTAGGTCAAGGCAGTTTGAAGAAAACAAAACAAAACAATAAACCCAAAAAACCAAACCAACCAACCAAAAAAAAAAAAAGAAAACAACAACAAAACCCCCCACCAAACAGCTCAAGTCTTTTTCTTGGCTGATACAACACCAGTGGAGAAAAACTCCTACTTGGTATCTGCAACAGCTAAAAGTTGCTCAAGCAGCACTGCTACAAGGATTGGGAATGTGTCACAGCAGCTCATCTCTGGAGAAACGAAAAAGTCTCTTTCATCCTGCAGTAGCATTCTTCATATAGTCAGTTCATTACACCAGGGTTATTTTGACAATAAGCAAGGAAAAGTGTAGAAATGTGGGAGACTAACAAAAAGAAAAGTATGCAATTTGCACAGATTTCTCACGTTAAGAGACACACAGCATGAGGTTTTTGCTTGAAGACTTATAGGCTATGAGTTTTTCTTAGGTGAGTGGTACTCAACTTCCTCAGTAAGGCATGTCACAGGACCTCTTATGGAGATGTTCTGATACCACACCTCTTGTGCAAAGCATGACCAGGAACAGACTCATAGCCAGCATGATAGTTCATCCAGTCCTTTGATGGAACATCCATGCACGGCTCCTGCTGTGTTCAAATGTGCCCCATCATGCACTAAAAGCACAAGCCTCCACTGACACATGAGTGGATGTGCAGGACAAAATATGTCAACAACATTCAGATATCTCTGACATGATCAAACATCCAGTCGTGTAATGGGTGTGTATTTAGCCATGTAATGAGGTAACAGTTGAGGCCTTTGTGAGAAAGCTTGCAAGGAATGGACAGATGATTTAACTTAGCAGACCACAAGCTACTTTTTCAGAAGCATGAAAGATTTAAGAAAGAACAGATAATCCTCAGGAGAGGAGGACTACAAGGAGTAACCAGTTTCATTAGGAGGGGCCTAATTTGCAGACTACAGTTTCTCCATCTTCAGAGAGAAGATACTTAGTGGATCTAGCTGCTTCATAGCAGTTCAAAGCTCCTTCATAAATAGGAAAGCTTTTATGACTAGGAGATCTTATTTCAGTCTCCACAGAAGCTTTGAGTTTTAAGGTATCCAGACATCAAAAGAGCAAGCAAGCTCACTCAGAAGATTACATGGAGCTTGGTCTGATCAATCCATACAAATACACTAAACAGAAGCAGTAAACACTGCATGGTTCCATTTTGCTGTGGCAAAATAAATAAATAAAAGTTGCTGCTGGGATGCTCTGATCTTTATGCTCGTGGCTGTGGAGAGTGTCATCACACTCAGTGTTACTGACCCAAATATAACCTACTTAAGTTTTATCAGGTAAAACCCACAGGGTTTAAAGTATGACCCTGCAGAAGTCTGCTTTGAAATCTGAGAACTCATAACATGACCCTTGTAATAATTTAAATGAAGGTACAGATATGTTCACATATCAAAACTGGCTTGACAACACAGTTATCACACCATGGAAATTGCGTTAAGTGTAGTCAAAACCACACTCATTTATCAAGAGGGAAACTAACTGACTGAGTTGTTCCATTATGCTTCTCTATTCTGCTAAATCATAAAGCATTCTAATTTCCCCACCCCTAACTTACCACAACTAAAGTGCAACATTACAGCCACTACATAGCTAACTGGGGAGAAAAAAGTTCCAAAGAAACTCCATACCTTGTTGATTAACAGTGGAAGATTTTACTTTGCGCTTGATTTGCTTCTCTTTCTCAGGATTTTCTCTTGTGGAGTTATTCCTAGTATTGTGACTGTAATCAGACTGACTAGGGATTGATATAATATTCTGGTTCTTGGAATGTTTGGTTGAATTCTCCAGTACTAGAAGGACAAAAAGAAAACGTGATTTTTTTTTTTTTCTTTAAGTAGCTTGTATCACATTCAATCTTCCATGGCTAAAAAGGAAGTCATGTTCTGCTACAAACAAACATTTTAAATCAGTTATCCAGAGGTGAGAAAGCTTCCTGGACAAAGTAACATAGCCTCACTTGTTCAGTTTTCCTCTGACAAACCTCAAAGGCCTAGCAGATTGAAAACAGAACCAGTCTTAACTGAGACAAATACATTAGATTTCTAAAAAGCAAGTTTTATGTTTAAAAACATTCACAGCTTGGAAAAAAAAACAACAAACCAAACAAAACCCAAGCAACTTGCCTGACTTTCCTGACCCTGCAGTAGTATTAGGCTTTGTAATTAAAGGCTTTATTGTTAAAGGCTTTGCTCCTGAAGAAGTAGATGGTTGCTCTGTTACAGTCACATCTGTTATGCTCCTATTGCTTCTAGTCCGCACGAGGGAAGAGGCTTCAGCTGCTTTTCCATTCATCTGAGGTGGAGCATGTCTCAGCGCTGCTGACCGTGCAGGTGCAGAAGATGAAGAGGTGGCAGAAGTTTCTGCCTTCAGTTGAGGTTTTATTAATCTCTTCTTCCTTTCAGGGCTGCAAAAGGAGTAACAATTTGTATCCTGGATGACCACTTTATTATTTTACAGGAATAAATAAAATTAAATACTAGTGTCTGAGATCGTGGGAATAAAACAATCATCTCTGTATGAAGTATGTTAAAAATATGAGTTTTACTGTGGAAATAAAAGTGAATCTTTACAGTAAATGCTATAGTTATATGACAAAGCATGATGCCATCACTATCCTAACAATGCTGTTTTACTGTACATGTTTAGCAGTTATTTGAATTTTAAGCACTTACACTAGGATAGCTCTAAGTAAAGTTTAAAACTCTTCCACATCATAGGGACTTGCATGTCAAAGCTATCACTCTGCAATACAGGGAATAGTAAAGGAAGCATTAAGGAAAAAACCACACTAAGTTCTGCTGTGTAGGTATGTCAAACTGCAGCATTTAATGAATACTGTAAAAGAATTAATGTACCTGGATGCAACACTACTGGAAACTGAGCTGCTTCTACTTCTTTTTTTCCTTCGTTTCTTTATTGTGTTTCTTTTATGAAAGCGTAGGGCAGATTTATAATCCGATAAAATAGAACTTATATGTTCTTCAAAGAAAGCAGAAAGGCGCAAACTCATACTGTAGATCTAAAAAAATGAGAAGTCAGTAAACAAGCGTTACACTTTTCCAAAGCATCATTTTACTTATTTATCATTGAACAATACCTAGAAAAGTAAACTGATTAATATGGAAATGTTTTAAGGAAACTTACAGCCTGTCTCAACAAGTTTACACTAATCCACACATGGGTTTGCTTTAACTATTTTTACGGTTTTGAAAAGAATATTACAACTGAAGACCACACACAAAAGGAAAAATTAGAAAAGCCACCTTTCCAACTGCCCCTTTTTAATTGCACTTCCAGAAAGCATCCCTTTCTAGCTTGAGCAGAAGCCACAAAGAGATAACCTTAACAGAATGTTACTATATCATACGTAGGGTCAAGAAATCTAATTTTCTTCTGTATCAAGTTGCATCATTATATCCTATATTTGAAGATCAGTCTAATCCTGTTACGGATGAACTGATACTATCAGTGAGTTGCTTGCTACAGGTACAATAAGTGTATTAGAATTACGTACGTGTGTGTGTGTGTGTGGGTGTGTGTGTCCCCAGCCTTGGATGATTTAGAGACACTCAATCAAACTCAGTTTAAGTCACACAAAGACAGTATTTTAACAGTTGCCTACCTAATGACACACCAGACAAACTTTGTGTGAGCCTAAACAGTCGGTGTGATAGATTCTGAATGCATTACTGGACAGGATATCCAAAGAAATTTTATAAGAAAATATGTAAAAAATAATATTAAAATGTATGCGTACTGTGTCAAGGAAAAAAAAAAAAGCAGATGAACTTAGCTTTACTCTTCAAGTAAGCATCAATGATGTAAAGTAAGATGCTAAAACTATCCCTGAATGAGAAGTCAGAGTAAAAACCTCACCATTCAACAACTACATGTTGTATGCACTGAAAGTACATAGGTTCTGGAATATTAAAAATTCTTGACGTCAGAACTTTCCACTTCTATTTCTAAATAAAATTTAAAAAACTGCTACTTTACTACTATACCAGTCTGTTTGGAAGAAACACGAAAAAAAACATGAAAATGTCAGAAGAATCTGTGAAACCACAGTGCAGCTAAGATAATGTCAAGCATTCTCCTATCTTGAAGAGATCAAGAGGAGAAAGAAAAACCACAAAATAATCCAGATCTGCCCATAAAGCCCTGCCCTTGGATGCCACTGAAAGACAAGACACTGATTCTTAGGCAGCCTGAAGAGTGAGTGGGATCGTCTATTACTGACTGAAAAGAGAGCAATCACTGATCAGTCCTTGCGAGTCACCTACTAAGGAATTTGTTCCTGCATTTTAAGACAATAAAGTCCTGATGATTAATTTGCTATTTAGAAGAGCCAAACATAAAAGCTGTTAGTAATTCTAGTCTAACACATAAAGCATATTAGTAAAAAAGCTACACAGAAGCCTTGAAGATGCGTTAAGTATACATTTATAACTTCCACTGCTAACAGATACTACACCTACAAGTCAACGTGAGATAAATTATTATTAACTCTACCACCGGTAGGACACTTCAGTATCAGCTCAGTAAGAATGGCTCCATAGGCTCATGCTTTATGTAAATAGTTCTGTTTCCCAGAAATCCTACGTGCTTCATTACAATCTCACTGCATGCTGGTGAACAGTATATAATGTCATTATCCTCTACTCTCTATACCTCTGTATGTCAGTTTGGGGCAACCTCCAAAGTGAAGGAGTTTGGGGCTCTGTGTGCATTTTGAAAATCTAGTTTCTTCCCCAAAATAAAGAGTTAAATTCCACTACTGTACCCACAATCATGTTTCTACAGATCTTTCCTTCAATATGGCTCTCCCTTTAGATGCACTTTCAAATATTTACTTTTGAAACACACTTGCAGAACAGCAGAACTTCAGGCATTTAAACACCATACGTTCTGTTCCTTTAAAATACAAAGCTTTACTACTTTCTCAGACATGTTCAAGTTTGAAGATCAGAAATAATTAAACTTGGTTTTAAGGTGATCAATTACATTTTCTCTGTTTTTCTGTCCTCTATTTTTCAGACTTAAGTATTATTTCAAACAACAACAACAGAAAAAAAAAAGTAGTCTTACCCTTGATCTTTTACTTGGTGTATAGGCCTTGGAATTGCTGAAAATGAGTCTCACATCTTTACATAATTCCATTGGTGATTCATAGTTGCCAGCTTCCAGTGTTTCTCTAACAGTAGCAAAATCCATGGGAGTGTCAATAATATCTCTATAATCCTGTGAAGAAATAGCAAAGCAATGTATTACAATTTTTTTTCAAGTCTTAATATATCATTTTCATTAGGATGGATTTGATAAACCTGTTCAAATCAAATGTCCTCTTCAAATAGGTATGGAAGACTGCTAAAGACATTTTGCTCCTTTCTAGTCATACAACATAACTCGTCCCAGACATACTCGACAGGATTGAAATCAGAAGTTAACTGATACAACATTTAATTCCTTTTGTAAACAGATTTACTGAAATACAGAGCTCAAAATTTTGTGTCCTAAGACACAAAGATTGTCATGAAGATAAGCATGATACAAAAGTGTGACTACAAACTCTGAGTGGCTTAGCAGCTCAAACTTGGTACTAAGCCTAACACTGTGTTTACATATTAGCTTCAAAATACAAAGTTTGAGTATTTGAACCTGATCAGAGGCTTAGCACGTCCCTGATGAAATTTGAGCAGCTTCCCAAATGGAGACCTGACAATTTAGGAAAGTAAAATTAAAATAATGAAAACTCCACAGGGTTAAATAAGACCCTGTTTAAGCCAATGACAGAACTTTCTTTCTAAGCTATGGAAGAGAGAGGAATATCATAGGAAAAAAAGCTCAAATACTGAAGTTAACTGAAAAGTTAACTTAATCCATCAGAGCAAAGAGAACCTGTGAGCGCCTCTGAACGTTAAACAGGTTTGTGTCACCAGGGAGCAGTGTTTCATGCCCAAGCCTAGTAAGGTGCTCTCTTATCAGCTTATTTGAGGATCTCAAATGCAAAGGGCCACTTGTAGTTGGCCATAGCATAAAGTTTAGGTTACTTCAAAAATTAAGGTGCCCAATGGCTTCAGAAGTGTCAAGACAGACCTGGAAGTGACTTCTGAAAGGGAAGCATTTATTTTCTCTAATTTCTCCCAAGTTAAACACCTTAGAGTGGTGTTTTGAAGAAAAACTTAAGATATGCTAGGATGAAAGCACACAAAACTTTGTTTTGTTAGTTAAAGTAAAACTAGTGTAAAAGGCTAAAAGAAATCCAAGGCAAAAAGATTTTTGTGTTCAAATATTCTGTAGTTACAAATGGCTGCTCACAGCTATCTGAACTCCAGGGTAATCATATCCAAGCAGAACGCAAAATTTGGGAAAGTCATTGTTACTACAGTTAATGTTTCACTACAGTTCTGCAGTGGGTACTTTTTCTGCATCAAGTCCAGATGACTGTGATAGGAAAATTACTTTTTTTATACTTCTGAAATGAAAACAAGAAATGATCCATGACAACATCTGTCACATGCAACACCCAAACATATGCACTTCATATGGCCATTTTTCACCCAGAAAAGACACATCTTCATTGCAAAAGCTGTAATTTACTTACTAACGTAAGTACCCCTGAATATAAAAAAAATTGCAACTGAAGTATTTAAGAGAGCAGAGAAGTACAATTTCTTTTGAAATTACTTTAAAAAAACCAAAAAACATTATTATTAGGTGACTGCCAAGAACTGAAAAAAATTTCTGTCAGTAGCACTGCCTGAAGTTTCAATTAAAAGAGTTGATAAAACAGTCACAGCTGGCAAAAAAACCAAAAAACACAAACCATCCAACAACTGGATTATAACCAGCCTTCTTGTTCTAAAATACTCACTGGATATTCAAGGAGATCCACTGGTTGTCGAAACGGTTCAGAGTCTTCGCACTGAAAAATGAGATTCAGCAGCTCCTGGCATTGCTTCTTCCATGACTGAATGTCATACGACTGAGCTCTATTACGTAGCCGCCGCTTTGGCTGATGATCCTGAAATGACAATATTGTCTGGTATATATTAAATAAGCTAGCTGTTTTTACAAAATCTAGTGGAAAAGGAATCCTGTAGGATATAAATTCCAATTAATGAATCTGTAACATATAGCAGCACAGACAGAAATGCTTTTTACATTAAACAGCTCAGTAGAACAACATGTCACTAAGTTCAAAACTTTCCAAATGCTGAGATTGCACAATAAAAACATTCAGTTTTACATTATTCTGTTTACAGATGTACTTCTAATTATTTATAACACTATAAATAATTTTTTTTAAATTACCTTTCTTCTTCTAGTGGAAGTTCCTGGCACATTTGTATCTTTCTCTTCTTCCTTTGAGCAAGACAATGAGTCACATAAAAAGGTTAAAAAAATATAAGCATATATGAGTAGGTGAGCTCTTTTATACTTCACTTCTAATTTGAATCTTTACAGTTCTATCCCTGTCCCTCTGGAAAGCATTTCACATGACCATCAGTTTTGAGAACCTCTCAGAAGTCTAAGAATCATCTAAAATCTCCAATAAACTGTTAAAGCACTCTGCACAAAAGGAGGAGAGAAGGTTGGATTTTTACCCAGCTTCAGCTTTTACCCAGCTAACAAAAATAAATATTTAATTGACAGAAAAGTATACCCTACTCCCTTCCAGTGACTGGAAAACAGTACTTTTGTATCCAGCAGGACAAAGACAGTTGTCCTGTTTCTCCAGTATTATCAATGCCAGTGTCTAAGATACAACCACTTACCTCATCAGAGTCAGACAACACTTTCTTCTTCATTGCATTGTATAATGGAATTATGTCATAGCAACTCTGGTCTCTGTGTAAAAAGAAACACATACTAACATTTATTTTCCCTTTTCACCTATAGAATCAACTGTACTAATCAGGAAAAAAAGCCAGGTACGACAAAGATGTTAAAAAACAAAATCAGTAACAGAGAAGCCTTTTAGATACATATCTGTTCCTAAAGGTGTATTTCACCAAAACTTTTAATATCTGAAGCAGTTAAGTATTCTTCACTCTCCAAACAATATCAGAAATCATACGCACTAAAGCTACCAAAATATTTATATATGGAGATAAAGTCCTAGATTTCCAAATACATGACACAATTCTAATGTTTTTAGGAACACATGAAATAAAAAAAGGACAATTTAACACTGAGAAACTAAACTAATGAAGTATCTTGCCATTTCTACCAGTTTCTACCAGGTAGAAACAGCAGCATTCACTGTGTGCAATCAAGCCAAGGCAGTGAACACACTCAGTAAGCTCTTCTTACAAACTTTACGTCTGCAGATGGGTCAACTGATTGTTAGAGGTATTTCTCATTGAGGTTTTCTATGGTCAATAATAAAAAAGAACATTTGAAATACAACTACTATTTCTGTTGACTACAAAGCCTCCAATTTTTATTTCACATATCAAACAAATTTTCAATCACATTATAAACTATAAAGACTTTAGAATTTAGCACCAACAATTATGTTAACATCAACAGTATTCAAACCCAAAATTAGAACTCCTAACTCACCTGCAAATATATCTATCACACCATGAAGATACTCATATCTATTTTTATTATTTAACAGAAAGTCTCTTGAAATAAAATGCCATACCGATCTATTCTAAAACTTCATCTTGTGTTGCAAACTTACGTAGTTTGTCAAGACAAGCTTTATTATTTTCTGCCCAAACAGACAACAGGTGGATTCAAGCTGCAGATCTATCTCACTTTAAAATTCAGGTCTGAAAAGGCTAAATACCTGGGTAGAGGCAGAAATAACAACAGATCTACTAAGCAACTCACTTTATGAAATGCAGCAGAAGATCTGTAACAAATTTGGCAGATTTGACAATAGGACTTCCGGGTTCATTAAATGTGCGAGTATTATGTTCTATGTACCGGACTTCCCACATTAATGACGAAAGGCGCCTGTATAGAAAAGGAATAGGGAGGGGAAGATAGACTTAATTTCTAGCAATGTATATGAAACAGGAGAAAAAGCCTTACATCTTTCTTCCAGTGTATTTTCCTATTATTATTATTATTTTTTTTAAAACATTAAATCAGAAAGCATGCAGACTTCAGTATGTGGCCCTATGTGACCAGCAGAAGGCAGCTTCCTCAGGCTTCCTGCTCTCATGCTGTGTCCTGCAGTAATTTATAGAAATGGCTTCAAGAATATACTGCTGACACTCCTTGGGAAAGCTCAGCTGTGACACTTCAGCATTTATTATTCCTTTACAATATACATAACCCACCCTTTATCACCTCTTAAGTCACAGCTAAGGATAAAATATTAAAATTATACATTTTTTTCTGATAGATAACAATCAGAAGTCCTCACATAGCTCTGATTTAATGACCTAATATCGCTACAACATTATGAAAAATTATGCACAAAAGCAAAAATAACTGAAAAAAACCCCCTAAAAAATGCAATTAAAAAAAGAAAATACATACCATTTCAAATAAAAACTCTGACAGCATTGAAGTTAGAAATATATACAATCTTCTGTTTTCATACCAGCAAAAAATGATGAAAAGAAATGCTGCAAGTGTGTCGTAGAGTGAAGCAAGGGATCGCTTAACATGTTTAGTGTGGCATAAGCATTTAGATGCAATTTAATCACATTTATGGGTCCAGCATTTAGTTCTATAGAACGCCAGTAGTGACTGGGAAAGATTGTATTTTTTCTGGTTTGTTTTCTATTTTTTGAAAATATACAGGCATGCTAAGACTCCTCGATCAGAAAAGAAAAAAAAAAATATGTTCCAAGATAAGCCTCATGAAAAGCTACCAAAATCACAAGTGATCTGAACAGTCCCCTCCTGCAGAAGGTAAAGATAAAATTTTAACTGGAAAGCACAACACAAGGCTGTTGTTTATTACCTAAGTAGGCCTTGGCGATACTACAAAGTAATAAAAACAGATTTACTGAATAAGGTATGCTGATTACCAAAAATAATTGCTTACTCTTTTGACAAGAGAAACAAAACACAGTAAAAAGTCCTTGCCACCTCTGCTTGCAAAGCAGTACACTATGGAAGTTAAAGCTGGATTATCTTATATCACACAATAAACAAGGATAAATGTGTATAATTGCATTATTATATAGAAAAAACAGGGATATTTTTGAAAATTAAAAAGTGATTCTAATTTAGAATTAAATCTTCAGTTAGTACACATAAAGTACTAAAAATTACCTTTGAAATTTGGCCCAAAACAAAATGCCATCTATGTTTATTCAAAATAAGTAATAGAGGGCCACTGACTTTCAAACCAGAAATATCCCAAGAAACAAAGAAAACAGAAGTAATTTAAAGGAGCATACTTCTACGTATATATTTACTGCAAAAAATACAGCAATTGCAAACAGTTTAGGAAAATGTGAGAATGGTGTCAAAAAGTTAAAATGTATTTTTGTTGCTGTCCAGCAATTTAGAATGTCAAGGCCAATAATTAAGAAGCTCTTTTCTGTGTAGTTTCTTAAGTAATAACACAAGACTATTTTTTTAAAGTGCACTTGACATATTTCTAAGATTTCTCTTATAAAAAAAAAAGATTTTTTTTTTTAATATAATGTGGAAATTTAATCCTTTTGACTGAAAGTCATTTTACTGACCATTTGAATCTGACATGGAGCAAGTCTTTTGTATAAGCAGGCATGTGAATGCCACATAATTCTAAAATACATTTTGGATAAGTTTTTTTAAAGTTTTTTAAGTTTTATAAAATGAAAACTTAGATCAAGGACAGAAGATGGGAGAAAGAGAAAGCGCAGACCTATCCTTATCTCCCAGTTGGGTATTACAAGACCAAAAGCTACCAAAAAAATAGCTGGCAGTATTTCACACTAGGAACTGAGGCTTGGATCTAACCTGTAAAATCTGCTTTCCAGTCTTTGTTTAATGGTGCTGAGGTCTGTGGGATATGCCACAACAGTGCAATACATTGGGTAAGCTTGAAGATCCACAGGTGCCACAAATGCAGAAGCAATATCTAGACAGAATGAAAAAATAACAAAATGAAAAACCAACACAACAAAGTCATATACCTTCAGCAGTTTCAAGATTCCCCCCTCCACAGGATATGCTATTTTCTTCATGTTTGAAACACAGAGCACTTTCCTCAAAACAACTACTCCTCCTCTAGATATTCCAAATAATTTGTGGTATTTTTTACACATAAAGGTGTTTGATGAGGTGCATGCTCTAAGTGCAATCACTGCAATGCCTACTCATTCTGTTGTGCACGAAGCACCACACTCCTCAGAGACATGGCAAGTGCAAGCAAAATACACACATTCAAAATGTAGACTTAACTGTATAAATCATACATATACGAAGACATGTAACTCAGTATTGTTATTTACAACACAGCCTCATTTAATTTGGTTTTATATTGACACTCTCCTATCTTCAAACAAAGCAATCATTACATTCTTACTATAAAAGTTACAGTACTATTTCAATCTCATTACGATACAGGGAAAATCTAGACTCAAAATAAAACAGAAACACAATCTCCCATCCCTACAGCAAAGAAGCCTTCTAAAACCAATCCACCACAATACAAGGACTGCTGAGCAATTTAAGTCTGTGCACCTACACAAACTTGATTTTTTCCTCCTGTGCTTAGAAGCATCATGAGTGCTTAGACACATCATGCTAACATTTTACACCTCAAGGGAAAATACAGTAATACAAACACATAAAAACCCTTTAAAGTCCCGAAGGTCTTTAAAACCAGAAAATATGTTGCTGCAAAACAGACTGCTCCTCTTCTAAAAGCTGTTTACTTACTCTTATGAGTGTTCTAGCAACTGCTACTTTGTACCAATACACACCACATATGCTACAGTTAAATCCCAAACCAAGCAGTATGCGACAACATAATGCAAAATATAAAACCATTACTGTTAGACAGCACAGTGAAAACAACTAAGATTTCATTTCCTGACAAGTTTTTTAAATGTAATTCTGTAATTTGGATAACTACACTGCATGGATATTTCCTTTATTTTGGAAGCAAAGGGAAGCTTCTTATGCAGTATGTCACCAAAGAAGTCACAATATGGAACATTTAGGTATGAGAAGTATTTAAAGAGTTAAGCATTTTCTGGCTTTTTGAAACATGTCTTACCTTGCTTCAAGTACTTCAAAAATCAGGTTTTTTTTAAAAAAATTGTCTGTGAGAAGTGATATATTTAATTTATGACCACTGTTATTCAAAAACCTAAGACTGCTGACTTAACATAGTTTACTCATCACAAAACATATAAAAGACGATTCAGCCTGTATTTCACTAATGGATCTCCATCTCAGACACCCAACTTTGACCATTTAAGTGTTGCAGTGACGTGTTAACAATTACCTTTTCAGAAGCTGCTAACTGCGCTACAATCAAACAGCAGCTTTTCATAAGTTAATCAATTACTTAATCCTCAACATTTTGCCTTTTCCTCAACATTCTGCATAACTAAGGCAATGTATGGGAGAAAACAGGAATTAGAAAAGGCTAACACAGGGGAAATCTACACATAGATACCCATTCCCTAAGTAGATAAGATTCCCCCCCGCCCCCTCCCCTACCCTGTAATATAGTTAATATTCTGTTTATGATAAAGTTTGCAATTTTAACCCCAACAAGAGATTCTGGTAGGTAAAGCAAAAAAATCAAGTACTTATTTTTAGCATGTAACCCCCAAACCCCCAGCATATGTCAAATTATCTACCAAAAAGTGAGAGTCACCTTTGAAAAGAGGAGAAAATTTAGCTTTTATATGTACTCACTATATGAAAAATATAAAAAGGTGCAGTGAGAAAGTTTTGTTCCAGTTAAGAGGTAATAAGGTGTATTTTATTACATTTATTATGGTAACTTTAAAAGTACACATGAGCATAGTCTGAAAAATAAAACACAAACTTATCCTGTATTATTCAGTATTTACCTAGAGTCATAAGTTGGTTTATCCCTGCAATAATTCTGTCACACTCCTCATCTCGGGTCCTGGAACCCCACTCTCCATCCAGAGGTTTGTAGAGCAGTGTTCTACGTTCATCATCTGTTAAAGGAACACTAGTTCCCAGTTCTTCTGGAAATACAGCTAGAATGTAACATGAAAACTAAATAAATCTTTGTATCTTACACAATACATATATCTATATAACACATTATATAACATAATTTTACTAACCAAAGCAAATCCATAGTTCTCGATTCGCTCAAAGACATTTTGGATGCATCCAGTATCCTTTCTGCATATTATTTTATGTTAAAATGTCAATCCTTAAAATGCAGTTTGGTGTACAAGTCCTCCATGAAACAAGATTTATCCTCTTTCTAATAGCTAATAGTAGAATTTATTTTAGAATCAACTATGACACTCCTTTATCACAACGAAGTTTGTTTTCCTTTCAGGGTTTTGGGATTTTTTTTTTTTTAACCCCCAAATTCCTGGTAATAAATGATTTCGGTAATGAGTGGTCAATGATTTTCAGATGGAGTTTAAGATAATGTCTTTGATGTTAATGCTAAAATATTCTTCAGCTAGTGGTTCCACTTTGCCATTCTTTTATAAGGTCAAATGCTAAAACCAGAGCTCCTGAGGAAGTAAATTAAAAGTGCCATAATCCTAGTGTTCTTGAGGACCTACTAACTTTGACCATTCATAATGTAACAGAGGATATTCAGAGTATGATGTAAAGTGCTCTGTTTTAAGAAGGGCTTTTTTTTTTTTTTTAAATCTTTAAAGGACAGTGTACCAAGAGTCAGAATTTGTGGATACAGAAAAAAAAACAGGTTCAGGTTTAGTTATCTGACTATTTAATTATTTCAGTCACATTATGTCTCCAGCTTCTGTATTTTCCTTATGATGAAAAGGTATCCATTAAAAGAAGGGCTGAATCAAAACAAAAAGTTGAAATAAACACGCTCACAACTTAAAAGAATTACTTATGGTTACTTCTATGGTTATTTATGAGTGGTGATATTATCAAACACTTCCTAGAAAACCCAAGGAAAAATGCTGATTCTACTTTATTTTTTAACCAGACTTATGAAATCTTAAAAAAAAAAAAAAAATCCAAACAATAAAACCAAGTAAAGAAGAAATACTGTATGCTTGTCTGTGAACAGACAGGATACTGTGCTTTCCACTCTGCAGCATGCCTATCTGCCACACATGCTGGGCCAGACAGGGAGGAAATCCTATTATTATCAAACCATCCCAAAGGTGCATGTTGCGTTTCCAATGCACTGAACATCTGCAGACATGCTGACAGGTCTCAGAGCAGCCAGTTTCCTCAAAGCTCAAGAAGTGGGCCCATATGAATCTCATGAGGTTCAATAAGACCAAGGGCAAGGTCCTGCACATGGGTCAGGGCAACCCCTAGTATCGATACAGGCTGGAGGATAAAGGGATTGAGAGCAGCCCTCCTGAGAAAGACTTTGGGGTGCTACTGAAAATGAGCCGGCAATGTGTGCGTGCCAGCCAGAAAGCCAACTGGTTGCATCAAAAGAAATACGGCCAGCAGGTCGAGGGAGGTGATTGTCCCCCTCTACTCTGCTCTGGTGAGACCCCACCTGGAGTACTGCACCCAGCCCTGGAGCCCCCAACACAAGAAGGACATGGACCAGTTGGAGAAGGTCCAGAGGAGGGCCACGAAGATAAGAGGGCTGGAACACCCCTCTTACAAAGAAAGGCTAAGAGAGTTGGAACTGTTCAGCCTGGAGAAGAGAAGGCTTCTGGGAAGACCTTATTGCAGCTTTTCAGTACTTAAACGAGGCTTAGAAGAAAGATGCGCAGAAATTTTTTAGCCTGTTGCGATAGGATGAGGGGTAATAGTTTTATACTAAAAAAGAGTACATTAAGACTAGATGTAAGGAAGAAATTTTTCATGATGAAGGTGGTGAAGCACTGGAACAGGTTGCCCAGACAGGTGGTGGATGCCCCATCCCTGGAAACATTTAAAGCCACATTGGACGGAGCTCTGAGCAACCTGATCTAGTTGGAGATGTCCCTGATCCCTGCAGGGGGGTTGGACTAGATGACCTTTAAAAGGTCCCTTCCAACCCTAATGATTCTATGATCATCTGTTGTTAAGTTTTTGTAACATTTCTGTCTATTTCCAACATATACTTAGTTTGTCTATATGCTTTTTCACAGTTCATTTATCTTGAGCCGCTTTTAGTTCAATAACTGATTTAAGGATGTTCTTCAAATGCAACTGGACTGTGGGCCTTACACCCCCAGTCCTCAAGAGAAATCTGATTATTTAGGTAAAATCATATAACATTTTTTTTCTTCTTTAAATACACCCTTAAAGCAAATTACATTATTAATGTATCATACCATTACTTGGTATCAGCTCCATGTCCCAAGGGCTCATCTTCTCAGTATCACCATTGTCCCAGCTTAAAAATAACCACATTTAAATTATCTACTAATATTGCTTCAACAATGTAATTTTTAAATGTTTGTAACGTAACTTACTTACATACCACAGAGTATTATAATAAACTGGTACAGTGAGATGCATGACTGAATTTAATGACAGTAAGTTGCTCAGTCAGTACTTCAAATGAAATAACCAATTAAAATAAAAGATGGAAGGTAAATTTGCTAACCAGACATTGTAGCACTGAAATAAGCTATCAGGATAATCAGGCTGAAGAGGCTCCTGGCTTTCAATTGTACCAAACCACCAAGCATCATCTATCACCGACCTGAAACGATCACCTAGGCAAGAACACAAAATAATTCTGTCAATACGAGGTACCTTTCTCCTCCCAAGAAAAGCAGTTTTTAGATACCTTTGGCTTGATCTGGAATACAGAAACCCTTTTGAACACTTGTAGCATCAACAGGCAAACATGAGTCATACTCAGTTTTTAAAAGATTATTAAATTCTTTCTGAAGGGTTTCTTTAAACCAAAATGGAAGTTAATATGGCATTAAGAAACCCAAAGACTTGCAAATCTATCTACGTATTCTTTATATAAAAATTTCTTAAATTTAATGTAAAAAGTAAGACATTTCAATGCTGTAACTTTAAGACTAAAACTTACTTGCATTAAATACTACATGCTACCTTAAAATAACTGAGCACTGAGACACTTCTATATGGGGAATATTTTATATGCTGCTGAGCTCCTCCTCCTTAGTTTCTGAAGTGTTTTTTTCAGCTACCCAAATGTAAGTCAGAGGTTCACTCCCTTTACTACGCAGGCAATCTGACTGACAAAAGAATAGAATTTATTAAAGCTTCTTCAAAAGGTTAGCAAAGTAATTTACTATGACTTGAAACAGTTTCACTACTGCAAAGAATTTGTCTAGCTGAGAAAAAGGTCAGAAGCATTATTAAAAAAACATTACACGTGTGAGAATACATGTAATACATGCCATACCATCATCAACTCTAAATTTTTACATAACACAAGCACAGTAACAATTTTTAGTGAAGTAGTCAGTTCACTCAGTACAAGAACAAATGTAATTTAAGTCTGAGATTCCAAGAACTGTACATTTTTGCTTTCCTGCAATTTGAACATACAGTTTCTCAACTGCTGCAATGTTTGTTCTATTTCAATACACCCACATTCTGCCCAAATGCTTGCTGCAGTTGTCTGAATTAATAGGAAGTATCTATATTTTCTCAAAAATGTTCTATTCCTTTACTGCACCTTTTTTTTTTAAAATGCAATGGATTGTAAGTAATACTAGGACAATTACAAATCTTCCATTATTAGTCCTAATTGTGCTGAATGTAACAGAACCAAGTATACCAGAAATATCTGAAATGCAAGATCAAAAATGTAAATAAGGGCTGATGCTTTATTTGAAAGCAATAAATTATTCTGAACAGCTCTTCAAGCACAGTATCCCAATATCACTAGGCATTCCCTAGTGATCAGTTTTATAAAAAAAGAAGTCTGTAGGTGCAACTGTGAGTGCATTCATGGGGCTAACCTTAAGCAGTTCAAAACCATTTAAAGGAGTGTATACTGGCAGTCGCTTCCGATTTCTGAAGAGCCACAGCATTTCTACAGACAGAATGCTAAAGCAGAAAACAACATGATTGAAGAAGCCCACAAAACAATCTTTTGAATCACTGTTTTTCCAATGTCCTTTATGCCGTCTCACTTATGCAGACAGTAGACTAAAAATTCTTATTAGAAGCAGCATAATTTTCCAGAACTGTGCATCACCAGATGCCATTAGCTTGACAAAAATGCATGTTTAACTTAAAGTGGCTGCTATGTAAGAGACAGGTATGCACACCTAAGACACACAGCAAAAGCTGCAGGAATCCTACTGGAGTAGCTTTTAGCTCAAGTATTAGTATTGTCGTTAAACTATAACACAAAGATATGCAATAACTAGAATCTGAGAACCTGTCACTTCTCAAACTTTAGTTTTCTTCTTTCTGAAAGGATTCATACATTAATATACACTTAACATTAAAACTATAAATATCATAGATAAGCAAATACTCTTCTCTAGAACAAACAAAACCCAAACAGCAACAAAAACACACCACAAAAAAAAAAAAAAAACAAAAACAACCAAACAAACAAAAAACCCACAAAAAACACCAACCTCAAAACCTCCCAACAAAACACCAAGGATGATTATTAAAGACCAATGTTTTAACGACTTAAGGTGGAGTCAGAACATTTAATATCCAGTGACTCTCCAAATAGCAGCTATAAAAATACTGATTTATAGGCAAAGTGCCAGAAACCACAGAGGAATAAGAAAAGATAGTAACAGTAGTCCTTAGAAGACAAACCAGCACCTGCATGATATAAAAAAAAGTATCAATTTGTTGATGAAGAGCTACGGTGAAAGTTCAGAAGACTAGAGCATGTCAGATAAATCTTGGGGATTTCAGCTTCATGTGGTTAAATACTCAGCAACTGCTTCATGTACAGTTCTAAAGCCTTTCTCCTTATCCTGGTAGGAAATATTATCTGCTTTCAAGGAATATTTTTATAACGTGTTTCACACTGCAACAAAACAGTGTACAATTTGTTTCAAGTTCATAGGCATATACTAGTGAAGTATCCAAAGCGTCAATGTAGAGAGCAGGCTAGCACTCTGGAAGGCCCCTGAAGTGGCCTTTAACAGCATTGTCTTTCTCGTCTCTGCTTTAGCATTTCCTGTAGTCTCAAAGGATGAGACTATTTTACCACTATTTTTACCATCCAAAAGAGGAATGGACACATACTTGTCAGAGTTACAAGCTGGTATTAGACACTACTGGCCCGAATCTCACATTATTTACATTGAAGGCTTGACAAAAGATTCAGGCAAGTTTAATACTTCTTGTGTAGCTCAGATTCTTTCCACACTGCAAGTTTCTAGAAATACAGTCACCAGCCCAGTAAGGAGGTGCTACCTATGCTCATAGTCTTGAGAACAGCAAGGCTAACATTTCAAAGCCTCCTTTACTTCTGGATTTCTGTCACAGTGGCTGACAGATAACTGCTGGCTAGGCTGTTAACATACAAGGTATGGCAGTCATTCTTCTACTACTGCTGTGATCTTGTAGGAAAACATTATGCAGCTTTCTCTCCCCCTAGTTAGATCTCATTGTTGAAAGGTGATTTTTGTTATCACATGGAAAAATGACTAGGAAATAATCTGACTGGAAGACATGCCTGTCATGGACATTCTGCAGCACCCAACACTTTGAAATAGCTAAGCATGAGCAAAGTAAAATGTATCAAAAACATCCCCACATCATACATCTGTGAATTATAACTACATACACTTCAATTAAGCTAAACCATATGGGGTTTAGAGTAGAACTCAAACAAAAAGACAAGGGAAGAACATTCTCTTTGTACAGTTTAGAGATCATAAACTTCCTATGGTGGTGAAGGTATTTCTCTGTTTCCATCAGAAATTCCAGGAAAAAAAAAAAAATCTAGTAGTAATGCAGTTGTAAGATGTCCTTCAATTAGAAAAAAAAAAAGAAAGAAAAAGAAAAAAGAGACAAGCAATATATAGGCTACAATAAGTTATGTTACCAATAAACACCATATTTTTGCAAAGTGTTCCTAATTCCTCTCTGCATATAACACATAATCAAGATTTTCTTTGCACTTTTTTACAGATCACCTTCAGTATTTTCTTTGCTTGCTGTAGCTTGAGTCAAGGACAAAGTAGGACTTCATATCCAAATATGGACAGAGTTTATTCTCTGGTTCCAGTCCAATATTAGGATTTATTTACTACAACATACTTTTTAAGAAGTCATCATGAAAATAGGTAGACACTTAGAAAAAACAAAACACACACACCAAAAAAGTCCCCCCACAACTCACCTATATTCCATCGCCTGTGTTTTGCATCATCAAACTGCTGCCTCAAAACTAGGAAGTCTATGACATCTGGCATATCATGGTACCTAATTGCAACAAAACACACAACTATTAAGTGATAAAACAGTAAAAGCACAAAGTAAACCACTTATATAAAAATGTAACACTTCGAATTCCACACTTCAAAAGCAAAAGCTCAAGTCACAGCCTTAATGGTATCTCTTAACTTTCACCCTCACCCCACCCTGCAAGACAGGCCGTAACTGAATATAACATTGCTTTGCTTACTTCATGGTGAATGATCCTCCAGTTAGTTTACCCGTATCGGGGTCAAGAAAAGCCAGTTTAAGACAGCAGAGAGTAGGCAATCCCACTTCGTACTTAATCCCAACTATTTTCATCAGCTCTTGCTCCTGGAATAAACAAAATGTTACGTACCACCACTGAAGTCAAGATGACTATAACAACATTTGACTATTTATTAAGTTAATATTTTAAGATAAGTGGGGGAAACTGAGAGCACGACATTAGAAGTATCTGTACCAAGAATCTTCTTTCACTTAGTTTCCAAACTTTTTTTTAATATTAAGATACCAAGCAAAAATGAAAAAGAAGTCATACCCGTAACTCCATTTTATGCCAGGGTTGTTTTTTGGGATTAATACTATATATTTTATTCTTCTTAGCCATTACAACGTATGCTTCATGACCTTGTCGGAAGTAGTAGACCTAAAAGTGAAATGTGACAGTTTCTAACAAAGACTTTGAGGAGTTGAAACACTAGCATATCACTGCTATACAATGTGCATACTTTCTATTTTATCATCAACATTTTTTTTCCTCTGTTTTTTTTCCAATAGTCACGGGTTCTCAAAAAATTAAGTAGTGGACAATTAAAGCAGGCATCATAGTAATGTTTACAGAAAAAGTAGGAAAGATTTAGAATATCATTTTCCATATGAACAAAGATATCCCAAATTACACGTGCAAGACCAAAGCTAAATCAGTAACAACAACATCTATTCATTATTGCACTACAGAACAATTCAGTAACAGTAACATGAATTCCACCAATCCACCTGGTTATTCACCACTGTAGGACAGCCCTAAGATGACAATCAAGTATCACTAACTTCACTATCTGGTTAGTTCTGGTTATCTCAACATACTTTTTTTTTGAACAAGAAATACATTCTAGAAGGAAAATTCTGCTGTTTGTTATTGTTCTGGTAAGATTTTGGTGTTTGCTTCCATACCACCAAAGAAACAGCATAACAAAGACATGAACAAGCTGAAAACAGACATTTAAAGTACTTATTAAAAATTTTCAAATCCTTTCACTATAAATTGCCATGGTCCAGATAACCAGAGTCTATTTGTTTTACTTTGATCCTATTGTATATGATAACATGTGGATGGATGTTTTTGTTATAAACCATCACTGCAATGAAGTAGTAAGCTAAAAACCTTAAACATATTCAAGGAATGTATCTGAAATGCGAAAAAGAGGCTCCTCAAACTAATTAGAACAAAGATCTGATAAATAGCTGTATTCCAGGTATGATGCATTCCAAATAAAAAAAAATCCTCTAAAAGTGCCCTGAGCCAGAAATATGGGATTTCCATCAAGTAGGATGAGGGAACAATAGCTTAAGTATAAAGGCCTAACACAAGAAAAAAAAAAAAAAAAAAAAGAGTGAAAACCCCTCAGTAAATTTTAAAATACCTTTACACAAATAAATACAGTAATATTTGTATTTCCACATGCTTTCCAAAACTGCTGTATCACCAAACATTATAAATGTTTGACAAGTTTCTACATTAACAGTTAATGAACTTTCTTAATGTCACATGGCAATGTTTTTTTAAATTGAGTACTCTTCACCTTCACTCTGCACCACAATTTTTTTTTTAAACTTTTGTTTTTCAGAGTAGTCGACATGCACAATATCCTTGTAGGGAAAAAAGACACAGTAGCTGTGAGAATCTCCTATGCATTGTCAGAATCTAACTGGCAGGAAAAGGAACACAGGCTATGGAGAGACAGATCTAAAGTAATGCCAATTTAAGTTACACTTTCAACGTTGTGACAATTGTTTCCTGTACCTTCCAGTGAATCAAAAAAAGCATCAACAGAAAAAATACGCTCAGTGGCACAGGCTACAAACAATTTCTCCTACACTTACTGTTTCTGCTAAACCTCTATATAAATTCAACTCACTCTTTACAGAAGTGAAACATTTTTATTTTGTAAGTGGCTCTAAGCACTGCATCTTCTGTCAGAAGAACAAATTAGGTATCTGTAGAAAAAGGCATTTGTGCCTTTTTCCAGGAAATTGTACGTTTAATCTTGATAAATTCCTGCTTCTGCACATTTGCTGTAGTACCCAGACATAAGCGTTCTTTATGGCATTAATGGTAGAGTACTACAAAGAATATACATTGTATTTCAATAATCAGACAGGGAAATTGCAGTCTCATCTCTCTGATGTGTTTCCACTGTTGCTTGAGACACATGACAAAGGTCTCTAAATGGCAGTATTCAGAAATGGAAAAGGGATGGTACATGCTATTCTTATTCACTGAGTATAACTAAATATAGCACTACTGTTTTTTCTGACTTGTTTGTACAGCTGTAAGAGAACAAATTTGAATTATCTCTCCTTCCAAATCTTCTAAAACATACCAACTATCCACCAAAATATTCGAAGGCCACATGAGACCTCTTTGCATCATATTTCTCCAATTAAATAAATCTTTTATTTATTTGGATCTCAAAACTCTTAGCTATTCTCGATGAATAGCTTCTTTTAATGTCTTAAGCAAATCTGGGGAGGGCAAGTATCAGACATGGAATTTTAGTCAGTGTAGCCTGATTACAAACATACTCTCCAGTGGTGCACCTACTCCTACTTTCTAGGCACAGGACAGGAAATTTCCTGTTCACCAATACAAAGCATTTTTCAGCAAAAGAATGCAGCCTACTTAGATATTCCTAGTACACACCACATGAGCTATTCAGCAGGTGCCAAACCAAACACACCAGTTTGTCTTACTAAACCAATATGATGTTAAAGTCTCTAGGGTACTACGGTACAGATAAATCCTTGGCTGCTTCTCTGTACCCAGATGGTATCAGGAACCAAATATATTTGAATTTGATCTTTTGAACGGCACAGTCTCCAAAACATGCTTGCTGGAGGGTATAAATACAAAAGCATTTTCTCCAATTGCAACTCTCGACTTGAAGCGCTCCTTCCCTCACTCAATAGAAATGCCTCCATAATTTTTGCATAGCTGTGCTGTGAACTGTATCAGTGAAATGATCCAGTAAAAACAAAACTGCTTGCACATGCAACCTCTGCTCTTGATTCAGTTTCTAAGGTGGTACCTACAAACAGCTCTAGCTCAAGACCAAACTTAAGCAACTTTGCCATCACATCAAGTATTTCTCCAACTGAATTCTGAAGGTGTGAGCTATACAAGAACTCTGTTTAGTACCTCAGAAACACATTGTTCCCTGAAGAGTCAACAGACTACACATTACAGCATAAGTCAGCTATTTCCTCTTATTTTAACCTGAGGGGATGTGGGGAAAAATGCACAGACTCTTATTTTCAAGACTGCCTTCTATCTAATACTACTTACTCATACAATTCACTGTGATGTTCACACACTACATATTTCAAAGTAGAAAACCGGTGGGTGTCCTTTTGATACTTTAAGACATCTAGACCATGTTTGCAAAGTGTTTACAGTCTAGTTCATATAAAATATATCTATACAAAACTTCTCTTGTGGTTTTCTGTTCTAAGAGACCAGCAGAAGTTTTCTGATATCAGAAACAAGTGAAAAGGACAATATCAGCATTTTTCTTCAGCATAAATGAATTTTAAAAAGAAACACCACAAAAAACCTACTCTCCCTCCAAAGGTTTAATTTTCATTTGTACTTCAAGTCCCAAACTAAAGTTTTCCAAACAAATTCATACTTCATTTCTTACCTATTCTTCAGTGTACAAGATGCTCTACAACTAAGGACTAGTTTCACGAGATAAAGCTTCTCACACAGCTTGTACACATGCGTCATATCACACTGAACATAGTACAAGAAAGAACGTTACTATAACAGCATGGAACAAAAAAAAAAGTCAAAACAACACTGTGCAGAATATTTTAAGTATGAAGAAGACTAAAGGAAGTGAAAGCCAGATCAAAGAAGAATTTGAAGAAAATAAAAATTATTCTGATAATAAATGGTATTAAATCTTGGGGCGGGGGCGCGGTGGCGCCGCTGCGGATCACAGATGGAAAAAAAGGCAGAAACAAGCTGAAAGAAGCAAGAACACAGAGGGAAAATCTACAATACCTCATCTCCCATCTGTGGCACAAACGGGCACCGACGAGGAACAGTGTCTGTAATCCATGCTGAAGGCAGCCATTCTTCCAGTGTCAAACCATTTTCTGCCAGAACTCCTACAGCCAGCCTCTGAAGAAAACACACAAGATTAATATGAATAAACTAACATTTGTGGAAGCCTTCTATTTTGGGAAGTGTTTTATTAAAATCAACTGCCCTTTCTTAAGTATATTTAATGTAAAAAGGAAATTATTGCCAGTGTGAAGATAAACCTTACTTAAGTGATTACAGTAACACCAAGACCAAAAACATTAATAAGCTGAAAAACTAAGTGGGTTGTAATTTTTTTTTTTTTTTTTTACTTTGTTGGTTTTGAGGAAGTGCTAGTGGGGCTCTTCTAACAAAAAGACTGAATTTATTAACACACTGTTGTGGTTCAACCCCAGTCAGCAACTAAGTACCACACGGCTGCTTGCTCACCTCCCCCCACCACCCTAACCCTTGCTGGGATGGGGAATAGAACTGGAAGGGTAAAAGTAAGAAAAGTTGTGGGTTAAGAGCAGTTTAATGAAATAATAGTAATAATGTTGCAGTAGTAGTAGTAATGAAAACAACTAAAATAGATAGAAACAAAACCTAAGACAAACAAGTGATGCAACTGCTCACTACCTGCCAACCAACGCCCAGCTAGCCTCTGAGTAGCGACTGCAAAGCAGAACTGAGAGCAATCCCAGAAGAAACCTAAGCAGCAATACCGGAACAGTGATTTCCAGGAATTTCCCCTCTGGTCAATCCCTACTTATATATTGAGCATGACACCTATGGTATGGAATACTTCCTTCAGCCTGTCTGGATCAGCTGTACTGGCTATAACCTCCTAGCTTCTTGCACCTGCACACTACCAAAACCTGGGAAGTTGGAAAAAGTCCTTGATGTCTCAGCAACAACTAGTATAACATCAGTGTGTTATCAACATTCTTCACATACCAAATCCCACACTAAATACAAAACACAGTAGCTACTGGGAAGAAAATTAGCTCCAACCCAGTCAAAAGCAGGATGCACTCCAGTAACTATCTCATGCCCAAAAAGATAAAACTGAAATACGCCACTCTCTTCAACCAAATTCACACAGTTGCCTTAGCCCATAAGACCACAACTATATGTAAGACCACAAGCTCCAATAAGGAACCCCACGAAATGAGGAGGAAGAGATTAACAAACATAAACAGAGGTAAAGCATGTGGAAATGGTCCAGACTCGGTACATCCACTTTATCTACTGGCATATGTACTACAACATGCTGTGGAACTCCATTTTCAGATTGTAAATCCACATGATTTATTTATAAGTAACAAAGGTCACTGCAGTTGCTAGTACTAGGCACATACTGCACGTCTATACCTAAGAGGCCAGATAAAGCAGGTTTTTGTACAACCGTCCAAGCAAGGTTGCTTTGAAATTATTAACAGCATCTTGTGCACATACAGAAGGCAACCTCTGATGGTTGTACAGAAATCACTCCATATAGCCACTGATGGAAGACCCTGCATCCTCAGGCTGCAAATAGGATGCTCCAAGTGTAACTCAATTGCACAAATTCAAATGTGGTTTCACCAGAACGGGAACCGCTTTGAGTGCGCCACTGGAGTGCCAGTGTGTACCACAGGAAAAAGCATACAAACAGTTAAAAACAAACAAAAATAACAAAACCTCTCCACTGCAATAAATCACTGACATAGAAGCACCTTGTGGATTTTAAGGTTCAAGTAGGTCTATCTTGTGGAAAAGTGATGCACTGTGTGAGAGCAAAGTCTGTCTAGCTCATTGGTGAATTATTGAAAGGTAATAAGAAAAAGACTTTAAAGATAAAATCTTCCCTTCTTATAACTTCACACATTAATAATCAGTTTAAGACTCTTTGGAAGCCAAGACTGAACTCAGATCATCACAGTTAATCACCAGGAAGAGACGAGTCCCATTGAATTTGTCTAATAATTTCTGAAACTCTACTAAATCTTTCAGTAATTAGTTTCACAACCTGATTACACACTCAGGTGGTTTGGGGTTTCTGTTTGCTTTTGAGGGGCGGGGGTTGAATGGGGAAAGGGCTCTTCTTCAAGATTCATGTCTCTGCCAGTGAGTGTTACATCTCATTGTAACAAAATAAGAAAGGAAGTAATTCTGCATTTATTAATTTCTAAACCATTCATAGTTTTATAAAAGCTTTATCTATCTCCTAAAAACTCTCTCCCTTCTAAGAGTCAGTCTCTTTGTGTCTGCCCCAAAGAAAAAATAATCTGTACTCTTTTATATTCCTGGGTGCTTCTTTCTTGCCCTTCTTCACTGCTGTGTAATTTTTTAGACTGATTTTTGGTGGAGAGGGATTAGAAATGTAAGCACCATTCAAGATCTTGACAGCCCATGCATTAATAGAGAAGAATGATGTTCTTTGTCTACTTCTTTTTTAATTCCTAAGATTCTGTGCCTGGCTACAAAGATGGTCAAAATTTCTTTCCTGAATGGAAAGCCCTGGTTTTGATTCAGGTGCAGGAAACAGGAAGAACTTCCTACCAGTAAGGACTGTGAGCCCTCTGCCCAGGAGGCAGAATCTCCACCACAAGAAACTTCAAAGATAAATATCTGTCAGGAATGACAGGTATAATTAATCCTACCTAGGGGCAGAGGGAAGAGGAATGATTTTCTGATATTTCTTCCAGCCAAATATTTTCTAGTGATTCAAGAATGGAGCAGACCATCTCTAAAAATCTGAAATACCTAAGCCTGATATTTTTTGAATCAAAGATCTCCTGCATCTCGATAACTGGGACCAAAATGGATGCACAATTCCCAAAAAACTCAATTCAGCTTTAAACTAAGTGTAAATAGTAGGCTGTCAGCCAGTCTTACATTTTATAATAAAAAGCTAAACTAGAGCTTTCAACCATTAAAAAGAACAAACCACTACCTATCTTCCTGATCTCACACCTTCTTCTCATTCCAGACTGTGCAAATACCAAGATAGTATTACTATGGACATTACGACCATGTACAATAAACAAAAAGTAGCCTCAAAGAGTAATGACTACCACCTAACATCCTGCATGTCTTACCAAAGATTCACAATAAAGCTGATACTATGCCACCCCGCATATTAAAACAGCTGTTTTGTCAGTCCACCTTCTAATGAGGGTGCCAAAATGCCAAAATGAAGATCTTAAGGAATGTTGAGGACTCCTAATCTTATAAATAAAATACAGTTATGTAGTTACTTAGATGATACAGATGGTTTCCTTGGGTATTGCAAAAATAGAAGCTATGAACTTAAGAAAGCAATCACCATCTACCAGATAGATCACTTCTAGTCTTTGTAAAGAACGAATGAAGGAAGTTTCTGGTCCGAGAAAAGATGGTGTTAAGGACAATGAAAGTGTTACTTAAGCAAAACGCATCATATTTAGACAGTGTATCACTATAACAACCTATCATTTGATTTACAAGAGTCAGAAATTACAATTTATTACTAGTAAAAGTCATGATGCATTTTCAAATTAGACAGTATTAAATCAGTTATCTAATTCTAAGACAGTAGAATTGAGCACCCTGTAATATACAAAGAACATCCAACCTTTTGTTTTCTCTCTTTGGGTTTCCTCTTCTTTGGCGATGTTGATGGTCCATCTTTTTCCTCAAACCCTTTTTTCCTTTCCTTTTTAATTTGCTTTTTCTGTTTTTCAGGTCCTTCTTCATCCTCTGAACTACTTTCTGCTTTCTTTGTTTTAATTTTAGGAATTTTCTTTGGTGGTTGCAGATTAATTCCTGCATCTGCTGTCCAGTCAGAATAATCACTGGAGTAGTCACTACATATGATATACCAAAAAGAAATCAAAAAACAAAAGTTAAAAAGCAATTCTAAGTGCGTTAATTACAGAGTATAGCCTAATACAAGATTATAGTTAATCTAGATAACTACAATATTTTAAACAGTTAAAACCAGTCCCTAAAACCCTATATTCTATCTACAATTTAAATTGTAATAAACCAAAAACTTTGAGATAATTCAGTCTTCTAAGAAGCCTAACTTCAAGCATCAGTAGAAGTAAATCTACTGTTCACTTGGTCAACTCAAGATGATACATGTCTGGATATGGTTCTCAGGACTTCTGGTTTTGAATAGCTTTGAACAAAGGTTAACAACAACAACAAAAAATCTGCTACAGAAGAAACAAGAAGTGGATTGAAGCTACCTCAATCTTTGCTCTATAATTTCAAATAACGGGTCAGCAGAGGCAGTCACACAGCTCAGACCGACAGTCGTAGGGAACTGCTACCACATGCCTGAAAGCACGCGTGCACCTCCAAAGAATAACCCTTCTGCAAAACCAAATCGGAAACAGTTCTGCTTCTGGCAAACAAGGATTGAAACTTCCCTAAATTTTAGTTAGTAATATAGCTAAAAATAAAAACTGACAGTTTTAAGTAATTTTTAATCTTTTCTTCTAAATGTGCAGTTTTAGTTATTACTAATTAACTGCTTACAGAAAGATTATTTACAATTCATCAGCAGGATTTTCCTCTGTAAGGTTTACTGTCACTTACCTAGAACTGCCATCACTGTGCCATGCTCTTTCATCATCTTCTGATGTTCCACCACTGGCAACAACTACTTCTCCTTCCTAACAATGGAGGTAGGGCAAAAGAGGGGAGGCAAGGAAAAAGAAAGCATTTTATTTGGAACTCAAAAAAAGTTATAATACATGACAACATGACTCAGACTCGTCTAGGCTTTATATGTGTTACAAACACACAGCACTATAAAAGCTTTATGTTGTTCAAAAAGCATGTTAGTTTGCAGATACTTTAATGGACTTAACTCGATGAAAAGAAGTAAGAAAATATCTATGCCTGAACAAATGCAGTGTTGGGCAACATTTTTTTAACATACAGCCAGCAGAGACCTGAGTGCTTCTCAATCTCCATTTCAAAAGGCCAGCTTATCTTTTTGAAAATTACATCCAGCCTTTTTAAATGTAGTATTTTCAAATCTTTTCAATTAATATCAAACAAAAACCCAGTACAAGTCTTATATATTCTCAATATTCATTTCTCCACTGTAGCTACAGAAGCACAGAATGGTTGAGGCTGAAAGGGACCTGAGGGAGGTCATATTGTCCAACCTCCCTGTTCAAGCAGGGCCACCTAGAGCCGGTGACCATACTGATTAGGGTCAAAAATACAGGGAAGATTTAACATTGGACACATATACTTTGAAAAATGCCTTACAAATGAGCTTTTCTCCCCTTTGTCACTTACTTTTTAGTCAAAACTGAACACATACTACAGCATGTGAAAATCTAATTCAACATCCATTTTTAAAGAGGTAAATGAAAGCGCACAATGAAGAACAACCTAAGTTTCCACTTCAAACAACGTTTAATTAGCTGAAGCAGGAGCTTAACGAGTAGAAATGCAATATAAAAGATTGCCTCATGAATAAAGATCTTACGTCTGAGGAACTGTGGCCATTTTCTAACTCTTCAGCAGGCCTTGCAGTTTCTTCTACTGCATATCTTGTACGATAGTTGTGCTGATTAGCTTGCTGTTTCCTTGAGTCACTAGTGTCTAGTAAATGATCATGAGAATGGTTCTGTGAAGATAAGAAAGTCAAAATACATAATTTTTGAGTATATATTTTATTAATACATACAATTTTCTTTACTAATAGTATTCCAGGAAGCAACTTTTGCAGTAGCAAAAAGATTTAAGTTTCAACATCACAAAATTCAAAACAGTCGACATGCCCAAAACTAAAGAGCTGCTGAAGAAAACACTCCATGTGCAAAGTTGAATATAAATACCAAGCAGTTCAGTATAGTCTGGAAATAATTATAAGTTCTTCCTAGATATAACAGAAAATTCTTGTCTTGAATTATTAAAACTCTTCATTCTCTACAAGGTACACATCAGTTAACTACTGATAGGCTGTTAAGTGCTTGTAACAGCTCAAAATTACACCAAAATTGGCCATGAGAGGAAAGAGGACTCTTACAGAGAATTCTGGAGTGTGTTATTTTGCAACTGAGTGGTCAGATCTATTAGAAGACTCATACAGTAATACATCTCTGAATGCTAAGAGATGACTGTTACCAAGTACAAGCCTTAAAGTGGTAAGATGATGCATGGAAGAACTCAAATGAATGAGTCAACTGGAAAAAAATCTGAGTTCTTATGAAGCTTAGAAGGATGAAAGGCTGTAATTAAGAAACACTTCACGCTCCAGCATAAAGAGATTTTGTTCCTCCCATGGAATATACATTGTACAAACACTTGCTCTCAAAACAGTGTATGTTGTATTAGTCCCCAACCCCCAGGAAGAAAAAAAAAAAAAAAAGAAAAAGGAAAAAAAAAAGAAAAAGAAAAGAAAGAGCTACAATCTCTATTTCAAGAGTTTTGTGCTAATTTTTTTTGGTGTGCATATTTGAACTTCAGCCTAGCTCAGAAATAGTTTCTGGACACATTCCTAGATGCCACAAAAGGAGGTACACTTTCCCAGTGCTGTCTCTCTTCCATAAAGAAAACCTCAGCTATCTAATCTATTAGGTGCTGACATGGTTGAAAAAACAGTCCCAGAGAAAGCAAGCAGAACTGCAGCAAACCACAGAAAGGTATTAATATTATCGGTGTCTTCTACTAGGGCAGACTGCTTATATCTATTCCTCTTGGGTTTTTTTCTTTTGTAGGAAATATAAGATCTTTCCTGTCATGTATGATGAAAAGTTGGTTCATGAGGTTAAATTTTCTCATTGAGGAAAGACCCACTTTTCGGTGAAAACTGTACTAAAACTTGGCTAAGCAGCAGTAGTTAAGAGTTGGTTTTCCTTAGCCACAACTATTTACCTTAAAATGCAGTACTCTGGCAGCTAGAGCTTTTCTCCTACCCTTCTCATTAGAAGATACAAGCCTTTTTCAGGTGTGACTACAACAGTTCAGTAGGGTAGGGCAGCACGCCAATCTGTACAATTGTATTCAGCAAAGCACATAGGAACAACATGAAACTGCTCTATCCTCTATTCAGTGAGCATTGTGTTTCTGTTGTTCTGTCCAGTTAATTCAAGTTGGGGAAGCTACCACTGACAGCACATCTACCACAGACACTTCTAATGGGATTACTCAGCAATCAGCATTTTAACATTGCCCAAGACTTTTCCTTCTGGATTCAAACTGGCAGCACATACCAGATCTCCTCAAGCTGCTCTGACCCGACCCAGAACAGCTCCAAGGTAGCCCTAAGACTAGTAACTGAGCCCATCACACAGTCTTCTGTCCCTCAGCCTGCTGGCTGTCGCTGCTCAGTTCTCATCAAGCTCTCGAGATTCATCGCTAAAGCAGGAGAGGTCATAAAATCAGCGTTAGAGCAACTTGCTTCTGCTACTTTTTATAAAGCTCATCTGACTCTTAGCATCATGAACCATGGTATAAGGAAGCATAAACAACAGAAATGAAATCACATAAGCCCAATAAAACAAATTAGTCAAGCATCCTTTACAATAATAAGGACATATTTTGCAGAAGCTACATTACAGCCCGATTGTAATGCTCATGTCTTCCCTCTAGAGACAAAAGTCCTGAAAATTTACATCCCAATTTCTATTCAGAGGTGAGACGTCTCAAATAATTATTATAAATATAGCTTTTCCCTACTTATACTAGAACTATAGATACTTGGAAAACTGAAGTGCTTTGCATTACTCTGGCTTTGGAAAGAGTTGTTCTCCTTTGGCAGTTCAAAGCTTGAGGAAAAAAAAAAAAACAAACACCCGAAAACTCACCCCACAAATCATTCCTTCATGGAAGCAAGGAACATCACTGTATAAGTATTGGACCATGGCAATGCCAAAGAGTAACAACCTGCTTTGGGAAAGATGCAATGCCAAACCAAGAATGGAGAAAAAAAAATGAAAACAAAACCACAAGCAGTTACCCATAAGTAACAGAACAACTGAAGCTGGAAGGGACCTCTGGATGTCACCCTGTCCAACCCCACTACTTAAGCAGGGACCATAAGGCATATATATTCCACACCTTCCCAAAATGTGTATTTTAATACCGCTCCTATTAAACATAGCTTTGCAAAAATCTGATGAGGAGTTGCAGGTCAGGCAGATTTTTATTTATTTGGGGAGGGGTGAGGTGGAGTGTGAAGGTTTGACTAAAAAGACAAAGTATTACAAGCTTTTTCTGACAAAATGGAATCTAGCACCAACATCTTCAACAACAACTGAGGAAACACAGCTTATGGTCTTCTCCCCCCTCCAATATCCTAAAGGAAGAGTTTGAAATTGGACTCTTAACTCTAATGGGAGGCTTGGAAATAAAGCCAAGATAACCAACGATTTGAGGTTCAATCATCACTTTCTCTTGCTCTCAATACACTTTGATGAACAGTCATATATGCTGACAAGTACCTTGTATCATATCCAAGACTTTCAGTCAATATCAGAGCACATCTATAGATACATTAGAAATTACAGCTGCTGTCAGAACAGCTTTTCTGAGAAATACAGGTGATGGCAAATCACTTATTTAAAGCCCATTTGATAACTACTCATTTCTGAATCCCTCTGAGATTTATCTCAAGGTATTTGAATTAATTACTGTACTGCAACAACTTGAGTCCTCCAAAAAGAGACATATTTAATGAAGAATAAACTATGGAAGAATATGCTTTTTTATTGCATCTCGGGACGAAAAAAAAAAAAAAAAAAAAAAAAAGCATCCTGTAGGGTTTAAGGAGGATTTATTTAAGTGTTCTGAAAGTGTTACTGAATTCAGCAATAATTTCTATATGGAAAATTTACTGACATACTCAAATGCAGAGACCATGGTTGTCTGCTTTTTGCTGTATTTCCTCAGGACGAAGGCAGAAGTGACTAAAGTGACCAATACGTCTCTCCCTCACGTTCTGGGCGTCAGAATCCAGATCACAGACACCCCCCCCCCCCCCCCCCCCGACTGAGACAAATGAAGGACACATTCTTCTCCAGTTAAATATATGAAACTGAAGAAAGGTTTTCCTAAGCTAGGTATCGCTCTGAAGGAGGGCATAAATATCCATAACAAAAATATGAGGCTCAGAATGATTCAGTGCTACCTATAGGGTCTGTAGACTAAAAAAATTTCTCCTCTGAGAAAAGGTTGTCAAAAACATCCGTATTAAGTATCTTTGCTTCCAACATGTAATAAAAGTAACTGCTGAAACCAAAACGCTGAACCAACTAGCTTAATCTGCTATTTTTATGTCCTAGTGATATTTTAGGAAAGTTGTAACCCTATTAAAAATTTAAGGGTGAGCTAGTAGGAATTCACATTATCAGGAAGAATTAATTTTGACTAGGCTGTAGCTGAAGAAAACAAAATAAAAGGAAACCCTTGAGTAGTGCAATCATTTAATTAAACGAAAAGAAAGTCTGTAATTCAGCACTAAAACACATCCCCTCAAAGACAAGAAATAACTTTGTTAAAGTCTGAATTTGTGAAGCTCATCATCTATTATTCCTGAGACAAAGACAGGAGTTACCAAGATTTCTAATGTCCTGGTATTTCATTAGTGAGCCCTGCCACGGCCACCTCCAAAACTAAGTGGCATAGAATAAGTTCTTCCCTCTATGTAGAAAAACTGGAGATAAAGTGAACAAATATTTGTTCACTTTATCTTGGTCAAGCACAATAATGGTGACTGCAGCATTGAAATTAACGCACTGGTACCATGTCTTAAGATAGTAATACACACAATTTTAATACAAGAAAAATAGAAGAAAAAAATTAAGAAACTTAATAAAGAGATTAAAAGTGATTAGGAGACTGTATGTGCATGGGAGAGCATTCATCTCACTCTCTTGAAAGCTTTACTTTGATTGACTATGAAAAAAGCAGCAAAACTGTACATTCAAATTTAGTATCAAGTAGAAAATTGCCCATCTCAAATTTACTCTTTCTACCGCATATAAAATTAACTCATTATTAAAAAACACAGAAGCACCACTAAGCATCTGAAAGTTACTAATTTTTAGATTGCTTTCAATTTTGGCCCTTTCCTCTCCAAGAAAGTAAATAATAAACAGCACATGCATTAGGTCTGGTACTCTGATAAAGTTAAGAGCTGCACAATCTTTCTTATACTTGTTCGTAATATTTAATTTCTTCAGTTTTCCACCTTGAACTCCATAAGTGTTTTTTACTTTACAATAGACAATTTTGCAGGCATTCTTGAAGGCACATCTTTTACTAAGCTTTTGAATAACGGTGAAATAGTCTCATCTAGAATAAACGTACTAAAAAACCCAAAGTATGGCTTCTCCTTTACAGTTGCTTAAAATTTACTTCCTTTATTACAAAATACACTGGGTTATTTAGCTAGAAAAGCACAGTTAAGCATGTGAGATGCATATATAAAACTAACAAACATGACTATTTTTGTAAATCTAGAATATACATTCTTCATATTTTCTTACCAGTATAAAGGTATAAGATTAATTTTTTTGCAACCTATATGAAAACATCAAGTCAATTATGACAATTTTATTATGAAATTTTTAATACAACTTGTTCCCTTCTATTTAATCTATCTTGTTTTCCTCTTTTCTGGAAAATGCACTCCAACTCTAGTAAAAAGCATGACTTAGAAACATCCCATACGAAGCCACAATATGATTATTAGGATACCGTGAAAGAAAATACTCAATTCTGTATTTGGAGATGTATCTTAATGTGTTAAGGTTAAGAACTATGATTTGAGTTTTAATTGAACCTTTCCAGAGAACACTATGTCAAACAGTAGACAACAGCAGCAGGATGTATTGATTAATAGTGACAGAGTCCCTACAGCAAATCACATCCCTAACACCAGATTTTCAGGGCTTCTCTCTTAGGAGGTTCTAAGAGCAACCCCCATTGCTTATTCGGAACACAGTGAAGCATCAGTAGAGACATGCTTCCTCATTCTGGGGACGTAAACAAATTCCTGTACCCCTCATTTTAAATTTAAAACTGAGAAGAATGTAAACTTATGTAGCCTAACACATCAAGTTAAATTTTATGTTTCGTACTGTGATAAAGTACAAGTGACTGTTTACCTTTGAGAAAGTAGGTACTTTGTTTTCTCTTTGAATGTGACTCGCTACATGTTTTCTTTTCTCTTCTGATCGATACACTCTTACTTCTTCTTCTCCCTTTGCTGTTCTCCATTCTTCCTGCCTACTGAAAAAAAGAAAATTGAGAAAATTTAAAGCAACTGAGAGGACCCATACTAAGTCAAGAAATAAATGTTCAACATTTATAACATTCTTTAAACAGTAGTTCTTCTCTTCACAGTCAGAATATGGCTTCAAAATTACCCTTTCTGAACAAAGTAAGATTTCAATCTTATTTCAAAATGCTAGAGCAGTTTATGTAGCTAGTAGGGTTTTTTGACTTATCGATCTAAGTATTCATCACAAGAATTAATTACTGAAGGAAATAAAGTTCCAGCTTGGAAATAAAAATTCACCTCAAGCAACTAATGGATGAGGTCAATGTCCCAGTCATAAAATGTCATATAATGGCAGGAAAAATTGAGTTAAAACATACTGTAATCTTATGTTACAAGTCAGAAAATATTGAGGCAGCTAGATCTCACTGCAAATACAAGTTAAATTACTCCATCATTTGTTAAATGGTCAATTTTTATTCAAAATACTTCTAGAATTCAAGATTTTTTCAAGTGATACGCAAACAACTGATTTCAAACCGAAACTGATTTTATAAGAAATATGAGACAACAAAATAGATAAATAGCACGCAAATAATTCTATGACAATGTGAATTCCAAAACTGTTCCATTTAATTAATAATTAAGTTCACCAAACTAAAATTCACTGCAAACTTGGCCTATGTTTACCTGGCCACACCAGAAGACAGTTCAGGCACTACAACCCTTCGACTCCAAGCCACAAGGTCCCGCTCAGTGGCTATTTCACTTCTTGGTGCGTTGCTATGCATCTGACGCACACCTTCAATTTGTCCACTACGTCTTAATCCTATATTTGGTGGTGAATGTACTTCTGAGGTAGAACTTACAGATCCTAAAAAGTCAAAAAGTGATAGTTGTACTTGATCTGAAATTCTAAGGTAAACATTTAAACAAACAAACCTCAAAATAAAAATAAATTAAAAAAGATTTTTACTTAATCTATTACTTCAAAAGAAATCAAACATTAACTGAATATAACTAATTTCAGCACTTTCTATCATCACCACAACACACACTTAAACAGCTCCTGGGCTGCAGTACTCTTAAAAAAATTCATATTGAAAAGAAGCAGATTTATCAACAATTTGAAGTGAAGCAAATGTTTCATTGCTTTTCTTTAAAAATGCTTTTGAAAACATTTATGCGAAGCTAACTATTGCTACTGCACTCTAGATTTGTACTATAAAACAGTGAGCTATCTCACTGAATCAGTGTATTTCTTAAACAGTCTTCTACCTTCCAAAAAAAAAAAAAAACAAACAAAAAACAAATCCACCAACAACAACCAAACAAAAAAACCACCACAACACTGGAAATTATTAGGAATCCCAGCTGTAAAATTTACAGGCAATAAATTGAAATGGTCAAAAAATAAAAAAAAAGCAAACCAAACCAAACCAACACACACACAAGATCCTTCAAACACCTACACTGCAGCAAAGTTTCAGTATTTTTCCACATCTTTCCACACACAAGCTATTCCTGCCTACTCAGGTGGATTGCCAACCATGATTTTCAAAATATTGAAAACTACCATGTAATCTAGTGCAGTACAGTGAAACACGGAACAGCTGTACTGGGAAACAAGCAGCTCCTTCCTCTTTACTTCCTCCTGTTTCTTTATCTGGGACAATTCAGATATCAAGTAGACAGTCAATTCCAGATTAAACAGTAGGGCAGTTACTTCTAAGGGAATGTAGTTGCTGCAAGTTCCCTGAGTGAGCAGACAATAACTTTAACAAAGACAAATCTGTAATGTTAAGAATCCTGAGATTTTGCAGAAAGGCAAAAAAGATCAGAAAGCTGTATTGTTTTCTGTGGGTCCAAGGCTCCTTTCTAGTAGTTCACCAAAATGCACAAATTATGCACAATAATAGGTTTTATGTTTTCCAGCTCTCAGCTGTTCCATAGAAAAGCCACAACACCTATTCCCCAGTACTCTACCTCTGCTTATCCGGCTGGTACTACTGGTTCCTGCCTCCCCAGAGCGTCTCTGGTCCTGCTCCTGCTGAAGTCTTTGAATCATGCTATCCAACGGACTAACTTCTTGATTTGCTTGTTGACTAAGAACTTGATTCAATCCTGTGAAGTAAAATATACAAGAAAACAACACACAAGTGTTGATACGAAGAATTAAATGTCACAAACAGCCCATCCAAGTCTTAGCTTTGAAACTCAGATGTACAGTACATAATCATGTGTAAGTACGTGCTACTGTACATTTTTGTAACAGCCATTTTTTTAAACAGGACTTTTTTTGCTCAATACATGGAGAGCATTATTATATTTTCCGGAGCACGGTCAAGATGATCACATGCCACTCCTAACAGAAGTTTAAATTTGAGCAAGTGTCAACAAGCCACAGAAGCTTAATACAACTGCTGTTTGTCAGCTCAGTCAACATACATTGTTCAAATGTGTGCTTAGCCTGTGTCACCATTATGCAGGCTCAGTAACGCTAGTTTTCTCCGGTATGTAAAAGAGCCAAGAAATCTCCTTTTGGGTAGGTCTCTTGAACAAAAGACAGGCAATAGTTCTCTCAGAAGTGATTATAAGGTCGTAATACTGTTCCTGTGCAGCAAACAAAATACACAGCAGGTATGCATAAACAACAAAACCTCTTTGCATACTCACAATAATCACACACACACACAAAAAAAAAGAGGTATAGAGAAAAATGCAAAGGCTATAGCTTTGACTTGAAAAGGAAGTCTGATAGCTCCACACAGAATAGTCAGATGATGGAGCGGAGTTGTGGGACACTCTGGTCAAGAGAAGTAGAACTTGCAGAACTGTGTAATGAGGCATGACAATGTTCAAAGAAATAAGCTATAGAAATTATTTTTCCAGCACGATTTCAAAGAGATGTCATAGAATAAACTGCACTTTGCAAGATCAAAGACAAGATATTACAGTAATTGTGCTATGAAATGAAGAGCTTTGATGATATGTCCAGACAGAACCAGTCATCTCTTAATAGATGATGGCATGCAGAAAAAATATAAATATTTAAGACAGTACTCTCAGGGTTTCAAGGTTATTGTAGCTGAAGTCAACTTCCCTAAAGCAGCAGAAGCTTGAGATAATGCAATGAGCTCTGGTATAACCACAGCTGGATTTTTTTCTGACTCATCTAGTGAGACAGTCAGATTTATTTGATGATCTCATGAGCAGACATACTGTCTACTGAAAGTAATGGGAAATACTACCAATAAACCAAGAATAATCTTAAAAAAGGGAAACTGCTACCTAAACAAAATGAACGTTTTTTTTATGCATCTAGCTTGTGAGATTTTGCCTTCACAAGTAACAGAAAGGTTTGGATTTTTTTAAATGAAATAAAGGCTTTGGTATCTATTTGTTTTTTTCCAAAACATATGCTTTCAAGGAACTTCATGTACATCTAAGCAGTAAATCAAGCATGATTATTTGATTTCTCCCTACTTTATAATCCCCTACAGAAAACTTGACATGAAACAAATTGTCAGTGCCCTGAGCGAGATCCATCAAATCCCACAACAAAGTTTCAGAAAGAAACAGAGCTTCCTTAGCAGAAGGGGACATATAAAACACATAACACTAGCTCTGCATAAAACTGCATGCATTGTTGCTAAATGGTAAAGAGGGAGAAAAATGTCTTCTGTCCCTCCAAAAATCTCTGGCTCTCTATCAGCCTGGTTGATGGCTTCCTGTTATTAAACAAGATGTTATGGACATCATTTTCCTATAGGCATCATGTGTTATACAGCCACACCATTAAATTTAATGTTGTGGAGTCTGTGTGCAGTCTAACTTGTTTCAAGACACTGGAGAATGTCTCCAGCACATTTTCAAATTTGGAGAATTTCAGAATGTCATGGATCCATGCTGTAACTGTGAAAACAGAGTAAAACTGCATGGAAAGCCATTAGCTAAAAAGTTTGAGATAAAACATTGCATACATTCATCAAAAAATATTTTCTCCTTCTTACAGTGCTTCTTAGGTAGCATTTCTTGCCCTAGTTTTGGAGAAAATATGGAAATGCTCACTAAAAATTAGTATTAAATTATTCAGTGGCTTGTAATCCTTGAGTCTACAAATGAGAATAAAGAGATCCTTTGGTACTAACACTGTCAGTTAACCTTCCTGAAATGTCAGACACACCACATGCTTAAGTATGGTGTACATTAAGCCACTATTTACAGGCACAGTTCATTTTCCCATATTTCCAACACTGTCCACATACTTAATGCTTACCTTGAAAACATTCAAAGCTACTTTCACCACTCACTGTTTGCTCATTCATACTAATATCAAACTAGTGACACATAGCAAGCAAGCATTGCTTTTACATCCCCACCTGCGTGGACCCTATTTAGGCAGTTTCCACAAGCCAGCCATTAACCCAAAATATGCACATTCCTCCCATGTTTTATGCATGGAGAATACAAAAATCTAGGAAGTTCCTCAAAAGTTGTATCCTTATCAAGTCTTCAGAGTTCTCTAACCAAAATGTCAAAGCTTAAGCTGAAGGACTGCCTTAATCTAAAGAGAAAGAGGATTTTTGCATGTTTCAGGTGTCCCCTCATTTTTCTCTTCTCGTAGGTGATGCCTGCTCCAATTGATCTGCGGAAGATGAGACTATTTCCTAGGTTTTCTGAAGTAAGAAATCCTACCCCAAAGAGATAAATTGAAAGCTAACTCAGCATCACACACTGTTCCAATAATGAAATGAGTTCCGAGTTGCCTGGTGCTGCAGCATCAACTAGTACTGACTTGACTGATGACAGTACTGTAAGTGAAACTGTCACAAGAAATCAGTACCAAGAACATTGCAATTCTTCCACCCTACGTGAACTACTATGCCCAGAAATGAAGAAAAAGGACAAAGCAAAAGGGAAAGAAAGTGTAGAACACCTGAAGGTAACTAGATAAGCTACCGTGTACTGGATTGAAGTTTTCCATACCTGAAGATGTCACTCCCATCTGAGGAATAAGCTGTTCCTCCCTGCAGTTCTCACGACCAGGAACTAGCCTCTGATACCTTGCAGGATGAGGGTTGCCATCCACATCAACCAAAAATGGGGGAGGCATAAGGTGTGGAGCCTGCTGCGTCTGTTCATCCAGGACAAAGTTGTTGGCATCACGGATAAGGGGCCGATAATCACTATGAAAGAACATCTGATCTGCTATCTGTAAACAAAGTCATTTTGTAATTTTTTTAAAGAACCTATTAAAAAAGCATACAGAAGATAACCGCCAAAAGTATTTTTAACATAGTTACTCATGGTCATTCCTGGAAAAACAAGGTTAAGCTGATCTCAGTTCAAAGGGGAAAATGTAATGACTCAAGTACTTTTTTCCCCGGCACTCCTGTTCTATATTATAGTGCAAAGATAATAATACACTTGTTGAGGATGGGGAGCATTTAAAGAACAGGGGTATGGGGCAATACTTAACTACTTGGAGACATCTGACAGAACCCAGCATGGATGTATTGAATAGGTTACAAATTTTCTTCTATACTCTGAATATATGAATATATATTCTGATAATGAAGACTGTGTCACAGACTTCTGAGCTATGATGTAGAAAGAAGACAAATAGGACTGTATTTATCACATCATGTCACTGCCAAATATTTTAATACCAGGGCCAAACATATATATTCTTCTTATAATACCAGATATGTTAAAAAGTTCCAGCAGATAAAATAAAGCTGATCTGAAGTTGAATTCTTCAGGCTCAAAGTTTTTTTTATTTCAGTCCACTTGCTTACAATTTATTCTAGATGACTTTCCACAGACACTCAAGACTGAGGAATTCTTTTGTTCAAATAGTATGTAAAAAGGTTTATGTTCTATCCCTCACTGGCACATTCACCTCAGTATTGTGCAATCTGAAAGATACTAAACCACAAGGAGAAAAAAGAAAGAGAACAGAAAACAAGCTGTATACTACACATCCTAACACTACCTCCTGGCAAGCAAACCCCTTGGCAGCTCATGTACTCAGTTTAACTTTGAACAAAAAAATAAAATGATAAGATCATCGTTCATGCAAATTAAGATTTCCAGTGCAGCATAACAATGACTAAACAACTCAAGGTACAGAGATCTCAAAAAAATCTTGCCTTAGATGTTAAAGAGAGGTATTGGAGTACAGCTAGAGAAATGCCTGAGTTGTCACAGAATATACTCTGATTTTGAAAAGCATGCTTTATCATGACCAATCCATAACATTTTCCAGTAACTTGTTATGCAGAAATTAGTAGGGCAGAGGTTGCAGCGTCTACTCAGAGATCTGGTGTCCCAATGACAAAGTTGTTCTGTTCTGGATGCAAGAAGATCAGGAAGGAAAGATGATGACAAACATCTTTCAATTACAACATCAGAAAGTGTCTAAATGCATCCACATGAGGTGGATTAAAAAAAAAAAATAAATAAAATCATAGGAATCATGGGACCTGGACCTCACAAACATTCAGAAAAGCAGCAACAAGAAGAAAATTGAAGAGATGCATGGAAAGATGCAACGACAAAGAATTTACTTCAGGGATTCAAAAAGGGATCTTAGCAGAGTGCACACGGACAAGGTGATGTCCCACTGTAGTAACAAGCCCTGACTGGATGAAGTCTTGTTGCCAGATTCTGTGTCAACTTAACAGAAGCTCAGTTAGAAAGATACAAGTATTTTCATGTGTCTGACTGACAGAATCAAGGCCTGCTTAACAACTTTGTTCCTTCAGCTGAAATAGCTGAACGTGATAAAGATACAGGTTCTCTAGAAGGATTTCTGATTTTCTCTAGAATCATAATAGTAGAGTATCCAGTACTTTCACCTAGTGTAAATTTTTCTATGAAGTACTTTCCACACTGAGAAAGAAGAGATTCCAATGGCACGATCATACAGATTGTGAGTTTTAATGTGCTATGATTTGGCTATACAGTGTTGTCTGCATCCCAGGTGTGGTAAACAAAGGTAAGATCTGAAAATTCTTCCTTAGATTCAGTGATGTCTACAAGAACAGTTTCTGGTGCAAGATCATGAGGGACTTTGGAATTACCCTTCTGTGTACTCAGTACTGCAATCAAGTATGGTAGAAAGAATAAACGACAATTTTCTACTCCAAGAATGGCATTCATGGAGAACCCAGGCTCAGAACAACCCTCAGGTAGAACATTAGAAGTTCCCTAGTGGAACTCGGGGTAACAATCTTATCCTCAGCTATTCCAAGTCCTGAGAAAAACCAAAAGAATTAAACGTTTTAGAAAATCTTAAATGGCTATGTTCAGCAGACAACCAGTTAAAAGCACTAACAATCAGATCTATTTCTTGATATATTATTAGAGATTCAATCCATGACAAAAAGAAGGTATTACAACAACATTAGGACATATGAGTCCTCTGTACACATGATTTCACAAACTCAGCTTGGGTTTGAGTAGGAAAGCTCTCCACAAGGTTTGAGCTCTACAAATAGACTCTCCTTCAGTAACCTGACTACACTTTCAGAACACTCAGTTTCTCCAAGTGGGCACATCTATACAAATGCAAAGGGATTTTTCCCGCACTACTGCACCAATCCACCACAAAGGAGCTATCAATATGCAAAGAACTGTGGTTTGGGCAGTCTATAGGAACTAAAGCCTTAGAAAACTCAGATATCTAGTCCAATCTAAGATTTAAAATCAACAGAAAGGTACCTTACACTTTAGGACAGTTAGGCATTCCTGGACAAGTTTTCACCTAAGCAAAAATTTCTGAAGCACACATGTCCTGTTGACAGTGAGTTTAGCTCATCTCTGATGATTTTCACACACACAGAAATCTCAGCTGAGTTTGGCTTAAGGTTCCCTTGATTGAGTCAATTAACAAAGTAGTCCCAAACAAGCAGCAAATCATTTTTTTCCCCAGTAAAGAATTACTCCACAAAAACATGGATCATAAAAAAATAATAATAATTTAAAAAACCCACAAACCAAACCAAAACATCCCATAGCCTTCACTACAGCCAAGATCACATCAGGGGGAAAAAAAAAGCCTGGATAGTGGTTCCACTTAACTAAGAAACACATACACTATTTGAAATTAACAAAAACAATTACCTGTGGAAAACCAAGAGCTTGCTCTCTTAGCAGACCTAACACTACCTCAGCTATAACCACTGTCCTGATTACAATTCACAAAGGCAGGTATACAGGACAGGTTACCACACTCCTTTCTCATGTAAAACCATTCCCCTAGACGGATGGAAACCACTTTAAAGCAGAAAGCCTGTAGGTCCTACCAGAGTATATTCTCAGGTGTCTGAAAAAAATTCAAGTATCTGATGGTGGGAGAAGAAAAAAAAACAAAAACAACCCACACACCACCTGATCTCTGGCACCCTCCCTGTAGTTACACTTTTTCCATAAAGCAAGTCAAACAAAAATGAAAGAGGAGATGGAACCAGACAAGAAAGAGACTGGAAATGTCCAAGCTGAGTTTTCTGAGAGCTGAAGACTGACATTAAAGAGGTAACAAATGAGTCCTATTTGCTACCGTTTCTTCTATGGTAAAGAATGCCAAGATTACCACTGGCACAAGAACAGCTGGAGAGGATCATTTTAAATCATCCAGTAAGTGAAAAATTTTAAACATAATTTTTCTCAGAGGCTGCATTGAAAACTGAGAGAACAAAGGTTCTGTAGAATTCAGGAAGTGAAAAGCAATTGTTTTAATTCTTCAAACAGATCTAATACCTCAAAAGGTAAATTATTAAATGGCAGTGTAAAGGAAACTCCTGGTCCATCACGGAACAGAAAAAAAGGCTCTGTTTCAATTTCATTTCCACAATTTCTGAGTAGTAGAGGACTATACAGTTCCAAAATGATTGGAGATAAAAATAAACCTGGAACAATCCATGAACTTGGTGAGAAAAATGTTTCTATTACAACAGGCTTTAAAGTTTGAAAGAGGAAGAACTCCAAAAGACAAGTACATTGAAAATTATCTGATAACCCTGGTTTCCCTTGCTTGTGGTGTCTCTGCTCTTGTTTGTTTTCTTTGGAATGGAAGGGGAAATGTACAGCTAGCAACAACTAAGGGATAGCAACAGCAGTCAAATACCAAGTACTTCAAATTATAGCTGAGAGACAAGGAAAAAAAGTTAAAATCTTCATTATGCAAACACTGCTGTAACTAGCATCAAAATAAGAGCCAGAAAATTACAGAAAGAAATTCAGTGGCTTACAAAACAAAGATTAAAATTCCTTTTGCTCTGCCCCTCTGTGTTGCTGTTTGCCAAAACGCTTTCAAGGCCAGTCGGAGTCCAAAGATTCAAAACAGGAGGCAAGATCCACAAGCCAGCACTTCATCAACAACCTTCAAGTAACAGCTACCAGAAGCAGAGATGAAAATCCTGGAGCAGATATGTCTGGTTAAATCTTAGAAAGAAGGAGAAGAGACAGATCTCATCTCTTCCCTGGGTGGTAAAAGAAGAACTAGGATCTTGTGGGCATTTCAAACTACGTAACCAGTATGGTTAACAGGATATGTTCATCCACCAAGGAAAAAAAAAAAAAAAAAAAAAAAAAAAAAAAAAGAAGAAACCACCACCACCTATCTTTACAGTCATGAGAGTCTGTGGCAAGACATCCACAATGTAGATTATGGCATTAGAATAAAGATGTAATGTTTTAATTACACAGTAACGGAGAAACATTGCAGTGTAAACATCAAGGCATCCATAACAACAGAACTTCATTAGCAGACATAAAATTGTATCACTAGAACATACAGTACATTTATTGTAAATAATTGTTTCTCAGGCTATGCAATGTTTAAAAACAGATAGTTGGAATTAGTTCTATTACACACCCCCTCTCCCTTTTCTTTTAGTCTTAGTTAAAGCAAAATGTTTAACTATTATCAATTCCACTGCAGTTTATTCACGTTATCCATGTGTATCTATTAGGAGACACTTGGAACCTTGTCACTTAAGAGACTAGACAGTGACTGGGTAATTTTAATTTTTTTTTTAATTATTATTTTTAAATTCCCATGTAAACCATAGCTTAATTGCATGTTTCCGTAGTTTAAAAAAAGAGAGGGAAAGAAAGCTCAGTGTCAACAACAGGAATCTGAAACATCCCATATTAATGGCTCAAAATTGTGTCAAGATACACCCTCTTGAAATGAAGCTTTGAAGGAGAGTTTGCATTCAACACAGATAAACATTTGATTTTCATCTTGCACTGTACCTTGTCATATTTGCTACTGGAACCAAAGCCAAAAATCAGAAGGTGACCGTGAGAATCAGTACATGCAAAATGCTGTCCATCAGGAGAGCACTTGCAGTCAAAAACTGCACCATGTCCTTGTCCTTCAATCTGAAATACATCAACACACAAAATAATTAAAGTTACCAGAAATAAATAATTTTCAATCACAATTCCCAAAACTGTGGTGCTGATGTTGAAATTTGTAATAAAATCTGTAAGACAGTATAGTGCTAGATGGAAGTAGCTTTAAAACATAGTTTTACTTTTTAGTTATTCACTTTCAGTGAATTTCGTAGTAATACTCATGAAAAATGCCAAATTTATAGTAGAAACTGACAGACTTTATCCACAAAGCAGGCACCATACAGGAAGTGAAAATAAAAGCTTCCCTTTGAACGTCCTGCTAACAAGCCTAACCAGAGAGCTGGGTCCAGTTCAGGGCTTTAGTCACTATACCCTTTCCATCCTCTGCCTTTTTGCTAAGCTAGTCCAGTAGCACTGGCTGCTGCAGTGTTTCAGAACACCTGCCCACCAGAAAACGCACTGACATTGACAATCCGCATTACACGACTTAGCAACTGCCTGTTTCTGCAATTCCTACTCCTAATTTATTGGAGAGGGGGAGGTGTAGATTTGTGTAAAAACTCCAGTTTTCAAAGGAGAACTGCAAAGATTTTAAAAAAGGAATTTTTACCTGAGACTCATTTTCTGTTTTCCAGTTCCATTAAGCCAGAACAAATGGGTTTTTGTTTTTCCCTGCAACCTGTCAATCAAGCAGAGGTGACCAATCACCACTCTGAATTTTCATGTCTTCAGCACCTCTTCAGAAAGCCCCTTTCTATTCTCCCCAGCAAACCACTTTTGCATTTTCTTTAAAGAGATACCAAACAAAATTCTTTCCCTGACTGTGGCAGGCCTACACACTGCCAGAAAAAAAAACAAAACAAAACAAAAAAACCCAACGGTAGTCAGCCTGCAGGCAGTAACACTATGCACTTCTGTAGCACCTTCCAGAGAGGCCACCAGCATTATTTTAAAAAGTTAATAAGCCAAGCCTCGAAAAACCTGTGAAGTAGGTGCTGTTCTCACTATCTTACAGGCTGAGACAACGGCAAGAAGATTAAACCTTCTGCCCATGTTCTTAGAACACATTCACACCCACACCCCTGCCCCTGCACAACCCCCAGCAGCAAAAGCTGCTACACCTATTACCAGTACTTTCAGGTATTTAATAAAGGTCTTTCTTACAACAAGTACTTTCCATAAAAGTCAAACGAGTTTCTGGATTAGCAAAAGAGGAACATAAACCAATTCAAGTTTTATGTTCTACTTTGCCCATTACTCCAGAAGAAACAAATTCTTAATAAAAGTATCCTATAGAAAGAGATGGAAAACAAAAACAGAGTTTCAAGCGAGTGACACTAACATCGCAACAGCTAAGAATGCAAAATTAATTTAGGTTAAGCAAGATCCAACAACTAAGGCAAAGTTACAACTTTGTGCTGCTTTTTGCAAGTAGAAAGCTCACCATATTAATTTAGGGAGACAGTCTGGGGAAGGTAGGTGGAAAGAGGAAGGAATTTTAGCCCAAGAATAAGCTTTGCAGATGTATAGTAAAAATCTGGAAAAGGAGTACTTACAGAGATTTCTGTTCCCCTTTCTTTTTCTCCAACAAAGGAAACATGAAAAAAAATCAAGCTTCCTAACAAAGTCCTTCACAAAGAGAGTTCTCCTAGAGCCTACAATTTGAAGACTTTTTGCTTTACAAGGAAAACGAGGTATATCCTGGGAAGAACTATTTGCTAACCATGGCGAGAGGAAAAAAGAACTAGAAGAATAGAAGGGGAAAAAAATCAGATTATGATGATGGAATTTTTTTAGTCCTTCCCAGCAAGAAATTATTTGGATGGACCATCTTCAAGAAACCCCGGCGAGTTAAGAGTGTTAGTTGGAAGAACAGTGATCTACTATATTCAGTAACTAGTACAGTGCAAATAGTTTTACTCTAAATGTGGCCAGAATCTGGTTTAAAAAGTGCTTTTGGAAAGGACAAGCATTAAGACCTTTTAGGACAACCCCTCAAGACTGACGTACAATTACTTAGAAATAAAGACCCTTAATACTATTAAGAACAAAAATTACTGCTGGGGATAAGCTTCCAATATATAACTACTATTACAAATTAAAGGGCAAAGTCTGCCACAGTGTGCTACCCAGTAGAATTTTTTTAAATAAAAATATTTTGGGATTAATAGATGACACTACAATGGAATTTCTTCAATAATAAAGCTAACACAGAGGAGTTGGTCATTTGGAACAGAAACTAGATGTTACATTGCAAAAGGGGAAGCTGTAGTAAATCAATGAAGCTGTAAATTCAGCAAGCTAGATAAGGGACTTGAGCAAGGAGAAAGTTGCTTTCCCCACTCCATTGTTTTTAAATCAAAGATACAAGAACTATATGAAGACTGTATCCCAAAGAAGATAAACTGTTTATTCTGTCTGGAACTTTTCCCTGCTGAATGAAAGGATATCAATGGTGACAGGAAGAGATTGCTCATTGGAATAGAAAAAGCACTGGTTAATTAAGAGCTGTCCCAACAAAGGGTTGTCAAGACCAGACGTTAAGATATTCCTGTTAGTAAAGCAAGTAGCAAGGATTCTTCAGCCACTAACAGGGAAGAACCAGTGATGCTATACAATGAGGACTAAGTTAATATTACTTTTAGTTTCAACTCTAAGAAGTAAGCTATTGGCCCACATTTTCACTAGCAAGGAAATGGATGGACATCGGTACATCACGAAGGGAAGAACGTTGACGAAATAAGAGAATGAAAAGGGGCAGTTATTATTTTCCACTTGGTTTTGAAGAGAGCTAATTGTTCTTCCCCAAGCCAGAGACCTGAAGTAATACGTCTTAGATCCACAAACATAATTTGTTGTATGAAAACAGAGTAGTATAACCTACAGAGAGACAGCTCAATAATAAGCCTTTCTGACCTGTTATCAATAGATAGTATAAAAGACTTACTTTTCTTAAAAACCAGGTTTTAAAAGACACAGAAGAAAGAAAATAGCAAGCAAAATGAAAATTAATCAAGAGCAGAGAGTATCAGACAAACTTAGCTGACTTTCTTCAGTAAAATAACTGATATTTTTATACCAAGAAAATATAATTCATTCATTGTAGCTAGATTTAACAGCCATGATATGGCATTGAAAACTTTGTTCGAATGGAACAGATTGTGATCAGTAAGAGAAACGCAGAGTAGGTAAACTTGCTAAGGAAAGGATAACAGCTATTGATTTTGGAAAGACATACAGAGCCAAAAGGACATTATCAGTTAAGTTCCTCAAGCTAGGCCTATTAGTCACTACAGAAAAAAATAAGAGCATGTGGATGAAATGAACATTAGGAAATTATTCACTGAGAACAGATGTGGGACACAGTACAAATGATATCAACTGAAGCAATTAAAAGCCAAAAGGACAAAATGCAACCTACTAAGATTATCAGAAATAACTTACTAACAATTATTACTGCCAAAAAAAAAAAAAGGAACTCAAGTTTACACACAATAACACTATGGATTTCTATAATGCCTTCCAACACAAATCAGCAGCACAGCTTACAGTCTGTGAAGTAAGCCTCTACTAGCCTGAGGTAGATAATGTTCTCTCTCATCCTTCACGTTAAGAGATGGAGGCAATTAGTCGGAAACACAGGGAGAAAGATCACTGTTATTCATTGCAATGCATCTAATCTAATGCAAAAAACAAAAAGAAAACTATAATCCTAAAATATACCAGAAGTATATCCAAAAGAGAAAGAGGAAGAGCACACAGGCTGGACAAGCAGACAATGATAACTAACCCTTCCAAAGCAATATACAACTTTTGCTTACGATGTTCAAGAAAAGTAAATTCTAAGAGGAACAGAGAAGTGTTTCCACTCATCATGATAATGGAAAATGTGAGAGCTCAGCTTCTTCACATGGACACTAATGAAAGAGGACTTGTTGTATGCATACACAAAAAGACCTTTAGCAGGAAAGAGAACTACGATACTTAAATGCATAGGAACAAATGAAAATCAGTTACAAGTAACATTCAAACTTGAAAACTGAAATTTAGAGTCTAACAATCATAACAAAGGTATGCTAGAACAACTTTCTACAGCTAGAAAAAAATTATAGTTAGTTAATTGTTATTAAAACATATAACCTCTTTCATAAGTGAAGAAACTAGAGCATAGTTGCTCAAGTCAAATTAATCTGCAACTATTTTGAAGTTCCTTTGCAGGTTTATGTTCTCCTTTGCTTTAAGGAACAACCTCTGATCACAGCATGCTTCCATGGTAAGCCAAAAAATATCTACAGACTTTCTGCAAAGTTAGGAGAGGTTGCTGCAGATTTGGAGCAGTGGAAAAGAACACTTAATTTTTTATCAAGCCAGTTTAAAAAAAAAAAATAAAAATCAACAGGGCTTCTACACTGCTTCCAGAAGAGTAACAAAGGATCAAATGGTAGGAAGAGGACAAGCAGTAATTAAATTAAAAGTAAAATATTTAATAAAAATGTTTCTACCTTCCTAGCACCCAAGTCAGTTATCCATTTAGGAATGCTGTATTTGTCTTGAAAGATAAACATAGCAATGAAAACATCTGACAGATCAGCCACCCTATGGATACCTTTTCTTCCCCTAAAAGTAGCCTTTATATATAACTTCAGAAGCTGTAAATACTTTTTATAGTAGAACTTTCCTTAGTAAACCTCCTGCAAACTCAGTACTGGCTTCTGCTTAGGACTACTAGATCATTATGCTGGCTTTGCTCTTCAGGATGTGCTCTTACATACTATTCAAAGGTGGAACCTCTCAAAAATTTCAAAAACATTTCCACAGGACTACACACTGACTGATGAAAAAATAATGCATCTATAATCTTATTCTAAGTCATTCTGTATTTCAGATGAACACAAAACCTGATCTAAAAATACAATCCCTTACAATCCCAGTAGAACTGGAAGTCTCTTCAGACTTTATGAACTAGAGATTTAAAAACGGTTATTTCTTAACTCTGGAGATTACAACACATTATCCATACAAGCAAGCAGTATGCCTTTTCGGACAGTGCAAAAAACCCCCTCATGGGCCACAATCCCCATGTACAGAGCATTCTGCTGAGCTGTCCTAGATGGAATCTGATCTTCCATGTTGTTCTTCTGACAGACTCTCCAATTTTTTGGTATGCTACTTACACTAAAACTAATCAAATAGTTGTCAACAAAAACCTAAGTAGGCCACGTAGGTTTTGCGATTAACAAAAGGGAAATAATGTTGTAATTGATATGATAATGCTGTTAGGGCTTCGGAGTTTATCAGGTTACATTGAAAGCAGAAGTAGCATTAGAAAGTAAGGAATGGTATCGCATAGATCAGTGAAAAATCAGACCTCAGAAGATGGGGTAGGAAAAACATTCAGATACATAGACATAAGGAAGTATAGCATAGGAATTGCCTGTAATGAAGTGTCCACTCAAAGCTAGAAGTAAAGGACAGAATCACCAACCAGCTCTCTGAAGGAGCAGGAGCACACAGAAAAATCTTATTGCAACTTAGTAGCCTCTGCTTGATTGACAATTTGCAGGAAGAAACCCTTTTGACCTGAATCAGTTGATGCCATGACACTGACAGTAAATTCTACGCAAACCAAGGATTAAACTGTACTAAAACATTCAAACACTCATTAACAGGGGATGTGTGTGTCCAAATTCACAAAAACTAGACATCATCGCCATTATGAAATACATTACTACTGTCACCTCCATGAGGGTTCCCAATTTTTCTCACTGGTTTATTAAAAAACATAAGACATGTAGGAACAGAGCAGAGAGATTGGGTGGAGGGAGGAAAAACCAACACATCACTGCATCCAGATGGTCTCATTCTTCAACTGTAGTGCAGACTCTCCATTAACTTCAAGCAGGGTCAAAACGACACCCTTACAATTTCCATTGTAGAAATCAGGAAAATTCTTAAGGGCAGCTTGAATCTGACCTTTTCATGGTCAAGTTTTGTATACAACAATTTCAGTCACTGCTAATGCTAATAGCTCCAAATAAATCTACAATACATCCAAAGCTCACAAAGCTAAGAAAATGCTTCTGTTAAAAATATTCAAGATACATCTTCCCCAACTTTCTGACACTTAACGTATAAGCTTGAAAAAGGACCATGCAGTGCAACTACCATATATCCTATGAAAGTAATTAAGGACCCATTTGGAAAGAAATGCCTGGAACAAGGAATAGTACCACACTTTATATTAATTAGACAACCAGCTAGCTACAGACTTGGGGACAAAACCTCACCCATTAGTTTCAGCAATCTTGTCCTTATTTCTTAATGTCTATGTGACCCGAACTTTCAATCTTAACATCAATGTGTGTTTGTTTGGTTTTTTAATATAAAACATTTTTTGCAATAACAGTTTCACACAGCTCAATTAGTACCTGCCTATGAAAAGGTAACTTCACATACTGAATGTAAAGCAAAACCGGTAAGAATGCATCCACTTGCTTCAAGCTTTCTCACTGGATGTGAGACAGTACACATTTTCAATTTCAAAATCGAGCTTAACATTTAAATACAACTACTGCTTTGTTATAATATATACCACTACATTTCTTGATTTTGCGCCAGCATTTCTAAGAAGCATAACCTGTTTCATTAAGACACCACCTGAAATAGCAGCAGAACTTTAAAGCTATACAACTATAATCACCACGTAACCAAAGAGGGTGATCTTCCAAGGTAGCTTAGTATCTGCTTGTTCGTTCTACTACTCCCGTTTGTTTTCATAGGCAATCAAATTAAATAAAGGAATTTCAGAGATCACCTTCAAAACAAGCATATCAAATCCACTTTTTGTTTTCTTAGCCCAAGGCTTCTCAAGAAAGAAGCAACCTGGAAAATAAAACTAAGGACCAAAGAGTCACATTTTTTTTTCTTTACTATAGCACAGTCATAAGAGCTTGTGTCTAAACTTTGGTCAGGAAATCAAGAGGCCTAAAACCAAGTTTGTGAGTATTCACAAACAAGCTCTATTCTTTTGATCATATGAAAGCATTACATATTTCACTGCATAAAAAGTTAGAACTTAGCCTAATGAAAGCTACTGCAGCAGAGTAATAAGTAAATAAGGTTTTAACGAGCAGCCTTGCATCATCACAAGATCCTTCCAATGCATTTTTTCTTCTACCTAACTTTTCTAGTAGTAGTGGTTAGAAATACAGTCATGTTGTAATCCTCAAAGTGTGAAAAGCAAATGCTGGAGTCTCATCTTCTGAAATACAGAGACAGGGATTTTTTTAGTGAAGTAGAACTTTCCTTCTTCACAACTATCACTCCAGGAATACCCAGACCTCATCACTACAGCTTTTCAAAAATTTCTATCAAGCTTTATTTACATGATTGCCTCACGTCATCTTTCTGACATGGATGTATAGAGATTAAAAAGGAAATTTAGAACAAATTGACAATTAAAGTAACAATATGTAGTCCTTTCTCTAAAAATTAAATAACGCTGAGAAAGGCATTATACATTGTTCACTTGAAAACTACATGAACAAGCTTTGGTATTTTTTCCCCCTTCAGAATATTTTCTATTCAATTTGTTGTAAAAAAAAACCCCAAAGGTTAAGTTGGTCATGCTAAGTAGCTGGTCTTAAGATCAGCCTACAGGTTTGTTAGCTCCCTTGATAAAGTGGCTTATGTCTCCTTGTACTGTATGTTCAACAACAGTATTTTTTTTTAACATACTTCAAAAAGTTTTTCAGTACCATGAACTTTAGAGTTGCTGTTCCTCATTAAGATACCTGTTAAGGGGAACAATTACATTTAAGTTTTGATGTAGCAGTATAATGCAAAGTCAAAATAACTATCATGCTGAAAGGGTCCACAACTATTGACATAAGGTTCCATTCAGTGAGGATGTCTTTTAATCTCCAGACTCCAAAAAGTTTTGTCCTTACTTTTCTTTTAGTTGTCACAAATTTTCTTTAGAAAAAAGAACAAAAGAAATACAACCTTGTTAATGCAGTTTAATCCAGACTTTATCTTAAAATCCCAAGTAATTTGCTTCTGAAATGATAATTTTAAATAAAGTTGAACAAAGTCACTTATTACTAAATTGATATTAAAATTGCAACTGCGAAACTTTAACTTGTTAGAAAACTGACACTTTTCAATTCAGCTGCTTACCTGCAGCTGTACTTACTTTAATATATTGTCTTTCACTACAGATGGAAGAAACCATGCTCATCACACTAGCCAAATCTTTCAATAAGCTATTTAACATTTTGTAAAATAAACACACAGTGTTTAAGTCCTGACTTTGTTTAAAAAACATTCATATTTAAGGTCTAAGTTTCATCACCTGTTGCTAATTAATAAGCATACTGGAAAGAACACATGCAAGTCACAGGCTTCCTAGCTCTGGATACAATGCCTATTCATATAAAATGTAAGTAATACACTTCACACGAAAGTGTGGGACTACTAATCATGAGCTTCCAACAGAAAAGTGCCTAGAATGAAATTAAATAGTTAGGACTCTGGTATACAGATCTAGATTTAAATATGCCCCAGTTAAAAAAAAAATAATAATAATTTTTTTTTTTCCTAGGACACTTGAAAACCTGTAGGAAGCTTCATCCTACATTACAGCAACTACAGCTATCACAGATGCTGTTGTTCTGGGTCTCAATGAAAAAACAGGTCTTAGCTCCAGGATCAAAGTTTTTCAAAAATAGTCAAGAAATGCAAGTGTACCCTGTATCTTCTCCAACACTGATGCAACAGGCAGTTCAGCCTCCCCCTTAGACGTTGCAATTTTAAAGTTTTTCTTCTTTTTTTTTTTTTTTCCCCGCTAGTTTCCATTAAAGTGGGACAGAGAGCATAAGAATGACAAACACCAATTCAAGCAGTAGGAGTTACACTGCCGTAAGAAATGATCCACTATTCTTTAAGTACCAATCTGGTTCCCAGGATAAGTAATGTTTACTCAGTGACACAGGGGAGAACAACGGTGTTTCTGGGAGAGAGTAAAGCTTTTCTTTCACAAATGTAACAGTTAGCTATCATTTCAAGGTGAGAGAGGGGGAGAACGGATCACGGGTTCTGTGAGCATTTTTTTTTCTTCTTCCTCCCGCTCAAAAAGAATCAGAAGGTTGATTCTAATCACTAGTTTACAGAACTTGAGTTGTAAAGCATTTCTGAAATATATTCGTGGTATTCTATAGCTCATATTAAATGTGCTTTGGCATTTAGAGACTCAACATCAAATTCACAACAGCTAGAGATACACAGGGTGATCTCTAAGTGTCAAAGGCTGAAGTGGCTTAGCCTTTCAGCAAGCCAGATAAAGTCAAAGGTAGGAGGATTTTGAAGTATTTGGATCTGTGAATTTAATACAAGATCGTAAAAGCATTCTTTTTGTATCAGTATTTCAAAGCATTCTTCAGAATATGATGAAAGGACTAAGGCCACCTTTGCACTGAGTTCAAAGTGGGTTCCAGAACTACCACCCACCTAGAGCAGGTTGCAAAGAATGCAGTTAATACACGACAGTGCTCAGAAAGACTATCTTGGCCCTAAGGTAACATAACAATAATCAGTCCAAATGAACTCTTCACAACCACTAGGAGGAACATATTAAGATTACAAGTAAGCAAACATCTGACCTTAAAAGGTGTTCAGGCACAGAGGAGGCCCCTGAGGCACGTGAATTGCGTCAGACATAGGAAAGCCTACTACTGGCTACAGCAAAGCCTGACTTCTTAAAGATGCAACTCGCAATGAGAGTCAATCCAGTAAGTCAGAAGAGCAACATCTAGTCATGAAAGATGTTTTGGTTGTTAGATTTGTTTGGGATTTTTTTTTAAGTCTGTTGACCAGGAGAACCTTTTTTTTTTATTTAAAAGCATCAGTATTTGTACTTAATTAACTTCAACATTACAGAAGGATGATTTAAATGCCATAAGGCTAGTCTTTATCAACTAATAAACAAGCTTCCCGGTGCAATAATCGCAACGCCTACTTACAAGATCTGTTCAGTCAGGTATCAGATTCAGGCAAAGCAACTACATTCAAAGATACAGTACAAAACTCCAATGTTCTACAGTGGCAAAGACTGTAAAAATGCCTGCTCTCCCCATGTTCTTGCTACTGTAGTTTTCATACTTTTAACAGCATACTTTTAAGTAACTGCAGTCACCATATATTCCTACAACTGTTCATAAAGCTATGCTTTAAACCAAATTATTAAAAAAAAAAAGTGAAAAACAATAGAGCTACAGGCCTGTAACACAGCCTGAAAGCTTTTAGGTGTGTTTGTTTGTTTTTGTTTTGGGTGGGTTTTTTGTGGTTTTTTTTTTTTGTTTGTTTTGTGGGGTTTTTTTTGTTTGTTTGGTTGATTGGGGTTGTTTTTTGTTGTTGGGTTTTTTTTTTAAATATTCTTCTACAGGGCAGCCCACTCACAGGACAAGAACTATCAGCTTTACCACAGAAGAAATCTACACTCCAGAGCTCTAGACAGAATCCCTTTTGCAAGCAGTCTCAGTCTACAAAGCTCAGCCCTGAGTGGTCCTGTTTCAAGGAAAGCATGCTTAAAATAAACTACATAAGTCCAAAAAATAAAAATCGAGCACAGCAACATAATACCACAAACCTATTTGGGGTCAGACTCAAGGAACACCAGTACTTAATGTCCAAACTGCAACACCAACAAAAGCCCAATCACCAAACCAAACAAAAATCCATGCATCTGCCTAATGTTACTAGGCATCTCTTTTTTCCCCTCATACATTCTCTGAATTGACAAACTTCTGCTTAAAGCCTACAGGAACTACAAGCATAAAAGGCTAAGCCACAGCACAAACCACTCAAGTGCCACCTCTAGCATTCCTAACAAACCAACAGTGTCAGGTCTACTAAGAAGTAACTCAGTGAGAACACCTGAAGGAAAACAGATCCTAGGACAACAAGTGAGTGGCATACATCTTTTATTTATGACCTAACAGAGCATTAATCCTGCAAGTTCAAGAGCTTTCCTGAAGCTTGTAGCCAAAGGCCATTCCTACCACTTTCTAATTTACCTAGAACGTGATTTCCATACCCAAAAAACCAAGTCTAGCAGAAGCGCCTAAACCCACCGTCTATAGATTCATGCCTCTCCACATCAGCACAACTTCAAGAAAAAGTTGGGAAAAAAGTCCTGTCTAGACATTTATAGCTGAGATGCCCTTCTGGGCAAGTGGCAGATGTGGAACTGAACACCTTGCCACTAAGGGGAGAACAAAACCAGGTGTTCCATTTCCCAGTTCAACTGACATTAGTTAGGGCAATCCCAAAAGATGAGTGCCACCTGCTTCTGTGCCCTCCTTTTAGAAGAGCAGGGACCTTCCTCAGTTATTGGAAAGGTGCCTTACCACACAATGGATCCAGATGCCTCATTGCAGCTTTGAGTAAAAAAAACCTGCATTTCAAATACATCTCTACGTACATTATCACACAGTGGCTGTCACTAGACAGCCCACCATTCAGGTTATTTTTTTTCCTGGATCATCCATTAAGACATCTAAATCTCCTATACTGCTCAGTAAAGTGAGGATTTGGTAAGATACTGTACTCCACTTTGGAGACTAAGGACTTTGGTCCCCAATAACTTAGATGCCATGACAATCAAGTCCTTCAGTGAATCCAAGTTCTGGGTAATAAGCCACAATTTAAACATTTACAAGGGTTTGTGCTGTCATTCTGTAACACAACCACAATTTTTGTGAAATATATGAGCTCAGAAACAGTCAGCTGCAGCAACCACTTAAGGTTTATTACCTTGTTTCTTCAGAAGTCTGCTAAATGCTTATTTGTGCCTGAGAAACACAGCATGTGACATCACCCTAATACTATAACCCCAAAGCCACGACCTCATTGATTCATTGGAAAAGTGAATGACAAAAATATACTGAGAATGACTTTTTAATTAGCAGCTGTATTAAGTCACTACTGGCAGGGACATTACATAGGCCACAAAACAACAAGTACCTGTATTTGCACACGCAATTTAAAACCATCCCAGGACTTATTTGCTGCATCTCAAAACTGCCTTAAAAAGCTTTAACCCTCTTGCACTCTTGATATTTCTACGACAAATCTCACTCTCCGGGGTAAGGAACACATTCATTGAGTTTAGCTGGCTCAAGTCACTGAATGAAGTCAGTTCTGACGGCCCATGAACTCCAACACCGAGTTATGTGACACTTACAGAACTAGATCAAATGAAGTGAAGACTATAGGCAAAAATGTGAAATATATAAGATAGATACATACTTACTGAGAGTAAACTCGTGTGTAGACAGTAACTTCTGGGACTGAGCTTACTATTAATTATAAAGACTAAAATCTGTTAAACAGACCAAAGATGCTTCAAATTAACTGTGACTGTGCCAATTGATTTAATAGCAAATCTTCAGTTCAAAAATCTGAGAGAGAATGTTCTGTAGGACCACCAGAGTTTCCTAGAGGCACCTCTCTGTAACCAGCAACCACAAAAAAATCTGATTCCACCATTTATACAAAACAAAAAGTGTATTTGGTTACTATGGCTTTGCAACTTCACATTCACTAACTAGATAAAAGGAATTAAGTTTCAAACTGATTGACATCACTGCATCCCTTGGATTTTGCGTTTTCTTGATGCTGATAATGAAGGAATTCAGGGGTGGGAACAATGACTTAAAAGTACCTGACTCTACTCTAGGGATTTGCTACAAGGCTTTAAGCACACCAAGCAATCCATCTAGCATGGGAACACCTGATTGGACTATCAGTAAGCTAACAGTCATCTAAGATTTTGCTAATTCAATCAACACTCCCAAGGTCTGCAATTTTTTTAAAATAGCTTTTGTTACAACAAAGTCATCCAGTGCTAATTCTGGTACCACAGACACTGTTACGTCAGGCAATGACAGTAAGATGTTCTTGAATGTAAAGCATATATCTCACATGATTCAACTCTCAGGTTTGGTTCCTCCAGATGATGTTCCCTATCTGATCCAAAACTAACCTAATCTGTAAAAATTTCCCATCCCCTGACTAAAAATACAAATATTGTTTCTCAGAAGTATGAGATGACATATTGAACAAGTCAACAAAGGTCAGAGTGGTCATCAGAATAATTTAATAGTGGCTAATCTAAAGATGTTCCCAGCTGACACACCAGTAAGAAAACTTGGAGAAGACTGACAGCTCTGAATGTATTCATGCCCTTCCTTAGGAAATCGGAACACTTAACATCTGCAGCTCTGCAGAGGTGACCTTGCAATAAAGTCTCATAATCTAGAAGTATCTCCTGCCTCCAGTCATCTAAGAAAATGTCTAATTTCCACCCACGTCTTTTGAAGCACTGTGGAAGACTGGCAGGTGAAACATTCAGAGACTGCAGAGAGATGCCTCTCTTGCATACTTGGCTCATATGACTTATTCATTGGTTTGAGACAAACTATCATCAGATTTACAATTCCTCTCACCTCACAGAGCAGGCAGACTTTCTCACATTCATTTCCAGCATGAAGCACAGATTACCAGCTGCTAAGATCTTCTGATTGTCTACACACTTCTCTGACTCCAAAGATCTTAAAATCTATGTGACTTTTTACCCTTTTAGGTGTTTGCATTGCATGCACCCTTGAAACATATTTCAGTCTTTCAGGGGAGTGCCTAATATCACAGACATCTGTAATTTAGATTCCAGTAACTTTTAAATGGATTTGTCTTATAAAGACAGCCTTTTTGGACCTTAAATCTCACAAAAACTGTCATACATTCATAGTAAGTAGTAGTCAACCTAACCACGCAATGAGAACACACACCTCAACTGGTAACACTGAGTAGCACTGAGTAACGAAGATCTATACCGACTGCCCCAAGACGACTGTCTCAGACCCTTTACAAGTTCAGTTACAGAAAACGATTCAGAGGGAACAATTCTGAACGTGCGTCAGTGCTGAAGGAGTCTAGGCTGCTCTCTCTCCCATCAAGCTTGGCAGAATTTCCTGAGACTTTATGAACTGTACCATACACTGCTCATCTCAGAATATTTCTTTAGGTTCAGAGTGACCTTCTTGGCTTGACTTAATTTCTAAACGCCTGCCTTTTTTTTTTGTGAGTACATCTACAGCAGGTCTCTTCCTCAGATGATCATCTTTATGATGGTCTCCAAGACTGCCATTCTGCTGTGGCTGAAGGCTGGATAAAGCCCATTTGCCTCCTCTCAGCATTCTCAATAATTCTTCATATTCTTTTGCAATTTTCTCCCGGAGACAAAGTCTGAATTGCACAACACATTATCTTTCTGAAGAAAAAGTTTTGTACAAAAACTCACTTAATAGCAAGAAACAGATGGAAATACCTTTTGCATCCATCTGCATTAAACTAATTCTCCTAGAAGAATAGACCAAATTTGAAACCTGCATGTGGAGGAGGTCTGCACAGAAAGGCAAACAGTATTCAGTCCAATGGGCCAGGACATCATACATTAACATTGCATGAGATCAAGTGACTCCTGAAGAGCTTTAGCCAGATTAAGAACTAGTCATGCAAAAATAAACCAACTTCTACCTTGGCTCCCCAGGCAGGAAACAGAGCACTAAAGAAGGGCCTCTGTCACTCTGTCTCTTACGCATGATCTCTGACAATGTAAACTAACACTCCAGTTTCATAGGGATAAAGCATATAGAAAGATGACACTATGAAATGCAGTCAAAGAAACAACTTTTTACATTTTACAGATTTAATCTTTGCCCACTAAACTAAACAGGAATTTCTCTTGACTTCACTGGAGGCAGGATCTTGCCTTATACACAAATGCATGCTTCAAGATGGCCTACATAAGATGTACTAAAAGCAAAAAGTTTAGAAAGGTTGCTTTGGCATAACTACATAAAGAACAATAATTACCATGTTGAAGTAAGACCGGATTTTGACCCCTCTTGCCAAATCCCAAACTATGACATTTCCATCATGTCCAGCAGAGAAGAGAACTCTCGGATCAAACGGATGAGGTTCAAGTACAAACACTTCATCTTCATGTCCCTGAAATTAAAGATATAGCAAGATGAACAAGAGGATTGTCTCAAGTACTTACACAAGAATTCAATATGATAACACTAGCAACTGCAACATTAACCTATGAAGGTGGCCAGCAAAGAACAGCTACTTGTTATCAGTGTATTATACTCCTCTCTTTCCAGCTGCAATTTTAGCTTCCTAAGACATATGTCAAGTATGTCCCAATTTTAAAAGATTAGAGTCCACAGCATTCAGTAACTTTGGTCTTAATGTTCTGCAGTTTTCAATTTGTTTAGGCAGTGTAGCAGTTAGAAATTTAATTCAGACCCATAACGAATCAAATATATAAATAGAGGTTAGAGAACAACATATCCAAAAGTAATACTAAATTTTAAAGCTTTGCATGAAATATTTCCACCCCTAGCTGAGCATCTAGTTACCTAGAGTTACCTACTTTCTCAGTTTAAAAAAAAAGTGTCAGACATCAGTAAAAATATTGTTTGATTTATTCTAGCTAGAAGACTTTTTTTTTTATACTCATGGAATGATGAGTTTGCAGAAGTGTCTCTGTTTAAACAGGGCAAATGTATCCATTAATGATATTTCAAAGTACTTGTCACAAAATAAAGGTAAAAAGAAATAACTGTTTCCTTCTCTCCTTCAAGATAGCACTTTAGGAAAAAAAAAAAATTAGTTTCAGATATTTTGAACAGCAAAAGTTATTTGCTACTTTAAAGCTTTATTTTCTAATAAGCAGCTGACTGATACCTCTATTACACTTCAATTACCTGGAAACATTTATGAAGGCAGTTTTCAGGCAGAAAAAAAAAAACACATAAGGAAGAATTCTGATGTATAGGTAAACTTTGCATTCACAATTGATAAATCAAGACGGAACACCTTACCATGAGAATATGAATGAGTTGGCCAGTGAAAGAATTCCAGACTTTCAGAGTCATGTTATTTACTGCAGTTATAACAGAGTTGTCATGGCGGTCCCATGCCACCATGGTCACTTTCAGCTTTGTGATTTTATCTTCAACTCCCTGTAAACTTTGTCTAAAACAAAAGAAAAAAAAGTTTCAAAGCAATTCCAGTTTGCTAAAACATTTTTATGTCCCTAACAAGCAAAAATACTTCTGTATTTTGCTTTATTATTAAGAGTAGAAGCATTACTTCTTCAAGAAACTGGAGAAATGAAAGATGTTTTCCATTGTGTAGCACATACAATCACTGAAGTATTGTAGTGCTTAAGCAATGACTACAGGGTCCTCTTAATATCTTAAAAGAATACGTTGGTCTGTTTTTCCAGAAAATGCCCTCGGATACATGACCTAACCCAATTAAATTTGATCGCTACAGTATTTGTTGTGACATTTGAAGAGTGAAAATCCAGACTAATAAACTAGTTGAATGGTAATTTGTCCTGGAGAATAAGTAGTTGTAAACATGGAGAAAAGTATTCTCATACTTTTTAATGAGTTGAATTCTCAGGCTATATTTAGTACTGTATCACCACCCTTAAATTATTAGTGATCGTAAAGTGATGTATCTTGCACGTTTTATTTTTATCCCTATGAAAACCAAACACTAGCCGTCTGTAATATAATCAGAATACTCCAAAATCACATTTCTGTCAGTGTAGTTTAAAGATTAATCACCACTGAATTCTCTAGCACATTAATTTCTGGGAAAACATCAACCAAACTCAACAGTAGCATGTTACCACCAAGTGCGTAGACAAAATATAGAATCCTCCGTATAGGGAGGACTACAATACATTACACAACAGTATACATTGTACAACTCAATAACAGCAAATGTAGTTATAGACAGATTCCTTTCTAGATTCAATGTAGAACCCAGGAGGCTTTATAAGCTGAATTCACTCTTTCTTTTCAGTGCAGCATTTTCATTTTCTTTGAGAAAATTGTCCTTGTGCAGAAAAGATCAAATTTGGAACTGCGCTTATCCTTCTAGCCAAAAGGACAAAACAGAATTCAGCTAAAGCAGCTTTACTGAAAGGACCAATTCAATTTCTCAAAGTTCAGCGTATTGCAACCACAATGAAGAAGAATCCATCCCTATTTTTCCCAGGGTCACTTAAAACTAAGCATTTTTACAGGCCACATTTTCAAGAGAGAGTAATTCAGTCTGTTCTCAAAGTGCCAGTGTTTTATGCACACTTGTCCAATAGTTTTATATTCATGTTTTGTTGCATCTGCCCATAACTGACAAGATAATCTCTGATCTAAATATCTAACTAAATTACAGCTTATGTAGCCTTCTCTTCCATCTCCCTCTTGGTCTTTCAGACCTTGTTGCACAGGATTACTCCTGAAACAATTAACTTTCTAAAAAATATTAAATATCATTCTTCAAAGCAGTCAGTACGGTCAGCAAGGGAAAAAAGGTTTAGCCTTTAAACCCATTATAAATCTCTCTCACGTAGGTCAGTTGGAAAACATCTCCTCCATGCCAAAAAAAGGTGCAAGCCACAATTCCTACTAAGTCATTCTCCATCTTCAAGCCTCTTCTGTTGCTTGTTCTATTGTATGGAAGTTTCCCATACCTACAAAGCCTTGTAAATTCTCAGGTTGTTGTAACAAATGAGAACGTGTTACAGAGGAAGCAATTGATTTGCTCTGGCATGTGGCATGAAAGAATCCAATACTGCTTTTCCAGGCATGCAGATTCCACGATACCTTTAAGTATTACTAAAATGCAAGCAGTCTCAAGAACAGATCTGACTTGGTTTTCTTGCTCCGGAAATAAATACCTATGTAAAAAGTCATACAAATTTGACCTTTAATGAGTTTTGAGTATTTTCTATTATTTTGATCTAATCAAAATACTAGTGGAGCTATTACGAGGACAGGCTAGTTTCCACAACTGAATATGTAGTCAAATATTTGTTTCCACTGGACTTCAAGAGCTGAACAGGCATATTGTGTATTTAAGCAGTAATTATTTTAGAAGGCCTTCCCACCTCCCCTCCCCTGCAATTTTTTCCTTTTTCTTTTTTTTTTTTAAATAAGTCAACAAATTAAATCAATGGCTTCAAGTACCCATCTGATAGTAAAACATTTTCTATCACTTACCCTGCTGGGCGAGTAGCCATATCTAACAAAATGCTTTTCCATTCCCTTCGCTTAAACTGCCAGATTCGTGCTGTTCCATCACGGCTTCCGCTCACAAATCTAACAAAAGGGGAAAAAAGTTACTCAGAGATCAAAGGCAGATCTGCATGGAAAAGACACTTGAAAATTGAAGTTCCAGAACTCAGAAATCAAAAGAGAAATTCATATGTAAGAAGTCCAAACAGTGTCAGAATGCTGCACAACTGGTTTGAGGTGAAAAAAACTTCCTGTATCAGTAAAAAAAATTGAAGGCCTGCAAAAAATGGAACCTGCTTCTCTATCCTGAGCCCCTTCCAAACTAACTGTACTTTTACCTTTGGTACACCTTGCTGAGTTATGACACTGCTCTGACACAGGGACATCATAACCTATCATGCCAGGTAAAGCCAAGTAAAAAAATTTAAGGAGTAAAAACACCTGAAAGGCCAGGAGAGCCCTGCAAGTACAAATACGATTTAAAACAACAACAACAACAAAAAAAAATCTACTGCACTGTATGTTGAGTAAGCATTATGATACTTATCTGAATCAGTGTTTCCTAGCTTGAGTTTCTCCCTTACCTTTTTCTTCCCCCTTTTTGAGGTGCACAGGTAGAAGGAGGAAAAAGAGGTGGGCAGAGCACAATGAAGCTTAGTGTACAACTATTTGTACCATAATAGAAGTGCACATTAGAATATCAATGAAACGAAGTGTCAGAAACTTCATAATAAACAGAACTGTTTTCTTTACCATCCTTCACACTCAACATCCAGAAGTTAAAGTGAAACACTAGAAAACATTCAGCTAGATAAGATATTGTTAGCTCTAGTTTTATAGTTTTTTTTTTCTATATCCAGCACTTAACTAAAAAAGGCTGAGAGAGTTGGGGCTGTTCAGCCTGGACAAGAGGAGGCTCCAGGGAGACCTGATAGCGGTCTTCCAGTACCTCAAGGGGGCCTACAAGAAAGATGGGGAGAGGCAGGGCCTGTTGTGATAGGATGAGGGGTAATGGTTTTAAAATAGAGGGAGGTAGATTCCAATTGGATATCAGGAAAAAATTTTTTACAATGAGGGTTGTAGAGCACTGGAACAGGTTGCCCAGAGAGGTGGTGGAAGCCCCATCCCTGGAAAGGCTGGAAGAGGCTCTGAGCAACCTGATCTAGTTGGAGATGTCCTGCCCCTTGCAGGGGGGTTGGACTAGATGACCTTCAAAGGTCCCTTCCAACCCTAACCATTCTACAATTCCATGAAAAAGGTTTAAATATTTAAATATAACTAAAAATGCATGTATTTTATATATATTTTTATATATATATATACATATACACTTAAAAAGAAATTCATGTGTTTTTATACTCCTTAATTTTGGCAAATCCAGAATAGTTCAATCATTCACTACAACGACAACAACTGTAAAACTTAAGTAGTATTATTAAAACAAAACAGCATGAATTTAAGAGTTCTAGATTACTTTACTGGATGAACCTCAAAACAGAAAGCTTTTTTCAATAAATACTTCCAGAACTGATATTTACAAATGTCCACAAGGTAAAAAACCTAGCTCTGAATAAGCAGTGTGCTTACCTGCTACTACTATTAGAAAACTGAATGCTGTCAACTTTGTCCTATATTAAAAAAAGAGTAGAAAAAGAAAAATCACATACAATTCAAATTTATCCAAATTTATCTAAATTACTATTTTAAACAAATACATATGTAGTTTTTAAAAAGTATTTACAGTATGAAACTCCAACTCTGATATCTTCTCTGGCTGACCTGATCCAAAGAAATAAACTCTAATGATGTGATCTGTACTCCCAGTGGCCAAAAACATTCCACCTGAGAAAAACAAATAGATAAGTCTTAAGAAAAAAGGGCAATCTAATGTTACTACAGCATTTTCAAATGGTTGAAACATCAAATACTTAGGTTTATTCCCTCAAATTGATAACTGTATCTCATTTCAGCAATGCCTGTAACTGATCTTTAAGTAAAAACAAGCCTTAAGAAACTCAAAAGTTTAACTGGACTTGAATCACCTCACATTTGCTGTCAGAGAAATATGCATCTGCATACATATCTGAAAGATTAGCTAACTACAGTAATTTGTTTGCAAGCAAGCCTTTAGAAGTCTCAATCTTAACAGAAGTTGAATGGAACAGTACACTTTCTGAAAATAGCGTTCCGTCATTTTGATATTTTATCCAATTATTTATGTTGCATTCTTCAACTGCCAACTCTGGAATCAATGAAATTCAGACCATGAGAACCTGGTAATCAAAATCACCTTGTCCCAATCCCTATAAAATCAATCTCAGACAAAATAGACTCTCAGAATCACTTGCTGTGAAGACTTGCTGTCACAACAGACTTACTTTCAACATTTCATATTTAACTGTTTTCAAGAATTTCCTTATCATCAAGAGTTAATGAATAGATTCTGAATTTCTATTTTAAATATCTGGGGTTTTTTTCATAGGTACTTTAATTCAATTCCTTCTTACTAACAAGAAGTATGCCACAGTAACTGTATTATACCTCATTTAAGTCTCCAAATGGCTTCTTATATTAATACATAGGAGAAAAAAAAAAAAAAAAAAAAAAAAAAAAAGAGGCTTTTACCAGCACTAAAAGAAGAACAGATCATTTGGACTCCAGGTCGAGGACGTTCCGTAAACTTTGTTGGCCTTGGACTACAAATAAAGAAACAGTTAAGTAATTTCCTAATAGACCATCAAAAAATAAATCAGTGTCTTAGAAATAAAGCACAGAAAGACAAAATTAAATACGAAGGAACAGATGGCTGCCCATCTATAAACAATTTTGTGTGACTATGCTTCATGATCTGATCTTTAGGAAACTAAGACATGCAGATGGACAAAGTAACCCATGTATCAAGGAGAGTTGTATCACAACCTAAATTCCGTTCCCCTCTCCCCTCTGATACTGCTATCCAAAACACTCTCCTTAAGTCACTGCCAAAGCAGAACAGAAGACACTAGAGCCAGCTGTCCAACACGTTCAGTTTTTTTACACTGGGTGTACAGCAACTCTGGTTTTATTCTGCGGCACATGGCTGCTTTTACAAGAGAGAAAGAAGCTTGGTGCTCTTAATAGAAAATGATATAAAAGAAATTTAAAGAAATTAGGACATTTTCACAGTATTAGAATATACCAGTTTCTTCGGAGAACATATATCCTTTGTGCGCTAGTTCAAACAGTGCCCAAAGAATGCCACGACAATGGCTAGAAGTATGTAAGGAATTTTACTTTATTGTCTGTGCTTCCTTTTAGGCATTTCAGAACCTGATGTGCAAGTAGAACTAAAGCTTCAATGGATGTGGCACTTTAAGAGTATATAAAAACAAACCAAATCAGATCTAGTTCTTCAATCATTACTTCAATTCTGCTCATGCACTGCAGCAACCTCAAATCAGTAGGTGGTCTTGCGTAGTACGCCATCTGCAATCTTCACTCAAAGAATAAACTTACTAGAGAACAGCAGCATTACACCCACAAGTGTCATCACTAAAGATTTTTCTTAATGTAAAAGAATGCATTTTCATAACTTATCCAAAGTTTTCTCTTTTAAAAGTAAAATGGTCCATATAATTCATGGAGAGACCTTTCTCCACTGATCAGCTATTGCTATCTCAAAGAAAGTAGTAAGCATTAAACCTCAGTGAGTGCCTATGCATAAAACAAAGTAATAAACACCAGAAATACCAATTAAGAAGTCTTTCTCCCAACTGCCCATTCAGTATACACTGCTCCTGTGAACTTTCCTCCAGGAGTTTCAAGGTAACTCCTGGCAGACTTGTGACATGGAAACTTCACAACAAGATACACTAAACAAGACAAAGATCCATTCTACAAAACAGTTGAAACCCTTCTTAACTGAGACACTAACATAAAAAGAACTGTCAGATGATTCAATATGCAGCTTACATAATTTGGAGCAAGTGTAAATAGATAAATAGGCTGCTGTTTTCTTCCACTGTGGTTTGTGAACTCTGCCTTTGGAGTTAGGACAGCTGCAAAATAGAGCAAGTATGCACTTATGTTCTAGTCTGGATAACCAAGTTAAACTCTGCAACTTACGTCTTTCTAATGTCTGTTATTTTAGGCATTAGGAGACAAAAGATTATGGCATTTTTTACACTAGAGTAGACTTTGGTCTTTGCAAAACGAGCTGGGCATTCTGTAATTTTGGGAAGCAAAGGAAAAGGACAAAAGCATGATTTCTTGCAACATACAGAAACCAAGCTAATTGTTTTGCTTTACAAACATTCTCGATCCAGTTACTATGTGGCTGGAAGGCACTAAGATACCTTCACAAACGTTTCGTAGAGAGGCCCAGAAAAGCCCTAGTAAACCACTTTCCTCCTGGAAGAGATCTGTATTAAGTTGAACACGGACCCAAAAATGAGAGGGGCCACAGTCAAAAAGTAAACTGCACTCAGAGCAGCACACGAAGCAATTTGGTCTACTTGCCTCAACTAAGGGACACATTCACCCACATAAACATCTCATAAGCTCATCTTCTTTAAAATGCAGCAACAGTGTAAGAATGGCTACCTAATCTAAGCCTTGCAGCCTTATCTCACTCTGGACATGTAGCAGCTCAAGACAGACTTCTTCCCAGTAAACAGATGTGTGATATAACCTCTCCAAATTAAATCTTTGTTCACAAGCTAACGAACAAGGTTCAGCATACCTGAATTATTATGTAGGACCAGCCCCTTTAACATCAATTGCCTTCTGCTTAAGAAAGCAGATGGTAAGTACCACATTGCACAATGACAACTGAGAAATCAACGTCTTGTCCAAAACAGGAACATCAAAATCATCAGCATGTGTTTTTCCTAAACTTTTTTCCTCTTTGTAAAATTATGGGAGAAAAAAAAAAAACAGAAAAGAAAAGCAGTATAGTAAGTTCCTCTAAACTCTGACAGACAGTTCTGCTACCTTGTTCGTATGGTCTGCCAGCAACAGACTAACAGTGGAAACTTGTGGGGCAAACAGGTGGCAGAAAAACAACAGGAAAACTCTGCATCTTTCTCAGAGAAGATATATGTGCAAATATTCTGCAGTGCAACTAACTGAACTTCAATGCACTGACTAGCTGTAATAATTCTCCCTTAAACTTGAGGCAGATTATTCTCCTATTTCTGATGACCCATGGCTGATTTTCTCTCTTCTCCCTACTGTTAACTGATACAGCATCCAACTCTTCTGTTCACCACCCAGAATAGTAACAGAAGACTAAGCATGAGGAGTGTTGATCGTCTAAACTTCCAATCATTTTCCCATCTTGTCTGGGCCACATTCCTTGACTTCCTTACCTACAGCAACAACCAACCACACCATTCCTCTATTTGGAAACCAAATTAATCTACCTGGAATGTTACTGCTTTTAGGCATACAAGTTAACTGCCTGGTCAGAAATCTCTTCACTGAAAGAAGAGGAGCGCACTGGAGATTCTATAATACTGAAGAACATGCATGTGAACAAGGCTGATCACTCTCTTTTGAGCAACATAAGAATTTCGTGGTCAGCCATGCCAATATCTGCTTCATCCTATGGCACCAAATCTACTGTAGTGTGGCCTTTTGCAATTTATCAAAACACAACTCACTTACCAAGCATCTCCTGTCTGAGCCATATGTGTGACCTAGATACTGAAAGTGCCTCAATTAACAAGGTTATCAAAAAACTGGGAGATCAACATTGAAGTCTCTAATTTCAGAGATACTATGAACACTGCAGCAGAGCTGCCACCAAAGTTGAATACAAGGATTTTTGTGATCTAAGAACAAAGCAAAATAAACATTTGCAGAGATAAAAAAAAAACCAAACAGAAAACAGAACTGGGACAGGGCACTAGACATTAGAAGGCTTGAAGGATATAAAAATCCCTTTTCATGGCAGATACTGTAGTTTTCCGTTTTTTCATGATCTGTTGAGATAAGTAATTGCTTCATAATACTTTAGTCTTATTTTGCAAGTAGGGAATAAACAACAATTTCGAATTTCCTCATCTCCTGAAGAAGGTGACAGGGCAAGATTCCCTTCAGGGCAAATTCTTCCCAGGACAGCCTAAGTACAATTTCCAGTTAAAGACAGGGAGTTGATCCAGCAGATTTAAGCATCCAAGCTGCGTTCCACTGAAACGGTTTTCAATGTAGTTAAGAACAAACCCGGTGATTTTTAATTCAAGAGCACACTGAACACAGTAGAGTATCCAAACACCGCCTTTCCATATTTCACAAAAAAGTTCAGCAAAGTACTGCTGGCATTGCCAATCATCTGGAAACTACAATCAACCACATGACCATCATGAGGCTGTCCAACAGCTCATAATCTTAACTCACCACCAGATGATTCAAGTAGTGCTGACTATAAAGAGCAGTGAGTTAAGTGTGTGTGTCTGTGTGTGAGATATATATATATATATATATATTTTTTTTTTTTTCATTTTAAGCAGCTGAAATCTCAAGATTTCAGCACCAGTCTCCATTTAAAGTATTAGATCATTTAGTAATACACTTCCATCACCAATAGCAATTGTATTCTTGAAGGACAAGCCAGGCTGCAGTCAAGCTCAGGAGGAGCATGAAATCCCGTTCTGACTTAAGCATGTGACAGCATCCTTCACCTGTACTACTCAGATCTTTTAGCCTTGCTTGAAAGCTCTCATTTATCCTGAGGTGGGAATGGTGCTGGAACTCAGATACGGGGCAGCAAGCTCAGAGTCTGAATAACTCTGGTAAGAGATCTTATTTTTCTCTGCCAGCTTCCCTCCTGTTTAAAGATACTGAACAGAAGTAAGCCTGTATTTTTTTTACTACAGCGATAAAAGGAAGGACAAACTTCCCACTCCACCAGTCATCCTCTCTTCCAGATGCGCTATACATCATGTTTTCAAAAACAACCTCACAAAAAACCAAACAAAAACCCAAACAAAAACAAACCAAAACCAAACAACAGTAATCTTTCTTTCCTTTGTTCCTTTGATGCTCCTATATTGCTGGCATTTGTTTTCCCCCAGCCCATGACTGAATGGATGTGGAGGGAACTTGTCATGTTTCCACAGTTCTGGAAGCAGATCCATATCTAAAGCTACAAGGAACTGCAATCACCTCACCAAAAACTGTATGATAACGTACATTCATTACTAAGATACACTGTCCATACAACACAGCCTGCTTGTGGAAAATTATACTGGATTCAGTTTCTCAATATCATTCTTTCGGTTTAGCGGAATAAGCATGAAAACCACAGGTAAAGAAGTTTACACGATAGCACAACGAGTAAAACTTCCTGCAACTAAGAAATTCCCCTGAATTAGTATACCGTTCAGTTCAGGTGACTGTTCTGGGTATGCAACTATTTAAATATTTTAAGTGACAGTTATGTTCCAGTCCCCAAGAAACACATCTGTTTCTAATTTAGACTTTACCATATCTTTATCAAGTTTTAGCTTGCATCAAAAAGCATCAATTACTTCAAATACCTAGCAGCTCTACTAAGCTTCAATAAAGATCTAAGACCAGTATCCTGCCTCCAACATAGTCAGAACTGGATGTGTAAGAGCAGAAAAAAAAAACACACAGTGACGCCATTTAATATCTTCATATAACATATAATAGCCTGTGGCAAGAAGTTTCATAACTTAACTGCGTGTTTTGCAAAGGATCATCTCCTTCCAATTTGGAATTGGCTACCTTTACTTGATATCCTCTAGTACAATAAGGGCTAACAAGCAATTGCTCATTAAAGGCCCCCCTCAAGACACTCCTGACTGTACATGTCTCATCTTCATGCATTCATCTTTTTACACACTGAAGAAACACAGCTTAAAGGGTTCCTCTCTCTTCTCAAACACAACATATAAAATACTTCCAGAAGAGAAGGTAAGTATGGTACAAGTTCCAGTCTCAAAATGTACTCTGCACTCTGTCCTTAAGCAACATGAATCACCGGCACGACTTGGGTTACAGACCATTTCCTTTCTGTGCCACACGAGACAGCTGAACTAATCTGTTTTCTCTGCGCCACTGTCTGATCACACCTGCTGCAACTACATATACATGAAAGCATTACTCAAAAATCCTTTATTCCTTTAATATTTGCTAAGTGTACCTCACTGAAAATTTTTAGTCTACATTTACATATCAACACAGAAAGGAATTAGTTGAGAATCCCCTATCATAACTGACACCAGCTTTCTCACTCCTTAAGTTTTACCTCAAGACAAATGTCATCCAACTCCATGACCTAGAGAACAGCAAAATAGTTAAGGTCCAGACAACTACAGAAGTACCTAGGCAAATGTACCTACAAGCCTTGCATACTGCAAGAAAGATTCTAATAGCAACTACCAAAAATATAAGAAAACGGAACCTACCTGCCAGGAGAATATATCTGTAAAACATTCCATCCCCAAAGCCAAATTACTGATGATTACTAGAACAACTATTTCCAGTTTTAAGCTACAGGAGTTTTTTTGTAAAGAAGAAGGAGCAAAAAGCATTTGAAAGCCCTTGAGCAAGTTAATTTTTAAAAACTCTCTCTATTTCAGGGTCCTGACTTTTTTACTATTTTATACTTTGAAGGCAGAAAAGTCAAGCTCAACTTCAACAACCAACACATCACTGCCCAAGAATTCTGCCTCCTGTCATGCTACAGTAAAGAGCAACTACGAAAAGGTAATACAGACAAGGAAAGAACAAACATCAAAAATACCCCATCCTAATTTACACTGGAACATTATCCTCTCCTAAAAAACCTCTGGATTTTCAAGTCTAAATTGCAATCATTTTATCAATATAATTTTCATTTCATTTGGGATTAAGACATGAGAAGAAAACCAAAAAGCAACAGGTTTGACATCATATTGCCAAAAAGGAAAAAAAAAAACCATTAACTTTTTTACTAAATTAAGAGATACAGCACAACTGGGTATACAGTTACTTGCTTCACTCAGCAAAATGTTGTATTATCAACCCAGTTATTAAAAACAAGCACGCTATAGCTACATCAGAAATACATCATACTCAACAATCACAGAGTGAACCAGCCAGTGACAAGTTTTGTTTCAGTCAGATTTTTTTCCAGCATTTGTACATCATTCTTAATTACAAAAAAAAAATAAAAATAAAAAAGAGGTAGCAACAAATAAAATGGCAACTAACTTTATTTTAAGGGTGCCAGCATCCCACAGCCAAAAGCATATTGTTCCATCTGCCCCGGTTGAAGATAAGTATCTCTTTGAGCCACTGCACAGTGGAGAGAACTGGGGGGAAGGGGGGGGAAAAAAAAAGAAAAGGTCTCCTGTTAATCCAGTTCAGATATGCTAAGAAGTTCCTCGAGTTATTGACTTCTCATTAAAAAAATTTAAAAAAATAAAATAATAATTAAAAAAATCAAGTATCAAAGCATGCTTAAGAAAAACAAACTGCAAAGAACACCAGAATAACACAATGCTTCTCAGAGTCACTCTCTTCCTTTAGAACAATCCTGGGTTACTTGCCAAATCACTCTGGGTTCTCCCTCCCCACAACTCAAGTTGTGCAACTGCATGCAACTCTAAACAGAAACAAATCAAAGTATTCAGTAGTGACTGTGGTTGTTGATGTACCTGTGCTCAAAATTACAGCCTGCAAAAGAATAATAATTCAAAACAGAACTGCCTGCATGCCTCATGCAATTTTTTTGAACAAGGATTATGTCTGACATTTTTCAAGGATTAGGCATTCTGACAATTAATGTGTGTTATTCCACAATGCATACCATGAAAATTCCTTCTCACTTCACGGCTTAGTTGCCAGGCACACATTTTTATTACATAGAACATTCCCAGGTGGTTCCTTTTTCAAATGATGCATTTTATTGCTCAGGTGAGGTCACAAAGCAAAAACCTACCTGCAATGATGTTATAGATGCACTGTGTCCCTGTAGAACTGCTAAGGGCGCACAAGTTCGAAGGCACCAAACTCTGATCATTTTATCACAGCTTCCAGCAGCTATCATGGTGTTTTCATAGTTCACTGCCATATCAGATATTTCAGCTGCATGCCCTCTCAGGGTAGCCAACAATCTTCCATCATCTGTTGCCCAGATTTTTACAAGGCAATCATCTGATCCCTAGAAGTAAGGCAGAAATCATTTCAACCATACCATTAGCTGTTTTGATGTTAACTAACATAATGAACTGAAGAACAGGACTAGTGGCGTACATAGATAAATATCCCCTCCCCACACTTGCAACAGTTTTCCACACTGCATTCAAAACATAACATAAGATTACATTCATTCTCAACAGTATATACAAAGCATGATGCATTTATAATACAGATCACAAATCCTATAGGAAGTTGGATTTATGCTCTTCAAGACACTTTTTCCAGAACTCCAGCACAAACTGAAGAAGCTGTTGCAATACATTAAAATGAAAATTTACATTAAACGTGAAGATGAATTATGAATTGGCACAGCATTTGTCATTTAGCATTATACCCACTTTTGTTCTTTATCTTCATGCCCTACCAGCATTAGTAGTACTTACCACAGTAAGAGCAAGGTAAAGAGTCTGTATGAACAGCTCTTCCATTATTAAGTCAAAGTACTATAATTCTGCTTTGATACTCACATTACCTAACACTGAAATTACCACTCTTTCTCAACAAACTTCAGAGGCTTCATCTACCTATTCACAGTTAACTCATATTTTCCTGGTTATCCACATCATTAACAGCTGCTTGCCTGTATACAACAGCTTCACGGCGCTAGTAAAAATTTCAGAACTCAGTTCTTAATTTTTTTCATTGCATTCCTGCACCTCCCGGAAAGTCCGAGGATCTTTGCACCTTGCTCAGCACAATATTTGAACACCGAAGAGACGTACTGACAGGAGATTTGCTGTAAACATTTCATTCATCTGCTTAGGTTCAGCTGTAAACATTTCATTCATCTGCTTAGGTTTAGAACCAACACAAAGCTGGGTGTTTTAACATCTGCAGCACTGATCTGCTACTGAACACACAAAGGTGCCACAGCAAGCTGCCATGTGACACCATCATTATAAAATTTCTTCTGGGTTTTTCCTCTTTCATCTACTTAAAGTGCCTTTGCCTAAGTTTATCTAGTATTTATTCTTCAAAGAGGCCACAAGGCAGGGCAATACTACCATCCACCTTTTATAAAAAAGGTATCCAAAGTACGTGGACCAACAGTTAAGCTTTGAAAAGACTGGTAAGCATTGGGTGAACGTAAGTGTCTAATGACCAAAAGTCTCAAAATATTTAGAGGCTACTGATACTATTTTAAATATTACAAGCTTTGGTAAGCAGGTAAATGATATGTATTTTCCTTATCTAGTACACAGTTTGGTCTGCATTCACATAACTGTAGAAATCCCACACCGCCATGGCTCAATTTAGGTACCGTTTTGGGCAGCCCAGTCTCAGGACACCAATATCCATCTTGGGAAGTTCTAACCAACACAGTTACTACATGAGAAGTAGAGTTGTCCCACTACAGAACCAAGCAAACACTTGAAGAAATGCTTTCAAAAGGAACTTGCATGCATCCTGCAGTTATTGGAATGCATAAAAGGATTTGGAAAGCTTTTTAAAATAAATACGGACTAGTCTGTTTACATCACATTAATGCTCATGAACAAAAACTTATTTCCCCTTATTTCCTTAACTTATTAAATGTTATTACTATTAAAAAGAATGTCAGTTCTCTACTTGAAAAGGTAGCTAAATTTTACACATTACATTAGTTTGGATTCAAAACTGATATCTGGGAGTAGGAGGGGAACAGCATGCCTGCAGTTACCTAACAATTGCACACCTATTCTCATTGGTAGCAATACTCTGCTAACCAGGCAACTTCCTCAGGCTTACTTTTTGTTTAGTGAACAAGTTGTTGTTTCTGGCTCACAGGCAGCTAACCCCAGCAGTTTCTCTCTTCCTGTATTACTTATATCAGTTCAGATAAGACACGCATCTCTTAACACAACAAGATACAACTATAGCCCCAGTTTTTGAAAGAGAAAAAGCAAGCTGATTGTATTTAGGTACATTGACAGAGCACATTTTTCTACAGATCACAGAAATAGGTTGCTTTTCTACAGGAGGTCTTTATCACTAGCATCAGCAAAAAGGCTACTTTGGAGCATTAGAGACATTTTAATCCAGCAGAATGTTTTGCAGGGGGACTTCTGAGATGCAAAATCAATATAATTTAAAACTTCACTGCTTTTATAGTATTACAGTACCCTGTGGTACACCCTCAGTGACTGGCCTCCAGCTGGACTAACCAGCCACTAACCACAATCCTTCGAACCTGAAAGTTCAGGTCATTTTCAATCTCATTGTCCACTTATCTAGCCTGTACTTCATCAGTTTGTAAGTAACGATGCTACAGGAGACAGAGCTGAAAGCCTCACTACAGCCAGGAAAAATAACATCCACTACTGTCCCTTATCCAACTCAGTTATCTCATCATACAAGGTTACCAAGTTGGACAGGAATTATTTCCCCTTCATAGATCTATGATGATTACCTTCTTATTGTTAACATGTTTGGAAATGGCTTTCAGGAGGATTTGATCCACCACCTTCTCCAGTGACTGAAATGAAGATTAATGTTCCCTGGAACAACCTTTTTGCCCTCTTGAAGACAGGAGTGACATTCGCTCTCTTCCAATTCTCAGGAACCTCTCCTGATCATCATGGCCTTTCAAAGATAATTGAGAATAGCCTCACAGTGTCATAGGCCAGTGCTCTCAGAACTTGCTGGTGTCTCTCATCAGGTCCCATAGCCTTGTGTATGGACAGCTCATTTAAACATTCCCTAGCCCAGTCCTCCTCCACCAAGGAGGAGTCTGTGTTGCTCCAGATTTTTGCTCTAGTCTCAAGGACTTGGCATTCCTGAAGACAAGTCTTGCTACTAAAGACTGAGACAAAGATGTCAACCAAGCATCTCATCGTTTTCCGTGTGCTCCATCACCAGGTCTCCTGCCCCATTCATCAGCAGGCCCGCATTTTCCTGTCTTCCCTTTGCTGCCGATATACTCGAAGGAGCCATTCTTGTTGCTCTTCACATCCCTTGCCAGATTCAACTCCAAGCTGTCTTCAGCTTTCCTAACCCCACTGCTAAAGTTTCAGAGAGTGGCTCTGTATTTCTACCAAGTCACCTGTCCTTGCTTCCACCTCTTGCACACTTCCTTTTTGTGTTTGAGTTTCGTCAGGAGCTCCTTGGTGATTCATGCAGGCCCTCTCCCACCTTTGCTTGCCTTCCTGCACATCAGGATGGACCATTCTTCAATCTGGGAGAGACAATCCTTGAAAAAAAAAAACCAAACAAAAAAACCACAAAAACCCCCCAAAAACCCACCCACAAAACAAAAAAGCCAACTCTTCTGGACCTCTCCTCTTTCCCTTGGACCACATCCCATAGGATTCTTCCAAACAGGCCCCCAAACAGGTCAAAGCCTGCTCCTCTGAAGTCCAGGATTATGATCTTGCTTTTTGCCTGGTTTCATCCTTGCAGGATCCTGAACTATATCACCTCATGGCCACTGCAGTGACCTTGACTTTCACATCCACAAACAGTTCTTCACTGTTTGTAGCTATCAGATCCAGCAGAGCGTCTTCTGCTGTCAGCTTCCCAATGACACACGCTACGAAATTGTCATCAGTGTATTACTGCAGAAACTTCCTGGATTGCTTGCATGCGGCTGTGTTCCCCCTCTAGCAGACACCAGGGTGGTTCAAGGCCACCAGGAAGACCAAATGAGTTTTCCTCGAGTTTCCTGAAGAAGGCCTTCTTCCTGATCAGGTAGCCTGTAGCAGACACTCACATTGGTCTGCCCTTTAACCCTCAACCCATGAGCTCTCAGTTGGCCCATCACGCGACCCCAGGCAGAGCTTCATGCATTCCTGCTGCTCTCTCACATAAAGGGCAACTCCTGCTCCCTGCCATCCTGGCCTGCCCCCCCGTGAAGAACCTATATCCACTCACGGCAGCACTCCAGTCCTGTGAGCTACCCAAACCCACCCCATGTCTCTGGTTCCAATGAGATCGCAGCCCTGCAACTATACACAGGATTCCACTTCCTCCTGCTTTTCTTTATAGTGCATGCATTAGTGTACAAGCACTTCAGCCTATCTAGGTGCCCATCCGATTTCTCAAAGTGTGAAAGCTTTCCCCATAATACACTACTTGATCTGTGTGCATACACACTTGGGGTGGGCCTCCTTCAGCCCTTTTTGTTGTTTTCAGGGTTCCTCCTGCTTACATCATTACGCATTCTTTGCATACCCACCTGGTCTACGGCTTCCTCACATAACTGTGGTTTGTCGTCTCCATCCCAGATCTTTCCTGTTCTAACACTCCTCACCAGGTTGGTGAACCTGTTGAGAAAGATCCTTTTGCCCTACCTTTGCCTTTTATTCTTCTTTTCACATCCCTCAGTATCCGTAAAAAAAAGCTTTCTCTCCTTCACACACTTTCACCATCTCCACAAGTTAGAAACCACCAAGGCCTTTGATAAAGTTGTTCTAATGGGAAGTTACCCTGTTAATGCAGTTATAATAGGATCCAAAGAAAAAGAGTAGCCCACAGACAAAACTGCACAGTAATCAAACCACTCCTTTGCTTTTACACTAGAAGTTCTATACCTCAAGCATGCCAGAGCACTTTACTAATTGTCATCATTTTCCAAAGCTTTGGACAGTGCTATGACTCTTTTCTGAGCATTAATCTTTAATTTTCCAACATCCTTAGGGTGTTATCTTATTAAAAAAAAAAAAAAAATCAGAGCAGTCTAGCAGCAAGTTCAAAACAAATTCTGTAATTTATCTTAATTTCACCTAAGTTAGGGCTTTGGTAGTCATTTTAACTGCAACACAGCAATATAAGTGTATATTAATCCAATTATTCAGCATGAACCCCGAAAGTCCTTCTGAATTACTTCAGAACTTCCTCAAATTGTATCCTCAAACTGTAACAAGAGTAACAAACTCTTAGCTCTTTGCCTCATGTTAGACTGTATGAATATAAAAATCAAGCACTCAATACTGTAATTCCTGCGATTTATCTTTTTCTCTCAAAATTTTTATCAAACCCTTGAAACAACCATTTTTTTTTAGATCACTATTTTTTATTCAGACCCACTGAAATTAACCTACTATGCATCTTATTCTACCTTTATTGCTACTTTTAGCTCAGCTCAAATACCTATATGAAAAGAAAGTAAACCACCTTCAGGAACAGGTTTTAATTAATAGGTAGAACTCAGGACCTCCCAGTAAGATGCTCACCTACCCATAACTTCTACAAGAAGAAAGAAGATTCAAGGACCTCTTAAATTTACAGTTGCTTAACTGCATTTAAATGTAGTTGTTGGCATTTAATGTTTTTGAAAAGGCTCCAAATCTGAAGCTGAAGAAGGAGAAAGAGGGAAAAAAAGTTGGTGAACAAGCTCAGTAATGCACACTTCCAAATCAATTCCAGTGAATGAACAAGTTAACACGGGTTTACAACAGAACTAGCAAACATGCTGTTTAGAGCTTTTCAAGCAGTTTAGAGAGAAAAAAAGGCCCCTTACTTCCTCTAAACTCTTCTTAGAAAGCTCGAAGCAGATTCAGTTTTAATCCCTTTGCTTCCTTAAAACAAACATACAAGCACTCTAAAAACCACTTAGATTTGTGGGTTTTTTCCCTATGCTACTCAATTAGTAAGTTTCCATAACGGCCCTGTGTTTCTAGATTCAGATTTGCACTTCTGTATCTAAAGCTTCAAAAAGGTTCAAGCTCTACACCTACTTGATGCAACAATTATCCGAATAATCTAAGTATCAGCTCATTCTGTTCTACTGTTACCATGATATGAGACTTTAGCACGAAGAAGCTTGCATATTCTTCTCAAGAGTGGAGTCACCAACAAAAAAACCCCAAGAAGCAGAGGAGACAAAAAGGTGTGCGTGTAAAACTGATGCTGACAAATAATAGCCTCACCGCTCAAAAGACAGACCTGAAAGGTGAAGAAACAAATAGGGAAACCAAAACTTCCAAAGTACTATAGGGGGTGGAAATCACTCACATGTGGATTAATCTCTTTCTCAAAGCAGTACATGCATGAGAATAGAACCAAGCCATTAATATTAACTGCATCATAGTCTAGAAATGTCAAACCACTGGTCCTGTTTTTCCTGGAGCTGCACAAATAAAAAAATTACAAATACTCTGTCTACAGAAGTATATATATTAAATAAAACATGCTTCTGCAAATCTCACATTGCACAGATCAATATTATGAATACACGACTAACTTTACAGTTAAGCTTACAGTCTGCAGTCATTTTACTGCATGAACACATTGTTCAAAGCACAGAGAAAAAAAGTCAACCAATAAAGCAAATCCTGCATTATGTGACCTCTAAATTGCTGTTTGCAGAATTTAACTGATGAAGAGCAACCTGCACATAGACAACTTAAAGATGTAAAATGGTCAGCAAGAAAATAAAAGCTAGTTCTGGGACCTAGCATCACCTGGAGGGTCCACAGAGGTCTACTAAACAAGAGCATGACAAAGAAAGAAGATCAGCATAAAACCAGCCTGCTTCCTACCAGCTGGCTATAATACAGCTATAGAGGCACGCACGGTACATCTCCCTTGCAGAGAAAAATTAAACTTTAGCAAGCCTCAACAAGAAAAAAAGGGGTAAAAAAAAAAAAAAGGAAGGAAAAGAAACAAAAAGAAACTGTAAAATCTGTAGCAGCTTGGCAAGGTAACAATATTAGAGTTCAAATAAATTAATGAGATTCTCTCTGAAATGAATGGGACAATTCACAACTCTTATAATATTGTTACAGTTCTACCAGCAAGGGCATTGGCTTACACCACAGCTCCTGTTTCCAAGGTTATGTCTACAACCACTACAAATTATGTGCCTATTAAAAAGCACTTGTCAAAAGCGAATCCTACAAGTTCAGCACCAAGAGAGAACTGATGACAGCATTGCCATGGTATGGAGTAAAACTGGTTTACTTTCCTAAGATTACATAGACTTGTAGTCTGAAGCAAACTGCCAAGAAACGTACAAATTAATCTTGGTTTGGAAATCTTACACAGACTATTACACAACACTGTTTATTATTCCTTAGAAAGAGTAATCTCAGAGGAGACAGGAAGATAAAGGTGAGGAAAAAGGAGATGGTCATAATTCTTTGAGGTCAGAAAGTCAAGTAGTGCAGGAACCAGAGAAGACAATCCATGTTTATATTATCCTGTATGGGTTCTGCAAGTCATGCTTTTCAAGAGATTCAGAATACATACTCTCTAAAATAACTAAGTTTTCTTCACTAATGGCTGATAGGTCTTTTAGCTGTGTCTTTGCAAGTAAAGATGCCTTAATTGTAGTCAATTAACAACAACAACCAAACAGCTTAAAAGTACTAAGAACACCAGGAGGGGAAAAAAAAAAAAATTCCTGGGATCTCATAAAGACAATTCTTTGTGAACCAACATTTGTTACAACACACCATGTGAATTTTCAGCCTTCTAGTTTCCTTCAGCACTCTGTACCAAATCTAAGCGTATCACCAAACTGCTAAACTTAATAGTAATGCTTTAAATTTAACAAAAGTTATAGAAAAGAGTCAAAATAATCTTTAAATACATATTGATTGTCCTCTCTGACTTCCTAAGCAAATTCTGTGGTGGTGGTCCATTCTTTTGTTTATGCTTTTGCTAGAGAAAATAATCTACAAAGAATAATTCCTTTCCACTGAAAACAACCTGAGTCTTCTGACTGAACTACACAGATCAGCAACCACCATCACTTTTAGCCTTAAGACATGCATGCCAAAACTATTTTAACATGCAAACTGGAACAGTTCTTAAAAAGCATATTTGAGAGTAACAGCAGTAAAGCACTTATCTGTTTTTGATACACAACATCAGTACATTTAGTTTTTGGAAACAATTAGGTGACATGCTAGGTGTACTTAAAAAAAAAAAAAAAAAAAATCAAAGACTTTGTACTTACAGTAAATATTCGTCTGCCAGTCCGATCAAAAGTTACACAGTATACAGAAGATAAATGTCCTAAAATTCGTTTGTGCATCTTCATATGTTGATAAACTGCAGTTGGAACAAGACGTTCAAGTCTGTATTTTCCATTTAATTTTCTTGAAAACAGGGTATCCACTACCAAACGGGGAAAGAAAAAAAGAAGAGCTAGTTTAATGACCCTGGTATAAATGCTAAAATAACTCTCCAGAAGAGAAAGTTCAACACTGGACCACTTGCTATGTGAACAGCTTACTACATAAATGTTCAGATTTTGCCATAGTTACGGAAAAATACATATAAAAACAGCCTATGACACAAACGTGCAAAAAAGTACCAAACTGCGAGTATAAAGACGCAATGCAATTTTCAACTGTGAGTGCCCAAACATATGCTTCTCACTTTATACTTCATGTGAAAAGTTCAGCAGAATTGAGGCAGCTTCCATGGAGGAGTAAACTACCTCAAACATAACAAGGATAAAAGCTTCCACATAGCTATTAACTGAAGATAGCAAACATTTAAATCTGTTCCAAGGTAACCTGGTTTTTTGAGGTCTACACAATCAAACATTTATCCATCACTTGCAAGACAATCAATTATTTTTTTTTTAAGAATACTGCTACCCAATACAGCTAAACAAACAAACACCAAACAAAAAAATACATACAAGTACACCAAAATCTTACAGAAAATTCGGATTTCGACTAACAGAACCCGGTTCAACATGTTCAGGATTTTTTTCAAGTTTAAAAGCTAAAAAGGTCCAGGAACAGGAATCTCCTTTGTTTTAACAAAACTGAAATCTTCAATGAAGAACTTCAGTAAAGAAAGTAAAGCTCAGTGTTATTAAACTGCTACTCACGTAACAATAAAAGCAACAAAGCATAATGCTTATATTCTAGGATACAGTTCCCATATCATCATTACAGCAAAGAATGGCAGCGGCAATACATTTTGTATTCCATAGAACGGTGAAAAAGCAGGTAATATATTCATTTTTCCAGCTTCTGAATACATGAAAAGTAAAAAAAAAAAACAAAATTAATGACCAACAATATCCATAGGACTACACACATGAAAAATGGGATCTGTCGGTGCCAAGAGAGGTAGCTGATACTTTTGTTACCGCTCTGGTTAGGCATTCTTTATATGTGACCAAGGCTACGTCTGTACTAGCGAACTGAGCAGGACCAGGACAGGGGACTGGGCACTGAATCACATTCACTTCCTAGCATCAGCCATGAAACGGCTACAAACCTCTCGCATTGCTTGGTTTTCACCCAGACCAACTAGACACTGGTTCATGAGTCAGCACAGGTCAAACTACATTAAATATGTAAACTGGATTGTAGCTATTCTATAAGGAGCAAGAGCACTTAGTGGTATGGATAACTGCCAAGCCCATTGGCCTCAGGCCATAAGAACAGCCCTGAAACATTTCAGTTAACTACCTGCATAGCCCAAGGATTCAAGGAAGTTCTCCTAGTTCAAGATGCTTTGGGAAGGAACAGGATCGTTAGCTGTGGCGCAAGGCACTTCTACTCAATGCGTGACTACTGCCTTAAGGGTCTACTGTATCCTCTTCACCTTCCCCTCATAAAAGGAAAAGATGCAGTTGCATTTCCTTTATGACAAAGCTTTTCCTTGCCAACAGTCTACTTTAGAACAGCAGGAAACCAAGATTAGTTCAGTCACAAGATAAATCTAGTTTCAGTTTCCAACAAATCATCCTACAGTCTAAAAAGAACACTCTCCCATTAAAAAAAAAAAAACAACACACCACCAAAAAAACCGCCAACCCCAAACAGACACACAAACAGAATAAGGAAGGCCTTGTCACAACAATGAAGTGACCATACAGAATCTCAACCTACTCAGAAGTTACCCCTTTTGTTTGCTCTTAATGTAAGATGGAGATAGTTGTTGGAAATCAGCTTCTAGCAATGCCTTCAAATGAAAGCCCAAAAGAAGGGAAAAAAGCTTAACTAAAACTTTCATATGCAGAAATGTTCTGTCAATAAATCAAAACTGTAAGTAGATTGTTTAGGATAAAACAACCTGCGTGGCCAGCAGGTCGAGGGAGGTGATTCTCCCCCTCTACTCTGCCCTGGTGAGACCCCACCTGGAGTACTGTGTCCAGTTCTGGAGCCCCCAACACAAGAAGGACATGGACCAGTTGGAGAAGGTCCAGAGGAGGGCCACGAAGATGACAAAAGGGCTGGAGCACCTCTCCTATGAGAACAGGCTGAGAGAGTTGGGGCTGTTCAGCCTGGAGAAGAGGAGGCTCCGGGGAGACCTGATAGCGGTCTTCCAGTACCTCAAGGGGGCCTACAAGAAAGATGGGGAAAGGCTGTTTAGCAGGGCCTGTTGCGATAGGATGAGAGGTAATGGTTTTAAAATAGAGGGGGGTAGATTTAGATTAGAAATTAGGAAAAAATTTTTTACGATGCGGGTTATAGAAGACTGGAACAGGTTGCCCAGAAAGGTGGTGGAGGCCCCATCTCTGGAAGCGTTCAAGGCCAGGTTGGATGAGGCTCTGAGCAACCTGACCTAGTCAGGGATGTCCCTGCTCCTTGCAGGGGGGTTGGACTAGATGACCTTTGAAGGTCCCTTCCAACCCTAACCATTCTATGATTCTAACCAATGACTTCATATAAGCATGTAATTTTTAATACACATCCAAATTTATGAAAAGCATTTCAAAGTACTTGAGATAAATTTCAAGTCAAGGTTTTGGGTTAAGAAGAAGATTAAGTTTAACAGAACCTACACCAGTATTTCTGATGATATTCTAGCTCATGTGAAGTGGTAACAGATAACTTCCTGCAGTTCACGTATCCCTGGGAAACTCAACATGTCAAACACCCCTTGTTCAGTAACAATCAACCTACTGGAGGAAATAAGAGCCAACGCTGTAATACCAGAAACAAGAAAACTGGGATCTACTCACTCTTTATCTTTGATCAAAACTTAAAACATACAAAAATTCCAGAAGTGGTTAAAAATAAAATTAAGTTAATGAAAAAGTGATTTGACACGAAAAAAAAAGAAAACAAAACAAAAACAGTACTACGAACTCACACTCTGTGGGAAGAAAGTTTTTTAACAAGATCATGCAATTGAGGGAGAGGAGGAAGAATCAACCTCCTGTAGGTTTGAACACTGTCCATAAACATGTAAGTTTTAAAAGACTTCTCAAACTGGGATTTTTTTTGTGGTTGTTTTAAATGAAATTCTCACATCACTACTGCTTTTCAATGTGGCCGTCCATTTAACTACATTTATACTTACTCTCACTGACTTTGCCAAGTGATCCAGCTTGATTTCTCTGACTGACCTATTCCCACTTTTTATTACAAACACTGACAACTCCAATGTGTCACCTGCACACATTGCTAGCACAACAGCAATTTTTTTCCTTCAGAGTACAGGTAAAAATTAAAAATAGCTATGTGTCAAAAATAAATTCCTGCAGCTGAACAATAAAATTGGTTTTTTTCTGGTGCAAGTCAAGGTGAGAAAGGCTACCAACTGTTAATAATAATAATAATGCCTTTGTACTTATTATAGGCATTTGGCTTTGTAACGATTGTTACCCATATCTAGCATAAATGCTTGTCAGACCTTATGTGGTCTCTAATCTATTTTAGTTTGACTTTAACTGCATTTGGAAAAAAGCTATTTTTGAAACCCCAGTGACAGCAGGCAGGTCTAATAGCTCTCTCATTTTAGCCATATTAGAAGTTTTCTGGTTTTGTTTAAATTTTGCCTGGCCTCACTCACACAAATGAGTCACTATGAATAAAGGCGTTAATCACAGAAAGGGTGATAAGGTATAAGCAGTTCAAGAGCTTCAGTGGGAGCCACAAGCCATACATAGTAAAGGAGGGAAGGGGGATTTGACTGCCCCAGGAAGGGTTAGGGAGCACTGGTTGGGTCTTACAGCAAGTCAACCAACATGAAAAGAACGAGAGTCTGAAGGAAGAAAGAAGAAAACAACAAAACAGATTGCTCATTGCTGAAAGGGCACTGTGATGTGGACACTGCACAGAAAGAACTCACATCCAATGCCTGGCCAGCTAAAGAAATTAACTCAGCTTTACATGCCTGTCTACTACTCACACATAAGATCCCGATTAATAAATAAATAAATAAAATTAAAACAAGTAAAACAAATAAAATTAAAACAAAGTAAATGTTATTAAGTAGTTGTTGTGCAACACAGGATGACAATCCACTGACTTCCAAATTACATTTTGGTTTCAAAAGCAGGATTCCTTATATTTGATAACAAAGCCAAGTGATCCATAGAAACCAATGACTGAGAAAGCCACAGTTTTTGTTGACTCTTTGAACTTGTAAAAAACACTTTGCCACAAATTTTATCATTTAAGTTGCTATCAATTTTTTACCAATTGGTTCCAAATAAAATGAATTGGCTTCTAGTTTCTAGGTAGCTGGGCTGATCTTCACACAACATGATGCGCCTCAAAGACTGAAACGATCTGCTATCACAGAACAGTTTAGGTGGGAAGGAACCTCTAGGTATCATCTAGTCCAACACTCCTGCTCAAGCAGAGTCAGATAGAGCAGGTTGCTCAGGACTCTGTCCAACCAGGTTCTGAATATCTCCAAGGCTGGAGACTTTGCAACCTCTCTAGGCAACCTGTGCTAGACCCCTGATGACCCCCAAAAGGTGTTTTCCTACGTTTAAATTGAACTTCCTCTAGTGCAGTTTGTGTCTATGGCCTCTGTCCTGTCAGGAGGCACCAATGAGAACAGTCTGGCTCCATCTTCATCACATTCCCCTATTCAGACATTTATACCCATTGATAACATCCCCTCCTGCTCCATGCTTTCTCCTCTGAAGGCTAAAGAATCCCAGCTCTCTTGGCTTCTCCTTGTGTATGACAGATACCTCAACTCCTTCATCATCTTCTGGGTCCTTCACTAGACTAGCTCCAGTCTATCCAAGTCATTCTTGTTTTAAGGAGCCCAGAGTTGGACCCTAAACTGCGAACAGAGTTGTGTTCTTAAAACAACTTACTAAAATGGAACTTTCTTTTTTTTAAAACCTCACTTCTACTGCTACAATTCACTGCTGCCAACAACCTTAATCTGAAAACCACACATCTCAGAGTTAAGATGACCTTATTTGTTTGGTTCCCCTCGGAACAATTTAAAAATCAAACATAAATATAAAGCTGATGAAGGGAAAGTGGTGGGAGTTTTCAGTGGAACTTACAGAAAGAGTATAGATTTTCTCCCACTCAAAAAGCATACAATGGGCACAAACTGAGTGTCTTCAAAGTTTCAGAATGTCTCTAACTCACTCCCCACTCAAAATAGAACAAGCAGCCCAGGAAAGAAGAAAAAAAAAAAAATCTGTAAAAAGAAGATAAATTTGGGGGTCTGAAAGACACTGCAGTATTAGCTATGCTGGCTCCCTCCCTGCCCCCTCCCTTGGCTTTCTTATTTCAGTTTTATCAAAGTGACTGATTCCATCACCTTATTTACATGGTCTTACCCTGGAATGCGAAATATGCCTTAAAGATGGCGGACAGTAATCTGCTGTATCTACTAGTCATTGATAAATCCAATTTAATTTTGTACCAACTATAAGTTACATTTTCAAAAAGCACACAAAAATCATTATGGCTCATCTTTAATTTTCTTCCCTTCTGGAGTTGTATTTAACTAACAAAAGTTCTACTCTGAAAAACAGAAGCCACCTTTGTTCCCCTTCCATTCATAGAAAAATAGAACCAGATTCAGAAGAAACCTGGAAGGACACCTGAAGAATATACTTCACTTACAACTCTTACCCATATTAAATCAAGTTTCATAACTTGAGAGGCTAGATACGCCTCTAATGAATACCAAGGCATTCAGAGCTGCTAAAAATAATAAAAAAGAGACTGCTAAAATCCTGCTTTCACTCTCCAACCCAGTATGATTAAATGCATCAAGCACTGAGTTTTGAGCTGTTGCGGGTTTTTTCTTCCACTTCTGTAAAGATGTCCAAGATCAAAAAGGCAGCTTGAATTGACTTCTACCTTCTTACCATTCTTCTGTTCAACTTCTAAACTCTAGTCAGTACTCGAAGTCTCTTGGCTTATGGACAATCGTCAAGCAGGTAAAGTGGTTAAGCTAGCAATGTGATCAAGCCAGAACTTGTCTCTGGGCATTTCATGAAGGTAAATGTATACTCACTCCTCATTGCAGCATTTCTGAAGATATAAGAATTCTATATACATCTAAAACTTTACAGAGCGCATTAATTTGCTCAATGACAGTAACTGCCAACCCTTATTAATTCAGAGAGATAGGAGGTGAGATGTTTCAAGATGCAGAAGGTAAAAAAAAGATGAAAGCTATACAATCTCAAGGATTTCCAAACTGTTCCCTCACTTCAACGCAATCCCAGCTGCTTTCACTATACATTTTTTTCAGTTTGTATTTTACTCAAAGTACCATAAGACTTCCACAGTTCATTTTTTCTTGTAAAACAATAAGTCATTTACTTTAGTATAATTCACTTTAAACTTGAATAAGCATGTGCAATAAGATGTTACTTTTACACTGATTGTTTAATATAAGGTGGTCTTTTATTTTAGTTTTTTACTGCACTTAACAGAATAATATAGCTACACAACGTACTCTCAGATTAGCTTTTAGGCCTAACATATTTACCGTATAGACATCTGGTTTTAGAAATACCACTTTCAGAACCTCACATTCTCTTTATAGCCAAAACAGCATCATAATTTAATAAAGAAACTGTGAGAAACGCACAAAATACCTCTTAATTTTTCTCTTTTTGCTTTTAACTAAGCACTTCAGTAACTTTACATAAGATATGCTGCACAAGTGACAGCAACTGGACAAAGATTATTCTGTATTCACATTCTGTTTCTCTTTATTATGTTCTACTGATATTCTGTAGTTTTCTGGACAAGTACATATTTGTACAGATTTATTTTAATTTAAAAAATTAATTTTAAAAGCATGTAAACCAGCTACCTACAGGGCAGACGGCACAACATACAGAAAAATCTAACTCTAAAGAATATCCCATCAGCATCATAACTGCATTGATTCACCAGGCTAGGAAACAAATGAGTATTTCTATATGTTCACTGAAAGGTAGATTAAGTTTTCCTGCCCAAGACAGAAAGACTTCAGTATCCTTTCGTTACTCGACCATTTGTGGGTTCTCCTCCTGAAATACGTATCGCATGAAGAAGAATAAGTTCCAAATTTTTTTTTTGTTGGCCAATACATAAAAGCCTTCCCAGAAGACAATGGAGAAGTTATTTAAGGAAACAGACTTATAGTTCAATTTACAAAAGAAACGTCATTCCAGTTCATTATTTCATTGAGAGGACCAGACTAGAATAGGATAAATCAAAAACAAGTGCTTTAACACGGAGCTCTGAACAAGACATCAAAAAAATTCAAATACATTTCACAGTTGAAAATATTCAGTTACCAGCACTTATCTCAATGTTTGGAAAAGGAAATTATTGGTCATGAAAAAAAGTGATATGTTGAAATAACTGTAATTTTGCAAATATTCAGTGCTCCGCAAAAGGTTCAGTAAAAATAACATTTATTTACAAAGCCTTACTTGTTCTTCCCTAAAAAGAGTCTGAAAGTTATTTTCCTTAACATTTAATTCCACTACCGTGGCAACTCCACAAGTTTCTTTGAACTCCAGCTGCCATGGACTTCATACACTGGTCTTTTTCCCTTTAAAAACTATATAACACGGAGCAAGCTACAGTACAATGCAAATCCACTTCCATTCTGATTTCTCCAACGAAGGTATTCGCAAGTGAAGGAAAAGGTAAGTCAACCACTAAAGAAATCTTAGCTATTAGAAAGCTCGGTCCTCCAGTCACCTTGTAGAAATAGCTGCTAATCTAGCCCAAGATTTTCCAAGTTTACAATCTTCAAGCCAATGCACAGCCACTCAAGATGGGAATTATTCTGTTCAGCAACAAGTATTTTCAGCCCCACATCTAGAGCACAACACAGAAAAACTCTCTACCTGAATACCAAAGCAGCAGCTCTGAACAAAACCACATTAAATAGGTGCGGATGCTACATGACGGTTTAAGCCAATCACTTCTGACCAATACACATACTAGCTGAGGAGGTTCAGAAAACTTAGCTCTGAACACCCAGCAAAGCCATGTTCTCTTCCTATATTCCAAGCACCTACAGAAACAGAAAGCATGCAACTTGTGCTTTAAAATGCAAGAGCTACTAGGACACCAAATACTTTGCCACGTGAGCAAGTCAAAATTGGCTGTGCTGAATGCAAGAGCTTCTTAGCTGTAGCATGCTTCAGCTGTTACGAGAGAATTGTAATTCTCTGGGTAATGGCATGCATTTCAGATTTGATTTTGAGTACCTCCAACATTAGAAAAGATATAAATACCCCAAATCAAGCTCTCTCATTTATATATATTTTAATAGATACATATAACTTGCCAATTCATGGAAAATTCAGAGGCTACCAATAGCCTCCAAAAGAAGTTTAGAGATAGAAAAATTGTAAGGGTAAGTTACAACATTAAAAAAGTCTGTTCCGAAAAACACCTGGCTATATATTTGTACATTGTTACTTATTAGTTCTACAATATATCCTCAGTATTCTCTTTTTTGCCAAGACAGAAACCTTTGCCTTTGCAGGAGTTGCACCTGACCAAGAGCCAATTAATTGGATATTCTCTGCCCACTCTCATCCAACTCTGCACATCGATCTGCAACTACCTTTTTGGTATAAATCACTACTGCTTTGGTATTATCCACTTTGGTAACTTGGTCTGAATAGCTCCCCCTTCCCTAGACATCAGCAGAAAAAGATGAAAAGAAAAGTGATTTTGCATATTTTCCTATCCATGACAAAAGAAAAAGGATACTCCTCAAAGAATCTCCTAAAATATCATGTCTTCATTCTTCTAGCAACTAAAAAACCAACCCAACAAGCAAAAAACGTATCATCTTCTTAAAAGGTTGAAAGCTCATGAAGATGTTTTAGCCACCACATGAGAGCTTAAAAATAATAACAAACAAAAAGAAAAGAAAGGAAAAGAATACCAGTTCTGACCTCCAGCTTTTCAGTTTTACAATGGTACAGACAGCACATGTAGGCCTCATGCTACAACATAGCAAATTAAAGCCCAGCTACAAAATTGGTGAATGGACCAGAGAACAGAAAGGGTAACCTTCTACAAGATACTCTAATGTTTCCAAATAAAACCATTACCAGGCTACCTGACTTACTCTCCCCAATAATGGATGCAGGCCATGCTGTCCTGGTTTTAAGTCGTTAGCTATTTATCTACTGACAGCTTTATTGCATCTTTAAGAATAAACTTTTATTTGTATGTATTCACTGTTGAAATACATTTTATTCCATTTCATACTCCAAAGACAAAATTAGCTTCAGAACAGAACTAGTATACAAACTTACAATGCACTTTTTTCCCCCAAATGCAAACTGGCAAATATTACAACACAGCATCTTAATAAAAGTAATACTAGAGGTAAAGTATATGACATAAACAAGGACAAACAGAATTATTACTTAGCTCTCATTGTCACATTAGTCAGTCACCCTGGGAGTTAGGTATTATAATGGCAATGCCAGAATAAAATTGACTTACCTATACTAGGTGGACTGCCATAATTTACCGGGGACTCTGGAGGCCTCCCACAGTGTAGTGCAGCAAGAGCAGATCCCTTCCATACAACATGTTTGCAACCTGTTTTAAGAGAATTACACAAAAAATGTAGGCATTTTTTTCATGAAAAAAATGCAGAAGAGGCATGAAATATCAAGAACCCTCAAAATTCTCATAAAATTTTCATACTTTTGTTTGTACGAAGCAAAGACTGTCTGCCAGCTCCTAATAACGTCTGCACTCCAGGGACACTTTGGGGAATTTCTTGCTCTAGAAGCGGTCCAAGTCGATGGCATATTTGAAGCAAGTGATCAGGTGCCAAGTGTCTGTAATATTTCACCTATTATATGAAAGAGCAAACAAAACATTTAAGAACGAACATAATATTTTTGAAGAATTACTGGTTTAATCTTTTTTTCCTTCCAGATTGTTAAACAAATGCGTAAGAAAATTACAGTGTATTAAGGATAAAAACAAATAATGACCTTTAAGTACAATAATTCATTCCAGCTGGTCCTAATTAATTCTCCTATTCAGCACATTCCACTTTGTACAGAGAACTGTTGGTATTTACTACTTTCTGACTTTATAGCACATTTGGTCATAGACTAATTAGCTCCTTTACAATCACAGTGAAAAATGTAAAGTATACATTCAACACTACATTTAAATAGTGCTCTGGTCAATTTAAGTTACTATAAGATAAAGACGAAACTAAGATTTTAAGGACAGCAACATTTACAGAATTCTTAAAAGATTCACATATACCAAATAAATAATATAGCCCTGTAGAAAATAATGCAAAAACATTCTGCCTCAACTCACCTAAATTACAGGATCTTGCCAAAGCCCCACATTTGGATTTTTTTTTTTTTTAATATGTAGAGCTTCTAAACAAAAATGTTGGCTTAAGTAATTCAACATTAAAATTGGTATATGTGGTACTCTATTAGGCTACAAACATGACCAGTTTTTGTAACTGCTCATAGTTTTCAACTGCACAGTATCAAAGCAAGCTCCTGTTACCAGCAATAGATCTTCTTACCACTTGATTATAACAATACTGAACCAGTATTAAACTGCCCAGACAAAACCAGTTTATTCTTTTGAGCTACTATAATTTTAGGTCAGAAGAACGTCTTATATAACAAGGAAAAAAGGCTTTGAAATGTATATATGACTACAGTAAAATCCTATTAACATAAAGCTTTTGGTTAAGAAATAGCATTTTTAAAATTGAAAAAAAAAAAGCTATTGTCACCTTAGAGAGTATAACAAAGAAAATTTTAAAAAATAAAATTAAGAGGGAGGATGGAAACTCAGTTTTCTTTAGTTCTTGTACAGGATTTAATGTATTGTAGTTTTATCCTTCACACAGCCCGAAATCTGTCTTCACAGTTTTACTTCGCAGAAGGAGGAAAGAAAAAAAAAAAAAAAAAAAAAAAAAAGAGCACTGCAGTAATAGCTTCTGATGTTTTGTTATTCTGCAACTAGAGAAGGCCGTAACTGACATTTCAGGCAGAACAATGCTTCTGTATTACACCCAATTAACAGGAATATACCTCATTCTTCATCAAATGTGCTCCTATTTTGCTGACACAGAGTAATCACTTGATGTATTTTAGCAGTCTGTTAACGTAAAGAGTGCTGATGTCTGAAACCAAGGCGCTAGAAAAGCCCTGCTTACACCAGTAATTCCCACTACCACCAACGCAACCTTCTAGCGAAGGAGGAAAAGTCTTCTCTTTTGCTCCTGTCGTGGTTTTAACCCTGGTCAGCAGCTCAGCCCTACAGAGCCACTCGCTCACTCCCTTCCAGTGGGACGAGGGACAAAAATCAGAAGCATAAGAAAGCGAAAATTTGTGGGTTGAAATACGACCAGTTTAATAGGTAAATCAAAAGTTGTATAAGAAGCAAAGCAAAATAAGGAATTAATTCACTACTTCCCATCAGCACGCAAATGTTTAGCTGTTTCCAGGAAAGCAGGGCTTCCTACATTTGTAGAAGGCTTTGCAAGCTGCCTCAATCTGACTGCCTGGAAGTTAAATGACTTACAAAATTAACACAAGCTAAAAAAAAGTAAAAGGTTTCTCTTTAAAAAAAATATTAGAAGTTACATTTTGGTTTTTTATAAAGTTACAGTTAATAGTTCAGATCAGTTCACTTAAAATGACTGATTTTCATGTCAGACAGGCAATCTTTTAAGAGTGGCAAAAAATAATCCACTGAATTCAGAACTTGGTATTCCAAATAATTTTTTTCTTAACAGTAACACGCAAATAAAACTTGCTTTTTTCTACTTAAAGGAGGAAATAGTCAAAATACATGCTTGAGAGCCCTAAAATACCAGAACAGTCGTCAATACTGACAAAGCTACATACAGTTTCTGCCATCACCAGCCCTGACCCATTTCCTTAGCTTTTTTTCCTCCTTTGCTATCAAAAGGAACACAGAAACTTATTAAATACTGCCCTTTGTATAATTCAATCTGAAATCAGACTTCACATCTGCAGAATCTGAACTTATCTCAAATAATAATAGTTAGTATTTTTCATTTAATCACAAATATTAGAACTACATATGCAATACAGTTGTCATTTTATCCTGCTCAAGACCCTTCAGTTTTACATATCCTCACAAATGCACAAAATCTAAAGTAAATGAAGCAAATCAGCTTTGACACATTCCAAAACTACAGCTAGCTGACATCTTGAGTCATACTTCTCATGATTTGTCATAAGCCACGCGTTCACTTTATTTTAGCAGAAGCTAGGTAGGCTCAATTCCTTGTGTGGTTTTTAAAGTAAATGTTTTGAAAAGGGGGAGTTTATTTGTATTATTCTTGACCATATCTATTTAAATTCTTAATACATAATACATATATATATATATATATATACAGTCTCTCCTGATTTAAGTCCACTCTCTTGAAAAAAGCTATTTACACCAAGTTACGCAGTAGTTTTGTGATGCTTCTGCACAGCATTTATCTGAATTATCATCGTTCGCTACTAAGCGGCACTCACAACCAGCTCATTAACAAACTGATTCAACAATACTAAGTGAGCTTCATGTTTAAAAAAAAAAAAAAAAAGTGACACTGGCCATCTAAACACTCGTTAGTTCCAGAAAGTTTATAGAACTATTTTATGAACAATAGTCACCATTTGGCTGTCATTTTCCTATATAAGACTAAAGCACACACAAGAAAATTAAAAATAAAAATTAAAATTAAAAAAAGTAAGTTTCATTTCACTGTAAAATCTACTAGAGAAAAACCTTCTTATTTCACTACAGTTTTTATCTGGACTTACTTCTTTCCCTTTTTCTCCTTCTACAAAGGAGGAAATTGTGGAACTTCAATAATTTATAGAAACCAGGCTATAAAGTGAGTTTTCTCCAGGTGAAATATTTTGTTCTCGCTCAGAAAAAAAAAAATTCTTCTTTTAACAGTATTAATAGAATATTTCATCTGAAAGGGACCTACAATGATCACCTAGCCCAACTGCCTGATCACTTCAGGGCTCACCACAAAAGCATGTTACTAAAGGCATTGTCCAAATGCCTCTTAAACACTGACAAGCTTCGGGCATCAACCACCTCCCTAGGAAGTCTGTTCCAGTGCCAATTTCTACGTGCGACTATCAGTACTAGAGTAGAAGTCACAAATGAAAAAAAAGCATGTAACAGAAATTCACCTTAGTCCTGATCCCTCCCTTCTTGAAAACAAAACAAAACAAAAAAGAAAAATCGCAGAAAAGAGAATCATAATGTGGTGGCAACAACTCAAGAAAGGACAAGGTAAGAAAGTTTAATAGAGGAAACAATAAGAAGTGGCTTGAAAGCTAAAATTATTTGGATTGTTCTAAGGTGCAGTCTACCAGGAGACAATTCTTGCACCAACAAACTGTAAAAAGAAGCTAGAACCAATATAAAATACACCTACCATCCTTTTCCTCCTCTTAAAACAAATCACAACAAAGAACCCCACTCCATCAAGAGTACTTTCAAGTCAGATTTAACTGACAAAAAAAAAAAAAAAAAGTTACTTTAAGAGGACACTTTACAAGCTTTGTCAGAAACAGAAAAACTCACGACAATTCAATAGAATGATGAAAATTCGTCTTGCTATCAATCTCTGATTCGAAGAGAAGAAAGTAAAAGGAAAGGTGAGGGGAAAAAAAAAAACAACCAAAACAAACCACCACACCAAAGAGATGAACAAGTATTTGAAATTCATACAGCTCTAAATGAAAAGTGAAAACTGGACTCTACAAACAGAAGATTTAAAATTTTATGCCAAAACTGTCATGTTAAATAGTACACAAATATAGATTTTTTTGCCCTGCCAGTCCCATCTAGCTGAAATTCTAGGTAGTTTCTTTCCTCCTCCTATCAGGCTTTCTGCAACATCTAATTCTGCTCTTCTCTTCCAACAGGAATGCACAGAAGGCATGTTTTTATAAGTATAATAATGAATTCCCTTTTTGTTTGAATATACTTTTCTCGTAAGTTAATAACATTTCTTCAACATTACTGTAATAAAAAGCAGAACTCTGTTAGCAAGAGCAAAACCTTCAGCTCTTAAAAACAAATAAAATTTTCTAGAAAATAAGAAGCAGTATTACCCTCAATCTCACCCTTTACCTACTACCCCCAATCTTACTCATTCCTAACAAACAGCACGGGAATACACAAAATGCAGCTACACAGCTATTTGAACTAACATTCAAATCTTTATTACCTTTGAAATAAATCTAATTGCTTATATTTTCATTCTGCATGACTCTGCAGAATAATTCAGCACCAGAATCACAATGAATGCATGAACAGAATCATGATTTGACCTAGACTCTTTAGTTAAATCTGTAATACATAATGCAGTTATTCACTGACAGTGTTTTAGACATCAAGTAAAATACGACTCTATTCTGGATTCTCCTCTAAGCACTGCATACTAAAACATTCTCCCAAGTATTGTTGTTGGGGTCTGCCCCCTCGCCCCCCCATGCTAATAGTTAACATGCTTAACTACAAGATTGTCTGTAAATGTCTTTCAAAAATACACATTTCCACACAAGGACACTTAACAACAAATCCAACTCAGTCAGCTACCTATATTTCAAGATGCGAGAGCTCAATCTTAATAATACCAGCAGCTATCCCAGCTTTAACTATTCTGCTATCTAATGTATTATCCAAAACAAGCTCCAATTGAATTACAGTAATTGTTCTACTATATCAGACCATCAATTTAATTGAGTACCCTTGTCCTCGTTTCGGCGAGGCTAAACCATCACAACCCTGTACCACCAGCCACTGCCACATCACTTTAAAATTAGGAATTGCAATAAAGTGCATTACTTTTCTCTGAAGAACTATCATTCTCTAATTTTTGGTTTTTTTTTTTTTGGGGGGGGGACGGGACGATAGATGACAGAGAGGGAGAACTCAAGAGTTAACTATTTTCACCAAAGCATGTTTATTTCTCTTCTACTTTCTAATTATGCTTGAGCTAAAAATACATAGATACTTAGCCGCTATTACCTATAGGAATGCCTCTTATTTTAACAGGAGATTATTTTTTTCTCTAATGAAATAGACCTATATGAAATCAACCATCCCAAGAACATCCTAGTTTTTCCACCATTTAATGCTTTTAATAGGTTTGAGGCCAGAACAGACAAAAAACCTTAAACCTTAGTATAAACAGACTGCTGTAAGCTTGCTACTTACCACATGAGAAGGTATGAACAGGAGTAGCATTTTCAGTCTCATGGACTAAGATGTCCAACTATATCTATTACTGTCAAATTATGTATACTTATTTGCCTATTCATTCACAATGTTTAGTGATTTTTTTTTGTGGGTTTTGGGTTGGTTGTTTTGGGTTTGTTTTGTTTTTTAATAAGAAGTACACCTTAGAAACTTGATATTCCTCTTTAGTCCATCTCTCATCAGTGTTTCTTAATCTCAGTTCAAAAGAACCAGCACAAAACAGTTGACTTAGCCAATTCTCTTGATCTGTGGAACAAACAAATGCATGGTACTTCACACAACGAACAAGAGCTCCTCCTCAAAAGGTAACAGTTTGAACAGAGAGGCTCTATCACCACCTAAATTTCCACCTTTGAGAATCTGGGGAACAGAAATGCTTGTCTTTCAGAATTAAAAATAAATCATTTAAGCTGATTTATCTCCTACAGAAGCACTGATAATGAGACCAAAAACATTCCTAAGGATCACAATAATTTCACAGGTTTTCCTACTTCCAGTGCTAAGTCTTCCAGATCACCTTCCAAAACACTGCATAGACTTTCCCCAAAATACTGTTAACAATAAATATAATAAAAACTAGACGATGGCGCAGCTCTCTGATTCAACCTAAGTTTTATTTTTGCTCCCTATTTCTTCTAATACCTTTGCAGCACAAGATTTCCTGAGGAAACAAATCATTTATTATCTGGTTACTTATTAAGAAACAGTAACCACAATGCTGCCTAAAAGGCTTTACTATGTCAGGTATTGGGTGAACAATGAAACAGTGTCAATGTACTTAGTGTCCCAGTCCCACAGATGAACTCTTTGCAACTTCATGTACCTTTGCATAACCAAAAAGAACGAACAGTAGGATGGCTTGAAAACAGAGTTTTGTCATTTTCACTTTAAATCACATTTCATAACTGTGGGCAGGGGACGAGGAAGGGACAAATGTTAGCAAAATAGTAATAAACAGTTCCCGAGAACAAGGCCTACTGCCTACTAAACCCACTGCACCTTTTGATCTCACTATTTGAGATGAATTCCCTGCCTTCTCCCTCCTCCACCACCACCAATATGAAAAAAATTCTAATTTAACAGAGAAAATGACATTTATGAGAATACTTTAGGTAAGACAGTTAACACACTGGTTCTGATCACATACACTATGACACTTGTACTCTAGAAGGCAAAAAAAAAAAAAAAAAAAAACAAAAAAAACCCCAAACACCCCCCCCAAAACACAAAAAACCCCACAAACCACCCAAACAAACAAAAAAATCACCACACAAAACCCACAAACCCCCACCCCTCAAAAAACCAAAACCAACCAAACAACTAAAACCCAACCACCCTCTACAGGACCTCTACATTGTTATGGTGAATCCTAACAGTCGGTTTCATCCAACCGAAGTCCACTTTGCTCACAAAAAGGAGTAACTCCAACACATTCCCCAAGCCCTCCACATGCACTGCTATCATCTCCCGCATGGTGGTGGCAGGACCCATGTTGCTGCACACAAAAGGAGAGCTGAACCATCTGAGAATTATTTCTGTACTGTTCATTTTTCAGACAGCTCAGCTCCCTTATCCAACTGACGGCACATTTGGGTGAGCACTCGTGCCTACACAAAGGATGCAGCAGAAACGCAGAGCTTTCATCAACAGCATACAATTAGAGCAGCTACACCAATTGTGAAACTGCAACATGAAAAAACAATTACCCTAGAGTCAAATGATGCACCATAGCTTGCTCACGGGTCAAGGCCCTAACAAATGCGTTTTAAAACCTAACTACACAACACTTCAACAACATCTTTAACCACAATCTATAAACAACGCACAAGGCTGCCTTGCTCTGCCAAAGTGAGCTGTTAACTGTTAAAACTCCTCAATTTTTGTCTCCTATCACAAGAAATCCTCAGTCTTTCAAGAAGAGAAAATCAGCTGGCTGACAATTAATAAACTTTCACAATTAATGCAAGGGAATACAAAACATCCCGAGATCTGTTACTAGAGTCCCATGATCCTTGCTACAGCTAGGTCAAAAGTGGCGTACCAGCAACTCTATTCTCAGAAAGTCTTTGGTCGTAGCACGAAGAGAAATTTTAGTACTGATGATATAAAAATGAGATTGGCACTCTGAAACAAGAGACTATGCTCTCAAAGCAAGATTCAAGTGGTTTATACCACAAGTGGTGACTGCAGAAAAAAAAATAATATAAAGATATTTGAATTCAACAAAAATAACTTCAGAACATAAAACACAACATAATGGCATTTCTGAACTCATGTAATTTCCTGTAGGAAAGGGTGCACAGCATGGTTTTAGCTTATAAGAAAATTAAACATTTACATTCACTGACCAAACAGAAAAATGAAAGTAATTTACAAGATGAAAATTACATTTGATTTAATATTATTTGCACAAATTAAGTTTCAGAAATAAAATATCTAAGGCTGTGAAATTCAGTCTAATAACAGAAAGTTAACTCTAATAAGAATTCCTAAATAAAAAGTTTTCAAAGCGAGGACAACACCAGGAACGACACCAACTCTTGAAAATATATCTACCTAAATAGGTGTATAATAAAAGGCATGATTTTGCAAACAACGAAACAGAAGCTTGGGATTAAATTCCATCCTTTGTTACACACGGCCTTTATTCCTTCCTAGAGTAAAAGTTAGACATCGAACACTATGTTTACTGGTATTTCTAATTTCTTTTCTCCCTTCTGGCCCTTCTACAGTGAAAGCTCAAGGCATTCAAGTCCGAGAAGTGATACAGATGACAAAACATGCCTTCTTCAAAAAGAAGAGTCAGCATCTTAAAGATGGAATTTTTATTTTCTTTTTTAATTAAGAAACAAAGTTAGCTCATCATCAGTCTCTAACTTAAAAGCTGAAGATTCTTTGGTTTGCGATAAACAAGTTTCTGTTTAATGAAACAAGACATTGTGGAGAAAAAAAAAAAATTATATCCAAAATGTAACTGTTACACTGCAAATACAGTTCTATGCCAGCTTTCACAAGCCTAAAGTGTCAAGTAATACAAAGTTTACACATCTTTGACAACTGAAGCAACAGCAAATAGTCGATGGAGAGAAGCATGAAGAACAAAGTAACCAATTTCTTCCCTCCCGTCTACATAGGGGCAAGGTGGAAAAGGACGTAGAAGCATTTATCAGGAAGCCCAAGAAAACTTCGTTAGGAACAGAAGACTGCAAAAACAGGAAGATCCAAGTCCAAGTTTTGGGGAAGTACAACTTGTGTCATTACATACCTATTCTGACTAAATTAGTATCTACCTGCATTCTAACAAAAACGCTTCTTGGAAAGAAGGGTCTGAATGAACTTACTTCTCATCTAGCCTTCTTACTCCAACCTTTACAATGCCTTTTTCCTCAGTTTCTCTTTCTTCACATCCTTTTATATTCTGACTATACAGAAAAAGCCCAAATCTATTCTACACTAAGACTACATCTCCAATTCTTTATAATTTATAGGATAAAAGATTCACAGTAAATTTTACCAAGCAACTTCTGACTGTTGTTTGAAACAGATAATACTGCCTTACAGTCTTACAGATAAATAACATAATATATCATACAAAAGTATCAGCACTTTGAAATTCACAGTTGAATTTCTTTATCATTTTTGTTTCAGGAAAACTGAAAAGTGTTAGTGTGTATGAATACGTTTTCAACAAGTCAATTGCTATCAACTCTTCTACACCATGTGCATTAAAATGCCCAGGCCAATCCACCTCTGGCTCCAGAGAAAATCAACACAGTAAGTAAACCTGTTCCTACTACAGTAAATACTTATGATTCATCATATTGTAACATTTGTAATGTAACTAAAATAATGTGTACTAAAATAATGTGTACATTAACAGTCTTTCTTGGACGCATCACAGAAGGGAACTACTCTATCTCCTTTTGTGTGAGCTCAAAAGTTCTCCACGCCTTAAATCTCAGAAGTACTGGAGTTCAGAACTACCATAACCAACCAGAAAGCCTGAAGGGAAATCTCACTTTGATGAACGTTACAAGCAGGGCTCACTCTCCCTCTGAAATCCTGTTCAGAAATTCAGAGCCTAAATTATACAATAGCACACCTGGAGTGAAAACAATACCAGCAACAAGTTGCTAACAGACACAATTCAGACATCTTAACTGCTGTTTTCCCAGCTGCTGCAGTTCACAAGATATTAGAAGAAAATACCCAGGCCCCTCTCTGCTAGCAAGAACTACAGCACTGCAACTATTACTTCTTGTAATCACTGAGATGAAAAGCACACGCGGGGAGACAAAAGGAAAAAAAAAAAAAAAAGGGGGAACAAAACAAAAAAATCACCTAAATCAAATATGTGATGGGAATTTGAACCTGGGAAGTCCAGTTACTCCTCCACCACACTAGATACGCTGCACACAAAAAACACGAAGCCATAAAGCGCACCTTACCAGCGCAGGCGGGCAGACAGCGAAGCAGGACGGACACCTCAAACCAACTCGCTCCCGCCGCCAGATCCCAGCCCAAGCCGGCCGAACAGCCAAAACCCGCCTCAGCGCCGCCACCGGGGACCCCCAGCTCCCGGAGGGATCCGCCGGGGGCCGGTACTCCGCGGCGGCGCGCAGCCATTGTGTGCGCGGGAGGCGAGCGGCGCGGCGGAGAGCGCCCCCCCCTGCCCGCCCGCCCGCGCTGGCCCCGCCCCGCGCCGCTCCCGCCGGCCCGCAGCGCGCCCATGACGTCGCTCCATTTCCAGCCCGGGGCTCTCCCATCAGGGCGCCCGTTGTTATTTACCCCGCGCCGCCGGGGCCCCCGCCGCGCCCCCCGTCTCCCCTCAGCACCGAGAAGGGAGGACGAGGGGGCTAAGGTTGAATTAAAAAAAAAAAAAAAAGAAAATTTTCCAAAGTTTGGTTGTGGTTTTTTTTTTTTTTAAGTTGTATTTTTTTTTTTTTTGCGGGAAATTCAATTTTTTTACTGGGCTGCTCAGGGAGAGTGAGAAGGGAAAGAAAAACCAAAACCCCACCACAAAACAACTTTGCCCGCCGCGGCCGGCCCTGGCCGCGCCTCTTACCAGGTTCTCGTAGCTGCGGGGATGCTCCTTGCCCGTCCAGTCCGTACGCTTGGGCAGAAGCTACGGGAGGGGAGGGAAGAGAGGACACCCCGTCAGCGGCTGCCCTCCCCCGGGGAGCCCCCGGCAGCGCCCGGGACGGGGCGGGGGGAAGCGAGAAGAAGGCGAGGGAAGCGGGGGGAGGGAGGCCGCAGGCGGGGCGAGCGGCGCTTACCTCTTTCTCCGCCACTTCTCGGATCAGGACCTGCAGCGACAACAAAAGAGGGAAAGAGGGGGATGTCAAAAAAATGGGGGGCGGCTTTAAAGACAGAAAGAAGGGAGGAAGAGGCTGGCAGCGCGCCGCCCGACTGGCCGCCCCCTCTCCGCCAGGCCCGGCGCCATCCATCCATCCATCCATCCCCTACCTGAGCCGCTTGCTGGCAGGGTCCGTCCTCCAAAAAGCGAGCGATGAGGAAGTAGAGCTCTGAGGGGAGAAGAGAGCCGGTGAGGGCTGGAGCTCGCCCCTTCCCCGCGGGCTTTCCTTTCTTCCCCCCCGCACCCCCCCCACACCGCCCCTCTCTGACTCCCGCTCGGTTCCCGCCGCCCCGCACGGCGGCTCCTCCGGCACTCACCCGCTCGCAGCTCCGCCGTGTGCCTGCTGCCGCCGTCCCCGGACATGGCGAGGCGAAAACCGGGGAGGGGAGGAGGAGGAGGAGGAGGAGGAGAAGGGGAGGGGGGGGGGAAGGGAGGAGAGAGGCGGGGGGGGGTCGGGCCGCGCTCCCGCGGCAGCGTCGGGGCCCGGCGAAACGCGTCCGCCCGCCCGGTAGCTGTCACTGTTCGTTCACCGGGAAGAGTCTCGGCTCCACCATTCAACCGCACGGGCAGGAGGAGGAAACAACAACTCACAGCCACCCGCCGCCAACGCCGCCGCTGCCGCCGCCAGCCAGCGCGAGCGAGCGCGATCCCTCCGCCCGGAGAAAGAGTCCCCTCCTCCTCCTCCGCGACCCCCCTCCTCAAGCCTCCCAGCCCCTCGCACCGCTCCGCACCGCCCCTCTCTCCCTCCCCCCAACCCCGCGCCCCTCAGTCCCCGGGCGCCCGGCGGCGGCGGCCAAGGCGGGGAAGGGGGGAAGCTGGATCCGCCCGCCCCCTCTCCCGCCCCGCCGCCGCGGCGGCCTCCGGCGCTGCCCGGGCTGAGGGGAAGAAGGGGCGAAAGCGAGCGCTACGCGTTTATTAGCGGGCAGGCGGGCTGAGGCAGAAGATGTCGGAGCGGCAAAGGCGGGGTGGGCGGGAAGGCAGCGGCGGGCTGGCGGTTGAAAGGCGCTTTTCTCTGCGAGGTGCGGGCGGGCGGACGGCCGACCGAAGCGCGGAGGGATACGACGCACGGAGAGGAGGGGCCGCGGCGGGGGGCAGCGGCGATTCGCGGTGGCGGCGGCGGGGAGGCTGGAAGTTACCGAGTTTCAGCGTCGCAGAAATGGGAAGCGAGCGAAGCCAAAATGCCCCCGGGGAACGCGGCCCCGCTGGGGAGGCGGGCTGAAGAGGCCCGTCCCTCTCTCTTCCACCCCCCCTCGCTCCCCCATCCCCCCGTAGCCGGGCCCGCGGGGCTCCCTCAGAGCCCGGTCAGGGGCTTCGGGGCGCTGCCGCTTCGGCATCCGCGCGTAAGTGCCGGTGTCACGCGTTGTCGTTTCTTCTTTTGGCGACATGGTGTCCGGGGCAGGGTTCGTGCCTTGGGTTTGGGGAGGGGGGTGGGAACTTCAAGAAACGCCAAACAGGCCGAAACGCGCTTTTCTTCGTGGTTCGGCGGGGCTGGCGCGGCTGCTCCGCTGGGGCCGGAGTGCCCGTGGCCGCCGCGGCTGGGCCGGGGGGTGAAGGATGGCTCGGTTTAACAATTCAACCTTTAAAAAAAACAAAAAAAAAAAAAAAAAAAAACCCATAAACCAACATTGCAAACAGCTAATAACGATTTTATTCATTGTCTTTGCCGCCAACCGAATCAGGCACGCGGGCCCGGCGAATCTTCTGGCGCCTGGAAGCGATGGCCGGAGGAGGAGGAGGAGGAGGAGGAGGAGGAGTGGTGGTGGTGGTGGTGTTGTCAACGCCAGGACAGGCGAGGGACGGCGGTGGCCGCAACCGATGGCTGAACGGGAGAGGTAATTTCACGATCGATAACCTGCCGAAGGTTCCTGAAAGGCTGCAACGCCGCGCGGAGCCTGATCAGCGGCTAAATCATTTCTGTATTTCATGCGTTGCTAGCTCGGTGGTGCCGAATAAAACGTTCCGGTTTGCGCTGTAACTGTTCGTTTGCTGCTTACAGCCCCCAAAAAAAAAAAGAAAAGAAAATGAAAAACCAAAGCAGGCATCCACTGATAATTACCTTTTAAAAAAATATCCCTACCCGATGAGGAAGGGGTTTGAAGGAGCACGGTTAGTTGTCTTTGTGGTTTGCACATCTGTGCTTTTTCAGGTCAAGCCGAGGCCTTGCGAGAACAAACGTGTTTGCGGACAATAAGAATGGATTTAGCAGGGATCGATCTAAACAGGGGAAGCTGTCATTTTTTTAATATTTATTTTGCCCCAATTATTAACTCATGTAACTTGCGAAGCAAAGCCAAAAGTATGTTTAAAATGATACAGAAGCTAGACAAAGAGTATTTTCTGCATGAGGACCCTGAAGCTCTCACCTATATAACTTTTAATAAAATTCGATTTAGACCACATTTCTGTGCAACTGAGGGGAGGCTGAGTTGGGCATTTTTATACGTAGGTTTCCGAGGCCGGTGAGCTTGGTGTACGAGCCTGCTGCTTAAGCTTTGTGCTTGGCACAGTGAGAAAAGCTTGCTGCAGCCACCCTTCTGCTTTATCGCAAAAACGTAACCAGGAAAGGTTAGAAAAAGGACGCTGAAATGTCAGATATTTCCACAAAGTCATGTTATAAAAAGTGATAAAAATTAGACTTATGTAGCAGACACCTAGTTGCTGTGCATTTTGTCATACAATTATCAAATGCCCTAAAAATCATTAAAATAATAATCTAGCATCTGGTCTGTAATCATTAAGGTAAATGTATTTTGTAGTATAGATTATTTTTTTTTTAAGTAAAATTGTGCATACTAGATTTGATCTCTTCATCTGTAGCTACGTTCACTTTATGTATTTAAAAATCTATGAATGTCTCCCTTTTCCCAGTTTTCATAACAATAACCACTCTGTGTTTCAGTTTTATTTTAAATCCACACTTCAAACAATTGAAACAGCAATGAAATAATATTTACCATCTAATAAACATTTTAAAAATAAAGTGACTCGAGTCTTTTCTTAGTGATGTAAAATATGTATTGTAATAGCTCTCATAGGTCGTTCTCCCAACAAAGGGCTACACGAATAATGTGATTAACATTTTAATTTCCCTTGATGTGTACATAAAAGAAAGTATACTTATGTATGGCATCACTAAAATTATAAACGAAGGAATAGAGAAATTTTAACAGTTAAAGGGTCTGAAAGTAGAGGAAAACAGTCTTCAATACATCAGACTTCCCTGTTCTTTTGGCAACTCGTAACTTTTCCTGATGTAGTTTAAAATACAGCCCACAGAATCAAAGCATTCTTGATGTTTTGACAGTAAAATAAGGATTGTGTCTTTTATTTAATTTTTGTAAAGCGCCAAGCAAAATGGAATCCCAATCCCTGACTTGAGCCTGAGCATCGCAGTTCTACAAGTAATATTTAATAAACAGCTTTTACAAACATACATTCCCCTTTTTTTTTTTTTTTACAGATTAACTCTGATGTGGTTTTTTGTTTATTTGTGGCTTAACGTGGAAGTCACATAGTCACAAGAGAAAATGCAGAATTATTGTTGTTTGGTGATGCATGTTAGAATGATTTTTAAGAATTCCTGCAGCAGTAATACGCATTCTATTAATTTTTCAGAGATACTGTAAAAGTTTTTTTTCCTCCCTGTTGCAATTACATTGAGGATGTTTTTGTTAGGTACAGAAGTGGAAAAAAAAAATCCTAATCTCCGAATTTCTACTATCTTGATTGTTTTGCTTTCAAATAATTCCTTTTGTTTTGTGTGATCCTGTCACCTCACGTTATCCTCAAGTAAAAATACATCAGTTCTGCTCTGTCAGTGAGATTTAATGTTTTTTAAAGGGAACTATTTCTACTCTGAAAAGTCTGCATTAAAAAAAACCAAAACAGTAGTAGTAACGGAATTATTTTCCTTTTTCAGCTACAATGACTGTTACAGTTAAAAAGAAAATCTCAGATTATTTTAATCTAGGAATTGGATTGTTTTAACATCTGATAGCTTTACATATTCTTTTTGCAAATGTTTTCTCCTATTATTTCATTTAGTGACTTTCAAATGTGAATATTCACACACGTTCACTAAGATAATTTTACAAAAATGCAATAATAAAGTTTGTTAGATTTTGCTCTTAATAAACTTACAGTCAGTTATGGACTGATCCCAAGGGTTGGTGTTTTTGGAATTTTTTAATTTGCCCTACCTTGGCCTTAATTTTTTTTTTCTTCTCCTCCCCTCCCCTTCCCCAAAAAGTGCCATAAGCACTATGAGTATCCAAATGCAGATATGTGAGAATTTTCTTGAATTACTGGTTACCTTTGGTAGATAAGAATCTAGTATCTTTGGTTTCTTCTTGATTTTTCTGTGTCTTGATATTTTGGGGTTTTTTTTAACTGATCTTTTTTCCCCTGTAATTGTTTATCAGTTACCAGTATGGTTTAATAGCTTGCAACCAGAAAGTGCGTTACTTGAAACTTAATGGAGGCAGTTCGTGACATGAAAATTCTTTCTGTGAAAATCCTTTTCTTGTGAAATTTTCTCTTTCTCTTTTCTTTGTAGACAAAGGAAAGTATTTAGGGTTTGTAAATTGTCAAGCTGAACAATGTAGCTAAATATTTGAAGCATGATATGAGCAAGGAGGACGTTGGTTCAGAGCAACATAAAGCATTGACTAAACTTTCCTTGAGTTTGGTTGGTTGGGGTTTGGTTTTGTTTGATTTTTTTGTTTGTTTGTTTTCTTTGTGGGCATCTTTTTTACCTCAAATGAAAAAACTCACCAGTTGCTTGCCTTTTTGTGACTATTGATTCTTACTCTTGAAACCAACCATTACTTTTGCAAAGGCAAGAAGTGAGTGATGGTACTTAGGAGGCCAGACAACTTTTAAAGTTATTATCATGTATATTAAATATCTGCAGAAAGAATCAAATGTGCCAAAATACAATACTACTATGAGTAAATTCCTTCTGCAGTTTTAAGCAGTAATCTACAATTTAACTTAGTAGCTGCACATCAAAATTATTTTAAATACTCACTTGTTCCTGCTTCATATCCTTTCTAGAATATATCCTTTCTGCACCCTGCATCAATAACCTACCTGAATTTTCAACTACAGCTCCTTACAGAGCGCTTAGCCACTATCTATTCTGCCCGTAGCAGATATTAAATATTGAACTGTATGCCTCTGTTCTTTACCTTTATTTCCTTTTTCAGTGCACTCATTACCATAGAATGTGGATGTCTTCCTGCTCCAACCAAAACACACCATTTCACCTTTTGCTTGCTTCTCCCTGTTGGTCAAAAGTAGCGTAGAATCAGACATCTGGATTACCCAAACCACCGTCAGCACTGACAAATTAACATTTTATATAAGCACACACGTAGATTAACTTCTTAACACACATATTTCTAGGTGTTCTCCTCATGTTCGTCTAGAAGAGTAAAGCAAAGTTAAGTCACTTAAGAAGGCATCATTAATTTTTGTGTAAAAATAAATAATAAACTGGGAATCGACTATCAAGCTTCTGAAAGTAGATCTATATGTCATTTATATTTTGAGCAGTAAATGAGTATGGTTGAAATTCATCCAATGGCTCTAAAAACCTCTTTAGTATGTTGTTATCCAAATAAATATGAATTGCACCAGCCATGACATTCTTTTGGTTTCACTATTACATCTTTGAGTACAAAAAAAACTTCCCTTATGAAGAGAAACTGAGAATTAAACCTATGTAATTCCTATTGAATAAAGGAATTCTACAAAGGGATTCTACTGTTTTGAGAGAGGGGGAGGGGTGTTTTATTTTAACGCAATTTAATTTGTGCTCCTGTATTTTTTAAAAGACCTTCAATTAAATTTACTGGATCAGTTTGACAGTACAACTTTCTATGCTGAATACATTCCCTAATTATCCAGAGAGTTTTGAGAAGATGATTAAACTGCTGTACTTAACTGTTTGCTATTGGGCTTTTCTTCACAGAGAATCTTGGCTATTTGCCATGTTCAGTTTCACGTCCATTTGATGTCTCCAAAGTTTTCCAAGAATTCTAAGGATTATGTGCTTTTTTAAAGTGAAGCTTTGAAAAAATTAATATATAGGGTGTGTTTTAGATGAGAGCTACACCACAAGGAATATAGGAGTAGAAAAAAAATGTTTATGATGTTGCTTTGTATATTGAGAATTATTTTCTTTGATTATTACTTCTAGAAAACTGCTGAAAACATTTGCTGTTACTATACTTTACTGGAAAGGTATTCCAATATGCTAAGGCAATTTTTGTTGAGCAGAAGATTTTAAAAATATGATGTATCATTTATTTGTTTCACTGGTTTTATGTTAGAGTTCTAAGTGTAAGAAGAGAAGATATTTTAAGTCTAAGTGACAAATTTTATTTATATTGTTAAATTACAAAGTTTATGGACACACATTTTAAGTGTCGTTTGGTGAATATTTATCTTTCTGTTTCTCTAAATGAAAATCTAGAGTTCTGTTTAACCAAGTTTGAGGGCCATCTGTGGTGAGGGATTTGGACTTGATTCTAAAATTGATTTGGACTTGATTTTTTTCTACAGTAGTAGCTTGTTAGAAGTGCAAGTTTTTAAAATACAGATGAGCGGTTACTTGTCTGACTCTTCAGAATGAGGCTGGTTATCAGCAGCTTTGGTGCAGACTTGTAATTTCCCTGAAGTTAATACAGGGGACTATTACAGATTTACATCTATGTAATAACTGGAGAGATTCTGTCATATTGTTATCAGAGATACAATCTGATACACTTGTTAATGTGTAATTACAGGAAAGGCCCAAGGAAAAATGTTTCAGTGTTTACAGATAGTCATTGTACAGTTTAGATGAAACCAGAGCAGGCCATAAGAAATATCAGAAAGATCTACCCAGAGAAGAGATGAGCAGGACAATGTAGGTGAAGTTTCATGATTTTACATTCAGAATAATCTATTGGAAGAAATGCTATGAGTCAGTCATGCTCCTTAAGGGCTCCTAAACCAAAATAAGAAAAAAAAAAAAGCTCTATTTGATAGCCAGTAATAAATCTTTTAATTTAAAAGACCATTCTATTTATTGCATACTTAACATTGAGAATATAGTAATTTTGTTCTAGAACTCTAGTATGAAACCAGTGAAACAAAGCAATGACACATCTTCTATTGGAATACTGTGTTGAGTCTTGAAAACATATAAGGAAAATAGTTATGATCAAGAAAAAAATATTCTAGGAATAGAAATGGAATAAAATACTTGAAGGCCGTAATATTTAAGTACGGCATACAAAATATCTCTGTTTCAGAGAAAATAAAGCAGGATCTTCTGTAAATTCTAGGATATAGTTCAAGAACTGAAATAGTTGAAAAATTTATAATTAAAAATTAAGTTTTTCCACATCACAAAATATAACCATCCTGGCTTTACTTTTGCCTCATAAATCGCTAACACAGGGATTTTAGCAGTCTTCAGAGGAACTGATGCTTCTATAGGTAAGAACATCCAGTGACAGCACATGCACATAATTAGAAGGATCATTAGCCTGATCCAACACAGCCTTGCTCTGTTGCTAGCTTTAAGCCAATCGTTATTTTTTTCCCCGAGTACTTCCTTCCAGTGTTGATGTCATTTAGAGCTGCAAAGTATTTTTATTTCTATGTAGTTGAAATGTCTGCTTTCCCCAAAATAGCAATGATGTAGTACAAGTAGTACCAATATTTGCACTTACAGTAAAGATTTTAGTGCTGTTAGCATTGAACCATTTGGCTGACAGTGCCTACTTTGTGTAGCATATGTGATTTGTCAATCATCCATGAAATACACATCACTGAGATTCTGATCTCCATTTATTGTTCAGTCTTTTGCAAAAATACAGGGCTGCTGATGCAGATTTCTCAGTGTTTTGTATTCCTCTATAGCATCTACTTGGTGCCTCAAAAGGATTATTTATAATTTCTTCAGTTTGCCCAGATAAACTGTAGAGGAGTTTTGGCTTGTCAAGCAGGCATAGTGTGTACTAATTGACATATAAATTGTGTAAGGTAACGACCAATTTAAAAATCACTGAATCAGTCTCTTGATTTTACAGGTTTTAGAGCACCAGAGACCAGAGGTGTGATTAGACCACAAATGACCCTTGCGTATGTGTGAAGCTGGTTAAGTATTTTGTTTGCTTCCTTGTTTTTAACCTAATACTAGTGTAAGATGGAGATTGGCACACGTGCCTCCCTTTTCCCAGGTGAGGCCCTACCAGAAGATTAAAAGATTGTGCTCACTCTAGCTCAACTAATCTGTATTTTTTCCCATGCAAAGTGGAGAAGCTTATTTAATGGAGGCTGAGAACAACCCTTTTTCAAGGGTATCTGCCCAGGTGGCGAGCTCATTATTTTCAGAGGTACACACAAAATACTGCTTTCTCTTCCCAGTGGAAGAATTTGAACTGAAGTTAGATACCCCTGCATACCAGAGTGGGTGACAACTACAAAGTCATTGGATGAAAGGCACAACTGCGACTTTGGTTGGGACCTCGTTTGGTAAGCGTCCTCTCAAAATGCCCAATGAATGGAGTGCAGAAGTGAGACAGAAAGATTTGTGGATCTTAAGCTGGTCAGAACAGGCAGCTTTGGGCACATTAAAAAAATTTTTAGACACCCAGAAGCTTTTGCTGTTTGAAAGTTAAGAACCTACATTTCGAACAGGGGTATCTAAAGATTATTTTATAGTTAGGTTATTAGACACATTCTCACCCAGTTTTGGGTCAGCTCATCACTGATGGGTGATGCTGATGGTCGCCACTTCTCGCAGCAAGCTCTGGAGCATTAGCACACTGCTAGTTTCTGCACATGTGTGGTTTATTAAAGCTCAGACTTCCAAGATCAAATGAAAAAGGAATTGAACTTGATCTTCCAGCATCAAGTTTGACTACTACTAATTGCCTCTTGGCAGGCCTTTATAAGTAAAGCACTGAATAACACTAAAACTCAATCAACAAATATAAAGAAGCACAAAGTCTTACAAAGACTAGACTGAGCATTTAAAGAAATACACAGGTATTTATTTTTAACATAGTCCTAATTTTGGAGTTGGTAATTCTGGTTATAATAAAGCTATGCTTATTTATTCCCTGTGTCAGGTTTTTTTGAATGATTTTGAAAGTGCTTTAAAAGAGAAATGACTGTGTAGGACTCATTGACCTTTCCACCTAAATACAGCTAAAGTTTCATCACCTAGTTAAAATACGAGTCATGCCAAACCTGCATGTCAGCATTTGAGGAGCTGGGACCCTCTAAAATCCTTACCTAAAAATACTGAGTTCTCTTTGTTTGCATGCAAGGTATTTTTGTTCTTAAGAAATAGCTGGGCCATGTTTTATCTGTTAGGTATTTATTAGAAATGAAAGCTGAGGTTTTCACAGTTTACTGTCTTCTAGATCTGAGCAATAAGGTAAAATATCAAAATCTCACAATTTGAGAAACAGAAAACATAATTTCTTCCATGTAGTCTAAGACGTTTTATAAAAATCATTAGGGTTTGAGAAGAACAAAGTGTGTGTGCCGGGGGGTGTTCTGTTGAGCTGCAAGAGGAATTACCTACATGAAATCTAGGTAGCATTGAAAAGAATATACTGGCTTTTTAAAGAAAGGATCACATGGATCCTGTTGATCACAATTTAATTACAACTTTATGTCTCAAATTTGAAGACAGTTAGTTTTCAGGGAATTCTGGAAAACTTGTTTTGAACAAACAGAACAGAGAGTTGCCTAATAGGTTACCAAAAATATTTCCTGTAGAGCCTGCTATTTGTCAGGTTTTTTTAGTTTTGGTTTTGCTGTTTTTCAAGGGATGAGCAAAGAGTTTAGAGGGAAAGTGAGAAAGTAGCAGACAAAGCTGCAGAAGTCAGGAGTAAGTCACCTGTGCTGTAGCAAACTGCAGAACAAGATGAAAAGCCATTTAAAAATTGGAAAAAAAAAAAGTAATGGACAGTCCCTTAGAAAAAAGTTACATCAGCTTTCCATCCTTCAGGTAAATGCCTGAGGTAAGGAAGAATTGATTTATGCCAGAGTTCAGAGTCAGTAACTTAAAATCACAGAGGTTACCACTGAAGTCCTAATATCAACGTTTCTGGTTACTGAGAGTTAAACATTACAGTAGGTTCTCAGACCCCAGCAGGACATTCCTTTTCCTCAGACTCTGCATAACAGTTGCTGACAATTTCAACAACATAGGCAGCTGGTTTCTAACGCCCAGACCCGAGCCCCAGTGCTGTTTAAGTCATTACTTAAAAATTATTTTTCAAAGTAGTAAATGTTCTTAAAAAAATAATCAAGAAGAGGTATTCACCTACCCAATCCCATTTGAAAACAAAACACTACACACTTCTTAAATTCCAACAACACAGCAGCACCTCTGCTCTGTTTTCTCCAAAGTCTTTTTCTTTTGAAGTTCCTTGTAAGTCCTAACTAACAAAACCAGTCCGAATTAGAAGTCCTGAACCACGTTTCTTTGGGTCTTTTAATCTAAACTAAATAATTAATATCCAAGTAAAATTAGAAAAGCCCTCAAATGAAATTGACTTTTTGACTTATGGTCCACCACTCTCAGTGCATCCAAGATTTCATCAGATTAAGTGTAACTCTGAAAGACGTTGTTCACATATACTCCCAACCCTGCTTTTGCGTTTGAAATTTTACAGCAGCCAGCATCCTTGGATTTTTCTCCTCCCTTGAGGAGCATGGTGTGTGCCTCTCAGTTCATCCACTGTTGGATGTTCCTAACAGTGTAAGACTGTCTGTAGGAGGGCAGGTCATGCCATATTTACAGACAATAGCATTTTCAATTCCAGTATGCAGAAGGTGAGGAGTACTTGTTGCTGTGTTCCTCCATTTAGAATTTTACCTGTACTAGGAAACTGAAGAGTACTAGCACGCTCTCAATTTCTGGGGCCAATTGCCTCATGCCAATGGCCGCATCCATGTTATTAAACTCTTTTAACCACCAAAACAGGACAGCTGCATCTGCATTGTCAGCTGAGGCTGTCAACTCCCCGAGCCATATGCCAAGGGTTGCTCGGCCTGGACCAAGTGCAGGGTCTCTGCTGACGACAATTTAAGATTGTAAGCAGCAGGCTTCAAGTCTCCAGCTCTACGCCTTGGCACCTTTTAATTTGCTAGCATAGTCACAGCCTTTGCAACAAACAGAACGACAGGCTGCCATTGTGCTTTACTTCTAAAAAAAAAAATCAGATGTCTTTTTAGTGAGGTATAGTATATAAAAGATGGAATACATCCAAGGCAAATGTCTCTTGTTAGGAATTTCCAGAGGCTGAGCTAAATCCTAGCTAGTTCTTAACAAAACCCTAACCTCTCTCAGTCCATTTTGCTCAGCCTCCGAATTATTTGGTTCTTCACTCTGTCCAGTAAATAATGAGAAAAACTCTGAAATGCTTAAAATGATCACAAAAGCCTCTCAGTGCCACACTGAAGATCACTGAAGGAAGACCTGATGTGGAAAACAAACCTGGAGAATGGTATAAAGCTGCCGAGAAGTTGAGAGAAAACAGTGTAACATTAAACGGAAGTAAACAGAAATGAACAGCTGTCAGGGAGATTCACAGTATGTCTCAAACCTTTACAGTGGTCTGAACCAGTAACTACCGAGAGTCAGAGGTAGTCAAGAGCTGGCTGCAGTTGTTTGCAATGAATCTATTTAAAAGCACTGGATATTGCAAAGGAGATGGTATGGTGATCAAAGGCTTTGTCAGACCTTAGTAGGAACAGGAAGGCTAGTGCATGAAAAGCACTGGAAAAAATCCTTAAATGAAATTTTGGTGTAAAGTATCTTGCTATCTTGTCTTTATCTGGGGAAAACAGGACTACTGGGGTGAAGGGGGAACACAGTTTTGAAAGAGTCCAAGTCATTCACACTCCAACAATAACAGAACAGGTATCAATCTGCTGAACATGGCAGATGCACTGTTGTAAAGAGGTATATGGTACCAAACGCATTGTCTAATTGCTTCATGAAATAAAAGGGACAGTCACTATCTTCCATGCTTGTTGATATAAAACAAGGCCATTGTGATTACTGATAAATGGAATCGATAGTCATCGAGTTTTGTAAGAAAGCAGTATTTGTGCTACAGGCTACTTTCTACAAATTACTTCATGTGTTTTAGGATCTATAGACCTAAAGCACCACCCCACCATGAAAGGGTGAACCTAACGCTGAAGCATTCACCAGACTAGGAGCGTTATCGTTGTTTTCACTTAAAAGATCCAGCATTTCAAAAATGTTAAGACACCCTTGTGATTATGCAAGTGTGAATCAGACAGTGGCTCGATAGGGACAAAGTGTCCTAACATCAGTTACTTAAAACTTGGGTGGCAGTGATCCCCCTTGCAATTTCATCACTGAGGGTGACATCCACTTGGAAACACAATTTCCTTCTTTACTGGCCCTTGGAATACCTTTACAACTATACACAACTGCTGCTGCAATTGGCACTTGCAACTCAACACTTAAAATCCGTTTCATGCACTTCCCATAGCCCTAATGGCACCTCTACTACCAGAGCGCCAACCATCTCTTGTAATTAATTCCTATTACCATTATCCACATCCACTATCTTTGAATAATTATCGACAGCTTTCTGACTCGCTGTGATCATTTAAAGAACGAGCTGCCAAAAAGTCACAACCAAATCTATCCTTATGCAACCTCTTGGAAGCATGCCCTTTCTCTGCTACTCTGTATCAGAATAATCTGCAGCAGTTACATCGTTCCCTTAGATGAACTACCACTACATACATGTCATGAGTTCATGGCCCACACCTCGCCTCTGAGGCTAAGCAACCCGCAGCTGGTGCGTGGCCACTCTAAAAAGAAGTCTCACAGCAGTAGTAGAGGTGCTGAGGTCACAAGGTGGCTCACTCTATCTTCATCTGCAATCTTCCATCTCACCTCAAAGGCTTGTACCTACTGTCACTGATGTAGACAGCAGGCTCCTCAGCAGCATCTTGATGCCGGACTGCTCATCCTATATGATCACCTCCATGCCAAAAAGAGGGTGTTGAAATTTTTTATCTTCTACCCTCATTTTAAGATGAGCTGAAACAACGACACAGTCTTTCATTCACATAATGGAGGATGCTCTGCTGCTGGCTTTGGAAGGAAGTCTGAGCTCATTGAACCTTCACCATAAACATGCTTGGCTGAAGACTCAAAAATATTTTTTTTCAAATTGAGCATAATACATTTATAAGTCTGTGTATGATACGGTAAACTTTAATAAAGAGGTTCTGGATGCTGTCTCTCAGAATTACCTTATAGCTTAAACTTTCACATACCTTCTTCCCTTGGCAGGTGAAGCAGGCAAAGCTTCCTGAAAGACTCCAGAAGTTCATCAACACAACTAGTGGTATCCTACAGGTGCAAACTTGGCACTGATACAGAAAAGATACTTAACTAAAAAAATGCCCTCAAGGAAGTAGGGAAAAAAAAAAAGTAACAAGCAGAACTGTAACCAGATTGTTCATAAAAGACTGGGGTGGGGGGTGGGGGGGGAGTGCATGGGGAGGAAGAACCAAACAAACCTAGTGACACTCAAGGCTTGCTTGCACATGCAAGGCATTTTGCTATGTTTCTCTGTCACACCTGTTCATAGAAAAATCAGTTTCTCTTGTGTTGTGAGAGCTCTCTTCCCCTGCACCCACCCACCCAGACTACGGGGTCAGACTTCTTCCCCTGTTGCCATTCCCCTCCTCTCCCACCCCAGCTTGTCTTCCACAAAACAACATCGCTTTGCAACAGAGTATTCACACATCTCTTCTCCCACACCCAACCACAAGAGAACCTCATCTTGAGACAACCCCCACTCGCCACTCCTCCCTCTTAGGAATAATACGCAGCCATCTTTAACATGACAGTGGATAGAATCACAAAAATTCTCCAGACTCGCTCCTCCTTTCTTCTCAATTATTCTAGATGCAACTGGCATATTTACACCAGTGTCTTAATGTCTAAAGGTTATGAATCCCTTGGTGTTATTTTAAGAGCTCACATCATCTTCTACCTTCTTTCCTTACAGAATATTTCCAGAAATTAGGAGCAGATTGGTTTGAAAAAATCAGATCCTTAATAGATTTTATTCTGATTCTTCCAAAGAAAGCTTAGAATGGCTTCCAGCTTAAGTTCCAGGATAAAGCAGATGATCTTGTTCTACAGCCTTTATTTTGTGAGGAACTAGAGTAACACTTAATTTTAATTTCAGAAATGGACAAAGGACTTTGCCAAGATCACTACTTCCAGTCTCTGTGTTGTCATCTTAAATTATATCGCTTTCCATTAAATTGTTCATTATTAGAAGATTCGTATCAAACAGCCTAGTACCTGAAATTGTCCAATATAAATTCATTTTTATGGGCTTCAAGTCTGAAATTTGTTCCTGAATAAGAATCAAAACAGTGATAAAACAATTCCTACAAGTTATACTATTATAACCTAAAATAAAGCACAATGGCCTCATGCACTCAACTTTCTTTTTCTGAGCATGAATTTAAATTACTAGCTTTATCTTTATCTTAGCAGGTAAGCAAGTATACTGTTCCATTCACATTTGGGAAAAAAAAAAAAAAGGAGACTGATCAGTATCAACAGACAAATTTCAAATGTACTGTGTTAAGTCATTTTTCACCACAACTCATTTGTAGATACTTTGAAGTTGGTTACAAGAGGAGAGTGTTTTGCTGAACTAGTCTAACACTTGTCAAGTCTCTGCTTGTTACGTATAAACTACCTTGTTTCTAATACTACTGTTCATCACAAATGGAGTAATAAAATAGTTTACTTCTCACCTTGTCAGTGTTCTACGGAAAAGCCACCCTTATTTCATTCTGATTTGTTATAAACGCATAATTGGACGTTACAGAGGGCATTTGGGGGCAATTTGGCTATATCTAGCCAAACAGCCTTCCAGTAAGTTCTCAGTTTCTGAATAAAGCAAGAAGTGTGTTTATTATGGAGAAGAGCAGTAGAAAATTCTTGCCTTCACAAGAAAATAACGGCACTGAACAGCTTAGTGCTTTTCCTGACCGTTACGTATGCAGCAATTTAACTAGCAGTGAAAGTATTCAAGTCTTCCTGCAAATAAAAGAATTATAATAAACCTGAAGCTGGGAGGATGACAGTCCTTGCTGCTGAACTTGTTTACGGACAGTCTCCTGTTATCTTTTTGTGCTTCAATTCAAATATAGACATTTACTGACTTATTTAATATAAATTAACAGCGTGGGCTAAATTGCTGCTTTAAATCTGACAGCAGTCAGCCGCCTAGCACTATTCCAGATACAATGACACAAGTGAAAACACAGGTCCAATAAGGCAGTCAGGTCAAAAGCAATTATTCAAAAGAGAAATGGAAGACTCCACTTTTGAGATTTTTTTTAATTTGACAACACCTTACCTTTATTGAATACAGAATGGCTACTTCCTTCTCAGTTGTATAATCTCTTTAGGGTTATATCAATTTTACAGAGTTTCAGTAGATAAGTAATCAACGTTGTGGCTGTTGAGGCTTGGTATCATGATGTATACCTTCGGACTGTAGAAATGGTTTAACTTTAAACCATGTTCTCCCCTGAACACTTAAGTTATCTATTTTCCCCTTCTAAGACTACATTAAAAAAAATAAAAATCACAGAACTGAGCATACAAAAACACCCCAAAACTTTTTCCCATTCCAATAGAAATTTAACTTGTTATTTATTCTAGTAAGACATCTTTATTTTCTTGCTATTCCTTCTCCCTATCCCTACTTTTATTTTCTTTTTGCATCTACAAACAAATCAAATAACTCTCCAACTTTTGAGAGTTGAGCAAACTGTAGCAAAAAACCATTAATTTTCCCTGTTGTTTAGCATAAGGATTCATTTTCCATTAGCACTCCCTTTAAATGCTTGTGTCTCCTCAGCACAGCTCTCCGTTCAGAAAAAGCTGCCTTTGCCATTTGAAAAGACCAAATACCAAGTGTAGCCTTGTGCTGACACACGCAATTAGCCCAAGGTCAGTCAAGGATAGGGAAGCAGCAGAAAGTAACAACCCAGAGAAATTATATAAAGCTAAGGGAAAGTGGACCTTTAACTACTTAAGGGTGACTTATTTTTTATCATTCTTTAAGTCTTGTTTCTGTTGTACCTGCCTTCTTTGAACTTAATACCAGTTCATCCTTCTCAATAATAATTAAAAATATATATATTTTTTAAATGTATTTTGAATTACCCATCTGTTACATCCCACAAAGGACAAATATAACTTTCAGGGATCCCTCCACACCTTGTGTTCAAGTGTGAAGCAGACAGTCATTAAATTCTGATGATGCAAGTTTCTTCATGGCTAAGATGCAGCACCTGGCACTTTCAGGTGCCACTTCAAAACTAAAATACTTACGTGCTTCCTGAAGGTGCTCTGCAGATCACCAGCTGCCCACAAAGACTCTACCTACATGTGTTTCAATGTGCAGCCATTCTAAATTTAAAAAATATGTTTTACCACTTGACACAGTGCTTTGAAAAATTTCTCTGAAAATTTCACACATAGAGGAAAAAAAATAGGAAAGCATCACATTTACAAAACACTTCTAAAAAAAAAAAACGGATACATTAAGTGAATCAGTAGGATAGCGTGTTTCACTAAACTTGACCCAAGTGGATTTTCTGTTGTTAAATGCTTCTAACAGAACTCTGTCACTGAGCTGAATCTCCTAATCTGGTCAAGCCGACAGAATAATGTGCCAAAATTACTAGGTTAGGAATACTGTGTGATTAGTTTAAGCACCCAATTTCTACCCACCTTTTAGGCATTCAGTAAAAGGAGCTCTCCTAAAATAAGACTGTCCAGAGATGTGTTAGTGTCTTGTGATGCTCATGCCTAATTAAGTCTGAGTTAAAAGGGTCATTTAAAGAACTCCAACTGTCTAGATAGGATTAGGCAACTAATCTCTCAGTTATCCACACAAAATGATCAGCATATACAAAACCCCTCCTCACAGGGATGATAAAATTGACAGTAAGAAACAGCACTTTGATGATTCTGTGAAAGAGTTAGACAGTTAAACTTCCCATGACTGTAGTGTCTAAATAAACAGACTTTCAACAGGGTCCATCAGAAAGCAAACCAGAAGCACTGTGCAGGACTACCAAGTACGTATCACTAACAATATAGACTTTACTTCTCATTAGACTACAAGTTTTGTTACAGCCCTCTGCCTTCTATCACCAAAAAACAAGAGACTTGCTTTAAATTTCCTTCCAAAACTAAGTTCATGATGCAGAGAACAGCCTCCTCTTATTTGGCTGTAGCAAGCCTATCACTAGAGCAGCAGAGGCATTTATCTCAATGCAGGTCTTAACTACTATTCTAGTTAGCATACAGGGTCTTGGTAATCAATCTTCAATTTTTACATATAGAGAGACTTGGCTTGTTTTCTATTTTAATTAAGAAAAGGCAACCAGAGATTTCTTCACAAAGAATAAATAGAACGCTAGGTCAGGCAACAGTCATTTATTTATTGACTTAACAAGCAAAAGGTGTCCTCAGACATAATGGCCACCACTTGAGCAATACAAATCAATGCTACTGAGAAACAGGGAACATCTTTTCTCTCATCCCTCCCATCCCAGAAGTAACAATAGAAATACCAGGGCCCCTAGAGAAAAGAGAAGGAGAAAAATTATAAAATGCACTTAGAATGAGCTGCAGAGTTGAAACATGGACACTAAAAAAACCATTAGCTAATCCACCAGATCACCACAATCACCTCAAAAATAAAACTTTCATTGTTCCATTTCTACCAAACATACAGCGCTGTTTAACAGCAATTTCAACGTATTAACTGTCCTCAGCTGAAGCAGAACAGCAATTACTATTTATACTTAATCTGAGGCTGCAGATAAGAAAGAAAGGCTTCCACAGAATAGGACGCAAGTCTTCCCTAGTTAATGAAAAGAGCGTAGGGGTGAAACAAAGTTACTTTTACGTTACTGTACGTCTCTACCAATCAAGCAATTCATTCTGTATTGATAGCTCATTACAGACACAAGATCCTGACAGAGTATGACAACTCTACTCACCCTGTGACAGTGTATCTGAAGAATGTATCTATTAAGTCCTTTAAGTTGTAGGCCACTAAAAATCGCTGCCCGCTACTCCTGTGTGGGTATTTTTCAATCAGATACCAGCAACAAAGCAAACAGATTGCATGCAAAACAACTGTTGCTAAATCATTTAGTCTTCCTTATAACAGTTGAAAATATGAGTAAGGCATTCCTCATATTTGGAGAAAACATTAGGAGGCTGTAGTTTTGCAGGCAAGGAGACCTTTTATTTTAATCCATTAAAAGAACCCAAAATAGTCAGCAGGTGGCCACATCTATCCATGTTTCATTAAAATCACATAAACCCTAAAGTACAAAAGCACCACTGATTATTGCTCTAGAAAAACTGCATGAAAAATTCAAATACGCACAGTAAAAACATCACCATATGCACAAGACTTAATTTCTTAAAGCAAGTGTATGGAATGCTGATCCAATTTTACACATACCTTGCAATATTAAGTTGATATTTATATTACTTGGCAACAATGGGATTTCTAAAAGCACTGTTATGAGAAGGGAAACGTTCATATACAGTTTAATATGTCAACTATCATAGTCCTAAAAAAATTAGCATTTACAAAATACTTGATAAAAATATCTTTTAAAAGTTGTCCAAGAGGTACATAAAAGCAACCCAAAATTTTCATGATATTTTCATTCATTCTTGTCACCTACAGATTCAGTTTTCTGAGCCTGTGGAGAAGAAAGAAAGAAATTAATTACTATAGTAAATTGCCATTACATACCTAAATACCCAAACTACACTTACTCCTTCCATTTCTTATTTGCAACATCTCAGTTTCAAACCTAGGACCGTATTACATTTACACAAACAAAACAGGTACATTCACACATTTTTCTTAAATTATTGTTTCCAGCTTTTCAAAAGCAATATAAGCCTTACCTGTCAGCTTCCATTGTTCATACTGAAAAGCACCACACTACTATCTGTTTCTATTCACTGCACACATGCTGAATGCTCTACTGTACCCTTAACTTTCACTGTTTCAATCTGCCCTTTTACTGACAGTGTGCTGGGTGGGGCACCTCTGGATGTTGAAACACTAACAGTTGAGCGAGAGATGCGAATCTGCAATAACATTATGGGCAATAAAAAGAAACATTATGAACATGCTATCAATGTCTGAAAGGCTGAATAATTAAAAAACACTGATTCAATCAGCAGGAGGTATGTGTGGAAAGTACCTCTTCAGCTTTATTTTCACCATTTTCAGATGGTGTAGTACCTTCCTTTGCAGCTTCTTGCTTTTCATCCTTCTTCCCTTTAGCACCTTTGTTGGCCTTTGTTCCAGGTTCCTTCTGACAGGAGATTAAAAACATGGGCATAGACATTGTATGAGTAGCCAGCACCCTGTATCTTTATAAAACAAACAAACCTTCACATGAACTAGAAAGGAAATCTTGGCAAGCTGCATGTGCTGGACTGCAACAGAAAACCAGCTAAAGACTATCTGGAAAAAATTTTATCCACAGAAGTTAGATACAGACTCAAAATCTCTCATGTCTGAAAATGCTGATGTCTGCTTCCTTGTTTCTGCTAATTTACAGGGGTACAAAAACCCCTCAAACGATTTTGGTAGAGCTGAGCTGTATATACAGAGGTATATACACAAGATATCTGTATGAACAAATCCAATTACAGTATATTGAAAGCTTATCCAGCCAAGCACAAACAACACATCGCTTGTGTAACAGCAGTACATTTTTGATTACCATTAAATATTACATTAGATTTTAAAAATTAAGCATTTTTGTTGGCCATCTTTTTGTTAGTTTGATAACATCTGTGATGTTCATTCTATGTCAATGAAAGAACCAACCAACACACTAGGGAGGCAAACACTGATAAAATTCCATCTGCAGCAGAGAATTTATCAAAAGGAACTATTCTAACAGCTACAGTTCCATTTGGAGACTTGCTCTTAAACAAACAATTCCTATGCTGAAGTCTACTTTTTTTTTAATCCTTGCTCTATGTATGTATTTATATTTGTGATCTAAGGCTAGCAGAGACATAGGTTAAGGATTTTAAGTGCAATGGGATAAAAATGTAAATCATATTTCACTGAATATTTTATTTTAGTATTTAAAAGTAGTTCTGATAAACACCATGGAGATCTTCCAAGTGATAACTTGCTCAAGATTCTCCACGTAAAATGGCAACAGTTGCTGTGAACAGGGATATTAAGGTCAGTCTCCCTTCATTAACTACCTTTCTCCAGCAATTCCCATACAGGAGTGGGGTGGTAAGGAGGGAGTACCAGTAACCCTTTTTCAGGGCAGCCTGAATTTCTCCTTTCACCCTTCAGCTTCAATGTTACACAGCAGCTGTGGTGCTTAACTGAGAAGCTTACTGGTGGTGTGAGCATAGTCCTAACTCTTCACCTACGAAATAAGCACCTAAGGAATTGACTTAGTAAACCCACAATTTGCAAGCTTTTAACACTAAAAATGACCTCAAATCCATACTATCTTCGGTTGTTTACTAGCAGGTTTGCTGTTTTCTGTTTAGGAGATCAAGATTAATATACTCCTCAAAATCTGATCCAGTAGGAGTTTGGAAAAAAAGCAGATTATTGTATTAAAAAGTTACTTTGAATACTGTCATAAAGGATTCAAGTCACCTGAAATGAGCTTCAAATGTCTCTCACCCAGCTTAGACTGACTCCATATCCCCAAGCTCATTTCACAACACGTACATGAAGCTATAGAAGCTACCATTTCCCTTTCTTTATTAATACTCCTGTTAAGAGAGCAGCAGGATGGACTCTGCTAGACTTTATTGGTAATTTCATTTGATAAATCATAAAGTGTTCAAAGTCAGAGTTTTACTTTCACAGACGGACTTTGTATCCTGATACTTGCCCAACTGAGATACTAATAAAAGGACTTAAATGTAAGCATGAGGAGTGCTAGACGTAGTTTCCAGCACGTTTTTTTTTCCCCGATAAAGCAATTGCTCTTATTTAACATTCCCCTTGGGCACAAATAAATCTACAGTTTCTGAAGTACATGATTTATATGCAGAAATACTGAAAAGGTATTTCAGACACTAATAAGATTTTAATTTGACTGTAACTGGCCTAGAAAACCCAAACCATTCAATTTAAATATATTTAATTTCACCTTTAATTATAATTGTGCATTCTCAGCAATGGCCAGGCTTCAAGAACAGATAAGAGTTTCTCACTATGAAATGAAGTACTGCCCCTCTAGACAAGTGAACAGGATGGCACAGAGCCATCTCAAATTCTATTGTAGAAATTGCTAGGTGTCAGGTAGAGCTCAGTCAACCAAACACGTACATTTCAGGAAAGGTGTAGGAAAGGTAAAGATTCTTCTTAAACTAGGAATTCACTACAAACTAACATGGTCTGCATATCAAACAGGCAAGACATTTTGTTTGAGCCAGTAATGAGGCCAGGAAGGGGTGGAACAGAAAGAAAAATAAAAGAATGATCTAATTGGGGTTTTTTCCGGGGTGGGGGCGGGGGGGGGGGGGGGTAAGGGAGCTGTGAGGAGGGCAGGGGAGCAGATGCCTCACAAAAGTGCTGTAAATTAACTGCTTGCAAAGGAAAGAAGGAGTATACTTGCTTAGTATTTGCTACAGTGATGGCAACTAAAAATAAGAGTATTTACCTTTGTGGTTTTCCTTGGTTTGGGTTCAGGTTTTGGTGGCGCAGGTTTCTATAAAACATTTTTAGTTGCACAACGTGTTAGACATATTACCAGAAGGAAGCCAGCCAGCCACCTCCACACCCCAGCTTTCCCCCACCCCACACCTTCCCTTACTTCCTGCTCATTAGTATGCATCTAGAAAAAGATTGAAAAACCTTAATACATAAACACACCTCATCACTGTACACACCCATTTTCATTCGCTCACTCATCTAGCAGTCAAAGCAATTTGGGGGGGGGGGGGTCATTCTAAGAGTACAATGTGGAGATTAGTAGTAACTATTAAAAAAAAAAGTCAGATATGTTCTAACAGAGAAGAGAACTAAAACAAAATACTACTAGAGGCAGCAAATGAAGTCCTTGAAGGACAGCTCTTCTCTTTCCCAGAGAAGTAGTTTTATTTCCACAACTAACATCAGCCTGCAAAACGATAAAAAGTCAATACTGCACATAACAGACAATGTTGCACTGAGGTGGGGAAATACATCTTTTGTTGAAAACAAAACTTGAAAACCTGAAATCAAGAAAACACAGATAACTTTAGCTCTAGAGTTCTTAGATATCCCTCAGCAAGAATTAAAGTTGAATCAAGCAAAATGTAACAAACCTGTTTGGTCTAAGCAACTGCATGTGCCTAGAAACGTATATACCAAGAGGTGTTGTACATACTTACAGCTGACAATCTTGCTGATCGTCTTGTGGGCTACAGAAAAAGTAAAAAAGGAAAACACATTTTAACAGGCTTACAGCAAACAGTATCCAAAGCAACATTAGCATCAGTCATTTCATGGTGACAGCACAAAATATGTCCCTACCAAAATACATCTCTCCTTCCACACACAATTCACATCTTCCTCACCTTGGAGGATCAAAATTTTAAAGGGGCAAAGTGATGTGAAAATTAGTAATAAAAATTGTTCAGGAAGTATAACACCTAAATCTCCATTTGGTTAAATACTTTCCCCCTTGCCCGCCTGCCCCCTGTTTTACAAGTACTTCCAAGTCCCTTGCTGGTCTATCAAAGATTCACAAATACAAGAAACGACTACCTGTGCAGAGGACACTGCACCTTTCTTACAAATACTTAGAACGATGTTTCTATAATCCATCAGATGCTACTTGTTGTAATAGTGGGTAAAAGTGTCATCTGATTAACAGCAGAATAAAATTAATATCCTTCAGTAGAGGATATCAGAGTGCTAAAATTTCAAAACATGAAACAAAGTTCTTCCACTTCCTCAGTTCACCACACACTCAATACCAGAGTCCAGGTTCATAGACAGCTACAGGATAAAAGGCAGAAATTATTTCTTCCATTTAAACACAATTAGCAAAAGTAAAGAAGAAAGTCAGATATTCTGCTTTCTCCCACCTTTATTACTTCAACATACCTTCCTTATTAAATTTTATTTCACTCTTATCTTTCTCATATATTTATTACTGAAGATGAGTTAAGTCTTCAAAATAGTCATAAACTCATTACTTTGTTTACAATAATTTTGTATTCATTAAAAGAAATGAACCCACGATCCAGTTAACACAGCATGAGTATGTTATAAAACTGGAATCACACTTGTAGCCAAAGTAAAGGGACAACTCAATTGCAACAAATATCCCATGTAATACAGCTTAAAAAGTGAATCAAAAATACCTTCTTAATTACATATTAAGCATTTCAGTTGAGCTGAAAAAACACAGCTCCACACATCTTGCAACAGGAAAAAGCTGTTGTTAATATCTGAAGAATGCAGTAATTTGTATTCATTGGAGCCATTTAAGTATTCTTAGTGGAAAGCAGTAGTGAAGAGTTCAGATTTGCATCCAGCAAAATAGAAGTCCTGTCAAAAAACACCTGAAGATATTTTCAGCTATCAAATATTTACGCATTAATAACAACAACAACAAAAAAAAAAGAGTTAACTTCACTTTTTTTGGTAATTTAGAATATCAACTGCTTGTTAGGCAGCCTAGCACTATTTTACAACAGGTTAAATAAAGCATTTCACTTGGTCAGTTAATCAAACAACTCCTAGCTCAAGGTATCTTCTTTTACAAGTCTGTTTTCTTAACTGATGATTTCTATCCCTCAGCATGTGGGCATTGGAATGTTTTCTTAATATGTACTTTTTAAAGGGTAATATGTTGTTTTAGATAAATTATAATTCTCTCCCATATTCCCCAACTGTTCCTGTTCCATGACTGGGTTCATAGAAGGCTTGTATTGCCACAAGAAAGTCAGCATAAATCCTCAGTTATTTAAAAATGCCTGACAGCTAAGTCATTTTAATTATCATTCAGAGTTTATATGTATTTTGTGTTATCTGATTGTAAGGAAGGAACTGCAGTCAAGTCAGCTAAGACCACATTTTAATGTACTTATGGAACCCTCATCCCCCATGGAACAGCTGTACTAATCCAGAAACTAGCGGCTCGCCCAATAGCCTGCCACTGGCCCACTAACAAACATCTATGGAGAAAGTCTATGAAACGAAGGAGACACAGAACAACACTTTGCATTTTCCTGCTGTGCCTGCTTCGGGCAATCTGAAATTGCAAACTTCCTAACCTGGATATAAGATCCCTTCCAACCCCAACTATTCTATGATAGTTTATCGACATCATGTGTTTAATAATTCCCAAGGGTCTTTTTCTCCATAAATTTGTTGAATAAGCTAGTGCACCCATTTACACTTTCAGTTTCCATAACATCCTGTGGCAATAAGTTCCATAATAAGATTATGCACTGTGTGGAAAAGAAAAAGCAAAACTTTGCCCCTCTGTTGTCTTTTCTTTAAACTTCTTGTCTCTTACTTTCACTAGATTCCTCTTAGGTTTGGGTTTCATGAGTAGTAATTCCCTAACTGCCTTTCCCTGTGTTAATAGTGATTTTATCATGCATGCCTCTGTTATACAAAAAGTCAAGAATCCTAGAAAATCTAGGTTGTTCGGATTGTGTCGTGGTTGTTTTTTTTTTTTTAAAGCTCCTCTGCATCCTCTGTTTGTCCCACTGTACTTGATATCCTTTTAATTCTATCGTGGCCTTTTTAAGTAAGAGTCAGGAGAACTTAATTTAATAGTCCCACATCTGGGAACACAACAAATTAATCTTGTGATACACTGATGTTTTGCACTCTGTCCTCTAGTATTTCTTCCTATATTCTAGTTACCTTCTGTTTAGAAGAACTGACATTTCCTAGTAACTATTCACTGTGATTGCACAATCTCTCCCCTGATTAACAGCTAATGTGGTGACCATCACTGTGTATTCCCCTCCCTGCTGCATATTAATTTGCATTTCTCCACTTTGAATTTCTATTGATATTCTATCACCTAGTTATTAGTGACATAATGGCCTTCTCAGTCCCTCACTTCTGATTACTCTGATAATTTTTCGTAAACTTCAGCAAACTTTATTTCTCCAGCACCTCTTCTCCTAGATCATCAATTAATACATTCAGCAACACAACCCCAAACACAAATCCTTCCAATACTCCACTGACAAGTCTCCTCCATTATGAAAATTAACTACTTCTTCCCCATTATCTTCCCGTATGTTTATCTGTTACCAATGTGTAGGAAGATCTTCCCTTTAATCCATGCTACCTTAGTTTCTTTAAGAACCTGCTCGAGAAGCCTTATCAAAAAGTGTTCTTTACATGCAAGAGAAGTATATCAACTGGCATGCTACCATCCTTATACCTGTTTACTTCTACAAAGGACTCAACTGCCTGAAGTACGACTTCTCTCTGCAAAATCCATGCCGACTCTCCCATTACACATTTGTTTACATGATTTGTTCTTTTTTTTTTTTCTTAAAAAAAAAAAAACCACAACCAAAACCCACAAAAAACCCAATAACCACAAAACAACCACAAACCAAACCCCGCTTTTGCAAGTTAGACTTACAGGCTTTATTTTCCAGAATCTCTTATCAAAAGTCCTGAGAGCATTTCATCACCTTCAGTTACACTGGTACTGAGGCCAATGCAAGCAGTATGCAAGCAGTAAACTACATACTCCACTTGACAGTTTGGCAATTGCTGGTGAACACTGTCTGGTTCTCGCTCACACTGAATTAAAGAATGTCCTCCAGACTCAACATCTACGAGAAAAGGCTCCACTGTAAGAACCTCCCTAAGAATTCTTCATAGCAGGAGTTTCATTACTTTTTTTCAGTTTCACATGTCCTGGAGAGTTTGTTCCTTTCCTCACTCTTTTCCATCAATACAAACAATACCTTTCAAAGACAGCAAGTTTCTCTGATTTTTTATTAAGCCACTCTGGGTTTTTTTGAGGGGAGGAAGTAGGTGCTTTTGAAAAATAATATGCACTCCTGCAAGCCTCTAGCATGGCGTACCACAAAGCCTCTGTGCCACTTGAAATCATTAAACTTTTTAGCTGCTCCTTTTAATAGGCTCTAATTTTTTTAAAAAATTCCCTTTCTTGAGATCAAATCTTACTATAGCAGAGTTTATTTGCACTTACATTCCTGCAAAGATGAGGAACCTGAATATATCATGATCAGTATTACGTCTTAACTAGTTCCTACATACAACCGAGGACCAAATAAAGAGATGATTATCCCTTTACTGGTCCTTTAATTTGTTCCTCCAGGAAGGAAGCACTTAGTTTTAACTTTTTTGTCTTTGTAATACCATCCTTCGCCGTTTACCCAATCTCTGAAGGATAACTGAAATCTCTATTAACACCATTTCTGTCCTCAGAGCCTCTCTGATCTCCCTTAACATCCCATTGCCACTTTCATTATTGTGGTCAGATGACACCTGGCATTATTTCTACATTATATACTTCCCATTTACACATGGCTTGGCAATCCATAAAGGATTCTGCTGTACTTATTGATACAATTAATCTAGAAAAATACTAAAGACAGGTAACAGAAAGCCATTCTAATACAACTTAGCTCTTAACCCTGTATAATCTGTGCCTTGGTGTAACAGTGTCCCAACAAGTTTCTCAGTTGCCTGTTGTATCAATGTCTTCATTTAAAGCAAGACAGCCCAAGCTGCTCAGGTGTAGATTTGCAGCTTTGGCATTTTGTCTTGTTTCATAGGCATGAATTTTGGCTGTTTTCATAGGCATGAATTTAACAGGACTTTATTTCTCAAGACTGCTCTTTACCTTTACAGATGCAAACTTTCATGGCTTCTGTGCTAGCACTCGCTTTCTGCCCCGACAATGCGAAGTCAGAGCTCGCTATGTGCTCTCAAGAACTGGCAAGTCTCCCCTGATGTTTAGTTCAAAGCAATTCAGAAGATGTCCTCTCAGTGCCATCCACATAGGTCTGTTTTGGTTCAGACTGAAACCACCCTTCCTACCTAAATTCTACTTATTCCAAGAGCTCCCACAGTTTCTAATCTAATCCTACAACTACTTTCCTCATTCACACACTTAATTGCTAAAGGTGTATCTACTGAGACTATCTTAGTTTGTTGTGGTTTGTTTTTTCTGTAGCATCAACAGCCACTATTATCTCACCTTGACAGAAGACTACTCTAAGAGCTCTCATCTTTCAGAGTCAGTGGGCTATCTCCAGAGAGCTTGTGCACTTCTGTAAGCTTTGTCATCTTTCTTCTTTATTCTAGCAATCAGGTCTCAATTTTTTAGGGGAAGGGACTTTTACTTTTCTGACTCTTGAAGAAATAATATTTAAACTTGGAAAGAGAAAAGCATTCATTCAGAGGAAAGGAGATTATATTTTTACTGTGACTTAATCAGCCTTCTCATATTTTATGAAGAAGAAACTAATTTGTCACCTCGCCTTCTCTGACAGAAGTTACTGTGCTCTTAAAACAAATTCAAGACAAAGAAAATACACAAATGTGTCAGCTGCTCCAGTTTCGAGCCTGGTTATCTTACTTCAAGACACCCTTCCATCAGTCACTTAAGCTAAGAATAGTTTTGACTGGCTGAGGTGTGTGCATTAACCCTTTTTGCCAACCTGCTAGAGACAGAGCAACAGTTCAGGCAGTAACATCCTACATTGCCAGAAGATCCACCAGAGCTTGTCTATCACAGTCCTAAGTGTTTCTGAAATTTGTGTGCTAAGGATTCTATGAATCCTTAGTACACTAAAAACAAATTATGCCAGAAAAGCTACTAACGTGGTTTACTGTCATTATTTCCACTGAAAACACCTCACTAGAAGTGCTGGAACAATGCAGTCTTCTGATACACAAGACTGCAGATCTCCGGTCAAACAATTACATGTCAAAATAAATAACTTAAAAAAAATACTTGCCTCTTGTTTAGTTACTTTTGCTGCATCCTTGCCTTCAGCACCCTCTGGAGACTGAAAGAAAATATTAAGTTAGTGTTTTTATTACAGACTTAAGAGCATCCAGGCAACAGCAAAACAAAGATTATGGTGAAGATTTTTCTTTCTATACATTGCAGCAACTTAAAGCCGCCTGGCAAATTTACATTAGCATTTAAAAGCAGCATCGTACCAAAGCCATTCTAGATCTTCCAAGCAAGAACACAAGGACTGATCATCACCAGGTACACGCGTGTCGTATCACACAGCATCCCTGAGTGGTCCCCCTAGCCAATTAACTAAAGCATCCGCAGCTCCAGTGGGACCTCCATCTAATCAGCAATTAGTAGCACAACAGTATGAACTGGAAATCTGAGGTTTGCTCTACTAGGGCTTTTCAAATCACTGAGAAATTTAACACATTTTTTTCCCAAATTCAAATTTAACTAGTAATGAGATGTGATGAGATGAACCAAAAAAGCACAGCATTACTTAAATGAGTGATTTCTCTACCTCATCTATTCCTTTTGTGTCTCAGGCTCACTCAGCTGAAAGCTATAACAGTATCTTTCCCTCAACTCATCTCCTCCATCAGAACAGCATAAATCAGCAAAACACCAAGACAGGAAAGCTAGGGACAAACATGTTTCTTTACAAGAACGAAGTATCAACCTGACCATTCTAATGCTGGTCTTTCAGATGTGCTAGAGACACATTAGTTAAAACACAGGGAGGGGGGAAAACTTCTGTCATTTGTTTACAACTCAAGATGTATTACTTCACATTTTGCAAATGGCTGGGTTTTCACCTAGAAGCAAGCGATTCCCGGAAAAACAGCAAGCAGCAGCAGTTAGAGAACTACAAGAATGGCATGTGTTTCAAAAAGGCATTTAAGAGGCAGCAGACAAGGCAATTTGGTTGCTGTTTCATTTTTCGATCAGTAAAGGAGCTGGCTAGTTACCTTTTTTCCTTGTCTTTCCATTTCAATCCTAACCCAAACCTCCCCTCAGATTTCGACACTGAACGTCTCAGAGTTACACAGCTACAGCTCGGAGCAGAGAAAAAGACCAGCTAGTTTGCAGCAGTTGACTACTGCCTTCTGGCATTGGGCTTTAACGTACTTACAGAAAGACACCCCTCACCAGAGAGTAAAATGTGGCTTTGTTACTGTGCACTCTCCTGACAGAAAGCAAGCATGCCACAAAAGCAGCTGGTTTAAAAAAAGCCGAGGACTGATCATCTAAGTAGCTAGAAAACAGCAGGAAGTTAAGCAGCGCTGTGCAGCACAGATCAACTCAGAATAGCAACAGAGTCAGGCATCCAAAATGGAGCCTGACTGTTCCCTATGCTACTGCAGCCTCACCAGCCGCCTGCAGGACTGTTTCAGGCTCGCGTTAAAAAGCCTTTCAGTTTGGTTACTAAAGAGTTGCTACAGCTTGAGATGGCATGAGGCTGGAAGCATCAAAAGACATAAGGAAAACAAACAAACAAAAAAGTAGTTCCATGATCACTGTCAGTAACAAAGTCTTGTTTCCTACAACTTTCCTCTTCAGCTCGTGATACAGTACACACTCTGGGTATAATTTTTCTGCAGAGTGTGAATTCATAACACCTGTTTCTCATATATAAATTTTCTTATATTTAAGAGACTTGCACTGCACCCTTTCCCTGGGAGGAAACTTAAATAGCATCCTTCCTGTCCCAGGCACTTATTTATATGGACGTTTTATCAGATTTTATAACCTTTTCATCACAGTGGCAAGAAGTTCAAGATTTACAGGGGTAAGGACAGAAAGACAGCATTATTCATTTCCTTCAGAAGCTAGGCTAAAAAACTCACCATAAACTAAATGAGGCTGACTGACACTCCACAATCGGGCTGTTTTACCCTGCTTCACTTTTAGGAACCACAGAGCTTTCAAACAGGGTTAAAGCATCACAAGATGGCACTGCCACATGCCAATGGCCTTGCAATAATTGTCCAGGAGCAAACTCTCACCCTGCAGTACTGCAGTTAACACACAGTAATTTACCCCATTCTCTTTAGGAGTAGCAAAAGGCAAGTCTCCTACATTTCTGGTAGAGAGGGAAGCCCAATTTAGATGCCAATATGATTGCTTGACAACAGATTTTAAATACTGCTCACAAGGCTAACCGCAGGGGGGAAGAAATTATATTAAAATACTCTTAATGCAACCACAACCACTGTATACTACTATAATATATTACACAACATACTTCAATTAACTTAGCTAATTAGCCCAGCATTCCCTCTCAAGTTACAAAATCCAACAATTGTGAAGGCCCCATAACTTTCTCCATGGAGGGACACGCACAGTAATAATCTCAGAGGTGTGAATAAACAGAAAGGAGTTCTGACATGCTCTCATTTTCATTTCAGACCTGCTTCCTCCTCCCTGCAATCACTACAAGTCCAGGTGTTTGGAATCTGCGCTCATCCTCCCAGGGCCTTGGCTTCCCAGTACACTGGCAGATCTGCATGGGAAGCTGTGTCACAAATAACGCAATTGATCCAGCTGAAAAATAGCCTGCTGCTTAAACAAATGTATAAATATTATAAATATATATAGAAATTATAAATACATAGCCTTCTCTGCTCCAGCAGAATCATTTTACTGCACAGCTGCAAAAACAATTGGCATGGGGCAATTGCAAGCAGCTCGGACTCTAAGCTGATAGACCAGGAAGAAAAAAGAAAAAAAAAAAAAAAAAAGTATGTTATATATGGCTACAGTCTATTTGTTAAAAGAGGAACAGAAACTTATTTTCTCCTCTGTGAGTCCTGCTTAGACATTCCAGTACGTCCCAGCTGATGTGGAACTTCATGCTAGTTTTTGCAGCACTTTCCCCTCTCCCTAAGGACCAGAGTGATTTGTACAAGAATGGATTTGAGCCAAGCATAGTTCCCAAAGAACTTGGCATGCCACAAGCAGTGACCGTCTGCAGTCATATCTGGAAACTGCAGGACTTTTATGCAGATACCACCAAAACCTTAAAGGCCTTGTTCCCCAACTTTTCCACAGGAACCCTTCCCCCATCTTTTGTCCTGGTGACAAACTACTGAAGGTCCTCTGGTTTAAAAGCAACCAAACATACTAAGTAGCCCATCCCCTTTGCAGGTTTTTCCACATAACATAATGCTACGGCTCACCATATTTCACATGACACCCAAGTCACATTAAAATGCACCCTAGATACAGTGCCTTACATCGTCAACTAGTCAGGAGTGGGATTGTCCACACTGCAAGTTTTGTACAGCAAAATCAAAGACCAGTGCAAGCACTGCATCACTTGAGAAGGGCAGTACTCCAACCTCAGTAATTCTTCAACTGTACTCCATTATATGCCTGTATTATACCCATAAAGCAGTTTCCGCAGGCCTGCTGTGTCTGATGCTGTATGGATGCCTACAAGAGATAATACAGATAAAATATAAAAGCAAATAAGGACACAAATAATAATGACTTTTTTTTCCCCAGTCATAGGGGTACACAGAAGGAAAGAAGCTGACTGTCTAACTCTAAATATGCTTTCAACATTTAAAATAATAGCAAGCTTTAGGTTCAGGTGACCACATCTTTTGTCGCTCCTCAATTAGCACTACATATTGGCAATAAGATCATAAATTAAGCTTTGTAAAATCTATCAGAGCTGAGTAACTTTTATATCACAAGATTAACCTGGAAGGTCAGATGGCAAGATTCCTTGTGTCTATAAGCAATCAGGTTTTTATTTTTTTTTTTCCTCACTCCTTTTTATGGGCAACCTAGAAAATTATTTTGAGAGGACTGGAAAAAACCAAAAGAATATTAATAGTTGATAGAGAACATTTAAAAAAAAATTAAAGGAATATTAAAATTGAACTTGTTTGTTTACACAGTTCTTGCACTTCACCAGCTGTGAAGTAAACGTAAGAACCAGCGTTACCACGATATTGTCCTGGTGTGTGGAATCTGCAATGCCAACACCATTACAGAACTGTTAAGTCAAAACCAGAAAACTAGATAACTGTTTTAAGGAAGCATTTAGCAGAAAATATAGGCAAATTTCCTGTTTTTCTTAAGGCTGGGTTACCTGGTAAGGATGCACCACAAAAGAAATAAAAAGATTCAATCTTTCTAACAGAAACCCTGCAATATAAGCAGCATGTAATGAGAGCACAGCAACACAAAGTAGTGAAGTTATTGATGTCTGTTTGAAAGATCCAAATGTACATGTTTGAACTTGCAGTGACCAGGTTCTGGATGAGTATTTTGTTTCTACTTAAATGAATAGATCGTATTACTACAAAGGAGTACAGTAAAAAGCATGAAGTATGAGAAGACAAGTATGTGAGAAGTAACAGTCAGTGCAGAAGGTTGCTTATAAAATTAAATAGATTGTTCATTCTCTGAAGGATCTTATTACTAGCTGAAACTCAACACCTTGGCTCTGACCAGACAGAAATTAGTCCTCTCATACCCCACATTAAAAAGGAAAAAAAAACAAAAACAAAAACCAAACACACCACAAAAAAAGACCCCCACACAACCAGAAAAGCAGATGACAATTTCATTCCAACTACAACATTAGTAAGTCAGAAAGGCAGAAATCTTAACTGTCCTAGCACTTGAGCGTTCTCTATAGCACTTTTTCTCTTCTTTGCAAGCTGTTTTGTTTAGCCAAATCTCCATACGCTGCCTGCAATGGGATTTGCCTGTAGATACTTTCCTGGCTCACTATTCTAGCTGCAATTTACATGATGTAATGTTTCGGTCATTCCTCCAACAACTTTTTTCACCAACGAAAATACGATAAAAGCTTGCAACAAAAGAGTGCAAGAAGAGAAGACGTATCAAGTCCTAAGCCTTTTTCAGGGTTTACTGCACTACTTTCCCAAAATTTTTCCTCCTCTCATTTCCCTTTGAGTAGAACTCTGCATGAGACTAAATTTAATTCAATGAATTGTTTCCCCATACAAGCTAGATCTTCTAACTATTTGTCTTCAGAGCAGCTCTGAATTTCATGCCAGTTAACAAATGTAATTAAAATGCTGTTTATTTCTTGCTTTAGATTAATGAAGACTACTGTTGACTAATTTAACAGCAACCAACTCCTGCAACACCCTTCTAACCATTGTTTCCTCATTTAGCTCCTCCAGCATCTTATCTCTAACCTTTGTTTATAGATAATTCTTTGATCTGTTTTCAGCAGATAGAATGGTGCTCACTGCCAAGCCAACATAAATTAACTTTGCAAGTAAAATTAATTCTCCCTAATAAATGCTTCAAGAAATCAGGTATTCTTCCTACCACATCTCTTCGTTTCTTTTTTCTACCTTAAGCCTGACCCTGGAACGGGTGAAGGGGGGGAAATGTGTCTCACTAAACTAAAAAACAATTCTTCTAGAATCACAAGTGAGGTACAGAATAAATCTGTTTAGTGGTTGGATATTTAAAATACTTATCCAAAATGATATCTGCCTTGCTCTCTTCCAAAAAATTTTAGTTTGTTTTTTTTTTTTAATATACTGTATATATATGTACTTAGTCTTCACTAAAAAAAAAAAAAAAAAAAATCGACCCAACAAGAAAAATAATTAGTATTTAAACAGAGTTTAAGTACATAATATTTTATTCTTTTCTGCTAAAAAGTATTATAATGAAATACTATACCATATGTCATTTCTAGAATTTAAATCCCTCCATCTTACATCTATTAAGAGCAGAATATTTAATTTCCCAATTCTTTAGGGGAGAACGTCAAGATCACAAAGTTCTGAAAAGATAAACAATACCTTAAATATAAACTTTTAAGACCTCCATTAGTATCCACTAGTATTAATATGCAAGTAGGGAGGAGGGGAAAAAAAAAAACAAAAACAAAAAAACCAACACAAAAACAGGGAAAACATTTCCTGATCAAAGTCTCCATTCTTGCTCAGAGATTCAAGCCAAACAGAATGACTAGTTAACATGCATTGCATTTTCAAAGAATATGTAAGAAAACAAATTGAATTCCTTCATTCTTAACAGGTAACTTCTGTGAGCTTTATGCTCTTCCAGACAAGAGAGAAAAGATAGAAACCTTAGGCCTGGGATATTTCTAGATAGCCAAAACCAGCCAGAATAAATGCTTTTCCAAAAGAGGAAATTCCTTCACTGTAGATTGAGGTTTTGCTCTTCCCACTGAAAAGAGGTCGAAGATTGACTAATATAATTTAAAACGCATTTACATTTGATGGGATATCTTAAAAGCTTCATAACTGGTTTGGCTTTTATTTACCTTCCAAGTTTGTCTTTCCTGTAGTCATTTTTTTTTAATATGACATCCTCTACCTATAACAGAGTGAAGAAGTAAAAGCAGTTTCTAGAGGTTACAGCTCAGACTTTAAAAAAAAAAAAGGCATTGTAATTTAAAATTAGACAGAGAGTTCCTTTTTCAGACAGTGAAGTAATCAGCTGCATTTTGAAAAATACAGATGAGCCAGTGGAGGAGTGAGCACAGCGCATCTGAAATTGTTCAGTTTCCCCTGAACACCAAACACAAGAATTCAGCTAGGTAGTAAGTAAATTCTTGTCTCAGTATCTGCTTAGCCATTTTACTGTCACCATAAAATAAAAAAGCAGATTCAAATAACATGATGGATGAAATCCAATCCCTAATAATATTATTTCTCTGACCTTTCAAAGCTGATGCCATTTCTGCAAGTGAGATGAAGCTGATAGACTCATGCAAGTCTACATACACAGCCAGAGTTTTTAAAACCTTGAAGATTAGGTTCTGAAATCTGCATCTAAATAGAACCGGTCAGATCTGCAAAGTAAAACTAGCACAGAGTACTTCTGAAATAAAAAAAGAAAAAAAAAACAAACAAAAAATATACTTTAAAAATAGAGATTGAATTTAGACAACTACTTTCAATAACAACTGATTTCTGAAAATAGCCACCTCTGACAAAGTACTCGGAATGATTGAAAAAAGGTATATAATTTCTCCCCTCTCAGAGGACAGAACTGTGATGAAACCACAGTAATTTAGAAAAGAACCTTTTTTGTTGTTGTTTCAACTAATTGGTGCCACAGAACATCAAACCTCCAAGATGATGATAGCAGGTAGGTACCAAAGGTACAATTGGTACAATGCCTTAGACACCGATCTCTTACATCCCAGTAATAATTCCAAGCTGGTGTTAACAGGAATATCGCTCTACTACAACAGATGCAGTGGAGATAAAGGATGTTTTCCTATTACTAATAGAGCACTGACACATGTCCTCAACTCTGCCTGCAGAGGTGAAAACGTTGTTAGACACTCAATTTCCAACTGTGGATGCACTCTCTGCTACTAGTAACTCAGGTAGCATTAGGACAACAGAGAAAGCTAGGTGGGAAGAGCAAACATATCCAACAGTCCCAACAAAGCTGGTGTTGATGGGAACATAAGCATTTGTTTTCTTGCAGACAAATCCCAACATTCTTAGGGAACACTGCATTTTATATTTGCAGCTTTCACCGTTACCAAGTACACCCACTCTTTACTATGGGAAGACAGGAGCTGCATTTCCGAGTTACAGGGGTAATTAATTGAAAATTGGTAATTTCCAAAGACCTTAAAGGGGGAAAAAAAAAAAAAAACCACCAAAACAAAACCCAAGCCCAATGCCTCCCACCCTGGCAACGGTGCAAGGACACAATTTAACCACCGAGTTGTTCTGATTATTCTAATAAACTAAAGAATACTCCTCCATGCACTCTAAGTTCGGGACAATCAAAGAAAGGCTGGCTAAGGCTGCTGTCTGATGAATGCCTGGCTGCTGCTAAGAAGAGTTGTGCTCTTCCTCACCTCCTGCCATTAAGCCAGCTTAGCTCTTTGTGCGAAGGTATGGGAAACCAGATCAGCAGACAGGTCTGGCCAAAAACTATCTCAAACACATATGATATCCCACTGGTTAAATCAGAGTAAGGACAGGAATTAGTATCTGGAATTGCTTCTTTTGGCCTGTACGTGCCAGCTTGAAACAACCGTTGAGCTACAGTCCAAACTGTAAGGTCCCGTGCTGCCAATTTTGCCCACAATAAAATTGGTATAAGAGCATCTCACTTCTGCATGCAGCCAGTTGCTCATTCCCAGCCCTACTCCCTACAAATAGTGCTCATTACAATCCCACAAAGTGCTCATTTCCAAGAGGAATCTTTGGATCTGGTTTACTTACACTCTACACAACAGACAGTATTACAATCCTGTAAAGCAAAATTCAGCTTCATACAATTTCTCTGAAACAACAATGCACCTTGGAACACACCAGGCCTGTACACAGCTACTGCTTGGGTATAAAACAGCAGAGAAAGTGAAATTTTTCAAGTAAGACAGAAGAAAAGCAGCATTAATACTACATTCCATTTTCACACAGGACTTCTTTATTTGTTAAACTTAACAATACTGATACTCTAAAATACAAAGTAACATTACCTCCCTTGGCACATTGAACTACTGTATACAAAAACCTTACCTGCACCAGGTCATGACCAGTCAGAGGTCATGACTTAAAGAGTAGACTGTACTACTGGCTACATCTCCTCAGGTATCAGGCTTTAACATGCCCAAGGAATATTAAGAATTATTTTTAACTGTCAATTCAGTGAAAACCTAAGAATTTTTAGGTTGCCCACTCATTAACTCTAATTCTATTTAATGTTGTCTAAGAAGAAAATTTATATGCATTGTCATGAATTGCTAACAAATGGGTCAGATTTTTACAGATTTGTATAAAACAATTAGAAACATTTTAGATCTATAAATCCTCGGTCAATGAGCTTTTAAATGCCATAACTCTAAAAAACAGTCATAGCTAAAATTATATAATTAGCTATTTCTAAGCTACTTTAAAGTGTATCTTTAATATAAAACATAGACAAATATTTGTTGCATGTACTTAATAGCCCTGTAAACATCATTTATTGCAACTTGGCACAGCAGCATTACTCAAGCATGGTTTTTCTTCAGTGCCACTCAAGACTGCTACACCATATTATATCTAAATATACCATACGCTGATAGAAAATTGTGATTTTTTTCTGCTTAGTTTTTCTATGAAAGATGTAAATCCTTTGAGTTCCCGTAGTCAACACACACTTGGAGTAGGCCAACTAAGCAGTTTTCAACTGCTTCAAATATATCAACTTTTAAAATTCTCAATAGTTACAAATTTAGTACAAATTGTGTGATTTCTAAAATTGTTAAGTGACAAAACATCCTTTTCCCTCCTGCAGTTTTCTGAGAGGCTTTGGCCCCTCTACTCCATTTGCCTTGGTTGAATGTTAAGTGCATCCCCACACAGCAATTGTTTTACCTGTCCCTGCAAAGGATGTCAAAGGCAGAAGCCCACCTGAGGACTCTGGCATGTTAGGTAGGATTTTGTCAAAGTCAGGGGTACCTCAGCAAGACAGATGCAAAGAAGGTCATCTTCTGCTGTTGCCTAGCCTGTTTTCCAGTAGTTACTGAATGGTTTAGGATTGATCGTAGGGGAAAAGTGGAAAGAGAAACTACCCTTTCAGAGCTCTGACTTCTGCTTAGCCCTCACGTAGCACAAGGAGAAAGGAGGAAGCAGTCTGCATGAAATGCAAGGGTAGTTAAAGCAAAAGTCTGGAGAGAGGAGTGGGATAGAATGGGAGCAGGGAGATAGCAGCAGCCAAGACATCCAGATCTGGTACTAAGCCCCTTTTCCCTTCTAATCTATAATCACCTCCAAAGAGAGAAACAAAATACAGAACCTCCCCCATTTCTACATCCCACTGCTAACAGACTGTGTCCTGTTAGTTGTGTTCTAGGATAAACTGAAAAGTGCCTCTGCTACAGACCAAGAGCTTCCAACCTCAGTGATGAAACAAGCTGTTGGCAAGGTGCGCGTCCCCACAACATTACTGCAGCTTCTTTCCTGCAAAGTATCTTCAAAATTAAGATAAACTTAGCAGAAAAAACACTATGTCACATTGATGCTGATAATGCTGAACTGGCATGGGCTGATACACAGCTGAAGCACCAAAACATGGAAAGGGACATGAAGTGGAGCTGAACAGTGCTTCAGTGTACTTCATACTACTGCATTATGAACACAAACTCACCTGCTACGCTTTGCACAAGATCTACACCTCATTCCATGGACCAAACAGCAAGAGTGGGATTATTCAGAGCCACAGCAGAGCTGTCATCTGCACGACCCTCAGCTTCATTAGTTAATTGGTGTTTGATCACATACAGTTGCTCCAGAAAAATTTTAGAGAAGCAGTTTCTACTTCAAGTTCCCCAGTTTCGCACCACAAAGCAAGAAGACAAATTTGGAGAAGTAACAACAGCAAACGCACCACTCAGATTGCAGGAGGTGCTTATTAGGGGGAATAAAAAAAAATCAGGACAGGCATTTTAACCTGAGAATCCAAGATGAAGGGACCACTCCAGCCACTCAGCCCTTTACTTCTGTGCCCCATTTCCCTATCAGTGGATGAAGAACAATATTTCTCTTTGAATATTCATTACACTTCAGAAATGTAACTCAAACATATAGAAGGATTTCACAAAGAGAACTGACTTTAAGTCCAGACCAGAAAGTGTAAGTAGAATTTAACATCTGTAGGTTAGTACATGTAAGAATGTGCATGTAACCCAAAGGATTACAGAACACATTGATTAGATAACTGGCTGACAAAACAACTAGCTTTTTGTGACACTCTTACCTTACTATCATGTGATCATGTAATTAAATGCACTGTGATAGGACAACCCTGGAACACGGCACCTTCTAACTTCCACTAATGAAGCAGCATCCCAAACAACTCTGGAACATGGCACCTTCTAAAGAAACAGCATCCCAAGCAAAATACTCGGAGTGTTTGTTTTTCTGTAGTAAATATAACCAACTGGTCTCTCTGAGGTTAAAGAAAGTAAATTTGCATAATGGGACAAGAACCTGCCACAGATGTTCTCTACTCCGTTTTCACAGCATCGACTGCAGAAACTAACATTCCTGACTGCAAGAAAGCAGCAAATAGTCTACTGAAGTGGCCAGTTAGACCATTATATTTTTCATTTGCTCTGAAACAATACTGAAAAATATTATACTAAAAAAAAAAAAAAAAAAAAAAGACTCAAGGAAAAGTTGCATGTAGTCCTCACATCTGATTCAACTCCAAATGTCTTCAAAGTGCAGGTACTGTTGCACAACAGAATCCAATTAAAGAACCAGTTGGGTTATTTTGAAATGCAACCCCAACTAACTGACAGACTCCCCATTCAATAATGGACAAGTCACCCCTTGACCTATAAACATCCCTCAGAGATGGTGCACATTCTACATAAAGGTGCAAGTATCGTTCATCTTGACGATGATCACATTAAAGCTGATGTACGTATGCTTATGTACATGGGTGTACGCGACCATACCATGATTCTCCTTGTCATCAGGTGCAGTATAATTCTTCATCCTTTCCTGGCTAACACTGAGACATTTGCACTGGGGCTGTTTTCAAGTCAAGGAGTTTTCCAGTATGACCGAAGAGCTAATTCCAACAAGACAAGCCACAAAACAGCACACTCCAATCCACTTCAAGGCATCCATTGCTATCAATACCACAACATGCATTCTGGTTTAGCCCACACTGGCATGCCATACTTCTTGTGAAAGGCCACGTTCACACCACAACATGTTATTAAAACAGACAAAGGGTAGAAAAATCTGACAGGAGGAGTCCACAGCTCAACCTTTTTGTTTCAGCGCAGTATTTAACACCACCTCAACACACAGTAAGTTTTTCCTTTTCCCCGTGACCCTCAACTGATGACTAATGATACCCCAATATCCTGGGCCACAACCCTCTAGAGAAGGGGAAACAGCCTCTATTTTTCTGTTCATAATATTCATAATGAACATAAGGCCCAGGACTCAGCAACTGACTTCAGTTTACATAGTGATGAAAAAAATCAGAGATGAAAAGAAAAGCAAACAAAAAGGACTGGCCAGTTTAGATAACTAAGGTATACATAAAAACAGGTACAGGTGGATTCATGCCCTTTCTGCAATATTATTTATTTACGTAGCCCCATACCTGTGAAAATTTCTCATTTTGACTTTTGATGTTTAATTCTTTATAGAGCTTTCAGTGTTAGCATTTTTATAAGTTAAAAATTTTAATACAAGAATTGACTACCAGTTGCATGTGATAGTTTTGTCTCCATGTGGAAGCTGACTGGTATAATTATTCGGCTACTGCTGTATCACTAACTTCTCATTCTGTGGATTTTATTCTGGAATAAAATTTACTATTGTGGAATAGTTATGGCAACTCCATTTTACTCAAAAACCAAAGCCATTCATCACACACTTTTCCTGGAACCAGTGCTTCCCAAAACCCATAATAATATTAAAATTTAAATGCCTACCCATACAATGCTAAGTAAATTAAAATGTACTGCACCATTAAAATCCATCTCCATTGCTCCGATTCCAAATGTAGTGTTTTATTACTTTTTTTATAATCTTCTACAAAGACGACATGTTCTTGTGGACTTACAACTCAAAAACAGTTTCTCTTAAACATTTCATAACAGATCACAAAATCCTACATGAGTGACTTTAACTCTGCCCCCTCTTAGGAAGGACAGACTGAAATATTACCTGTAGTGTAAGAACAAGGACAGGCAAAGAGAACAGGGTAGGCAGCTTGCAAGGTTTCCTAAGTCGCAGAGAGTCCTATTGGCGCAGGTTAGTTTTCAGCTTTTTCCTGACGACAAGCAACAGCACTAAGATTTGAGCCTCGGCCCACATTCGGTGTATCAGGAGGTCACAGGTGACATTTGGGAACCCCCCCAAAAACCACAAATTGCTTTGCCTTGGCTGCCCTAGTTAAAATTAAAGGATTGCAGCTATTATTTTTCGTCACGGCATGTGCTGGCGCCCAGTCAGTCCCTCGCTACACTGAGCCCGCGCCTGCAGAAGGCAGGCAGGCAGCTCCGGATCAGGATCTCAGCCGGGCCCCCCTCCTCCTCCACCGCCCACCCCCGCGGGCAGGGCGGGCGCCTCGCAGGGGAGTGGGCCGGCCGCCACCGCCCGGGCAGCGAAGGCTCCGGGTTCAAGCAGGAAAGAGAGGGAGCAGAAAAAAAAAAAACCAAACTCCCCCGAAACACCGAGCCCGGCCGCCGAAGGGCCGCCTAAGTTTCTCTCCTTTCGGGAACGCGGTCTCACAACCGGTCCCCGAGGACGCTGCCCGCTCGGAGAGGGGGAAAGCAAAAAAAAAACCAAAAAACCAAAACAAAACATGGAGGGCGGCGAGGACGGGGGGCGGCCGTGCCCCTCAGGAGGCACCGCCCCGCCCCGCCCCGGAGGCCGCCCCCCGCCCCCGGGGGCCCTGCCCGGATGGGCGCCGGAGTTGGTACATACGGGTCTGCCGCGGGAGGCGAGGAGAAGGGTGTAGTTTGTTTTAAACATGGCTTGCCTCTTCCCCCTCCTCCCTTTTACCTCGCAGCCATCACCCGGGCACGGCGGGAGGTGCCGGCGGCGGCGGGATCCGGCCACCGCCGGGTGGGGGCTGCCCGCTCCCCGCCGCTTCCCCCCACGGCGGCGGCGGCTGCCGGAGTTTGCAAGCAGGAAACTCCTCCCGCCGGGGGCCAGGGGCGAAGCCGCAGCTGCTGCAGCGTTTCTCCCCGGCGGCGGAGGGAGGAGGAGGCGGCGGCGGGAAGAGGAGGGGGACACACCAGAGTTGCGATAGCGACTTCACCCCCCCGTGGAAGGGGGCGACACCGCCCCGCGCGGCGCCGGCAAAGTAAACAGCGGGGAGGGGCGGAGGGGGGCTTGCAACAGGCAGCGAAACGCCCGAGCTCCGGAAAGGAACGGCGGCGGGAAGGCAGCAGGCGGCCCCGGCCCCTGACGCGCGTTTCACCCACCGGCCGCCGCTCGGCTCCCCGCTCCCCCGCCCGGGGTGGGGGGAGGCGAGGAGGCAGGACCCGCCGCACGCCCGGGGCGCCTTACCTTTCTTTTCGGCATAATGCCCCCCGCTCCCGGCCGCGAAAGTAAAGCGACGAAAGAAGCTCCGGCAGAAGCGCGGACCCGCCCGGTGGTGGTGGTGCTGGCGGCGGCGGCAGCGGCGTGGCTGGTGCCCGCAGCTCTGCCCGCGCCCGCTGCCCGCCGCCCCCGGCGCCCCGGCAGCCCCCACCGCCAGCGCCCGCCTCGCCGACGGGGCGGGCAGAGCGGGGCAGTTCCGGCTCCTGATTGGCTCCCCAATTGCGTTGCGCCCCCCTCTCCGGCGGGAGCGGGCTAATCAGGGGCAGCCCGCGCGGGTCAGAGGCCGGGCGCGCGCGGGGCCCGTTGGGGCCGTCGGTGGGCCCGGGCCCTGCTGGGGAGCGGTGGCAGGGCCGGGTCCCGGGGGGAACCCGCCCGCGGCCTGGCGGCGGCTGCCCGCCCGCCCGGTGCAGCGTCCCTTCCTGAACGGCTGGGAGGACGAACCGAGGGTCGGGGCGCATGGGGCAAGTTGTGGGCGGCCAACAGCATCCCCTCAGAGAAACGGCAGCGTTCGCTGTACAGCTGAATTGCTTCAACGTGTTTAAATTTCCCTTCGTCTTCTCCTCCCACTGGTTCCGGTTTCTCCTCCTCGACTGAAATCCGCTGCAGTCTTTCCCCATCGTGACCGTTTTCCCTTCTTAAACCCGGGGGTTTATTTTGCCGCCTAAAGCCATTCATCTTCCAGTCCTTCAAATGTAAGGAAGCTGATTTTTTCAAGTTTCCTCTTTACATGACCTGCTAAATCATTAGCAAGGAAAAAAAACCCCACAATGGTGATGAGAGAAACACTCCAGCACAAGGTGGTGTAAATCAATTCTTCAATGATGTTCAAATACCAGCAAATACCTTTTTAGAAAATTTTAATGAGAAAAATAGAAGTGATTGACTTATTACCAGCTTGAAACTAAGTGATTCCTCTTGAGCACCTGCAGAAGCAGCAGAACAGAAACCAGAGGTTCGCCAAGGGGCTGGCCACCTGCCCGTGAGCCGAGAGCTAAGCGGTTAGGATGCACGTGAGGATGCGGCAGCCACAGGCCTGATTTTTCCTCTTTACCCACGGGGATTTGAACTCGCCTCTCATTCTCCCGTAACATTATTTTGACAACAAACTACAGCATCTCTGGAGTAGGAGAGCTTATTGACATTATCCTGTTGATACTGTTTCAACAGCTTTGTTGAATTCACAGTAATTAATCTGTACTAATAATTCACCAGGGCAGGAACCCAGCTGGGTTTACTCCCAGTTAAGTGTGTAAACCACCAAACTAGGGAGTCACACCTGCGTGTTTGCATGCTACTTCCAGAACAGTACAGTTCCACGTGGAAAGACTGAGAAGCACGCACTTCACCAGATGCCTGTGCTGATCAAAAGTTTAGTCCCACCTTACATAGCGTAATGCCTAGATATTAATTAACATAGGAAGGAAACAACTCAGAATTACTCTATAGCTTAACTTTACCCTATTTCTTTCTTCACATGGTCTCCAGCATTTTTCCTGTATGTCCTTAATTTCTGGATAATGGGAACAACCCCTACAGCTTCAGTGTGGGCTGTCCATTCAGAAAGAGAAACCAGAGCTAGGCCTTCATCAGTACAGATGAAGGCTATTGAGAGGAGAACTGCACAAAACTGCCATGATGAGCATAACCATCGTATTGCCTCCTATGCCACTCAAAAATTTGGATTAAGCCCATATCTAATTCCAGCCCAAAATAACTTGGAACACACACACACACACACACTTCTGATGTTCTGATTAGCTCTGTGACTGCCTTTGTCCTTGTTCTGTTCAATTCTTGTTTCATCTTGTCCCCCTACTTTAGACACAGGATAATTCAGGTTGAAAGGGACCTCAGGAGGTCACCAAGTACAACCCTCTGCTCAGTTAGAGCAGGCAGTCAAGGGCCTCATCAAGTTATGAATATCTCCACAAGCAGAGATCCTGCGATCTCTACAGGGACCCTATGCCAGATCTTCAGTTCTTTCCCTGCTTATATGCAAGCTCAAATCTAAAATTGTCCCACCTTCTTTCCACAGTCATTTACTCCAGTTTCTTTAAACTTTCAGCCAGTAGAAGACAACAGTTCTATGAGAACAATAGGAGCTTGGGAAAAGGCTTGAGAAAATCCAGTAGACTTGAAGAGGTTATTTCTTTCTGGCTTTTCGGAAAGGGAAGAAGCAATGCTGTTGACATTTTATGTATAATTAGCTAATACTAATGAGTGGTGTGGAGGAAAAGCAAAAAGCAGGAAAATGAGAGAAAGAACTGGTGGAGCTGATATCTGCAGATGCCTTTCTTCCTCCATTGAAGGAAACTCAGGTTCAAAAGGAAACATTGCACCTCAGGATGAAATCACTCAGGAAAGTTGCTGCTTTGTAGAACAGTCCAGTTGGTCTCCTTCTTCACTCCTCCAGTATTTTCTGGGTCAGTACAGAATTGTTTCTAGTCCTTTCTGTCACTACAAGTCCTATCAGGTCTCTGGACAGCAGCAGGTTATAGGGGAAGTTCACTGAGACATGAGAAGAGCAGCAAGTTTTCTACTACTCATATACTCAGCCCTCCTGTGTCTGTGTTACGCTCTCCCTGTGACAGAATTTACGTTCAGCCTGGCTGGCCTGCTGCTGCAGCTTTCAGTTAAAAAGCATGGGAATTGTCTGGTAGTTTCTTCTTTCTATTGTCTTTTTCCAGCATACCTGACCAACTAAAAGACACTTTGTCTGAAAAGCCCTGCCACTAACAACAAGAAAAACACTCATCTCTAGGTTTTCAAAGGGAAAATGCAAAAATGCTCTCTTCCAGTGTGTAGTGAAAACTTCTGTACCACAGATGTAGGCCATGCCAGAAAAGCCATATTTTGACCACATTTTTGGTTGTCATAGGAATTAGCTTATAGCTTATTTTAACTTCAGAATTGTTTCTATTTATAAGTAAATGGGGGATGCAACTGTAATGCAGTATTACTTTTCCATAATAATATTTAGGAATTACACAGATCAAAGTAGTGTAGCCCTACATCACCTTTCATGTCCAAGGGATGACACTTGTAATACAGAGTCACCCAGATAGCCTTGGAACTGTCAGAAGGGACATTACTGTGATCAGTTCCTTGTAAAAAAATATGTCACTGTAGGCCAGTAACTCAAGATGGTGGAGGCAAGGGGTTACCGATACAAAAGCTAAGCAATCAACACACTTCTAGCTAATTCCACTCTTTCAAACATAGGCACCCTGACGTCTGATAATTATTTTCTTTTATTATCATTACTTTTGCTTGCAAGTAACAGCTCTGAAGTAACAGATATTTCTAAACACCAGCAGATTATTAATACTCTATTACAGTTACTTTTGAAAATAAACGTGTCAAGCAGTTCGATTGGTATGAAGAAATTCCCATTAACTACTTAAAGTTAGTTTCAGAATAGCCATATGGTTTATCTCTGAATAAGAAAAATGTTCAAGCACTCCATATTCACCACACTACAGTCCTGATGGTTTCCAAGCTATCAAGCTTTTGGAACACATCACTATTCTCAACAAAGCTCCTTCTACCATTGATTCCTGGATATCTGTACCACCTTGAACCAATACAACCACACTTTAATCCTCTCCTGTATTATAAGGAATGCAACTTTCATTCAGCAATGCTCTGCACAAATACTGCAAGGTATATCAGAAGACAGAGACACTTAGTGGCTGGCTACTACAAAACAGAGCAGTGCCAACTTTTCTACCATAGTAACTGAAAAAAAAAAATTGCAATCATTCTACACACATATTAGAAGTGCAGTTGAATTTGGAAGTCTAATAATTCACATTTTTTTTCCCATAAATTTCTCCTAATTATTTGCAGAAATAGAGCAGGAGGAGGGCCATGATGATCAGAGGGCTGGAGCACCTCTCCTATGAGGACAGGCTGAGAGAGTTGGGGCTGTTCAGCCTGGAGAAGAGAAGGCTCCAGGGAGATCTTCTAGCAGCCTTCCAGTACCTAAAGGGGGCCTACAGGAAAACTGGAGAGGCACTGTTGACAAGGGCATGTAGAAAAGTATCCCCAACATTCACTGTAACTTACTAAAAAAAAAAACAAAAAAAAAACCAAAAAAAAAAAAACCACTGCAGGAAAATAAATTATTAAAAAAGCTGAGGACAATCAGAGTTCCATAACAAACAAGTCTGTTAGGTCTTGATGCAGTAGTACGCTAGAAACACACCCTGGAGAGGCAGCTGCATATTGAAATTACATGAGAAGCACACCACATGGTTCTCCAGCTTGTTGTCAAAGTAAGGCAACTGCATGCCCTTCTATCTTTCTTACTCTATTGCATAAATCCATGAGGCAACTTATGACCTATTTATACGAGCACATTGTTTTGCGTGACTTGCTGAAGCAAGATCAAAGACCTTAATCTCCCTCAGCTTCAGCAACACCTCCAGTCACGATGCCTTCTAAATACTAACATAGACACTAAATTACCACAACTAACAATATTCTCACAATATTTTCTCTCTCCCTTGTCTCAGTTTCTTACCTTTCAGTCTCCTTATGCACAAAAGCTGGACCAAGGAAGATACCACCTTTTGAGATAATTAATCTGCACAGCCAAGGGAAGAGCCTTTCCAATCTCAATTAGACAAGAATCTGGCAAAGTGATTCTATCATCTTAAACCTTCTCCTGAGTCATTCTACTTGCAGTCACCTTGTCTTCACAACTCCATCTTTAATTCTATGCCAGGCCTTTCTGAAAGTACCCACAAACACATACCTATAAATAAACCCTCATACTTCCAGTATGATGTTAATATTTGTTTTCTGAATGCAGAAGACTCACCTTTGGTACGTTTCTTTCCACTGTTTATTTCTACATTTATTCTTAGCATGCCTAAGAACAAAGTAGCTAATAAATGAGAACAGAGAAACACCCTGAAGTGTTTTCCACATTATGGTATACATCCAGCAGGCAAAAGTAGACCTATCTCCTCTTCAGAGGGCTTTAACAAAGGTCTTACATGTTGCTCGACCTACCACCAAGCCAGGTGAAGCTAGAGATTCCTCTCAGGTCTGTCAATACACCAGCTTGCGTGGCCACACCCTAGTTCACTACTTACCAAAGTAGTTGGGTTAGAAACACAAGTATTTAAGCGGCATTTAATTAATCAAACCATTTCACAGGTCCGACTCTGAGAGCAATCACAGATATGGTGTGGCATTTGGGCAAATGCTAACTTCCAGTTAATGAGGCAAGGCAGTAATCAGGTTGCCCAAAACAGGTTGCCCAGAGAGGTACAGGTTGCCCAGAGAGGTGGTGGAAGCCCTATCCCTGGAAACGTTCAAGGCCAGGTTGGATGGGGCTCTGAGCAACCTGATCTAGTCAGGGATGTCCCTGCTCCTTGCAGGGGGGTTGGACCAGATGACCTTTGAAGGTCCCTTCCAACCCTAACCATTCTATGACTCTATGATTTTATAATCTGTAGCTGGGGGCAACAGACTTCGTTTAGCTGCTGCTGGAGCAGCTTCTCTGACTGCACTTGTCCTGCCTTCTAGCCTTGAGACAGTTAATGGCAGTGATGCCCCGTTCCAGCTGCAGCTTTGCTAGGTCAAGGGACCCCGCTACCTCCTTGACCATAAAAATCCTCTGAAAGCTGTTACCCTCAATTCTACTGGCCCAGTCTTTCAGCCAGTTGCTTCCTATTTCAGTTTGGGCAAACCAAAATGGACTTGCAAAGACCTGTCATTGAAAGTGAGTGGGCCTGGCTCATTTCAACATAGGCCAGGGAGCAATCAGACGAGTTACACTGGGAGAACCTGGGAGGTGAAATCTATGATGGGGGTGGTAATAAGCAGCTGAGGGTGCTCCAAGTGTTCTTCACTCAGCATAGCAACAGGCAGCACTAGCTGTGTCATCACAAAACCACCTGCACTGAGCATCCTCTTTAATGGATGGAGAGAGTTGGGCACCTATAGCAGGTACTTTATACTGCTAAGGGTTTGATTAGCTTTTGGAAATTGCAAAGACCACATAAATATTGTGAGGAGATTCATATCTTCCTGATAGGATAGAATAGCATTTCAATCGCTATACTGTTTCTCTGAAATACTACAGCTGATTGACAAAACCAAGGAAGGGTTTCTTTTAAAGTTTAAAGTCAAGTTTAATTTTAAGGCAAGTTTAGGTAAGTGATAGGTCCTCTGTTAGCATACAGTGAGGAAAAAAAAAACCCAAAAAACAACCAAACAAATGAAACCAAAAACTACTGACCTGTTTCTGTTCTATAGCATTAAGCCTAGCTGCTAGCAATAATCAGTAAGAATTTATCTATAGGCTATATTATAAATAGCCTGACTGGATCACCTAAAATTTAATAGTTGTTTAAAATTTTCTCTGAATGTGCTGGGTTCACATTTATTTACTTTGGTAAAAATCACTTTGGTAAGTGATTTTTTTGGTATAGGCACTATATAAAGTTCATCTTAGTTGAAGATGTAATGAGTCCACCTTAACTAATGACAAAATGCTGCTTCAGCACAGGAACAATAATATTTCTGAACTTGTAATTTAATGACACTTTGAAGGGCTCAAGCCAATGCTCTTAATGTGCTGTTGAAATAATAGACCAGCTACATGAAACAAGCACTTCTTCTGCATCCCCTATTACTAGCTCTTTTCAATCTTTGCTTAGAGTTTCTCTGCAATCAATTTGTCTTCCTCAAACTGAAAAGATAGGAGGCATACAAGAGAACACAAATTGTAGCTGCAGTGGTCTGGCAGAGAGTTCCTGAGACTACAGCAATGAGATTGCTCTCATCTTTCCTTTACACTGAGGCTACATCTGCTCCTGGGTAAGAGTCTGCTGTTAGATGTTAAATGTGAATCAGTCTTCTCCAAGTTTGCACTAGGGATGTAGAGGTTAGTTTATTAGCTATTTTGTAGCAAGGAAGTAGTGTAAATATATATTAATTAAGTATTTACGTCTTCCTTGCATATGTTTTCCTGGGCTAACTGTGCTTGTCCCTTTTTGTGTGTATTTAATGATAAATATGTCAATAAATAATTGATTGAGCTGACAGGAAGAAAAAGACAGTGCAATGGAAATCTTGTCAAATAAGGCCTTTAAATAGCCAGTGTCATTTAAATGGGAAATCCTAAACTAACTGCTAGATAATGTAGTAAGTAAACATATTAACCAGCAAGTAAACATATTAACCAGCCACCAAGTCATAAATTATGTTTGTTGATATATCAAAGTCTAGTCATAGCAGTCAACAAAGGCATGAGGAACTGTTAAGTGAAACTCAGGAAATAAAGATTGTCTATCATTTTATGCACTTTATAAATTATGCCTTCTAAACACTTCTTAAAAAAACCCAACTGTTTCCAGAGTGCTGCTTTAGAATCATCATTGAAAAATATGGTTCATTCACAATTAAACCTAACCACGGAAAAGATTTAGAGGCATCAATGCTCTAAGAAAACCCCAAACCAGTACATGCATGCAGGCAGGATGTTTGTAGTATATTGTAATAAGAGACCTTTTAAAAAATTCTGGTGTGTTAGATATAGCTATATTTACAAATTCCTTTTTTTCTTTACAACGTACTTGCACCCATTCATATTTTTTCATGACATGCAGACCATTTTTCCCCCCCAAATTAATAAAATAATTATCCCCTCTAGTAAAAACAGATATGAGAATATAACTAGTCCACCCATCTCTGCTACAAGTTGGCTCCTAGCTCCCTAAGATAAGTAAACCCAAACAAAAATAAAACAAGCACCACTAACCCCGAAGCCCACAAAACTTTACATTGTGCATGCTCTTCAAACTGTGGAGACATCATTGGTGGGTTTTCCCAAAGGTTTGCTGTCAGCTATCTGCTGCCACTGAAAACACTGAAACCATTGTCTTTGACAGAAGCAAAGTTAGGCCAAAGCTGAGCGCTTCTACAGATCCTTTCCCTGTCAACTGCAAGGATAAAAAACTTTTGAAAATATGTATTATACTTAAAATGTTTACAAGCCTGTATGGCTAACTCTGTAAATACCCTATCACAAACTGAGCTAAAAAGAAACCAATCTTCCTGAAAATTCATATTGCTGCTTCTAATCCCCAAATGATAAACAATTAGCCATTGGGGGAACCTGTACAGCTGGATGAGCGCTGGAAGTCAGCAAATACAGTAACAAGTGTTTATAGTGGGGAGCCGAAGGGATCCCATAGTTACTAATTTAGGCATTTGGAATTAAAACAGTAGAGAACTTGTGAGAAGAGCGTTAGCTGAAGTTGACTGAAGAACACTTTTTGTTTGGTTGGTTTTTTTAACAAACAGGTTTCCATAGCTGAGGCTATGTACCTGGTATGGGCTTTACTGATGTAGCAACGCCAAAGTCAGAGCATTCTGACTGAAAACTCCAGAGATCTACAACATATATCAAATATATTGCCACTTTATAGAGTAATTTTTTTTTCCCAGTATAGTGATGATGTCAAAGCCTTAAGAGATGTTTCTGGCATGCTCTAGTAGGTGAGGCAGTCACTCCCATGGGGATCAGCTTTGTATGTACAACTAATGTGTCTCCTGGGTTTAATTTTCTTCATCCTAATTGCCAGCAGAAGTTGTGATGATTGTTTTTTGAGGGTTCACAGTACTATCTCCAACAAAGACATTAAACTATTAAAAGAAGCTGGTAAGCTGAGCCTAGATCTACTGATTAAGTGAATTTCTTCTTAACTCCTGCAAGAAGAAATCAAAGTTGCTGAAGCACAGTATGCTAATGTACTCTGAAAGCGCTTCTACATTTTACTTTGTAAAGTTAAACTGCCTCAGTGTTTTGCTACAGGACCTCTACATGCCAGAGACATACAGAGACATGTCATTGAAGGGGAGGAGAGGTGAGGTGATTCTGTTATACTGGATGCCATTTATGTTAAAATCTTTCCTTACATTAAAAAGTAAACTCAATTTTATGTTTATACATATAATTATATATATACACATATATAAAATGTATAAGTAGGCATGGAATGTAACATGTATAGAAAATACAAGACAATATACATTACCTCATATATTATATATTGTAATATATTACTGTAATATATGTTCATATGACATCCTATATTTTATATACAGAATAAGATATACATTAAAAAGTTACATTGTTGATTTAAAGTTTCTCTGGCTTCTTCACTGGAAGTTTGTCGGGGTCCTTAGAGAGGAAATGAACGGGGTCACAGCCTCAAGCCCACCTGTGCAGCTTCATACATCTGCTGTTCATCTGCTTCTTTCTTTCCCTTTAAATACCTTATCTAAAACTACATATGCAGCTGGATTATGAGAAAGAAATTTGCTAGAGTCACTGTTACCTTGTAATGCAGATGTAATATCTCTGTTGTGGAACCAGTGTGCCCTGAATGGTTCTGTAACACACGGCATGTACTTCATGCTTCAGCATGAAGCAGCCAGCTTTCATCGGCTCTGGTCGGTAGCCCTCTGTAAACTCTTTATTATGTATTATAGACATGCTTTCCACCACTGACTGAAAACATTGCTAGGTTTGGCCTTCACGCTGTAAGACACAGAAAAGAGATGTATGAAGAACAAAATCTGAAACTAAGAGAAAAAACACCCCAAACCTTTCATTGAATTACTTAGGGTTAAAATTTCAAAACACAAGATATGAAATTATCATCTTACTGTCCTTGGAGAAGACTGTTGCAGTGTGGAGTTCAGACATTCATAGGACATATCGAGATATGAAAAGACGTGGAGTTGAAATGATATGTATCAAGATGAACGCAATACAACCACCATAGCCAAGAAATCCGTGTCTTTCTTGGGAGCTTGCATCTGTGTCTAAAAGTGAACATCACAACATTGAAAGTTGCAATCCCTTTGATCCCATGCAGGATTTATTAAATTTCTGTATGGAGTGAGCTCGGGTCCCTACACTATGTGTGGTCAGAGGAAGACAGCACTAAGAGAACGTTTACCGTCAGCGCACTCCTAAGGTTTTGGCTTGCCTATACCTAGCCAATGCTATACCAGCTGTGCTCTGGTACGGAGGCATTCAACATTATAGGAGGGGTCTCTCCTCTCCTCAGGCCATGTGGCAGCAACCTCTTTTTAAGACTAGGAGCAGATCTACAAACTTGCAATCAGTGGTCTTTTGGCTAGGATTTCTGGACATCTGCAGCCTGTTGGAGCTGTAACTGCCAATAATTTATCAGCACCAGAGGGATGAAAAAAGTCTTTGAGTTCCACCCAGTGGAAAAAGAGGATCTGATCCTAGGCTTCTCAGCCCTAGGGCCTTTACCCAGGAGGGGGGAGATCTAGTTTTTTAGGTTTTGCTCCAAGAACTATTCATTAATTTTCTTCACTGCCTGTTTCTTATAAAATGCAGAAATTGACAAAGCAGAACTCCGATCCCAGATGTTTCTCTAAGGCCAGACAGTCTTCCTGACTGTATTTTTTTTTTTTTTTTCCTCAGGAAGACAGAGGAACATCTTGGTTTTGGTACCTCAGCTGGTGCAGCTGGGAGGTAGTTGCTGAGATGCTTCACATACACCGGCGGAAGAGAGGTGAGAGATTTGTAGAGATATGTTCAGAATGAGTCGAGGTTTTCAGATTGTCATTTTGAACTCTCATTCAGGCTGCACGTTTAGAGCCTGAAATCATTGCTGAGTTTTTTTGCTTTGGTTTATTTTTTTAATCTGCATATCAGTGTTTGATTAGATGGTTATCAGCTGGATTTAGCCAATGTCACAGAATATGGGTGAGGTAGCAGAGAACAGAAAAAATGAGGCAAACACAATCTCACAGCTGAAGTCAGCAAAATAACAATGAAGATTAGCTCACTTGTGGAGCAGGCAACTGAATATGTTCTCCAGTTTCAAAACCAAGAACAGAAATTTGCCAGAAAGTATGTGTAGCCCAGTGCTGAATTGCTAGATTGGGGAACAAGAACTGCAAGAGGATTTCCATGGCTCGGAGCTAATATTAATTTAGACTTTTATGGACAGTGCCCTGCTGCAAGTCTAAGACGTATATGAGGATACCCAAGTTGCTTATTCTGCCGGTGCCCGGAATTGTTTTTCTGGTCTCTCCTGGTTTTAACTGCACAGTTGTGAGCCTTTACTCTGGATGGGCGTGAGTCAGCTCCAAACCATAAACAGTGTAGCCATGGTTAGTAAGCCTGAGCTACTAAGCTGATAGCGTGGGCACAACAAGTTGTGTCTGCTTGGAGCGCAACCAAAGCAAGCTCACATCTGCTTTAAAAAAAAAAAAAAAAGAAAAAGGAAAAAAAAAGTGTAAACATATCTTTTCTGTTCTTTTCCTGCTTCCTCCCCCTGCCTTTCTTTTTCCCTCTCCCTTTTTCTGTCTCTCTGTCCCACCCACGGAAGCACTCACAGAAACTCCACCTATCTAAGCCCTCCACCCAGATAGTTCAAATTCCTGAGTGGGATCTCACAGGGCATACATTTGTTTGGAGTGGTAACAAGTGGCTGTGTTTTGGTATGAGGCCCCTTCCACAGTTCCTTACAATGAACTTGAACAAAGAGCAGTTGTTATATCCATCTGTTTCAATAAGGTTCTACTCAACCTAAGAAGTGTTCATTTTTGCCTGCTACAGCTGACTGGATCCAGAAAAGGGTACTGTAGATCGTGGCAGGGGAAGCCATGGTGCTGAGCTCCAAACACTTTTTGAGGAGTTCCTCGTTCAGAGGGGACAGACTCACCGTAAGGTTCAGTGAATCCACGATGGCAGAGTGTGAGCGCCCTGCAGCTCAGAGCGCAGACTCCGGCTGCGGAAATGTCACTAGCAGCCCTGCTCTGCTGTTGACAGTGGCAGCCGATGACTTATGAATTTTGAGTGACTTTTCATGTGGCTACAAGATCCAGGTTCCATGGGGTTTTCTCATGCACAGGAGAAGAAGCAGTTTACTCTTTCCCTAAATTTTCTTTTAATCTACCTTTCCTTCCACTGGCTAGGTACTAATTACATTGTACATCATCTGCCATTTTTTTTGGCACAAGCAGCAGGCTGGCACAAGTCAGTGGAAATTCAACATTCATTAAGGTTAGACTGTATTTCCTGTGTATCTTTTTTTCCCTTTTTTTTTTGTTTTCGGAAGATGATCGCTTACAAGAATGAGACTGACATTTAACTTAATTTTACAACAGGAAGCCGTCCGCGTTAGACAGCAAAGTTACATAAGCTGCATCTTGGCTATCATTGCCTTGATGCCTGGGATTTAGTTTTTCTGAGATTTGGGGATTTTTACCAGGAGGTTTTGAAAAACATCAACAACCTTAGTCACCTACATGCTTGCATGAGGACTGTGTTCTCAAAGAAGCAGTACTTTTTTGACAAAACACTATGAGAGTTGCAGAGAAGTAAAAGGATCATCACAGAACACATCCTTCACTCTTTTTAAAATGTAGAATCCTTACAGGAAATTACTGATGGATGAATATTAGAACTGGTCCGCCTTCTAGCTTGAAAGCTTGTTTCTCAGGGAAAGCTGTTTTATGGCAAGTGAAAGGAAATGGCATTTCTCAGGATCCTATTTTCCCCCTGCACAGGAGAAACTGATATAAAAGAAAAGAAGCTCGCTTATTCCTGTGAATTCTTCCTCTATGTATATGTGTGTGTGTGTGTGTGACATTTCTACCCCAGCGGCAAAACCCAAACGCATCAGGTGCAGAATCTAGCTTTTTTTTTTTTGTCATATTACCTGCATGTCAAGGAAACTTTAGGATGCAAGATAAGTATGATTCTCCCTCTGACTTATTCCTGCCACGTGCGGGATGCCCCAGGTCCTGCAGGTTCATCCACATGCTCTGCACCTTGGTTAAACGTGGGAGGAATATTAGTGTCACTGTTCTATTTGGAAGATACTTAACATAGCTCCACTATTACAGGATAGTCATAAGCTTTAACATATATATCTTCCATAAATCCACTGCAGTCAGCACTGGTACTCCCATTTTAAAAAACGGAACAGAGAAAGAAAGTGAAAATTATTTGCCTGACATTACGTATATCTCCATGGTCATGCAAAATCACATTTGCTCCCTGGCAGAGCAAGACTTGATTTGTTTCACAAGTCAAAATAGTGCATTAATTTATTTATCAAGCCCCAAGTAGTGCCTTAACCCTTTCATCTCTAGATCAATACCTTGTTAGGGTGGAATTAGGTATTGTACAATACCTAAAACAAATAAAAGTTTCTCATATCTGCCAAGTATATACAGAAACTTCTCAGTATTTGGGCTAAACGGGACAGTCAGGGATAGCAGATGGAGTACAGAGCCCCTCACTTTCAAAACAGGTTTTGAGGCTTGGAAAGGTCAATCAAAAAAAAAACATCAAGTCCCACATAATCTTACCTGATAGAGAAGGTGAGAATTCCGTTCCTGTATCTTCTGCAAGTTAATTTCCTTTTCCTGCTTGACATCCTAACCTTCACAACCTGCACTCTAGGACCATGCTATGCTATGAGAAGGGAGAACCCAATTAATTATGTCCTACCTTGCGTTCAGCTTTCAGCAAGCAATTATTAGACAAAATCTGGTTGAGGCTGTTATTTGATTTAGGAGGCTTGTGTGTCTTGGCATTCATCAGGATTTACTGATGTTGATAAATTGCTCTTCTCTGTCGTGGCTCTAAATAGATATATCAGATTTGTCCAAGGCTCCTTGCCGAGCCTTGATCTAAATGGTTTTTCATCTAAGAGTATGGAGCAGTTGTTCTTTTATCTCAAACTGCGATATGGAGGTCAGAAGTAATGAAACTGGCATTTGTCTAATTACAAATTCTATTATTATTTTCTATCCTCAAACAGCTGGGGGTAAATCCACATGAGTTTTCTTCAGTAAAGCTCTCCTGAACTAGCATAGTACAATAAATTAAAAGTAGAATGAACCAAATATGTCCTATGATATCTTTACCTGCAATATCTAAGAGAGCCTATGTTGCAGTCTGCAGACATGCTGTTGGTAGATCCATTGAGACAGAATTGAAAGAGGTGGGTTGGGAATATATTCTCTGTGAAGACTCTGGGATGCTGCCTCCTTCCCCCTGTCCGGCATCTCTTTGTGTTAGGTGCTCCTTGAAGAGTGGTAGGAGGAGTAACACGCGGATGGGTGAATAGGGGAGCATGCATACAGCTGCACGGTAGTACAGCATGAGCTGATGGTACTAACTTTGGTTTAGTTAAATTTGAAGATAATTGACAGGGTGCTCAAAGCCCTGGGGCACTTCTGCTATTTTTTAAGCCAAAGGAAAACCAAAGAAATGAGGAAAAAAAAAAATTTTCCTTCCTCTCAGCCTCCTGTGTTCCTAACCAGGAGCTGTGTAAAGTACTTTAACTTGGTTTTCAGACTAATTCTTCAGATCATAGCCACAACGGGCAGGAGTCTGCTCTTCCTCACACAAGGAGGAAACTGGAATTACTTGGGGTTTTTTTCCTTCTAAATTCATTTTGAGTTCTTGTGAGTCACTATATTACTTGACAGCTGAATTGAATGCACCTGATGGTTAAGTTCTCTAGCTGCTAATGTTCAAAGATCAGTTACTGGCATATACCATGTAATGTCTGTAATAGAATTGCTGCATGTATATGTTAAATAGCTTCTGAGTTTTCTTTGTTAATACCAGGTAATTCAGGCTAGACTTTTTTTTGACATAAACAAATATTAAATCTATGTTGACCACCTCTATCCCATGTAATATTCAAATGTGTGCCCGTTTTACATAAAACCTACAGTAAGGGGCATATATCTTTCAAATTCCAAAGTTCCAGTATCGTACAACTGTGCTTGTACCCCAACTGTCTTTTTTTTATGTAATGAGTTTTAAATACTCACCACAATTGTTAGATTATTCCTCATTGATGTAGCTGTGTGTTTATAAAAAGAAAGTCTGTTTTTCCACAAATATTACTTGCTATCCATTGTTTACTACTTAACTGTTTTAGAAATTTGCTGTCTGATCAATAAGCAGAAAAGCTGCGAAGAGTTACCGATCACAAGTGAAAACTAGAGAATAGCTAAGGTTATAATACTGTGGAAAAATCCCAGACATTATTTTGATGCAAAAAAAAAGAAGGTGAGTGAGCATTTTAAAATAAGTAACCTCTGCAAATGTGCACTTGAAGCCCAGAAGGCCAACCACATCCTGGGCTGCATCAGAAGAAGTGTGGCCAGCAGGTCGAGGGAGGTGATTCTGCCCCTCTACTCCGCTCTTGTGAGACCCCACCTGCAGTACTGCGTCCAGTTCTGGAGCCCCCAACATAAGAAGGACATGGACCAGCTGGAGTGAGTCCAGAGGAGGACCACAAAGATGATCAGAGGGCTGGAGCACCTCTCCTATGAGGACAGGCTGAGAGAGTTGGGGCTGTTCAGCCTGGAGAAGAGAAGGCTCCAGGGAGATTTTATAGCAGTCTTTTGGTAGCTGAAGGGGGCTTACAAGAAAGATGGGGAGCAACTTTTTAGCAGGGCCTGTTGTAATAGGACAAGGGGTAATGGTTTTAAAATAGGAGGAAGCAGATTCAGGCTTGTTATAAGGAAAAAAAAATTTTTTTACCATGAGGGTGGTGGAACACTGGAACAGGTTGCCCAGAGAGGTGGCTGATGCCCCATCCCTGGAAACATTCAAGGCCAGGTTGGATGGGGCTCTGAGGAACCTGATCTAGTTGGAGATGTCCCTGCTCCTTGCAGGGGGCTTGGACTAGATGACCTTGGAAGGTCCCTTCCAACTCTAGCTATTTTGTGATTCTAAATATTGCAAGCCTAAATAGTGTAATGAATGTGGCTGAAATATTCACAAGGACAAGAATGGCTTAGATTGATGAAATGTGATTACCTGCAAAATGTCATGACTGTACAGCTCAATAGTCCGTGAGCAACTTTCCTGATGCAGATCTTCCTACTCCTGAAATGCTCTTTGCTTCCATCACTACACACCACCTTCTATGGGAAATTCACTTCCACGTCACCAGACTTATCACCTCGGCTGAGCTTGTGGAAATCAGGTAATCTTTTGGCACTGAGTATCTGTATATCACCTTAAGCTTTCTTATGTCAAAATGTCAGTAGTACTAGATATTTTTATACTGCTTAATATCGGTATTATTGTTCTTCTATATGTCAGCCTGAAGATATAATAGTATCATAAAGTGGTCTAGGTGTCAAGGTATTTCATTATTATATAATAGTCAGTGCAGTTTGCTCTATTCTCCTTAGCCTTACAGTAAAAGTTGACATATTTCTTTGGAAATCATTTATTACTTTACATATCTGATTAATATAATAACAAACCAGGACATACATTTACATATGAGGTATACTGGACCTAACAGTTAAATAACCAAAGACCTAATTGCATTATTTGCTGTTAGAATAACATTTTCAGTAGTAAATTTTTGTATGGACAATCAAAGGAAAAGCCATTCCTGGCTTGAAGGAAGATGTGTTAAATTTCTAATCTTTTATTGACTGCTTAACTAAGAATATAGAAAAGCAGTGTTACTCAGGATGATTCAATGTGAAGAAAGCAATTGTGTGCTTTTTTTTATGGCCGTGCAAATTTAAGTGAACCGTACAGTTTTAGACAAATATGTGTATGTTTATTAGCACATAATTTTTGCAATATGTGACAAATGGGTAATTATCTTTAGTAGATAACCTCGTGTGAATATACACTAGCTCATATACACTGTCTAATGTAGATGTCTCCAGAAACTGTGTTAGTCTGTGCAAAACCTAATACGTAATTTAAGGCAGATATTCAGACCAGCACTTCATTTTGAGCAAGTGTTGTCTTTTGTACTTAATATATACAAGACTGTTGAAGGATATTACTAATTATTATAGCAAGTGAATCTCACCACTATTAATTATAAGTGAACTGAAATCTAAGTGACATAATTATCTTGAAAAATGTCTGCAATAAGAACACGCCATATTGTATCATAACAAAGCTACCAGTAACCCAGTATCCCATCTCCAGCAGTGGTAATAGGTAGCACAGGGAATCCTTGCAACCTTAAAATGTCTGCTTCTCTTCAGGGACTGTGAGAGGAACCTGCAGTGACTATCTCAGACATAGACATTTACATGCCTCCCTCCACAGGACTTTATGTTTTAAAACACTCAAATGTTTGTACATGCAGGTAGGACAGGAAAGCCAGGGGCACTGCATTCATCTTCTCTGCAAAGCAATGCAAGGGAGATGCCTCAGGTAAAACAACTTAATTCCAACTCATTCATCTGGGCATGTAAACCATAGCCAGAACTAACAGAGCTCATAACCTTTTAGACTAAGGGAATTCATCAAGGAGCTCGTTGTCTGGTGAAGAATGGTGATGAAATGGAAGGATTAATAGAAGCCATCTGTACCTACAGTGAGGGTTTTAAATGGGCAAACTTTGATAAGCTGGGAAAACTATATAGTGAAGCAGGCTGGAGTGAAGTGCTTAGGGAAGAGAGTGCTTGAACTGGATTTTTCTGAAGTCAGAACTGCAAAAATAGTATGGTGTTTTTATCCAGAAACTGCTATGAAAAGGTTCAGAATTGAGCTGGCAATTAACCACCTCAAAAGTATATTAGAAATAAGCAGACACCCTTAGTGAAATGCAAACAGAGACTGAACAGTTTCCTGGAAAGCAAAAAGCGTAGAGCTAAATGAAGAATTGCTGAAAGTTAAGATGAATTAGATCTTGTAAAGGCAATTAAAATAGTAGATTTTAATTTTAGCTGCATAAACAAAAAGAGAACCAGAAAAGAAGAAAAGCATTTTTATGTAGCAAAGCTGAGCTTACTTGTTTTTTTAACGATATGTCTGGGATTAATGAAACAAAATCTGTTTTGTGTTCACCAAAAGTAGATAATACAATAACAACACATTTTTTCTTAAGACAAAAATATTTTCTCTGTGTTATCTTTCCCTTGAAATGCAATAGCTTTAATCAAATTGGATGTTGCTTACTCACTTTCTATTCCACACAGAGAATCATCCGTTTATGAAGAGGAGGATATATATAAGAACTGCAAAGAGGATAGTTAGACCACAGACGACAGGATTTTGTGCTGAAAACACAGTCATAATACTAGAGTGAAGTAGGTAGCAAAATTCCTCCAGGAGCAGTTTTGGTCTGTCTTGATCTCTAATTTAATATTTTCATGTAGCATATATTGTCATGAGAAAATGTGCGTATCCTAAGTAAATCTGATGATGATGCAAAATTGAGGAACTACATCAATGTAGAAAAGGATTTGAATATTGAGGGTGTAAAACAGAATCAGAGGGTATAAAAGAGGATTGCAGAAGAGTTCGTGGATGGGATGGCAATAAACAGTGCCAAGTGCAAAGCAATAGACTTAGGAACAAAGAACAGGAATCTCTGCTGTTACATGAGTTGTCATCAGATGACCACAGGAGATGTTTCAGTCACTTCTGAGCAGTGCTTACACAGAGTCAGGGCCTTTTCTGCTTCTCACACTGCCCCACCAGTGACTAGGCTGGAGATGCACAAGAAGTTGAGAGGGGACACAGCTGGGACAGCTGACCCCAACTGACCAAAGGGATATTCCATACTGTATGATGTCATGCTCAGCATATAGAGGTAGGGGAAGAAGAAGGGAGTGGGGAGACATTCAGAGTGATGGCTTTTGTCTTCCTAGGTAACCTCATGTGATGGGGCCCTGCTTTCCTGAGGATGGCTGTACACCTGCCTGCCGATGGGAAGTGTTGAATGAATTCCTTGTTTTGCTTTGCTTCTGTGTGGGGCTTTTGCTTTACCTATTAAACTGTCTTTATCTCAACCCACAAGTTTTCTCATTTTTACTTGTCCAATTCTCTCCCCTGTCCACTGGGGGAGAGCAAGCAAGCGGCTGTGTGGTTCTTGGTTGCCGGCTGGGGTTAAACCACGACAGGGGCCAATGCCTCTTAGCTAGTTACTTTGATGTCATACTTAAGTCAAAATAAAGAGATAAAATATTAATTCCAAATGTAAAGCAGATGTCACAATTGCAAAAGTTTGTAGAAACAGAAAGAAACTGCTTAATCTGGTGGTACTAAGATCAACATCTAAAAAAACTCAGTCTCTCTCCTTCTCTGCATGCTGTTTTGTAGACACACTGGGTACCTCTACTCTGGAAAACACGCAGGGCCAGGGAATGAGCTTTAACAGTATACTTCATAGTTGTCCTGTTAAAAGTTTTAAGGAAATTGATCAATTCTGGCATGAGAGGGAAGTGCTTCTATAAATATGTAGTTGTTTAATTGCCAGCTCACCCCTGGCTCTGCATTTGACCACTCTAACTTATTCTCTGCAAGATAAAAACCCAGATACAGTTTCAGGAGTAGCTCAATCCACAAACCAATTCTAGAAGGCTGTTCAAATGAGACTATCAGGTTTAATTCCCTACACAATCCTCCCACGAAGTCTCCTAATGGGCTTTGTACTCTTTTGCTTCCTAGATAAAACAGAGCACAAACCCTCCAGTTCTGACTCCAATGATATGACAATGTTAAGCTGCCACATAGCCCTGAAGTTATTTCATAGACTTTGTAATAAAAAAAAAGACACAAGATAATAATTATGTCTTAGGATCTTGGGGGCAATGCATAGAATCCAGAAGAGACTTGATGTCAAGTGCTCTGTAGTGTGGACATGGCAATTTCTCTAGAGATGACTAGCCCTAAGCAGTGGGGGCTTTTGCTAATCCATGCCATCTGGCCTCAGGGTCAAGCACTGGTCCCAGTCCTCTGTTATTTACCAGCATAAATGTACCCATCTCTTCACTGATTCTGTCTCCTTGTCTGCCCTTCTTATGTATTGTGTCCCACAGTGGAAACCACCTCCTAGTATAGTATCCTAACTCCTACAGTCAATACTGTTTCTTTAGAGGCTTCCAGAGAATCCATTCAGATTCAGTCATCCTGCCCCCAAAATTACTTGCGCTTAGTTATTTGAGAGATTATTTTCCTCCTGTTAATTTAGCAATAGACTCACCTTTTCAAGGATGGAAATGTCACACTGCCAGAGCAGGTGTCATCTGTACTTGGCTGACCTTGACTTCGCATGAAGTAAAACATCTTCCTTTGTCGTGGCTCTGTGTGTATGTTTCATTGTGAAGTGTCTCCATCTACTGAGCTTCTATTTTATATCAACCTGTAAATAGGATAATGTACTTCTTACAAACATTTACATGAGTTTAGTACACCCCATTCATTATAGGTTCTTGGCTGACACAGGAAAGTATGATAATCTACCACTTTGGATGAAAATGAGGTTGAGGTTCTCCTTTTTTATGAGAGGAGAAAAAAATTTGGCTTGAGTAGCTTAGCAAAATGAGAAGACAAACAGAACTGTAGGATAATTCAGGTTGGAGGGATCTCAGTTCAACCTCCTTCTCAAAGGCATACCTAAATTTGAAGTTAGATTAGGTTGCTCAGGTTTTTGTCCAGTTCAATTTAGAGTATCTCCAGAGACTGAGATTCCACAGCCGCTCTGGGCAACCTAGTCCAGTGTTTGGCCATTCTCCTGTGAATTTTTTTTTCTTCTTTTATCCAGTCAGAATTTGTTTGTAGCAATTTGTGCCTGTTGTCTCTCATCTTTATTTCCGACTACTTTGAAGAAGACTCTCATTTCTTCTTCTCTGTAAGCCCTTAATAGTCCCCTAAGCCTTATTTTCTGGCTTAACCAACCCACATCTCTCAGCCTGTCCTCATGTATCATGTGCTTCATGTTGAACTTGAAGGCAGAGGATGTCCCTTTCTCTCCTCTGTTTTGATTTTTGTGGAATCTGTTTTGGCATTTTTGGCTAGGGCAAAATTTTCCAATACTATCTTAACCAGTTCCTGTCAGCAGTGACCTCACCACTGCGGATAGGAAAGGTCTGAAGATTTAGGGCACATTTGTGAAATCATTATTTGGAATGAGAATAATGTATTTTAGCTGCAATTAGTTCTAACCGAACATATGTAAAAATTCCGTAATTTGTGGTATTCAGAGATAAATTTTTTTTTTTTAAAGTTTACTTTTAAGACTGCTGGATGCATTCAGGTCTTGCTTTCAAGACTTCTCTGTACAAATATGAGTATAAGAAATGTACATTACAAAAAAAAAAAACAAACCAAAGGGGCAACCACAACATCTCATTTCAGTTCTAGAAGCTGATGCCTCTCAGGAAGTCTCTAGCTTTGGCAATGCTGTACACATAAATCTGAGAGGAGGAGAAAAGTCTGCTGAGTGTTTCCTCCTATCCTCTTGCAGAAATGAAGTGGTTTATTCTGTTCACTCATAAGATCACTTTATATTTTCACTGGTAGCTATGAAAGGAGAAGAGAAAAATTAAAACTGGTTTGGATCTCTAAGACCATGTATTATATCTGGGGTCCAGAATAGGCTACGTGCAGGCCATCATTATACAAACTATGCTGAAAAAAGTACTACATTTAATTCTATTATCTGAAAAAAAAAGTATGTGAAATGGAGACCAAGAGATTAAAATTCCAAAACACTTGCTGAAGTGGAGAGATACAGAGAGAAGGAGTTCACAGGGATGGACTTCTAGCTCTTGGCTGTTGCTATCCTCCTTTCTTGGGAAGATCAACCTTTGCTAAGCAGAGAGTTAATGCGATGATCTGTGTTACTGTGTTGAACATCTTGTAGCAGCACATTGGGTTTGACATTAAAAGGAAAGTAATTCAGCTAGTGAGCTGCAGAGTGCTATTGCCTGCTCTAAAATTGCAGCTATGCTTACTGTGTTCTCTTGACATTCATGATCAGATCATAGAGACTCTACTTTTGTTTAAAAGTAGTTTATTTTTTAACTAACAGCATCAGTGCTGCTAAAGTTTTTGGGCTGACTGCAGATATAACCATGTCTCTCTTCCATGCCTAAGCTAATCGACTAGAATTGAACCTTGGTGGGCAGGTTCTCTAAGGTGATCAGCGTAATGGACCCCTGCCTGCAGCATGGATTTCAGGAGCATCTTTCATGCATGTAACACTCTGTTGATATGGACAAGATTGTACAGTTAGGGTCTATGATTTTTGGGAACATGGACATTGTCAGCAGGAAAAAAGCATTTATCTTTTCAAGCAAAAAGAATTCTGCTGGCGTGTTCTGAATAAAGCCCATTGAATCACCTTGTTAGCGTTAATGAGTTCCCTGCTTCTTTTGACTCCCACCATGAATACTTTTCCTCGTGAAGAAATGTATTATTTTACAGCAGATAGCTCTTTACGTTGGAAAGAGAAAGATTACTTACACAATAGAACCCAAGTATTTGAAAACCTGTGACCCAAACTTCTCCCTCTAACAAGCTACTTCTTCCACCATTATCTTCCACTTTTGTATTAATTTGCAATTAGCTGCAGATCCTTGATGTCACCTAATTCAGACAACCAGGATTTCATTGCAAAGCAGTGATGCTCTAGCAGTCTATAACATGTTGGAGTATTCTTTCTAGAGCAAAAGAAACATGAACTTACATCTCTAGTGTTATGACACTGCTATACTGTGCATACCCTCATGTTATATTGCATTAATTGACTTAGGAGAGTTAAAAAAAAATAATCTATGAACAGATTTGTGAAATAAATATTTAGGGTTATTCAGAAAGATAAGATGAACTCCCAAAACATAATTATATTTCCATAGCTTGTTCAGCTTAAGCAGCAATTTGGGTTCAGTGGGACTTTAATTTATTCCTGAATTGTTTGCTCATCATTTGATATTAGCTTGCCGAGTAATACATTATTCTCTGCTGTTTTCAAAATGTGAGGTTACAGATCAATATATACTGAATGAAAAGGCTTTATCAAGTGTATATTCTCTTGTCACTGGGACCAGCAAAAAAAAAAGGAAGAAATCCACAACACAACTAATCATGCCAGGCAGTAAGACAGTAAACCATCTTCCCTCTATTCTTGGGAGCAGCCCCTTTTTCCATCACTGTACCTGCATTTTAAATCATGGTAGTTCTTTTATCCATTATTTTCCTTCAAGTTCCAGTCACTGGCCACTTTCTCATCACTGTTTTGTGACTTCTTGTCTTACAGGGTTCCTGAAGAGAAGGCAAGAATAGAAACACAGCGCTTGAACTGAAGCAACCTACTAGACACTCATTAATTAGGATAATTAAGGAAACCATAAAGGAAACATTTGTAAGACTTGCTTTTGTAAATGATGTAGTACAGATCCATTGACAAATACAGGCAGATTGTTTTGCTTGGAGAGGACTCTGTCCTCTATTTTCCATGTGCGTACGTTTCAGCTGTAAACTTGGGCCAGGCTCTATCCAGCTTTTCACCCACTTAAACTGTTCTTTATTTACTTTACAAATAACTAACTGAAAAATTACAGGTGTGGTATTGCCCTTTGTTTGGGAGCGTCAGCCACAGCCTCGATGCTGTCCGTCCCTCCCAGCAGCACTGTTGATATTTAACAAGTATTACAGAATGAGAGAGGATGTTCACCCATTCGTTTTCAAAATGCTTTTGGGAATAATGTGCTCCACTTGACAGGGCATTCCTGCTGAATGAAGCTTGAAGGAAATAATGTCAGCTCATGCTCTTTTTCTTTGTTAACTGTCCCTTGTTTTCCCTTAACATTGGCTGTGTACAAAGCTCAATACTGAAGATGACTCTATGCTGATTTTCCAGACTGACAAGCAGAAAATTGGCCAAATATATATTACTAAGCCCACGTTAGACAGTGTTAAGCACTAGCAGTTTAAAAAATTGCAAAGACAAAGAGGCACATCCATCTTCAACCGATGGACTTTCAAAAGATGATCTATTGCTGAGGAGTCTCACTCACACTCCGTGTCACCCTTGAAGAAACTGCTTTACACCAGCACCATCAAGAGCAGCTTCCAGCCCCGGCAGTCAGATTGTGGATGGGGAAAGAGTGTGCTGAGCCTCTCACTCATACGTATGTCAACATTATGGGTTTAATGAACTGCCTTGTCACAAATCCTGTGAGAACAGCAGTCCTGTGGGGATAGCTGTTTGTAGGGCTTAGGTACAGAGAACAGGGCTGTCCCACAACCATGGGCAAAGCCAAACCTCCTTTTTTTTTTTTCTCTCACTGCTTGGAATCATTCTGGGGTTGCTTTTTGGTTTCATTCCATAATTGCTGCTTGACATGGGCTGTATCAGTCATCGGGTCACCGACTAGTGAGAAATTGTGCATCATTCGTTTTGTATATTTTATTATCCCTATATTTATTATTATAATCATTTTATATATATATATATAAATAAAAATTATATCTTCCTTTGCTATCCTAGTAAACTGTCTTTATCTCAACCCACAAGCTTTCTTTTCATCCTGATTCTCTTCCCCATCCTGTGGGGAGGAGGAGCGAGCGGCTGTGTGGTACTTGATTGCTGACTGGAATTAAACCACAGCCTCTCACTACAAGAAAGACATTGAGGTGCTGGAGCGCATCCAAAAAGCAACGAAGCTGGTGAAGGGTCTGGAGAACAAGTCTTATGAGGAGTGGCTGAGAGAACTGGGGTTGTTTCGTCTGGAGAAAAGAAGGCTCTGGGGAGACCTTATCGCTCTCTACAACTGCCTGAAAGGAGGTTGTAGAGAGGCGGGTGTTGGTCTCTTCTCCCAAGTAACAAGTGATAGGACAAGAGGAAACAGCCTCAAGATGTGTCAGGAGAGGTTTAGATTGGATATTAGGAAAAATTTATTCACCAAAAGGCTTGTCAAGCATTGGAACAGGCTGCCCAGGGAAGTGGTGGGGTCACCATCCCTGGAGGTGTTTAAAAGACGTGTAGATGTGGTGCTTAGGGACATGGTTTAGTGATGGACTTGGCAGTGCTAGGTTAACGGTTGCACTCAATGATCTTAAGGGTCTTTTCCAACCTAAATGATTCTGTGATTCTATGATATTGTAAGCATTGTCCGTTCAAGACCAGGGGTCTTAGCTTCTGATTTCTGCTCAGCAGCCAAGCATAGCTGTGGCAGCAGCTGGACTGCAGTTTGGAAATGCGCCTATGGGGACTGGCCCTACTCTCATTAGACTGAGGAGACAAGTCTCTGTGCTTGATGAGGTTGCCTTAACAGCCACACAACCAGCCACAAATGATTATGTTTATAAGGCTGTGAAGTGAAACTACAGCCAAATCCTTGTCAGTCTGAGCATGGAGAACATCCTTCCTGAATGCTTCCCTTGGCTGCAAGAAAACTGAGTTGTTAATGTGATACTTTAATACCATACAGCTCTGCTTTGTAAGATTGCTTTGAAGCAATTCTGATTTACAGCAAGTAATCACATAGCTAATGAATTTTTTTTTAATTTAAGAGAATGAGCATAATCTAGTTATAACAACTTTAGAAGAGTGTGACCAGTTTTTACACTAAAGCCAAACAGGATGACCCAGCTAATTATAGTTCTGACAGTCTGATATCAATCCTGGGCAAATTAATGGAATGACTGATACAGGACTTGATTCATCAAGAATTAAAAGAGGGGAATATAATTAATACCAGCTAACAGGGGTTTACTGAAAGTAGATTGAATCCTACTATGTTGAGGTTTTTTTTTAAATGAGATTTCATGTTTAATCTATAAAGGTAATAGAATAAATAAAAAATAAATTACCTGGTATGTCACAACACTTTGACTGAGAAATCATACAGATCTAAAGTGTACTGATATGTACATGATATATAATAAAAGAAGAAAAAACTGTTTAACAGACGGTGTCCAAATGCAGTCATAATTTTGGAATCACCAGTGACCTAGTGCTTCTTACAGGTGCCAGAGAATTTGGCTAGAGGGCACGGCCTTGCAACAAAGCTCTGATGCTAATGATGTTTGAAGATCACACAAGAAGGTGTGAAAGCAAAAAGTGACAAAGAGACTGAGGCAGACAGCAGCACAGATTGCTCTTCAAGTGTGTTGAACATGCGCTTCAGGACAGTCTGAAGGAAACTGTACATCTGTGGGACAAAAATGGTAGGGAACGCTTAAGAATGGGAGGATTTGTCCTGTTGGGCAGTGGCTGTGAAAAGAAGTGGTGGATCTGAGTCACAAAGACATGACTATGAAGTCTGACTGTGGCCAGTCATAACATGTGGTGAGAAAGCTCGACTATCGTTGTTGCACTGCTTACTCCCTTTCTTGATTTCTTGGTTTCAGTTCTGTAGAAATAGCTTTTCTATAATGTGCTCTCATCTGCTGACCCTCTGCGGGGTATATCTCTTTTACCCTGAGGAGCCCCATTAGCGCTGGACTCTTTCTGGAGGAACATAGCCCAGGTTTCTAGGACAGACTGGATGAAACGTATTCTGGAGGAGCCCGTCTCTCTTCACTGAGAGAAGGTGACATCTAGAAACTGGCTTAGACTAAGCCCTTTTCTTTTGGAGAGCTAAAATGGAATAAAATGAATCCTGCCCAATAACTGGAATTTTAGACATACTTAGAGACCACAAGTCCCTTTGAGTATGAATGGTGATCAGACTATATGGCACTGAAGTTGATCAAGCTTTCTTTCTAGTCAAGATAAAATGACAATACTTGTTAAAATGGTTTGAAGCGCTTGCCTGTGTTCCCTGGAGCTGTCTATGATCCTTCAGACCAAAAGATCTTATGATATTGAAATTAACACACTTTGTACCACAAGCACCCGCCATATGACATGAAGGGCAAAAGTAATGTGTTACAGAAGCAAAGACGCTGCAAAATATCTTCAAGGGCTCAAGCGAATTTAGCAGCAGAAACAGGTAAATTCAAACATTTTTAGAAATGCATTAAAGCAGTTTTGAATCGAGAAGCAGAGAGAACGTTTAGACAGAATTCAGCAAAACAAGTGTGGTTATAATCAAAGCTATGTATCGTAAAAGATGAATTGCCAATACAATCCAAAAATCTTTGTTAATCGGTTTATGGTTTTAATTGGTTACATCTTGGTTAAATACCAGGAAATGATTGATCTCTCATCACAGATGCTTTGTGAGTTTGGTTTTGGTTCATCATAAGCAATTTTAACAGCTGTATATAGTTATAACAATTCACTAACCAAAAGAGCATTTTTCTTTAAATATTTCCGATGACATAAATTAGCTTTATGGTTAACGTATTGCTTTTCCTCAGGTATATTGCAGGTGCCTAGACCATACAGTAAAAAACCATCTTCCTTGCACTTTCAGTGAAATCCTGTCTCCCTGAGGTCAATACACTGTCTTCCATGGAGGGGGATTTTCATCCACTCTCTCCAGTATTTCTGATTTTTATGAACATTGAGTAATTACAGTGGATCCAGTCCTAATACTTGCCTGAACTTGCAGGGTGGGACCTATGAGTAGAGAAACTGGAGATCTCTCACAAGGGAATATTTATAGAGCTTACTCAGGGTTGTCAAGAAAACTGTTAGTGTTAGAACACTTCTAAAATTCTTTTAGCAGCAATAGTCTGATTTCATATGAACAGTTCCAAATGTACTGAAAGGATATTTGAAATATTTCATTCCCTTCCTTTCTCCTGAATATTCATTAACTTCAGAAGAAAAGTTCATAAGATTAATGCCATAATATTAGGACATCCATAGGTTTGAGTGACTGACTGGCAAGATGGGAAACCGTAACGTACATATATTGATAAACACTGAAATTCTACTCAATTTGGCCTCAAACTCAACTGAGTTAATTCAGCCTCCATGTAGAGACTATGCTACAAAGATATTGATAAATGTTAAATAACTACAGTGACATATATTTCAACGATGTCTTTAGATCCAGCCTCCTGCCATTCAGGGATCAGAAAAGTAATGGCTAACTCAAAAAAGTATATACAATTAGAGTTATCCAGTGTGTGGAACTACTTGTGCCACTAAGTGAAGCAGCAAGTAAATTAATGGGAGGGTTTAGGGATAAAGTAATTTTTGGAAAAATTCGTAGGCGTGAGTAAAACTAGCCTATACTATCTTCCTTGGACACAAGACCTGGAACAAAAAGGGACAGAGAATACTAAGGACAAGGGTTTGGTTTTTTTTTGCTAAAGGAGACAGCTAGATGTAGAGATGACAGGCCATGCAGTGGCCTGTAGATTATAAAACATTTTAAAAATAATTTTGTCGTGAATTTGTTGTCCTTTGCTCAGCTTGAAGGATGTTGGACCATTGAGGAACATGTATCTTAGATGTATGGAGGCAGATGTATGGTATGCTTTTGAAAGATGGTGAGTTTGAAGAGGGTGTAAATATAAATATAAGGATCATCAATACTGATATGTGTACTGATTACGGTCTGTCATTCAGAGTTATGTATCATTTCATACCTCATGAGAAATAACCACGTGAGAGTTTTTTTTTTTCTCCAAAATAATGCAACATTGCATGCATTTAAAATAAAGAGTCCAGGTCTTTTCCATATTGATCCCAGCTGGAGAAGAAATTAGTATGGGAGGTTCAGTTACACTGTGCACCTCCACGAAAACAGCTGATCAAAACTTTTTTGGTAGCATGGAAGTAAACTTTCCACAGACATTCCTCCATGCTTCCATTCCTTAATGTAATTCACCACATTTAATGTAATTAATTTGGAAAGAAGGAAGAGCAGTTTTCTGAAAGGAATTTCTTGACTGACAGCTGTTTTACATAATCAGTGCAGAAACAGCAGTGGTGGAGCATACTCAAGCTATTACCTCATAATGGACATTTATTTCACTTTACTACTGTTTTCCTCAACAAGAGAGCTAGAGAGATTCAATTTAAATTCCTTCCCCTATACAAATAATTCTTTAGCTAAGTGTGTCTGTTACAGAAGCTTCTGCTTTGGGGCAATAATGAGCATCCAGTGCCCGGTGAGTCTGCAAGTCACCTAGGTATTCCCCAGAAATATCAGCATCACAAACCAAGCACCAGTTCAAAAATGAGAAAATGGTGACATCTTAGATACTATTAGCTTTGTGTAACTGTGAAGTAAAGAAAATGCAAGGACCCCAATAATGTTTGTAAAATGATTTGAGAGTGCTCAATGAGGGAAACTATATTCATTTCGATAATTATTCAAGCCTGTTTGACTGAATTTGTGAGGTGAAATGGAAAAGCACTACAAAGAAAAAGCAAATAATCACTTGACACTTTTCTGCAGCAGTGTAGTGAAGAAGAGGTGGAGAGTAGTAAATGTGTAATAAATCCAATATTTGATTCCTCTTGAATAATGTTTACTTAATTTGTGGGATGAAAAGAATCACATCTTTCCCTCTTGGCTCATAGAATATACAGGTGACTTGTGGAATGTGCCTCTAATTTTCCATGTTTATTTTAATGAAAAGCTGTGTATTTTTCTAATAAAAATTTGGAAAGAACCATCAGCTTGGTAGGAGTTCCCCTCCACACTGTATGTGTAGATGTTCAACAGTAGGTGGTGCTCTCAGGGTAGGATTGTAATTAGTCTAAAATGCAAATTAAAGAGGGTTTACTGAGGAAGGAGAGCTCTTTGGGGTTTTTAATATGGTAACTGAAGAGTATATAAAAGTGCAACATCGCTAAAAGGATACTAAATGTTATACTAACTGAGTTTTAAATCCTGTGCAACTACATGACCACTCAAACAAGCATGGAAGATGCACATTTTCCAGTCTCTTCTTTTTCTTCCAAATATTCACGCAACAAATTGTTCACTCAATGAATACCCTGACTATGGAATTTCTGTCCATGTGCTTTATTGCCCAGTTTTCTTTCACATTTGCTGAGAATGTCAGTATCAAAGCCAAATTACCTATATGGTTTTCTCAGTTGTTAAATGTTTAATCTGTTTTATTAGCAATTGTGCACTTTAATATTCTTTTTTGAATTGCATCTTAGATTTATAGCACATATCATGGGATTCTTAAAAATCCTAGAGTCTTTGCAAAGTTATAAATAGCAATAGAAGCTAACGTTTTCTGTTGGGTTTCTTTGCTGTAGGCATTCTTTGTTCAATATACTTTTGCTTTTCAGTTTTGTTGCCAAATTTTGTGATACAAATATGGTCTCACACATTCTTTCTATGACCAGAGAGCATCACATGGGGGACATAATTTAGTACACTCAAATTCCAGCTTGAATGGCATTGGCACAGCATCCTACAAATTTTTAATGAAAGACAGAACTAAAGTTAAAATTGCAGTTGAAAACAAACCCCAAAGATCAAGTGTCCCAAATAGCTTTCAAAGAGAAGGGTGTTGGTGTTGAGGTTTGGTGGGTTTTTTTTGGTTTTTTTTTGTTTTTTTTTTTTGTTTTTAGTGAATACTGGACTTTTCTTGCCCGTTTACATTTCTGTAGGAGTTCAACAAGGTTTGTACAATATACTATTTGTTTATATGCAGTCTGACAAATCTGGTAATTTGCAAACAGTGTATTTTGTTAATTATAGTAGGTGCTTTGGCTATTTACGCATTTGAGCAGCTTGAGCTAAATTGAGAGAATGAAACCAATGAGGCAGGAAAGTCCAATTTAAAGAACATTAATCAAATGTCCCCCAAATGCCTTTCCTCTCTCGTATGTGTTGTTGCACTTTATGTAGAGTGCTTGTTTGATGTCAATTGTCCTTCTGTATCCAATGCAGTATCTTGCTTAGTCAATGGGCAGTAATAAATGTAATTGTCAAGAGCCTGGTTTTAGATACTTGTTTTCATATTTTTATAGATTTTATAGTTCATTTAAATTTTAAACCTTTCTTCTTTTTAAGATTAAGTATAACCAAAAAACACAGAAAAATGAGAAAGTGACTACCATGTTAAGAAATGACTGTATAAAACACAGGCTGCTTTTGATCTACCGTAGTTGCAGTAGACTGTCTTCTCATCTGCACTGAAATGAGTAGTAGACTCTGTTTTCACATAAAAGTCAAAATAGAAAAGCACTTCAACAGAGCACTTAAAATTTGTTCCCTTGATATCTGATGAACAATGCTAGCTTGACTCAGCTTCTAGTATAATGCCATAGATCAAGAATAGGTCTATGGGAGCCCACATGAAAAGTTTATTTTGCTGTACTGATGCATCTCTCAATAAAAAAAAATGAAGACTTGCAGTTGTTTTGAAACACAGATTAGGTAGTCACATAGTCTGAGAGTTGAACACAGAATTCCACTTCTTTGCTCTATCACAGCATCTTTACGTGATGCCAGGCAAGACTTTTAGGTCCAGACCTCAAAAAGAAGAAAAAAAAGGGAAGTTAATACAAGATTCATACAGAATTTAGGACTTGAATCTGTTCTATGTAATCCTGGGGGTACCTCAATCCTGTTAGGCTTTTCAGCTCCTTATGTGCCTGAGGCATTCTCCTCTTTATTTTGAAAGTGGCACTACTTTGAACAAAGCGGAGCAGATTGGTGTCTGCACAACTGTAAGACCATCCAGGGAAGAGGCAGTGTTTGTCCCCGAGTGGGGGCCTTTGTCTGGCCAAAAGCATGCTGACAAGACCAGATGCCCTACAGAACCCCACTGTGCTCGCTACCAAAATATAAATCCCGCAGGAGGGTGCTCAGGTGCTGCAACAGAGAAAGAAATAGAAGATTTCCAGAAAATGGTATATCAAGTTCAAACATTTCTTTATCCATACAGGGCTGGAAGCTTCTGAGAGGAGTGGTTGGAGTATAAATTCTCTCAAGCTGGTGAGAGATCTGAAAGCAGCGCTTGGTTTAGGTTTCTCACTGTTAGACAGCTGTAAAAGGTGAGTCCCACAGCCTTCTCCTCTTTGGGTGAGCTGTGGGTGCCTGCACCTCTGTGTGAGGCATGGGGACCAGAGAAAGGGTGGGATCGCAGCCTCACGTGCTGTACTCATTACGTCCCGTGTGGTACCTGGTGCTGCAATGGATGTGAGAACTGTAAGTGCCTGAATGCAAGGTCCACCAAGTTCATCCTTTGGATCCCTTTCTGAGCTACCTTGCCATGGAGACATCTGCCTCCAGTTCCAGCTGAGCCAGCTGGAGAGGTTTTGCTCCCTGGCTAGCTTCCCCACACACCTCCTTTCCTCTGCTTCTCCCTACCTCTTTGCACCAGAGGTTTCCATCCTCCTCAGCCTCCCAGCTGAGTGGCTTAGAAGCCATTCCTGACAACAGGGATCAAGTTGGCAAAGACCTAAATCAATTCTGCTCAAGCCAGCCCAGATAATTGCACTTAAGACAAACTGAGAAGGGTTCATACGAGCAGGTCAGAGAGATAGAAGATTTAAGGCATGAGGGCCCTGTAGGCAGCCCTGCCAGCAATGAAAGAGTCCTTGTGGACAGAGGAAGGAACATCCAAATAAATGTTGTTAGGAAACTTAAAGGTATTGCTTCACACGGGCATTAAAACCGAGCTTATCTTTAATGTCCTTCTAGCAATGGCCATTTTGCTGCACAGGAAAAAAAAGAGTCTTTTCACTATTTATTTTCAAATTACTTACACAATCATTTGTGATAGCTGAGTATTCAGTAGCATGCAATAATATTAACTATTGAATTTCCCTTCAGTGAGAGCATTTTAAGAAGGAGACTTCTGACTTCTAAATTAAATTAAAAGAAATTAACCATAAAATTTTATGTAACTAGTGATGCAATCACCTTTGGTGGTGGCTGCATTGCCGTAGAATATTTATAACTGAAGAAATAGCATCCCATGTTAAGCTAAGCCTTCCGTGGGAGAAAGAGGGTTTACTGTTCAATATACATCATAGATACCATTTCACAGGATTAAAAATGTGGACTCATGAACAGTAAATTTAAGCCTTCCGACTCGCTTTTCCTAGTTATCTTTAGCAGCTATCTTAGAAGTAGCTCAGAGACCATGGTATCCACGTTCCCTGGTTATGGAACATGGAAACATGGACATATTTAAGGAAAATAGCCCTAAATAATAAAGCTTGAATGGCACCTTCAACTCAAAAACTCCTTAAAAAATTATTACAAAAATCTGTGAAGAAATAACAAGATAAGAGCATTACCAATGAATTTTATTTCACTATATGAAATTCTAAATAAAAAAGACAAGTATATTGTGTCTTAATGAGGAGTAAATAAAATGCACTTAGGTGTATGATTACCCTTTTCATGAGTAATGCTTCTCTGCAATCTGGCATGTATTAAAAAACATTAAAAAATGGTTGATAGTACTTTATGCCTTGGGCTAATTTGTTTAAATTAGAAATATTGTACTGAACTAAAATTAAAACATATGCTCTGTGCATATGTTATGCAGGCACGAAACATTTTATACATAACTATTACAGATAAATATTCTTCTCATAAGTAAATGAAGAAGTTTAAAAAAAATGTATATCTGATTTCTTTCTAGGGATATGCAGGCTAAGCAGATGTGCCTTGCCTCAGTGCTGCCTTGCGAGCAGACTCACAGAGAACCTTAAAATCAAATATTTGATACAAACCTCTGACACTCAATGAGTTATGTCATAGTAGCTTTTAAGTTCATTCTCTTATTGCCATATCTTGAAAAAATACCAAGAACACTGGCAAATGTTAGGTGTTTATATATGTGTGTGTGTATACAAAAGCCATTCTACCTTCTAGCAAAAAAATAGAGCTTGTTACATATTTATAAAGCAGTGCACCCACTTCTCTTGCATTCCAGCGAGGCAGTTTGATTTGTTGTTTTGCACAAAGGGAAGACTGAGAAGTTAGGAGGACTTGCCCAAAGTCACAGAGTGGGTAAAATAATAGAACCAGAAAGAAAACAGAAAAAAAATTGACTGCTTATCTCCTACAGCAAATGAATAATTCTCTCCAGTGCTATTATTGAATTATAACAGAGTCTTATATTCTAAATTTTCTTACCTCCAATAGGATTCCCTCATTGTCCAGTAATGATTGATTAGCTGCTTGATTAGCTCAACGGTAATCAGAGGCAGGAACCTCCTCCTCAGCCTATAAAATCATCTTGTGTTTAGACTGAAATAAGAAAAAAAAATCATTTAAATGAGAGAGAATCGAAAATCAAGATTTCTCTCACCAGGAAAATAAACACTGTAGGAAGCAATTACTGAGCAGTACATGTGCCATACGTGGCTGTAGGCTTCAGCTGTAGGGTTGATTTTCCTTATCCAGGCATAAAAAATGATATCTAAAACCAACATGAATTAAAGAAGTCAAAATAAAATTATCATCTCACAGAATAATTAACTTTCCACAGGATTTTCTGAACCTTGCACTGTAGATCAATGTTCTCTGTGTGCCTGGGAACTTTATCCTCTGAACAGGCTCTTTGGCCACCGTGCTACTTTATTGAACTCGGCTATCTTGCTAAATAATATATTCTCCCACAAGACATCCACCTTTTTATTTGGCCTGTAGACCTGTGGGACTCAATTTCTTTTCCAAGATCATAAGTTACAAGGTCATGGACTGATTATGGAGCATAGCCAAGGGTCTAAATACAGAGCAACTGAAATGACAGTTTCTGAGAACATATCAGTAGGATCTAATCCCATTGCTTGATTCTTGATTGCCAGGTGACTCCCGTCTATAATTAAATAGAAAAAAGGCAAGTTTCAAAGTGGAGTGGGTATGGTTTTCATGGTCAGCCAGTCTTTAAACCTTTGCCTGTGAAGGGTTCTATGTTCATGCCGGGCTTCTGGCTGCCTCTGCCACTGTCCGTGTCCACCTTGTACCTGGCAGAACTTCCACGGCAGCATTTTGAGCTCCAAGCTATGACTGAGTACTAAGCATCTGTTCCTCTAGACAGACTTAATTCAGCTAAAGCCCTGGATACCTACTGCTGTGCCTGTTCCTGAGGCAAGCAGTATCAGGGTTTTTTAAAGGACGTCCCACTCCGTCTTCTCTCCCCATCTCAGGCCATCTTTTCTCTCCTTCTTCTGGACCATGGCAATTGGCACAGCTGGAAAAACTACAGAGGATGCTCTGCCTGATCACATGGCAGGCAACTGCACACTGGAGAACATTGAATATAGATGCAACTGAGATTTCTCCTGGAAGCAACAAGCACACTGGGTATTTCTGAAAATAACGTACTGGACATCTCTTTTAGCTTTGAGTTCATCCTACTGTACAGCAGTATAAGGGCAACCACTGACAACCAGAGGTCCATGTGTTCTATCTATATAGAAATGGGGACTTAATATATTTTTAAAATCTTAATCAAGTGTCCAAAGCCAAATATCTGTCCTGTCAATTGATAGGAAGTATGTTATTTGAGCTTGCATTTACCCAGAAGATGTGCAGAAAATAATTTTTTTTGTTTCACTATTCAAATTAACAGATGCACTTCCTACCATTTGGTACTTTTTCTGTCAATAACACACAAATCCCATGGAAACATGCCAAAGATTTTCTTAGCAACCAAGCCTCTTGCCTGGTATACACAATTAACTACAGCAGCCTGTTAAAAGCTTAAAATAAACCTGTCTTTTCTATTTAGAATTTCATATAGTGAAAGAAGATTCATTGGTAATGAATTTAGCACAGTTTCAGAAGAATTTATTTATTTTTATGGAGGCTGAGCACTCAAGGGATGTCGTGGTAAAAGCAAGTGTCGCCGTAAAGGCAAATCTGCTGGGATCAGTCCAGTGACTGTGAGTTCAGGTAAAGTAAAAGCACTCTCACCAGTTGATGGTATTGGCTCCCCTGTGATCAAAATGTAAATTGATTCATGCCTTGTTAGTGCATAATACCGCTGCAGAAAGCATCCTTCTCCACCAAGAAGTAGTAAATTCCATTATGAAAGATGGAATTTTGACAAGGTAGTTCTCATTCCAAGAGGGTAATCATTTTGGGGAAGAGACTCTGTTCACTGCTTTCAAATCCTCTGGAAGATGAAGACTAATAACATTTTCAGAAAACAGAAGTTGTAGTTTTTATGTCTTCGAATTTGGATGAAGTAAAATATAACAAAATATCAGAAGTTCTATCCTATTTCTAGGGAATCTTTTTCTATCCTATTTCTAGGGAGTCTTTTTTATCTTTGCTTAGAATAATCTCCATTGCCTTCGTGGTCTTTGAATTAGACCCAGGGTGCAGGCTGATGGTACACGAAAAAGAATTATTTTTGGAAGCAGGGTACATAACTGCTATGAAAAGAAGTAAAACAACAGTATCTGCGGTAAAGACTGACACTCACTTGAACTCAGCTTCTTAGAGGCTCATGCGGCATGCTTTATTTCACAAGCTAACCATCCATTTATACTGCAGCCATCAAAAAGCTCGGAGACTTTTAGGTCTCTCTGTAGGTATTCGATGGATCTACATTTAAATATCCCATTTCTCCAACAATCCTCAAAGTAGGTTTCCATGACCAGAAATTTTCCTGGCACAGAGGAAAAAATACCCTGTTAAGTAGGAGAAAAAGAAACAAAGGAACAACAAAACACAGCTTTAAGCATTATCAGCTGAAGACCTTAAGCAGCCCTTTATTCTGGTCTTTTAAATAGTTTATGGACAATGGCAGCCTTAGTGATCTCATAGGAAGAATGACTTCTCCAGTAAACCTGTTTGTTAAGATTTAATGATACAGCTCCAAGTACAATTCTCCTAATTTGTGCCTGCTGCCGGCAAGCACAAAACATCCTAACAACTCTTCTCTTCACAAGTGACCCACAAGATGTAATGCAAACAGCTGCAGTGTGATAGTGTGGCATGATCTAAATGGCTGCGCTAAATCTTACAGCAACGTGGACATTCTTAAAGCTCTGCAAAGCTGTCCACACTAGTAAAGAAAAAAATTTTAAAAAGAGAAGATTCATTCTTGTTTTAGCAGGTTCTATAGCAAAAAGTTATTAGAAAAGTAAATGTTACATGTAACTTTGAAGAGAAGGAATAATTCCGTTACCTGGAGCTGAATGGCTTGAGCTGTGTCCCGCTGCAGTCATTAGGGGTCCGTGAAATCGTACTGGTGCCAAATGTTAGCACGGAGAATCATATTTGCCTGTGTTATGGCATGGTAATAAAATGCAATGACCAGGACCAACCACCTCTGTTCCTCACTTCTGCTGTCAGGGGATGGGAAGAGGGCTTCCACAGCCATTTTGACGAACGCACGGGCGTGCCTCAGTGTGCTGTGCTTTTGCCTGATACCTTTCTAACCTTCATACCTCCGTCACAGAGGTATAAAATGACCTTGAAATAACAGTCTTTTTTGTTAAGATTTGGACTACGCATAAATTTCTGAAGTAGTATTATAGAAAATGGTCTTGTAGGTAAGGAATGTATTTTCAGCTCCTAGTCTCCCAAAATAGAGATAGCCATAATTTCTTCATACATAGGGAAAAGACTTCTGCAGGAATCAAGAGAAAAGTCTAACTTCTTACTCCATGTGACATTTGCTGTCTGTCTGTAATAAGACTGGTTTTCTGCAATAAAAACTGTGTTTGAGGTAGAAAAATAAGGTAATTCAAACTGAGCCACACCACCCCTGGAGCCAACTTCTTTTAAGGCTGGGGAAGACGTCTTTTCTTTTATGCACAATGCAGTAGTTCAGTTCTCATTAATTTCAATTAGAAGTTGATGAAGTTCTTTGGTTTATTACGCTGTCATTTGCACTACATTTTCAAATTGCAGCAGGACATTAAATATTCTCACAGGCGGTAACCGCTCACAAGGGATTTTATGCAGTGCAAGACACATAATGAAACCCAACTAATTATTATTATTAATTTTTTATATTACTTTATCACTTAGCAGTTGTAGTCATGGATCAAGACCTCATTGCATGATGCACAAAGCCAGAAAAAAAAAAGGCCATTTCTCCCTTAATTTTTACAGATCTGAGGTCATTAGTGGCATTGCTCGGCTTAGGAGCCTGAACCTGGATTTTCACCTTTCCAAAACCTGGGCAATGCTGTCTGACAAGTCCATCAGGTCTGATGAGTGTTCAAACTGCCCTCACAACCTCTGTTAAGAATCAGGTCCCCAGGTGACCCCAGAGGAAATTCTCAGGCTGAGGAACTCCTGTTCCTCACAGCAGCATCAGTCCCCTGGTGGTCTCCTGCCCAGCCTCCCACAGCCTCCTCTGTCCGGAAGGCAAGGAGCATCTCCCAGCCCTGCCTGGTCCATTCCATTGCTAGTTCCTCATACAGAACTGGCAGCAAGATCTTTTGCAAGTGGTAGAAAAATGCTGAGATACCGTGTTTTATGTAACGGCCTCAGGAAGAGAGGGCAATTGCATTTGGCACCTGTTTGTGACTTCTCTCCTGGCTTCATCCTGAAGAGTCCGAGAGCTCTTGCACTTGCATCAGATGGCTTCCCTGGGACAAAAGGATGCTGTTGGCCCTCTGTGGTCCAAAGCGGATGGTGGGAGGCAAGATTAATGCAAAAGCCACCCCCAAAGTAGCATTGCTAGGTCACAGATAACTTGAGGCCAGAGAGAAGGGTGCTGCAGGCATCAGTGTGAGCCTGGGCAGCAGTTCTGGGGAAGTGATGGATAATGAAACCACATCTCCTAGAAGAGTTAAGCCACAAAAAATTTGATATGCATGTTACAGGAAGAGTCTGAAGATGAGAGGTGTAACCTGAAGCATATCCCCTGTTCTAGCACCCGGACTGCCAGCAGCATGGGGTGGCCAGCACAACCTTCACCCACACAGAAAGGAGGCCAGGAGAAGGCTTGTCTGAGATCTGCATTAGTCAGTCTGGGAACTGACAATTATTCAAGACATGTCAGCAAGATAGGCCTGGATTGAACAGAGGGGAGAAGTCCAGAAGTTAAACCAGCTCTATCACCAGCATGGAGATGCTGTATATGGGATCAGCCAGTAGCTACACATGAAGAGAAAATAAGAGAGAGTGAGCTCTGTTGGAGCATCCCAGAAAGATAAGTGGGTGAGGAGGATGGCCTGAAAATCCTGTTAAGGTTTTTGAGAAATAGAAGGAGAAGCAGGAAAGAAGACATCTGGATGCTGGGGGAGAACAGGAAAGGTATCTCACTGTAGAAGGAATTCTTCTTCTGGAATGAGACTTGTCTCATTTGGGTGCTGCAGCTGCTAAACCAGCTTTCAGATATTTGTGCTTGATCCAAGTATACAACTCTCTCTTTCCCCAATGGATCTGGAAGGGTGCTAGTTTGTCCTTGTCCTTATGGACCAGCTCCACCAGCAGAGCACATTGCAGATGGTAACTGCCCTTAGGACAAAGCATATATGGAACAGGGTCAGGGAAGAACCAAACAGTGGAAAAAAAATTCAACTCGTTTCAGTACAGAGGCTATACCTTTAGGCTATATATAGATAGTATACTTCTTAAATGAGAGGAGAAAAAAAAGTGTGCAGAAAACAGTTGCCAAAACCAGAGTACCTTGCTGTCAGCCACCTACAACCCAGAGGAGAATACTTTCCTAGAATAATTTTTACAATTATTGTATGTACACGAAAAGATGCTCATACTTCTGTTAGAAACACTCACCAACAGCCCCTGAATTTCTAATTTCAAAAGGATGTCAATTACTTTGAACACTGGCTGACCCAGAGCACACACAATCTTCCAAGTTCCAGTATTAAAGAAGAACCTGAATGAAGGTCTTCAGAAAAGATGTGGAATTCTGTGAACATTCCCTCTTAACAGAATAAAAAACTAAGTAGTTTTCTGAGCTGAGACCTCTCAGAAGTATTTCTGAAAGCGGAAGCTCCAGATTTGCTGGAGTAGGATTTGCTGGATGTAAGAAGATGATAAATTTATTCAACCCTCAAAACCAGGAAAATGAAGCTGTCCCGATGGTTAACAGAACTGTAGCTAAGTAGTGACACTGAAAGGACTTGCACTAGGGTGGGTGGATGTATAACCACAGTATATTTGGGCTGATAACTTCCTAGACACTTTTATCCAAAGCAGGAATGGCGAGTGGGGAGGAAAAGATTTATCCTAATCTGCACCAAGGCCATTTTGGACTTAGGAACCACAAAAGCAGAGTAGTTTCAACAGGGGTTGAAGAGTCCTGCTGAACTTGAGAAATCACACAGAAATCACTGCTTAATTAATATTGACAACAGCTAAGTTAGGACATCGCCACAGAGGAAATTTGAGATCACTTGAACACCCTGTCAATACAAGTACAGGGATTGTATTCCCTCCTTACCCATTAAAAAAAAAAAGGCTTGGGTAAAAAGTGATGTCAGGAGAAGTGGGTTTTGTTAATTTCGTAGGGGAATTAAGCCAGAAATAAAAAAAAAAGCCAACAGTTCTAAGGATGATAACATCCTTAGATGTTATCTACATCTAACATCTAAGGATAACATCTAAGGATGAAGTGGGATTTTGGAAGTACAGCCTTATCTCCAAAACTCCATCTTAAGTAGTAAAGTGGAGACAGAAAAGAGAGAGGGGCTTCAAATGAGCCATTCTGGTCTCTGCAAAGGTGTCAGCCATGGCGCTCTAAGTGCTATCATCTTTCAAAGGGAGCCTTCCTCAGCCCCTTGGCAGCACGCCTGCCTGCCGCAGCAGACTCACCTCGTCCATCCTCCGCTGGCTGTACACGCTCTTCCCTTGGAGAGGTTAAATGCTGCCTGCCAGGCTGGACACCTCCACGAGACTGCTTGGACCTCCCAGCCTCTGGGCCAGCTGCAGGGGCGAGAGTCAGGAAGGGACGCAGCTCAGCAGTTCCCCCAGAGGGAGAGCTGCAGGCCAGGCAGGTGGATAAATGTAAGCCCAGCTCATCAGCCCCGGGTTCCATGAGAACAGCTAGGTGGCTGAAAGGGAACAAGACTCTCAGCACTGTTCTGAGCAATGAACTGTGCTGCGGGTGTGTTGATTAAGAACATTGGGGCTATGTTTATGTCATGACTTTTCCATGGGTGGTTTTTTTGTTTGTTTGTTGGAAGGTGTCAGCTATCAAAGATTGGGTGGTGGTTTGTGGTTTTTTTTTCAGAAATATTCTAGTTTTAATAACAATTTTGTCATAAAGTTCTTATCAAAATATCAGCAACGTCTCCTCTGGCAATATTCAACAGCTTTTGGAATGCAGGAGTCTCTCACTCCAATCTTTTTGCCACTCTCTAACAACTTCTCCTCAGCTGTCCAGGCTGTTCCACGTTGTATAAATGACGTATCTACCAACCTGAGGAAGAAACCTCTACTTTGCTTGACTTGGGAGGCAATGGATTGAGATGGAGATCCCAGCCCAGTGCCACCTGGGGCTGTTTATTTAATGCAAGAGTTAGAAAGGGCTGGTAGCTGTGACACGGGACCTGAGAGAGACATGCACCTTTGTAAAGCTGGGCAGCCAGGCAGGCAACACATGGCATTTCGAAGCCCCGTACGTAGGTGACTGTATCAACGACCTGATCAACACTGTGTCAGCTGACTTGGCATGAGGTGCCTACTTCAGAGTGAGTTCAACTGGCTCCACTGAAACTCATCAACTGAAGAAGCTCAGACATCTGATGTGCTTTTGTAACCTACAGCAGGACACCTAAACCTAGGTTTCTTAATCTGTACCTGTCTCCTGCTCCTTCTCCACAGAACTGCCACGTGGGGATTGCAGAGGACTGACTACATTCCCATTCTGGATGGAGGCTGCAGAGTCTGAATGCATGTCCCATATGCTGAAACACCTCCTCTCACCCTATGTGTGAACATAAAATACCTGGAAAAGTCTTGGATTTGTCCCAGAACATGGCAGGAGAACTTTTGAAATCTAAAATAGTTCTGCAGCAAGGGGAAGCTGTTTCCTACCCATCTCTAGCTCCAGTCTTACCAGGTGTCTCCGACAGTTATGTGCGAAAGGAAAACCTCACTATGGGTTGAAGAGAAAAGTAATGAGATCCCAACTGTTTTCTCAGATAGACAAATGGAGTCTTGCTAGCATTAACAAAGTAAGTCTCAAGAGAGCAAGCCGACCTTCCTACTCCATAAATAGCAACAAAGGATGCTGAGAACAGAGACAAGAGCAGCAGTCACTTAAAATGAATGAAGAAAGAAGAGTATGTCAAGGTGGAGAAGCATCAGTGTGAAAGCACAGCAGCAGTGACCATACCCAGAAGATGAAGAGAAGCAAAGGGAATTAATTCTCACATCACTAAAGGATGCTCCCTGGAGACAGATGGACTGTATGTATACAAATACATACTGCTCTGTGTGTTCTGGGACCTCAGAAAGGCAGGGACTGAGAGAATGGAGAATCACCCATTGTAGGAGAAGGTCAGGTTCAAGACCATCTAAGGAACCTGAAGGTGTGCAAGTCTGTGGGACCTGATCAGATGCATCTGCAGATGCTGAGGGAACTGGCAGGTAAAGTTGCTAAGCCACTATCCATCATATTTGAAAAGTCATGGCAGTCTGGTGAAGTTCCCACTGACTGGAAAAGAGGAAACATAACAAAAGCTGGGAGCCCGCTCATCTCATGAAGAATCATTATGAGCAGCAAGCTGGTGAGATAAACTCGAGATATCACATACAGTATGCCTGATCCACCCACACATTGCTGCAGCCTGCCAGGCTCAACGCACTCAGAGGTGCTCCAGGCTTACGGCCTGGATGCTCAGGAGTATTTTAGGACCTACTGTTCGCTGCTTTTTGTGCAGATTGGGTGCCTAAGTGCTCTTGAACTTGGTTTAAGAGTGAAGCATTTTGTAAATGGTTTTGAAACAGAGCAGGTTCTTAGATCAAAAGGTAACTGATTTCCTTCAAATTTGGGTTGTACTTCATTGGAATTATCTCACCTCTGAGGTGTCTCAGACCCTGGAACTATGAGAAGAAGATGATCTCAGAAAGGGTTACAAATACTTCCAAGTTAACTAGTACCCCTCTGAGACACATCACTCTTCTCACCTTTTAGAAGAGGAACAACGGTACCAAGAACTTGTGGTCACAGAGAGGTTGTCACTGGCCCCACTGTCTCCCATATGAACTGAGACTAAAGCACAGCATTCCAAGTCTGAAATGGGACCAAGCAGGTACAGTTACCGAGTGGCTAAGCCTCCTTCAAGGTCCCTGGGAGCCAGATGTTCTCAGCAGCTCTGCAAGAGTCAGACTCTGTGTACTCATTCTCCTCCTGTAAGGAGGAGATACTGATAACATATACTTATTTAACTGGATTGGATTTAATCAGATAATTCCTCTCTTATTTAGGAAGAATACAGCATTCAGTGTAATGGCACAAACCAGCCTGAAACTCATGGTCATCTCAATGGAGACTTGAAGAACTGTTTTTCTAAGCAAATCCAAAATCATGAAAAATCCTTCTGTCATGAAAATGAAGATTTTTTTTTTTAAAGGTACAAGATGAAATATGCATTTGGAACTTTTATTATTTTATAATGTATTTTTATTTCTTAAATGTACTTTATAATTCTTTTTCTTTGAGGACTCTAGCTTCTGTCTTTCAAGATTTTCTCCACAACCACAGGAATAACACACTCTGTTTTTTTAAAGTCAAAGCTAAAAATCTCATGGGATTTGCAGAGACTCAGCAGCCCTGAAATGAAATGCAATTCCCTGAGGTTTAGGATCACAGAGATGTAAACATGCTTGCCATAGAAGATTATCCAAATAAACTAGAAGTTTGGTAGAACTGAATCTTCTTCCAATACAGTTCTGTTGATTTAACTAGGAAAAAAAAAAGATATTTTATAAAATTCTGGAAGAGATTTCACGTTTTCAATGTGTTGCAAGAGTCGGTTGCAAAGCTTTGGGGATCGAGGCATAGCAGTGAGTCCCACTAATACAAAATAAGTTTATGTTGAGTTTCTTGAATATCAGGTGCATTCAGGAGGTTCAATCTGTTGGGTGTTATGGAAATCACCTGTGGCAGGAATGGAAGAAGAGAAAAGCAGTGGGTTGGTGAGATTCGTAGGATTTCATACCTAGGGATGTCTGCTGGGCTGCCTTCCACCTATTGCTGCTGCCCCTACAAGTGCTTCACAGTGCTTGCAAAAGCTCTTTGCAAGCTATCAAAGGATGGCTTTCCACCCTCATCCGAGCTTTTCTTCTTCCTTCAACCCAGTCCTCCCGCTCTGCCTGTGCCAGTCAGCCTGCTCCCGCTGTAGGCTATAGGAGGTACCTTTTCAGTCAATGAAAGACGACAACATTACAAGCGCGATCAAAGATTTGGTTCAGGAGCTGCAAATGTGCTGAACAGTTGCCAGTCGTCTGCAATATTAGAGATGGTCCTGCTGCAGCTCTGCAGTTGATTAACTGCATAAGTAGGAAATATAAACACACATTATCAGGACCATGTTGATGCAATTGCACAGAAGAGTGTATAAGCAATGATAATAAGGAACAAGAGAGAAGGTAAGCATCTCCATTTTGTTGGATGTTCCTTTATCTCTATGAAATTACGATAATTATCCAGACAAATGAGATATGTCCTTTTGAGGGTTCAATTCTAAGATTAAGCCCATTTTTATTGCAGAGCAGACATTTATTTACACAATTATCCTGCTTACATCACTGTGGACTTCCCTTGAACTGTGCATTGCCTCAAGCTGGAAGACTATGGTAGGCTTTTTCTATACTTCTCTGATCTCTGTGCTGCTTCATTAAAAAATAAGAAGCAGAAAAATAGATTAAGACATCTAAAAGCAACTTCCTTCATTCTAGAAAATAACGCTTGCCACCCATCAGCTTTCTAAAGCTGCAGCCTTTCGTCATCACTTTATCAAGCAAGATGATCACACAGCCACATCCTGTCCAGCTTGGGGACAGCATGCAAAAAAAAAAGAAAGTGAGACAGAGAGAGGGCTTAATACATCTGGCTGCAGAAACATCACTTCGCCTGGAAAAAGAGGTAAAGTTGTAGGGAAGAAGAATCCAGTATACCTCGGTAAATCCAGTGACGAGTTACACAGGATGGGAGAAGCTGCATCTCTGAGATCACACAGGGGAACTGATGGCTTACTTGCATGCTGGCCTCTGTGGCTTGAAGCTGAGCCTTCCAGTCCTCTTAAACCCTTTATTAGAAGGCACAGTTCAGCATCCTGAAGTGTATGTTCCTTCCAGCATTTTGCTTGCTGGCTAAGAAAATCATCATAGCCAAGGCCTGAGCAGTCTATTGCAAGGAGTATATTATGTCAAATATTTGCATACAGTAGATAATGTGCACTAGCCCACAGCAGCCCAAATACTTAGACCAAAAAAATACTCAATGGACCTCAGATGTCCAGGTGTGGGTAACAAGCCTCAGTAACAGCAAGTACAGACATTTATGTAGACTTCGGAGAAGTCAATGGTGCCCTCTAAAGGAAACTCATGTGATACACAGGAGCTCTTGACAGATCTTGTACCCACTGCCCATACAGCCATTGAATAATCAACGAACTATTTCTGAACAATAATTTAAATAATCAGCAAGCTGACAAAATATCCTTAATATCCTTTCCGAATTTGGGAAACACAGCCTGTGCAAAGTTCAGATTTTCTCAAACATTTTTGGCTTTGGGTAAGAAGGCATCCTTGTCCTAAAACATATGTAAATGTTGTGGGGAGCAAGACCTCAGACCACAGCTGAGAAAAGAAAGCTACATCAAACTAGCAAGACAGTCTGCACAAGTGACAGTGGGCCATAATATATTTCATAAAACTTTACCCTCAGCTAAATAACACAAAACAGCAGCAGTTATGTAGAGGCCAATTACAAAAGCTAGTCAGGAATTCAGTGTGTGAGAAAACAAGCACCAGAGAGGAACTAGAGCTCTGTAAGCAGTGTTTTGTCTCAGCTTTAGCCAACAGGAGTCTGCAATTACTCTGTGATTCACAAAATTCAACATATTCTCTTTGAAGAAATATGAAGTACCTTGAACAATAACACATGCTTTATTTCAAACTTCCAGTTGAGCTCTGGCTGATTGCACCAGTCAAAGAACATAATTTGGCCAAATCAGGAAAAGAGCTATTGATCTCCAATGTACTGATGTGCAGATCTTATACGTGGGGATACGTTATTTCAGGACAACAGTCCACTGCCCAGGAAGATTAATCTTGTGTTGAATTCAACAGCCACTGCAATGCTTTGCTGCTCAGAAAGTCAGGACAATTATTCCCAGGTTTTGTGATTGCCGCTCATTAAAATGAGGACTTACTTGATTAGGTTCTGGAGGAACTCTAGATTGCAGAGTGTAATTTATAACTAACCCCACAGAAGTATTAATACTGCTTAGAATTAAATATTTCCAGTGAATGTTGTAGATGTTGCTCATGCTTTACCCGTGCTTTTTTCTCTGGCTTGCAGGCACAGTATCATGAGGATGCTGTGATTTATCAGTTAAAGCAAAGTTACATCCTTTGCTTACGAAAGTTACACCCATGTGTCAGCATATGTGGTGTATTTACTGGAAACAAACAAACAAAAAAAAAAACCAGAGAGACATGATTTTTAGAAGACATTAGAATATTCTTGGGAACATTTTCATCTTAGATTTATGCATTTCTTCAGTAGAAGAAATTAAACACTGCAGCTCATTCCAGGACTAAAGATTGGTTGAATGCCTTTTTCATTAGAATACTTGAGATTCAGATTGAGGATGTTGATATACACACGAAAATGGGTGTGGTGCCTTATAATACATAAGAATGCGGAAATTTCTGCTCTAACTTCCATAACCAACCAGCGTGACTCAGAGAAGGCCTTTTGTATCTCTCATTTCTTCAGGGTTTCCACATGGGTGGCATGAGGCCAATAGGTTTAGAGAGCACGCTGAGACAAAAATGTCTCTGAAACCCAAGTGCTGTTGCTGTTATTTTATATGATGGGTTATGAGACAAGGAAAACCACGTACCAAGCAAACAAATGCTTGCTAATTAAATAAGAATCATTCCCCAGGGCTTGGGTGCTTGGTTCACACAGGCAGTTAGAGGCTGAGTTTTGTGCTTGTTTTGACTGAGAATTCAAAGCCAGAGTTAGCTTTACAGCAAGAGGAAGGTCAAGTATGGGAGTTCAGTTTGTGCCCTTTGCCAATCCAAACACGATTTCTTCATGCTGAGTACTAGTAATTAACTGATCTCCAGTGAATTACAGCACCTGGGTTATCCATCCTTGCTACCAGGAGAATTATTGAGCAGCAAACTGTGAAGCTAACCACTTGTTAAAAGCTTTGCAAAACACAGCAGCCCATTGTCTGAGTCCCACCGACTCCCAATATATCACAGCGCAGAGAACAGCAATGGAAACAAGACAACTGGTATAAAGGGAGAATGACTGGGAAGGTCTGGGATGTAGCAGCAGCAGGAGGATGGGCAGAAGGGCTGTAAGAGGCACCCAGATTAGCAGATCATCAAGATCCTAGCACAGCAAGGATCCCTGCACCTCTTCAGGTTACTTGGAATAAAAGGAAGGGGTGACCTATACCCAGACTAAAACAATTACTTAAGTCATTGAGGGGAGATGGTGGGAAGATAAAGAACAGGCTGGAGTCCCTGGCAGCTCAGAGGAGGTGAGAAAGGACAGTGAGAAAATCCCAACGTCTCACAGAACATCGTTCTCTGAGTTGCCCTAAGGACCTTGGTCCAGGCCAACTGGGTACAAGTATCCTGGTGCCTGGGCACTGGACATGCTTGAGTACATGCACCTTAGTGCTCATAAGTGTGTGAGTACAAGCGAAACCGGTTTCCAAATAAGGTCACCTCCCCTTCCTACGCCTTTTCTACCCTCTTGCAACATTACTTCCACCCACAGGTGAGAAGAAACACAGCACAACATGGCTGGTGGGGAGCTCCAGAGTGAGGAAAGAATCTGGGAGAGGAGATAAAGGGAACCTAGGCAGAAGATAACTGTGGTGCATAGGGGATGAAAAGCAGAAGACTCTTCAGACAGAATGAATGAACGATGGTCCATCAAGAGCAAAGACATAGTGGAAGGAGCAAGAGAAGTTTATGAAAATTAGAGGGAAAGAGAAGAAAGAGGGTTGTGGGACAAGAGAAGATTCACAGAAATTACAGCAAAAGGTCCTGAAGACAAAATTTGAACAAAATGTTTCAGGAAATAGGAAGATGGAGGAAAAAGGATATTGGAAGGATGTGTGTGCATGAAGCAGCTATTGTGGAGAGTTGAGTTAGGATTTATGTCCTGAACACAATGCTGTCATATTCAAGAACAGATGGACACACAGGAGGTGTCTGATGCAACTTTGTGCAAGTAGCACGAAGGAGCTTTGTGCAAAGGATTTCTGCTGGAAGGGAGCATTAATACCAGTGGGATGTGGCAAGGATGACAGAATCATATAATAGTTTCGGTTGGGACCTCGGTGGGTCATCTGGTCCAAGCCCCTGCTCAGAGCAGGGAAATAAAATAATACATAGGAGATGAAAAATACCCTTGTATCTTCCCACGTAGAAAATTAAGCCTTAGCTACACACCAGAAATGCATATCCAAAGTCAAACCTTTCCTTGGTTGTCTATGGTTGATGTTCCCCTCCAGAAGCAACGCTCATTTTACAGATTACTGGAACTGCTACTGCAATTGCTCTGGATTCCTTGCTATGGAGCACAGAGGTTGTTTTGTATATCAAAAGCAGGCAACGGACACACATGACAATAAACCTGTAGCTTGCTCTAAACGCATATGCATAACTGATGCACAGTTGATGCCAGCACAAAACAAAGATAGGAAAAATACTTCTCATGCAAACTGGGTTGGTGCTTAATCAAGTGAATCGTACCTTTTAGAGAGGTATCCTAGCAACTCCCCAGCAGCCACAAGTCCTGGCTGACGGTGCACACTGATGCAATTGTTCTCCTCCTGCAGACATCAAAACTTTGCAGCTAATCAAAGAATAATTCGAAACAGGAGACCACGTTACATTTGATCCAACAAAAGGGAATTTTATAAATGAGCAATGTTAGCTGGGGCATCTCTTATTGTTAAAGTTTTCATCTTGGAACAAGAGTAGGTCAGGCTTAGTAAAGCCATGCAACTCCGGGAACAAAATCTCCCTTCCTACAACTGGCAGCAGGATTCTCCTGAAGGTGTTCACTTCTGCCATGTAGATTTTTGCTGGTCTCTGCTTTAGAGCGCTATGCAGAATTTATTACTATTTTCTTGAACAGCAGAGTCACCCGAAGCACTCCAGAGCACAAGTATCAGCAAAACCCCTGCTGATGCTCTCGTAGCCATTTGCCCCAAGATGTTTCCCTGAAAAAATTCCTACTCCTAATGTGCCAGATCAGATATTCTTCCACGTCTCCTGATAGTGCAAGTAGGCTCTGGGCTAGCTGGATTAGACCTTCTGTCTCAGGACCAGCAATGAACCTGAAGCTACCAAGTAGCCTAAGCACATCCTCCCCAAGCATCCCCATTTTGGAAACATTACAGATTTGCAATTCACCTCTTTAGGCATGTATGCAACACATGAAGCAAAAATAGAAACACAGGATTTACTGGGTTCTGAAAATTTTTTTTTCTTTTTTTTTTTTTATTTTTCACTCTTTAGCTAGCCCAAAGACACCACAGCTCTAAGAAAAATATTCCATACATTTAAGCATTTCCCGGTTCACTTTTCTTACCACGGTAGTGTCCTTCAGGCTTCCGTTCAGAGTTGTGAAGAGCATCCCAAGTTCTCTTCCTACAGCTTACATCTCTTTTCCTGGATTACAGAAGATCTACTACACTACCCCCACCCTCTACTGTTCATCTCCTCTCTCAAAGAGAAATGTCTTTATTCTTAAAACTTCCTGTTTTCTCTGTCAGGTGAGCCCTGACACCTGACTACTTTCATCAGATGTTCCTCAGATTTGGTGACCACACTCCTGGAGATCAGAACTAGAAGACTAGTTTGCCCAGGGCAGTAACCGTCTCCCTAAATATTCCACTAGAACAGTTTATCAAGTTTTAATGACCTTTTCTTGTCAGAATGGAGGAATTTCTCCCAGCACTTTTGGTGGTTAAGAAGGAAAGCAAAACACAACAGATGTAACAGCCACACAATCTAAACACCTCAGAAACAGAATCCCCAACTGGACATAGACATCAGATCACACACAAATCATCATCAAAGCATTTGTGACCTACTTTTTACCACAGAAGATGGATTATTCTGCAGCCAATCAAGTGCTATTAAACACTGCCACCACTAAAAGCAACATGAAGACTATCTGAATACAGTAGTTGAGACCAGGGGTCAAGAGGACTGCAGAGGATCAATGTGCCCAACTGTAAGGTCCATAGACCCTTTAAGACTTTGCAAAAGCTGCTTCCAGTCAGTAGAAAACTGTTACTCTGGAGTAGAAACACTGCTTACAGATGTTAGGAGGACCCACAGGTTTCCCCCCACAAAAAGAATATTCCATCTCAAAAGCGCTGGCTTTATACATTTTAACTGTAAGGGTGTTTGCATACAAGTAACTCTAAAACTGGAAAGCACAGCAAGAAAAGAGAATAAGTTGTAGAGACAGAGAGCAATGAGGGGAAAAGGGAAACTATACCTGTGGTACTGTTCCCAGCAGATGAAGTTATTTTCACCTTCCTAAGGCAGATACACCTTTTTTTTTTTTTTTTTGTGCAAGTCACACCAGTGTTTTCTTCAGGAGGAGTCTGGTAACAGGATGTGAACATTTGTAAACTTAAGAAGGGGCTGATAATATGAAACAGCTTAGAAACTATACATTTGTAATTGAAACAGCAGGGCACATCAGTTCAGCACGGTAGTTAGGATTTGCCAGATGTTAATGGGTTGGCTTGCAAAGAAACAAAAACCAACCCTCCATACACTACATGATCCTTAATAACCGCAGAAGCTACATCATTGTTTTATGCCCTGGAATCCTCAACCGCAGGAAAGAAAAATAAACAATCCAGCCTAGCAGTATCTTCAGGAGCAAAGCACCGGCTTCTAGAAGGGCAGCAGTCACCCACAATTAGGACAAGAAATAACCACCCACTCACAAACAGCCACAGGGTTTATCCGCAGACTTCTACCTCTTACACCGCAGTATTCCCCCCAAAGAAGTCACTGCAGAAGAGTAACACAGATAGTTAAGTTCACTGTTGCTGGTCAGAATTGTCCTCATATCCTGGCCATCTGCAAGCAAAATGAACCAGCTCAATTCTCTAATATTATAATCAGTATAATTGGGGCTGTAAGCAAGCAGGTGAACATGAGTTGCTCTTCACTACAGGGTGCCTAGTGAGAATGGTCCCACACACTGGGTCTGGATCTGTGACTGATTTTCTTTCTGAATGGGGGAGCAAACAAAGTTATTGCCCGATGTAGACACCAGCCTTTCTTTTCAGAAGAGCCATTGTGTTCAGAAAAATCTTGGCTCAAAGCATCCTGAAATCATGAGAATTCTTCTCTTTATTTCAGTATGTTTTGAATCAGGCTCATAGGGAGCATATCAGAGAGGCATTTCAAAATCCGTTGTTCTAGGAAGGAATGATCTTCAGCTTATTTTCTGGAATGCCTCTGCTAAATTCTTCATTTCCTACCTTTTTCATTTCTGTACACGGCACCATGCAGCGAGCAACATCACTAGCAATGTTGCTACCAACTCTCCCTTACCTCCAGTATCAAAAACATGACATAAAAAGTCAGAACTTTGTGTTAAAGATGACCTACACAAAGAAAGTTTACTCAAGTCATTTAATAAAACAATTTTGTTAAAAAATGACTTAGTAATGATTGGAATTTTACATAGAAAATTCAGAAATTACAAAAAATGGCATTAGATAATAAATATAACCTCAATATATGAGAAGAGTTAGACAAATTTGGTAGTAAAGTCCACAGAAAACCTATGCAGAAGGAAGATCAGTTGTTTCTGAGTCGTGTTTCTGTTGATGTTATTCTGAGATAACATGATTGCAGTGTAGAATATTCTCTTTCTATTTGAGCCTTTGTGCTAAGTATGTCTCTTCTATCTATTTCATGACACTCATGTTACACATGCCTTCTCCTGACACAGTTAAAAGGCTCTCCAAATGCTTGAGCAAGAAAGTATCTAAGGCCTAAAAGTAGTACTCCAAATGAAAACCAGTGCACTGTGAGCAAGCCTTCAGGTAAAAAAAAACCCAACACTTCCTATGCTAGCTAGCCAGAGATGGTCATCTAGTAGCTGCCCTGAATGCCAGGGCTGCCACATAAAAGCTTGCTGTCTTCTTAGCCAACTCATTCTGCAATAAATAATAATGCTCCCTTGTGAGAAGTATAATTTTACTTAACATACCATTACATATCAGTAAGTCTCAAAAATTTAGAAATTGTGAGAGAGAGGGTGAGAGCAAGCAAAGGGATGAAGGGGGAAGAGAGTAAGCACAGAAGAGAGCAAGAGTGAAAGGGAGCATGAAGGGTGCAGGAGAGAGAGGGAGCAGGAGAGTGTAAGCCTCTGCAAGTCCTTCCATTCCTATGGCATCCCTACCAGCTCTGGGCTAGCGAGCCTCTTGGACCCGGAGCCACAGCTGCACAAGTCAGGTGGCGTCACATTGCAACAGTGACAGTCAGTCTGGAGCCCAAGCTGGGGCAAAGGCGTCTTCACTGATTGACTGAAGTGGCCAGCCAGTGCCTATCTCATCTACCAAAGTCCCTCAGGATACCTTCCCTGTCTTTCTGCTAAAAGAGTCACTGCCAGATCTCCAAGGTCTGTATTTGATATTACGTTTTAGAAGAAATTTCCTGCATATAGGTTAGGTTGTTCTATAAAAGTGCATCTTTCCTCTATACATATACCCATTTATGTAAATTATTCCTTCACAAGGCTTTACAACGTATCTGAAATGTTTCAAACCTGTATCTAATAAATATTACATTAAAACATTTTTTCAGTATTTACATACGAAACATACAAAAATGCGATCATTGTAAGATTACTTCTTCGATTTCATCTTCTAAAGAACCAAGGGTCTTAACTCCTAGCTTGCTTGTAGTAGGTTGCAAACGGTGTCTGTTTAGGTTTCTTCCTTCACTGAAAAACTCATTGTCTTCTTTGGCTTTGACTTTACTATTTTTATTGACAAGAAGAGTATTACTAGTGTCCCAATCTATATCAAAGGGTGCTGTATCGTTATTTTTAGAAAGAAGGACGGTACTGGCACTGCTTCCAAAGAGTTGTTCCATTAAATTGGACTTCTTCTCTTTCTTACTACTGAAATCACCAATTTCCTTATCGTTTTCTTCTAAGTTGTCACTTTTTTGAGTAAGCCAACTCGGTCTCCCTGATGCTTTCCCAAAAGAAGGTACATAATTACCAAATGTTAACTCACTACTTAAATCTACGGTCCTTGGATTTCGTTGCTTCTGCCCTTGCGCTCTTGTGGCATCATCCTGGCTGTCATGTACAGGAAATCCATTAGTAACCTTCCCAGGAATCTCAAGTAATTGATTATTTTTCTCTTTTTTCTCCAGAGAATCAGATTTTCTTGCTGTATTTATGAGTGGTGCTTGGGAAGCAGGTTTCATGTTTATTAACTTTTTAAACTCTCTATCAATTTCTTGCATTTTAGCATGGAGGGACTCTCTTTCTCGCTGCTCTTCCAGCATTTCAGTCCTTTCTCTCTCTACTTCAGGTTTGTGGATTTCTGTCTCCATCTTTGTTTTCTCTTCTTTATCAAATAAAAAGCTGCTTTCTTTTTTCACGTTGTCATATTCTTCTCTTTCCCACTCTGCAAGAAATGTTTAAACATTATTTTAAATGTTGTAGTTTTAAATGCCTTTAAAATAATATTTTGAAAATAACACAAGCAAAAACCATTAAGTTTTTTATATGCTCTTCTATGCATAATGTGATTTTCCTACTACAAAAATAAACTCTTCAAAAATTACAGCTAAATTCACATCAGGTTCTCTGCTAAGATAGAAAAGTTTACTGTCATCTTCCAAAGGGTTTAGGCCATTACCCATGTTTTAGAATTTTCAGAGGAATTTAATTTCTGCCAATTGCCTTCCCATTTCCTGGGTTTGAATGAAAATTAATAAAAACATCAGTGATTAATAGTTCTGACTTGCACAGTACTTTATTTTTCTTTGTTAGCACCACTGACATTAGGACAGTTCTGGGATAGATGTTTGGGTTTTTTTTTTCCATAAAGGGAACTACTCCTGTGAAGCTATCAGGCCACAAAATCATAGGAGCTATTACTGGTTTCAAGTAGTGAATGATTTAAAATATACTGCATCTGCTGCATACAGAAAACATCTTCACACAAGCGTTCTGCGCATCACCACCTGACGCAATGAGAGTATCTGTGCCAATACCAAATGTCAGTTTGCACAACTATAAAGAGACCTTGCCAAAGGTGCAAAACAGTAGTAAACATCTAGATAGAACCTGCAAATACTTCTGTGTACAAGAAAAAGGAAGCTTCTCAAATATTTCTCTCTTCAAAATATTTTTCTATCAAGACAACAGATGTGTGTTTGGCCAAAAATTGAATATGACTACTTGGCCCCTTCAACATACTGGCATTCCCCTTCAAACACTTTATTCAAATTCCTGACTGATGTTTTCACAAAGTTCCATGTTATCTATTGTACTTCAGATCAAGCTTACAGAAATAACTGCCACCATTCAGTTATATTTAATATTTTTTTTTCAATAGTTAAGTAAGGAACTACCTTTCTCTATGTAAGTTGCAGGAAATATCAGTTTATACTGCAAGATGGGTAAGGCGGTCAAATCATCTTACTTAAGAGACAGAACAGAGCAGATTTTTGGCTTATGTACATTGAGCACTGATGCAAATATATAGAGGTATAAGATTTTACACAGATTTTACACAGCTTTGAAAGCAGCTATAGATTTTTAGAATTCTTCCTTGTCATCAAGTGTTACTGCTCATTAATTATAATCACCGAAAGAGTATTTTAACACGACAGGATGCAGTCCATCTAATATACTTTAGATTAAGAGACTTATGAATGCAAGTCATTAAGATGTTGTGAAAACCTAATTAATTAAAAAGCAATATTAAAATACAACAATAGAAACAGACATTTCTCAAATGGCCACACCAAATAATTCAGATAACCACAAGTGAAAAGAGAAACTACAATTTCAAATGATACAAGTGAAGTAGATGTGTAGAAAAGTAGATTTGTTCTACAACAGTAAAAACCTACTGCCTACTTCAATAACATCTAGCTAGTCAGACATAACATCAGCATTTACCTGCTATGTCATCCTTGTTTTGTAAAGCAAATTCTCTCAGGCTTCAATACGTTTTTGTGGACAGCATTTTTTGCTGCTGCATACTTAATCACAGGTGAGTACAGGGCACAAATTATTCTATACCCTGTATTTCTTTCTAATTCTCTTTGCATAATATAACTGAAAATAATTTTCCACTGTAGTGATCTCTACAAAATCATTTAGCTCTTCTCACAAGAAACTAGCAGCTTCACTTGATTAGTATTCTATGGTCCATTTTCCAGCCTTCAGCTGCCCGTTTCCTTACCATCACGTAGTTTTTGAACCCTCTCCTCTAAAGCCTGTATTTCCTGCAAACGTTGCAGTTTCTCTTGCCTTTCCTTGTCTTGGTCTTGTCTTAGGAGGTCTGCTTGCTCTTTCCATTCTTTGTCTTGAGTTTCTTTTTCCTGAAATAAATTGATACAAAACAGAAACTGATGGGGAAAAAGAATCAACAAACAAACAAAATCGAATGAACTTCTATGTCATTCTGAAATCACATTCTTACTACTAAACATAAAAATGAGCAAGTCATCTAAACCAAGCCAGCTTTGACAACCCAAGCGTTTGGCCCTAAAATCTTATAACGCCTCACATTTTTATGCACCTGAATCAAAATGAATAGACAATCAACTCTTCTATATTACATATTTCAGGAAAGCTGCAGCTCCAATGTCATAAAGCAAAATTATCACTGCGTTAGAGTAGTTCTCTTTAGAAGTCAGAAGTTGTCTTTTTCAAGGACTTTCAAGGACAACAGAAGGCCAGACCCCACCACCTTATTCTTTTAACAAGCAAGCAACTAATTACCCTCTATTTCTACAATCTTATATTTTTGCTCAAGTGAGTAGGCTGTACGTTCACACAGTTTCACAGTGGTACTTAAAGTTATGGAGTAGCAAGTAACAAACAGTAAAACAGAAAGGTTTAATCTTGGCTGAAAAATTCAGCTAGTGTGTATACATACGACTTTAAAAGCAAAGAACCTGCAGAAAAGATACTACTGCTAGCAGTAAAAATCATGAACACAGAAAAGCAGTGGCAATGAAGTGAAGTAAGAGTAATCCAAGTGCAGTCAAGCCAGAGTAATCCAACATGGGGATGCTAACTTTGTAGCTTGTGCTTATTTTAGAGTAAAATAAGCATCTAGATTAAAATACACTTCTAAGAGAAATACAAGAAATGGTTAGTACTTAATGAACAAAGAAAATATAACTATTAGCCAAAACAATTTCTTCATGTACAAGATTATCATTACTATATTAAAAAAAAAAATAATAAACTTCCCAAAGAGATGGCAGCCAAGTATTCAAAATGATTGACTTAGAAAACTGATGAAAGCACAGGCTACCTAAACCTAATTTAGGTTACATACAGCAATAGCCATACACAAACTCCAGAGGTTTGTAAGATGGCACACAGTTGGAGTCCACGAGCTACACTTTTACTAACTGTGCGGCTCCGTAACTCATACACTGAAGTATATGCTGGAAGAATGCATACATTAAACTACATCCATACTTACAGAAATGATTTTGGGAGAAAGAACATGTAAATGAAACAGCCACAAAAAAAGCTTCAGTCCGATCAGGAAGCCAGTCAAGACCATTATAAGAGCATTATTTCTGACAAATAGTCCTAGCCTTATGTAATCAGAATTCATACAATTTGTACCAGAATCTGTGTCATTCTGATTTGTAATACCTTACAATTCTCTCTGATTTTAGCCTGAGGTCACAGAAGTATTAGCAATACTTCTAATAGTGCTATTTTATAATAAAAAGGGAAATGGAAAAACAAAAAAATCCAACCATATTCACAAAGCTGGAAAAACGACAAAAGAAATAGCAGCACTATGACAATAAGAGGAAGTGTTAGATTTATGATTGTGAAATAAATCTGGAAAGTAAAAGAAACTATAATTAAGACCAAAGCAAAAGAGAGACAAAGCAGTCAGCACTGTTACAACAGATTGCTCAAATAAGCATTAGAAATAAAGAACAGGGGAGAAAACCAAAATGAAGTCTTAAAAATTCAAAGAAATGACAGTGGCAGAAAAAGAAACAAATTGAGGCAATGGTTATCAGTAAGACATAGAATATGATGTACTAAGTATAATAAAATGGAGCATGATATTTCTGGAAGGGTAGAGTTTCTCTTAAAGACCAGAATGTTTTCTAAATTGTATTTTCTATATATTTATATTTGTATATTTACACATATTTTCTAAAATATAAACTCTGCATTAAACATTCAGTCTGATAAGTTATCTAGAGCAAGTCTCAAATTTTTATGTAACTCACTATTTTAGGAAGAATCTCTTCTTTCTTGTTTACTGTGTCACCACAGACAAGTTCTGATTCTGGAAGAAATTCTACTGGTGAGAAGTATCCACTGGTCTGTACACCTTTTGTGAGCTGTGCTCCTTTTTTAATATTTTGGTTGTTGGCTGGAGAAAATACAAACTAATTAAATCATGTTTTCACACTGAGAATATGCCATTACATACCTATCTCTTATTTTTAATTATTTGCAGCAAACATTAAAGACTCCATCAGAGGCAATGAGTGGAAAATATTGACAAGTTTCACATAATTGTCTTCAGCATCTGTAAAAGCTAATTAAAAAAAAAATGCACACAAAACTTCTACTGAAAACTTCTACCTTAAAGCTACTTACAAAGTCATTACAGTAAACTGAATAAAAAAAATCCCCACTAAATATCTCACTCATCTTACTGCTTGTCACAGAAGCTACATGTAGAGAAGCAAACTCATAAAATCAAAATTCACTTATTTGCATCTTTGAAACACATACACTTATCTCTATGGAATGACATTTTAAAAAATCTGAACCTAAAATGGAGTAATAGTAGAGTATAATACAATGAGCAGCAGACAAACTGTTTGAAATGTTGGCATTAAATATTTAAAACAGTCTCATAAATTCCTGCTTCTTCTGACAAGTAGATTGTACTGATCCAGTGAAAATAGTCTAAGTACACACACAGACACACGTATATACACACATGTTTATATGGGTAGCACAACGCTTGAGGCTGCCTTGTCACACCAGAAGAAATCACTGCACTGATACTGTTAGAAGATTATGTTCTGGGAGGTATGTACTCTTTGAGGGAAGGAAAAAAAAAAAAAAAAAAAAAAAAAAAAAGAGTGCAGCTCATCTGATAGACAGTAAATTTGAATTACTAAAAAAATAAATTAAAACCACCAAAATATTCATAGCAGTGAACGTATGTATTTTTAAAGCCTCTGTAACTTATTGTCATGTAGACATTATCTATGATCTATTAGAGAATTTACTAAACAATCTTCCCCCTCCTCCTTCACCCAGGAACATCTGGTATGAAAGGAGTTAACGATGCTGTTTGATGAAGTTCTGGGGTTTGGTTCTGCTGCAGTTACAGTACAGACAAACAAACAATGTGCCCTTCTTTGTAACCAGTGCTGTGTTGAAAGAAGTGCAAAAAAGTAAACGTTCTACCTTCTTGGCAGAGTCAAACACTGAATGGCATGAATGATATAATGTAGCAGAGTAATTTAAAAGTGTCACTATTAACTTTTCTGCCTTTATTGCTTTATATGTTACCTCTTTTTCTTTGTATAATATCCATGTCTTTTCTTGGTGATAGCTTCAACATACGATTAGCATATATATTTTTTGCTTCAAGTTCTCTTTCTTTTTCCTGTGGGTATAACAATGAGTTACTACCATTTCATTTACTAGTCATTAGCAAACCTGTAAATTAAATTAAAAATACATGTTGTAAATAGAAACAGAGTAATCAATAGTTATGTTTGATGTTTTAAGGAGAACAATCACATTCCTAACTTTACTTATGCTGTAAGAAAGCAGACAGAATGTTCCCCTCGAAAAAACTCATTAGCAAAATATTCTGGGAAAAAAAACAATTAAACTAAATGCCAATGCTTCCATAAACTTGAATAAGACTTACGATATATGTACAGACTGCACAAGTGAATTCCCAGTATTGTAAAAGAGTTAAACATTTCAATGCTAGCAATGCTACTTGTTAAATGGCATTCCAGTACCATGGAGCAGAGGCCCACTGCATCACAAGTAGAGGCATACTCTTCTTTCACGACATTTATTGAATAAAATACATAAATGAACAGTGAATTATCAGAAATCATCTGATAATGAAAATATTTCCAAAATATCGAACTTTCCACTAACAAATTTGGCTTAAAACACTCTAAACAAATAAGTTTTTGAGTTACTAATGCTGCTGCTACTTGCTTGACAGTTAGTAAGGTGGTAAACTCCTGAATCCCCATTATGTAAGTATGTTTGAGACTTGGAGTTTCAAGGAAATTCTCCTAGAAACTAACTACTTTAGCTGAAGTCTTCCCCCCCCCCCACCCCACCCCAAAGAGAAACTGACTAGGTAGAACACAACAATATTTTCAGTCCTTAAATTTAGAATTTGGGCAATGACAGTGTGGAGGGATGCAAATAAACCTTTGCACAAATTTAGCAACACATGTGAATTATCACAAATACATGAAATTAATCTTTACGTGAACCTACGGTAATGCAAGTACATCAGGAACATAAAGTACTGTATATACTTGCAGATTTAATTTTAAAAACCAAGCCTTCCAGCAGATCTTGTGGTTTAATCGCAATGCTTGGCTACGTACTTGATCTTGCTCTTCTTAACTAGTGCTAACAATAATAATTAACATAGAGACATTCCTGTTATAAACGCTGCAGGGTCAAAGCACAGAACATTTCAATTTAAAGCAGAAAAAGAACTCACATGCAGCATATAATTAAGTACACACCAGAGAGTGCAGTCACTGGTAAACTATTCAAACCTGATTACAGATACTTCCAAAGATAAAATGCCAGAACATGGTTAGCAACTTGTATTGCCTCACATTTTACCTTCAGCTTCTGATTTAGTTGATTAAGCTGTTCTTGGAGGACTCTGTTTTCTTCTTGAGCCTCATGCATCTTTTTTTTCTTTGAATGTAATTCCCGTTGAAAACTGCTACCACTTAATTCAATATTTTTTTCCAGATCCTTCAATTTAAAACAAAATAATATTTTTGTTAATAACTGAAGTATTTTTATAGTCAAGTTACTTAAATAAAATTACAGTAAACCAGCATCCTGAATTCAGATATCAGCTCCACGATTGCTGTAACACTGAATACATTTAAACTATTAATCCTAACTTTGAGGGGACAGACAGAGCACCTGCTGATGCTGCAGCTCATCCTTCTGGAGTATCGAGAGGTAATTTGAGGACATAATGGGAACACATACTACTTTCTGCAAGGCTCTTGGCACAGTGGACCTCCAGATTTCTTAAGACAAATCTCAAACTGGTGGTTAAGAAACAGAGTACCTCCCTCAATGTACAGGAATAGAAGGAAGAAGACAAGAAATAACTTTTAACCTTTCTACTAGAAACAAATTTACACACCCTCACTTTGCAAATAGCTGTTTTAAGTAAACCTGTGATGATAAGAGAAGGAAAAAAAGGTAGAAAAAAATCCCTTACTTTTTAGAGTGTGATTCATCTTAACATCATCCAGTACTACAAATGCTGAAATACCTGATCATAAAACTACAGATGCCAGATGGTGACACTAGAGGGTGAGGTGATTTGGGTAACTCAGCAGTTTATACCTTGGTATTTTGGGATTTATTTTTTGAAAGCTTAGTTTCCAGCTTAATCCTCTGGATTTCAAGATCTATTATCTCTGTAATGTAATTTAGGTTTAATTACTAATATAGACACCAAACTTTAACAGCATTTTAATGACCAACGTGATTTCAGCTAAAAATAGTATTGCATACAACTACCAACAGTTTAATAGTGTTAACACAAGTATTTTTAAATACGATGAGTTTTTAGATGTATTTACAATGTAGACATGTATAGACATGTTTACAAAAATGTACATTTTTGCTGAACAAAATTAAAATATATGGCACAAGATTCTTACAATGGATACCCTTAAATGTTCTAGAGCTCATTCTGGTATTAATCAAATTGCTGTAATTTTGTTCAGCTCAGCTCTCAGATGTGCAGAATAGTGAACAATCAAACACTACATGAATGTGGTTCATAAAACTGAAAAAGAATTGCTATATATATGCTTTTCAGAATTTTAGTATACAGTTCCCTAAATATCCAGAAAATCTTTAACAAATGCTTCCCCTCCAAGAGGATAAATTAGATTGCGTAAAGCTGTATTACAGCTGCATGCATTTCTGAAACCTTATTACCAGTTACAAAAACATTTAAAAGGACAAGTCCACAGTATATATTCTGTCAAAATATATTTCATTTGTAAATAGGAATTTGAACTACCAAGTATGTATACTGTACAATTGCCTTGGAAATAATTTAATTGATCCTACCTAAGTGTAAAAAAAAAAAAAAAAGTTAAAAAAAAGAATTATTTTCCATTTGCTCCGCAACGGTGAAAACAAACACAATTCATGAAGCTGATTATGGTAAGAAATTTCCATACCAGAATTTCTTATGAAAAGAAAGTCATCTCACCTTAATTTTTTTTTCACTGTCCTCTAGCCTGCTCTCTGCATAGGCTAGTTTCTTTGCCAGGTCATCTCTTTCGGCAAGGTGCTTATCTGCTGACAGCTTTTTCAGTTTCTGTAAGACAGTTTTTGTTCTGTACAGTTCATCTTCTGAATCTTTCAGCCGTCTTTCAGTTGCACGTTCTCTCTCTTGAGATTTTCGTAGTCGCTCCCTTAATATTCTAATCTCATTGTTGTGCCGAGCAAGGAGCTGAGAGATTTCGTTTTCCGTATCTTCAAACTTATTCAAGGCTTTCTCCTGCCTGTGCTGAAGCCTCTTCAGTGCCCTGTTTTCCTTCTGCAGCTCATCTAGTTTGATGTGGAGTTCAGTCAGTTCATTTCGGAGCTCATTGATTTTCAGCAGCCTAGCAGAAAGAACTCTTTTTGTAACAAGATCTATATCTTTTACAGGAGCATCCCTAGTGAGGCTCTGAGAACGGAAACCCCACCGTGCCTCTCTTTTGCTTGGTGCATATTTGGAACCCAATTTCTTTGTGGCTAAGAGAGGAAAAATAAAAAGCATGTTTACTATAAGACAATGCAATTTGTCTACTCAGACACTCTTCTTCGAATAAAGCTCTGCCTGAAACAATTTTACAATGCTTAGCAGAGAATGCAGCTTTCAAACCAGACAATAAAAGGCTTATATATTATAGACTTATGCTCCTTTTCACAGATAAAAAAATGGAGATTTATGCCTGTGATCTACTGTAAAAGGTAGTATTTGCAGCCATCAACACAGGACCATTGTAAAGCAATCATCTGCAAATTGTATCAGAAATAACAGTAATATTTTGTTAATACTTGATGATGTTTATTAAAATGTTTTAGAAATACTGTACTCGTATGCATACAATATTATCAAATGTTTTTAAAATGGCACCAATTAGCTATGCGTTAGCTAGTTATATATTAGGCGAGATGCAATTCTCTCAGACAAATGCAGCAGTATTTTCAAATCCAGCTGCCATGCTTACAGACAAAACAGCAGATTTCAAATGCTCAATGCAAAAAGCCTTCAAAGCAAAATTATAAATCCCATGAAAATTCAGTTCTCCCCTCAATATTTTATTCTTGTATCACAAGTTATTTTCCACATAGTATCCTTATTTGATTACTAGTATGCATCACTCGCATTCCTATTTGGTATTATTATTTTATTATCATCTCCATAGACAAAAGCTAAACATTTTCTTTCTATCTTACTGGCCTCTCAAGCCACACTCAAAGAATGAAACATATAATCCACCAAAAAATATCTCTTAAAATGACTATATATAGAGAGAGTGCATAGTTCATTAAGGTACATCAGTGTTCAGAAGAAACATACTGAGCAGCAGCTTACAATGCAGGCTTGAAAGCCCGGACACAGCACTAGTTCAGTTACCTATACACAGTGACCCTGTGTGACACCGAATTCTTCCTCCCCTTTAGCGCTCACCATGTTTCTATTCTACGGAGAATATTTCACAGCAAAAATAACAGCTTTAAAATATTTTCTTATAATTTCCTCTAAATATTTTGCACAAATACTCATTTGTTTTCTGCTTGATGCTCATTTTTTCCACAGCTTGGGCAAACAAAAGAAGGGGTTTATTTTCCTTTACAAAGAACACTTATGTCACATTCAAGTGTGAAAAGATTATCTAACACATGCACTGCAGGAATGATGCCATTCCTATCACCAACTTATGGAATTCCCATTAACCCTAGACTTCCAGCCCCTTCAAGATTTTCTCCACACTCAGGGCAGAACAGAAAACTATAATACTAAATTTGTACTTTTGATCATACAGTTAGGAATAGTTGTCTTTCAAGAACAACATGACGTTCACAGTACCTTCATGTAATAATCACGTTCAATTCTGGCCATGTAATCAAAGAACTAGTCATTCATTTGCCTCCTCCAAATCAAATAGCATAGTGGAACTGCAGGTTTTGTTTCCCAGAAAGCTAACCACGACTGCTATGGAGAAAATACCATTTCTGAACACAGAGAAGCTCAGCAGAACACCAGTTGCACCAGGACACCAACACTGTCAAGGATCTGAAGAGATACACTCCCTGGGCAACTTCAATATTTACAGTTAGATCTTCTGGCACGCTCTAGATCATAATGTTCATACAGTATCAAGCACTTACTAATGAAACAGAGCACTTGCTTGAGAAAGGAAGGATATGCTCTGACTTAACCAGAAAATGTGTGCAATTATTTAGAACAAGCTGTCAAAGTGTGGCAGAGAGGCTTCACATTCCTACTGAAGCCCAGGACCTGTACAGCTATTCTCTCCCTTTTTGCAGGGATGTTCACTTCCCCACAGTTTCAACCAAGAAAGCAGCTTATGCAGGTGAGGTGTGTGTGAGGAAGCTCAAAGCGGAGCTATTTCATCTCAAACTGGAGATACTTCACCCTCAAGGAAGGTCCAGCAAAAACTCAAATTGGAGATACTTCACCCTCAAGGAAGGTCCAGGAAAAACTTTCTTTTGAATTTCCACATGCACCTAACTTTCACCAAACCCATTTTCTCTCTCTTGTCACATTAGTGGTCTTTCATTTGTTTGTTTTTCCAAAGTCCTCAGTATTAGACTCTAAAGCTTAGTCAACAAAGACAGGTATCTTTAGGGGTATTTTGTCAGAGAAATTTTAACCATTGTCTCTCCTTTACTAACTGCATAATAAGGACTTGCCTTGAGTCCTTAGCCTTTTTGTCTTTTTGTCAAAGACAAAAAGAAAGCATCAGCATGATTCAACAAAAGGGCAGTGCAAGAGCCACGTTCCCTTGTTAAGAAAAATATGAGTAATTCTGAAAATCACCAAAAATCCTTCTTATGCAGGACAGGTTAATTTCAATTTTCAATGGAGCACTTACAGTCTACCTGACATCTGTAGCATAATTCACATTAATCTTATTTGTAGATTCTCATAATGGTAGTTTCTCACTTTTATTTCAGCTTTCTAAGATAATTAACTCTTTAGAGCAGTTACAAAGCAGCAATTTCTGCTATCTACCTACCTTGGTAGTGCATAAGGCTGTTTGAAGTTTGTGTTTTGTGATCTCTTTTTTCTTGGTTTGTAGACTGATAGCTTAGTGTTGGCGACTGGCCAGATGAATGAGACGCATTATCTTCATCTGAATAATACGAGTCACTATTTCTGTCCTCATCTGATTTCCTGTTGTGTTCTGAATCTGGGCTTCTTACTCTTTCTCCCATTTTTCAGATTTAACTGCTTTCCAGATTTTTCTCAAAGACTGTTCATTTTGACACAAAGGATCTTTCAGTTGTCACAATGGCAGCAGCTGGATTATTTCCCTGGATTTATCATCTTCATCTCCAAAGCACGAGATCTTTGCAGTTCAGTTCAGCAAGCAGTAGTCATCATTCAGAATGCATTTCTTCTCTAACGATTTAGAGAGAGGAAAAAAGTGAGAATGGCTTTGCTGTTCAGTTAAGAAAGAAAGGTAAAAAAACCCCTGTTAAATAATTCAGCATTCCTATAACCTTATGCCATGTGCTGTGCTACATCAGCCTTATTATTTATACCAAATGTGATAGGCATCACTCTAGGAATGCCATTAGTATTACACACAGCAGTTTGAGAGCACTTCATCCCCAAAAGAGGAATCAGAAAATTAACACAACTAAACCTAGAACAAAAAATTACTCCCAGGTTAGAGAGGGGAGGAAAGAAGCATTTGGAAAACAAAACAGAAGACAAGTGAAACCTTGACACTGTTCAGGAAAATAACTTAAACATATTTTAAAACTTTTAAACCAAATAAATTAACAACATTTTAATGTGACTAGAACTGAGGTATTTGTAGATTTTTTACTAAGTCTTCCATATATCAATTTCTGACACTCCAATGATGTTAAATAATGGGCTTGAAAATCAGCTGTCCCATTTTTCTGAAGAACATTCTGTCCCTAACCGCTAGTGACCTATGTATCACAGTCTTTGCCCCGGAAAGTACTCTTGTACCCTACAACATCTAATGTTTCATGCCTTCAAGGACTGGCAGGAGAACACACATTTGTGTCACGTGCTTCATAGGAAAATGCAAATACAGCCCTTTAGGTTTTTTGTATCTGATAAGAGAACACACTGCTGGTACATAGTAAGCATCAGATCCGCAGCAGGTATAAAACGAGAAGGGCTGCTCCTGCAGCCTTGTCTTCTAATGTAAACTGTAAAATCCCCTAATCTCAAGGTAAAAATCAGCTTATTTTGCATTTTTGGAGACGCTTCCTGAGAATATAATGGAGCAAATACATACAAAATTTTCCTCACCTTCTCAGTCAAAAGAATTTTCTGATCAGTTTAGGAAGTATTTTACTGACTATGCTCAGCCTCCCACATCTTTTGTTTCTCTCACCACTCTTCACAGCTCCCAAGCTTATTTCACCATCTATCTCCCTTCAATACAACTTCAGGACATCAAGCCTCTAATGGGTGAATAAATAGGACTTGCATCAGAGCCCATCAGTTCTGCCTGTTGAAGGACATAAGCTCTTAGCCCATTTCTAAATGGTAAAGCAAACTACACATGAAAAAATGAGCAGCTTTCAATCAAAACTCTTCTACACTGCAGGGCATAGAACATACCTGTAAAGGAGCTGTAAATTTTTCAGTATATTATTTTGCAATAAAATAAACTTAGCATGCTTCTTAGCCTTCTGTTCCACTGTCTATACATGCAGAATTGCATAGCCAACTGCAGCTGCCAAGACAAGTTTCATCAAACATTCAAGCTTTCTGGCCCTGTTCATTATTAGCACAGCTCTGTCTCCAGTAATTGGAATCCATTTGCCCTCATAATCTATACAAAAGGAATTAGAGGAAAAAATATCCCAACAGATTTCTAAACTGGGAAGCTATTGGGCAATATATACTGAATTATTTGGAAGAAGAGTGTTTTCCTTTACTTAGAGAGTAACTTTCAAAAATAATGGTTTTTAAGCACCTAAATATTTTCAAAGTGGTCCAAATAAATAACATGCATAAAACTTATGTCAGAGAGGATTCTGATGAAAACTAAAATTGTGCTGCAAAGCCCAGAAAGAAGACAAGCTATGCTTGAGATCGTTTGTCCTAGAGATTGTTAAACACATGCTGGAAAGCATCAGTTACTATGAACATTCAAATTATCAATAATGACTGTTCTTTTTTCTTGTGAAATAATGAAGTTATTAAAGATATTTCATAAGTATATACCTAACCATAATTGTATTATGCTGTTTGTCTTTAATGAAGACCCTCCGATATGTTTACGAGTGAAAAACTAAGATCATGTAAGAATATTAGAACGTATCAGGGTGCATCCCTACTCCCAAAACAGCTCCACTCCTAAGTCCTGGCCTCAACAAACATCTGCGCAGAATGTATGTTATTTTGCTCCTTGAAGACAGCAAACCAAGCCCAAACTGAAACACAGGCAGAATTTAGAGGACTACTTGTTTTCTAGAGAGTGCACAGCCAAGACTGCATCAGTTCTGTCTCCATAGGACAGAATCTCAGGGAATGCAAAAAATATAAAATAAAATATAAATGAATATATTTATGTTAAAACACTAAAATAATATAAAACAAAAATAGTACTCTGGAGGGCTGTAACACAGACCTCATATTATTACAGTCATAATGACTGAAAAAAAAAAAAAAATAAACTAGTAGTTGCACTTGTAACCCACAAGGAGTGTGGTGTTGTGATTGAAGCCAAAGGCTTCATTTCCAGCGAACGACAGAGACCACAGAACTTGTCAGACTTTGTCTGAACTCATCTTGGGTGTCTGGAGCTTTGCTATAGCTTATTTAGTTGCAACAAAATTAGTTGACAACCAGGGAACTTAAGTAATTTGTTTTAGCTTTTTGTGTAGCTTTGTACAATTGTCTAGCACCTACTATTACATTTATGTTTACAAATAGCAGCAATAACAAGTAGTTATTCTGTGTAGAGCAAACTGTCTATAAGTCTTGCAAAAATGCAGCATAGAGGAGTACAGGCATCGGGCGAGTGCAGGGACCTGAAAGCACAAATACAGGACAATGCTGGGGCCCTAAGCTGTAACAGCTCACCTGTGCTCAACTACAGGTCATCAACAGAATGCAGTCTTAGGAAACGGGTAAAAACAGTTTTACAGGCAACAAACAGAACAAAGAACAAGCACTCAACATATGTAAAACACACCACACGTAGTAAATTCAGATGTCATGTGGAACTGTGAATCAATGAATAGAACAGAATAGAATAGAATAGAATAGAACAGAATAGAATAGAATAGAATAGAGAGCAAGGTGCACAGTGTGTTAACAAGCACATAAACATGATCCCAAATGGACCCAAGGCAAAGAGGAAGAGACCATCACCATCCTCCTCCTGCCAGGGAGGGATCTGGGATGCTGATTGTAAATTGGGAGGCTTGTTGTAAAAACTTCTTCCTCCTCCCAGCTGAAGCCAGTCAAGTCCCAGAGGGAGAGTGAGTGGGCAAAGATAACACCAGAGAAAGCGTTTGGTACTAGAGTTTGTGCCTATATCGCTGTAACCATATATCGCTTGAACTGTGTTAGTATCTGGACTAATAATAAGTCTTTGATTAGACCATTAAGATTTTAATTAGATTAACAATCAATTGTTGGCTCTGCATCTAAGATGTGTTCCCTGTTTTGCTCATAACAACATGCTGAATAAAACAAACTGGCAGGAATTCAAGCAACCTAGTCTGTTACTTGCATGCAAGTCTGTCCCAGAGCCACAGGGGTACAAGTGGCATCCAGAGGAGTCCTGGACTCCTGGAGTGGGCACACCAGTTCTAAAGCACCACCACATCTAGAAGCGTTAGCCTAGCCCTGTGTGGAGGCAGTGATTACTCCATGGGCCAAATATCTTCAACAGTGCAGGCACAGCCACAATACACCTAAATTTTGTCTGCCTTCAGGACACAGAAGGACAGAAAGAAGTCATCATGCACAGACTTTTTCTTGAGAAGAAAACAAACGGGACTGTATTTAGGGAAAACATAAATCCCTACAGTTCAATCATCAAGATGTCTAATTATATATACATAAAACAAGAACACTCACTTTCACTTACTGACTTGCAGCCAATCAGCTATTTTATAGTCCCACAAATGTTCACTGAAGAGGCAATAATCTTTTTGAAGAACGCTTTTCACAACTCAGTGTATTTAAAACAGATAAATTGTAAGAACTGGATTATTAGAATTATCCATCACTTCTGTACTGGATATTCCCCACTTTTGACAATATTTTGCTAAGTATCATTTTGACATACAGCAACATAAATGAACAGTAATTTTTGATGCATTCTGGAGGTCCTTTGAAAAGCAATGGACTGAAAACAAATTGAAAAAGGTGAACCAATAAAAGCTCCCTTGAGGAATCACCAAAAAATATTTTCTGAATTTTCACATGATGTTCAGTTTTACAAATTTGTAATATTATCATATTTTCCACACAAAACAAGAAACCTTGATCTGGCAAGTCTTGCCAAATTCAGTTTTCCCCCAGTGTATAACGTGATTTGATTAACATAAAGAACACACAGTTTATCTTGAGAACAAATGAATCACTGGGGTATTTGAGTTTTACTTCAGTTAGCCTAAGAATTGCCTAATTAAGAAACGCTTTGGTTCACTGACTTTTCAATTGTTACCAACTAGTTTGAGTTGATTATAAAATAAGTTCAACTGGTGTGAGTAAGATCATAGAATCATAGAATAGTTAGGGTTGGAAGGGACCTTTAAAGGTCATCTAGTCCAAGCCCCCTGCAAGGAGCAGGGACATCTCCAACCAGATCAGGTTGCTCTGAGCCTCATCCAATCTGGCCTTGAGTATTTCCAGGGATGGGGCATCAGCCACCTCTCTGGGCAACCTGTTCCAGTGTTTCACCACTCTCAGTGTAAAAAATTTATTGCTTGTATCCGGTCTGAATCTGCCTCCTCCTATGTTAAAACCATTACCCATTGTCCTATCACAACAGGCCCTGCTGAAGAGCTTCTCCCTGTCTTTCTTGTAAGCCCCCTTGAGGTACTGGAAGGCCACAATAAGGTCTCCCTGGAGCCTTCTCTTCTCCAGACTGAACAGCTTCAGCTCTCTCAGCCTGTCCTCATAGGAAAGGTGCTTCAGCCCTCTGATCATCTTCATGGCCTCCTCCGGACTTGCTCCAACAGGTCAAAGATCCAAAAAGACATCTGTTTTCCCCATGTACATTTAATAAGTTTGTGAGGAGTGGAACACTGTGGGTTAGCAGTGGGTTTACTAAGCTCCCCGCTCCCACTCACTAAAACCACAACCCCCTGCCCTGAAAAGCTCCACACATGCTTTTAAAAGCCTGATGCATCAAGATCAGATAAGTATAGAATGGCTGAAGTAAATCTGGGACTTCCACAAACTTTAGAAATACTTTTGTTTCCAGAATTTCATACTCCTTCACTTCAGCAACTTCTACTACTGCTATTATTTACATATTTTGTATTGAAAACATGCTTACCAAAAATTAGTGAAGCTCTAGGTCAGTGCAAAGGATGGGACAGACAAAACGGAGAATAAAAAACAACTGCAATCGTACTGTCTCCCTTATCGCTCCTAAGTAAATCACAGAAACAAAAATTGAACTACTGGATTACAGGTAATAAGCAACAGAGAGACAGGAAAATTACTCAGTAATTCTTCTCTCACAGTACACCCAGAGCTTAGTTCTGCAGTACAAGACTCATAAAACTTCTAAAATCCTTTTCAATCTTAATACACTTCTAAGACCAGAAGAAGCTAGATTGTCTGGTCACCACATGACACTTCCCGAGTACAAACGCTGAACTCTAATGGCCCATTCAGTTTTCCCACCTATTCTGTGAGAGGGAAAGCACAAGAAAGTCAGCTTCAGACAGGTACAAAAGCATCAATCCAAATTATTGAAGTGCTGAACTTAAGAACAAATAATAATTTCTAAAGAAGTGTCTCCCTCCTCTTCCTCCATTCACCCTTTTCATATCCAAATACTGTAGTTGTTTCAGAAAAGAGAGGAGCAAAAGAATTTACTTGCATCACATCAAAACATATTCACTGATGAGGCTTTAGTGGGGAGCAACTATTTTATTAGGGAAGCTTTCTGCAGCTGCTGACTTAACTGTACACATTTCTTCTAGGTTTACCAGCTTTTGGTGAATTAAAATGCTACATGGTTTAAAAGCCAATGATCTGACTCTATGACAGTAATACTTAGTATTACTTTCATCAGCAGATGTCAAAATGAAAACGTTGCTATAAGTCCCAGGTCAGAGATGAGGAAATGGTAGTCCAGATAGGTGATACACCGGCCAGCCCTACCACCAGGAAAAGAGATTACATTTCTAAATCCTCTACCAAGGAGGTCCAGGCTGTCGTTCATATTGCCATCTATACCTGCGGTGTGTGCAGACTCACCTAGTTCAGCGTAGCCATTCCTGAAGGCAGCTCTCCAGTTCCCATAGTGTAAGTAAAGCAATTTTTCTTCACTGAGGAGAAGTTCTTAAAGAACATATCAAATATTATTTTTAAATAACACTTTTTTAAAAACAACTAACAGCTACACGTGAGAGTACATTTTAAGTGCAATCGTTTAACCCTACAATAAACGACGTCTGAGGGAAAGGTCTGAAAGTTTGCAGGTCCGTGTGCACTGATTTCGGAAGGCCTGCTGCCAGAAAACCGCCGGTGCTCGGGACGAAACCTCCCCTCCGCGCCCGAACTCTGCTGTTGGGAGCCCCGGGGGCCCAGCCGCCGTCCCTGTTGCCTGCCCCGAGACCGAGCCGGTCAGCACGGCCCACACCCGCAGATCCGAACACCCCCCTCCCCGGGCTAAGCCTAGGCCTAGTCCCGGGCCCGCTCCCACCCCCCACAAGCCCCCAGGAACACCACCACCCGCCTCCGCCCCGGCTCCTCCCTCTGCCCCGCGATACTCTCCTCACCCCAGCCGACACCGGCCAGACCCCACTGCCGGTACCTGCCCGCCCGCCCGGCGGACGCGCCGGCGGTTGCCGCGCTACGCTTAAAGGGGCCGCCGCGTCGCTCGAGGGCTATTGACAGCGGCTGCCCCAGCAACGGGCCGGACCAGGAGGCGGGCTCTCGTCGTCAGCCATTGGCTATCGGCCCTGCCAGCTCGACGGTTCGCTGCGGCTGATTGGTACGCGTGAATGGCAGCGGAGGAGGGGTAACCGCTCTCGCCATTGGTGGGAGGCTACATTCCGGCTGCTGATTGGTTGAGGCGCTGCTGGGGCGACGCTGAGGGGGCTGAACGCCCAGGCGCTGCCTGCCTGCCGTGACGTTCCAGCGGCGGCGCGGGAGGGGTGGCGGCGGAGGAGGCCAGGCCTGGCCCCGAATGACCCCGAGTTACCGGCCTGGCTCGCCTCGGCTCGCCTCCCCCTGCGGGGAGCCGGCGGGGGTGGCCGTCCTGAGGCCCTGTCCTGAGGCCTGCGTCGGTGCTAGGCAGGCCGGCCGGCCACCTCATAAACCCTCCGAGGAGGGGGGTCGAGGGAAGCCTCTGGCGCTTGCCGTCCTCTGGGGTTTGAAAATGGCGCTTTGAGTTGGAACAACCAGGGGGTAATGACCGATCAGAGATGGGAGCAAAAGGGAAAGAAATACTCCTATACTATTTAGTAGGATGGGAAGCTAGGTAAATAACCAATACATGGCAGGTTTTATGTGTATATACATATTCACCCAGGCACCTGCTTGTGTGATGTAATCTAACAGCAAAACTCACCTAAACCAGGAGGAAAGGAAAAAAGAAGAATGGTACTGAATTATAAAATATCCTGGAATTAAAGCAAAATGCGTTATACTGGCAAAAGGATAAAAGTGCTGCATAAAGCTAGCAAGTAAGCTTGAATTAAAGGGCAAGCCCAGTTTAACAAGGCTGTTGTATTTTAGTCTGCAAAGAAGAGGGTTTCTAAACCTCAGCTTTTACTATTCCAAGTTACTGCCATTATTTTGTTCTCCGAATGCTAACCTTTAATAACAAATGTAGTCAAACAAACTTCTTCATGGAGAGAAGAAGGGAAAAAGAAACAAATAGCAGATCTTGCTTGCATCACTTATTGATGGATTATGTTATGATAGCACAGTGATGAAAGGGATGTAAGAATTTGAGTGGAGTAGAATAAAACAGAACATTTCATACAAAATGTATAACCTGCCTGCACAGGAAGGCATAAATGGGACATTCAGGAGGGGGAGACAGATTTGCACTTGGCAGAACCAGTTCTCTGCAGTTCTGAATGTTCAAAATTAACACTCATTGACTACTAAATTAAAATCAAAAACTGGAGGAAACAGGACAAGGTGCCAGTTTTGTTAACCAAGGTAGTGTTTTCAGACAAACCCCCTCACTTTCTTCATGATGACATATAAGGAAATATGTGAGAAAATACAGTTTTAATGCATTTGAAATTTAAAGATTGCCATCCGTACAGAATATAAATTTCAGGAGGAAAAACTGTATCCATGTCAATGGAAAAAGAAAAAAAAAAAATTATTATGAAAGTCACAATTGAGAGATTCTTGGAACTGATGAGCATTGTGGACCAGAACTCTGAATATGCTTAATTAAATTTCTTGAAAATGTAATTTAATGAGTAGGCTGTAATGGAATCCTGTACGTGTTGGCATAAACTCATGTAAAAGAAGAGGTGACAGAAACAGGAATTTCAAAAGCATGAAAATACTTGCAAAGCATAGACCTGACATGGAGTCTCCCAAACTGAATGGAGCTTTTGAATTTTTTATCCTAAAATCCCAGAAAACAGGCATGAGGCACGCAAAAAAAAAGCCAACAACCAGTGCGTGAATTTTGTAATTTTGATTGTCTCTCTAATTGCACTTGATATTTTGCTATATTTGCATTACTGTTATGAAATCAGCTTAAAAAAAAAAAACAATAAAAACTCATGGATAATTTTTTAAATTCCTCCTCCTGTGGCTTTGTGTAGCTCACCCTTGTGCTAAACAGCTAAAGCATATAATTCATCACAGCAACGCTGGCAGAGAATCATTGATGTCCTTCAAAAAGATCCAGGGGAATGCGAAATAACAAAGACGGAATAATTTTATTGCTTGCAACTGGAGGAAATGCATTGCTTGTATCTGGCAGCAGGCCAGGCCAGAATCTGAAATGCTGTTGCTGCTGTAAATGGGATGAAACGGATTCATAATCCATCTCCGTGCCCACCGTAGCTAGGAAGATTATAAGCAGAAAAAGCAATTACGATAAAGCATTAAAAATGTGGAAGATACTTTTTTGTGTTGGTAATTTATAGACTAATTGTCATGACTAACCATTTGGGGCTTGGTTAGCAACTAACTAATCATTAGTTATTGAATAGAGGTAGCACAGGTATTGAAGTTAGGCAGTATGTGTATTTAATACAGGTATTGGAAACAGGCATTGGATTATCCTGAATGCAGGCCTCTTGTTCAGAACAAATGACATCTCACCAGACTTCTCCAGCAACTGCTCCATCCGGAATAATGCTAACATACCTGAATCAGCTGCTGAACTGGAATAAATTCCGATATTGTGCAGTACTGGCATAGGGATTACCTGATGGAACTTTGTTAATCTAAAAACTACAAATAATGCATTTAAGGTATTGTCCTCTATGTAACAGTTGATAAATGGTGTGATATTTCACATTACCTTGGACAGGCAAATATATTAAACACTTGAGTAAGAAGTAATGTTTTGCAGTTTTCTTCTGTCTCTGTAAAGCAAGTCTGGTGTCTTATCTGCTTGCTTGGATGGGAAGGTCGCTGAAAACAAGAGTATTTCATTCAAGAGCTAGATGGAGAAGTAGAGGGCTTGAAAGGAACGGCCCTAGTTTCAGAGCTTAACTGAGGAGAGGGCTGCTTTGGAAAGGAGGGTGGAAACCTTAAAAAACTAAATAAGGTCATAGTGTCACACAGTTTGATATTCCTAGAGCTACCAACGGGGATAAATCCCTAGCCTTATTCAGATGAGCAGAACCCGTGCTCGTTTAATTGTTATACATAAATATCGATGGGAAATCCCTCTGGCACAGAAAAAATGCTATTGATTTCCACTGCGCCGTAGCAATGGCTGTGGCGTACGGGGCAGGAACTATTACAGTGACTGTATCTAAAGTGATGGATAAAACAGGTTCCCCGAATTGTCAGAACAAAGATGGCGTTCAAATTTGGAGAGGGCAAATCTTCATGGTATTGGTTTCAATACCATAAACTCTTGAAGAAATGGGGACTTAAAGAACACACAGCGATATAAATGAGGGAGCTAAAGTGACATACCACTTGCTTTAACCAGGAGTACAGCATGATGTGAAACTTGGCTGTGAGATTCAGACTTAGACACTCAGTTCCTGCAAAAGATCAAAGACGGATGAAAACCATTGGATTGAGTATGAAATACCAAACAAGATCCCTTTTGGCTCCTTCAGCCTTCATATTTTCTGATGCCTTCCCTCAGAACAGGCTTTATGATACTGCCTTGCACATTGGAACAGATGCAGAAGCATTTATACACATCTCTCTCCGTATACACCAGAGGTAGTACCTTGCATCCCCATTTGCAGAAAAGCTTTGTTCAAAATCCAGGAATATGTGCTAAAGAGATTTTGGCTGAAAGCATTTCCGCAGATCTGGGTAGCCAAGAGTGCCAGTTCATGCAGCTGTTTCCAGTAGCAAGGTAGATATTTGTTGCCTCTCTCCGCTGCTATAAAGGGGACTGATGATGTGACTAAGATCTCTGTATTAGAGCATGAGTATGGATGTAGTTAGGGTCCAGCTGAAGGTTTTTTCCTTAAAATATGTTGGAATATTCTCCTTCATACAAGATAACATTGTGTATGAGCACATACTTCTCTTTGCTCTCAATTATCTGCAATCATACCATCAAAATATTTTAAATCCTAGTGCAAATAAAATTGTCAGCCTGTTTCGATGCTATAAATATTCATGATCTCCTTGTACTTTTTAATGCAGTTGTCAAAATAAGCTATGGTTTTGTTGGAGGCTGGCTGCTTTTCTTAGTGCATGCTCACCTGCCTTGAGAAATGAGAAGCCCAAGATCACTTTCAAAGCTTGTCTCCCATGCCCTGGACTCTAAAGTGACTGGAAATCTTGTCACTGTTTCTTTTCTCAAGTGCTCCCGAGTCATCTGCTGAAAAGCAACTGCTCACCTTTTACAATTTAGTGTTATGAGTCTTTGAAAGAATCTCTATTGGTGTCACTTCTTGTACTACGACTGGTTGCAACCCCCTCAAGGGGATTTTCTTGAGCATTCTCTGAGTGCGGTGGCGTTGGAGCTGCTACAGCGTTGCTGACACCCGGCGGCGGAGAATGGGCTTCCGTGAACTCAGCTGAACTTGCAGATGTATGAAAGAAGCACGTTGGGCATTGTTCATGGCAAATTGTTTTTAACAATACAGTTTTCCAAGGCTGTGAAATACTGAAATATTAAAGAAAAAATATAGTGCAATGAAAGAAATGTTTACATACACTTCACACCACTAGTTGATTTCAGAGATTTTACGAATTTGTTAAAATTCTTTGTTTTAGTATAGCTGCTTGGATTTTGAGCTCACAACTGTCTTGTGGAGAAATGTTAGGTGAATAACAAAAAGTGATTGCTAGTGAATCACAGGAATATAATTTACAATGTGATGAATTAACACTTCCACATAATAAAATAAAATGCTGCATGACTACAATATGAAGCTTGTGGGTATAGGTGTGTTTTAACAAGGCCTCAAATTAAAACAGTGTCATTCTTGCTTATGGGCTAGCAACAAGTATTTTATAAGCAATTTAAGTAACAAAAAAGCCCAGTGAAGCCTGAGAAGGTGGATAAGATGCTGAGGAAACAAATATTGAATGTTTGATTAGAAAAAAAAGATTACTTGAAGGAGACATTTCAGTTAAGGACATCTTTCTCCAGAAGACATATGCTACTGGGAGGAAAATTTCACGCAGATTGTTCAGGATCTGGCAGTTTTATGTTAAATCTTGCATTTGTTCTTAGTAGGTTTTAGCAACGTTTTTCCTGAAAACTGCTTTTTGAAGGACAGACGTGGTATCTGTGGACTTGTGTCGTAGTTTAGCCTCGATCGTGACCAGACTATGCAGTCTCTCTCTCACTCCCCCCACCCTCCGAGAGAATAGGGGGAGATAACCTAAGAAAAACGGCTCGAGGTTTGAGATACGGACAGGGAGAAAATCCTTAAAGTTACCATTACGGGCAAAACAGACTCAACTTGGGGAAAACTATTTATTTATTACTAAAAACACCAGGAGAATGAGACAGAGAACAAGATAACCTCCCTCCACCCCTCCCTCTTCCCAAGCTTAACATTATCTCTACTACCTTCCCCCACCCCGAGCGGCACAGGGGGGAAGAGGGAATGGGGACTGCGGTCAGTTCATCAAGTGTTGTTTTACGCTGGTGCTTCATGGTCGGGGGAAGAACTCCTCACATTCCTCCCCTGCTCCATTGTGGGGTCCCACCCATACGCCACAGTCCCTCCTGAAACTGCCCCGGCGTGGGTCATCTCTTCCACGGAGTTCAGTCCCTCCAGAACGGCTGCCCCAGTGGGCCCTCCACAGGCCACAGCCGCCTTCAGGCATCCACCTCCCCCGGTATGGGGTCCTTCATGGGCTCCAAGTGGATCTCTGCTCCTCCGTGGACCTCCATGGGCTGCAGAGGGACAACCCGCTCCACCATGGGCTGCACCACAGGCTGCAGTGGAGTCTTGGCCAGGAGCTGCATTACTCCTCCCCCTCCTTCTGAACTGACCTTGGCATCTGCAGCCGTTCCTCTCACAAGAAAAGTTCTTCACAACAGGCTGGCAGATGCCTCTCAGAATCTCTTCATATCATCCAGCTCATCTCCTCTCCACTTCTTGCAGCCGGGCTGGGCCGAGTCGGGCCCAGTCGGCCGCCTGGCAAGAGGCCAGAGGGTGAGGCCTGCAAGGCCCATGAGGCCTGCGCCTCCCCCTCTGCACCTCTGCCCCCGGTCAGCTTCTTCACATCTTCTCTTCTCTTTTTTTTTCTGTTTCCCCCTTCTTAAATACGTTATCACAGAGGCATTATCATGGGACGTTCTGCTACCAATCGGTTTGGCCTTGGTCAGCAGCAGGTCCGCCCTAGGCCCAGCCGAGTCCACTGAACAAAGGGGAGCGACTTCTAGCAGTTTCCTACAGAAGCTGACACCTTAGGCCCCCTCTGACTAAACAAAACCACAACAACTTGTTTCTACTGCTTTTGCATAATCTACAATTTAATATTCACAATATGTGTATTAGTCTTTGACAAAAAAAAAAAAGCAGTGACTAAATAATTTTGACATATTCTCTAATCAGAAACAATGTGTGTTGCTTCTGAACATCCATCTCTTTTGGCTTTAAAATTAATTTCTATCACTAGGACAGCAAATGAATTTTGTTCTGTCTCTGTAGAGCTTAGTGATATAAATTATGTTGTAGAGAAATAAGGTCAAATGTATATTTGAAACCAATAAAAATAATGGATGTTGTATCAGAATAAATTTGGCCTCAGTGTTGAATGTGACTGCTTTGAGAACATTTTATTGTCGCAGTTATACAAGCATTGTATAGGGACGAAGAAAAATCCTCCCTTGAAAGAAAACCTTCATTCAAATTATAAACACATCTTGATTATTAGTGTTAGACTCAGAAAGAGACCTAGACAGCTCACATGGCTTCTAGGCACCCGATCGAATAACCAAAATCCTATTAATTTTTTTTTAATGTAAAATGGAACGCTTACAGTGAGGGGGGAGAAGGGCCAGCATCTCAGCCCACAGTCTTACGTATCACAGACTTTGGGCAAGGTAGGAGGTAGGGATTTGAGCCCACTCAGTTAGAGGAGGGAGTTGAAACTTGGATTCTCAGATTTATCGGTGCGCCTCCCAAGTCAAGCTTGTTAAGGGTGTAGGCAAACTGAGATACGTCCCCAGCTGCCCATCACTGTGAAGGCTGAAACGCCTCTGAGCAGAACATGTGCCTTGGGAACGTTGGGCACTGCTGATTAAGACAGCAACTTGGAGACAGCATTCTTGACTTAATTAACTCAATTTGTTAAAATCCTGTTTAGGGTAAGTTTGAGCCTTTACAACTTGAAGTGTATAAACTCTTGCAATGTATGCATCAGCTTACTGGATTTCTTATTATTGGAATTAAATAACGTTAAACCAAAATCCTTTTCATTTTCTCAGGATTTGCAGTAGTTTAACTTTTTTTTTGGGGCAATAAAAAAGCTAGAATAATCTATTATTCATGTTGTACCTCCATACTTGTGCTTCAAGGATGCTTTGATTGATGAAGACTGCTTTCTGGATGTTTTTTTTTTCCTTTCTGTTTTATAACCAAAACTGTCAGTCCCCTCCTAAGACCTAGTAAATAATGAGATCAATCACTGTGTAGTCGGCAGAAAAGCAAGGACAGCGACTGAGCCAGCCCTGGACTGCAGGTGAACAAATGGGAGGGTTATTTCAGACAATTAAAACAAAATCCTGGGCTTGCTCAGACAGACTGAAGGACTGCACAAGGGATGTTTACAAAGGCTAACATTAAACTTGAGGAGCTAGTCCTCTGGACAACCTGGACCATCAATAAAAAGGGAGAGAGACCAGCTCTCTCCCTTTTTATTTATGTGGTGGGCCAGCTACTGTGAGATAGGAGAAGGCAGTGGTGGGGAATGCTTCCTCAAGAAAGGATTGAATTCACCTGCACCACAGAGCAGCTTCCCCTCCTTTCCTTCTGCCCTGCACCTTTCATGTTCATGAGTTTACTGCAGTTCTGGAGATGGAGAGAGAGTCAATTTGTAATTGGGGCTTTAAGTCCATTTTAGTTAAAGTGGTAAAAGAATGATAAGAAGTCTTGATTGTTAGGGGTTTAATTTGGAGAGGAAAGTGGCATCATATCTTTCCGTGCCACAAGTGAAACCTGTCAGCTGAAATAAGAGAGGCAGTTGTGGTGTCCACACTTGAAGAAAGGTGTTGAAAAACTAAAAAGGCTTCACAAACACATTTCAAGAACCACTGGGGTCCATAAAACTTGATGTTGCAGGGAGAGACGCCCAAGAGAAGATCCTCTACAAAAAAGAGTTGAGAGATCACTTGACAGCGAGTTCTGTTGTTCTGGGTGGTAGATGGCTTCTAGTCTCACAGTAAAAAGGTGCAGTGAACCTTAGCGGTTAGAAGTTGGAGCTTGTTCAAAGCGAGCAAGTTCACATTTTTTAACAGTGAGAGGAAGTGCTTTTACCCAGATGAACTGAGCTGAAAGGATAGAGGAGCTTTAAGTCGTGAGTGCCCCCAGCTGTCTGCTCTGTCCTGCTGCTGCAGGTGGCTGCTCTTAACAGGGGCCTGCAGAAGGAGGTGAGGGGCTGTATCTCAGGTACTTCAGAGTAAATCTGGTATTTTTGGTCAAAATTTTGGATAGCTGGGTACCTGCGCCAGGGAAATGATTAGGTACTGATTGCTTGAACACAGCATACAGTGAAGTGCATGTTCAGTTACATTGCGTGTGACGTATGAGCGTTAGCTTGAGCCAGCAATGGACGCTTGCAGCAAAGGCAGCTGATGGCACTGGGGGCTGCAGGAGAGGGAGTTCAGGCAGCAGGTGAGGGAGGTGACCCTTCCCCTCTGCACAGTGCTGGTGGGGCACATTGGGATTGCTGGAACCAGTTCTGGGCTCCCCATTACAAGAGAGACATGGAGATACCAGAGTGGGTCCAGTGAAGGGCCCTGAAGGTGATGAAGGAGTTGAGGCATCTGACATACAAGGAGAACAAGCTGGGACTCTTCAGCCTAGAGAAGAGAAGGCTCAGGGGAATCAAAGACAAGAAGTTTGCCTATGGAGGTTTTGGGGTCTCCATCCTTGGAGATGCTCAAAACCTTGACTGGACACGGTCCCGAACAATCGACTCTGTCTGAACCTGCTTGAGCAGGGGGAAGTTGGACTAGATGGTCTCCAGAGGTCCCCACCACCTCAACCGTCCTGTGATTCTGCGATACCAGAGTACGATGCTGGTCCCGGTAAGATGCTTTATAATTTGAATTCTCATGTGTGCAGTGTTTTAATTAGGACTTTTCACTGTGGCATCAGCACCCAACTGCTGTTGGTTAACCCCTTGGGATTTCTTCTCATGGGGTTCTTTCTCCGTGTCCTATTGCATTTTAGGATTTGGCTTCATACCTAGAAATTTGATGATGTTTTTTGTTCTTAGGTGCATGAGCTTGCATTTGGATTCACCTCTGCATTAACAAAACTGGACATTTTTTTAACCTCAACAAATGATCAGTCAGTGTGTATAATAGAACTGTCGCCTTTGTTGTTTTCCACATTAGCAATTTGGGTGTCATATCACAAATTTTATGCACAGTAGCGCATCAAGGGCATTGATAAACATATTGAAATAATTTCTGCCAAAACAGATCCTTCTATAAGCTCACAGAAGATGCAATCCCTTGGAATGAAAACATTTATATATGTATATTTTTGTGACCTGGTTGTTAACCAGTTTTAAAAATTATTAATTAATAATAAATATTATTAATAAAAACTAATGAGTTACATTGATTTTGTTTAGAGTTATTTTTTAATACAAGATTATGTCATACATTTGGCAAAGACACTATTTCAGCCACAATCTTCATTATCAGTCTATGCGTGATCTCATTAAAACAGTATCGGATTTGTTTGACAGCCTGAGTTCCTGGGAAACCGCGTCGACTGACATTAATAAACACGTAATCCGCTAATTCTTTCATTAGCATCCCATATCAGCATTCCTATTAGTTTGCTTGATGACCCTTGCTCGCTAAAGCTGCCTGTAGTTACCCAAGCCATTATATTTACTGTCCGAAAATATTGGTTCGACTGTTTCTATGCAAAGCCAGAAATTCACATTATTCGAGCACCATCGCCAAGCGGCCCGGCAGCAGAAGCACAGGATTGCCAACCAGAGACCATTTTGTCAGCAGCTCCTTAACCCTTTCCCTCAGGACGGGTTTTGGGCCGCTGCTGGGGGCGGGTCTCGGCGGGGCGGAGCGGGGTGAGGGGGCGTGGCGGGGGGGGTGTGACGGAGCGGCAAGGGGGCGTGGCGTGTCCCGGCGCGGCGGCGGGAGGCGTGTCCCGGCGCGGCGGCGGGAGGCGTGTCCCGGCGCGGCGGCGGGAGGCGTGTCCCGGCGCGGCGGCGGGAGGCGTGTCCCGGCGCGGCGGCGGGAGGCGTGTCCCGGCGCGGCGGCGGGAGGCGTGTCCCGGCGCGGCGGCGGGCGCAGTGGCGCGGCCGTGCTCTAGGTGGGGCTTCAGGAGCGGCGGAGGCAGTGGCGGCGGCGGCGGGTCTGCCGCTACGAGAGGGCAACCAGAGGCGGCGGCGGGGGGATTCGAGAGAGCTTTGTCCCGTGTTTACATTCGGCCCCGTTCCGCTGGTCTGGTGGCCTATTCACACTGGTTTGCTCGCCAGTGTGGGTTTCGGTTGGAAGGGACCTTTGAAGCTCATCTAGTCCAACCCCCCTGCAAGGAGCAGGGACATCTCCAACCAGATCAGGTTGCTCAGAGCCTCATCCAGCCTGGCCTTGAATGTTTCCAGGGATGGGGCATCCACCACCTCTCTGGGCAACCTGTTCCACTGCCCTCATTGTAAAAAAATTTCTTCCTTACATCTATTCTAAAACCTACCTCCCTCTATTTTAAAACTGTTGCCCCTCGATCTTTTACAACAGGCCCTGCTAAAAACTTTGCCTCCATCTTATAAGCCTCCTTTAGGTACTGGAAGGCCACAATAAGGTCTCCCTGGAGCCTTCTCTTCTCCAGGCTGAACAATTCCAGCTGTCTCAGCCTGTCTTCGTCTTTCCTTAAAATTCGTGTGTGTGTGGCAGCCAGTGAGCACGGAGAAGGTTTGCGCGGTAGTGCAAAGATGTAGTCTTGTTACTAGAAAATACACCCACAAGCCCTCTAAGCTATTTTTAATATCTCAGCCTCCCATCTTACTGGGAACAGTGGGGAACGGCATTGCCTTGGTCTGGCACCAAGGTCTCTGCAGGAAGAAGAAGAGCTGGCCCAGCATGCGATTTGGGGTCTGGGCTATAGGCTGGGACTTGGCATCTGCAGCAGTAGACTGAACCATGCTGGGAGTGTCTCAGTGGCACGGCTGCCAGTTGCTGTGGTCTGCCCACTTCCATACCTTTAACTCTCTTAGCCTCCACGGGATGCTTAAAGATGGAGACTCGATAAGGTGGGTGGGAACCACCAGACTCAAAAGATTGTGATCACCACTAAAAAGTCCAGCTGGCAGCTGGTGACTAGAGGCGTCCCTCAGGGATGGATACTGGATCCACTATTGTTTAATGTCTTTACTACTCAGTTGGTCAAAGGGATGGAGTTTGTCCGGGCTTTGGGTATATAGTCCCACTCCTGGGGTTTAGCTGCTGGGCCTCAGGGCTAGAACCATGCCCATGCAGCTGAGAGTGACCACATACCTCGAGGGCTTGTGGGGGTGCTCCCAAATGTGCTGTGGAGAGGTTGCAGCCAGGACCAACCCCTGCCATCGGGAGATGCACAGACCAAGCTGTGTGTCTTGTGTCATGGACACTGACCTGCACATGGGACCTCTCAGCTCATCTGCAGACAGCCCCAGGGCTGTGGACCAGCCTGATGACTGGAGGGTCTGAGCTGATCCCATCCCTGCTTCAGCCTGGCCCTGCTTGCCTTGCAGGTGCTGTGGGGCTGGCCCCAGCCAGTGAGACCCTGAGGGCCCCACTGTCACCCTCAGGGATGGAGTAACTCCATGCAGCAGTGCATGCTGGGCAAGGACAGTCCAGGAAGCAGCTCTCCAGAAAAAGCCCCGGGATCCTGGTGGACAATGGGCTGCACATGACTCAGCAATGCACCTTGAGATCTTCAGTACAAGAAAAACGTTGAAAACCTGGAGTGAGTCCTGCAAAGGACCACCAAGCTAGTGAGGGGCTGGAGCACAGGATGTTCGAGGAGAAGCTGATGCCACTGGGTTTGCTCAGCCTGGAGAAGAGATGCTTCAGGGAGAACTTACTGCTATCTACAGTTACCTGCTGGGAGGGTGTGCAGAAGATTGAGTCAGACTCTTCCCTGAGATGCCCTGGTGGAAGGATGAGAGGCAGCTGGACATGTTGCAACACAGGGAATTGTGACCAGATATTAGGAGAAAGTGGTTCACCAGAAGGGTGTTCAAACACCGGAGCAGCTCCCTGGATAGGTCCTGAAATCTCAGTCCTTGGAGATATTCAAAACTTGACTGGACACAGCACTGAGCAACACACTCTAGCTGCCCCTACTTTGAGCAGATTGTCTGACTGATGACCTCCAGAAGTCATAGAATCATAGAATAGTTTGGATTGGAAGGGACCTTTTGAAGCTCATCTAGTCCAACCCCCTTGCAAGGAGCAGGGACATCTCCAACCAGATCAGGTTACTCAGAGCTCCGTCCAGCGTGGCCTTGAATGTGTCCAGGGATGGGGCATCAGCCACCTCTCTGGGCAACCTGTTCCAATGTTTCACGGTCTTCATTGTAAAAAAATTTACAAAATTTACAAAAAATCCCTTCTAAACTATATTAGTGTGGGAGTCTGTGATTCTGAAATTGCATAGTTATATCCAAACCAGCAGCGCTCCCTGCCCTGTGCTGCCTCCCAAACCGTGCACAGGGATTGTTGTGGGGAATGCTGGCTGACAAGGGGGAAAGCCACCGCACGGGCTGTGGTTGCAATGTAACAGTGAAGGAGACCGAGTTCCAGTGTCTGGAATGATTTAAGTAAATAAACACCGCTTCCAAAACCAGAAACATAACCTATAAATATAGAAAATAAAAACTCTGCTTTATTTTGATGCAAATGCTGTTAGCTTGTTCCTTCCATTAATTTCATTGATGGCAGTAGTGGCAAATGTGAGATCCTGATCCTTCTCAGGCTGCGTACTGGATGGGTATCACCGAAGGCTTGTGCACACCATTATGACTCTATGCAAATATCTTTTTGTAAGCAGTTATATTTCATTTGCACTTCTGTGGATTCAAAACCCTTTTGAAACTGAAAACTGAAATTTCAGAATCAAACTAAAGAGTTCTTATAAATATTTTAAGGCAGGTTTTTTTTTTGAAAAATAGGAAGCTGAGAATCTTTCCTGTGCCTTCCAAATTCCCAGTGTCATTCCAGGGGAGGGAGGAATATAATCCAAAGCAACTGAAAATGCCCTGACATCAGCCTTTCTCTGTTTAATCTAGTAGCCACTCAGCTGTATAATGTATTATCTGACACACAGTGATAAGCAGCTTAGCTGTCCAAGATCATATTAAATATGTTGGGTTTAGCCTAATTCTGCAGCACTCCATGAGGAGACACCCTGACGTCCATCTGGAGCTCTGCGTCAGGATGGGGACCTTCCTGCATGGCTCATGGCCTTGGGGGAGAATATACTTTCCAATTGTCTGGCCCGCCCTTCTTTTCTAAAACCCTTTCTTCAGCTCCTGCTCATGTACTTACAAAATAAAATATTCCAGTGAGCCTGTGCCCTAGAAAACAAAAATATCCCTGTAGCAGATCATCCAGAAGTTTATAGGTTAGAATGGAACTACCTTGATCTCTTGTGAAATGGCTGCTGCTGGAAAAACACGTTTTAAAAAGAAGTCCTAACTTGCATTTCCCATACTTTAAAAATACATCTTTTTAGTATTTTGTTAATAGTTCATTTGAAATTTGACAATCACATCTATTCCTTATATTCTCTCTTTAATTACTAGTAAAATTCATGTAATCTTGCAAAAAAACTCTGAATAATCAGGTTTCTCTTGAGTCTGTGAAAAGCCCTGACACTAATACACAGGTGAGGTAGCAGTCGTTGCTTCTTTTTGACACCTCTCTGAGGTCGAAGGGATAAAGACTCTGTAATGACAGATCCTCTCAGCCCCGTCTCCACTGTGGCTCCAACTGTTCCTGGCATGGCTGCATGGACTCCTTTTGCTGTTCAGGGAGCTCCATCTGCAGCTCAGTGATCACAAGCTGAATTTTAACCAATAGATATAAATAGATGTGATGGAGATGATGAATGTGATAGTCATCCCTAGACAGTCACTGCCAAGAAAACAGTGATATTATTTAAGAAAAAAAATCCGAAATGTTTGGCTTTTTTTTTTTTTTCTGGGAAATGGGGATAAACTGAGGAGGAAGGAAGCAGTTAAGGCAACTGTAGAACTCAAAAATAATATTAACTGATATTAACATTAGCTAAACATAATAAACACAGCACTGGCTGTTAAAACACAGGTCTACTGGTGTTGGTGGGTGAACCTGAAGTAAGAATTGGTGAATATTGCTTGTGGTAGGAAAAGAAGAACAAACACAAGTTTCTGCTTTTATTTTTTTTTCTTGACTTTTCTGTTCATATTTTTTTTTCATATTTTAAAACACAATCACAGCCCCCGGATCATCAGCTTAAAAAAAATCTACTCAGGCTTCTTCTCCTTATAAATTCTCAAATGCCTGTTGAAGGAGATTGCTTGTACTCCTTTTGGTGGGAAATGACATTAATCATTGGAGTTAAAGGTCATATGACCTCAAACAAGATGGGTGCCAGCCCTAAGAAAACTGAATAGACTGGTACAATTTCCACAGGATTTAAAATTAACCTCATTGCATGATTGGCTTACATTTCTAATCCGATATATCAAGCTAAATATAGCCTTTGAAGACAATTTCTTTCCATGCAAATAATCACTGCAGGCTAAAAATGGGTGAAAATGTAAATTAAGAAAGAAAAATGTTAAATTAAATTATAGACAAACTGTCATCTTGCTAGAATATTGACCTGAAACTGCACATATAGAAGATACCTACAAGGGAGAGAAGGCAAAAGGAAAAAAATAAATAGATAAATCAGTATGTTTTAATACATATTTATAGAGGAAGAGTTTCTGATACTGTCAGCAATTTCTCAATTTCTGTCAAAGATCTACCTTCGGAGGCATCACTGTTGACTTTCAAACATTTCATGTTTTATTACTGCATTTTAATTATTAACTATGTATGGTGTCCCTGGATGATCCACAGGAGCTATGAATCATTCATTTGAACTAAAACAAACTCTTTATTTTTTTTTTCATTAAAATAATCAAATACAAAATAGCTTCCAAAAAAACAGGACAGCAAAACTTGTAGAAAAGAACTCATATTTTAGGAAATGCTACAAATCAATACTACAAAAAACTCCAAGGTCAGAGGAAGAACCAGAGAATGGAGAGCTGATATTAAGACTATATGCAGGTTTTTTTTGTTTTCTTCTTGTCGTGGTTTAACCCCAGCCAGCAACTAAGCACCACACCCACTCGCTCGCTCCCCCTCTAGTGGAATGGGGGAGAGAATCAGAAGTGTAAAAGTGAGAAAACTCGTGGGTTGAGATAAAGACAGGTTAACAGGTAAAGCAAAAGCTGCACATGGAAGCAAAGCAAAATAAGGAAATTATTCATTACTTCCCATCAGCAGGCAGATGTTCAGCCACCTCCAGGAAAGCAGGGCTCTCTCATGGGTAACGGTTACTTGGGAAGACAAACGCCATCACTCTGAACATCTGCCCCTTCCTTCCTTCTTCCCCCAGCTTTATATGCTGAGCATGATGTCATATGGTGTGGAACATCCCTTCGGTCACTTGGGGTCACCTATCTCGGCTGTGTCCCCTCCCAACTTCTATGTACCCCCAACCTACTTGCTGGTGGGGTGGTGTGAGAAGCAGAAGAGGCCTTGACTCTGTGTAAGCACTGCTCAGCAGTAACTAAAACATCTCCTGTGTTATCAACACTGTTTTCAGCACAAATCCAAAACATAGCCCCATACTAGCTACCATGAAGAAAAATTAACTCTGCTCCAGCCAAAACCAGCACACTCCTCTAGTCTCCTAAATTCCTGAAGAATATAAATATCATAAAATGCACTATGTAGGCAGATGCAATTCCAGTTTGATAAGCCCATACTAATATTTTGTAGATAAGAGAGCTGCTTCTGTGCGAGAACCAGCTCTGTGGCACTAAACCCATTTGGGAACAGTCTTTCATTTCCCATATTAGTACAAGACATGAATTTCCATGTGACAGACAAAAGAGATTTGCTTCACTGGCAAAGGTTCTTATCTCTGTTGGAATTCAGCAAGCTCCAAACATAGGAGAAATATTATAACCCAGTTCACTTCGTTTTAGTTATTTGTTAGTGTAACTTGTACCAAGAAGTATAAATAGACCTTAGTTCCTGGGGAAGTTCACAGCACTGTTTTTGATCAGCCTCACAAGAAATTTGCTCTGAAGCCCTAAGGGGTTTATTCTTAATACATTAGCTCCAACCTATGAGAGAAACTACATCTTCAACCGTGATCTTCATTCAACCCTGGTCCCATAAAAATCAGTCTCATTTGATTCAACATCTAGATGCAGCTTTCAGATAAATACGTGAGACAACCCAGATATGGAAGTGACAGCAAAATGGAAACAGTGTGAAGATACCACAGGTAAAGCTGAATCTGAGCAAGGTGGAGATGTCTGTAGGTGTGAAAACCATGACTAACAATTATCTACTGCTTGTCATGCTTAATGGCGGCATCCCAGTGAGAGACAAAATGGAAAGATCCTAAAAGAAATATTGAAAGAGAGAGACTGTTAGAAATTGCTTTGAAAAAGATGTACCTGCTGCAGAGTTGGTCAACTGCAAAACTCAGAACTAAGCCAGGTTTCTTGGCCTGTAGGTCAGCGTTTCACCACTGGGTCCTGCTATGGAAGGTTTGTAAGGCCCTCAGCAGTCACATCCCAAAGAGAAGTCTCTTGTTTGAGTTCACGTTGATTCACAGTTGCTATCTCACAGCCTGAACCTCCAATCCATTTTGCGGAGTAGCGTTCATTCACACAGATAGTCATATGTATTTCCCCAGATGCTACTTGTCTGAGTGAGGGCTACTCAATGGGAGAAAGGACTGCAGATACGGGCTTTGGTGATTAGGTGGTGAGGCAGGCAAGTGAATCAAAATGAAGAAGCTGAACTGGCTCTATGGGCGTATGAAACAATATTTTTCCTTTCTGGGAAGCCTTCCATGAGGTCTTTGCTGGACCCTTGCTAGTCTTTGACCCACTGATGATGTGAGGGAGCTCAGGAGGAACCCCTCACACTGGCATCCAGTGCAGCCTATTCTGTAGTCCGAAAACTCTGAGAAAAGGTCTGTTGTATGTCCTATTATTTAGATTCCATTAAGAAATGCTGCATCCAATTATGATATCAAATTATACACTGTGCTGAGTTTAATATTTCTCAGGCTTTCCTAGACTGCAGTCATCAACATTCAAAAATTCATACTGAGTCAAAGTTATCTCTTGTTATTTTAAATAGAACTATTTTTTTAGGTGTAGAAAGTAGACAGGGCATCACAGATATTTACCCGCTTAGGGTCTCAAATAGCTATGGTATTGTACTTGTCCATTTGTGGTCAAAAGACAACCTTCTGTATACAAGTAAGGAAATTGTTCATTAAAAAAATTAGGTTTTTAAAAATTGCAGCTTCTTTTTCAGGAGTTACCTAAGAGCAGCCTATGCTGACCAGTTCATGGCTAAGGTAATAGGTTATGATTGAGACCAGTATGCTGTCTAAAATAGGCTAGTTTACATGCATTGCTCTTGCAAACCTTAAGATTTGAGGTGTATTTCTGCTTGCTAAAGAACGTCCTTAATAATTTTATCTTTTAAACTTTAGTAAAATTTTTAGCATTTTTACATAGCCCAGGGTCATATTCTTCCCCAAAAGCATCTGAGAGCAAAAGGCTGCTGTTAGCATTAGTAACGTAGCTGCTTGGCCATACCTTCGTTAGTTATTTTACATCTGCTATTCTGAAAATAATTATAGTTCAGTCCAGCTGCATTTAGAAAAAATCAATAGCAGCTCTGACGTGCTTGCCCTTGCCATGCCATTAGTACAACAGCAGACTTGACCCTGCTGGCTGCACGATGTGCCTGTTGCTTAGTGAAACAGAAAGCATCTATCTAGAGAAGATGATTTTGATGAATCGAGCAAATAATATTTCTTGCAGCAAGATTAATTTTGCTAACCTCTCATAACTTCTCATTTGGCTTGCCATGTTTGTTTTACAGATTTCCAATGAAGACCAGTTGTGTTCCTTTCACCATCCTTTTCCAATTAATTAAAAAAAATGGGTTGAATCAGTTTTTTGTTCTTACCATCCAAGTCATGCTCTGAATAGCCTGGAAGCTCTCCTAAGCTGCGCCTTCACTGACAAAAGTAATACATACTTATTGTGTCAACCGGCAGTTCTCTCAATGGAAAAACATGGACACAAAGCACGTAATTTTTTTTTTTTTTTTTTTCTGGAAGGAAGAGCTAGTAAGGTCAAATGTGACCAGGGGTAACAGCACTGAGTTTTGTGGCTAACTTTTGGGAAGTGCTAAAAATGCCACTTAGCATTTTCACCACTTTGCATTTTAGAACTGAACAACACTTACAGGTTAATTAGTCCTCTATGGAAAATATTATTTCCCAACTGCTACCTCCCCAGTAGATTATTATTTACTTTATGGCAGCAGATAAATAATCTCAGATAGCTCTGAGACAGAGTAACAGCTGCACTGAAGATCTGACCTGGGAAAACATGATGCAAAACCAGGACATCAAACTTTACGCTACAAATCTGAAACGAATAAATAAATGTTAGCAAACTTTGCAGGGTTACTTTACCAAAGAATACAAAAAGTGTATCTGCTTTGACAGGCAGGTTCATGCTTAGCAAAAAAAAAAAAAGAGCCTGGCTTGAGACTAATAAGATGATGCATGGAAGGCCAATGATTTGTCTACCCACTGCTTGAGATGTTGCATGGTTTCTCATTTATTTACCTGCTCTTTAGCCTGGCTTACATTGCCTCCTACATGCTCCTTTGCTCAGTGCATTAGGTTCCGGGCCAGGCAGCTGTTGTCAGACCAGTGTGCTCCTGCTCTGAATCCACATCTCTTTCACTTCTGTCCAGGCAGGAGAGGGTCCTCTCTGTTCAAACCAGCTCATGAAATTGCAATCAGTTCCCACCTAGGTCAATATAACCTGCCTGCAGCAGGTTATATTAATACATATATCATATGTAATATAACTTGCCCTAATCACTGCTTCCACGTTTTCCCTTTCTGCCTTCTCCCTCCTCCAGCTCTGGCTCCCATTTGCTAGTCCCCTCTCCAGTCTCCAGGGATACAGGACACACACACTTTCCCCACCTCCTCATTCTCCTTGGTCCTTGCCTGTGACGCCTGCGATGCTGACAGGGCAGCACACCCTGGTCTAAAAGGATGCCAGTAGGTTGGCTGCAGCCGTCTGCCCTGCTTTCACAGAGTTAAATTTGGGGCATTTAGGCATCCTGTCTGCAGGGAAGGGCTCTGCCAGACACCCGACATCATCTCCAGGGAGAGGGGATGCTGTCTGTGACAGGGCAATGGCCAGCACAACACACCTGGGCCACCCACACTGTGCATGGGGACGCCTTTGGCTTCGGGCTGAGGATGAGTTTGGGCCAAAGACTCTTCTCTGCTGGTTCCTAAAGGTCACCTCAAACCTGTGCCTGAGTACAGTCTTGTGTCCCCACCATGTGAATGTGGCCTCCATTTGTGGGCTTGAACCCATGCTTGAAATGCAGTGCAGATGTAATCTTTATCCTCAAATTTATGTCAGTTTTCCAAGTTTGACATTTTTTCCCCCTCTCTGTTCTGTGAAACATCTGAAAAGCTCCTAAGTACTATAAAAATGATATTCTTAGTTTATTTGGTGCATACACTTCAGGAAAGTTGCCAGTACTCATGTACTCAGCTGCTGCTTATTCTCCACAAGATTACTTGCTCTTTGTCCTTGTATACATAAATATTATTGCTGACCCATTTCTCCTGCATCCTGCAGGAAATGAATCTTCTAAAGTGCCTTGTCAGAGTGGAACTGGACAGACATGGAAAACCAGCTGGAAAATGGCCAAAATGAATGTGGTGGTAGATTGCTTTTCCAAGGGCTTGGCAGAAGGTCCCCCAGAAAAGGGCTGGCAGGAATGTAATGCTCTATGACTGCTCTCTGAGTGCACTTTGCAGCCCGAGTGCTCGCTAATTTAAATTTCCTTAAAACTGCAGACAGGGAAATGAGATTTGTGGGGGCTTTCATCCTTCATCCCTCTGCTGTAGTGTAGATTACTAAAGGTTATTCAAATTAACAGAATAAGGATGAATCCTTTCCCTAAACTGAAGAAGAAAAAAAAAAAAAAAAAAAGGAGAAAGCTGCTCAGAAGTTTGATTTTACTGATAAATGCAAGCCTACTGGGCTTGACATTGTTGAGCCTGATTTGTTTGCAATACCTTGGGCTGAAAGAGCGGATGGGGTAGAAGGCTGGGCACTGACTGAAACCTGCCTGGATTCCTGCTCCTCAGGCAGAGCCACCGGCTTCAGTGGTGGTGGGATCTTTAAAAACACGAGTGCAAAATGAACTCTGGCACTTCTTACGCCGTGCAGCTGTAAGTTTGAGGAATGATGAATGATTCAATACAGAGCATGAAAGATGTTTTTACCTCCAGGTTCAGTCATTGCAAGTCAGATGATTGAGCTACATCAGATGATGAATTTCACAGGAAAATATTTTTATCTTCAAAGGTCCTTAGTATTAGAAATTCATGGAGGGAATCAAAGCAGCCACAGATGGCCGCTAACAACTGGTTACACTTCAACTAAAGGGCAGCGGATTGTGACTTCAACTGAGGGACATCAGCTGAGAAGAATGGACTCATATAGCTTTGGAATTATCGATATTTAGATTTAAGTGGTATGAAGTGAGGTTTACTCAGCTCTCTGTGTTTTTTGGTTTTATTTTGTTTTGTTTTGTTTTCTGTTGGCTATAAAGAGATGGTACAGAAATCATTCTGAAATCAAGAACAGCCGTACCTTTCTGCTTTCCTCAACATACCACAAATCTGTGAATGCACAATCAAAACCCTTCTCAAAATTGTTATTATTCTAGCTCTGTCTCTTCCTAAGAGCCTGCTTTAACATCTGCGCTTTGTAGTATCTTCAGAGTAATTCGAGCCAAAAGAGAAAAAGCTTTATCTTGGGACAGTGTTTAATTCTGTGGGTGTTATCTCTAAAATCTTACTGTGGGGAAAGCTGTGAAATGCTCTGAATGTAAACCTCTGGCCACAGTCAAGTTTCTGGAAAAAAGAGAGTCCTGCATGCAACTAAGGTTGTTATTGGGACACTCCAGCGTCATTTGCAAACCCTCTGAAGCCGTTTTTGCAAGGGATAGGGTGATAGAAGCTGCTTGACCTGTTGTGCATGTAGAGGAGGAGTCATAATATTATGCACAACCCACGACTGCAGGCATTAATGCACAACTGAGAGAGTGTACCCTGGAGGATCCTTCTATGATTAAACTCATACCTTAAAAATACAGTGGCTTCTAGGATGTCTGTGCAGAATCAGGCTCCAAACAGCATTATCTCGTACGCTTTCAAGCTATGTCTAGCCAAGACATTTATAGGCTGCCAGTCACCACAGTGAGTGCTATTCCTCAACAAGTGGAACAATCCTGAACTTACATCACATGACTTTGCCCATTTTGTGTGTTTTAGAGCCTTTAAGTTATTTACTTTCTCTTGGGGTCTGCAGCACGAGATCAGCTGATGATGACTCTGTAGCTCTATTGCTGATGAAGTATTCTGTTTTCTCTACTATTTATCTTCTCCTTTTGCTGCTTCCTGGCATGATGGTCACATTCTGCCAAGGAAGATTGTTCAGGACTGTTGGAGCTTTTAATCACGCTCTAAAACAGTAATTTTCAACATGTTTTGATACTTAGAATTTTTTAAAAGTGCTGAATACCCCATTAGAAATTTCAAGTATGTAGATTGTCGCAGAGTCTATGTGAACTTACTACTTCTTAGCAACCTTTCATAAAACCCAGAGAAACAACTGATGGATAGCAACAACCTACAGACCAGAAAACTTCTAAAATGCCTCAGACAGACTGCTCCTTTCAGGTAAGAGGTGAAGCCATCTTAACCACTTACTCAGTTCTGAACACAGTATTCCATTTCTCCAGGATTTTTCTCCTATGCCTGCTGCATCTTGCTATACAAATAATCTTTTATCACAACTAGAATCTTCTTTGTCCAAGGTTGTACTTTTGTGCTTTTGTTTTCACATATTGGCAAGCCTTGGTTTTGTGTGTTTGTTCTTTGTTGCCTTAGCAGCAGAAAAGTTCTGTTTAATCTTCCATGAAGATCTGGCATAACAATGAACAACCGTCAAATGTTTAGAAACTGCCCTTTGCCCCCTATAAATTCACATTTTCAACTCCAGTCTAGAATGCAGTGTTTCCGTACCTCCTGTAAACATAGAAAACTGCTCAGAAAGAATTTCAGTGATGTTTTTAGTTTATTACATTTTTTCTACTTACCTAAATGTTTGTACCATTTGGTCTTCAGCCTCTAGACCCATACAATAGAAATGGAGTTAAACGTATGGCCTCAAAACATTCAGCAGCAGCAGCTGCAGGACGGAGGATGATGGCCAGTCTTAACCTGTACGCCACCTGAAAGTGCAAAATGTCACATGGCGATCGATGCCCGATAGGTTTTACCTTCCACAGAGTAATAGTTCTGTGCTTAGGAGTCACATAAGGTAAAAGGCTGCTCTACAAGATTTGAAATCTTCAGCTTCTCAGTGTAATATTCCTTTTTCCTAACTTTCTGGATTATTTCCATGACAGAACTAGCTTCTTTTTGTGTATGGAAACATGAACAAAAGAGAGAAATTAAAAGCTGTCTGGATTCTCAATGCACCTGCTACATCAGGGTTGATACTGAGAAGTTACAGGTGCAAGATTTTTAGCCCAAAATATTATAAACTTACTTTAAAAACTGAGAATTACAAGAAAATTCATTGAAATACAGTTTGAGATTGTTCAAATTCCATTTCAAAAGGTGTTTGAAAGGACGCTTTAATTAAGTTGCTGCATTCATGGTCAAGTTGTTGAATGTAGGGAGGAAGCCCCCTGCCCTGACTTTGATGGTGTCTCTAAATATGTGTAGAATAAGGATGCTGAAGCGTTGGCTGAAAGCTGTGCCAAGTGTGATGGATGGAAGATCTACATGAGCTCTAGCACTTTAACTCACTTTGTGTCTGTCACCTCTGGCCATGAGTTTGGCTGCTCAGCCTGTCTTGAAGTTCAAGCTGTAGGAGTCTGCTTACCCAAGGGCTACAGGAACAAAAGGGAAATTCTAAAAAAAAATGAAAAGAAAAATGTACATTGGCTTGGCTGGCTGGGGATCAGTTTGGGGCATTCAAAATGGAATAGTGAGTTTGGATTCTTCTAATGGGTGCTAGTTTTACCTGGTTTTACTTTTCCTACTGTCTCTTTTTCTTTTTTTTTTGTCCCTGTAGCTTTTGAGAATTTATGCAGCTCAGTAATGCTTTCAGGTGAACTGAAATGAAAGTTGTTTGTATTCCAGATGGGAAAGGAGACTAGATTTGTGGCTTTTGGAGCTGACAATTTAGAGGACTCCTACAAGGAGAGGAAACAACCTTAAAAATACTTTAGTTACAGTTTTTACAGTCCCATTAGAATTTCTTAATTTTCTTATTTACATCTCATGCTTTTTCCAGTTAGTGCCATTGCCTCATGGTTTCTCTAGGTTATTGGTAATGTGTCAAGGCTGTCTCTGAGAGGTAGAAGCGTCCTCTTCTTCTGTCTAGTGAGAGTTAAAGATGTTCAGCACCCTTCAGAATCAGACTTTGCTGTCTTTTTTTTTTCTGTTTTGCTGTATTTAAGAAATATATTAGAAGGCAGGAGTTATTAATATTATAATTTAATGCTATGTATTAATGCTGTGAGAGAATCAAATACAACCATCTGCAGTGAGTTGCCCTGATTCTATTTGTTTCACATAATAACAGTATGGCCAAACTAGAATATTAAAACCAATATTTTCTAGTAGGGAATAAATAGGGAAGTAAGTGGGAAGAAAACATCTCCATCTTTTAAAGAAAACTTAGAGAAAGACAGGAAAATATGGTGTCAGAAATAATACTGCAGTGTGAGCAAAATTCACTGAGTGAGGTAATGGGGATTTTCCAGCAAATTCCTATAATTACTCACCTATTACAGAATTTTAACAAGTTACATGGAGTTATCTTACAAACCAACATTAAAAAGTTTGCCTCCTTTGCTCCTATTGCCAGTCATTCAGGAGCAATTAACCAGTAAACACTTGTTGGTCGCTGGTTTGTGGCTCCCCCATTAAGAGCTGTGCTCAAATGAAGACAGGAGCACTGAAGCCAGAAAACCTTAACCTTTGTACCTAAGTTTACTCCGGTGAAGTTGTTCTGGTTTTGTTAGTGAGGGGGGGCCTAAGGTGGTAGAGATAATGTTAAGCCCGGGAAGAGGGAGGGGTGGGGGGAGGTTATCTTGTTCCCTGTCTCATTCTCCTGTTAATTTTAGAAATAAATGAATAGTTTTCCCCAAGTCGAGCCTGTTTTGCCCGTGACGGTAACTTTAAGGATTTCTCCCCATCCTTATCTCAAACCTTGAGCTGTTTTTCTTATATCATCTCCTCCTATTCTCTCGGAGGGTGGGGGGAGCAAGAGACAGACTGCGTAGTCTGGTCCCGATCAGGGCTGAACTACGACAGAAGTTTACTTGGTTTTCAACAAGCACTTTCATGAAAGCAAAGTAATGCATAGTTATAAATCTTTTGTACCCGAACTCACATTACGGGATTAAACTTTCTATTGCTGATATTGAGCTCCACTCCAGAGGACAGTGAAGTCGATCAAAGCTTTCCAATGACTTCCACAAGACATAAATCAAGCTCAAATGAACACCGAGAATCCTGATTATTTTTTGTACCTCTTGCTAGGTACCTTCCACAGGACCTGCCACATTAATAAATGATCAATATTAAAATGTCAAGAAAGCTTTAAGGACTTATTTGGCAGTGAGCTGAGGTCTGCACTTAGTCTGGATGGTGGAAGCTCACTGAAGGTGGTGGCGATGCAAAGGTGTGAAGGAGGCTGACACCAAGCACTTCACCATCGGGTTGAAGGGTGGGAAAGGAGAGTTTAGTTAGAGGGAACAAGTAACCATCTGGCTGCGTGTAGGGATGTAAGAGGATGAGGGTTACGACTGCAGTAGCACGTATAAGGCTGCCAGCTATGTGGTTCTGAGTCTTTAAATAAAGACAGGCTGCGTCCTCCCAGACCCAAAAGCTGATGAGGGCCGTAGAGATTCCCCTCAGTCACTTGCAGATGAGCTGACTGATGAAGGGTCATTTAGGGTTATCTGCTTATCCTGTTGATTAATAACATCTGCTCCACAGCTGACAATATTGAGAACTACATCTATGCTAGGGAGGCAAAATAGGCAGTGTTGTCTAACTCCTTTGAGATGTATGGAGTAGGATGGTGCTCTCACCCAGTGGGCCACTTCCCTTGCGTTATCCCTTCTGCCTGCCCTAGCAGGAAAGTGATCTGTACGGAACAGCGCCATTTGCCACTCCTTCGCTGCTGTAAATGGTGGCCAGCAGGATTGGACGCGGGCCCAGCAGATGGTGGAGGCAGGAGTGCCAGGAGCAGCTGGGCAGGCCGAGGTGTAAGGGAGGAGCAGCCCTGACGGCAGCCAGGGTGAATTTAAAATCATAGAATAGTTTGGGTTGGAAGGGACCTTCAAAGGTCCCTGCAAAGGAACAGGGACATCTCCAAACAGATGAGGTTGCTCAGAGCCCTGTCCAACCTGGCCTTGAATGTTTCCAGGGATGGGGCATCCACCACCTCTCTGTGCAACCTGTTCCAGTGTTCCATCACCCTCATTGTAAATTTTTTTTTTCTAATGTCTAATCTGAATCTAACTCCCTCTATTTTGAAACCATTACCCCTTGTCCTGTCACAACAGGCCCTGCTAAAGTTTTTCCCTGTCTTTCTTGTAGGCCCCCTTTAGGTACTGGAAGGCCACTGTAAGGTCTCCCTGGAGCCTTCTCTTCTCCAGGCTGAACAGCCCCCACTTTCTCAGCCTGTGCTCATAGGAGAGGTACTCCAGCCCCCTGATCATCTTCATGGCCCTCCTCTGGACTTGCTCCAACAGGTCCACGTCCTTATGCTGGGGGCTCCAGAGCTGGATGCAGTACTCCAGGTGGGGTCTCACCAGAGCAAAGCAGAGGGGCAGAATCACCTCCCTTGACCAGCTGGCCGTGCTGCTTTTGATGCAGCCCAGGATGCGGTTGGCTTTCTGGGCTGCAAGTGCACATTGCCTGCTCATGTTGGCTCATTGCTGGCTCTTGTCCACCAGCACTGCCAAGTCCTTCTCCTCAGGGCTGCTCTCAATCCATTCCCCGCCCAGCCTGTATCTGTGCCTGGGATTGCCATGACCCAGGTGCAGGACCTTGCACTTGGCCCTGTTGAACTCCATGAGGTTTGCACGGGCCCACCTCTCCAGCCTGTCAAGGTCCCTCTGGATGGCATCCCTCCCCATTTCAGCACTTTTTTCGACGGGACCACCTCGACCTGTGAGAAGCACACCTGGAGGGTGGCACAATCCCCTTCTCAGCCTCTCAAACGCCAGTGGCGGTCCTTGACAGCCCTGGGCGTCGGGGGAGGTGGCGGGGCAAAGGCCGCCCGAAGCAGGCAGGTCTGCCGGCTCGCTTTTCCTGGCGAAGGACGGGGAGGAGCCGGCTGTCCCCCGCCCGGGGAGAACTACAGCGCCCGTCGGCCCCTGCGCGCCGCCCCCACCTTTTCCCGCCTCTCGCCGCTACCGCCTGCCTGCTGTCAGCGAGGAGCCGGACCCGGCTCGCCCGGGAGGGGCTGCCGCCGCGGGGGAGGAGGGTGCTGAGGGTGGCGGCCGCCCTCGGGGCGGCGGGGTGGAGCGGGGCGGCCCCGTCCCTTGCCGGGGAGCGGCGTTCCCGCAGCCTCGCTGCCCCGTCCCGTCCGGTCCCGTCGCGGTTGTGGTGGCGGCGGCGGCGGCGGCGCGGCTCATGAGGTGAAGATGGTGATCCGCGTCTTCATCGCCTCCTCCTCGGGCTCGGTGGCGGTGAGTCGGGGCGAGCGGCGGGGGAGGGAGGGAGAGGAGCCGGGGTGCGGGGCCGGCGGGGCCGAGGACAGCGCGGGGCGAAGCTGCCCGGTGGTTGTCAGCCGCCGAACCCCACCACAGCTCCCAGACCTGGCTCCTCTTCGTAGGGGTCAGATTTTGGGTGTGTTTTGAGGGTCTCAGGCGTGATAAAGCAGGGCTAAATTTGCCCTCCTGGGAGGGGGGTTCAGCCCCGTGGTGCGGGGCGGTGGGGTGGGGAGAGTGCCCTGAGGTGCGGTGCCCTGGGGCCTGCCAGCTACTGCGGGTTTAAAGAAGGGATAAAAAGAGAGCCTGGAGCCAAACTTCGGGCCAGTAGCTCCTCTCTGCGTTAACAAATACTCTGGAAAAGGTACAGCTCCCTTCCCACTCGGGTTATGAAAGGCATCGCTGCGTCCTCTGCTTAATTGGAGCTCCTATAGCTTTCTCTTCTTGAATTAATTATGCATGTGACCTATGAATTTCCATATTTTCATATAAAATGACAGCTCTGATTTCCATGAAGGCAACCTGAGTGGAAGTCTTCTACTGAATTTGTTCTTTAATGAGAAACATCAGAAGGACTTAAATATAATTGATATTCTTTATGCTTCAGCAGTGAAGGCAGCGGCATTTTTGCCTTGCGGAAGGATGTGGCACTGTGTTTTCCCATCTGAAGGTTTATTGCGTGTTCGCTTCCTTCAGCCTTGTACTGCGTGATACTAGTTTTCAGTTCAGTGGCATGGTGACAGGTATCCGTTCTGATATGTTTTGGCATGAAGTGTTCAAAATACTTAGTGGCTGCATTACAGCTAATAAAAACTAATTATCCATTTCAGTAGCCAACTGAGTAAACACAGAGTGTCTTCAGAACTCTATAATCCGTGTTCATCAAGCATCCGTAATAGAAACATCTCCTTCCCTGCACGGGCAGTTGGTTCATGCTGTGGTAGCTCAGTAGTGCTAGGTTTAGTTTCCGTTTCATGCCTCATAGCTTGAACATTAATGCGTATTTTGTTTTGTTGAAGGGAAGGGAGAGGGCTACATAATTAGCTCACCCATATCTCCTTTTCTGACCGGTCTGCAAATAGGTTATTGATTGGAGTTTTTGATTCTGCCCTCTTTTTCCCCTGTCTCTGCCTGCAAGGTACATGTCCTGTTAGCAGCAGCAGCAATGTAACCCTCTTCACTATCTGTTAACCCAACAAACCAAATCTGAGGTTGACAAGTAATTTGATTTGCACATTGGTTCATTTGCTGACTTTTTGCTGACTTTTTTTCTGACTTGGACAGGAGGAAGATGACATATAATGCAGGTAACAGTTTGCATACTGGTGATAGTCAACTTTCTTCATATAGACAGCAGTATATCTGAGTACAACCTAGCCAAAGGAAAATAGATAATTTGGTGACTGAAGGAACTGTTACACAGGACCAGAGCTGTGACTTCTTTTTTCTGTCAGTTTTTCTTCATCTATGTTATCTCAGCACTTAGGAACCTTCATTATGGGCTATATTCCTGCTGTGCTCAGTGTGGTATCACCGCGGCTTTTTTTCTGTGGGCTTTGCAGGGGGTGTCCATAGATCACAGCTAAGTGATCGAGGAAAATGACAAAGAAAAAACTATTGTCAGCTGGTTATGTGGGAATCTGCATCTGAAGAAAAGGGGGATTACTGTATTGCACATCTCTAAGCAGGGAAGTTTTAAACTTAGTTTCATCCTCCTAGAACTAAAAAGTCATGAAGGGAATCAAAAAATGTTTGAGTCATGTAATTCCTTGTCGTCTCCTCCAGCCTTCAGCACAACTACATCAACTGCTTTCTGGGATCCTGTGCAATTCATGAGATAGGATGATTTCCCTGTCTAGAGAAATGAGTACCCCTTATAGATCTGTCTCCTGCTAAAAACAGTGTCAGATTCCGTGGTTTAATTTCCACCTGTAGGTCAGCTTGAGTCAAATTGTAGGCTAGCCGCTTGTGAGCGTGGATGTGGCTGAGATTAGTATCTGACCTGCTGTAATTGACCCAAGACTTCTATACGTGATATTTGCTGATAAACTAAAAGCAGTGTCATAGTGACCCAATTCACTTTCCTAATCTCACTAGCGATCTTTTGTTAACATACTCTTTATTTTAAAATGAAAAGTCTGTCTAGTCTCTACAGTAAGCTTTTGGTTTCATTTGTTACCTCACCAGCAGTGTGTTGTTAAAGCAGGGGGACTTCTCAGTCCTCTTTCTTCTTTGTGCCTGGAATAAGACTGATTTGAGTTTGCAGAGAGGGAGGGGTGAAGACAGTGATTTGTTTAAATATGCAGCAATTTCCTTATGGTAACTGGTGAAAGAGATATTACCTAGCAAATATAATAAGCTAATCTCTTTGTGTATGACTCCTTTTGAAACCTTTGGAATATCCAGGTCAAATGATAGGCATTTGGCTGAAACATTCCTGAGAAATATACTGGTTGTGTAGTCAGTAAAGGCTTCAGTTTGTGTAAATATAACTTTCCCTGGAAACTTAAAATGTTTATCGATCCCGATACTTGCTGTAATTTATTTTGTGCTAAAGAAGATAAAAATACTTAGTAGTCATACATAATTCTAAGAGTTCAGCGCATAAAATGTTTTGGGGGTTGTTCTGGAGAATGTGAAAAGGAAGTGGATGAGAAACAGCCAAAAGAATGCGAACCTTCCCTCCATTTGGTCTTGGACTTTTCCCTGCAGCATCTTCCTCACATCTGAAGGTTCTGAGATCCCTGAGAGGTTAATGGTAGTAACTGTTTGTTGTTGGTCTTTTTTTTAAAAAAAACTTGGGAGTATAATCGCCTCGTGAGCTTAAAAGGGCTCCGAGATCCCCAAACCTAGTTGGTACTTGAGTGAAAACATTTATATTCAGTTTTTACAGAAGCTGGACTGTGGGTTTACCCTGTAGGGATGCTGTAGACAAGTTCCTGAGACCTTGTTATGGGAAGGGAGGAGAGAGGCATTGTGTGTATGTGTACATTTCTACATAACCTCTTGTTGTTTTAAGCATGCATTAGGCAGATCCAATTGAATCAACAATGGGAAGCCTCTGAATAGGGCAGGCAGGCATGTTTCTACAAGCCTTACCGTCTCCTACTTATTTCTGACCTGAATTTCTACTGGTTGTTCGTAAGCTGTGTCTCGAATTCCAAGCACTTCTTTGTAGGACTGGGGAGGCAGGCTTTGCTACTCCTCCCTGATAAGGACAATCAGTGTTCTTTTGTGCTTGGGAGAAAGGCAACTTTAAAATTAGCTATGACTTTTCTCCCTCAGCAGTGCTTCACTGTTTTCAGGAAATAGTTGATGCCCTCGTTTTTCACCAAATCATTCCAAGGTGACTGTAATTTAATCTGTTTCGCATTTTCCAGTCTATCAGTAAAAATTTACACTTGGGCTACTGTACTGTGTATTGACTCAGTTAAAAGGTTTTCAGCGTATTAAAGCAGCTCTACCTTTGACAGGAATCTGGTAGTATGAGCTAAGTAACTCTAAGCCTGGAATTCCTACAGTTATCTAGAAATGCCAGACCAGAGGACTGCAGATCAGGTAAGGGGAGTGTCATTGAAGAGTTTTCAGATACTGGAGAAACCTCAAACAACTGTCGTACTTTCTCCTCTGTGGTAATAATTTATTGCCTTGGAGCTTCATCTGTTAAGCTGAATAGATATAGTGAAGAAATGGAACAGTGGGTAGAATCTCCTCTGACAAGGGAGAGACGTAGAATGCTTTCCCATTGAAATTTTTGTGCGTGCATGAGATGTGAAAAACACGTCACTGAAATGAACTCCATTTAGTGTACAAGGATAAGTGCTACTCAGCCACATTCTCCATGAGAACATGTTTGGGAAGGAACAGCACCAACCTGAAAATAATATACTTTTTTAAATGACCAAAAGTTGGACTTTGACTCCTGCTACTGAAGAGAATTATGGATTTTTGATTAGGAAGCTTGATAAGATAGGTGCAGTTACAGTTAAATTGTTTTTATAGCAAATATTGTTTTTATGAGACTACAGCTCTAAGCATACTATGGAGGTCAAATGAGCTGGAATTTTTGTTTCCTGGAGTGACTTTAAATCACAGTATGAAACATCAGAATGTCCGAATAATTACAGTCATGTTTGTTTGGTTCATGTGTTGTTGGATAATGTAATGAAGACAAATACAATGCTAACATTCTTAAGGCTAAGCTTATCTCCTAGCAATAATGATGAATTTCAACTCCACCGTTGTTTGTACAAAGTCATTGTAACTCAACATTTCTCATAGCATTTCTCAGGAAGAATGTACTTCTTGTTGAGAGGTGTGGAATAAATTCACTTAGAATATGTCACTTCTAGAATATCCACTATCTAAAAGATTCTTTTGCCTCTTTGCACCCCAAAAGCACAACAGTCAAAACTGAAAGTGATTTGGTTCAGTGATACAAGTGCCTTTTGTGAAAACTCTGTTAGTTATGGTGGTCATTTGGAGGGATTTACAACTTGTTGCATCTGATTTACAAAAAATCAACTACCTATGCGGTAAAATATTAATATTTGCAAATTATGAACATTATCATTATTTTTTAATATTAGAAGTTTGTATAATCAGATCAAAGCTGCAGGTATGTTACCTTTTTAGAAATGAGACAATAATCTTTACAATTGGAAGTGATCCTGCAATATTTACATGGGAAATAGCAATATTTTTAATGCATAACCACAGTATTGTTTAGTATCAAGGCCAGGTTGGATGAGGCTCTGAGCAACCTGACCTAGTTGGAGATGTCCCTACGCCTTGCAGGGAGGTTGGACGAGATGACCTTTAAAGGTCCCTTCCAACCCTAACGATTGTATGATTCTGTGATTCTATCTGTCAGCATGCTGACGATACTCCTGTTGGATTGGATCCTCAAAGCCTGATGTTCGAGTGTCACGTGAACATCATACTGTGTCACTTCACTTGATCAAGATGGTGGTGCTTTTGGTTGTGCACCTGCAGAGTAGTGCCAAGCAACGGCAGTGATACTAAAAGAAAAGCTGGATCCTTGCTCAGTTACAGGACGTCATGTGTATCCATGTCTTGGATCTTAGTAATTGTATCAGAGAGATCTAGGGACTTTCTGGATCTAGTCCCTTTGACGGACAGAATTAGTTCCCTCATCCTTCCTCAAGTTTCCTAGTGCCAGGTCAGGTGGCTCATACTCATCTTTGCTGGCTTCTGTCAGTCCTGTTTTTGAGGGTTCACGTGGCAGAGGAAGCCTGAGAGCCTCAGCTGGGACTGTGAATTCTGTGAGGCAGGGAGGTCAGTGCTGCAGGCTTTAGCTGTTTTTCACCCTAAGGACCCTCTGCGGATCTAGTTCTCAAGTCAGCATTCCGAAGAAATCTAAATTCTAGTTACATCCTCCTGCCTCATGATGAAGAGAACTAGGAGCCTCTGAACAGCGGTTCAGGTGGCTTGGCGAACATGTTCTGGAGGGAGCCGGGAGAGAACCGTATCCTAGTTACAAGGGTATAGGTGGAATTTAGACCATCTGTCTGTGGTATTCAGTACCTAACTGTTGCACCATTCTTGTGTGCTCTAGTGCTTTTCAAATATTTACATTTCTTCTGGGCAGGCAGATTGTCAGAAATAATGCTACCTTGAAGAACACACTTTAGACTACAGTGTCATGAGTGGTCAGGACCGTTACTGACCTTTGATTACAATTGTAACTGTAATAATACTTCAAAGGAGGTATTGTTCTGATGGGGTTTCTGAGGACTGTTTGGAGTGTGTACTCCAAAAGAGAGTGTGTACTCTCCATTTACTGATCTGCTTTGTACAGGCATACAGTTCAATGTCTCTAACACAGTGACATTCTCTACAGACTTAGCCCTCTATTTTGAATATGGAATTCACATGGATTGGAAAGAATAAAATGAGTAATAAAAGACATCTTGTTCATTTTAAGAAAGCTTTTCCTCTCTGTTTTTCTGTAGAGTATAGCAGTGTCAAAGTGCAAGTCCCTGAACGGACATACTTCACCGATGGTGACCTATTTTTAATTTTCCACCCGTATCATCAAAGCCGCGAAGTTCATTGTCCTAACCCTGGTCGTAGTGTCAGTGATCATGGGAGGTCACATATAACAGAATTTGATTACATTAATGAAAAAACAATGAAGTAATAATTAACTTGCATGCAAATTATTGGTACAAATGACTTTTGGATTACTTTTATTTTCCATGTTGTTATGTGAAATGAAACTTTATATAGGCACATAACTCAGCTGTCTGTTTTCTAGAGAGTACAACCCGGGAGGAAAGGCAGGGTATGAAAGCAACATTCTTTGGTCATTGCCATTTTTTGGCTGATGCTAGTACATCAACCATATTTATACCACATTTATAGTTGTCCTTGTCACATGCTAATATTGCTCCAGCAGAGACAAACTCCAGCAGAGGGGCAAGGCAGGTAGCTCTCATGCTGTAACACGTTGGATTACTGCAACTGCTCCCTTCGGTGCTGCTGAACTGGAGCTCTTGTTGGTACCAGCAACTTTAGTCTGGTGAATTCGAATTGAAAATGGCGTATTTTCCATATGCAGCCTGCTGCAGGCTCAGTGTCTGGTTTCTTGTCACTATAAAGGTCTCTCAGCCAAGGGACAATGAATTGAATTCTGTTACATTTGAGCATCACAGAACTGCTTTCCCAAAATCTATTCAGCTATTCTTCTGTAAACCTAGGTCACGTATTCACTTTCTCTCTAGAGTTTTTTTTTTTTCCCAAGAAGTCTTATTTGGGCAAGTGTCAGAGTGTCAGTATTTTTTTTTTTTTCTTTTGGAACTAAGTTTGGGGTGATATGAGCTATAGTGATGAGGAGCCTTCTTAAAACAAGTTATTTCTATCTCGTTAGTGGGGGAAGAGAAAAACAGCTGGATTTTACAACAGTAAACAAGCTTATTTAGTCTAAATTTAATATTGTACTTCACTATAAAGTGATTGAATTTGGCACGAAGGAAGGGGAGTCTTGCTAGCAGATTTATGAAGAGAAGTTCTTAGAAGAAGCAGGTTGTTTAGTGACTCCTGTTAATCATCAATAAGAGATGCCCTTCTGTTGTTGCCCAGATGCCTTGGGTAGGATAGAGCGTATCTTCACTGTTAAGAGTTCCAGGATTTGTTGGTGGTGGTTTTGCTTTTTTACCTCTGGATTACTAATCCCCACCATTCCTAGTAAAACAATGTGGAAACCTGCAAGACTTTTCTCATTTTACTGCAAGGAATAAACTTGCAGAAGTTAACGCCTGGGAGTGACCTTTGCAAATGTACCAGCCTGCCTTTAGTTGGAATATACATATGCAGATGTGCATTTTTGTATGCACACATATATACTGAGATATATATATGTAGTGTGTGTAGGTTATGTATCTTTATATCTGTGTATATGTGTGTGTATATATGTTTCTTAACCCTGGAATCACCAACAGGTGGTAATTATCATATTAGTAGTAAACATAAGCAACTGATTTTTGCATCCTCGGAAGAGAAATAAATATAATACCCTGGTCCCTCGCACTGGTTGCTCAAGATACATCGGCATCCGTTGGGGCCCTATCAAAAATGACTGCTCCTTTATTTGAATAGCTAGGCCTTATGGAATTGTAACCATGGATGTCTGTCTTCTGTTTAAGCTAGAGTGCTGAAACCACCGTGCTTGCTCAGCTGCCTCAGTTATTCTGTGTGTCTGGTCAACCCGTAAGAACTTTACTTATGTAACTTGTTTCGGATAATGAGGTGCTTACAAAACATCAGCATAGTTATACCGAGATATATAATTGTATAGCTGGCAGTATAATTGTGCCGGCTCATGGTGACGCACAGTGGCGTAAGTATTTCCCTTCCTTTCCTAGCAAAAAGGTAACATCAGTGTGAACGATGTTATGAAGATTCTTATCTGAGAGCTCTGACAGGCATGCAGTGGCAGTTTAAGACCTCACTGCTGATAACTTAAAAGTTGTTCTTTTGGCTGCTGCAGAGCTCGAGGACAGAATGTGTTCCTGCATTTTGGTCTCTTTCATTGCAGCCTTGTGTGTTTGCCCTCACGGGTGCTGGAGGCGGGCTAGTAATACATTGGACTGTGAAACTGAACATCTGCCGCACCAGGACCTGTCCAGTTTTGCCATTGTTGCGGGGGAGATGATAACTTGTGGCAAGAGGAGGGTAGCAAGCTTCTGCTTGTGACAAAGCCTTAAACAGCCGTGGTTTCTGGCTTTCTGAACATGTTTAATGGGATTGCTCTGCTGCAAACTCTGCCAGCAGGGTTACCCTCAGAGGTTTTGTTTATAGGCAGAGCCCTGAAACCTTGAACTTGTACTCCATATTAAATACAAATCAAAACATGTGATTGTGTATGTTCCCTTCACACATACTGATAAGTTTTTCCTGTTGGCTTTTGGCTTTTTATGTTTACACAGGAAGACAGAACTTTATTTACCTTCACATGGTAGGAGATACGGCCCAATCTGCTATGTAACATGGATCCTCTGAATTCACTGGATAGATTCCAGTTGAAGCAAGATAACTTGACTCAGAAAAAAAAAACCATCAGAACTTAATTGTGGAAATTCCATCACAACTTTCACAAATTTGTTCCATTTCCTGACATTTTCATATGCTGCAGAGGATGATGTCAGGTATTATCTGTGCTATTAAAACCTTTATAGGTGATTATTTGCAACAATTTAATAACATTACAAATCAATTAAAGAATGGTTTCCTAATTATGGAACTGGGATCTGTGTCTTTCAGAGAAAGGTAAGTGAATTTTTGTGTGCCTTTGTTTGAAAGAAAGCTTCCTTTGATCTTATAAACAATAGAGCATCAGCAACTGAAGCTTGTCATTACTTTGCTGCAGGGTTAGTGAAATTATTATCACCGTCTAGTCTAAAGAAACGCAATTCAACTATGCATTAAAGCTTTGGTGTGCATCTGCATGTCCTAAGGTCAATCTTCCTGAAGCATCTCTAGTTGAGTGATCTGGTGTGTTTATATAGAAGCAGAGACAGGAGTGGTATTTGAAGGATTTAGGTAGCATCAAATTCTTCAGTAGGAACCTGCTAGGAAGCTAAAATTAGTTAGAAAGGAGATACAAAAGTAGTCTTTGATCAGAGAAGATAGCTGCCTTGAAGGCCCTGATGTGCCAGCAGTCCCTTCCTACTCAGTGAGACTGGCTTGCCTGCAGCAAGATTGATTTTCTGGTAAAGGTTCGCAGCATCATAACGCGGGGAAATCTTAAGATCTGTGGGTTTATTCAGCATGGTATTCACCGATACCTTTGACTATGTGGGAGTGAGTCCCGTTGACCTTACAGGAGATGTGTCTGCAGTTTATGGAGTAATAATCAGATGGCTGCTGTGTTTGGGGATGCAGCTAGTTAGTAAGAAATGGGGCTGCATAAGTATAAAAGAAAAGGTAATTTGCACATACAGAGCTGCAGGAACAGGCAAGTTACATGGATATAGTTGCATTTGTTGAAAGAGAAATAAAGTTGGCATTTGTTAACAAAGTTAGAAGCCTCATTCTGCTCTCAGTTCAGGCAAAAGTAATTCTGTTATTGATCTGAATAATAGCAGTGGCGGTCAACCCTAGTTTAGACAATGATGTCAACAAAATCCCTCATCTTAGCCTTACAAAAACATACTGATAGAACTTTGTGGTAATACAGTCCAGTTTTATCTGAAATCTGACATTTGTCTAGAGCCGCAAATGCATTTTTCTGTTGCTGCTTCATGTACTGCTAGAAAGACCTGTAAATATCCGTAAAAACTTAGCACAACAAATTCTGAATAACTCGTACCGCTGTTATTTTAAAGTGCATTATCAAGGGTATGTGTATCTGTAGTTGGCAGAATGACACATCTGTGCTGTGCAGATAGTAGCTGTCGGGAGAAAATAGTGAAAGTATTGACAGCTTTATTGCACAAAGTTGTTTTTCACGTTCTTTGGAGCATTTTGGAATCATAATATCTCTGATCCTTCAGGACGAGAAAACAAATAAATGCAAGCATAGTCCTTCTTAGGGAAAGGCTGGATGTTTTTTCCAAGTGTCCAGTCATTCTCTCAAATTCATAGAGGGGGATTAGTAGCTATAGATGTGACCTTGTGTTTATGTGGGAACAGAGTTCTCCATCAAAGCCAGTATGCCACTGCAGGGCTAGGCAGTCTTTGAGCTTGCCTTAATGTCTGTCTGAAACTCTACCCTACTATCAGGAGACTCTGCTGCCTGTGGCATCTTATGGCTCCATATTCTCCATCAGCTAGCTGCTCTTGATTCAGAAATAGCTGGAGCTGCAGTTGGGTGTAACTGGGTGTTGGGCTATGGGTCCTGAGTGACAAAATGTAGAGAGTGCAGCCTCGTGGGTAAGGCAGGAGATGGCTAGCGGGACTTATGTCTCGAGCTAACAGAACTGAGACCCCACCCGGACGAAACAAGGCTAGTTGCTTATTACGTCTTATGGGCTGCTAGGTGTTTTTATCCATTCTAATAGATAAATATTCCTGTGCCACTGGGTTTTGATGCTTAAAGCTAATGAGAAGGAAGAAAAAGGACCTATTTTTTTTAGTGTCAAGATGTTTGCTTTTTTATCTCATTTGCAGTAAGTACAGAAAATACATCTGGGGATGCTTTATTCATTGTTACAAAACAATGTGACTGATAAATTGATAGAACTAGTTCACAACCTTTTCAGTGCTCTGCTGACTCACCACGTCACAAAAAAAAGACAATTATGTGTTTTCATCTTAAAAGTCTAGGTGATAATCATGTTACATAATAGGAAGTGTGTTTGAATTTCTTGTTAGAGGAATTTTTTGTTTTTAAACTGCTGTTTCTCTTTGCAGAACTTAGAATAGAATAGAATAGTTTAGTTGGAAGGGACCTATAATGATCATCCAGTCCAACTGCCTGACCACTTCAGGGCTCACCAGAAATTGAAGCACGTTGTTAAGGGCATCATCCAAATGTGTTTTAAGCACTGACAAGCATGGGGCATCAACCACCTCTCTAGGAAGCCTGTTCCAGCATTTGACGACCCTTTCCATAAAGAAATGCTTCCTAACGTCCAGTCTAAACCTCCTCTGGCACAGTTTTGAACCATTCCCACACGTCCTATCACTGGATACCAGGCAGAAGAGCTCAGCACCTCCCTCTCCACTTCCCCTCCTCAGGGAGTTGTAGAGAGCAATGAGGTCACCCCTCAGCCTCCTTTTCTCCAAACTAGACAAACCCAATGTCCTTACTCACTCCTCACAGGACATTCCTTCCAGCCCTTTCACCATCTTTGTTGTTCTCCTCTGGACATGTTAAAGTATCTTAACATCTGGGGGCCAGAACTGCACGTAGTACTCAAGGTGAGGCTGCACCAATGCTAAATACAGTGGGATAATCACCTCTTTTGACCGGCTGGTTATACTGTGCTTAATGCACCCCACGATGCGATTTGCCCTCTTGGCTGCCAGGGCAGGCTGCTGATTCATTCGAGTATTATAGCATTTGCTTACTTTCCAAAACCTGCTTGTAAAACTGCTCTCTTCAGTGCTATTTCAGTGCACTTTAAGCAATTGCCAAATATTTAACATGTTTCAAGAAAATAAATAAACAAAACATAATTACCATGGTTTTTTGGTCCCTCCACAAAACTGTAATTTTACCAAGCAAGCTTGATTCACATTAACAAAGTGATATCTCTTAAATTGTTGCACATTTGTAGCTATAGCAATATTGGACATGTGCAAGACACCAAACTCTTACACACTCTCCTAACTCTGCAGGAGGAACTGTGAGATTTGAAGATCAATTTTCTGTTCATTGCAGGACTAAGGACTGGATTTCCCATCGTTCAGAACTTCGCAGTTCTCGACTACCTTGCTGAACTGGGACTTCACTGGGAAGCAAAGGATATTCTTCAGAATCAAATGACTCAGAGAAATCAAAAGAAATAAACATATGAATAAATGTAATATAGCGTGGAGATCAGAGAGCAACTTGCATTTAATTTGGAGGTACTAAAGAGCAGCTGAATTAGTAAGGGTTGCAGTTATCGTACTTGTATTTATGTGTAGTATACATTTTGAAAAGGAAGATAGATGTTGTTTGTTTAAAGAGTTTCTTTCATGATGCAAAATACTTGCTATAAATATGCCACTTTGACAAAAGCAAATAGTACAAGGAGGAGTTAAATGTAGAATGCTAAACAGGAGATTTAAATTATTCTGTGGCAACTTTGAGAGGTTTCTGTTGGAAAAATGCATGAAAATAACACTTTTTTTTTTTTAACCACACTCTTGAATTACTGAAACATATGGTAAATTGCAAACAAAACCATCTATCTCTTAAAAGAAGTTAGCTACCAGCTAGGGTTTGGATTGTTAGTCTTTTGAAGTGAATTATTCTAGTCCTGCAGGATGGTTCCATCAGGAGAAGTTTTTGATAGCTGAGAATATGCTTAATGAATCCCTGAAATCCTCCACGCTGCCCAAATTTTCTCGTCTTTTGTGCTAGCCACTAGGATCCCCAACCTTGGCTAAAAAGAAAAAAAAAAGTCCTAGCACATAATTCTAATAACTGAGAATCTTCTTGACTCACTGTTGGCTGAGACATTTTTAAAAACGGGTGAAGTTACCAGCATGCTCTGGTAATCTGCCCTCTCTTTTAGCTAGAGGGCCCGCCAAAGAAGAACCAGTATGCCTTCCCAGTGCCCTCACAAGAAAATACCTATGACTAGGAAAGATCCTATATCTATAGCACAAATATAATTTCAAGTGTGTATTCTGTCAAATAGAAATGTAAAAGTTTTCCAGATAGTGTAATTCCACAGAACGGAGCTCTTGCTGTAGGTTACGATCCAGACTGGCGGTGGGTTTTGCAAGGTTCCCTACTAGAACAACCAAGAGGTGCATCCTGACCTTCAATCTGGCAGTCACCTGCTGCTTGCCAGGCTAAGTGAGAATTCTCTCACTGTATTTCTCAGTCTGCATGGAGTCTTCTGGCTGCTAGTCTGTTAGGATCGCTTTGATTTGGAGCTGCCTGCCTGTACACTCAGTGAGACTTCCAAGTTCTGGTTCAGTGCCTATTGCAAAGTCTTCAAGTTTCACTTTGTTTTAGCTATTTTTTTTATTTCCACAAGCAATACTGGTGGGTTTTTTTATTGTTTCATATTGGCACAACAGAACACAAATTCACGTCATTACTTGGAAGATAGCTCCAGCTTCAATTATATTTTTACTCTTTTGATGTGAAGTAATGAGCCACAGTTCGGGTCTCATAGCATCTGGTTTCCTTCAGTCCATCAGAGACTCACATGTAAGTGGATTTTCAGCACTATAGGAACACATTGTACCTACTGCAAGAAGGAAATGATGACAGAATCACTTACTTCCATTATCTACATCATTGGCAAGTCTTGTTTCCTGAAATACAGAAGAAATCAAAATAAGTGGGCTTGGGAGTGACTTCAGAGGCTTTCTCAGCCGCACACAGCTGAAAGGTGCCCTGCGTAGCACCACCTGTAGCTGATATTTCTGTAGAACCTTCTCTTTTTCCTTTCTTGGTCTTTCTCCTTTTTCTTTTTGTTCTGTATCTATCTCTCCTTTTCCCTTTCTGCTTACTGAAATAATACCAAGTGAACCCCTGAGCAAACTCCCATCACCTTTTGTTTTGCAGAGTGATAAATGTGTTTGTACTTGCTAAAGACTTCTTCGTGTTTTGGAGTGTTACCTTGTTACTTGCACAGAGTACCACAGTTTCTTACAAACTATCTTAAATCAGAAATTTTCCCTTCAGCTTGTAGTATACATATGTACATTGAAATATATTTAAATACGTTTTATCAGTGCAACATCTGACAAGGAAAATTAGGTTAGCTGGCATTGATCATGGAGCAGTTTACTGTCTTCTGTAGCTATATAGAAAAAGATAATAATACGGTTTTCTTTGCTGACTGCTTGTGATTAGGAGTCTTTTAAAAACCAAACCTGTCTCAAGTTGTAATTGCATTTCTTACATACTAGAGTATTTCAAAGATACACAGAGGAAATTGCATGTTGCACAGAGGAAAAAGTGTGTAGATTGTCTGGCTAAGAAGTGTCTCAGCAGCTCCCAGGGACCTGCAAACCTCTTTTGCATAAAGCTGAACAGATTGCCCTCCCAGTTCAATGGAGTATTTCGTATGGCGCGTCCTTAATTATGTCTCTGTATGCAAGTGGAAGATTGCTGCTAGCAGGAGACCAGGGCAGTGCAGGCTGCATGTGGCCACTATTCAGGGACTGTTCTATTTCTTTTCAAATTGAAAAGCTCCGTGGTCAGTTTCTAGGATATTGAAACATGCACATGTATTTTTTTTTCTTGAGGATGAGGCGTTGAAGGTGTTTTTAGCTATTTGGAGGCCTGTTCTGAGAACGCTGTGTTTTCCTTCTATCACATGTAATGCTGTATTTGCTGTGGCAGGTAGCCACTTACTTTGCTTTTGGGAATAGTTATGTAATGCTAGGGTGTTTTATTTTTATTCTTAAAATTTCGTTTTTGTTACCCTCCTTCACCACAGCTTCTGTTCTTTTTTTTTTTTTTTTCCTATGTACATAGGTGAGGTGTATTTTCCTGTGCCAAGAACAATGAATTAATCATATGAACCTTTGTAAAGGTCTGTCACAGCACTACCATCTCTCTGCAATAAAAATTACTGGGGTCAGTTGTGCTCTTCTTTCCTAAGTCAGGCAAAGAAAGAGAAATTTGGCAGGAAGTGTCTATTGCTACAGGTTGCAAATGTAACAGGACCATGAGGATTTGCATGTCAGCCGTGGTCAATGTGTGAGATTGTTTTTCATTGCTTCTGTATGAAAGCAGAAACATAGTGGAAACAGAAGAGAAAGAATGCAGATGTTGCTTTGTGTGTTTGTGAGAGGCATTGCCTCCTCCTTGCTCCTCTAAGGAAGGTATGTTTAGGATTGCAGTTAACGCTGTTTAGAGTTCTGTTCATTTGATGTGGTTGGAGCTTGCATCTCTTCGTTAGAGCGTAGTATCTCCTTGCTACCTGGGAGTATGTGTTAAGCCTCATCTATATGAGAAGTGAAGATTAGTAATCCTCTGCAGTAACTATGTTACATCTGCCTTTTACACTGCAACAATCCCTTTGGTTCTGTTTGCATGACTTGTAAAGGCAGAGGCTCCGGTTTGATATTTTCAGCTGTGGGAGTGAGCTGGAGCTTGTGTTTATGTAACAGAAATGCTGTTTATGCAGTTCATATTTCAAATACCTGTAGCTGCTCACAGTTCAGCTTCTGCTGAGCCATTTTCTTAGGGTGCGGTTTTGCTACTGATATAAACTGATGAGATTGTGGTGCTGACATTATTGATGCTCCTTTCCTTGTTCCCTTGGTTCCTGCATTATGCTTGTGCAGGGAAAGCTGCAGGAGCTGCTTGGCAGGAGGGAGGAACACTGCGGCATCTCAGGGACAGCCAGCGGTGAGATCTGCTTAGCTGTATTGTCAAACTGCACCCTAAAGGTGCCCCTGCCAAAAAATGCAATACTGAGTTTTCAGCTGAGTCAGTGAGTGGGTAACGTGGCTGCTGCCGTTCTGGAGTAAGGGCAAAGGTCTGGAAAGAGCAGGAGGGGAACCAGCAGGACCATCTCTGTCTGATAATGTGCCTGCTTTGTCCCATTTTTATTAACTGCTGATTAAATAAAGCAGAGAAGTTCTCTTTAATCACGGTTATTTCACAGTTCCTATTAATACTGCTGCTTGAGTCATCTTTCCTATAGTATCTGATTTTGCTAAGCTTCTGGTCAAGTCTGGACATGGTTTGTGATGGTAACATTCTTATTCTGCTGTTAAATGAGTGATAGGATTTATCGTTTTACCAGAGATCACTGTTCAGGTTAGCTGGGAGATCTATTCCTTGCCCCCTGTATTAGTTGTGTGCGAAACAGAAATCTTATGTGTTTTCAGTCTAGCCAAAGATATAGAAAGTAAAGTGGATGAAAGCTGAAAGTGAAACTAATTCTGAACAGAAGCAAGCAAATATTTTAAGTGTCGGCAGTTAATTAACTATGAGAACAATTTACAAAGACTGGCAGATTCTCTGTTATTATCAGTTCAGAGCTTAGGGGAAAAAAATCCAAAGAAACTCTTTACTCTAAGAGGAATTAATTCAGGGATGCTGAAGGTCAGAATGGATAATCCCAGTGGTCCCACCTGGCCTGGCCTGAGGATATCTTTGAAGTATTTCTCCGAACCAGCCTGGAAGTGTGTCCTCCTGTTACCTGTTGCAAATCGATATAAAGGAATGAAAACTAAGGGAAAAAGCTGGGCTACTTTAGCTGCAATAGACTTTCTTTGTAAGTTGAGCAACTGAACAAGTGATTAGCTCATTTTAGCAGTTCAGTATGTCAAAATGGACATCCTATTTTCCTGGTTTTTAATCCTAAAAGAAGACCAGCTTCAAGTACTGGGATAAAATAGAGCTATGTCTGGGAGTTTTTTCCTATCTTACTTTTGTGAATAAAAATACAGATTAACAATAAAACCAAACACAGAGAAATAATGTTCAGAAAACAATCAACCTGCTAAGAATATGGGAGACAAACATCAAATTATAATAGTAGACTCTTAGCTCTATCAGAGTTTTCTTCACCATGTTAAAGATGTATTAGGATTATATTATGTAGAGACACTGATTTTGTTTCAAAGCCAGTGTTACTGCTTAATAAAAGAGATGATATTGCCTGTTTCTAGTTGTATTTATGACTAATACTCTTTCATGACTCTTCCTTTTTTAAAATTTTCATTAAATAAAAAAAAATCAACATCATACTACCTTTTTGAGATTAGATAAATTGGATGTATATGGAAGCTGTGCTCTCTTTTATGGAATAAAATGAAATTAAATTAAGTGGGGAACGTGTTTTCCTCTGAAACTTCACAATGGATATCTATTTTGATGATATATCTTGCAGTGTCTTCTGGTGTGCTGAAGCCTATTAAAACCAAAATATTTTCATGCTAAAGCAGTCTATCCTGTGAGAATACAGATGCTTTCCCAAAGCGGTGTATGAATAGCCACGAAGTGACTTTTTCTGAACGTGGTACCTCTGATTCTATGAATACTCTTTTCAGGTTCCTTTCAGTTGCATCACGCTGTGGAAACCTTACAAGCAACAAGGTACAAGCTAAGTTTTAGAAAGAGGACTCAAGTATCCACCTCCATAGTTTGTCAAGTGAGGATGTATTTTTCTCTATTGGTGCCCTTGACAGGAGCTCAGATCCTCTGCGTAGGCTAGTGAGGAGGGGAGAATTGATGCTGCTCTTTGTGCCATGTTGTCTTTGTTCAGTGTTTCATGTGGTCAAACACTGGAAGTTTTCAGAGCTCAGAGCAACCACAGATGAGAGCTGCAGGCAGGACTGTGAGGCTGACGCGCTCCTGCGGCACAGATCCAGTTGTAGAGGAGGACAAAGGTCCTGTGGTTTTCTTGGGGAATAATCAGCTGGCTTCTGTTGTGGCAGATGCTCTGAGCATCAATCTTAAACAACACGGCGTAATTTAATAGGATTTTTAATGTAATTAATGCTCTTGTTTCAGTGTGCAGACTTGAATCATATCACTTGGGGGAGGAGAAGATGCAACTTTTTTGGCTAAAAATTTTCAGGGCATTTTGTTTAAATTTATGCAGCTGGCACATCCACAACTGATAACTCATGCAGATGTCATGGAGAATTGCAAGGCTTCTGGCTAAAAAATAAAAAACAACCCCCAATTTATTTCACTTCAACGTCTTAATTAGTTTTAAAAAACTAAAAGGGAGATATTAGGAAATGTGGGTTTGTGGGAGAATTCTTATGGTATGAACAGTAAAATATTAGGGACCTGGTTAAATCTGAAGTGTGTTTAAACTTGTGCCCAGTATACAGACTGCTGGAAGACAGCAGATGAAAATGGGTAAATATTTTTATTTACCGTGTACTGGTACACGGGCAGGGCCTGGGCAATGGAGCTCTCTGGTGCTCTCAAACTGTTAGAAGAATGGCTGCTGGCACAGACAGCTTTGGCCAAGGATAACTTACAGTCTCATAAACAGTTTGTGGCCATGATTTGGGTGTTACAGCATGCCAGGAATCATTCCCAGTGTACGGTTTGCATGCAGCCACTCCAAGAGGGTGCAGGTTTAATAAACTTGCCCAGATGATGCCATTTGTCCTCAGGGCCCAGGCACTGTGTAGTTTGCTAGTTGCTCTGACTACTGCAGCTGGTCAATGCTGTAGGAGGGAATTCACGCTGGTTTTAGCAGTAGTATACTATAAGGAAATGACCTCTCCCATGCATTATTTTAGACGTCCCATTTCTGTTTGAACAGATCTTTAATATTCGTGTTAAGAAAATCTCAGTCTCTGACTCTTTTGAGCCTCTCCTGCTGTTTTTTTTTTTGGTGAAAGACAGAAGAAAAGATTTCCGTCTTTCACCTCTACATTGACAACAGAATTTGTCTTTGCAGATTTTAGGGAGACAGTAAAAGGCATGTTGGCTTTGGTACCAACAGTGGTGATGATGTGGTAATTTTGCTGTTGTTGATAATGCAGTATTTGCACACAATTTTAGGAGCTGCCTTCTGTATGAAAAGTGATCCTTTTACATATGCCTAAGAAACCCCACCAGTATGTGTAAGAAAAGGAAAAGAGAGACACAAAGTTACTACGCAGCCCACTTCTTAAGAAAGACAGTAATCATTTAAGAGTCTTTGCAGTTTCTTGGGATGCCTGCCCTCTTATTTCAAGGAAATGATTCCATCAGCATATGGAATATATGCTGGAATATATACTTCCTCCTGAAGTTATGTATTTGTGTGGTGCATTTAGGTAGACAGAATGAGTTGTGTGACAAGAACAACTAGCACATGTACTTTAAAAGTCCTCTGATTTCCAAACAGTGTCTAGGTCAGATGATACCCACAGGCATGATTCATCCACCTGGGCTTTATGCCAGTCAGCAACTGCCTGGATCTGACACTCCAGGAATACTGTAAAATTATTAAAGCGGTGGGGTTTTTTTTTCTTCAAATAATGCTGTAGATGATAGCTGTAAAAAATGCAGCATAAAATTTATAGTTCCTTTCTGAAATAATTAATTTTATTAAGTAGGTGCTAAAATACAGTATGGACTGAAGAGAACGCAGAGCAGATTGAACTGAATGAGCCCAGGTAGCTTTCCTTGGCTCTACAGACTTTGAAATCAAAGGTTGCTATCTGGGTATCAAGTCCTGTTTGAGACAGAAGTAGTTTTCACCTGAGTATATCTGCTTAAAGCCCAGGTAGCTGTTAAGGATTGATCTTAGTGAACTGCAGCGAGCTGAAAAATGCCAGTGTTCTGCTTCTGTTAGGCTTTTGTACAAAGATTATAATCTCCTCGAGGGGCAGAAACCCCATACATTTAATACAAACCTCAGGCATTTTTTTGTAATGAAGTTAAATTTCAAGAGATGAGATCATGCTTATTTTTAGGCATGTCTGTTATGCAGGCAGACACTCTTAATTAAAGATTCAACAAGCCTTGTTCAGGGAACCATCAAGCTGCATTTTTAAAAGCTGTGTAGGTGTCTGGAAAAACAAAAATTTGTGTAGCTGGGGTGAGGGTTTTTAGGCTATACCAACATGTTTATCTCAATGAAGACTTGTAACAGTAGATTCTTCTGGGGCTTGCTAGGTTGCTTACCTTGCATTTCTAGGTGCCTGTATACTTTAAAAATGTAGGTTCTAATGACTTTGAAAACAAGCGACCTCTTTTAACTCCCACTCCTGAAGAGTTCCATACAGCTTATTTTTTTAAAGCATCTTTAGAGAGTAAAGGCTGAAATTCCTATAGTTGAAGTGAAGAGACAGCCCTATAGAAATAAGATAAGGAAGTCTAACCTTTGCCAATTTGTAAAGAAACAACAGTGTTTAACTTCTATGAACTTAAAACTGAAAACAAATTCTCTCCTTTGTCTTCCTGAGTTTGTGACTTACCATCCTGTGAAAGTGGGATTGGAGAGAAGGAATGTTCTCAGGTTTGTAAGCATGTCAGGATTATGGTGGACTTGCTCTGAGTATTGTGGTTCTTTTTTTTTTTTTCTCTCTTTCGTGTAGATAAAGAAGAGGCAGCAAGATGTGGTGAGGTTTCTGGAAGCCAATCGCATAGAGTTTGAAGAAGTGGATATCACAATGTCAGAGGAGAAAAGACAATGGATGTATAAAAATATTCCTGAGGATAGGCAACCTGCACAAGGCAATCCACTGCCCCCACAGATATTCAGTGATGATCGGTACTGTGGAGTAAGTAGCTGTTACGGTTGTCAGTGAATGATATATTAATATACCCTGTTGGCCATTTAAAAAACTGGGACTTGCTGTTGAGCTTTCTCTAGTAGTACCTGAATTAATGGTGACAGTTTGGGGCAATAGGAGCAGATGATGATCATACTGTGAAAATTCAGATCATTCATCTGTAAATCCTAAAGTTGTCTTCAGCTGATGGATTCCCTCCATGAATGTAAGAATTTGTAATGTCACAACTACAACCTGTTGATGATGAAGTCCCTTGTGAGACCACTATAAGCTGGGGATTTATGGTTTTCTTGCTACTTGGGTCTAGTCCAAGCATAAAAATTCAGAAGGAAATCTTTGGCACAGTAAATGAGAACATTCATCTCAACCCGTGAGTTTTCGTTTCTTCCCAATTCTCTCCCCCATCCCGCTGCAGAGGGGGAGAGGGAGGATGAGCGAGAAACTGTGTGGTGACTTGGGCTAAACTACAACATTTGTATTGGCCTTACTTGTTTGCCTCCGCAGTGTAACTCGTATCTTCCTACTTCCAGGTAAGAAATGTCAGTTAAAGAACTCTGTCTGGGACATGGAAGGGGTTTTGACCCTGACTTACGGAGCAGCCCCTCACATTTACGTTGTTCTATGTGATTTTTAGTTTGCCTGGGAAATACAATGTTTAAAGGTCTGGTTTCCTACCCTTTCAGCTTGTCTTTATAGCATGTTTTAACCTAGCCTTAGAAATTGTTGTTTGGAGTTAGCGAGGAAGAAGATGTCATGAAACATGTGAGATGATCTCGTTAATCTGTCTGCCCAGCTGATAGCTGTTTTGGTTGAGCAGAGTTAATCCTATTACTAGACCTCACTGTCAGCATGAACATTTTTAAAGAGCAAACATGCTTTGAAATAAGCTGTATTTTCTAGGATGAAGGAAGAAGTATGTGCAGGATCTCCAACATTTGTCAGTTAGCCTGCTGCATTAGTTAATGAAGTTCTTAGGTAATAGAGTGGATGGAAAACGTTCAGCAGGAGGCAGAGGAGGTCAGTGCTGGAAAGAGGGTTAAAATACACAATTAGATGAAGTCAGCAGATATTTAACATCTTGTCTGTCTTTGTCGTTTCCACAGTGAGTGTTTTCATATGTTTATCTTGCCATAAATAACAAAAGAAAAATTGTTATTAAATAACTTAAACTGAAGAAAATACCCACCTAGTTTTCTGTTAGTTGAGTTAGTGAAAATTGTAGCTTACCGTTCCTGATTTGTGTCCAGGCAATTTCTAATCCAATTTGCTCTATTACCAAAGACTGACTCTTTTTCTGCCTGCCAGTTCTGCAGTCTCACCAGGAAACTGCCTGTGTACTTATTCTGGCTTACACGTTGTTACTGGCAATACAGACTGATTGAATTACAATACAAACTGGTCAGATCCATTACCGTTCATCTAAATGGATGAGAGCTAGGCAAAGCAAAACAAAGTAGGTACAATTTTTATTTTACTCATATATTATTTCAATAGGGGTTTACAAGCATATGGTGTACAAGCCATGACTCAATGTTGTGTTCATAGCCATGCTATTTTTTCTGTGTTAGTAAAAGCATTAATAGATTTTTTTTTTTTCCCCCTCCTCATTTTCTCTTTAGTAGAGAGAAAATTAGTTTTCTGAGGTGCACTCCCCAATTTTTCAGTAACAAATTCTGCTAATGGATTTTGAAATAAAGTACTCTGCGAGAACCATTTATTGATTTATTATCAGCAACAAGATAAGAGCTGTGAGCACAGAAGAACACGAGTTGTTTTACTGATAATCCAATGCTGTGTCATAGCACTGACACTATGATGATTTACCTATTTTTATGACTTTAGAAAAGTCCTTTTCCTGAGGTAAGAGCAACCCACGCTGTCTCTCCCAGCCACTGTTCTCCACAGCAGAGAGGCTTTGCCCACTTGACTTGTTTGATCATGGTGATGTTTTGCATTCATGGATAACCTGTTCAATGGCTTCAGTGGTCAGGTCCGCCTCTCGATCACAAGCCCATCTATACATTGCATCTCTTCCTAGGTGTCCTGATGTGTCGTGGGCCCACTGAGCTATGAATAGATTGCCCATATGTTGCCAGTCCAAGTCCACCTTAGCCAGTTCAGTTCTGGCAGCTTGGTTTACTTGCTCCTTGTTGCCGCGATCTTCAGTGGCATGGCTCTTGGGCATGTGAGTAACTGCGTAATGTACTTTTACAATGAGGTTCTTTAACCAAGCAGGAGTGTCTTGCCATAATGCAGCAGCCCTGATGGGCTTGCCTCTGTGCTGCCAGTTAGCCAGCTTCTCTTGCTGTAGCCACCTCGACAGGGCATTTGCTGCCATCCATGAGTCAGTGTAGAGATAGGATACTGGCCACTTGTCTCTTTTGGCAATGTCTAGGGCCTGCTGGATGGTTTTAACTTTTGCGGATTGACTCAATTCACCTTGGCCCTGTGACAGTTTCGGTGATTTGTTTTGTGGGACTCCACACAGCAGCTTTCCTCTTCCAGTGTTTTCCTACAATATGACAGGATCCGTCAGTAAATCGAGCATACAGTTTTTAATTTTCTGGTAATTTATTATATAATGGGGCCTCTTTGGCATGAATCACCTCCTTGGGTGATGCTTCAAAAAGTCTGCCTTCTGGCCAGTCCATGATCTCTCCTTCCTGCTCTCCTTTAGGAGGAACCTCTGTCTCCTTTGCTAACTGGGTTGACCTGTGCTTCCACTGTTTCTTCTTGACTGCAGGAACAACTGTTGTGGTTGAGGGTTGGGTTTCCCATTTAGCCACAGTGTCTTTTTGTATGTCCTCAGATCCAGAGACTCTCACAGTGTCTGTTTCTGTGTTCTCAGATTCAGAGACCCTCTCATTCCTTTGAGCATAGGCATAGGCCTACCTCAGGCCCCAACACAGTGCTGGAAGTTGTGTCTTTACCATATATACAAGGCATCCTTCCTGCAAGTGGTCTGCCAGTTCAACAGGATTCCGCATCTGCGCAGGAGTGAAGTCCCAAACCACTGGAGATGGAAACTGCTCTAGGCATCTGCCCAAATTCTCCCACACACCTTGCTACCTGGGAATTGGTTGCCTCAGGGCACGTTCCTGTGTGGCATTCCCAACTGGTGGCATTCCCTTATGAAAAGCCAAAATCAACGCCACTGCACACACCAGTGGAACCTTCTGGTTACATTGGGTGTTCAAGAACTTGAAGGGTTTCCACAAGGGTGGGAAACGTCTGTCCTGGAGGAGAAGAGGAAGATGCAATTCTTAATTTCCTCCACAAAGTGGGTCCTAGAGAAGAGGAGAAAGGTATAATTGCTAGTAGTCTCCACAAGATGCTTCCCAGAGTACTGAGATGGCAGCAGTGCAGGGGGCAAATACCAGATTAGGCTCAAGGCTAGTGCTGTTATTGTGGCTCTCCCAGACAAAGCAAAAGAAAGTGATAAACAACACGGCAAACAGCAAAAGCTGAAAAGAGCCATTAACAAGCTCTCGAGTTTGAGGTACAGGAAGAAAGGGAGCTAGCAGCAGAGCAACTGAGAGAAAAAGCAAATCAGCATCAAGAACAAGCGTGACCAGCAACACCAAGTAACAGCCTGCCAAGTAGCAGGTAAACAGGTATAAAAGCTGTAAATTCAGCCTAGCACACTTATCAAATTGTTGTTACCTTGAACCTTTTGGAGTCCCTATTCAAGAGCCAAAAATGACTGTTGCGGGTTGACCAGCCAGCAGCCACACAGATGCTTGCACCGCCCCAATTCCCTAGCAGCATAGTGGAGAAAATAGGGAAAGCAAAAGCAAGAGAACTCATGAGTTGAGACAAAGGCAGTTTAATAGTGAAGGAGAGGGAAAAAAAACCCCAAGTGATGCAAACGCCATTACTCACCATCTCCCGAAAGCAGACCGATGCCCAGCCAGTCTCCGAGCAATGGCTACCTTGGAAGATGAACACTCCCTGTTTTTTTATGAGCATGATATTAATACGGTATGGAACATCCCTTTGGCCAGTTGGGGTCAGCTGTCCCAGCTGTGTCTTCTCCCAGCCTCTTGCCCACTCCCAGCCTACTCTCAGGGGCTGGCAGGGAGGAGCAGAGTGAGAAACAGAGGAGGCCTTGATGCTGTGCAAGCACTGCTTGGCAGTAACCAAAACACCGGTGTGTTATCAAGGCTGGTTTAGTCACATATCCAAAACACAGCACCATAGGGGTTACTGTGAAGAAAGTTAACTCCATTCCAGCTGGACCCAGTAAAAAAGGAAAGGTGAAGACTGTAGCTCGTTATTCTAAGTTTTCACTAAGTCCTGTGCTTTCAAGGTTACAGAAAAATTTCTAAATGCTCCACCTTCCATTGTGAATTTGTTTTACACAGCCAGAGCAGTGATTTTGTGTGTGAGTTATTAAAATTTTTCTAAGTACTGCTGGTAGGATCCAACATAGTACTAACTATTCAGTATCCTGCAGGTTAAAAACACTTTTTAAAAGTGTTAATTACCTGTCCTTACTTAACTATTACATACTGTTACCTTTCTTGCACAGACTGTGGAAAATCCAGACAGATGGAGAGATCACTGCGGACTGGTGCTTTAGGGCCAGATTCACAAAGGAACTATAGCATGATGCCAAGCACTGAAATGTGTAAATTTTGGGCATGTGGCTTCTGGAATGGAATTTGCAGCCCCCAGCGAGGGCTCGAGCTTCTTCACGTGGTATGTGGGGAGCCATAGGTGCGTATATCCAAACAGGAACTGCAGTAGCCAGAATACTGGACATGGAGAGCTCTTAAAGCAGCAAGTGAGAAATGCTGGAGAAGTGATGTCTGAAATTAGGCCTATGCCTCACACCTCCCTCTTCTGCTTTCTCTGAAATCTCCACAGTCGAATACACAACTCTTCTTAGACTTGAAGAGCCTCCTGGATTGGAAATCTCCACTTCCCAGTGAACTGCACTCTAATTTTAACCTCACAAAGCTGGAAGTTAGCACTTTGAAGCAGTGACAGTTTTATATGCAGAAATCTGCCACTGGTGTGAGATCGCCTGAAATTTAGGCCAACCAAAATTAAAAGGAAATCTGTTTCCAGGTGGGAGTTTGAGCTGAAGGGAAAATATTTACATAACAGGCTGACTCTTTTTTTTTGTTGTTACTGGTTTGTTTTTTTTTTTTTTTTTTTCCTGGAAGCTGCTCTGATGGTTTGGAGTGTTAGGGTAAGCCCTGATAGAGTGTGTCGTGGGCACAGCAGTAGAGACAGAGATATTTGATATTTATTGTCCCTCCTTGAAATTTAATATATGGATATCAACTCCATCAACAGTGAAGGCCTATAGAAAGAAAGAAAGAAAGAAATAAAATAGGCTGCTGAAAGAGGTGGATTGTTGTCGAGAAACTGCTCAGTGCACAGGCGATTACTGTGGCACTGATTTCTTTGCACTGTTAAGTATCAGTCTCTTCTGGTTTTTTTTAAAGATCCTGGAAAGATTCACACACATTTCTTTTTCTTCTTTTTTTTTTGATGTGTCAAATGACAAATCGGTAACTACTCACTGATATGAGAAAGAAGAGGAAAGAGGGGTTAAGAAAACTGGCAAGGGGCCACCTCAGGCTTTCCGCCTTGACCTGTCATTGGGGAGTTTGTCATTCTTGAGCCTACAGATACAGAGAGCTTGAACTCTCTGGATCCTCAAGCAATGTGGCAGAATTCACTTTAGCACACCTGCTGTAGTGTGTTTACTTCAGGAGCTAGGGCAGCTGTGAGGCTGATTTGGTATTCAGCAAGTCTACATTTGGTTCCCTGCATCCTTAGAGGTGTCATACCTGACTCCCTTAGCATCGTGGTGGTCCAGGTCTCTCTTGAGATGAGCGATAATCTCACTGGATAAAAGTTGGTGTGAATTGCTCAGAGATTGTGTAACAGCTTTAGTGATTGATGATGATGAAACTTTCTTGATTAATTATTTTTTCCATCAGAGGTACAGTTTTGTGTATGGCCAGTTTAAGCTGTTTGTTTGAAATCGTTCTTAACTACCTTTTGCAGTTGCACTGGAGTAGTTTGTGGCTCACAAGTGTCCACAGAACCTAGGCCAAGTGTGAGTGACTTGGGGCCAGTGACATAGCACTGTTTATCTTCCTGATAAACCCTTTTCTCAGGCAAGGAATATAGAAGGCAAAGCTGGCATTGGAAAGCACCCTCTGCCCGTTGGGGTTGCCAACGTCTTCTGCATGTTGGCAAGGTCTGTATGGTTGTAACTTAAGTCTATGCCTGTGCTTTTACTGTCCACTTCTGCACTGCTTTTCTGTGTCTTGGAGCAAAAAGCTTTAGTTCTGTGTGATATGTACTTAATAAAAGGAAGCATAGTACCAGAGGCAAAGTGTAGAGTAGCCAGCCTGGACAGTGTTAGAGCTTAAAAATAGAAACTCCACAACTCAGTAAAAATAAAATAATCCAAGAATTTTTTTCTTGCCCAGAGCAGTTAGAATTGGTATCAGTAGTGTCTTAGTGCTGCTGTTTACCCTGTAGTATATTCCTGTTGACCACCACAGTTTTTATTTGGACTCTTTCCTCTCTGCTTTCTAAAGTTCATGAATAGCTGTTTCAAGGTGAAGTATCAGGTAATTTCTTGTAAACCATCCCACCACATAGAGATGATAGCTGTCAAGATTTGATACATCTCTGGAGATAACTTTCTCTGTTTCAGACACTCTCTTTCCTAAATATAATGTTATAGAGTGTTTATGTATTTTTAAGCACTTAAAGATGACCAGTGTAAATTAGAATTGTCACCTTTAGAGGAGATAGTAGAAAATACTGCATTTTTTTTCTTTTAGATTTTTATATTTATTACAGTGATGTTCTGCAGAACATATGAATAATCATTAAGTATGACACAAGCTACTAAAAATTTTGTTTGAATTCCTAATTCTTCTTTGCATGGAATGAAAACTTCCTATTATGCCATACTTTCTTGAAGAGAAGGGGCTTGTTCTTGAAGGCATCATGACTACTTTGGTAGTCTTTTGTAAAGTCTTTTATAAAGGGCCTGGTCTATTAAAATATACTGAGGAAAGAATAAGAAAGCGTACTAGGTGACAGGAATAGCTTGAGGGCACACAGGATATGGATGCAGGATGAAATAAGAAATGCAGTGCACCAATGTTCCACTTGTGGTTGTGCTAATATGATTATGTTCTAAGACACACTTTGAAGATATAGCAAAGTTATAATCCATTTATAAATAAAAATGCTGTTAATACATTGCAGAGCAATTTCTTCTTTCTTTAGTAGACTCACATTTCTGTTCTTCTCTGAAGGAACCACGGAAAACAAAGGAAAGGTTGAAAGATGATTCTACCAGTGTCCAGTTCCTAAAATAAACAAATGGAAGGGGTAAATCTGTTTTTCATTTAGTGCTCTGAGATGTCACCTAATATTGATGTGAGTAAAATGTTCTAAAAGGAAAACAAACAACATGTGGTTGTCGTGTCTCTTGTAAAGTTACAGCTACCTTTGAACATGTCCAAGTGAAAACATGTGCCTGTAGAGCTTCTGTGCAGCACAGTCAATGTGTCTCTTAGCCATAATTTCATGTAAAAGGATGACTACCACAGTGAACTCCCTGATGTTTCTGTCCCTCCCTCTCTCAAACACCTGCCGTGTTCTGAGTGATAAGTGTTCTTATCCAAACAAATTGTAAAATAATGTGATGAGCTGGAAGGTGCACAGAAGGGGGAGGTGGCACCTGTTATCATCCACAGCACTTACTGATTCTACTACTGACTACCCCTGAATATTCCCCTGCCCCAAATGGGCACTGTGCCAATTTGGGGTCCTCAATGCTTGGATGGGAGAAGCCACTTCTGCACTTGGACTCCCTGTCCTAGAGGTGAGGGTATCGGTTCTTAGATAGTCAGTGTCTGTGTACCCTGTCACAGTTGCTGAATGAATGACAAACATCACATCAGCCTGAGTTTGTCCTGTACTGTCCAAACAATAGAGCTGTAGCTGACATCTGCTCCCTTTTATTAAAGCCTTTGTTTTTGGAAGCCTGCAACAAGAGATTAGTGAAATAAACATCTGGCCCTTAGGAGAGGAGTAACAGGTTGCTTTGCAGAGTCAATTGTCTAAGCTCTTCAAAAATCCTGCCCAGAGATCGTATCAGAAGGTTAGCTAATTGAAAACTGTCATGTTTAGACTCCTGTGTTGTGCAGACAAGATCTTATTTTTGTGCGTTTATGTAATATTAAAAAAACCCACACATGCACGCACACTTGTTCTCCAAGGAGAGCTGTGCTGAGTAAGAGCTTTCCATTGTAATCCTAATCAGATCAGTAGATGAGTGTCATCTGCCCTAGAGAACTGGACTGCCCTTTTTGGGAAGGATGCTCACAGTTCATTCTCTGTGGCGTACAGTGTTAACTCAGCCAGCAGCAGGGCGCTGATTTAATGCATTTAAGTTACGAGTTTCCCAATGTTACTTGTAAGAGCAATTACCTTGCCCCTTTTATAAGAATTGAGAGATCATGATCATGTATTTAAAAATTGTTGCCAAAGAGAAGAGAATTCAAACAGCATGCCGATAGACTTATCTTTGAGTGCTCTCCAATAATTAGTGCATTTAAAAAAAATCTGTATAAAAAGCAGTGCAAACAATATTTGAGCAGGTTCCTTGTTTTTCTGCTCCTTGATGTGGTAAGCAATAAGGATTTGTCTGAGATGTCTAACAAGCTCGCTCTTGTTGCAAGCTAAAAGCAAACAGTAACAAAGCCAACTTGCTATTTTGAAGAAACTTACTGGCAAGAATTTTATTCACAGTTACTGTCTTTGAAACTTCATTAGATACAAAGTTCTCCTAATCTCAGTTACAGTAGTGGATAGACAGTGTCTGCATAATTGCTAATTGTAAATGAAATCTACTTTGTGTTAATGTTTTACTTTGACCGAATGCCATCACACTTGTGTTGTGTTCATTGAAGCACAAATAATTATTTATGCTGGTCTGCACTACTGCCAATTTTAAATTTGGTGTGCAGTAAATAGTTTCTCACAGCAGTGACAGTGTTTATTTAAACAAGCCTCAGTGTACCTGCTTAACAAAATGCTGAGCCAAATTAATTATGGCAGTGTCTGTAGTCACATCACTACGGTGATCTGGTTTCCCAGCACCAGGAATACAACACACTTAAAGCCTCCACATCACAGTTGGGATACTGCTACTCCTGTAGCCAAGTTGAGCTTTGTGAACTTTGCAGAGAAGGGATTTCTAAGGAGGAGAGAATTCTCAAGGACCAACAGTTTTCCTGCTGAAGAAGATTGGCATAAACCCCACATGAATGCCAGAAGGAGATAAGGCATTTGTGTCATAATGAGAAGTTAATTTCAGATTTCATGAATGCTTGTCCACTATCTCAAAGAGTAAGTTGCTTTTACTTCACTGCAGAATTTGGGCAGTGGATGGCTGTTGGGATTTCTGCAGAATCTAGACATTAAGAGAATTCTCCTGCCTTTGATTAATCTGCCTTTAAAGAGGTACAAAGCATCGCAGCACCTTTTGGTTTCAAGATGAACTGCAGGACTCAGATCTTGAAAACAAAGCTATCTAAGTGTGAGGTTTGGGTTTTTGTTTTTTTTTTTGCTTTTACTAGCATAGGTGAACAATATCACTTGACTTTGATTATTTTAAAACTTTGTGTAAGATACAATTTAAGATAACACAAGTAGCCTTAATTGTGTGAGACTGAAGGTCTGCCTAGCCCAGTTTTTTCCCAACAGTGTCCATAAGCATATGCCTAGGAAAGACTACAAGCAAGTCAAGCATATAAAATACTTCTGTTGAGCATTCTCCCTGTCTCTAGCTATTTTTTTTTAAACAAATACAGCTTTAATACATTTAGTAATTCTTATTACATTTCTCTTCCATGAACTTCAGCCTCCTGGTGAAACCATGTAACCATTTAGCACCCTTAGCGTGCTTTGGCAATGTGCGCCATGGATCTGCTGAGCTCTGCATCTAGGACCAATCATCCTACCACCACAGTGAGCTTAGCAGCCTTCCTCCCGCTACCATCTGGGGTAACTGCTCCTGAAGACCTTTGTAGCCACAGCCTGCCTCTCTATCCCAGTTTAGAGTCATTCAGCAGGAGCAGGGAAAGAAAAGAAGAGCTTTATGCCATGAAACTTCAGTACAGTTAGCATCACTTATTTTTCGACAAAGGATTCTAGTAGTAAAGCAGAGGGACCGTGTCTTGCTCCAACTACTTGGTGATCAAGCTGCCATTGACTTTAAAGGTGAGGAACCAGGCCTAAAGCAGTCAGATGGCTGTTATTCTGTTAAGAAACCTTTTCTGACTTGGAATAGCTTTTTAATTGCCTTATTTATACTCCTGTCATTTCTCTATCCCCTCAAACCATCCTGAGATATATTTTTTTTCCCTCCTAACTGGCATTTGTTGTTCTCTGTAGCGTTTCATACCCTTGTCTTTGTGCTTTGTCACCCGTATTTTTGTGGCTTTTCAACTTTTCTAGAAGGACAGAGCATCTATGCATCACTGATGATTCATGTCCACTGTCTCTATGTCCCCTTAGTTTTAGTAGCCTTAATCGGCTGCTAATGTTGCCAGAATTTTATATGTTAATAACGTGTAATTAGCAGCTCTGGAAAGCACTACGGATGATGATTTAAAGCAATACAGTCAAAATTCTATTTGTGCACATAGTTGCCTTTTGAAGTGGGGCAGTGGGTGGCAGTTTGCCATGCTAGTATGTTTTTAGATTAACAGCTGCTTTCCAAATGCCTCCAGGGCATCAGTGGGAGCCACTTCCTTGCAGAGGGGCAAGACAGTGCTGCTCAGCCTATCCCAGCAAAGCCACAGTGCCCGCTGGCATGGTAGAGCTGCTTGGCACGGTGGCGAGGCGGTTGTAGCAACTTGCTACCAGCAGTGAAGCCTGGTGCAGAAACAGGGAACCAGTGCCTTGCCAAAACCAAAGCACGGTGGTATCCTTCCTCTGTGGGAGGCAGAGTGTCCCACAGAGTTTACCCAAGTGGAACACGTTGGCTTGCAAGCAAGCTGGGCTTTTGCCTGTGTATGAAGCTCTCGGCTTCCACTGAGCTTGGCACCATTTTCCTTCTTCAGTCTCTGCATCTGCTGCTGGTAGCAGTGGGATGTTCTTTATGTGAGACCAGAATTTTTGTGTCCACGTCCATTGATGTAGTGTCTTTACATGTGGCCCAAATCTGCACAGACTTGGTCTCCATATAAAGGTAAAGTCAAAGGTGAGATGGTTTTGGAACATCTGTTATCTCGTCTGTGTTACAGGGAAAGCCAGGGATGTCCTCTTTGAACTCCTACCACATGCTAAAGCAAAACCAGTGAGTCCTGGAGATCATATTCTTTGAGAACACGTTTCTCAAAAATCTCTTAAGAAACTGCCATACTAAAGCAATTTCTCTCAACATTTATAGGATTCATGCATTTTTAGAATGTTTTCTTCACATTTGAGTATTTTGGGATCATATGTTTTCATTGCAGAGATTAGTAGGAAAATTCTCGTATTTAAAATTTTATCTAAAAGCATGATGTTTCTACACCATCTCCCATGAAAGTATGAAAGTGTCAATAGCATTTTAATATGTTTTGCAATGCAGATATTTCAAAACATCAGGGAAGTTTTTTCTGGTGGATAATCTCTTGCGGTTATTAAATATTCTGCTCCTTTTAAAATGAATCAATCCACTGGGCTTTGTGCTCTTTCAAACATTCTCTTACTTGGTTTAGCTCATTGTTTAACCTTCACAATTTTTTCAGTAAGTGAATCCAGGTTTGATAATCTGTAAAAATGTGGAAAAAAAAACATACTAAATCAGGCTTGGGTACTGCTGGAAGTAAAAATTGATAACTAGCACTTGCAGAAAGCTTTTTGTGATTAAGTCCTAAATTACTTTACAGAGGTTAAAGTAAACAGATGTTCACAGATAATGATGGATTTGCTGAGTCACAAAGTAATTGTCAGAGCCAGGAATGCAGCCTTATTTCTTGTGACACTATTTTCAGGCAGTGAATCCTTCCCTACTCTGTTTTTCTTTCCATTTTTTTTTAACAAAGAGTGAAAAAGCGATGGTCTTAGAGGAGTGACGGTTTTAGAAGTACTAGGATTAGGACACTTCAGGAGAACCCCAGAACTTGAAAATGGGGATGGGAGATGATGACTCACCCACTCAAACAGAGCACCTTCTCTTGGACAAACTGTTGAGACAAACAGGTGTCTGGAGGTTCATGAAAACTGCCTGTGTGCTTAGGAGGAAAGGATGCTCCTGGTGAGGAGTGGAAACAATGTCTATCTTGAGCTGTGCTGCTGCAGAAATGCTCGCAATAGCTGCCTGTCTGCAGGTTGGCTGCTTGTAGTTTACAGGGCTGTAATGAGCATCTTAAGGCAATTTAAACTGTCCTGATATTAAAGAGGTGCCCTTGTTCTTCTTGCTGTGGGCTGTATTCATCCACTGCTCCCCTACCTTCAGCTCTAGAGATTGTGTGACTCACTGGTAGGTGAACCCAGTGGAGAACATCAAGGTTATTTCTCAGGTCAGGCGCTGTCTTCACATGTGGTTGCTTGTATAGCTCCTGTCCCTCTTGGCTCTTCATCTGCTTTAGCAGAATCAGACTGGACCTTTTTCAAGTTTAACAGTGTCCATGAAGTTTTTCAAGTGAAAGGCTTAATCACACATACTTCTGCAGAGCTTCAGTATTACTTATTACTCCTCTAGGTATTCCGTGATTACATTGTCCTCTTTTTGTCCATAGCATTGTTGGGGTTGCTTTCAGTACTATTTCAGCACATGCCATGGTCTAGTTGTGAGATTTGTCTATTTTACTTGGATTTACTTTCTGGCTCTTAGTCATGCATTTACATTAAATCAGAAATTAGCACCAATTCATCACCTTTAATGGTTTTTTAGTTGGTGTAAATGTGTCTATTTCCTCTATTTAATTATATGTTTAATTTCAAGGTTAGGTAGAGCAGACCATACCTATAACTAACAGTGAGGAAACTCAAAACTGTGTCTAATATCTTCATATGTTAGCATTTTAAAAAGTAATGGTAATAGTTTTGTCCTCATAATGATAAGCAGCATCTGTCTGCAAAGTCTGCCTTCCAGTCTGTGATCATGATCATTGTGGGAGATTCTATCTTCCTTTGCTCAGAACTGCTTTTTTTTTCATTGAATTGTTTCATTCCTCTGGCAGTGAAAGCAAATAAACTTGATTCTTCCCATAGAATGAAGTGAGTAGACGGTATTCATTGGAAATTAGGTATTGCACATAGAGAAAACCATGGAACTGAAGACTAGATAGAAGAAATGCACGCACTCTCGCTATCTTGTTCTTGGCACTGGTGAGACCACACGTCAAATACTGTGTTCAGTTTTGGGCCCCTCAGTACAAGAAGGACATTGAGTTGCTGGAGTGCGTCCAGACAAGGGCAACAGACCTGATGAAGGGTCTAGAGCACAAGTCTTACGGGGAGTGACTGTGGGAACTGAGGTTATTTAGTTTGGAGAAAAGGAGGCTCTGGGGAGACCTCATTGCTCTCTACAGCTACCTGAAAGGAGGTTGTAGGGAGGTGGGTGTCGATCTCTTCTCCCAAGTAACAGGTGATAGGACATGAAGGAATGACCTCAAATTGTGTTGGGAGACATTTAGATTGGATATGAGGAAAAAAATTATTCACTGAAAGGGTTGTCAAGCACTGGAACAGGCTGCCGAGGGAAGTGGTTGAGTCACCATCCCTGGAGGTATTTAAAAGACGTGTAGATGTGGTGCTTAGGGACATGGTTTAGTGGTGGACTTGGTAGTGCTAGGTTAATGGTTGAATTTGATGATCTTAAGGGTCTTTTTCAACCTTAATAGTTCTATGATTCTATATATATATGTGTCTGTGAAAGCTGAAAGGATGAGTAGAAGTGAAGCTTTGTCCTGGAATACTGACTTATTGCCCAAGTCTATAGCACAACAATATAGTCATCTTTTAAGAAGGTGACGAGAAAACGCCATCTTAAGAAGAAGGTTTACTCCTTCTATGTATGTCAGCTAATATGTCTGAGGCCTGATGACTGTCATACACTCCTGGTGACCTCTCTGTGTCTTTCAGGGCAGATTCTTTTAGTATAGAGGATTAAGCTGGGAAACCGCCTCGGGACAGCTATGTTGTTTTTTTTTTCTGGGCTGGGGTTATTTGAATGATTATGCAACTGCAAAGTATCACTTTGCTAGGACAGTTGTGCTCACGCTGGTATAGCAGTATGTTATTATGGAAATGCTAGTAAAGCACCTTTGTCTAGTGCACCATAAAGGTTTTAAGATAAATCCTGCACATCTGCAGAATGATTATGGATCTCGTGGGAGGTATATTATCCCTGCAATGGTGACTGTGTATTTTCTGTCCGAACAATCTTTTATTTTAAGTTGGTAGAGAGAAAAAGAAGAGAACGAAGACAAGCAAAGTCTTCATCTACAAGTACACATTTTCCTTACAAAGTTGTATTTCACAAAATACCAACCAACCTTCGGCAAGGACGTAATTTGGTATACCTTATAATTGGGTCTGGCAGGTCGGATGAAGGGATTCACACTACCTTGTGAAGACCCAGAGAATTACTGCGAAGCAGAATGCTTTCCCAGACCATTTTTGCTTCCTGCTTATGATCTGAGAAGCCAAAATGTAAGCAGGAGTGGATATTGGCTAGGCATGAATAAACTCTGGTTGGAAGATAAAAGAAATTTCCTAATCTTTGCATATCCTATGACAGCCTTCCAAGAATAGCCAGGTCAGAGAAAGATTTGTGCTTTTCAATTAGAGCTTCTTCTGTTTATCTTACATGGTCCCCTGTGATTGTGGGGTGGTTTGTGAGCTTACAGGTTCTGGGGAAAGCAGGAGCGGAAAGAGGTAAATGGGCAAGGCACCTGCTACTGGAGAAAAATGGAGGTCCAATTTCAGGGAAAGCACCTGAAACTGTAACAATGAGAGATGAGATCTCGAAAATTAGATAAGAGGTTAAGAGCCAAATAAGTGCTAATTTTGGGGGTCAGGTGCATTGGGAATGACTGTTACACAGATGGGAAGTGTGTGGAGGCACGGAGACTGCCTGTTACTATTCTGTGTTGAAAGCATGTTTGTGCACAGTCAATATTTAAAGGGATTTCTCTTGTTGAATGCTTTCAAGTTAAGCATAACTACTAATCTTAGATATTTAGAGATAATTGCTATGTAGTGATGAGTACATACCTGAAATTTCCTGCCATTTACAGAGTATTTTATGTGCCAGAAGTGGTTAAGTAAGGATTTGCAGTTACATGGTAGAGGAAAAGAGTTTGAACTGGGTGCTTTATTGTTTGCTAGTGGTGATAGAGGAAATCTTTGCCAAACCATGAGGAGAACCCGAAACTTCGCTTCTTGCTATGTGCCAAATCCATTCACTAAACTGTGCTCTGTTTTTTTTTTTTCCTTTTTCCCTTGAAAACTGAATATTGTCAGCTCGTCTGATGATAGAAGAGTAGCAGGTGTCCAATGCAATAAACAAAAGGAAAAGCAGTAGGAACGCTTTGAGATCAGAACCTGCTCTTAAGCAGCTGAAACCTAAAAGGAGCTTAATCATGATAATGAAGCTTGGTTATCTTTCTATGCAACAAGATTCTTTATGGTAACATTTTATATTTAATTATCTGGTTGTTCAAGGCTGAGATACGTTTGCTGATTTCAAAGGATACAATGAAGATGAAGTCTCTGTTCCACCACTGAAGAAATAAGGAGTTCAGCTGCCTTAGAACTTCTTGGAGATTTCCATGTTAGGAAGTATTTTGTGTGCTAACATGCAAATTGGAAACCCAGTCAGAAACTTCTTTGCATTGTTAGGCACTTAAATACCTTTAAAATATACCCACAATAGATTTTCTTTTAATTCAAGTAGTGAAAGGTGTGTAGTTAGAGAATTTATGTGGTTTTCTTTGCCATTGTAGTTGATATCACAGAATCAGAGACTGGTTTGGGTTGGAAGGGACCTTTGAAGATCATCTAGTCCAACGCCCATTGCATGTCATTGCAGTTTAGAATGCTTTTAGGTTTGCATAGGAGAGTATGGATAAGTATCAATATTTTCCTGAGCATTATTACATACCATTCTTTAGTCGAATATGTGGTGTGGTAAGATCAATCAGGAAAACACGAATACAAATATTGACTCATCTTTTTTTTTTTTTTTTCTCTCTCTCTAGGATTATGATGGCTTTTTCGAATCAAAGGAGAGCAACACTGTCTTCTCGTTTCTTGGACTGAAACCTACTTTAGCATCAAAGGTCAGTGTAGTATTGCAGACTTTTCATGGAATTCTTGAAATATTGAGATTGAATTTTCTTTGAACTGAAGGAACTCTGTGTTTGGATGCACCACTCTCTTGATCCATACCTTGTTCATATCGACTTCCTGCTAGTAAAGTAATTGAAGCAGTTGCCATGTAAAGTAAAGCATTTTTAATGAAACCAAGCATATACATGGGAGTTAATCTGAGACAGCAGATGAGTGAAGTTTGAAGAATACATTCTCCTTCACATTATCAATCTAAATTGAAAGCAACAGACTTAATTGTAACAGGAGACAGAACTAGGATCATAATCACTGGACTATCTGCAGCTTATGTCACCAAAGCATCATCTTAGTGGGCCAGCCTGGCAGCATAATGGCTCAACCAAGGCAACATTTATTTATTAGGCTTTTTTTTTTTTTTTTTTTTTTTTTTTATGCTGACATGCTGGAGCAGTCAGGAGTTATATCAACTTTTTGGACAAGAATTCGTTTTTAACACATACGTACATACATACATACAGGTCAGAACACAAAGCCAGATAACGTGTGCCTGCTGAGGGCAGTGTAATAGAGGAGATTTTATTGCCATATGGAAGCTTGTTCAAAGAGACTGTGTGGTGCACCTTTGGGCAGTAGATCAAATACATACGGGAGGGTTTTTCTTCCCTTGGCTACTGTAGGCATGGCTGTGTTTGGTAGTAGTACTGGTTCAGGCCTGAACAATAGCTCTTTGGTATCTATAGAGTTCATCTTCTGCCAGGAATTAATTTATTTCTGGACCCCACGAGGGACAGGAGTGGGAGGGAACCTCAGCAGGGAACCGCAAAAGCAGGTTATTTTGGCAGCCTGCCTCGCTTTGTAGCTTGAAGAACTAGTCCTAGGGAAAAGATTATGTCCTCCTGCAATCAGAAATAGCAGCTTCCACGCAGCTCTGTTCCTGGGAAATAACTGATTGTAGGCCTGGAGGAGTGTCTCTGAACTTGGCCAGATCCCTGCTTCAGTCTGGTAGTACTGCAGACCGATGCATCCTCAGCTGCTGTGTTCCAGGGTTAAGGGCACCTCATTACACAAAGGTCACAGACACAGGAGAGGAGAATGTATTCATAGCATTAATAATATTTTTTCCCCCCTCTTTTCTTTTAAATAGGAGTCAGAACCCTAGAAAACCCGTCTGAAGTATCGCAAGCACATCTCCTGGATGAATGACACTATTCTTCAGCACACAACAGCTTCCCTAATGGATCACTGTGATAGAGCAAACATGCATCATTAGTAGTAGTCTGCTTGCCATGAGTCGGTGCTCTCCAGTAACATGGAGTTAATAACACATATATGACACAGCATTACGGCCGGGCTACTCATCTTCCTTTTAAAAATACTCGTTGTTGGTGTTTCCCTTTTGTCTTTGGATTGCTTTTGCAACTGACGCTGATGTTCTAAAAGACATGTATGTTTGAGAATAAGGAGTGGAAGCGTAGGGCTTCTGTTGTTCATGGGTATACTTCTGTAGTCAAGATTCTTTCCCTTTTTTGATTCTTCCAACTACTGTAGTTGAAATTAGCTCATCATGATAGTTAAAGTGATGGTGATTATTAGAATGTTTGTGCTGGCCATGAGCCAGAAGGTAAAAATTGTCAATCTTAAGATGTCAGTTTAAGCCAATAACTGCTGTATTTTTGTTCTACATTTATTTACTGTGATGTTTATGCTAGATCATGTTTATTGTAGGAGACACGGGCTGCTAACCTTGTTCATGAAAACTTGATTTGTCTAATGATGCACATTGCAACTCAGTGTTTAAAAACAGTTGTTATCATGGAGGAGGTGCCAAAGTGAAGTATTTTGACATGATTCCTGTTCCAAATGTAGGTGAAATGTGCAGGAAACCAGTTGGTGGAAAATACTGGATAGTTCAGCAGAAGAGGTCTCATGGCTAATGATAATATTAAGTTGTCTCTTAACTGAGAAAGACTTAACACCCAAAGTCAGAGCTCTATAGTTGGACTGTCTTACAATGAAATTTTGCCAAAACCTTGAGTTTACTTTCAGTAACTTACAGCTCCACCGTTAGCCACATGAGAGTCAGGAGGATACTTTGAGAGCCAGCTCTACCATGGTCCAAGAGCACACCTAAGTTGCCCAGCTGTTGTCTTGGTTATATCCCCAGGTATGGAAATGTGGAGGTGCCTCAAAGAGAGTGAAAAAGCTGAGTGTGTGCTTTGCTGGGTGAAGCCACAATGGTCAGCTGAGTTGAGGAACAAGAGCCAAGTAAAAGAAGTGGAGATTTTTCCAGTGGGACTGCATTGATGCACACAGCAGAGGTTATGCCCATGACTTGCCAATAACTGTTACAAAATGCATTCTAGACAGGAGTCAAATTGCATTATGCATTTTGAATCAAGTCTGGCTATAAAAATAACAACTCTGTACTGTATCTTTTACTCAAGTGATTTCATAATGACAGGGTAGTGCCATTCCAATAAATGTCCTTATGTCTTTGGGTAAATGAAAGACGACTGTTATGTGGGAAAGCTGCTTGGCAATCACAGCATCACTCAGACTGGGTGGCTGGAAGGAAGCTAAACTTGTAAAAAGTGTCAGAAAGCAACACTGTCTGTGCAACAAATCACATGTTCTGTTAAAATCAGTAACCATGTGATCCGAGACATGTTAATTATAAGGGGCAACTGGAGGTCATGTGGTCCAGCACTATCAAAATCAGGGCTAACACCAACACTAGCTCGGATCAGATATGGGTTTGTCTAGCAGAGTGTTAAAAACACCCAAAGATGAAGATCTCTTAACCCTCTAGGTAACCTGTGCCAGTGGGGCAGTACTCTTCTAGTGAAAATTTAATGTCCAGCCTCAACTCCCAGGCTGTAATTTTGTGGCTGTTGCCTTTGCTATGTTTTCTGGCACTCACAGGAAGAAATTGGCACCATCCTTCTTGTAACTACCCACAAGATAGTTGTAGGTTACCATTAGATCACCTCTTAGCTTTCTTCTTACCAGACTAAACAAACTTGGCTTCCTCAACCTTTTGTCACAGGCTGTGTGCTTTAGGCCTCTGGCTGCTTTGCTTTGGTGGAAGACTACTCTTTCCAGTTTGTTCACATCCCTCTTGAGCTGGAAAAAGGTCCCAAACCGATATTTTGGATGTGGCCTCACCAGTGCTCAGTAGAGTGGGTTAATGATTTTCCTCAACCTGCAGGCCACGTTTCTCCTGAAGAAGCGCACTGCGTGCTTTCCCGTATTTGCAGTGAGTACCTTGCTGGCTCATGATCAAGTTGACATTCACTGAAATCCCCAGGTCCCTTCAGCAGGGGTATGCTCAAGGGTATCCCCAGCCCATAATGATGCCTCACCACCCCCAGGGGCAGAACTTTGTACTTGTCCTTATCAAACTTCATGAGATTTCTGTTGGCCCAGCCTTCAAGGTTGTTGCAATGACCCTGGACTGAAGCTCTGCCAGCTGTTAGCAACCACTGCACCAGGTTCAGCTGTTCACAGATTTGCTGAGTGCATGCTAGGTCATCATACAAGTCCCTGCTGAAGATGCTGAACAATAGGAGAACTGTAGCCTCTCAGATTTTGGACACTGGCTTACTCACGACTACAGAGTTATGACATGAACAATGTTCGTTACTACCAGTTGCTGGAGTAAAGAATCAGGTTACCTTCCTCTTTTTGTTATCTTGACTGCAAACTGCTTATAGCTGTGTGGCTTTTCCCTCTAGTACAAAGGCCAGAAAGCTTGAAAAAATGGAGATGTTAAAGGAGTCCATCCATAAATCAGTTTCTCTTTGGATCCTCTGGGGCCTCCTCAGCTCAGTTAAAGGACTAGATGGAGCAAGAGCACACACAGATTTTAAGTCCTTGATTGTATTTACTGGTCAACATCTTAGGTACAGCACCTTCTCTAGAGGAATCTTGAATGGGAGTTGTTAACATGCGTATATGTATATACATATATGTATGTGCATTTTTAAGAGTTATGTTGTCTGTGGTAAGTTGTTGTGACATTCTTGTCACCAGTCCCGTATTTTCATGAGACTTGAACCTTACTATAGGAAGGGAATGTAACACCAGGTGGAGCTGTACGTTATTAACTTCACCAAGTTCAATATAACTATTCTTAAAAAAAAAGTTAAAGAAAAATATTTAACTTTGCAGATGAATTTACAGTTACACAGTTGATTACAGAGAAGCCATCCTGGATTTATCATGTACTTGATATGTTGTAAACTTTGAGAACTGCCTGAAGTCCCGGTTTCGAAGAACTTAGGTACTTAGGTGTGTGAGTATATCCACATGAGTAATCCTGGGGGAAATCCCAGGCTTGCTGATGTGAAAGGCAAAACCACACTGATTTCTACAGGGATGAAATTAGTTTCACAGAACTCCTCTTGAATTTTTATAATTGTAGAATAGAAGCCTCCCATTCAGTGGAGAGCTAGTCCTCTTACAGCTGTTAGGTAAACCTAGCTTATTTGTGAGCATGTGTGGGAGCATAATTAGTTGTATGGAGGACAATACTAGCTCCAAAGATATCCTGCCTGCTTGCATGGATTGGCAGTGGAAGTCCCTAAGAATATGTGCTTTTGAATTATAAGTGGCTAGTTTTTTTGGTTTTTTTTTAATTATATATATATATATGTTGCTGGAATGTGAATTTGGTCTGTTGTATGACAGCCTTATTTTTGTAATTAGAGCAAGTAGAGTTCTAGTTTGTTACACAAGATGATCTGGAATTTTTTAAACAAGTTTTGTAATAGTGAAATGTAGCTATCAGGTAACTGAAAAGGTCTGTGGAAACTAGAGACGTTTATTGAAAGAAATAACAAATTCTTAATTTTTTAAAAATACTTGCATGGAAAGATATGCTTGAGAACCAAATGATCCCAATTTTTAGCTAATACTTGTAACTACCCCACTTTTTAAAAGTGAGAGCAGTGCGAATTAAACTGTAAGTCTTTGTACCTAGCTAAAGTTGCTGTGTGGGCTGACGTGCACGCGCACATTCACTGTATCAGTGGCTTTGATGGAGGTGTTTCTGTTTGTGCCACACACTCCTGGATAGTGCCTTGCCAGAAAGAGGACTGTTTTTGTAGGGTCTTCTTAGATGTGCTTGAACTTTGAACTGAGAAAGGGGTAGTTTCTATATTGCTATTTTTGTAATAATACAGTACGTTGATTTTGAGGCTTGATCAAAAGACGTGCTTTGTAAGGTTGAAATAGTTTTTGATGAGTCTTCTGAACTCTTGATTTGTCTTAGTGTGGCTTTCTCTTTTTTTTTTTTTCTTTTTCTTTTTGTTAACTGTCTAGAATCAAACCTTCCAAGGGAAGTGGGGCTGGAGTAAAGCTGCCAAATTGATGTTTACGCTTTAAAATAACTATCTGATTCAAGTGTTGAGCTGAAATGAAGAGGAGCCGCCAAACTCTCTGTGGATTTCTTGGTTGTCCCTCCATGCCCTGTCTCCTCGTCAGGCCATTTGTTTAGGGAGCCCGATTCCGGGAATACCACAATTCAGAAGTAGGGCTCTGAAATTTTAGGCAGTGCCTTGTGGCACTTCATAGGAGCGCAAGACTGGGGTCATGGTCAGGAAAGTGCCAAATCCTATCAGTCTTCAGTGATTTGTCCACTAATTTCACTAGATCTTGGCATGAGCAGTGGGAGGAGGAGGAGGGAGCCCTGCGTGCTCGCCCTGCACAGAGAATGGGAGTGGAAGACGCGATGCAGAATGGCCCACGGTTGGTTGACGTCACGCTGAGCAGTGGTTCTCGCAGGAGCCCTTGGCTGGCCGTGCCGTGTGTGAAACCACACAGTGCTGCTCTCCGCGGGACTCAACCTGCATCGTGGCCTATCCATCACCCTCTTGCTCCCTAAGGAAACCGGGAGGGGAAACAGAGCGGCTTCTTGAGGAGCAGTCCTTCAGCCAGAGCAGATCCAGCTTACTCCCGTCTTCCTATTCTTTACCTTTTCCTAATGTGCTAATGTGCTTCGTCCTGTCCTGCGTAGACTTACCTGCCTGCAGAGCTTCCACTCCTGGCCATTTGTCACATCCCTGTGAGGTTGCAAACACAGAGCTGGTGTTCACCTTCACGGTGTCCGTGTTTCGTAACTCAGTGGGGGAGGGAGCACATTGCATCCTAGGCTGTGTACACGTGGAGTTTTAAATTATATATTAAAACCATGTTCGTCTAATAAAAATGTACTTCAGAAAAGACATTTGGACTGTGTTGTGTGTGCCAAGGAAAACAATGGAAAAATACGAGTCTTTTTCCTTGCTGCAGCTCCCTCTGGTGACAGCCTGGTGCTTTGGCTGGAGCACTCCCTGAAAGATGGGTGAGCCTGATCCTGTAAGGTGCTAATCGCCTCCGAACCGTGTTGACTGGGTGGAAATTGCAATGTGCAGAATACCTGCTGGGTTAGGGTCTAGGTATTCCCAGATAAACAGTAGTAAAGAAAAAAAAAAAGAGGATGATTTATTGTCTTACATTTTTGCTCTTGGGTTAGTTGATACATGGAAATAAAGGATGGATCCTTTGAGGTGGCTTGGGCAATAGTAACAGGAAATTTTGACCCAATGAAGTTTTGCCCCTAGAGCTAAAATATTCAGGAACAGTGCTTTTTTTTTTTTTTTTTTTTTTGGTCTTTTTCCTGCTTTGTCTATCCATCATTGCAGTCTTCCCTTGATTCTCACTCTAGTATGTGATTTTTAATACTGTATCATTCCTGTCTAAAACTTGCCCATTATCTCCAGTGTGGACACCGCTATGAAAATTCTACCTATGTGTGTCTTCTTCTGTGCACTGGAGCGAGGTTCTGTGTCACCTGCTGTCAGACGGGGTGAGTAAAAGAGATATGGATTGGGAAGGCAAGCCTGAGACCCTTGAAATGAGGATCGCTTCAGGATCAGTAGAACCTCTCTGAAGTGACTGGAGCTGTAGCAGCTCAGCTGTTGTGTCAGGGTGGGTAGATGTGCAAAATCTGGGTGCAGCCAGATTCTGTTGCAGGGGTTGGCAGAAAATTCTTGGTTTCCAGAGAGGAAGATGAAGAGATGTTCTATATCACTTTGCTCTTGTAGCATCACTGCCTGCACTTCATGTGTAAACTTGTGATGGTGTGGTTCCTTCTGCATGGCTGCCAGAGAATAGACCGAGGGCATTCAGCGGGCAGAGGTTGCAGAGTGCGGGATGCTTTGCGCCTAGCTGTTGTCCTACAGGTCCCCAGCTCTGTGTGTGCTCCCTGTGCTAGGGGAGCATCAGTGGATGAAAGTGCTTGAAAGTCATCTCTGTGTTTGCACACCTGCGTGTGTCTGTCAGTCTGTCTACATCTCCTTGTTCCTACCCCAGAGCAGTCCATCTGGGCTGTGAGAAGGTTCTCCTGAACTGTCACGTTCACTTGATTTGCTTTTTAGGTGCCAGAAGGACTTCCCATGTTCATTCCATAGACTTCACTCGAGGCACCTTCACACTCTCATCTGAAGGAACCTCCCTCAGGCTACATAGTGAGGCACAGTGCAAATGAATTACTTTAAAGGTGAGCATTGCACATAATTCAATCCCCTGGTTAATTTGGGAACCATTAGAAAATTATAAAATTATGGAACTAGCACCCTAACCAAAATTGTGTTTAGAAAGCAAGAAAGAAATTGTTAGGTTCTGTCACAGAAAAAGGGAGTTCAAAAGCGGAGTCCTTAAGAAATGTGTGCCAATCCCTAGCTGCTAAGATGCTCCATCCAGTTTAGCTATCCACAGTATGTACGTCTACTTTCAGGAGAGGCACCTCGCACTCTCCAGGGAAAGCACGCACTTCTGACGGTGACTCAAGTGTGGACACTTTCACCCCAGGACAGCATTCAAAAGTCAAACAATTTGTGTCTTAAAAATAATGCCACCTCTCCTTTCAAGAGGAGCTCAGATGCAAAGCCTATGTAAGTAGGGACGGTAGGAGAAATTCCTTCCTTTCTGTCTGGGGAAGCAGGCAGACCCTAGGATTCCCATCCCTCTCCCTGCACTCCAGGATGGCCCCAGTGGGGTCACCCCGCAAGGGACCCATGAAGGCTGGGTGTTCCACCACTGTCCTGCCATGCTGTGCCCTGTATCAATTGACAATGGGGCTGATTTTTTTTCTTTAACTTCTCTTAATTTCACAGTTTTATATCCTTAATGGTGGGAGGAGGGAAGAATGTAGGTGTGAAGAGGCAGAAAGAACTGGATTCCCTTTCAGATACAGCTTTAATTAGATAATTAGTCTAATCTAACAGTCTTCCTTCTACGAGACTTTTATAATCATTGGCACCACTGGAATAATTTCCCTTCAATGTGTTTTCTGCTCTGGATTTTCACAGCTTTAAATTCTTGCAGTTTTCCTCCTGGATTTGTTGGATATGCTTTTTCTTTTAGATGTCTTCTGTGAGTGGCATAAATTTCCATTTAAGCCATGAGAGGGCTTTTAGGTCAGGACAGCTGTATAGCACTGCTGTGAAATACGCTCTTGAGTCATTAAGGCAAATTGCTGTAGCATCAGTACTGCTCCTGCCAGGCTATCGTGCTTAAGCCCTGAGTGGTCATTTCATGTCCTTTGGAGCATTCTCGCTCTGAGCAAAGTGGAGGTATCCATCAAACCCACTTACACCTACAGAAACCTGCAGAGGTGATGACATTTCAGTGCAATAAAATTTCATGGTCTGTATTAACTAGTCAACCTGGAGGAGATCTCTTGGCTTACAGAGCCAAATCCTCTGCCATTTCTGTTGTCACAGTCTGTTTCATAAAACAACCGAACTCCAGCACAAAAGCAACAATCTGGGTCTAGGTTGATATGGTTTTTTTTCCTGGTTTTTTTTTTTTGGTGCCACTGACGTCCAAGGACAACTGAGATCCCTGGGATGAGGAGATCTCCCCTGTACAATAGCATAGAGTAACTCCATGAAGCAAGTCCAGAAAGAGCTCTTTAATTACTTCAACTAGCAGAATTAATAATTTAGAGATGTAAGGAAGACAGAGACGATCCTGATACTTGCTTTCAGCATCTTGGTAGCAGTCTTGCCATTTAACAGTTTCTCATTTTAGCCCTGACTGAGCTATTGCTCCAATTTAACATATTTCCTGGGCATACTGTGTGGGCAGATGAAAGAACTGCATTTGCTAAATATAGGAATTAAATATTCTCTTGAAAGACTTTAACCTTCAATTAATTCAAAGGTGTCAGAAAAATCTCATAGCAAGAGAGATGCTCCTTGAATTTACACCAGCTGCAGGAGTGAAATACAGATCTTGGAAAGACCGTGAGTAGTCAGCCATCTTTTTAAAATTTATTTCAGTTTAATATATAGACATAAATATTAAATAAGTTGTTAAGGTAGATGCTAATTCCCCACTGATTCGAACAAGGAACATGACTCTCCACGGCAGACAGCAGTTACCCCTGTACGTGAGGGGCCTGAGACCTGTTGTGATTGTGACTTTATTTTTGTGTGCTGCGGTGAGTGGGACAAGGGCAATGGCCGCATTTCCCCAAGCACATACATGATCTGTCTCCTGCCAAATGCTGCCCGCTGTTCCTGCACAGTGCTCAGGTTCTCCTTGCCGCTCCTCTGCCGGCTCTTGCTGCTGCTTCTGCTCCAACTCCCGGTGCAGTCCTGCTGCCTGGCTTTCCTGCACGTCAAGCCAAAATTACTGTGTTTGCTGCAAAAATCACACTTATGGTGTTTGCTCCAACCTGTTCCCTGCACACATCCCTCCGCAGTCTCCCACAACTGAATCCTCTCACCTTGTCGTACCATCCTAGCTGGACTTCCAGCACATTTACCAGTGTATTTTCCAGTTGTCTCTCCTCTCTTTATAACTCATTGTGTTTTCAAACACAACCCCTGTGCTGGTGGCCTCTTCCTTTTGCCACCCTCCCCAGGTTCACGTTAGTCTCCATGCCTTGTGTCTCCAGCTGAGAGGTTATGAAGATACGTGAGATATTTCGGGATATTTGATAAGGGGAAATGTAACAAGTAATCAATTGCCATTACAAAGCGCTACCCATCAGAAAACACCTCTCACTGTGTTAGCTGAAACCCCACAGAGCAGATGCACAGCTGCCCTAAGGGATGCTGTGGAGTTTATGGTCTCCAAACCCCAGTGGGACAGATGCTCTTATGGTTAATAATAATAACAGGGTTGCATAAGTCCTAAAACCACTGGGAATAAAACATGAAATGGTGACTACTTCAGCAATTTTTCCCAGCTAAAGACTGAGGAGACCAAGAGAGTTTTGTTCACTGTAACTTTACAGGATCTTCTTTACCATTGAGACCTGCTCAATGTCCTCTCAGGGTTACATATGACCTAAACTGTAAATTAATCTGTTTTCAGGAATGCTGATGGTTGAAGCTAGAAATATGTTCCAGGTTTTCTTAGCTTCCTCTGTCCCAGCCAATTGTGCATCACAGTATCTGTTTCTTAGCAATGTCTTCAACCGATCAGAAACAGCAGTCATAGAATCATAGAATGATTTGGGTTGGAAGGGACCTTAAAGATTATCTGGGCAGGGGCATCTTGTACTAGACCAGGTCACCCAAAGCCCCATCCAACCTGGCCTTGAACACTTCCAGGGATGAGGCAGTCCTTATAAAAATATTCTCTTATAGAGACTTAACACAGTAGGGGATCAATAAAGGCAGACTAAACAATGATTGCACTTTCTTGAAGATGTATCCTTGGGGAATAAAAAGAGGGGAGATGAAAGGAGGATGAAATTAGAGATTGAGGTCTCTAGTGAATATGGTCTTCACATTAGAGATATTTAGAAAAAAGTTGTTCACTACCTCTGTAGAACAAAATGATGGAAAACAAGCCCATGCAATAAATAAATGAATTCTTTTTCACATTGTCCTTAGAAGACAGAAGCCTCAAAGACAGTAAGTACATTGACTATTTTTTTTGTGCACTTTCACCACCTCTTTTTTTTGCTGAGAAAGGCTTTGATGTAAAATTCTTTTACCAGCATCTTCATTAATAACAAGTTCACCCTCATGTAAATTAACACAGCAAGTTATTGAATAGCCTTTTGTTTCTCCTGAACCTCCTTATCTGTCTATTGTGGAAGATCCTCCTTTAACACCATCAGCACATGCTGGCATGGCGTTCCCCATCCTGATGAGGGGACTGCAGCAATCCTTCTCCGCTCACCCCTGAGGAGAGCGTACTGCCTTTGGAGAGCACCCCTGTGTTAGCATGGTGATGTGGATGAGCTGGTCCTACCAGCACAGCGCAGGAAACCATTGTTACCAACAATTGGTAACCCACAGAAAAAGTGGAGACTGACCTTTTAAAAAAATACTGTCACAAGTTTGCATCTCAGCTTGGTTTGGAGGACCACCTCCTTTGGTGCTGCCACGAAGGGTCAGTTCCGAATCACAGAGAGAATGAAGCCAGGGAAGCGGGAGGAGGGAAGAGCCTGTCCCAGCCCTGACGGGGTGTGGATGGGAGTTAGGATGTGCTGGCTGTCACTGACATCCAGAGGACAGCACAGACAGTATATATATATACATATATATATATGTGAAGTGTATATATTATAAAGTAACCAACCTGGGGCATAGTGCGTCTTCCTTTGCCCCGGTACTGCTCATGGGCACAGCAGTGCTCACAGCTGAAACTCGCTGGGTTTTCAAACTTGTGCTTGGGCCGTATGTAAGCATTTTACCCAGTTTGGACACTGACATTGCGTTTTTCATCGTTGGTGAGGCACCAGCACTGAGGTCTGCTGTGAGGGCCTTCTCATCTTCTGCTCCCCAGAAAACACACAAAATTTGAGACTGACCCAACCAGCCAGCACTGATGGATGTTTCCTAAGGGGGAACACACCAGCAGCTCAGCAAACTGCCCTCTCCCACCACTGACTGTGGAGCCCATGGGCTTTACTCAACCAGCTGAAGGAGACTGGGTGCCAGCAAAGCCCCTGTGGCTCCAACGCGGGGGTTGATGGCACCCTGCGCCGAGGAAGGTTTTGGCAGGAGGCTGCAGGGTGCTGCTGAGCGGTTCAAGTCACACTGCAAGGTGCAACTGCTGCCCTGCTGCACCAGGTTTGGGGGCTGGATGGGGTCCCTCTGGGTGGAGGAACGGCCAGGAACGTTACGAGATCCTGTTGTCATCCATTTGTAGTAGGTGTGTTTTACACCTGCCTATAAAGAAGATGTTGTTTAAGTCTCTGTTAATGCAAGGTAAGGCAGCTTTTTAAATTAAAGAAAGTAAGTAGGGAGGCTCCTGGGAAATCGGTTTTAATTCCAGAGACATATTTTCACAGTAGGCTCCTCTTCCTTGCACAGCTAAAGAGGATGAAGATGAAAGCTATTGCAGACAGGCCACCTTCTCTGTGTCTTTCTGCCAGCTCCAAGCTTTTGCAGATGTAGAAAACAACCAAAGAGGCTGGAATAGAGCTTCTTACCATTTACAGGAAGCTTTAGTGGGATTATTTTTAACTGTTTGCAGATATTTGGGCTGGGATGGTTTCTTTTGTCCCAGGAGGCGATCATAATCACTTCAAGCCAAGGAGCAGCTTCTTCCACTCAGGGTGTCCAACCGTGCACGTGGCAGCTCATCACCCTGCTTAGACCATGCCAAACTGGCACTCAGTGGGGCAATTTCGCAGAATCAGCGGCTTACCCCACACCTTGGCTTTCCAGCACTCGGGAAGAGGCTGTCCTCATAAAAAGAGCATTAGCAGAATAGTAAAAGGATGAGTAAACTGTTTTGCACAAAGCTAATAATTTTTTTTTTCAGAGGAATTTTAATTCAGCGCTACATTTAATTAGCTTTTCATTAATTATGCTTTCAGCATGCCATCTGGATTTACAGGGCTGAGGTCAGTGAGGACAAGGCGATGCAGTAGGTGTAACCTGTGCTGCTGCTTCCCGGCAGCTCTGCACGTCGGCTGAGCGGTGCTCACATCAGCCACCCCCATCGCTGCCTACTTTGCAGCTGGGAAGGCTCCTACCTGTGTGCTTTTGCAGGCAGTGGACCCCAGTGGTTGACATTTCCAGGGACTTATTTTATTTCATTGGAGTGATGAATCACAGAATCATTAGGGTTGGAAGGGACCTTTAAAGGTCATCTAGTCCAACCCCTCTGCAAGAAGCAGGGACATCTCCAGCCACATCAGGTTGCTCAGAGCCTCATCCAGCCTGGCGTTTAATGTTTCCAGGAATGGGGCATCCACCACCTCTCTGGGCAACCTGTTCCAGTGTTTCACCACCCTCACAGTAAAAAAAAAATTTTCCTAATGTCTAATCTGAATCTACCTCCCTCTATTTTAAAACCATTACCCCATAAAAACCATATTTCCAGAAACAAAGTGGGAAAGGCGATTAAAGAGAGAAAGAGGTCATCAGTGAGCATGATCCTCGTGCCTGTGGTGTTACAGATGGCCCTTCCACTGCCACTGCACACCACACCAGCAACAGCAGACAAGCACAACTGACAAAAAAGGGGGAAAAACTTAATCTGCAATGACAGTGTGTTGTGTGTGCAAAATAAATTGGGCAGTGGACATCCAGTGATGTTCCAGCAGAGCTGGATGACACAGGGATTGACTGCTTCACAAAGCTTTAAGATTGTAAAATTCTTCCAGTTGTGCCCTGAGACAAAGCTCCCAACTCTTTAGCAGTTTCACTTTACGGATAAGCTGGTAATGGCTATCCTTAGACCAAGGGAAATTTTGGCAGCAGATGGAAAGAGAAAGGTTACTTTAGTCCTGCTCCCCACTTCCCCAAATGTGGGGCTGTCCGGTATGCTTTCAGCATGGACCTTGGTGAAGGAGATGTAGAGAGGAGGCACAAATGCCCCCTTCTCAGGGGACAACACTCCCCTGGCACTGGGGCCACCTCTTCAGAGCGCTTGTGCACGACGACGATGACTTTGGGGGCCATTTTACACCACCTGAGACACCCCGCGCAGAGGACGGCGCCTGCAGAAGACTGACTGAGGCGAGTCCGGGGGGCTCAGCTCAATGCCACACAGGGATGCCCCAGCGCTTAAGCCGGTTGCTAAAGGAAATCAATTTTAAAAGCAGATGGTTTAAGTAGAGCGGCAGGCTCCCTCGTTGCAATGCTGCAACTCTAGATATTTTTACTGTTTTATTAACAAGTCTCTTGTACTTATTTCTTTCTCATTACTTGACAGATGCTTTAATCAGGGTTATATAAAGCCCTGTTTTCATCCTTACTTTGCCTAGAAATAGATTAAAGAAAAGCTGAAATATAGCTTAATAAATACACGCAGAGTGAAATACTTACCACATGCATTTTTAAAATAAAAAATCAATTTTTAAAGCATTTTTACAAGAGTTGATGCTGCACAGCAGTATCTACCTACCTAGGAGTGGTTTCTCCAGGGAAGCAGCTGTCTCACTGAGGCTGACAGGAGCTTTGCGGTGCTGGGGAAGAGCCGGAGCAAAATGCGTCTCCTTGCACAGGGACACAGAAATAGGGAAAAAAAAAAACAAAACAAAACCACGCTCTGAGAATTTCAGTGCTGCTGTTGTCAGTCAGCAAATTAGGCTTAGGTTAGACTGACTCCTGTTAAAATGTGCTGCTTCTGGTAGGTGCTTTTCTGAGCAGTCGGATGAAAATTATATAGAGTGATGCAAGTTCAGCAAAATTTGTGGGGTAAAGTTAGCCCTCCTTCTAATCCTAGCTGGATTCAAGAAGCACTTACAGAAAGCAGAAGCTTGCTGGCAATGATGTCCCTGCGTGCTTGCTTGGCTGGACAGTCAAAGTGACCAACAGATGTTACAGGTACATTTTCTTTCTTACAACTCAAGCCTCCTAAACTATAAGTTCTGTTAAAGCAAACTGTGGTCATAGCAGCTGCAAGACATTAAGTGGCGCCATTTATAATTGTTTAAATATTATTTACAGCCTTTCAACAATAACGATGTCATCAAGATCATAGCAACTCCATAAATACCTTCTCAACCCTATTACCAGTTGTCTTTATCGCTGAATAAATATGTCATCGTTCTGTTGACGTTAATTGCAGCCCAACAACCGAATTCAGCCTTTGGCTTTGTGGTTTTTTATCCAGTTTAGAAAACTTACAAGAAAAGGGATGCAATTTAGCTCCATTTAAGACATCTAAATGCGTGTTCTTATGTGAGCAAGCTATCAAAGCTCCCATTACTGCAAATGGACATCTAGGGAAGGCTCGGTTCAGCTGCCTGAGTGCAGGCATTTGCATACATAAGTTTGGACCCAAATCCTTTCTTTTGTGGAGAAGGTAACTCATGTTCATATTTTATCCCATGCCCATCTCCAATGCATCAGCTGCCACAGCTCCCAGGGATGCATTTTCTTCCTGCTTGTTCTACTATGATGCCCAAACTTTAATATAGTCACTGTGAGGCAAGATTTTGGGGATGAAGGGAAATGAGAGGAACTCTACTTGAGGTCATTTAGCAGCAGTTATCTTTTAGAGAAAAATGATATTTCAGCATAAAATGAAAGGCAAATCAAAGACAAATTTGGTCTTACGAGAATTTTGAGTCTCAGCTTTGCTCAAGATTTTCTCCAAACCTGCATGTTTACATTACATTGATCACAAGAAATAGTTACCATAGAACTCTTCTATGTAAGTTCAGAAAATATTCAATATTTAACTGGCATACCTATATCTCAAAGATGGTTCATAAATATGTGCTGTGTATCATTCTCTTCTTCAAATAAACCTCTGTAAAAAACAAAGGTGGTCTAAGGAAGGGTATTTGGCAGCAAAGTCCACTCTTGCCAGACACAGAAGTATTTCCCAACAGCGCCTGGAATCACAGATCCTCACCACACAGTGAACAAGACCAATTTTCATTTCCTAACATCTTAACACCAGAACGGGCAATGCATCACCACGTGGAAAACACAGGTCATGGCATCATCTGCAGGCAACAAAGGTCCCACCTTCTGAGTGCTAAAAAAATACATCATGAGCACGCTTCCCTCTGCAAAGGGCTGGGTTTCTTTTTGACTGAAAATACACTTTTTGCTAATAAGGCAGGGTTGTGCCTGGTTTCGCATAACAAAAAAGAGCAGAACATCCTTGAACTGTTCTTGAGGGAAGGACCACAGAGCCAGGGAACAGGATGATGTCAATGTTCACTAAGAAGCTGCTTTTAATGAACATCATTTAATGAACAGCAAGCAGTATATGTTAGAGACTCTGTGTAGTTTAACTAAAAGAGGCCATAACCCTCTGGAGTTTACAAGTGCTTTGTATGAACCACGATGATTTGGCTGACATCTGCCTTTACAGAAGATTTCCCATAGCATCCAGCTATTCCAGTTTATTAATAATTAAACATCAGAGACATCTGCTTTAAAAGTGGAAGGAAACCTTCCAAAGCGGCTACAGCGGTGTGGTCTTTATTTTATTTTTCAAAGCAATGGAACCATGTTCTTTTCAAAATGACCTTTAATTAATCTCCTTCTTCTAACTACCTCTATAAATACTACCGTTGTCAATGGCTTGTTACCACATTAAATTACTGAACTAGAAACAATACAGAATGACCTTCTTTTTGAGGAGATTACTGGGGATGCAGCAGCAGCAGCAGCAGGAAGGAGCAGGAGAGGCACAGTGCTTAGCAGAAATAACACTGACATGAGCAGTTATAATCTTTAAAAATGTTTCCTATGAAATCGAGATCGGGTAAGAACATAAGCAAGTCTTTATTGACACAAGATCATAGGAAAAAAAAAGAATTTATATGAACAACACTTGCAAACCTTTCTTCTCAACTGGCATTTCGTCTGGTTTAGCTGTTGGGAAGGAGGATCAAGCAATGGAGCAAGCAACTCCTTTCCCAGTGGCCAACTCCCTTCATAAAGTGTTTTATGAATGATGATGCACAGAAATAAAGTCTTGTTCATTTGGGAGGTGAAATACCACTGCCTGTTTTTTTTTCTCAGTGCACTTTTTTTTCAAAGGAAGCTCCGCTTTCTCCTGTATTTTCCTCTACCCTTTCATCAGCTGTCCTGGTCATAACACCTTATTTTCAGCTTCACATAATTACTTATCTTGAATTCACAGTCAGTGGCATTACCCCTCTGAGAAGGTAGCTGGCTAGCTGCAAGGACAAAGAGAGGTCACCTAAAGGTTGTGCTCCTACTAAAATTACTACAATAAGTGATTTATCACCTCTGAGGAAAAATATATGAAGAAATAGAAAGTATCTTTCTCAGATATTTATAAAGGAAAATTCCATTAGTCCCATCAGACGTCAAGTAATGCAGAAAAATGTTTTGGTTTTTCAGTCCTCTTTTTAGCCAAACCCAGGCTTGGCCACTTCTCATCAAAGGTGTATCCTCCACAAAAAAAAAAAAAAAAAAGTGTTTGCGCCCCGAAATGAAGCAGCAGCTCACACATCTGCTCAAGCGCAGACCTCAGAGGAAATGAACCCCCTCCAGCAGTGACAGATCCAGGCAGACCTGAGTCCCAGAGACATTTTGTATAGCTCTCAGTCAATACAAGGTTGCATCTGCCTCATTGCCCTACCCCTGCTGCAGTGCCTGGACCGATGTTGCGCTCAGTCTGAGTGTCCCTCCAACACTGGGAAAGCATTGCTGTAGGGCACTGAGTTGCAGAGGATCTAGGCAGCGTTGAGATGGTGCCTCTGTGGGATGTGGGATGGTGTCCCAGGAACACATCCAGGCCAATGATTTGTGACTGAGTAGCAAAGGGAGAGCAGGGTGCACTGTAAGCACAAAAACAGACTGAGAAAAATATGTTACAGGATGAGCTTTGACGCCTGGCTGGTGCTCGAATTTACCTGGAGCTGAGTAGAGGAATCAAGACACAAACAGGATGGCGTGTCTCAGAAAGCATGTAAGGTAAGAAAACCAAACCAGTATGAACCAGATAGTTTGGAGTTGGGGAGTTTGGAGGCTCTTTTGGGGAATGGAGCTGTACCTAGGAAACCGTGTCATTAATACCATGTAATGCTGAGATTGCATATGTAATGGCAGGACAAATACCAAATTTGGAAATGGATGTAGCACAACAAGGATAACAGGATGATTTGTTTGGGAGGAGACTGGGTGGAGAAAGGGAGGGAAAGGTGCTGAAAAGGAGAGCAGAAATTGAAAAAAACTGAGAACGACTCATGAAAAACACCAGTGAACAGCAGGAGGCAGATGCCTACAGGCAGTGCTGAAGCTGATGGGCACATCCCAAGCCAGGATGCTGGAGGAAACCTCTTGGATAACTCACCAGAGTCTCCATCATGTCTCTGTCCAAAAGACATGTGTGGGAGGGTAGAGCAAAGAAGGGTGGAACTGCACCGCGGTAACACTTGGCGTGGAAGGGCACAGGGAGACGTGGCGGAGCAGGGACCCTTTGGAAATGACCAAGGTGTGATCTTCCAGAACGTTAGTTTCCCCTTACAGCTTTCAGTCTCATAAACAGATAGATAAAACCACAGCCAATCGCTGGAAAAATCATAGTGATTACTCATGCTAAAAAATAAATATAATTTTAAAATTAATATCACCTATTCTAAAAAAAAGATATATTTTGCATGGTGTTTTGAGCATCATTCTTGTTGCTGAAAAAAAAAAGTTTACATTCAACAGGCATTTCTTAATACCCGCACAGTTAAGGTGAAATATTTGTTGACAGATACATAGTTAGCTTGGCTTTTCCTCTTTATGATGAGTGATGATGAAACATGTACACATTTAGAAAGTGACACTGTAACGTTCATCATTTATGAGCTGGCTGATAAACTAACAACGTGGGAATGTTCCCTATTAACCATCTGTTCTGACAGATAATGGTTGAGCGCTGAGCATCATCTTACCAAGAACGCAACAGGCTCCACGGTATTGCACATCGACACGGGGCTGGGAGTGCAAAATACAGAAAGGCTCTCATTGGGTTAAGCAATCAGAAACTCTCCAAGTGCACCAGTAATCTGCTTACTGGGTTAAGCTGGTTGGGAAACAGGCGGCTGAGATCCTGCTGACCTTGCCCAGGGAGTCATCTCAGTCCACACAGATTTTGGAGGGTCTCAGATTGTGCAAAGACGGTGTGCTGGCCCAGCTCAAAATTACTGCCACTGCATCAGAGATGTGTGGCTTTCTTGCCTGCATGAGCATGTGTGACAATGATGATAATCTGTTGCTAATTTGGTGAGTTTGACAAAATAGGCAAAGGGCAAATAACGATTGCAGGAAAAAAAGGTGCATTTTCCAGCAGCACTAACAACACTGAATTCAAACAAAGAGCAGAAATTACTTTTTGTGGCTCTCATAGAATGCCATGAAGGCCAAAGGCTCCTATGCATTATATTATATTCACATTTTAAATATAGTTATAAATATGAGTGTGATACAATCAAGGGGCCTGGCCTGGCTGGGGAGGGGGATAGAGTGACGCCTCTATGTTGAAAGTGCAGTGCGATATGATACCATCGCATGCTTGTTCAAATTATCATAAAAAAGTTGCCATTACACAACCTTTTATTTCCTTACTTTAAATATATGTTTATACCTCAGATGTGGATGTTATAGTGACCATTTACCTGGTGCAATATTAGGTCTTTTATACTTCCTTCTACCTTCCAGGAGGAAGCCACATCCAATCCTGGGGTTCTCAAAGAATGGTTTTACTGGGAAAGATCAAGGCAAAGAAAGCATTGAGTACCTTGGCTTTTTCCATCGCCTTCCTAGGGACTGAGGTGGTGTTAACATGTCTGTAGTTCCCTGGATCCTCCTTCTTGCCCTTCTTGAAGACAGTACCAACATTTGTCTTCTTCCAGTCATCAGGAACCTCTCCCAGTTGCCATGATATTCCCAAGGTGGTCAAGGTTGACCTTGCAATGACATTGGCGGGTGCCCTCAGCACTCCTGTCTGTGTCCCATCAGGTCCTATGGACTATATATGTCCAGTTTCTTCAAATGTTTCCTAACCTGATCCTCCTTCACAGAGGAAGGTAAGTCTTCCTTGCTCCAGCCTTTGCCATTGGCCTCAGGGACCTGTGATTCCTGAAGGCTGGTTTTAACAACAAAGATTGCAGAAAGAAGCCACTAACCTTGGCTTTTTCCATGTCCTTTATCACCAGGTCTCCTGTCAGATTAATCAGCAGGCCCACATTTGCCCTGTCTTTCTTTTGCTGCTGATACAGTTGTAGAAGCCATTCTCTTCATGTCCCTCGCTGGATCCAGCTCTGGAGGGGTTTAACTGACCACCTCTCTTTCCATCTGTGCTGTGTTCCCACAGGCACCATCTGCATTTAACCTTAACAGAATCTTCTACTTTTTCCCCAGTAATTCTGCATGATGTTCTATAATAATTGTGTATTATTAATATACTCTACATTGCATTTATTTTAAATGGGCAACATACTGTGGGCAAATATTTGTATGTGAGCATTTAAGATGACTCCTCGCTCCTTTAGAAGGTCTTGCAGAAGCAGCAAGCTGTTACCATTTTAAAGGTTCCGTGTTCTGTTATCATTCTTCATGCTTAACATAGTTTTTCTAGGATGAAAGGAAGAAACTAGAAGATAGTTGGAATTTCTTCCTTCATGTATACTTTATTTTTGTGTGAAGTTGGTAAAAATGGACAAGAATTTCTCTGCAGAAATATTTCCCAATTTAGACTCTTTTTATTTTTCCCATCTTTGAAGTGGTTTTGCCCCCTTAAATAAATTTAAACATTCTTCCATCTATATTTGTTATAATTCTCTGCAGGGAACACACATTTCTACAGAGGTACGAAAGTGAGAAAATAGTGAGACTATTAGCTATGCCTGTTGCCCTGACCATGAGTGGATGATCACCACACTACTGTGGCTTTTCGAGGACCTTCTGCAGTTTGTTACCATCTCATAGTGTTTCATATAAGATGCATTTTCTTTCACTATGATGCTGGCTTGAGAAATTCCTACCCAAATGCCTTTGCCTGAGGCCACTTGTTCCCCTTCTTGGTTTCTCCATCCCCAGACACTGCAGTCTGTTGCCACTTCAGCAAAGTTGATGTTCCTCATCTTCCTGATCCTGTTTGCAGTGTGGACCTCAGTGAATTATGACAGAATGGGGGACAGAAAATTAACTGGAGAAAGGGAAGAGTGGCACAGACTTACAGCTTGAGGAGTCAGAAGCTTTGCATGAAGCAAGTCTATCATGCAATTATGATTTTCAGAGATCACCTACTTCATCAGAGCGTGATGATGTATGACGTTTTGAAGGATCGTTGCTAAGTCTTTGCCCTACCAAGTCTCTCAGTTTATCCTAAGGAAAAAAAAAAATAATACATGCGCTTGTAAAATGAAGTCATACTCTGTTTCTCATCTCACACAGAAATGAGAAACCAGCATGCGTGGGAAGTGGAGAACGAGGACAGATTTCCATATGTTAGGCCCGAGGAATGCTTGAATTTGTTTTTAAGCTGGATTGTGTAAAGATTTGGGCAAAATTTATTCGCCGTTTTACTGGAATTACAAGTTCCTTCCTAATTTAAAAACATTGCTATGTCTTACCCTGTTTATCTTTGGAAAGAGACTGAACTGTTTGTGCCGGTAGCAAATTTCAGCCCTTCCCCTTTTGTCAGCTTGCCCAGTCATCACTACAGAACACAGCTTCTTATAGATCCCCCTGGGGAAAACCTATAGGTGCATCCATTGGGGAGGTTCAGCATTTCTCAGCAGGCAGGAATATCCATTTGCTATGACTTCTGGTGCTTAAATGGACCTCTAGCTATTCCAGAATTCTGTCCTCACCACCATCCCTGCTCCCACACAGCCTGCTCCTCTCCAGCCTCTTCTTCTCAAGCGCCGTTAGTCATTCATTTCCACCACTTCAGTATTATATGTGGTGGACCAGACTGTACTAGTATGCGCTCCTTGCAGTCCCCCAAAGATTCCCATTACAAATGGACACAGATTTCCCCTAAAAAACCTGGCATGATGGGAATCACTGATTTTTACCAGCTATATACTGATCTTGAGTTAGTTTTAAACGGCAACATTCACACTTGGACAGAAGCACATGGCTTTGTTCTATTTATTCTTTTATTTTTAACTGTCTCTACAGGTTTCCACTGATATTCAGGTTTCTAAGTCATGATGTGGACTCACAGTTTTGACTTTTTTAGTGATATTCTTCCTAAATATCCACTGAGAAGAAAGCATTATATGTCCAGAAGGCTAGTTCATTTGAATTCTGATAAAGCTTCATTTCAATAATTTATCATTTCTAATTTCTAATTTAATGACCAAAGCTGAACATTGCTGTCTATTTTTTTATATACTTTCTCAAATAATGTTTGTGTTTTCACTTCTCTCCTAGCCTTCGTCAAACTATTTAGCAGTTTTGTGTTTCCAGCTTGATGTTACTAATCTTTGTACTTTCCTGGCATCAACAGGAAATTCAACAGTAAAAAAAAAAAAAAAAATCAGACGGCTGCTCTGTTTCTTATTTAGTAAAGCTTATTTGAATATCTGATAGCTAAAATTTGATTAGATTACTTTTCTCCAGTGGTAGAAGCAGCAGCCCTTGGGTGTTCGTTAGCATTCAGATCAGTTACTGAAACAGAGTAAAACTGCAGTGGCACAAGGCAATATACTGGCAATGTACAAAACCATTTCCAGAAGACAGGGAAGTTGGGAAAGTCTTCCCAGCTTGGATGAATTTCTGAAGAAAATGTTCATTAGTGTACAGATTTACAGTTTCCAGTCTAACAGAAGGTGCTTTCCGCTCGCCTGTGTGTTGACATCGTTAGACAAGAGGTGTGCGTGGAGTCATTGTACATCACGGGACATTTGTGTCTCTCCTCCATAGAACATTGTGTTGTTTCTAAACAGATTTGTAATTTCTAGCCTATAAGATAATAAGGGACTTAAAGCCAAAGTAGGCACTTCAAGCACTTCCTCTATAATTACTGTAGCAGGTTGCATTTGATAATGTTGGTTACTATCACAATTGGTTTTAATGTTTTGAAATACACTTCCAGATTCCTCTCCCCACAGTTGCAGAAGCCTCTTCTTCATATTAAAGCAAGGTAGAACATAAAATCTGAGTTAGCCATGCTTTTAGAAGACAAGGGAAGGAGGACAAATGGACTTTGCAGATCTATGTAATTTCACTGTAGCAGAACTAACGTAATCTCCTTCCCATGTCCTCTGTGTTGCACATGTGTGCTCAGGCCTTTCCCCTGCCAAGTCTCTGATACAGAGGATAAAGAGTGAAATGGGGTCTCTCTCTCTTCAGCAGGGGCATTGCTGCTTCCTTGCCTTTAAATGTGCAAAATTAAAAAAAACCCACACTACCCTTTTCCCTCTCAAAGTAGCTTGAATCATTGATCAATGAGTTCAAAGTTATAAGGCAAGCCATCTCCTTCTCTCCTGGGAAGCTTTATGGAAAAAAAAAGGGTTTAAAAGAGGGTTCTGGTAAGCCCCAAAAGCAAATGCCAGCTTCTGATTGCATTTCAAAATGGACAATACTGCATAAAAGTAAGTCTTGCTAATACCTTTTTTTCAAAACCTAAATGAGTTTCTGTACCAAACAGGTACAATCAGATTTTTTTTTCCTAAAACAGAGTGGTTAACTTCAAGTTATAAATTAAACAAACTTGTTACTGTGGAGTAGGATTGCTTTTCAATATCAAGATAAGAATTCACTGCTAATAGCACAGTGTGGATGACTAATTACTTCAAATCAGCTACAGAACAACTAATCTGAACATCTTTAGAAAACGCTGAAATTTATTTAGTCTTGGCTGATTTATTCAATTCACTAAGAAAATCCAGTGATTTATTACAAGATGCAAAATAGTGAAAATTATGTAAATGATTTAAATTCTAAACGCTCATCTTCAAAAGAAAACAGCTGGATGGGAGCATGTCCAAAGAAGGACAACGAAGCTGGTGAAGGATCTAGAGAACAAGTCTTGTGAAGAACGACGGAGGAAACTGGGGTTTTTTAGTGTGGAGAAGAGAAGGCTGAGGGGAGATCTCATTGCTCTCTAAAACTACCTGAAAGCAGGTTGTAGTGGGGTGAATGTTGGTCTTTTCTCCCAAGTAACAAGGGAGAGAATGAGAGGAAATGGCCTCAAGTTGTGACAGGAGAGGTTTAAATTGGATATTAGGGAAAAATTCTTCACTGAAAGGATTGTCAAGCATGGGAACAGGCTGCCCAGGGAGGTGGTTGAGGCACCATCCCTGGAGGTATTTAAAAAATGTGTAGATGTGGTGTTTAGGGACATGGTTTAGGGGTGGATTTGTTCTAAACCTAAGTACTAGGTTTACAATTGGACTCAATGGTCTTAAAGGTCTTTTCCAACCTAAACAATTCAGTGAGCTTACGATTCTATGATTCCTGTGAGCTTAGGAAAGATGCTTCATGCTCCACACAGCATGCATCAGGGCAGCCGTGTTTAAGAATTAGGTTTCAATATTATTCACAGTTTATATTTGACCACTCACGTCCGAAAAACACAGAGGTTAAATAACAGAATTAAACACCTAATGGAGGCAGGATACAGCTGTATCCCTGGCAGTACTGGGCAGGCTGATTTCCAGGAACATGCAGGCTGCTGCTGACAGTTGTTACTGTGAATCTTCTGTGATGGATATCTGAGAAATTTTGGCTTGGTGCCATTTCTTACACCCGACTACCAAGGAATCCTAAATGACAAAGTACTGGCTCCTAAATGGCTAATTAATTTAATTTTGTGCCTTTTTATTTCTAGAGACATACTAAGATTTTATTGTAGCAAGGGGAAGTTTATGAATATACAGCTGCAGAAATATGCTCTCACAACCCCTTTTAATCCACTCTCCAGCTCCAGACAGGCTAAGCTATACCAAAACCACCTCCAAGAGATGTCTAAATGACCTAAAAGCCTTCCAATACCAGAGACTCCTCATGCTCCCCAGGCGATTCACACCAGGATTTTGCTATCTTCGAGTCTGGAAAACTCCTCCTAGCATTTCAGCTACGTCTTCCCATCTCCCTCTTACTAAGGCTCCTGCTCTTCATCCTTAGAATCTAGAATCATAGAACAGTTTGGGTTGGAAGGGCCCTTTAAGGGTAATCTAGTCCAACCCCCCTGCAAGGAACAGGGACATCTCCAACCAGATCAGGTTGCTCAGAGCCCTGTCCAACCTAGCCTGGAATGTTTCCAGGGATGGGGCATCTACCACCTCTCTGCCCAACCTGTTCCTCACAGTAGACATAAGAATGGGTAATTTCCTTTCTATTTGTAAGTCTTTTAGATATTTGTTATTTGTATCTTCCTGTACTCACCTTCTTCTTCAGGTAACCTTCTCAGACCTGTGCACTTGCCAGGTTGTTCTCTCCCTCCTCTGGGAGATGATTGCCTCAAAGTCTTCTCCATTTTCCAAATGCATTCATCGTGTATAACTACAACTTTGAAATCTTAAATCCAATTGTCATTTACAGTTCTGTCCATCTTCCATTTCTTGCCACATAACTTCAAAAGTTACTTCTCAGGCTGGGTCTATTTCGCTCTATTCTTCTAATCCATTTTGCATGATTTTTAGTTGACTGCCACGGTTAAAGCAGCATGAAAGTAAGCTGTGTGATTGAAAGGTATCTTTCATAAAAGCAGGGGATACAACCTGCTCTCAGCATTTCACTGAGAGCTCTGCTCTATTAGCATGTGTTATCTCTGCTGGAAAACGGTTACATTGCTTCTCCAGGTGATTCGCTCCTGTGAGGGCTTCTTGCTGCTAAGTCACAAAGAAATGGCAATGCTGGAGCCTGGTTTTCCTTGACAGACAACAGCCATCTTGTAAAGTATCTTGTTTCTGAGGTCATTAGAAAAAGGAGAAAGTTAACTCCATAGTGCCTATTTCAATATCTATTTTTATTCCAAATATTGATATTTCAGCTGTTCTTCAGTGATCAGTCTTAAAATGTAGGCAATTCTCTATCTCATTTCCCTGTGATTTTAGAGGAACTTTTTGAATTCCCATGTTTTGTTTTGCTTTTCTTTTCTAGTGAGAGAAGCAAAAGAAAAATCTGAGAATTTTGAGGACTGTTTGCTTTCTTTTGCCTGGGACACTTGTACCCAAACCTTGCTGTCGTTCCCAACCCAAGAAAACCAAGTTTTTGTTTTTACCTGACAAACTCCACCTCAGTCCCCGTGAAGGTCCCCTTGTCTTCCTGCACCAGCATGAGGGGCTGAGGCAGCAGAGGGAGGCTCAGGTGCCTTCAGGGCCTTGTCCTCTCTTCAGGGATGTGACAGCATCTCCAGGCCCATCCTTGTGCTGCATGGAGGGCAGTGTTGTGTTTGGGGGCTCAACAGACCCCTTTACTGTGAGGGGAATGTGAGGTGCTACATTTTAAAAATGCAGGTATGGTGCCTGGTAGTGAGTGTTTTTCATCACAGCCTCCTACCTCTGTTGGGAACCGAGCAGGTGAACAAGGGAGTGCTCGAAATGGAGCGTAGGCATCACTGGCTGCTATTTTTACTTGCATCATTACCAGCCTGCCTTTCTTGTCCTGCTGAGTTGTGCTGAGTCCTTTGAATTAGCAGGAAGCTTGGTTGTGCAGAAGGCAGAATTACAAGTCACGGCACTTCCTAGGCGCAAGCACCCGTAAGCGTCACTGTTGAGTAGGTTAAGGATGGTACTGCTGCTCACATCCAGCTGCCACAGCAGTACAGCAGCGTTAAGGGCCGTTTTATTCTGGCATGAATTTTGGAGCAATAGTTCACTGTTCCTGAGCATTATTCGGATTTTAAACAATTCCAAGTGATTTGTGTGAGTGATCTGGGTTTGAGTGATACTCATGGTCTCTGCCAAACCTTTTTTTTCCCCACTTATGAGAATAACTACTTAAAATGAGTGAAAAAGAGTCTCTGACTTAGCTGATTTTTTTTTACCCATCTGCTATATCAAAATCCCACCCAGGCTTTGTCATCTGCTATGTACTTTGGGGCAATATTTCTAGCCAGAAACATGCATCTGAAAATGTAAATGATGCCTTCAGCTGAACCTCCAAACTGCCCAGCGAGCCACCTCTGCTAGGTACCATCTCCGGGTCCGACACCAGTGGCAGCTCCTAGAGCTGAGGACAAAACCTATTGAGAGGTGTCAGAGTTGTAGCATAGAATCATAGAATCATTAAGGTTGGAAAAGACCTCCAAGATCATCAAGTCCAACCGTCAACCTAACACCACCATACCTACTAAACCACATCCTGAAGTGCCACATCTACACATTTTCTGAACACCTCCAGTGATGGTGACTCCACCACTTCCTTGGGCAGCCTGTTCCAGTGCCTGACCACTCTTTCAGTAAAGAAGTGTTTCCTAATAACCAACCTAAACCTTCCCTGCTCCATCCTGCCCCAGGGACGTGCTGTACCCATCGTGTGTCTGGGCTTGTTGGGGATAGATGTGTTAAAGGAGAGTCTCGAACCCTGCAGGGGGCCCATCTCGAGCTGTAATAAACTGACTCTGCGACAGAACCTAGGGTCCAAACTCTTCATCACAGCTGGGACTAAGTCTGGATCCAGTCACACTGAGGCTCCTTCCTGGAAGGAGTTTAGAAAGCAAGGAAGTTTGGTCTCAATCCCACGACTCCACAAGGGTCTTCCAGGCCTCTCCTTTAGCAAGATGGCCCCTGAGGGCACCTCAGAGTGAGCCATTCAAACTGAAAATCATGCAAAGCAACAAGTAGGAAACATCAACAAGCAAGTAAACAAAAAAATACTTTGTTTGGCATGCTGTGTACAGTCCTGGTCTTCCACGTTCATGAAAGAAAAAGTTAAATAGGAACAAGGGCAGCAAAGACCTACGAGGCTCTCTTTACCCTCTCAAGCTTCTTATTGTTTGCCATGGGAGCAGCTTAGCATGTTTTACACAGCAAAAGTAAGGCAGAGAGGGAATGTATTTACTGCATGCAGGCATTGCAAGGATGGAGGGGATACACAGAAGGGATGGAGCTATTTGAGCTATAGACACCACAGGCACAAGAACAAGTGAGGTAAGCTGGCCATTAATACACTTACACTGGGAAATAAAAGCTTTCTAACCACATGTGATATAAACTCTGGAATAACTTTGAGCTAAATGCAGAAAGCACATCTGCTTTCAAAGCAGAATTTAAACAATACATGGGATTGATGAGATAAGGTAAGCACCTAAGCTGCCTTCCTTGCAATGACTTACGTGTTAGAATTTATTTTTCACGGGATAGTCTGAATCATGACACAAGGAGCACGTCACAGGGCATGGAGCTAGCTTTCCATCAGATCCTTTCTGCGTCAGTGCTCCCTAATGCTCAGTAGGTGCTCAGGTGGGGAGGTCCACCCGAGCCAGTGACCAGAGGGATGGGGTATTTTTCAAGGACAAATGTTTTAAATTGAACTAGGGAAGCCAGGGTTTTAAAACCATACTTCTGTATTTCAAGTCAGCACTTGCGTCTTCTGTTTGGATCAGCAGAGAGGCTCTGAGGAAAGCTCTTGGGTCGGTAGGACCTTGCAGACAAGGCAAGTGGGGAAATGCCTGGTTTGCAAATCCTCCCATGGATGAGACGGGAGACAAAGCTCTGAGCAGCTTAGCGGCGTCAGGCTCTTTCTGGCTGCCACACGTTCCCCAGAGGAAACGCAGCCACTGTGGGGAGCGGGGAGGGTGGAACAGCGACTGGCACAGACTGGGAGGGCACCTGTACCACTAACCTGCTGGGGTTGGGCACCTCTGCTTCTGGGGCTACATCTGCTGCTCTGTCCTACATTCGAACACCCATGAAGCCTTTGTAAGGGAGATATTTTTATTATTTCACACTTAATGTTCCAGATATTCCCCAGGTGTTGCACCTGAAAGAAATCTTTCCTTCCCCTCTGGCTGCTCCTCTGCTAACTACATTGGAGGAGCATCATCTATGTAATAAAATCAGCTGAGCATCCCCAGCCAAAATGCTGCTGGCATTTGAGGGCTGGAGCTGGTGGGCAGTTCTCCTGCCTCAGTGCGGTGCAGCTCCAGCCCCCCGGGATTGTGGACCATAACAGCATGAAAACATAAGTGCATGTATGGCTCTTATAGTCTTATAGTACGTTTCATTCTTCAGCCAAATAAGATATAATCATGTTTTCTTTCTATGCTCTTAAAGGCCCTAATCCCTGCAGGAATAAAAACAAATTATTTGGTAGATTAATGTAAACACTTCATTATACAGTCAGAGTTTTTATGTTTGGGCCAAAATATTTATGTTTTCCATCAGTAAGAAAATACATAAGACATACCTGCCCATTATTAATCATCTTTATGTTAAGAAAACCTCTCCTTCATGGTTACTGAGTACATATTGTGTGATTAGGCTATTTTAAAACATGATGAATGGAAATTTTACATCTGTTCTGCCAATGAGGCAATTTTTATACTCAGATGATATTTACATTATAAATAGCACAAGCCGACTGCATTAAGACTAATAGAATCATTTGTTATTGCTCTCTCAGCACTCCTTGTGAAAGCTGGCTTCATTGGATTTAAATCCAGGTGGAGCATTTGCTTGAGAAGGTATTTGTGCGCCATTAACACCCCGCTCCGTGCCGGCATTGGGGTGCCAGCAGCAAGGCACATTCCCCTGTGTGTTATCTTCACAGGGAAACAAATCAGCATCCTTTCACAACTGAAATTAGACTGTTTCTGCCCTCCTCCCTTTGGTGATTTGAAACATGGCTTTCACATTAATCTTCTGAATAAAGCTCGGAGGCACTTGTATTACATTTCCATGACCGTTTATATATCCAAATTTCCACGAGCGGTAAATCAGGACATCTGGCTCGCTGCAGTCACCGCACTCCTTCTTTCCCCACTTCTTCGTACAAACAGCATTTCCTAGGGAGAGCTCCAGCTCTGATGAGTTGCCACGGTAGTTAGACAAGTGCTGCTGGGCAGTAGTGCAGAGCAGGCTGCTAGCGTGATTAACTCACCACAAGCTTTCTCCATCACAGAAATACATTTCTACGCTGAAATGCATTTGTACACTCAACCTCTTCAGTAAACAAAAGACTAGTTACAGGATGAGGGCTGAAATTACCCTCGCTCAAGTTAGTTTCCAATAGTTCTTATGGCTGTGTGACAGCCCTGATGTGAGTGGGGAAACAGAAAGTCCCAGTCCTTGCTGTGGACCTCCAGCACCATCTGGATCAGCCTTGAGGAGAAGGACTTAGGAGTGCTGAGAAGCTCAATATGAGCAGGCAATGCACCCTTGCGGCCCAGAAGGCCAACCGCATCCTGGGCTGCATCAAGAGGAGCATGGCCAGCAGGTCGAGGGAGGTGATTCTGCCCCTCTACTCCGCCCTGGTGTGACCCTACCTGGAGTACTTTGTCCAGTTCTGGAGCCCTCAACATAAGAAGGATATGGACCAGTTGGAGAAGGTCCAGAGGAGGGCCACGAAGATGATCAGAGGGCTCGAGCACCTTTCCTATGAGGACAGGCTGAGAGAGTTGGGGCTGTTCAGCCTGGAGAAGAGGAGGCTCCAGGGAGACCTTATAGCAGTCTTCCAGTACCTCAAGGGGACCTACAAGAAAGATCATAGAATCATAGAATCATAGAATGGTTAGGGTTGGAAGGGACCTTCAAAGGTCATCTAGTCCAACCCCCCTGCAAGGAGCAGGGACATCCCTGACTAGGTCAGGTTGCTCAGAGCCTCATCCAGCCTGGCCTTGAACGTTTCCAGAGATGGGGCCTCCACCATCTTTCTGGGCAAAAGATGGGGAGAGGCTGTTCAGTAGGGCCTGTTGTGATAGGATGAGGGGTAAGGGTTTTAAAATAGAGGGAGGTAAATTTAGATTGGATACTAGGAAAAAAAAGTTTTTACAATGAGGGTTGTAGAGCACTGGAACAGGTTGCCCAGAGAGGTGGTGGATGCCCCATCCCTGGAAACGTTCAAGGCCAGGTTGGATGAGGCTCTGAGTAACCTGATCTAGTTGGGGATGTCCCTGCTCCTTGCAGGGGGGTTGGACTAGATGACCTTTGAAGGTCCCTTCCAACCCTAACCATTCTATGATTCTATGATTCTATGATCTGGCATCGGTTCCCCAGCTCGTGGAGAGTCGGAGGTCGCAAGCTTCAGCTCAACACACTTTGCTTTACTTCTTCTTGGGCAATAACACCGCAGGCACACAGACAGAGCCACACGCACAGGAAGCTGCATCAAAAGCACTCCAACGAGAGGCAATGACCCCGCTGGGTCAGCTCTGGCCCTTGCCAGGCCCTCAGTGCGTGGTCATCACCGGACCCTGCTTGTCTTTGTCCATTCCTGAGCTGGGGAGGCACTAGCCCAGCTTCAGGGGCAAGCTGTTCCATGTTTTGTTTTTCCTCACTGTCAAACGTGTGGCCCCAGGCATTATTTACTGCATGCTAGCCAAACCCTGCTCTCAAATACTAATTTCCTAATGCTTTTTTTTCCTGTGGCATTCATTGCCCCATAGTGTGGCTGCTCCACAAACATTAATTAACTTACCTTCACAACATGCCTGCAACGGCAAAGAGGTGGTGCTGGCCTTGCTTCCAGCCCTTCTGAGGCACAGTGTGAGGAATGCAAACAGCTACCTACCGAGGGCTGCCTGCGGCGAGCTCGCAGCGGAGGCAGGAGGAATGAGAATGAAACATCAGTGATTTTTGCTTAGGTGTGTATGTACTTAAGAGTTCCCCCTGAGCCCCTCAGGTAGTGCAAGATTGGCAAAATCCTGCCCTACCTGAACTCAGAAGGAGATGCTTTAGCTGGGAACGAGAGGAAATGGCCTCAAGTTGCGGCAGGGGAGGTTTAGGTTGAATGTTAGGAAACACTTCTTTACTGGAAGAGTGATCAGACACTGGAACAGGCTGCCCAAGGAAGTGGTGGAATCACCATTCCTGCAGGTGTTCAGAAAATGTGTAGATGTGGCACTCCAGCACATGTTTTAGTAGGCATGGTGGTGTTAGGCTGATGTTTGGACTTGGTGATCTTAGAGGTCTTTTCCAACCTTAAAGATTCTATGATTCTATGAATTATTCTCTGACATGCCAAGGCACTGGGCTAGGACCATTGCTTTTGGTACCCTGGGATCAGCACCACAGTAAAACAAATGGGACATCTCCACCTTCCTTGAAACTCCTGCAGCTTGCTCCTCACAATCATCAGAACAGTAAATTAGATTACTGGTGGCAGAAGATGGCATCTCCATTGTCTGGAACAAGATCCCAAACAACTGACCAAAAGCAAAACAACAGAGGGCTGAAATCCTAACTTGTTTTTTCAAGTATCTTGCTTTATTAACCAGCAGAGAAACAAATATGAATCAGCCAGTAATCACAAAGGAACGAGTTCAGACCATCTGCAACAGAGCCAGCGTTGAAGATAGCAATGACTGATGTAGACTTCCTGTTGCCGCATTCTACCCCTATGGCTGATAGAAGGAGTTGGGGAAGCTGGGTTGGACACGTAGGCATGAGCTGTGTCAGTATGGCCCTTTTATCCCTGGAATGCAGAGATTGAGGTGTGACCACCTCAGGTTTTCGGAAGTCTGAACAGCTCGGTGCTCTCTGGTTGTGGGGACACTACAACTTACCCTTGTGCCATAGCAGGTGGTTTGACTATGGCACAGTATTATCAGAGATGTGGAGCAAAGCATCAGTGCTCTGTGAAGAGAATATGTATGAGGACCAACGGGAAGGACACTGCAAATGGAAACCAGCAACCTTAAATCAGTAAAACTTCAGTGCTGCATTAATGCTCTGTAATGCTCTCTCTACCAGAAATGCATCTGTATCCTTGTTTTGTGGGTCCTCTCTCATTTAGACCCCAGACACTTCATTGCTTTTAATATTTAGTTTTATGTGCATAGGTGCTCCATGACACCTTCTAATTCTAATCAGACCATGACACCTTCTAATCAGACAACATTACGTAGAAATGTAAGATTTCCCAAAAGATGGCATATGATGTCTTGCCATCTTAATTGGTGGGTTTGCTCATTCCTACATTACAGAAATTATAATTATTTTACATCATCTTCCTGCTAGTTGGAAAAAATCTGTTTACTTTTTGGGGAGGGAGGAGCAAGGAAGGAACCCAGCTGCTTATTTATATGTATTGATTAGTTATGCTGAAGAGAAAAAGAAACATACAATAGCACAAAGTGTCCCGTTTCACTTTTTCTGTCTTCTCTTAGGGTATGCATTAGCTGCCACTAGAGATAATCACAGCTTTTCTCCTCCCAGGTGTTTCAAAATTTCTCCCTTTATATAGATTATATCCAAACAACATGAATTTCATAATCAATACTTCGACAAAATGTGGTTTAGTGTTGCTTTTTTTTTTTTTCCTGAATACATATTGCCATTATTTTAACACTGAACCAAATTTACTGGCTTTGCTACTACATTGCTAACTTGATTTGTACAGCTGCTAAAGTAAACTTGCACAATTATATTAGCAAGCAGCATCTCTAACCTCTTTCATGTTATTTTTTTAGATGCATTAGAGCAACAACAACAAAATACTCTTTAAGATGTTGTCTTTGTTCTCTAAATCGTGGTATTAGATTGGAGCTGAGATGGGTGTACTTGGGCCATTATTTCATGGGTTATTAGATTGCTTCAGGGGTAAGTTCTGAGCAATGAAAAGTTCAAATAAGTAAGTTGCAGCCCACAAAATCCTTTTATCCTTCTACCACGTTAATCACTTCCAAAGCCTCAGCTTGATTTCATGGTCACAACTCCAGCATTAAGATGTCTCCAAAGCAACAGTTTGGTTTTTTTTTTTTTTGGCAACTGCAGAACATGGCTTCTGCTCTTGTGTCGCTTTACACTGCCTCACAATTACCTTCAGCTCTCCAGTGCCCACGGTTCATCCAAAATCTTTGGGGCAGGGATCTTTTCTCTACTATGTACAATGTCTCTTATGAATCTGGTGTCCCTAAACACTAAGGTACCCTGCCTTCATCATCAATAAAATACAGCATGCAGTCAAGCTTTGATAGAGATTTTGAAGAGGCTACTGGAGGTGGCAAGTACTTCTTTATAACAAATTCTTGTGGTTTAAGTAGAAATCTAGTACTTTGCTGAAATCCATGAATTTTAACCTTACTGCTAACCTCCATCATCTGTCATTAAAACTGTATTTCATAGAAGCTCATCTGTCCAAATATTCGTTGTCCATTCTGTCACTGCTTAGCAAGCATAGTAAGCTTTAGAAACTTAAAAAATAAGATTCCCAAAGACTTTTGGGACTAGAGATAGGTAATGCTATCTCTTGTCATAAGACCTAATCAACTGTTCTGAAACAGCGTCACTGCTTGACGCTATTTCAAGAGAGCTCCTGGAGGTGCTCGTTTCTGCAGCGGCACATTTTGACGGCTGCAGTCTGCACCCGATGTGCGTGGGTGTTCAAAAGAAACAAATGCCTAAAATATGGCACTGCAGTGTTAAAAAAGGGTTTGCTGGTCTCCCTCCCTTAACTTTGAAGCTGATGTGAGCTTGCTGTTGCTGTTGTAGAAATGCAGGCGGAAGAGGGCAGGTGTGTACCTTTTCAGACCACTCCTGTGAGAAAGAGAGAGCATTTTCCAGGGACTCCCAGATCCGGTGACTCCTCTCTGTCAACCCATCCTACCATTTGCTCTGCTGGGAGAAGGCTACAGGGAGCCATTTGGGACCCGGTTTGCTCTCCAATTGGCTAAAGGAGGACGTCCTCACTTTAGTCAGAAGAAGCTGGAGCAGAGCTTGTCCCTTTCTACAGACACATCCTAAACAGTCTTTTTTTGAGCGGCTCTCAATTAAATTTGAAGTTATATCTGTGTAGATCTCCAGCAGGGACTCTCATGGGTTGTAACCAATGGCCAGGTGACATGGGAGAGGCTGAAGCGGTGAGGGCCAGCCCAAACACACAGGTGGAAATGGGACAGTGCCAAAGGGTCACCACACAGGACCCCAGGCAACAGCCCAGGTGCCCTTAGAAAGTCTCTGGACTCTTTCTAGAGCCTGGCTTTCAAAACCAACAAAGTTCTGCATTTTTGCATGTATCAAGGTGATGACAATATTCCTGCCTTGTGTCTTGGACCTTAATTATACTTTAAATCTTACTTTCAATCACTTTAATTAATTTATTATTTGTCTCTCATAGATATTCAAATGATATATCTCAGAGTAGATAAAATAGAGATGGAGTATGAGATCCTGGCACATCCACCACATTTAAACATGGGTAGTAGGAGAGGGAATTTAGGGAATTTACTTCACTGTGAACTCTGCCAGGCCACTTGAGCACAAGGCCAGAAAGGGAGCTCTGGTCCCTTTAATTTACTAAGAAAAATATTGACACAGAGTCCAAACTAGTCATTCTCTGTATGTCCCTGGGGCTGGGGCTGGGAGCCGACCTGTTTGCAGTCACTCCCGTGGTAAATGTCCTGTGTGGTTTTTGGACAACACACTTGGATGTGGATAGGTTCATTTCAGAAGTAGTTCAGCATGCTAGCTGTTTTTGCAAATTTAAGAAGTGAGCTTTCATCTTTGGGTGCAAATGTGCATTTTTGTAAGTCAACCTCTTAGTTCTAAAAATTTCAGTCCTGCTTTCTGTGAAGATACTCCCTTATCTCCTGGTGGTCTTGTCTCAATGAAACATGTAAGTGAGCAGAGGTACTGCAGCAATAGGAGGCTCTGTCCTCTGTGTGCAGTGAGGCAGAGAGGATCTGGGATCTCAAATGTTGTAAATCAGGTAAACCTAAGAAGATTTACACAAGGTGACCATTTGGGTGAAGGCCATCACATTTTATTATGCATTTATTTACTTATTTCTGGAACTCAGAAATGCTATAGGTCACTCTATAATCATTGTTAAAATAGATAATAAGCAGGACTTAGAGCTGGTGGGAAAATCACAACAATACTTCTGTGTCTGGGGCCATACTGTGAACCAGACTGAGGAACCGATCTGGTTAAGAGTAATCCATTAAAGAAGATTCAGTTCAAACTCAGATCAGGATCATTTGATAGTCCCACAAAAGCTGTGAAGGTAAAATTGAGGAGGCGACATGGGGCTGGGAGTGCTGAGAGATAGAGTAGATCAGGAGCCATCAAGGGATCATTTGTCAAATGGCAGCTTGGCAGGCAGTGTAACTGGTGTCTTCAGTAAGTCAGCTGCTAAGTTATGGGTAATAATTGACCTAAAAATGTGCTTTCAGTAAGCCTGTACATCTATCTAGCACTGGCTCAAGTAATTTAACTGTATCCCACATCAGTATCTGACTGGTGCAACCAAATCTAGCTGGGCACACTGCACTGGGAAAGGATTTAGGATGTCGTGTTACCAAGTTAAGAGGCAACATGCAAAAGGAAAATTAATATTTATTCAGAGCCAACTTTAATTTGTTCAAAATAGCAGAGGTTTTAAGTTCTTAAGGCTCCCTGGGTGCTTAATACATTTTAAATACGTGATGATTAATTAATCATTTCAAGATTTTCCCTTTCTCATGTTGATGTGGGTCTGAGGGTAGATAAAAAGTTGGGTTTGATGTCATTGTTATGTAATTAGACTTGTTTGGACTTTCATTAACTGGTGCAATTGCTCCCTTGGACCTGTCCATGTAGCATGATTTGTAATTCAGCACAGAATAGGTTTCCTTGGCTTCACATAATTGCTCAAATTTTTATATGTCAACTGTTGTAGATCACAAGCATTTTCAGTTCTGCGTAGACAGGCAAATGCTGCTTAAAATAACCCACATCCTGCAATTCTTCCCTCAGGAGCTTATCCACGAACATTTTCAGTGTACCGATTAACGAGACCAAGCTTCCCTCTCCCACTAGTCTGATTAAAATATTTAAAGGAATACTAGACAAATTCAGACATACTGTTCTCTGTATTAGCTGACTTGCTCATCTTGATAAAAAAGGGAGAGGAAATCTCAACAAATGACAAGTCTGCTACTGTCTAAGTCAGGAATGCTCTCCTCCAGTGAAGGGAACAAGCTTTAACATGTAACAGATAGGTGTCAAATTGGACCAAATATTACAAAACAAGTGATGAAATAGGCAGCAAAGCTATATACCATGTATGTTAAAGAAGTATCTGTTGCAAATGGATTAAAAAAAAAAATAATCGGGTCTGTCAAAATGGTTCAAAGGTCTGTGATTCAAATGGAAAATGAGAAGTCCCAGTGCAAGAATCTGGGAGTCTTGGAATGAAATCTGTTAATCTCACCATTTGTATGCGATAAGCATGTCTGATGTTCGGTAATGAGATGTTAGGGCAGGCATCAGGTGCTGCCCACTTCAGCTGCTCTTATGTGAATCACACAGATTCTTCTTGTCAAAGTCAATGGTATCTCTTAATCTGCTCATCGTTTTTGATACCAGCTGCACTCTTAAACACAGGACTACATTCCTAGGAGTGGTATAAAATTTATCAGAGTGCAAAGTGAACTGCATCCAAATGGGCCGCTCTGAGGCTAATAGTTAATAAAGGAAAATGTTTCCTCTACAAAGATGATTTAGGAAACCTAATTTTCATATATAGTTACATGAAATCAATGGGTAGGCATGTGTGCTATGCTCAGCACATGTAAGCAGGTATGTTTTGGAAGGCATGAATATAAAGCAAGAAACAGTGATTTCTGTTACAAGTACGGCTCCTGCAAATATACATCCCTATACTGACTTTAGACTGCCTTTAAACATATGTGTCTCTGCCTTCTCTACAATCTTCAGCCTCTTGAAACTCACTGTGAACCACTGTCCCATCATGAAGCTGTGAAATACTGTTAGCGACATTTTGGAAATGAGGAACAGGGAGGTGGAAGACTGAGTTCACAGAAGCAAGCTGGAGCTGGAACACCACAGACATCCAGGCCCACGGCGCCCATGTCGCACCCCAGGTTACACATCAAGTCTCCAACAAAGCTCAGAAATGACCAAGAGCCTCCTAAAGTCAAAGCACCTCCTCAGTAGAACGGAAACTGCTTGGTAAGCCTTCCTCTGTTATGCTTGTGAGCAGACAGTATGGCTCTGCCACAGCCCAAGAAACCCAGGATGGGCTGGGGCTGAGGGTGGGCTCCAGCTCCTTTGCACCGGCCAAGTCAAAAGAAATGAGGCTGGGGAAGCAAGCACTACAGAAAAAAGAAGTACACTTTCTTATTGGAAAGATCTTCCTGTATTTTAAAAATACATATTTTAAGTACCTCTAGCAAGAAGATTAATGGGAACTTTAAAAAGAGCTTTCAATCCTACAATTTTTCTCTGATTTTCCTGCTAAGAAAGAAAAGTGGTGTGTGGGAAGAAATGCTGATGGGAGATGTTTCTGCTGGAGTCAGTGGTGGCCTACAGCAGGACGCAGCAACTCTACCACAGCAGGATTACTTAATCTCTCTGTCAAAAGAAAACCCTGATAAGACAATATTGACTGAGGAGGGAAAGTGTAAAGCTCTACTGACAAATGCCGAGTGGGAATGAGACAAGCTGCTTGGACAGGAGATCCCCATGGAAGAGGGCACATGAGATGACAGTGACACCCAGGTCTCACCACTCAGCTCTGGAGCTTCTCACCTCTGTGCAGAGATGTTCCCTCCTTGGTGGGTCCTGGGGTCTGCACGGCAGGAATTGGTGGCAGGAGGATCATGGACACTGTGGGTTTTGATGCCAGGGAGTTGAACATGAAAGTGAAGGTATTAACGCTCTTACCAGGTTTGGGAGCTTGAGGTGTGAACCTCTACCCTGTTACTGTAGCTGATGCAGCACCAAGCCTTTGCTGTCCACTGGATGGATGGGCACATGGACCTTCCACACAGCCCACCAACCGAAATGAGTGGGAGGAGAAAAAGTGAAGGGAGAAAGGAAGGTGAGAAGAAAAGGCTGAGAGAGAGTTGTTGAGAGGAGGTGGAGCAACGGAGTAATACAGACATGAACAAGCAGGCAGAGCGACCAAGCCACACGCAAGAGGCATGACCGGTACAGCTCCCATCCTTCCAGGTCAGGAGGGGCTGCTCTGATTAAAGATTTCACCAGCGTGTGGGAGAGATGCTAAGGAACTTTCTCCTTAATTCACAAGCCAGGCACAAACGGTTTCTGATGGAAAACAATATTAAAATTGTTGATTTTTACAGAAAAAAAAATAACATCCATTAATCAAACAAATGGCACACTCAGGAACTGAGCAGAGTGGGAGAGCAAACTGATTGTGGGAGCTGCCTGTTCCCCCTATGTCTCTCACCATTTCAAAGTGTGCATAATACCCAGCTTTATTATTTGCCAGCCCTTTAACTTGGAATTGAAATGCAATTAAAACAGCACTTGAGAGAGCCATACATTTTAATTAATGGCCTGCATTGCTGAGAAGTTGGAAAACAAAGAGAGCATTGCCCACTTGCAATGACTAAATCAAGACAGATGCGTTCCTGGGCATCCATACATCAATATGACGACATAATCTAGTAAAGCGAGAAACCCATCTCTGCTGTAATATCACTCGTTTTGCTTCAGAGATTTAGCCCAATGGGTGTGTGTGATAAGTCGAGTGCCAGCTGAACGGCCTCAGTTTTTTAAAATAAGACAAAATATATCTAAGGGGATGTGATTCTCCCACAGGGCTCCAAAACCAAAAGAAGCCCCCGTGAGACTCAGCCCACCAAACTCCCCTCTCTGCCACGCCACTTCTCCTTTTCGTTTCCAGCTCACAGAGCTCTGGCCCTGAACTCCCAAATTGGTGGCTCAGATGCAGCAAACGCAGACGGGGGTGACACCTACGAGCGGTGTGAGAAAGGTGTGAGCCCCGTGATGTAAAATCTGGGGTTTGCTCCAGCTCAACAAGCTTGTCAGAGCCTGGGCTGGCTCTCCTCAACAAGCACGGGCAACATGGGGAAATATCCAGGCTGATCCCCACTGCTCCGAGAAGGCACTGCTCCCATGGACAGCTTGGATGAAACATCCCTCTTTTGGAGGGTACCCAGGTTATACAGTACATATATATATATATGTGTGTGTGTATATATGTGTATATATATACATACTTATGCCAAAGACTGGTACCAGGCAGGTTTGCACGCATAGATGCAGCCTTTCTCTCTCAGACCCTAAGTTCATTAATATGTTACATGATGATCATCTTGTACCTATCTTCTACTTGGAAACATATTAACACACCGAAAAACAAATAATGCCACTAACCTTTGCTAAATAAATAGTAAAATCGTAAGTGGTTCACATGATACAAGTCACAGAGACTTTTGAGAGTATGTATACCCACCCACACATCACACACCAGCTATAATTTTGGCTAGGGAGGAGCAGGGCCTACATAAAAGAGATTTCTTCAGCTCTTTACAAGGGGAAAACCAAACTGAATCAAACAAAAAAAAAAAGGTCTAAATCTTAGTAAAAGCAGAAAATTAAATGAGAGACTAGAAAAAAGCAAACCCAGCAACCATTTTAAAGCACGTTTAGAGACCTTAAAATTACAGACCATAGAGGTAACAATTTGCAGAGGACAGCATTTTTTTTTAAGCAAATCGGTCTTTCCAGAACTAGGGAAACTCTAAGAAAAAGAGGCAAAAGAAAGGCACTTATGAAGCAGCACGACAGAGGAAATTGGCTGTTGGCAGTGTGAGATAATGAGCCTTAACAGAAGTAAGCGGAGGTTTCCTATCCCCTTGTTCATTTCTCAGTTAAGCCTGACCATTTTGGAGAAGACGTGGACAACCTCTGGGGCTATAATCTAACAGCAGGCTCCAATCTAGGCAGCCTCAGCAAAATACAGAAAGGACTGGGATAGAGAAGTGAGAAAATATCACTTAACAAGCCAGTGGCCCTCCTGCATTTCAACTGCTTTAGCCAGTTTTGGTCACCTCATCTTCAAACACATGAAGCCACTGATGGGTGCCAGAGAGGGGTCAGCAAGCGAGTGAACACAGGGAAGAGGCCTTTTTACCTTCACCTTGAGGTGGAGGTAGCTGAAGGCTTTCCATTTGTCTTGAAAAAGCAGTTCAGCTGTTGACACTTGTCACGGAGGGCTGCAAATCAGAAATTGACCTACCGTCCACTTTTGCAGAAGAGCAGCCTCCTAAGAGAGAAAGCAATGCAGGTCAGCCAGCTCCCATGGCCAGGGCCAGCAAGGGTTTGCTTCTGCAGCCTTTGGTAAGATTGTGCACTGGTAGAAACCAGCTTAGAGAAGAAACTGCAATGCTCTGGATATAAGGAAGTGTCCAAAAGCCACTGAGAACAGCTAATATTCCTTATTTTATATCCATTGGTTGAGAGGTATGGATTTTATGGTGAGGGAATGTGGAATATCTGCTCCTCTCCTTAACCATGAAGCTACAAAATCAGGTTTTATTTGTGTATGTTCTCTTCCTTTTTCCCCTCTTGGGAATACCCAGACAGTAAGTTGCTGATGTTGGCCAATGGAACCACTGACTCTTCCTGTGGCCCCTGCTTCTTCAGTTGGCTCACACCACATTACTGAGAAATCCAGCCCAGTCAACCCATTTAGCAGATATATCTACAACAAAGTGTCAGGGGGGCATGGGCAGGCATCTGCAGGTCTCAGCTAGGCAGGAGACAAGAGATCTACATGTCCATATCAAGGAAGTCCTTGGCACATGGATGTGCGGAAGGGGAGTTGCACGTGCACTTGTCGGGGGAATTGGGGACAAAGGAAAAGCAGGCTTTTTTTGCAGCCTGGCTTCTATCACCTCTGCCTTTTCATTAAGTATGGCTGGAAAATATTTCTCAAGTGGAAAAGAGTTAAACAGTTGTTTGTTTATTTATTTTTTTTTTTTTCTCAGCATTTAACAGCTCTTTTTAAAGGTATCACCAATCTTTTCTAGCAGCTGGCAGTCATAGCAACATGCACCCACTTCAGAGTGCATGATTTATCCCCAAGATCAGAAGAAGGTGGGTGGCCCTTAATCCACACCTGCGTGTTCACTGGGAAAGCAGCAAAGCTGAAGTACTTAATCTTCTGGGAATTCTGCTTTAGCGTGCAGATCTCCTCCTCACAGCTTCTTAGCAGAAGCTGGAATATCATATTGTCATTCTAACTTGTGAAACGAAGCCCAGACAGGCCCCTTAACAACCCCATTTTATTTTCTGAGGTCGGGATGAGGGAGTAGCACATGAAAGGTTACCAGCAGCTGAAGCAAAGGGACCTAATTACAGTCCTAGATAAGTGTGCTGAAGTGAAGGCAGGGAATATGGATGAAACAAAAAGACACTGTGTAATTGTTAAAAGAATTAATATGTTGCTTTATGAACCAAGATGAACCACATATTTAGGGTTATGCTGTATTCTAAACTTTGATTTACTTACACAGTTATGTCTTAATTGCCAACTTTTATAGCAAAACAAAACAAACATAATCCATCTGAGCTCCCAGATCTACGTGTTATCCACCTCAGAGCACCATCCCATTGGCCACCTTCTGCATGTTCACTGTTTTTGTCCTGCCTATTCTGTAGCTGAAAACCATGAAAAGCAGTTGGTGATGTAACTGGTAAAGAAACGTCAAGTTCACCCAGCTGGTGTGCTAGAGAAGTGGGAAGATTGCATTATCCCTAACTAAAAGTGAATAAAATCGATTCATCTACAGTTACCCTTGACTATACCTTTGCTTTGTCCTTGAGTCTTTAATCCAGTTTGCAGGCGTATTTAAGCAGAACGTTTGCAATGGGACACAACTGGGAACAAGCTAAATAGGGGGAAAAATATTCTCTGAGAAGCTACTGGAGGATCTTCTCTGTCAGCATTTTAGCATTTAAAAGCTTTCCTGAAGATCCATGCCACATTTTCTGGCAGCAAGTCCTTACAGTGCTCCCTCATCCATGCTCATAATCAGCGCTGGTTATTTTTGCCACCAGTACCGCCAGCTCTCCTGGGTACGCTCCTCATGGGTGTATTCCTCCAAGGAGGCTCTGACAAAGATGTAGCACATGTAGTGGAAAAGGGTAAAGTTGTTTCATGAGTCTGTCTGTGAAGGAAACAAAACACACACCTAAAAATACTCATTGCTATTAATCGACTTTTGCTAATTAAAAATGAGAAGACTCCATTTTTTTTTCCCAGGAATTAGTTCCCCTTTTTGTTTGTAAAGCCAGTCAGCTTGAGTGTCTAGCCTTTAAAGACAAGCTTTCAGAGGAAAAAACAGGACCAAACCCCTTAATTTCTCAAAATTCAAGATCTGGTACAAAAATAGAAAACCGTAGCTAGACTCAGCTGGGAGAACAGTGACCCAAAATCTTTGCTTGCCTCTCCACTACAGCCTTTCCGTGACTAAAGTAACTCATGGTTATAAGGCACCGTGGATGGATTCAGCCTCAGGAAATCCCAGTGCTATTGACTGATATCTGGTAGGAGAGGACGCGTACCCTAAATGTGCCCTCTTTTCATACACCTTCCCTGCAGACGTGCTGTCTCCTGGCAGAGCTCGGGTGCTGAGCTAGGTGAACCTTTCTCTGGTCTTTTCTGGAGTCTCCTCTGGTTTCTGTCTCATCTGTTTACTGTAACAACTCACAGATTTTCTTCTTGCTGCCTCCAAAAGCGGCACCTACTCTCCTAGATCTTGCATGCTAGCCTATGTCTCAGTTTTTCTTTCCTGTTTGCTTATTGCTAAGAAGGATTTCAGGGGTGCAGGTAAACCTCCCACCACCCCCCAGGACCTTTAGGCTTGGTACCTATGTCCCACGGCCACTTGCAGATGTGATTCATCATTTCTTTGGTGTACCACAGGTACACCAAGGAAGGTGGTGGCAAGGAAGCTGAGGCTTGGGCTGCCCCCAGAAAATTGAGACACACAGGAAAATATGAAAAAAGGACTCCAGGGTGACTAAAGCAACACTCTGCAGGACGGACGCACTGCTGGGGTGGAGGGTCCCTTTGCAGGACCCCGAATTACCTTGATAACTCCTGAGGTTTCCCCATGGAGCAGCTCAGGGGCTGAACAGGTTAACTGGGAAAAAAAAAACATTAGATCTTTAAAAACAGTATAGGTGGGTAGCCCTGTACTGTTTAATAGAAGGAAAACCTGGCACACAGCTGGATAATCCTGCCATATTTTGAAGAAATCGTGCCCCCTGCTGATTTAATTAGATTTTTTTTTAACCTCAGCTCTAAACCTGGTGAGAACATTCAAACATACTGATTAGCGTTCAAGGTCAGCAACTCGCATGTCCTGCTGGATAGTAAAAATCTTCTCTTTCAACACCGAAATAAGATGCTTATTATTGATTTTTTTGGAAGCAGAAGGCATAAGATGAACGGCACATTCTTGCAGGGCCAGCCTTTCAGAGACAGTGCCTAGCATTTTACATGTCCTTTGTAGCATTTAATGGGCAAATTAAAGCCTGGAAGAATAATAATAATAATACGAATGGAGATTTGTAAGCAGGGGATTTGTTGGGTTTGTAAAGCCTCTGTGGATGTTTGTGACCTACCTGCACAGTAAAATCGCCTCATTTTCTAACCTTCCTACAAAGGACAGTCATCGGCTGCCTATTTAAAATGATCACGAGTCATTAGCACAACCAAAATACATCGCTGAGGAATAGCAATTATTTTTTTACAAGATAGTTGTTTATACCCAAGTATCCCACATCAACTCTCTCAATGGCCAACAGTGTAAGAAAATGCACATTTTTTTCAGAAAACCTCAGCTATGTCAAACCAGTTAGGGGAGGTCACCCCCAAAGCAAGTCGGACAGAAAAAGCAGGAAAGAAAGAAAGAAAATCCAGCAGCGCGCTGGCATGGGGGTGCGAACTGGGCTCCCAGCCAGCCCTGCGCTCCAGTCCCACAGCAGGGCCGGACACAGGTTCATGCTTTTCGTTCCGCTCTTGGGATAAAGGGCCACCAAACCCCCATTTCCCATTGCCCCCTTTCCATCTGGTAGCTTGGGCGTTGCCAGAGCTGTGATACGGATACGCTCCTGCCGGATTGAAGCTAATCCAACATTTCTTACCCCTCAAATCCTCCTTACTGTGCTTTCTGGTCCTGTATTGTGCCCTGCTATTGTCAATGCAACTGTCAGAGACATTTTCTTTTGGCTTTCCTCTCCCAGTCGCTGGGTTGCCACTCTGCCTTCACTGGGAGGTCATTGAGTACCCTCTAGTGGATATTTTTGGAAAACATAGCTCAGCTCTTTGTTGGTCTCTGGAGATTTAGCAGCAGCAGCTCCCTGGAAAGCCTTGTGTTTAGAGTGGAGATGCACAGGGGATGGATTACAGTAAGCACAGCACATGATAATGGCTGAAAACTCCTACAAGAGCTTCTCTTTAGTTAAATCAAACATGAAGGGCAAACAAGATTAAAAATCAATACTTCAGAGAGAGACTGCTTGAGTTTTTTTGAACTAGTAGCTGTGGACAAAAGTAAAAATATCTGTGAGGAAAAATCAATTTGCCAGTAGCATTCACTTTCAGTTTTTGGAACAGCCTGGGGTGGGATTGGGCCTCTGACTTATGGCATTCAAGGAAAGGCTGGAAATTATGACAGAGAGCTCCTGGAAGGAGCAAGGATATATCCCTGTGATTGGCCTCCTTCCCCTTTATTTATTAGCTTTATTAACCATCCCTTTTTAAAAAAAATAGCTAATGCATTTGTCCTTTGCTTCCTGTGAGCTAGAAGTGACAGGTTAGGCTTCACAAACAGCCAGACTCTCACCCAGTCACTCACTCACTCCCCCTTCTCAGAAAATGGGATTAAAAAAGTCTCATGTCAAGGCAAGGACAGGGAGCTCACTTGGCAGTTACCATCACAACAAACCAGACTTGACTAGGGGAAAAAATACTATAATTTGTTGCCAATTAAAATAGATTCAGGTAGAGACAAACATTAAAATGATACCTTTCTTCTCTCTGTTTTCCCAAGCTCAGCTTTGTTCCCAACTCCTCTATCTCCTTCTTGCCTCATGTTGCACAGGAGGATTGGGAATGGCAGCTGGGGTTTGTCCGTAACAGCTCCTCCTCCTCCATGGGCTGCAGTCCTTCAGGATGGACCTGCTCAACAGCATGGGGGACCTCCAGCCTCTGGAGTGCCTCCTCCCCTGCCTCCTTCCTTCTCCTCCTCCCACCTTGGTGTCCCCTCTGCTGCTTCTCACTTTTCTCCTGCTCCTCTGCCTGTCCAGTGTTTTCTGCCCTTTCTGATACAACTTACCGATAATGTTGTCACTAGAGTGTTGTATGGTACTGAACCAAAAGATTCACAGAAACTCAAATATCTGCCTACGCAGAGTGCAGACAAACAGTCTCCACGCAGAAAATGCCTCCATGTCTTTCTCCTCTTCATCACAGCAAGCAGCACCCATTTCTGCTCCTGTCATCTATCAGCCCAATCCCTCTGTCAGCAGTCTTGTCGGTTCTCCTTGGGTTGGTGTCAGACTGAATGTTGTACAATTACCAGGCTCATCTATATGCCTTTTTAACGATGGCTTAAAGCTAATACCCTGTAAGGCTTCAGGAATTTCCCTGGTACACCAGGATGTATTCAAAATGAAGATGAGTAGGCCAATTATCTCCTAGGCAAATCTTCCAGGCATCCTGAGTATGTAGCAAGACTTACTTAAACGTATTTGTCTAATAAAGATTTTAATGTACTTTAACTTAGTAGCTAAAAAATATGACTTCTCTCATTTTGCTTGAATATACCATCCTGCTTTCTTTTTTCTAAATGCGTAATAAAAATATTTATCTGTCTTTACCTCTTCTCTCCCACCTCCTTAGTAGCGAGTTGCTTCGGCTGCTGCCCACTGGTTTTCAGGGATATCCATCCGACTTTGCCCTTTGCATGTCTCGTTTCTCTCCAGAAGCACAAGCTCCATGATGGTCTGCCAGATATTTCATAAAAATACAGTACCTCTGTTGGCTTAAAAAGCTTCTGGATCTCTCCTGGTCATATGCTGGCTGTTCACCTCCTTTTTTAATGTTGTCTTTTCTTGTGAAGCTTCTGGCCATGGATCCTGAAGGCTGGGCTTCATGTGCCGTTCTTATGCTGCGGACTGGTCATCACTGAAGCTTCAATTTCTGAACCACCCTTATGGGTGGAGTTTTGCTTTTGCCAGGAATCACTATTATTTTCAGGAAGTAGCTGGCCATTCATTTGTCAGAATTTAGCAGAAAAACAGATTTTCCTTACATACAAATAGGTAAAAGAAGGGCCGATCAAGACCCACACCCTCTCTCTAACCTCCTGCTTTGGACCCTCTGTAGTCTGTCCTCTCCACTAAGAGTGGAAACACCTCCAGCCACCATCTGCCCCGTCCCTGGGTCCATCGAGGTTTCCAAAAGATGAGTGTTTGGTAAGGACACATTTTCAATAACAGGCAGGGGTTATCTGAGGAGCTCAGTTGTTGGAAACTGGCCCTGACCTGAGCAGGATTTTGGACCAGAAGGCCACCAGAGATGGCTCCCGAGCTAAATTGTTCTGTAGTTCTACATAAAAATATTGTATACCATGTGGTGAGATAGAAGAAAGTATTAAAAAGAGGCAAAGGTGGGCTATGGGGTGAGATACAAGACAACTCAGTTACATTATTGAAAAAAAAATCACTTTTTTTTTTTTTTTAATAATTTGATTTCCTGAAGCAGAAACCTCCATAAAGTGTGTAACCTCTTTTCAGTTTTATATTCCCTAATCCGATGATTTTCTAATTGCTTTGAAGCCTTCCCATTAATGCCAAGCTGCGGTGCTACCGCCCAGGGATGTACCCAACACCTCGATGATGTAAATTTTCCTTGCTAGCTCCTCTGTTATGAAGAACCTGTGCTCCCCGATGAACAAGGAGGTGATAACACTGCTGTTTTGAAAGCGGTGAGTCACCTCGGTTTACTAATGATATGTTCAAAATATGGATCATTTCTGGCCGTATTTTAGCGAGGGTTCCGAGACACCTACCCGAGGCAATGCGGGACCACGGGAAGAAGTTAACCAGCATCAGCAAATGATAAAAGTGGTTTTCTAACAAACCAGCCCCCATGGCACACACAGCCGTGGCTTTTCAGACATGCTCTGTGCGTATGCATCTACCACACAGGAGGCTTGTGCAGCCTCTCCAGATTTAGGGAGCCCACAGGTTTGGCTTCGAGAGTTTAGCAGAGGACAAGAAGGATTTTTTTTGCCCCTTTCACTTACTCAACGGTCTTCAGAGAACTTCCTATGGCATGAGAAAACAGAGTATATTGGGTTTGTGTGGGCAGGTTTTGGTAGCTGGGGGTGCTGCAGGGGTGGCTCCTGTAAGAAGACGCCAGAAGCTGCCTCCACGTCCAATAGAGCCAAGGCCAGTTTGCTCCAAGATGGACTTGCCACCGGCCAAGGCCAAGCTCATCAGTGACAGCGGTAGTGCTTCTGGGATAACATAGTTAAGAAGGCAAATAAAACAGTAGCAGAGAGAGGAGTGAGAATACGTGAGAGGAACAACTCTGTAGACACTAAGATCAGTGAAGAAGGAGGGGAGGAGGTGCTCCAGGTGGCAGATTCCCCTGCAGCCTGTGGTGATGACCGTGGTGATGACCATGGTGAAAGAGGCTGTCCCCCTGCAGCCCATGGAGGCCCATGGAGGAGCAGAGATCCACCTGCAGCCCGTGGAGGACCCCACACTGGAGCAGGCGGAAGCCTGAAGGAGGCTGTGACCCTGTGGGAAACCCATGCTGGAGCAGGCTCCTGGCAGGGCCTGTGGCCCCATGGAGAGAAGAGCTCATGCTGGAGCAGGTTTCCTGGCAGGAACTGTGACCCTGCTAGGGACCCCACACTGGAGCAGTCTGTTCCTGAAGGACTGCAGCCTGTGGAAGGGACCCATGCTGGAGCAGCTCATGGAGGACAGCCTCCCGTAGGAAGAACCCATGCTAGAGAGGTTTGTGGAGGACTGTATCCCATGGGAGGGAGCCCACGCTGGAGCAGGGGAAGAGTGTGAGGAGGGAGGAGCAGCCACAACCTCCATTTCCCATCCTCCTGCACCACTTGGGGCAGGAGGAAGAGAAATTGGGAAAGAAGTTGAGCCCAGGAAGGGAAGAGTGGGAGGAAGGTATTTGTTAGAGTTGTTCTTATGTCTAATTATCCTACTCATTGTTAATTAGCAATAAATTAAATGAATTTCCCCAAGTTGTGTCTGTTTTGCCTGTGATGGTAACCGGTGAGTGATCTCCCCGTCCTTATCTCAACCCATGAACCTTTTGTCCTATTTTCTCCCCTCTGTCCAGCTGAGGAGGGGGACTGACAGAGCAGCTTGGTGGGCACCTGGTGCCCAGTCAAGGTCAACCCAGCACACAGGGACATGCTAGCTCAAGCACCAAAGAGACAATCTGTTTCACAGAGCAAGCAGAAGTGTTTGTCTCCGTGTGATTTCAAGCAGAAGCAACAAACACGTACAGCAAAAAATAAATTGGCTTAGCCAGCGCTTCACAGGGTGTGAGCTGCCACCCATGGTAATTTCAGTGTGATACCTGCCGCCTTCCCCTTCACAAAAGGTGGCTCAAGTGACTCACGCTCTCGTCTACCGACATTCCCAACTCCTTAAAACTGCATCACTCACTCTTTGCCTTGAACTCAAGTTTTCAAAAGGTTTTTAAGAGAGTCAATGTTTTTTTTTTTTTTTGTTCATGGGGCCTTCTTTTGAAAGAGCGGCATTCCCAGCCTGTGCCCCAAGAGACAGGACTGGCAGCGGGAAGTCGGCCTCCTCCTCTGCCTTACTCACTTCGCTCGCGCTTCCTTCTCCCTGCGAAGGGATAGACTCACGCCCTCCCTCCCTGTGAGGGACAGTTGAGACACTGAGCCACCGCGACCTCTCTGGCTCTCCCTGGTAAGGAGCACCTTGCCTTTTTCTGATTAGGCTACAGAGTTACGATGCTGACCCAAACATAAAGCCAGGATGTGTGGGCATCTCCTCCCCTTGCTTTACTACTGGGCAGAGGAAGAAAGCACCATGCTTCCACACTCACCCTCCTCCTCCTCCTCGTGCTGGATGCCCCATACCAGCCCAGCCACTCATCATCTCAAAGAACCTTGAAAATTTTTCCTAAAAAGCGTTACAATTCTCTTTTTATTAGCACAGATGGCAATGGCTGCTTTTTCAGAGGAACGAAGAGCTCTGCATCTCTCCGGCCCTGCAAGGAGAGCCGTAGGGGGTTGACGTGGTGGGTGGGCAGTGCCTCCCACCGCAGCAGGCTGGCACAGCCATGCTTTCCCAATACCTTTGGTGACTGATCCACTTGGCAAAGCTGCTCTTCTGGTTACATTCAGCTCTGTAAACCTTTTCCTCTCCCTTTCCAAAAGTGACAACTTCTCTGTTTGCACCTCCGTTGCATCACCAGCCACCCCCCGCAAGAGTTGCCCTGTATTTTTTTTGCCTAACAGCATGTAATTAATCAGCTCAGGTTTGTAATAAAATATGACGCCCATTTAATGGACTGAGTCACCAGCAGAGCCAAGCAAAATGAGCCGATGGGAAGGATGGCAGGGGCGATAACGCGGGGCTGTCAGCGGGCAAGAAGCAGGCCTGCCTTGCACATCCAGCGCTCTTCCTGGGCGATACCAACATCCAGCCTGCTCATGTTTCCTCATTGCTTGGTGAGGCTTTGGCACATTTTCCTGCCTTACCCAGCACTTCTGTGGCGGGACCCAAATTAGTCAATCCTTTCCGTAAGTGACGGGCATGAGTGAAAGGTTTGGCTGGGAACTGGGAAACAGTGCAGGTGCAGCTGCGAGGGGCCACCACCCCCGCAGGGATGCCCACTCTTGAGACGAGGGGAAGGGGTCGGACCCCATCAAGGGGATGAGCGTTTCAGGGGGAGCCACCAGCCTCACCCCCGAGCTGCTGCTGGCATTTCCAAACATTGGGCAGATTTCTAGTTGTAGCATTTTTCATTGCCGACTGTGGTACAGTGACATTGTTAATTTTCATTAGAGGGTGATAAAACACATATGTAAAACCTCCATGGCACTGTACTTTATGTGCTCTGGAGTCACAAGACAAAGCAGTTTCGTGACATTTATAAAAATCTCTCTCTTGTGCTCAGAGATAGCCAAAGCTAACGAAGAGTTATTCTTGTGCAGCTGACAATGACTTGAGGGCTTGCACACAAACAGTTGAAGTGATGTGCCAGGGGCTGCTCACAGGTAGCACCAGGAAGATGTTGGGGGTTTTACAATTTACTTTGCAAGAGCTGCAGGAAAAAACAGCAAAAGCAGACTAGTTGAATTTTAACATCAGAAATACAGAAAAGAGTCTGTATGGACTCAACACAAGATAAAGTGCACGCACCCTCGAAGCAAAAGTGAAAAGTGCAACATCATCATTTCAATGACATGGGTGTCTGGGTGTGTCTATCTAGACACACGTAGTAAAAGTAAACACTTTCTGATTGTATGGTTAACACAACTGCTCTTGTGTTAGAAGCTGTTTAAGCAAAACCATTTTAGCTCTATTTCAGGCAATTAATATTTCCGTGTGACTGCTTTTCATCTGTTTGTTAGAAAATGCTTATCTAGAGAACTTTTATGATTACACCCCAAATTAAAAAGATTTCATTATTAATGAATAAGACACTGGGATTTGGCATTTGCTTCCAGTATTCAGTGAAATTCCTATTTAATGCTGTGCGAACTAGCTTGGTCTCTTATCCCAGACCAGAAACTGCAAAAGTTTTCATGGTGTAAGTCATGCTTTGCAGGCTATTCATTGCATGAGAAGATTCAGGCTGCTCTGGGGATGAGCAGGAGAGCAAAACCTCTGCCAGGTGTTAGTGTTTCTCTGTACCACCGTGCTCAGGGAGGCAGCAGTGGCCGAGGGACCGGCCCCTCAGTGTGACGAGTTCCATAGAGAGCTTGCAGTCGCAGCAGTAGCCTTGCGTTAGCCTGCCACAGCTGTGGATGGAACAGGATCAAAGGACAGAGTCATCCTTACCCAAGTTCTTGCAAGTCTTGTTTCTGGTTGTTTACCAAGTGTTCCAACCACTTGGTAAATGTCTTAATTTTTTTTTTTTAATTGGAAAAAAATACTAACAAAGAGCTACCACTAACACAATTTACCTACCACACATTTTATTGTTGAATAAATAATCTCCTTACTTTAGCGTTATCCCTCCCAGCAGTGCTGTATTATTAAAGCACGACACCACACTGCAGAAAGAGTGTCTGCTCAGAAGTTGTTTGGTCCTCTCTCATCCTTGCCCGTAGCCGCTGGAAAACACACAAACCTCCCGCAGTTAACCAGCATGGTAGCCATTCCAGGTGAACTATAGGTCTTCGCTTTGGGTCTCCTTTCCCTGTTAAGGTAAAAAATACCCCAAAGCTAAACACCGGAGAGTGATCTTGTACTGATGTTGATAAGCTCCTGAAAGAGCCGCTTTTGCTTGTTGTGGTAGGTGGACACCAGAAAAGCCCCTGTAAGATTGCCCATCAGTTAAATTTTTAACGCCAAGAAGGTGGAGCTGCAGAAACACCCTACTTGTTGATGCCAGAACATCATTTAGCTCTCCCTTAGAAAACATCAGCACTTAGGAAAGGCTCCAAGTTTTCCTAAGAAAACACTGTCGTGAAATGCGTCATCCAGCTGGCTGTGCCTTCACCACCACTCACCTGGATCTGCCTCTGTGCAGCGTAACCTGCTACCAGCTCGCAGGCTGTGCCAAACCTGCCAAATCCAAGTGCCACCTAGAAAATCCTTTGTGAGCAGATGTAATTTTCAGCTCTGAGAATTTTCAGTTTCCTGACTAAATCGCCTGGAGCAGAAATTCAGCACCTATTATTTTTATTTATTTACTTATTTAAATTGCTGTTTAGTCATTCCAGTAAGGCCCCAAAGGTAAACCAGTCCTAAGAAGTCGGAATGGCCAGCAATGAGAATGTTGCAATTTTAAAAGGGGCTCAGGGCCAAATATTCCTATGATTTCTAATGCTTTCAGCGTCCACGGGATGCCAGGGCCATCCCGCTGAGCGTGTATGGGTCCCTCCCTGCTAACATAAAATGCTGCTTCTGCTCCAGAATTGCCAGCTTCAGGAACGGAAATTCTGGCTCAAAGGTTCAGATCACATTATAACAGCCGAAAAAGGAAATCAAGAAATACATTCAGTCCACTTCCAAGCTCTGATTCAGTGTGTTATTGATATATTTTCTAAAGCATCTTCCACCACTGTAAAGGCTATTTTATGTAAGCAACAAAGAGAAACAGGTTCCAGCTGGGGCTTTAAAACCTGATACTGATTTTCTTAAAATAAATAGCACTAGTAAGCAATAATGAGGGCATTTCTTAATTTGGTTGCTTGTGCTACTAAAATAGCAGAAGGAACAAAAAGAACAGTAATAACCTCAAGGAGCACACTTCAGGGATTTTTCTTCTTTACCTTATTCCTCAATGCTGAAGAAAGAGATTATAAAGTTGTGTTGAACATAATGACTTTTAAAAATTATTTAATCTATTTAAATCAAGGAGTTAGGACACAACAAAACTGTTTTTTTTTCCCCCGAATTCCTGGTTCCTAAACATAACTTCTGCAGCTAATAATGGCACATCTCTCTATACCTTGGCCTAACCACAGTGCTGGAAAAAAAAATGGTGTTGACTACACATACTTTCTGGCAGATTACAGAATTTAAAAAAAAAATTATAATTCTGGTCCAGAATACAGTGCTCACCAGGTCATAACGATGTTGATAGCTCATCTTGGTGTCTAGCATTATGCTTACAAAGGGAGTTTTGCCCTACAGTGCTCTATGCCTGTTCTAACAAACAAAAAGAACGAACCACATTGCCTCAAGTTTTTGGGCTGACAAAATTGCTATACTGAAATTTACATTGAGAACAGAGCCCAAAATCACTTGTCAGGCTAAAACAACACGTTATTTATGGTATTCTTGAAATTCAAAAGCAAGCAAACAACTAATGCTTTGTGCATCTGCTTGTAACCCAAGTTACAAAAGTTTTTAGTACTTATTTTTCTATTATTCTCCAAATATCGTAGCATGCAATGTGAGGTCTAGACACTAAGTGAGCTCTTATAAATTCTCTTAGTATCATGGAGTATCCTCAGCTAGTGAAAATTCTCAGGGAAATAAGTGAAACTTCACCTAGAGAACGTCAAAAAGCATCCAAAAGTCAGGATGAGAATATTCACCCGTGCAAGAAAATATGTATACTAGTTGTCTGACTTTGAAATAAAAAAACAAGTCAGATTTATATAAAAACAATTTTTTTTTATTAAACTGATCACAGAAGAGAATAGCTCAGTATAAAATCTCTAACAAAGTGATTTTATAGCGCAGTAAACTCTTCATCTCTCGCAGCCATAAGCTCTGTTATGAGTGTACAATACGCCTTCGTATCACGGAATACAAGACTGGAGTTTGTCCTTGCAGCCTGGTATTTGTTAAGCAGGAAGACAAAACTTAATAAAAGCTGATCCTTCTTTTAGCTTATTGTATCCAGAACACCCAGTTTTGTAGCGATGCTTTCAGACCATTATATGCAAAGTATTGTTACTACTCAGCCTGCTCAGGCTGTGTGGCTGCTATTCGGCATTTCAGAATGTAAGAGGGGTCACTTCAAACACCCCAGTGACAAATCTAAGCAGTAGATTATTTCCTGAACGCACACTGCAATCTTCATCCGAGAAGATGCAGAGCAGAAAGGCATGCACAGTGCTTCAAGAGAGCAAAGGAGGGAAAAAGGGGAAGCTTTCAGTAACCAAGATTTTTCATGAACTAAAAAGAACTGAAAAGCATGCTAGGCTCTTCATGAATACTGAATCCAGAGCAAAGTTTTCTTCAAACTCTCCAGCTTGAGCTGTCCACGGAAAATGTTCAAATATCTCCCGCCAAGTTTGGCGTTTTGAGAGTAGGCAGAACTGCAAAAAACATTCCTCTTTGGCCCAAGGACTTCTGCCCTATGTGTGGAAATCAGGTCAGACACCAAACCCCAGTTAAGAATCTGCTGTCCAGTAAAGAAAATCCGTAACGGGCTGGATGGACACAGCTCTGCTCCCTGTGCCCAAGGGCAGCATTTGAGGCGAGGCGAGTGTACCAGGCGATGCCATGGACTTGAAACCCTTGTCTGTCCAACATCCTAGAGTCCATTTTAACATTTTACTCACTTGCAACTACTACAAAATCTTTCTAGGAAGTACATCCCACTCTGGAATAATTTAGTAAGCAAGCACCTGACCTGAAGACACATTTACAAAAAAGAAACATAGCAATAATAGGAGATCTGCAAAATACATTTTTAGCAGTTACATAGCAATTTTCATCTTCGCAGAGCTTTGTGTTATTGCAAGAAGCTCCTCAGAAGCTTTGAAAAAGATGATTACTCAGAAAATACAGAGTAAATATTAATTATCTGTGAGTCCTGCCAATATAGGATTATGATGTTTGTCATTACTTCCAATATAAGCATTTGTGGTTAGATAAATGGCTCTATTGTAACTCAAGATAAAGCAGTTTTTATATACTCCAGATTGTACTTAGGCACAAGTACACTACTTGTATGCTGTTACAGCATCTATAAATAAATACACAGCAGTAAGTTACACTCGTTTAACTCCTGCAACATCTACAGGCAAGGGCAAAAACTAGAGAAGCAACTACTCCATGTTCTCCAGCCTTTGGGCCTTTGGCTTAAGTTATTTCTTATATTTCTCTAGTTTTCTCTCATAAACACACTTCAAATGATGCCACCATAAAGGTGGTTTTCTCATGAAACAAATTTAGATTGAGAACTGTTACTCTTGCAGTGGTATCATCTGACAATAAGGACAGACAACATTTATCTTTGAATCATTTCAAGAATCAAAGACAACAACTCATTTGGCAGACTAAAACCTACCTGATACTGATTCAACAGACAGCAGTGATGCCCTACAAGCTCGTATCAATTCCCACGTATTTAATCAAAATGCAAATAGTTTTTCCCCCTCAAAGTTACAGTGACTGTATGGTGCTCTGGCAGTAACTCCTGGCACTGGTGTGACACTATCAGACCAGCGTGCGCTAACCAGGCCCTGGACAACCAGCACTGCGATGATCAAAAGAGCCACAATCTTGCCCATCAATAAACATATTTGTAATTAACTCAAAGGCGATACCACTGACGCATCAGGCAATTAATAGAAAAGCGTGTGTGCATTCATTTGCTACCTAGAAGTCTCAAGCATAAAAAGACACTGAAAGGCACTAGTCCATTGAAAGTACTGCCTTCAAAACGGTCTTTGAGTACGTGCTTCACTTGTGTCTAAGACCACAGCATGCGTGCACTCCTCTGGTAACTCCAGTGCTTTGAGCTGAGCAAGCAAACAGGTAATAAAACCCTTCCCTAATCCCAGTTTGGTGGATGTTAAGCAGCAAGTGATACAGTAAAGAAAATCAAACATGGAAAACAAGGGATCCAGTCTATTCTGTCCAACCATCTGATGAAGACGACTTGGTCATGTGTGCTTATTTTTAATTACTGGTGGGGAATAAATACTACAGAAGAGATGCCTGGACAGACTGCCTACCACTAGCATACGTTCATCAACTAAAGGACAAGTCCTGCTCTGAACACTTTGTATATTTTCTAATTCCAGGGAGGGTGTAAGCAATGGATTGAAGCAACAGCTGCTAATTATGCAAGAGATAATTGACCCCACCGTATTTTGCTATGATGGCAGACTTGATTCTCTGCTACCTGACACCCGGAGTAGCTATTTGCACTTAGGTGCTAGGACGCACACCCTGCAACAGGATGCAACTCAGTATTACAGAGTTGATTACAGAGATCATGCTTTGTGGATGAGCTATGAAGGAACTTACACACAGCAACAAGCAGTCGTGAATTACACCTACTGCTAGTAGTGCTCCAGATTCTCCAGGATGAGAGACATCACATTAACACAACATGGCACCCAGCAAAAGCTAAACCACGTGGCCAGTTGTATTCCTAATTGTTGATACTTCCAAGACTGAACAATCTGGAGCCTTGGGTACAGTGTGCAGATTCTTTTACTGCCACCTTCTCAAAAGAAATTGAGAAGGTTTCTTAGCTAGAACCATTATATTCAGGCATTACATCCATTTTTCACTTTGCTGATCCTTTCCTCCATCTCCCGCATGGCCAAAGCACAAAAGTTATACTGGGAGAGCAGCAAAGGCCAACTCCATCTGCCACTTGAGTTTCTCCCAGCCTTAAGATGACGTTTGGACCAAATCTGCCAATAGATGTGCTGTACAGCCAGAATATATTCCAGGAGACTTATTTTTTGTTTAAATGGACATCTGATCTTCAGTTAGTTCCCTAAGGGTGACTTCAAAGCCACTAGACTACCATTTTGGGGCAATATCCAAAATGAGAAAAAGTCTCCACAACCTCAAAAAGGGGAAGATGTGCCACAAAAGTGTTTCTCTCAAACTTCCGGTCCACATAACAGATTATATTAACACAACCTAGTGCAACACTAAAATTAGCACCTCAAAGCAAGGTGGGACACAGAACATTCTACAGAATGCATAAAACCAAACTCAAACAGTATGAAAAAAAGTAATTTTTATTTTTATTCTTTACAAAAGCATGAACACCTTATGCAAAAGCAACATCCTGAACCATACATTTCCCTCATTCTTCTGGGATATTGGCAGAAAGCAAGTATTTTCTCTGTTCTTTAGGGTTAAACGCACTTTGCTGAGGTGAATGGGAACCACCCCACCGATTTCCATGGAGCTCTGACTGCTTACGTTAGAAAAAGGGTCAACTCAGAGTGCAATGCAATAAGATGTCCTATGGCTGAGTTGCTCTAGGTGCCAAATTGGCCTAGACTGTGCTTCTAACCAAGATGAATACACTATCCATTCTCTTAAATTTTTACTGAAATAGACCTAATTTTAAACATCTGTTTAAACATTATGACTCTCACCCCACACTAACTTCATGCAAGGTTTAACTTTACACACCATGAACAACTATACTCAAGTTTTTAAAAGATAGCAAGTGTGCTTAGGAGTGTGCTTATTTTAGAAGCGAGACCTTTCAGCACAACAGCTAGTTACTCCTTTCTTACCTTCCTCCCCAGCACATGGAGATCAAGTGCTTACTCTGAAGAAACGTGCCCTAAGGTGGAAAAAAAAAGGTGCAGCATTTTTATTTTGCCTTCATCTTTTTCTCGTGATCTGCAGCTGGAAGTAGATAATGGTCATATAGTCAAATAGCCCACACTTTTGAATCTACAGAGAAACATTTATTTTAAAAGTGTTCTGTTAAACAGAGAATTTGATTGCAATGACTTCAAACACTTACCTGGAACAAATTGCTCAAATTGTTTCCTAAAATGATCCCTGCTATAAAACAGCATAATTCCTAGCTCCTCCAAGTTGAGGTCCCTCCCCTCAGAATCTACAACTGACACCTCAAAATATCTATTCCACTGGGAGAAATGGCTCTGGCTTCTCTGCCATCTTATGTCTAAAATGACTGACAAATACTATTTATGTCTGCAAGACTGATGCTGGATCTATGGATCAATTCATTTTACTGCTCAAGCTGTAGGAACTGTTCTATGAGCTCCTGTCAACTTCACATTAAAGAAATATAATTTACTTCACATACTGAAAGAACCTGCTAAGAACCCATATATATACACACAGACAACGTACGTGTACACATATATACACACACATATATAGACAATTTGTATTTATTTTACACTGACAAAGTGCTAAAAGAATCCAACAGCTGTCACTGCTAGAGATGAGGCTAAATTAAATGGTATCACTTATATGGCATCAAATAATTATGAGACGCTGGTCCAAGAGCTTCAGAACTGTTAGCAAAAGAGTATCTTTCATTGGCAAAAAAGAAAAGTTCCAAACAGTTCAAGTTTCACTTTTAAATAAGTTGGAAGCATTTAGGGGAAAAAACAAAACAAAACAAACAACAAACCCAAACCCCAAATACCATGCAAAGTAGATTTTATAATTTATATTTCAGTCCTGTGTATAGCAAACACCCACATTTATAAATATATTCTACTACTTTCATGGTGAAATTCCAAGGTGCTTTGGACTCAATGATGACTTAAATGAATCTGGTAGTATCTCAAATGTGCATCATTGCCTCAAATTTTGAAATAGAAAAAGCTGTACAAGTTCAGCCCTGTATTCTGTGAGTCTGGCTGCATAGTCAGAAACAGAATTATTGCACTCAAGACTACGCCTACAAAAATGCACATTTAATAAGGCCATTATAGTCAAGTTCATAATGGGACTCAAGTCACATGAACAATCAAATATATCATGAATAGACCTAGGAAAGCCATATTACGGAAGATGGACTCAAAACAGCAGTGTTCCAGCAATTTAATAGCTTTTTTTTTTTTTCCCCATGAAATGCCAATCTCTCAAACTGGTTTTACCCACAGGGCCAGAAAACACGATGTGTATGTATGCATGTGTTGTTTCATTTTTTTTCTTAAAAGTTACCAAGTGCCCCAGAGTTTGAGTACAGGATTCCACTCAAGTTCTGCCAATAAGGTTCAACTTGTTGCCAACTTTAAGCAGTTTCTATGCATGATAGGGAGAGGGAAGATTTGACTTTCAGTTGACATGCAAGACATAAATCTTACTTTACAAAGTGTAGCAAAGACATAATTCAACCTGTACTGGAATACTTCTTGGCATGCTCTTTCAGAGCTAGATCACATTACGAGTATCAATTTATCTGATCTGGCTTACCAAAAGAAAGACTGAGCAAACAACCAATTTAACACAATACAAGGAATGGTACAGATTTACAAGTTAGCTGCCCACATCCCATGGCAAATAGAAAGAAGCTACCCTTTAATCCAGGTGGGGTAAGCTACCTTGAATTTACAGTAGGGTAAGCGTATTCACACCTGCCATAACCCTGGAGCAGTGACTGTGCTGTAAATCTGCTAGCTTGCTTTGTAGTTATTTGCTCCTTTAGCCATTCTAAAGTTACTCAGTCAGCCAGCATTTTGGCTTGGATAAGGGTAGTGGCATTTGCTCAAGAAGGAAGGCTAGACCACTATCCCTCTTCCCCACGCCACACTACAAAAATATAGAGTTATGCAAATACAAAAAGCATCAGTACAAAGGCTGGAAGAATCACAGGACATAGCAGATAGGAAACTTAATGGTCACATGCATTACAGTTCAGCAGAGACATTTTTTCACAATCCTATATTCTGCAATAAAATCCTCAGTGGCAGAGATTATGGAGAATCAGCTCCAGCACCAGGAATTATTTCTGAATACAATAGACTATACCCAATTCTTTTTTTCCTAGGACATGTTTTTTGGGTTCAGACAGCTTTCAGTATAGAGACAAGAGACAAACCTGAGACACAGAAGATGTGACCTGTTTGTCTATTATAAACAGATAACAGAGATGCAAAAAAATGTTAATGTGTCTCTCACTTCACACCTACAGCTCCACGTACTTTCTTCCTTGCAACAGTGGTGTCACTTGCCAGATGCAAGTTTGTCACTAACAATAAATATGTGTTTGACGAGAGCTGGGAGGAATGCACTTAGGCAGCATCAATGCATCTCTTGCAGCAATGAGCAAAGAACCTGGGAGTTCCGGATATGTTTTCTAATTCCACCTCTGTCTTATACTCATCACACATTGAGCGGCTCAAAAAGTCTCTCTTAGTAATCACATTATTTGGAAGGAGAATAACTCTTTCATATTTTCTTCACAAAAGGAGCAGTAAGAAGTCCATGAATGTACCACGTAAGATGAAAAGCTGTCTAAAAGGCTTCTGCTTATTTTAGTAGTTTTGGCTAAAAAAAAACCTCAAACAATTAGCAGAACCACTTTGACAATTAGGTCGAGAAGAGTCAAGAATATTTTGGGAACAGAGTTTCAGAAGCCCATCTCTGACATTCATACTAAAATGGTGGCCTGACTACTAGCAATACCTTTTCTACAAGTGTCTAAACAAATAGAGTACTGATGGGTATCAAGCAGTAGCAGCATTTTCAACATTTTATGTTTGCTGCATTTAGTACTTTTAAACTGAATTCTCTCTCCCAATAAAGTGGCTGTCTTGTAGTCAGCATGACTAACCATACACACAGCATTTCTAATTGGAATTACATAGTGTTTTCTCTCCACCATAGTATTATCTTACCATTTTCAGTATCAGCCAGCACCACAGGTTTAATGCAGATGATAAACAACAAGCAGCAGGCCTACTTTAACTACCTGCTTCAGACAATGTATTGTTTCATATTTATACATTCTTAAAATGTTTTCTTCACTTAGCTGTACTAAAAGTACTCAAAATTTGAGTTTACACTGAAAAAGATTATTGATGACTTGACCAAAAAAATACCCCCCAAAATCCCTTTTACTCTCACAGGAAATAATATTTTCTTCTGAATTAGTTTTAACATATATTTATATTAGAGGACTCTGTATTTCAGAAACCAGTTATTTAATGCTCAATATTCTTTTCAGCAGATGAAGAGGTAGGTATATTTCCACACAAGAAAAAAAAAAACAACCAAACAAAAAAAAAAAAAAAAACCCAACCTGTAACAGACACTGAATTAAATCAAGTAATGTCTGAAAAGTCAAACACTGTTCTGATAGTACATAAACACAGCGTGTCTGAAGATACTCTCCAAGGAGGACAAGAAAAGTTGCGCATTCTGATTAGATAATACATCATAATTTGAAATTTAATAATTCTCTGGAAAGAAAACACAAGTATCCAAACGCTACTTCCTTCCCCTCCCTCCCCCAAAGAAATGTGGGTGCCAACAAAACTGCCTGTATCAACTGCCTGCCTGTATATTAACTTTTGGACTGCTAAACATGGAATCAACTGCAATTCTTCCTTATATTCACCAACACCAGCAGTCTACAAGTTTACACAGAGACCATATGCATGATAATTACATAATTACAATAGAAATCCAACTTTAGTGTTGTTCTTAAAACAATCTTCATAAATAATGAAAATATCTGTGTTCTAGCTCTTCAGTAACCTAAGGTTAATTGGTACAGATAGTGGTTTTTCCTTCCTTTTATATACCAGACTGGAGATTCCTCACTGCCAACAATGGTTAAGGCCTGGATCGAGTTACTCTCCTTTTGCTTTTCCCTTTTTCTGCTTCTTTCCATTTTCCACCACTGCATTATTTTCTGGCTTGCTTACTCCATTTGCAACAGCACCATTTGCTATTTTGCCATTCTTTACAGGTTCCTTGGGCAGTTTATATGTCCGATAGTAGAAGTTACCAAACAGGAAAATGAAGGTCACAGCATAGAAAATTACACCCCAGTGCATCCATTTAGGGAAAGGACAATCAATATAAATAGACAAGGCTGTGTGGCCAATAGTCACGTGGAACTGCACCTGAAAGACAGAAAACATAGAACCAAAAAGGTTTGGATATATTCTGTAGGTCTGACTGCACCAGTGTATGCCGATGCATTAAGTTATGAAAACTGCTAAAGTGAGAGGCGGTAGGGAAGATGTATTTGGCTGTCATACGACACATGTGCACATATGCATGACCGGGGACATCAAATTTACTGCAATACCTGGCACCAGCTTTCAGAAATAGGAATACAAGAAGACATTAAGAGATCTGGATTTTCTCCACCTTTTGAGCAGGTTTTTGCAATTCAGTTGAAACAACCAGTAAAGCAGTATTACAAAACTCTCATCTATGCTGCATTTTTTTTTGAGAAATGAAATAAATACTTCCATCTGCAGGAAGTATTCTAACTTGAGCTGTGAGTATCAGACAGCTGCAAATTTTTGGAAGGAGCAGCATCTGTTCCAAAGCTCTGCAAATGCAAATCCGCTCAGAGGCAATACCTTCTGAGGTAACGGAAGAAATTTTACTTACCATTTGCAATATGGTCAAGTATCGTTTCCACCACAGGTATTTCTGAAATTTAGGGCCACAGGCAGCTAACCCATAATACATGTACATAATGACATGAATAAACGCATTCATCTGAGCTCCAAAAAAAGCTGTCCAGGAACAGAAGGAAAGATTGTCATGTAATTTTGAAAAAAAGAAATAAGTCTTTTCTAGTATTTTTCCTCTGATAGTAAAAATTATAAAGTGCAGGACATGCCAGGCTTCCACCTTTGAGATATTCAACAGTATAGAATAGACTTGACTGCCAACATGTGCTGACACAAATAGCTGTTTATGCAAGTAGTATGTCACATCTTTCATGAAACTACTTATGCAAAAACTTTTCATAAAATTTTTGTTGAACAGACATAAATCACATTAGTTATTATAGTATAAGTGCAATTGTTTTCCTAAAGGATAATGAAAAGTGGTATTTGACAATGTAAAGTACAAAGTATCAGGTTCCGAAGTTAAATCTTTTAAACTACATTTAAATACACAAGATTCACTTCTCAGCAAGAAGTCAACCAGACTTCCATGTAAATTTCTTAAAAAGGCCAAAATATCATACAAAGCAAAACTTCACTTGTGGTTACAAGATGTTTACGGGCATTGCCAAGTGACTTTGCCTAAATTGCTCATCTTTAGTTTCCTTATTTATGACTTAAAATATCCAACATTCTTAGATATATAAATGTATACTATATCTTCTTCCAGAACGATCCATGCTGGAAACAACGATAACAGTGCTCATTTGCATTAAGATCTCTTTGTCCTGTCAAGATTAGTAGCCATTTAACAGAAACAAATTCTATCTTGTTAAGGTATTCTTCCACTGCGAGAGAGGCTCAAAAACACCCTAATGTATAAGATTAGGGCAACACAGACAATAGCTGCTGACATCAGATAGTCCAGATGCCCATGTGGTCTACACCCAATTAGTTATAATAGAGTCTAGTTTATAATAGATCTGTCTATGTAAGCAATGTGCTTCCAACTAGAAAACAGAAGAAGGTAGATCTATTCATGTTTATGCAATAGTGCTACATAAATCTGGAAGAACAACTGTTGCTTTTCCTTTTGCAGGGGCTAGAGACTAGGAGGCAGTGCAAGAACACCGAAACCTGAAACAAATTTGGACATAGTTGCAGTTGCTGTACTGAAAACTGCAGATATCTAACATGAAAAGTCTCAAAAGGCAACAAGGGAGCAGGCATTTTGAGATATCCAGGGAATTTCTAAGTAAGTTTATTGGAGTCTGCATGCTTACTTGTAAACTTATTTTATGTGTACAGCAGCCAATAAAGATCATGAAATGTCTGGTTGAGTACCTGCATCCTGCAGATTACTGGTGAGAAACTCAAGGATAGTCACAGATACTTATTTTAAATATTTCTTAAGTACCCCTCAGTACAAGGTATCTATAGTAAACTAGAGCATAAAACCTCCATGCATTAAGTATTAGTGTGGTTTGATAAAAACCCCAAAATCTTAGTTAGGTGTGGTGTTTACTGTATGTTATTTTCAGTGTCTTAAGCCTACAAAGCACATTACAAACAAAACACTATTTCCCCTGAACCCTCATCTCTGTATAGTTTGTAATTTGAGACACAGTGAAACAACAAGAATAAGGGTACAATGCAGGCAAGGGAGGATGTGGCAAGTACAATGCAATAAAATTCTTTGACGGGGGCTTTAAAAAGGAAACAAGGAAAACCAAAAAGGTTGATAATGAATTATAGACTTGTGTCATTATGGATAGGTTTTAGAAGTTAATTGACAGATTTATTGGCTCACCTTCAAGGGAAGGTTTCAGAATTTTATACATGCCTCTCTATAAAAAAGAAAGCAAACCCTAGACTCAGATATAATGCCAAAATAACATCACCATTAACTTCATTACATCTGTATACAGATTGTGGCCCACAATTAGATTTGCAGTTCTCTGTATCTGCAAAAATTAAAGTTAGGCAAGATATGCTCATCCTTTTATTTCATACAGAATAAGGATAATTTTGAAGACAGAACTTCAAGCTTGCAATTGATGTCCATGAGAAAAAAAATAAAAAAAGTTTTGCAATTCATTAGATTATTGCCCTGTTATCTTTTCCTCCCCCACATTTCCCACAGAGGAAGATTGTACACATTAAAGCTACTGCACTGCTTCATTGCTATTTAAGCAGTCTTGTATATTATATGTTCAGTCTACAAAAACCTTTCATTGATCCCATACAATAATAATTATCCCTTGTGTCCAGTCAAAATGGTATGGCAGGAAGGGAACTCACCTTGTCCACCTGCAACCCACTTAATACCAATCCACCACAAGGTGAACATGGTGAAATGGTGATAGACATGAAGGAAACTAATTTGGTTAAATTTCTTCCTCAGGATGAAAAATACTGTATCCAAATACTCAATTCCTTTAGAAACATAATACCACCATAAAGCAGCAGCTATCTGCAACGAAAAAAAAAAAAAAAACACAGAAGTTTTAGTGATGCCATGCTTAACAGAATAAAGTTCTCTCCACCTATCTGCTGCAAGAGAAGGACACCTCTCCCTTTCCCAAATCCTGGGAACAACAACAAAAACAATACTCCATTCATCTATTCTGGACATAAAAGTATTATTCTGAGTCTACTGCTCGCAAATCACAACTGTAAAAAAGAGCTGATACAATTATAAGCTTTGCCATCTCTAAACTGTTTATCAGTTAAACATAAGGAGTTTGTGTCCTGATTCTCAATCCTAAGCTTTGTGGGAGAAGACTACCACAGGACTTCCTATACTAACGAGGCAACACTTGATGTGGTCAGAACAACGAGGCAGAAACATTATGCTAACGTGAACCTGCCAAGGTTGAAACTTATTTAAAATTATTTCAGTACCATAGGCATATGGATGGGAAGATACCAAAGATACAAGCTAGGTGCGGTACAGATTCCACATCCCTTCAGGCTATATTCCCCTCAGCTTCTAGCCTGTTCAGTAACCCTCTCTGGAAAGCAGCATTCCCCCAGTGGTTCTGAGAACAGAAGAAATGAGACCATAGGAGCCACACAAGCTACAGAGATATAACCCATCTACCCAACAGGGCAGTGCTACACACCCAAAATTCTTTTTCTAATCCACTGATCAAGGTGGATTTTGCTCTAGATGCAACATAAACTTGGCTTTCTGCTGAAATCAGAAATTGTTGTACCAGGTAAAGCCCAGAAGCTCTGTGTAGCAATTTACTAATACTATGATATGATGGTATGGTGGTGATGGGGACTCCCTTTCAGATTCCAAAGCATAGCAACAAGTCTAGTTCCTGGCATTGCAAGTCATCTAGCTTGTTATGCAAGGGCGGGACCAGAACATATCCCAGATGGTGACTCACATAGAGAATGAGGGGAAAAAAAAAAAAAAAAAGTTGGAAATAGCATCACTAGCAAGGAGAGTAGGCAACGTCACAATGTCACAACACACTAATTTGTAAGAAGTTGACCTGGTCTTTCAGGACTCATCTGATGATAAATGAGACTTTCTTACCTTAACATGGTGTGAAATAACCTCACCACCCCCTCAGTCCCCAGGGGAGATGGAAGACAAAAAGTTAAGACAGCAGTAGCTTCCTTTCCCAAATACACACATACTGGTAGGCAAGTGAGAGAAAGGGGAATCAGGAAAATGAGCAGTGCAGAGCAATGACACAGCCCTGCGTGGTGCTTTCCTCCACCTCTCCAAACTAGCGTGAAAGAAACATCTCTTCTCAGAGCAAGCTTGCTACAGCCATAATCACACTGGTGAACATTTCTGGAGAGATTACAGCAGAAGCAAAAAAGCAGCACGGCAGCAGAAGAGTGTCGCAGATCTGCATTGCAGACTCTGCAGTTTCCCAAAGGGACTGCACAATTTACTGCTGCCAAACTGCAGGCTCCTACGTATCCATTAATGAATACTCTTCTCACTCTCTGGACATGATTTAGCCTACTCCAGGTCTCAGGAAGAGGAGGCAGATTTTCTCAGTTTTATATAAAAAGATACTAATATCTGTCAAAGTTGGAGAGAGGCTTAAGGAGAGAAAAGTGACTCCCACAGATCTTGGAGTTCCCAGACACACAGGCAAACTGCAAGAACGATATATATATATATGTATGTATGTATGTGTATATATATATGTGTGTGTGTGTGTGTGTATTTATATATGTATGTATACATATGTTGCTCAATATCCAGTACAGTTCTGCCCCCGGGACAGGGAGTCAGGTGTTTAATAACACTTAGATCAAGGCTTTATCTCACACCCATGGATTAGCATAACAGTCCAGCATCTTTTACAGATCTTTGCTAAAGCTGCATCTCTTAAATAAATTAAGATAAGCATCTTTTCATCTCATGAGTTAACAATAAACATCTTGGACTGTATGGATAAAATGACAAGCCAGCACTACAATACTCAAGCTCTTTGGAAGTTCTTCCTTCTGAGAAGCTTATAAAGAATCAATAGGTCAGTTACAAGCAAACTTCCACAAAAGCTCTTACACAGCCAATGTGCATTTTTTAGAGAAACAGTGGAACAATAAGCCAAACAGCCAACAAGCAAATAGTCAATTTACTGTATGACATAGAGCAAAATGTAAGTGGAGAAAAATAAAAGACCTTTGTTTTCTGCCCAGGATGTCACAGGTTCACTATAAGCTCCTGGACAAGACATTTAACAAACCTCATTCCTCCTCTTTTGAACTCCACCTGCCTTGCACAGAAAGCAATTACAGCCTATGGACCAAAATTAGATGAACTTTTGATCAAAACGCCTCTCCTCACTTGAGAGCAAAAATAGCCTCCATTTCTTTGCTGGATTATACCTGCTGATTTTTGTGTTCCTGTAGATTTTTTTTGCCTGACAGCTCTTCTGCTCTCTTCCTATCATCAAATTTTACTACCCTTCTTCTCAAACCTGATAGGTTTGGTGTACTCATGATTTATTTCAGTGCTCCAAATGACTTTTGCAGATGTTTTGAACATTAGCTTATAAATGCAGAAAAAAATGAAACAGATGTTAAGTAATTTGCCCAAAGCCATGCATGCAGTGACAGAGGGCAGAAAAAGTAGAACAATATAGCAATATGTAAGCCAGGTCTGGACCAGATGGCTACTATTAAACCTAACAGACCTAGTAGACCTAACCTGTAGCCTTTCTTTGGACACAGCATGAAACAGAGATCTAGCTTAAAAGAAAATATGCATTAAAAAGGCATATTACTGAAATGAATACCGGTCACAACCATACCTTTTCTGCTAATTTTCATATGCACCAATCTAAGTCTGTTAAAACACCAGATGGCACAAAAAGATTACATTACGGCCTAGGATTAAGGGGGTTAACAAGAGGTCCAATCCCATGACCTCTGACTGCTGCACAGTTTTTTTAACAGAGGGCTCTTTTTAACATGGTACTCCATTCCTGCACCCTCCTTCCTCATTTCACGTTGGAGACAGTTATCCATTAAGGGGTTTGAAGGGACAGGTACTTCTTAGAAGGTAACAGTAACATGAAAAAATTAAAGCAGCTTTTAAAGAGAACTCTTTTCCCTGCTTCAGTTACAGAATTTTGTTTACAGGACCATGAAGTCTATTTTGTTAAGTCAAGCTCCCTTGTCACGGAAGTTTAAAGTAAATTATTATTATACTTATTTCATAAGAGGAAACAATTCAAGCTCTAGACATAAATGAAAAACAATGAAGCTTATAATTATAATACAGAAGGCAACCACAGCTCAGCTTTATGATTATGATCAACATGCTTAAAACTAGGAATTAACTAATTCAGACAGCCCCAGATTCCTAATTCTCAGCTCTCCATAAAGGCTTATAAAACAGATGAAACTTGACCTAGGAAACAAGGACACACAGACGTAAGCAAAAGGGGAAAGCGACTACTCAACAGACACTAACATGTCTTAAGTTAGCCAGTATTAGGAAATAGTTCACTTCAAATACCGGAGCTTCCAAAGGAGTACTGCAAAGCATGGATTTAACACCTCAGCCCTTTGCATTTATCATTTTGACTCCTAAACTGTAACCAAAAGAAGCCCTTCCAAGATGCAGCAGCAGCAGCTCCTTCAAAATGCCTTCCTGGGATTCCTTCCCCCCTTTCTTTCTTCAATACTATGAACATTTTTTTTTAATATATGTAATAAATTACAAAACATACTCCTCAACTTCCTGCCAGCAGTCAGTAAGGTGGCTATCTACTACACATAGAAGATTAGTCCTTTAGAAAGGAGTTTATTTCTGCAACTGTGGAGTCTAATTTCCACCCCTGCTTGCTCCAGTCATCCATTGCCTCTTGTAGAACAACAGCTAAGGGAACCTGTATGAGATAAACAGGTGTAGGTAGGTTCAAAACAGTAAGTAGGAGAACCAACTTCTTCATACTATGTGTAAACTAACTACAAAATTAATTGTCAGTGAAAGCCAGAAGCTTGATCAAGTTGAAGAAAACATACTGACAAGTTCTTGGAAGAATATCCCCTTAAAAAGTGGCAAAACAAAGAGGCTATGTCTGACTTAAGAGGTCTGCGAGCTGCAGATTGCTGGTGTTGCCAGACTATGCAGAGGAAGCACCATCACACGCCCTTATGCTGTTCCCTTGAAACTACCATTAGCTTACTGTCTTGAGACATGACATGGGTTGGAGAGGAGAAGAAAGACATTCTATGGCACCTAGGATAGCCAAACTTTTTTTTTTTATTTTTGGAACCGTTTATCAGCTCTCTGTACTCCCTTGAGGAACAAAGGATGGTTTATTGACTTCTCATTTTGAGTAGGAGCTTTTGTCAAAAGGGGTCACTACATGGCAACACCACAGTTGTGCATTCCTAAAAAGATAGGAACAGAGGTCATACAGGGCATACCACTACATGCAATTAGTTTCACATTTCTCAGTATCTGTTCCAGCTTTCTAGGCCCCACAATAAAGTCATATATGAAGCTGTTGGTTTCTGCAGCATATTCCATAGTGCTTTCTGGGATCAGTGCTGTCTCCATTTGAGTTAGCCACAGTCTCCTTTACCTGACTAACAGAGAATTAATTTATTCATTGTCTTGCAAATAAAGTTATTGCATTTGCCATTAATCCTACTGTTGTAGTGCAGCATTCCTCTTCAGAGGAAACCCCGTGACAACAGATACTAGACATTTAGTATTGAGATTTGTTAAAGGGTTCAAGGGATATTATACAAGGGTTATAAATTCTAAACTCAAAACTACAAAACGAAGTCCATGTTTACTTACATTTTAAAATTGCTTTTCCAGATTTATATTAAGAAAAATGATGGTGAGAGGAATCTTGAGGGAATTTGGGATTTTTTGGGTTTTTTTTTGGTTTTTTTTGTTTTTTTTTTTTTGTCTTACAGTGTCAAAAACCAATAATGTATTTTCTAAGTAGAGAGCATGATACAGGCCAGAATCATATTGTCTAACCCTTCAGTTAGACAAAGTACACTTGTGAAAATTGAGAGTTCATTCAAAAGAACTACTGGATTATGATCAAGTTAAGAGTCTTGACTGATAACATACTGTACAGCTGCTGCCAGCAGCTTGAGAGAACTCAACTTTTCTTGCTTCCTCAGCACTCCCAGTTGCAAATAGAACATGTTACAACTTGAAACTTTAGCCATCAAGTTTATGCAAATGCACAAGTTTGAAAAAAAACCTTAAAAAGTCAAGAAATTCAAAGTGCTAGAGCAACCTTTCTTTTCTGGACGTACCATATTAAATAAATACATTGTACAGGTCATTTTGCCTTTATTTCATTCTATAACAATGCTTTGTTTGTCATAATGAACAAAACAGAAGATAATTCTGTTCAGCAGATCTGACCCCTGCACAGCCTTCCACAAACAAGTGCATCTAAAAGTGAGGCTATGAAACAGAATTTTTGCATACTAAAAGTTATTATTTCTTGTACCTATTTGTATCTATTATAAAAATTTTTTCAATATATGCCACACTGGTCCTCAATGTCACCCAGCTGAGTACAAGGGCATTCTATTTTGCTTATCTATTTAAAAAAAACAAACCATCAAGCATTTGTTACACTTGGCTAGATTTTGTTTTTAAACAAAATTATTAACAGAAGCATTCTAGTGACTGAAATAGTGAGTGCACAGTATTGGCAAAGGTGAAAGACAGGCAACTACCATAAGACCAATAAAAATCTACACACGCAGTGGTTCTGCAGTATCAGCCATTATACAGAAGGTGCAAGACTCAAATCTACCTTTCTCACTACCACCCCTGACACAGGCACAAGCTTTTGAATCATAATATTCATGAACAGCCACCTTTTAGACAGACATTTTTAGAAATGTATTATAAACATTAAATGTATTTGAACTCTAATAGACGTTCATTCCATTTTCAGGAACATGTTCTAATCTGTAACTGAAACTTGCAAGAACAGCCGAGAGATTCTCAAGCGTCAGCTCTGCCGGAAGATAAGGTTCAGTACATGAGCTAATCAACAGCATTACGGAAACTAACAAGCATCTGCACTTTGATTTTAATTTGAATGCTTTCCAAAAACCACATAGTTGGAATCTAAGCTTCTGCAATGAAATGTACTGATAACACATTTGCCAGAAGCCAGCAAGACCTCATGAAGTCAAACACGGGTAAAGGAGACAAAAAGTTGCCTCACCAGTATGAGTGAAGTGCAACCACAGTATGTGCTGACAAATCTTACTTGCTTTGATCTAGCTGGAACACTACACCTTTACTGCGGTTTACCCCGGTATCATGAACTTCAGCAAGGTCTAGGAACCAAAGTTATGTCTATAAAGCTTATCCTGGATTGCACAATCGCAGATGAAGCCAAGGATGGTATCTTTAAGACTACCCTTACTTGCAGCAGTCAGATGAAAGTTAATGCAAATAAAATGATGCACTTCGATTAAACCTGCTATGTGCAATGTAGTCAAGCCTGAAGCAGTCTGAAAATATAACGGGATATATTCATGGCTGACAGTTGAAATGTTTGAAAACACTGTTTTCAAACAAGACTTAAATAATCATGTAGTACTATATACTACACACAATCATATACAAATGCAAAAAATAAATACTCACCCTAACTTCATAAACATTATCTGAATAATCCACAGTCTGGCAGACATAGCTGTACCCTCGAGCTCTTGATGACAAAAACAGCTGAAAAAATTAAAATCATACATGAGGGGAAAGATGCTACATAAAACATGTTCATAGCAATTATCAGCAATTTTCTTGCTACATCAAACTTACCTGAACCAAAATATTTAAAATATCCCTATCAGTCTTGAGAATACTATTGAAGAAAGTAAATATTTAGTTCTAACAATCTCGTTACACAGTACCTATTTTTTTAATTGTAAATTAAAAAGAAAGTACTATTTTTTCCCTGCATGTATCTGCCCAGATAATTAGAGCCCTGTAAAATTAGTAAGAATTCCAGTATGACCTTAAGCTACTCAAACAAGAGTATTTCCACCGACAGCTCTAGCTTCAGAAACAGAAAATACCTAATTGCTTTCACTATGAGTCACAGAAACACTATTCCCATGATGGATTAGAGAACTCCCTCCAATAGACAGGAATTAGATAATTTGGATCTACTATTCTTAAAACTGTATATAAATCAAAATCCAGGAAAAAAAACCCTGCACAGTCAACGTTGAGCACCCATAATAGATACTGAGAGAAATTAGATGAAAAAAGAGTTCCCCATTTTGTACCAACAGAAGTGGCCTAAAGCCCATGAAGTGCTTCTGTAGGGCCACTCCAAATACAGCCCATTACAATAACTTCAGCAGGAGAAGATAAACTTGACATTTGAGTAAGTTCCCCTTGGAAAGAAGAACACTTGCCTAGAGCTGTACAAGGTTCAAGTAATACTTCTAATCTTGACATTCATAAATGTTATGATCCAAGACTGTTTAAAGCCACGTAATCTCACCCTGTTAAGGATTAAAAAAATACACCAGTGGAGCAGACAAACTGTAAATCGTGAGCTGTAAAAGTAAAGGAGGGTGATACAAAAAGATCTCCAAAATAAACATGAGTAGGGACTGACTACTCTTACCACTAACCTGACTTCTATCTCATTTAGGCTGAAGTCGAGTTGACTCCAGTATCTCAACTTTCACACAGCACTAGAAGTGCAAATAGATACAGGGACAAGTGTCATCCAGATAAAAACAACATACAAAACCTTGTGAAACTCTGGACTTATTTGCTGCACAGGTCTGTTAAGGAGGGAGGTGAAAGAACTGTCCACAGAAAGGATCCTAAGAAAGAATTTAACTACTTCTGCATCATCCAAGTCCCTTTACATACTGTGTGATACCACTGCTCTCCAGCATGGTCCCACACAGGCACAAGCACACTTGGTAATATCAGAGAAGAGCAGGGAACAGTTTAGTCTGCACTGTAACAGAAACTAACCAAGCTCTACTGTGACCAACGGGGTAACTTGACCAAGGTTGACTTGGCAAAAGGCAGTAAGTTCACTTCACCAGACTGCCTCAAGGTAGAATAAGAAATTCAAGATTTTGTAGCAAAATAGGGGCTACGAATCTGGGACGTCTGCATGTTCTAAGTAAAATTTGCTTCTAACTTGAATCTAAACTTGAGTCCAATATATGCGAGTCTTGGACTAAACAATCTAGTAGTGCTTTATGGATTTACCATTTTAATGCCAGTTATCATAGCTAAACAATACAGCTTGCCATCAGGATGATTATTTAAATAATATTTAAAGGCATTCACATTCAAATTCTGTTCTCAGTAATACCTGGAAACTTTACAGTCATTCACAAAAGACAAACTGTGTATCATTTTACTCATTAACAATTATGTTACTCACACAAATTACAACAGTGGCACACTGGTATTGTAAATCTCATGTAGATTGAAGCAGAAGTAGTGTGGTTAAAGAGAACAACTGAGTCCTGAACACCTTCCTCCCATTAGTTTCTAAGATCGAGAAAAGCCACTTTCTGTAAATGTTGTATCCATAGCCTTAACATCCATTGAGTAACAACCTACCATTTGAAATAGTATGAAACTGGAACCCCTGTTTGTATCTAAAATTATGAGCTTTCAGCCTACTGACAGCAATGTGTATTTGCAGTCCCATTTATTTTAATGTGAATTCAGTGATTTGGAAATGCCATGCAAACACATGTGCTATCCTATAAGCAACACAGGTTTGAAAATTAATTGACTACAAGTCTGGTATAATTCAGCTCATGGGTAAAAGAAACCATTTTAAAAGCATAAGGGAAAAGACAGACATAGGAAAAACATTGCAGAATTAATTTCAGAGGAGTTTCAGTTTTAACCTGCTAAGATGATTGGATTTCATCCACTCCCACAACTATCCTTGGGTGTCAGCATTAAATCTGTTGTGCCTGTAGTATTCTATTACTTAGTTGAATAGTGCAGGAAACTATTTAGACAAAATGACGACTGAGTGTGATGGCTAAAATTTTACTGAACCATGTCTTACATAAAGGCAGAAATCAGTTAATGACTTCATTATAGAGGCTCTGGGGAAGGATCAATACGCAGATCATCAGTAGGTATGCCATGTTTTCCTGGTAAAAGTACAGAACAGACCAGTCAGAAAAAGAGTTCTGCAGTGCTGTAATTTTAACTGCTCTGTTCATTTGCTGTACTTCTGGAAAGAGATTTTGCAAGTTCATGATCCAAGGTTTTCCAGGAAGAAGACTCTCAATCCACAGCAGCAAAGTCACAACAGCATAAACTAGTCCTTAGGATCAGGTATATTCTGGACAGCTATCCTTGACTAATGATTACCAAACTGCTAAGTAATCCCACTTAGCTGCTGCTAAAGAGCTGATCCACTGCACTGTTACTAGTCACACACAGCAATGCTGAAATTTATGAAAATTAACACACTCAGAACATTGCAAACCAAATATTAGAAGATTGTATCCTTCTATTTTTATTTAAAGACACAGTTCACTTAATTTTTATTCTTCTTCTAAAAGATACCTTACAGAAAAGATACTTTTTCTCACTACAGACAATGGACATCTGAATTTCTAAAAATGATAAACACATTGAACACACCAAACAGCTCAATTTCTAACAAGATACATTCTGACACCCTTGAGGATTATCAAAAAGGAAAAAAACCCAAACAGTTACAAGTGTTAAATTCCTATGGATTTTAGTTAATATATCCAGCATTTATGCTAACATAAATCTAAGAAGAACTTGGAACAGCTAATACACAAATGCACTTAGTGCATTTATTTTCAAACAGAACTTACCTAGCTACAGAAATACTCACATCAAAGGCAAATTCAGCTTTAAAAGTCTGTGCAAAACATTCACCCTCAATAGACATCATGAATACGTAAGATTATTTTCATTTTGCAATCTATAGACACCTTCAGACTTAAATAGGAATTCTCTCCTGTGAGAGAGCATACACACCTCTTTGAAAATGAAGAAGTTGAGTAGAACCATTCCAAAGTTGTAAACAACCAAGAGGAAACGTAACTGAAAGGGCTCCCTTGTCTTCATCCATTTGGGGCCCAGCCAGACAGTGAGGAGATAAATAGTGCTTATAGTCAGTGTTGGAAATGGAGACTGCATCAAGGGCCAATCATCCACACGTTTGTCTGGAGGAGGTGAAGCAAACAGAAGGCGTCAACAAGGTCTGAACAAAATATATTTAATAAAAAATGCAATGCTTAAAATTATTAAGTATTATTCTCCCCTGGAATAGCGACATCAGATAGTAGAAACACAATACACACACTTCCTAGGAAGGTTAAAGAAAATAGTTTTTCAAAAACCCACTATATCACGTTACCTTACACAGAGATCTATTACGTCAAGCAAGTTCTATTGCCCAGTACTACAATCCAAAACAATAAAGTAGATAGAATCCTGTGAGCCCAAATCCAATCCAACCCACTAATCCCCCCCAAACCAATTTTGCTTATGACGAACAGTGAACAGTGACATAACCAAACATTCAACACCACTGCAAATGAAAGATACACGAATTTGGCAAAATACTGATAAAATTAATAACTTTTATTAGTTTAAAATTAGGCACTAAAAAGCCTCAAATTAATTTTATACAGGTTGTATGAACCTAACCAAGCACCTCAGCTATTTGATGTAGGTCAGTCTCATATGTTTCTGACAGAATACTACAATGTTACTGGAAAACAACTAAATAAAAGAGTTTAAAGGGATGGTTCTAGTTAGAGCAATCCGTGCTGTCATATGGGAGACAAAGGTTTTATTTACAGTCTCCTTCAGTCACTCATGAGATTCAGAGTTACACATACTCTAGGGCCCACAATAAGCTATATTAAGTTCTGGATCTGTATCAAAAAAACACTCTTAGCCTGATGAACCAGTGACATCTAGGATTAGAAGATGGCTCTGCTACACAGAAGGGAAGGCAGAGACTACAGTGACACCTCCTTACACAGTGTTCCCTTCCCCCATATGAAGGCTAATCTCTAGTTACAGTGAGAGATAAAAGGTAACTATTCCATAACTACCAATACTTCAGATACTGCACAGCTCCACAATACTAACTGGATTATTTTCCAGATGCTTAGGCCAGTTGCAGTTCAGATGGAAATCACACCATAGGGCTCCTTGGGAAGCTCCGAAATTTTAACACACCTGCCTTCAGTCATTTGTGGACAAACTCACAAATAGAAATGCGGTTGCCCACAGACTTACCTAGAGGACAAGATTATTTTGGAGAATTGTTTTTCTTCATGGCAACCCAAAGGCAGCAAAAAATAACCTATACCAAAATTCCTGATTCCAAGTATACTAACAGGTAAGTTAGAAATCCCTTCTTACCTACAGAACGAGGAACTCTGATGCAATGAGAAAAGTACAGAACAGCACTGCCATTACACCTCCTCCACTTCTCTCTCATTTCCTTGGTTGCCCTTGAGATCATAAATTAGAACCTCCTTTTAGGAGTAGATTTCATGAGACCCTCTATTTCTAATAAACAACACATATTGTGATTTACAGGAAGACAGTGTGCATGGCACTGACTCCTCTTGCTTCCAGTTGATTTAGCAACACTTGACCTGCACATTGCAAGTAAGATGCTAGGAGGCCTAAAAACAACTGGAAAAGAAGGAAGAGAAACCAGTCTAGCTGCTTCCATTATGGCTCTTAATGGAAGAGAGAAGTCATCCTAACACATGGAAATCTCCAGCAAGGCTGACACTCCCAGATGACCGACAGAAGCCAAGGGCAAGACAGGGCAAGGAGTACAGGGAGGAGGGGCAAAAAATTCAGATAGATTGGCTGTAGAAATACAGGCAGCAAAACAGAACTGAAGAAAGTGAAAGAAGACATTTACCTCTTACTTTTCAGCAGGTCCCTGGAGCAGACACTTCTATTACAATATAATGTGCTCTCTGTAAAACATGAGAGCAGTTGCTTTATAGTATAGTATAGTATCTTTAAATGTAAAGGAACAGTCCCATTTTTCCAGATCTCACAGAATGCTGCCTACTGAAGCTGAAATAACACTGCTGCATTGCAATTATTACACTGCTATCTCTCTTCCACTTTAGTTCCTGCTTGCTTTTAGAAACTGCTCTACCAATCTGAATTTAAAAATAAAAGATAACACAATTTAAAAGACAAGACAAATGAAGAATCTCATCATCCACCTGACACAAAGTAATGGGCAAAGACTCATCTCCACCAAGCAAGAAGAAAGGTGTCACTTCTTAATTAAGAGACAGCTCCAGGAACAGCCAATGTGTGACATGCTTTAATCATATCTGCATCTCAGTTCAGACACTGTAGTGTGCAAAGAGTTAAGAGCAGATGAGGCAACAGACTCAGTTGCTTTCCCAGCCTTCTTGCACTAAGCGATATAAAGATGCAACAACATATCAGAGAACCTGTCTTCTATCTTCTAACCTAGTGTTCCATGGTATCCTGAATGCTAAAGTGACAATATGAAAAATGTGAAAAAGGAAGACTTCGATTTTACACAGGAGCTGAATGTTCCCACCCACTGCTGAAAATAGGAGACTATCATCTATTCCAGATTTCTTTTTGTGGCAGGAGACAAAGATTTCTAGAGGGAAGAATGAGGATTCACTAAAGGATGAAAAGGAAAGACAAAGGGGCAACTTTTATGAAAGCCCAGCTGCAAGTGGGCTTTCCCCTCACACTTCATTAGCACTGTTAAAAATTCTTTCACCTACTTTCCAAAAAAACCTACAAATTTAAGAACTTAACTGGAGAAAACCAAGAAATATATTTAACTAACCCTGACAACAACATGAGAGCACCTGCGCAGCTGCCACGACACTTCCATGTATCATGGTTTCAGCCTGTTACTTTCCCTCTGCACCAGGATTTTCAAACAGTGAGCCACTACACCTCAGAGAAAAGTCTTAAAGCATTTGCAAGGAAAGCATAGCTTACTGATACAGACCGCATAACACACTGCCCAGTAAATCTATCTATCTGATTGGGATTTTGGGGGCCTGACCTCTCCTAGGACAATTAATTACACTTTGAATACAAAATGCCTGGATGAGAGGGAATACAGTAGGCAATTCAGTTCTGGAGTTCATCCTGGCCAGAAGTGCATGAATAGTCAAAAAGTTTATTCTAATTTGCACTGTGCTAGCTAAGAACAACACCTTGCATTTATTTTAAGTGCATTTCGGAGACTCTGCATAACATTATTTTTTTTTACTAATACTGTGTCATCAGAAAACATGCTATTCTTCATCCCAGAACTTGCTAGATTTAGAAACTTGTGATGAACAAGATCCTGCTTGGATAATGCAAAGCAACTTGTTCAGTTTTAAGTCAGCTCCATGCACCATTTATCGTTGCACAGAAGGTAATACAAAATCAACTTCATTTCAGTTTACCAGGCAAGCCTGCTTGTCCATGTTCTACATGGAAAACACACAGTTACATGCAGACCCTTGTTCCAAACTTCTTTTCAGATATCCTCTTTCAAGCCAAGATAAATTCACTCTCTTAAGTTACCTGTTTAAGAGACAAACCTCATAAGCTCCTACCCTCCTCTCTCCCAGCCCGTTTTAGCAAAACCACTGTAATTTTGTGTCCTAGTTACTAGCTGGTGCTGATGACTACAAATGATTCTTGCAAATTACAGAGAACTGTGATAGCTTAAGGGGACATACGAGTGTATTAAATTCTGCAGTACTTTACACGCAATAGGTACATTATTACCTGAAAGATGAAATAAGCTTGAAATAAAAACGCCAGCTCCCTGAAAAAATCCCTCCAACTGCTTTGAAGCAAAATGACCAATGCCTTTACCTGATTAGAATTGACAGAGACTGACTGAATCTTTCAGGGGATTAATGCATTTGTCTTTCAAATCCTAAGACCTAGATTCTAATTCGATCATAAATAAAGTGTCTGTTGTGATGGCACAGCCTGTAGTACAGTGCTTTCTTTTTGTAAGGTGGAAAAAATTTTAGAACAAGCATTTAAAGCAGCACTCAATCACAAAGTTGAATCCAGAGTAGAAAAAGGCATCTGTTACCACGTTCCTGATAGAAAATTTCTGTTATGTAAGGAAAGAATAGCAAATATTTTGTATACACAAGATTTTTCTGTAATTTTGTGTATATACATTTTAAAGTTTCCCATTGCAAAGACAAGAAATAAAATAACTTACATATAATTTTTATGTGTGTGTGTATATATATATATAAACCCCTGAGATTGCCATGAGACACCTACCCTTACATGACTTAATTCTTTACATGGGGCAATTAACTGGACATAGCCACATATAACCCTCTGATTTCTCCCTCCAAAGTAAGAAGAAGAGTAGGACCAGTGACAAGGACTGAACAGCCTACCCGGCAGTGTCCAAAGAAGACATAATTAATCTAAATTGAAATATGGAAGGCAAATGAAGGTGAATTTCAGTAAGTAAGGCTTCACTGATAGTGATCTACAGTTAAAAAATCACAAGAAACTTTTGTGAAACCTACAGTAAGTGTTTTAATATACAAACAGTTCTGTTAAATGTGGTTCAGTGTTTCCTTTCCTATTGGAGAATTTTAGATGGTTAAATTTCCTGCATATTACTGAGCTGATGATTCTTTTTTCTTTCCTCAAGAAGTATAAACTTTAAAAATCAGCAAACAAATGCACAGCACAGTCACTCCTACATTCATCAGGAGAAATCCTGAAACAGTACCATGGTGACTATTTCTGCCTTTAATATTAGTTTTAGAGAAAATATTACATAACTAAAATACATGATTTTTGAAATTCCTTACATTCATATTAGATTCAAAATCAATACCTAGTGAGTCTTTATTTTCACTTTAACAACATACATATTCCCTAGCTATAAGGTCACTACTCACTAATTTATCTGAAGAGCCTTTCAAAGTTATTAATAGCTATTGATACTATTCTCAGCGCAAAGACACTTACAGTGCCAATCCAGCACATCCATCTGTCCAATTACATTTCTAAAGACACTGCAGAAACGATGGTGACTGTTTAAAAGTGGTTCTTAACAGTGAGAGTTCTCTGCAGATCACATCGTTTATTTTAACAAGAAGTCCTCTCAAAGACCAATCTCAAGTTTAAGATAGATTTCTTTTAAATGACTGAAATGTTAATTCCAAAATATAAGGAATGTAAACCAGTATTACCTAATTGGACTATTGTTCTGTGAACTACACTGTTTTAGTTACCTATGAATTGCACGCATCTTGTTAGCTCCACCAGCACTATAACTGAAGGATATTACAAAATGAAAACGTATCATATAAGAAAACACTTGAGAAACATAACTTCTTAAAATGTTTACAAAGCTTTCACATTAAATTTCTTCGCAGTATTTCTTTGCCTGCTCCCCTCCTTTTTGTTCTGGTCACAGATTAACATTCTATACAACGTCCTTCTCTTTCTGCATCTGTATTAGAAATACTGGCTCAGTCCTGTAAATATTTATAAGTAAATATAAAGTTCACTGCAGCTACACAGCCACTGCAGACTGGCTCAGTTGAAATTAAACTCGAATACACATCTACATGATTAGACCCGAGGCTTTTAAACTAAACGAGTACTGCATCAGAATCACTTAAAAGTACATTTACTGCTACCAGTTTGTAGAGACTCCAAGAAAAAAAACTCAGCCTTTGGCTAACTAAAATCTCAGAAACATACAAATGGAACAACAACAGCTGAAGCTATAAACTTGGACTTTAAAACTGCACACTACTAACTACATGGGCTGCACAACTTGAGACCAAAGACTGTTACAGAAGTACCACTGCAGAGCCAAACTTGAGAGGCCATATATCTTTGGACTGAAATAAGCTAATTTTTTCTATGCACTTATTACAATTTTAATACAGTAGTTTATATGGCCCAAAATGAATGATTCTTCTAAAGGTCTCCACTGCTTGAACTAACTTGTCTGCTTTGATACCGGTTATTCATTGCACATATTGCACTCTAATCCTCAATTATCTCAGTTTATCAAATCTCTTTATGAGAAATCCTATGACAGAAGATCGAAGCTAGTGCACAAACTAAAACAACATGCCTACTGACTCACTCCTGTTTCAATCAGAAAAAAAAGTCCATGTCATCCTAGGAGGGACTGTGCAGACAGATTCCTGCAGGAAAGCAAAAGGTTTGAGACACAAGAAACGCCCAGTTTATGCTTCTTTCTCACCTTTATCTCACCTATCATACTTGGTAATGTCTGCAGTCTTCTGGCACTACCAGTGAGTCTGAAAGGGTCAAAGATACCCGTACCTAACTCAGGAATGCGGCAATCTAACATAATCTAAAAGAGACCATTAAACCTCCTTCAACGTATGTTCTAGCTAAGAGAGCTTCCTTGGAATAATTTCCCATTTTACTATAGGAATTGTCTTTCCAGAGGCAGAGAACCCAGCAGAACATAGAACAACTTGCTGTAAAATGTTAAATAGATCCACTACATAAATTTGCTCCCTAAATCGAAATGAATTAGGATTAAACTTTAATCAATTCATGATACTTTTCTCTGCTCGACTGAAGACTCATCTTTCATCAATTTTTTCCCTCGTCATTTGGGTAGTTACAAGCAGCTATCAGGCCACTAAGTAGCTGCTTTTTTAAAGTTATTATTTTATTTAAATAAACACTTTATTTCATTCACCTGAAGGTGTATTTTCCAATCCTTTAATCATTTTCGTGGCTTTTCTCTGAACACTCTACAAACATGTAAATCAGCCTTGCACCTGTTTGACAGGGAAAACTAACTATACCAATCAAGTCTCTGCTGCTTTCCCTCACAGAAGAATTCTGAATTATCACAATAATGTCATAGCATCAGTGGTGGTCATGGCTGGCAAGAAAACAAAGAGGTGAGTATATTACTGGTAAAGCAAAGGATAACATGCACACTATAGGGACAAATGTTCCCAAAACTTGGCACAAAAAAATGCAAAAACAGCTGGCCTGATTTAAGTAGTATTTTAAAATGCAAAACAGTACAAAGAAAACATGCTTACTTTGAGCTTCAAGAATGAAGAGAAATATCCCAGTTAAGTATTTTGTCTATCTTCAAGCTTTAACTAGCCAAAAGCAAACTAATTTGTTTGGGCTGAGAACAAGAGTCTTCAAAATTTTGTGGCAAAGCACTTTAACAAGCTATGAAATATCAAGCTAAGATGCAAGAACAAAAATATTCAGCCTTAAACACAATGAATAATGAAAGCCTATACTCTGAAAAACAAACTAACAAAATCCACAGATTTTTAAAAGCTTGCAGATGAAGCTGTACAAACCCTGTTGTATTCAGAAATAAGAGATGTCTGCCCCAAAACCAAAAGGACTACAGCCAAGACTAACAGGTATTGCCTATAACCAGCTGTGGCTTTGTTTTAAATTTCAGGGCTTTGTAATTGACTCTTTAGTCTTCTTTAAAGCTACACAGAGCAACATAAAATCAAAATACCACACAGCTAAGAAGCATCTCCTGCAGCTAATGAACACTTCTGTAATATGCACGTTTCATAACCTCCCATTAAAAGTAACAGGAATGCCTAATCCCAGTTTGTTGTTAAAATGTTAGATATATTTTAACTAGTATCCCTTATTCTAACTAGCATTCTTGAGACACCTACCATCCAATCACTAATGCCATATTGTCTTTGTGCCTGTACTCAGCAACTGCAGGATACAATTGTTTCAAGACAAGGATAATAATGGAATTATTATGAAATTCAGGAGCCATATCAATTCACCATATCAAGTCTCTGGATTTTCAAGCCTACGAGATTGCCTACTTCAAATTATTTTTTTTTATTTACCTCCTCTGTTGATTATGATTATTTGTAAGGACAGTGCAAAGACTCTTCTTCAAGGAATAATAAAAATATAATCCTCATTGAAGCTTACATGAGATTTGCAAGATAGTAAGCCCTTGAGGCACGTAGCATTCTTCTATTTGTCAAATCTTACTTTTCCAAACATCACAAAAGCAAGATGTGTCCCCAGTACAGTGATACCTCCACGCCTTTTCCTAAATGTTACATGTAATGGAGTAAATAGATGAAGAAAACAGATAGAAAACAAACAAAACAAAACAAATAAAAGAAAACCAAACAAAACCCCAACCAACCCATGGGATGCAATTTTATGAATTAGTTGCAGAACACTATGATCCAGCCCATGTCTCTGTATTTCTAAAGAAACAAAAAAATCTGCATAAAACACACTTCCACAAGCTTTCCTTCTACAGCATTTCCTTTATTGAAACTTACATCCAAATTTTTCTAGTCTTAACCAAAACTGTATTTCTGAGAGCTCAGACTGGAGATGTCATTACTTCATGCACAAGTGGTGGGACTTGGTACTATGAAAATAGTTGTAGAGGTATCAGTAAGCAGCAATACAAACACGGGATTTATGTACATTCAATTTTGCAATAACAGATCAGACTACGGGCCCATCTAGTACAATTCACACTTTTAAAATGCTGAAAGGGATGATCATAGAATAAATCTTCTCCATAGACAGATTTTTTTTTTTTTATTAGATTCCCTCAGTTAGAAGCTAACATCCTTGAAAAATGTTAAGGATTACTAATAACAGCTTAATAACAACTCTGCAAGGCCTTATCCACTGTAGAGAGACATATGTTACATACTCAGCACACACAGGACAGGAAGTTCAGCAATGATACGTGTCTTGCAAATGTGCTAGCACAGCGGAAGGATACTGATGCTTAACTACAAAGCAAATGTAAACAACTTATCTCTACTCTCCTAACAGAGAATGATTTGGGGTTGCAGATGAACATTTAGAGATCTCTAGATGCAGTGATTGAACATGTATGAAAGCTAGCAATGGCAAATGAAACCTACCTAAAAATAATACCAGAAAGCCACAGGAGAACATCTGCAAGGAGCTGCACAGATAACTCTCCGATAAACTACCCGATAACAAAAGGAGTTCTTTAAATATATTACCTCTTATTTTCAAAGCTCAGGGGCAGAAGTAAAATTTACAGTTGTGAGGTACATTGTGTGTGGGGGGGGAGAGACTAATTTTGCAATGTTGATTTTCAAAACATGAACTTAATGAGAAAATGTTCTTATACCCAAAGATGACCAGAAGAATGATCAGTGTCTGAATCTTTCACTCACTAAGTATACAGTAGCAAAATCATCAGTTTGGCAGCTAGATAATGCCATATCCAAACAACAGCTACAACTAAGTCTCTTCACTTCTACAGTCACATTAGCTTTTATGATAACATATAGCCCCCAAACCTAAGTTTCTCGCTCTTGATCAAAAATTCATGGATGACTGAAACTGAGATTAGACGTAGTAGAAGAAAATCTGACCTAAATATGAAAGCATTTTAGGGTCATCTATGTGTAAGTAGTTCTATTGGGCACATCTCTTCCTGGTAAACCACTAAATATTAAATGCAAACTCTGAAAATATGGTTATGAAATCTTCTATTTACAGCCCAGCTATTCAATTTAGCACCTGTATTTCCTACTTTTTTTTTTACTTTAGAGTTTCTTAAGTGAAAGACATGGGTTATAAATTCCCTTCTTCTAGCAATGTTCTATAAGCATTTAGGAGGCAATAAAAAAATAGCTCATATTTGCTATAACTGGGAGAGCAAAACAAGTATATGATATCTATAAGCAGACAGAAAAGAAGAAAAATAATTAAAAACACCATGGTCAAGCATGGAAACTGAAGCATAACGTCTACAGGAGGTAGAAGATGACGCTTTTGAGATACTGCAGAAAGAGCTAAAAGAAATAGAAAAATATGACAGAAACAAACCAAAGAGTCAAGAGTCCATGATTATGTACAGGTGTACATAATCGTGTCCAGAGGAGTACATGTGGGAGATGGATGGACAGAGTGAAACCAAGGAAGAATCTCATGGTATAAGCAGACAGAACGCCACAGAGAGAGAGAGAGAGAACACTCTGGGAGGAGTTAAGGATCAAACCACTGACATTATTCAAGTACGTAAACAAAGGAGTTGAATTGTAGGCACGTGAGTGAGTTAGCCTGACAAAACCACGAGCAGTTAATGCCCACAGGCATGCCATTATCTTGCATCAAATGCAAGTGAAATTGAGGTAGCTTATTCCCCCTCACCTTCCACAACAGAAAGGTAAACCAGCTCATGTTTATCTTGAGATCCAAGCACACACAATGAGAGTTAATACAAAACACATTGCACTCAGTTCACCTCTTGGCTTGCCTTGGAGCTACTTATTGCTTTACCCGCAGTCTAGGGTACAGTCCTGAAAATCCTCACAGAGCTGGACACTTAAGTCTTGGCAAGCTTGAATTTCAGAGCTGCCTTCATTTATGTCCTTAAAATGCCAAAAGACTTTGAAGAACATGCACTCAGAAGCACTTGAGTCTTGACAAAATACTCACTTGCCACCTAAAGAAGACCCAGAAACCATATATCCCTCATCTACAGTTTCCTAAAGGAGATATCAGTCAGATAGTCCCACACACAAGAGTACCTTCTGAAATATAACCGTAACTTCAACTTTCTTTTCAAATACAATCTGAGAAAACAAAGCCCTGACATATAACAGTTTACTAGTCCAAGAAGTTCTACCTCATGGATCAGATCTGCCCTTAAAAGCACACTGTCCCAGCTTCTATGCTCCAGGCACACTCCACTCATACCAATATTCTTAAAAAGCTCTCATTCTTTTTATAGCCAATTCTTTTTAGAATCATAGAATAGTTTGAGTTGGAAGGGACCTTTAAAGGTTATATAGTTCAATGCCCTTTTTAGCTAAATGCACTCTCATTTACCTCCAGTTTTTCAGGCCATTCATGTTTAGCCCTGTTTGCCTTACTCCTTCCACACTACAGCTTTTCCCACCCCTAGTCTTGCATTTTAGCAAATTCCTCTTCCCAAGGTTCTCCCCATGTCTGCTTGGAGCCTTTTCATTCATTCACCTTTCATCTAAGTGCTCCCTTAATCCTTTCCATGTGAATCAAGTAACCCAAGAACCTGTCTGGACTGGCAGAGGAAAGAGTGGAGTTTTGCCTCACTCGCTCCTCATGGCTCCTCATCTACAAGACTTTTAAAGGAACTACAACCTATGTTTCCTACACCTTCCTCTACTAATTGTCCTTATACAGCCTTTGACAATCTTTCCTAGTGGCACAGGATAATACAGCATACCTGCCTTGAGTACAACCTCTTCTGGTCTTCCAGAGCTATAACCATAGCCTTGCTACATGCCTCTTCATCGCAAGCACAGCAAAAATACAGAATGACTACCACAAACAACTTCAAGTTTCTCCAACTAGAGACAGCTACCTACAAACAACAGTTCGACTACTCTGCTCAATCAATTTGGTAACCAGTGCAGTCCCCATGATGAATGCATCTGCTTCATGCCACAGACATTTCAACTGCTCAGGAATTCTTCACCTTTTGTTGCACTATGTGGCTCTAGCACCACATGCAAATTTGCACCTCACTAATGGCATACAGCCTTAGCCGAGAAACATGATCAGCTGAGAACTCCACAACAGTAATTTATGGTGTGATGCAGTTTTAAACATACACTCATTCGGCCTTCTGCAGTAGGTACTAAAGTCATGGTTAAATTTTGAATAAGCAGTTTCCCAACCTTTTTCCATGGCATCTGCTTTAAGAGTATTTGTACCATCTTATTTCCTCCAGAGATTTCAAGACATGCTATCTACACAGCCTTAAAAGGAATTTTCAGAAATTCAGTTACATTCCTGGCGTTTTGTTCAAACATTTCCTTTTGCTTCTGGAATATGCTGATGAGTGCTCAAACAGACATTTGTATCACATTCCTGCAGGTGCTCTTTGAAGGATTTTTCTGTCTGATCTCTTTGCTGGAGCGCTGAGAGTTGCAGGTGATCACCTACAACTCCTCCTCCTTCATTTAAGGAAAGAAAAGTCTTCCACTCACAACTCAGCTCCTTGTCCATAGTGTCAGCTTTGCTTCAGGCTGCTCCCTCAGGCTCGAGTCTTGAAGCTTGGTGATTCAAAAATCTCTAAGCAGACATTTCCACTTCAGTAATGTACTTTTCTGAATGATGTTTCCATTTCCAAAGGTGCTTGGTAACTGGTTTTTTTTGATTATCTGACGTTTGAGTTGTGTAATCTGATAAAATCTCCTGGTGATGAAATGTGAGTAGAATTTCCTTCAAACATCCAGCAAACTGTCTTCAATATTGACAGCTCTTTCTTCTTCACTAACGAAGTCCCTCCCTCCACTGACAGGCAGATAAATGTGATGCTTAATGAAACATGTCAAGTAAACTGGGATGCTCCTGTTGCTCAGTTTGGTTGATAGCAGACTCACATAATCCAGCCTTTAATATTCTCCTGTAATTTCTCCAAGTGTGAGAGAAACCTGTGGCTTCTGCCACAGCTTTTTCTTTGTGTTTCTGCCACAAGACAGCCAAACCAAATTACACCAGCTTCCCCAGCTTCTGATGTGTTTCTTTCTATCTAAACCTTGTGTTTTACACAGTCACAGATTGAACAAACTGTTCCCTTGAGAACAAAATTGTATCTGCAAGACAAGTGTCATGCCAGATCACAGAGTCTGATGCTCAGCTAGCCCTCCGAAAGCTGAGGAACACACTCTGCTTTATTTCTGTGCAACAGGCTTCAATGAACCTTCGTCTCACCCTCCATTCTCTCTCCCTGTTGTCACCCTCTGAAGAACTTCCATCTGGATTCTACTTGCCTCCAGCTTTGGCACAAATCCTCAGAGACACAACAAGGTAGCACTTGCACTCAGACTGTTCTGCTAACCACCCCAATGAACCTTCTTCAAGCATAAACATTCAGGATCCTCTGGCCACACTTGGTTTCTGCAGGGGGGAAAGAATGAGGGAATAAGAAGAAGAAATACATTTTCTTCCACTTCTGTTCCCTGGACTGAAAAAGAAGCTGAACCTGAACTTCCTGAGCATTATTAACTTAGACCCAAGATCTTCCTGGCAAAAGTTTTTATGGCAATTCGAGTTCCCATGGAAGCTGCTCCACCTGATCACTTTTAAGGCAAGCAGCTCTAAGTTTGTGTTTCCCATCCTCATTGCCTTACACTTCTCACCCAAGTGATAAAAACTATGATTGATACGCCTCCCAAACAAGATGCTACTGAGAAGGCTACCACTAAAGTGAAAGTTTGCATCTCTCCTTTCCTCCTGATGGAAAAAGTCTGTAATCTTATTAACTGCAACAGCTGTAAATAGTTGCTGTTCCAAAGCAGTCCCACGTGGCCCTGCCTTCTTTTAACTTGGAGCTCCAAGAAAAATCATTCTCACCCAAAGTTGGTAAATCCTTCTGTTCTTTAGCTCAATACACTCAAACTAACCAGTTCCTCTAAAATAAATATTTTTGATACAGGGTTTCACATATCTCCTTTTCGAGCCACAGTATCTCACTCCCCCTCCCCAGCTTCCAATGATCTCTTCACCTATGTTTTGAGATTTCCACATTCTTCTTTCCTGGATTGTGTCCTGAATTATTCACCTTAATAGTTCCCCTGGACTCGGCATGGAACCTCCCTTTAAGTCACTTGTTCAGTCATCTAATCATACCCTTAATCCTTCCCGGCAGATCTAACCCCAACCAGCTACCTGAGCCAAGAGAAAGAAGGAAGCCCTGCCCTACCTAATACATGTTACCAGTCCTATGCCCTTACAGAAATAATGGCATGAATCCCTAGATCATCTTTCATGATAGTAACTGTTGCACTGACCACCTTTTTTTTTTTCCTCCTGATGACCGCTAAGACCATGTTTTTGTCCTTTATACCTCTTCTTGAAGTTTATGGCTTCCTAAATGATCTCCTTCAGCCTTTTCAGATGAATATACAGTTACAATGGATTTTGGGCTTTCATGAAAGGGATCTAAAAAGATAGTCAAGAAACGAGAGGAAAGAAAAAAAAAAAGTATTTCAACAGATTTATGAAGAAAAACATATTAAGCTAAGGCTGAAAATGTATTTCATAATCTATATGGGGAAAAAGTCACAGAATACTGTTACTATTTCCAAATGCAAGATTTAAAGAAAAAAAAAAAAACAAAACCAAACCCACAAACAAGCTAGCTTTATACAGCACACCTAATGCCAAAAAAATTTATGACATCATTAAGAAAAATGCAGTTAGGCTTATCAGATACTCAGTCTTTTGGGGTTCTTTTTAGTCTCAGAAAAGGTTGGTTGCTTTTTAAATAGCACAAAGCAGAGGAGAAAAAAGACCAAATCTTTACAGCACAAAAATAAAGCAGCACAAGACTCAGTCGGATGTTCTGGCACAGTTCTACCCAAGTTTCATCACAGGAGTCCAGGGGAGCATTAGTAAACACCTGCTGGCAGGACAGTGTCACTGAACACTTGAGAACAGGGTTAAAGATAGACTTGGGTGTCCAATAAAAAATGGAAGTAAAAACTGGAAAGAATAAGCAAATTTGGTTTTATATGAATGAGAAGGTTTTGTGTAGGAGTAGTAGTGGGAATAAAGTTTCATCACATTTTATTGTGTAATTTTGCTGTGTAGTAGTGTTTCAGTATGATTTATTGTGTAACACAATTGCATGGCATCATTTGTTGAGCAACTTTGCTGCGTGGTATAGTTTTTTTTGTTTAATGATATTGAACATTAGGCAATGGTCTTGCACACCATAATTTGCGTTTTTTGTTGAGCAACATCACTGCCATAGTTCTTGACACAGAGGTGAATTGCATGAATTCACACAACAGTGCTGAATTCATTATTTTAACATATATTCACTCAGAGACAGCAAATGGAGACTATTATTTTTTTCTGAATGAAGACACATGAAGAAAAGCAGCAAACTGAGCAGGTATTTAAGCGGAACATAGGGCACTGAAATATGATTTCACTAAATAGCAATGCAGCTTTGCCTCCTAATGACACTTTCTTATCCGGAGCTACCTTGTAACTACATTACGTGATATTACATGTTCACATATCGATATCTGACTGTAAAAACTACAGGAGGATGTTGTTTTACATACTACCAGGTATAAATAAGAACAGTAACATGCTTTTGATGTGACCCAGGCTCTGTCCAAAACTATCCTTGCAGGGAGCTACTGAAATCCACAATCTGAACAAGAAACTCTCCATCCACACTACTGAACTTAGAGCAGTAACCTAAAGTTTGCATTAGTAAAAGACTTAAGAATGTTTTCAGATGCCATGACAACGTCATCCTACTACTCCGTAAAATTCTCCAAAGCAGTAGGAGGAGGAAAAAAAAAAAGTGTGCCCTATTAATGTATTAATGTAAGTTACTCATCTTTACATTTGTTACATAAATTTCCCTTTTCATCCCTCTTTTTTTCCCCTGATCATTTTTGCTTATAACAAATGTGGTCTGTGTATAGACTTAAGTAACACGTTTGAAATTCAGGAAATGTATCAGGACTTTAAATCTTTTTCCATACAAATCAAGTAATCCATAAGGATATCAACTTTGTACCCACATCCATTTTTATGCCCATCTGAAAACACTACTGATTGACTGCAACAGCATCTCTTTCATGCATTACCTGGCAGTCTACAAACAATCGTAGGCTGCATGAGGCAGAGAAAGACAGCAAACACTGGTAGATTACAATACAGTGCTGCTGCAAGCATTTTTATTTGATCTCATATTCTGGCAGGTTTTACATACAGAAGAAAGAAATACACATGCAGGTCTAAGTTTTAAAATACGGCAAAAACCAGAAGATAAGCTGGGAAGGCAAACTGTGGGAAAAAAAAAAAAAAGTGAGCTCCCTCCATCTATAACATAAGATTAATTTATTATCTAACAGATGGCAGAAGGGAGGGGGGCGGAAAAGGAAAGACTCCTGATGCAGTAGTGAGCTTCCCATCTGTAATGAAGGCCCCACATTCTCATTTATCATACTACCACAAAATACGTCCATAGTCGCATTCACTCTAGAGTTTTGCTCCATGTATTTCTAGGTTTAAATCAAAATAGCCTAAACCTCACCATTGCGCGGGCAACTAAAAAAAAATAAAAAATAAATAAAAAGGAAAACATCCAGAGAAGTGATTCTTCTGACAACTGCCCAAGGCTACTCACAACAGCAACTATGAGAGCTGCGACTCTACCCTGCTGATTTCATTTGACCAACGAGAGAGAAAGTCACCACGCTGACCAATACTTCCAGAGCTACCGGTCACTGTAGCAAGTTACCACCTCATTTGCTGTCCCAGCACTGAAAGCTGCTTTCCCCCGTTTCTCCATATTACAAGACAGTTTTTCTTCCTTCAGCATCTTCCACATTGCAGTCATAGTGCGCCAAGACAAAAATGGAGCATATTGAAAACGGAACACAGCAGAACCGACGCAAAAGCGCTTAATATAAAACGAAAAGCTTCTGTGCTGACGGCAGCAGTCCTTTCTTCACGCAGTTTGCTGAACTCCAGGCGATGCTGTCACAGGACTCCCACCTGCCGCAGAAGCCGAAGGCCGCCCGAGCTCCGGCACGAATTACCGGCGGGCCCCGCTTACCTCCGACATCGGATTCCCGTACCACCGCCCCGGGGCGCGCTGCGGCGAGAGGGAACCGGAGGGACGACGGCTCTGAGAAGCGGATTTCGCTACGTCCAGCCCGCAGGCGCCCGGAGTGGGGGGGGTGGAACACGACACCCTCACCTTGCCCGGCGCACCCCGAGCCGTTACACGGGATTAAGAAACAAGCCCAGCGCCCATGCACACGCGGGAAAGCGAGGAGGGGACGCGGGTGCGGAGGGGCCTGGGCCCCCCGCCGCCACCCCAGGCCCGGGGACCCGCCCGCTGCCTCAGCCGTCCCCCCCGCTTCCACCTCGGCGCGCGGCGCGTCTCCCGGGAGACGGAGCCATTTTGAACCGCTGCGCCTCAGCGACAGCGGGCGGCGAGCGGCGATGGTGGTGACGGGGCCGCCTTGGCGCGTTACCTCGGATGCTCCAGGTCCAGCGGTAGAACTCGAGGGTGTCGTTCACCACGCTGGACACCAAGCCCATGGCGCGGGGGGGCTCGGCGGCGGCGGCACCCATGGTGAGCAGCAGCAGCAGCGGCGGAGCCGGCAGACCTGTCTCGGCGCGTGCGTCCGTGCCTCTGCGCCGGAGCTGCTGCTGCTGCTGCCCTTCTACAGCCGGGGATGTGATTTAAATCTCTATCTCTCGGTATCTTCCCTTCAGACTCCGCCTCGCTCCCCGTCACCGGCTCCCGTGCCCGGCGGGCAGGGCGGAGGGCGAGGAGGCGGAGGCGGCCCGGGAGAGTGTGGGGGGGGGGAGGTGGGAGGGGGGAGAGCAGGCGCGGCGGCGGCGGCCGCGGCTCCGCAGTACCGGTGCGGTGCGGTGCGGTGCGCTGCGCTGCGCGTCACGTGACGGCCGGCTCGCAGCCCGCCGGCAGCAGCCCGAGGGGCGCGCGGCGGCCCGGCCCGGCCGCGCAGGCGCAGTGCCGGCGCCCCCCCCCCCCCCGCCCGCCGGCTGAGGGGAGGGCGGCGGGAGCAGGTGCAGGGCGGCTGGGCCTCCCTGGGGGAAGGGGGGATGTTGTAGACCCGTTGCATCCATCAGTGGGCATCCGGGGTGGGAAGGAGCTGCTTATTATCTTAATTCGCCTTTTTTTTTAATTTGGCACGCTCTCCCTTCCATCTCCTGGACCGTAGCCTTTATGGTCACTTCATCGCGCAGAGAGCTTCACCCGCCCTGACTGTAGCTGGGCCCCGCAGGAGAAGGCACCTCCGTGGCAAAGGCCTGGAGGGCTGTGGATGCAGTCCTGGTTCATCCATTCTGCACCCTACGTCTCAGCCCGAACAAACCCTCTGCCTGATGTGGGTGCACCAGCTGCTCCTCACACCCATTACTTCTTATCTCCTCCTGTCAGCTTGTCTCTCTCCCTCCCTCTCCTTCGATCCACGTAGTGCAAATGGCTGCATGACACCTTCGGGATCGGTTTCCCCACTGAGGGACAGGAGGGGAGCTGCTCCGCCCGTAGTTCCAAGCTTTCTACCTGGCAGACAGCAGATCAGATGGTATGTACCTCTCCCTCCTCCTGTGCATCAGCACTCTGTCACTCGTTTTCACTTGGTCTTGGTGAGCACAGCTCGCACTTCTCCTGCTGGGTGCGTCACCCTCCACTCAGCTCCTTGACCGCCCTGGCTGCTGCAATCCAGCCCTATGGATGGGAGAGGCACACTGGCCATGGCTAGTTTTCCACCGTGAGCAGAGATGCTGCGCCTGGAGCTTGGAAACCAGCAGGTGTTTGGGAGTAGGGATCACCTGCACGGGAAAAAGGATGAGGAGCTATGTCAACCTCTGGAAGACTGGATGGACAGGGAAGTCCAACTTATCCTAACGCTGTATGAAAGTCGGAGCCGAAACAAGGTTGCCGCATGCGGATGTATGGACAGCTACTACTTCTCTCACATGAGAAGAGTCAACAAAACTCTGCATGAATTGCACTGACATTTTATTTTGATGGCACTGATCATGGCAGGAGGACTGGTAAGAGCTCTGAAATGGATCTGTCACTGGGTAAGGCAAGGCGAACACCAACCTGCTTCCCAAGTTGGAGGCAGACAATAGCATTAGCTGTGGTTCCTGTGCCTCCTTCAGGTGAAACCACAGCAGCGTATCATGGGCAGTTAGAAACCTGATGTGTGTTTGGCATCATCTAAAGCACAGCTTCAGAGCTTTTTTAATCATTATCATTTAAATCAAAAGGAAACCAGAAGAATGAGTCATAATCCTCAGACTGGTATATGGCCATTTGCCTTGGCCACATGTTTGAAACAGAACAGGCTACTGAATGAATCAACGTGACAAGGGATCGCACTCCCCTTGCTGTCCTTGATATCAGGCAAGATGAGGACTACGCAGTGTGCCACCAACACAAGGAGTCAAGATCCATAGCCTACCAAAGAACAAAAAGGAACAAGACATATTAGCAATATTAATACATATTTGTTATAATAATTATTTATATAATAGCCTAGATATGCTTGCTTCTTTATTAAAAGTATTATTTATTTATTCTATGGAAGTATTTTTTTCACAATTGACACTAATAATGATTGTTTATAAAATATTTATACAACTCAGTTTACTATTTCATATATTTCAGATCAGATAACTTTTCTTGTTAGCAATTAATTCCTTTATATTGGCAATATGATTGTACATAGATAATTTCGCTGAGCAATTAAGCCTTGAGAAGAGCTGCAACAGAGCTGCAGAGCTTGGAGAACACAGAGAAGATGAACAATCTAACGAGAGTAACTTCTTTTGTGCTTTGACATTGGCTCTAAAAAATGTGATGATGTTTACGAAAAAAAAAATATTATCATTAGTTTAACTTTCAGCCTGCAAGCATGTGGAGGTGGTTTTAAAATTAGGTCTGTGTCTGAGGGCTTCCAAACACATCCCAGCTAGTTTCCTGCATTTGTGTACCCAGCAGCATGTGCTGGTTTTAAGAAAGCTGCTTCTACTTAAAGAGAGAAGGAGGAAAGCATCCAAAGGCATAGCATTGAAGCAGCCTCCAAGGAAATCTGCAGGATGGTAGTCAGAAAAAGACGATTTTTAAATATCATTTATTAGGCAGTGTTGTCATCTTCTACTGGTAATCTACACGTTCCTAAAACCAGGACATTTCACATGGGCAAATTTCTGCTCGGAAAAGGCAGGCCTGTGGCAGCTGACCTCAGTGGAACACACAAATTTCCAGCTTTGCTCTGGCCATTTGTCCAGTGCTCCAAGGTGCTTGTGCTGGCAGCAGGCAAGTCTATGTACTTTGGGAAAGGTGCAGAAGATAACGGGAAGTTGTGGGACAGCCTGCCCCAAGGAAGATCTCCTCCCAGTTCCCATTCAAGATACAAACTGTTTGTATTCCTTTCAGAATTTTTTGTAAATAAAACAATGAGATATCTCATTTCAGAACTATTTCAAGCCATTTTCTGCTTCTTCATGAGAGATATAAATAGCAATATAGAAGTTACAAAATCCAGATGATCAGTGCATTTAGTAGTGCATGTAGAAAACCATTTATTCATAAATTTCAGTGAAGCATAGTCTACTGTAATGTTTGATGAATGAGCAGATGCTTCTGTGCTAATTGAAACTATTCCCACTCAGGCTTTGCTTCAGGTTAGCAATGAGATCGTTGTAAGGGGAGAGTGAAATACAGGTATGTTGGATAATATTTATGAAGTGTAGTAGGAAGAAAGCAGTCAGAGCTTTGTATGTTGCCACCATTGATCCCTTCAGGCAACTCACCAAGAGACAAAAACAACAGTAAAACAACTTTGCCTTGCTACAAAGAAAATCACAACAACCGGGAACTCTCCTGGTGGGAAACCGTAAAAGCTCTTGAGTCAGTGCATTTGACAGAAGATCTAAATGCTGCACCATGCGGTAAGGGACAATCTATTTACCCACCAGTAAAGAAGGCATACAAAGTATTATGTGTGTTAAGCATAACCAAATTTAAATTTTTCAAAAGGCCTTAACTTTAAAAATGTGTTTTGATTACTTTAACTATTGAACTACCATATATTTTTTTTTATTTGATTCCATTAATGTTTTAAGAGGCACAATTATGAAATAAATTAGCACATCAATTTGCAGTGCATGAGATTTTCTCGCGCAGCCTGTCAAATTTATATGCTCCTTGCATTGAAGCTTTCTAGCTGATAGGCCTTATAAAGATAGCTAGCTGTGCCAAAAAAGCTTGTCTGATCTTTGAATCAACAAGTGCAGGCTTAAGTGTTTGCATACGCAAGAGTACAACTGCTATCTGCTTCAAAACAGAGGCTGGGTTAAGGCAGCTTTATACTATCCATGCTTAAAAGAGGCCATTTTAAAACAACCATCATTTTTTAAAAGTAATAACCTTGAAACAAACAATGTGTCTTTCGGCACTAATTAATTTTTTTTTGTTTGTTTATTACGTAACATGTTAACTCCATAATTTGAGGTGGGGTAACTCAGGCACACAGGGCACAGGGATTGCACAGCTTTTGCACAGGGAGTCTTTGGTAGGACCTGAAACAGATCCAGCTCTTTTGTCTTTTAAACCATCTGCTAGATGCCATCTGTCCTTTCATACATTTAACTGCATCAAAGCAGCTTTTTCTGAAACAAATATATTGGAACGATGCATCAGAAGGTATCCAGAGATGTTAATACTCAGTGAAGGCTTTGGCCAAAGCTAACCTTTGATATAAGTTCCCACTAGGTTCCACCTCACTTGCATCTGCCAGCACCAGCACTGAATTTGATTTTTGGTCTGTGTCAACTTCATGTTTTGAGCATTATCCATTTTTGCTGTGGCTCTGTCTGAAATATCAGATGCTAAAGGGCCAGATCCAAGAGAGAGAATTCTTAGGGAAGGAAATACAATTTTTCTTTCCACAGGACTCTACATACATGTCAACATTTCTTCTCCATCTTTCTACCCAAAAATTTGTTCCTTAGAAGAAGACCAGGGAAGTGGTGGGTAGCTTTCTCCCAAGATGCATCAGGTTTTATTCCCAAGTAAGTATAACTACGGTTTGACTCCATTATGTTTACAGGTTCCAAACTGTAGAACTAACCCCATTTACTGCAAATCTGGACAGTGACTGCAAATGTTGGCCTGCAGTGCTGGGCTGCATCCAACTTAAACTGCTGCTGTTCTGTACTGCAGTGTCCAGAAGAAGAGCCATTAGTCCAGTGCTTCCTAGCCCCATTCCAAGGGATTTATTTATAATTAATTTCTCTGTGGGAGACTTCCCCTTAACCAAGAAGCTACCGTGTAATACACAGTGTGTGAGATGTGTTGCATACTAAGCAGGGTACACGTTCATACCTTTACCTGTATTTCAGCTTCCTTTTAAAAACGAGTGTTTCATGGAGACAAGGATGATAAAAACCTGTATGCATACTATCTCATTCTGCCTTACTGATACTTTTCTTACATGGTTTCTCATACTTTTACACAGCTAAGATTTTTATCTGCAGTGATATCTGTCACAGCATCTATCATTTGTGAGGTGTGGCAAGCACACTTTTGCAACGAGGGCTTCCTATGTGTACATGCTGGAGAATGGCTATGCCAAACTATCAGCTGATGTTTTGAGGGCACTATGTTGAAATGACAGCAACATGTAGAGTCACATCTGCAGCACCTTGCTAACTACCAAATCCAGCCTTTTCCATAGGTGTGTGTCACTGCTACTGCACCCACTTCACTGGGTGTGTCAGCCTCCTGAAGGCGTGTAGCTGTTTGTAGGGATGATTTTGCACCTTCGCTTCTGCGCTAGTAATGGCCTGAAATATAGGGCATAGTCCCCTGCAGAAGCCGCTTATAGCAATATATTTAGGTGGAGGGGTGTTGATTATGCAAGCTGTGTGCTATTATGCTGTCTCGGGCTGCTGCTGTAACTGTGTGAGTATGGGTGGTAACAACAGTGCTGGGCATACCCTTTATCTGTGGGATGTGTGGAGGACAAAATTGTGGTAAAGGAGTTACATACAGGCAGTGTCAGCCTCTGGGCCTCTCAACTGATGTGACCTTGCGCACGCTCCACCCTTCACTCTGCCAGGGAGATATTTTGTGGATCTGTATGGTCTTGACAGACAGCCCTGTCCTGGTTTCCGCTGGGACGGAGTTAATTTTCCTCTCAGTAGCTGGTGTGTTTTGGATTTCGGATGTGAAGAATGTTGATAAACACACTGATGATACAAGTTGTTGCTAATGAGACCAAGGACACTGTCCAACTTTCCAGGTCTTGCTAACGTGCAGGAAGCTGGGAGGGATACAGACAGAATAACTGACCCAAACTGGCCAAAGAGAGTATTCCATGCCATAAACATCATGCTCAGTATATAAGTGGGGGTTGCCCACAGAGGGGGCACTTTGTGCTCTCTCTCTCTTACTCCTTTGGTTGCTTCTTGGTTTCATTTCCATGATCGCTGCTCAGGACAGGCTGTATTGGTCATTAGGACATCAGGTGGTGAGAAATCATGCACTGTTCATTTTGTACATTTTAGTATTCTTATATTCTATTATTATTGTAGTTTTCCTTTGCTATTCTAGTAAACTGCCTTCATCTCAACCCACAAGTTTTCCTTTCTTCCCAGTTCTCTCTCCCATCCCACTGGGGAGGGGAAGGGTGATCGAGAAACTGTGTGGTGACAAGGGCTAAACCACAAGCCCAAATACCAGTCCTCATTAGAGGCTTGTGTTGTCCTATCCCCAGAAAATCACGTGGAAGCATTTGCCACAGGGTTCTACATTTTATAAACAGCAAGTTAGCCATATAACACCCTAGTGAGATAAGCAGATATTATTAACTTCATTTTATATATGATGAAATCAAGCCTAGAGAAAAGCAAAGCCAGTTCCAGCTCTTTGAAATGGAATACAGAAAAAAAAATGTTTGTATCTATCTCCCTTAAGTTAGCTAACTCTTGTCCACTCACTGGTATAAACCCGTGGTTCACTGGTCTTCCCAGTGCCATATTCAGGCATGATTGGTTAGGGCATGAGCCTCAGGACCCTACTTGGAAAGAATGTAGGAGATCCACTAGGTAGTTGTAGGCAAGACAGACACATACAAAGCATAACATTTCCTACGCTGTATAATGAAATTCCAAATTTTTCACAAAACGTGTGAGAGTTTTCTTGTACGTTTTCACGCAGTGGCTGTTCCAAAGATTTTTAGTTGGCAGGGTTCTCTACAGAAAATTCTGTAGTAGTTGTGTGCACATAACACAATGGTGTTTTAAGAGAACAAAACAAGAGCAGAAAAAGATAATACAACATAAGAATATTTAGTTGTTGCAATCAGAAAAAAACAGCCATTACCTTGTAAAGGACCTTGAAACTGTCTTCTACAAGCTCGTGTCCACATTCAGCCCAAGCTGCCACACGTCCATCTCTCTGGCCTGGGGACAGGCGGGGATATCCCCAGGGAGGGCTGCTGTGCAGGCACACCATGCTTCCTGCTGGAATTTCCACTGCCCGTGGCAGGGTGTTGTGGTGCTGGCCTTGGTTTTAGAGGCAATTAATACTCAGGAAGATTTTACTAGGATTACAAAGCTCTGGTGGGAATGAAGTTACCTGTCACCAAGGTAAGAGTCACAACTCTGCATGGCAGCTAAATGGACTCCCAGAAGGGAAGGTGACACCCTAAACTGTTGTGCTTTTTAAAAGGCAGCTATTGCATATAAGTAGGTGCACAAAAGATGCACATTTTATCTGCTGTGCACATTTTATCAACCCCACATTTATCCACAAATCTTTATTTTGCTTCAGGTCTTGTCTCAAAATTTTAAGTCTTACCTATGTAATGGAGCAGGATGCTTAAAACCAAAACCTAGGAAGCCTGACACTGGAAGAGAATCAATCTGTTAGAAGCAACATTAAAGTACGCCCAAATGACAACAACCAACCAGATACTGTAATACCTGCCTCAAAATCATAGGAATGGAGGCGCTTATGAACACAGAATAATAGCTCTGTATCTGAATTACCTCAGGAATTCACAAACAGTTGGAACAGATCCTCAGCTTACATAAATTAACAGGACTCTGTGGGCATCACTAGAGTCTTTATGGACAGCCATTTTATGTTGTTTACGAGCAGAAACACCAACAGAAAGATAATAATTACCTTTTCATTGAGAAAGTGGCATTGAAATGTGAGGGTGATGAAAGATGCTGCACTAAAAGAGCACAATAAAATGTTTATATTTATATAAACATACTCTGAGGATCACTTTATTAATACATGTCAACATGATGAAAATCTTTATTTTTTAAATAAAGTTGTTGAATAGTAAAATTTGTTTTTATTTCTTCATAGCTGATTCTAATAACAAAAGAGCTAGATTTGTTTAGTCTATTCCTAGTAAGCCACAGGATTTGAAGATGGAAAGCAAAAGAGGCAAATAGCAATAACAACTCTGAACTTCAATAGAGAAGACTTCAGGGAGATTCCTGGTGCACTAGTTCCCAGGAGCTGCTGCTTTGAAAGACAAAGATGCCCAGAAGAGTGGGCTGATATTCAGGGACAACCTCCTCAAAGCATGAGAAGCATCCACTTCTGTCTGCAGGACATGATGCAAGTGTGAGGAGGCCAGGCTAGCTGAGTGGGGAACTCCTGACTGAGCTTAGATGGAAAAAGGAAGCTTATGGGGAGATGGAAGCAGGCGTGAGCTGCTCAGGAGGAATAAAGAAGCATGCAGAGATGGAATCAGGAAAGCCAAAGCTTAGCCAGAGTAAAAACTGGTGAAGGACATGAACAGTTACAAGAAGGGCTTCTATAGGAACAAAAGCAGCAACAGGAAGACGGAGGCCAAGTAGACAGGTGACCTAGTGATGGAAAGGCTGAGGTTTCTATGTCCCAGTCTTTACCGGCAAGGTCTGTTCTCAGGCTTTCCATGTGTTTGGTGAAATACAGCCAGTGTTAGAGGAAGACTGAGTTAGGGATTACTTACAACCTGAACACAGAGCCAAGTGGGGTGCAAGGCTGGTATCAATCACTGTTCTCTATCTCTTCAAAAGGCTGCAGTGATCAGAAGTTCCCAATGACTGCAGAAGCAAATGTCACACTCATCTTCCAGAAGGCCAAGGAGGAAGACCTGGGGAAATACAGGCCAATTGCCTTTACTTCAGTCCTTGCAAAGGTTATGGAGCAAATCCTTCTGTAAGCCATGTCCAGACATACAAGGGAGAAGAAGATGATTGGGAAAAAACAGCATGGATTTACCAAGTGCAAATTGTGCTTGACCAACCTAATTACCTTCTACAATGTAATGACTGGATTTGAAGATGAGGGCAGAGCAGTGGATGTCAGTTACCTTCACTCTGGCAAGCTTCTGACTCTGTTTTTTGCAGCATCTTTGGAGCTAAACTAGAGATACAGGATATCTGGATGAATTATAAAGTGAGTAAAAAATAATGCTGGAACAACAAGCTGAAAGTGTTGTGATGGCTATAAGTGGTATTCCTTGGGCATTCATACTGGGACTGATATTGTTTAACATCTCCATTCATGGCTTTGACAGTGGAACAGTGTGTGCCTTCTACAAGTGCACAGATGATATCCAGCATATGGGGCTGCAAGAGTGTAGCCAGCAGGACAAGGGAGGTGCTCCTTCCCACTGCTTGGCCCTTGTGAGACACCATCTACAATGATGTGTGCAGTTTTGGGCTCCCCATTACAAGAAAAACTTGAACATACTGAGCCCACTGGAAGACCACCAATATGGTCAGGGGCTGGAGCACATGATGTAGAAGGAAAGACTGAGGGAGCTGGGTTTGCTCAGCCCAGAGGAGAGATGGCTTCAGGAAGAGCTTATTGCTGTCTACAGTTACCTCCTGGGAAGGTGCAGAGAAGACAGCCAGATGCTTCTCAGGGGTGCACAGAGGAAGGATTAGAGACAATGGACAGAAGCTGCAGCTGAGAAAAATATATTCAGAACAAAACCAAAGGGCCTGAGCAATCCGCTCTGAGTTTTGTGTTGTCCAAGGTTCGAGCAGAAGACTGGACTAAATGATCTTGAGATCCTTTCCAACCTAAATTCTTCTGTGAATCGCCATCAACTCCAGAAGTTAAATCTTCCTTCCCTTATCTCCTGATGTTAATTTTCATCACTTTCAGTAAACTTCAACACTCCGGTCTGAGCAGACTCATCGTGAGCCGAGGTTGGTACTGTTTCTCACATCATCCCTTGAACAAACTTGTACAACTTTCTGTATATATTGTTAATACTTTAAAACTTGTTCTTAAGAACATAGCCTAAGGAAGTGCTAGGTAATGCATGATGATATTACTATGAAGTAAATGTAAGTACAACCTTGCCAGCATGTAGTAGTTTAATTTTATTCTTTTTGTCTGTGCCTCATTGATTTCACTTTAAATTTCTGAGTTTCTACACTCCATGTGGCAGCATGAAATGATCAAAAGCATGGGGCTGTTCATGCTGGGCAGGAATTTGGCAGTTGGACTAGATGATCATTGTAGGTCCTTTCAAACTGAAATATTCTATTCTATTCTATTCTATTCTATTCTATTCTATTCTATTCTATTCTATTCTATTCTATTCTATTCTATTCTATTCAGAATAAGCTGTCTGTATGTCTCATTTAAGTTGACAACTAATGAACAGCACTGGAATCTGTAGTTCCTGGAACAAGAGTAAACATAGTACTTACTGTAAGAATGTAAAAATGTCCAAGCAAAGGTAGATTGTGTCTGGTAGAAACCAACAGCAGAATAGAAAGTAACAACAGGAGCTGCTAGTAATCTGTGACTCTTTGATCTATCTTTGAAATGAGTTTTAAGGGCATCCTTAAAAAACAGAAAAATCAGCCTTATTTCAGCACCAAAGAACCCCGTCTGAAACATTAAAAAGGGAATTTTAAAAAGCATGGATTATGTTAAGACTGTAGGTACTTGGTAGCATAACATTCTGGGGATGAAAAATAGTTTCTTTGCTATTCTAAGAAATTTTTTTATCATGTCTGAGAAACTATGGATGACTCAATTAATCTGTATTTTCCAAAACCCTTTAAAGAGATGGGTTAAAGTATGTTAAAGAAAACAAAAGTTGCTGTAATGCAATATAACAACATACATCAGATACTGGGTAAGGAAAAAAAAGAGTAATAATGAACAGTTAACTCTGAACATGAAAATGGCTATCATACAGCCAAAAGTTAATAAATGTACGTACGGTATATAGTAGCATTCATTATACCAGCATGCTCTAGAAACGATATCTGTAGGAATAGGTCTAGCCCCAGGGATGTATTCAAAGTCCACAGAGGCTATTTAGCTACAGAAAGGAAATCACTACTTCTAGATTTTTTACAATTTTACACAGTACAATATTGGTACCTAAAAAACAATGCCCCATAGGACACTGACTTATTATAAGGGGATCTGTCTCCTCTCTTTTGCTGATGCAGGGCTAAGGGAGCACACCAGGTAATTCTGCCAAGGTGCAGGTCCATGCATAACCCAGTGCCAGCCCAGAACTGGTCAGTGGCTGCAGCACAGAGAACACGGCACTCAGAGCTGCTGGCTATTGTGTCAAGAAGGAGCTGAAACATCTGCCTTGGTTTCTGTCACCATCTCCGCTCTCTTTTCAGCCCAGACTGGCTGCCTATGAAATAACTTCCACTGAACTTTCTGCAGCAAAGCAAAAGGAAAGTCCTATCTTTTATCTATATAGCATACAAGAGCTTCCATTTCTCTTCTATTTTGAATTAAGTACTTAGAAGTTGTTATTTATTGTCATTTTTTTTTCTTGTCTGAATGTCCTGTTGCAGCTTTTAACTGCCTTTCTCTGCCCTATTGTACATCCCTTCTCTATGTAGGTATTTGTATGTTTTCATTTAGTAACCTCTTGAATTTTTTATTGGATTCCAAACCAGATTAGTCTTATTTTGACTTCTGTTGTTAGGCATGCATTACAGATGTTATATCATTCACCAATATTTTGGCAAGTTTTCAGTATTTTTTTAGAAACGTGAATGCCAGGTCTGTCCACGGTATCTCAGAAATGGTCTTACTACTTACAGCTGAATGGCTTTCCATTTGCAGTTATGCTTTTTGTTCTGTCACTTAAGTACTTGTTAATCCATATAATTTAAAGTAAGTAATTTTTGCATCTCTTTTTTTTTTTTCATAAACTCATGCAATTCAGGTATATATAGAAACTTTATCTTCTATATTAGTACCATTACCTTTATTGGTCAGACTTTTGATTTTCAAATAGCAAAACATATCTGACAAAATCTGTATTTCATAATACCAGGCTGATGGACATACACATATTTATTTTCTTTCTCATGGCATCCTATTTCTGCCTTTTTAATTGAGTCCTGAATCCATGTCATGTTAATGAGCTACAAGTTACTGACATCAATCAGCATTTGGACGTTTTCCCTAATGCACTTGGAATTCATGAGTGGTTCAAGATTGGTGAAAGATCAACTTTAATAATTCAGAAAGTTCTTTGACCAACTATTTTAATATTTTAATACTCTTGGAGAGTGAGTGCTCCACTTCTATGTGTTTTTAAAATACCACCAATATAATTAAAGATCTGTGTCCAGTTAATTATAATACTACTTCCAGCGTTTCAAGAGTGAGAGCATTACTTAGTGACGTGTGAAGTGTGGCTAGGTGGGATGCAAATTGTATTCTGTTCCATGTGTATTGCATTTAATCTGTAGAAATGACAGAAAAGTTTTTGTATGGCAACTAAAAATGAAATGTATTCCTACCTGTATTTTGTCTTTTTTTCTGACACATGCAAAAGTACCCTAGAACACAGGTTACAATGTGACATGTCCTGAGCTATACTTCTAGTATTTGCTATCTCTCAGTACGTCATACAGGATTTATGATGTTAATGTTAATAATCCCAAATTTGCTCACATTCATGAATGATACAGATAAGACATGATAAAAGAATATTTGTGAACGTACAAGTGTGATAAAATCACAAATATACTACTGTATAGGAATTGCAATACCCTTATTAATAATAATAACAGTAGTGACAATACAGCCAGAATATAATTCATGGTCATCACAGGAGTGTTTGCAAGACTGCTTTATTTAGAGAATCAAACACTAAAACATATATAGCATATATAGCAACTTTTTTTTTTGCCACTTGGGTTCAGATTCCCTGTGAATGAATAGGGTTTTTTCTTGCACGACAATATTAAACATGTCAGAATAGCCTTCAGTATATCCTAAAATCTGAATATTCTGTATGTCTAGTACATGTATGAATGGAATTTCATCCATGAGTGGAATACATCCAGTGTATAACAATTATGGATTATAGGAGGTTTAAAAAATATTATATTAATTACAAATAATAATAGTTTATCTGTAATGCCATAGCAATGAGAAACCCTGGAACTTGTATGCTAGAAAACAGTAACACCTACTGCAAGGACACAGCCCTTACCTTAAAGATCTTGCAACATATGCTTAGATAAAAATAACTTATAGGCAAGTTGGATGTTGGCAGTTTCAAAACACTCTGACATGCTTGCATGAAAAAATGCTTTGGCCATGGGAGGTGAGGCTAGGGAAAATGGTATCTGGTCCATGTTATGGGTAGAGACTGCCCAGAAAATATTCCTATGTAATTATAGTAACTTAGAACAATGATAACTGATCTTCAAATCATAGAATAGTTTGAGTTGGAAGGGACCTTCAAGGGTCATCTAGTCAAACACCCCTGCAAGGAGCAGGGACATCTCCAACCAGATCAGGTTGCTCAGAGCCCTGTCCAACCTGGCCTTGAATGTTTCCAGGGATGGGGCATCAACCACCTCTCTGGGCAACCTGTTCCAATGTTTCACCACCCTCATTGTAAAAAAATTCTTCCTTATATCTAGTTTGAATCTGCCTCCCTCTATTTTAAAGCCATTACCCCTTGTCTTATCACAACAGGCCCTGCTAAAAAGTTTCTCCCCATCTTTCTTATAAGTCCCCTTGAGGTACTGGAAGGCCGCTATAAGGTCTCTCCAGAGCCTTCTCTTCTCCAGGCTGAACAGCCCCAATTCTCTCAGCCTGTCCTCATAGGAGAGGTGCTCCAGCCTCTCATCATCTTCGTGGCCCTCCTCTGGACTCACTCCAACAGGTCTGTGTCCTTCTTATGTTGGGGGCTCCAGAACTGGTCGCAGTACTCCAGGTGGGGTCTCATGAGAGTGGAGTAGAGGGGAAGAATCAGCTCCCTTGACCTGCTGGCCACGCTTCTTCTGGTGCAGCCCAGGATGCAGTTTAATCATCTTACTGCTGTTTAAATAGGTTCCTGAAGTTATTCCACCGTCTTCACCTCTTTCTACTCCTCCTTTCTTTTTTTCCAAACATGAGCTCAGCTTTGATGTTAACTTTAAAGAGATCCTTGCCACGTATTCGATTTCTGTGGTTAGGGCTTGCCATGCATTCAACTAAGAAACCTGAGCTCATGCCTGCAGGACTTGGAGTTTCCAGGTGATTCTCCTGTGTCATGTCTGTCCACTAACAGCACAGTGTAGTAACCCACATGTGCAGTAACAGAGCTGGGTACACACCTGTATAATTTTTGTTATGTGGCTGGCCAGTTTGACTTAAAGATATGGTGGGTACAATGCATATTATCATCTTACGTAGCTGATATTTTAGCCATATCATTCTTATGAATAAATAATACATAGCAGCAGTTGAACGAGTGAAATGGTAAGTCTGTGATTAATCTCACTTTACTTTGTGCACCTCCACATCTTGTATGAACTACTCTAGGATTCATAGCCAATGGGGAGAAACAGACACTTGCACAGGAAGACACATCCTGCCACCCTTAGATAAAATGAGCCACTGCCTGACATTTTCTGTCTCTATCAATAATATAAAGACCCTAGAATGGTGACTAAGATGAGATACCTAAGTGTTAGATGGCTAAAGAAAATGAAGCCCACCCCTATAGATAGTTTAGGTAAACTTCACCCATTCGAGCCAATGTGTATATTCTCTACGCACATACAAGCAGAACGTGATGTCCTATTATGAATAATGAGAAAAGTGTTCATGGATCTATCTCATTCACCCCAGGATATCCTCTGTATGCTGTATAAACATTAATTAATGTGGCTTCATAACAATCTAATGAAGAAAGAATCATCCCTAATTTAGAGATGAAGAAATGCAGCCATAGCTGCATTTAAGTTAAATAAGTTGTCCCAGGTTGCACAGAAAACCAGTGGCATAAATGTAAATACCAGAGGATGCCTCACAATCATAGCCGAAAGATAAGGTAATAATAAGGTGTGGCTCCCAAAACAATACAAACAGTGTAATATGGTGCTTGCTTCCAACCTATTCAATGTAAATAGGTTGAGGTGTGGTGTGCACAGGGTAATTCCTGATGTGTTCGCATCAGCCATACATTAAACTTGTTACAGATGTAGCCAGACTGACTAAGGACAGAACAACAGGGCAAGGGTCAAATACCTGTTACACATACTTGAGACATTTGTGTGTCCGTACAATTCTGCAGAATGCAACCTTTCAGCAAAGAAACACAATTTGAGAGCAGCCCTGCAGAGAAAGACTTGGAGGTACTGGTGGACAAGAAGCTCAACATGAGCTGTCAATATGTGCTTGCAGCCCAGAAGGCCAACCATATCCTGGGCTGCATTAAAAGAAGCATGGCCAGCAGGTCGAGGGCGGTGATTCTGCCCCTCTACTCTGCTCTGGTAAGACCCCACCTGGAGTACTGTGTCCAGTTCTGGAGTGCTCAGCACAGGAAGACATGGACCTGTTAGAGCGAGTCCAGAGGAATGCCACAAAAATTATCAGAGAGCTGGAATACCTGGCCTATGAAGAAAGGCTGAAAGAGGTGGGGTCACACTCCCTGGACAAGGCTTAGGAACAGCTGGGGAGAAGGCTAGCTGGTTCAGGCTGAAAGTGGGATAGAGCTCACTAGTGTAGATTATTTCAGTTCAGGACTGTGGAATTTATCTGATGCCAATTTATCAGTGAGGACATGGCATTACTGATGTCAGGCTTTGTTCACACTTTCAGTAGGCTTCACATCATGACTTCCAAGGTTATTCTCAATATGGATTTGCTGCATATTTTTCCCTAAACCAACCCTCTCCCCTCCTGGCTTCATCCCCTTACTGCCATTCTTGCCCAACACCTCTTACGTGCATGTCTAAACCTACCATCGTCAGTGTGTGCATCTCCAGAGCTGCAAGACAAATTGCATGGTGAGGTTACCTCCCTGCTGTGCCATATGGAAGCAGAAAAACACATGGGTACTTCAAATGCTCCTCAAGTAGTCTCAAAGCACTATTCACACAATTCCCTTTGTGTTTTTATTCTCCCTACTTTTTTCCTTGTCACTCTTCCATGTACTGGATATGTTGACCTTTGTACAATGTTTCAGTCTCCATTTCCATATGGTGCTCTCCATTTGCTATACGGCCAGCCAACAAAATGCCAAGTCATCTTTCCTGCTGCTATCTGGGTCAAGGTATGGTTTAAGTTAACTACTGGTGTAAGCAACCAACAGTCAACTCCAGCCAGCACCATCCGCTATGACACAACTTGGAACAGAGGCTCTCTCATCCTTTTCCTGGAGGCTACAGGTGAAAGTAACTGAGAGGTTGCATGTTAATGGCAAAGAGGAAGGAGAAAAGATCATGATGACCACGGGCCTTGAGGTCAGCTTCTGGAAGTGGGTGCACTGCAAGGTTTTCTGCTGAATGCTATATGCACCAGACTAATTAAAAGTCTTACAGAATGGTCTATGGCCAGAAAAAGGTCCACTGATCCTTTTTACTGTTGTCATGGGTGAGTTGTAACAGAACTGGAAGAGACTCCTGAATTTCACGGCAGTATCCAGCTTTACACACTGGATTTATTACTGGTTTACAGCTATGGACCGTGTTTCGCTTTGTGTAAAGATGGGAGAAATAGCATTTCTCTTGCACTGCTTCCTATATCTGGTAATCTACGGGGACAGAAGGAAAGCGTTTTAAACATACAACTAGGGCCTCTTTTAAAATATCTTTGCAATTAGAAGAAATGTAAGGATATAGGTATAGTAAGGAAGATTACCCATCACTTCTAATATTTCTGTAGATCTATGCCAGCAGTAGATTGAGACAGATTAACTAACAAACACTGGAAAATTGTTCAAACGGACGGACTGGGGATCCCAGTACAATTACAGTCTTTGGCTTATGTCATTTCTTAGCAAGATTTTTCTGATTGAGAGGGATGGTGAAAGGTGCATAAAACATTTTTTTTTTTAATTCCCCTCAGTTCAGCATGAAAATGCTTGCCTAAATTCTCACTTTAGCTGGCAAGTGACACCTGAGAACACTTCATACAGAGGGAATTGCAGGTGCTTAATGAGATGCTAGTGAATGCACGTTTTCAATGTCAACCTCCATAAGTAACACATATTACAGTCTATAATACATTTTTGAGTCACCAGGTAATGAAGAAATCTCTTGTCCACTAACAGGTGGAATTACCTTTCTAACATTATGGAATTATCTTTCCATAGTTTCCCTTTTTTCAGTCTCCAGTACTGATGTTTTCTAGTATGTACTGATACGAAGCAATAGTGAAACCATTTCTGGTAACAAGATCATGAGCATAGAATCATAGAATCTTTAAGGTTTGAAAAGACCTCCAAGATCATCAAGTCCAACCATCAACCTAACATCACCATGCCTACTAAACCATGTCTCTTAAAATTGTATAGAACCAAAAGTCTCTGATGCACAACATTAAATCAGTCCATAACAGGAGAGTGGATATGCATACCACAGCAGCACACAACACACAACATGACCCACGGTCACCTGTCATTCCTTCATTCCTAAGCCACGTCACTCTGCAAAAAGGGATGTGGGAGCAAAAGGCATCCCTCATTTTCCCTGGTTGCCTCCCCTTAGCCTCAGAGGGAGGAGACAGGATTTCTCGGTGTGTGTGCCAGATCTACAAGCTGAGTGTGTATTGGGATAACATAAGTGACCACAGCCTGCCATTATCTTCTCAGATAATGAGAAGATAACGTAAATGTTCACTATGTAAGCTGCAGCATGGCCAGGACCAGGTGTTTCCCTCCACAGTGACATTTTCACTGCAGCCTGCGCATTCTTTCATTGTCCTGCAATCACTAGGCATCATGGTAGGATCATGGTTTGCCTTTTTTCTCCCAAAAGGCAAACATCCTATCTCTTCAACAATGTGACAATACATACCTTTGCTGATACTTCTTAACATACATGTACACATGTTGAGTACCAGTTGAGAATGATGGAACAGCAGCCGCAGTAATTCACTTTCCACGTGTTCATTTGATGGGCAAATAATGTGCTGCTGATGACCTTACTGACACTTGGCAAGTCTAATTCCAGACATCTGCTATTTCAGGAATATTTGAAGAATTGTCCTATAACCCAGAGGTGGCATTGCAATGCCTGATGCTGTATGGTGCTACATCCAACAAATGAACCAGAAAAAGGAATAGGAACAAAGCATGTGCAACTAAGATGACAGATGCAGATGAGGAAAAGGATAGATCTTTCTGTTTGGGAAAAATGATGTGAAGACAGAGGGAATAAGAGTACAATTTTATGATGTGGAATTGGGAATGGATTCTCCCAAAGAGGGTGGAGTTGTTTGAGAATACATTTGAATATAGTATCGCCAAAATAATGCCAAGAGGTAGGGGCATCAGATAGGAGTGTGCATAGAAAGATGATGAGAATTCAGTGTGGAAAAACTAAAGAAGGTGAACTAGTGGTGAAGTTATTGGACCAGGCTCTAGGATTACAACTGTTATGATAGACATGTACATGTTGTTTTCCTGAAGGAAGGGAAAAGGTATGCAATTACACTTCCGTTTTGATGACTTTCAGAATCTTGTTAAACAATCAAAAATATTTGCATATGAGGAGGTCTCATGATGTTGAGGATGTTGAGTATCTTCAGCATTATTCACCTCTCACCAGAGCTGTGCCCTTTTGAGCTGTTCCATCATACAAGAGTTAGCGAACAGGTAAATCTGACTGTAGCTTCTTTTATGAGTGCAATATGGCCACCTTTCTTAGAACTATGTTAAAAAGGGACTGTAACTGAATAGTCAGTTTATTCCTTTGGAACTGTTCTGGAGTTCTGCAAGCCCTTTGAGTAATTCTGTAACGTAGCTTACTTTCTTCTTACTTTTTGCTCCTTACAATATAAAGTTTTGATAAGCACATTATTCCACAGAAAGCTGTGTTTTAGTCTTGCAACAATTATGTATTCACTGTTCAACAGAACGGACACTTCTGAAAAAATTGCCTCTCAGAAGTCTCATTTTAAAGTTATCTTTAGCAAATTCACCATCTCAACAGATGGACTAGAGAAGAGATGGGACTAAGATGCATAGTGGTGGAAACAGGATTGTGGTGCAAAAAACCAGTTCCCCAAAATACTCATGTCATATGAATTACACCTCCCATATGCAACGCAGTCACTCAGCATACGGCAAGTAATTTAGGAAGCAGAAAGTAACTAATAAAATAAACATGACAATGCATTTTATAGTTCTGGAAAATTTATTTAGAACAAAATTGACCCCATAGCCAATGCTGCATTGTTAAGAATGCAGAATAAGGTACACACACAAATAACTAGGCAACAATGACAAAAAAAAATGGACATAATTCCATCGTAACTTCATTAGTAAAAAATTACATGGAAACACTGTTGAATAGGAGTTTCAAAATGTTCAGTGTTTAGTGGCATCTCTTCTCCTTCAGATAAAATGAACTAATGTTTTACTAGATTGTTTTTTTTCTGATCTATCATTCACGCATTACATGTTTTTAATTCCCATCTAATTTTTGTGTTCATGCCTCAACAGTGACCAGAGATACCTCAGCCTGACTGGTATTCTTCAGGTGCACAACATCAACCATACTGGTCAGCATAGGCAGTACTTTCTGAAGTCCCACATTGTTTTTGGCCTTCAAACTCACAGTAAGGACCTCTGAAATGAATTATTTCATAAAGTTTTAAGTCAGACAGGACTGTGAAATGAACATCAGCGCTGATATCATGACTCACTGCACTTCATTGTATTACCTTTGTATTGAGCCAAATACATTTTTGACAAAAATATTCTTACAGAAAAAGTAAATTTGATTCAAAGATGATTATTCACAAATCCTCTTGAAAGCTTTATTTCAATGGTTATGCTCAGCAATGTGCTTTGTCTCCAGTTCAGATGTGTCTAGTTTCATCTTTCAGGCATTAGTTCCTTTGCACTTTTTCTCCACTAAATTAGAGATGACTGTAATACCTACTTTTTGCTCCCAGCAAAGATAAACATGGTAATCAAGTTCTCTCTCAAACCTCTTTTTTTTTTTTTCTTTTTAAATAACTACGAAGGCATTTTGTTCAGGTCTGAGGTATTTTTGTGGCTCTTTTGTGCATATTAATGACTGATTTTTAGAAATAAGGATTCCTTGCAGTTGACTAATATGAGACTCACCAGCACCATATATGAAAATAAAATTGCCTCTCAGCTCCTACTCACCTGATTTTTATACATGAGGACTGAATAATTTGCTTTTGCACTACCATTATAGTTTTAAGTTGACTGTCCTTAAAATCCATATAAATCTCATAGTTTTCCAAGATACATCAAGGTTCTGGAACAAGGAAAACTTTCCCTTGGTAGAGAAAGATCATGTTAGGGATTATTTAAATAAATTTAAATAAACTGTTCTTACTTTGAATGTGACTCAGTTTTCTGAATTGCAGATAATGTCAAAGGGGTAAAAGATCAGTAAGTAATGCAGATTGCTTTTGGAGTCCATGAAGGAATCTATTCTCGCTCACTTGTGGAATAAGGACAGTAGTAAAGATAAAGAAATACTTAGTGGGATAGCAAAGAACTGACCACACTCCTTTAAGCAGGAGTTTGGACTTCATACCTCCTGAGATGCCTTCTGACTTGAATTATCCTGTGATTCTATGCTCCAGGCAAAATGGCAGGTAATGTAGATGTATTAAAAGACCAAGAAAATAAAATAAAAATGCATAAAAGGAAAACACTTTTAATAGCTACTTCTACTCAGGAAATAAGAATTCAATATACATATTCATATATTAAGCTGGATCATATTCATATTTATATTAATAAATAAGGAGAATGTTAAAACAGCTCTTAATTCAGATAATTATTTTTTAATTAACAAACTCAAATACTTTGCATCTGGAAGTTGCAAGAGATCAGTGTTGTACTGATGATTTCCAGGAAATTCAGGAGAAATTAAGTAATTCTAAGGTTATTTTGTCAGTGCTCAAAAAGCAACCAGAATGAAGTAATTACAGGATGGCCAACCAGGTATCAGTCCTGAGAAAAACAAAGTAAAACCTTGGAACCTTGCTGTATCTTGGAAAATTCTGATATTTATATGGATGTTAAGGACAGCAAACTCAAAACTAGGATGCTATTGGAAAAATAAATTATTCAATCCTCATGTATAAAATTTAGTGATGCTGGTGGCACCTCTGTGACAAAACATTTAAGAAAGAGTGAAAAAACACTGCGCAGCAGCTGTGAGAGAGGAGTGAGGAAAATGAGAGAGAAACAAACCCTGCAGACGCCAAGGTCAGTGAAGAAGGAGGGGGAGGAGTAACGCTGCTCCTGGCTGAGATTCCCCTGCAGCCCGTGGAGGACCCCACGCTGGGGCAGGCGGATGCCCAAAGGAGGCTGTGGCCCTGTGGGAACCCCATGCTTGAGGAGGCTCCTGACAGGACCTGTGGACCCATGGAGAGGGAGAAGCCCACCCTGGAGCAGGTTTTCTGGCAGGAACAGTGGCCTGTGGGGGACCCAGGCTGGAGCAGTGGGTTCACTGAGGGGTGATCCATTTGCCACATTCTTCAGAGATTAAACCAGACAGTAATGCATGGTAACATGGGCAATTAAGGGACAACTGGTGCACTGTAAATTCATACCCTATCTCAGCCTGCGGTAACTGGCTGATACATTCATCTCTTCAATTTACCTTCCTGGTATTAATATGAGACCACACATGGTTTCTTCTCAGAAGACGTGTGAGATAAAGACTAGGGTAAAAATAGATGTGGTATTATTGGTTGCTCTGCCAGTTGTCTGACCAGCAAGTTTAAAACACTGTGGGAATTTTAGACATGGGAATTCAGATTCCAGTGAAACAGTCAACATGAAGCAGAATGGTTTGGTACATGAGAAAAGTTTGCTATATCTATCTAATGTTGGAAAACTCAGCAGATTTTTTTAAGGTGCTTTGTAGGTTTTGTGAAGAAATGCAATAAATCAGGCACTCAGCTGCCATGCCCTTCAGAGAGACAGCAAGCACTTTTTTTTTTGACAAAACTGGACTCAATATTTCATAGAGCACTCACAGCTATAAGGCACTGGATTTGTTCAACCATGTATGCTTGATTCTTTCAGTTTAACATAGAGAACAAAAATCTTCCTCTTTATCCACCTAGATTATGTTGAATTTGCAGGCTACAGTGAATAATTCACTATTCTTGCCCTGATAAGTTTTTAACATTTAACTTCTATTACCTTAAATTATAATTTATTTTTTGAAGGAATAACACCAGTGAATAAAACAGCTTTTATTTGTAATCCATTTTTCTAAGGCATGTTGAAAGAATCAGTTTACATTTTTGTATGAAAAACTTGGGATTGAGACATGCCTGTATTGGTTAGTGTAAACACTCAGGATGTAGGCTTTATCTCTGTTCTCTTTACAGAAATGATAGAGATCATCTGCCGAAACCACTTTCAACACCTGTAGGGCAGTTTTCCTTTACATCACTCATTGATAGGTCAGATTAATTGCTAATTCAAATATATGCCAGTCATCTCTCCTCTGCACGCTTTTTCTCTACATTAGCTCAGTCCTTGATCTTTGCTGCTACCTTGTTCAACACTTAGGCCATCTTCAATGTGTTCAGTACTTTCTAAACATCCATTGGGATTTCAGATATTAATGGCTTAAAGTTTCCATCATAATTCTTCAAACAGTGTTAAGCTTGAAGGATTCCTGACAGGTTTCTCTATTTGGAAGGCAGTCCTTGCAGTGTTTTGTTGATCATACAGGATCTTCCTTTTTGACAATCATTATATTTCATTTGGCCATAATTAAATTCCCTTCTCACTACTGCAAAGAGGCACAAGCTTTTCAAACTAGTTTTCATACAGAATCTACATACGCATACACTGGAGCATCCTTTGGCCACATCAGCAGAAGGAACCTCTTCACTAAGAATGAGGCTAAGTGCCAACGTTCTACTAAATAATTACTGTAGCCAGTAATAAAGTTTTCCTAGTATGTATGAAGTGGCCGCATAGGTAGTGTCAAACTGTCAACAACTTTACCTGTGTGTGACTGTACTTCAGTTTTGAAGGATTTGGTATCAGCAGTTTTAAGATCACTCGCTCACTTACGACAATGGTCTTAAGGTCCTCTAAAGCCTTGTAATATTTGAATTTCAACTTTCCCAGGGCATAAGGTAAAAAAATGGACAACTGGAGTGGTCTCTCTCCTAGACAGCATCAGAAATCTGCACTGCCATGGTGACTCCCCTTCCTTTATTCTTGTATTTTTCTCCCTGGGGACAAGTTCTCTTGTGATGCACTCTAAGTATGGAATAACTGCCTATTCTTGTGTCTTTGCTATTAAAAAGAAGTTTTGTTTTCTTACCTCTGGGTACCTATTTCACACACAGTGAAAACAAGTTTTACTACAAGACTACAGCAAGTAGATCAGCCCTTCCAATGAGCCTGGAGTTGCCTTGGCAAGTTTAGCTCTCTGGGTAGCGTACCCCACTCTCTCCATTGGCCTCTCCACATGTTCACCTACAAATAGGATGCCCAGCAGAAGCACTGGTAAGTATCACTATGTGGGCTGTAATCTGGCTAGCTCAGTTAACCGCAGCATTGATAACCACAACATCAGCAGTCGCTGGGGCTAAACAGTGAACACAGAATACATTGGTTACTGGCCCATATTGTGCTGCCATGGCTTCACTGCTATGTCACCTCTGCTGACAGGACTAAAGTTAACTAATGCAATGGAAAGCAAGGTGGCAAAGCCTTCTAATCTCTTTTTATCAGTATCTTGTGTCTGGACATTTGCTAATTGCTAATTTCAACTCTCATACTTTTGATTAAATCACTCTTGGTTCCTTTGTGCCATTAATTTCTGGGTTTCTTTTTGAGTAACATCATTCCTTGAGAAACTCTGGGAGGAGGTGTTGCTGCAATGAGTTAACACAAGTACAGTTTCCCACTCAAGCCATTGTTTCTTTCCCAACTTTCTGCTGCTTTCATACACACCAATTATGGAAGTGTGCAGCTTGGCATGCAAGTCTGATTCCCAAGGAAATAACCTGATTTTTCATTATCAATTTTCTGGCAAACCTGTCAGGACAGGATAGAGGAACTGGCTCTATACAAAATCACGATAATCTCTTACATTACAGTCAGATTCTTGTGGAGCAAACAATACTTTCTATCTGGTAGGCCATGTAGTCTGTACCGTGCTATACATTATAGGTATCCCTTTAAAAATGCTATTTGGGTACCAGAAGCAATAGTGACAGCATGGAGAACCGTGCAGGATAGAGCACAGCTTCTCAGCTTGACAGTTCCCAGCAGCGTATGGGACGTGACTTTCTGTTGCTGCTGTTGGATTCCTTTCAATAACCAGGTTATGTCATTTAAGATGAGCTAAAATTAAAGGCTCTAGTGAGGATGTCCTGAGGTGGATCTTGGGGCTCTCATGCTGCTATTTACAGCTCTGATAAAAATCAGTTACATATTTACTCCTAGTAATAAGATCTTAAAATGCACCTCATGTTTGGCAGGCTTAGATCAATTTTTTCTCCTAAATATGTCCTGAGGCTCTGGGCAACCTGCCTAGTAATAGCTTCCACTAGCTTTGTTTCATTGTGTCATCCTGAATCACATTTTCACATGGAAAAGTCAGTTCTTTTTGTGAGAAAATGTCATCCAGGATCATTATTTTAGCTCTTTTAAGAATTTAGTATTGGGAACCAGACTTTTCCCTTGAGCTTCAATTTTAATGTCCTTCATGCTTTACAGAAACAGCACTTTAATCAATTTTGTAACTATGCTAAAATTTCAATTGGCTTCTCTTTTGCTGAAATTTAAAATCTATTTTTTAGATTCCAGCAATGGTAACAATCCTTGGTATTTTAAATCTTATCATTCTTCACTGTTTACATGGTCTCATATTATGAAAACAAAAAAGCTCTTTACTTCCATTTACTGGGAGGTATCCCAAAAATAGCTGAAGAAACATTCAGCTCCCCTATATGTTTATTCTTCAGTTGACCAATATTTTATTTTTTTATTAAAGAGATGTAGGAAAATAAGCCTTAATTTACAGTCTATCACACTTTAAAAATGTGTGGAGAAAATATTTATTAATTTTCTTGATACATTAAAAATCAAAAAACAAACTTCAACTCAAGGGAACTACTGACTATTTTGAAGAAAATAAACTGATAAAAATAATTTCACAGTAGAGAAAATGACAGAAAAGAGTTTCTACAGTCTGTGCATTTTGTGGAGAGTGTTGATGGGAAAATTTAGCTGTATTAGTAATTAAAAAACAATCTACACAACTTCAGCTTAAGCAGTATCAACAAGCAGGTATTTTTCTGAGACTGCAACAAAAAGTTTGTATCTCAGGTTCTATCTTCCTCTCTGGCAAGGCCCAATTAATCCCCATTTCCTATATGATTAGAAATAACAGGGTCCACTTTCTCAACGATACTGATCAATAGTAATTACAATGTGCCTCCAAAGAGTGCTCAAGACATTAACATCAAGATGATGCAACACAAAGCTGACCTATCTGTATGGTACTAGAATATGTTGCTTCTCTGTGTAATTTTAATTACCAGTTCAACCAAATATTATAGTATGATACACTGTCTGGCTTCACAAAACAAATTCATTCAACGTTGTCCTCATGTCATTTTTTACCAACTGCCTGAACTTTTAAATGTTTTTCTGAACTTTTTCCAATTTGTAAATTGGATTTGTGATAATGTCGTAACTTTGTGATAATGTGGTCATCGGGAGCCGCAGTGACACTTTTGATGCAGTCTGTCCAGGGCTGTTAAGAAAAAGAAGATAAGAAAGTCTGAATCTGAGCTCTGTGTCCAATTCTGGAGCCACCAGCACAAGAAGGACATGGACCTGGACATGGCCTTGGAGAAGGCCCAGAGGAGGGCCACGAAGATGATAAAAGGGCTGGAGCACCTCTCTTATGAGGACAGGCTGAGAGAGTTGGGGCTGTTCAGCCTGCAGAAGAGGAGGCTCCGGGGAGACCTTATAGCGGTCTTCCAGTACCTCAAGGGGGCCTACAAGAAAGATGGGGAAAGGCTGTTTAGTAGGGCCTGTTGCGATAGGACGAGAGGTAATGGTTTTAAAATAGAGGGGGGTAGATTTAGATTAGAAATTAGGAAAAAATTTTTTACGATGCGAGTTATAGAAGACTGGAACAGGTTGCCCAGAAAGGTGGTGGAGGCCCCATCTCTGGAATGTTCAAGGCCAGGCTGGATGAGGCTCTGAGCAACCTGACCTAGTCAGGGATGTCCCTGCTCCTTGCAGGGGGGTTGGACTAGATGACCTTTGAAGGTCCCTTCCAACCCTAACCATTCTATGATTCTATGATTCTATGAAATCAAGTCCCTGCCATCTTGGCTGAATGACAGGCTTCTTTGTTAGTAGATCATTATTGTACAGTTGTGGTTTGTGTGTGCTCACAGTTCTTCTACCACACTTAAATCTCTTACTGAAATGAGCAGATGAATGCTGCAGGCTCACACTAATGCTAAGTGTGAGACAAATGTCAAATGCTGTGTGTTGTTAAAATTTGAGTTGTTTTCTCATTATTATCAGCAAAAATAGCGAGAACTTTCAACACAGAAATGAATTCCTTATTTCCTTTTTTTTTTAAATGGGGGTTCCTCTTTTCCAGTCAGCAGGAATCTCATCTGACTGCCACGAGTTTTCAAATACGATGGACAGTGGCTTAGCAACCTCATCCGCCAGTTCCCTCAGGACCCGTGGATACATCACATCAGGTCCCATACACTTGTGTACCTACATGGTCTTGAACCTGTTCTTCTGCTACAGTGGGCAGTTCTTCATTCTCCCCGTCCCTGCTTTTGCCTTCTGCAACTTGGGCGATGTGGCTAGAGCCCTCACCAGTGAAGACTGAGGCAAAAAAGTCTCTGAATACCTCAGCCTTTGCCACATCCTGGGCAAGCCCCATTTCCTTCAGGAGAGGGCACTTATTCTCCCTGGTCTTCCTTTTATCCCCGATGTACCTATAGAAGCTTTTCTTGTTGTCCTTGATGTCCCTGGCCAGATTCAATTCTGTCAAGGCTTTAGCTTTCCTAACCTGATCCCTGCGCCTCAGACAATCTCTCTGTATGTCTCCCAGGCTACCTGTCCTTGCTTTCACCCTCTGCAGGCTTCCTTTTTGGTTTTGAATTGGTACAGGAGCTCCTTGTTCATTCATGCAGGCCATCTGGCGTTTTTGCCTGACTTCCTTTTTGTTGAGATGCATCGCTCCTGAGCTTGGAGGAGGTAATCCTTCAATATTAACCAGCTTTCTTGGGCTCCTCTTCCCTTCGAGGCTTTACCCCATGGTAGTTTGCCAAGCAGATCCCTGAAGAGGCTGAAGTCTGCTCTCCTGAAGTCCAGGGTAGAGAGTTTGTTGTAAACCCTCCTTGCTGCCCAAAGGATCTCAAACTCCACCATTTCATGGTCACTGCAGCCAAGGCTGCCCTTGAGCTCCCCATTCCCCACCAGCCCCTCCTTGTTGGTGAGAACAAGGTCCAGCATAGCACCTCTTCTCATTGGCTCCTCTATCACTTGCAGGAGGAAGTTGTCATCCACACATTCCAGGAACCTCCTGGACTGCTTATGCCCTGCTATGTTGTCCCTCCAACAGATACGGGGGTGGTTGAAATCCCCCATGAGGACCAGGGCTTGTGACTGTGAGGCTGCTCCTATTTCTATACAGACGGCCTCATCTGCTTGGTCTTCCTAGTCACATGGCATGTAGCAGACCCTCACTATAATGTCACCTGTCCCTGCCCTCCCTTTTATCCAGACCTGTAAGCTCTCTGTCAGCTCCTCATTCATCCCTAGCTGGACTTCCATGCACTCCGGCTGGTCGTTGACATAGAGGGCAACACCCCGTCCTCGTCTCCCTTGCTTGTCCTTCCTAAAGAGCCTATATCGCTGCATTCCAACACACCAGTCATAGGAGCCATCCCACCACTTCTCCATGATGCCAACAAGGTCGTAGCCCTGCAGGCATGCACACATCTCCAACTCTTCTTGTTTGTTCCCCATGCTATGTGCATTAGTATAGAGGCATTAGGGTGGGCCCCTGGAAATTTATCCATTTCCAGGAGTAGAAGATATTTTTGAGAGTAATTGGCCTGAATGTTTTGATCATACTGCTCAGAAAAGAGATGAACCAGACTGAGAGATTCCCTTCATCCCACTGTCTGAGGTTACTTTCCCTGTAGCAGAGTGCATCAAAAGAAATGCACATTTGAGCTGCACTGTTTCAGTCGAGCATCCCGCTTTCACTGGGATTAAAGAAGTACGCTGCATTCTCTAGCTGCATTATGAAAGTAGTGACCTCCAACAAAAGAGGGAGAAAATAGGTAAGAGGTGAAAAGCAAGATTCATGATGGCTCTGTGAGAGCGCTTAATTGCTTAAAATAGCAATTGCTTTTAGGGGGTCAGTTATGACATACTTATGCCCTTGTGTAACATCATCTGTATTTCCCATGCAGCATGACTGCCCACTTAGTCACTCTTTTTGAATCCTCGCAGCTTTTTTTTTTCCTATAAATCTGTTTTCTGTCCTGGTTCTATTTTGTATTCTCCTAAGAACCTTATATGTTACTCACTTCTATTCCAACTCCTCCCATTCACTTGTCAATTTCACTAGTATTTTATTTACTTCCTTCTTAAGCTCATTAAGAAAGATGTGTCAGAAGTGCAATCTCCATGGCATAATAATACATTGTTTGGATGCAGTGATAATTCAGAGGGTGGAGTATTAATGATTGGCTACTTAAATTTTGAACCCCATTTCTTCCAGTTATGAGGGGGCACTTCATTTCAGTAGAAATATATTGTTATTTATGCAAGAATAACACTAACTGCATTTACATACTTATAATAGTATCTTCCACATGAGGAACTGCAATTATTGCAAATCTATTATTATCATCACTTTTCATAGAAAGAAAGAAAGCAACCCCCTAAGTCTTAACTGGTGGAAGGCTCAAAAAGAAAACGCAAAACTCTATTAGCTTTTCGTCAGCTCAGTTTTTAAAGAATTGTTGAAAAGGAATGCTGGGAATAGAAGTAGCTGGCAAGTAAGGGGTGGTGTAGATATGGTGTTGCACTTACTCCTGAGGGGCAATGGAAGTGTTGGATTTAATGTTTGAAGGCCTGATCGTGTCTAGGCTTTTTGGACCTTGATTGTGCCTTCTTGGATGTAGTCATCCTCAAAGACCTTCTACCTATCTAGGTCTACTCTTTTTCCCAGCAGATGATTTTTGGAAAATCAACCAATCAATCAGTTTTTTTTCCTGTTACTAAATATCATACATGGGTTTTTAGAAGCTGCATATGAAACCAGTCTGGTAAGAACTGACTTCTTGGTTAAATTTTTAGAAGTCACTTCATGTTCTTCTGGTTAAGAGTATCATTTAGATTACTCAAGTCTAGATCTTACCATCTTTTCCAGGCCTGAATTCACAATTATATGTGGTATATTTTCTTGCTTTCACTGGCTGTGGTAAAGGAATCATTAAAGGAAACTTTTAACAATTGCAATGGTCTCAACAGTTACACACTCAGTGGAGCAGCATGCCCAATATTTTATAGATCTCCAAACTTTCTAAAGACCCTACACAGTTACATGGACTGCTGAATTAGCAGAAACAAATCTATATCCTATTTTCTCTGCAGGGTCGTACAATCTGACAATAAACAAATGTGGTTCAGTGTTTATCTTTTTTTTTTTTTTTTAGACACTGAAACAAGAAGTGTCTGGTACCATAGCTGATACACATTACAGCTATAATGGTGATTGCTGTTTAGATGTCTGTTACACCTCCTTTGAAAGGTATATGTTAACATGACTGATGCACATTATCGCGTTATGGCCACCTACTCTTTGAAATACTCTAATAATGCAGTGAACAATGGTAACATGTTGTCATAACTTCAGGCCTTGATCTCGCAACATAAACAAGTGCATCTTTCACCCATGCACATTTTTAAATTTACTACTTTGAGCTGCCCAAGTAGAACTACTTTCATTCGGTTCTTTCTGATAGTTTAAGTATTTTCTCCAAAACCCAACAAAAGCAAAGTCTCAGGTCAGTCATTTATGAGGAAAGATGTGAAGAATGGTTGTTGAGCAAACTCAAGTCTCAGATTTCTTAAACCGGAATGCATTCACAGATAATGTCCCTCTGCCCACTCCCCTCATTTTCATTAATAAGTAAATTGCAGTCTCTCAGGGCTTTGTGAGGGAGAGGTGAAAATAGATGGAAGTTTCTCTGGCCAAGCTTAAGCTAGTCACATAGAAACAACACGCAGTCAAGGGCTGTACAGAGGAACAATATGCACGAACTATCATATACTGCTTCTCAGGCAGGTTTCATAAGACCATCTCAGTACAACTGTGTCTTTTCTGAACTGGACTCCATCCATGTCCAACTGGACCAGAATGTAGGCAGAAAAGATTGTAGTGTGTAGCTATCTAATCGCCCTCAACTGACAACATCTGCCAAAGCTTTAATCACAGAGGTAGTAACCGGGTGATCAGTGTATCTAAAGTTTTACATGTCAAAACTCAGATTTCAGATTTCACTAAGGTACTGATTAGTAGCCAGTGTAACAAGTTGGATAGTTTTTATTGCAGTTAATATATATTATCTGACATTTTTAGAAATATTAAAGAATGCAATTATATAAAATGTCCTGCAGTAAATATGGCAACTGTACCATGCTTGGCTGCTATAAGATGGACTCTCAAATGGAAATTTCTGACAGACATATATACAAAATATGTTTTCTTCTGTTCTTTTGACACAGATATCAAACAGAATCTATGGATCCAGCATGACCCAAAGTTGTGAACCTGCACAAAAGACATGATTTCTCAACTCTGTTCTTTTCCAGTTATGTCCAACCCTTATGAACCTGTAACTCAGTTTGGTCATATATTAAGTAAGTTGCTGAACAGCACCAGCTGGATCTGATGAAATCGATATGTACAGCTGGGTATTATCCTCCTACTGAAGGTACCACAACTCATATCATCATGGATTTCCTGTCTGGCCTCATACATACATTGTACTGGCCAGATAACAGAACAAAACACAGGAGAACTCCAGTTGAAAAGTCATCCATGGCAGATCAATAATTATCCAGTATGCAGGTGAGCAATCACGTACTATTTGTTGTACTCTGTGCCAACCCATAGAGGCTGACACTACAATAGGTCTACAATTACCACCATTTGAAGTGAGTATATATAATAATACACTTTTCCTCAAAGATTACTTCAGTTAGTGAATCCCAAAGAAACCTTCAAGTGAGAAAGTTCTTAATATGCTGGAGTTGATATTGGGATCTCTAGGGTTGATCTCTAGATCTGTTCTGGGGACCCTGTATGACTTATGATATGCCACTCACTTCCCCATGCCTTAGTTTTCCAATATAAGTTGTAAATAATATTTCTCAGTCTTACATAGGTGTTGAAAACAAAGTTCTCAGATGTTTTCAAGGTATACTGATGAGATGGTGATGCACAGAAAAGCTTCTGAAAATGAAAAGGCACTGATGGGATGAAAATGAGTATTTGAACTGTTGAGATACACAGGCTGCCTTGTTAATTCCAAGGGGAGTAAGTTAAAATCTGGAAAGTGGGTGATCAGCTGAATTAAAGCCATTCAGTTTTAACTTAAAACCAAAATGCAGATCCTCCAGTGTAAAAGTATATCCATGAAGGCAGGAAGCTAGCAACAAATTAGGTTGGGGGATAGAGCACAGGACCGAATAAGGAGAAAAGGCATTGCTTGTGGAAGGAAGCAGTTAGAGTGAATTAACTTTACTTAATTGACTGTGAGTTATGCATTTAGACTAAGATAGTTGCAGACATTCCCTCGAGAACCATCTGAGTGGAAGAAAGACACCTCCAGAGGAGTCCCTCACCTCATCTGCAGGCTGGAAGGATGAAAGGTTAGACAGCCTCCCCTGCACTGGCTGCAGAAGGAACATGGGTCACTAGCTTTGACTGGCCATCTACCTTTCCTCCTACCTACCTCCTTTCAGAGGAGGTAAAATCAATCCTACCCTCCTGTTTTGATTTTTTTCAATAGTAGCCAAAAGCTTAATGCTAGCAGTTATCTGAAACTGTAATAATGAATAATTAGACATTGCACCACCACATGAGTAAAGATATGTCCTTATTTTAAAAGAAGTATAATTAACCCTATTTTCTCCGCTCTCTTGTGCAACTGCTACCTGTTTTTTTGGCAAGTAGCAGAGGTTTGTACCCAGATTAAGCAACTCTTGTTTGACAGATTTTGAGTATTATTTGAGAGCAGTATTCCTTAAGCAGCAAAGCAGAAAGAGAAGAACAAAGAAATAAGAGCAGAAGGGAAGAATATACCCCTTATATTCTTGTTCTCCCAGTTTCTTACCCCTATTCTTGTATAAGGGGCAAGAAGATTCATCAGAAATTACTTCTCCAGTTCCCCGGGAAGCAGATGCTGGAATAAGCAAATCTGAAGGAAACAAAATTTATAAGGTGAGAATTGCACTGTCCAAGCAATAAAGAATGATGATCAATTCTTGAACACCAAGGATATGTCTCTCCTGAGTCTTGTGGATTCACGGAGTTCAAGGTGGAAAGGACCATTGGATTATCCAGCCTGATCTCTTCTTAGCACAGTTTAGAAATTTTCATGTAGTAGCTCTACTACTGATCAGAGTAAGTTATGCTTAAACATAACATATTTTACTACAAGCCTTAACATAACTACCAAAAGTAGGAAAATGCATGCATTACTTTCCCGAGCTTACCACCTCTTTCCCCATTTCTCAGCTCTTTTTCACCAACCTCATGCCTCTCTTTCTCTGTCCCAATCTCCTCCCAAATACAGGACCTGCCTGTAATTCCTTTTTCTCTATTGGTCCCATTTTTGATAAATTTGTATTCAAATCTGGTATGTCCAGTACCATTACCTAAATGATCTCATACTTTGATGTAGTTACGTAGGTGCTCTAGGTATTTTAAGATCGTACTCCAGAAAAGATGCCCTTTCCAAAATATTCCCCTTCAAATACCTAGGAAGCTTGGCTATTCCTCACATAACTCCCCCATAACCACGTGTGAGATCCAGCCACCTTTCACAGTATCATCGGTAGCTTTCATCAGCTTCTCACTAAGTTACTCACGCTCAGCAATTTCTCATGTCACGTTCACTAGATTTCCAAGTCCCCACAGTCAGCTTAACCTCAGGCCAGGACTTGGTCAACAGTCATTTGCCTGCAGCCTTTACACCACCTTTGTACCAAGTTTATTCACAGCCATTTTATATTAACCTCTATATCACTATTACAATACTCAAAATACATCAATGTTAGAGCCAATCCCTGAGGTACCCTTCTGAAATTAACAGCTTGAACATTTCTTACTGACAGTTCTTTTTTGGGAATCTGTTGATTAGTCAGTTAGTAAGTCAGTATTTTCTGTGTGTGTACATCTGTGCATTTTACAGACTTTCAGAAAAAAATGGTATCAGACAAAGAAGCCCAGGTACAATAGTTTTCATTATTTTTGTGATCGAATGCGTCCATCAATATGGAAAAAAAGTTTATTTTCTAAGTCCAGTCACAAAGCATGCATCCGATCTGGAAATAAAAAAACGCCATGGCACAACATCCACCGATATAAATAGCTATCATTCTCTCTTTTTCTTCATTGAAACAATAAAACAAACCAAAAAATACACACAAGTCTCAAAGCAGTCAGTAGCGACAAACAAGTAGTACGTCACGGGAACATAACAGCTAGAAGGAGTGGGAATACTAGGTATCTGGTGATTATTCTTGCTGCTGAAAACCTTAATAGTTTGTCAATTACCCACTTACTATTTTCAGAACAACTTCGCAGTCGTTGAGGTGACTCTGCCATCCAGAAAGTTTGTTTGCTGCTTCTCACAGACATCCATAGGTTGCAGCCATGCACCAAGAGTCAGGAACAGCCCAGATACTCTCAGTAAACAGAGTCCGTGAAATACTCTGCAAAGCTTTCTCCAAATCCACTTTCCACCCAACCAGCTACACTGAATGCCTGTCATTTGATGTAACTAATGAGCTACCATCTCTTTTCTTTTAGACCAACCTTCATATCAGAGACTTTAAACCTCAAATACCAACTCGAGAGGAGGGGTTAGTGGCTGCCAAATTTTCACCTAGAAGAGGAAGGCCTTTCTCTTATATCCATTTACAGAAAACACCACAGTATGGTATGAAGATTTTATCAACATTTGAAAAATCCTTCATAACTCACCTGTGCCTTTGCTACACTTGGATTTGCAATGCCATCATCCAAACTGGTACAAAATCTTACCATATGATCAGGTATTTAAAATAACAAACAGGATTCTCCTGATGGTAACTCATTACAAAAGACTGACCTCTCCTTTTGTTTGTCATCTGATCTTGTTCTTGGTTTTTGTGATTCACATGTCACTTCTATCCTTCAAGTTGGAATCACCTTTATGTGGAAACCTCAGCATTCTTATATTCCCTATAGATCTATCGGTTTATAATGAATAACAAACATAAACAAATAGATGATGGTTCTACCAACAATCCAAACACCACACGTATTGTATATTATGTTGAAGAATACTAAATGGAGGTTCCTTTATTTTTTTTCTAAGGGTATTACAGGCTTTCTTTCTCTGACCATTTTTCATCTTTGTTGCTTTTTTCAGAGGTCTACCCTGTCTTCTTTCTCCTGTTCATTTTGGTTTTGACAAGATTCTACACGGTATTCCCATTTGTCACAGCTACAGAAATCAAATGAGAACCACTTACAGCATTATTCACTCTGTACAACAATCCAACTCTCATCTCCTTTGACCCAATCAAAACTTTTCCTAACAAAATAATCTATGACTATGTGCCTCAAGTGAAGAGATGCAGGGCAGATTCATGCAACTTGTGCTGCATCTTTAATTTTTCACTAGATCCAGATTGTAGTGGAACACGAGCTCCAACACAACAAAATCATCCAAACCACCAAAAATCTGTATATGCAAGAAGGAGCAAAGAAATATAGAAAAAAATATAATCTCACTTAATCTTAGATACCTAAAAGCTAGAATTGCTCTATACTTAGTAGGGAAAAAATAAGACCTCCCTCTGTGGGATGATCCCCTACATTCTAAAACATGTGTTTGGACTGAATTTCTCTCTTGAAGTGCCTTTTTATTCCTTGAGTGTAAAGTGAACTTGTATCACTAGATTAGACAAGATACTTAAATTATAGATGAATGAAGATGGGTAAGATAAGTCACTTTAGGTATCGTATGATGAAGATACCATGCGTGGTGTCTATGGAAAGCTAAAGATTAGTAACTTATCAAATTCATGTATATATATGTCTCACTGTTTTTTTTTATAGTGTGTTAACAATCTTGAAAGTATTATAAGCAACAAAAGAGCCATACCTGCAATAAAGGACACTAATTAATAAGTACAGCCAGAATGCAAACTGAGAGAGGCTGAACTGTTCTACTTAGTGCACTTGCATTACTATAATCCAAGAAGAAAGGGACAGCTCAGAGGAACAGCCGCTTTTAGCAGCCTTAGGCACACTGCAGATATGGGAACAGCTTACGAAGAATCCCTCTGAGAAAAGGTAGAGGAAAGGCATAATCCTTAGGAGTTGGCCAGGACACAGAGTCCCACAGTTCTGTTACAGCTAAATGAAGCTTCAAAAACAAAACAAAACAAACCCCATATTTTCAGATACGTTTTAGGTAAGCTTGCATTATTTCGTTTCTGTGCTCTGCACTTTGTAACCAAGAACTGAACCCCCGGGCAGCTGACGCTTCCCTTTCCCTCTCTGCGGGAACCGGGAATAACGACCGCAGCCACGCCAGCGCCCCGGGCGGCGAGGATCCCACTCCGCCCGCCCCTGACCAGCGCTCCGGAGGGAGCCCCCCCTCACCGCTCCCCAAAGCCCCTCGGGAAAGAGGGGTCTGCGGCCGGCCAGCCCGCCGGGAAAAACCCGTCACCGCCGCTCCGGCTGCACAGCCGCTCGCCCCGCACAGCAGCGCGGCGGCCCCCTCCGCTCAGCTCTATGGCAAAGCGGCTGCCAGGCCGAACGGGGACCACCTCCCGCCGCCATCTCAGCAGCGGGAACGCGCTAACGGCCCCGCTGCCCGCCCGCCGCAGTGCGCCTGCGCACAAGCTGCCCCCTCTCCCGGGTAGCGGGTATGGCGCGAGCACGAACAGCCCTCACGAGGCACTAGAGGGGGCGGGAAGGAATCACGGCTGTTATGGATAGCGCTACCGCCGCGACCTCCCGCCAATAGGCGGGCCGGCCTCGCTGTTTTCCCCCTTTCCGGCCAATCAGCGTTTGCTTCCTCCCCTGCCCCGTGAGCCGTTCTGGCCAATGGGAAGCGAACTCTTTGGGCGTCGCTGATATTCAAACTGCGAGCCGCGCAGGCGCCCGTCCCCGGCCGGAGCCTCGCCCGGGCCCCGAAGCAGCAGCAGCAGCAGGCGGCGAGGGTGAGTGCGGCGGGGCCGGACCGGGCTGGGCGGGGGACGGCAGGGTGCGCGCGTCTGGCCGGTGTCCGCCTGTGGGGCTCCCTTCTGCCGGCCCCGCCCGCCGCGGCCGCCTGCGGGGAACGGCAGTGCCTAGGGTGGGCCCCTCGGCTGCCCCGGCCCTGCGCTGAGGGGGCTGCGGCCAGGTGCTCGGTGGGGGACGGGGCCCACGGCCGCGCTGGGCGGGGCTGCCGCCCCTGCGGGTGGGGAAACCGGCTGCCTCGCTCTCCTCACCTTGCCTCCCTCACCACCCACTCTCGCTGCCTTCCTCCTTTGTGGTTTTGGTTTTTAACCTGCATCTGGTGAAGAGTTTCAACAGTGGTGTTGTGGGCTTAGTGTGGAGGTTTTTTTTTTTTGTTTAAGTTTAGTATATTATGAAATTAAAGAAAAAAAAAGAAATTCTGGATAATGCAACTGGCTGCAGACTTGGCAACGCATCATAAGATGTAATTGGGTGAAGCTATCAATCCGTCGTTCAGGTTAGGCTGAGGAGTAGCACTTCATAGAAACAGACGCAAAACAGGCCTGTGCTTGATGCTAATGTACTCAAATTGTTGTGGAAACAGGAAGGTGTATGTGGGCAAGGAGAGAGAAAAGGAGAGAAAGATCTTGGAATAAGTATCCAGTTCTCGCTAGTGCAGGTGATAAAGCAATAGTTATTCCTGAAATGATACCCTAAATCTAAACCTCTCTCAGTTATGTCGGTTGTTACTGCTTGGCTATGTCCTTAAGCCTTCAGAACTTAAAATTGTGCCTTGGTGGTTTTGTGTGCTGCTGTTCTCGGCTGCCTGTTACTAACTCTTACAGGCTGCACAGCCTCCAGTTTGTTTGTGCTGCAGTAGCTCACCTGCTTCTCAGCTGTTGAGCCACTTTCTGATTAGCCCTATTTTGTATCTTTGGATCTTCTCTTTTTTTTTTCGCAGCGAACACTAGAATTTTAATTTTCTATTTCTTTTCATAGTTAATGTTGCTAATTTTTAAAAATTGTGTTGCTTTTTTTTAATGTTGGGCAATTTTGTTTCCCTTTAACAAAATCCTCATTTAGGCTTTAGGACTTGTAAACAAAACAGAGCAAAGATTATGCATATGTATATGTATGTATTTTTTTTTTAATGCATGAATAAAGGCTTCAAAAACACCATGTTTCTATGTAGTTTGGGCAATATTGGCTGGATAAAGGCAAGACTTCTACTAGTGGCTGCAGCAGAGAACAGGTTAGCAGTGAGTAATTGAGTCTCTCAAGTTAGAAAACAAATTAATAATCTTGTAACTCAAGTCTTGTAATCAGGGTGTCACATGCGGTGCAAAGGGAGCCGATTTTGGAGAAGATTTGGAGGGCTTTGGTGACTGCTTATGGACAAGTTTAGCTTGACTTTCTAGTAATGATTCTTTAATATGTGTCTTAAGTAAGCAAAAGTCACTGGATATTTTTTTTTATTCCTAACATTGCAATTTGTTCTTTAGACTGTAACCTAAAAGCTTGTATCTTTTAACAAGGAGGTCTTCTAAAGAAGAAACTCTGCAGTGTGAAAATACTCTCTATTCCTTCAAAGCAGTAATAAAAACTAGCTTCTGTTGTTAAATCTACTGAATACTAACTGATAAATGGATGAATGACAGATTAAGCCATGTGTTTCTGAAGATAATTGTGTGTTATCACGTTTCCATTCTCACTTGCCTTGAACAGAGGTGGCAAGATCCTGAGGGCAGGAACTTTCAAACACTTAAATGTTCATGTAATAGTAGTAGTACTGCAGTGTGTTTAAGCAATGTTGATATAACTGCACTTAGAGACAGTTCTGCTTCCTGTAACTGACAGCATTTTCTGTACTATGTGCAAGCATGTGCATCTTTGCTTAAATGTGCACTTAAATAATGAACTGAATATATGAATAGAATAATGCAAATACTATAGAAGGTGGCAGCTACAGTTAGTTTTCCTTTTGTGTGTGACACTTCTGCATGGGAATGATAACCTAAATATTCGGATGAGGGGAAGTGTCAGGAAACACATGCATGGGAAAAGTTCCTGATTTAGAGGGATAGGTGGCATTTTACCTCTTCTACACAGAGTAGGGGACCTAAAGTTCTTCAACATATAGTCTCTTGACATTAGTAGATGCTTTAACCAGGCCATAGGAACAGAGCTAAACAAATATTTAAGCTAACAGTGCAGCCACAATGGTGTGGAGGTATAAGGAAAATATAAGTAATAGGATAACAGTAATTTTTTCACTAGGCCAATCAATTAACTTGGAGGAAAAAGAGATATAAATGGCAAATGTTTTCTTTACAAGTAGTCATGCAGCAGATTAAGCCAAAATGAGACTCTGAATACTTGCTTACAGTTGAACTTTGGCATGAGTAGAAAGATTAGTTGCAAATCATGACGATACACAGGTGATTATGCCCGTAGTGTATTTTTAATCTGTAAATGTAATAACAAGCTGACATATTTGGAAGTACTTGTCCTTAGTTCAAAAGCAATCTTTCAGCTTTTTTGTACTGTTTTATTACTAACTGGGAATTGTCTTATTGATTTAATGATATCCCAGAAACACAGTTTTTTGTGAAGAAAAGGCAAACTTATGGGATATGCTGATATTCATTTACTCTTGAGTCTAACCATTCAGTTTTTGATACACAGGAACTTCTTCAGGATGGAGAGCTACATTTCTTGCTTTTGCTGGATTATTGAGATCATCTGAGACAGCCTGACCCTCACCCACATTATCTTTTTGACAAGGCATATCCTCTCTTGAGGAGAGATTTCCTCCATATAGGACACATTGAATCTTGAACAGTTAAGAGGTACACCTGAAATGTAAGTTTGACATGTACTGATGAGAGTTAAGATCAACTTTATGCAGAAAATTAATTTTTTTTTGTCTACTATATTTGGCAAGCTATCACTGTAAAAAGAATAATGAACCTTTTACATTGGTGAGAAAAATATAAATATTGTGTTTTAAAAAAAAAAATCCATCTGGGAATTGCTAGCAATTACAGTTGTAATGAGAGATCGCGATATTACTAAACTGAGGTAAATTTCTTTGGATCTTCTTGGTGCTTCAGGTTTTGGAGAAGCTGACTTCATCTATACTTTGAGGAAATGGGTACAGTTCAAGGACAGATCTTTAAAGATATTCTCACCCACTCTTAACCATCCTAATCTATGGATTCAGGATGCGATTTGATACAATAGACTCATAGCTATTCAGGTGACATATCCCACTCCCATTTTACTCAGACACTGGGTATACCTTATTGGAAAGGGCTACTGTGAAGCATGGACTAGTATTTGGGCAGATCAGTTAAGTACTGATTCCTCTTGCTCCTCTATATTGGCTTCTACTAAGAAGTTACTTGTATAACTATGTTGACAAAGGCTTAATAGAGTATTTATGTTACATAATGTGGTTGAGTCTCAATTAATCTGCAAAACATACATGAGAGGCTTTCCTATGGTAATTCCAGTTAAGGTGAACTGCAACAGGATTCTTCAGTAACTTCACTGGTTTTTAACCTTGTGTCTGTCTGCAGATGGAGGAGGAGGACCTAAGTGAAAGAGGATTGTCACAAATTGCTTCAATCATGAATAGAGTTAGAGACTTGAAAAACAAATACAGAAATGAAGACAATATCACAGATGAACTTAACTGTACTAAAATCTCAGCTGATACAACAGGTATGTGTTTTTGTTACTCTGTTGTCACTTATGCACTTGATCTTAATGGCTCTTTCATTCTTAGTCTAGGCTAACTGAAAAGATTTAAGGTTTAGCATTTCTTCAGTATTAATGACCACAAAATGCATTTAAACTCCTTGTTTCTTAGTTAACTGCATTGCTCTAACCTTTTGTAAAAAAAACCAACCAAACAAAACCCCCCGAAAAACAAACAAACAAAAAAACCAAAAACACCTCCGCCCTCCACTCACCCAAAACACTACTATTCTTACATGAAGGCTTTTAAAAAGTATTTTCTTCTGTTCATATTTGCTACAGTTTTAATCAATCTCCTTTGTTATTTTTCTGTTAGATAACTCTGGAACTGTTAATCAAATAATGATGACAACAAATAATCCAGAAGATTGGCTGTGTTTTTTGCTTAGGCTAGAGAAAAAGGGTATTCCTCAGATGGATGTTAGCCTGCTGAATAGACTCATTGGTCGTTACAGTCAAGCGGTGACTGCATTACCTGCAGAAAAGCATAGTCAAGATGAGAGCTATGCTCGCATCCTTGTGAGATTCGCTGAGTTGAAAGCGTAAGTATAAATTTTCAGTGTAAGAACTACTCCTTCAGAATTTGCATGATGATAAAGTTTGTTTTCATTAGTAGTTTCTACAACTAATTATGAATAGAGGTGTTTTCATGTCAACTCTTTGAAACTGAGCAGCTTTGGCTAGTCAGCTTATCTGTTGTCTCCACAGTACTTGAATATTTTGTATATGCTAATAAAGATGATTGTTCAGAGCTATTTGATTCAGAGATGTTAACACACTTTTTTTTCTGGGTTCTATGTACAAGGTACATAGCATGAGACCCCCCGCTTTTTTTTTATTTTCTTCAGCTCAAAAGAAACTGCATTGGTGAAATTTGGTATAACTTTTGGTAACTAAAGAATCTGTGTATTAAGCTGTGTATGTTGTAAGTTAGAATTAATTTTCCTGTAGACTTCTATAACTGATTTGGCTGTGAGGTAGACAATTTCCTATTATCTAATCTATTTAGTCAAGCCATAGTGGTCTATCCTTGTGTAGTCTGCTTTCTCCCTTCTAAGAAAGATGCATCCCAACTACATTAAATAGCTGCATTAGGGTAGGAAGAATGTCTCGGAACATCATTCTGTACTTTCATACTTATGAAATTAGTTTTGTGTCCTGGTTCTGGCTAGGATAGAGTTAATTTTCACCTGAGCTGGGAGAGGAACTGGAGCTGGTGGCCCCCTGGCTGGGAGAGACACCTGGGATAGTTTACCCAGATTGGCCAAAGGGCCATTCCATACCATGTGACATTATGCTCAGTATATAAAGTTAGGACTGTGCGGAGGGGAGGAAGACAGGCATCAGGATCCCCTGTGAGTTATTGTTCTGTAAATTATGTGCTTAAGTATTTTCTGTTACTGGTTTGTTGTTTGTTTTCCATCTATTTTCTTTTAAACTGTTTTTATGTCAATCCGCGAGTTTTGCCCTGTTTTCTTTACAGATTCTCCTCCCTGTCCCACTGTGGGGCGTGGTGAGGGAGGAGTGAATGACTGTGGTATTTTAGCTGCTGAGTAGGGCTAGACCACAACAGATTGTGGCCATTTATTGTTTTATTCAATCCAAATTTGAACAGTGCAGTGGTTCAGACTTCTTCAGACATAATTTGGGACAATTATAGTTTGATTTTTTCGTAAGGAGTTCTTTTGTCACTTGAGATACTGTAACAGCAAATATTTTGATTAAGAGCTGCATTTTAACATTGCAGCAATCCTTAACAATTAGAATTGAGCAGATGGTCTTCCAGTGAATATAGCTAGTCTTTTTCTGTTGTACATCCTCCCATTTGGCTTTTTGGCAGGTGGCTTGATCTTGCAGTATGATATGGTCTGCCTCTTTGTCTTTACTGTAATTTGCATGGATCTTGCTGCATCAGTGTTTACTAAAACCATACAATGGAAGTAATCTGTTGAAACTACTGTTGAGAAACAAGCAGAAGCGAATAATGACCTGCTGTGAATCCTTAGTATCTTGAAGAGGTAAGATGTTTTTGTGTAAGTGGAGTAAAGCGTATCTTAAAATCGTAGAATGGCTTGAGTTGGAAGGGACCTTAAAGATATATCATCCAGTTTAAACCCCCCTGCTGTGAGCAGGGGCCATCTTCCACTAGATGAGGTCCCTCAAAGCCCCATCCAATGTGGCCTTGAATGCTTCTAGGGATGAGGCATCCACATCTTCTCTGGGCAACCTGTTCCAGTGCTTCACCACCCTCACAGTAAAAAATTTCTTCCTTATATCTAATCTAAATCTACCCTCTTTCATTTAGAGCTAGTACCCCTTGCCCTATCACTACATGCCCTTGTCAAAAGTCTGTCTCCAGTTTTCTTTTAGGCCCCCTTGAGGTACTGGAAGACCACTATAAGGTCTCTCCAGAGCCTTCTCTTCTCCAGGCTGAACAGCCCCAACTCTCTCAGCCTGTCCTCATAGGAGAGGTGCTCCAGCCCTCTGATCATCTTCGTGGCCCTCCTCTGGACTCGCTCTAACAGGTCCATACCCTTCTTATGTTGGGGGCTCCAGAGCTGGACGCAGTACTCCAGCAGAGTATGAGAGCAGAGTAGAGGGGGTGAATCACGTTCCTCGACCTGCTCTCCACGCTTCTTTTGATGCAGCCCTGGATGCAGTTGGCTTTCTGGTCTTCAAGCGCACATTGCTGGCTCATGTTGAGCTTCTCATCAATGAAGTTCTTCTTGGCAGGGCTGCTTTCAGTCTGTTCTTTGCCCAGCTTTTATTGATACTGAGGATGGCCGTGACCCGTGTGCAGGACCTTCTACTTGCCAATGAGAACTTCATGAGGTTCTCAGGGGCCCACTACTCCAGCCTGTCAGGGTCCCTCTGCATGGCATCCCTTCCCTGCAGTGTGTTGACATCATCACACAGCTTGGTGTTAGAGTGGTCCGTCTGTCAAACCCATGTCTCTCCAGTTTAGAGACAAGGATGTTGTGTGGGACAGTGTCAAATGCTTTGCACAAGTCCAGGTAGACGATGTCAGTTGCTCTTCCCTTATCCACGAATGCTATAACCCTGTTGTAGGAGGCTGCCAAACTGATCAGGCATGATCTGCCCTTAGTGAAGCTGTGCTGGCTGTCACCAATCACCCTCTCAATTTCCATGTGCCTTGGCCTGGTTTCCAGGAGGATCTGCTCCATGACCTTGCTAAGCACAGAGGTGAGACTGACTGGCCTGTAGTTCCCTGGGTCGTCCTTATTTCCCTTTTTAAAAATGGGGGTTATGTTTCCTCTTTTCCAGTCAGCAGGAACCTCAGCAGACTGCCATGTTTTCTCAAATATGATGGACAGTGACTTAGCAAATTCATCTGCCAGTTCCCACAGGACCTGTGGATGCATCTCATCAGGTCCCATAGACTTGTGAACTGTCAGGTTCCTTACATGGTCCCAAACCTGGTCTTCTGCTACAGTGGGCAGTTCTTCATTCTCCCTGTCCCTGCTTTTGCCTACTGCAACTTGGGCGATGTGGCTAGAGCCCTCGCCAGTGAAGACTGAGGCAAAAAAAGTCAACAAGTACCTTAGCCTTCTCCATGTCCCGAGTAACCAGTTCTCCCATTTCCTTCTGGAGAGGGCACACACTCTCCCTGATCTTCCTTTTATCCCTTATGTACCTATAGATGCTTTTCTTGTCCTTGATGTCCCTGGCCAGATTCAATTCTGTCAAGGCTTTAGCTTTCCTTACCTGATCTATGGCTGTTCAGACAATCTCTCTATATGTCTCCCAGGCTACCTGTCCTTGCTTCTGCCCTCTGTAGTCTTCTCTTTTTGTTTTTTAATTTGTCCAAGAGCTCCTCATTCATCTGTGCAGGCTGCCTGGTGTTTTTGCCTGACTTCCTCTTTGTTGCGATGCATCGCTCCTGAGCTTGTAGGAGGTGTTCCTTGAATATTAGCCAGCTTTCTTGGGTCCCTCTTCACTTCAGGCCTTTCTACCAAGCAGATCCCTGAAAAGGCCAAAGTCTGCTGTTGTGAAGTCCAGGGTAGAAAATTTGCTGCAAACCTTCCTTGCTGCCCTAAGGATCTCGAACTCTACCATCTCATGGTCACTGTAGCCAAGGCTGTCCATGAGCTCTGCATTCGCCACCAGCCCCTCCATGTTGGTGAGAACAAGGTCCAGCATAGCACCTCTTCTCATTGGCTCCTCTATCATTTGAATAAGGAAGTTGGCAACCACGCTTTCCTGGATTGCCTATGCCCTGCTATGTTGTCCTCCCAATAGATATGGGAGTGGTTAACGTCCCCCATAAGGACCAGGGCTTGTGACTGTGAGGCTGCTCCTATTTGTCTATAGAGGGGCCTCGTCCACTGGGTCTTCCTGGTCAGGTGGTCTGTAGCAGACCCCCCTCGTTTGGCACGTTCACTGATTGCTCACAATTTTCTCAGTGTCTTGAGATTCCCCTGCTGTTTTAGACTTGCCTTCTCTGCTCCTGGCTGTTAGCTTATCTAGTACTATCTGTTTTGTCACTGCTCAGTTTTAGCTGCTGCTAATGAAAATTCAGTCCTCTAATGACTTTCTAGAAGTGCTTCTGATTTTTTTTTCTTTTAGTTTTTGCAAGTAAAGTAGCATGTTGATATGTAGGTGCTCTAGTGATACTGCCTTTGGTGGGAGAAGAAAGGTGCTCTTCCACAGAGTTCTGCTTGCTGTTCTCCCAAATGTTCCACCCAACAGGAAAAGCAAGTCAGAGCACCACAAACTTCAGAAGCAGTGACAACAGTTTGAGATTGTAGTATCTATTATGATATTGACCTGTTATGATACTGAGGTTGTCTGAAAAACCCTTGAATGTGCTCTCAAACATGCAAACATGAACAGCCAGTTTCATCTGTGAGGTTTTTTTTTGTTTGTATGTTTGTTTTTTTTTTTTAAATCTATATTGCACTTTAACCATGTCAGGCTTGCTTTCATGTAATGCTTCTGGCTGTAGAACAGTGCCACCAAGTGTGTGACACTTAATGCCTGTTGCTAACATTAGGTCTTGTTCTGCATATTGCTATCCAGGTTGTTGCTGCTTTCTATAGGAACTTAAATTTTGACATGCTTTCTGAAAGTGAATGTAACTCACATGTTACAGCTTCATTTGTGTTACTCTGACTTTGCCTGCAGGTGGGTTATTCTTGTGCCTGTCCTGTTCCTTTGGATGATCAGAGCTGAGTTTATTATGCTTACTGGAGTCCAGTAGCATGCCTTAACTATGATAGAGACTTTTCTCATTCTTAATTCCACAGAATTCTACTGGCAATATGTTATCTTTTGCTTTCTGTGTTGTATTTTTCTGTACCTAGTTTTTTTTTAACCATTGTAATAAATTTTTCATCATCCCCACCTCTAAATACTACCTTTGCTTAACTGTTGAACCAGGGTAGAATTTTGGAAGAAATTCCTTTAGTTCTTGATTGTGAATTTTGCTAATAAGTGTTAAAAGAACTTTTTTATAATATTAAAAAGAGAGACTGAGTCCATTGATACAACATGTTAATTTATTTCATTGTGCTATAGATTCAGGCCTTTTCTGTCTTGAAAAATATCTACCTAAGCTGTATATCCTCTGAAATATTTAAATGTTGGTGTACTGTGTGCAAGCATCTCAGTTGTCCTACTTAGCAATCTATGACTGAATGTAAAACTAGGATTAAAATTTAGTAAAAGTAAGAAACTATTAAATGTGAAGTATCTTTTATTGAGTTTGTGGCACAATCCTACATTTTTGAAGTCTACCATGTTTGCCATTGCTGCTTCTGGTGTGTCTGCAGAAAATGGACTTAAATCCACCTTGTGCTACTAAATTTAACTGGTAAGAGTGTGTTGCCTAGGAGCATGGGGAAAATAGAATGAATTTCCTACATCTTGTAAGGAGTCAGTGTTCCCATAGAACCCTTGATGGAGGTAGCTACTGGATAAATGGTCTTGTTGTGTCTTAGTTTTCTATAGGTATGGTATTATAAATATACCAACAGAAACAATGTCCTCCATTGACCTACATCTCTGCTAAGGGAATCTGACAATTTGGGTGCAGCTGCGGAAGCTCTTCAATGTGGAAAAACTCATAACCTCTAGCAAAACTTCGGAGTTCAGTATTGCTTTAATGTAATGGATTGGAAACTTTGTGACCATATTGCTGCAGGATATAACTAATAGTGTATATAATTCTTCTGACTTGTTTAATGAGATACATTTTTCCACACTTGGTGTTTCTAAAGCTGTCTCCTCCCTGTCCCCCTGCCTTGCAACCTTTTTCATGTAAGAGTGAATGCATTTAGAAGAATGGATATTTTTCTCTGGATAGTGTTGCCATGTAGCCTGGAAGGGCTATAGGTACAGGTTAGTGGGTGTTCTGAGGGAAAAGATCTACATATTTTGAGGAATAATATAAGCAGTGACAAAGAATGAGTCCTTAATTCAGATTGTCTTCAGATTTGAGCAAATTCTGGTTTTTGGAAAGGGTCAGCTTAAGATATATATCTATATTTCTCTCTGTCTCTGTGTATGTCTTTCAGTTATTGGCTTTTTAAGACTCTTTGCTTATTTGTACTTCACTGATGGCTCTAAGGAAGAAGAAAAACTTTGACTATAGATGGATTACTTTTTCAGAATTATCTACAGCCATAAGTTCCAGCATATGGAACTTAATCCATGTTACTCAGACTCTTCACCTTATGTAACTATTGATATGCTGTCTTTACAGTCTTCAAGATCCAGAGGAGGCACGGGACCAATTTCATCTGGCCAGGCTGAACTGCAAGAAATTTGCTTTTGTGCATGTGGCTTTTGCACAGTTTGAGCTATCACAAGGTGTGTAGAAAAACTTATTTGATGTTGCTCTTCTGTGTTTTTCTAGACTTTGTTGTTTCAAACTTCTGCTCTGTTACATAATTTGCAAGGATACGGATAGGTATTAAATCAGAAAAAGAAAAAACTGGGTTTTCTTTTTGTTTGAAATTTGACAAGAACATGTGTGTTCATTTTGATGAAAACATGTGCACAGTTCTTAATAGTATTCATGTTTTAGAAATAACTTTCCAAACAAGATGAAAATAGACAGTGACTTCTGGGTTTTTTTTTAAGCTTAGATCTTGCAGTGGGAGGTATGAGTGAGACTGTTGCTGTGTTAAAAAAATGGTACTCAAATTTGGGTAGTAACTTCCCTTTAGATACTTTCAGCTTGCTTGTGGAAGAAATTCTGGCTTCTTCCAAAGAGCAACTGTAGATTCTCTGGGTTTTTAGTTAAACCAAAATATGCTCTAAATGTGCAATTTGGTGCAATTAAATTTCCCTCTCTGCCACTCAGGTTCTTAAGTAGCTAGCAACTGGATTTTAATTGATTCTTCTGTTTCCTGTTGAACATTCATACTGGGACAGTGGAGGTGGTTCATATCTTCTGTTGCATATAAATGCTGTGGACTGACTTTTTTGACAGTATTGTAGATGCTGTGTTCCAGTCAGTTGGGGCGGCGGGAAAGGGTGCAGTTTGTCAGTGTTCAAAATGGAATGATAGTCTTCATCATATGGTGCCTTACAGCAGTGTTTTTGACAAGCCATTTCTGATATGAGAGTAATAATGTCTTTTAAAAACACTGGTTCCCTTCTTTATCCTGTTCCTTGGTGTACTGAATCTGGCTTGGGTGGTGTTAATTTTCTTAACAGCTCATATGATGCTGTGTTTTAGATTTGTGACTACAACAGTGTTGATAACACACCAGTGTTTTAGCTGTTGCTGAACAGTGCTTGAACAGTGTCAAGAATTTTTCTTGCTTGGCCTCTCCTCTGCCCAAAGGCTTGTGGTGGCCAAGAGGTTGACAGGGGATGCAGCTGGGACAACTGACCTGAATTGACCAAAGGGATATTCTATGCCATGTAGCATCATGCTCAGCAATAAAGAACTGGAGGATAGTTTTTCCACAGCAGCAGATGCTTGGAAACTGGCTGGGCGTTGGCCTGCTGGTAGGAGGTGATGAATTATTGCCTTTGCATCACTTGATATGTTTTGTTTGGTTTTTTTCCCCTTTTTTCCTTCACTTATTAAACTCTTTGAGGTTTTTTCTTTCTTTTGCTCTTCCAGTTCTGTAGACTGTGTAAGTTATGCTCCAGTATACTTAAAACAATAGGGCCTCCAATATATTGGACCAGTAGTCCACAAAGTTCACCTTGGCTTATGTAACTTCTTTCCTATTGTGTGCAGGGGAGGTGGCCCTGGTGCTTGCTAGCAAGGTCGTGCTGCCTACCCAAAAATGTTTAGTGAGCACTATATGCTTATTAAAAAGATAATAAAACAGTAATTCATCAATAATAAAGATATTGAAAGTAGTATAATAAAAAAAACTATTTTGTAATTCACGTAAAGTGTAGAAATGTTACTAATGGTTACCAATGACTAAATTAATCCTTCTATCACAATCACTTGTGAATTTAATTACCACATGTATATGGGATGTGTTAATGCAATAGTTTCTCTTTGACAGCAAATAGTCAACCTGAAATGAAATCCTAATCCCAAAGAAATAAGCCATTTATGCCTGGCTTAGTTTTATCTTCAGTGTGCTCTCTGATTTATATCTGCTGCCTTTGAGCTGGTCTATCTGATATTTGGTAATGTGTATGGAGCTGTAGTGTCCCTGCTGGGTGCTTCAGAGAGGATTAATGTCATGTGTGAGTTGTACATTGTTACTTTAAAAGTGCTGTTACTTTTTCACTGAGTGTGTTGAGTTTAGGCTAGAGGGAAAGGAAGGAGGGTAGTGCTTTGTTACCCCCTCATCTCAGTCATTTCAATAGTGTTTTGGCACACTTGCCAATTGCTTCTGGATTAATCTGTATTTCCCTTTGTATTAAGAAGAGTTAATTATAGCAAATTTGCAAAATTGTGAGCTGAAGCTCAAGTCAAAATTCTGAAATTATGGTTGGCAAATTGATACTGATTTTCTTTTAAATTGAATCTTCATGAGCTGAAAATGGAGTGACACAATAAAGGTGGCATTCTGTTTTGTTTTTATTTAAATGCTGAATACAACTTAATTTAAATAGGGCACATGAGGAGCTGTCTCTTCCTTGCTTTTGGTGTGCTTGAAGGAGATTTGCTGTGAATTGCTTGGAATTCAAGACCATAAATAATACTCAACTTTTGCTTATATAAAACATTATGCCTAGGTGTATCATTCTGGCTTTTTGTATGTGAACTGGACTGATCTGAAACTCATAGAAACTTCTGGCTTTACTTTTGTGCCTTGGTTCCTCACCTGTTAAGGGGGATGGAGCTTTTCATTTTTCATGTAGGTGTTTTGATATTGTTATTTCTTATTCAGTGAGGCACATAATACTAGGAGGATTTACTTTTCCTTTTGAGTAGCAGGTCTTGCTGAAGCAATGTGTGGTTACTAAATATAGCCAAAGGTAGAATGCTGCTTAAGGATTCTTGAAAAGAAATACTAAGCCTATCCACTTGCTAAGGATTTGGGAGAAAAATAATATTTGATTATATAGTTTAAAAAAAAAGTAGTAACAAATATGCACAAAATAGATCTAAATTAAATCATAGCCATTCTTATTTTGGCATTTCCTTGCTTCAGTGTCCAACATCACCCATTTAATATTCTTAGAATAGGTTACATAAGCATAAGTTCCTAATATATACACTTCACTCTCCACCAGTGTGATTTGCAGCTGACACCAACATCTAGCTTTAGTTATCTGTGGAGTTTTGAGTGCTGGAGACATCATGGAGCTCTGAAATATAATATTATATACTATAAGAAATACTTAATTATATACACATGTGGAACCTATAAGAACACAGTGGTCTACATTTCGCTGCTTTGGAACTGAGGAAGGAGGACATCTGGGACTTCAAGGTCATTAAACAGCTGTAACAAAACATTGCATTTTGTCCTCATGCTCTCTAAACCTAGGAAAATATTTTGGTTGCAGTATGCTTCCTTCCTTATTTGATTTTTATGGTTTTTTTAATAGCTGTACGTGCACATGCTTATATATGTAAACTGACTGTTTTCATTATGTTTTGTTAAAACACCCCCTTTTCTCCCTCTAGTTCTCTTCAACCTCTGTTTATGGCATTTAGTAATGTGTAAAACTGTAATGAAACAATATCTTTCATTTTCAGTCCTCTTTTCTTAACTGTAGTGCTTTCTGGAGTAGCGATGTTTGATTTTTAACAGCCGCTTTTAACTTTGATTTCTATTCAGTGCATTAAAGATGTTTTATAATGCATATGTAAAAGTTTGTATCTGGTCAGATCTAATGAAAGTCCATAAAGGTTGTCTTTCCTTGCTGATACTACAGAAAAAAAAAAGGATTTTAGAATTTGTGTTGTATTTCCTTACAGTTCCTTTAAAACCAAACAATTACTGAGAATGCAGTTTTGTGAGTTCATAAAGCATACTTTTTGTGACTCGGTGTTCAACTTCATGTGAAAAATTGACTTACATGATTCACTTATAACTAGTTCCAGGCAATATCCTTAAAGTGGATATCCAAGAAGAGTTTTCTATTTCCTTGATTTCTAACTCTGTGTTCCTTACTACTTAGGAAACGTGAAGAAGTGCAAGCAGCTCCTTCAGAAGGCTATGGAGTGCTCTGCTGTTCCACTAGAAATGTTGGAAACTGCTCTAAAAAACTTTCATTCACAAAAAAAGCAGTTGCTTTCAGATGAGGAGAAGGAGAACTTAGCAGGTAGTTGCAACTTCTTAAAATGTTGGTTGAGTTTATGCATGTTATAATTCTAGATCAAAAAAATCTTTCTAATGTTTGTCCCTTCCACATACAAACTCATAACCTGCTATTGTCTAATCAGCATATTTATCTATATTATCAACTTTGTTACTTCAATATTTGGTTCCATCTTCAATGCAGTGACTGTAGTTTGCAGGAGCCATAGGATGGTAGATTCTCAGATTCTGCAGAGGGTGTTCCTCTGACTTGTTAAGTATTCGTACTTTGAAATAGAGACGTAAAGCTGAAAGTGTGAAATAAGAGCTACTGGTGGTGGAGAAGAATTAGAACTGAAATATGCAGACTAAACTATACAGATAGCTTACTTCTATCTTGTGACAGGCTGGTGAAGTTCTGGCAGTCATTTCAGTAAAGTCAAATCTAGGAAAAATAATCCATTTCAACTTTATATTTTACAAATGGACAAAACCGATGTATTTATCAGTACAAAATTGAAGTGCTTCACTGTATCATAAAACATAACCGATACTGGTTGCTGGGTATGTAATTTCAACAAGGGAACAGCTACCTCATGAAGTTTGCAAGAGATAGATTTGTTTGGAGTGGAAAGGAGCAAAAAAAACATGGTTCCACTTAAATATGGAAGTGCATTTAACTAACTTTTCCAAGACTGGTATCTGAGACTTCCATATTTTTGCTTTGTATAAGGACAGAATTAGTGCAAAATAGGTCTGTTTTAATTTCCTTATAGATATGTCTTCAGGAATGTGGTTTGAGATTTGACTGGCTCCTGTTGAATCAACCTTTGTGTTAAACATTAGTTGTGGCAGGAGGAATCCAAACATTTGGCAACACTTGCAATAATATAATAAGATATTAAAAATGTCCTTAAACTTTGGTTTCTTGAGAGGCTGTAGATAGCCATGAATTCTTCTGTTTATTGAATCAAGTCAAGTGAATAATTTCCTATACTGATGGAAAACAAGGCCTATGTGATGAAAAGACTTGTTATATAGTATCTTAATTGTCTTTGACTTTTTATAATATATGTTCCTTGGTGTCTGATTTGTTTTTGTTTTTTTTTTTTTAAATACGTATCTTGTATTGTGGAAGAAATCTTTCTAACTGAATAATCAGATACTAATTTCCATTTTAAAAAGGGTTTGTCAGGAAAATAACTGAATTTAAGAAGTTAGCATATATCTGAAGGCTTTTAAGATAGCTTGTACTCAACAATGTTCTCTAACTGAAAAAGTAAACTACCTTTTCTGCATTGTAACACATGAACAGAGCGTGTTCATGGGCAATTACTAAAGTGTTGATGTATTTGCGTTAGTGTGTTCTGACTTCTCATGGTCATTTGTTCATCTCTGAGAAATGACCTTCCCTTCTTCACCTCTAGGCAAAAATAGCTTGAATGGTGGACCAGGCTTTTCTGAGCTGTTTATTTGTGGATTTGAGGTTTTAGAATGACTTCTTAAATAACTTGATTTCTGGTTCTGCTTACTGTAAAATACATCTGAAATATATACTTTATTAATGAGCTTTGTGAAAATAATGTGACTAGGAATTGACTTGATGTTTCATTTTAAGATTGATGTATAACTTCTAAAATTTCTGCTAAATCTTCAATAACCAAGCAAGATTCTCTACTGGATTAAGATTGCGTTGGTGAATGAGCTGTTTGCTGTTGCCTGCCTTGATTTTCACTGTCCTGGTACAAGGGCACAGCTTATAAGACCACTCTCAAGTTTGCTATCAGTGAAAAAAACTGGTTTAATTTAACCTAACAAATTTCTTAGACTAATTAAATTGAATTTACCTAATATGAGTTAGGGATTACTCTCATAAGTGCTATGTTGGCAGGTCAGTGAGGTGTGGAGAGACTAGCAAAAGGTCTTTGGTAACAAGTAACTGAGCAAGTAAGCTCTTCAACTGCTTGGTAGAGTTTGCTCTAGAAGGGAATGTGCCTGTAGTCTAACTCTGTCAGGAGATTTTGGATGTAGCTTGGATATTTCTTTCAGCCTAGGATTTGTCAGTATGAAAACCATGTTCAGTAACTGAAATTGGGAAGCTTCTTAGGATTTTAATAACTAAAACTGTATTTAAAGTGCCTCCCTCTTGAAGAAGGGGAATGAGAATCTGAGGGAGAAAAACAAGTGTTTAATTGATGATTGGTAATTCTGATATTCCGATTCTTGTCTTCTACTTCTGACACAGTAGGTAGTTCTAGGGAATTAGTATGCAGCCTTCCAGAAATCGTACTGGAAAACCTAAAGGAGAAGGTATGCCTGTGAAAGATGTACCTATTTATGTTGTGATCACTACTTTTTATAATTTTCACTAGAACTGAAAAGACTGCATGGTTTTGCAATTGCAGGCACCCATTAAATGCTTTAAATTCAATAGATGTATAGAAACATAACTGAGGTAGCACAGAAATATTAAATTAAAATGAAATAGCACATAAATGAGGTCAGAGCCCAAAAGCAAGTGTTCAACAGGAGGAGAACAGGGTAGGTTGGCCAGAGGAGGGACAGCCATGAAGATGATCAGAGGGCTGGAGCACCTCTCCTATCAAGAAAGGCTGAGAGAGTTGGGGCTGTTCAGCCTGGAAAAAGAGAGAGCTCCGGGGAGACCTTATAGTGGCCTTTCAATACTTAAAGGGGGCTTATAGGAACGATGGGGAGAAACTGTTGCAAAAGGCCCTGGTAAAGAGGACAAGGGGTAATGGGTTTAAATTAGGAGGTAGATTTAGATTAAACATAAGGAAATTTTTTTTTTTTACAATTACAGTGTTGAAACACTGAAACAGATTGCCCAGAGAGCTGGTAGATGCCCCATCCCTGGAAACATTCAAGGCCAAGCAGGACAGGGCTCTGAGCCCTGATCTGGTTGGAGATGTCCCTGCTCCTTGCAGGGGGATTGGACTAGATGACCTTTAAGGGTCCCTTCCAACCCTAACTATTCTATGATGCTACATTATTATCAGTGTCTTGGGTTTCTGCAGTAGCAGGGAGTTTGTAAGGATTGTCTAGACAGTTTTATCTTTTGAGATACTACCTCTGAAACAAGCTTAATTTGAGTTTTGATGCTTAATTTAGAATTTATTATAGTTATTTAGGTGTGGGTGTCCCCTTCGTGTGTACGGATAAATAATTGGAATGAACAATGAAAGAATCCAAATGTAAGCAGTTTTAAATCTCCTGGGAAGTCATTGTGGAGCAAGCTTTGGAAACATTCCTCAGATAATGCTATTTTGGAGTGGAGGTTTACTCTCAGAATGTGGATTGGGAAAATCACCTTGCTCTGAAAGCGTGGGTTTCTTCTTTACTCCCTCAAGATATTATTTAAACCAATGTTTTTGGTGCTTGTATTTATCCTCCTGCAGATAGGATTATATAAACAATGAGGTTTTTAATTTAGAAGTTAAATTGTTTGGATGGTCTTTGACTCTCCCTTTTATGTGTTTAAACATAGTTTACAACTACAGCTGTTGTAGTTGTAAACAGCTGTTGAAAACAAGTACCTAATGTATTTAACAATTGTTATAGGACATTTTGTGCTTATCCTGGAAAGCTCCTTCTGGTTCTAAGTCTGTGTTTGGCTTTTTTCTGTTTTCATCTGAATTACCATATCTTATATAATTACATAAAGTCTGTCTAGATCAGTAGAAAACAGTCATATATGTCATTGATACTAGATGACTGCAAATACATATATTTTTAAGTTTCACCTATTATAAAAGAACTTTTTTTTTTCTTCTGAAACCAATACAATGTGCGGTATTATCTGAATAATTCTAGCTAATTTACTTACAGTATCAAATACACAAGAGTCTGGACTTCAGAGCATAGTTGGAAATCACAGAAGCATAAAAAGGAATGATTCTGGTGAAAATTCTTCTACTGTTACCAGACTTTTTCTTGGGTAATGGCTTGAGTTCTTATTTAATTTTTTAAAACATCAGTTAAATCAAAACCAAAGACACTACAGTGTTGTGGGTTTTTTTTTTTTCTTGCTTTCAGGGAGGAGAAGTCACAGGAACTTGATGCTCTAGTTAATTACCACAATCCATTAAGACCACTAAACAAACCTAACCAGGTAGAACATCTTACATTTTCCTTCAAAATTTTAAACTTTTCTACTTTCCACATAATAACTTTCAATTTGCTCTTAGGTCTGCTCCTTTGGAAGGGTTCCTGTTGAACTAGTAGCTGATGATGATGATGTGAAGAAGACAGATATCTCACTTACAGCTAGTGTTATGAAGAGGTATGGCTGTTGAGTTTACTACAGCACAACAGACTTTAATACTCCTTTTCAACAGTGTTTTTACTGGATAGTGGAAGTGTCAGATGTTAAAAATGTTAAAATTGATCGAAAGATTCTTGACAAATAGTTATTATAATTGCAATAGATATTGCAATAACCTGCTTCATATCTTATTACTCAGATTCTTTGTCTGAGAGCATGCAAAGATCAGTTTCTCATTCTGGCTAATCAGTATGCTCAAAAGAAAAGGAGAATAAGAAAAAAAAATTGTTCAAAATAATTTTACATTTGCATATTTCAGTTTCTAAAATTAGATACAAGGCAGTCTTCTAACTTCAAAAGATTTTTAAATCCTTATTTTTAACATAATCCACATGATGATTATTATATTAAGAAAGTTATTTAAGATATTTAATTATACTCATTTTATTGTGAATAAGTGTTCAGTAGTGGAAGAATCTGCCAACTAAAATAACGCTTTGCTACATGTGGTAACATGTCTGTAGGATAGCTTGAAAGTAAGCAGAGGAGAAGGCTTCCTCCTCCAATCAAGTCTGTTATGCTAACTTTCTCCTTCTCTTATTGCTGTGTGACTGAATTAATGCAGAAATGGGAACTTTGGGAAGAAATACATAACCGAAGAGTAAAAATTGCATATTTAGCCTCTCAGAAGTTAGTTAAAGCCTAGTATTCTAAATCTGTGGAAGTAGCAGGATAATGTAATGTAAGTATTTTAAAAATTACTATGGAAGACACCATTGGGGTTCAGGATCCTAGCTGTAGCTTATTACTATTTTCTGTGGAAGACAACCAATTAAGTCATCTCTTATTTCATAGGACTATGGTCGCATTGTTACAGATTTTTTGTATTGTTTCTCTCTTGGCTGTCAGAGTGGACCTGTTTGATATTTGAAACTTGTAGCAAAGTCTTCACACAACTGTCTTTTTCATCTGATTTACAAATGGCAATCGTTACATTATATATTGACATATGATGTAATTATCAATGTTATTTCAATAGGCAAATATCGGGCTCCAAATGTACAGCCTTCATTGCACCTTTTCCACCAGCAGAACCAAAATCTAGTGGGGGTGATTCATATGACCTGGGAGACTTACAGGTAACTTAAATCTCATTGAAATAGACATAAGGAACTCTACCTGGCTGTCCTATTGTGTTAGAAAGGAAAATAATGTATTTTTCAGTTAGAAAAGAAATAAGGTAGAATTTTCCTTTGGGTTAAGTAATCAGTTGTGAATAGAAACATTCATTGTGGCTTTTAAATTTGAAAATTACTATGCATAATCTGGCATTCAGAAAGAGCTTTCTCTGAACAATACATCTGATGGGAGAAACGGAGGGGGTGTTAAAAATCTGTCATATGACTTATGAAGAGGGGATAAACAGATTTTATCTTGACTACAGGAGCTCTTTCAGCTATAGACATGATTTCTTTTCATGGGAAGTACTTTATTCAATGAAGTCAGTGTAATTGAGTTCATTAAGTGCTCTATGGAGCTGTAAATTATGTCTTTTGATAGAGAATTATTTCAACCTATGCCTTGCATTCTCATGTCCTGTGTCCCCATCCCCCGCCAAAAAAAAAAAATCAAGAATAGAAAGCATTTAGGTCTTCGTTATAGAAACTGTGTGATGGAAATTCAGAGTGTTGATGGATTTAAAAATAGCGTCAGTAATACTTGTCTGTGTACCTTGCACTGTTTGCTTTGTGTTGGTCATTAATTATCATAAGGAAGTGTCTTTTGGACACTATGCTTGGGATCTCCTTTGATTCTTTTTAAGATGCTCTTTGTTTTCTTTGGTCCTTACAAGAAAAAAAATTCTTTACATTTGCAGATGTTGGATGATAACAGTGTAGAAATGGCTACCAATTCAACTGTAACTCTCAAAACCAAAATGGATACAAGTCTTGCAATGAAAAAAGAAGGTAACTATTAATAAGTGATGCTTTACTAGTTCAAAATAGCATAGGCGTTGAAAAATCACTACTCTGTATTTAAAAAAAATGCATTGCTAAATAAAATATTAAAAAAAAAAAGAAAAAATTGGTTTCCTTGAAATTGAGGAGCATTTAATAAAAAATTGACTTTTAATGGTACCTGTGAAAGTAGTAAAAGAAAAGGAAAAAACCAAACTGAACAAACATCTCCACTAAAAAAATCCCAACCGAAACCTACAAATCCTTGCTGGAACACTGTCCAAAAGTGTGGAGTGCTGGACTTGAAGTAAATGCAGATGTATAGTGCTAATTCATTATGTTCTTAGTTCTTACGATACACATAACATAAATAGGCATTGGAATAGCACCAACACCAAGGAATATGGAATACATGTACTAATCTTTCACACTTGCCACTTCTGTGTTTCATCAGAAGTCTAGTTCCCTACATGGCTTTCTGATTTCTGATCCTGCTGAAGAAATCAGGTGAAAATGTCTAATAACATTGCAAGAGCTGGATTTAGGATGATATACATACCTACCTATTGTAGGAAAAATATTTAATTTGAAAAATTATGGTTTTTTTAACTTCAATGTCCCCTTAGCCCCTCAGTGAAACCTTTCCCATTGGGAACAGTTTGGGTTTCAGGTTGTACTTTCCCTGTTTGTGCTTCATTCAAGCTTCCAGGCAAGATACTGGTTGTAGTGGTTCAGTCCTTGGTAGCTGAATTGCACTCAACTCTTTCTTAGCATAGGATACTGCTTTCTAGTCATTTGAAAACAAAACTGAACAAGAACTGAAGGAAGACTTAGGTGGTGCTATTTGCAGCCTGGCCTGCAATCTTCCACCAAGTCAATGTCCTGTTACACCTGCAAAAGGAACCATGAGATGGAGCCTTGTCCCCTTATGTCTCTGGCTTCAGTCATTACACTGGATTGTAGGTTGCCTATTGTTAAAGACTTCTAATTTGAAATATTGCAATAAGCTTATCTTAAATGCTTTATAAACCTGCTCAGTGTCCCAGTATGGTGTAGTACAAATGATTAATATGATCGTGTTCTGTGTTGGTGAAAACAGGTATATCTCTATTACTGTTATAGTAGTATCCTAAGATTTAAGAAAGTTGCCATGTTACTACACTGAATTTAATATGAATCCTGAAGATTACATTAATGCCTTTTAATGCTTGATTCCAGTAAGTCAACTGGGTTAATTTCTTCTGATATAGAAAATGAGGTATAATTCTAGAAACTGTTGGATAAATCTGCCAGAAACTGTTTCAAGTACTAAATATCAAGTCTCCTTAATAATCTGATTTTTTCTTTCCTTTTCAGAAAAAGTCCAGCATCAGAAGCTGAGGATACCAGAGCCAAAGAGTCTGGAAAGTCAACAGCAACAATCTAGTTCCAGTGAAAGCTATAGAAAGCAGTTGGATCAGATTAAACTAAACTGTGTTAGTGCCAGAAAAAAATGGCCAGTTCAAGAAGTGACACAGAAAAGCTGCCATAGACAGGTAAAGTAAAAGGAATATGTAGTTTTCTAGCTGCAGCAGCTTTCGCATTTTGAAAAAGTGATTTCTGTGTTCTTAATTATGGCTCCTTGTGTGGAATAATATCTTGTTTTGCACTCTGTAGGGAAAACAGTCAAGTCTTGAACAATCTGATCATCCCATTTCAAGAGGTTTATCACCACCAGATACTGTTTCTAAAAAAAGTGATCCATCACATGTTTGTGGAACACCAAGCTCCACATATAATGACTATATGGACTGGTAAGTCACTTCTTCGAGGTGCACACTCATGAACAGCAGCTGATCTCTGGAAAAACTTCAGTTTTTAACAGGGTTTCTTAAGCTTTTCTGTTCAGAGAGCAGCCAAGATTTCCAAGTGCTTCCAACAATTGATGTTAAGTGCCTGACTTGGAGATTTGGATTGCATTTAGGGAATGTTGTCTTCCCTGTCAGCATTTCAGCATTTGGAAGTACACTATCAAATTAATAAGTCCTTACTACAGCATTTATCCTTCTCTGATCCCTGCTACACAACACTTTCAGATGCCTTGTTTTTTTGTGGTTGACAGGCTTTTTAGATTGATAACTGTGTATCAGTCTGGTTCCAATGATGCAAATGTCTGTGGATGTAAAAAAAAGCGTAAGAAATCTAGAGGCTTGCAGAATCAAGTGCTTAAGTTAGGAAATGCTAGCATTTGTTTATCCATGCAATCTTAAATTAGGCACAAACTCCTGTGCATATGTTGATAAATCTAATTATATGATTACTTACTATTTTCATAAGTCTCCAAGATGAATCATGTGGGTCAAAGCTATATAATGACTAAGCAGTGCTCCTGTTGGTAGGACCTCTGTCTCTGTAGCTGTAGTATTTAGAATATATGTAGTGAATGAAGCACGTCATCTCATGATAGAACTTGACAAAAGAGGTCCTTGAACCGTGGCGGTCTGGTGAGGTGCCCAATGACTGGAAGAGAGGGAACATAACCCCAATTTTTAAAAAAGGGAATAAGGAAGACACGGGTAGCTACAGGCCGGTCAGCCTCACCTCTGTGCCTGGCAAGGTCATGGAACAGATTCTCCTGGAAACCATGCTAAGGCACATGGAGAGCAAGGAGGTGGTTGGTGACAGCCAACATGGCTTCACCAAGGGCAGATCATGCCTGACCAATTTGGTGGCCTTCTATGATGGGGTGACCGCATCGGTGGACAAAGGACAAGCAACTGACATCATCTACCTGGACTTGTGCAAAGCTTTTGACACTGTCCCGCACGACATCCTTCTCTCTAAACCCATGTCTCTAGACATGGGTTTGATGGACAGACCACTCGGTGGATAAGGAGTTGGCTGAATGGCTGCACTCAGAGAGTGGTGGTCAGCGGCTCAACATCCAGGTGGAGACCGGTCACGAGTGGCGTCCCTCAGGGGTCTGTGTTGGGCCCAGCCCTGTTCAACATCTTTGTCGGCGACATGGACAGTAGTGGGATAGAGTGCACCCTCAGCAAGTTCGCCGGTGACACCAAGTTGTGTGGTGCCGTTGACACGCTGAAAGGGAGGGATGCCATCCAGAGGGACGTTGACAGGCTGGAGAGGTGGGCCTGTGCCAACCTCATGAAGTTCAACCAGGCCAAGTGCAAGGTCCTGCACCTGGGTCGTGGCAATCCCAGGCACAAATACAGGCTGGGCGGGGAATGGATTGAGAGCAGCCCTGAGGAGAAGGACTTGGGAGTGCTGGTGGATGAGAAGCTCAACACGAGCAGGCAATGCGCCCTTGCAGCCCAGAAGGCCAACCACATCCTGGGCTGCATCAAGAGAAGCGTGGCCAGCAGGTGGAGGGAGGTGATTCTCCCCCTCTACTCTGCCCTGGTGAGACCCCACCTGGAGTACTGTGTCCAGTTCTGGAGCCCCCAACACAAGAAGGACATGGACCAGTTGGAGAGGGTCCAGAGGAGGGCCACAAAGATGATAAAAGGGTTGGAGCACCTCTCTTATGAGGACAGGCTGAGAGAGTTGGGGCTGTTCAGCCTGCAGAAGAGGAGGCTCCGGGGAGACCTGATAGCAGTCTTCCAGTTCCTCAAGGGGGCCTACAAGAAAGATGGGGAGAGGCTGTTTAGTAGGGCCTGTTGCGATAGGACAAGGAGTAATGGGTTTAAAATAGAGGAGGGTAGATTTAGATTGGAAATTAGGAAAAAATTTTTTACAATGCGAGTTGTAGAGCACTGGCACAGGTTGCCCAGAGAGGTGGTGGAAGCCCCATCCCTGGAAACTTTCAAGGCCAGGTTGAATGGGGCTCTGGGCAAGCTGATCTAGTTGGGGATGTCCCTGCCCCTTGCAGGGGGGTTGGAGTGGATGACCTTTGAAGGTCCCTTCCAACCCTAACTGTTCTATGATTCTATGAACAGATTCTGTTCTTGATCCTTTCAGACTTTGATATTTTGGAAATTAAAAGAATAAATTCTCATTACACACTATGTACGGCATATACTAAATATGCAGAATTGAGTGCTTTTGTGTTCAGTGAGAACTGTGCTTTTGAGTGGCTTTGATTTTTTTTTTTTTTTCCAAACTTATGTCATTTCATTCTCTAGAGAAAAGACCTAGGTATAAAAATTCTTTTCCAGTTCTCCTCTTAGCATTACTTTCTGTAAATACTGTGGTTAAAAAAGTATATTTGGTACTATAAGTAAATATATGGTAGACACATCAAGGGAACAAATCAAAAAACATAGAGGTTTTCTTTCAATCTTTAGTCTTCTAAAATACGTGATCTTTCTGCTCATATACAGTGTAGGTAAAGCTCTCAAAAAAAAAAAACAAAACACCAAACCAAGCAAAAACCTCTCATGATTGCCTTGAAGTTGTTTTTCTCAATATGCTCACCTTAGTCTCTCTTTATTGAAAAAGGTTTTGAATAAAGAACAATAAGCTAAAGAAAGTCTGAGCCACAGTCAGTTCTCTGCTATCTTACGGTCAGATCTTTTAGTTACATGGTGCTTTCATTTTCCAGTTTGTGGGGAGTGCCAGCTATTTGAAGATGGGGTTTAATTGGTTAATATTTTAAGAAATATTTCCTAAGTATGTTTAAGTGTACTTCTAAAGGACTTTCAAGTAGCAGAAGCTTGGACTTTTAATATGGGGTTTAACTTTCAAGAAGCACTGCTTTCAACTTTGTTATTAGAGTAATCTTAAAATGAAAAAAAAAAACAGAACTAAATGCAGATATTGTTCATAATTTCCTTTAGTTTTAGAACGCCGATTGTAAAGAACAACTTTCTACCGGGATGTCAAATTTCTACTCCCTACAGCCAGCTCCCATATTTCCTACCACATACTCCAGCAACATCACTTCAGAATCAAGTTGGCTTGCAGGTAACAATTTTAGGCTATCTTCTGACACTTTTCAGTACTTATTTTCATTGGAAACTACTTCAGGTTAAATATATCCTTGTATGTATATGGTGTCTGTTTTTTTTTTTAATCTAAAGTTACTGTTCATCTTTCTGGATGAGTAATGGAAAGTAGTCTGTACTGTCTATTCTCAAAATAACTGTTTCTTCATGTGTATGTCTGAATTTAAGTAGAATACGTCAGCTCTTGAAAAATCAGTTCAGTTGTGTCAAAATCCTGAAGCCTGTATATCTGAAATCTAAGCCTTTTCAGATCCTACTTCATGACAGAAGCAAGAACTAGAGTCACTATTTTTCATTCTGATATGCTTTTATATTGGTACTATCCACTACAGTGGAGTACCCAGAAAGAGAAGCAGTGTATGATAGAAACTATAAGAGTCTGAGGGAGATAAAAGAATGAAGAATTAAGTTTTTTCTCCATTTTTAGATTTCACAAATGTTGATGTATTTCTATTGGCCTGAAATAATGTAGAAATTAATTATCTTAGGTTGCACATACAGGTAAGAATCTTCCCAATTGTCGATAGAATTGGGGGATAGGTTTAGATAGGTTTAAGCTTCCTACCAGAGGTTTAATATTTAAAATCTGTGGATGTTCTACAGCTTGATGTAGCAGGTATGAGCAATACAGGCTGTTTCAGCTTCACAGCACTGAAGTCTGCTAAGCTAGTAGTTAGCTTCAGATAAAATAGGTAATTTGAGTACAACTCTAAGTTAGTGGCACGGTGTGACTGAAAGTCTTCTAGTCTAGTGTCTAACATTATTTATAAAGGGAGAGGTGTCTCTAGTGGTCTGAGAAGCCTTATTAAAGAACACTGTTCTTGATTTCCAGTGTGAAGAGCATTGGTATCTTTTGTAAGAGTTCAATGATCTTACATGCCAAGTAATTATCATTATATAAATACTTCCGCTATAGGGATCTTTAGCTTTCAAAACAAACATTTAAAGTGTAGCTTTGTCACACTTTAGCTTGTTCAGAAAGACCAAGACAACTTAAAGCATATTAACTTAATAAAAGTGGAGCTCTACCACATTCCGCTCCATGTATACGGATATCTATTTTCTTAACTTTTTCTGTATGTACACAGGTTACACCTTCTATACCTTCACATGAATGTCTTGCCATCAATGGAAGAGTTTATACAATATTAAAGCAAATAGGTAGTGGAGGCTCAAGTAAGGTAAGATGCTCTTTTGTCCTCTTACAGTCCCTCATCTAAACAGTAGTAGTTGTGTTGTAAACATACATGTTGAAATCATTTCATAAGGAGTGCCTAGTACTAACATGTGCAAAGTGTTTGAGTAACCCAGAGAATCTAGAAATTTGTTGTTTTGATGCTATGCTTAGTGGATGCAGAATAAAACAGCATTGTACCAAATCTAATCTATGCACTATGTTTATCTGAGTCTTCAGATAGCCAGCAATAATAACTGAATTAATGTCTTAGGAAAATAAGGCTTGAATTATTACAGGATGTTAAGCACAGTACTGTTTATTGGTGGAGAGATAAAGTAAAAAAAAAAAATAGATAAAAGGGGGTGTTGAAGTAAAGAAGAAACAGTGAACACAAATTCTGGACAGATGTGGTCAGAACACTGAAAAGAAGTTACAGAAATAGGAAAAAGTGATCAGACAACTCATGAGTATCCAAAAACATCGCTTAAATTGATAAACAGTGGTGGGAGCCCAGTTCCTTTTGGTTTCTCCATGAAGGCCTGAAGGTAGATTGTGTATGCTCTTGAAGATAACAATTTCTATTGTGGAGTGAGTATTAAAATTCCTAATAAAATTAGCTCTTCTGTTATAAGAGATGTGCTGTAGTATTACTGTACATCTTAATTTGAGAGGCTATTGTTTAGGGCAGTGTGATCACATTGTTGGGAAATGTGTTGCTTGTAAGGTTGATTGAAAGTTCCTGAAGTGGGCAGGCTTCAGGAGGTTTCTGAAGTCTTCTGTAATTTGTGTGAGAAGTGGAGTGCTAAGTATGACTGAAGTGGTGAGTGAGCTGCTTTTTAGAAGGAAAATAGGGGTCATAGGAGCTTGGGAAACAGTTTTGGCAAAATACCTTGTTCAGCAGATAAAGAATTGTAACAAAAACAGTTTTGCACAAGTTAAATTTGCCTGCTGTCTTCTGTTTCCCACATCTCTGCCTCACCGTATGCTTCTGTCTGTGAAGTCTGTATAACTAGTCACAGGGACAGCCCAAGAATTTATCTAGGTTAAACTCGATACATGCACGCATTGGTTAATCCTTAGTAACAGCCTATGTAGTATCTACAGTCTGCTGTGCATGGAAAGTGAAATGGTTACTTTTATTTAATCTAAGGCATGCAGGTAAACATAGATCAGATACTTAAATGATAGCCTTTCTAGTTAAAACTTTTTTTAAAAAAGTATCCTTTTGACTTGCCAAAAATTGCCCAGAAAGTTTAATTAGACCTAGTTTTAGAACTGAGTATCTCTAATCTTATTCTTAAGTTCAGTCTGTTAAATCCTCTGCTGTTTTGTTTTAAATGCATGGAAATGTGTGTTCAGATTTCAAAACTTTAAACACATGCATTTAATCATATTTATTTAGAATTGGCTTATATTTATGATTCTTTGTGCCTACTTTTTATTTTGGTTTCATGTTTGCGTATGCAGGAACTGATAGAGCCAAAGTGGTACTGAGTGATCAAGCTGTGTATCTTCTAGTGATAGAAGAAACAGTCCGGGTGTGTCATAAGAGATGAGAAACTGGTTTTAAATGTTGCAAATCTTACCCAATTTTGTTAATCCAGAAAGTAATAAATTGAAAAGAATAACAGAATAGAATAAGAATAGAATATTTCAGTTGGACAGGACCTACCATCTAGTTCAACTGCCTGACCACTTGAGGGCTGACCACACTGCTGGTGACTGGTTGCCAGCCAGATGTAGCTCAAAAGTCTTACTAAAATCCCGAAAAACTATATCCACTGCCTTCCCTTCATCCATGAAGAGGATGACCTTACAGAAGGATATCAAATGGGTTAAACAGGACATTCCCTTTGTTGAACCCATGTTGACTATGCCTGATGATTGCATTGTCCTTTAAATGCCTTTCAGTAGTACCCCGTATATGATCTTCTCTGTAATTTTTCCAGGAACTGAGGTTAGACTAACAAGTCTGTAGTTTCTTGGATATTCCCTCACTTCTTGTAAATTGGAATAACATAGGCTATCTTCCAGTTAGCAGGGACCTCCAGGAAGAAAAGCTCCCTGTGTTAGCAGCATACAATCATAGAATGAGGCAGGATAGAAGGGACCTCTGCTTGTCTCTTGGTCCAATGGTCTGCTTAAAGCAAGGCTAAAATAGAGCAGGATGCTCATGGTTTCTTGCAGCTGAGTTTTGAGTATCACCAAGGATGGAGATTTTACAGCCTTTCTGGACAGCTTGTTCCTTTATTTGACTGTATGATAATGAAAAAAAGATTCCTGATACATAATTGGAACTTTCCTTGTTGTTAGCTGTGCCTGTTGCCTCTAATAGTTTGATGGTTCAAGAGGAGTCTCTTTTTTTTTTTTTTTTTTTTTTGGTACCTTCCCTTTAAATAGCTAAAGAGAGCAATAAGATTCCTTGTAGCCTTCTCATCTTAAGACTGAACAGGCTAAGTGCTCTCAGCATCTTCTCATGTGCCATATGTCTAACCTCCAAGTCATCTTGATGTGATGAAATGGATGTGCAGTGGCAGGTCAAACCCTTATATGTGTTCAAGGTGTTATTTTGCATTTTTTATTTTAGGAACACTTCAGACTTATGGTCAAATACATCTAGTGAAATATGTGATACCAGGATGGTTCCTGGTAGAGGGTTGTTTCTTTTGTAACTGGTGGCTGCTTTCCTAATTTTTCTTCATGCTAACTTGTATGAACTTCTTTGTAAATTTAGCGTTGCTTCTTCCTTTTGAAAAGGTACACTTTTTCTTTGGAATTTTGGCTGTGGTGAGATGAAGGACCATAGCAAATCAGAATTAAGACTAAGTTATTAATGAATACTGTTTTGCAGGTGTTTCAAGTACTGAATGAAAAGAAGCAGCTGTATGCTGTCAAATACGTGAATCTAGAGGAAGCTGATCAACAGACTGTTGAGAGCTATAAGAATGAAATTGCTCATTTGAGTAAACTGCAGCAACACAGCGATAAGATCATCCGCCTTTATGACTAGTAAGTAAACACTAATTTTATTAAACCAGTATATTTTGATATAAAGAAGTTGCCTTCAATTTTAACATGCATATTTATTTATTTTTAGTGAAATTACTGATCATCATATCTACATGGTAATGGAGTGTGGAAATATTGATCTCAATAGCTGGCTCAAAAAGAAAAAAAACATTGATCCATTGGAACGAAAGAGCTATTGGAAAAATATGCTGGAAGCTGTTCACACAATCCATGAATATGGTATTCTTAAATAATTCTACATATTTGTATAGGTTGTATGGCAGGAATAATAGGAATGTGTTTAAATTTTGGAGGTGGTACTGGTTTTAGTTTTGGTGTAAGCCTAGTGATCTTCTAAGATGGGTATTTACTGTAGTGTGAAAAAAAAATTCAGTGAACCAAAAGACAAGTAAATCTTGATGCAGAGGTAGAATTTGCTAACTCAAAGGGATTTTCAAGTATCACTGTTGTATAATGCTTTCTATTTCCTTCCAACAGCAAGAAAATAATCTTTTCTGTATTAACTATGTTGTATAATCCCAATACTGCTTATCCTCCATTAGACCCAAATTTCAGCCATTCATCCTCTCCAAATAAGCTTTGACATTAATGGCAACTTTTACACAGCTCTGTCTTCTTTACTTTGACAGTGTTTCAGCTTTTAATCGTAGTTCTTCAGGCCTTTTTTTCATCTTTACCTATGCAATTTGAAGTGCATGCATCTGTATTCTGTTTGGCTTTATAACATCAAGGAGAGAGCAGGTTTGGATTCTTTTGCTATTTAAGAAAAAAAAAAAGGGAAGACACTTGTACATATAGCAGAGTGCATCACCTCTTCACAGCACAAGAGCACTAGAACATTCAATGATATAGAAAGACAGCAAAATCTACTAAAACACAGCCTATGTTCTACATGAAGTGTCCTTGAAACAAACAGTTTTGCATAAAAGTGGATTGGTTGACTATATGGATAGTAACCAAAATAAGTCATGTAAGTAGGGTTTGAGAGGTCAGTCATATGTAATCCTTAGTGAATGGTACCTTTGAGAGCAGGAAGCAGAAAACATCAGGCTAAGCAATATAATTATTTTAGGTACCTCCTTAGCTGATTATTTAAGAGAAAGCTACAGGAGTGGACAGGCCATTGAATTGCTCCAGAAGAGCAGTGCAGCTAGAGGGCCTATCCCTAACTGAGAGAAACTATGCAAGTCCAGTCTCTTGGAGCTATTTTGGGGTGCCTGCAGATTTGAATAAGTAATAATTCAAACTATAAACTTGTGCAAGTCTTAGTGTTTCCATTTCTTTTTAAACAGTTTTTATGAAATCTGCAAATAATAATTTGGTTTTGACTGAGTAAAGCTGATCTGCGCCTTCTCTCTGTGAAAGTGTTACGGGAATTGAGCAATAAAAAACTCCATACCTCAGTAGTAACTTGGAATGACTAAACCTGGATTGACTTTAAACTCTATTTTACAGGCATTATTCACAGTGATCTGAAACCAGCAAACTTTCTTATAGTTGATGGAATGTTAAAACTAATTGACTTTGGCATAGCAAACCAAATGCAGCCAGATGTGACAAGCATCATTAAAGACTCTCAGGTGAATTATTTCTGGAAAACTGATGTACACGTTTCTGTAATGTGCTACAGTACTTGCTGATTAATGTAATAACTTCAATGAATACTGAAGTTTTATGCTGAATGGTTTTATATGTCTAAGTATTCATATTTATGAATTTTTAGGTGTTTTTATTGAATGGAATAACAATGGCCTTTAGCCTTAATAGAAACAAATTTTCAAGATGCTTTTCAGTGCTTTGAGATAAAAAATTAACTTTTTATCAAGTAAGTTAAGTGCATGCTTCACTTAAAGGATTATTTTTACATTTTTATGGCTAGGTTGGCACAATGAACTATATGCCACCCGAAGCAATAAAAGATATGTCTTCCTATGGAGAAAATGGGAAATCTCGATCTAAGGTAACATGATCTTTTTTTCTCCTATTATCTTCATGTTAAGAAGAAAGTAATTTGAGCATGTATTTTAAGACTTAGTTTTCTCAATCTTCCACTGAAACTGGAACACAAGGAAATTCATTTTGCCATGATGATGGTGGGTAAAGACTGAAAGTTAAGTTTATTTCTCTCAACTACCTAAAAGCATTTTGCAGATGGTGTTTAGAAAAATGTAAGTGCTGAATTAATGAGTAAAATTGAAATCAAAACAGATACACAGGCTTGGGCATTGGAGAAGCTGATAATATGATAATATCTAAACTGATAATAAATGTAAAAATATTTTTAAATCCTTTTTTTATGGAGCAATATAAGTGTCTTCTATGTTATCAGTGTGAATGGCATTGAACAGGAATATAGAGTACAGTGAAACGCATGCAGCCTTTTGCATATCAGAGGCTGTACTGATGACTGATATTTCAAAAGTCTTTTGAGCGTGTTAAGGGTCCACCATGCTGTGCATCTCTGACAAGTCTCTTGCACTGAAATCACTCCAGACTAGAGCTTTCAGGGGTGTTTCTGGGAGGATCTTCCATGGAATCAAGTCAGAAAATAATTCCTTAATCACTTCTCAGTTGCTTATTGTGCTGCTTATGCCCTCTTGTTTTAGCTTTGTTCTGCCAAAAATTGGTGGAGCTCTTATGGTAATACTAGCTACTACACAGCAACACTTTAGCATTCTGCATAAGTAACTGTGGCTTAGAAATCTTTTTCTGAAAGGGAAAAAATTTGCTTTCTGTTATAAACCATTAACAACAAAATATGATGATGCTTATGTCATTGTCATATTTTTGCATTCTCTTAAGTGAGAGGCAGGTTTTGCAAGAAATGAGTGATACCTAGTAAGATTTTTTTCAAAAGGTAATACAGTGAAGTCTAGTATTTTAAGGGACACATGGGTGAGTTCTGTGTATCCTATTCGTTTTTCTATGCTACAGAGTATTGTGTGCTTATAACTTCACTGGGGCCACAGAATGTGAATGATGAGGAAAGTATCGAAGGACAGCAATTTCACATTGGCAGTCAAACTTCAGTTAAGGGGCACTATAGTTTTGTGGAAAGACATTATAAAAATCTATAATCATCTATATGTGCGTATACACACTCAGATTGTGATTTTGTTTAACAGTTGAATGGAAGTATTACTTTGTAAGGAAACACAGTCCTGTATTTCTAAACAAAGAATGGAATGTTTGATTTCTTTTAAGGATGATACTTTTACCTTTAAGTTCTACCTTTACATTTTTAAAAATTGCATGCAAGGCCAGGTTGGATGTGGCTTTGAGCAACCTGACCTAGTTGAAGATGCCTCTGCTCCTTGCAGAGAGGTTGGACTAGATGACCTTTAAAGATTCCCTCCAACCCAAACTATTCTATGATTCAAAGTGCAGACTTGTTCTGGAACTCAGCTCATGTAAACAAAGATCTAACCATTGTGCTGGGAGTCAGGCTCTGTGTGTCTCTTTCCCCCTACTCCCTCCTCTCCCCTACTCCCCCCTCTCCCCTACTCCCCCCAGTTTTAGGTGCTTTTCTTAAAGTGCTTCAGCTTCAACAGGAGAGGTTGAAACTCCTCCTGTAAGGAACAGCTCAGGTGTGGTGGCTGAAATCTGAATCCTTTAAATCCAGAGGAACTGAGCTATGGCTTCTCACTTTGGGGACACACCTGTGATATGTCACTGGTTTCTGCACTGAATTAATTTAGTATGTTTTCGTTTGTATTTACTCATAAAATAAAATTAAAGGTAGTCTTTAACATACTGAACAGCAAGATTCTAATTTCAGATTTAAGTCAGTTGTTCTGTAAGTCAATTTTCAAAGATAGTTTAAAAAAACCTAATTTTCTTATGGAATATTATTGAATGAAGCCACATCACTGTCTCAGTAGATAATGGCATCCTGTCTCGGTGAATTTGTGTGATAGTTACTAAAACCTGTTATCCAATGTAAAGTAGATATACTGTTAAGAGAAATGACTGTACAATTATATGATAAATTGACTTGAAGGGACAGTTCCTTAAGTGAGGAGTAATCTTTTTTTTTTTGTTTTATATTAGATAAGTCCCAAAAGTGATGTGTGGTCATTGGGTTGCATTTTGTACTGTATGACATATGGAAGGACTCCATTCCAAAATATAACAAATCCAATCAATAAACTGCATGCTATTGTTGATCCTAGTTATGAAATAGAATTTCCAGATATTCCTGAGAAGGATCTTCAAGATGTGCTAAAGGTAACTGTCCCTTAAAACTAATTTTGATTCAAATAATGACAACTTCTTTATTTAAAGTGTATTTTCTTAAAATGTATGAGTTGTACTTGAGAAACTTTTTCACAAATAAATTCTCACTGCTACTTGTAGTGACAGGCCTTATTCCAAAAGAAGACTTAATGACGCTAGAGCTACTTCATAAAGTTTCAATAGTGAAAGTATTTTCAGCTCAGTAGCAAATAAGTAAATACTTAAAGCAGTTTGGCGTAACTCCTTTGGCTGAATAACCCAAAGTAAGTACAGTAGCTTTTGTACTCACCATCCCTTTTGCTCACCCTGCATATTTGCCTGCTTTTGAAACTTGGCCTGTGCTTTTACTTGAGCTTTAGTTGTGTTGCTCAGCAGGTAACAAACTGAAATCCAGAAACACTTATCCCCTTAACTTTTAAATCTGTGTCATTCAGAATAAAAGAATATTGTAGGTTCTGATCTTCACCTCTTCGAACATTGTTGCTTGAGGAAAACAGGATACTAAACTTTACTCTGAAGATAATTGCTAATGAAGGCAATTAGGTTAATCTGTTATGGTATTTTGAGTTGACTCTGAGTATGTAGTTTGGCAGTAAAAAGTTCTGATGTGCATCTACAGAGTCTTTTAAATATCTTCACTGTTAATTCTTAGGAAAACTTAGTTTATAGCCAAAGCATTCTTCCTCTTTTTTTCATTTGCAGCACTGTTTAGTAAGAAATCCTAAACAAAGAATATCTGTTTCGGAGTTGCTGATACATCCCTATGTTCAAATTCAAAGTAACTGTCAAACAGGTACATTTATTTTAAAATACACTTTTATTAAATAGTATCTCTAATTCTGTTTAAGAAAACAAAATGCTATACTCTTACATGTACTTTCCACTTGCTGATGTAACAATCTATTTTGTTTGGTTGCCTATGTATGTTTCAGAAAAGACTTCTGTATTTTAATTCTTAAACGCTTCCTTTCAAAACTTGACTTTTTATATACCTCTTACTAACTGCATTGGTAATTCATATGTAGTTGTATACAACTTTTGCATAATTGTAAATTAACTGCAGGTGTTCCAAATGCAAAAGGAACAACAGAGGAAATGAAACGTATCCTTGGCCAACTTGTTGGCCTGAATTCTCCCAACTCTATTTCTAGAGCTGCTAGAGTAAGTCAATTTTATTTTCTATTTTGTATGGTAGTACATGTTCATGCAAACAGAGGTTAAAACGTTTGGTAATGAAAGCTGAAAGGATATGTATATTTAAGCTTTAACCACAGCTAGAAAAACATTTACACATTGTAGTGCTTTTGTTTGCAAGCATGCAGAATCTCTCCACATCCTTCTGAATGGGAAGGGTTGAAAGGATGATGATAATCTTGATTTTTAGCTTTTTCTTTCCTTTCCACCTCCCAGTATATCTATATTGTTTTATTTCCAAATCCTTCACTACCCCAGCATCTCCTCTCTAAAACAGTCCTTACTGTTCTGCTTTACTTTTAAGCTGCCCAAAAATGGTAGTAGGTTTCCTAATTTAAGAACCATCATTACAGAGAAATTATCTGAATCGATCTGTCAAGTGTGCAAGCTTTTGGACTGCAACTGTTCTGCAAGTTACTGAACTGTTAATACTTCACTATGTGTAAATTAGACCCTGTATGTTCAAGTTTTATGATTCCAGCCTTTCGATTTACTGCCTGAAAGAGAAGCTTGGTAACTCTTCATGGTAACTCTTCACCTGTTTCTCAGAAGAGGTGATGGTGGTCAAATATGTAATTTGAGATAGAATGCAAAGCTGCTTTCATGGGGAAGAAACCAAATTCAGTATGCATAAAATAAATCTAAAGAAGTTTATTTACACTTACACTGCTAGTTGTACCTGACCCTTTTTTAAAATATGAGGATGAACAAGAGATTATCCTTTTAACAATATTGCGATGTGGCTATGTTTGTGGCCACTGATTTTTCCTGTCTTGTACAAAGCTTGCTCACCCTGATATGCAAATACCTCTTCCATGCCGGTGTTTCCACATCAGAGAAGATTAATGGAGTAAACTTGATTTTTAAATCTTAGTAATTAGTTTTGTTCTTTGCCAACTTTTGAAGCTCTACACCTTTGCTACTGCTGCTAAGTCAGTGTATGTGTTTTCTTTTAGGCACTACATTGCATTACAACTGGTACAACTGTGCTCTCTTAAATGTATCTTTATTTTCTGATTTAAGAGAGAAATTTTAGTATAGAGTTTAGAATACTTCAGTATGTGACAACTTATTTCAAGGGGTAATGTTTGTTATAAAGATATCATTTGAATTAATTTGCTGTACAACTGTGTTCACCTGAATAACTGTGTTATAATTAATGAATAACTGTGTTCTAATTAACTTTCAGACTTTATATGAACAGTGCAACAGTGGCAAAAGTCTTGATGTATCAGCATTTGCAAAACTTGGGAGTCAAAAATCACGGACAACAAAATGAATGTACTACTATTCAGTATGCAACAGAGATGTCTGGTCTGTTCAAAAAATATTTTGTGCTGCTAGCTTCTAAAAGGACACTGCATAAAGTTCACTTTTTTAAATGTTCTTTTTGTCTTCTGATAATGCTTGCAGATCATTAAAAAGAATTTAATTGAAAGGTTTTCACTGAACTATTTCACTCTTTGTATATCGCTTGGGTTAAATAGTGAAAATTGCTAGTTGGTGATTTATGGTCTTTGTTACTTAAAGAGAACTACAGTGTTTGGAGTACAAAATCTTGTATGAGAATCTTCAAGCTTTTTTATCCTCCCGAAGCTAAACAAAAAAAAGTTCTTAAGTCCTAAATTGATGTACATGAAAAACATGCAAATATCCCTTGAAATATCTCCTATGACAATGATCAGAGTATTATGCTGTTCTGTCCTTTGCCAACAAATACCCCTTGTGTCCAGTTTTGATCATAAGGGAGGAAATAAGCACTCTGTTTATATAAGTGATCAGTTACTGGTACATACATGTGAACGTCACCTAGTTCTTGAGTTGTTCCTGTGGTGAAGTGACATGGTGGAAACATCACCACTGTTCTGAAGAATTATATGAATAAAATTGTTTTTGTTCTATTAAAAATGTTACTATAAATTCAATATGTTTTTAAAATTTCAAAATAATAGAAAACCTACACTGAATGTAGCAGGACGAGGAGTTTTTTTTTTTACACAATTGTTAATGGATTTATCAGGTTTTGTTTTAACAGAGTTACATTTCTGGTGGAAGTGTATGAATTTTCAATTTACTTAAATCCATTTGAAGACATTAAAATAATGTAGTAATTTAAATTGGAAAACAAAATTTTGCCTTCAGTTTCATGACAGCTGCCATGCTGCCCTTGGATACCTTCTGAACCATGGAGCTTGTCAGCTCACTATCTTGATCAAGCATTTGAATTAGTCTGTTTTGCTTTCCTTCATATTAGCCCTACATATAAAGATCCCAACTTAATTATTGAAGTAGCTCTTTCCTTGTTTGTCTGCATGAATTAAGAGTATACCATACTCCTTGATAAGTGATGGAAGGTCCACACTAGGGAAATCATCCTTGATAATTTCTCTGTGTTAAATTACTGAGCTCATGGGTTTTTTTAGCCTCAGAGCATTGAAATATATTAAAGTCTTTGTGATAGCTTTTGTATTTTCTGTTTAAGTTTGGATAACTTATATTGGGAAAAGATGTAATGTAATGCTTCACAAAGGCCTAAGCTGATGGAGGTTTGTCTTGCATTGTAAGGATATATTTAAATATTATCTTTTCCCCCTGTCTGAGTATTATTTCTTCAGATTGCCTGGATTCACAGGATTTAGTTGTGGGTGGGTTTTTTTCTTTTTTGATCTTGGAAGGTTAGATTTCACTGATATCTTGCTACCAGTTGATTTCTGTAGCTTTCATTTATGTGACTCTTGAAAGATTTACAAGATCAAAACTTAAGTGGCTACTGGTTACCACTGATACAAGCTACTGGTTAACCTGAACCTGTACCAGTACTGTGAAATCTGCATAGAGCCTCTGAAGAAGGGAGATAGTCCAACTTAAATTGCCAGGTTTTACTACCTGATAGAAGTATGATTTATGCATCCAAGTACTGGAGCGCAAATCAAGTGCCTTGAAATTCTTTTTGGCTCTGTGGTGGAAGTGCATGTTTGTGGCACTTCAGTCATCTGTATACCATCTGGCTGGTCAATTAGCTCAGCTGTCTTGGAGGGGGCTGATCCTTCTTGCTACTGGAGGCTTACTTAAGCCAATGCATCTTGCTGCCTTGGGCAGATGTGGCTGGAATCCAGGGAATTCTTAAATGACTTAGAGCATCACAAAATAGTGGGTAGTTGTGTTTGTTCTGAGGATGTGGATATTATCCTTGAACTTTGAGTTTGACCTGTAAAAGGGGAATTCCCACTGCCTTTGCCATGTGTACTAGCAGGGCTGAGTTACCTTTATCTTTTCTTTGTCTAGGTAGGCTTACTTATAGGAACAGGCATCTTGTAGTGCATGCTCTACTTACTTTCCTTGCTATTTGTGGGGGAAGCACTCTTTACTGACAACTTCAGTTAAAGAAAATGCGTTAACTTTTATCCTTGGAAGACACAACTATTTCTGCAGTGATCCAGATCCAGAGTGGCAGCTGTACTTCGCGTGACTCTTCAGCTTGCCACATAACCTTCTTCCATGCTTGCACACTGAGCAGTAGTAGCTTTATTGGTATCACTCATAGCGCTATCATAATGTCTTGATCTGAAGTTAGTAGCAAAGCAAAGAGAGAGCAAACTGTAAATACCTATCTCAACAGCAATAATGGAGAAAAAAAGACCTTATTTGAATATGTTCTTGCTATCTTTCCTGCCACTGATTTATCATTTTTTATTACTTTATACCCCTATAAAAATGAAAGAGAATAGCAGCACACACTTTGATCTCAAATGGTACATGGAACTCGTATTTTTTCCCAAACTTTAGTAGCTTTGGTTTTTAAATGAGGTTTTTCAGAGCTTGCTAATCATAAAAGCACCCCTTGACAGGTGAGAAATCTTGTTCTTAATTATCTCATATTCAGAGCAGCAAAACAATTCTTCAAATAATTAATTAAAAAAAATTACTTAAGAATAGCATTCCTGTAACTTTATTAAGCTCTCACCGCCTTCATATGCCAGTTAGGGCTATCCTGCTGTGACAAAGCAAGTCCTTGTAAAAGGGCATTAATTGTTCTGGGGCGTGGTGTTCCTGTGTCTGTTCAACACCTGCCCTCCTTTGTTTCAGGTTAATAGTGATTCTCTGGATTACACAGGGAGACTAGTTAGGAGTGGGAACTACTCCTGATACCAGCCCTTCTCCCCGCAGCCTCGTCTGGGAGGGGCGTGCTCACCTCAGTGATGGGGCACATGCAGGAACAGCACATCTCCTTTGTAAGGGCAAACTCGGAATGATAACTTTGTTCTAATTATTATATTGTTATTACATAAAACAGATTGTGTCTGTCATCTGCATGGAAGGGGGGAAACTATCCTATATTTCTAGAGGAAAAAAAGTTAAATACTTGTTCCCTGTAATGGTCCTGTTCTTTGATTTCTTTTTTAATCCCAGACTTTACTACTCCTGCAGAAGTTCAGTAGTATTTCAAGCATAATGAGTACATATGCCAGTTGTACTCTGCTTGTCTGTTATATAAATATTAGTTAGAAAGCTTGAAGTTACTGAAGAAAAATGTTAATGTTCTGCAACTTTCATATTCTAGAAAGTTTGACAGACTACTTATGGTGGGGGAACTGAAACACTATCTCTGGCTTTCTCTGGGGGGGGAAAGAAGCATTAGCCTCGTCCGAGGAAAACTTGAGAAGAAAATCTTTACTCTGCAGAAACATCTTTTAATGAAGAGTTATTGAAATGTCTCCTATATTGCAGATCTTGAAATATTTCTGCATAATTATTTTAAGGTCATAATTGTTAGCTTTCACTGTTTTGCTTCTCTAGTTAGTGTAGAATATGCAAAAAAGCAATGCTACATTCCCCTTTTTTTTTTTTCTTCTTTTCCTGCAGTAGTGTATGATTTATCAATCCTTTTTCTCTTTCCATGACTGCTAAAGAACCCACAGAAAATATAGTTGGCATGAGAGGGAACTCATGAAGGAGGACTGGGACTGATGAAAGGCAGGGTGTTGTTATCAATCATTCCTGTTAAATAAAAATTTTCCATTGTAAATGGGTAATTGATCCTTGCCTGCCTGAATGACATGCTAAAAGATGTCCGCCTACCTTGGCAGCCGCCACTTACCAGCCCTTGGCCAATTTGTATTGGGGTTTGTTTTTTGGTTTGGTTTTGTTTTTTTTTTTTTGCTTTAGAGACAAACATTTCCCTTTTCAGATTCTGCTGGTATCTTAAAAGTGTGTGTGAAGTACAGAATAGCAATGCATGAGTAGCTTTAAAGGACAGAAAATACCATTCTTAAATGTTGGGTAGCAGAAGTTCCTGCCTGGAACTTTCTCAAGATTACAAAATGCCCATCGTGCGTTACTGCCACCCTCAAGGCCATAGTTCAGGACATTGTGTACGTATAGAATGAGGAGAGAAGATGGCTGACTAGACTAGAGTATGTCTGTCTGTAATTGCTGTTGGTGGATACATGTGTAGTACAATGTTATGACAGCTAATACCAAGATACCACAACTACATAAAGAGTAGAAAGGTAAATAAGACCACTTCAGTAAGTTCCCTTTAGTAATTCTTGCTCAAGAAATGAGTTTGTAAACTTACAACCTTTAAAACTAGTACTGTGATCTAAAAAACCCTTACTTAGCAGCTATCACTAAGAAAAGCCTATCTGCAGAAGGGCAACTTTGTTTTTTTTTATGGATGGGTATAGCATTACTCAGCCTGAACAGCTGTATGTATAGTTGGAATTCGGAGACTAAATGGAGTTTAAGTGGCTCTGCTCTTACAGTCTGTCTTGGTGTGCCAACACCCAGAATTGAGTCTTGACAAATATAAGGAGACTGTTCCCTTGCATAACTCCCTGCTCTTAGGACACTTGTTAAAGGACAAAATCAAGTCTGTTCCCATGGCCCTGGAGGAGACAGACTCAAGCTTCTCATCTGGCTTTGTTGAAGGCACCCTAAGCTTGTGCTGCTGAACCTGCAGCTGGGCAGGAAGGGAATGATTAAATGCCTAACAGTAAAGAGTGCAGAGAAGGGCATGAGTTAGTCTGAAGGTAAGTGGTAAAATTGTCATTCTATTTTGTCCCTCCTACAGGTTTCTGTTCTTTCTATAAGCACCTGACAGTGATTTCATGCTAAACAGGTAACTAATTCTGGGAGTGGTGATAAGTATGAAATTAAGAATTAAACAGTTGAAGTAAACTTGAATTCTAGTCCACCTTTGAAGCCTAGCTTACTCCTGAGCTCCTTGGCAAGGATCACAGGCTAATCCTTGCAGGTGCCAGTTATGGCAAATAAGAACTGAAAACTATTTGTTGTTTCCTTCCCATTGTCTACACTCTCATACTGCCTTGCTGCTCCCTCAGCTTGCGTGAGTTCTCAGCAGCAAGGATAAAACAAATACAACTTTTTATCATACATGTACCTTAGACACTCTCATGGCTAAGACACATCCTGTTTCAGCGAAGTGTAAACTGCTAGTACAAAAGTATTCCCTTCCTGTGTATATTGCCTCCCAACTCTGTTATCCGTGCCCACCTGCCAAGAGCAGAAAAGCCTGTCTGTGTGTCAGTGAGCTTGCAGAGTATGCCTTTGTTTGCTCACTGCTCCACATAAAGTAATTAAGGGATAAATCCTCTTGCAGGATGAAGGCTATAAAGAATGGAGCAGGCAATGGAGTGTGATTACTTGTAGGATATAGAGATGTACCACCTGTATGGAAACAGAAGGTGTCTTTGTACAGCCTGCCTATACATTTTCATGGGAGTTGCTGAAATGAAACCTGAGATAAAAATCTGACTCCTCACCTCAATTCCTCCCCTTGACAGGTGGAATATCTACAGCTAAACAGTTATGCAATTCCAAGATGCCAGCTCTAATCAGATGAATTGCTAAAATCCAGGCAACTTTTGCAATGAAAGCGATGACTAATTTAATAAGGAATAGTGGTGCCACTGTTTTGAACTCTTAATAAACACAAGGAAAAGGTCAATGATTAAAAGGCATCAGCCCATTGGTCTTGACTTTTACAGTATCTCTGGCTTGTCTCTGTACTCAATGTGCACGTTATCTGGTAAGTGCAAGTAACCTTTGAATACCTACTTGTTACATGCTTTATCTATCTCTGTCTCAAGTTTTTTTTTTTTCCCCTATTTTACATAGCTGTTGAAAACCAATTAAATATAATTAAGTAAATGTATTTAAGGAAAAAATGAATTGGATTCTTGGTACTGATACTTCCTTCCTGTGTGGTCTTGGATAAAACACTTCTGTGAGTCTTTGCTCCTTACATTCCTTGTCATGTCAGCTTACAGTTTGGCAGAAAGCTGTTTTGTACCTGAGTCTATACAATGCTTGTTGCATTTGGTGACTGTGGGGGATAGAGATCTTGATGCTGCTATTGGAGAGTGGCATCATACTTTGAAATATTCTTAACGGGAGTAAAATTTGTCATTCACATGGCATTTGGGTGTTCATATAATTCTTCAACAGGTGATAATTAAACCTTGAAAAGTTAAACTTTGCCATGGCTCTTCATCAACTTTACCAGCAGACAGTCCTCAAACCTCTTTGGTCAAAGGAGGCTATGCCAGAGAGGCGTCCCAGCTCTGGGGCTATGCTGGTCACTGCCAGCTGTGATCCAGGACAGCTCAACAGGTCTTTCTTAGGGTCGCTGTTTATAGTGTCTGAGATAGTTGACTTTTGTCAGGTACTCTTCCATTTTGACCTGACTCAGATCATGAAATACTCTAGTGCTTTCCACTGATTATGAAGACCTAGAGTTTGTTAGATTTTATTTTTTTTGGCAATAGTGTCACTCCCCAGGCCAAGATGTACTAGGTCGTCAGGATAAGGAAGTGTCTCATCGCTTAGGTACACTGCCTTCACAATACATTCCTGACTCATTCAAGGTTGGATGCACCAAGCACTGAGTGATTCAGGAGTGAAGGGCAATTGCACTGCCACAGACAGTTTCCAAATTCATGACGCTTTGCGTAAAAGGCAACCAGATGCTCCTTTCTGACAAGCCAGTGATGCCTGTTGGTATGGGCAGTGGTGGCACCATAGTGGTTCAGAGTCTTACAGGTGAAAGTACCAACAGATGATAAGGTACCTCAGTAATGAGACAAGCGGGAGTTTTGAGTCTTGAGCAGGACTTGGGTACCTGAGGTGAGTGCTGAAATCTTTCAGTCTGATCTTGGGACTTAGCAGAGGTCCAGCACTGCAAAGGCATTTCCTGAGTGCAGTGATGCACGCTGGGCAGTGCAAATATGAACGAAGAATTAGTTTTAGGGAGAGCAGATGGAGTTACCTTGAGTTAGAGAACGCTCCTGTTGCTGCTTTTCTCATTTTCTCCGGGAAAAGAAAACTGTGACAGAAAAGCAAAGCAAATTACCTGCATTGATGTTCAGAGCAGAGGAACTGAAGATTTCATGTCAGAGCTTTGCTTTGTAAGACATTAGTGCAAGGAACTATTTGAGATTGATGTGCCAGTAACAGCTTTTTATATCAGTAGTTAAAATGAGGACTAACAGCTCTCCAGGCCCAGGCAATATTGACAGAAGGAGTCTAAAGGAGTTTGCAATAGCTGTGCGAGACGTTGTTCTGTAGGATTCTTAAATTTTCTTTAGGAACACAGAAATGGAAGGCAGTCAATGTGATACTGGTTATCAGGAATGTTGGAGCTTGGAAATTAGACTACCACATATTACTTCCATAATAAATAAATCAAAGGGAGAAAATACATTGAAGAGCCAAATCAAGGGGATAAATGAAAGAATATAAGCTATTGAGAGAGAATTTTTTGCAGAGAAATAATGCTTACAAATCTACACAGTTCTGTCCAATAAGTCCATGAACATGATACCAATATATGGCATATTTGGATTTTCCAAAAGCTACTAATGCAAGATCCTTCAACAGCTGTTATAAGAAGATAATAGACAAAGGAGAAAAAAGGAGAAAGATAATAGACAAAGGAGAAAAATCTCAAGGGTAAGCAGGTGCGAGAAAGCTATGGAATAAGTAGTCAGTCCTTCCCACCAAAGGAAGATTACCAGTAAGGTGGGTCAGTGCTGTGGCAATGTACATTCTCAAGTGATCTTTAGGGTTAATAGCAGATTGATTGTTGATTCAGGAGTATTCAGAAAAATAAAACTTAGCACTTCCTATGGGGAAAAAGGTAGAAGAATCTTACATTATTGATGAAATGGCAGAGAAAAGCCTACATTGACAGAACACAAAGGAATTCACATGGGAGGAAAGCATTCTATTATGTGTATAACACAACAGACTTTGGAGTGGTGATTGGGGAAAATTATTCTGCATTATGCATAGCTCTGTGAAAATGTCTGCCCAACCCTTGTGCTGAAGAAGCCAATTAGAATATTAATTTATTGGGAAAGGAAGAGAATAAAACAAACTATTGATGTGCTGCTCTACAAATGTGTTGGTTTTTTTTTTAATTTTTGAATGCTGTCTGCAGTCCTTGAAAAGGATCTAGTAAAGCTACAGAACATGGAGAGAACCAGTGAAAGTGTCCAAAGAGATGGTACAACTTCCATACAGGACTGCAAGCTGTATGACTCCCTTTGGAAACTGAATTACTCTGGCAGGGTGCTGGAGGGGAGAAATCAGCATTCCACAGGGCTAGGAGCTGATGAAATGATCAGTCAGAATTCTCAAACAGATGAAAGGGAGATACTGGGGTTTAGTATGCAAAATGTAATTAGGTTTGAAATGAGGCTAGTGGGGCATATTGTGGAAGCCAAAGGTATAAGCGTGTTCAAAAAGAGATTAGATACATGCAAGGAGGTTAGGATGATCCTTGGCACTGAATATAAGTGGTGTGGATGTAATCTCTGGCTTGGGAATTCCCTTTAAACCTCTGATCCCAAGCGTCTGGGATGTTTTGCCAGAGATGGAATCCCTTACCTTGCTTGAAAGGGTTCATGCTGGAAAAGGATATCAGACCACAGCGCCTCTTGCTCTGACCCACTGCGGCAACAGTTAGACTCCTTAATTGGAACCCTATGGTTGGGTTTCTTTGGGTACTAGATACCTGATTTCAGTCTCTGCCTGTGAACACAACAATTTTTGCAAGCAGCATTCAAATATATTTGATTAGATACATCAGTGTCAGCCGAAAAGCATTCATGTTTTAGCAGGCATTGTGTGTACCGGCAGTGGCTTGACCATATCTGTACAATGTTATCTGGCATCCCGCCTTCGCTCTCTACCTGAGGTACTGCCTCAAGTAGTCATGCAGGTTTTGTAACTATGCTGTAACTTCCCTGCTGAGATCATACACTGTACCTCAGAAGGGCACCTGGAAGCTTGGATCATGGTGAAGACTTTTGCCTGGATGCAATATGGGAGCAAGGCTACAGGCAAGCAAGTAGCAGAGTAGTTAACTACAGCACTTTGTGGCAGGAGCAGGGTTCAGGTCTGCTTGTCAGAGGTTTCATCTTCAGGTTTGGTCTTACAGGTTCAGTTTTAGGTCCTGCTTATGCGCTTTAACTTTCTGGACTCAGCTTGTAACCACATACTGACATAGTTGGCACTAGGTCACACTTTGCACGTAGCCTACTGATAACGCTGGTAGCAGTTCCTGCCGGCAGCTTAGGACAGTGCAGGTGGCCATGGTCCAATAGCCACTTTTGCACGCTGGTGGTTTTTTTTCTACACGGGCAGGTCTATAACCAGTCCTGCAAAACTTGTTTAACTAGCCTTTCCTTTGCACAGTTCCCTGCATGTTCAGCCTTCCCACAGTGCCTTGCCTCACACTTTGCTCTATGCGTGTCCTTATTCCCTGTTTCAGGGCAACAGCTGGAAGCTTTCCAGTGGTGTTTTCACGGGGAAATGCCAGTTCAAGGAGTTCAGTGTTCCTTTCAAATTCTTCTGGGTTTCACTTTTGACAAGTGCCCGATATCATTTGGGTAGACTCCTGCCATAGTTCCTAATATAAGGCCTCCATCTCCTGGAGTTCAGATCCTGTCAGGATCTGGAGTAAGCCTGCTGGAAAATAAGGAGCCTCACAGCATTTGCTGTTCACTTCATGGTCTGTCATTATATCACAGCATTAGATCTTGCCCATTCAGCCACTGGTCAAGGGTGTGTTTGAGTTCAGGGAGGTTTGGATTCATGGAAGACTCATAAAAATGAACTTTCCTGGATATCAGACATCCTGCTTTTGACTATGTCTGGAAATCTATATGTTCCAGAAGGGATGTGGATTACGACTGGTTGGGTAATGAGTTAATCCATAAACATTGCTAATGCATGAGTTGTGCATCCAAAGCTGATGCAGCCAAGCACATTTTCCATAACAGCTTATTCATCTTACCTTCTTACACTCAATAGGAGTCATGACAAGTGGAGACTTGCTCATTCTTATTAACCAAAATATCATATCTTTCTCCCTTAATTTTGCAATTATAATAATAACTTGAAGTCTATATTGAGATAAGGTATCACAGAGGTTAATTGATTTTCATCTTAAGCATCTCTTAGAGCACCGTAGCCTAATAATGAAGAATTTCCTTTCACTAAGATAGGCCAAGCATAAAGGAAAGGTATGCAGGACTAGATGAAGCATTCACTTCTTTCTGCAGCAAAACCATACTGTAGTTTCTGGTGTGAATAGATCCAATTTAAAAAAAAAAAGGTGCAAAAAAAGCCCAGCCAGAAACAAGGAGGTGCTGTATTTCTACTGTTCTGCCTATGAACTGTCAAGAGCCTCTCTGGGATGGCTAGAAATTGTCTGGTGCCCTGCTTTCTCCCAGCATTCCTTCTGCTCGGCTGAGTCTGGCTTTTCTCTAGAGTGTTTTCCTCACCATGTTTCCCTCACCCACCTAGTAACCTGACTTTGCCCTTTTGCACATCCTTCTGGGCCATATTCAGAGAAGATGAATTGAAAATGAGACTATTTCAGGAGTCTCGCCAGGTGCCTTTTAGAGGAAAATATTAACACTAGTTTGTCTTTTTGGGGAATACTTTTCCGAGTATAATCCTTAGGTTGCATAGGTTTTATGGTTTAAGCAGTTGTGATTGATAACTCATAAAAAAAAATCAGTAGTACGGAACTTTTCCTCACCCTGGCTGCTAAGCTCACAGCATGTGGGTGAAATGCTCTGGCTTTGGTTCTAGGTGCTTGATCTGCTCTTTGTATGATTGAGTTTACCGCAACTTATTTTTACCCCTGCCCATAAAGATAACCACCTACGGCTGTATTATAGATCCTGAATTGAGGATGATAGAGGTAATGCTAAATTTAATTGGAATGCTGGTTTTGCCATTAATGAAAATATTAACTGTGATCCTTAAACTTTGGAAAAGCTCTAAGAGCCTCTTTTTAGCCTACTGAAACTGTTCTTGTTTTGCACCAAGCTCCTCAGGCTTCTGACTTCATTCTGACCAGCAGGATGACATCCAAATTCACATAACGAGAAGACCAATGTTAGGACTATACGTTGTCATCCGTCTTAATGGTTCACTTTTTCCCCACTTCAACCAGTAAGAAGCTGTTGTGCCAAAAGCTGTACGTGAAGATATATGGAATACATCATGACCTCCTGACTGCCAGGAGGAAATAAATTCTTTAGTTGGTCCTTACTGAAAATAGAGGCAGAAAATTGGTTTCTTTTGGGGTTATATGTACATTTAGTTATCTGTATATTGTCCCCATTTTTCCCCTGTTGCCTTTCATGTATGAGAGAACATCCTATTTGTTTTACTGTCTTTTGCAAGGTGAATTTTGGCTTACCTTTTAGATGAGAAATAACTTTTTTGAGATGTTGTTTCCCTCCCCCCCCCTTTTTTTTTTTTTTTGACGGTTCTCAAATTTTTTATAGCTGTTTGTGGTTTAACACCAGTCAACAATCAAGTACCATGCAGCCATTTGCCCACCTTCTTCCTCCTCAGAGGCATTGGGGAGAGAATCAGGAAGAAAGAAAAACTTGAGGGTTGAGATAAAGACAGTTGACAGTGATAGCAAAGGAAGAGATTATATATATATTTATATATATATATATATATGAATAATCATCATAATAATGGGATAATAAAATATACAAAATGAAAAATGCATAATTTCTCACCACCTGATGACTGATATACCCTGTCCCGAGGAGCAATCACTGAATGAGACCGAAAGCAATCCCAGAGCAATCCTGAGCAGTGAGAGAAAAGAGCGAGAGCTGCCCACCAGCCAACCTCCACTCATGTACTGAGCATGACATCCATGGTATGGAATACTTCCTTTGGCCAGTTTGGGTCAACTGCACTGGCTATACCCCTCCCAGATTCTTGCACCCGCATGTTAGAAAACTTGGGAAGCTGAAAAAGTTATTGGTTTCTTTAGCAACAACTAATAATATCAGTGTATTCTCAATGTTCTTCACATACTAAATTCAAAATACAGTGCCTACTGGAAAGGAAATTAGCTCCATTCCAGCCAAAACTAGGACAATCTGGAATACATGCTCTTTCAGATTTTAAAAATCAAAAGCCATATTCCTAGATCTACTTTTGTTTATTTGTCCTGCCACTGTATTTTAATCTGTGATCACTTGTGATTTCTAAAAGAATATCTTGGAACCCTTCTATCCTCTTTGCTTAACAACACGAAACTGACTGGCTTTTGCTCTTACAGATTTAGGGGCTGTTTGGTAAAGACAAATGTCCCTCTCCAGGTTGTCTTGAACTTTTTTTTTTTTAATTTTTTTTGAGGATGCCAACTTTCCATAAGGGTATACATATGGTGATATTTAGTCTCTGGTTTAGCCCCTGTGGTCTCTGGACAGCAGTCCTTTCCTGTAGGCAGTGCCACTGCCCAGGGTGGCAGACGTGGATGTCACCTGCTGGTCAGAAAGGAATCGGGAGCCTGAGGAGCTTGGTCTGAGGCAAAATCAGTGCCCTCCTCATGCTGCCGGTATGGCGTGGCCACAGATCTGCCCTGGGAAGATAATTTCAGCTAGGGTCAGGACTGGTGCATGGTGAGTGCTGAGGAACTGACTAGAAGAGACTTCCTCAGCAGAAGGATGTTCTATGCCCTGAGCTCAACTACTTGTCCTGATCAGAACATTGTCTTTTAATTGCTTCATGTTCTATTTCTGCTGTAACTGCTGCTTCCTGCTTGTCCTTGCATTAATGACAGCCAGCTTTTAATGTGTTGTGACTGTGTCAAAATCAGACCTGTACCGGTGCCAGCCAGAGTGCAGGTTTGCTTCCTTTGTGATTATTCAGTTGTCCCGAAGTGTCACAGTCGGAACAAAGCCATGCTGATGTGTGGAGTGGTTTTCTTTTCATACTGTTGTCGGGTACTGTCCTGGGGGATGTAATCATCCAGTGATGATGTTCTAGAGCAAGATGTCATTGTCCAGTCAATGTCAAATTGATAAAAAGCATCGGTATAAGAGCTGGTATGTCAGTGCCACCAGTTTCTTCTCTTTGCATGGGCCTGCACTTTTGGCATAAAACTGGCAGGTCTTGACAATGTCTTCAATCCACCTATTCATTTCAAGCTAATACAAAACGTCTTTTAGCCTTTTTAGATCTCTGTATCTATATATCATAGAATCACAGAATGGTTTGGGTTGGAATGGACCTTAAAGAGCATCTAGTCCAACACCCCTGCCATGGGCAGGGACACCTTCCACTACACCAGGTAGTCAGAGCCTAGGTGCCCTTAAACAAGTTTCTACCTGTGCTAACAGTTTCCTCATATACTGGTAAGAGGTTGTTCATAGTGTTTTTTATTCATAGCTCTATTTTTTTTTTTTGGTATGGTTTTGTTTTGAGTTACAGCTCTTGTAATTGTTGTCTGAGCTTTCCAATACTTTACTGACACACCACTGGATCTGGACTATATTTTAGCTCACTTCTGATGAATTCTCAGGGAAAAATTTCTGCACTTGCCAAATCTCCCCCAGATTGGCATTTGATTTGCAAATTACATGGGTTAACTTCATACACACAGAGCCTTTCGGTGATGCCCAAATGGCGTGTGTCTTGAGGCCAGTGATCACAAATGTTTTTTTGGCCAGAGTCAGACCACACTGTGGATACTTTTGCATGGGAATGCTCTAAAGCAGCCAATTCAGAGAGCGAAATTACGTACCCATTTCTGATCTTAGTTTCCTATTTTAAGGAAGTTTGTATTCATTCCTGCTCTGCTAGACAGCTGTCTCCGATCAACTCCCATTGACCATGATTTCTCTATATACCTAGGAATGCTCCTTCTAATAAATAGAGTTTGCTGTAGCTCTAGTCTTACATTGCCAATTTTCCCACAGCTGCTCAGATTAAGTCACGCTCGACCAACCTGATTGCCTTCTCTGATGAAATGATGGGATCCGGGAACAAGGAGGGAGCGAGGGATGGCATTTACCTTGACTTTAGCAAGGCCTTTGAAGCTGCCTCCCACAACACTCTTGTGTCCAAGGCTGGATATCAGGGACTGGGCAATGGATGGACAGTGAGAAGATGGGTGAAATGCTGGTTGGATGACTGGGCTCAGAGGGCAGCGGCTAACGGGCTGTACTTTACAGACCCCTGCAGTTCTCTACTTGTCGCTGGGGTGTGTCCTGTTCAAGATCTTCATCAATGGCCTGGAGGAGGCGACACAATGCATCCTCATCAAATTTGCAGATGATAAATGCTTGAGGGCAGGGCTGCTTTTCCTGGGCAGACTGAAGGAATGGATCAACGGGAACCCCACAAAATTCAGCAAGGACAAATGCCGAGCCCTGCCCTGGGGAGGAAGAGCCCTGCGTGCCACAGCAGGCTGGGACTGCCTGGCTGGGGAGCAGCTCTGCAGAAAATGCCATGATAGGCCCAAAAGCCCCTCAATTTTCTGCTTACTCCTTGGAAACATCAGGACGGTAATGATGCAACTAAGGCTTTTTTTTTTCCCCCTAAATGAAATGATTTCTTGACAAATAAATTTCTCTTAACTAAGTGATAAACTTTGGTCTTGCACTTTTAAAATGTTGAAGCGCATTTATTCCTTTGGCATTGCAAAGGGCGCTGTGTCTGGAGCCTGGGGTTGCAAACCAGAGAGCCTGGACCACACAAACAGGAGGTGGACGCAGGCTGTAGCGCGTTTCTGAGTGTTTTGCATCCACTTGAGGGCACCATAGTATTGCTGATAGAGTTTTTGCAAACAGCATGGTGGACTGTCCCCTGCATTTTAAAGGAATCTTTTAGAAAAAAAGTAATTTAATTTTTTTTTTTTTAAAACCGCCACCATCTTGTAGGAACGCCTATTTCTATCTTTTTATCTTCCCCAGATTATGGGCATCTTGCCCTAGCACACAAGACCCTCTATTGCAGTGCACATCTCATACCAACCCTTGCAGTAACTCCAAACAGGGAAATGAGCTTTGTGGGTGAACAGACTCAAACAGAGAGGCAATAAGGAGTGATTTAGCTGTGGGCTCTTGTGAGATATGACCTTGGCTTGGAGAGCCAGGGTGGTGACATCTCATCTATTTGAGAAGGGCCCACAGCCTGAAGGCCGCTGCTGTGCCCAGCATGTTTCCAATGTTTCCAGCTGCAACCAGGCTAACGCAGTGGTGTTTTTTCTAACCCTCCGCAACATCCCCTGCGGGAAGGGCCAAGTCCAGATCGGAGTGCAGCTGCATTCACTCAGCAAGGAGAGTCCCTTAAACAAGAAGGTCACCTTCACGTGGCTGAGGTGGTCTGCCCGGTATCGCACAGCTCCCGGGAGCAGCAGAGGCTGAGCCGGCCCCAGGACCCAAGTGGCCTTGAGTCGCCCTGCGTCCACTCAACGATGCGGTGTCTTGGCTTTGTCGCTCCAAGGAGGGTGATGCTGATGGTGGCTGATGGATGGTTATTTGTTGGTTTTAGGGGGGTTCTGGATTTTAGCAGAGAGGTCTGACTAAACTGGAAAGGACAAAAGGGTGGTCTGCTACTGCTGGGGACAATTGCCAACCACCCAGGAGTGCTTCAAAATATTGCAGAGAGCTGCCCGGGGAAACCTCCCAAGGGGTACTTTGAATTTAAGCTTATTACCCCAGAGGAATAAAAACGAGGAGGTATATGCTTCTCTGGCAAGTGCTGCCAGCCTTGGAGTTGTGCCCCAAAAATGTTTCTGTTTGTATTTCAGAGGCTGGGCCACTTCAGGCTTGTCAGCACAAGAACAGGCTCCCAAGTGCATAAAGCTTCAGCAGGAAAGATCTGCCCTACAGAGTGAGAAAAGGCATGAGTAGATTTAATTTTGGGCTCAGCCTGGGACTCTGAGCGGCCCTGGCTGGCAGGGCACCAGGAGAAGAATCAGGAAAAATGGTTTTGAGTCTCAAATCTCCTGCTGGGTTCTGTGACAAATTGCATGGCCTCTCTGAGCCTCAGGTTCACTAGCTGCACGCTGCGCTTAATTATGCTCAGATTCAATGGCCTAAAATGTAAGGGTGACATTGCTGTCTAGATTTGCTTTTGTTATTTACGGCCTCGTCGAGGACCTTATCTTTCTCAATGACTCACTTCTTCCAGAGCTCCTCTGCAACAGATGAAATTTCACCCGGATAAAAGGCTGTAGGCTGTAGGCAGGCTGGCATTGGTCTAAGGGATGGGAAAGACAAATACCTCTTGTCACTGGGTCAGCTGCTTGCTCACCAAATATTTCTCTGAGATTTTAATTTTGTTGAACGAAGTTGGTGATCAGGCCGTGAGATTTTGGACCACCCGTCATTCGGGTGAGCTTGTGCCAGCTGGGGGTGAGGCGCAGCCTGCACTCTCCAGAGTGGCTGCAAATTGGATGATTGCTGATTTTTATGAACCCTTTGGAGAAGGAATGTCGACAGAAATAATTCCCTGGCTTTCCACGGTGAGAACCCAGATGTCTCCCCCTTGCAGAGCTGTCACAGCGTGAGAGCTGCACGAGGGTCAGCTCGAGGTACCTGGGCTCTCTCTTGCTTCACATACTCCGAGTCAACATGTGGTTTGAAAGACCAGGGATCAACTCCACAAGTGGTTGTGTCCATTATCCCCTTCCTCCGTCAGGCTCGATAATCGACTGATTTTCAGTAAAGAAGTCAGAACTATCAACTGTGAACATTGGCTGTAGGAACACTTCTGAGTCACCCTCTTAAAGCAGTTTGGTATAGGTGTCAGAAGAAAATGGTTCCTGTTCACCAGCATCTAAGAGAGAGGACTATTTAACAGGCATCTGCACACTTGAAAAAGGCATGGAGAAATAGGGTTGAGTGTATGCTTTTGTGGGGTGTTTCTACCACCTTCAGAGGCCTGTAGGCTCTCCTCTTGTTGTCTATGAACTCTGCACCTTCCCTTCAACATGCTGGGTAGCTCGACTCTGCTTCTCAGTCCAGCTCCTTTCCCTTCCTGCCCAGTTGCTCCATCCATGCCACAGGGAATGGTTACCTCCAAATCCCTCTCATTCCCTGTTTTCTTTCACATAGATCCATTAGCTTGGTAGCCCCTAGTACCTTTACTCCTCATCTTCTGCAGAGCACTTTTTTCATATAAGCTTTTCCTTTATCGCAGGTTGTCCTCCCGGCCACCATCTCTGATGTGGTGAGATACAGATTCCATCCATGTTGCTGCAGAGCAATCACTGCAAACCTGTTTTGTATTTCTAGCTCTATCTCATACAGCAGCACTGTTCAAAATAACCTTTGTCCCTCTGTGTTCATTTCATGTGGAAATCCTATTCATTCAAACTGACTGAAATATCTGCATGCACTGGAACATAGGGATGAAGGTGTAAAGGACTTTGTCAATAAATTTAGAATCATAGAATCTTTAAGGTTGGAAAAGACCTCCAAGATCATCAAGTCCAACCATCAGCCTAACACCACCATGCCTACTAAACCATGTCCTGGAGTGCCACATCCACATGTTCTTTGAACACCTCCAGGGATGGTGACTCCACCACTTCCTTGGGCAGCCTGTTCCAGTGCCTGACCACTCTTTCAGTAAAGAAGTGTTTCCTAATAGCCAACCTAAACCTCCCCTGCTGCAACTTGAGGCCATTTCCTCTCGTCCTATTGCTTGTTACTTAGGAGAAGAGACAAACACCCGCTTCCCTACAACCTCCTTTCACATAGTTGTAGAGGGCAATGAGGTCTCCCCTCAGCCTCCTCTTCTCCAGATTAAACAACCCCAGTTGCCTCAGCAGCTCCTCATAAGACTTGTGCTCCAGACCCCTCACCAGCTTTAGGTGCGAATATGCAGCTTGACGTTTTTTTGTCTGCCCTATTTCTCTTGCAAATATAAACTGGGAAATTAGTACTGGAATTACATCACTGGAGAGAAGTGCAGCAAGAAGGGATCAGTCAGGGGGGATGTCAGCTGCGGAAAGCTGCCCTTGAGATTTCTCTTGGACAGCTGTAAAACACAGCAAAACATAAGCAAAAACCTGATTAAAGAGGCCTGCTTGTGCTTAAATTTATATATGTGCAAATTATGGTTTTATTTGAAAAAAACCCCAACTTCAGTGTCTCTGCAAAGCTGACATTAAAGCACTGGTTTCACAGTGAGAAGTAAAGACAAAGCAATCCTCCTTCAGCCTTGGTGTCAAATGGTACTTGCTGCATCGGGGCTTTATAACGTGAACATGGTCATGTCAGACCAGAGATTAATGTTTTCCATTAATTTTACTTGTTGCATAAACAAGATAGGATTATGTGTATTTTTGCTTTTGAAGCAGCATATTTAGCAAGCACAGGCTGCTGCTGGATCCCAATTAAAGGTTAACTACAGTCAGCTGTCATATTGGGCTCTTATCAGTTGTTTTCTGTCTGTGAAGCCAACGTGCATACAATTCTCCGTCCTTGGATTTTGCAATTACGTCGGGGTAGTTCGGTTTACCTTTAAGACGGTTAGAGTGAAAATAAATAATAGACTCACGGAGATCATTGTCAGATCAAAAGTCACTGGGTTCATGCATAGAAGGACCAGGTGTGAGGTTGTCATCCTGTTTGTAGCTAACCCACCTGCACGGTCAGGGACTCAGACCTGTACCTGGATTTGTCAAATGATGGAGTGAGAAAAAAAGAAGTCTTGGAAACAGAGTGACAGAGCAAAGCTTCATAATACTCTGTAAACAGGGAAGTATTTTTCCGTCACTGCTGCTCTTGCTATTTGTATTACCGTAAATATGTTATGGTACCTGTTACATGTGATGCACATACATGAGGGTATATCCCAGCAAGCATCTTAGAAATAATGATATATGGTAATCAGACTGAATCTGCCTTCCATTTTTGCTTTCATGTTTAGAAATGTTCTTGGTTTTTTTTTGAGAGAAATGTGCTAGGATGCACCCGTAAGTTGCTAGAGCATATTTACTGCTTCTATTCATTTGTTTTGTGATGATGACTCCAAAGAAGGTCAAGGTCCAGTTGTTTTACCTGCTCTGCAAGCACCCAGTGACAAACAAGCACACAAAGCAGAAGGCTGGAAAGAAAGAGCTAGCAGAAAACATTTGCTTATAAAGGAAGTTAATGCACATTTTGCTGTACCTTCACATGCCATTGTTTCTTTTAGCATTTTGGAATCATAATATCAGCTATGAGCTGCCAAGGCACATCCAAACCCAATGACTTGTTGTGTGATTTCTTATGGACATCAGTGCTAGAAATGCTTTATTTGCAGGGAAAAACTATTTTTCTGTTAGAAAAGAAAACTGAAGAGAAAAAAAAATCTTCCCACATTCCTGGTTTTTTATCTTCTTTGAGATTAAAACTTTCACAGTAAACTCCTAGACAATGAAATGTTAATTTCTTAATAAAAAGTAACAATGAAGAACAATAACCAGTAATAATTTTTTTTCCCAATCGTTTTCTTTAATTTCCTTGCTTAGTTTGCTTCTTCAGCTGTTCTCTTCTTCTAGACACCTCCATCTGTTTAGAGTTCAGTGTCGGGATTTAATATGCAACAGAATGCACAAAGGCCTTGCTCTTAATCTCGCCTTTATCCTTTTCAGCACCAAAGGGGTTGCGTGACCATGTGGCATCTGAATAATTTTCATGGGTTTACTGCAAACGGCAGGGGTGTAATAAACCAGGACCCAGAGCACTTCAGTGCTGCTGCACCGGTGAAGTCATTTGCTTCAATGACATCAATACTTGTGCACCTACTCTTTTGTCAAAATGTCCTCAGTAATATTTTTCAGAAGAAAGTTTGATCTTCCAGAGACCTCTTCCTCTCCTGGTATGACGATTATTTAGTAGGATGGGATTTTCTATGTTCTACTCATTTTTTTTTTCTGTTCTTTTGCTGCCTGAAATGACATTTTGGGTCTAGACATGTGGTTTTTGGTACAATATTAACAATCTGCTAATCCTCTGCGCACATTGAAACACAAATTCAGAAGATGAGGAAGACTAGCTAATGAAGCAGCTAAACCTCTGCTTGGTGTTTTTTCAAACCATACAGCTTGCTGTGCGCACATGAATTTAAAGGGGGAAAAAAGTTATTAAAATAATAAATATTTTTAGCTAATCTGCATGGCATTTTTAATATATTCTGTATTATTTGTTTTAACTTTGTAAGTGTTTAAGGTGACATCTTGTTTTGACGTTTAAAATAAAAACAGAATTACCTTTTTCCACATTTGTTTTGACTTCTTTTTTGCCCCATATTTTGGGGTTTTAAAGGTGACACTTGAAGTCACAATAAACTGAACATCTCACGTTGTTAGTTGCTGAAGATAAAATGTGTGTGAAATTAAAATTTTCACAGTCTTTTTTTCAGCTGGGTGTTCCATACTTATATTTGATGTGAAAACCAAATCTATTCTTTGCCATAGTTTATTCGTAACGTAATGTTAGCATGCATGATAACAAACAGACCAAACGTGAATGCTCTGCTGTCTTTCCAAGCACTGCTTTTGTTACTGACCGGGTCACAGACCCTGGCTCCCATGCTCAACACAACTGCATGGCAAAAAAATCCACTGGGGGATGCCCTGGGATTTCTCATGTCTGGATAAATGCAGTAAGAGGAGTTATTGTCTTTGCTGAAATTTCCATCCTGGGCACAGTCATCATTTCCATGTCCCGTGTAACTTGAAGCTTTGGAGGGAGCCCTGCCCCAAAAGTCCTGGTAAGAGTCTCACTCCAGCTGGTGAGACTCTCCTTCTGCTGAACCAGAGACAAGGTTTTTGTCCATCCCTCAGACCAGCTTTGCTGCCTTTTTCCACCGATGAAACAATTCAAGGTCATTTTCTTCGCTCTACAGATGACTTTTCTCCTGCTTTCCAAAGCAGATAAGACACTCTGAGGGGTCTGGTGGGTGCCAAAGCATGCGGAACCCAGCAGGAACACAGAACTCTGAGGGAGTAGCCTCCTACCACAGGATGGGACCTGTTGGGTCAGCTTAGTACATCTTGTCCCAGCAACCTCTCCAAACACTGAGTGGGGAACTGGGTTGAGGTACCCTCCAAAATACTGTTACCTCCATGCATGTGATGGCCATCAACTCTAGTCTCAAATGAGATCAAGTAATGAGCTGTGTAATTTGTTAACACATGAGATATTGTGTAAAATGAGATTAGCAGGGTACATGGTGTGCATACAGAATAGGAGGTTTAATATAAAACATTTATATCCTGGGATCGGGAGACTTCCCAGCTCAGCTCTACTTCACAATGGGCTGAGAGCTTGTTAAGGGTCTTGGCCAGTTACAGGAATAGCAGTGACCTTTGTGAGTGAGGACAAACCCTCCAGCCCTGTCTGAAGGAGATTCACATCTCCACAACAGATGGTATCAAGTACTGGCTTAAAGGAAGAATGTGCTGGAGCCTTTCCTGCTTGACCTAATGAACAAGAAGTATACGGGGCAGCAGGAGGGAGGAAAAGGGGGAGAGGTTTGGACCAGAATGACCCCCACTGTTGGATCTGAGCAAGTCCTGAAGGTATAAATCATAGAATCACAGAATCATAGAATCTTTAAGGTTGGAAAAGACCTCCAAGATCATCAACCTAACACCACCATGCCTACTAAACCATGTCTTGAAGTGCCACATCTACACGTTCTTTGAACACGTCCAAGGATGGCGACTCCACCACTTCCTTGGGTGGCCTGTTCCAGTGCCTGACCAAATGCTTTAGTCCATCTGAGTTTGGATGTACCCCCGTACAGGACTGCTGTGAAGCTCTTACCATCTTGTCACAGGAATCAGGGAGGGTGAAATGATCATTGAGCACTAACCTAAACACTCTGCAGACACGTGCTTCTCTTAGTCTTTTGTTTCTTTTTACGTGTTCACACAAGCCTTTCAGCTTTACTGAATCATCTGGATTCTCCAACACTCTCAGTTGCTTTCAGATGAACCTTGCCTTTCTGAACACGATATCAAGTACACGGCTGTACTCTAAGGCGTCTGTTCCCTTCAGGGTGGTAGTTCTAGGTACCAGACACTCTCTTGAGGACAATGCGCCTCACACCTGTGTTTCCCAGGGTAGCTAGAGGAGAAAAATGTATGTCTCTGCTTAGTTTCAAAGGCCAGCTTGAGAGGTGACAATGGAGGCATCTCTGACAGAGAAATACCTTCTAGTAGCCACTGCAAGCTATGAGCGGTCACTGGCAAATGGCATGATAAAATTACTCCTGAATTGTGTGGGTCCCGAAGGAGAATGCTACACCAAGACTAGAGAACACACTTGATTTCTTGTCCACTGTTTTATTACGTGCTTGAAATCAGTACATTGCATGTATTTCAATTTCCATTGCTCTAATGATGTGACGATTTCCTGAAACGCTTTAATGGAGTTTCCACTGACCTTAAAACAATAATATTTTTTAAAATGTGGTTAAGTGCAGATTTTTATTAGACAAATGGAGCCAGACTTCTCTCTCAAAAACACAATTTTTGCAAATGTGCTTGCTTCTAAGAACCTCAGAGCTGTTTTTCAGAGTGACAGGAATAACATAAATGCCAGAGTAAGCAGCAGTTGATCTCACACTGCTGAAATCTCAATACTGAATGAGCAAAGCATTCATTTACTGCATACAGAAATAGGTCCAGAACAAGGTCAGAACATCTTTCAAACCAGTGAACGGCATGGAAGTGCTTGTTTCTTGTGGCCGCTTTTGACTCCATGGGCAACTCATATCTTCACATGAATATTTGCAAATAACATTTACCTTGCCATAATGTGCTCTTATTAAATGTGCTCAGGTTTATCTTTACCTCCCTTCAGTTTTCAATCTGTACAATTTAAAAGTTTCAGAATCTTCTGCTCTCTCAGCATCCTGGTTTTTTTTTTTCTAGACAGAGAAACTGTCACAATTTCATGCGGGATTTGGGCACCTGAAATTAATTTCCCTAGCCTTAGTTTCCTAGTCTTGTTTGCTCAAAACCATATGGCTCTTTGGCAAGGTTTTCACAGCCTTTCTTCTTCAATCCTGCTGGACTCCATGGTTATCAGAAAGCTGGCTCCTTCCCCAATGTATCCTGACAGTAGGGCCTCACACACAGAGACAGAAGGATTTCCTTTACAATTTCCAACAGGTAAATGACTCAACATATTTTCTTCCTTCCTAGTTTTGTCAGACCAACCTGTTGCTAAAGGAATGGTTGCCTAAAGGTTGGCAGATTGTTGCCCTTCCTGGTCTTCAGTGGTTCCAGTTAGGTAAAAGTTTAACAAACGGAGTATCTGTTTTATGTTATACCAGAGAATCTCTAAAGTCTGAAGTAATTAAAGCTCGTATGATCAAAGATGTGCTTAGACTTGGCTGTGGTGAATTTGTGAACTGCTCTGTCCCTGCCCCTTTGGGAAACAGTAGGAAAACAGTAAGGAAATAGATCTGTAATAGGGTCCTACCACAGCTGTATCTGAACTCTTCCCAGCCTTACTTAAACCCAGATGGAAAACAGCTGTGAGAGAACGGAGCAGATATCTCCTTGGCAGGAGCGTGGTAGAAGAAAGTCACAGCAATCAAGGCGGGGAGATGGTCAAAGACAGATAGAAGAAATACCCAGGGGCTCCTCTGGGTAAAGTGTGGTGAGGAAATATCTGATGAAGAACCTCTCTAGGGCTGGGTGAACACTTGGAGATTTGTTCATACAGGCTCCAGGAGTCATAATCAGTAACTGATTATGAAGAACCAAACCCAAATGATGTAGATTTTTTTTTTCTATCAGTTTTTAAGTCATCTGAGCTCTAAGAAAATCCATATTTTGAGATATAATCACTTTCTTTCTTTTTCTCCCCCAATCTGGATAGAGAGATATTTAATTTAAGAGTTATTGATAGAGAAGTTATCCTGTGGCAAATAGTGAGGGAAGTTTGGGCATGTTAATTTTGTCACAGGGAAAACTCAATGCGTTAATCCTATACCTCTGGTAGAAGTTAGTCACCCCTCATATATTTCAAAATAAAATGGAACTGTTTGGACCACAGATTACTTGTTAAGACCTTGCTCATTTTATCATAAATAAAATGTGTAAAGACAAGTCTGAAGATATACACCACATATCTAATCTGCCACCTAACCTTCACTCGCTAATCTGTGGTATTTATAGAGTGCTAATCACTAGAGTAGGCATTTATCTTCAACGAAATAAGGCAGACTTAAGTTTATACGACAGTGGGCTCCATACCGCGTTAAAATACTTATCACCTCAACCACTACTCTCAGCAGGGCTGAATGGAGGAGTCACCTTTTCAGTGCCACTCCAGAGATGGCATTGCTAGCCAGAAGCATTTTCGAACTTTGCTTTTTCAGAGTTGTGCCTGTTTTCTGCCTTGCTTTCCAGCATTTTCCCCTTGCTGAGCAATAATAACTGGTATATCTCTATTTAAAGTGCCTGTCCCAGTGCTGATAAGGGTGACTGTACAAAAACCGTCTCCTTGGTGGGGGAGCCGTAGAAAAATGGCATAATCTGGTACGAGGTCATTTCTGGTTTATTATATAATCTCTATATCTTCCCCCCTCCACCAAGGTATGCCCTTATAAAACTTTGCCAATTTACCCTTATAAAAAATCACCAATTTTTCTAGTATGAAGAAAGCAAATGACTGATCTTGGGAATCTTAAAACCTACTCGAGATTCATGCCCCTTTCAATATGCTGCTTAAAGCAAGCCCTTACCTTTAACCAAGGTAGACATGGCCCAGAAGCAGCAGGTCTGCTACAGCAGGTGCAGCTCTGCTGCAACTGCAAAGTGACAACTGCTCAGGTTTTTAGGTGAAGAAGGCTCTGACCCCATGTTACCAAGAGGCAGGATAAAGCTGTTTAAAAATCATGGGAAGAGTTTACTTGTCAAGCTGGCTTTTTTGTTTGTTTGTTTCTTTGTTTGTTTTAAACAACCATGAAAGTCCTTTTGGGTTTATTTATGCATTTGCGTATATGAAAATCCATTGCTGCTTTAGATTCATAAGAAGCTGAAAAGTTAAGAAATATGTTCCTGTGTCACTCCATCTTCTGGGTGAGGAGCATCACTGAGCACCCACCTCCCTATTAATTTGCTACTTCTATTCAAATTCTCTATTAATTTGCTACTTCTATTCAAATGGCTATCATAAAAAAGATCCTCATTTTAGCAGACCTAATTGAGGAAAGTATTTTAAGCACATACTTAACTTCAATCACCTATTGACCTTCAAGATAAGCTAGACATTTAAATTAACTGCATTTATAATTTACATACCTTTGCTTCAGATATAAGGAATAAATCCTGGTTTGCTACGGCATTACCTATTGGAGCACAAGCTAAAGACACCATTTCAGAGCTTGTTTCAAAGCTCAGCTGGCTTTAACTCGGAGATGTCCTTGGGAGATACTTCCCACTATCTGCCTAGCCAAAGTAGGCAGTCTGAATGGTAGCTCTCCATTCCTGTAGTTGAGAAAAGAATACCTTTATTGCTCAAGAAAGTTGGTATGCACCATGGGACAAGGAGGAGACGGAACACTTCTGGAAAGTTATTGGTTTTCTTACTGGCTCCTTTTGTCACCATTAAGGTTGTTAGTGAAGTCAGGTGTCCTCAAAAGTACCAGTGACACGAAATTCACTCAACTCCTCCCAGCAAACAAATGTATAAAACTCTTAGAGAAGATCCTGTTCTGAAGTCATAGAGGTGTTTATAGGCCAATTAAATGTTTCTACTAGAGACCAGAGAGATAAGAGATCACTGAATCAAGGAATACGTGCATGTATCAGACTGGTCCTACAGGATGACCTCAAAAAGGCCGCTGTCAGCTTCCTAGGAGCTGCGTTTCCTTCTTGTAGCCCTTATGAAATAATTATGGCATATTTTTCTCCTCCACAAATGCATCTGCCTCCAGCCTCACCTTTTAGGAAAGTAGGAGAGCTCATATCACTGCTTAGTAATAGCTTTGTTACTATATACATTGTGCACTAACACATATAGTCCAACATATATATACTCGTACATACAGACACTCTACTGCAAGGACAACATCAGATTTTCTGCTCTGTAGTTAAATTATGATGGTCTTTTAAACATCTCACAGCACTGAGTGAATGCTTCTGAAGAGCAGTGCCTTCAAAGTTTCAGAATATGAATGTTTGCTGATGATACAAAATTATTCAAAGGAAGACTAGGGTTGTCAGAAGAGTTGCAGAAGTGAAAATCATCGACTAAGTGTCAAATGATAGATGGAATTCAGTGTATATATATGGCAAAAGACGCACATAAGACAAAACACTCCTAACTTCACTCCTGACTAAGATAAGAGCCTCTGAACTGATGACTGTCACTCAAGAGTAAAGCTTAGGGGCTGTGACAATTTCATGGCAACAACAGCTCAGTGTTCAGGAGTGACTTCTGGGAAAGACAAAACAGAGAACTTCATTCTGTCCCTGTAGAAATCCATGCTCTCCTGAGTCCTAGATAACATGTTCTGTTCTGATACTTTCCCCATTTCCCCTTAAATAATATCTTAGAAAAGATATAGGACTAAGAGAAGTTCTAAGAAGGGTAACAAGATGATCAAAGACATGGTACCACTTTAAAGAAAGAACAATTTTGGAAGCTGCATCTCTTTAGTTTGGACAAAGGATGAATGCTGGAGTCTTACCGAGATTTGTAAAATAGAGAGAGCTGTAGAGAAGGTCAAGAGGGATGAATTGATTCCTTTTTTTTTCCCCAGTGCAAGAGCAAGAAGGCACCAAATCCAGCAAACGCCATGTTTGGTCAAGTTTTGTCTCACATACAGCATCCACAGAGCTCCTTGGCCTGGGTTGATGTAGATGTTCATGTGGCTTCAGGAGCAGATTGCATGAGATCATAGGATTGAAATTAATTGAGAGTTATTAAATGCATAAAATCACTCTGGTTCAGGAATTCCCTAAGCTGCAAATGACTGAAGGCAAGAAAAGTACTCATGAGAAGAGTGGTATATATCTTACACTCTTCCTGAAGGACTCATGTTTGGCTACTGCCAAGGCAAAGATGACAGCCACTTAAACTTTTATATTATCTGACAAGTCTCTTCAGCCCTCCAAGTATTCTGTTAGGTGAATTAAGGCTATAGGCTAAGAGCCAAAAATACTACATGCCTTATACTTTTGGATCCAATAGGCTATTTAAGAATGTGCGTAAGTCATTGGATATTTAATAGTAACAAATATCCCTCAGCTCCTGATGACTTCCTTACACTGATCCTGCTATTGCACGCTGGTCAGAGAGGCTAGAAGCCTGGGACCACCTATGCCTAGGAGGCAGCTTTTGCGAACCTGAGAAATTAATGGATTTTAGGAAAAGGTTGCATTATGTGTGAATCACCTAAACAACAGAGATGAAGAGCTACATTACGTACATATTACCTGTAACAGTAATATGTGGGTGTGCAAAACAACATTACTGATGGGACAGGCGGAGAGGTCAGCCTTCCTCAGAGCAGGACAACTCCCAGCGATGGTGTGAATACCCACGAGCTGTCTGTACCTACTGGTGTGTGGACTTAGGATACGTTTTTTTTGTCGTCCAAATGGTTGCACTTGTGGCCGAGAAGCAATTCTGATGGTTGCAGAGAGAATGCGGTGGTAGTGAGTATTTGTGGGTGTGTGTCCTTTGTTGATTGCAAAAGTATAGAAATGCAAAACATTAAAAATAACACCGATGTGACTGTGTCTTCCTGTTCTCAAACCATCATGCTAGAAGCAGCTAAAATAGGTAAAAGTCCATGGGGATTTCTCATACCACAAAATTATTTTTTTGTATCGTATACTTTCTTAACCTTTAAAATTAAGAAGCATTGCTACTTTAGCAAGAAGATTGTAGATGCTTGATATTTAGGTGTGTATGGCTTCAACCATTCCATAGGTAATATTTAGAAAGAAAAAATAACTATTGTGTAATTTAAGAGTATAGAGCTGGTCCTTTACATTTGAGAAAACCAGATCACACAGAGAGCTCATTTCAGATAATTTTGAACCAAGGCCACCAGGCTCAGTTTCATCTGCAATTCAATATTGACTCATAATTCTAAGTAATCATTCTCTCAGAAAAAGTTCAGGATGTGTCCTTAGCAATTGTACTGAGGCAGTAACCTTTACTCTGTATTTTTGGTAAACAGTCGTAAAGCTCTTGTAATATACCAAGGAATTCTTCTTAGAAAAATATAATTTGCTTCTGCTTTTTGGAACTATGCACAATTCAAGGAAATAAATTATGATAAATAGAAATGACATCCAATACCATATGTTACTGACATCAGGACTCTCTCCATATGACTGATGCAGATCTCAGGGGAAAAAAAAAGTAGGAAAGGAACAAATTTAATCTGGAGTAGAACTTTGTATAAGGATAATCAATAGAAACTGTGAAATCATAACGTGAACCATGAGGACGAAATGATGGTGAACTGTGAAATGGTGCGGATTTCAGCTGAAGTCAAATACTTTTTTTCCTTGGAGTAGATGAGTTGGGTTTATCAGAGCCCACTTTCCTACCTGGATTACTGAAACACCACCATGCACACCAGAAATTAGGAGACGGAACTTCTTTTGACAAGCAAACTCTGTGTAAGAATAGTTTTAACAAGCTCAGTCTCTCTTTCCAGTACAGCCATTAGCCAATCTATGTCACTCATGCAGAACCTCAGCTGGCATTAGCTCTGCAAATGGACTTTTCTGTTGAACCTCAGCTCAGCTAGAATTTTACAGTGACCATAAGAAGAATGGAACTTTCTGGAGACTTCTCTGTTGCTGTGCCATTCAGCCTAAAACGCTCTTTGGTACTGCAGGGATGGAAAACTGTAGAGAGATATTGAACGGATGGAGAGGTGGACAAGAAAATCCCATCAGGTGTTCAGTGCTCTGGGCCCCCTTGACCTTCACTGCAGTTAGCTACAGCTGCATCTTAGCAGCACTGCACTTCTAGATTGCTCAGTGTGGAGCAGTCATCTCTTCCTCCACTTTTTATCTTCTCAGAAGGTGAAAATTTTGCAACATAAATGCCATAGAGAGGTAAGTAAATGGCAATTTTAAAATAACCCAGCATGGAAAAAACAAACAGTTGTAGCAAAGGACAAATTTGTGGCTGTGCATCTGATGGGATGGCCTTTACACAACTAAGGCTTGGAGATATAACAGAAGTAGCCCTTGGAGCTGTTGTTTTTAATGCTCATTTTTTGTTAAGGCATGCTAAGGATGGTAGGAATGCATAAACCTTACTCTTGGTGAAAAAAACTAGTACCCTTTCTCCTACTCTCTCTTACATAGCAAGAGAGTGTGAAGGAAGAAAAACCTGGAATATAAATTTCTTCTTGTTAATTAAGGGTGAGTTCCCTGCATTCGTGCTGCTTAGTGCTCCTTGATGTTGACTGAAGAGTCCTGACAATTCTAACATTCAGCTCGTGCCCTGCTACAAAAGTTCACACATTCAACAGTACGAATTGCCATTTTGCTGTCTTTCTTCATTGGTTTTATTTCCACGGCTTGCATGAAGAATATTTAATTACACAGCAAGTCCAGGAGAAGTTTGCACATTCTGTGTTTGAAATTATCATATATGAACGGAGGAGATAGATAACATTGTCATGAGCTACAGCAGCTGACTCTCTGAAGTTTCTCTCAAATCTCCCAGGAACGTGAAATAATCATAGAATCATAGAATGGTTAGGGTTGGAAGGGACCTTCAAAGGTCAGCTAGTCCAAGGCCCCTGCAAGAAGCAGGGACATCCGCAACTATATCAGGTTGCTCAGAGCCTCACCCAGCCTGGCCTTGAATGTTTCCAGGGATGGGGCATCAACCACCTCTCTGGGCAACCTGTTCCAGTGTTCTACAACCCTCATTGTAAAAAAATTTTTTCCTAATATCTAATCTAAATCTACCTCCCTCTATTTTAAAACTATTATCCCTCATCCTATCACAACAGTCCCTGCTAAAGAGTTTCTCCCCATCTTTCCTGTAAGCCCCCTTAAGGTACTGGAAGACCACTATAAGGTCTCCCTGGAGCCTCCTCTTCTCCAGGCCGAACAGCCCCAACTCTCTCAGCTTGTCCTCATAAGAGAGGTGCTCCAGCCCTCTTATCATCTTTGTGGCCCTCCTCTGGACCCTCTCCAACTGGTCCATGTCCTTCTTATGTTGGAGGCTCCAGAACTCGATGCAGTACTCCAGGTGGGGTCTCACCAGGGCAGAGCAGAGGGGCAGAATCACCTCCCTTGACCTGCTGGCCACACTCCTCTTGATGCAGCCCAGGATGTGGTGCATGAGCTTTGCCGGCTCATGTTGAGCTTCTCGTCCACCATCACTCCCAAGTCCTTCTCCTCAGGGCTGCTCTCGATCCATTCTCCGCCCAGCCTGTATTTGTGCCTGGTGTTGCCACGACCCAGGTGCAAGACCTTGCACTTGGCCTGGCTGAACTTCATGAGGTTGGCACGGGCCCACCTCTCCAGCCTGTCAAGGTCCCTCTGGATGGCATCCCTCCCCTCCAGCGTGTCGACGGCACCGCACAGCTTGGTGTTGTCGGCGAACCTGCTGAGGGTGCACTCATGTGCACCCATGTAATGTAATTACCAATGTAATTCCTATATATGGGTTTTCCATCCCTGGAACTTTCACCTGTGGCTCTTTGACATAGGTGCCACATTCTGTAATTCTGTAGCTAATAACCTACAGTGTAAAGGATAAACATTGTTAAGCGCTCTGTAAAAAGTAATGGTAGAGACCCACAGCTCCTTTCAACAAGCAATAGAAGCGTCTACTCAAGGGTAGATGCTACCACAGCAACACCAGTAAGTAGAAATGTATTTCTGTGCATTCCAGAGTATTAGCTAGTGGGCAAGGTCAGTGTATTGATGAAAATACAGACTAGTTCCTTCTTCACTTATGATGTCATAGTTTTTACTGGGCTTCTCCTTGGAGGCAGGTTGTATGTGTTACATAGCTGAGCTTTCTAAAAATGCCACTGCTAGCCGCAGCAGCACAAAGCCACTGGCATGGTAGATTAGATATTAGGAAAAAAAATTTTACAATGAGGGTGCTGGAACACTGGAACAGGTTGCCCAGAGAAGTGGTGGATGCTCCATCCCTGGAAACATTCAAGGCCAGGTTGGACGGGGCTCTGAGCAACTTGATCTAGTTGCAGATGTCCCTGCTTCTTGCAGGGGGGTTGGACTAGATGACCTTTAAAGGTCTCTTCCAATCCAAACTATTCTATCATTCTACAGCAGCAGAAGGCCCGGCACAGCCTGTCCCCACTGGGACCCTGTGGTGAGCCGTACCTACACTGCCGGCGCCTGCGAGCCTTTCTGCTCTCCTGTAACCCTGTGTGCCACTGGCAGCCTGCAGCTCCGCCTTGCTCGAAACAGACTGGGGCAAATAAAGTTCAAGGTAACTTTACAGATCAGGGTCATAGTACTTTTTGACTGCCCATGTATATAAAAAGCACACAGTGCCTTGCTGTGTGGCAGAAGTGCTGTCCCCTACTCTGGAGCCATAGATCCACATGTACCGGTTCCTGCCAGAATGAACGCTGGCTCTATGGCTACCGAGATCCCAGTGGAGAAATTTGGGAAATGTCAGTGCAAGACACACCATGCTAAGAGCATTTTGTACCAGATCCTTAACAAAGAGCGTGGAAGTGAGACCAAGTGGCACCAGCAGCATCACGGTCCCCACCACTCCATGGGAAGCAAGGGTTGCTCTTGTACAGACAGGAGAAGAGTTGTCCTGAAAACGCCAGAAGCCACATGCAGGAGAGCTTCTGAAGTGCTCTTGAAGACTTTAACTTTTATTAGAAACTTGCCTTCTTTTTATCATGTGCCTTGGGAGGATCAGCTTGTCCTCATACAGCATAACTGGACCCCTCTTTTCGTCCTGGGCATGGCACAAGAAGGGGTGGATTTTGACTTGAGAGAGATTTCAGCCCCTAGTTTACTGAAAAAAATCCTCCTCAATCAGTCTTTGACAGCTAGCAATGAACTGGGCAGCTTGTCACTGGGAGTATCTTCAGTAGAAGTTCAGAGGATGAAGAATTTATTGTGGAAATTCTGGGACCTGGACATAAGTGCAAAAGAATATGCCTATCTTAAAGGAATTATTCTTTTTAATTCTGGTAAGTCCTCCTGGAAATTACACAGATGACTATGTGCCTAGAAGGACATTTGACATTTTCACTTGTGTATAGACAAATGTTTAGTTTTACTCTCTTCTATAAATACAGCTAAATATTCTCAAAAATCTATATTCCAGAATTTAATTATTTTCTGCCTGAAGTAGTTTATTTAGGTTCCTTGGACATGTACAGTAGGTCACCCACTGTAAGCCAAACCAGCTTCTGTTAGACAAATTTGAAGTCATAAAGAATTAACCGTGTCGCTCCAAATTGATTTGCAGTTCAAAGGTAACACAGCAGCCTCACCTGTAGTACAGCAAAGGGGAGATGGTACATGGGTACGTGCTGTGAGTATTAGAAGTATTTTAACAGAGACTTCCTCTGCAGCAAGAACATTGGAGAAGATAAAATAATCTGTATAATCTCATTTTCATCAATGATGCAAAACGAGGTTACACAGCTCTTTTTATCTATTTATCCTTTAGTATCTCTACATTCAAAGCCCGGGACAGCAGCCATGGAGCAAACTCAGACTAGTGCCTGCATCCTCTCACTTCTGGTGCCAAGTGCAGCCTCTGTAGGAAGGAAGGTTGCCTAGGTCAGCACTGCGGAGCGCGTGAGTCATTAAAAGCTGAGCTCCAAGTCCACTAAAGCAAACGGAAAGACTTATCGGCTCCAGCCTGCCCTGGCTAGGATCCCTGACTCCTTCCACAGCCATCTCTGCTGTTGGCTGTGCTGTCGGCAGCGTGCTATACTTGGGACTGCACCAAAAGGATCCTTGAATGCTTCAGTTATTCCATGGTATTTCTTGTGGTGAATGGTTTATAGACTGCTCAAAGGCTGCAGTGCCTTTATATTTGTTTCCAATAGGATTCAGATTCTGATTCTTGAGAGGTAATGTCATCCAGATGTTCGGTATTGTCTTGTGTGTCTATGCTGCAGCGTCAAACCAGTGGAGTTCGTTTCAGTGCAAGTTATTTTTCTCAGTTTTTCACAATAAAATCAGGTTGAAAGAAACAACTGGTTGTATCCGGGGTGACGATAAGAGGAGAAATCCCTCATATGCAGTGGGTTACGCAGTCTAACTGGCAGGCATTTTTATTATCTCTGTGGATAAAATGCGATTTTCACTTAAGGAAAAAGCCACAGAAGCAGTGTTATGTTCTGGATTTGTGCCTTCTAACGCCTGCTGCTTCCCTGGGGTGCCGTATGAGAGGCCCAGCAACCCTTCAAGCTGTCTGCAGACACTGTCCAAAACTTTGAGGGGACCCCCTAGTTCTTAGGTGGGATGACCCTATTCTCTGGAGATGCCTTTCTCCACGGGCTGCAGAAGGTGGCTGGGAGGACTTCAGTTAAGCCTAGGTTGACTCCAGATGAAACAAAGAGTAGCAGTCTAACTCTGGGCTGAAACAGGTACTCGGGGCTCATACACAGCCCAAACTGCCCGTTCTCTACCTGTTTTGCTGCAAACAAATCTGTACAGCTGTTGTTTCACAATTATTATTTTTAATAGTTTTTGAACACTTTCCACCAAACTCAGAAAATGTTTTCTACGCTCATGCAGCAAATTTTTAGCTGCCCTCTTATTTTTGGCTTGATGTTTGGCCAAATCTTAATATTTTGCAGGCCTCAGTTCTAAGAGGATTTCAGGCAGCCACCAGCAGCGACAATGCTAAACCCTCTCCTGGATCATGGACTACCTCATGTGGGCTCCCACCCTGAACATGTTATTCCAGTTAGGACCACCAAAACTGGCTGAGGAGAAGGAGAAGGACCAGGCACGGAGCAGTTAAGAGCTGGGTTATGAGCTGTGGAGTTCAACAGGGCACCCAGAAATGCAGCTGTAGCAGCTAGGCCAGCGCTTGGGCAAGAAGGATGACAAACAAGTATGGCAGAGCTTTGCTGGTGCCCTAAGCGATCTCTTGTGGCACAGAGATTGTGCTTACCATTACAAAAAAGTCCTCTGGGGACAGGGTGTCAGGCAGCATGGAGCGTAGGTCCTCCCACTAAAGCACAACCTGCACGATGCTTCTGGGTGGGAGGCTCTGGCCGGGTTGCTGACTGACCACATCTGGGCCAGCGAGAACCTGCGAAGGAGAAAGCGTGCGCCCAACCCAAGAGGGGAAACAAGCAGCCTTGCACCAACGGAATCCAGATTCTCCAGAACATATTGCCATCCCTGCTCTTCGCAGGGGTGCTTTGGCTAGGTGGCTTTGGAGAGGCCAAAGTGTGTATGGGTGAAGGGTCCAGCGGCAAGTCCTTCTCTAGCACCCAGGCAATAAGTCAAAGGAAGGAGCAGGTAGGACTGTCCCACCACACATGAACAGCACAGAGTGAGGTGAAAATGCTCTTGCTGCTTTTGGCAATCGTCTGAAAAGCAATGGGAACTGCGCAGTGAAGAGATGGGAATCGTGAAAAACTGCTGTTGTTGTATTAGTGCCATACATATATATTTATAGAGTTATACATATATATATAACTGCATCAAGGCTGTGACAGGACTTCTGTTAAAAAAGAGGCTCTTAAGAGGTTCAGCTGGAAACAAATGTATGACTGACTATTATTACAACAGATCTCAGAACAAGAAGTTTCTCATTATTTGTAAATTAAAACCAGTGTTTAATTACATATAAAAGAAGACCAAATGGGGAAATTAAGCAAATTTGAAGGGATATAAGCAATTGCAATTTCATCCTGAATATACAAAACCCTGACAACTTCCTTTCCATGAAAAATCTAACACTTGGAGCCATCCTCACAGCTTGCAGCTGGTGGTAATCCTGGGAGAGAAGGTGACTTTTCCAAACACTCCACTTCTGGCTAGCCTGGTTGCAGGCTTTGCTGAGGCTGCTTCTCCTCTGGCAGCGATATCTAGGGAGAAGAGAGCTGCTGAAGACTGACAAAGGGCAGCCAGCCACAGACTGAACGAGACCCAACCAGGCTGATTTTGCCCTAGTACAGGGCACTAGGCAAGAAGGCAGAACCTCCCACACTTAAACAAATGATCCTGTGGGAAACACTTCCTGGCCTAAGCTACTCAGATTCCATCCCAGGGAGGTGTGGAGTCAGTCACTGTGTAAAAGATGCTAAATGGGCCTGGAGAGTATGCTGGGACACAGGTTAAAATAAGATGTGCGAGGCAGGAAAGGCAGAAGTCAAAACTTGGGGATTCATGCTACCCCTGTCCAGGCTGCAGCAATTCTAGGAAAGAAAAGATGGTGTTATCCTCAGGCAGTGAGGACAGGAGGTAACAGGTTACTGAGAGCTACATGACAAGGCAATCTCACCAGAGGCAAAGGATGAACAGCAGGTGTCCTTGAACTGAGCCCTGGCACCCACAAAGACCCTCAGTGAGCCAGCAGGTCTGAAGTCACGTGCTACAGGAGGTACGTGATTGAGGCTCAAGACCATGACTCCATAGGGAAGAGACCTCTCCCTCTTCAGAAATGGCTGAGGAAAGAGAGTACAAAACCAGGAAATACAATTATCTATCCTAGTCCTGTGGGCCATGATACATCTCACAGAGAACCTTTATGCTCTTTTTAGACTGTAAATGAAGATATCTAGATAGCTTGGTGAACCATAGTGTACCAGCTCAGTCTGGCAAGCAGAGGCAACAATAGGAGGGAGATTGGGCTGGGTAGACTGTAAACCTAGGTCTGACTGGTCAGACTGCCAGTCTGCTTGCTGCTCCAAACCACCACTTCCACCTTCTTGATGTTACCTACCTATTTCAGATTAGAGCTAGAATGTTTCCACCTACTCAAGACTCTGGTCTCAGCATCATTTGGTGGGTAGACAAGACTATAAAGCTGCTTCTCCACCTGCACTGAGTCAAAGGTACCTCCTGTTACCATTTCAAAGCTGGACGTAATGTAATGGGCTATATTTCAATGTGCTTACAATGCTGCTCAATGTTCCTTCTCATTATTGAACTACACATATCTTCTTTTTTGAAAAAGTATGTTTAGAAAGTTTTTATTGTCTTCTAGAGAAAGTAGCACTATAAGTGAGAAAGCCAGACACTCATCATTACGAACAGCATGGAACAAAAGAGTTTACTGATGATTTATCATTTTACTTTTTGTTTTGACAGGATACCATGTGCTAAAATGTCTCCCTTACGTACAAATACTGCAGCAGGAAGCTCGGCAAGCCTTGATGGAGTTCATCTCAACGACGTTCCATAGAAACCTCAGCAGGTTTGCTTGGATTCTTCAGCTCATTGCTTCTCTTCAAGACATTGATGCACATGCTATTGAAGAGCTCTTCTTCAGGCCCATCCTAGGAAAGGCCACCCTAAATGTATTACTTCTAGAAACCCTATATATCAAGCCAGACTGTCTTTGAAAACAGATGACATCTTGCTCTCAAACATCTATTTCTGAAGAGATGAGAGGGTTTTATGAGCTAAACACATTTCAAACAGATCATTGATGCATCTTTGTAACCCATATAAATTTTTTTTTGTATGAGGAAGTAATTTTGCAACATTTTATAATTAAAAGCAGAGAAATCTAAGCATTCTGTATACCTTCAAAAATCTTTCCTCTAATGTATTGAAAGACTGTCTAGGAGCACCAGCATACTTTCCAGTTGTGTTAGATTCAACCGTATTATTTCTAGAGAGCGTTCTTATAGCTGTTTAAAACTGTACTATATGCTTCTAGCTTTCCAGAAGTTTTTGCTTTCAGAAAAAGAGGCAGTGGTAAATTTTATTCAGTGCATCAACAATTGAAGATTAATAGATACATAAAAGGCTGATCAATGGTAAAATCAGCATAAATCCTTCCTTCTCCTGGGATGTCATTCCTTGACCCTAACCCCTTCTCTGTTCCACTGAGAACTCTAGTCCTTGGCTGTAATTCCTTGATGGAGCTCCCCTTTACTAACTGCTCACTTATAGCTGTTATACACTATATATACTAACCTTCTTTTCTAAAAGTCTTGCAGTAAGCTGTGGGCACCTAATCCCTCTTCCATTATTCACAAGGTCCTTCCCAGACTAAGAAACTGAACAATATGATTACAAAATTTGTTGACTAGACCAGGATCGTTTACAGGATGGGAATAACAAAGGCTGAAAGCTACCGTGTTATGCCATAAGCAGCAGAACCAATGTATAACAGTTTCCTACATATTTAAGACCTTTCCCATTTACCCCTCCCTGCACCCTTTTATAATTATCCCCACTTCCCTCAAAACCGATGGCAGATGTTCCTTGGACAGCGGAAATGCTGAAATATGGTTTCCTACAGATGTGTACAATCTGTTCCTCAGTCTCTCACTGCAAGAGTTCCACGTTTCCACATCTAAGAGTGCTATGGCATGCCCCACAACATCTTGCTGTCTCCTATCTGTCAGGCTGGAGAAGAGGCAGCACATGTTGGGGTTGGTGTCAAGCTATGTGTGTGCTGACTGGTCATCCATTAGGATAAAAAAAATTATTGACCTTATGCTTTAGCTGCTTTAAGGGAAGCTATTTGTATCTCTTTCCTGTCCCATTCATCTCCCAATGGTTTCCCAACGAAACCTTAGAGGAATTAATTTCTGAGTTTTTTTCAGTAGAGTGTCCAGTCTAGTTTTGTTTGGCAAGGGGGCTCAAATTCACCAAATGGGGACTGACAGGCAGGTAGACAGAGAAGAGGACGAAGACTATGATAGCTTGATCCACGCTGCCTTAGAAAGTCAAGCTAAAATTGTAGGAAAAAGAACTCACAGATATATATATACATGCACACAGCAACACATATTTACATACAGAGATGGGTGTTCAAAGGAGTTTAAAAGAAAGTCAATCAAGGAAAAAAGTTTGACTAAACACCACACATTTCTTCCCCACTTTGGTAACTGAGGAATAAAAGTAAGGGGAAAAAACCAAACAAGACAAACCAGCTAAGCGCCTGGGTGCTAGTGGCCTTGTACATGCAGCAGCTTCTGCAATGAGAATGGGAAGATCCATGCTCTGATCTCAGTGCTCCCACTGCTGGTGTGAAGAGAGCAGAGAGGGGAAGAAACACCTTCAGCTCAGTGGGAACAGTGAGGAATTTTGGAGAGAGATAAAAAGTACAGAAAACATGTAAAATGAGAAATAGTCACGGGTGGTTAAAGATGAGAGCAAAAAGGGAGATAAAAAAAGTCAGGAGATGGGGACAGAAGCAGCTTATCAGCAAAGCTAATTTCTGTGTAGTGTCCAGCTTATCTTCATAAGCCAAAGGCCTGCTCAGTGACTCACCAACAACCTAAACCCAGGACAGGGTTCACGATTCAGTAGCCTGAATTTCAGGCTACTGAGAACATATCAGACAGTCTGTGCTTGCAGATTTACCTCTTATCGAAATCTGCTTCAAGGTCTTTGACTTTATCTTCAAGGTATACAATGGCTTCAATTCAACTTTCTCTGAATTGGAGGGCACAATGCCAACAGGTTCCCATGGCTTGGCTCACCTGGAAGACAATGCTGTATTTGCTGACTACTCTTTTAGTCTGATGGGTGTCTACGTAACCAGCTGTCTGAAAAGAATGCCTAGCGCTCGACAGCGAAGATCACAGTCAATGTTGTGGGTTTTCAAGAGGGTGTTACTTTCTACCATGAAGGTAAATACTAGGCTTCAAAGGAAACTCCCACACAATCTGATACTCATGGACATCACCTCATTGTGCTCTGAATACAAGATTCTGGCCTTCAACAGGTCTTTAACAAAACACATCTTCTTTAGTATGTATGCAATTAAAAAACAACAACCTTGAGCTAAAGGTCTATGTAACCAAGGATCCTCCATCTCATAGATTTGATCATAGAGACATAATGAACACTAAAAATTGTTTTCTTGATAACCTGTTCAAAAGGGCTGAGATACTATTGTCTTGCTGAGGACAGAGTAAGAATCTGTATCTAATGTAATTAAGGATATGAAGGTGGAGGTTGTGAAGGTACGTGAGGCAGGTAGGAACAGGAGAGGTGAGCGATCATAAGCAGAGGTTAGGAGCAAAAGCAGGAGCTCCCTCTGGAAGGAGGAAAGACACAGCATAAGAAAGCCTTTAGAGGTCAAGGGAAATAACACATCAGAATGGAGAAACAGAGACAGAAATAAAAAGAAGGCAAGATGAAGATAAGGGAAAATTCCCCACCCCACCTCTCCAAAAAAAAAAAAAAAAAAAAAAAAGAGAGGGAAAAAAACATCGAGGAGAGAAAGGTTTGTCACCACTTCCTTTAGCTTCTGGAATTGAAACCAGAAGCAGAAGCACCATTTCTAAGGCTGTGAAATGCACCAGCAAAGTATGTGCATCCACCCCCCTCTAGTGTCCAGGAGATGACAATATTGCCACCACCTAGAATGTGAGCCTAGTTGATGGAGACCTGCCGAGTAAAGTACCTAGCGCCGTTGATGACCCAGGCAGAGCTTTCACTCAGAGACACCTCTCCTTTCTCAGTTGCTGACTTTTTTTTCAAAATACTGTATGACAATATTTTTAAACTGTTACAAGAAACCTACATTTGCAAAATCAAGAGTGAAAAAGTAAATTCAATTTACTTGTGAAACCTTACTCCAGCCTCCTCCTGAATATTATTATAAGCTCTTTTAACGACCTGATTACAAACTCCTGTGGTTTCCCCTCAGGACTCCCTACCTTATGTTGGGCAAAGAATGGCCTGTGCTGCGGGAATTTGTCACGACTGTGCGATGGAGGAGGCTGCTGCCTGCTGAGGCTCAGCTGCTTTTGTTGCAGCACCAACATTGCAGAACCTGGACTAAAATGGGTCTGCAGTGACAGAAACAATGCTCTTACAGTTAAGTTGGAGGAATGACACTTTACAGACTGTAAGGCAACCAAGTAAACTCAAGTGGCGTTATTCCAGGCACTGCAGAGTGGTATGTGTCCCAGAATAAAGCTGCTACTGATGGTGGAATAAAGGTTTTTCGTTTTTCGTAGTGGCAAACATGGGGCCTGGAGAAGCACGGTTTACAGAAATCAGTAGGCTCTTAGAGATGCAATCCAGATCACCACAAACTGCATCTCACACTTCCAAAATGATGAATAGTGCTGTAAGCACTGAAAAATCAGTCTCTGCACACCCAAAGTCCAGGGAAGCTTGCAATGGCTCTAATCTTGCTGCTTTCATTCCTCCTTTGTAAAAAGACCTACAAATAATATTGCCTCTTTTTGTGACAGATCTCTGAAGATACTAACTGGTGTTTGTAAAAAGCTAACAAACACTGTATGTGAGCACCTTAGCAAGTCCCACTGGAAACGAATAATTCTGTTTTCTATGCTATACTCAACAGCACACAGTAATATAATGCAGAGGCCTACACATTACAGGGAAAGGATAAAAAGAGAAGATACTGAAAAGTAAGATTTAGTAAGCACTAAGGCAGCGATCCTGTGGCAAAAATAACATGCCATTTGCTACGTGAAATCCACCTTGCAAGCGAGTCACTTGCACCCTCTCTAGAGCACAGAAATCCGCGGGCTCCGAGGGAGGCATGCCTGCCTTCTCTTAAGATACCTGTCTCAGGGTTTGGATCAATCAGGCTATGAAGTGCCTGCCCTCTGACTGTTGATTCAGATAAGGAGCCTACTTGACTATTTGAGGTTCATTGCTGAACTTCCAGATGGTAAAAGTGAGATTAACCCCACTGGTGCCACATATACAGAAGTAGTCTGGATCCATTTTGCATATGGAATATTAACTTTAATATCTTCTAATGTTAGTGTGCTTGGATTTGCAGTAGGTTTTAGACATGCTGCTAGCTAAATATGAAAAAACAGATATCTGATACAGGCTTTGAAACAAAGATAATTCAGCAATTTTATTCACCTGCCCAGAAAGGACTAAGAAGCCACGCTATTCTCAGAGAAAACAGTCACCTATTTTGTTTAAGTAATACTAGATTTCAAAGTCACATAGGACATCACACTCATGTATCTATGTCCTTATCTATATCAACATATCTGTGTTTTTTCCCTGTTTCTTTTATTTATTTTTTTCTGTTTTTTCTTTATTATCTCTTTTGTAGAAACAAAGGTATTTCATTCAAAACCCAATATTCCACTTTTGCTAAAAAGCACTTGCAAGTCATAATCTCAATCTCAGATATAATTTTATTTGCAGCTAAGCCAACTATTGCAGGGTACAGATATATGAAAAATGCAGTGCCATACTTCATATTAATATAGTCACACAAGGAAACATATACCACTTATTTCCATCACAGGTCCACTGACAAAAGCAGCCTAACTTGGGATAGAAAAAAAAAAAAAGAGGACAAGTTCTGATAATAAAGTTATAGGCTAAAGAAGCTCCAATTCTTTTAACGAGAGAAAAGGATCTAACTGAAGCCAGGGTGTTACTAATTGTACAGAAATCATCAGTCTCTTCCAATGGGCCAGGAGAGGGGAGGGTGAGTCAGTAGTTCAGTTTTGTTTGAGCTTGTTATCAACTGTTGTTGTCCTAGGTGAGGCTGTGATTTGAAAGTACAAGTTGTCATTTTTCCTGTGCTCTCTCTCTCTGCCTGGGTGGCAGGTAGCAGAAATGTTGCAAGACGAAGCACTTCACATCTCACTTAAGATAAGAACTTATTCATCAAAGGAAGACGTGACTACCGCTATCTGCTAGCAGGTAATCTCAGGAGCCAAGAATGCAAAGTTTCAAGTAGCGTGGGAATGGTCCCATTTCAGTCATAGCAGAAACAGTGCAAGCGATGCAAACTCACATCAGTATAGGTGTTTACTAGGACGGCAAAATGAAAATTTAGAGTGTTTGAGCCAGCAGTCAGGATGTCAAGAGAGGAATCTGCAAAATAAATATCTTGTTTATGCAGATGACCATGCTGTGAAAGGTCTAACAATCTTTCCCCACCAGGATCTTATTAGCAATTAAAACTAATCTGTCATATGCCTATAATATAGGAACAGTTGCTTCCAAATACAGAAATATCAGTCAGTGCATTGGAAGATGATGCAGTAGATGACTGTGGTCTCTGCAGCATAAGCAGGGGGTTGTACACTTGCTGAGGAGCCATGCAACTTCCGGGAGCATGAGGTGAAGTATGATGACAGACAAGGAAGGGATGCCCTAACAAGGAGGAACAGTGGCATCATCTCCACTGCGCAGTGTTGCCTAGGAACTCAGCAGAACTGGGAGGACAAAGATGTAAGAGTAAGTCGTTGCTACTGGTGATGTCATACACAATGTTGGTGAATCAGATTTCTAGTCTATCACCGAACACCACAGTGTCATACGGAAGTGACCAGAGAGATATTACACACGGCTCCTGAGTGTGCCGCTGTGGTACCCTGGATTAGTAGATGTTGCTACCACATTTCTTCTGGGATCTTGAGTCCCCTCAACCCTGCTACACCAGCCTGTACAGTCTCTGCACCCCTCATCTAAGTAGTTTTCACACTCTTCTGGGCCACTAAGCACATGAGCCCTGCACAGCCCTCTGAGGGCGTACGGAGAGGTGTGGACTCCCTCACCCACACTAGGTAAAAGCAAGCCAGTTTGGATCTGAAAGTCATGTATTTGCACAGATTTAACAACTTGGGCACAGCCCTGGGCCACTCCAGTTACACAGATTCCAGAGGTGGGTGGCATCCAGTTGGCCTGGAAAACGAGTGAGGCAAATATGTGTCTGTCTGCACCTGTCCTGGTCAATACATATATGAGTCAACAGCATCATTATTAGGAAAATAAGATTAGGGCAGGGACTAGGAAGGTCCTCCTACAACATTCAGTCTGGTCTCTCTCATCATGGATATGAATCTTGTATAAGATTACATTCCCAAACTTATCAGGCTCCAACTGAAGATAATGTAGGATGTGTTTGCATGCACAACGGGACAGCACCCAGAGCCCCTGATCTGATGGTTAGGAACTTTCTAATTCCAATTCTAGATTACTAACGATTAATACATGTGCATTCTTTCTTGTACCAACATTGTCGTTGAATTCAAATAGCTTTTCTCACTCCAAGGTGTTCATCCAAAACATTGATAGACAACAGTTGCGTCTCCTATCCATGTGCCCGTCAGTCCCGCCTGCCATCCCTGCTCTGACAGTTTTCAACTTCTGGTCCATATCTCGTTCTCTTGGTTTTGACTGATGGCTTAACATTAGGTTCACTTCATGTGCTTGAGTCAGAGGATAAATCTCTCTGGTACAGAGGTGAATCTCAGATTTGCTCCCATTTGTTCTTTCCTTCACCTGGAGGTCATTTTGTTTCCTGTACTATGTCACAGTCTCATATACGGCCTCATTGCTCTGTTTTAGGCTCCACCTCTTAGCTATCTGAATCATATCTTCCTCTCCTCTTGTTGCAGCTGGCTTCCCCAATTTTCTCTTTTGCCATTCCATCACCTGCCTGCTTTTTCACATCCCTTTCCATTACTGCAAACTAATTTTTCAACTTATTCTTCACTATCAGTTACTATTTTTTTTGTTTGTTTTGCAACTGCATCCTTCTTCCTCTCTTACCCTTCAGGTTCTTTTCCTAGATCCCAGCCTTAAAGAAAGGATGAAAATCCTCAGGCCTCCTCCTACAAATTGCTACAAAACCCACCCTTGCTGTTGTTTGTTTTGGGCAGGTAGAGCACTGTTTGCATGAGCAGTTTTTCCTTTGGTCTTGTCTGTAACAGTCTTTCACAAGAAGCTGAGTCTGTGTAGTCGTAGGCAGTAGCTTTGACACCACATATGAAACCATCAGTAGGTCTTGTACCACCTCCTGGCACATCTGAAGGAAAACAACCCTAGGCATTCATCTACTGCAATGTAAATCACGCCAGTATCTTGCAGACCTGAACAAAACCACTCCTACTTTCTATCTTATTCTACTTCTTGTTATCACCTTCTCAGCATGCTAAGGAAAGTGTACTAAGAAAGTATACTTCTTTCTTTCCACTTAATCTCTGTGTGATGTGAGAAGCCTAGCAGAGAAGACAAAGCAAGGTGGTATAGAGCAGAAGTCTTCATAGAGTCATCACATGCCTAAGAAATACACTTTGTCCTGCTGGTCTCCTGAATTTTTTGACTTCTCCAGCTAACTTGCTTCTGCTGTCCTGCCTGAGATTCTCCTTTCAAAGGAAAGTTATCCATTAAGTTCAGGCCAAGGGTTTTCATCCTATCTTATAGTGAAATGTTATCCCTTCTTCGCATTCTGAAATATGTTTAAGTTTACTGTGGCTCCTCAAAAGAAAGTACAAATTTACAGTTTATTACCTAGACAGTTCAAGAAAACCAAAAATAAACTGGTGCTCCTCGTAAAAGGAGATGAGGCAGTACAGCAATAAAAAAAAAAGATTTTTTTTTTTTGTGCTGAAGCAGATAATTTGTCATGTTCTTGTCTTTATTACATCCACCTCAGAAGCAGATGGAATCCTGCAAAGGCGGCTGAACTTTGTCCTCTTGGACATAGTTCAGGAGAAACCAAAAAAGTGTTTGTGACCACTCTTGAAAACAACTATAACTTCTAAGGAGGACCCAGTGAGACTGAATCTTGGTTAGGTCCTTGCATTTTCAAAATATAACAATATCTCAGAACATGTTTATCCTGTTCTGGGGCACATTTTCACATCTGTTTGTAAAACAATGAAAGGAGCAAGGGCTCAAATGGAAATCTTCAGGATTTGGGCCCAGCTGAGTAAGCAGCTCCTGACATTTCTGATACAACTGTGAAGAACATCATATGGAAAACAGTCTGATAACAGATAAAACAGTCTTCTCAGGCTTCAGGCATATGGTAACCCACACGTGAATCACGCAGACTGAAAAAGCCTTTCCTTTCTGGAGATGCAAATATTTCATACTACTTATCCACAGTTTTAAAAACATAAGGTGCAATAAGTGATCAGCTTGATCTTTATGATTTTACCTCCCTTTTCCACAAAAATAAGTAAATCCCCTCTGCCTCAGACCCAGTCAACAGCATTAATCAATGTACTGTTAGGCACCAAGCTAGTGAAAGCGTAACAGCATCCTTAGCATTTGCAAGCAGAGATCACTTCATGTGAAATCCAAGCCTGGGGTCACAGTGTACTGTGGACTCCAGGGGCAAATTATAGTGTGCACACAGCTTGCATTGCATATTGCATTGCATGACACCTACCTGTTCCCAGCAGCGTGCTGCATCTTTCCTGGGATATCCATAATCTACAGAGTGACAAGGTAGAAACAGGATAGGGTGATCTATGGATTGACTACAAGACTCATCGGTTTGGAGTACCAAGACTGGTGTCAGATGCTAAGGATGATAGCATGCTGAATTAGCTTAAAACTTGCTTGACAGCTTTCTGAATTCTCTGTCTGTGAGTTCTTTGTGAAGGCAACAAATGGCTGCTGAAGATGACCCACCTTTTATGCTGACAGCCACGGTGGCCATGGGACTGTGATGTGCACAGGCAGTAAGTATTTCTGTTTGGAAGGAAGTTGATGTTCTGCACTCCAAGTTAGTAGCATCTGTTGCTTAAATCATCTTGTAGTACCATCATCATTATTTTAGGATTTTTAACTATTAAAGTTTCCTGTCTGGATACACAGTTTCCGAGAGGATTGCCTATGTCTCGACTGCGTAGACACAACACAGTGACTACAACTCAGGGACTAAGATGAAAAATACTGAATCCAAATCCAAGCAGACATGCAGACCTCACAAATACTGAAATTACAGGTTGTGCACTTACTGTCAGTGTTCTCGGGCAATGCCAGGGCTGAACTGGAGGAACAAAGGATTCCTTGCTTTCAGACACGATTGCCTGGAACAGAAGAGACACACTGTAGGAGTTCTGTGAGTCGCTACCACACATTTTTCTGTGAATAATGCATTTCAATCTCTCTACTGTCACTCGCTCAGTCATATTAAAACTGTATTGAGCTGAATTTCTCTGCATATCAGACTAATCAATAATAAATCAATAACATGTTCCTCCTGTGCTTTCCCTCCTTTCAAGTGTTACCTTAACAAACGGGTACGGCAAACTGCAGCTGTATCATATTTTCTGGCATTGTTACTTCTTCCTTTGGCACGAGTTTATTACATAACATATGGAAAAATCAGCACTGGGACTTTCCAGTTAAGCACACGTGACAATATCTGTAGCGCCGTTCCTACCCAACAGCACTAGAAAAGAGTTTTAGGGAATAAAAATAAACCTCTTAGGGGCTACTCCTGCCAGGGACTTAAATCTACATCTCTGGGAAATGCTGAGCATAGGCATCCCTAACTCCTACAGAGTCACTACTGGCAGAATTAACTTCCCATACATCAATCATCCAGTGAGTTTTAAAGCAGATAAGTCTCGCTCTGTGATTCCTGCCACCTACCCTCTCACCCTTGACATCCACTGCAGTTCTAAAATCAGCAGCCATCTAGATTTAGAGAAACAAATGCTGCTGCCAGTATAAATTTCCTATGTTTTTACGTGAACCCACCTAATTGTCAGCCTGGGTATCTAAACCCCATAAATTCAATCTTCCTGTACCTATGCTATGCAAAAAGTCTTTATTTATAGCTGGACCCAGACAAAACTCTATCCCTTACAACCAGTTTAGAATCAAGACTCCCAAAAGAATAATAAAGTTTCTTGCCTTCCACTAATCCCTGCTGGAATTAGCCTGGCCTAGGGCTACTTATAGAATCATAGAATGGTTAGGGTTGGAAGGGACTTTCAAAGGTCATCTAGTCCAACCCCCCTGCAAGAAGCAGGGACATCCCCAACTAGATCAGGTTGCTCAGAGCCCCATTCAACCTGGCCTTGAACGTTTCCAGGGATGGGGCTTCCACCACCTTTCTGGGCAACCTGTTCCAGTGTTCTATAACTTGCATTGTAAAAAATTTTTTCCTAATATCCAATCTAAATCTACCTCCCTCTATTTTAAACCCATTACTCCTTGTCCTATCGCAACAGGCCCTACTAAACAGCCTCTCCCCATCTTTCTTGTAGGCCCCCTTAAGGTACTGGAAGACTGCTATCAGGTCTCCCTGGAGCCTTCTCTTCTCCAGGCTGAACAGCCCCAACTCTCTCAGCCTGTCCTCATAAGAGAGGTGCTCCAGCCCTTTTATCATCTTCGTGGCCCTCCTCTGGACCTTCTCCAACTGGTCCATGTCCTTCTTGTGTTGGGGGCTCCAGAACTGGACACAGTACTCCAGGTGGGGTCTCACCAGGGCAGAGTAGAGGGGGAGAATCACCTCCCTCGACCTGCTGGCCACGTTTCTCTTGATGCAGCCCAGGATGCGGTTGGCCTTCTGGGCTGCAAGGGCGCATTGCCTGCTCGTGTTGAGCTTCTCGTCCACCATCACTCCCAAGTCCTTCTCCTCAGGGCTGCTCTCGATCCATTCTCCACCCAGCCTGTATTTGTGCCTGGGATTGCCATGACCCAGGTGCAGGACCTTGCACTTGGCCTGGTTGAACTTCATGAGGTTGGCACGGGCCCACCTCTCCAGCCTGTCAAGGTCCCTCTGGATGGCATCCCTCCCTTCCAGCGAGTCGACGGCACCACACAGCTTGGTGTTGTCGGCGAACTTGCTGAGGGTGCACTCTATCCCACTGTCCATGTCACCAACAAAGATGTTGAACAGGGCCGGGCCCAGCACAGACCCCTGAGGGACGCCACTCGTGACCGGTCTCCACATGGACATTGAGCCGTTAACCACCACTCTCTGAGTGCGGCCATCCAGCCAACTCCTTATCCACCGAGTGGTCCGTCCATCAAACCCATGTCTCTCCAGTTTAGAGAGAAGGGTGTTGTGCGGGACAGTGTCAAATGCTTTGCAGCAGTCACATTTAGCCTGACCAGAAGCAGAAGTAGAGGTTAGAAGTAATGATAAAACTGTGGTGAGATTTAATTTTTAGAGAACTCCCACGAGGATGAATATGCCTTGTTTTTTTTCCTCATTTGACAAAAGGATTGCACAGAAATGAAATCCAAAACAGTCTTGATGAAAGCAGTGAGCCCTATTGGTAAGTCATTTAATAATTAACCAGACAAAGCTCTTGACTGTTCACAGTAGGAAACAATTCTGATTCAAATAGGGTGGAGAGAACAATCTGGCAGATCTGTATTTCAACAGATGTATCACATTTCCAGTAAATCTTTACTGTTCCCTGCCACCTAATGGCGTACGTGAAAAATTACAAATCAGTAAGACATTTTTCAAGTTATGCTATTTCTAATAGACTTTGATATATTTTTTTTTAAACATAAAGAAAGATCAAGGTTATGGATAAAAATGTGAATTACTATTACTATTACTCGCTTTCAGTGAGATCCAGGCTGCCTAATTTAGTCTAAATTCTGGGTGTCAGTGAAGCTGTATTAAATACCTGTGCTAAATTAAATGCCTCTGAAAACCTGCTACAAGATATCCCGTACTTAGACAGAAGTTCGTCATATACCTACTTGCAACAATTCTTTATGTAAAAACTGGAAAGAAACAATGTACAGCATTGCCACAATACAGTTGCTTTTCTGAATGGGGCACAAAAATGTTGAACCAATCTTAGATTTCCCCAGAGCCATACGAACTGCATGAGTGTTAAGCATTTCTGCTTTCAGTAGTAACTAATAGAATTTGCAGGTGCTCTGTGGCGATTAAAATGTTTAGACAAAACAGCATATAGAAAGATACACTCTTTTTATGTTAAAACTAAAAATGCACCTAAACATTTTTTTTACTGGGATGACGAAAATGGATTGGGTGAAGCAAAAAATAAATGATATAAACACCACAAACAACTACCTTATTTAAAGATGGCTGCAGGTGGGTGACTGCATTGGTGTAGACACCAGTGCCACACTGACTGGGCCATTAGAATCTGAATATGATCCAATATCCCAAACCTTGGTAAAACAGCCTAGGAAAAAAATACGTAGAACATTCTGTAACTGCAAAGATGGTCAAACGAAAAAAGGAAGAGGTATGTAGAAAGAAAAAAAAATACATCATTTGGATTAAATTTAGGAGAACTGACAGCTGTGTGTGGGGTTTTGCTTTTATAAAATTTGTAGCATTGGTGTCCCTAGAGTACGATCTATCTTGGGTAGCTTTGATTATTCACACCCCGAATATAGTTTCTTCTCAGTCTTTGAGAGCCATGAAATACGGGCCTGGATACTGCACTGACCTGTGCAATACTGCCTCTTGGGCAATTGACACTAGCTCAACAAACGGACAGCTGATGCATAGAAATAGAAGTCTCCACACTTAAAAGTCTGCATTTTACAATTGTATGGTAGGAGTATGACTTTTACTTGTTCACTTGCTGGTAGAGTACAAATTCTGTATGTTGAGTTTACAGAAATTACTAATAGCACGACGGGGTGAGATTTACTATTTTTATAACTGATCACAGCTCCTGCTCTGATCAGCAGAGCAAGGTCAGTGTGTGGCAAGGAGAACTGAATCTCAAACACTTATTTAAACCAGTGGAACAAGTTGCTTGGTTCACGGTTATCTCTAGAGCAGTACTCACTAGTGGCAGGCAGAACACTGTGGAAACCTGTAGGAACTCATGTGATCTGAAGGTGACTTCTTTAGATGACATGACCATTACTTAAAGCCAACCAAACTGAATAAAACCGTTCTTCTGACAAAAGAGAATTCATGGCCAGTGGATTTTACTTTCAGTCTCCTTTTACAACACACTTCTACCTGTACACGTGATGAGATAAGGTTTACAGTTTATTATTATTTAAATCAGAGCTAATGCTAGCAGTCTGAATAAAACAAGCAGATAGTCCTCTAATAAAAATAACAGCAGCAAAAATACAGAATTACGCTTCAGAGTTACCTATAGAGGACCAAATGCTTCATAAAGGTAGCTCATTTAAACAGACACGCAGAACCGCACTGTGCTCTAGGGGAACGGCTAACTGTGGGGAAACGGCGAGACATTGGCTCAGTGGGTTCCTGGCACGAGTTGATCCACCATACCTTTTTATTCTCCCTTTTTTAACTTTCACTGAACACAACTATACTATTAGCAGGCATCAAAACTGACCAGTATACTGTAGCATAGTATCAAAATACTATAGTATCAAAATACTATATGCCAGAGAGGCATTCCAGCATGTTTTATATATGATCTGCAGGATGGATACGTTTTATCCCAAGAATCCTGAATACAGAACTTCTCTATATTTGTTTTTTGAACACTGCTTATAATGTCAGTTGTATATATATATTTATGAAGAATCCATCTCTCCACTCGTTTCTGAATCTGACTGATTGAAATTTTTGGCATACTTTCCTGATCAATCAAATAGCAATTCTCACTTACTAGTGAAGAACAATAGATATTTTAGAACTGAATGGTATTAATATGATTATTTCACTGTGACCTCATCCAGTAGTTTTGTATCAAGATCATAACTTTTATTTGAGCTATGGTGCATTTTCTGCAGAGAAGTCTAGTTATTATTTGAAGAAAGGAAGTGACGAGAATCTACCATGTTCTCAGGTAAATTGTTCCTACATTTAATTATCCTAAGGATAAAAATGTGGTCCTTATTCCTTGTATAATTTGGATTTCATTACGACTTTTTTTTTTGCATTAGAAGGATGAGCTGTCAACGACTAGAAATAATTTCCCTGTACAGGTATTTCTAGATTGAGTCACAGTAGAAAATGAAGTTAAATATGCTCTGTGGTTTCAAAGCAATTAAAACTGATTGAATTGAACAGAGGAGAGTGGGATTCTCTTCCCGTAATTATGAAACACCGAAACATCTTATATAAAAAGCTGAATAATGTCTCTGTGGATAGACACCACTGTTTCTAGCACTGCTTCACTTAATGTTAGGAATTACTCATGTCATTTAAAAATAGGATTTCTCGGAACCAGCTAGATTTCTCGGAACCAGCTCTGCATTCAGGTTTGCAAGACAACAGGAGTTGCCTTGCAAGATAATGGGAAGCCATTGCTTGGGTGGTGGCCCGCTGTTTCAACAATGTTGAGACAAATTTTTGACACAGTCTTTTACAATTGGTCAGCCAAAGTACATTTGGATAAACCTCTCTGATTGCCCATTTCCCTTTTTAGTACCAATGCAAATTCCCAAGGCCGTGAGGACAAACTGCCTTTTGTACTCAAAAGTCCAGGTACTCAAAATAATTTAGGTGGCAAGCCTCATCTCCAGACACTTCCTTGTCCTTCATCTAGGTCTGAATAGCAGGTGAATGGGTCTTACTGAAGGTATTTCTTCTTCCTATCCTTCCATCACAAATGCCATAACTTCCTTTGTAAGATACTGGACTGCAGTACCGCAAATGCAAAACCATTCTTTTCAAGTTCCATACATCACCAGATGCAGGAGACAACAGTCACTGAACTAAGACAGCAAGGAGTATCCTTTATCTGCCTGTGTTGAAAACTGAAGCATCTCCCAGAATACCTGACCAAGGTTATTGCCACATTTTATAAATAATATAGCATGACAAATACTAACTGTATATAAATGGAATATATCTCATAACTTATAGTTTAGCAATTCACAGGTCTAACAACTGATATGTTAATAATAGATGACAGATTTATAAGTAAAGTAATACCTTTCTATACCATCTGCTCTCCATTTGTAAGTTTTGCAGATCTGGTCACAACGATGTGCAATATAGCTAAATTCTTCCTATTCGAATACATTGCTTACTGAAAGAAGTATTTCAACAATAAACTTGGATATTTGTAATCTCTTCTACTATTAGCCATAGAAATAAATGGTTCTATATAATTTGATGTTTATAACGTTTGCTATGTACTAAACTTTTTCAAATATTTACATTTTGCCTTCCAGTGGAGCTGGAAGCAATCAACATTTGACATTTACACTCCTCTTCCATTGGAGAGATTGCTTTTCTATCATTTATTAAAATATCTCACCTCTTTTTGATACTTATCAGTGTTTTGCTTCCATGGAATATACAGGGATGTGTTAGAAGAACTTGTTTGATCCCACCATCTCAAGTGCTTTGTCAGTACTCTCTAAGGATAAAGGGCATGTTAAAGAGCAAGAGACCGGTCTCCCCAGGTAGCAGTAGGACTAAACCTTTTATCTTGCATAAATCCCAGTGATTAAGAAATCCAAAATCAACATGAAAAAACATTTTTTTTTTTCACACAATATATAAGGAAAGAATGGTCTTCACTGAAATGGTCCTGTGGTCATTAACAGGGATATTCAGTGATGACTTGGAACTCAGATACAAAAAAAAAAAAAGTATTCAATCGTAATAGTGATACATATTTAATCTCACAGAGTTTAAAACAAGACCCTATTCAGAAGGGGTTACACATGAGCCCTCTCATTACAAAAAAGTAACAAAGGTAGGAGCTAGAGTGTTTAGGGAAAAAAGAAGACCTCAGACATGAAGAATGATGAGAAATAGGAGAGACTCGGAGAGAGGTTAGATATGCAGTTAAGAGGAGGCTTGAGAGACACACAGACATCTTCAAGTCTGCCCATTAATTGTTTTTTATCTTTCCAGGCCACCTTCTGGAGTAGAATTTAAGGATTTCTGCCATTTGGTCAGTGTTTCTCAATGCTGAGATAGCAATATGAAAATCCCACAGGAAGAAAAGAAAAACGTTTAAGAAGAGAGGTGAAGCCTTTCTTCAGCCACAGCTGCGATAGCACCGGCAGAGAGGCAAGGCCCAGTTCAGCGCTCCCTGATGCACCCAGCACACCGTTATGAGCAGGGGTGATGAGAGGGGGAAAGCACCCCCCAACCCAGCCCACAGGGCCACCCTCAGCACTGCCGCTGTCGCCCTAAGGCAACGGCCACCTCTCACAGCCGCCGACTACGCCCAGGCCGGCGGCCAGCCCCACTCCCCGGCCCGGCCACGGCCCTCACTGCGCAGGCGCGCCGCCCGCTCCCGCCCTCACCGCGTGGCTTCAACTCCCCCCGCGTGCCGAGCACGTACCCTCGCCCCTTCCCGGCCCCGCTCCCCAACCGCGTGCCTTTCCGCGCACGCGCAGTACCGCCGTTCCCACCCCTCCCCCTCCACCCACCGCAGAGGGGCTTCTGATTGGTCCGTCCCACCAGCCGCTGGCCAGTCAGGAAGCTCGGCCAGGACCCCGCCTCTTTAGAACGCGCGGCGGCCGCGGCGGGCTCCTGACAGCGGCGGCGATGGCGGCGGGGCTGGCGGCGGGGCTGGGGCTGCGCGGGCCGCTGGCCGCCGGGGTGGCGGCGGTGGTGCGCTGCCGCGGCGGGCTCTGGAGCCGCCTGCCCCTGCTGCCGGCCGCCCCACGCCGGTCCGCTGCGCACTTCGCTTTCCAGCCGGACCCGGCGCCTAGCGCGTACGGTGAGAGTGGGGCCGGGCCGGGCTCACCCTCGCTGTGCTGCCGGGTCCGCTCCGCCTTCGAGGGGCAGGCCCCTGCCCGGCCGGGGTGGGGAGGAAGGAAGGAAGGAGGGAGGAAGAAGGGAGAAGGGTGGGCGCTTCCCGCGTCCGCCCCCTCCGACAGCCTGGCGCTGGGAGGACGGGACACCGGGCGGCGGCGGCTTCCGCCCGGTCGCGTTTGCCTCACAGTGTCCGCGGCGCTTCCACCCGCGGGTTTTCCGCGAAAATCTTGGGGTGAGGGTGGGAAGGCCGCCGTGGGCCGCTGGCGGGGGTGGTGGTGCTTCAGGCCTCACCGGTACCGCCCCGGGGGGGGGTGGTGGTGGGGTGTTTTTGGGCAGCCAGCTGCAGTAGGCCTACCCATCGTCAGCTCGGGCCTGCAAGCCCTTCCCCTGCCCCTCTCCTGTTCGGTGGTAAAGCTTCTAGCAGTCACTTAACGGCTTACATCCATCCCTAATTTTTAATTGCTTGCTTAAGTCATTAATGTGGTAGTAAACCTGTGGTTAATAAAGACTGCTGTCCAGTGAAAGGTTTGAGGTAACTCTCATGATCACACCATTGAGAGTAAACACAGATCAGTTGGAAGTAAACAACTCAAGATGAAAGTTGGTGTTTTGACTTTATTTTGAAATGCATCTGCAAGTGACTAGCACTGAATTTTCCTGGAAGAAGCCCGCCAGCTGCTAAGTAGCGTGCTCTCTCACGTGAACTACACTGTCTTCTAGAAAGTTGTTACTTAGGTGGATACCTTGGTGTTCCAGCTTGGTCATTCAGTCTGAGAAAACTTGGCCATTTCCGTTAGCCGTTGAAGGTATATGCATCCAAGTAAAGCCTGTGTGCTACAGGCCCCTTCTCAGGATCACAGTGAAGAAGCTCTTTTTCTCTGAGCTTTTATTAATAGAAAGCTACACCCTTATTTAAAATACACTTTGAGATTCTTTGAAAAATAGTGAAAATGAAATAAAGCTATGCCAATACTGATCCTGATATTGCTAAGATAATGCTTCTCCAACTCCACAGTTCAAATCTGAAGGGCACAGTTATTTTCTTCTTTCCCATGAGGGCTGATAGAGGCCTTTATTATAAGCAAGAGCAGCAGGTCAGAACAGTCAGTGTGAGGAGTTTCTGACATTTGCTTAAATACTAGGCATTTATTTATATCAAATACTGGAAGGATTGTATCTTGTGGAAAACATAATCTAAATACTAATGTAGATGACTTGGGGAAAGAGAGAAACAACTGCTGTTCCCCAGCTCTCCTTCCCTTGAATTTGTAAATGTTGATTATTTGTAGCTTTGGTATAATTGGAACAGTTCCCATTTTTTTTTTTTTTTTTTTTTACTGTTTCCTCTTCTTAAAGGGCCATGTAAAGTAACAAGTGATGCTACCAAACACAGGAATGTGTAGGAATGCAGCTACTTAGGTCTGGTGTGGCATGACATGAGCCTTTTAACAAAAAATGCTAATGTTAATTAACAGTTTAGGAGGAAGGGAAGCTGAATGGTTGTTGGGAGATACTGTAGCTACTGGAAACAGAATGTAGCTCTCCTTTCTGATTTCTAACATCTGTTCTCATGTTTGTCTGGGATCTTCACCCAGCCATCTTGTTTTTTTTTTTTTTTTTTAAAGAATGCTGTGTGTGCTGGTAGGTAGTATTCTCCCGGGCTGTGGCTCCTAGTCATGACTTAAAGGTTTTACTGGTTAAAGAGCTTCCAAATGTCAGCCAGGCAATTTCTTATTCACTCTGTTTCTGATAAGGCATTCTTTTATTTGCTTGGAGAATCTGAGTTGGTCACAGCAGTGAGGACTCAGTTATTGTTTTGTTCCGTCTCTGCTTTCAGGCCTGTTTATTATTCCTTGCAGCATTGGAATGAAGAACGAAGAGTACTTGAGTAGCCTGTCTTGGTTTTGAAGGTTTTATTCAATCCATGCTGCAGAAGATTTTAATACAGCAGTCTGGCGCATTTGCTTTACCCATTTTAAGCATAGCTGTTCAGCATCAAGTTTGCTTTCTTTGGAGTGGGGGTTTGATGCTTCTAACACTTTCTAACTGCAGACCAGAGAGCAGGCTGGTGGTCTAGAAAATTTATGATAATAATAGGTATCTGTAAACAGGAAAGGCTGGAGCTTTAAAAAATAATTGAAGAATGATAAAATAAGCGTAATGAGATCTGCTGAATCTTAGCAGAAAGGATCCCAGTCCTCAAACCAATAATGCTTTACTATGATTTCTTCCTTTTGAAAAACTGTCGTATTAGCCATTGTTCCTAGTGTTTGGCTAAGTGCAAAGCTGCATTTGCTGTAGCTAAGAGCATAATTTTTGAAAAAAGGTTGAATGTAGGGTAGTAGAATTATAGTTCTTGGGATTGCAAAGTATAGCATGCTCAATCCTATAATTCCGTAATTTAAGTTTACTCAGCAAATGATCAGGGATCTTGTTTATGAGTGTTAACTAAATTTTTGGTTGTGCACCAGTGCTTTCTAATGTACTTTGTGTTTTGAACCAAGTTAAATGACTAAATAATCTCTTTCACACAGGGCAAACTCAGAAGATGAATCTCTTCCAATCCATAACAAGTGCCTTGGACAATGTTTTAGCCAAAGATCCGACTGCAGGTATGCTGTACTTGTTAGTGTGTTTTGCTTTGGATAAATTGCGTTTTCTTTTGCCTATTTGTGTACAATATTAAATGCGTTTCTCGTGGCCTTTAAAATTTTCTAATAATTTATTTCTACACTTCCATCTCAAACAAAAATATGTTGTATTAACAGATTATTAATGAATTATGTGATCTAAGATGCAGTTTTGTCTTCTGTGTTAGCTATGTGTATTTAGTGTGAAAGTTAGGACAGAAAGATATCTTCCTTAACATGCTTTTGGTATTACTAATGTGAACTGTACTTAACAGTAGCTTGAGTCCCATCAGTAAGTACAGAAGTTTTTAAAATGTAGATCTTAGTTTTTAATTCCATCAACTCTCTATGCTCAAACAGTGGTATTTTTAAGAGGCTGTATATTTGCTTACTGTGTCCATTCTCCCTTTTCTCCTTTCCTGCCCTCCAGAATTCCTTTCCAGCTTTCCTGATTTCTGTTCATTGTTGTGCATAGGCAATGTAAGATTTTCTAGGCTTTTGTAGTCTGGATAACCTATAACTTTGAAGAAGCTGGCCCATCATAGCTTGTTTTGAAGGGTTTATCCTAAACTCTTTTGCACAAAACTATTTACTTTTAATTCTTATACATAACAGGAGGTCTGTTGCTTCTGTTGTCATAACAAAGGCACAATGATGGCCAGATCTCTGAAAGAGATTTTTAATGTCATGGACACAGCTGCAAAAGCTGTACGATCTTGTGTAATTTTGGTTTTTCTTTTTAATGTGTTAGTAACTCTTTTTGGCACTGCCTGAACCACTGCTCAATTTGAAGTCTGACTAATGGTCTAATCTGTCAGGACAAATTCCGTGTTGTCTGTCCAGTACTACGCCTGTATACATTCCCTCTCAATCTACAGCTGTGTTGTAATCAACTTTATTAAATTAGACAACTGAGGGTAAATTAGTGCCAAGAACAGATTTTAGTACCACTTCTGTAGGATCAGCCGTATAAAAGGAAGTAGAATGTTAGTCGCTTTAAGGTTCCAGTCTTGCTCCTCAACTTTGCAGGGCTGCAAAGACTGTGTGAGAGTTTTACAGTCCAGATATGTGAGCTGTCAGTACACCCTGCTTACTGAATTAATTAGTACTTCTTGCAATAGAAAGCATGTCCTTCATATGTTTTTAGTTGTAGGGGAATTGAGCAACTGTTGTTTAAGTAGTGGAAATCCTCATACTTATGTTGATGAAAATTAGAATCTGTCCAGGAAAATACTTTCAGTGGCTGAACAGAATGACTAAATCCACGCAAGTTTGCTGATACCAGATTAAATGGGATTTTTTAATGCCAGCTGGCTCAAATGTGAGTAGCCATATGGTAATGGAAAGGCCTTACAAAGATTTTAGGTACATTAAAAAAGCAAACAAATTGATATTAAACATGAATGAGAGATGATCTGGGGACATACTTCGATCGTAAACTCCATGACTGTATTGATTTTACATCGTTATGCTAGTTATTTTTCTTTAAGTGGTGTCATTAATATGATTGTCAAAAGTCTGTTAATCCCTTGTAATGCTTCAGATCAGACATGTATTTTATTTAAATAAAAATAATATTTGAAAGGGAAAGAGGCTAAATCATTATTTTGTGTTCTTTAGAATATGAACAGTATTGAGGGATTTGCCATTTATCAGAACTGACCCCAGTTCATGCAAGCTGTTATTGGTGATACTTCTGCACATCTCTTACATACTTAAAAAAACTGAAATGGGCAATACTGATTTCTGTGAATTAAATAACAAAACCGTTTTAAGAAAAGTTAGACATCATGATTCCATAAATTCAAAGGAAAACAACCCCAGATTAGTTGATATGAAGCTAAGTTTTAAAGGCAGTTACTTTTAGTGATTAAAATTCATTGACTACATCACCCATGCTATAAGGATAGTAGCATTGAATACTGAGAGTTGTCCTGGTTATTAGATATTAATCTTTTCTGTAGAGGAGATCCTCTGAAGTCACTCTTCAGGATCTGGCAGGTATGTTTGGAGAAGGTTTGACATTTCATGTTGGATTGGTATTTTGAAGAACACTTGAATCTGACATTTTTCAAAACACTACCTTTGCTGAAATCTATGGATGAAGAATGTAAATGGTTACCAGTTGAAGCAGAACACATAATTTCAATGACTCTTTAGTGATTGAATGTAGTTGCTTCTTGGAATTGCTTTTATTTATTTAGATTTAGATACTGTGATATTACACAGTATTGCATAAAAATAAATAGATGGTTTAGTGAAAGCATAGCTGAATCAGTTTCATGAATTCTGTTTTGAGACAGCTGTGTGGCTGTGCTGATTACTCATTAACCTTGGTTCTTTATTTGCTAAAGTTAGGCTGTGCATGAGAAATGCTTAGGTCTAGATAAATCTTGAAGTAAAATGAAATGTTAGGCAGTACTTATGTTAGTGCCTCATATAAAAACCTTTAAACCACGTTTATTAAAAAAAAGATGCATTAGAGTAACATTAGCCTGCTCTACTGTTCTTGTTTTTCAGTCGTGTTCGGTGAAGATGTGGCCTTTGGTGGAGTGTTCAGGTGTACAGTTGGCTTGCGAGACAAATATGGTAAGTTAACTTTTGAATCTGACATTATTTTCCTATTAGCATCTCTGTTCTTTTGTATCTTTCTGTGGTTTGTGGGAGAAAAGAACATGTGGGAGAGAAGCCTTGTAAATGGACTTCTGTTTTCCTTTCTATCCTTCGAAATAGCAAAAGTTTTGAACGTGTTACCATCTGTCTAAGATTTCAAAGCTTTCTAAACTTGCTGACGTAATTTCAGGAGTCTTGTATTTCTTCAACTAACTTTATCAATGTAACTTCATTTTTTTAAACTGCAGTTGGACCAGGTATTTGTCATTGTGGCTCCGATTAATTACTGTAATAAAAATAAAGCCTCTTAGCAACAATACATGGCCATACTGTTTGGTCCTATCTGTCAAGTACTGTGAAGGAATTACATAAAAATGGATTTAAACTATTTGTTAAATATAGTATTTTCTAGCATGGCCTGGAAAACCAAGATAGAAATGTTGTGTTATGGCTATGCTCGTGCTTCATCTAGAATGTGATTGGTTTACTTGTTTGAGAGACTCATGTGAAGGCATTCAGAGAAATGGTCCAACCCTTGTCTCAAAGAATCTTAGAAATAGCCTTTATCACTAGATAGGAAAAACAGATTTGCAAAGTATGTGAAAAATAAGATGATTCTTATTTTGTCTCATGCATCAGACAATTGAAGTAAGTTCAGTGGAAGAGGAAAAATAGTTACTTACAAGAACTTTTTAATTTTTGTTGAAAACTTACTTTTAAAGTAAGTTTTAAATGGTGAATTTCTTTAAGAGTTGCAGGAGCTTTTAAAAATGTCTTATGTGATCTGTGATTTAAATTAATCCATATATTGTTTTAATTTTGGAAGTAACTTAGTTCTGCTGTTTCTGGGACACAGTCTCGTGCAGCTGAGTATCAGTGGCTTCGAAGAAAGCTGAGGGGACGGAGAAGACTTTTTTTTTAGACTGCATGTTGTTGCACAATCATATAAGTGTCACATTCAGAGTTCTTGATGGATAGAATCTAACCATCTAGTTACTGATACTTGATTGGCATCTGGACGACATGAGTTACTGCCATCTTGGAGATCACCAAGATCCAGGTTTTTTTTGGAGTGAACCAAAAAAGGGAGAGGAGGAAGACTATACTTTTAAGAAGTTTTAGAAGCATAATCCTATTTTGTTGTCTTATTTCACTGCTCTGATTATTATGTGGATGTTTTCTGACTCTCTGATTTATACATTAATGTTCAAATAGTTTGGAAAGGACTTATATTAGCAGTGATCTTTAGTGCTGCATGTTGAGGATGATTTAGAGTTCTGTAACTCTGGTGTGATATGCTAACTCTGTTTACCAGACTTCAACTGAGAATGAAGCCTCTGAGACAGCAGTTGGTTGCTGGAAACGAGGGCAACAGAAGACTTCATTTGGAAAATAAGCAACAGGAGCAGATGGCTCCATAAGCAACCTTCTTGTTTTTTAGTGAACAGCTCTGGTGTAAAAGACAGAAGAAACAAACTTCATATTGTTAGGTTGTTGCTTTGAGGGTCATTTATTGGTTTTTGATGTAAGAAAGTAATATAATATTGGAATGAAGGAAAGACATTGTTTAATTCTTGTAGTAGCATTTTGTTGATGGTATTTTCAAAAGTGCCAGTGATGTCAAAGACTCTGAGATAGCTCCTGCCCCAGAGTGCAGGGAGTACTGTTGAGATGGGTACTGTTGAGGGAGTGCAATGAACTGTTTACACTCTGTTAGTCAGTATGATAAGGAATAGCCACAGCACATCAGCAGTCTAACTAGAATCAGATTTATTTTACGAGTATAACAACAAAGATTTTTTCATGAGATTTTTGAGGAAGATATGACATGACTTTGGGAATATTTGAAAGGCAACATGAGAAATTGTGGAATTACTTACAGGAACATTGAACAAGGGCTAATGAAAACTAGTATTGCCATTTGATCAGAAAGGGTACCGACCTCTTTATGGTGAAGAAGATAGATTTGATAAGGAAGAGCTAAGTAGTACACTTGATTCACGTGATTATAAAATAAAATGGGTAAAATAAAGTGCCAGTGAGATCAAATTAACAAGGTAGGAAACTACCTCTTCACATTCATTGAAAGCATTGCAAAGATTGTACTTGCTAGAGGAAAAGTATGTTAGCTAGAAGAGAAGGAGAAATCTGAAAAGCTTTTTGCTGTTTTCCTACTTTAAAAAAAAAAAAAGGTTTGTCTTACAGATTCATTATAGAAAGATTTTCCTAAGATCCATTTGTCTTGCAGATTCTGAGATTTAGAGCAGTGAACTGAAGATGTTGATAGTGATTGAGAGAGAAGAAAGTGGAGAAGGCATGACAGGAAACGCGGATAAGAGTTCTTTATGCTGCTGATAAGATGCCCGTAAATAAATGAAGGCAATATCTGAAGTACAAATTTGGACAGAAAGAGAAGTCTGAAGATAAGGTGTATTTAGGAGCCATTCACATAATGATAATTCAACAAATGTAAGGCAGATAAGATGACACAGGTAACTTGGCTTCTTTCTCCACTGCTAGTGAAATTGTGTAGAAAATAGGCAGTGGCTGAAGAAGGAATGGCAAAGATGAACTAGAGGACGTACTGATAATATAGTTACAATGCTGAGGAGAACCAGGAAAGACTGAAAGCAGAAAGATTGAAGGAATCCAGAATTTTGAGAGGAGTGTGACTGTCTATCAGTGTTGTCTTAGAGATTAAGTTCTGGATGCAGTGCTTGTTTTATGCAAAGGCTAGAGTCCATGTAAAATAAGGAGCAATTCCAGACAGAGACTATGAACAAGCAATCTCATGGGACTCACCTGTACAAGGAAGATTACATACATGTACTGACTCTTCTTTCACCATTCCCCTCCTGGAGTTACCATCAACATCGTAATAAGAGATACAAGTGATATGAGGTTCTTTCTATATGTTGATGTAAAATATGAAGGAATTAATGTCTTTTTTTTTTTTTTTCTCCTTTCCTGGAAGAGGGAGGTTATTGTTTTTTGTTTGGGGTTTTTTTTTACGTATATAATAACAATCACTAGGTGGCAGTCTATGCCTGTAAGTAGTTATTTCGATACACATTGATAGTTTCTTTTTAAACACTTTCATAGAGGTCAAAGTCTAAATATCACCTAATATTATATTAGGGAGAATTTAGTATATTAATATTCAGTAGTAGTACTATACAGATGTTGATTGCTATCCAAGCTGTTGCTGAAGTGTCTCTGGAGACGTAGGGAAGAGAAGAAATTTGCTTTTAGAATAAATCAAATCTAGAACCATTTTTTGCCAGGAAAGCCATTTAAGCCTGAGTGTAGAATAATGTTGGCATATAAACACAGCTAGAGGCCTATACTAGTAAGTGAAAGAAGTAAAGCTTGTTGCCTTTGTAAGGAAAGAAATCCTAATTTTTGATCAGATTAATTTTTGCCATGCTACAAAGAATTTTGTTTGGAAATGTTTAATTGAGGAATCATATATAAACAAGCCAGTATGTGGAAGGTTCTTTTCCACTATAGGTATGACTTAGGATGGTATGTTTGTTCCTACACACCTTATGTCAACATCTGAAATAGGCAATTCCGGTTTTCTGGCATCTCTTTGCTGCTCATGATTCTTCTATTGGTGTTAGTATGTTTTGCATGAACTGAATGCTTAGAAAGCTGTTGCTGTATAATCCTCCATCCTGAAAACTCCCTGGAACTTTTATGGGGAGAGTTCCTTTCAGATAAGGGAAGGGAAGTAAGTCTTGTACAGTTTTTCCTTTGTTCTCTCCCTCTGGTCTTGCATACTGGAAGGCATATTCTTGTTTTATTTCTTATCTCCTTCTTCATCACCCCCTGCCAGGTTTTTGATTGTCACCACTTTGCAAAGGTTGCATACTCTAACCTGTAGAGTATCTTTATTGAAGTAATGAATGTCTACTGTTGCATAGTTCTGCTGTCTGGGGATGTTTCCTGTCTCTAGAGCAAATTTGTAAACTGCCATGATTGATAGCCTACTTCCTTACCTACTGTATTTTTGTGGCCTAGGCAATGTGTGCAAACACTTTCTTATTTCTAATATTTTTTTTTAAAGGTCTTTAAAAATAAGACCATTCTTATTTTGATCTTTGAGGAAAATACTATCTGAATCATAGAATCATAGAATGGTTAGGGTTGGAAGGGACCTTCAAAGGTCATCTAGTTCAACCCCCCTGCAAGGAGCAGGGACATCCCTGACTAGGTCAGGTTGCTCAGAGCCTCATCCAGCCTGGCCTTGAACTCTTCCAGAGATGGGGCCTCCACCACCTCTCTGGGCAACCTGTTCCAGCTGTACATTTATCTTTGAGTCTGCAGATGGATTTGAAACAATGATCTTGGAGTGTGAATACATGTGTCCTGTTACTCTGCCTGAAGTGTGAAATAAAGTTGCAGCATGTAAAGATCAGTGTAATTCTCACGACAAAAATACAGAGGAGCTCAGAGGTACAGATTACGTAACAGGAGGTAAAGAAATGAGAGGAGAAAACAGAGGATAAGGTAAAAATGGAGAAAGTGGACAGAAGTAAAGACTGAGAAACAAGAATAGCAGAAATGCTGATTGACAAGGAAGGCTACTCAGAAGAATGGCAGAGCAGTGTTTTTTTTTTTTAGTAACTCCACCTAGCCTACTGTGGCCAAAAATGAAGATTTTTGAGATTATATAAACAGGAGAAGTGAAGTATATGTGTGATTCTATGATTACTTTTCTTGAGTACTCTCAGCCGTCCTCCAAACATTTAGAACTTGAGGTCTTCCTTATCTAGAAGTTCCTCCGTGTAGTCATCAGCCTCTGTAGAGATTTGTCTTTAACACCATTCTGGTCTACACTTGAAGGGAGGCTCTAATGTGCACTTACTGCCATGTCAAAAGTCTACCCTCAGCGAGGGTAAGGATCAAGAGATCAAGATCTGACTATTTCAAAGCTTGATATTCTGAAAATGTGGAGTAGGATCAATCCTTGCTAAGAACTCAGAGAATCCAACAGAAGTAAGATTGAATTGGCAGGTCTTTGCCTCTAGGCAGTGCCTTGGGGAGAGTGAGGGTTTTTTTTGTTTATGTGTTCACTTTTATAGGTGAGATTTGGGTAGCTGGTAGAAACCAAACCCAGAAGAATTGGAAGAATTGAATACATTTAAAACATTGGAATCTAAGATTGAGTTACTGCCCATGTTTGTTGTAATCTCAAAAAGTAATATACATTTTTAGTAATTCATGTGTCTGTGCTAACAGATATTTATGTACAGGCTTTCCAATACTACAGCGGTTTGTAGGTCTTATCTGGAGGTAGGTTACTTGCAGATGTCTTGCACAGATCCACGCGGTTGTCTGTATGTGTATGTATGAAGTTGTGTTTCACTCAAAAGCTGGGAAGTTACTATGCTTGCCAAAAAGTTTGCACTAGAGAGAGGAAAGTTGACCTAGTAAGGAAACGTGAAAGACTGGAATTTAGTTTTTCATGTTGCTAAGATTTCGTGCAAGTTTGGATAGCCAAGGAACTAGCAGTTTCCCTTTAGAACAGTAGTTTTTGAACCTTGTATCTTTTTAACTAAGCAGATTGTAGTTAATTTTAGGGACTGCTTTCTTCAGTATATGTGATGTCTTGTTAGTGCTCGTTAGAGCTTTTCATGTTCCTATTAACGTATTTGAAACACTGGAGTAAAAAAAATAATTTTGAGTGTAGTCCTCTCAAAGTAGTCTTGAATTATCCAGCTAGCAGAGGTTAAGGGAGTTGGAATAAAGATGGTCAACAGGTGAAAATGTGAAAAATCCTTCTCTCCTGATGACCAACTCAAAGAGGGTCACAGCACCTTCAGAGCTAGCAGGTTAAATGCAATCACATTTGATCAATGCTCAATGAATGAATGATTTTGGGAAGAGAAAATATGTTTCTGGAGTTGTGTGGGGCAAGGAAGGAGCATTAGACCAGTGCCTGTAAGATGGAACTTTTTGTGAATGGTGAGTTTGGGTAGGAGAGAGGTATTGGACTGGAAAGCGGTTCTATTTAATTAGAGGAATGAGAGCTTGCTTCTAGGGGGTGCTCTCACACATTAGGATAAAAATGGAAGTGGTGATCACTGACCTCTGGAAAATAAGGTAATTGCAGTGTGATTGCCTGAAAACAGGTAGCTAGTGGAATTCTGAAAAAAATAATGTAAAACACCTTCACATATAAATAAATTCTATGTTAAGCAAGTTAATGGTGAATTGCAGAGATGATAGGCACTGTTGCTAAAGGTTTTACAGCTCTAGTCACATGAGGCAAAGGGTTCTGGAGGATTTTAAGAGTTCAAAGAATCACTTCTGTGATATTTTTGGAAGAAGTCTTTAAAGAAATTAGAAAGGTATCTGATATTATCATCAGTCTTCTGCAAAACCAGCTACAAATTGGGTATGGATGTACTCAATCCATGTGTCGGTACCCAACATAAATAGATTTTTAATATGAAATTGGAAAAAATGTGATCCTTAGTAAAGGAAGTTTTATTCTAAATATTGTGTGTAGGGTTCATCTTGGCAAATGTACCATTTAAAAGCTGGATCTGATATAAGCAAGTAGTTCAGGCTTCCTCCAGGTTCCATATAAATTCTAGCAAGTACTTTGTGGTGCATATTCAAGAGTATTCTAAACTTAACCATGATCATAGAATCATTTAGTTTGGAAAGGACCTTTAAGATCATAGAGTCCAACTGTTAACCTAGCACTGCCAAGTCCACCATTAAACCATGTCCCTAAGCACCACTTCTACACATCTTTTAAACACCTCCAGGGATGGTGACTCCACCACTTCCCTGGGCAGCCTGTTCCAATGCTTGACAAGCCTTTCGGTGAAGAAATTTTCCCTCATATCCAATCTAAACCTCTTCTGACGCAATTTGAGACTGTTTCCTCTTGTCCTATCCCTTGTTACTTGGGAGAAGAGACTGACACCCACCTCCCTACAACCTCCTTTCAGTTGTAGAGAGTGATGAGGTCTACCCAGAGCCGCCTCTTCTCCAGACTAAACAGCCCCAGTTCCCTCAGCTGCTCCTCATAAGGCTTGTGCTCTAGAACCTTCACCAGCTTCATTGCCCTTCTTTGGATGCACTCTAGCACTACAATGTCTTCCTTGTTCTGAAGGGCCCCAAACTGCACACAATATCCGAGGTGCAGCCTCACCAGTGCTGAATACAGGGGCACGATTTCTTCCGTGCTCCTGCTGGCCACACCATTCCTGTTACAAGCCAGGATGCTGTTGGCCTTCTTGGCCACCTGGGCACACTGCTGGCTCGTATTCAGCTGACTATCGACCAAAACGCCCAGGTCCTTTTCCATCGGGCAGCTTTCCAGCCGCTCTGCCCCAAGCCTGTTGGGGTTGTTGTGATGCAAACACAGGACCTGGCACTTGGCCTTGTTGAATCTTACACAGTCGCCCTCAGCCCATAGATCCAGCCTGTTCAGATCCCTCTGTTAGAGCCCTCCTGCCCTCAAGCAGATCAACACTCCTGCTCAGCTTGGTGTTGTCTGCAAACTTGAACCCCTGTTACACAGCAGTCTGCATTTCTCTGTAATGGCATATTTTTCTGTTTGCACCAAGGGAGTCTAGGGAACGGCTTAAGTTAGGTTTCTAATATTTGGATGCCTGATTAGATTACCTCCTAAGTTTTTGAGCTATTGAAAAGTATTTTTAGTCTGAAAGAGCAGTGTGAGGTTTTTTTTGCTTTTCAGTAAAAATTATTGAATAATGCCATTTTAGTTCACTTGCAACTATTTGAAAATATGGGTAGAATGTGAATACTTTGATGGGAATTTTTATTTCAAAGATTCTCTGAGTTCCTGGAGGAACTCACTGTAGTGTGTGCCACCAAAAGTGGGTGTTCACCCAGGGTAGAAGAGACTTGGCTTCAGTTCTGTTCCTCAGGAGTTTTGAACTTACTCCCAAAAGAGCTGACATATCAAAGTTGATCTCTGTGGAGATGCAGCAGAAACTGTTTTGTCAGCAGTTGTTATTTTGAAATGTTTTGGAATGAACTTGTCTTTTGCTCATGTGATTAATTTGTCACTGTTTGGGATCCTCAGGATGACAGAAGGGTGAACAAGAGGAAGATAGGTTTCCTCCTTTCTGGATTAATGTCCCATTGCCAGCTGGAGGGTTTTTCACTCATGGCTTTTGTTTTTTCCTATTCTGGTTTCTTTTAGCTGTCCTGTTTTGTCTCTGTTGTTGCTGTCCTCCTCTTTTTGTTTGTCAGTGCTTACAGAGATGTACTGCCCACAGCAGCTTATGGTATTCTCGTATAAAGTCAATTAGAACAAAATGCTTTTTATAAGGTTTCTGTATAACATTACTAATATGTTCTGGAGTGATGTTTGCTGCCTTTATTAGCAGTGTGGGGTTGACCGTCAGATTGTGGCATGCTTTAGTCTCTAAGTCCTTCCTGTTGTACTGTTGTGCAGCCAGTTATTGCTTCTTTTCTGAATGGAGGGTTGATAAAATGTGGTTTTGTTTGGTGAGGGGGTGGCCTAAGGTGGCAGCTTCTGTAGGAAACTGCTAGAAGTCGCTCCCCTTTGTTCAGTGGGCTCGGCTGGGCCTAGGGCGGACCCACTGCTGGCCAAGGCTGAGCTGATTGGTGGCAGAACGTTCCACGATAACGCCTCTGCGATAACGTATTTAAGAAGGGGAAAACAGAAAAAAAGAAAGAAGAGAAGATGTGAAGAAGCTGAGCGGGGGCAGAGGTGCAGAGGGGGAGGCGCAGGCCTCGTAGGCCTTGCAGGCCTCACCCTCTGGCCTCTTGCCAGGTGGCTGACTGGGCCCAACTCGGCCCGACCTGGCTGCAAGAAGTGGAGAGGAGATGAGCTGGATGATGTGAAGAGATTCTGAGAGGCATCTGCCAGCCTGTTGTGAAGAACTTTTCTTGTGAGAGAAACAGCTGCAGATGCCAAGGTCAGTGAAGAAGGAGGGGGAGGAGTAATGTGGCTCCTGGCCAAGATTCCCCTGCAGCCTGTGGTGATGACCATGGTGGAGCAGGTTGTCCCCCTGCAGTCCATGGGGGTCCACGGAGGAGCAGAGATCCACTTGGAGCCCGTGAAGGACCCCGTACCGGGGGAGGTGGATGCCTGAAGGAGGCTGTGGCCCGTGGAGGGCCCGCTGGGACAGCTGTTCTGGAGGGACTGCACCCTGTGGAAGAGATGACCCACGCCGGAGCAGTTTCAGAAAGGACTGTGGCCTGTGGGAGGGACCCCACACTGGAGCAGAGGAGGAATGTGAGGAGTTCTTCCCCCAACAATGAAGCAGCGGCGTAAAACAACGCGTGATGAACTGACCGCAACCCCCATTCCCTCTTACCCCCTGTGCTGCTCGAGGGGGGAAGGTAGTAGAGATAATGTTAAGCTTGGGAAGAGGGAGGGGTGGGGGGAGGTTAACTTGTTCTCTGTCTCATTATCCTGCTTTTTTTTTAGTAATAAATGAATAGTTGTCTTCAAGTTGAATCTGTTTTGTCCGTAATGGTAACTTTAAGGATTTCTCCCCATCCTTATCTCAAACATCAAGCTGTTTTTCTTATATTATTTCCCCCTATTCTCTTGGAGGGTGTGGGGAGTGAGAGAGACTGCGTAGGCTGGTCCCGATCAGGGCTGAACTACGACAAGAGAGAGAACAACTGTGTGTCAGTGCTATATGTAGGATAAAACAAAGTCAATCTCAGATCATTTCCTTTCAGGTAGTTCTGAATTATGTACATGGCTAGAGACATTCATATATGCAGACAGTAGTAAATGAGGAATAAGCAGCTTCCATTTTTTTCCTCCTTACTCATTTTTCATAGCTAAAATAGATATCCTCACTTGGAGTAGAAAGGGTACAATAAGTATGCACATGTAGCTTAAAACTTAATTATTTTCTTTCCCTATTCTGTTCTAGCATATACGTAATCCTTCCTATGTTTTATTATTTTGATGTAGCTAGAAACGTACATAAAGTTGGCAGGATTTGTTTTCTTCCAAACTATCTTAAAAAAAAAAGTGTCAAATGGATGTGGAACAGATTATAAACAGTAAGTAATGTATGTTCAATCAGTCCAGGATATTTTCTTGCAAATTGGAAAATCGCAGAAGAAAAGGAAAATCAAGATAAGAAATAACACTTGTACTGAATCCTGTGAGGGTGGGGGGAGTTGAATCAAAGATTTCCCTTGTGGAAAATTTCAAACACATCAAAAAGCAAGTGACTGAACTGCATATGAAACCACAGTTATAGTAGGAAAATAACATCCTTATGTCAGGATGACCTAGGCACATTAGCAATCAGCTGGATGCTTTAAAAATGATTTATTTATCACTTCCATATTTGTTTTCTCTTACTTTCTGCCTGCCTCACAGAATTAGATCTCTGAAGCACAGGGTATGCTTTGGGACACATCAGCTGGCAAAGGCTGTTCTTAGCCTTCAGTGATGGATATTCCCTGGCTTCCTTACACACATGGTGTCACTGCAGGATTATTCTTACAGTTTGAAGCTTTTTCATATTGATCAGTTTTCTCCAAACTCCAGTTGCTGCAACTGAAAGACATGGGCCATCCTAAACTGGATGCATTACTGTGGGTCTTATTGAGTTGTGTTGGCTTTGTTTAGTGGTGGGGGGGTTATGGTGACAGCTTCTGTAAGAAGCTGCTTAAAGTTTCCTCTTTGTCCAGTGGACTCAGCCCGGCCTGAGGCGGACCTGCTGCTGGCCAGGGCCGAGCCAATTGGTGACAGAATGTTCCCTGATAACGCCTCTGCAATAATGTATTTAAGAAGGGGGAAAAATAAAAAAGAAAAAAAAAGAAAAGACAATGTGAAGAAACTGAAGCAGGGGCAGAGAGAGGGAGGTATGGGCCATGTGGCCCTCACCCTCTGGCCTCCTGTGGGGTGGCTAACTGGGCTCGACTTGGCCCAGCCTGGCTGCAAGAATTGAGGAGAGATATGAAGCGAACCTGAGAGTCATCTGCCTGTCTGTTGTGAAGAATTTCTTGTGAGAGGAACGGCTTCAGACACTGAAGTCAGTGAAGAAGGAGAGGGAGGAATAATGTGGCTCCTGGCCTGCTGCTCCTGGGTGCAGCCCATGGTGGAGCAGGTTGTCCCCCTGCAGCCCACGGAGGCCCACAGAGGAACAGAGATCCACCTACAGCCCATGGAGTTTGCAGACAACATCAAGTTGAGCAGGAGCGTTGATCTGCTTGAGGGCAGGACGGCTCTACAGAGCAATCTGAACAGGCTGGGTCAATGGGCTGAGGGTGAGTGTGTGAGGTTCAGCAAGGCCAAGTGCCAGGTCCTGTGTTTGCATCACAACAACCCCATGCCCTTGGGGCAGGTGGATGCCTGAAGGAGGCTTTGGCCCGTGGAGGGCCTGCTGGGGCAGCCATTCTGGAGCAAGTGCACCCTGTGGAAAAACGTCCCACACTGGAGTAGTTCATGAAGGACTGTAGCCCGTGGGAGGGACCCCCACAATGGAGCAGGGGAGGAATGTGAGGAGTTCTTCCCCTGAGGAGGAAGGAGTGGCGTAAAGCAACAAGTGATGAACTGACCGCAACCCCCACTGCCTCTTCCCCCCTGTGCTGCTTGGGAAGAGGGAAGGAGGTAGAGATAATTGAAATGAAGTTAAGCCTTAAGGAAGAAGGAGGGGTGGGGGGGGAGTTGTTTTTTTCCTCTCTCATTATCCTGCTTAGGTTTTATTATTAATAGATTGAAATAGTTTTCCCCAAGTCGAGTCTGTTGTGCCCATAATGGTAACTTGATTGATCTCTCCCTCTCCTTATTGCAAACTTTGAAATTTTTGTTATATTATATCTCCCTGTTCTCTCGGAGGGTGGGGAGAGTGAGAGAGAGACTGTGTAGCTTGGTCCTGAGTGGGGCTAAACTACGACATGAGTAAAACCTGTTGCTTACAGCCTTCTGTTGATACATCTCATAATAATGCTAGCTTGTCTTGCAGCAATGTTTATTTCCAGTCTCTGGTCCACTGTAATCCCTGGTTGTTATTCTGTAGACTTTATGTCTAAGGTGTAAACACCTGTGTGAGTTTTCAGGGAACACTTCATTCTCAGTAAATGAGTCATTTGTTTATAGTCCAGTAAAATAATTCAGGAATTTTTGTTTATTATGGCTCTACCTAGTCATGCCTAAGGGACACCAACCTTTCTAAAATTGTGATAGTCAAACATCTACTTGAACACAATATTATTTTATGCGTTTAAGCTGTAGAAAACTGTTGAAGGCAAGTCCTGTGTTTAAGTGAAATGCCTATGGGGAAGCATGGGTGGCAAGATAATGTTGTCCCCAGGTTGTTAGAGTATTTAGTGAAATTTCTTGGCTAAGAATTGGATATGTTTACAAAAATTACTTAGTATCCTGATGCCTTTTAGTAGCATGGAATAATGGGAGAACCTTTTGAAGCTGAGCTAATAGAGGTAGATATTGTGTATTTTTTTTTTTTTAAAAAAAACTCTAATAATTTGCTTCCGAAATCCATAAAATACTTTAAAATATTTATATTGTAAATGTTTTTTTTTGTTAATGATTTCAGGAAATTGTTTATTGCGGAGGCTTCACAGCATGTTACTGGTGAGGGAGCAGAGTAGCTGTCAGTGGAGGTTCTGGGTCTGTTCTCGGGGTGCCAAGCATTACAGTGCCAGGGCAAGAAGTACAGGAAAACAATTGGAATGGTGCCTGGTTGGTGCCTGTAGTGCAGTCTATTCAGGTAGTGTGCTCTGCCTCCCAGAAGCTACTAGTGGTTGGGTATTACTTCAACAGATGAGGAGGCACTCTGGTGTTTTTCTATAATTTTTTTTAAATCAAAAATAGTGGGGTTTTTTTGCATGCTTTAAGAACATAGCAATATGCTATTACAGGGAGGAGAAGGCTCAGCCTAAAGTAGCATAAGAAGTAAGTGTTAGGGGTTTATTTTATAAACAGATAGAAAATGTTAGCTTGGTGCTTCAGAAGCAGGTTGCAAGCTTGCTGGAGGAGCACTGTACTTAATTTTTTATGTAGGTCCTTGCTAACATGTTGCATGTGGTAGAATGAAGTAGTCAGAATTTTTGACACAGTGGACTTAAACTGAAGATAGAACAAAGGACTCGTTGTTGTGTAGAGATTGAGTAAAGCCCAAGTTATCCTTGTTTCTTTGTGGATGGATTTAAGTGGAGAAATCTACAGCTTGCTTGCATGGTTCTTCCAGAGCAGTTTGGCAAGATCTGGATTTTATTCTGATTTATATAAATGTCTTTGAACAGTAACATCTGGAGAACGTGTTTCAGACTCATTACACAGTAGTATGTTTTGTTAATTTTCATGTTAAATAGCTAATTCTTTTCTTAATATTTACAGTTACAGAAAAAGGAAAGTTATTTGAGAACTTGATACAATGTAGTACATGCTTTTACACTGTGTCTGCGGGATATTGATATAAGTCATTCTGTGTCAGAGCTAAACAGAATTTATTTTAGTTTCGTTTTTCTTTTTTAAATTGTTCTGATAGTGTTCCTGGTGTGAAAACAATATTTTATTTGTTTGGGACTTAGTAATATTTATTATGTTTCTTTTTATATGTTGTAAACCTGTTTGAGGGAAAGATAAGTGATATACTTTTTAATACAGAACTTTATACTCAGTGCAGAGCTTCAGAAAGCTGTTCTGAAGATTTTTTAAGATATTTCAAGATACATTGCTGGACAAAAAAGTATGTGCTGCTGAACTTCATAAAAATGGAACTTTGCACTTAGGAAAATGCTTGCAGTGAAACATTTAAAAGTAATATTTTAGTAATATAGTATCAAGGAGGATAAAACTTTTTGTATTAAAGACACAAGACAGACTCGATGAGCATGACTAGTATTCACAGTCTGTGTTAGTACCAGGTCAGCAAGCACAGTTTGTGTACCTTGTTTTAGATGTCAGTCTTTACGCCTTTACTAATTCGTAGGTGGAATTTAGTGATTCTCAGTTTCCTTGGTTAGTCCCCTGTTTCAGTCTGCCCTCTCTTTCATTTGTACTTGTCAAGTGGGACTCCTTTAGTAAGTCTGCTGTTTTTTCTGTCTCTGAGGTTGGTGATAAGAGTGGTAATGACCACCACTTCAATTTAAGAAGGTGCTGCAGACTTTATTACAGGGAATAAGACACTCAATGTTTTCTTGTAAGTAGTTTGCTAGAAGCCTAGAGGGGTGAAAAAGATCACGACTACCACCCCAGTCCAGTTAATTGTCTAAGCAGCTTTGCAGCAGAAGCACTTTCAGGAGCAGGTTAATCTTAATTTAACTTGATTCAGAGCCATCTTCCAGTGAAGACTTCCAGGCTAACATAACACACTAGTCATTTATTATAAAAGATCTCCTTTCTTTTTAATTTGTAGAAACATTAAATCCTCAAAATCTGGCAAGGAATTTTCACACTTGTATGAGAGCACCAAGTATTGATCAATTCATTGATTTTTTTCTCATGCACATGCTTTGCATTACCAAGGGACAGGCATGGTTACAAGTGAGATTCATAAGATGTTTTTCATTACTGCAGATTACTGTTCATTCAACACTTTGTTCTTGAGTATTAAATCCTTGCTTTTGTGTTGCTTCACAATTTAGGGTACGTCCAGCATGCTTTCATATTTACCAGAAAGTATTTCTACACTACTCATACTGAGGAATGTGGGAGAGGATGCCTTGTATTTGACACAATTTTGCTTATTCCTTGATTTGTCATCCAGATAGTGCAATCAGCCTGTTACAGCACAATTTTCATTAACCTGTAGTAATACTTAGATTTGGTAACTGTACGTATTTTCCTGTTAGTTCTTTTGTCACGCCATGTAATCTTGCAGATAGTCTGAAAATGCATGGAACTGACCTAAGCCTCTTAAATAAAGCTGATATATTGTCACTTGATTGTATCCGCATATAAGTGTTTGGTAGATGTCCATTTTAGGGCGTATTTTTGCAAGTAAGCATTCTGTCATCTGGTATAGCTTCATACGTCTAACTTTATAGTCAGTTATGCTGTTCTGCAAGTATGCTTCTCACACAGCAATTTTTTTTTTTTAATGGTTGAGCAAGGAATGTTATTAATCATAGCTGGAGGAACACTTGAACTCCTTGGTGCAGTTAGGCATTGTGCTGCTTTTCTTTAGGCTGATACAACTGAGTATATGAGCCGGATTATCAGAAGGAATTCAATGTGGAGTGGGCTAAATGCATAGTCATCAGTAAAAAGAAAATTCTGGTGAGCAAATCTGCCACTTTGATGTCAGCTGCTTATTGAATATTGTTCTAACAGTGTGGAGCTGAATCAGTACTATTTTATCAATGTCATGAAATGCTTTCATCAGCAGGACAGGTACAGACATAAAAAGTTTGGGCAGTCAGCATGTAAAACCCTGCTTGGGGCTGTTAATGAATCATGGAATAATAAAGGTTGGATGAAAAAGACCTTGAAGGTCATCTGGTCCAAACTGGTACTCAACGTAGAGCCAGTTCAGGTTTTTTGTGGTCTTGTCCAGGTAACTTTTGAGTATGTCCAAGGAAGGAGCTTGTGCATCCTCTCTGAGCAGCTTGTTCTGACATTTGACTACTGTCATAGTGAGGTTTTTTCCCTGTTATATAATCAGTTTCCCTTTTTGTGACATTCCTTCACCTATCACTATGTACCTGAAAAGAATCTGATCTTCCCCCTTGCTTATACTACTGCTTGGCTGCTTTTTCATCATGGAAGGATTAAAGGACATGCAAGTTTAACAGCATTCAAAGCTATGACAAAGCTTTGCATTAACCTCCCTTGATATCTCCCATTCCCATTTCTTCCCTGAGAAAGGGAGATAATTAGATAATATATTTTAATATTTATTTTCTTTATTCTTTGTCATGAATCACAGAAAATTTAAAGTGAAGGAGAGGGCCAGAAAAGCAAGTTTTCCCTATTTGATTTAGGAAGGTAGAGCCGTTTATAAATAAGTTTTTCTGGGTCGTCCCTCATCCAGAGGGCTATAAGCCTGACAAGTATATACTTAATATTATGTTCATGCTGTGAACAAATTTAGGAATATACTAAGTTTTACTGGAAAGCAGGTTTCCTTTCCTTCTGAACCTGCAATTCGGTAAATGCACAGATTATAGGAATTTGTAGATAACTGAGGAGGTTACTCCCCATCCATGGTAATGTTTTCTTTGTACTCCAGTAGTTCTCCTGACTCTGATACTGTTGTTGAGAGTGAGGATTAAATGAAAATGCTTTCCTCGTAAGGGAATCTTGAATGAGAGGAAGTGAAAGTGCAGTTTGGATCTATGGAGCTCTTGGAAGCAAAATGCCCAATCTTGAGTGAAAGAATGATGTGTTCAGAATACTTTGAGCTAGAGCTGCTAGTTCAGATATTCATGTCTATTCAAATGTATGAATACCTTGGAATTAGTAACCGGAGAAGACTTAAAAGGAAAACTTACCCTTCAGCTGTTTTTAATTTTTACTTGAAGTACTCTTCAGAAGTGCTGGTTATGTCAGTGGAATAAATGATAAACCTGTGAGGAATTCCTGTTCTTACCAGTTACCTGTCAGAACAGGTGTCCTTTTCTTTGGGCAATACTGTGGTGATTAGTGCTTCAGAAGGATACATTTTTTTTGTGCAAGTGATTTTTTTTTTTTTTTTTCCTCCAAATGAAGCTTAATTAAGACTTCTGTAAACAAGCGAAACTGAGTAAGAAAGACTTCTGTCACTTGACTTTTGCAAAACTTTTGTCTAGAATAAGAATACTTCATTGCAGAGTAGAGCATGAGGGTGGATTTTGCAGCGGCAGAAGAGGAAGCAGCTAATTTAGTGCATGTAGATGTCTGTTCTGATCCTGTTCTCCATCACTCACAGATTTCTGAAGTACCTTTTTTTGACCGATTCATCTATATTATTGCCATAACGTGACTTTTTGGAATATTTAAGGAAAAAGTGATGGCAATCTGCCATGGAATTTGTTGCTAATGAATCAAAATTTGAATGAATTTTTCATTCAAAGTAACTAAATGTTGAACTTATTTTCAAAGCACAGGCTGTGTATATACAGCGGTGGGTTTTTTGAGGTTTTTTTGGTATGTGTGTATGTGGATATTTGTGTTTCTCCTATATCAGACCCAATTCATTGCACTTGACTTGAGACTTTAGATTGGCTTAAATGGGGGTTGAGACCTGCTGCTCAGCCATGCAGTTGGCTGAGCGATGCCAGAGGTATGGCTGAGTCCTTGAAGCCTGCTGTGAGTGTCTGGGCACACACAAATGTTCTTGGCTCAGACTGTGCTGCTCTTGTAGGATACAGAATTAGGGAAAAACAGAGAAGTAAAGCTCAATTCTGTAAATTGTGTTATTTGACACACAGTAGGTAAAATGAACAAGAAGAAGTTATAAGCTATTTGCATATTAAATCCTTTTCATTTCATGTAATTAATTTTCATCTGTTAGGCAGGTGAAATGATCTCTTGGGCAGCTCTGGAAAAAGCAGCTTTTTAAATGGCACGGCACGTTACTATGTAAGAATGCAAGACTGAGAGGTAAACCCTTTCTGCGTCTGTGAAACTGA